>NC_087091.1:13098525-15952929 GCF_963855985.1 Ostrinia nubilalis
TCATCTACTTTTCTATTGTAATAGAAATGATGACATTAACGATTAATTTAAGAATGGACTTTGATTTAGGATAAATGGAATATCAATACAAACAAATTGAAGAGTTTTATTTGCTTCAATAGTCTATTTAATGTTTCTAAATAATTGACTAGGCCATTGAATTACCTTCACAAAACAATAAGTTCGATTAATTTTTAATTATTATCTGTTATAGGATATTTTACCATGAAATACTCAACACCATAATTTAGATTCGAATCAATTGAAATCGAAAGCAAGCAGATAAAATAATAAACAAATAAGTTTCTTTTTTGTCGACTGTACGCTTATGCCAACTTTTCGGCTCTTGCTTTGGCGGCGTCGGCGTCTTTGTGTCAACAAAAGGCGTGCGGCTTGTCGGCATTTGTCGGCGCGTGCGCTTTGATTTAATTCAGTTTTTGACTAGCTTTCTTGTGTGAAGGTGCGTTTTGTAGTGCTCGTGAAGTGAACTATGACGCACAGATGCACAAATGCAAATAAATTTACTAAGACGCGCCTTAAAAATCATGGCCTTTGCTGGTTGATTTTTCGATGGTATCGTGAGTCCGTTTTACTGTGATTAACATAAGATAATAAGGATAGACAACGATATGAGAGTAGGCCTGCAACATTGAAGTGATAGCTCGCCCAATCAGTCGATCAGCTAATCGGCTATCAGCTGTGACGACTGCTGTGAGTTGTTATGACGTGAGTGTAAACAACAAAAAAGTGTGCAGTGGTAGTGAGCGTTGTGTGTGTTGTGTCTCGTGTTCCTGTGCAGAATGAATACACTACAGCTTTGTTGTGTGAGTAAAAAATACAGCATGTTCCATTATGTAAGACGAAATGAATTTTTATTTTTGTTAGAAAATGTAACTTTGTAAAATCATTATAAAACACATACTCAAATTTGGTGAACTTGTTCAGTGTACCGTATAGATGCCCCCATTAAAAGGAATGTAGCTAGTTTAGAAGGACCCTGTATAAAAGAAAGTCGTGTTAGTTACTCCACTTATAACTCAAGAACGGCTGAACCGATTTAGCTGAAAATTGTCAGGGAGGTAGTTTAGAGCCAGGAGAAGGACATAGGATACTTTTTATCCCGTTCGAAATAAAAAAAAAGTCTGCTTATTTATTGCCATTAAGGCGGAACAAAGTTCGCCGGGTCAGCTAGTTTGTAATATAGGCACCAGACAACAATATCTGCGTGGTCCTACTGGTAGTACCACGCGCAATTTTTTTGTCCGTAGTCCTATTGATAGAATCTTGGACAAGTAAAAATGCCCGTCATACTGTCAGTAGCACCAGGCCTGTTCATCTCCGCGAGTTTACATCGAAAACAAAACACGCACGATTGCCCCCTACAAGAGTACTATTCGACAAGGCCTCACATACGAGCGAACATTGACTCACGCACGCGTATTCTTGTGTATGATGGAAAAAAATAAAGAAAATGGTGTACTAAATACTGTGCAGTATTTAACTGCCTAAATAATAATAAAAACACAGAATGTACTTTTTTAAGTTGCCTCAAGACACTGAGAGGTAAATAAGTAGTTAATATTATTCATGATAATTCATGCTAAATCATGTATTTCCTCCGCCATTTTCTGCAGATTGGCACCTCACGTCACATCATTTTACCGAAGTCAGCCCTATAGCTTCGGTGCAGTACCGATCACTGACGTTTGTCAACAAAACTTCTGACAAACTTGCTTGACTCTTGAGACAAGCTAAATTACACCATATTGTTAATGACATTGAGCATACATTTTTTTAAATACCTTCGCGAAGTAAAACTTCTGTACGTAGTACTTATTATTATTCTGTGGTAGCACTACGAGTAATGCTAGGTCCCCATGGTTCTACTAATAAGAGCTACGGACAAAATTTGCCCGTGGTTTACTACCAATAAGACCACGAGCAATTAACCTTCTCTACCCTATAAAATAAAAATTCATAAAATTCATTTATTTTTGTAAATAGGCTTTTAAAAAGCACTTTTACACTTTATGACTGAAAAGGATGCTCACTTTTCCCCTGTCGAAATATTGCAGTACTTGATTGTACAGGGCTTCCTTGCGTTTCCATTCCGGCGTTTCAGGGTATTCAGGGTCCACACCTATCTGATCGCTATCCCAGCTTAAGGTCTCTGCATAGAGCTGAAATTATAACATTAAATTAAGTATTTTATAAAATACCTATATGACTTACCTACCAAAATCGTAATAAAGTATTGACTTACTAAAAGTGTACATCCAGCTTCAATGAAGTTGTCCGACGCAATGTGGAGGTCGTGTAGTTTGTAAACGTATCGTAAGTACATCTCTTTACGATCGATTTCATTTTTGTAGAAGTTCTGTAAAAGATGAAGATGAAAATAAATAAATATCCTTGGACATTTTACACTGCGCCGCTAGCCCCAAACTAAGCAAAGCTTGTACTATGGGTACTAGACAACACTTCTGAACCACTACACCAAACGGCCGACAATATTAAAATATTAATAAACAAGATTAATAAATTATCTCACTTGGAAATACGTAATTCTAATTAAGTATCATATTAATAATTGGTTTTAATCATACATCTATTGATATAATGTTCTTACTTTCAAATGTTAAGGTATTTTATTGTTGAAAGTGTATTTTTCTCTTTCATTCCGCAAACAAAGGCCTCGTCTTACCTATTTTCCCTCTCTCTCTCACATAAGCAATACTTACCAGCAAATTGACAGTGGCAGCCATCCTTTTGTCCCTATGCTCGGCGCCTTGCATGACGGCGCGGTAGTCTAGCAATCTTTCTAGCAACCGCGTGACACATCCCACGAAAGCCGCCCCTGCCTCACGCCAACCCTCAGTCGAAACTCGCTCCATCAACCTACACAATAAAGGCTATTATACAATACCCGCATTTTACTTAATCGCCTATCTACCTGGACATGGAAAAGTCACGATATCTACCTACTTACGCACTTTAGAAGTATAACACTTGCATAACACTATTTGTCTTTTAAAAGCACAAACACCTACTAATGCATTGAGGAAGGAATGAAAATTGTATACTTACACGGAACTCAAGTGCTCCCTGAACCATTGAAGCGTGTAAAATGATGTATTAGATCAGTGAATATTTTATATTATTATTTATTATGATATAATAAAGCGTTTACTTGTTATTATTCTGAATAACGTAACGTTACCCACAGTCTATACCCCAATATTACATTTAATGATTTTAGCTACACCCGCACTCTCCTACATAAAATGTCAACCAAAAGATACTATAGGTATAGCATAGTTCTCAACAGAGTCAGTTCCTAGGGTATAGAAAAGCGGCACGGGAGATGTGACATCGACATAATTATGACGTGACAGAGCGTACTGAAGAATATAATTAGACAGTTTGACACCATACGCCAATAATTCGAAACCACAACTGTTTTAAAAAGACCCTTCATTCTAGTCTTAAAAACTTAATTAATTTTAAATTACCTGTAAATTACGATTTTTGTTCGCATTGTAATTGAAAAAAGTAGTTTAATTGAGTTGACAAAATAGTGATGTCACTTGCTTGTAGTGCCATACAAAATCTATGGGAGAGTTTCGTTGTGACAGTTTTAAAAAATACGTCAATTGACTGGTGGTGTCAACATGTCTATTATAGATGACCCACGCTGAACTGTCCCGCCAAACTCAATGACAGGGGGGCGCTACCATCGTTCAACTATATGGTTTCCAACATGGCAAAAATCGGAACTAGCGATCCGGTATTGACGGTGGCGCCCCACTGTCAATGTCATGCATAGGACAGTTCAGTATTTTGGAACTATATCAAGTCTCGGTGACGTTTAAAAGTCACAAAAACACCCTTCCGTGCCGCTCCCAAACCTCAGGCACTGACTTACGTTGACCCCTAGACCTATAATAATCGCTTTAAAAATCCCCTCTGCCTGAAAATATCACAGATTAGCTTCATTTTATTACTCTCTCAAAACCAAAAATCCAATACTTACACAGTGTCAAACAGCCGTCTATAGTGGTCGTCGGCCTTGTTATCAGCCACCAGCGAGTCCAGCTTATCGACGAGGGCCGCTTCAGTTCTCCTAGCAGAGCCGGTGGCCGCTCGCTCGGCAGCCATTAACGCTACTAGAGCACCCAAGGCTGCTCTACGCAGCTCGCCGACTAAAGTGATCTCTAGTAATGCTCCTACTGCGCCTGGGACTAGATGTAGCTGAGCTGGGCCTGGTGGAAATGAAATAAAAAAATAGCGTGAGTTATATTAAGGCTGAGTGGCACCACCTTATAATCGTAATTATATCCATAACCGGTGTTTATGGAGTTGACAGAATTTTGACGTTTGTTATAGTTAAAGTAAAATGGGTGCAACCCAGCCTAAGATTAGTGGACAAGGTAAGAATAATCTAAATGTACGATTTTTTATAATTATGTAAGTTTTGTGTCAAAAAACCAATTCACGAGTTATTGGAACAGCAAAACATTTTTAATACTCCAAATCCTATAGACTACATAACGACCTTGATTCAATAGTTCGGAGTCCGATTTACATCATTACATCACTGGCACTGGCAGCACTGGCGTCATCGGAGCCCTCTGGCCCCCCGCAGCCCAAGTCTAAAGCCCGGTCTGCGAGCACGTAGAATTTTGTCCAATGACCCCAAGCTATAAGCTGTCGCGACAGTGCGACGGGCGCCCGCAGTGAGTGTGCGAGCGCGACAGCAACATAATTACCCGCGAGCGATAAGGATGGGTTGCTTGGGGTCATTGGACCAAATTCTACGTGCTCGCAGACCAGACTATAGCGCTCACCTAGGCGGCTCCACACAGATAACACCTGAAGGCCGGCTGCGGCGCGCACCCGCGGTCTGTCAGGCCCACGCCCCGCCCAGCGCTCTGGCTGCAAAGCGCCTGACGTCACCAAAGCCACGCCCAGCTCCATATAGCCAGACCACAGCTGAAAGATAATGAGTTTAGTGAATTTAGTATCCTTTCAAAGCGTAAAAGACATTTTATAAACGTTGCTAGAACAGAACAATTGCTTTATCTTTTCAGCCAAATGACGTCTACTGCTGTATTCATTTTCAACCGACTTCAAAAAAGGAGGAGGTTCTCAATTCGACCCGTATGTTTTTTTTTTTTTTTTTTTTTTTTTTTTCTATGTTTGTTACGCGATAACTCCGCCAATTATGAACCGATTTGAACAAATCTTTTTTCGGCGTATAGGTAATACCTCAAGGGTGGTCCCATTTAAATTTAATAATAAAAAAAACAACCCCCAAGGGTGGAAAATCGGGGATGAACTTTTTTATACGCAATATCTCCGCCGATTATAAACCAATTTGAACGATTATTTTTTTGTTGAATAGGTATTATCAAAAGGGTGGTTTCATGCGAATTTGAAGAAAATATTTCACCCCCAAGGGTGGAAAATTGGGGATGAACTTTTTTATACGCAATATCTCCGCCGATTATGAACTTATTTATTTTGTAGGGAAAATGGTCTCAATGTACTGCCTACCTTCAGTGGTAACATCAAGGTAATAATTAGTTAACTAAAAAGCAAGAAATAAGTAAAATTTTATAAAAAAAAATAAAACCGACTCCAAAAAACCTACACTAAAAAGTAGAAAAATAATTACTAATTACCTACTTATTTATTAGGACGAATTATTAATATTTATGTAGGTATACCATGATTGATACTTTTGGAGTCGGTGCAGGCAAACTTTACATGTTTCATAATCTTGGCACCGACTCCAGAAGTATCAATCATGGTATACCTACATAAATATTAATAATTCGTCCTAATAAATAAGTAGGTAATTAGTAATTATTTTTCTACTTTTTAGTGTAGGTTTTTTGGAGTCGGTTTTATTTTTTTAAAATCACTTATTTGTAAACCGATTGTTCTTGGGCGGGCTGCGCCTTTTTGCTCAACTGGCATCCGCAGAATACCAGTGGTCGTGACGCGCTCTCTGCCGTCACGGCTTATACTGAGCAGATGCCATTTTGGTGCATTACCTTACTGTTTGGTTTTATTATATCTATTTGTTATTTTATTTTGTACTTGCATCGAATAAATACTTTTCTTTCTTTCTTTCTGGACAAAGACCTTCCACAACGACCTGCATCCAAGTGCTTTCCGCCAGATTCACCAGATTGTCGGTCCACCTAATGGAGGGCCTGCCATTACGTATTTTCATCCATGGTCATCACTCTAGAACTTTTGTCCCACGTAGTTTCATTGATAACGTAACGCACCTATGTAACAGTGGCATTTAAAGGGATCACCACAAAACATTAAATTTGAGAAAGTTAAAACAAATATACCATAAACCATCTTTAATTCTGTGCAATTACCTGGGAATCAAATTGAGGAGGTTCTTCTCCTAAAAATCTCTCTAGTAGCGGTTTCGCCAAGTCCTGCAATGCTGATAGCAGCACTTTGCAACTCTGCACGCGTAGCACCATCCAATCAGCTGGGAACACCTGTAGATAAAACCGAAAATTAGCAGACTGTTGAAAAAGGAGTAACGATGAAGCACTGCACACGATATCTTCTTTCCTTCCTAGTCGATATGTTACGGTAAATGTGATAAATGTGAAAATTATGAATAATCGCCGGTTATTATGAATAACCTCATGATTTGGTAAATGTTATTAATATGAGATCATTTATGTGTGTATAAAGTTATAAACTAAATAGGCGGCTTAGGGGTGGCCCAAGGGCCACCCCCGCCGCACCTTAACCTATTTTTCACTTTAAATCAAAACAATGTGTTATAGGCATTATGGCAAAGTAATTTTATGCAGAAAACATTCCAAACTCATTTTGCCAAATTATATTAATATATGATATTAAAACGTTCAATGTGAGGCTGTACATGAGCGCTGTACACGAGCCGGTGTTCTCTTTTATGGTATTTGTTGGTATTAAGCAGGGTTCGAGGATATATATCAAGGGATATATATCAAGATATATATCGGATATATATCCGATATATATCAAGCCGGTTTTGATGATATATATCAACTTTTAAAATTTGTCACTGTATTTGTACTTTTTGACATAAGATTTTTATTTTTTTAGTTGATTTTGCCGTATTTAAAAGAATATTTTATGTTTTTGCTTTATTTGTCTGATTTTAAGGTTTAAAAACATTAAAAACATGTTTATGTAGCACATATGCAATAGTATTCATGAATAACACAATAAATAATAATATGGTTTTCATACAAAATTGATATATATCAAAGTTGATATATATCGGATATATATCATAAATATCCGATATTTTGATATTTATAATAAATATCAGATATTTTCGAACCCTGGTATTAAGGTTACATTATGAAATAATCACTGATAAATGTTATTAATTTATCACTTTTACCAAGCCTGTCGGTAATTATTCATAATAACCGGCGATTATTCATAATTTTCAATTTATCACATTAACCGTAACAGATACACTCTTGCCAAAGTGGTCGTGGTTATCATAGTGAATCACGATGAATGTGTGTCGACAGACGGCATCTACAGTCTGCTTTTGGTTATACCGGCTACTCCCTAACACCATACACTTAATTTCGTTTCGGGGTCTATCTGTCATTGTCACTCTTATTGACATTTCGCATTGTGTGATAGGGATGGAAACAAGTAGCCCCTTTAAAAGAAAAGCAAAAGCACTCACGTCTTGTTCTATGAGATGTCTAAACACCAAGAAAGCTCTCATGAGGAAGTCTTTCAGTGGTTTTCTGTCGTGCGGATGCGGCGCTAGGTGGCTCCACAATCGCTGATAGTGCGCCGGTCGCAGTAACTCCATGGCGCCTAGCAGACCAGCCACCATTGAACCCTGTGGGATAAACGACTTTGAATACATAGCGTAGCAGGATTTACGTGGTATAGGACCACAGATCACAGAGAATAAAGGAGATGTCACAAGGGGGCGGGACCGGTATCACAGCAATATGCCCAAAAACAGAATACATTGCTCGTGAAAGCAATGATGACAGCAGCGACGTCATAATGTAAACAGTTTACATTGCTTGCGTAGTACATACTAAAGATTATTCGAACGTTGAGTACTGTGTGCTTACCATGAGTTTACGTTAGGTGTGCTCGCTAGCGAGTATGTCAAAATTTTCTATGAAGGTTTTATTTCTTGAAAGTAGCCGCTAGGAGCGCTTCATAATATGTCATAAATTAAAATGTAATTTTTTTACGCAGTCGCTAGCGAGCACACCTAACGTAAACTCATGGTAAGCACACTGATACCGCAGTAGATAATGAACACATATTTCGATTAATTTGTGTGTGTGAATGTCTAATGCGACACTGAGTTTCGAACTCAGCGCATTAGTTGGCATCTCTCTATATCTCTATGTATAGGACACTTTAATACAAGGCAATAAGGTTGAAAATATGTTGGAAAAGCGGCGGAAAAATTCTCAGTAAAATCTATAATGATTATAATTGTCGCAATAAGTCAGTAAGAAAGCTTCACTTACCAAAACCGGTGAATTCCCGCCAATAAGATGGAGCACAGTCTCCACCAACACGTCAAGTGTGTTCAAACACAGAACATCCACGTCCGGATCTAGCTCGTCTTCATCCACCGGTTGGTCCGGGTCTTCCTTCTTCCACAGTAAGGTCACTAGCTCGCCGAGCATATCGGCGCATTGAGCTAGTTCGTCGCGCCTTGCTAAGTGTACTCGTAAATGGTGGCACGCTGTTGTTAGCACTATGTTGCGAGCCTCTGTGAAATAAGTAAGAGATTTTAAATAGAAACGATGGACCTAAAACTAAAAAATATCATGTTGAAAAATTACGAAAGGGGCAAAGCTTAGAATGAGGGTTTTCGCGATTGAAAAAACCGCCAGATGGCAATACGTAGCTATTATAATAATTAGCTGAAGCTAATTTATCGATGACATTTGGCTGTTGTGTTGTTCAGTTGTGGACGTCGTCGTGCGTCTAGCTAGAAGATTATACTGAGTACTGATGTTAAAGCTGTAAAAATTAACAATCTAAAGATCTTCCCAAAAATTGAAAGTCAGTTTACGGCTCCTCGAGAGTTCACTTATATTATCTTGATACTTATGTAACACAACCAGTGTTTACCTTACCTGGGTCTTGTCCTAAAGGTCCCTTGAGTATCTCTTGAGCCGCCGTTAGCCTGGCCTTAGCTAAGGCCGGAGGTGCATTGGCAGCGGGTGCGTCCAACATTGACGCGGTCACTCTCGCCGCTTCCACTGGGCCTAGCGCTGATGCCACTTCTTTGGCTACGCTAGCCCAGGACGTCATAAGCGCCACCTATAAAATAAAAATAGATCTTATAATAATGTCACGATCTTGGGTTTACAGGCAACAACCACCGACGACAATACAGCGATGAGCGAACGCAGACAAAAATATGTGAGTTCTGTAAGTCAGGGGTTCCCAAATTGTGCGCTGCGGCGCCCTAGTGCGCTGTAGAAAGTAATAAGGGGCGCCGTGAGCCAATCCTTGCGTCGCGTTGGCGCTTAAAAACGTTGATACCCTACCCCTCCCACGTCTTTACTTGCCCGTCTTTCGACTGTATCTTTTTCAAAGGGTAGGGCTCCATGACAAAATAATAAGTTAATACGCCGCGGAATAAAAAAACTTGGGAGTCCCTGCTGTAAGTCATTAAGTACACACTTGCGCCGGAGCTAAGTGTTCTCTATGAGGATGCTGCGCAAGTGTCTTTAGCGCATGTAAAGCCGCGCGAACGTCTCTTCTGAAGCTGTCCTCGTACTGGCCGCCGGTAGCTCGCGCGAACAATCGCCGCGAGCGCACGGCGAGCCGGAACACTGCTCCGAGCGAGCGCAGACACTTGCGAATGTAAATGTATGACTATTGTAAGTGTCTATACTGTACACACCTGTGCCGGAGCTAAACGTTCTCTATGAGGATGCTGCGCAAGCGCCTTTAGCGCGTGTAGTGCAGCTCTGACGTCTCTCCTGAAGCTGTCCTCGTACTGGCCGCCGGTGGCTCGCGCGAACAATCGCCGCGAGCGCACGGCGAGCCGGAACACAGCGCCGAGCGAGCGCAGACACTTGCGGATAAGAATGTGACTACTGTAAGTCGATATGCTGTACACACCTGCTCCGAAGCAAGATGTACTCTATGAGGATAATATGCCAGCGCCTTTCATTCTTCAAGGCGTGATGAGCAGCTTTGTCGTCTCTTCGAAGCGAGCGCAGACACTTACTGGCAACAACGTGCGACTGATGTAAGTCATTATGAGTTACGCACCTGCGCCGGAGCTAAATGTTCTCTATGAGGATGCTGCGCCAGCGCTTTAAGCGCATGTAAAGCCGCGCGAACGTCTCTTCTGAAGCTGTCCTCGTACTGGCCGCCGGTAGCTCGCGCGAACAATCGCCGCAAGCGCACGGCGAGCCGGAACACTGCGCCGGGCGAGCGCAGACATTTGCGAATGCCAATGTATGACTATTATAAGTATCTATGTTGTACATACTTGCGCCGGAGCTAAATGTTCTCTATGAGGATGCTGCGCTAACGCTTTTAGCGCGTGTAGTGCAGCTTTGACGTCTCTTCTGAAGCTGTCCTCGTACTGGCCGCTAGTAGCTCGCGCGAACAATAGCCGCGAGCGCAGATACTTGCGAATGCCAATGTATGACTTATTATAAGTGTCTATTCTATACACACTTGTGCCGGAGCTAAATGTTCTTTATGAGGATGCGCCAGCGCTTTTAGCGCGTTTAGTGCAGCTCTGACGTCTCTTCTGAATCTGTCCTCTTACTGGCTCGTAATGACCGCCGGTAGCTCGCGCGAACAATCGCCGCGAGCGCAGACATTTGCGGATACAATATGACTGCTATAAAGTCGTTATACTATACACACCTGCGCCGGAGCTAAGTGTTCTCTATGAGGATGCTGCGCAAGCGTCTTAAGCGCGTGTAGTGCAGCTCTGACATCTCTTCTGAAGCTGTCCTCATACTGGCCGCCGGTAGCGCGCGCGAACAATCGCCGCGAGCGCACGGCGAGCCGGAACACTGCGCCGAGCGAGCGCAGACACTTGCGGATGCCAATGTATGAGTATTATAAGTGTCTATTCTATACACACCTGTGCCGGAGCTAAATGTTCTCTATGAGGATGCTGCGCAAGCGCCTTTAGCGCGTGTAGTGCAGCTCTGACGTCTCTCCTGAAGCTGTCCTCGTACTGGCCGCCGGTAGCGCGCGCGAACAATCGCCGCGAGCGCACGGCGAGCCGGAACACTGCTCCGAGCGAGCGTAGAAACTTGCGGATAAGAACGTGACTACTGTAAGTCGATATGCTATACACACCTGCGCCAGAGCTAAATGTTCTCTATGAGGATAATGTGCCAGCGCCTTTCATTCTTCAAGGCGTGATGAGCAGCTCTGTCGTCTCTTCGAAGCGAGCGCGGACACTTACTGGCAACAACATGCGACTGATGTAAGTCATTATGAGTTACACACCTGCGCCGGAGCTAAATGTTCTCTATGAGGATGCTGTGCAAGCGCCTTTAGCGCGTGTAGTGCAGCTCTGACATCTCTTCTGAAGCTGTCCTCGTACTGGCCCCCGGTGGCTCGCGCGAATAATCGCCGCGAGCGCACGGCGAGCCGAAACACTGCGCCGAGCGAGCGCAGACACTTGCGGATGCCAATGTATGACTATTATAAGTGTCTATTCTATACACACCTGTGCCGGAGCTAAATGTTCTCTATGAGGATGCTGCGCCAACGCTTTTAGCGCATGTAAAGCCGCTCTAACGTCTCTTCTGAAGCTGTCCTCGTACTGGCCGCCGGTGGCTCGCGCGAACAATCGCCGCGAGCGCACGGCGAGCCGGAACACTGCGCCGAGCGAGCGCAGACACTTGCTAGCAATAATGTGCAACTGATGTAAGTCATTATGAGTTACAAACCTGCGCCGGAGCTAAATGTTCTCTATGAGGATGCTGCGCAAGCGCCTTTAGCGCGTGTAGTGCAGCTCTGACGTCTCTTCTGAAGCTGTCCTCGTACTGGCCGCCGGTAGCTCGCGCGAACAATCGCCGCGAGCGCACGGCGAGCCGGAACACAGCGCCGAGCGACCGCAGACACTTGCGGATGGGTTCTTGACCCTCGGCACCTGCCGCCCACTCTGCGCAATGTTGCACTGACGACAGTAGGCCTCTGGAAATATTTTGTAGGAGTGGTTAAGTATTTTTTTCATACCATGGCATTGTTTCAGCACTAATTTAGTATTTAATATTTAAAACTGGAATATATCCTACTATCCTACTAATATTATAAAGGCGAAAGTTTGGATGTCATAATGTCAGGATGTTTGTCCTACTAAAATTATAAAGGCGAAAGTTTGGATGTCTGGATGTCATGATATCTGGATGTTTGTTACTCTTTCACAAACTACTGAACGGATATTGTTGAAACTTTACAGTATTATTGTTTATAGCCCAGATTAACATATAGGCTATAATTTATGACGATATGTGACAAATAAATTTCAATATAAATTAGACGTGTCTAAAAAGTGCCATCTATCGTCATTGGTGAAAATACAGCGCTGGACAAACTACTGTTTTTGACGTTCGTAAATATTCATGCGGGGAAGACGTGAAACACCATCTATCAACATGATATCTAACGGGGGTAAAACGAGGTCCACGCGTACGAAGTCGCGGGCGGCTGCTAGTGTCATAAATAAAAAATAAATTGTAGAATAAAACAAATTAATGTTGCCATTATTAAAAATTGATAGTTTCGAAACTTACTTGTAGACGAGAGCAGCAGAGAAATGTTCTTCGATGTAAACGTCCAATACAGGACGGAAGTGCTGGAATCGGCTCTCGTCTAAGAGGCTGCATATCGACACCAATACTAGGAACACAGTGCCAGAATGTGGCGTGCTGGAAGCAAAAATTTGCAAATGCCCTAAAATTGTAATTGCAACAATAAATCTGTCTGTCAAGTTTTTACTTATTTCACATAATAGATTTAATTTAATGACATTATGGCATTCTCTCCCAGTCATTCATCAACGGGAAAATTAAGTTTTGATTAGTTTCGGTAAACTTTTTGGCCCAATATTTTATCGAAAAAATTTGTCTCAAAATCAAAGTTGATCTATCTTTATTCTCACTTTTTTGGTACATTTTACTTCGAATGGGGTAAAAGAAGCTAAAATGAAGAAGTATGTATTTATTGTAAGCCTCTTTGTGGCAAATCGAGGCGAGTTACAAAAGTGTGTTAGTAACAGACATACCTGTTCCCATCCTCAGTAGAGAACAAAGCGAATAGTGCGTCCAGGACATCCCGCAGGAATTTTATGAGCTCTTCGCAACTTAACCCGTCTCCTAACCGCAGCACTCGCAATAACGTCTCTTGTACTTTCTCGGGGTGCGCTCGCCATTGTAGTAGAGCGAGTAAGTCCTCTGTGAACAGAACAAAACTAGATGAAATGAGAAGACTTTCAGCCGGGCCACAACGCAAATGTATGGGCGTATCGTGCAAAATCGATAAGATACATTAAAGTTTATCGTGTTGTGGAAGACTCGTTGAGACCTTTGTCAAAGTAAGCTTATGATTGGAAAGGAACTTAACTGTTCTCTCTCTAGGCTATCATGAAATACCGTACAATACCCGGCGATAAATATTGCACATCGACCTTTAAAAAGAGACAATCGGCTAATTTCGGTTTCGTAGAGCGTTATCACTGTCGCACTTGAACAATGACTGACAATGACGTTTTGTCAAAGTGTAAACAAACTTTATTTTAAATGTGTGCAATTGATTTTATGAATTAAACTGCTAAAAACTTTTTATAGTCGTGAAAGAAAAGTGGTTCACAATGTGTTAAAATATTTGTCGAAGAGAAATACTAAGAGTTTGGACAATATTTTCATTGAATAATATTTTGTCAATGACGATTTGTCAATCGTATAGGTAGTGTGCGACAGAGATAACGCTCTACGAGCCGAAATTAACCGATTCTCTTTCCAAAGGTCGATGTGCAATATTTATTGCCGGGTACTGTATTATTATATGACGTTCTAAGCTGTTGCTAAGAAAATGTAATTGAATAACATTATAGAAAAATATTCATCTATCCTCTCGAATCGATTCGTATCTAATAAGAGAAACGAAAATAATGCCAATATTTTTGGCTTACAACCCAGACGTGAGTAAAAATTTAAATATTAATATGTCAACTGTGATCAGCCTTGTCTGCATAAAAATTTCAGCTGTCATCTTGTTTACATAATAAATAATAGAAGATAAACAAAACATGCCATACCATTTTGAGTCAATTTGGTAGAGCATAGCAGCGTGTTTATGGTGCAGTTTTCTTTGGAGCTTCTTTGGAAGGACGCCACCACCCCGTTGGATGACGGCAGGCGTATTGTGTCAGTAGAGCACGAAGGCAGCGACAGATAGCTGGCTGAAGATAATCTGGAAGAACACATTTGATACCCTTAACCAGGCTCTAGTATCTACAGAGCCCACATCAATTTGAACTTTATGCTATGAAGATACGGTTGAAAATCAATGACTTTTTAGGGCCTGGTTAGGGGTTAAGATAACAACTGATCAGACTACATATCGTAGCAAAATAGCTCTTCTTATCACAAATACATAAGATGCTACGGTATAAACACAGCTAAAGTTTAATGTGATATCGCTCGTACTTATGACTCAAAACATTTTTCTTTCTTTTAACCTTTTAGCCGCCGGGACCACTGTTATCAAAACGTGCCACTGGCGCCGCAACTCTTTTTTAACTCTTTGACGTTAGTGATGGGAAATCTGCTTTGCGATAGTTTTATTTCAAGATGCGTTTTGGTGTAAAAAAACGTGTAATATGTATGTATTTATTTGTATATTTGTAAAATAAATATAAAAAGAATAGTTTTAATAAATAGAGAATTATTTCATAGCTTAATCAATAAAAAACAGGTTGAGAAAAAACGAAACTTTTTTTTAATTCAGCAGAATATCGATATTTTCAATCCCTATTTAACCTTGACAAAGCAGTACGTCGCGTATAGACGACCCCGGCGCAGTAAGACGCGTTATTTTTATTAGTTTTAGTGACGAGGTAACTCGATCAAATGGATGTCGATAAATTGATGAATTTTAACGAATAAATTCCAACCACTGCATAATTTATTTATTGATTTAATTAATAGAATTAGCTTTAAAATAGTTTTTTTTTTCTTTATTATTTAACTAATGTTTTATAGTTATTTAAGAAGTTCATGGACACGAAATAATCAAATGCGGCTAAAAGTACTGGCTACACTGGTTCCACTACTGTACGATTTTATTCGCTACCTGCATTTTGTAAGCTCATACGTAGAACGTAACCGAGTAAGTAAGATTTTGATTTTATTTATTTATTATCAGCCCGTTTCAGTTTTGCATGGGTGGACATTTATTTGCAAACTATCAGAAAAAAAATTCAGTATTTCTGAAGTCAGTTAATTTTTTTATTACTTTGATAATATTAGTTATTCTACAAAGTATCGGTTTGTTATTTTGCGTTATTTTGCACTAGCAATTAGTCACGAACTACCCACTTGTAAGTTAATATTCATCATACGATAAAATTATCAACGTACCCTCACTATTCCAAACTTCCGTGCGTCTATGACGTCATAAGCGGTCGTGTATTCCCGACTCCGGCGCTGGAGCATGTTAAGAAAACGTTGAATACTCCGCACTGCTAGTGTTGTGCAAGTTTCCAAATCTTTGCGTTTTTCTATCATCGTTTACTTAAAATTTATATCGTACTAGCTTTCCGCCCGCGGCTTCGCCCGCGTGGAATTTTGTCTGTCACAGAAAAACTTTATCGCGCGCGTCCCTGTTTCAAAAACCGGGATAAAAACTATCCTATGTTCTTTCCCGGGACTCAAACTATCTCTATGCCAAATTTCATCAAAATCGGTTGCGAGGTTTAAGCGGGAAAGCGTAACAGACAGACAGACAGACAGACAGACAGACAGACAGACAGACAGAGTTACTTTCGCATTTATAATATTAGTTGGGATTACAATTTAAATAATTCGTCTGTTTAATTCATAACGTTGTACTTATCTTTCTGTATTTAAATCTACATAAACTAAAACGAATTTATACATTTTCATCATAATTAATTTCCATTTCATTAAAGTGATGGGAAGATTTTACTACAACACTATGGTCTTTTATTAACGACTGCGGCGCTGAGGTCCTAAAATAATATTGCGTTATGCGATGTGAAATTATGGTGTTAGTTATTTTTAAATATGTCACGTTTAATAGGTGCAATGAAGTCCGAATTCATGAATTAAAACAATGTGTTCAAAGTATTGGATATTTTATTATTATCTTTCTCATGGATCGTCTCATTCCCTTAGAATAGAGCGGCAAAAATTCAGTCTGCTATGCCCGACTCCGGCGCTAGTGCCCCCAAATTCTGTTGTCGGTCATACGCGACTGCGGCGGTTAATGGGTTAATAAGTTAAAGCAAAATAACTTTAGGCTTGAACGATTAAACGTTGCGCTAAACTATTTTAAGGCCTATTTCTTATCCATGTTCAGTGCGTTCACTGATTACAATCTAATTTGTAGGGTGGTATATTTTAAATAGAACACAATGTAATCGTATTATTATGATGAAGGACGTAGAAGCGGCACGGGAGGGTATTTTTGCTGACGTCAAACATTAGCAAGACTTCAGATTTGTTTGCTCTATCACGTTTTAATATATCAATGCCACCTCTCCCCCACCGCTCATATACCTCAAGCATTAACTGTGTTAAGTGCTATTCCTATAAGTATTTACTCTGGGCTGCCAGTATATGTATATGGTAATAAACAGAAACATAAACTTACTTGGTAGGATCATCACATTTGTAGACATACAGCTCGTGAGCCCCGTCCCTAAGCGTAGCGCCGCTCGCTTCCATGAGCCGAGCGAACGAGAAGCCGAATAGCTTCCTCTCATTCTTGTCGCGAGCTAAAACATTATAATACGTTTGTTTTATTTAAAATGTAAAAATGACATAAATAATGTGGAATGCAAAACTAAAATTTGAAATTAAGATGAATATGATATTTATTTTTAAATGCAATAGGTGAAGGATACAGTAAATATGAATACATTTTATTTTAATTTATTCAAAATCTACAGAGTTCTTTTTAACACGATATACACGTATGTTGATCGATTGGTAGTAGGGTTTGTACCCGGGTAATCCCGGAACCGAAAGAACCGGGAAAACCCGGGTTTTTTCGACAGCTTAAGAACCGGGTTTTAAAAATTCAAAACCCGGTTCTTTCGGTACTTTCGGGTTTTGCATATTTATCTAAAAATCTGTTATAGGTATTAGGCATGAGTCGTAACAAGAATATTGCGAACGTATAGAGAACCTAAAGATATCAGATTAGCTACTAATAAAGATTACCTACTTATTGGTTTTGTATTTTGTTTTTTTATGAGATATGTAAATATTTTAAGCATTTTTCTTACAATTTTTTAAAATCACTGGATTATTTTTTTTGCGCTTACGCTGCGACAGGTTATACAGAAGATTGACGAGTATAACTTGCCACTATGCTTGGCGTTCGTAGACTATGAGAAGGTCTTCGATTCGTTCGGGTCTTGGGCAGTGCTTACAGTCTCTTCAGCGGTCCCGTATTGACTATCGGTATATCGAGGTGCTGAAGTGCTTGTACAAAAACGCCACCATGTCGGTCCGAGTACAGGAGCAGAGCACGAGGACGATTCCTCTGCAGTGAGGCGTTAGGCAGGGAGATGTTATATCTCCTAAACTGTTCACCACTGCATTGGAAGACGCTTTCAAACTCCTTGAATGGAAAGGATTCGGCATAAACATTAATGGCGAGTACATCACTCACCTTCGGTTTGCCCACGATACTGATTGTGGTCATGGCAGAATCGTTGTAAGATCTTGGCACAATGCTCAAAGACCTTAATCGAGTTTCCTAACAGGTAGGCCTGAGGATGAATATGGACAAAACAAAGCTTATGTCCAATGTCCATGTTGCGCCCTACCCAGTTTCGGTTGGGAGCTCAATCCTCGAGATTGTTGACGATCCAGCTAGGTAGGTCGAATTTCGAAAAGGGGGTCAATCGTCGAATCCAACTCGGCTAGGCAGCGTTCGGGTAACTACGCAACATCTTTTCATCCAAAATACCTCAGTGCCTGAGGACGAAAGTCTACAAGCAATGTGTGTTTCCAGTGATGACTTATGGCTCGGAAACATGGCCTCTCACTATAGGCCTTATACAGAAGCTCAAAGTTGCACAGCGTGCTATGGAGAGGGCTATGCTCGGTGTTTCTATACGAGATCGAATCAGAAATGAGGAGATCCGTAAATGAACTAAAATAGCGACTTTAGTTCATTTACGGATCTCCTCATTTCTATGTCAGCGGATTCAGCGGACATAGCCCGACGCGGACGCAGAACTGACGGCCGATGGGGCAGGAAGGTCCTGGAATGGAGGCCGCGTACCGGAAAACGCAGCGTGGAACGTCCACCCACAAGGTGGACCGACGACATCATAAAGGTAGCAGGGAAGCGCTGGACGCAGGCCGCTACCAATCGATCAACATGAAAAGCATTGGGGGAGGTTTATGTTCAGCAGTGGACGTCCTATCCTATGGTTTAAAATTAAATGATGATGATGATGATATTTTTGTGTGAGAGTTGGCAACACTCCTTCTCCTTTATTTGCTTTGCATCTGACAGTCAATATATAAATAGTCAAATATATCGATAAGTTGGATGAAAAAGACTGATTGTGGTACCTCAATTGAAAACTAATTATTTTACTTTTTTTTATTTTTGGGAGTAGAATTTAGTAAAAATAGAAAAATATTGTAAATCATGTTTGTTGATTATTCCTAGTCCATTTAAAGAAGTGTTATTTCAATAAAAAAAACATAATAAAAGTATTGTTTTTTTGGAACCGAAAGAACCGAAAAAACCGGGGCTCCCGGTTCTTATGACCACCAGACCCGAAAAACCCGGTTCCTCAAACCAGAACCGATTCTGCATTCCCTAATTGGTAGCGGCAATCGATCAACATGGAAAGCATTGGGGGAGGCCTATGTTCAGCAGTGGACGTCCTATGGCTGAAATGATGATGATGATGATGATGATGATGATGATGATGATGATGATGATGATGATACACGTATGTATTTGACTACATGTTCTGTCAGTAATAATTCTCATAAACGAAAGGAAATACTTGGGGAGTTTTTTTTCTAAAAAGGGTATTAGTAATTTGTGCCCAAAGAATTATTGCTAACCCCTCCAAAGCTAAGATATGCTTGTTTTAGGAATGTGTTTAGCAAATAGTTCAGCGGTAAGGATCAAACTAGCGTTTCTCGAAAATAAGAAAGATTAGGAACTATTTTTGCATTAACCGTTTGAACTTTCAAGACATTTTTGTTGCAAAATAGCGCCAATTACCACCAATTACTACTAATTATTACTACCAATTACTAATTACTACATTACGATTATTATTTAATTTTTATTACCGCAATGTTTACATTGATGGCACTTACTTGAACAATGCCTGAATTCAATCCGCACGTGCGCGTGAGTGAACGTCTCTAGCGGTACAGTAAGACGTAACTGCTCGCCCCACGATGGGCTGTTGTTGTGGTACAGCACTAGCGACTCATATGATGTACTGCCGTTGCCGCTAGCGCCCCATACGCACTCCTGTAGTGTCATAAATAAACAAAATAAGTTGAAACTTCACTTGAAAACAAAATACTTCACTTAAATATACAGGGTGTTAGGTAAATGGGTATATGAGCCGACACTAGCCCATGTTAACATGGTCATGTAAATGGTATGGTGAAGTCAGAAATTGGATATCATCATTTTATTTTTTTAAATTTTCATACAAAATAAATTTTATAAAATACGATTTTTGTGAAAATTAAAATAATTAAAATGAAGATATCAATTTTCTGACTTCACCATACCATTTACATGACCATGTTAACATGGGCTAGTGTCGGCTCATATACCCATTTACCTAACACCCTGTATAAAAAATATAAAAAAGAATCGTCGAAAACAAATAAGTGCTTGGGTTTGAATAGGTTAATGCACGATTCTATGGTAAGAACGCAGGAAAAAACTACTGAGTTGATTAATTAAAGATGAGCATTTTACATGCGGATGGGGCTGCAAGCTTCTGGAGTGCAAAATCAAAAATATTTATTCAGTTTAGACCACCAGTGGCACTTATGAACGTCAAAATGTAGTAAAAATAAAAAATAAAAGGTAGCAGGCACTATACATGTCTCCTTATCTTTTGGGCCCTACCAGCGCTTCCAGACAAACATATGGCAAGTGCTGAGAAGAAACGCCGGAACAAACTCAGTCACCACTAATTGCCAGGAATTATCTAACGGTAAGAAGAATAACCAAATTCAAGTACATCAAATATGTGCAGACTGAACTGACCACGCATCCTTGTCATCAATATAGTCTCGAACCTTGTAGTAACCCTTTGGACATAAGGGTATTTTTTATATGTATCTTAAATTTCTTTATTGGCAATTCGACAAGGTTGTGTGGTATTTTGTTAAATATGGTAATACATTTCCCCAAGAATGAATTACCTATTTTTTGCAGGCTACGTACCGGAACACGCAGCGTGAGACGTCCACCCACGACATCATTAAGGTAGCAGGAAGGCGCTGCATGCAGGCCGATACCAACCGGTCAATATGGAAATCATTGGGAGTTGGCAGTGGACGTCCTATGGTTGAAATGATGATGATGTTGATGAATATTTTACAAGCACACTCACGTGGTCACTTACTATGGGCCTCATAAGAAGGCTCAAGGTCACCCAAAGGGCGATGGAGCGTGCTATGCTCGGAGTTTCCCTACGTGATCGAATCAGAAATGAGGAGATTCGTAGGAGAACCAGAGTGACTGACATAGCCCGCAGAATCGCTTAAATAAAGTGGCAGTGGGCGGGGCACATAGCTCGTAGAGCTGATGGCCGCTGGGGCAGGAAAGTTCTTGAGTGGCGACCACGAGCCGGAAGACGTAGCGTGGGCAGGCCTCCCACTAGGTGGACCGATGATCTGGTGAGGGTCGCGGGAGGTGCCTGGATGCGAGCGGCGCAGGATCGGTCTTCGTGGAAATCCTTGGGGGAGGCCTTTGTCCAGCAGTGGACGTCTTTCGGCTGAAACGAACGAACGATACTCACACTTATAACTTGACCCGTATTATCATGCACACTGACAGTGGCCAACACATTCTTGGCAGTGCTCTTCCCACCCCTTTCAAACTCTGCCCGCTCCAAGGTCAAGTAGAGGTCATTGCGGACGTCTCCAGGCATTATCACGTCGGGGAATCCTCTTTTGGCTGTGATGGTAGCCCCTGAGGACACCGCCTCTGATATGCTCCCAGTGTGGGTTAGTAGGCGAAGAGCTACCACTATACCTGGAATGGATATAAACACGATAAGCCATTTTCAGGAGAAAATAATGTTGATATCATTTATTGATTTTTTTTTCGAAATGCATACCGTAATTTGGTTGTCCAGGTAAAATATTGCACTTGTTTGTTTGTTTCCGTATCAGCATGTCATGTAGCTGATGAAAGTCTTTTTCCTCACATTGATAAACCTGGAAATAAGAATGATCAAATATAATAAATAATTAATTAATCAAATCAAAAGTTAGTTGAGCACGAAACTACAGGTTTAATTAAATATTATATTGAACACAAGATCTTTTTGACTTTCTTCATCAGAAGCTAAAATTCCCATTCTCACGTCACGTCCCCTGAGCGACGAGTACTCTTTTCCTAACGTTTCTTCCTGGACTTTATATCAATACTGCGGTCATCTGGCTTCCTCTTCACTGTCCTTAAATTTTTTGTCGTATTATCAGACATACCTTAAACCTTAAATTTCTCATTTTCACGTCACGTCCCCTGAGCGACGAGTACTCTTTTCCTAACGTTTCTTCCTGGACTTTATATCAATACTGCGGTCATCTGGCTTTCTCTTCACTGTCCTTAAATTTTGAGTCGTATTCTCAGACATACCTTAAAAGTATACTCCTTTTCGTTAGGATGCTGTCCCGGCTGCCTCAAGAACTCAGCCAGGGACAGTACCCCTGCGCCCAGAGGTCTCCTGGCCACCGGTCCTCGTCTCTCCCCTGTCCCACTCCCACTGCTCCCTGCTCCTGCCCATCTCCCCACGCGAACCACCCACGCTACCAGCCATAGTTCCCTGCATCCATTTGACTTCTATCCCCAACTACCTAAGCCAAATTTTTTTGTCTTGTTTAATTTGAGCACATACCTTAAAAGTATACTCCTTTTCGCTAGGATGCTGTCCCGGCTGCCTCAAGAACTCTGCCAGGGACAGTACCCCTGCGCCTAGAGGTCTCCTGGCCACGGGTCCTCGTCTCTCCCCTGTCCCACTCCCACTGCTCCCTGCGCCTGCCCATCTCCCCACGCGAACCACCCACGCCACCAGCCATAGTTCCCGGGACAAATCTGTCGTTGAGAGATCCTGAAACACATCCCCATTATTTTAGTATTTATAGGATAATACCGATAATTCAACATTTTATCAGGATGTTAATGGGAATTCATGTGCAAATTAAGCTACATTTTTATTAATGTAAGTTTCCGATATTAAAAACGGGTGTTTTTATTTGTACAACACAAATAAAAACATTGATGTTCAAAATTATATCAATACATATTTAATTATTTACAGATTCAATGTAAACACAAATAATATTGATTGATTTATTTCACCATAATCATTACTCATACTGCAATTTAATTAAATAATACAGCAATGTTTACTGTTTTTGTGGCTTTAAAAGTACAATAACATTCACATCGAAATTACCTCCGAACATCCTGTAACGAAACCCGTCGCGTCAACTAATAAGAAACGATGGGATTACAAAATCTTAATACCAGTCCGGCTAGACCAGCTGGAAAGTAACTAGTCGACTAGCCGAGTAGACTGGTCGCTAGACAAAAACTTGACGCGCCGTATCGGGCCTCATGTGGTAAACGACAGTTCAAGAAACCCGATTCTTATAATCACTGCAATTTCGATATGTTTTTTTTTTTTTTTTTTATGCTAGCCAAGGCAGGTATTTGACCGCAATCGCACCTGGTGTTAAGTGAGATGCAGTCTAGGATGGTACATATCTGCCCTGTAAGTGCCTATTCACTCTCGCCTTGAAAACGCCCGGATTATAGTGTTCAGGAAATACAGCAGCAGGCAGCGAATTCCAGTCCCTAGCTGTTCGCATTATAAAGGAGTCGTCGAAACGCTTAGTGCGAGCTGGTGGTACACGATGTAATGGCGTAAAGGCGATTTAGTTATCGCTTGACATGGCAGGTATACTTTATGTTATTGTAAATAATAATTACTTGCATATAAATAGGAACCAGACAACAAAGCAAAAGGTCAGGGTCTCGAATGAAAATAAGAAATGAGAAGAATGTAAATAATAATTTTATTTGGCGGTTCCCTCTATATGTAGATATAATTTGATTTCCTAACGCCTCTTAAATAAATTAATATAATATGCTGAGATCTTACAGCTTCTAATAATGTTACGAATATTGTGTTTCGCTATCCTAACCCTAAACCGCTGAGAGCAGTTGAGCTCTTTTCGCGTCATGTAGCTATAAGAGTAGATCGACTTCATCCCCACTGGCCTTGTGTCCCCTCATGCTATATAAAAGTTATTTACACAATACTTACGGCAAACAGCGTGCTGTTAGCGTGGAGTCTGTCTACATAGTTGGAGAACCCGTCTCTCGCTATCCTGACCCTGAACCGCTCTGATACCGGTTGAGCTCTTCTCGCGTCGTGGAGCCATAAGAGTAATTCAGCTTCGTCCTCACTGCCCATGTGTCTCAAGTCTCTCATGCTACACACCAAGTAAAATTTATTTACACAATACTTACAGCGAACAGCGTGCTGTTAGCGTGGAGTCTATCTACGTAGTTGGAGAACCCATCTCTCGCTATCCTAACTCTAAACCTCTCTGATAGCGGTTGAGCTCTTCTCGCGTCGTGGAGCCATAAGAGTAATTCAGCTTCGTCCTCACTGCCCATGTGTCTCAAGTCTCTCATGCTACACACCAAGTAAAATTTATTTACACAATACTTACAGCGAACAGCGTACTGTTTGCGTGGAGTCTATCTACGTAGTTGGAGAACCCATCTCTCGCTATCCTGACTCTAAATCTCTCTGATAGGGGTTGAGCTCTTCTCGCGTCGTGGAGCCATAAGAGTAATTCAGCTTCGTCCCCGCTGGCCGTGTGTCCGAAGTCTCTCATGCTGCACATTAGATGGTGGGATTGGGCCGCTGTGGTGGGGATGGTGGTGCCATTTGTGAGGGTACCGGAGTTGAAGCTGCTGCCAGAACCGCCAGCTCTTCGGAGGGTGCCACGCCACTGGGTAGAAAAAATATAGGTTTATGCAAAATATTAAGATATTTTGGGTTTTATGTCTAACGTAAGTGCAGACATTCGTCAGTTTGATAAAGATTGTTTATTAAATTAACGCAGGTAGACCCAGACATTTAACTATGTATAGGTTTAGCGCATAACAATGTGTAATGGGCCATGTAACATAAATATTTGCCTGGTATAATTAACTAACTAGGGAAAATTGCATTTCATCTTATCAGGCGTTATTTCCAGTGTCATCACAAAATAACAATCATTATTGGCCTACATTAAGATATCGACTTAAGTCACCATTTAAAATACCGAGTAGTCACTATGTATATCATTTCAAAAGCGTAAATAACGTATTTCTCTCCGTTATTTACTTATCCACTTCATAAAATAAACTTTGAAGTAATTATCTGCGTTAATTAACTAAGTGACGATAGTTTTCTGTTTCGACGCTTACATGCCAGTTCAGTGGAACCATGCAACGATAATAACATAACGAGGGGCTAAGCACATGTCCTTTTAGGTATACGTGGACCGCCACATCGAGACTAGGCACTCATGGATTATTCCATTTTGTTCTGAAGAACGTGGAATTTTTAGTGTTCTCATTTCCCCTCAAGACCATTTCACTCAACTTAATTTTTCAGGTGAATTGAGTCGACTTAAAAATGAAAAAAAAAAGTTGAATTAAATCTGGTGAACATATGCGAAGACCTGGTTGAATTAATTCCTAGGTGAACAAAGGCGAATTCATTAATCTGGGTGATATCACCTGGGTGAAATGGTTCCGAGGTGAAATTAGGTCACCAAAAATTCCACTTTCTTCACCCAGGCGAACAAAGTGGAATAAACCACACTCGTACGCGAGAGAAAACATTTTGCTGAACTGTTCAAACATTGTAACTGCATGTTATGCTGTTTACAGGGCTATCTAGACTCAGACGTGCTCGTTGGACACTTTCTAGTTATTTAATATCCTTAGCATATTCCACGGCTAGTTACTATCGTTTTAGTAATGACTGGTACATATCCAAAGCTAAAACGCCGGTAGAAGAATGTTATGTTTTTTCCGGAAGACGTAGTGTGGGCAGGCTTCCCACTAGGTGCACCGACGATCTGGTGAAGGTCGCGGGAGGCGCCTGGATGCGGGCGACGCCGCAGGATCGATCTTTGTGGAAATCCTTGGGGGAAGCTTTTGTTCAGCAGTAGAAACGAACGATTATTTTTAGGTACTCACTGCTGCCGCGCGCTCTGCACTTTCAACGTGCACCCTGTATAGTTCCACTAAACTGATGTCCTCAGGCTCCACGGCAGCTGCTCCTCGGCGTGGCACCAGCTCAAGACCGAGTTTTCTATAACAATGCAAGTTAACACTTAAGATTACTGAATGAAAAAAAAAACTACAAATCAGAATCCTACCTACAGCAGGACGCAAGCCATCAAATTCTTTTATTACTTAGGCAGGTACAAGGCTTTGGCCTTATAAATTCAATGAATTTTGCGGTAGATAAGTCTTTAGTTGAGAGTGGAGTTCGAAATGATTTTAAGGTAACTTCATTCCCACATAAAAGAGGGGACCCCTTTTCCCGCTTTTTCGCTCATATTTGTTAGTAGTTGTATGCTTATTATTTATATGGAAGAATACTAACCTGCACAACACTTCTAAAAACAAATCTGATAATCTAATAACGACCACAACAATACCATTAAGTCTCCACTCCACGACAGAGTCAGGGTCAAATTAATAGTGACTCCAGCTACAAATCACGCGGCCTCAGCTCCGAACCAAATTGCAATCTCGCAAGGGACCCAGCATTTGTGTGATTCGTGTTCATGACAATAATTACTTTTTAATTACATAACTAAGTAATTTAAATTCTAGTAGTTTAACCCATTCTTTAGGGCTCTTTTCCTCGATATACCTATCTCGTTTTTTGCAGGATCCCGTTTATTAGTATACGTGTTTTAATATTAACATTCACAGGAACATCTCGTTTGCTGTGTCCCGTAAAAAACCGATCCGTACGAATTTGGAATTAGAATTTCAAACAGACTTGTGTGACACGGCAGTCCAATTTTGCAGGATTCTGCATGACTGGATTTCGCAAAACGGGATTGCCGTTGGAAAGGGCATTTTGTGGTACAGTAAGCAGCATCAAATAGTTCGTGACAACCAAAGTAGCCAAAAAGTTCGAATCACGTCTTTGTTACTATTGGGATAAGGTTGTGTTGACTTTTTGGCCACTTAGGGTGTCACAAACTATTTGACGCTGGCTGTACTTACATACGTACAGGATAAAACAAATGAATGAAATAGTAAACCTAAACCAACTTGTTTCAGTGAAATAACATGCACATTTTACCGCCTACGTGAGACCAAATCCGTATGACGAATACTTAACTCGAAAAGTTAGCGACCACAAAAAAGGCGTAATAAAACCGCAAAGTGAAACGCTGACATTCTATAACGAATGCAGGGTCTCCTGGTTCTTTGAAAAATCAAGCAAATAGTCACAGCTCGCAAATATTATGAATCACTTGAAAAACATTCTGGGAATTACCTGCGGCGTGAACAGGTTATAATAAAGTAGGCTCTCGCAGCTGAAACGATGGTACAGACGAGGGCACATCAAGCTTAGCACTGTAAATCTTACGTGGTTGTGATAAAAGCCATTTTCCAATAAAAATTCTAGTCTGATGTGCTGTCGTCTCTACAAAGGGAAAAGGTGCTGTTTTACAAAAAACAAACAAAGTCTTTAAAAGGTTTAACTATTATTTTTGTGTTTTAAATAGACGCATAGACTGTTGTATGAATCACAGACAATCAAGGTGTTTATTACTATTAGTCCTGCTGTTATTTCCGCAGGATTTGTGATAACAGAACCATTATGTTTCACACTTTTTTTTTATATTTTGTGTATCTTTTGCATATCTATTCGTTTTCATAAATATGTTCTTTATCATTAAACTCCATCTAAACATCGGGTTTAATAAAAAGCCTCCATTCAAACAAAAGACTTAAACGAGCTCCGAAATGTGTAGCACTCGTACATGCGACAGAATATCAAGCTTAAGCATTGTGGCATCTTATGACGTTGCAGTAAGTGCGATTTTGCAATAAAAAATATATTAGTCAGATGAGTTTGTTGTACACGTAACCACGAAAAAGGCCACGGTTAATTCGGTACTCATAAAAGACCGCCAATCGTTTCTTATTAATAAGCTGCATAAAATGTTTAAACTATAAACGGATCGTTCAAATAAAATAACAGTTAAAAACCCTTTAAATTACTGTAAACGTTTCAAATTTTCTTGTCGATTCCCGAATTAAAGCGCCAAAGACTGCGAATACATAATTATATGTTTTAGAAGACTATTTTAAAAGCCAAATTAGATGACGGGTAATCGGTCACGTAATCGCCGTTGTAGCCGAGCTTTCAATCAAATCACGTACAACAGCTTTCGACATACGCAAAAAGCTGCCTTAACGGTTTGTGAAAGAGCTTAAATTGAAATAAAATTCGAGTTTGTAACCTCATATCTGCATATACTTAGAAAGAAATCATATTACACAAGAGTTGCTTATACTTGAATTCTGATGAAAGGTTTCGCACAGCTTTTGTGGAATGCAGTCAGCAGGTTGCGAATAGATTTAGTGCTACGAGTAGATATCTCGGGCGAGGAGTTACATTCATTAAATGAAGGCGATTATTATAATTTTAAATTGTATAAGCTAAGCGACAAGAAAAAAAACTACAAGTCTCAAAATTTGCCAAACAATGGCAGTTAATTTAAATATTAGTCTGTGTGGTATTCCGCGTACACTATCTAAAATAATACTAAATTAAGATATTTTATTTTAATCACGTAGACATCGATGGGAGATTTGACTATACAATACTCAATGACAGTCATGAAAATTGAACGTCAATTTTTTTAGGTAGGTATTTAGATATTACATTTGAGCTGCAGTTGTACCTAACTGTAGCAATATAAAATTCATGTATGAAGCACTGTTACGAACACAATGACTAATCGCTATTTAAGCGCCTGTAACTGATTTAATGTAATTCCCTTTCAAATACCTAAGGAGGAAAAATAAATTCTGGTGACATATTATTCATTCAAAACATTAAACACCACGTAATTTTATTGAGGATGTTCAAAACCATGAAATGAATTGATTTATTTCAGCGGTTATTTTATCAAATTACTTTACCTAAACAAATTATTATAGGTATACCTAGTTATTTGACAGAATTTAAAGTTAAATTAAAACTAAAATGTTGTAGGATTAAGCGCCCACAGCAGTCGCTTTTGATGTTATCTTAATAAGGAGGTCTATTAAAAAAACTGCCCCAATCAGAAGTCAGAGAAGAAAAAACTGAATGTAATGAAACTTTTTAACATTCCCATCTTTCTATCACGGGGAATGCTTAGTATTCTTCAAATCCTGAACTACAAACCCATTTCTTCACTCATCCCAAATTAGTATTCCTAGCTCAACCCATTACATAATTTCGTTATTCTACCCAAATGCATTCCTTACTCAACCCAAAGTAAATATACCAAAAATAAGTATGGATAGCAAAACTACATTCACTGTTTTTTCAGAAATTTAATAATGATAAATACATAGTATGTACTTTGGGGGAGGCCTATGTTCAGCAGTGGACGTCCTATAGCTGAAATGATGATGATGATGATGTACATTGATTTATAATTAAACTAGCTTTCCGCCCGCGGCTTCGCCCGCGTGGAATTTTGTCTGTCACAGAAAAACTTTATCGCGCGCGTCCCTGTTTCAAAAACCGGGATAAAAACTATCCTATGTTCTTTCCCGGGACTCAAACTATCTCTATGCCAAATTTCATCAAAATCGGTTGCGAGGTTTAAGCGGGAAAGCGTAACAGACAGACAGACAGACAGAGTTACTTTCGCATTTATAATATTAGTTGGGATAAAGAAAAATAAAAAACATCACCTACATGAAAAAATGATAGATATGAATATGTTGATTAACTAAAATATATCAAAGATTTTATTTTATTTTAAGGTAAATACATAAACAAATTAAGAGGCTGAAAACTTTTACCACGGGATCAGCTGTCCAGATGAATACTTTTATTATTTTTCTTTTGTCATCTCATACCGCTTGAAAAAAAAGATGAAATACATTGTATTATTTCAAATATTTGTACATTCATGAACAAGTATCTAGGGAAAAAAGTATACGCCATCGCTTGGTTATAATGATTTAATAAAAAATCACAGTCGTTTGATTTATAGTAGATTTATAGTGGATTTATAGTAGATTCTAATTAGTCATTATTTGATTTGTGTCCTTTTGTGAAAAACGTATTTCAAATATATTATTGTATATCAGAATTCCTGCAGTTTTATTTAATAGAACGATCTTAACACAAAAGTTAACTAAGCTTAAATTTCTAAAAAATATATTTTTATTCTGACCGTACATAAAAATCGTATATTTTTAATTGGTTTTAAAATGGGTTGAGCTAGGAATGTTTTTGGGGTGAATAAGGAACATAAAATTAAAAATTTGTTGTGGGTAGAGTAAGGAACAAAAGTGGGTTGAGTAAGGAAAAAATAATGAGTGGGTTGAGTTGTCGTGGGTCGAATATGGAATAACCCAAAAATATCTTATGTAGTATCAGGCATTTCTGAACCTAATGGCATGTCATAGCAAGTTAGGACATGTAGGTAGAATAATCGAGAAATATTGAACCCTGAACGCCAATATACATTTTAGGTCGATTTGACCGATGAGGCTCGAGTTCGGCGTGCACCAAAAGGTCGCCAAACCAGTTCCGAGCGACACTGGCTGATGTCTGGCAATGCCTGTGGCACGTTGCCATCCGATGGACAGTCGACAGCACATCACCTATACATTTTTGTTGCATTTTGACCTATACTACAACGATATATGATACCAGTGTTAAGCTTAATGCGGGACGAGTAATCTATCATCGACATTTTTTATTTGCCATAACATACATAATTATTTTAAAACATCAGTTAGGCACTACTTAATTCTAAGGCTGCATGCAGATATGTCCTCAGATACATTATTTATTTTACATAAAACTGTAAACAGCAAGGAGAACGAGATAACCAGATAAATATCTACTAATAATCATGTTTATGTGATGAGTGGTAACATCAACTATCTACTAATATTTATACGATATTATTAGTACTTAATATCAAAGGGGATCAACATGAAGATGTAAGTTTGTATGGTAAGCCCCAATTACTTCTCAAAAAATGCTCTTATGTTTTATGCTTTTGGACCAGACTAAACTTTTGCGACAGACCGTATGACAGACAGAAGCTAATAAATATAATAAAAATAAGTAGAATTAAATAAGCTTGCAAGTGCTTGCTTCGCAAATTGGCACGTGCCTTATCGTAGATCCCATTGAACGTTTCAAACAAATCAGTCAAATTCTTCATAACAATCTTCCAAAATAATAAAACCACCCAAAGACGTAACGGACTAAAGCTTTAAAGCTATTGCATAAGTAAGAACGGCAAATATAGCAAATACGACTGGATAGCATCACTCACGACATCCAAACTGGTAAATCCAGTTTATCTAAATCTTTTTGGCATAGAACTTTAGGCTTTACGCAACCGAACATAGACTATACAAAAACTCGTGTGAATTCTAAATTTTGAGCTCACATTTTGCATTTTAATACGCCTTAAGCACAGACATATCTCGCTGCGCTGCTTTTGTATATTTCCGTTAGTAAAAGAGGAATCCATTGCGTATCCCTTCAACGGATATATTCCCGGAATAAAAGCGGCAAGCCGCGTGGTTCCGGCTGAGTAGAATGGAACAACTGAGGAACAAAAATGCGTCTGCATCTGGACAAAGCGTGGGGTTGAAGGCCAACAGAACTCCTCTATTTTCTTCTGGTAAAATGGGGAGGGATTTTTTTCTGCAGTGGGCACAAACTTAACTGACCTGTAGTAGGCCTAGGATGCGCGCCTTGATAAACTTTTATCGAGGCATTTTATCGATTTTGCACGATAAGCTCATACATTTGTCGCCTAAAATCGTCGATAAGATTTTATAAAAACGCGCACTCTAGCCCGGCTGAAAACCCAGCGGTGCGGACGATGATGATAAAAAATGGCTTAAAAGACTTTAGATACCTACATAAAATAAAATAATAGTTTTTTGGATGTGCTCTAATAAGAAGTGGGTGGAACGTTTCGGATGGCGTATCAGGAGGTCTCCGTTTGCACTCTTTGAGGGTTGCTTACGTTTAGCAGTGCACTGTTGTGGCTGAAATATGATGATCTGACATAACATATCAGTGAATAATGTATTATTTAATTGGAAAGATATGGGCTGCCAAAACAACATTATGCAGTGCAGCAAAAAGATCTACCTATCTGTCGCAAACAAGTTCTATGTGGGCGAAGAGATATTCTTAAACGATATAGACTTCTTTATAACTTTATTTTCTACGAGAAAGTATGTAAATATTTGCAAAGATAATTGAAATAACTATAGTTTAAATAAAATTTTCATGAATCACGGGATTTTACACGAAGTTAACATTTAACAGTAATCAAAATTTTAGACCAAAACGACAAACAAACACGTTGTTTATTTTATAAAACTTAAAGCACAGAATACATAATTAGCTTAAAGTTACATAACAGCTGCGTTACATAATAAAACTCACAAATCATTCCGATAAAGTGACTTAAGCGACCTAGAAAGTTTAAAATGCATTCTTATCGATATTTGCATATTACAAGGTAAACGTGAGTTCCAGCAGCATGCAACACCGAATTCAACAAAACTATGTTTTTATCCGTTTCAAGCGTTTTATGTTTTTTAAAAATTAATTATTAATTGAATGTATCGAGCACAATTAATACCTTTGTGCCACGAATTGCTGTCAATCCAGTCTCCGATAACGGAGATGATTTAGTTAGTTCATAATGATTTATTTGCCTTTACACTAACATTGCGGGAATAATACAAAGTACCTAGGTGTTATTTTTAATTTAAATGTTATCCTTTAATAAATTGAAGACCGCAAAGAATCAACATAAAATACCTACATATTATATCAATCAATCATTTAATGTAATAAGTAAGTAAAATCACATCATCCAAATTCCCAAAAATCGTAGGCGTAATATGTAGTTACGCCGCATTACAACATTAATTCAATGGCACATTTATAAATTACTGCATCCGACAATGTGTTAATTAACAGCCGCAGGCGATTCCCACTCGTTAAAACCAGTCATCATAATCTCGTCTAAAAAATTGGCATACGAAGCTCAAAGTATAGCCCACGGAGAAAACACATGAGACGAAAAGTCAAGACCCTCACAGAACTCGTTCAACGACGAATTCTCTCTGCTACTGACTACCGTGCAGTTACTTGGTTTGGGGAGAGCGAGAGGGCCGATGTAAGTGAAGGGGGATCGCGCTTGCGGGACAGAGACAGCCGTACTGCGCACACGCAGCAAGCACAAGTTCGGTAGTGAACACGCGCGCAACTCGGCGTGCAGGAGGTCGGCCGACAACGCTTTCCAGTTTGTGTTTCCGACCCACGGGCAGCTGGCGTGTCGCATGCAGCGCCCGCAGTGCCACTCGTTTTACTCCAATCATTTGATTTGTTAACTCATGACTTACTACAATAATATCATGACGTAAAACTGTAAAGGCGCTCTTTATGTACAAGTGAGGTTGTGTTTGTTGTGTTGTGCAAAAGACAAAACGTGCTAACATAAAAATTAAGAGAAACCGGAGGCGAACGAAAAACTACTGTTAGGTTCAAAAAGGTAAGTTGTGTCACAAAAGCTCAGCTTTGGGATGAATCGAGACGCGCTTAAGTCATATCGACAAGCTGTGGAATGCTGTTTGACAGCATACATGTGCGGGAACAAAAGACTTGTGCATACACTCATCTTATTTCTTTTTTATTCTGTCTGCCTTCTGTGAGTAACGAATAATAGTGATACCAATTCGGTGAGCATATTGAAATGTTCGATAACACCGGACATAGCATTTTATAACTCATCTATCAAATTATGGAGGGACTAATGGGGTCCGATGTGTCGGAGTTTCTCACAGGTAGCGGCCGTGTCTCCATTTACCTGAGCGGCCGTAGGGGAAGGGACGCTACACTCGTTACCAGGCATAATATTTGAATAGAATGGACAAAACTATTTGTAGTAATAATAAAGCATTTTAACACACTTCTGTTAATTACCACGTTTCCAAAGCAAGGATCTAGACAAAAGGATTAAGTTCACGGTTATCACGATCGTACATAAGATCGAGTTGTTTATAGCACGTGAAATGAACATCGCCGATGAAGCAAGGGGGAATAAACTACCACAGCACGTGATATTTTCACGGTCCACAGACTTCAGGTTGAAGATGATCCCGCCAAGGACGCGGCAATAATGAATCAAAAACATAATTTGCTAATTAAGATACAACCCGGATGCGAACTTTGAGATTTCAATTCAGAATTTTGCTTCTGAATTAATCAAATACACTTCCTTATTTCCTAAAGTAATTGTTATCAAATTGCAATCAATATTACCACTTGTATTGTGAGGTGACACATTCTATAATTAGTTTTTTGGGCGAAATTAGTTAATTAGGTCATTAAGACTGTTGTTTGGGCCCTTGCGTAACTTGTCAGCATAATAATAGTGCGATTAGATCCTCATTTTTGTATGAATGCATAATTATACGCAATATCTATGATACTTTTTGATTCATAACTTGTTTCCTTTCATTTGTACATGGCACAGTTTAATGAGTACGTTTTAATAGATCGTGAATACTTTTATGATCATTAACTAATGATCGATTCCACAAATAGCCAACCTACGTGATGATTCCCACGAGTCAAAAAGCTTAGTATATTCCTTACAGAGCCTAATTTGAATAACAAATAGAATGTAAAACAAGAGCAGCATATTACTAGTTTCCCACTATGTGTGAGAGTTCTGGGACAAACAAAAAGCGTTCAAACGGTCACGTTCATTGGATTCCTGTCACGCAGTTCGGTTCACGGCACCTGCATACTGCATAATGTTCCCTGGGCGCCTGGCGATAACCTCAAATGCAATAAAACCTACTTACATTCACATGCAGGCACTTTGAACATACTAAGAATATGTATTTTTAAATTACAATCATAACTATGTCTATGGTACTTTATGTAGTTTAATAGACGTATAAACCTCGTTTCTACGCAACTAACTGAACAGTTAATGCAAGGCCGAAATGATAAGAGATGACATACATTAATATAGGAATCTGAACCAGTAGTGCCCTTTACCCCATAAATATCAATCAGCGATAAGCAAATTGACAACGGAAGAGAATTTTGGGATCGATTTTTGTGGATTTCATAATTTTTCTGGCAATACGTTTTCAATAGCAGTTCTAATCTAATCTTCTAAAAATCACACATAATTTGTCATTTGTGATGAATCAAATCGGAATTTCACGAGTTGATTCAAGTAATCGTGTTAAATCAGTCGTAGCGATAAAAAAATGTTACCTCATCTATACTTTTATAAAACCAGACCAATTTAGCATCTATGGCACAGGAATAAGAACCTTGGGACACCCGCAGTCCCGACGAGTATTGTCATCGTGATAAGAGCCTCATTGCATGCGCGTTCCGTACGCGATATCAATTAACCCGTATAAGGATCACAACGCCTGTTCTGTTTTGTTCACAAAGCGGCCAAGTATTTCCCACAATGTCTTTGACCTTATTGATAAAAAAAAATATTATGACACTGTCGCAAAAGCTCTCTACAATCGCTTATCAGAGCGTGAATAACAAAAAACCGTAGCCTATATGATACCCGAGCTGCAGCTGGCGTAACCGCAACGCACGCACATTTCCGTATCACTAGATGTTACAACTCTGACAATAACCAGTCACAGGCCAAACCATCGGCTTTAGGTTATCATCAATAAGCTCATAGAAAATACATCTAAGATATACGAAACACGTGTTTTCCTGCAGTACTCTAGGTAATATAGAGGAACAGCCTCGTTAAAGCAGTCAATAGGAGTTAATTACATTAGACACGAATAGCCGGCATCAGCCGAAGGGATCAATGTTCACACGAGGAATTTCTTAGCGCTTATCTGGGGAAACGAAGTGACGCTTATCTCGTGCTCTTTTTGTGTCTGTATTTTCAGTGCTTGCCGACTGTTCAAATGAAATGAACGAATGCTCTTGTAACCGAGCGTGATCTGAGCCACGTAAATTACAACAGAGGCGACAAACGGGCCGCTCACTTGCAATCCGCAGATCTCTTAGTTACCTAACTGAACCGAAACCGGTCGATTCGTGTCATTAGACACGGTTGGAGCTCTCAGAATCTCTTTTGTCCAAGAGCACTCAGGATTCCATTCCCACGAACAGGTTGTGTTATATCATGTCTGGATGATGCTCACTGTGTCCGCGTCCAGCGCAATTAGTGTCCATTCAGCGCCGACGCGTGCCAGCCAATTTAAATAAGTACAGCTGATGATAATACATGCTTGAGATTGTTAGCTGAAGCATCCACTGTGAAGAACAAAACCTATAATTTCTCGTGATTCTATTTCGACGTGTCTTTATGCAAATTCGGTTTTTATGACGGAAACTATAAACGTTGTTATTACGAAGCCGCGAATGGCCAATGATAAATGGGATGCGGTAACTGGCGAGTGAAACAAGGATACGTTTTAAAGCCGCAAAGGGCCAGACTCGGGCCCACCGCGTCTGTGCGCCTGCGCATGTCATAAAAGGTGGAATGCGCCTCGCAGTGTGCTGCTTAGCTTGTTACTTTATCAGTTATTACTTAGCAAACTTACACTCCAAATTCCAATTTCTTGGGTAATGAGCCAGAGAAACGGGATTCTTATTAAAAAATAACTAATTCGTTTTTATAGAGTGGTAAAAAGAAGTTAATCCATTATAACGGCAAACGGCAAACGATTAATTACAACAATCGCCTTTGGAAAACATTTAAGAGCGTAAAAAATATTTCCATCCAAAACTAATCGGTCGTCGAGATCTCGCGAAATGCCGCCAATGTCGGTAAAGATTGTCGCTTCGCAAACTGGTTTCCGCGTAAAATTCGCGTTGCCAGGCGGTGCATCACCCAGGGTCGGGAAGGTAAAGCAGAGGGGGGCGGCGCGGGGGCTTGAAAACGCAGGAGGCGCACGAGCGGCGGCGGTCGACGACCCGCCACATGCCCTGCGCCGGCGCAACATTCGCCTTCACAGACCATCCTAACACGATCACAAGATTATGCTAGCAAATTCAATGGAATACAGACCAAATTGACGGATCTAGTATAGTCCAATACCAAATAAAACAAAAAACTACCGCAACAGTTTTTTAGTTCACTCGTGCAAAGCTAATTCGTGGTTACATCAACAGATCCCCGAGACGTTCAAAATGCTCTGAACATCGATTTAAAAGCAATATTTCGAAATAGCAATTATGATCGATTCCAATTGACAGTCCTATAAATGGCTGAAGAATTCAAATTTCCATCTATTCAATTATTGTCCCTGCGCGCGACCTAAATAGCACATGTGACCGACCACGCCGACACCGCGTAGGAACGGGATCAAGAAGTTGTCAAGGTTGGATCTATTTGTGATGAATTGTCTCTTGCGACTGTGTAGCGACCACTTGTTCTCGTCTTACAGGAACGTACGAACCACTCATTATATGTACTAGAATCTTGCTCTATCATTCATGCCCTATAAACTTCTACAGGCTGTAGCACAATTACCGTAAACGCGTCAGATGATGCAAACTTGTTAAGGACCAGTAATAATAAGAAACACATTCTTTATTAATTACTCAATAAGAAATCACGTGTAGGTATTATTATTCAGGAATGAAGAAGACGATATCAATCTGATAAAACGTTTTTAAAATTCAAAGTCAAGTGTATGTTGCATGCGAGCGTGGGCGAGAAGCTGTTCTATGACATCGTTAGATTATGTGAGGTCATTGATTGAGACCCGCATCGGTAGGTACCTGAGCCTAACACCACTTAACGGTTCTTCAACATTTCAAATCGTGAATAGTCCTACAGTCGTGATGCGTACCAATAAAACTGTGATACGAACTAAAATGAAGACATCAACAGTAAACAAGGAGTCTACGCAGCTGTTACACACATTGGTCGAATCAAAACAGTAATAAAGCGCACCGTTTACGTTCTAATTTAGTATTGGTAGCGTATGGCACTTGTCACGATGCGTTTATTTATTTATAGCGTTCCCCATAGTGTCATCTTTTTAACTATGCATAGGGGCATGGGTGTAGGTTATCGTAATAAATTACTATGAAGACGGGCTAGTTACATTTATGGTTGTTTAAAAATAAAAATAAGGAGAATTAAAATGTTTGTCATTTCACTTTCACCAACTTTCAGTGGTTGCAATAACATTTATTCATCTCTAACTTCACTTTCTAAACTAGCATCTAAATGAAATGTTGTTTGTTTTCAGACAAAAGAATTGAAACAAGATGGCGGTGTTTGGTATGGTCTCCGCGGTTGCGGGCTTCGTCAAGGTCCGCTACCTCATCGACAAAGCTGTCATCGACAACATGGTGTTCCGTATGCACTACCGTATCACCTCTGCCATTCTCTTCCTCTGCTGTATCCTCGTCACCGCCAACAATCTCATTGGTAAGTACATTAATTGGTTCATTTTCTACTACACGTCTTTCTTCTTCGTTAAACTGTACATTTATAACTCTTGTAGTTATTGCAGCTAATTAACCTTTATGAGGTATGTCGCAGAGATTACATGGCATTGAAAGTAGGTACCGTTACAGTAAAACATGACTGTTCGTTCAATATTAATGAGCCGGTTATTTTACATATTATTAAGCTACTGCAAACAAGCTTCGCCTTCGGCTAGCTAGATGTAGTAGCAACATCAGTAGCTGATGAAAACGTTGTGAATTTACTGAAGACTATCGAGAAAGTATCTATTAGCGAAGCGAAAGTTGATCGAATTAAGAAGTAGATAGTTCTGAAACTTTCAATTGAATGGTCAGAATTCAGCCTAACTGACCTAGAGAACTAACATGCCGTACAAATAATGCCATAAACGCAGTTACAGTTTGGCTAGACAGCGATCTCGTAACTGGTGTAAAATGAGTCATTTTCAGGTCATTGTTCAGAGTAGGAACCCCGTTGTAACAGTTACCCAAATTGAGACGTCATGACAAATTGGTTGTACAAACGAATACACCGAGTAACGTACGTGATAAGACTCAATTCATTGAAGCAAAGCCGGTCACTGAACCTTTTTCATCAACGAGTGAAAAACATAGTCAGTGATTAGATATTTATTGCAGCTCGTTTCACACTTTTCTTGGTACCAATGCGATACGATAAAAGTAATTTACACCTCGTTAGACCAGTTAACCTAATTTACCTAATTCGACATTATATTATGGTTAAATGGTATTAAATTGTTGTATAATACCGCGGTTCACGCATGTAGATACGAGTGTTATCGCGTGCTCCTTGTAAATGACCTACAAACGTAAACAAACTTAATTCATTGTACGGAGTACATCTTAATCGTTTCCTTCAACATATTCAACATCTCAGAAAAGATTAAGAATAAATTATCACTAATTAGTTGTTCTGTCCTGAAAATCAACATAATTTTATGCCATGTTGCAAAACGTAAGGTTAATTTAAATATTTATTTTGGATAATATAATTAATAAACAATACGCACTGTCTATCTAAAGGTTCTAGTGTTTAAAGATGTTACCTATAAACAACTTAATTTGCATAAATAAATAACTAGGCAGATAGTCAAGAAGCTGAGGTTATCAGCTACATTGGAAATACATATTGATTTTACTTAACACATAGTCTTAATTAATTTTAAGATAAAAAATGACCAAAAGATGTTTAAAAATTTAAACATTTTACTGGAATGGTACGATATTGCATCATACTCAAGCAATATAGCCAAAGTGACTGTCCGCTTGACTGGTTTTCTTTATGTTTAAAAAGTCACTGTTAATTTGTTTGTTTTACATTTACTTGTGCTTGTGAGTAATCTTATCTCTTAAACAAACATTGCACAATTTTCATTGGAACTTTTATGTTCTTTAATTTAGCTTACGTCATTATTTATTCAGTGGTCATATCCACGTTTTATAAGTAAGAATAATGACTATGTTGGCAGAGCGACCCTTAGTAACAACCTTATGTGGCACATCTTGACACCTTATACCTCAGTAAAGTTACACTAGGTCACGTTTTAATCTCTCGCTTGCGAATCATTAGTCAGCAAAGCGCACGATAGTGTTATAGCGCTGCAGCCTGTACCAATCGCTCAGGTGCAGTAATCAAAACATCCAGCAGTTTAACTGCAAGCTCAAGCGATAATGTCAGTTGCCACGCGGCCATATGTGACCCACATTGTGAGAAATCGCCGGTTGTTTTCTTACGCTCGGTTGTGCCAATATTAACCTATAGGCAGTAGAGTTAAAACTTTGCAAAGCCAATCAGCTTTTTGCGGACAATCAACGATGTTTATTAGGTTCAGTTTTGCATTTATAGGGCTAATATTTGAATTCTAACATCTAAATTATTAAAATTACCGCAAATAGCCATTCAAAAATATTCATGAAACTTTACCACGTAAGATGAAAACAAAGTTTTCAATGTCGTTACAGATGACTACGTGAAAATTTATTATTGCTTGTACATTCAATTGGATTCAGCTTAAATAAGTTAGAAAGAACTTCTATGTCTCTCAAACTTGAAAAGCGTTAAAAATATTGCTTACGCAATCGAAATTGTTCTACGTGACATAAAAGGTGTCATCATCATAAGCATAACCACAAAATCAGTGTCCAATGTTATTGCAACTAACATTTGCAAGTTACCTACCGATTGTTCTACGTTTACCCCGAAACGCATTGTTTCATGTTAGCAACAATAACAAAATGAATCATATTTTGGTTTCTCGAACACTTTAACAATAACAGGTAAATCACACGCACCAGACAGTTGGCAGTAAAGTTCATGACGTTCGCCGTGACCCACAAAAATATACAAGTCACATTCTTGGTGGTTGAAAACGGCTACTTAAAGCTACACACTGTGATATCTTATTTGGTTGCAATAGGCACGATTTTACATTAAAAATGTATAGTCCGATGTCCTGGCGATTAAGCGATTGTACAATTTCTGCATTCAGTCAGTACTTATCGGCTTCGGGCAGTTAGTCCTTATCAAACTAGTTTCTCGTTTACTGGATTACCATAACTTGTGTAACCTGATTATTTTCCCATGCAACCAGGTAATATTGGTTCACAATACAAACATTGTGCACGTGCGTATTGTGAGGATGACTTATAAATAGAGAGGATTGAATAGATCACAAAAAATATACCGATTTGCTAGCAAAATTCAAGAGCTTTAGCCAAAGGGTCGTCCTTTAAGCCTCTATTTGAAAGATGAATTGAGAAACTTACGGTATCACAGTCGACACAAGTAAAAAAATTATGGACATTTTCCATCGAAACTGAAAATCAATCAACAATAAGACTCAATATTCATATTTTGTGGCGTGTTTCTTATTTTCCTTGGAGTAAAAATTTTTTGCTCTCCTAAATCTGGGTCGTGACCTGAACCTTTTGAATATCAGCCATGAACAGAAGCTACGTTTCAAAGCACCCCGTTTTTGTGGCCTTTGTTGTAGCCTGTAGTGTTACACGAGCTACAAGTTACAGATTAATTGACCTCGGACAAATGAACTAATAATCCCGAGAGGGCTCGATGGGTTAATTAAAAGCGTGTGACTTCAAGTAACTCGATACCTATCTATTGTAATGACTCTTGAATTTGCAGCAGTCACTGTGGTAAATGATTTTTAAATAATGTTTTTCTGTGTGAAATTTTGATGTTTTCCTTACATGAGTGTACATGCACTTATTGTCACCATTCCACTAAAACAATAGCATTAGTAACATTACCTACTTCATGATTAATAGGTGCGTCAGTTAACTTGCATCTTTTTAACTGCACGTAGGACATTAACCATTTCTCTATGCAAAATCCATTTTAAAACTTCCTCTGTAGGTTGTATAAATGATTTACCATAACTACTATTATCTGCTAAATATTATTTTGTAAACTACTGCTTCAACTCAAACGTAAAGATTAATTTTACCTAACCTATTTTACCTATGCATAGATAGATACTCTTGAAAATCCTTATTATCATTCTACAGGGTGGAAACGATAAGTGATCTCACTCGATTATTTCTAAACTATACAAGATATTTAAAAACTGGTTACTGATCCTGAAAGTGCTTCACGAGCTCTTTCAAACGGTACCAATAATAGGTTACAGAATAAACTGGAACTATCCGAAAATTCAATGTTTCCAGCTTCCATACTAAATGTATGCCAACCACACAATATTAGAAGTGTAATTTATTTTTTGTTAAATAATAAACTTAAAAAGTCGGTTAAATAAACTCTTAACTTGCATCTAGTTTAAAATTATTTGTGGAAAACATTAGTTTTAGGCATTACTTGCTATAATATTATCAAGAGATGAGTGACATAACTGTGATAGTACTAAATGTATGGAAGATGGAAACATTGAATTTTTAGATAGATCCTATGTATTCTGTAAGCTATTGTTGATACCGTTGGATAGAGCTCGTGAAGCACTTTTAGTATCAGTAACTAGTTTTGCGATATCTTGTGTAGTTTTTAATATTTAGTAACTTTACCAAATGTATGGAAGCTGGAAACATTGAATTTTCGGATAGTTCCAGTTTATTCTGTAACCTATTATTGATACCGTTTGAAAGAGCTCGTCAAGCACTTTCAGGATCAGTAACCAGTTTTTCGATATCTTGTATAGTTTAGAAATAATCGAGTGAGATCACTTATCGTTTCCACCCTGTATATTGGGCACACACGCATTTGGAAGCTAATAAAAATACCAGTCACTAAGTAGCTTTAATATTGATGACACAAATAGCAAGTGGCCATATTGAAAATTGAGTCCAAACTTGACCAACCCACATTAACAATTGACATAATGGACTCTTTCGTTACACTACACTAAATGGACACGTTACCCAGTTCATCATCCTAATCATTGAGCCTACCAAAATGGCAGACTATTAACTTTGAGCGATACGAGTATCTCTCTATGGAGTAATATCTACTGCTTAATTTCTCAAATGAAATTGAGAAGTTCCTTGAAAGATATAACAACATTTATTGTGCACAAAATAAACACAATATCGTCAGTAAAAGGTCCTTCTGAATTATATGTATTTAGCAATTTCGATATCCTCCTATATTTGTTGAAAATAATCTGCGTGTAAGTGAATTCATGTTCACATACATTTCAAAAAATATATTTCAACACTTCCAGTTGACTCACGTTACTTACAGATAAAACCCAACCCAAACTTATGTCAACAAGATAGGAGCATCACAGTATGTAGAACTTAAGTATTCAGGTATAGCATGTACTTGTATTATTATTATTCTAAACATGTGATAAATAAGTTGTATTTAGATTCACGTTTGTGGTTTATGACTTCATTAAAGCAATATTGTATTTGATTGAATGTGGATCGAAAATGGCAATAAATAACTTTATTATATCATGTAGGTTAGTACGGTTATACATACATCTGTACTAGAATTTGTAATTCCATTACGCAATGAAGGTCTTTAAAGCCTGCCAGAACCAGTTACGTCGTCAATGTGGTATTATAGGGTTTATTCTATTAATAAAATGATTACTTGCATAGTCAGATCCCCAGGGCTAAGCAAGGTGCAAGTCTTGATACGTTATTGATAAAAACAGACTTTATGTAAAATACTAAGCAATTACCGGTCTCTATAAACGGAAATAAGTTATTACATGTACCGCGATTTACTAATATTTATGTAGAAAATGGCCTAAGACAAAAAAGGCTGTAATAAAGATAATTCAGCGATCACAGAGCAATCAGATACTAGTATTTAAAATTAAATTCGAAAGAATGGCCTCCAAGGAAAAAATAAAGCCCTCACCGATCGTATGAGTCATGTGAAACCCCGAACTTATAGATGACTAAGTAATGACCGGAATAATTTACAGGTCTAATAGGATAAAACACTGCATAGTTAATAGTTTAGAGTAATATCCGATTGGATACGCACAACACAATTCTAAAACCTAAAGAATAAGGAGCTTAAAGAGTTGCAGAATATTGTCAGAGAAGTTTACATTGACACTATTATAAAAGTTTTAGCCTAAGCGCAGACCACCAACTTTTAGCCTGGGTGCAGACCACCGACTTTCAGTTGGCCGATAGTTAGAATCGGCCGGTACCAAATCGGTGTAATTGCGCATTTTCATACTTTTAACAGCTCGTATCAACTATTGGCCAACTAAAAGTCGGTGGTCTGCGCCTAGGCTTATGCAAAACCAGCCTTGATATTCAAAAGGACCAATACAATTATAATACAGTTTCTATACTAGCCATAGTAACACCCTCAGTCGAGCAAGGTGATCAGTCACGGCCACAATTGAACAGGTAGGGGGCAGCTGCAGTGCCATTAGCTATATTGCCGCCATCCGCATGCGCAGTGCAATGTCGAGGACAAAACATGGGATACATTAACTGTAACTGTTAAAATGTTACGGCTATATTTAGATACTGATGCGAGGTGCTACAACTTAAATGTCATCATGTCTGCGTGGTTTTTGCGTCATAAGTCTAGAGTCGTTAGCAGGCGTTTGTTTGAATTTAAAAAATATTTGACTAATTGAGTTTGGTCAGAGATAGGCTAATTTGTTTTTGTTACAACAGAACAAAACTGCGTGGGGTTTCCCAAATGTCTATAGCACATCAACCTGATCTAAACTTTATTTGGAAGATATGAAGTTCAAAATTGTTTGCAGATTCACCAGTCGGCTGTACCTAAACTGCCATTGACCCTCATTTATATTGCAGGTGACCCGATAGCCTGCATCAACGACGGCGCGATACCCGGCCACGTACTCAACACTTACTGCTGGATCACGTACACGTTCACACTGCCCAATTCCGACTCGAAGGCCGTCGCTCACCCCGGTCTAGGCAACGACTATGAAGAAGAGAAGCGCATCCATGCCTACTATCAGTGGGTGCCGTTCATGCTTTTCTTCCAGGTAAATATTCATCCCAAATAAACATACAAAGTCTTTACATAATCGTGTGAACCTAGCATGGTCATTATCACATTAATTAGAGACATCATTACGTCGCTGATCTTACTCAATATGGACTCAGGATAGCATTGTTCTAAACGAGATAATTGGATGCGGTAACGATTTATAGTTGTATGGAAGTCGCTTGTACCTCGTCTTAATGGGTGCACGGGAGTCGTGATCAAGCCAGCGTATTATAAATCTACTCGGCTTGGACCTTTAGGTCAAGGTGACATTGAAACCTTTGATAAAGCTAAAATTATATTCAAGCTATTGACTCTTGATAACATGTACTTATTAAGAACGGTGCGATTGCGGTTAAATACCTGCCTTGTTCTTCATAACAAAAAAACGATACAAGCTTCTTTCTTGTTTAAAAAGACGAGATAAAAACTAATGATGCTGACAACGAATGAAATGTACCTAACTAATACATTTTGTGATTCCAGGGTCTACTCTTCTATTTGCCCCATTGGGTGTGGAAGAACTGGGAAGAGGGAAAGGTCCGCATGATCTCAGACGGCATGCGTGGAACTGTCGCAGCCATCGCGGATGATAAGAGCAACCGACAGGTAAATACTACTAAATAGTAAACACTCATTACTGAACGGACGTAGTCATCATGATTCACTAGTCACTACGCCTTTGTGATCGGATAACTCGCTTGTGATGTCAAAGTGCACTAGGACTGTGAACCGCGCAATCGGTTGAATTGGATTTCTCGTCATATGACGTGTCATTGGAATTTTATTCAGATTTATTGCCATGTATGTTCAACAAAGAAACCACTTGGTATATCTTGCAAAGTCGCGACGCGTCGAGCGATTTTGCCTTTCTTAATAAGAAACATCGTTCATGAGCAATTATGAAACATTTATTTGAATAATCAATTAATAGCGGAGTAGACACTTTTATAAGGCGATCAGTTTCATCGCAAATAACATATAGAGTTACAAGCTGATGAAACAATTGAGATAAAGGCTGAATTAATAAGACTTGATGACCGTCCCTAATTAGAGGAATCCGAGCAACTCGGCAGCCATTATTCAATGTAGGACAATTAAAATCTTTACGTGATTACGAAGGTTTTTCTTCACTAAACTTACCCTATTTTATTTAATTTTCAGGCTCGTCTAGTCCAGTACCTGATGGAAACCCTACACATGCACAACGCGTACTCTTTCGGATACTTCTTCTGCGAAGTATTGAATTTCATCAACGTGGTATGTATATTATTAGAAAAATCGTGTTTACTTGAATTGCATTTTGATTTGAAGGCATTCCTAAAATTCTGTTATTCAATACTTTTGATGTCAATTGATAGCAAAACATAGAATCAAAAGTCTTACGTAATGCATTTCTTGATTGAATAAAAAGATTTCTACTGTGTAACCATGTGTTAATCAGTATAGATAAATGGTTTTAAACCGTTCCCTAGAAAGTTATGTAAGTACATACCATACGTTTAGAAAAAATGCAATCTTTCTTTCTTTTCGTGTCGACAACAAACCTACACAGTGTCAGCCCAAAACTCCGCTACAAGAGTGGCGTTGTCAGTAGCACTCATCAAATCCTCCTGAGTGCAGTTGCTTGGGCACTCAGGGCATGACATCAGAAAAAATGCAATTAAACATAATTATGTTTCAGGTGGGCAACATCTTCTTCTTGGACACATTCCTCGGCGGAGCCTTCTTGACTTATGGTACTGACGTAGTCAAATTCTCGAATAGGAATCAAGAAGATCGTACTGACCCTATGGTAAGAAACACCTTCTTAGCGCTACACAAAATGCTAGTAAGGCTACTTTTATTTGAATTACGATAATAATATAATATTTGTCGTTTTCAGATTGAAGTATTCCCAAGAATAACCAAGTGTACCTTCCACAAATTTGGTGCTTCCGGCACAATTCAGAAACACGATGCACTCTGTGTCCTCGCTCTGAACATCCTCAATGAAAAAATATTCATTTTCCTGTGGTTCTGGTAAGTGCATTAACGCTAACATTCATACATATCTTAGTCACACCTTTGTGACATGTTAACCGGTAATTACCTAAAGAACCGTATTAACCCACGGTTTTCAGTCTTGAGCGAGAACTGGACTTAGAATAGAGTACACTAATTTGACAAAAAAATATCACATTAAAAAGATTATAGACCTAACCAGTCTGGCCATAAGTCGAACCTTAACTTCGAACTCCTATGTTCTTTCGTTGTGGGTCAAATGACAAACTTTCTCCCGGGACAAACTTCACCTTCACTGGTTGGGTTTTTATTGGCAGTTAAGCTGTTGATCCTGGCTACACAGGAGTTGCAGCGGTGGGTACGAGAGGTGGGAATAGTCCCTCGTTAAAACCAGTCAGGCGGAAAGTAAACGATGACGTAATAACAAAAGAATGTTAACATTTTCAGGTTCATCATCCTATCAGTGGTATCTGGGTTGGCTCTGGTGTACTCCGCAGCTGTCATCCTGATGCCGAGGACGCGCGAGACGATCCTCAAGAGACGCTTCCGATTCGGAACGCCGAACGGAGTGGAGGCACTTGTTAGGAAAACTCAGGTAATTAACCATAGACTGTTGTGTTGTAGAGTCGCACCTATTAAAACTTAATGGTTCCTACGAGTAAGTTGGGCGATGCCAGTATTTAAACTCGATTTGATGTCGATTGTATTATTCTCCAAACAAGTCACTGTGAGCCAGGGGGAAACAAAAAAGATGTTTAAAAGCGAGAGCGAATGAAAACTTGAACGAATGTAAAAGCTTACTTATGTAAATACAGGGCATGGGCCCTGTATGTAACCTATGAAAACGTTTGTGAGGGTTAAATACAGTCATATATTTTCATACAATACTGCGGAGGATGTTTGATATAATAACAAATGATCGAGCTAAATCCGTATATCCTTTCAGGTTGGCGACTTCCTACTCCTACACTTGCTGGGCCAGAACATGTCTCTGCGAGTGTTCGGAGAAGTCTTAGACGAGCTGTCCCGAAGGCTGCACCTCGGGTCCAACGCGCCCTCCGCCCCATCAACCATAGAGATGGCACCGATTTACCCGAACATCGATAAGTTCTCGAAGGAGACCGAGACGTAAGTGAAGTGATGACCGGCCAAGCGAGGCGAGCGGCGATCGTAGTTTGTTTCAAAATGACGTAAATGGATCATTGAATTGAAAGACAAATGAACAACGTTTTATCGGGTTGACGGTTACAACATAAATATAACACAGTGTTTGGTTATGGTAATATCTACTTTTTATTAATTTCAACAGCTTGTAAATTTTACCACAACATACAAATCGTCAGCAGACTGAATTTTTGGCATTGAATCGATCTCCATTTATGTCAGCTTACAACAAACTACTTGAAATTCATTTTCATGACACGCCACTTGCCATAGGCCACTCTATACAGAGCATTACATACATCTATCAAATATAAGATAACAGTTGACTCCTGTCCAAATCATATATCCGTGAAATCGATTACATTAGGGAATTTAATATACACCATACTCTCGAGTGATTTCACAGAATATGCATTTGTGACGACTTAGCTAAAAATGTGTCTTGCTCATGTCTTTACTTTTGCTCATATGGTTTCACTTTCAATACCTACCGGCGAACTTATGAAAAACAAGACAACGTATATCATGACATTCCTTTATTATATTTAATTAAGGCAACATTGATAGTTTATTGACAAATTTAGTTTTACACGCAGTAAATATTTCATCTAGGCATAAGCTTTAAAATTGGGGTCTCAATAAAATTTAGTGAATGTTGTAACATGGATGAGTTTATGCGAATGTGCATAAAGTAGTCGAAATTCGTTGATAATACAAGGCATATGATATTTAAAGTGTGAAATGGCTGCTGTTAGTAAATATCACTGTTATTGTTTGGTACTGACTGTTGTAGTCACGTGAAGCACCTGGTAATAGTGTTTAATGTAAGTTTTTAAGTATTGACTAAGCAGCATGGAGTAAAATGTGCTAATGCTGTGAGTTTAAGGATACGACCTCGGTTAAATGAAGAGAGTGAATACTATCGAGTATTTTTACTATTTACTTGCTTTGTTTTAGCCTTAGTTGACGACGTATCTTGAATTCAACAGATTTAGGTTTAAGTTTTATCTCAATTCATAAAAAGACATCATCTACATTATGTCTTTCATAAATAAGAATATTTTTGCTAAAGCTTGATTTCAATAAAGTCAGCATACCACCAATCGCATGTGTGCAAACAATGCCATATTATAAATCTTTAGCGAAATATAGGAAAGTTATTTTATTTACTTAGAGTCAAAGATTTTACTCAAATCTAAATATTACTTACTAATGAAATATATTTTATTATACTTATGAAATGCCTACTCTACATATTCCTATGAAATCGTTTAACATAAATTAAGTTTATTACTGCGGTCTGTGAATATATGGAAAAAATAAATTGATATTTAGGAAAATGCTATTGAAGTGTCCTTTTGTTATATTAAGTGTTAGATAGGACTTGGTGCAAATGGTAAAGTACTATTGTACGTTACTGTACTCATCAAATTTTGTGCCATTACAACAGTCACGTGTTATTTGGATTTTAAATGTGTCTGCGATGCTTTCGGCGATTCCCCACGATACTCGACTCTTCATATCGATATTACTACTATAAGTATACTGTAAGACTCAGTCATAATTGTGTCAATAGAATCTCTTTCTATAATTCCATACACCTAGCATAATAAAACAAAATAGATATTAAAATGTCTATCTGCAGTATGCCTGTGACAATACCTATGTTAATTTTAGATTACTAGATTATGCTTATTGTAAGCATGAAGTAGTTAGGAGATACGATTCATCATTCCTGTATTGAAAGTTATTTAATCGTATCTGATTATTTTGTACAATTAGGAAGACTGCTCTTGTGACAATAATCGAGGTAATTTGTGTATTTTCTTGGAATTAAACAATATAAAATAATTTAATTTGTTTTTATTCACCAGAAATCCCTTATACCCCCTGTACATACAAACAAGTATTATATTGTTATGGTAAGATCAGATCTACGAAAAAGAAGCGAGAAGGTAAGTCTAATGTGAAGCTAGAGAAATTTTATTTAATCCACCACCATAAATATTTACGCCTACGAATTAAAAAATACCTAGTTTCAGTTTTAGTAGTTTTAAATATAATTATAATGTATCTTTTTTTAGTGCAGAAGTTAGTTTAGTAGTGGTCAGAGCTTAAAGTCCGGTCGCCGAGCATGTAGAATTTCGTCTAATGACCCCAAGCTACCCATCCTTATCGCTCGCGCGTAATTATATTGCTATCGCGCTCGCACACTCACTGCGACCGCCCGTCGCACATTTTGCTCGGTGCTCGGCGACCGGACTTTAGTGAAAAGTCGTGGATTCAGGTGCCACAAGAGGCAGTAATTATTTTCAAGATTTCAAACATTTGTCTGTACGTTTATGGTAGGCGTTGACATATTGATGTGATTCCGCAGTGCCAGTAATGAACAATTTACACGGCTTGCTTTTAGCTACGCGATAAGACCCGATTGCGAGCTACTAGTGCAAGCCAAGTGCAACCTTTGGGCCTAGACAAAGTGCACATTATAATTGCAAACCAGTTGAAAGGCCTATTTTTTTGTATGGAGTTTTGACGGATTCGATTTTCGATTCGATCAAAAAGTGCAACTTGTCTAGGGGTCTTATTTCAGTAGCAATTACGTCATCATAACACAGTCCAGTTGCCCGTTTTTTACCACAAGCTATACTCGTGTACAGATAATGACACAGCAAGGTCAACTGTTGTCTTATGTAGTTGAAATAATACAAACTTGCAACAACAATGTTTAGTCTCATAGGACACCTTAAATCTGCATAAAGTTAGGGCAAAGAAAAATGAGCAAACAGACCAAAAAAGCCACTAACCTGTTGCCCCAGTCTAGCTTCGCAACCAGCTTTAGCCTCAGTGCTCTCGTCTGGTCCTGCGTCAGAGTGCCAGCTAAAAGAGCGCGACGCCCACTCAGCAACTCTCTCATCACTTTGGCTACAGCACTGAACCGGTACGTCTCTCGCTCCTGAAAAGTAAAAATTCAATTTTCTAAATCGTAATTTTGTAAGATACTAGCTGTTACACTTGAAGTGACAACCCTAGCGGGAATAAGCATCTGTAAATAGCGCTTGATTTTAGAGGAAAAAAGAATTGAATTCAGTATGTAACTATTATTTTTTAGATGGTTACTAATATGAAATACAAAGGAATTGCCATTCTTATTGAGATAAATAAAATGTACAATAAGTATGTATGGCAGGAAAACATTATAGTTATGCTAAGCATGGCTAAACGCTGAGTCACATGTGTAACAGACAAAAGATTTACTAAGCATAGAAATGTAAAATATGTATTTGCAAAGCACATACACATAAGTGGAGCAACGTCATCAGTCAGTATTGTCATAAAATTTAATTTTATTCCTACTATACAATTTACATCTTGTCCTTCATGCATCACTGAAGTTGAAGCAAGTTCTCAGATTTACAAACGTATCTGATTATGAACTGTGAAGTAGGCAATGTGATCAAGTAAAAATTTATATCAGGACTTACCACATAAAGCTTCTTCCACAATCGCGCCCATTCTCTCAAAACACTTGCTATTTCTCGGACCAAGGGATCATCTTTGAGTTCTGCAATCGCATTGGGGCCTGTCCCCTTGACAGTGCATGGTCGGATGGATATAACACAGGCAGGGAATATGCCCCAGGCAGACCTGTTCTTAACACTGAAGCCACGATACCAACCTACAATGTTGGAAGTAAAAACACTCATTGTAAGTTGCTTCATTCATTCAAATATATTAGATTTTAGGCAGCAAAATTAGCACTGAGACTTATTTTTACTGAACTAAGTAACCAACTTTTGGGCTGGCTATATTTTAGCTTCTTTGCACAGATATGGATAATGAATAAATACGAAAACGAACCTCCATTTTCTTCTAATATTTGGACCGTTTCTCCAATCTCAAGTGGCAAGCCTGAGCGGACATCTCCCTTCCAGTTATAAACACCTGGAAGTAAATTTAAGTAAACAATATTAACACCATTTATTACCAATACCAATATTGACTCATTAAACTGAAAAAAAAAATAGAATGCGCAAAAGAAATTCAGCCTGTTCCATGTTATGACTGAAAGCTACACTTGAGTAGTGTATGGCTGGGTTTTTGCACCATCTTACTTTAACTTTGACAAACAAAAAATCTGACAAACTCCATACAAAAAACACCGGTTATCGTTAAAGCTATGGTCAAAGTTAAGTGAAGCAACTCAGCCTAAGACTCCACTGCCTCACAGCTGATCTACCAGTGCTCCACATCTACCAGTGACAGCACTGAGCAGTGATCACAGTGCTTTATCTGAAGTTCATACAATAGGTCCACACCTGATCAAGCAAGACTAATCAACTGTTGTATGATCTTCTAATAGAAGCTCCTCAAACCATGATTTCATTCCTATGAAATCCTGGTTTGGTATCCATTAGAAGAGCATTGTTATGTAAACTTAGATTAATAAAACCTAATCTAAGTATGTAAATAATTAACAAAAATAATAGGGCTGTGTTGTTTTTTTAATAATGATGAGTAAGTATAGGCACTTAGGCACCCTAACAAAGTATAATGTTAATGTTAACTATTATAGTATTAGGGATCTGTTCTTTAGAGCACAAGTGACTAATGCCCGTTTTCACCATCAATTCCTAATTTTTAAGTGACCCCTTTGGTAACAAATAACAGGAATTTTGTTAACATAGGAGTCACTTAAAAATTAGAGATTGATGGTGAAAACGGGCATTAATATTCTAAACATGTTATTGCATATCCGTTTTTATGGACAGGATGTGTATCGTAATGCTGCTGATTGAATTAAAACGTCAACTTACCGACTCCTAATTTAGGAGTTTTCAAGGGGACCCACATCTCTGATACGAGAACCACTACACTCACTATAATAAAATACTGAAGTATTAATAATGCATTGCAATTTTGATTTATTTATTCATTGAATTACAAAATTTTCTTTCAACAAAAAACTAAGCTCTCCTACAAATTGTTGACATCCAGTCGCGGACACAGATCACTATATATGTATATGTCGCAGTCGGATTGTATAATCCGCCGTTTTACATTACCACTAGGCATTTTACATTACAGCTCTGTGGTGCGATTGTCTAAGGCAATCGTATTCATTTGACAGTTCATAACGTACGTTATGATGTGTCAAACGGCTAATTCTAATTGTGTAAGGAGTTCATAAAACGATAACGATATGATAACGATTTGATCGTAATTTTATACGATGAGTGAATGATGAATATGATTTTGACAGAAAATTCGAATTGTCTAAGTTTCATGAGCCCATTGCTAATGTCAAATGATTGCGGTGACTCGTAACTCATGATAATCGTATAAATTCTCATAGAGGTGTAATTCTATCCTCGTCCTCGTATGCAAATTGTTAATTTATTTCTTTGAAAGATAAAGTGTGGTAAGCGGTGAGTGCTTGGTGTTAATGGAAATAAGTTTTAGTGAGACACAAGAGTTCTTTTTCATCAACAACTATAGCACTAAAAGCTGAGTTACACGTGTTAAGTAGATAAGTGTTTTTCACTTAATTTTACGTGATTAAATTGCACGTACTTAAAACACAAGCACAATCTAAATTTTGACTTGAAACTTACTACTAAGTGTTGTACTATACTACTACGCAATTAATTACTTAAAATTAAGTCAATAAAGTAGTTAGGTAGGTACCTACTTATCTACTTAACACGTTTTAATCAACCTTAACCCACAATACTGCCAAAGTGGTAGGGTAAAGTTATGTTGGGACATAAGTGCCCTGTGTGGGCTTATTTACAGGAATAAATGACTAATAAAATAAAGAAAACTGTTTAAATATACACATCTTTTTATTTAAATTCTTTACACAGACACAGACAGCTATAAGTACTTCTTTTGTGGTCAGCCTTCGTCTCTTTACAAACTAAGTTTTCATTTTAAATATAATACTATAGGTACTTTAATCACAGCATTCTTGAAAACTTAGTTTTTTTTTGGAACAATCAACAAGATATAAAATAACCATGAAAAATCAACAGCCTCCCTACTCATTTGTACTTGTCGTTTTTTCTAACAAATAATTATGCAATAAAATGTATTGTTTTAAACTTTTATGGTTACTAAAATAATAATCATTAATACACTTCGAAGAGTTCCAACACTGGTAGATGGTAGGACAGGTGCAGGCGCTGTAGAACAAGATGAGAGCTGCAATGACAAACAAAATAACATGTTAGCTGCTAGCTAGGATATAGCAACAACACATATCTATTATCCTACTAATATTATAAATGCGAAAGTTTGGATGTCATAATGTCTGGATGTTTGTTACTCTTTCACGCCAAAACTACTGAACGGATTTTGTGTAAACTTAACAGTATTATTGTTTGTAACCTAGATTAACATACAGTCTATAATTTATGACAATCTGTGACAAACTAAATTTTAAGCGGGTGAAGCCGCTGGCAAAAGCTACTAAAAATACCTTCATTATTTGTGCAACATAAATCATACTGTTCATACATAATAATAATATAAACATACATTATCATATTCCATTATTTAACTTACATATTTTAGAGTAGCAGTAGCAGTAACTGGAGTATTCTCCACCTGGGTGTGGGAAATTATTGGAAGAGTTCCAACACTGGTAGATGGTGGGACAAGTGCAAGTGCTGTAGAGCAAGACGAGAGCTGCAATGAGAAACAAAAAAAACATGTTAGCTGCTAGCTAGAATGTGGCTGAAAAATTGTGATAAATCTTAGTCACTGTTTTTTTTATGCATAACGAGGCAGGTATTTGACCACAATCGCACCGAGTGTTAAGTGGGATGCAGTCTAGGATGGTACATATCTGCGCTGTAAGTGCCTATTCACTCTCGCCTTGTAAACACCCGGATTATAGTCTTCGGGAAAGACAGCAGCAGGCAACAAATTCCAGTCCCTAGCTGTTCGCATTATAAGAGTCATAATAATGTTATGTTGTGTAAGTATGTTGAACAGTTTATTGGTTAATGTCAATAAAATAGGCCTTACCGTTTTCCAGGCTTGCACCTCTTTAGACGTCCCATCCCCAATCTTGTTTAGTGCCCAGGATGTGTTGCGCCAGAACTCAAGTCAAGGAACCCTCATCACACGACCACGCGCTGTTACTACATTATTTAGCTGGGTCTCCATCTGGCGTGGGCAATTATTCTTGCCTTTGGCACTGAAAATGAAATTGATTATTTGATATGAAGAAACCAAAGTTACAGGAGTAGTTATTGGAAACTTGGGTTGTTTTAATTTTTGATAGAATGCCTTAATTTAGTGTAATAATCTATACTTACTTGTGTTTATAAACAAATTTAACAAAAATCAAACTTTGTAAAAGTTTTTCAAGTTTTTTGACACTTGACAGATAACACTTGTCATTCACAGAACATAGATTAAAATACTACTTCTCAAAACACTTATTTATGTATAATTGATTAAATCTGAGATTAAGTTCGCCTTAGGTTAAAATTTTGGCATTAAAGTATAAATAAATAAAAAGAAGTAAACATTTCACGTCTTTTTCGTTGTCCATTAACGCCACCTATTGTAGAGTAGTAGTCAACTTAGCCTGCCTAGCCTTAAAGTATGTATGCCACCTGGGGGCGGGTAGTGAAACTCGTATTTCATTCGTTCTATGCGTTTGGTTATATGATTTGCAGAGGTAAATTTTTAATTCGAATTCAATGTTTTTATGAATAAAAGTATGTTATTAAGGTGCAATCATAAAATTTTATTAAAAAAAACTGCATTTGAACATGGATTTCATTTGTTATTTGTTAAAAAATAATGAGTTTTAGCGAATGTTTTTCATTAATAAAACGCAAATCCATGAAACGATTATATACGACCGGTCACTTTTCGGTCTTCATGGAATGGACAAAATTACACAATTCGAATTTAGATATACGATCGATGATCAATTGTATTCATTGTCCATCCATGAACAACTTTACACAATCGCACCTCTGTTTTGTAATACGGCGGTTCAACGTTAAGGCGGATTGTCATTGCGATACGTTCTTCAATACGGCGGCCCACGTTTAGCCGCATCGTACTACTATAGATTGTAGGGTGACCATACTTACAAAATAAAACAATGTTTAATGAAAATAAATTTTAATAAGACAGATTTTAAGAATTATTACCTTCGTTACTGTATACTAAATAATATATTTGGCTTCAGTTTTTTTTTTACTTATTTATAAACCACAAGGGATAGCCATCTAAAAAAAGTAACTCAAAACAATTAGACTTTTCTAAACATTTTAAGAATTAATTAGATATTTGGCTTTAGTATTTTTTAGACATTAAAAATGATCAAAGGGAACAGGTAACTCAAAACAATAAAGTTTTAGTCATTTTTTCTGGGTTATTTTTCTTTAAGATAAAATTATCTTCACCGACCACAGCCATGATTTCATATTTTTACACTAATATGTATTGTGTAGGATTCCGCCAAACGCCAGATCCATAGCCACTTTGTCCGGCAGCGCCACGGTATTGAAAATAGGAACTAAAAACTGTCAAAGCGGCGGGTAATGACACGCTGTTTTACATTACGGCTAGCCGTATTGAAGAACGTTTGGCGCCGAATACATTCCGGCGGATTTTCATTCAGCCGTATTCAATCCGGCTAAACGTTAATCCGCCGTATTACAAAACAGAGCTGTAATGCAAAATGCCTAGCTGTAATGTAAAACGGCGGATTATACAATCTGACTGCGACATATAGATGACCCACGCTGAACTGTCCCACCAAACTCAATGACAGGGGGGCGCTACCATCGTTCAACTGTATGGTTTCCAACATGGCAAAAATCGGAACCAGCGATCCGGTATAGACGGTGGCGCCCCGCTGTCAATGTCATGCACAGCACAGTTCAGTATTTTGGAACTATAGATGACCCACGCTGAACTGTCCCACCAAACTCAATGACAGGGGGGCGCTACCATCGTTCAACTATATGGTTTCCAACATGGCAAAAATCGGAACCAGCAATCCGGTATTGACGGTGGCGCCACACTGTCAATGTCATCGATAGGACAGTCCAGTATTTTGGAACTATATAGCAAGCTGTCGCGGAAAAAATACACACAGATAACAAATATTAAGTGCAGAAAACCTCAAGTCTTCTTATCCCCTCGTTCAACGTGGTAAAAATCGGAACTATAGTCTATCCAATATAGCTTGATTAGAATGACGGCTGTCAAACGAATGTGACTAGTGATGGGTATGTTTCGTACGGTTCACATAGATGTATCGATAAGTTTTCGAAAAAATGATATGAAAAAATGCACCCAATTTTTCTTCATATATCTTTATTCATAAAAATGACAATTATGATTTAAATTTAAAGACAGTAAACCTAAGTAGATGTACAACCTAAGTCGTAGTCATTATCATCAGTGTTCTTCAGTGGTTTTTTCCTCTCGCTAGAGGGCGGTGGGCATCTCTTCTAGAGCAACGGTGCTATGAATACCTACCCAAAAAATTACCGGTGATTGATTTCCGATGTTTGATTATTTAAGAATGAAATGTTTTTTGGTTTTTAATAGTGAACATTTAGAAAAACGTATAACTTGACTTAAATATGTTAAAAAATTAGTTAGAAAAATTTTTTGTTAAATATGTTAAAAGAATAGTTTTAATTTAATATAACATTTGTCGATATGTCCCAACACTAACATTTTTGTAACTCGAGATAACCTTGTAGAGACGTCGTTAATACTCTAGCTTGATTTTTATGATTTCGAATTACTACTTATTGGTGTAATTTAACGCTGCATTTACACGAAATTATCATTTTTATTGGAAGCACTGTCGTTGAAAATATTGTTTGTAGGTCAGACGTGAATTATTTCTTGTCCGCCAATATTTAGCTCTCATTGATCGCTACTACAAAGTTATGTCGTTACTTTTGATGACAGCTGTCATTCTAATCAAGCTATACACTATAATAATCGTATTAATAAAAGCGCCCTCCTGACAAAAGGTACGTTTGGCCGAAAATAGTGCATGTTAAAAATTGTTAAGCGCGCTCTACACTCGCGGCGCGAAAGGCCGCGAAAGCCGCGAAACGCGTGTGTAGATGGTTTCGCGGACTTTCGCGCGTTCACGTTCACGCTTCGCGCCGTTCCCCGTTCGTTGTCGGTTTTTTGTCCCGCGACAAAGGTTCGCGCTTGGTTCACGGCGCGCGATCGCGAACGCAACTACACTCGCAGTTTTTCGCAATAGCTGAGAAGACGCCGTCGCAAGTGGTTGTGCATTATTGCGTACTTACTAACGTTCTTTTTTTTTAAATGAGTACTAGGCATGGAATAATGAACTTGAGTTGAAATTTATCGAGTGTTTTCAATCCGAACCAATACTTTGGCAGTCCAAACACAAGGACCATAAAAATAAAAATAAGACCCACTATGCCTGGACGCGGATAAGTGACATTTTAAATATTCCTGTGGGTGAATTTAAAAAAAAAAGGACTCACTTATGTCCAGTTATAGAACCTATAGAAAGAAAGTTAAGGATTCCACTCATAGTGGGGCAAGCTCAAGTGAAATATATAAACCCATTACATTTTTTATTTGTGTCTTATTTTTAATACATAGGTAATTGTAATACGATATAGCACAGAGCGTCACCGCAGCAACAATCACGTCGTCATCCATTGAGGCCGCGAACGAGACTGCGAGGTTTCGCGAGTGTGGAGAGACACATATAAACGCGAAGTGCACGGCGCGAATCGCGGCGTGAATTCACAGCAAGAATCGCGCGCGAGTGTAGAGCGCGCTTTAGCTAAATCCATGAAGCTAAAGATAAAAATGGAGGGCAGAGTTGGAACAAAAACTTGAGTCAAATACCTACTTTTATCTATCTCGCTCTCTGCGGCCCTACCTCTCTTTTTAGAGGATTTAGGACGCTATTTGGATCAAATATGTAATTGCTCAATAATGAATAATAAATAAATAAATAAATAAAATAAATAGTGTGAACTGTAGTATTCTGTATTGCTATCTTCTGATTTAAATCTCCTTGTAAATTCTTCGAAATAGCCAATTCACTAACCAAATCAGAAGTTAAACAATTAATCATTAATATTTGAAACTAAGATTACCTAGTTAAATAAAAAATTACAAAATTGTCGGCCATTTAAGCTTAATGTGTTGGCGAATCAGGGAATTACAATCCCAATTCCTGGGTAATCGGTACCATGTGGCAACATCGGCCCAATCCGGCCCATCATGGCGGTTGTTTACTATTTTGTTTATTAAGCAGTTAATTTCGTTTGAGATTGTTTACAGGAAATAATCATTGTTTTATCACAAGAATTGGTGCAAAATTTTGTAGTGCGTGGTTGCGGTAGTACGTGGTGTCCTGGAAGTGACATAAGATTCCACGCGTAAGTGTTTATTTCGTGATTTCCGACATTGGATAATTGTAAACATTTTTCACATTTTTTACAGTAATTTGTTCCTAAAACGTTTTACTAGTAATTACACTTATCATTTTTAATGATACCTATGTCAAGAAATAAAGATTTTACATTGGTTTCATTGAATTTGAGCAATTTTATATTTTTTGTTTATTTAGAAAGAGCGAGTCTGCCCACAGAGGGCGAGATAGTGATACTTAGTTTGTGCTTCAAGTAGGTATTCGGAGTGTGGCCTCCATTTTTATCTGTAGCTTCATGGCTAAATCCTTAGATTAATAAAGCTTTATTAATCTAAGGCTAAATCACAGAATATAAGACCTGAATGTCTCCAACTTCCTCATTGGCCCTAGAGCAATTCCAAGTATACCATCAATAAAAGCCTAATTAGAGTCATCAAACCTCTCAGTCATTCAATTAGAGCCATTAGAACTTCATAACTATGAGTTGTTTTCTGTGTGTAAGCTGAGGACACGTGTCCCCAGCTGACACATCTGTATCTTCGTAAATATTTATGCTACGATAATGTATTATACCTCAAAAATTACAGTCGAATCCAAATAGTAGGCTTTCCAATTTTCAAGACTTTAACTCAAATACTGTTAAAACCACGATCAAAAAACTATGTGCGAGCTGGAGTACCGTGTCTCCAGCTTACACATCTGTATCTTTGTAAATATTTAAGCTACATCAATGTTTTATATCTCATAAATTAAAGTCGAATAAAAAAACCCGACTTCAAATCTTTCAAAGCTTTATCTCGAACCGTTTTCGAACTACGAACCGATATGTATGTGTAAGCTGGTGACACGTAACACACGGTGGATTATTAAAACCGTATAAGTTAGAGTTGCGTTTTAAAGATCAAATAATTCGTTATAATTAAAGTACACACGAGACATAATTTCAAATCTCTAGGCCTCTTAGTTTCAGAATTAAAAGCCAAAAACTATTTTCCCGCCAAATAATTCAAATAATGTGGGTCGACTGCGACGTTGCCGTTCCGTGCGTCCACTAGAGCAGTCGAATTTGAACCTAAAAACTAGTAGCGTTTGAATCATTTTTATTTGTAGTTTAAATCATTTAATTTCGATTATAAGAATTTTAGACTAGGAGCCGGCTGATTTGTGTATTGAGTACCTAATAACCTATATTTTATAAATAAATAATAATAAATAATGGTTGAGTCCCGGGAAAGGACGTAGGATAGATTTTATCCCGGTTTTTGAAATATGATAAAGATTTTCATCATCATCATAAATCATCTGAAAATTATAAATAACTTGAAAAAATCGAGTATTCGGGTAGCCCTAGTGATACTCTACCTCTGGGCTTCGGCTTGACAGTACTTTTTGGGAAACCTTGTATAGATGACCCACGCTGAACTGTCCCACCAAACTCAATGACAGGGGGGCGCTACCATCGTTCAACTATATGGTTTCCAACATGGCAAAAGTCGGAACCAGCGATCTGGTATTGACGGTGGCGCCCCACTGTCAATGTCATCGATAGGACAGTTCAGTATTTTGGAACTATATACAACGTGTCCCAAAATTCAAGGATAAGCCGGCGCCGCAGGATGGACATAGTCATGACTACTTTAGGAAAAATAAGAAAAAAAATCTATCCCAATTATTTTTTAAGTTACACAATAAATTATGAAATTCGTCGAAAATTGACACCCCTTATGATATTTTACATTACCACGACTACAATTTTTCAAATACTTCTGTTTTTTTGTTTGTATCGGAAACTTAAGTAGTGCTGCTGTCCACCCCAATTCTTAAAACCCTCAGAATCCTTGCAGTTTTTACACAAAAGTTAATCAAAATATGATATTTCCTTAAAATTTTGAACGATTTTTACTTTCACTCCACTTTGACTCGTCGTTTTGTAAAAAACAGTATGAACACTACTGCGGCAAGTTTATTATAAAGTTGACGCAACTATCCAAGATTCCAAAATGGTATAATACTCTAAGAAAACTAGTTGCAAAAAAGATATGCGTACCGTTTTTACAACCACTTCGCTCGTTAGTAGTATGGGATAAATCTTGCAAATAAATTTAAAACCAGTTCTCCTCAAACAATTGAGCTGAAAGGACAATGGGCAAAATGGTACCCGGCTCCAATAGATATGCTTCTAGTGTCGTTTGAAAGGTCTTACCAAGACGAACAACTTTTACTATGGCTACTAGCCTCAGATCTGGTTGTGTTCGAAGATAAACATACTTTTTTGCAAAATCGTACCCGGCTCCAATGGTTATGTTTGTAGTGTCATTTGAAAGGTCTTACCAAGACGAACAACATTTACTATGGCCACCAGCCTCAGATCTGGTTGCGTTCGAAGATAAACATACTTTTTGTGTAACCGAAGTATCATACGTGTCCATCGTACGGTACCTACTTAGGTTATGCGAGGCATGAAGGGTTTACTGCTCCAGCATCCTTCCCTAACTCTATAATTATTGTGAAATAAATGTTTTTATTTGAAGAACTACTACCTACCCCCTTATTAATAAAAAGTTATACCTAGGATGAACCTTGGATTAAAATGACATTTCCATACCAAATGACAATTTAAGCCAGAGTTCAACTAGGGTGTAACTTTTATTAATAAAGGGGTTGGAGTTTTATTACTTCTTAAGGGTTTTATTATGGGTTGCTAAAGCGAATAAACCCACAAGACCCAACAAGTCCACCCACAAGATGGACCGACGACCTCATAAAGGTAGCGGGAAGGCGCTGGATGCAGGCCGCCACCAACCGGCCATTGTGGAAATCATTGGGGGAGGCCTATGTTCAACTAGACGTCCTATGGCTAAAATGATCATGATGATGATGATGAAAGCGAATAAAGGGCTAATGGCTTGGGTAGTTCATCGAAGGTATAATCCTTTCCTTTTCAATGTTTATTTTAGTTATATTAATAGATTCTAGTCATAGTACATACTCGTATACATGGATGATTGTGTTATACTTTCATATAATACTTAGTGGAATTACTGCTTTCAAAACGTGAATTAGAACTGGCCCCATAGCAGACATTTTTCTACATCTATAGGCCTTTTGAAATATATATTGGTTATGGCTATTGGAGCGGGTACCACTTTCCATACATTTGTGCCCATCATCCTTTAGTATACTTACGTAAGTACGATGACAATGCAATATTATGGTATCATTGAGCTGGATGGAGTCTGGAGGTGGCCATAGGAACTTCTAAATGAAACGGCGAAATTGCATCTAGTTTAGGTTCGTTAGATTTGTCTTTTCAAGCACTTTGGTTCTAGATGATGTCCAGGATCCTGATGATGAAGTCAAGAGGTGGCCAGGAGCTGGCCATAGGAACTCCTAAACGAAATAGTGGAAGCTTATCGAGTTTAGGTTCGTTGGATTTGTCTTCTTGGGCACTTGGGCCATGAGATTGAGAAACAACTAAAAAGTTTAAAATAAAGTTATAATCGCGCATGGAATTTATTCCTCTTTTTTTCTGTTTGCGCTACAAACTTTCGAAATTATTTGAACCTTGCATACAATTATTTTTATCGTTAAATTCTTTCGTAAAATTTCGCATTAACGCTTGTTTTTAAAAAAGTTTTTTTTTTATTGTAACTTTATTTTACACTTTTTAGTTGTTTCTTAATCTCATGGTCCAAGTGCTCGGGAAGTCAAATCCAACGAACCCAAACTCGATAATCTTCCGCTATTTCGATTAGGAGTTCTTTTGGCCAGCTCCTGGCCACCTCTTGACTTCATCATCAGGACCCTGGACATCATCTAGCACTAAAGTGCTCGAAAAGATATCCAACTAACCCAAACCAGATGCGATTCCGCCGTTTCGTTTAGAAGTTCCTATGGCCACCTCCAGACTCCATCCAGCTCAATGATACCATAATATTGCAATGTCATTGTACTTACATAAGTATACTAAATTTCAGCTCAATTGGTTGAGGAGAACTGGTTTTAAATTTAATTGCAAGATTTATCCCATTCTAACTAACAAGGGAAGTGCTTGTAAAAATGGTACGCATATCTTTTTTTCGACTAGTTTTCTTAGAGTATTATACCATTTTGGAATCTTGGATAGTTGCGTCAACTTTATAATAAACTTGCCGCAGTAGTGTTCATACTGTTTTTTACAAAACGACGAGTCAAAGTGGAGTGAAAGTAAAAATCGTTCAAAATTTTAAGGAAATATCATATTTTGATTAACTTTTGTGTAAAAACTGCAAGGATTCTGAGGGTTTTAAGAATTGGGGTGGACAGCAGCACTACTTAAGTTTCCGATACAAACAAAAAAACAGAAGTACCTATTTGAAAAATTGTAGTCGTGGTAATGTAAAATATCATAAGGGGTGTCAATTTTCGACGAATTTCATAATTTATTGTGTAACTTAAAAAATAATTGGGATAGATTTTTTTTCTTATTTTTCCTAAAGTAGTCATGACTATGTCCATCCTGCGGCGCCGGCTTATCCTTGAATTTTGGGACACGTTGTATGTCGTTATGTTCGCTTATTCTTGTAGTTATTTTTTTTTTTATTTGATTCTTCAACAAAAGAACAAGAATTCAATGAGGGTTTTCGCGATTGGAAAATTTGTTTGTGACCATAGAGAAAAATATAGTTGTTGCCCATTTTTGCCACTTGACGTAGCAGAATCGTGGGACTTCACGGTATTTAAATAAAAATTAAAGTGGTTGCGTTTAGAAACGCCACAAATATTTCCGTACCGCGCGGGAATAACTTGACATCTCGACCTGCACTTTTTTTTTTATTAGCTTAAGCGCTTCCTCTACCTTATACCCTACTGATATAAAAAACTCAACTCGAAATACCCAAAAATACTTGAAATACAGCTCTTGTTCATAAGTAAATATCTCTAATTTAGGCAATAAATATTTGACATAACGATATATCCAATTAATATTATTCTTACAAACATTTATATTTCGATTTATCAATGTATGTCAGAACATGTATTTATTAATATCTCGACTTATACATTTATGGATTTTCGTTTTTAATTTGACAAAAACAGTTATCAAGTTATGATCCCCTCTGAGTACTAAACACATCCATGATAATATGTGCAGTTGTCTTGTTATGCACGCAGTCAAGAGTTTGGATATTTGGAGTTATCCAGCTTAATAGCTGTAATCCTTCGTATAATCATATTTTTATTATGTGTCATTAGCAGTTGTTAAAATATAACATTGTCAGGATTTCGAGCGTCTTTAAATATTTTTTACTTACCAACCCCTGAAAATATATTTTTAATATATTTAAGCGTTAATTATTACTTTTATTACTATTTTCAATAGTTTAAAACTAAATTAACGTTTAAATAGCAAGTTGAAAGAAGAAGGATAAGTTTAGTCAATAGGTAGGTACTATCTACTAATGTTTTTTCATAACAGACTAATATTTCGTTTGACAACAGAATTTAAGTAAAAATCTAATAATAAACTTTTAAGTCAATTTTAAGTTCCGGATAATTTTATTTTTATAGTCTATTTGACTTCAATGACATTATTTAGGAATAATGATGAGGTAAAAGTAAGTAGGGTCGATACGCCAGATCTCGTCCATTTAGTGAGTTGGTAGATTTGAGGAATAAAAATAATATACAATTTTTCGTAATCATTTTGAACGAAAAATTGTTGTCATTATGCTCCCTTTAGTCTTTATAAGTATAGTATTAAACTTGCTCTAAACCATTAGAAGTTTTAATATTATCTTTGTAATATTAATAAAATATAGAAAAAATGCATTCAAAATCACTAATAATTAATAACAGCATGGAAATAAAAAAATATAAATAAAATCTTACTAATTGGTATTAAAAATATTTAGGTATCACACTTAATAATTATAAACAGACATATTATATTTCAGTTTATTTCATTTTTTGAAATTTCAATAGTATGGCTCAATTTGCAATATGGTATCCTCTCTAGGCACAGTTTGCTTTTTAATATTATTAACAACGTCTGTATTTAGAAAATAGTCGTGATAATTTGGACGCAAATTGGCTATCACAAGGGTAAGCTACATTAAAAGCGTGTATTAGCGTCCAGGAAAAGGCCTAAGTACTGAAAAAAGTCTTTGTGTTCGATACTTCATGTAAATAACGTTTTACATGATATAAAACATGCATTGTTTTGTATATTTTAATATCTTAGACCCAGTTAGACCAGACCGCGATCACTTACCTTGAAACGCGCACCTGCTCATGTGGGATTTATTTTTGGCAAAAACGGTAGCATGCTATAAGATTTTTTTAATGTGGGTTTACGTGTCATACATTCAGGGAATCATAGCAATTAGCTTTCGTTCTAGAGTGATCCGTCATTTGGACGTGAACTGGACGGTGGACGCGTAAGGGCGTGTCGACCTTACGCAAAAATATATCCATCTAATTTTAATTAGCAGTCGACCCACATTATTTGAATTATTTGGCGGGAAAATAGTTTTTGGCTTTTAATTCTGAAACTAAGAGGCCTAGAGATTTGAAATTATGTCTCGTGTGTACTTTAATTATAACGAATTATTTGATCTTTAAAACGCAACTCTAACTTATACGGTTTTAATAATCCACCGTGTGTTACGTGTCACCAGCTTACACATACATATCGGTTCGTAGTTCGAAAACGGTTCGAGATAAAGCTTTGAAAGATTTGAAGTCGGGTTTTTTTATTCGACTTTAATTTATGAGATATAAAACATTGATGTAGCTTAAATATTTACAAAGATACAGATGTGTAAGCTGGAGACACGGTACTCCAGCTCGCACATAGTTTTTTGATCGTGGTTTTAACAGTATTTGAGCTAAAGTCTTGAAAATTGGAAAGCCTACTATTTGGATTTGACTGTAATTTTTGAGGTATAATACATTATCGTAGCATAAATATTTACGAAGATACAGATGTGTCAGCTGGGGACACGTGTCCTCAGCTTACACACAGAAAACAACTCATAGTTATGAAGTTCTAATGGCTCTAATTGAATGACTGAGAGGTTTGATGACTCTAATTAGGCTTTTATTGATGGTATACTTGGAATTGCTCTAGGGCCAATGAGGAAGTTGGAGACATTCAGGTGAATATAAGTACTGCCCCCCTAGACAAAACGCACTTTTTGATCGAATCGAAAATCGAATCCGTCAAAACTCCATACAAAAAAGGGGCTTTTCGACCACTTTTCGACTGGTTTGCGATTATAATTTGCACTTTGTCTAGACCCACTGCTAAATGGCGATCGCCATGGCAACCGCCGAAAACTTTAGCATGTTTGTGGCGAAGCCACACGTTCGTTTGCTAACTTCAAAAGTGACGTTTTTTCATACATTTTTTTTTAAGTATTAGTTAGCGTAATATTAGCACTTAAATAATTAAATGACGACATTTTTCTTACTTGCGCTATTTTCGGCTAAACGCCCCTAATGTTAAATAGATTCTAGTGATGACGCAGGTAAAAATAAACGTTTCATCGTACTGGAATCGTATAGTCATCGGATTTCATCGGGTTACAACGCGCGAATCAATTCCAATAATAATTATTTGCGATATTTTTTATATAATGAAGTGATGTTTAATTTTTTAATCTTTATTTGTATTCTTTAAACATTTTACAACTTTGTGCAAGTTTCGGCTCTTTAATTGTAATCTTATAGATTTTATCTATGACTAAAGTAGCTTGGAAATATCGATGCCAACAGCTGGTATCTGACAGAATGATGGCCTTTTGATAGTTTAGGGGAATATCCAACACAGGACAGTCTAAAAGAGATTAATTTCATTCTTCTTCAATTCGTCAATGTCGGTAAACCACTGAGCAAATCGATTGTAGATTATGTAAGTATATTCATCATTTGAGGAAACCAATGTGTGTCCACCATTGGACATAATAATATCAGCAATTGTTGGCAATCGCAATTATTTATTGCGATATCCGGTGGGAAGTGACGTCATTGCCGCCGAAAAATCAAGATGCAGCTGGAAGTTGTCGTAACTCGCTGTAGATGGCGCCACCCAGCGTAGATGGCGTGACTCGTCGTAGATGGCGCCACTGCGGCGCTCGGGCGAGTTAATAAAAGAAGCTACGCAGTTAGTTACTTGCGATATTTAGCTAATCCAAACAGGCATTACCTTGATTATGGTATATTTTGTTAAATAAAAAAATATGCAAATTAGAATAATAATTAATTAAGTATGGAAATTACACTTACCCGACAAAATTATTTTATTCACAATCAGCTAGCATACCTACATTTGACAAAATAACGTTTTGTTATTGTAAACGAGACGCGCGCGTGTAATCCCGGCGAAATACGATGACTTAACGATTGCAGTACGATGAATCTATGAGTTTATGTTGCGCCCATCTCTAAAATCCACGGTATTATCATGACATTGTTGACATTAATGACGTTTAAAAAGTGGCACGCTTGCTTGAATGTTAGGATACAAACAAATCGAAGAATTTTTATTATTAACTTGTGGAACTTGTGCGTGGTATAATAGTCAAGAACTACATTCTATTCCTTATTTAAGACAAAAGGCATCTCTAAATATGTCTGATGATTTTATACCTTTAAACCAAAGCACGCCAGTTCAGGGGAAATGGCAAAATAGAAGTCATAACAACCGAGGACACAATCAAAATCGTTTCCAGCAACACAATCAACGGCGGGGTGGCCACAATAACAGATGGGGAAATAACTCTCACAGGAGTAGCAGTTTTGGTGTAAGTATTTTAAGTCATCTCTTGGTTGGAGTATAGGAAACGGGGCGCTATGGGGCACGAGACTTAGAAAAATTTTTATGAAAAATTTTTTTTTTTTAATTTTTGGCTTTTTTTGCCGGGAATGTTTAGAATAGATAAAAATAAGACTAATCTTCAGATAACTTTTTTTTCTAGGACCAACCGTTAACTTTCTAGAGCCAATTAAAAGTGCGCTATCAACACAGAATAATTTCGACGAGTTTTTTTTTTCTTCAATTATTCCTTGTTTTCTTGCAAGAATCGCATAGAAGACGTAAAACAAAGCACAAAAGCTTATATGGTCTACCTCTCTAAAACAAACGCTTTCAGATTTAGAGCCAATTAAAGGTGGCTTCCGACACTTAGAATAATTTCGATCAAAAAATTTTTTCCCGAAAGTGGCGATTCTTTTGATGCCATCATGTAGGGGACCTCAAACCAAGAAAAAAAGGTCATTTACTTCATCCCCGTAGGACCAACCCCCGACCCTCTAGAAGCGATTCAAGTTTTACGGTTTTTCCAAAAAGTTCTAATTTTCGCAAATCTATGCTGTCATCGCTTAGAGGATGTCGAACCAAGGAGAAAAGGTCATGTAGCCCACCCCCGTAGGACCAACCCCCTCCCGTGTAGAGACGACTGAAGTTCTAAAGCGTGCTTGTATAGGAACCGGGGCGCGACACTTAGAATAATTTCGATCAAAAATTTTTTTCCCGAAAGTGGCGATTCTTTTGATGCCATCATGTAGGGGACCTCAAACCAAGAAAAAAAGGTCATGTACTTCATCCCCGTAGGACCAACCCCCGACCCTCTAGAAGCGATTCAAGTTTTACGGTTTTTCCAAAAAGTTCTAATTTCCGCAAATCTATGCTGTCATCGCTTAGAGGATGTCGAACCAAGGAGAAAAGGTCATGTAGCCCACCCCCGTAGGACCAACCCCCTCCCGTGTAGAGACGACTGAAGTTCTAAAGCGTGCTTGTATAGGAACCGGGGCGCGCAAAAAATTTTTTCCTGAAAGTGGCGATTCTTTTGATGCCATCATGTAGGGGACCTCAAACCAAGAAAAAAAGGTCATGTACTTCATCCCCGTAGGACCAACCCCCGACCCTCTAGAAGCGATTCAAGTTTTACGGTTTTTCCAAAAAGTTCTAATTTTCGCAAATCTATGCTGTCATCGCTTAGAGGATGTCGAACCAAGGAGAAAAGGTCACCCACCCCCGTAGGACCAACCCCCTCCCGTTTAGAGACGATATTATTACCACCTAGGTAGGTAGGTAGGGTCATTGCGCTGGTTTTCCGTCCAGCTCCTGTTTTCGTCCATTTGACCGAGTTGCCACAAACAAGTACGTAAAATTTGAATACAAAGCTACCTTTCCGTGCAAGTTTGAACTTGTTGCAATCTATAATATCTAAGCAATAGTTCTACCTACATACAAATGTAATTTGACAAGTAGTGACTCCAAAAAACCCTACAAAAGTTGTTGCTGGATACAGGTACTGAAAACGTCATCGGGTTATAAAAAATGTGCCGGCGGTGAACTTTCACGGTGAGTAGGTATATTATATTTTATTTACTGTTTTAGCTACTTTATGTAATGTTTTTGGCATAATGTCTAATTAATAGCATAATAAACACTAGAGATGAAACGGATAGTTGTTTGGCCGGATACCGGATACCGGATATCCGGCCAGCTGCTAGGCCGGATAGCCGGATATCCGGCGGCCGGATAGTTGGCCCATTGTCTCGTTGCATGTCGTGACGAGTTTAGCGCCGCAAAGGTGCTTCGAACGCGATCAGTGGATCTATTACGTAGACTAGACTTGTCACACTTTTCGAAAATCGAATCTGTCCGAATAGAATATCAGACTTTGCCACTTGTCTAAGGGGCAGATTAATTCGGGCGATTTCGATTGCCATCGTGAGTGTGTGATTGAATAGCGAAAATTAAATTAGTTTACTTGCATCGTAATCTGACTGAACTGCATCATATCATCAGACTATATCAGTAAAAAAAAGATCGTCTATTTTATTTGGCAATATTTCGACATTAACAGATATTTACTATTTATGTATTCGTCATTAGAGTGAATAGCCCAGATAATAATGGCTTTTTTGTAACTTTTTGGACTTTAAATAAAAGCCATTGTACGCGCCAGCATTAAAACCTCATACATTTCAAACTCATGTCACACTATTCTATCACTCACTCTGACAGTCCTTTTCCTATCCTCTCCCTCCCACCTTCAGTCTCGCTCTCGCATCGCAACGCGCCGCTTCGCCTACCTATCTGGGCGTTAATTACTAAATAAGTATCCAAAATAAACCAATTCAAATAAACCCAAATCGCGCGCTAAACTCATCTCAATAAAATTCAAGTGTTTGTGAAAGTGAAAGAAGAACCAAGCTTGGACCGTCCTGTGGAGTCTGCTCAATCGAAGGTATCCCATCCCATTCCTATCCCAATCTCCTACAACTCCTTTCTGGTCCTACCGAGCCGCATGGTTCATTTCCTATCCTTTACACTTACAGAAAATCACAACTACACATTTTCACGCATCCGTCATTTTGACAACTCTCTAGAAAATTCTAGAAAATTCGCTCGTTTGACACATTCTTTCTGGAAAGTTCGATTCGTTTGACATTTGACACATTCTAGAAATTGCTATTCACTCAAACGTCAACTCGTTGTTTGTAAACACGTATATTTTTTAAATTCAATCTTTTAAAATTTTATTTCAATTCAATTTCAAATTCGCTTACATACGCTACGCATTTTATTTTCCTACTGGATTATAAATAAATACGCACAACTCAACTCATTTTTAACGCTAGCTCTCGTGCGTGTGTTTGCTCACCTACAATACAATGGAGGGAGTAATACGCAAAATTAATTTGCTTGAAGCTAAAAAAGAAGCGCTTTTTCAGAGGGTTCAGGAACTATACGACCTCAGCCTAAAGGTCTCCGACCCTCAGATTGAACAAATTTTCATGTCTCGCATGCATTCGATTGAAAAAACAAGATCGGATTTTCTTGATACTATTGACGAACTTAATTTATGTTATATGAAAAATGATGAGGAACTCAAACCTACATTTGCCGCACTCAACTCGTTTGACGATTTGTACTGTAACATCCTTTCGGTGCAAAGCTCCATCGCACAACTAAAGGCCAACACAGAGCGTCGCAAACAGGATTTCGTAAAAAAATTACCGCCTTTAGAACTAGTCTCTTTCGACGGAGCCCCTTCCAAGTGGCCCGTTTTCTACCAAAATTTTAAAACGCTTATTCATGAGAACACTGGTTTGTCTCCAGGTGAAAAGGCTCAATACCTTATAGGAAAACTTTCCGGAAAAGCACTTACAATTTGCTCGGGTATTCCACCTACTGGTGAGAACTATTACATAATTTGGAACAACCTATTAGAAAAATACCAAGACATAAGAGTACAAGCCTCTATGTATTTGGAACAGTTAATAAACTTCAAATCGCAATCTTTAGATGAATTTTTGGAACAGTATTGCTCAGCTGAAGCTGCCTTACGACGTTTACAGATTGATGACCTTTCCGATTTCATTTTGACTCATATTGCTCTCAGTAAATTAGACAAAGACACTCTAAATTTATTTGAACAATCCATTAAGCACGTAAAAATGCCTACGTTTAATGATCTCAAGACTTTTATAAAAGAACAGAATAAAATCCATACTTTACGCTTATGTTTTACGCAGAATAAGCCGTACGTTAATAATAAAACGAATTTCGCATCGCAGTCTAAAAACTCGAAACCGACACAGTCGTTTGTTTCTAATACAGCTTCTGGAGTAAAACCCAACCAACATTACTTCCAATCTCAACCGAATTCGCAAGGCTCATACACTCCATCCGCTGTACGCAAGAATTGTCAACTTTGTAAGACGGAACCTGAACATGCCCTGTTCAAATGCAGTTATTTTCGCTCGAAAAATGCGCCAACTCGCTACTCTTTAGTGAAAAAATGTAACTTTTGCCTCAATTGTTTAGGCTTTCATAATGTTAAATATTGCAAATCTCAAAATCGTTGCTCAGTTTGCCAACGTAAACATCACACTCTTATTCATATAGATAACTTTAACGTGAATAGACCTATGACGTCACAACAGCTGACTTGCAGCGCGACGCTTTCGCCGACCGACGCGTCCATGTCCGCGCCCGGTCCGGTCACGCCGCCGTTGCAATCGATGCCAACCAACAATGTATCTCTCTCTGCAGTCACGCCGTCGATCGCTGATGAATCTAGTACCACGGTCTTATTACCCACCGCGTCAGTGTATACTTATGACAATAATAAGACGTGTCAAAAATTACGCGTGTTTCTAGACACAGGTTCGATGAGCAACTTTATCACAAATAAATGTTGTGCGCGACTGAACTTAAAAGTCAATCCGCTACCTACCACTATTAAGGGGATAGGTCAATCTAAAAGTGTGTCGCTAGGATATGTATCTTTCACAATTGCCTCACGCTTTGATCCCAGGTGTAAATACACTATTAACGCACGCGTCATTGATACAATAACCGATTATTTACCTAATGTAAAGGTTGACATAACCCAGTTATCACATTTACAAGGTCTTCCTATGGCTGATGACAGCTTCGATATCCCTGCTGAAATCGATTGTTTGTTAGGCAATGAGATATTCCCGCTTCTTTTAGGTAGTAATAAAATAACTTCACCGCAATCCTCTGTCATCGCTATCGAAACCACGCTCGGATATCTCGCTATGGGACGCGCTCAGTGCTACTCAGCTCATTCACGCAATGATAATAAAGCATTCTTTTGCAATGTAGACTCGCACTCATTAGAATCACTCACGCAACGCTTTTGGGAGCTTGAAAGTGTACCTACTAAGAGACACATCAGCCCTGACGACGAAATATGTGAAAACATTTTCCAATCAACTCATTCTCGCGACGACTCTGGGACGTATACCGTTTCTTTGCCATTTAAACTCGACCCATCAGAACTCGGCGATTCTTACTTTACTGCTAGGCGTCGCTTCTATAACTTAGAGAAAAAGTTAGACTCAACTCCGGGCTTACGCACTAACTATAATGAAAATATTCAAGACTGTATCGATCGCGGTTTTCTGTCAAAAGTCGAAAACGCATCGAATTCAGAGGAAAATACTCCAAATTATTATATACCTCATCATGCAGTATACCGACCAGATAAACTCACTTCAAAAACTCGAGTCGTTTTAGATGCAAGTTGTAAAACAACCTCTGGAAAGTCGTTAAATGATGTTCTTTACACTGGCCCAAACTTACAAAGTAATATTTTTGATCTTTTAATTAACTTACGCATTTTCTCAGTCGCTTTATCTGCTGATATTGAAAAGATGTATTTCTGTGTAAAGCTTGATCAAAATCACCACCCGTTTCAACGCATATTATTTCGATTTGATCCTGAATCACCGATTGATACTTATCAATACAATAGGGTTTCTTTTGGCGTTTCTAGCTCGCCTTACCTCGCTATGCGTGTCGTTCGCCAACTCGCTGAGGACGAGCGCGCGAATTATCCTATCGCCGCGTCTGAAGCTCAATCCTGTATGTATATGGACGATTATGTCTCATCGATGGACGGGTTAGAAAAAGCTGAACAATCTTACCATCAAATGGTTAAGATGTTCATGGCCGGGGGGTTTAAAATGGTTAAGTGGATCTCGAACAACCCTGAGCTTATAAATAAGATTCCCGATTCGCATAAAAATCCACAGCTCGTCGATTTTGACACTGACTCAGAAATTACGACAAAAATCATAGGCATGCAGTGGCAACCTAATGATGACGTTTTTCTTTACAAAATTAACTCTACTAACTCTGACCAATGCACAAAACGCACGATTCTTTCCGCAACCGCTAGATTATTCGACCCTTTGGGTTTGCTAGGCCCTGTGACAGCGTTTCTCAAACTCTTAATTCAAGAATGCTGGCAGCGCGAACTTGAATGGGATCAGCCAGTTCCAGACTCAATAAAAAATAAATGGAATCGGTTTGATAGTGAGATTAACTATTTATCGCAATTAAAAATACCTCGTCACATAGGAATCACCGCGGGTTGTCACGTCACTATCATGGGCTTCGCGGACGCCAGCGAAGTATGCTACGGCGCTGTAGTTTATGTGCGCGTGAGCTCTGATGCAGATTCACCCGGTGAAGTCTTTCTTATCGCATCCAAATCGCGTGTCGCGCCTTTAAAGAAAATATCTCTTGCGCGGCTTGAACTGTGCGCAGCGCTGCTCTTGACAAATCTTTTATTATCGGTTCGCGATAGTATAGAGAATCGTTATCCTGTTAACTCAATTTACGCATTTTCAGACTCGACTGTCACTCTCACGTGGATACATTCTCCCGCGTACAAATTTCACACATTTGTTGCGAATAGAATTACTGAAATTAATTCGAAACTCAACGCAAAAATTTGGCATCATGTTAATGGAAATGAAAATCCTGCAGATGTAATATCGCGACCTGTAACTCCTAAAGCATTATTAAATCAATTAAATTGGTTTCACTCTCCTCAATGGACAGCTCAGCCAATCTCGCAATGGCCTATCGAGCCATTTCAAGTTTCATCTAACAGTGTTCGACTGGAAGAGAAAACTATCGCTCTTGTTTCAGAGACAAACTCTCAATCGAACTCTCACTTTTTCGATCGATTAATTGATCGCATTTCCACGTACCCAAAATTATTACGCGCTACTGTGTACGTGTTACGCTTCGCTAAAATACTACGTTCAAACGGAGTGGTTACATCCTCTGATTTAGAACTCGCTGAACTCTATTTAGTACGCCATATACAGGCACTATTTTTTACTCAAGATATGCACGCAATTAAAAATAATAAACCCTTTAACAAATCGCTTCTCAAACTTAACCCTTTCATTGACTCTGATAATATGCTTCGTGTCGGAGGTCGACTCACTCACTCTCAACTCAACTATGGACAAAAGCATCCAATCATTCTATCGCTTCACTCAACTTTTAGTTGATTACTTTCATGTATGTAATTTACATACTGGTCCTTCACTTCTACTCAGTCTGCTTAGACAGAAATTTTGGATACTTTCCGCACGTAACTTAGTACGTCAAAGAGTGCATCAATGCAATATCTGTTTTCGTTTAAACCCTAAATCTACAAACCCTCTTATGGGCGACTTGCCATCATTTCGCGTTTCAGAAGCTAAAGCCTTTGTTTATACATCGGTCGATTATGCAGGTCCCTTCTTTATTACTCACATTCGCCGCAGAGGTGTTAAAAGCCAGAAGGCTTATATTTGTTTATTTTGCTGTCTTACAACTAAGGCTCTACACATAGAGTTAGTTTCAGACTTAAGCTCTGATCTATTTCTCGCCGCTTTTCGTCGATTCATTTGTAGAAGAGGCCCCGTTTCCATGATATATAGCGACGGAGGTACTAACTTCATTGGCGCTAAACGCAAGCTTGACGAAATTTACGCTCTTTTAGAATCTGACTCTCACAAAAATTATTTAAGTTCACATTTGGCTGAACAACGCATTAAGTTTCTTCATAGTCCACCATATGGTCCGCACTTTAACGGCATCACGGAGATAAATGTTCGTTATGTAAAAACGCATCTTCATAAAGTTATTGGTCTTCAAGTGTTAACATACGAAGAGTTCAACACTGTACTTGTACAAATAGAAGGCTTATTGAATAGTAGACCATTGTGTGTTCTTAGCTCTGACCCATCTGATATATCCGCTCTCACTCCCAATCACTTTCTCAATATAACTCCACTGAAATTCTTGCCAGTAGAGGATGTCTCTGATATTTCTGACAATCGGTTAACGCGTTATCAGTTAGTCAATAAATTAGTGCAAAGCTTTTGGCGTCGCTGGAGTCAGGAGTATTTAACTTCTCTACAACGCCGTGAAAAGTGGAATACGGTGACCAAACCGATAGATGTGGGCTCTGTTGTTGTTATAAAAGATGACAATGCGCATCCTCTTTGTTGGCCATTGGGTGTGGTTGTGGAAGTATATCCCGGAAAGGACAAAATCATTCGCACCTTAAAGATTCGCACTGCAACCGGTACTTATGTTCGGCCTGTAGTTAGAGTTTGTCCTCTTCCTTTACAGTAACTCAAATAATGTTCTTAACTTTATTTTAACCTTAACTTTAATTTAACACAACTTTAACGCTAATTTAACTCGTTTAGTTCTCTCTAACGCATGTTTTTTTACGTTTTTAACTTTTTTTTACAAACGCTACTCAATCTAGAGGAAGACCTCTAGGCCGGGGGAGTTGTACGCGCCAGCATTAAAACCTCATACATTTCAAACTCATGTCACACTATTCTATCACTCACTCTGACAGTCCTTTTCCTATCCTCTCCCTCCCACCTTCAGTCTCGCTCTCGCATCGCAACGCGCCGCTTCGCCTACCTATCTGGGCGTTAATTACTAAATAAGTATCCAAAATAAACCAATTCAAATAAACCCAAATCGCGCGCTAAACTCATCTCAATAAAATTCAAGTGTTTGTGAAAGTGAAAGAAGAACCAAGCTTGGACCGTCCTGTGGAGTCTGCTCAATCGAAGGTATCCCATCCCATTCCTATCCCAATCTCCTACAGCCATCATTATTATAAGCCATTTTATTGATATTTACCTCAAAGATTAATGTACTCCATTTTATTAATAGGAAATTGTCGTAGTTTTTTAATATCCGGTATCCGGCCGGATAGTGAGTTACTATCCGGTATCCGGCCGGATAGTAAATTTAGGCCGGATATCCGGCCTACCGGATAGTTACCGGATATCCGTTTCATCTCTAATAAACACTATTTTAAAGGTTTATTAAAGTTTTTGTACAAAAATCTTAGATAAATGAAGTTGACTAATAATAGGAAACCCTAACACCTAGTAATATATTTTGTAAAGATAATTTTTTTTTCTTCCAATATGATCTTCATTGCTATTACTTTAAAAAGTTTAGTTTACGTCCACTTTTTCACAGTGTTATACGTTATACTTACCCACTAAACCAAGAGGATGTGGACGGAAACTAAAAACACTAAAAACCAGATTGTGACAGTGACGAGAACCGGCGCAATGACCCTACCTACCACGTGTTGCGATAAAATTATTAGGATTAGGTACCTAAGAAGCGAAGCCGCGGCCGCGGTCCGATAGAAGCTACACTTGGCGTCAAACTTAGATTAATTAAGCGCGTCAAATAAATCGCACCTCCCGCGACAAACACTTTCAAACGGCAAACGTATGACCTATCCCCACATCCCACCAATATATTGGTATCATTCTAAAGCCTAGATCTAATTAAACTTCATTTCATTATAGGAAAGGTTTTTACCCCAAAAATGTGTCTTTAGAAGGATCCAGTGTCTCTTTTTAAAGCGACAGGTAGTTACGCTTGAGCCAACTTTTATGGTTATAAAACTGTTAAATTGGGATTTATCGCTATTCGCTATCCATCTGTTAAAGAAGACGTCGAGTGTAGTTGGCCAACAGCGAGCGTGTCAATATTCTACCTAACCTATCACAATAATAGAAAGCTACATTACTGCCTACGTTCTACAAAAATCTTCCATTCCTATCTAGCTAGCTAGGTAATGCAGGCTAAGTAGCCTACCGTTTTCGTTAATTTTATTCAATCATCAAAAATGCATATAAAAATTATCTTCATACAAAATCATTAAACCACAAAACAACTTATTGTCCCTGTAGGATAAGCATCAGGGTCAGGTTTCTTTACTATTATAAAGTTTTTATTTATTTTTGGTAGGATAGACTAGGACCTGACTAAATTTTTTAATCACCTATGTCATGTTAATATTTATTTGAAAAAATATGATTAAGTAAAATATGGGATTGAGTCATGTGCCTACCTATTTATTCAAATTAAATAATAATCGTGTAATTGTATTTTTTATACTAGTAAGTAGTTATTACTTTTTTATTTCTCTACTTATCAAAATTATAATCCTGGCGCAGACGGGTAAAAATGATGAAACAGACAAGGAAGGATATTTTTCTGTTTAATAGGTTACACCTCAAATATGGTTTATAGTTTTGTGTACAAACAAATACGTGCGGGCCGCGGTATTACGTTCAGCGCCGCGGCCATAGTAGAATCCGCGGCATAGCCACGTGAGTCCTTCTTAGCAACGATATTGTCGGTGTGTGCGTGGGACGACGCATACGTACGGGCGCGCTCACAAACAAAAACAGTGCTTAGATTGTCACCCTTAAATCTCGTTGGGTACCGCTACGCGTAAAAATGTACTCAATTATTTCGTCTATAGAGTCTAGACTTGGGTAGTTCCTGAATGAATGATACAACTGAAGTAAGAAGAGTAAAACGTAGGTACAAAGAGCGAGACAGATGCACGGCCCGGATCGCGTGACCCCGGTCAGAGTTCAAGCTAGTTTCGCGCCTAATCCAATCCAACTTTAATATTTGAGACAGTGCAAGCGGAAATATTCTTTATTGACTAGGAATTAAGACTTATTTTTTTATGGTTTCAGTATATCTCGGAGGTGATTTTTAAGTAAAGTTTGTTTATTTTTGTAATTTTTGCTAGTTGAATACAACTTGTTTTAATATTATTATTGTGACCGACCGAATTTATTGATTTTTAATTACGCCAACCTAAATTTTTGACTGCCGATAATCTCCAGCTCCAGCTCCTAAATGTTTGATTTGTAGTCATTACAACAATAGATAATACATAAGCAATGCAATTTAACTGAATATGAAGTAGTAGTGAATAGGTAGATACCTACTACATCTGCTGAACTTGTATGTTGTCAAAACTAGGTAGGTACATGAAGTTTGTTCAATGCCGATAAATTTTGACATGGCCGATGATATTTTGAAGGTGTATCTACTTGACGTAGTAAAAGAGTTCGCAACTGCGCTAAATAGCTCTTAAACTCATAATAAGAGTAGATAGGTTCCTAAAACTTTATTTAATCTTACTTAATCTAAAATATATAACTCAAAGGTGACTCACTGACTGACATTGTGATCTATTAACGCACAGCCCAAACCACTGGACGGATCGGGGATCGGGCTGAAATTTGGCATGCAGGTAGATGTTATTATGACGTAGGCAAGTAGGCATCCGCTAAGAAATGACACAGTAAATATATGAGCTAAAGCAGTACGGAAACTAAGCCCTTTTGTCGAGTTAAATACCTACACTTCAACTGAGTGTTAGGGTTGTCACTCTTAATCTTTATATATTTAATAAGGTTCTTACTTACTTATTTATTAAAACGTTTATTTAGGTTATTTAATTATCAAATACGTATTTTAATAAATTATTTGACTAAGTAGTTAAAAAATATTAAATTAGGTACAATTCATCACTTAAAAGCGCGCTGAGCAAATTACTATAACAAATAGAACACACAAATTGTTAAGAAGCGTAATTACGTAATTTAAAAATAACTATTACAAAATCAGATGTAAGCATTTTATTTAAAAAGTAATATTTAATCATTTTTACCATTCAGAATTATTAGGAAGTTTAAAAAATGAAAGTTCTGGTTTTGAAGATGCCGAGTTATAGTAGCCGTATACTACGCAATACACTCGTGGCATTTTTTTTTAAAATACAGCGGATAGCGCATGCAATAAAATTATTATTAACCTTTAGCTACTGAGGTGGATTTAATTTCACGTAAACACTGACGTGGGGGCCTGAGAGGCCCGTACATATGTGTGCTTATATTTAAAAATATATAATCTTATTAGGGTTTTATGTTTAATAATTATTAATAGTGGTTATATTTAAATACAATAAAACGATTTTTATGTAAATTATTTGTTAATAAGTACGTATTATTTCAATATTTAAAAAACATGTAGCATTTTTGACAAAAATCTCATGAAATCATGATTCACAAAGTTATCATGAAAAATATTCATAAATTCAACAAATCAACTTAGAATCTTAATTTTCAATAGTCTTTTTAGCTAATGATAAATCAGTAATCCTTATATGAAATAGGGGGGGGAAAATACACACATCAAATAGTGCGAATTAAACACAGTCTGGATAAACTTGCTTTGCTCAGTGAAGGAAGCCATACATGTTTTTAAAATGTAGATTTCATTTGAATCTTCAAAATACATGTATGGCACTTGGTTTCATCGTTTAAATCTTGATAGACAGGTACAGCTTATCATTTCCTAGCATACGTGCCAAAAACTACTGTTCTTCTATTTTTCGTTAAATGCTGGTTATTTTTACTTCCGAGATACCCCTTTCTCTCGGACGACGTACTGTGGGCTCCATATTATAGATGTTTTCAAATTATTTCAAGAAAAGACGACAACTAAATGAAAACTATAGACAAAAAAAGTTACGCCAATACTGAGGTGGGGGCCTGAGAGGCCCACAAGAAACTTTAAAATTAATTTACCTACTGAAATTGCGCGTGCAATCACGTGCACCGTTGTTGACAGCCTCGGCGCAATGAAACTCGAAGGTACTAAAAGATTCGGGTGTGTCGTGCACGTGGGAGAGGAGAAATTCAACAATTTGACTTTTGCAAGGCCTGAGAGGCCCCCACGTCAGTAGTTAAAGGTTAAAAACACAACGCGCGCGACACCCGCGACGGATGGACTGCGAGGTTCGCTTAGAGCTCGTGTAAAGCGTGCGTCTGTGTGCGTGAGTCTGATTTCGAGCGTTTGTATGAAGTTTCCGTACTGTTTGATTTATCTACTGTGGAAATGATTTGACGAAACTAACCTTATGGGGTAAGGGGTACTATTACCACTAAGTATTACTTATTTTGTGTCCACGCTTACGCAGTCGCGGGCGGCCGCTAATCCTACTAATATTACCTATAAATGCGAAAGTTTGGATGTCTGGATGGATGTATGTTTGTTACTCTTCCACGCAAAAACTACTGAAAGGATTTTGATAAAACTTTACAGCAGTCGTTTTTATAACCCAGAATAACATATCCTACTAATATTATAAATGAGAAAGTTTGGATGATTGGATGTATGGATGTCTGGATGTTTTTTACTCTTTCACGCAAAAACTACTGAACGGATTTTGATGAAACTTTACAGTATTATCCTACCTAATATTATAAATGAGAAAGTTTGGATGTATGGATGTCTGGATGTGTTTTACTCTTTTACGCAAAAACTACTGAACGGATTTTGATGAAACTTTACAGTAATCCTACTGAATATTATAAATGCTAAATTGGATGTATGGATGTCAAGTCTGGATGTTTGTTACTCTTTCACGCAAAAACTACTGAACGGATTTTGATGAAACTTTACAGTATTATCCTACCTAATATTATAAATGAGAAAGTTTGGATGTATGGATGTCTGGATGTTTTTTACTCTTTCACGCAAAAACTACTGAACGGATTTTGATGAAACTTTACAGTACCTAATCCTACTTAATATTATAAATGCTAAATTGGATGTATGGATGTCAGGTCTGGATGTTTGTTACTTTTTCACGCAAAAACTACTGAACGGATTAACTTTACAGTAATATTATTGTTTATAATCCAGAATAACATAGGCTGTAATTTATGACGATCTGTGACAAATGAATTTTCACGCGGAAATTAGAACTTTTTGGAAAAACCGTAAAACTTGAATCGCTTCTAGAGGGTCGGGGGTTGGTCCTACGGGGATGAAGTACATGACCTTTTTTTCTTGGTTTGAGGTCCCCTACATGATGGCATCAAAAGAATCGCCACTTTCAGGAAAAAATTTTTTGCGCGCCCCGGTTCCTATACAAGCACGCTTTAGAACTTCAGTCGTCTCTACACGGGAGGGGGTTGGTCCTACGGGGGTGGGCTACATGACCTTTTCTCCTTGGTTCGACATCCTCTAAGCGATGACAGCATAGATTTGCGAAAATTAGAACTTTTTGGAAAAACCGTAAAACTTGAATCGCTTCTAGAGGGTCGGGGGTTGGTCCTACGGGGATGAAGTACATGACCTTTTTTTCTTGGTTTGAGGTCCCCTACATGATGGCATCAAAAGAATCGCCACTTTCAGGAAAAAATTTTTTGCGCGCCCCTGTTCCTATACAAGCACGCTTTAGAACTTCAGTCGTCTCTACACGGGAGGGGGTTGGTCCTACGGGGGTGGGCTACATGACCTTTTCTCCTTGGTTCGACATCCTCTAAGCGATGACAGCATAGATTTGCGGAAATTAGAACTTTTTGGAAAAACCGTAAAACTTGAATCGCTTCTAGAGGGTCGGGGGTTGGTCCTACGGGGATGAAGTACATGACCTTTTTTTCTTGGTTTGAGGTCCCCTACATGATGGCATCAAAAGAATCGCCACTTTCGGGAAAAAAATTTTTGATCGAAATTATTTTAAGTGTCGGAAGCCACCTTTAATTGGCTCTAAATCTGAAAGCGTTTGTTTTAGAGAGGTAGACCATATAAGCTTTTGTGCTTTGTTTTACGTCTTCTATGCGATTCTTGCAAGAAAACAAGGAATAATTGAAGAAAAAAAAAACTCGTCGAAATTATTCTAAGTGTTGATAGCGCACTTTTAATTGGCTCTAGAAAGTTAACGGTTGGTCCTAGAAAAAGTCTCGTGCCCCATAGCGCCCCGTTTCCTATACACTGACCCATCTCTTATAATCAATGTAATCTTTACAATAAGTCGTACAAAATTATCTTAAAAGTTCATGTTCACTTTTGATTTCAGAGTGACTCAAACAGCAGCTACGGACACGATAAGAGTAACATTGAATCTTATCTCCACCCATCAATGCTTCAAGACCCTTGGGAACATCTGAGACAAGCTAAGAATTTGTCATAACACTCAGACAAGGTACATGGATTAACTCATTCCTTTTTGTTGGCCAAAGATGTGAATCATTGGGTGCATTTGGCTGAAAAAAACATTTGGAAGCTATTAGCAAGGACACATTTGCTAACTTCAATAGTGATGAGTTTAATTAATTTTGTAACAGTGACAGTAACCGCTTAGCAATAGCCATTTTGCTTATAAGCACTTTTGAGCGCTTTTTTCTGCCAAATGCACCCATTGTGTTTTAATTTATACAATCGGTATGCCCTTGTGTGTATGTGTTAAAGGACAGATGGGACGAAAATGATATTTCCATATTTTACACCAGTGTTTAAACTTTTTGTGTAATAAGTTTGTAAATAAAGTCCTAACTAGTGTAAAGTACAACAAGGGTATTTTTAAATTCAAGACTTATAATAGGCTATTCATGTCATGACACTGAATTGAAATGTTTTAGGTGCTTAATTTGTATGTATGTTATGTAAACTTACATTTTGTTAGAAATAAGTGTAAAAATACATAAATTATAAGTTGATTGAACTATGCATTTTATTTATGGTGTTGTAATCACATATGAAAAAGTACATTCTTAAGAATAATTTTGTATGCAGAACAGAAAATAGAAATAGAAGAAAACAACAGAAAACTATGAAAATTATACTTTATGGTAAGCACACTCTTTCACACATTTCTTGGTGACAACATCCCTGACGGTGCCAGGGTTGCACCAGCAATCGCAGTAGTGTTCGGGACGGTAGTGTGCTGAGTGCTGCGGGGTGCAGATAATCTCAAAGCTGCAGTCCGGCCCTGGGTTGTATTCTCCTGGGGGACACTCGCCTGAAATTAAGTGTAGGTTAATACAACGAAGTCCGATAACCTTATAAAGATAGCAGGAAGGCCCTGGATACAGGACGCTACCAACCGGGCAATATAGAAATCATTGGGGGACATCACATATTGAATTGAGGAGAATTGGTGTTTCTACTATGCTATCTATGACAGATATTGAGTCATTCATTTTTTTTTTACATTAAATTGGGTGTGCGTTTTAACCTAGTGTATAAATAACTAGTTCAGGTAACTTACCCATAGCACTTATTGCTAAAGTGGCAATCACCAGAAGTATGATACAAACTCTCATGTTGATTTGTTACTGTTTACTGATTATACTGATACAATAACAACGAATACAAGCTTGGGATTCTTATATACGCCACTTAAGCACTTAAATAATAATCTTATAAACCTGTTTCTTCTCGATTCAAGTACCTAAATAAACGTCGGCAGCATATCGGACGATAATTAATTTTTTATTGTAAAACCACACTTATGACAACTGCAGAAGGTGCCTTAGTATTTCTCTCGATTTGCCTGATCGATGATCATGCTTGCATTATCTGCAGTGCCGGATTAAGACTACTTGATGGCAATGTCCACACCTGTGCCCCCTCGTAAACTAATATCGATCTTTACATAAAAAAATAACGTAATAGGTACCTACACAAATGAAATGCGAATTTTTCGGGTCTTTAATTCGCGGAAAATATACTCAACATCAAATATACCGCACCTTCCGCAACGTGAACTTTAAAGATTTTCTTCTGATACAATCATGGTGTTATTTGAAAGCCCAATAAATAAGCTTATAGAAAAACATTTAATTTTTTTATAAGCAATTAACAGGTACCATAAATGTGACTTGAAAAAAGGCCTCACTTGGGGCTCACCTCTGGGATCAATTAGACCAATTTTTGTGGTGGTTAAACTAAATTATGATCTTACGTGTCCTTTTTAACAGATGGATAGCGATTAATCCCAATTTCATAGTTTTATAGCCATAAAAGTTGGCTCAAGCGTAACTACCTATTTTTTGAAGAAGTGACTGGATCCTTCTAAAAACACATTTTTGGGGTAAAAAACTTTCCTTTAATGAAATGAAGGTCAGAACTAGCCTTTCAAATGGAACCAATGTTGGTGGGAAGTGGGGATGTATACGTTTGAGAAGTGCTTGTTGCGCGAGGTGCGATTTATTTGATGCCGAGTGTAGTTTTATGTAGTAGGTACCTAACAAATATTTTGTGTTCTTTTTGGTGCCCCCCAAGACGTGATGCCCTAAGCAAATGCTTAATTTGCTTCTAAGGGTTAATCCGGCCCTGTTGCCCTACTCTTTCGTGGCTGGCGATATACTGTTATAAATTAATAAGAACTTTTGTTCGAGGTCACCCGGAGTCTTCAACGACCGGTAATAATTCCAGATTTTGGTTAGGTAGGTAGTAAATAGAAACAAGAATATGCATGTCGCAGTCGGATTGTATAATCCGCCGTTTTACATTACCACTAGGCATTTTACATTACAGCTCTGTTTTGTAATACGGCGGTTCAACGTTTAGGCGGATTGTCATTGCGATACGTTCTTCAATACGGCGGCCCACGTTTAGCCGCATCGTACTACTATTTAGATTGTAGGGTGACCATACTTACAAAATAAAACAATGTTTCATGAAAATAAATTTTAATAAGAAAGATTTCTTCTCACGATATTCCTAAGTGATTAAGTAAGAATTATCTTCGTTACTGTAAGTAATACTAAATTATATATTTGGCTTCAGCCATTTTTTTGTATGTTTATAAATCACAAGGACAGCCATCTCAAAACAAATAAACTTTTTTTGAAAGTTACTAATATAATAAATTATTAAACATACAACATGAGTAATCACAAGGTACAAACATCTTAAAATAAAAGATATCTCAAAATCTTCACCGGCCACTGTCATAATATCATACTTTTTGCACCAATAATATTGAGTAGGATTCCGCCGAACACCAGAATCCATAGCCACTTAAGCGGTTTTGATGTGGGCTATAACCTCCAAAACTCGGTCCCTTGTCCACGGTTTTTTGACTGTTCCACATTGTGAAGAATAGAAATTCTTCAATTGCAAGTTAAAATTGTTCTTAAACTCACTGTTGACACACATATTTATACGTTTAGTTAGTTTCTTTATTAGATTCAGAAATAACTCGGTAATTTAGCAACACATTTTCTGCATCCAACGCCATTGTTGTTGTTATGTCAGGCAGCGCCACGGTATTGAAAATGGGAACTAAAAACTGTCAAAGCGGCGGGTAATGACACGCTGTTTTACATTACGGCTAGCCGTATTGAAGAACGTTTGGCGCCGAATACATTCCGGCGGATTTTCATTCAGCCGTATTCAATCCGCCTAAACGTTGAACCGCCGTATTACAAAACAGAGCTGTAATGTAAAATGCCTAGTGGTAATGTAAAACGGCGGATTATACAATCCGACTGCGACATGCACACAACGTGACCAGTGCCCCGAGCACGAATGACTTCTCGTATTCCCTATAAAACCGTAGATGTGCTGTTTTGTTTTTCATACAAATCTAACAATTACCATACCATAACCAGAAGAGCTAGGATGCACGCCGTGATATTATACCTACTCATCGATGATTTTAAACTTCAAAATGTATGGGCAAAGCGATAAAATGGTGCGAAAACCGCTTATCGCGCCGCGGTTATCCTATCGCGCTATCCTAGGCTTACAGGACGATATTTGTTCGTGCTCAGGGCACTGTATCTAGATGTTAAATGTTAGTCTGGGTTCCCTACGTAAGTCAAATTTTCTAGGTAGACTAGATAGTGACGTATGCCCGTTTTCACCATCAATCCCTAATTTTTAAGTGACCCCTTAGTTTTAAACAAAATTCCTGTTATGTGTTACCATAGGGGTCACTTAAAAATTAGGGATTGATGGTGAAAACAGGCATTAGTTCCTTAAAAGCGACTTCCAAGGGGGCCCCTGCCCTGTATACGCCCAAGCTTATTGCCCTTGAACTTAGAATAAAGATGTTAAGGCACCAAGGTTTACTCACCCATGGCATTCAGCGCCAAAGTGGCAACCAACAAAAGACCGATCCACAACTTCATGTCGACACCTTTTCAATAACTGACTAACGCCCGTATTCACAAACAATGCTTGCTTGACGTGAAGCAGCAAATCGAACGCACAGCGTTGAATAGAGCTCTGTTATTGGTTCGTGTGTCATCCTGTGCGCCCACGCGCACTGTGAGACCTCATAGTAATGTTTATGAATACGGGCGTAACAGAACCTCAGGGCACTTAAATAAGGAACTGCTGATTGTTTATTTATTTAATAAATAATAACCAGTTTAGATTTGTACTAAATTAATTCACTAATTAATTTCCTATTATCATCTCCACGATGCACGACGTTATCTTAACAATAGATGAATGATATAAATAAAGAAATGAATTTATTACGTACGAACGATCACAAAACCACAACAAAACAAGGATGCAAGAACAAAACAAGCATGCAAGAACAAAACAAGGATACAAGAACAAAACAAGGATGCAAGATGCAACAGATTTTAAATGTGAAATATTTAACGTCGTCTTAATAACCTTCTCAGTTTACGCTTATTATGCAACCGGTTTAATCCGGTCTTTGCACAGAGTTAAAAAAACTTTTAGTCATCACATTTTTTTCAGTAACAAAACAAAACAATCGTTTTTTGTTATTAACTAAGCACTTAAGGCTTGGTATTTCTGCTAAAGTAGGTATTTCGCGCTGTCAAAATCTGCGCGCGCAATACTTCGCCGAAGACAGCGCGCCAAAGAGCTCTCGCGGCTACACAGTATAGAAATACGCAGTTTGGAAATACGCAGTTGGTTAGGTTAGGTTGACTTCCTTCCGTTCAAGCGTCACACTCACAGCACTTTCTAATAAAAATTAAAACAACTTTCAAAATTTTTGGGAATATATTTTAGAATCGAATAAACATAGAATATAACTGCCAAAGTAAACACGGTTCAAAGAGGCGTGGCGTCACCCGACCCTCCGGAAGTTCCGCGCCGGCTAAAAGAATTTCAAGATTACGTCACCCGACCTATCGGTAGATCCTCGGGAGTTTGAGCGATTGGAAAAACATTTTATGATCAGTTACTCGTAGTAGCGATTATTTAAAGCTTGGATAATAAATTATAGTTGTTGCAATTCACAAAGCTTTGCATTGTGGTTAATTACATTAATCAGTACACGCATCAATTTTGTTCAGTCTTTATGTTTATTAATAAATAAAAATATCATACTAAAATTGCATACATATTTGTTTGTATTGGTCTGGGTGTTTTCTTTCCATAATTTATGTATAACGTATGTACGGGGCTCTGTATCGAAAATCACTATGAGCAATAAGCATCACACACGATTACCTGGAGTGCATTACCGCAGCAAAAAGCTTGCCATCTTAAATGAACGGTATAATATCGAGGTTTCGTCAGTACAGTTGCGAACAAAGGTGTTTGTGTAGTGTTGTTGAGTTGAGAGGTCAGATTATTGAAATAATAAAACGAACATTTTATTTTTTAAATACATTTTAAAAATAATTTACATTACAGATAACAATGAGAGGATGTCATTGCAAGGTGATGCCAGTCCAATCTTAAATCCGTTGATATATGCTGCATCTGCCATGTTTTTGGCTAAAAGATTCTTCTATCTTGCAGTTTAGACTTTTATTACAGACCTCAGAAAGTATTTTTGGAAAACTTTTACGCATGGTGGAGGAAGGGACGCTCTAGAGACTCAAGTCTAGAAGGAGTCACATGAACTCCAAGTTTTAAATCCGTTGACATCTGCTGCATCTGCCATCTTTTTGGCTAGAAGATTCTTCTATCTTGCAGCTTAGACCTTTAGCTACAGACCTTAGACAGTATTTTTGAAACATTCTTACGCATGGTGGAGGAAGGGACGCTCTAAAGCAGTGGTTCTTAACCGGTGGTCCCTGGAGGCATTCCAAGTGGTCCACGATGTGCACTTGCACACCTTGGTCAAAACCACTTTTAACTGATTTTTGCAGTCAAACTGGTTTTGACCGATTATGAGGTGGTCCCTGACAAGACAGAAATGTGGTAAAATGGTCCCTCATGACTTAAAGGTTAAGAACCACTGCTCTAGAGACTCAAACCTACAAGGATACACATGAACTCCAGTTTTAAATCCGTTGACATCTGCTGCATCTGCCATCTTTTTGGTTAGAAGATTCTTCCATCTTGCAGCGTAGACCTTTAGCTACAGACCTTAGACAGTATTTGTGTGAAAATTCTTACGCATGGTGGAGGAAGGGACGCTCTAGACACTCAAGTCTACAAGGAGTCACATGAACTCCAGTTTTAAATCCGTTGACATCTGCTGCATCTGCCATCTTTTTGGCTAGAAGATTCTTCTATCTTGCAGCTTAGACCTTCAGCTACAGACCTTAGACAGTATTTTTGTGAAAATTTTTACGCATGGTGGAGGAAGGGACGCTCTAGAGACTCAAGTCTACAAGGAGTCATATGAACTCCAGCTTTAAATCCGTTGACATCTGCTGCATCTGCCATCTTTTTGGCTAGAAGATTCTTCTATCTTACAGCTTAGACCTTTAGCTACAGACCTTAGACAGTATTTTTTATTATTTATTTGTGTCAGTGTGCTCTTCTAAAGAGTGTAAGACGATTGTATGTAGGTACTATTAAAATGTAATTTTAACTCATTGGTTTTGTCTCATATTTGAGGAATGTACTATGTATCATGAGTAGAGTCTTCGTTTAAAAGGATGCGAACGATTTAAATTTCAATAGGTAGACAAAATTGAATTGAAGCTTTCTCCAGTAACACTGATATTATTATACTGTGACTCATCAAAGTCATCATTGTCAAAAATATTGACAAATCGCGAACTGTCACGACCAAAAAACTGACACGCGTCCGTCCTCCGTAAGCGCCACCGCGCGACTGATTGAGATTGTCCAAGCCGTCATGGACGATTTTTTCCACATTTTTTAACATAGTAACTAAATAAGACGCAATATAAAAATTTCATCCGTTAAAAGCCCTCAAGTTATTTCTGAACTTTAGTTTAGTAAAAGATTTAGAATCTAAAATCGCTTATTTTAAAAATAAAACCATAAATAGAAAACGAATAGAGGTAACTTTGGGAATTTATTCTATCGAGTCAACTTCATCAAATCGTGTTTCCATCCGTTAATAGCCCTAGAAAATATCCTCAACTATGCCCAATAAAAATCTTAGGCTTTAATTTTACTGTTTAGTACCTCAAAAATGAAAAATGAAAACCTCATTTTCGCCATTTTCTCTGCTACCCGGCCTTAACACTACATCTTTAATCTTTAAAAAAGGGGGAATTTAGTATCGGTGTTGCATACATGTTACCTACTCGTATAAGTGTAAACACATTAATTTCATAATCAGTGGGTAATATTTCCTTTAATATGTACGATGGATTTTCCATAGAAAGGTCTAATCTGACCTTAATAAGGTATAGTGAAGTCAGGTGCATAGTTCGGGCATTCCTTGACGCACTTCTTGGTGATGGAGTCCCTGGTGGTGCCGGGGTCGCACCAGCAGTCGCAGTAGTGTTCGCGGTACGAGTGCGCGACGGGAATGGCGCAGATGTTTAATCCTTATCAATCAATGAGTGTAATAATTTCATTTATGATACGATGGATTTTCCATAGAAAGGTCTAATCTGACCTTAATAAGGTATAGTGAAGTCAGGTGCATAGTTCGGGCATTCCTTGACGCACTTCTTGGTGATGGAGTCCCTGGTGGTGCCGGGGTCGCACCAGCAGTCGCAGTAGTGTTCCCGGTACGAGTGCGCGACGGGAATGGCGCAGATGTTTTCGAAGCTGCAGTCCGGTCCCGGGTTGTATTCTCCGGGGGGACACTCCGCTGTAAAAGGTAAATGAATAAAAATTGCTGCCTACGACACGAGTCTCAAGCTAACTTTAGGAATATAATTTCACGGTGATTTTTTTACCTACAAGTCGTTGCTGAATGCAGATTTTCATAATCTAGACACGTTAGACACCGTTTCCAATATTGGATTTTGAAGTGCGTCACAAAACGTGCCTACCTAGGTACCTACTAATAAAGAGTTTAAAGTTGCAAGTTTGGCGCTAGCTCCAAGTCGAACAACTGGTGTTTTTATCATAAAACGTGTGATACGGCATAGTATTTCATTATATTACTAAGGCAACTCACCCAAAGCACTCACTGCCAAAGTGGCAGTTAAAAGAATCCCAATCCAAACACTCATGCCGTCACCTTTACACATCGGTACAACACTGACAAACAGAACTCCGGAACACTTATATAAGACACTGCCTTTGTTTCACTCATAAAACGTGTAAGAAATAACAACCTAATTGAAAAAACAGTTAGGTTTATTCCTAAGATAAGTAACCAACTAAACAATGTATTACCATCTGTCTGTGTACGAGTAATACCTACACTTTTAACCTTAGGTATTTTATTAAATGGAAATACACGAACTGATGTACAGTAATCACGACATCGGAATCTTATTAAATAAGAAGTGATAAATGATATTAAGTAGGATTCAAGGTCTCTTGTCGGAAAAATAGTTCGGGATTAGTCTCAGTGGTTTGGGATATCGTAGACTTGCTTCAATAGTGATAACTGGATACTTACATTTGCTACTTGTTTTATAAGTATTTTTTTTAATTGACGACAAATAAAATATAGACAAAACCAGGGCACTTTTAATGTCTCTAACAAACTACGTACATACTAATGAGTGTCATAAAAACCGTCTCAAATGTTTTCCGTAAAGATGATTTCATTCTGACAGGCGCTGCGATAAAAAATAATTTATGCGGTGGCAGGCATGGCCGTTCATAGTTGTACTGGTTGTACGTGTAGATTTTATCAATACCTCACATTATTGCAATTAAATAAAGAGTTAAACATCATTGATAAAGACTAATAAACTTATTTGCAAGATTTTATTTAGGTAGGTAATTATTCTGTTTTATCCAGTCTAAAAATTTCATTCTAATTCTGAATGAAAAGACGTAGCGTCTACCACAAACAAATCCACTCATATTTACTCGTGTTAGAGCCGTTTTTGTTTTGGTAAACTGATTTGATGGAAGAGTGAGATCGATTTTTACTTCTGCCACTTCTGCCAGCTAAATATCTACAATACGGAACAATACTTATATCTACGGTAGCTGTTAATTTAGTTGCAGGTCCAATGACAGTTTAACTTTCCCCCGGGACAAACTTGACCTTCATTGGTTGGGTTTTTGTGGCGGTCAAGCTGTAGATCCTGGCTACACAGGAGTTGCAGTGGTGGGAACGAGAGGTGGGAATAGTCCCGTAACTACGGTACTTAGCTGGTAGAGTTTTTCGTTAGTAATTAGGTTTTAGTTTTCAATTGAAAACCGTAAAATAACATTGGTACTTATCATAGATACTTACATTTACTAATCTTCTGCTATTTTCATCCTATCATTGCCAGCTTTCTTCCAGAGATCGATCCATTGAGTTCAATGTTGTCTACGAGACACGGTCTTCAGTCGAGAACTCATTTAGCTTTAACGTTCATTGTGATTCGTAAAATGAAAATTTTACCAATACCTAGAGGGCGTGGAACTGGTGGAACCAACAACAACTAATAAATTGGTACCTAACTAACTATTTATTCGGTTAGTTTTGGGTGGGTAGTCTTTCACTAAAGGAAAACTATACAGATAATAGACGGACATAACAATTTTTTCCTTAGCAATTAAGTTAGAGTACTACCCTAATGGCCGCAGTCAAATGATTCAAAATGTTGTTTTAATTGGTCAATTACAAAAACTCTATCTTTGTTTAGCGCCCAATAGATAAAACAAACGTCATCGCCACCATTAGGGGCTCTTTAATAATAATCCCATAACTTCCCATATATGCTTAAAGGGTTATATTTTTAACTTCTATGAAACACCTGTTTCATAAACTCGTGAAAATACACCAAGTAAGTTTGTATTGAAAAGCCATAATATCAATCTAGCATAATGGAAACAGTAGGTTTGTTTCTAATAGCAGGAAAAACTTAGAGGGAAAACACTTTCAACTATGATAGGTACCTACATGGTGAAGAGTTTATATATATACCTAAGTTTATTTTCCAAACGAGTGCATATAAGCTAAGTTTATTTAGGTTCCATTATTATTAGCCTCTCATCAAAATAATTTCAAATACCTACCTACAATCATCGCGGCATTGAAATTTTATTAATTAACTGAATGTAAGGGCAGTAAAACTAACGATTCTTACTTCAATCGAGTAGATTTTTATCGTTAACAGAACATTTTGTGTAGTTACTGTGTAACATTATATTAACGTGATGCTATTAGCTGAATGACGGTCCTTAGTCTGACTAGCTTCGTTTTTAAAGTCAAGGGCACCGATCAAGGTCAAACTAATGGTTAAGTGCTCTGTTTGACACATAAGTTATTGTTCATTGAATTAGTAAATAAGTTGTTATGTACCTACGAGGTACGAGTACCTAGCTACTTAATACTCAGTCTCTACTCATTTATTATGCAGTGTCTCATTGAGTCCGATCATCTATGAGCGATTTATTAGCTTTCCGCCCGCGGCTTCGCCCGCGTGGAATTTTGTCTGTCACAGAAAAACATTATCGCGCGCGTCCCTGTTTCAGAAACCGGGATAAAAACTAACCTATGTCCTTTCCTTTTCCGGTACTCAAACTATCTCTATGCTAAATTTCATCAAAATCGGTTCAGTGGTTTAGGCGTGAAAGAGACACAGACAGACAGACAGAGTTACTTTCGCATTTATAATATTAGTATAGATATAGATTAAAGTATTTATTAGAAAAAAAAGTGAACATTGGAAAACAAGCTATAAAAGAGAAGTAAGAAAAAAATATGAAAATGTAGGTAATTTCTGATATTCACTCGTTCGTTGAATACTTACGAAATGTTTCTCACCTGTTAGAAGAGAGAAAATACGAGTTATCGTAATTGTTGATGATGTGTCTTAAAGGCAGGAAACACATTAGCAACTTCTACAGTAGCGGAGATGATCATATACCTACCATTGTCTCTTTTTCCTTGAATAAAAATAATAATGTAAGAACTATGGCTGTAATTTTTTTCTTGTTCATCATACTACATACTACAAACAAAGGTGACTGCTTCTTCTTCTCAGCACCAGCAAATATGTTGTCCCGAACGCAAGCTACTTAAAGGGACGTGTATAAGCGCCCTGGAAAGGGCCTAGGTACGTACTGAATAAAATCTTTGAGTTTAAAGTAGTACAGTTTTAGTTGGCAGAGCTTCTGAGCGCTCCATAAAATGCCCAAACCAAACAAAGATTACTTAGAAGGTAAGCAAATTCGTAAATCCTCAAATTGTTGTCTATGCAAAATTACTATGAAATATAAGCAAATCTGCATAACGCTGGCCGTGAGCTCTTAATTCACAGATTGCGTGGTGTCCCCTCCAGTTAGGGTGACCAACTGTTTGGAAAAAGGACGGACATTTTTAGAGAAAGATAACACAGTGAAAACTAACTTATGTAAATAAAAATAACATAAAATAACACAACAAGTAGTAAAAATAGTAGCAATTATTTTGTAACTGGGTTTATCAGAAGTGTGTTTTACAGTTTTTTGTGCAAGCAAGTTTTTGTTGAGTAAAGTTATCGTTTTTGGAAGCGAATAGTTACGAGTTATAGCACTTACATATTATTATTCTGTGGTTATAGTACAATGGTATTGGAGGTTGGTATAAAATAGAGAATATACTGCATTTTTGTTACTCTGTCATGTCGTTGTCTTTTCTAGATTGTGTCTGTATGCAAAAAAATGAAGAGACGGAGAAGTTAAGCAGATATAATTAGGGTTTTCGCGAATGAAAAATCCGCCAGATGGCAATACGTAGATGCGAGGTCCAAATGCTGCATTATTGGTTATTTTTGACATCACATTGACAGATACGTCAAAATCCACCAATCACGCAGCAGTCAGACCCCACATCCACGTCCCGCCATCTAGCGGATCTTTCATTCGCGAAAACCCTCATTGCAATGGCGAGTCCAAATATTCTGGGAATATCCGTACAAATCCGAACAAATGGTAACAACAGCTTCACCTGAATTGATTATAGCAATTTGAGAAATTATTTTCATTTTCGTTTCCACGCACAAGTTTGAAATGTTTGCATAATGGGTCATTCTGAAAACAATTTCATTTGGTTTAGGAGAGTTGTCGCTTTCTTTTGGTGTTTCGTTGCTATTGTCTTCATTAACACTGGTATTGTTAGTTTTTGAATTGGTTTTTAACCAGTAGGTAGGTATTACTCAACTTATGAGCATAGCTGGGCACCGTTAATCAAATAGTTAACTTCGTTAATCGTTAAACCGTTAATAAAAAAATTAACTTCGTTAAACGTTAAAACGTTACATTTAACAAGATTTAACGCAAGTTAACGTTAATCGTTAATCCGTTAACACATTAAAATAAAACGAAAAAAATAATGGTATGCAAGGTTCAAGTAATTTCGTAAGATTGTATCTCGCATGGAATTTATTCCTCTTTTTAGCCAGACAGTTTTGACAGTTCCAACTCCTTGCCAGACAGTTTTTAGGGTTCCGTAGTCTTGACCAGGAATCCTTATAGTTTCGATATGTCTGCCTGTCCGAGGTTTTGCTTGGAAACTATTGGCACAAGAGAGCTGTAAGTTTGTGGAGGTATGTATATTGATCACGCCGGCAAAACGGTAGAATAAAATTTTGAAAAAAATAAAATTTTTAGGATAGCTCCCGTACATGTAAAGTGGGGATGAATTTTTATTTCATACTCTAACCCATCGTGTGGGCCGCCAACTCGGCTGGGCAGCGTTCGGGAAGCTACGCAATATACTCACGTCCGAAATACCGCAGTGTCTCAAGACAAAAGTCTTCGAGCAGTGTGTGTTGCCAGTGTTGATTTATGGATCTGAAACGTGGTCGCTTACTATGTGCCTCATAAGAAGGCTCAAGGTCACCCAAAGGGCGATGGAGCGGGCCATGCTTGGAGTTTCCCTGCGTGATCGAATCAGAAATGAGGAGATCCGCAGGAGAACCAAAGTGACCGACATAGCTCGCAGAATTGCTAAAACTAAGTGGCAGTGGGCGGGGCACATAGCTCGTAGAGACGATGGCCGTTGGGGCAGAAAAGTTCTCGAGTGGCGACCACGGGCTGGAAGACGTAGCGTGGGCAGGCCTCCTACTAGGTGGACCGACGATCTCGTAAAGGTCGCGGGAAGAGCCTGGATGCGGGCAGCGCAGGACCGTGCATTGTGGAAATCCTTGGAGGAGGCCTTTGTCCAGCAGTGGACGTCATTTGGCTGAAACGAACGAACGAACGAACGAACCCATCGTGTGGGGTATCGTTGGATAGGTCTTTTAAAATAGTTTAGGGATTTCTAAGACCATTTTTCTATTTTAAGGGATCTGTTTGCAAAATGTTAAAGTTTAAAGTGCCAATTTTTGTCTGAGTAGGGCGTCCCTCCCCCCCCCCCCCCTCTAAAAACTAAACTGTTGGCTTAAAAAATCTGGAAAAATTCATCATAATAGTACTTTTTATGAACTTTCAAGGAAAACTATAGCGGTTAAAATACACCAGTTAGTTCAAGAGTAATAGTCGTTTTACTCATGTATTATAAAATTTCATACCTAATAAAAATTCCTTAGAAGAAAATATTACAAGTGACTTTAGATTAAGTAATTGCTTACTTCTGAAATACATATATATTGTGGTAACGACGGACAACTACGGAACCCTACACTGCACGTGTCACGTGGATAGCTGCCAAAGCCACGATGACCCAAACTTCATAATCATTCTAACCTATATTGGGAGCATACGCTGACAAACTTTCAGCTTTTATAAAATGACGTTGGTCTGGCGTTCACCAGCTCTTAGTCTATAGTATCTCAATCTCAGAGCCTTGGTTCAATTACAATACAATTTAGCACCAATGTGCTCGATAAGACAAATCCAACAAACCCAAAGTCGATAAGTTTCCACCGTTTCATTTAGGAGTTCCTATGGCCGCCTCCTGACTCTCATCATTAGACCAGCTCAATGTTACCACAACATTGCATTTTCATCGTACTTACATAAGTATACAAAATTGCAGCTTAATCGGTTGAGGAGAGCTGGTCTTAAATTCAGTTGCAAGATTTGTCCCATACATATACATATAAAGGACTCTTTCTCAGAGATAAAATAAACACATGTGTTGCTCTGTAAAATAAAAGAAACGACATTTAAAGTTTATTAATATCTCTTAAAATATCTTCATATTTTCCACAATGACTTTTCACTATGACATTTTTTGACAGACATTTTAAGTCATAGACAAATCATAGACCTTAAAGTAAAAAGTATTTACTTTACATCTCCCCCCTTTGAAAAAGAAATTTACAGAAGTAAATTTTCTTTAATATCAGTTCTCTTTAATGTTCTCTCTTCACTTTCTGTCTCTTCTTCTCCTTGTATTGTGGATACTGGTACAAGTTTTGTAATGTGAAAAAGATTCGACTCTGTTTTCTTGTGTCTTGTATCAATTCTATATATTGATTCTGAAACCTTTTCAACAATCTGAAACGGTCCAATTTTCAGTTCTTCCAATTTTTTTCTATTTAGCCTGTTACCATTTTCTACATAAACCATATCTCCTACGTTAAGTTCATAGTATTTTCTATTTTTGTCAAACCGCGATTTGTTGTAGTTATGTGACTTAATTGTATTCTGTAGTGCCGTCATCTTATCTTTGACCCAGTCATTATAGGTTTTGTCTCGCTTTAATTCATTGGGTAAAATCGTAGCATCTGTACCATACATAAGATAACTTGGTGTGAAGCCAGTTATTGAATGTACAGTTTGATTATATTTGTTCACACATTCATGAGCTATCGTTGTCCAGGCTTTCTTATTTTCATCTTCATTTACCCTGCACCTCATTTTGTTTACTAAAGTCTGATTCAGTCTCTCATTTAAACCATTCGAGAAAGGTGCGTTTACTGCAGTAAATATTATAGTTATCTGTTTTTCTTCTAAGAACTTCTTGAATTCTTTCGAATTTATGCCTGGATATTGATCAGTGAGCAGCATACCGATGTCCTCTGTACTGGATACATTCCTCACTAGTTTGATAAAATCATTCGCACTTTGAGTTTTTGAAGTTAAAATAAATGCATACCTAGTGAAGTGATCTACCAATAAATGCAAATATTTCTTTGTAGATCTTGATCCTCCAAAACCTCCAATTGTGTCTATGGAGACTATTTCAAACGGTTTCGTTGCTGGGCCCAAATGAGACATAAATCCAAATTTGTGCTGTCCTCTTGATTTATTTCTGATGCAGATTTCACACTCCCCACATATTCTTTTAATATTTCTTGTCAAATTTCTTGCTGTATATAGCGGACCAATTGTCTTCTGCATTTGCCTTATTCCAATGTGACATAGGTTCTTGTGTACATTTTTCAAAAATTCGATACTGAATTCTTCTGTCATATAAAAGAGTACTTAATTTTTATTGTTCTGTGATATAAGCTTGTAAATAAATAAAAAAATAGCATTTTTATATTGTTTCTTTCTGGTTACAAAAACTGTTGTTTTGGGTTCTGGAAGTTCTGGAAGCCCGAACGTACTTGTCAGAACGCTTTTTTCTAGTGTTTTTCAGCATGCCTGCTTTATCTTTTTGGTAAATAGTAGGTACTCGATTAACGATTAACGGACTTAGGATAATTTAACGGAAGTTAACGAGTCCGTTAACATTTTTTAAAGTTAACTTAAAAGTTAATCCGTTAATAGAAATGTTAACTTCGTTAATTAACGATTAACGGATTAACGAGTTAATGCCCAGCTATGCTTTTGAGTATGAATATAAGTAGTATCTCTTTCGTAGAGATGTACGAGTAACCTCTTAAATAAGCAAATACCTAGTGTGTTTTCATAAGAAACCAACATTAAGTAGATTTGATCAATATTTACTTAGGTTTATTATTTATGTATGATTCGTAGCACATACTCGTATTTAGGGAGAGTTTATTGGCAGCAAATTTTTAGGAGCTATGTAATTAAATGTTTTTTCCAAAGCAACAAATAGGTTCCCAATTCGTAACATTTATAACCAACCGATCCCTTATCCAAAGAGTGGCTACTTAATTAAAATGCCCACTCGATCAGGGTTACCAGGTCCAAAAATTCAAAAGCCGGACTCGATACTTAATTTGGCCAGACATTTTATTCTAAAAGCCGGACATAAACCTTTTCAATAATATCTACTCATAGGTTTTTAAAAGCCCTAATATGTTCACAGTGGGTATAGTTCACAGTGTACGTAGCGTGGGCAGGCCTCCCACTAGGTGGACCGACGATCTGGTGAAGGTCGCGGGAGGTACCTGGATGCAAGCGGCGCAGGACCGGTCGTTGTGGAAATCCTTGGGGGAGGCCTTTGTCCAGCAGTGGACGTCTTTCGGCTGAAACGAACGAACGAATATGTTCACAAGGTCGACCGAAGACCCCATAAAGGTAGCAGGAAGGCGCTGGATGCTGGCTGCTACCAACCGGCCATTTTAAAAATCATTGGGAGAGGCCTATGTTCAGCAGTGGACGTTCTATGGCTGAAATGATGATGAAAAGCCGAAAAATATTTCACAAAAAATCTCGTCATTGCTTTACTAGTGCGCTCGAGTTTTGACTGGAGCGGCAGCCACTCAATAGGTTAAGAAAAGTTGGACAGTAGGAAAATATTTGGCCGGACACATCCATAGAAGCCAAATAAATGTCCGACAAGCAACTTGGCAACCCTAAACCCGACCAAACCGTATAATGACTTGTTGCGAAAAAGGTTGTCGAAATTCCATGTTGTGAGCGGAAAATTCGCGATTTCAAAGCTGCGCTACCCTCATGTGGTTTGGTCGAGCGGTTCCGATGCCCAATCTGAACATACAAAGCCGAATTAATTATGAGTTAGCATCTAAAAGCAATATATATATATATATAGTCAACGATGGTTTGTAGTAGGTACAAAATAACGCTAGGAACTCGATTTTCTAATTGAAACCTTAAGTATTTGTCAAAATTCTTTTTTCTTAGTCATAAACTCTGTCCTGTAATTTGTCATTGGGACTTTCGTTCTGTAATATAGAATAGACCTTAGGATGTGTGTCACAAGCTCCTTCAAGATTTTGACGTCCAAGACGGACCAAGACAATATGGAGAACCCGACTGACCGAATTGGTGTGATTTCGTAATAAATATTAGTAGTAGATAGTAGATAGTGTAGAATAAGCTGTCAACTGAAGTAACATTGAAATGGTTCTAATGTAAGAGAAGTTAGCGCATGCTCAAATGCTGCCTACGGCCGTCTGGCTTAGTGGTTGGAGTACCGTACTACGCCAAAGGGCCCAGAGTCGCGGGTTCGATCCTCGCACAATGTATTAAACATGAATTAAATGCATACCGTGGACAGACGACCTTATAAAGGTAGCAGGAAGGCGCTGTATGCAGGCCGCTACCAACCGGCCAATCTGAAAAAGGCTTATGTTCAGCAGTGGACGTCATGTGGCTGAAGTGTTTTTTTTATACTTACTAGTACTAATTTGTATACTTCATAGGTGTTACACTAAATATTTGTTTCAAAAACATTATTTGGATGTGTCGGTGATCCTAAAATTATTTAATTTTGCAATCAAAACCTAAGTTAATGAAGTCTTTGGGCAAAGTCTGTGGTCTCCGTTTACCCAATCTCTACACGTACTTCGTGTAAAGCTTATTATCGTCGTAGCGCTTTGAACTTCAACCTTTATAATTATTGCGACCGTAATTAACGTACTAAAAATGTTTCCAGACTAATTGGGATTACAATGCGAGGTGACAGTTTTATTTTCAACGCGTCAGGACCGGATTTAACGGTTTTAGAGATTTACTGCCGATTACCCGGAGTAATTACTACCTTACTATTCAGCTGATTAAGTTTTAAATTACGTTGGAGCGGAAAATTGGTAGTGTAATTTCTAAATTAATTAAAAACAATAGATTTGATTTCAGTTTCAGTCTAAGTGGCAACGCGTATTATCTATTTACTAACGTCTGGTTTTATTTTTTCCGGTCAAAGAAAGAAAATACTCTCAGTCACCGGAGGCTACTACAATGGCCGACAAACGGAACAGCGCGCAGGCTGAATTCAATCCTGAAAACAACTAAGGTCATCCCTTCCTTCTGTAAAAATGCAATTAATAGCTCCTCCGCCGTTGCACCGGCTCGGTCTGGCGTCCGGAAATGGCTCGCACCGAATAATCGCATCGATCGCCAAAAAACTAACCCACATACGCACAGGCAGCGTAGCCGGAATTATTAATCGAGGAGTAAGAGGGGTGTGTGCCTGGACGCGCAGGCGCGGGCGGGCGGCCGGCACTCCGCGAGGTAGGCTCGCGTGGCACGGCCGCGTCTCGCCGCCCGGCGCCGCCATGCCCGATCTGCCGGCCCCGGCGCCGCCCCGGCAAGCGCGGTAACCTGTCCCCATGCAGTGGCGAAAACTCACCAGGTTGAAGTCTTCGCCGGGAGGCCAGTCCCGCGCTCGGAGGATGCTCTGCTGCGGCCGCAGGAAGGTAGGCCCGATCGATAGCGCGCGCCGAAACCGACGCCGTCGCCCCTCCCGGCCCGGACCGACGCCGTTCGACGACCCCGACGTTAATGCCACACTTACTCATGGGCGCTCATTCCTCATGTCTGTACTCCTTAATCCAACGCCCTTGTACCAACTGCTACCCACTAATCACTGCTAACAACCGATTATGACATTAATCATGGCGGCGTAATTTGAAGAATTAGTTAATCGACGCACGTGAAGGGCGGTTAGCGGCTAGGTCATACGAATGTTGACTGTGTAATCTATTCCATCTACAAATATTGGCTGGCTGTTAAAGTGTGATTAATGGGTTAACTGCCCGCCGGTGTTTGCGTTAAGCGTGTGTACTAAGGACCATACGGCCGTCACTTACATCGCCATTTGCTTTCAGTTTGAGATCTTGGTGATCGGTTGCTAACTAATCCTATAAGTACTGGTCCTATATGTAGAACTCAGTGGTTACAATGAAGAGATAATGGGTCGTCTGAATTTCAGGCATATTTCTTATTGAATATTAACTATCGACAATTTGGTTACACTTTTTGCCCACTTTTTACAGCATAACGATTACATACCCTGATACTAAAATCTCTTAAAACTTTGCATACAATAGGAATGTCCCTGAACGCTCAATCTAGGTTGCAACGATTGGCAACATTTTGCGATGCATTTTATGCTCCGGGAGGGTGCGCACTTGCGACTATTTTCTTGGATGTTTCATAATTATTGTTGAGCAACATGCTCCACAACATGTAACGTGTATGCCTAAGGGTTTACTTTATCACATTACACCTGACTAACATTTAAGCATTTACTTATTCATCACGGGTATCTCAGTTTTAATTTTTAAACACTCGTTTTCTCTGTTCCCTATCTCACTCGTTTTCTATGAAAGATTGTAAAAAAAACATTAGTCTATAGTTATTCCAATGGAGATATTATAATCTCCGCTGGAAATTATTTATATCCTGCATCCTATGTACATAATACTGTTGGCTATAAAACTTGAAGATTTCAAGAGAACTAGTTTCTCAGACACCTTTAAGCTTTCTATCGATCTTCAACTTTACTTTCTTAAATCAGAAAACTTTTATTAGTAAAGTCAGGCTCCGCCAATATCAAAGAATCTCCTTCGTTTGATGTTTTTTTCGCGAGAACTGGAAAATGTAAAGCAAAAGCATTCCCCGCCTTTTAGTCTTTTATAGCGTTTCTTTTGCTCTATTCGAATCTATCACTTCTGAATATTAAATTAAAACTGGAAGAAATGAATTCTGATTTTCTTACTTATTTTCTTGTAAAGGAAGCGGCGAGATGAAAGAATCAGTAAAAGTTTTTCCGAGAAAAGCACAATTAATGAACTGTTTGAAAAGTATCTTTATTAGAAGTGTATCACTATAAAATTAATTTTCTCATTATCAGAGAGCAGGTATAAATGATAGATGCAGGTATAAAGGCACTTCTGGATTAATTTAATGTTTATGAATTGAGTACCTGTTCGTAAATAAAAAGGTACAAAGTAATCCCATAGATAACTATTCTTATACTACTCTTAACTTATTCTTAAACTGATTTATTGGTAAAACTTTGGAAACTTATCAAATTAAGTTGAATTACTTTTCGGTTATTGGTGAAGTATTAAATTCATCACAGAAAATTGGTCAGCTTCAGTACAAAATTACACACAGTGTAAAAGTTGAGTCATTTTCTTTTTTTCTAGAATGAAATTCACGAATTTCGTCGCCATATTTTTCATTCAACAGTTGACTATTAAATATATTTGTTACCTAATTAAGGGGCAAAGCAATAGGTAATTATACCTCACAATGCCTGTCTTGTTATGCTAATACATGTTTCTTTTATTTGTTCTTGTTCTTGTTGTGGTGTGCAATAAAGAGTTCTTATTATTATTATTACATTATGTAATCAATGATATAGCTTCTCGTGTGTTTGTCTTAATTAAGATTTCCTATAAAGTTTTCCAAGGCATCCATCCATATTGTTGGTTCATGCACGTGTAAGTCTATAGTAGAGGCAATAATAGCCACAATAAAGTTGAATTCATATCGCATATAGGTCAAGCGTGACAGGAGCGAGGGCTACTGATAATTGAGGACACCATTATGTATTTATAAACAGCCTCTTGGCATTTGCACCCCTCGATCCCACTCGATTCAATACAATTTGTATCGTATAATAGTGGAAAATATTTTTATCTCAGTGCTTTAGGTACCTATTTTAAACAGAGATTTACTGCCTCATTAAATCTAGACAATTAATTGCTTTCCTTTTTAAATAAAGTTGATTAGTTAACATCCCACTTAACATCAGGTGCGATTGTGGTCAAATACCTGCCTTGTTATGCATAAAAAAAAAGTTTGTCTGGTTGGAATACCTATACAGGGTGAACTTTAAATCGTTGGCATCCTTTTAAAATAAGCCTCTATTCATGATACATACATTCTCCAAGTATGAGACCAATCCAATGAGATTTTTTGTCTCTATTTTTACAATTTATTTGTAAAAGGATGCCAACGATTTCAATTTCAGCCTGTATTTTGTTGTTGACACATTTTGTTATTTTCCCAGAACTGTTCCCATTGAAATCATTATTCTGAATTGTATCTTGTTTAATAGGTTTAATCCTTGGCTTTTGTTGTTTAATGCTTCCTATTATTCCAAGAACGTTTCAATTTTGGAATGATCAATATATGTCAATATTCCATGCGAAGGAAATTTCAAATTCCACCGCTTGAAAGCAAGTTTCTCGTACTTAATTGAGTGTCTTGTCTTCAAACTAATGTTTAATTACGATTTTAATTGTAGCGTCCAACTAATGACGTGTCGAGTAGCCTCCCGCCGTAATTACAGCGTTGACCGTTACCACACCGTTACGTGTGCGATTTATTTACGTTCGACGTACCTATTATGTTGATGGGCGGGGTATGAAGAATCAATTCATAAAAAAAATGATAAAGATTATTATTATACTAATATATACCTCTCTAATTTAATATTTGTAATAAGTAGGTACGAGTTTTCAGAATAAATTGAAAGAAAGAAATCACTGTGTATATGATACGTGTTACGGCGTATGCATAAACTCCTTGTTATTATTATTTTAACCACATATTGCTTGCGATTTTATCGTCAATCCAAAGGATTTTGGCAGGTTGCCGATCACCTGTTTCACATGTAGTTCGCCCTGTATGGTAGACCCACTTTTAAGCCCAGCCAGGTTTATGAGCTTGATTACATCTTCAATTACATCTTTATTTGATAGCAATCTTTGTGGAACACGACGTACCTAATCTTAGGCTGAGTTGCACCATCTTACTTTAACATTGACAAACGTCAAAAATCTGTCAAACTCCATACAAAAAACACCGGTTATCGTTATAGTTATGGTGGTGGTTTACAAAGTTAGGCTGTGAAACTCAGCCTTAGTCATCGAAAACAATCATCATCAATCTATTCCAGACTCAAATATTTTTTCCTGGTTGAGTCTAGCTTATGTAGTTTCGATTGCCGCTTTTTCTAGCTTCGCCAGCAAAGAGCTTTGGCGTTAGTTCCGTTCGCCAATGTAGGGCTTCGGAAGCAATTGATTACGGATAGGTATTAAGGTATCAGTTTCTATTGTTTTACATGCTTTCTTTTCTTGTATTTCTACATTGTGAACTTTAAAACCATTAGAATAATTAAGGTCGGTTTTAATTTCTTTTACCTACAAAAATGGGTTATTTTAAATCCCTGTAAAGATTTTCGAACTTTTCATTCCAAGATAAGTAGGTACTTAACATTCCAAGACAAGTACTTAAAAATGTCTACAATTCCCCTTTAACTCCGTCATTTTATTTGTTGGAATAAGTCAATAACTCTTGGGTCTAGATAAGTACAAGAAATTTATATGGATTAATTATGCTCAAAATACATCGAATTGTTTTATTTTGTCGTGAAATATTTTAAGACACTTTATAGAAGCTAATATGCAATGAAATGCAATAGCTATAGTTTCAAATGCTCCTCGTGTCCGGCTGTTTATAGTCCTTTGTTTCTAATTTTCATATATTCAAACAGAAAGCTGCATTAGATGCGGATTTGGGACAAAAGAGTTTTGTCAAATTATCTTAAAGTAGAACTAAATAACGACACCTTAAATATTTACCATTGTTTTTCATAGTTAAGTAGGATTTCCTTTGAGATCAATTTTAATTAAAACATCGAATGCACCATTAAAATACGCTTGAAGTCAGTGCTGCGACTGGAGTTTCTAACTCCATACGATCAAAGAAGAAAAACTAAACTAATTTTCGATAAGGAAAACTCCCTCGATTGAGCATAACGGGTCATTAGAGATTGCTACCGTGATTATGATCAGTAGGTAGATATATTTAACCTCAGGCGAACATTACTTATATTTTCATCGGTGAGGTAATACATGAAAGTGTGTGGGATGCTGCCGACGTCACCGTCAAAGCTCCGATGTCGAGGTTATTTTGACGCGTGGGCGGCGATAACAATAGAAGTGGTCTACTCGCATTATTAAGATTGATACTGTTGCTACTTGGTAAAGATGCTTAGTTAGTTTGGTGTTCTAGATACGGGACGATTTCCACCTCTCATTTTCAATGTTACAACTTTTGTGCAGCCAGAATGTAGTTACAACTTGACGACCAATAAAAACCCATGATGTTCAAAGGACATTTTTTACTTGCATTGCTTCAGAAACGTACTAGACATAAGGGCCTATTTCCAACTCTCGTTTTTCTGGTTATAACTTCTGTGTAGCAAGAATGTACTTGTACTAAAAATTCATAAAGTAAAAGGAAATAATATAACTATTTCCTTGCATTGCTTCAGAAACATAGGTTACCAAAACCCATAACTATAGGGACATTTATTCAACTTCATTAGACATGCCACAAACATATTTTGATAGAGAGATAGTGAGATATTAAGGTATTAAGTGGGCTGGCACTCATGCTTTTTTCCGAGTTTGATGAAGTACCTATTTGTTGCAAAGATTGAAATTTTTCATAATCTACAAACCATTTACTTATTCCCAGATCAGATAAAACATTACCGATCTTCGATATTACATATTTTGTATATTTAACGGCATTAATATTTATTTATTCCAAGAGTCGGTTACCTAACCCGAGGATTTAGTATAATCCGTAAAAAGGTCTGCTGAAATCCTCCAACCTCCTTAAAAACTGAGCTTTCGTTTTTATTTAAATATGAATCAAGTTTTTAGGTAACCGTATTGGGGCCGGTGTTTAATACAAAAAGGTCCAGAACAAAGAGATTCATTAATAGTGAATAGGTACATTGTCCTGTTAACAAAAGCCTGAAGAATTGAACCTCCCTTTGAAGATGCTGACTAAATATTTCCGCGAAAAATCATTTCGGCATAAATTATTACTTTGTTAAGTTCTTATTACCGACTTAACCTGATATTCTCAAAAAACAATTTTAAAAAAACTTTTTTTTTTCAAACGTTTTCGTATCTAAAGGTATATTGGAGGTCCTCGTCGAGAGCAATCATAAAAAATCAATTTAAATAAGGTAAAGCGGGGTGTGGTTTTTCGGAAAAATCATAATTCAATATAATAACAATGCTAATGGTTTAATAATTGCATGAATTTCCATAATATCTTCACTGGAAAAAACATCAGGCTGATTCCACTGTAAGATAGGCATCAAATCGATTTGTATAATTTACTTCGGCGTACACTCAGAAAATTAACATTCACTATAACCACTCGATTTCACAGTAAAGTACAATGTAAAGCTTTGACAGCTTTTACAGTAAATAATGCTTTTCTATGCTAACAGTTGAAACTTGTATAAAATTAACTAAAAATGTAGTGAATTAATGGAACATGATCCGTCTTATCATTGCAGAAAAAACTGATTTTAATCTTAATATTAGACATTTATTTTCAATTTAATTTCATTATCGTTTCGTAGTATACTCGTAGCTACAGTATTCGTAGTGCTACGAGCTACGTAGCTTTATTGTAGTCACATCGAGCTACGAGATTTTCGTAGTTATTGCTACGACATTCTTATTTAACTCCGCTCGGGTCGATGTTTTTGGATTTAATCAAATGCTGTTAGGTTTATTTGACTACAGAAAAAATATTGCATTTTATTTTAGATTTTTTACGTAGAGTTTAATTTAATGAAATAGAATTTTAGACTTTTGGCTGTCGTCAGAAACCACTGGTAATTCTGAGTCTTAGACAACTTTGGTGTTCATATCAGATACCAGTCTAGGCAGTATGCCAGGATGCGTGGGTTAAAGATCCCGTTCCAAAATAGACGGGATGTCGAAAATAGGCCAGGGACCAAAAATGGCACATCAATATACGCCGTCCTACTTGGCTGTCTATGCCGAAATAGTTTACAGCTTTTGTCGTATGAAGGAAGCTGAAATAATTTTGTTTTTACGAAATTATACTAAATGGCTACGTATGAGATAAATTTGACATAGTAATAATATAAAGTTAGTTATAGATGCTAGCTACCTATAAACTATGGTGTACTTAATCATAATCTACAATACTGCCATAATCATAAGTGCCACTAGTGGTCTAAACAGAATAAGTATTTCTGATTTTGATTTTGATTTTGCCGTCAAAAGTCTAAAAATATTTTGGCTTGAGCTTCTTCAACTAAATAAAACGTCTTCATATATTTTAATCTTTTAGACGTGGTTAAATAGTTTAAATAAGTTTCATTTCCCATCCTTTGCGATTGAAAAATCAGGTTACAGCCAACATAAAAGCTGCTCTTAAAAGTAGAGCCGTAAAATCCTATCAATACCGCCATTTGACACTCGCTGTCTGTGATGTATTGCATGGGGCGTGGTGCTTATCACGGTGGGATAAGGGTTGGTTTCCTTTGATGTGAGGAGGCGCCCCGAGCGGGGTTTCAGCTCTCGACTGTCTAGAGCTCTTCAGAGTTCGAGTTGGCACCAAATTTTAGGTCTCAACGCTTCTCATTAGGCGCTCGCAGAGGGGGCAGGGGGAGGGAGGCGCCCCGGCCTCCCATTGTGCCTCAAGACGTAGCGTTTTGTTTCTCAGCTCTTTATGTGCAAACGGTATGTACCCCGTTGTGTTGCACGGGTGTCACTTACTGATATTACCGCTCTGTGTTGGCGGCAAGGATTTTTCTTGCTTTATCCTCTTACGCGCGGTTTCTTCGCACTTACTTTTGAAAGAAAGCCTTTAAAAAGATGAGGAGATTGGCTGTAATAATATGATGTGTCGTTGAAATTTTGATTACGTTTTTATTGAATTACCGTCGCGTGTTCTCTAATAACATGACGTTTAATTTGATTTACGGTGCGAGCTGGTTATGAATGGATGTGATAAATTGCCCTTCTCGCCACTTAATCAAGTCGAATAGACAGTACAGCACTCGTGTATACTCGTAGAATGGAGGGCAATAATCACGGACATGGCGCGGTGCAGTGCGCGAATCACGGGGGACGTTCAAATTGAATTTTATTGTTGGGACTAGCCACCGTGTGAAATGAATTGGATATTACAGTTTACAACTGAAATGCATTGAGTTTTACAATGTTTAGATGAAGATGTGAAAGAATATCTTTTTGAAAGTACTTATATGTTAAAGAAATATTTAAATATCGTATTGTTAAGGATGACAAAGATGTAAAGGAAAAGTACTGCAATTTGATAAAATATTAAATTGTGTTGTTCTCGAACTCTTTTTTAAAGAATGTTAGTAATTTGTGCAATATCAAGTCCGTACGTAGACCAGCGACTGCGGGGTTCGAACCAATGTTCCTCGGATCTCAAGTTAGCCAGTTTTACTTCACCGTTCGGCTATTGTCGCTTCGATTGTAAAATCCTTATGGAAGAAACGCCATGACTTTAAGGGAATCCGAGACAATCGAGTTACGCAGTAAATAAGCGTGTCATATCTCCGCTAAAAGCCCAAATAGGGCAATGGTACATTTTTAAGGAGCTAATTAGTTAACATGAAGGCTTCTCATCTTCGGGGGTCCTTAGGGACACGCTAAGAGCTCTGGTGGTACCACTTATCCCGGCAATTAAAGAGTAATTTCATTGCTACGTAACGTTACGCGCCCATGACTTTGAAAACGATGCCTTGATGATGGTTTGAGGAGTGAGGAAATGTTGATACTTAAGCTGAGTTGCACCACCTAACTTTAACCGTAGTTATAAAGATAGCCGATGCTTTTTGTATGGAGTTTGACAGATTTTTGACATTTGTTAAGTTAAATTAAGATGGTGCAAACCAGACTTATTTTATCAGTTAATCAGATCACATCTCACTCATAACATCGATGTGATTTCAATTCTTCATAAAAAACACATGAAAATGACAGTCCAGATATTTCATTTCAATTTTTCATCCAGTAGCTCAAGTTGCAACTTTTTAACTACATAAATAATTAAAAATAAATGTGCTTACCCTTCATTTATTATTTAGGTCTGGTAACAAATAGCGTCTATAAAATAAAGCTTAGTACTAAGTATTTTTCAAGCCTAATTCGGTAATATTTCTAAAGGGCTAAAACAGAGGCGAACAGTATTTTCTTTTTTCTTATTATCGTAATAAATCAGTCTGTTTACAGATTTATGTGTCCAGACGTAAGTACTAGAATCAGTTAACGTTTCTGTTTCTAGTGAGTACAAATATAGTTATTTTGATCTAGAAAGTATAGTGAAATCACGTGATTTAGTGTAAAGTTCAAGTTATTTCCAAGAAAAATCATATGCATTCATGTTCAGTTTAAAATTATGAATACAACACGATACTTGAAATACTACTTTGTTATCCTTCTTAATCTTGAATATTAATTTTAACTACTAGAACATAAACATTAAACGTTAGTTCTACTAACAAATGCATATCAATTGCAATTATAAAAGTTAAATGAAATAATATAGAGAACTAATTCTGAACAGTTAACATAATAATTAACCTTTTCTTTCCATTGCACATCGATCTAAAAATGGTTGAATCACTCAATTAACTTATTAACCCCTTTCCTTCCATTGGGCATTTATCTAAAAATGGTGTGAATCACTAACAACGTCCAAATCACTGCAATGTGTTTAATCTGTGATTTATGTGAGAAAGCACTTAAAAACGATTTTCATGCCATTAACGTGTCTATTCCCAGCCTCAGGGCGTGGCCAGCCGTCTCCTCCAGGCGCTTGTGCCAGCCCTAACGAACTACTGTCTCCAAAGAAGAACCAAGCTTATTCTCAAAACAGTAGGGCTCACTTTACCGTGAAAGATTGAGACGGCAGGCGTCGGAGATTGATAAAGCTCTTTTTGTTGGTTTTCGAGTTTGCTTGAACGGAGTTGAGGGATTAATAAGTTTTGCTGTTTATGCAGAGATTCTGAAGATTCTTTGTGGATTTAATATGATCATGCTGGTATGAAATTAAAATTATTTTAACATACGAAAACAGATTAAAATCACCTTAAATAACTTACAGCTTTTAATTTTTTTTGGTTCAAAATTTCAGCGGTGCAAACTAAGCAATGCTTCGATGGTAAAGGATACTTTTGTAGGTACATAAATCACATATAACATTACAATAAACCACTGTCATTGCAAGAATGCTCTCATTAGTCGGCTAGAAAGAAATCCTTTAGAAATATTATGCAAAACTTTACCACAATTCTAGCTATTAACAAAGTTACAAACAGAAGATAAAGCCGACGAAAATTCTTAAAACTTTACATGAATAATAAAATCATAAAGGCCATTTTTTAATTGATATTCCAAGAAAGAAGGATTTCAATGTCGTAACCACTACGAAAAAGAGAAATTCAAGTACCTAGGACCTAAGTACTTACTTGCTCTTTACTTCAAAAGCTCAAACGTCACTCGGAACTTTAATTTTAAAGGCATTACCAAAAATGATTTCCCAAGGAGGCTGTGTTTAATGACGGAGGCGATAAGTACCCCTTTAAATAAGGCCGGGGCTACACGCGGGCTGTCAACGCTAACTTTATAATGGGCGACGTGCCGTCTTAGCAGCGCTGTAACGGACATTAATATACTGAACGTGCGAAAAATCGCTGTGAAATTTTAGGAAGTTAGTTCCGAAGTAATATTTTTCTGAAAAATACTTTAAACAGTTTTTTAAATGCGTATTGGGTTTGAATCATGCACCTACTACCTATGAAATAAAACAATAATTCGTTCACATTAAATGCCTTGAAACGAATTTTAAAGATTGTCACAGATAACATAACAATGACGGTTGCGAAGATCTATCAAATACAAGTCGCTTGATCATCATAGAGTCAGCGAGCCTCTATAAAATGAAATTAATTACAGTAGCAATCATAAAGGAGGTATAATTTATTTATTCATCAAGAAAAATAGTCTCAGGCTAAACTAATTACCCTATGAGATTTGACTCCATAACTTTCATCCCGTTTTTCGAATTCAAGGTCAGAGATTGCGAGACAGGAAATAAAAAAAAATCGACTACCCGGTTCGGGAGATGTGTCGAATCGGCGATTTTTTTACCCCTTGCAAATAAACAAAGAGTGCACCTCTTGAAACGTTACCATGGGTTCATAGCGGTGTAACTAAACCATAAACAGGCCAGCCGATGAGTCACAAAGCGAGCGTCATCTGGTAATCCCGCGTAGGGCTTCCCGAGGCGTCGGGCGCTTATATTAGAGCGGCGTTTAGGCTAATCGGGCCTGGACGTTAATGCAATGAGTTGTGATCACTTCACATTAATATAATAATGAAATGATTCACTAAGTACTTATATCATATTTTTTACAAAACAGTTTAAGTACGGTTTTTTTGGTGACTGACAGACATCCTCACTAGATAGAGCCTGATTTATGGGAGTAGAAAGGAAAGAAGCAGAATTAAGTACTAGTTACTTACGTACTACCTTTTACTACTACTTGCTTGATAGGTGCCATTGGGTTGTATTGATAAGTGCTGGTCATGAGAATACCGAAATTCTTCATATTATATTGTTTCATAAGTTATCATCAGAATTGTCAATGAAAAAACAATAAGTTACTTACTGGCTTATTGTGATAATTATTTATCATGGGCAATAAGTTTTTATTTTTGTCTGATATTCAGAACACGTAAATACGACACGAAAATCACTTGTATTTTAGAATGTAACGTATTCTAGAAGCTATTTTCATCTCATAACTATCAGGACATAATACCTGAAGTTATCCCATAAAACACACTACACCCGCAATAGTTAAGTAACTTAGTGGCCATATGTATTGAAAAATAGTGTATGTTTTATCCAGTGGTGAAATATGACGGCTGAGTGTGGCAGATTGCAGGCCCAACACCAATGGACTGTATTATAGGCTAGTAGTAAAAAGCATAGAGGGAGTCCTAAAAAAGATAAAACTCATAAACAGATGACTAGTTTTTTTTTGGGTTGTGTATAGGTTCGTCCAGTCATGTCAGCTTTCAAATTTTCTCCCCACGATATCTTCTATTTTCTTCATTTTCAATTATTAAAAAAGTTTGTTCTAACAAGTCTCTAAACAAAACGAACACTGCGTTCGTTCTTGTTGTGGTCGAAATTGTATCTTTAGTTGTGCATAATTAGGTAAGTATGTGAATCTACAGATATAATGGAGGACTGTGGTTACGTTCTATGCTTATGTGCGGTCACCGCTCGGCCGTTTATCGTAAATTCCGCTACGACTAACGTTATTTAACGTTATTTTATCCCATACCCGCACTGGCTCTAGCTGACGTTTTACGTCCGTTCCTTTGCATATTTCCCCAGGTTTTGTGGGGATGGATTTTACTGTTTTCTCTGGAAACTTAAAGCTTCTTGCTTTAGCTACCTACCATTTTAGGGTCTCTGACTTTTTTGTTTCGTTTTGTTCTTAATATTTCAGGTGATGATGTGATGAACACAGTTTGATGATTGGTCATTTAAAGTTAGAATACTACATAATTATTACTGATAAAAAAATAAAATAAAATAATGTAAAGGAGCTTTTCAGAATTTTGCCAAGTTAAAAACAACGTCAGAAAAATATACAAAACCTAGTAGTTCCTACTATTATAGGTATTATAATGTATTTATCTTGTCTACATGGACGATAAAAGGGAAGTAAATAATAATTATCGGTTTAGTCGTTGACACAGTAACGAAATTATGGTATTTGACGTCAAGGTGTTTGTTGGTTATACAAACACGTAGAATTTTATTAAGTTAACAAAGTGTGACACGGTTCAAGTTGCTCATATTCCTATTCTCAAAGAATGAGAAGCAGCAAACAGTTTGAAAAATTGTTATTCAATTTCCTTTTCTCAAAGTGGAATGGGACTAGTTGTATTGTTCGCATTTAGTTCAGTTCTTAGAGTTTGCGTCTTGGTACCGCCATGTCGCGAAGTTGAAACGCTTTTATGTATGCTGCCTTCAGTTAGAACAGACTTAGGGTGCATCTACATGAGTGTATCACCCCCAACGTTCTTAAAATGAATGAGTCAGACGAATACGGTGATTTGTAGTATGAAAACTGCCTGTTAACAGTAGGTTTTTAATTAAAACAATTAGTTACGAGCGTTCACTAAATCTAGAGTCAAACGAATATCCCTTGATTCGTATCGTACTGTAGGTATATGAAAACTGCCTGTCAATAGTACCTTGTATTTATTAAAATCATTAATTTTCATCACCTGTCGATAGTAACAACGCCCACGTATATCGCCCACAATGGTTTGCGTGGTAAAGATCTCATTTTGTTAGGTACCGTACTATTAACTTCAAATAGAATCGAGACTTATCTTGCCTTGTGGTTTACAGTTTTATCGTGAGCTACTTCCAAGTTCTTCTATGGTAATGTTAAGACTAACAAGTAGTTAGACTTGACAAGCTGCCATGTGTTTGACATGAAGCGACTGCCAAGGATAAGTGATAGAATAGACTGGATAAAAAATAATGAATCCCAATATCATGTATCGTTTTCAAAACGAACACGTTTTTCAGATATTGAGTTACATAAGTTGAACAGATTTACCGCCTGAAAAAAAAGTCAGACAATTTTATCACTTGTGTGCATTCGAGCGAACAGCAGCTTCACCGAACATTCAGGGTACGTTCCAGATTGTAGACGCACCCTAATTCGTATTGTTTACTGTGCCCCAGTTAACCCTTTATAATGCAAATAGACAAGTGGGATAAATTAACTCCGTCGAAGTAAATAGGGACGTTTTTCACGGAAATAAGGAAATAGGGACCATTATGTGCGGGTTACACAAATCGCTAGAGATTTGGGAGAGTGGTTTGATCTCGAGATATTCTGTTTGCTTTGTTATACATATAATGAGGGGATTTAGTCAAATGGAAGTCCGGGAAGGCTCTGTCTATAATATGCCTACTATGAATGCGTAATAAAGAAAGATATTTTGGGAATAGTACATGTTATGATGGTTTAATCATGATAAGTTTTTGTAAAAGGTTTTGGTGAAGAACTGACTTTTTCAAGAGCAGTTTTCTTAGAGGACTGAGTGGCGATTTATTTTGTCGTTTTGAAACAAAGACATGAAGCTTTCTTAAAACCATAGATTGTCTCATACAAATGTTTGCGTAAAAATAACTTTGAAATACTGGTGCTGTATTATTAAAACGCTGTCGTAAATCAGAAATCACAATTAACAAGTGCCAACCCTATGCTAAGCGATAGCACCTCATGTGTCACACTTGAAAACAGGTGTTGCCTGCGGGAAAGGCTAATAAAATGCGTAATCATCATTTCTGGGACGCGTAATTTGTTAGTCAAAAAACTTAATTTGTTACAAATTAAAAGAAAGAAAGATTTTTTATAATGTTCGATGTACTTACCTAAATAAATGTAAATACACTCAATCAATCACCACTTTCCGAATATAAACTCTAATTCTAGTTAACGATGTTCGTACCTTCATCGGTTCCAATTTCTGAAACAATAAACGTGCCGGGCGTTTAATATTCTAATATCTTTCTGCAGCATTATATTTGAGTAGGCTTTTAGGTTGAAAATGGTTTGCGATCAACCGTCAAGTGTACGACAAAGTTCGTTATCGAAGACTTAGCAATTGCGTCAGATGGCTGAGGCTGTAAGGCTCTGTTTCCACCAAGGCGGAGTAATGGGGAGTGGATAAGTTTTTTGTTTAACCAAGCAGAAGCTTTGCTTAGTTTGGGACTAGAGGCGCAGTGCGAAATGACCAAGGATATTTATTTATTCCATTATTTGCACATCTCCACTCCGCTCCTTTTCGGTAGAAATGAATCGAGCAGAGAAGTGCGGAGAAGTGCCGGGCGCACTTGTTTTTCTATAGAATTTGACAGCAGCGGCGGCGCGGCTGCGGAGAAAAACGGAGAAGAGCGGAGCAGTGCGGAGATGTTTGAGGCGGTGCGGTGTTTCATTGATAAATGACAGCTACGCACAGCTCACACACTTCCTCTCGTTTCCGCACCGCTCCGCTCTTCTCCGCTCCGCTTGGGTGGAAATAGCCTGCCAGCTTCGCCACACATCTCTCGTCTTCGCACCGCTCCGGCTTGATGGAAACCGGGCCTAATAGAAGCTCTGACGGCCGCCGGCGCCTGTCTAGACAGCTTAGCGCTTATTTTATTCATTTTATCACTCACTTTGAAAGCTTAAGTGCATTTTGTTTACTTATCCGCTGTTTGAAGAATAGAAATCAAGGATTTTTTCGATAAATTCTGTATTTCTTTCGTGTGTGTGTTACTTTGAACATATGAATACAATTTTGTACACAAACAAGAACATTTGAGTTCTAAGATGCAAGAGATTCCTTTTACCATGTTCATGAAAAGAGTAGGCCTAACAAATACAAAATACAAATAATACAATTACTGAAATTACCTCTAGTTTCTAGACCACAATTTTCTCACTATGGTAGAAGATGAACACGTCCAGTAGCGTCCAGTACCGTTTTCAAAATAATATTGTGTTAACTTATTGAAAAGGAAGTAGGTATGTAGTATCTAAGTAAACGTCACAAAACCATTCATTACGAATGTAATATGCCGCCACAAGCACCCTTTGTCTAACAAACTTGCTCACTTGAGTTGACTCAACAATAAGTTCGTCTTCCACGATTACGTCTCAAGTACACATCCTAGATTGTTTATGTACCCTCAATGGAAGTAATGAACGTCATGTCAGGGTGAAATGGTAATAACTGACTGGCCTAGGGGGCTGTCTAGACACGTAGCCTTGTAGCACCCTAATACACAGCCCCTGGATAGCAGCCAGCTAATTTAGTAAATCTTTTATTTGAGAGTGGCTTAATTAATTAAATGTCAGAGTAAAATATTATTTAAAGAACATAAATTACGATGGCTTTATTGCACAACAAATAAAGTTATTTTTGGGGTGCAACTTTAAATTCTGTTGACCATCTACTGAACAAAAGAAACGTTTCGATTTCGGTCACTAGCTTGTAAGGATGAAAGGAAAACAAAAGTTATTAAAAATATTGTTCTTATTGCGTTTCTCACAGACTAGACTGTCTGTCTTTCTTGAGCTATGCTTAACCTCTTTTATAAAGCAGTAAGTAAGTAGGTATAATGCGATGCATATAAATTGTACATTTTGAATTTTAAATTCGAATGGCATTATGGATGATGTTAAAAAAATACCTACTTGAAACTGTCTTTTATCACTTACCTATTTAACATCAATAGTACCAAAAGCCTAATAATAGGTATATTGTAATTAGACCTACACTAACATTTAGTTTCTTTTAAACCCTTAATTTAGACTCGAGGACTCCTAGGACCTATTGCGTGGGTGATTAAATTGCTTGTTTAATATTTAATCTCTTATTTAATTATGAATATAGGTTCATATAAAGACGTGGCGTGGGTTTGAAACCTCCCACATCTCCGTTAACCTTTAGTAAATTAGATTTATTGTGGAAAAAGGCGAATCGTTTATTTTTAGACGAATTTGAAATTCATCTTATGTATTAAATTAAAATGTTGTTTTACACTCGGTTTTAGTTATGAAGAGGTTATTTTTTATTTGAAATTGTATTCAGAAGCCTGAAAGAATATTTGCTTGGTTAAAAATGATATAAAAAGATACTTAAACTTCATTTAATTTAAAAATAACGTTTATAAAATAAACTTGTTTGAAAGCACTTGATTGTCTGAAGCTTTTTGCTCCCACTTACTTTTATAGGCAATGCGTTAAATTACCATTACCCTCCAAAATAAAGGTTATCTTGATGAGACTTGGATCATATTGCACAATGCAGAGCCAGTTCAGGTTACTTGAAACAACCACTTAATATCTAGCAATTAAGAAAAACAATGTTAATAAGATCCGAGGAACATAGCCCATTCTTAGAATAAACTGAAATTGAATTTCCCCTACATTTGCATGCGCTGCAGTAAAAGCTTATAAATCTTTTATACCGCCATAAAAAAGCATAAAGAGTTATGAATGCTTCATTACAACCTTCCAATAACGCTAACGAAGATCATTATCATCTGCTACTACTATGCACCCTTGAGTGCAGCGCCGAAGGTTGCTGCGGTGCATTGACTCCGGTCACCCGGCCGAATTGAAAAGAGGCCTCGCCGGCTACATTTTGACGTCTCAGGGGACTCCCCGCTCTGACCGTTTAGGCGGGTAGTAGCGCAACAGGTTGCCTGCGCGTTACGTAACGAGGGCGGCGCGCGCACGTCATTCAGCTAGTAGTACGCATATCGATTCAGAGTACGGTTTTCCATCGATTTGTGCCGAGTACCGCCCTATCGTCTTGAAACGTTTCGTCTATCTTGGTCTTTATTTTTAATCTGTGGAATGCCCATGCATGATTTATTGGTTTGGCTTTATAACTCGTCTAAGTGAGGCCGTAAATTGGAAGGGTAGTGTACTTTGCTAGAGTATTTGATAGTCAAAACCAGAAAGTACTCTTTGATGGGACTATTTATTTATTTATTTATTTCAAGGCACAACCACAGAATACAATTCAATAAAATCACAATGATAACTTAACTAGGTTTCACATTTAAATTATATTCCTATAATTATTATATTGGGGATACAGAGACATGCCAAAAAACAAGGAAAATAGTAAACCGTCCAAAACCGTTGAGTGTACTTATAATGAGTATATTTGGGTATTTAGTTTGGGTTCCGGTAGTAGGTTACATACTTGCTTGCTTTGTTATAAAATAAATTGTTGTACCTATGCATGATAGACAAGTGACAGCAATTCCCAGTTTATTTTGCCTCTTACCTCGAGGCTCGCTGAGAAGATTAAGAAATCTAGGTCTTAAGTGTACTCCAGCCCACTCCCGTAAATCCACGGGTCAAGATATTGCGCTCCAGAAAACGTACTCGGAAGACTCGTTATTAGTACAGCGGAGTGCTCTTGTTTGAGAATGAACGTTCATGTGTGGGTACATTTAGAGCTAATTGCTGCATTGACGGATTTGTAGGTTGTGCGAGTTTGTAGTATGAAAAGACCTAAGTAGTATGAAAAGATCTGACTACGCGAACGTAATAAGTACTCGTAGTTACTACGATTCGTAGCATGCTACTCGCGCGCTATTATCGCTAAATCTGCCGTTTGTGCAGCCATTAGTGTAATAAAATGAAAAGAAAAATTTATTAATTTTGGTCTATTTATTAATCTAAAGAATTAGTTATGGCTTTGTTAAATTAAATTCTATAAAAGAGAGAGACATATACAATATTACGTAGCACTAAGCGTATTGTTTCAACTCTACAATATAACGTTACCGTATTTACCAGGAATTGAAGTATGTAATCCTTCAAATGAATATTAATTTTCGCAGCAAGTTGTTTACAAAAGCGTGCATTCGAGCTACAAAGGGAAATTTGGAATATTTCCCTCCATGTGGCAGCGACTTCGGGAAGTTTATTCAAATATCTAACATGAGAAGTTATGAGCAGTTTCGCTTAGTCAAAGAGGATTGTTGCTATTTTGACTGAGCATGCTCAAATCGAAATGTTCATTAAACTGGAGCTCTACATAGATGCTTTAAAGTGTTACTAACATTGTATAAGATGTCACGTGAACGAAAAGATGGTAAACAAATCTACATTTTAATACTTGGCTATTTTTCTTTATCAATAAAACATTTTAAACGAAACGACATGCACATTAAATAAATATAAGTAATTAGATTTTGCTGGTGAGGCTGAAAATGAAACAAAACCCGTAATTTATAGCGCCATTAATTATGCACCTGTAGGCTCAGGAAAAGCTGTAGGGATGATATTTTAGCACCAATTGGCAACCAATTTTCAATTATACCGCTTAATTCAAGTTTTTGGGAGATTACGAGTATATTTGCTTACCTTAGACGTTTATTTACAAATTAGTTATCTTTTAAAAGCCTAATTAAAAAAAATAAATGACGTAGGAACAGAATTTTCTACGAATCATCACAAATTAGGTTCTTGAGAATCACCAGTCAATGAAACAATTACATCAAAAAAAGGCAACTAAATAAAAAAAATCTAAATCTTATCTTAATTAGTGTAGACTAATTAAATAAGTACTTACAAATCGTCAATAATGCTCTTAAGTCTCATTCTTTTTTGCCCTACCAGCGCTTCGAGACAACTATGTAATACAACGCAGGCGCAGCAGAATGCACAAAACTTAATTTAAACTGTAATATTCATATTAAAACTTGATTAGATTACATTTCATTAAGTTTTTCCATCCCCAGTGAAATCAGTGGAGAACTTAAAAATACATTGCACCGCCGTCGCAGTCAGTGGTACTCGAATAAAATCCAAGAAACTTGTGTTTCTTTCGCTCTGAAGTCTGAATAGACGAGCTATATCGGGACCGAAGCTGAATAAATGATTGCAACTGACGACTAACTTGGACTGGATGGCGCCAAGACCGAGTAAATAATAAGAATTTTATTGTTCTGTTCTATTAATAATACTGAACGCTAGGCAAGGGTTTTAATTTTAATAATTTGCCGTTATGTTTATGCCTTTTTTATTTCGTTTGGGTCAGGCCCTTCTCGCTCTAAAACATCAAGATAATCTGTTTGATGCATTTTTTAATTTAATTAAAGTATAAATTCATCAAATTATATTATTTACTGCATACCTTTACTTAGATATTAATTGCTATAAACTATACCTACATAGTTTAATCAATTATACAATGGTTCCTTGCAACCGTTGTCAGGTTGATGTGGGATCGAAATCAATACGTTTTGACTTGTAAGTTACGGGATAATGGTATGCTAAGTCCAAAACAGTTGCGAAGACAAAGGCGGGTTCTTATAAAAATGAACAAGAAGTGCTGTAAAAATCTTTCGATAGAACAGTACGAGTAGGTTTCACAACTTTGTTATTTATTGCTGAAATAAAAAATATATAAAAGATAACTTTATTATCAGAGAATAAGTAACAGCTTTGTTCTTATTGGAAGAAAGATGTGTTTGTTACTTTGGTAAAATACTACAGCGGTTTATGCCAGTGTCACGTTCATACGAACATGTCGTAGCCAAAACTCTTACGATGTTCACTTTTTGTTACTCCAACTATAAAATCTACAAAAGGAACAAAAGCAATTTTGGCGCACTTTATAGGATTCCCTGCATGAAATACCTTTTTATTTCTTTTTTAATTTTTTTTTGGCTGGCAGCACACTTTACTGCTTACTTACATAAAACTCTAGCGGTCGTTGTGGTTACATAATTTTAGAACAGTAACAAAAGTACTAAATAAGAAAATCATCGAATTTAAGTAGATATGTACGTATGTAATATAAACGAAATCAGTTTATTCTCTAAACCTTCTGCAAAATCACATATCTAATGGTACAAGCCTTCACCAAAACCGTAAAACAATTGAAAAAAAAAAACAACAACAAACGTTACAGATTTCCTTTGTACCTAATTTGTTGGTCCTTGCCTTTTTAATCTTGCCGAGATATTGCATGACAACCGACTGTACTCTATTATCCGGTCTGCATTCTTATTGTGTCTGAATATTAAAAACCCGAGTCAATACAAACTGACTCTTATCCTTTTGCAACTGAAGGTACTTAATAATTTGCCGCGCATCGCTTGATATCATTCTGTTATGTACGGTCATGTTAGGTCGAGTAATTGCTTCTCTACAGAAAAGGTTGGGAGAGTCACGTCCGATGGCGTACGATTTGATAATCAGATTTATTTCGCTTACAACTCGACTTTTTTGTCGGCGGGCGGAATGAATCAACGTGGGCAGGTCTGTTATGAAAAATTGTTGGGCATTCAGTTCTTGTTGTGGCGTTTTGTACGTCCGGAGGTGTGAATAATTGATGATGGAGGTTTATTATGTTAGTACGGGGAAGAATATTGAAGTAAATAGTTAATTTTGTGTACATATATTTACATGGATCTGAGAAAAACTGTGAATTTTTCTTTTCGATCATAACGATCAGAATCTTAATAAAATCAATGTTTATTGTGTGGTTTAATGGGACGTATTTATCCATCTTTGAATACCGTCGTTGCTGCTTGTAGGATTATTTAAGTGTCATGATAAAAATAAATTCGAGAATCGATGCATACGAGTCTATTAGCTCGTGATTTGTGAATGCAAAACTACGTCATAGAATTCATTCTGCACGGTCCCACGGTGAATGCGCGAACAATACTCTGGAACGGGATGAAGTCCACTCACCCTGCGGTACTCGGGACTTGCAACTGCAGTACAGTGACCTCGTGCGTACGCGAGGGGTAGGGGAGGGGGGTCCCGAAACTGGGTCACGGCTCCCTACCATCTACGCCCCGCCCGTCTCCGCACTCGATCGACCGCCAAAATTCAACGCATTCCGAAAGAAACGGACTTTTGAACGGTTACCGGACCTACTCCCGCCGAATTAGGTCACTGTCATAATAATGTGATCGCTGTCACGGCTCATTTACTTCAAATCTGGTTGTGAGGACGTTGATGAGACAGTCGAATGGAATTTGGAGCATGTAGGCTGTGTTCTGGAGCAGTGAGTCTTTGTCTAAGTTTGATTTCGAAGCTTTCATGCCTTTGCACATCGGTCTTTTAAAGAAACACGTGTTTGCGTTTGCAATTACTCCTCACCTATTTGAAGAAATTAAAGATGCAGCAATTTTTCTTCAGCTATGTATGCACTTTTTAATCATCGCAATGCTTTAAGCAAGCATAATTTTCTCTCCAAGAGTTTACAATTTACTTCATACTTTATCCGTCGTGATTTTTATCGAATGGATGAAGGAATTATCCAGTTAGTTAAGCATTAAACTATCGGACACTGCTCTACGCCTACACTGCTCCAAAAAACTTTAAGATTTCTTTTGCTGCTTTCGTTTAAACAACCTTTCCGTTCGGTTGGAGAGTATTCGCTTTGATCACTGTTTCGATTGGCCGCCAAAATGGGATGTGACGATATTGCTCCAGGCGGAAAAACGGCGGAAAACGGCGGAAACAGTCCGAGCGGCTCTTATTTGTTTGTAAAGTAATAATTCCTGAATGAAAAGGGTTCGATGGATATTTTTATTGGTTTTATTTTTACGGTTTCTGCGCCTCTGATCCGGGATTTTCTTAACGGAAAGGCGTAAGGTTGAACGGATGTAACGCTGTGTTATGTTTCTGTACAAAATTGCCCAAATATTTTTTCTTTCGTCCTACCCAAAGTCAAGTCGCATTTGCTTCGCTCTAGTTTGCTACGAGTTTAAAGGCCGGTCCATTAGTACACCTGTAGGTATTTTATACATGTGTTTTACAGATAACATATTGCTGATTCTGAATCTGAAAAAAAAAACACTCCTATTCAAATAAATGGCATACTTTTCAGCTAAATGCTAAGTACTTTGTAGGGTAAGTCCAGGATAGATGCCCCACTTTTTGAAACAGCTCTGTAACTCAGTCAGTAAGTTTTTATCAACAATTTGACCTTAGTATCTGTAAACTTTGGTCTTTCGTCTATGGTATTATTATAATTATTTTAGTTTAAATTATACTGATTCTGAGAAAATACCATTTTAATCGACCTCTAAAAAGTGGGATAGACGCCTAATGTGGGGGATAGAAGACTCACTGTATGATTGCTTCAAAGGATAGATGCCTGATGCAGGGATAGATGACTCGTTAATATAGTTTTTGAATTCTAAGGATCAAATGCATTTTGAAATCAAACAAGCCAAGTATTATTATTTAAGATTGTTTGTTATTAAATGAATTAAAAATGAAATTTAATATTTTTTTATTAAAAATAATACTACTCCTTCTAGCGCAGTCGGGTAAAAAGGTAATTCGATCAAAAGGGCGGGTCCTATTTATTACTTTCCTAAGGTTAGCCGTACTACATTCTTTTTTTCTTCTTACTTGCTACCTGTGACAAAAAGAGCAGGTTAGGATAGATGCCCCTAGGTGCATGGGACATGGCCCTAAGGGCATCTATACTAAAAAAAAATTAGGCAACTATCCTTTTAGCACAGGATAGGTACCTTTTTTAATAAAAAACATAATAACACTAAAAATCGAATTAAACATAGCTATCCCGTATAATTTATAAGATAGTCTATCAAATTATATAAAAATCTGCTTTATTTTACAGCTGGCAAAAAAATTATCCATTTAAAGATACTTACCAATATTATTTCGACGCTCGCTAAGGTCTGGCCGCGGAAGATTTTTGCTCTCACTGGCTAAACGAACGCACTCTTTGATGGTTTGCGAGGCGAAAAGTGGTACGGGGAGGTCCCTTTCTATCATACGTACTATAACTTTAGGCTAAGTTGCTTGTAACATAGTGTACTTAAAATCGCGGCACCTATCCCACTGGGGCATGTATCCTGGAATTACCCTATAGGTGAGCAAATTGCACTGATAAAAAAATCACAAATGATGATTTACCTAGGTATCAATATGCACAACTATAAATTCATGCAAATTGCAAATATCAAACAAACAATCGATAAAAATAAATCTCTACATAAGCTTGAAACTGACCTTTATTTTGTAAATCCTTATATTGTCACTTAGGTATAACGAAACGAGAAGGTATATTTGGCCTACAAAATATTCATAAACTAAAACACATTATAACCTAAATTGATAGTGTGCTGTGTACTATCCTTAGGCGATTATCACACTGCGCCGCGCTCCGCCGCGGTACGCGGGACGACAGATTTAATCATTGTATGCAAGTACCTCAGTTTGTATATAAAACACGCGCGGCACAACACACTGACAACACGCGTCTGCGCGCGGAATTTTTTATATGAAAACCACGCGGACCGCGGCGCAGTGTGATAATCGCCTTAAATAAATAATTCGTAGTACGTTCGACAAATACATCCGACTAAACATTTTTGTTGCAAATTAGCATTTATTTATTATATCACTATACAAGAAGCCACAATATGCAGCTTGATGTACTGTCGACTGTACCTAGTCAGTTATTATTTTAGAAGTTAAATTAGAAACGGTCTGAAAACTCTGTATGCGCCGAAAGGACCTAAGAAGTATTAAATACCTACTTAGTGCAAGTTTTTTAAGAAACGACATTGTCCCTTGCGAATACCTACTTTCAAGAACTAAAATCTTCATAGGTTTTTTTGACGCACTCGCTAGCGAAAACGTTCAATGCAAACTCGCACTAAGACCTTTTAATAAGATTTGATTTGATTTGTGTTTTTGTAAACTGTTGTCTGAGTGGTCGACGTGGTTACTTCTGCCGCTGTAGGGGTCGTGGCTTTAGACTTTGTAATGCCACAAAAGCCTATAGTCGACTCCTAAGCCGGCATAAGTATCTATCTTCAGGATTTCTGCGTAAGAAGAAGAAAATTAATCGTAAAAATTGTAACAAATTGTATCTTTTATCAGAAATTTAGATGTCTTTCATAATTTGTCAAGGCCACAGTTCCAATTACCCATTTTCGGTCATGTCGTCTCGTTCTATCGCAAAAAAAATCATTATTTAAGAGCGAGAGAAAAAACGGACATACTTAGTTGGAACTTTGGCCCGCTGTACGTGAACTGTGTGGTGCATAGTTTTTTTTTAAAATATTATTAGCAATTTGTATTACACAAATTACTAATAGTCCCGTTAGCCCCTCGTGTTAAGCTAAATAAATATGCTTGTGTTACGAGTGGGCTCACCACAATAGTAGAGCGGCGGTGGGATTCGAACCCGCATTCCTCGGATCTCGAGTCGGCCAGTGCGACCACTTCACCGTTCGGCTATCGTGGCTTCAAAATAGTCATTCTAACCTATTAGTTACTAGCGGCCGCCCGCGACTTCGTACGCGAGGATCCCGTTTTACCCCCTTACGTCATAACATCTACCTGCATGCCAAATTTCAGCCCGATCCGTCCAGTGGTTTGGGCTGTGCGTTGATATATCACTATGTCAGTCAGTCAGTCAGGCACCTTTGAGATATACAGGGTGGAATTTTTTAATGCTTTTTTGTACTCTTAATACTGTAGATAGAAAAACTAACTTAAAGGAAACATTCCTTAGTTTAGGAAAAGAAATAGAACTGCATTCAAAGATTTCTAAAAATTTGCTTGCCATACCCGGGAATCGAACCAACTAAAATTTGTTAAATGCAATAAAAATAAAGGTTCTCCCCCCTTCATTTATTGTAAGTACAAGGATGAAATCTCTCTTTCTCATGAATTTCTTACATTATTTTAATTTTACAGAAAATTTTATGGTATGGTGGTGAATTTTCGAAAAAATTTCGAAAAATCTTTGAATGCAGTTCTCTTTCTTCTAAAAAATAAAGGAATGTTTTTTTTTTAGTAAAATTTTCTAAGGTGGCATTACAAAATTCCACCCTGTATACTTATATGTATACATATACATATACACATATACATATACGTATACATATACACAGTCATTCAGTTCTTATGATCGCTCGGGTCGGAACCAAACATATTCTGTGACAACAGGGTGATTCCATACTTTTGCTCTTAAGTATACCTACTATAGATTCATAGTTAATTCAAAGTTAATTGTACAATAAGGCTTCTTGCACATAGTTTCGATGGTGCGTTACTGTTGGTCTAGTGAAGATTGCATTATATTATTAAGCAGGTACTAATTTGACGTAGTAGGTGATAGGTAATTATGTTAATTTGTATGTATTCGTATTTTACATAAGGCCCTAAAATCATGAATATGTCATTGTTTATTTCTCTTTAACGTGTCGCAAGGCTTGATATTGTATTGTAATTGTAATAGATAGGAGTAAGAGTTGGAACATTGTTAAAACAAATATGATAAATTAATTCAAATTCAACAGAATGTGGTTCCGCACTATTTAATACCAAAGGGGGAGGGGGAGGTTTACGTTTTGTAGTTTTGCACTGTAAACACCACATAGAGCTGACGATCTAGGGAAGGTCGTAGGTAGACCCTGGATGCGTTTAGCGCAGGGCCAGTTGTTGTGAAACCGTCTAGCCTGGACAATATCTCGCAGTTCCCTCCCAAAGACTTTGGAGGACACCATCAGTAGGTATTTAGTGGGTAGGCCCTGCCCATCTGGTAGGGAGAGCCACATACTTAAACTATTCATCTATTTCTTAGGCCTTATTTTTCGTCGGGAAATAGTTGCCATACAACTATTTCCCGACGAAAAATAAGGCCTTTGCCTAGCGACTTTAAGCTCAGGCCAACAAACCAACTCGTGCAGCTCGCGTCGGAGATGGCGATGGCGATGGCGATCATTGCGCGTGCGTAGATCGCCGCGACCAATGACAAAACGCGTTGATGTGAACTCATCGCTACAAAGTCATACATGACATCTGATCGCCATCGCCATCGTGCACGCCGGCTGCACGCTTGAATTTAATGAAACGATGAATATTTCTTTGCTAACGTCAATCTGAATCTAATACGCATTGTTTCGTCCGCAGGAGAATGGCCGCGCGGCGCCTGACTTGACGGCGTCGCCCGGGCGCGCGCCGCCCGGGCCCCCGCAGCCGCCGCGCGCCAACCATGCGCCCCCCTGCGTGCTGCAGCCGGACTTCCGAAAGGTACGTGTTGGTTAACGGTGTTGTCAGTACTGGTAGCCAAGACAAAGGCAGGAAAATGCCTTGAAAGATGACGACGTCGTCGAAGCCAAAGGAGAATGACCACTCAGCGTCTAGAAGACGATGCCACGTGCGGCGACCATGCGGACTTCCGAAAAGACGACGTTATTGATAACTGTTGGTAGCTATGATGATAGTGTTGCAAGGCAGAGGGCAAAAGAAAATGGTCATGTGACGTCTGAATGACCACGCCAAAGAGCATCAACCATGCGCCCTCTTGCGTGCTACAGTGCTACGTTGTTGGTTAAATGTTGAAGACATTATGAATATTGAATGCAACCAAAGATGGCAGATGGCAGACATGGAATGGCCAGGTGGGATAGGTGGGATAGGTCGAATAGGGTTCCCCCTATTCCACCTATCCCGGCTGGCCATCCCGCTAGGCGTTTGACTGAAGAGAAACTAAATGCTCCCTCGGCGTGCTGCAGAACATTGTAACAATTTGTTGGCGAATTCCAGACCCAGCTATCATTACTTCTTCCGCTTCCGGGGTCAACAGCTGTATGAATAATACAACCTTGACCCCAAAGGCGGCGGAAGTAGCCTGCTTCAAGAAGAACAGAATTGCAGCCTTTAGAAGAAGAAGAATGATATAAGAAGATACAATTTCAGAACACAATCCTAAATGTTAAAATGTATTAAACTTCAGGCAAACCAACGCGTGCAGATCGCGGCGATGGCGATCACTGCGCGTGCATAGGCCAATGATAGGTCGCGCGTCCTGTCATTGGTCCATGCATATTATGAAACTCTTGTGTGGCAAGACACTTATTAGAAGCAAACTAATAAAATCGCATGAGACATAAATTTAATAAACAAAGGTATTACCAGCTTAGCAGTCTATACTCTATATTGTACAAATGTACAGACGATATCATATCAAGCTACAAACACTGTCGCATCATAATTAGTTGTATTAGGTTCTATTTATCAACAAATGTGCCGTCGACTGATAATTGTTTTACTATTGTCTTGTCGTGTAATTTCTATTTTACCTACTATTTGTAATTGTGTACTGCTGTATAGGTATTGGCAACCTGCACCAGAATATGAAATGGTTTGCTTTTTACAAATACACCAAAGGAAATCAGAGATAAGGCACGTTTCAAAACTTGTGCAAGCTTTCCAATACACTTACTTATTTTATTTGCTCTTATTTTCTATACCTACTCACTATACGAGTAGATAGTGCCATCCGCGAAGACGCGCCCCACCATTCGTCCTAATCGTTTATAGTTTATGTATGCATGCTTCCGCTAATGTTTTTTGAGTGTTATCGGTACATGCTAATTTATCCACGAGTGCACACGCACACTACAATAATTTTGCGACTGACGCTCGGATCAAATTCCCCGCACCCACGCTTCCCTCGACCAAAAATTGGTATGGCGCGTCTTCGTAGATGGCATGGCTATCTATAGATTTTTAATGAAAATGGATCCCATTTTGTTCCATAAAGTTATTTTAGATACAGAAGATGAGTAGATAATTCAGAAGCAAGAATTCATTTGTCGGTGAGGATTACTTGTTCCACTGTAGGGGTCGAGGAAGTTTCTATAGGCTTTTTGACTTTTTGAGTTGAGTTGTCGATAAGGTTTACTTTTGTAATTTGTTGCTGCGGTAGGGGTCAAGATGCGGTAAGGCCACTAAAGCCTATTCTATGACTCCTAAAACCCCTAAGGCAGTTAAAGTAAGAAAAAACGAAAGAAGAGAGATGTTTATAGTAAGACTGGTAAGACTGAGATTCTTCTTTATTTATTAACAAATCTGTACTGAATATCTTGTATCATGATGTGTGTGCAAACTAAATGACCTAATGATTGTGAAGTGTTGTGTATGTGAAACTTCACATGTTTATATCTGTTATAACTGCTCCTGTATCTGTTGTTACTACTTACTTTTATACATATTTTTAATAAATTTTCGTATAATACTTATGTATGTAGGTACTTTGCGGTGCTTCTTCTCAGCACTTGTCAAAAGTTTAACTGAAGGTTTTTGTAGCGAAAATAGATTATGAATGTTGAAAAGAAAGACTTCTTTAATTTCAAAAAGACGTGATACAGATTTTCTTTTAGATAAGAGTTGCGAACCGAATTCTATTGTCTGTTATCATGAACAAAGTTGTCAATGAGAAAAGTAGACTGAAGAATACTGAGGTTTATATTTTTGTATTCTAAAATGTGTTGTCATTCCTCTGATATTTTATTACACCAATAAATCGACTGCTTATTTCGAATACAGCTTTGCCATTTCCCGAGTGTGTCAATTTCCTGTTATGTTGACTCTACATTTCCTTTGGTGCATTTCCTTCATGCATTTGCGAATCTCTAAGTTGGATGTTAGTGTGTATTGTATATAAACTGTTGTTATGATTTGAGTTTTATGTCTTAGTATAATGTAGTGATTAGATCGTCAAGCGTGTTGTGCAATTAATGTTCATAAAAAAGTTTCGGAGTACATTATAAGTCACCAAAGGCGACTACTGTACTGTATTGTGATATTAAATATGTACCAGTCTAGCCCGTGGAACCCTAAGCGGTTTGCTGCTACTTGAAGGGTTAGATGCAAATCATGCTCTAATGTTTAAAAATTAATGTCTATTTCTTAGTGATATGATTGATATTGTAGAATCGATTGAGAACAAACGAAAGAATATTGATTGGTATAAGTGCAAATATATTTATAGTGTTTGTTTTGTTTCAGGTGTCGGGAGTCAGTAATGAAATATTTAGGCAGATTGAAATGGTTGAAAATGATCACGACACGACCACGGCTGCGGCGCTTGAGGTAATTATTAATTTAATTAATATCATTAGTAACCTACTAATGCTAATAAATTCATAAAAAACCTTTTGTTGTGGTTGTTTTCGGCATTTAGATAAATACAAAAAGAGAGTTGAATCTGGTAAGATTGTAAGAAAATAAGCATTGCCGGTTTTTTAGACAGCTACTAAGGGTTAAATAGTCCGTCGGATTTCAGTATTGATACACAAAGCCAAGGGTTAAATAGGCAGGGCACAGAACACGCTGAACTGACGGCCGATGGGGCGTCAAGGTTCTTTAGTGGAGGCCAGGTATCGGCAAGAGCAGTGTAGGACGTCCACCCACAAGGTGGAGAGACGACCTCATAAAGGTAGCAGGAAGGCTTTGGATGCGGACTGCTACCAATCGGCCAATCTGGCAATCTTTGGGGGAGGCCTATGTTCAGCAGTGGACGTTCTGTGGCTGAAATGATGATGATGATGATAGGATCAATTTAAATGTGGAATAGATCTACCCTACCTACCTACTTCTTATTAAAATTTCGAATGCATATTATTGCAGGCGGTGGAGCGACGCGGCGAGATGATCGTTCGGATACTGGAATTGAGACAAGTGGGCCGGAACAATATTGAAGCCGCCAAGAAATTCTTCGCATTGCAGGTATTAAACAACATAATTAATTAATATTGCACCCATATTAAAATTTGGCAGCCGCTGCGAGATGATGTGCCAATTTTACATTTTTGTATTAATTAAAAGAAAAGTCTCGGTCAAACACAGTTTATTTACTGTAACATCTGTTTTATTACTCGTACTTTTTGGGGTTTGCATACAATGTGAAATGTCATACTTAGTGATAAAATTCTCATTTCTTGACTCAAAGCACAAATAGCTTCGTTTTTTGCCTCGACTCGTACGCAGCTATACTTACTTGTATCTGCATACTCGTCACCGCCTGCGGGTAGGCAGATAAATGGCGCGTTCCTCTTGAAAAACAGGTAATTCCCCCGCTCCATTGACCCGGATTAAACTCGTAACCTAGTACGGGACCGCTGAAAGAACCTACTCTACTGAACCCCATTGTTAGTGGCCTAGATCGCTGGGAATGCGAACGCAATCTAGGCGCATTGTCAGATGCGCGCTTGCGATATTGCCGCGGTCCCCGTCGGTATTGCTGCGGTCCTTCGATATTCAGAATACGCAGGAATGCAAATAGAGCGTCAAGCATTTGGAACGCGAGATGACCCCAATATTGGGGAAAGTGTGTTTGTCACTCGATTATGCTCGATTCTCGATCAATGGGTAACCGATTTCGTAGTACAGCTGCTGTTATAGTTGAAATTGTCATAGGCTACTTATCACAAGAACATAATATGCTTTTTTGGTAGGTAAAGCACAATTCATACACGACGTTACGTATCGGTATAAGTACGGTATGACATAGACGTTCATAAGTGCCACTTGTGGTCTAAATTGAATAAAATATTTAAAATATTTTATTGTTATTTATTCATGTGATAAACTGTTTTTGTTGTTTCTCATTAAAAAAAGAAAGGCCACATAAAATTATTATTAATCAAAATAAAATATTTTTTTGATGTAAGTAGGTATTTGTTGTAATTATTTTAAAACAGATTCTTTTCAACAACGGTATTTGTATTTGTAAGAGATTTGTATTTTTAAATTTTAGGAAGCTTTGTAACTGAATTCACGGAAACTCTATTCACGGCTTTTGCTATGCGATACCGCTGTGGCCGCATCCAATATTTGAATCGGGGACACGAATTCCCATTATTGGTACACAAAACCAATAGGAGAAGGCTATGTCGTTTGTTTTGTGATAACAATGGTAGAACAATGCATGTTTTGAATAACGAAAATTGCGGATGCACCAAACTGTGAAATGTGAAACCCACTTAAATTTTTTTTTAAATTCTATAATAAGCCAGCCAGTTAGGCTGGTTATACTTTTTCAAGACAAAAACTTTTTTCAAAATAGGTTTTAATTGCACGTACCTTGTAATTATTTGGTAGCGTGATAATATTACTGGCTGGTAATTTTATTATTTTCGAAACATCCATTTCAACATTCATTTGTTTTTTACAAGGAAAATGTGTGGCGCATTTCAGTTGTTAATTTTTAACTTAAGAAATATTATCATAACTAAATAGTTAAGTTATTTATTTAGGTATGTACTTGCTTTATACTTAACCAATTTTAATTTATTGTGATGTGATGACTGATCGATGTCATTACGAAGAAAGTAAAGTTATCCGCATTTCAAGAAAATTTAGCTTTTTCTTGTAGCGTTTGTTTTCAATTTTTTTGTATTACATACAATCAATCACTAACAGAGGTTTGCTCACGTGTAAATTAAGCTATTTGAATTTGACATAAACTTAATATTGTAGGGTGTTCTTGACTGCAACTTATAAAATATTAAAAAAATAGTAGGTACAGTTCATGTTGGTGTGGATATGATACTCGTAGCTGTCTATTTTGCACATCGTAACAAAATGTTTTTAAACTGTTACACGAAGGAAAATCTACATTACGTAACAATGTTTGTTCCAGGACGCCCGCCACATAGTCCAACTAGTGGAGATCGTGAAGCGTCCGGGTCAGACCCTGGGCCTCTACATTCGAGAGGGCGACGGCGGCGCCAGAACTGACGGCGTGTTCATATCACGGATAGCTTTGGAGTCGGCCGTGTACAACAGCGGGTGTTTGAAGGTAATTGTATACGATACGAATACACCTTATATTTGATATCTTACTTGTTATTCCCAATGATATCACTAGCTGAATCGAGATCCGAGGAACGCGGAATCGAGTCCCGCCGCCGCTGGACTATAGTGATGAACCCACTCGTAATACAAGCATATTATGCTAACCACGAAAGATACTATCTAGCAAGCGTTGACGATGGTCCGTGACTTTTCGCTTATTGTAATTAGTAATTTCGAAATCGCCAATAGCAAAGTTAGTTCCACCGGCTATTTTTTCAAACTTTGTGGTTGTGTGTGGTTCAAAATAAAATTAATTACAAAAATCTCGATTACCTAACTAAACAATCCTTTCTTAGATCTTAATACTCGTATATTCATTTGTCATTGTGAGATAAATACTCTACCTTAATTTAAAGTGCAAAACAATAACATGCAAGCTTCATCTCTACACGTATAACGTGTGACAAACATAACAACAGTAAAAAAACAAAACAGTAACTTTTTTAGCGTTCTTTTGTTTTCTGTTCTGCAACTCAAAAGCGAAAATGTAAACAAAAAACAAATACCTACCTAGGTTTAACGTTCAAATTTGTTCAAAGGTGGGAGATGAGATCCTTGCGGTGAACCTGGTGGACGTGAGGCGGATGTCGCTGGACGACGTCGTCATCATAATGTCCATTCCGAGGCGGCTGCTGCTGTGCACGAGGCAAAGGAAAGGTCAGCATTATAACATTAGATAAATATTAATAAAGTAACTCCTATAATAGGCGCAGACCACCGATTGTTAGTTGGCCGAAAGTTGGATCGGGCTGTTGATCAGTATGGAGGGAGATGTATGAAAGTGTGCACATTACACCGATTTGGTATCGGCCGATTCTTCATACAACTTAGTACGCCCAACTACCGGCAAACTAAAAGTTGGTGATCTGCGCCTAGGCTGAAAGAGTGAGTTAGTTTGATACCAAAGTAGAGTTATAATTAATTTTAAAATTAAATGTTTACTGTCTTACAAAGTCCTTAGGATTTGGTTGTAGCTACTCTAATGCTTTGCTAGCTCAAGTGTTATTCCTTTCATAAAATTTACCTTGTTTAACTTGTTGGTTTGTCGATAATTATAGTCGTTAGGATGAAAGAGATAACAATGCGTTAGTAGCATTGTTATCTCTTTCATAAAATAGGCTATGTTTTTAAAAAAGAGGGAGTTACTTAAAATATCAGTAAACTTTTTTTATACAAACCTACGCATTATATATTGTCATAAATATACAGGGTGTTAGGTAAATGGGTATATGAGCCGACACTAGCCCATGTTAACATGGGCATATAAATGGTATGGTGAAGTCAGATATTTGATATCATCATTTTATTTTTTTAAATTTTCATACAAAATAATTTTTATAAAATCCGATTTGTATGAAAATTAAAATAATTAAAATAAAGATATCAATTTTCTGACTTCACCATACCATTTATATGACCATGTTAACATGGGCTAGTGTCGGCTCATATACCCATTTACCTGTATTGCCGTTTAAAAGTAGTTAATACAGTCGCAATGATAGATAATATAATCAACTTGACAAGTAGTTAAAGTAGATCCTTCCTTCACTAATTTCGTACTAAACGATTACAAAATGTGGAAAATAACTTTGCTAGGCAAATCAGGACCAGGTTCACCATCGATGCCGCGCTCGGAACACAAGCCGCCGCCGGTGGTGGTGCTCAAGCGGGACTGCCGGGACGACGATGACAGGGACAGGGATCGCGTCGATGGACTGTACTCACAGTAAGTACCTAGATAGCCTTCTTTTACTTGGCAAATCAGGATCAAGTTCCCCGTCGATGCCGCGCTCGGAACACAAGCCGCCGCCGGTGGTGGTGCTCAAGCGGGACTGCCGTGACGACGATGACAGGGACAGGGATCGCGTCGATGGACTGTACTCACAGTAAGTGCCTGAATATTCTTCTTTTACTTGGCAAGTTAGGACCAGGTTCCCCGTCGATGCCGCGCTCGGAACACAAGCCGCCGCCGGTGGTGGTGCTCAAGCGGGACTGCCGGGACGACGATGACAGGGACAGGGATCGCGTCGATGGACTGTACTCACAGTAAGTGCCTGAATATTCTTCTTTTACTTGGCAAGTTAGGACCAGGTTCCCCGTCAATGCCGCGCTCGGAACACAAGCCGCCGCCGGTGGTGGTGCTCAAGCGGGACTGCCGGGACGACGATGACAGGGACAGGAATCGCGTCGATGGACTGTACTCACAGTAAGTATCTAGATAGTCTTCTTTTACCTGGTCAGGCTCACCGTCAATGCTGAGCTCGGAACAAGCTGCCGTCGGTGGTGGTGCTCATGGTGGGGCGCGTCTTCGGGATAGCATGATAGTCTTCTTTTACAAATCAAGAGCAGGTTTCCCGTCATTGCTGCGGATTGCTGCGCTCGATTATTTTCATATAAACAAGAACAAAATCACGATAGGAAAATCAATTGAGTAATTTTTAAAATTATAAAACAATATTTCTTTTCACCAGGCATGGAACACTTCGGTCTACCGGTGGTCCAGGATCTAGCGTCAGACCAGTTGGTGATGGGAGGGAAGAACGAAGCCGACTCCAACTGGGAGCACTTTCACCAGATTCCAACGCACTGGACCTTTACTACAACCCTCGGCCTCCATCCGACCACTCCACGTGGAGGTACGGTGGAAGAATATCTGAGGATACTGATAAGTAAATACATTTATATGAGTTGATCTTGTTATGTAAGTCGTATTATTTTGACCGCCTTCTGGTCTGATCATTTGCTCTCCGAAATTCTATTTTGGGCTTTTGGGTTCGAATCCCATTGGGGAACAAACGATATTCCGGCATTAAAGACGTTTATTAATTATTATTTTTATCCATTAAACCCACATCTTTTTCCATCTATATTTGGAGTAACAGTTTGTTATTATCGCGCTTTCAAAAAATGAAAACTAATTGAAATCGTATTTTTTGTTATAATGCAGTAATGCCGCAATTGTTAAAGAAGAAATTAATTTTGTTTCAGCTATAGACCACCGCCTCCAGTAATAACGGAACAGCCCAAGTCTTCAGCAACTCATTTTGTGCCATACGAACGGTCTTACCCTAACACGCTTGAAAGTTTAGCTGAGAAGGTGCATTCATTGTACCCAGCGGATAGTGGCAGGTCAGTAACTAAACAAAGATCATTGTCCTGTAAGTCAGTGCCAGTCTTGTCTGATGGTATATTATGGTATAAGGTATCTTATGGTATAATCTAAGGACATAGCAGAATAAGTTAGTATAAAATATTATATTCTTGAGAGGTGACGTCATGTATTTGTTTCAGTACGCGCTTTGGAGGGAGAGTCCCTCGTTCTGGATCAGAACAACAGTTACCGAGAGCTGAGACACATTCAGACTTTGGTCGACACTCTTTGTTGAGGTCTAGCTTGAAAGCTTCGGCCGCTGCTGGCAGTGGTGGTACGAATACACTTTTACCTCTTTAGATAGTATCTGTTACTTTGACGACTTTTTAAAATAATAATTTGGTTATTCTAGCATCGAGTCTATCAAGATATAATCAAAGATACGGAGGAATTGGTGGTGTTGGTATGCCAGGAAGTGGCCTAACAGGGACTGGATTATCAAGTGGTCTAGGAGGACCGGGCTTGGGAGGGCCAGGCCTTCCTTCAGGCTTGTCGACGACTGGGCTCAGCGGTTTAACTGGCTCTAGCCTGGTAGGCTCAGGACTTACCAGTTCAGGATTGGGAACTGGATTAAGTGGAACAGGCTTAGGATCAACTCTTGGAGGAGGCTATGGAACGACAGGGTTGGGTCTACCATCATACGGCTCCAAATTCGGCACAACGAGAAGGAATCGAAGCTTGGACTATTCGTCGGATACAGAAGCGACGGCGCCTACAAGAGCACCATATTATTCGGGATTGAGTGGCTACAGAAGCAGTACGCTTGGTCGAGGAGACATCGGATCTAAATTCAATTCTCTGCCAAGAGATGTTAGGAACACTGGTCAAAGGTAACAACCATATTAAAATTTCCATTTTTCATTCTAGAGATAAATTTTCTAAAAGTATTATTTTCATAATGTAATTTTTGGACAGATTGGGACTGAGCAGACGCGCTGGGAGTGTTCTTCAAGATGAGCCGGAACCTTTATCTTCGCGTTTAGATCTACGTTCTTCCAGAGGTAAATATAAAGAGTATACATAATATAGGATAGGATTAGGTTTCTTCATAAAACTTATCGTCCCTTAGCTAACAACACCGCCTAAGTCGATTTTTGGCGGTTTTGACATTTTAATGCCATTGGATAGATCTGCTCATCGCGCGTCTAACCATTGGTCACATGTTATAGATTTCAGCCAATAAGAAGCCGTAATTTGAATTTTAGTGACACCGCGCAAGTCGGTTTGCCTCGCAACACCGCTCAAGTCGTTAGTCTGCCATACATTTCTCGTAAAGTTCCTTCGCGCTCCATAATTTTTATATTTTTAAGTGAGTTTTATCGCGAAAAGGTCTATGAAAGAAGTTTTAATAGAAGATTAAGAGGTAAGCTATATAATAATGTATTTTTTAATGATTTACGCGTATTAATATAAAAGGAAATGATAATAGAAAATATCTTCATTTCACACACACATTTCTTAAGCGGTATTCACAATTATTTTTTCAAACTTAGGCGGTGTTTCAAACTGTATTTTAATTATTTTAAGAAGCTATACAAGTGAAATACACTATTGATGGAGAAGGAATTGATTCTTGAAGTATTCCGAGTTCAGGTGATGAATTTTTATGTGCACAATTACAAGAAGCAGGACATAAACGGCGTAAACAACTGCCCAGGTTTCAATCGAATCGAAGGCTTTCTCATAATCCACAAACGCCAGGCAAAGTGGCTGATTATACTCCTCGGTCTTCTGTATAATCTGCTGCAGCGTATATGTGATCTAAGACACTAAAGCCTGCTAGCCAGCCTGGAAACCAGCTTGATCAGGAGGCTGGAAGGCGTAGACATTGTTCAGAAGTTAGATGGGTCTATAATTCTTCAACAAGGTTTAATCGCCGTTTATTGAAGAAGAGTATCACCACACTTCTGTGCCGTACCGTAGGAGTTTTTCCCTCGAGGATGACAGAATACACAGCATATAACAGCTTCCAAAGAGCCTTTAGCATCGACATTACACCTGCTTTCAAAATCTGAGCCGTAATTCTATCATCACCCGGGGCCTTGTTTATCGGCTGTTCCAAGCTCGTGTAGACTGGCGTTCGGGATATCTTAGGTGTTGTGTCAGGTCAATCTAGCTCTTGGGTCTTCGGTTAGATTTGTAACAGGTGTGAACACAGTCGTGTATAATTATCCGTAGAACTTCTCAACCTCTTTCAATATCTCAGGCCCCGACGCTATTCTCGGTCTTCAGCTTGGTCAGTTGGCTTTGGCTAACACACAGACTTGATCTCTTACGAACACCTTAGAGCCCTTGTTATGCTCAATCGTCTGTATTACATGCGTAGATCGCGAGTCAAAGACTTAGAAATCTATTTGTTAAGACGCCGATACTGAGTAGCATCTTCAGATGACTGCAGATCCATGTTTCGTCTCTCTTCTATAAGGTTATTGATGAGATCAGAGATCTTTTTTGTTTCTCTTAAACGACGGGTTTTAAAAACCTTAGACCCAGTCACTTGGACAATTCCCAAGAACCTGCCATTGTACTCTTCCACATTTTTGCAATGTTCTGGCATTGGAAACGAGTTTGCAACTCGAGTTGAGCTTTCGGGGTTGGATGGACGCTGGGCGGAGTGTAGACTTTATCAGTCGACATCTATCGAGATTCGGACTTATATTAAATGTGCCTCTTACCATTTGGTGATAGCTTCCTGTTTTGACCAAATTGACCACACAGACAACATGCTTCTACGTCGACAAGATGAAGTTGATTTCATATTTCATAGCGTCATTGGGATGCAGCGAAATGTACTTTCGCTGTTTTGGCTTTCTGAAGAAGGAGTTCATCATCCCTCTCCATAAAGCCAGCCAGCAGTTAGCCACGTGCGTTCCTCTCTCCGTACCCAAATTGCCCCACTTTCAGCTCATTGTCGTTACGTTTGCCCAGCTTCGCGTTGAAGGCCCCCCCATCACAATATTTGATCTACACACTGTGATTCTGAAGATTTAGGTTAAAGATACACAGGTTATAATGATTTTTTAATTATTTTTTAAATAATTCTTAATAATTTTTTTCTTTGTAAATCATCTATTAATACCTTATTCCTTTACATTTCGGCAAACAACACCGCCTAACTCTACAAAAATATCAGTCAATTCCGCTCAAGTCATAAAATATAGGTTAAAATAAAGTAAATCGTTAAATTAAGTATAAATAATTATTTCTTAACCGCTAAATAAAGTATTTAATAAGTAACAATAGGAAAAATCCACGGATTTTTTAAAATAAACAGTTTTTTTCGTCTCCTGTAAAGTTGGTAAAAATGACTTACGCGGTGTTGTTAGCTAAGGGACGTTATACGTAAATGATGTGAATGGTGTGTGACGAATGTAAATTATACAAGTAGACAAGGAAAAATGTTGGGAAAGTGAGTCCAATGCACACTTTACAATGGTTTTAAAATTATTTGATTAGAGTATTACAATATTACTTTTCACCCCCAAGACGTTACTACGGAAGAGCAGGGGTCTACTTTATGTACCTTTCTTGAAACGTTTCGTCGTATTCTTGTACTCTTTTGGGTTTAGGTATTTTTATCTGCCTTAACCTGTGTGTTACTTGGAAAGTTTGACCGCATATTAACTGGCAGGTCGCCTCACGTCTTCGCCGTCAGTGTTCACGTCGGACGAGTACCGCGCGTGGCTGTCTCGTGCGCCGTCAACCAGCGCACTGTACGAGACGCTGCGTCCGCGCCTGCCTACCCACTACTCTGCTGAGAATATACACGATGCATTGAAAAACGTAAGTAAATAATTTTGGAACACAGATCATAATTTTCATGCGTATGCATCGAATCATATCAAGTGCATGCCAATCCGTAAGAACATTCACCAGCGCGCTATACGAGATGCTGCGTCCGCGCTTACCCAACGCAATGAAGTATCTTGATCATATTAATGAGGGCTCTCGTTTTAGCACTCACCAGTTGGCGCTACTGTAGAGTCATTAAGTGGCTAAGACAGTGACGCCAACTGGTGAGCGCTGAATAGGTAGGAGGATTGTCGCATTTGGACTAACCAGGATACTGTCACTCGCTATGTCAAATATTTAGTGAAAAACGATACATACCTACCTCGTTTTAAACATCTGGAAACGTTGGTGACTGGCGTTAGGAGTATTATTATTTCTTTGTAACGACTTTTGAAGTAACAAATCTCAATATATTACCAGATGGAAAGCGGCAGCCGCTTCGGCTCCTCTCTCGGCCTAGCCGGCGTCGCCGGTCGCCGCATCGAGCGCCCCCGCCACCTGCCCGCGCGATCGCTCTCCTCCCAGCAGCTGGGGCCCACCGCCGGGGGGTCACCGTCCGCGAGACGCGTCAGACAACTCCTGGAGCTGGGGTCCCGGTTCAACTGCCCCAACCCTAGCCCTGTGCCTACGCCAAGCTCGCGCCATCAGAGGCATCTTGACATCAATCCCAACGGTGAGTGTTTTCTTGCTCTCCTCCCAGCAACTGGGGCCCACTGTCGGGGGGTCACCGTCGGTGAGGCGCGTCAGACAACTCCTGGAGCTGGGGTCCCGGTTCAACTGCCCCAACCCGAGCCCCGTGCCCACGCCCAGCTCGCGCCATCAGAGGCATCTTGACATCAATCTCAACGGTGAGTGTTTTCACTAGTGATGGCGCTGGGGCCCACCGCCGCAGGGGGCTTACCGTCGGCGAGACGCGTCAGACAACTCCTGGAAGATAAAATGGTCTACTTCCTTCCTTTCTTACAGTCAAAATTCATAAATCGGTCAAAACTACTTTTGACTGCAAAAATCGTTAATTCATAATTTCAAGAATTCAGTCAAAATTACTAGCTCTTGAATTGAAGAAATGAAAATTAGTTACTGTACGGTATTGCTAAAACATTTACTGTTTCTATTTGGGATTCAATTACATGCCTGTTCTTGAAAAACCTTAATTGAGCTTTCCAAATATTTTTATTACAGAGTTCCTAAAATACAAAGTGGAGAAGCCCGGCTCTGGCGGTCTCTCAGCCTCCATGACGGGTCTGTCCCGCCTCGCGGGCGGGGTTTCTGGCATGCTGTGGGTGCACTTGCTAGCGGGACGAGGACTAAGGCCGGCGCCGTCCGGGGCTTCCCCGGGGTCGCCGCCGTCCGGGCCTCTGGCGCCGGCCCAGCCGCCAGTGGCGCCAAGAGACTTGTACTGTGTGCTGGAGTGTGATCGAGTGCATAAAGCGCGTACTGTGGTGAGTAATCCTTTGTTTCAGCGGTTGTCTTTGTTTTAGACATCATTTTGTGTGGATATCTGTAGACTTTGGCCACCTAAGTTTTTAATTTGTATGTCCTTATCATTTAAAAGCTGTAATCACGATCTTGAGTGGAAAACTCGAATATTTTTTTCTATTAATTGCATTCCAAAAAACCTTTTTTTTTCACCATAGACTTGATATCCAAGAAAGAGAATATCATAGGCAATAGGTAGTACCTACACTGATAAAATTCCACTGTCCCGATAGGAAACCGATTTGATTTCTTTATTAAAATTATCATAACGCTTCTTTTCTTCTTCTTATGTACCTAGTAGTCTTATGTTTTCTCAGCTGGATTCAAAATACTATTATTATACCCCGTGTCCATTAGGTCCGCACTGGCGAGCTCCAGTTCGACTGGGACGAGTCATTCGAACTAGAGCTGGTCGACAACCGGCAGCTGGACGTGCTGGTATACTCGTGGGACCCGCAGCACCGCCATAAGCTGTGCTACCGCGGCGCCGTCACGCTGCCCGACTTGCTGGCGCGCTCGCCGTCGCACCAGCTGGCGATAAAGGTACGTTTATCTCTTATTTTCTTCAGGAACATGCATAAACCGTTCTACCAGCTTGGATATCAGAGCCAAAAGCGCAGGGCCTATCCACTAAAAACCTGACGATGTCTTCCATAAGCCGTAAATATGTGTTAGGAACGCGAGATACCACCATTGGATATTGCCTCGAGCATTCGTTCTAAGTGCGACCATAATAAGTGACATACCTCTATGTTTGGCGGCCCAAGCTCCATAGGCTAGAATGCTAGATGATACCACCTGCCAACTGAGAACTTTTTATGAGCAGTCGTCGTTTCAGCGGACAAAATCCTCCCCCAAGGATTTCCACGAAGACCGATCCTGCGCCGCTCACATCCAGGCAACTCCCGCGACCTTCACCAGATCGTCGGTCCATCTAGTGGGAGGCCTGCCCACGCTACGTCTTCTGGCTCGTCAACACACTATTATGAACAGTCAACACAATATTATTTTGTACAGTAAACAGCTGCTGTGACGTCCCTTTCTCACGATTCAAATCTTTCCCAAAGATGGAGCCCCGAGGAACGTTATACGTGCGCGTACGCCACACGGAGCCGCACGAGTTATTCCGGCGGCGGCCGGCGCCGTCGCGTATGTCACCGCCGCCATTATTCGGCGCGGAACTAGACGCGGTGGTAGCGCGAGAGATGCGGCCGGCGCACGCGCCGCCGGTACCGCTCATTGTACGTCGATGTGTTGAGGAGATCGAGAGAAGAGGGCTGGACATTATTGGTATGTAAATGCCTTTGCAGAAAACAAATGATTGTTAGGACTTTTATCTAAATGTATAAAAGTGGAAGGTCACTGAATGACTGACTGACTGACTCACTCACTCATCACGAAATCTCAGAAACTACAAGTCCTAGGAGTCTCAAATATTGCATGTTCGTTTTAGACGTAACGTAGGTACTGACTAAGGCGGGATTTTGGGACCTCTTGGAGTAAAACGGGATCCACGCGTACGAAGTCGCGGGCTGCCGCGCCGGCAGTAACTTATATAACTTTTGTGACTTCTGTGACTTCTATGACTTCTGTGATTCCTGTGTCTTCTGCAGGCTCCTCTTTCCCACTGGGCACTTTGGGCACGTGCCCAGGGCCCCGCGACCGAGGGGGCCCCCATCTGCTAATAAGACCTTTTTCCAGAGCCGGACATGTTTGGCTTTTTACGGTCGTGTCTGGCCTAAAATTGTCTTGTCCGGCCTGTCCGGCTTTTGATAGGCTTTTTATGTGGTTGCCGCGCCAGGCGAAAGTCGAGCTAATTTTTTTATTTATTTATTATTTATTTATACATTTTAATTAATAATTAAACATCTTGAAAACATCCAATTGCCTAAGGCGGGAATTGAATCCACGACTAGACTAGTTTTGTCCACGCCTCCGACTGCATTTGTGAACACTGTCAACCATTATAATTGAAATTCAGAAAAAAATGCAATTTTTAATTTGTTTCCTTCTATGTTTTGAGTACAGTTGGGTAAGAATAACAATAGTACTGAACATAATTTTCCGTCACCAGGTCTTTACCGCCTCTGCGGTTCTGCCAGCAAGAAGCGAATCCTCCGAGAAGCGTTCGAGAGGAACGCTCGAGGCGTGGAGCTGACGCCCGACTCGGTGCCCGATATCAACGTTATAACCGGCCTGCTCAAGGACTATTTGAGGGAGCTACCGCAACCGCTGTTCAGCCGGTGTCTGTACCAGATGACACTGGATGCTCTTGGTGAGTCATGAAGATGGATGGTTTTTTGAAGAAAAACATTTTTTTTAATAAAAGCAATAATATTAGTGCTACCTATGTGCCAGTTATGTCTCGCTCTCATCAAATGGCGATTCGAGAACGAGACGACATGACCTTTAATGTGTAAGATGCTAGTTCAGATACAGATATTTGGTTGGGTTATGTTGTATCGATCAAAAGAGACACTGACTTTCCGAGCCTTTAAATCAAACTATGTAGGTATATAGGTACTTACACCAGTATGTAGATAACAGTTTATCTAATAATGAGATGTGATGCTCAAAGTGGGCTTGCAGCAAGCAAAGTCATAGTTACTATAAACTTTGGGCCAGTATCCCCCTACTTGATACTTCATCATCAGAATATTTTAACCCTTTACCTACGGGCCCTTGGAAACCCAAAGTCGCCTCTCAATACGGGGTATTTTAACCTATAAAATTGTTTGCTCCACTTTACATCAAGATATTTTAAAAAGTATGAGACTTACGGTATTGAAATTTGGAATATTATATTCTGCAACTAATGTAGTTTCATAATTACAAGCGCATTTTACACTTAATTTGCAATTTTTTTGTTTTTTTTTGTCGTAAACCGTGATTTAGTATTGGCTTTGCCAAAATAACAATAGATGCCACCCGTATTGAGAAGTGACTTTTGACTTGGCAACTATAGGTGCCTCCCGTAGGTAAGAGGTTAAATAGATTAGATTAGACAGCTTCTCCTAAAGCTGTAAGAGTGCTTTAGTCTTATTGGTGACTGCCAGTAAGTCTAGGTCGCAAAGGAACAGTGTACTAACTACAATCATTTCTAGGCGTCTGCCTCCCCGACGACCGCGAAGGCAACGCGCGCCTCATGGCCTCGATAGTCGAATGCCTCCCTCGCGCCGCGCGTGCCACCCTCGTCTTCCTCCTCGACCACCTCGCCCTGGTTGTGGCCGCCCAGGACCGAAACAAGATGTCCCCTCAACATCTAGCAGTGGCCCTAGCACCACCATTGATGCTGCACTCCCAACCAGCAAATGACCTGGACTACCAAAGACCGATACATGTCCTTCAATGCCTGCTGCAGATCTGGCCGCCGCCTAAGCGTTCAGGTAATGTACCCTCGTTTTTCTGTTTGATAATGGGATAGTTGACACCACCTGTCATTTAAAATATTAGCTGTCGAAATGCATATTTCCTATATAGATTTTGAATGGCAAATGGAAGCTATGACGTCTGTGTAGCGTAGGTCACTGAGCAAAATATCAATGTTCGTCCGAACCGTTCGTCACTTTGTCGTGGATTGAAAAGACAACGCCAGATTTTGTATGATTGAAAACTAATTGGGTTTTCGGAGCTAGACAGAAGATTTTATAAAAAGAAGTCATGGAATTATTGGTTCGTGGTGTCAACTACCCAATTTAGTGCGTGGTGACTGGTGATCAACATTAGCATGATATCTTCTGGACACTTGACATCAGTACTGGTAGTAGGTACAAACGCTTGATTATATTTTGCTGAAGTTACTGTCCAAGGCATGTTCTGTAGAGAGCAGATTGCAAAGCTGTTCAACTAACAGGTTATGTACGTAATCCATTGACGTGCTTATGTGACTTCTGTGTTAGAAATTAAAATAATTGTGAAAGTTAATTTTAAAATTTGGTCGTAAATATTTTCTATCATCCATAAAACATCATTCAATATCACCCTAGTTAGTATTTTACGACAAACTTAAATGTTTATCAATTTGAGTAAAGTTTTAAGTCCTCAAGATTGTTTTTAAGATTTTTGTGTCACATAGAGCGCATATAACCGTGATTATTTTCTGTAGTTCCTAGACAGTAGTGGCAAGTGGTTGTGGAGATCTAAGCGGAACCTTAACGCATGTATGTTTGTAGACAGTTCGGCGCGGCGAGCCAGCAACCGGGCCGCGTGGAAGCAAAGTCAGTGCGTCGCCAGCGGCCTCAGCCACCCTCCCCCCAGGTGATAAGTAATCCCAACTCACGTGATAAGTAGCCTATCCTCACGAGATAAGTAGGCCTAACCTTTGTTTGTCTCCTTAACTTCGAACTCCCTCTATGTTCTTGTGATTTATTTCGTTGCGAGTCCAATGACTGTAAGCTTTCCCCCGGGACAAAATTGACCTTCACTGGTTGGATTTTTGTTGGCGGTCAGGCTGTGGATCCTGGCTACACAGGAGTTGCAGCGGTGGGAACGAGAGGTGGAAATAGTCTCGCAGTCTAACTCCCACGCGATTAGTACCCACTACTGCGTCCAAAACTCTTTTCTAATGACATTACGAGGCAACAATAGTCCAATAACGGATTGGCCTAATAACCGAGGAACGCGGGTTCGTACACCCCCGGAATATTCAGATAACCCACTCGTAACATACGATATTTTTCCTTACCCGTCGACTCCGTAATCTACTATTGCTTCAAGTCTTTTAGACTTGGAGACGCTCAGCGTGAAGTAATGTAGATTTGTTTCCGATGAATGGCGCGAGCTAAATACCAAGCCGTGCAACTTTCTTCCACTTTAGGGGAATTGAAAAAATAAAAATTTTCTAAATCATTTTGTAATTATTATATTTCAACAGTCTAGCTCAGTCTTTCCCAAAGTGGGTGATAACGCCCCCTTGTGGGCGCTGCAGGCTTAAAGGGGGGCGGTAAGAGACCCAGAAAAAAAATCGGGACGTTGTGTAGAGGCTTGGGAGGCGCTATTTACTAGGAGGTCTCTTAGACACTGACTGAGCACTCGACTCTCGACTACAAATGGGGGCGCTAAAAAGAATTTATTCTCAAAGTGCGCAGTAGACAAAATAAGTTTGGGAACCGCTGGTCTAGCTGGATGAAATTTATTGTTGACTAGAATATTTAAAGAAGTCTGGTATTAATTAGATATTTATTGTTGTATTGACGCAGGCCGAGTTCCGCCCTCAGTCAGTCCATATCGGCCTCAAGCGGCAGCATCAGCAGCATCTCCGCCGCCAGCTCTCTCGGGTCGGCCCGTGCCCGACCGCTCGCCGCCCGCACATGTAAGAACCAACCTTATGTTATACCTGTTATATACTCAACATCAAATAAACCGCACCTTCCGCGACGCGAACTTTAACGATTTTCTTCTGACACAATCATGGTACCCCAACAATATTGGTGTTATTTGAAAGCTCAATAAATATTCTTAAAGAAAAACACATTTAATTTGTTAATAAATGGTTAACATATACCATAAATGTGACTTGAAAAAATACCTCACTTTGGGCCCACCTATGGGATCAATTAGACCAATTTTTATGGTTATAAAACCAAATAATGATCTCACGTGTCCTCTTTAACAGATGGATAGCGATTAATCCCAACTTAACAGTTTTATAGCCATAAAAGTTGGCTCAAGCGTAACTACCTATTTTTTGAAGAAGTGACTCTGGATCCTTCTAAAGACACATTTTTGGGGTAAAAACCTTTCCTTTAATGGAATGAAGGTTAGAACTAGGCTTTTAAATGGTGCCAATATTGGTGGGAAGTGGGGATGCATACGTTTGAAAATGCTTGTCGCGGGAGGTGCGATTTATTTGATGTCGAGTGCTTTGACGCGAGAGTATTTTTAGTAACATTTTGTACAGCTGCTTCTTTACCATCTTCGCCACATGTGTTTACTAGACTGGGTTGCACTATCTTACTTTAACAAACGTCGAAATTCTGTCAAACTCCATACAAAAAATACCGGTTAAGGTTATAGTTACGGTTAAAATGAGGTGATGCAACTCAGCCTAAAACTAGCCTTTACTAAGTGCGTATTTATCACTATTAATATTGATTTATAATTATGGTTACTTGAGCCTATCTGTAGTCAACTCTTTCAAGTGAGTTTGCTCATTGTCCGTGTATTATAAATATTATTACTTCAAATCGTTTGCGTATTCGAATCGCCATCAAAAGATTTAGTAGTGTGGAACTTAAACAGTGCCCCTGTGCAGACGTAAAGTAAACTTAGTTGGTATGAGAAATGTAAATAATTTTAATAATCGAGTTAGTCACATTATCGTTGAGTTTGAAGGCAAGGCAGAAGGAAGGAATTTTGTCAAATACGCAAACAATTCGAAGATGAAACTTTTTCGTCCTAGAGATAACTGATTGTGTCTAATTTTTTTTGTTATTATATGACTAATGTTACAATCTCTCCCACCCAGGTTCTCTCATCAGTCAGGGCCGGCCAATATCGTCCGCAGTCGCCTCTCCGCGGGCCGCTGCCCGCTCCTCCTCGCTCCCGTCAAGTGACGGTGTCGTCGCCCGGCTCGCCCAGCAGTAGCAGCGGCAGCCACAGCCCCGCCGACACCATCAAGCACACCGGCTCCGTGTCGTCTATCCTGCGGCAGCCGGAGCGGGCGGCCTCGCCCAGAGGTATGGGGTTCTGTTCTCGATAGGGACATTCCAAGGGAAACTTCAAAATTTTGAGGTCTACCCCTTCCATCATTCCAGAGTGATCCCTGAAGAAGCCCTTCACCAATCTCATCATGTCTCCAGGTCTGAGAAAATCCATATGAGTTTGACATTCCCAGAAGACTAATTTTGGCCTAGCCGTAGCTCTGATGTATGTTGTTACCCTTATCTGCATGCTACCGTCTCAGTCAAGCGTCATCTCTCTCCTACTGTTCGGTCCTCCTCGCTCGTCAAGTGACGGTGTCATCGCCCGGCTGTGGCAGCCGGAGCGGGCGGCCTCGCCCAGAGGTACGAGGTTCTGGTCCCGGTAGGGACAGAGAGCAGATGCTCCTAAGGAAACTTCGAAATTTTGGGATCTTTTGTGTTTACCCCTTCCATCATCCTAGAGTGATCCTTGAAGAAGCTCTTCACCAATCTCATCGCGTCTCCAGGACTGAGGAAATCTATTGTGTTACCTTTGTCTGCATGCTACCGTCTCGGTCAAGCGTCATCTCTCTCCTACAATTCGGTCCTCCTCGCTCCCGTCAAGTGACGGTGTCGTCGCCAGGCTCGCCCAGCAGTAGCAGCGGCAGCCACAGCCCCGCCGACACCATCAAGCACACCGGCTCCGTGTCGTCTATCCTGCGGCACCCGGAGCGGGCGGCCTCTCCCAGAGGTATGGGGTTCTGTTCTCGGGAGGGATTTTCCTAGGGAAACTTTGAAATAATGGGATCTTTTGTGTCCTGTGTGATATCCCTTCCATCATCCCTGAGTGGTCCTTAAAGGAGACTTTCACCAACCTTATCATGTCTCCAGGTCTGAGGAACTCCATATTTGGGTTTGTCATTCCCAGAAAACTAATTTTAGTCTAGGTCATAGCTCTAATTTATGGTGTTCTGTTCTCGATAGGGACTGACAATGAGCAGCTGCGCTGCTCCTAGGGATGACGATTACGAAATCCCTCTGTAGTTCCTAAAAAAACCCCCACCAATCTCATCTTCTCCTAGTTTGAGGAAATTAATTTGGGTAAAGAAGACTAATTTTGGTTTAGGCCATTGCTCCGTATTCGCACAGAAATATCGTATGGTGTCACTCTTCTCCATTTATGCTACTGTCATTGACTCTGTCCTGCATAGAATTTGTCGGCCAGATAATCTGGCGTCACACAGTACTGAGGTGCTAGTCCCAGTGAAAGTACAGGCAAGAGACATAGTACCACCTCGCCCGGCAGTAGGATCGTACCGTAAAACAGCCAGCTCTGGACCTCTCCTGTGGCAGCTGGAGCGTGCATGTTTATAAGATAATTCTAACTATTGGAGTATATCTTTCTGGTTGTTGATGCTGCTTGTACTGTAACAATAGCTTCCTAACAATCAGAGCGGGAGTGTCGGAGATGCACCTAAACGAGAATCACATGATGAATATTGCTACCACTGCTGCACTGGTCACAAGCCTCAATTCAATCAAGTGACGGTGTTCTCGCCAGGCTCGCGCAGCAGTAGCTCCGACAGTCACGGCACCGCAGTCACCGTAATATTCACCGGCTCCGTGCCTCCTAAGTAACGCAGCCGGAGCAGGCGGCCTCACTGAGAGGTACCATCCCGTATATTTGAGTCACATGTTGTCACTACTGAAGTATGTCTTCCTCGCTGCGGCTTCCCATGAGAACTTTCGTTTCATAACGCTGCTGTACTAACAGTAGATTTGGTAACCCGGCCCTGCAGGCACCAGGTGTCGTCCAGTATTCACACATAACACCAATAGGTCACGTAAAATGGGATTACAGTTGGAGAATAACTCTAACAGTAGATTTGTCACAGTCCCGCGGACACCGTCAAAGTTGATCCTTCACCAATTACCTCATTACTGAAGCGCTAACGTCTAGTGAGAGTTTGTCCAGTCCCGCAGGCACTATCAAGTACACCAGTATTTTGTTTTCGTCAGACCATGTCTCTGCTTTTTGCCCACACCAGAGTTTCACGACAAGCCAGTCATTAAGGTTGTTCTAGCACTGGATTGCGTCATGATTTTCACACGAGCACTCGGGTACACAGGTAGCGGTTCACCGCGCAGCAGCGGCTCGCCGCGCGCGTCGCCGCGTGACTCCCCGCGCGCGCACACGCCGCGTGAGAACACGTCGCGCGCGACGACCCCGCGTGACAACACGCCGCGCGAGAACACGCCGCGCGAGTCGCCGCGCGCCGCCATCCCCGGCACGTCGGCCGGGCTGGCCGTCACGCTCAACTCGGCCGGCGCGCTCAGCCCGCGCTTCAGCTCCACCAACCCCTTCCTGCAGCAGTACGACGCCGAGGAGGAGGCCGAGGCCTGGCGCGCCGCCGACATATTCTCCTCCGCGCACACATAGTGCTCATAGCGAATTGAGATTTTCTAGTCAATTTTTTTAATCGAATCGAAAGAGTGCTACGATTCCGCTGTATATTATGTTATTTAACGAGCGTGGTGCGCGCTCGTGTAATTGTTATATATAGAGCGAGTTATGATGTATATTATTGTGTGAATGTATACCTGCTGACGCGCGAGGCGCACGCCTCCCGCCCGCCGCCGCCCCGCCCCGTAGCCACTATAGTGTTTATGATATTGTATTGTACATTGTATATAAATATGTAGGTACGCTCCAGTTTTGTACCGTTCGGGCGAGGCCCGGCGGGCGGCCGCGGCGCTACACACATCATCCCACATATCAGAGACTTGCGTACGCTATCGACACGGCAGCGGGCACACAACGCGAATCCATTCTCATAGCTGCATGTGTATATCTATGACGTTGTATAGAAGCAATATTTAAACTATATGAGAGCTATAATGACTTAAACAATAAATAGAGTATTTATCTTCACAAATCGATCTCTCAGAACGATCTTATGATTATTACATTACGACTTAGAAGTAAATAGACGTCCACAAGGTCCGTGTGTCGACAGCGGACTCAAGCCAGTAGCTCGACTAGGGAGAGTGTATCATAGATCAGACGTACGGACTGTCTTGAGACTGAGACCATATCAGAGTAGCTCGTAGGCACCTCTCGCAGGGATCCGTCGTAGAAGGAGCGATTACGTCACGACTGCGCAGGAGTTCGCGACCTGTTGGAACGAACATTAAACATATTCTAAATAATCCTTGTTCATTAATAACTTAATAAATATATAACGATATATAAAATAATAATAGTGTTAGTGGAGCATTTTTACGAGTCGCTAATTCTATGAAGGGATGGAGTATTTACCCGTTGAGATCGGTCGCAATCTCAAGATCAGAGGTGATGTGTTTGGGTTTGGAATATTTGGGACCTTAGTAAATGATAATAAAGTAAGTATAATAATAATATCGATTTGCTCGAGCACTGAAAGTCAGAGCGTTCAAAAACCAATGACTTACGAATCAAATCTTAGATTGAAAATGATCATAAAATAAATTATGCGATTTGAATTGACGACAAGAGCAAACTTTATTGGTATTTCCTAAGGGTTTATGCTTGAGGGTTAAAGGATTGAATGGTACAGGGATTCTAAACTCCGAAAACACCACCTCAGTTCTATAACTAGCGTCTGCTAGACATATAAGAGTGGGTGAAATCGACCAATGACAGCACTGACCGTACCCTTCACTGCCATGATTGGTCCATTTATTATAGAAAACATATATTATACACTTGTTTATATGTCTGTCGGAGGCTACACGGTTACTATAATATTACTTTTGAGCGACACTTCAAGACGAAATTTTGTTATTTAATGTCTACTGTTTATAGATTTGCACAAATAACACGACTGATATGGGACACAAAAAGTTTTTGATATTTTTACTTTTGTACTTGTTCCTGGTTTGTAACGATAAATAGTTATGTTGAGAACCTCGCCTTTAATGTACCTCTAACTGTTCATATCTGCTCACGAATTTCATGTGTAGAAGTTTTATATCCAATACTTATACGAGTTTGTCATTCTGAATCATTGTTTCGCAAGGGCTTTTATAATCACTTATCATGTTATTCATAAAGATGAAGTTCGTGTTCAGATAGCGCCTAGACAAAACCCTTTAGGGAGTCGTTACATTCGGTGACAATATGTAGCGATAATTTTAATCCATCGTGAGTATTGGTAGCGTCTTCGTAAAGGTTTTGTGAAAACTCGTTCACTATCTTCAGGATAAAAATATCTGCTCTACATTTTTGAATGCCAAGGGCAACTTACGCTGTTTAAAAGTTTTAATATTAGCTTTCAAGTACTTTGCTATAATGGTTTATACTATACTACCTACAATCGTTATTCCCAGTTAAAAGCAGATATTTTATTTCCCTATGATAGTAATCGTGACTAGACAATATAGGATTACCTACTGTGGTTGAGATGATGTATTTTCAAATATAAATAACTATTAAGATCAAAAACATTAAAATTATATACCTGGTAAAATTATATAGCATTCTAATATTACTACCATCATCTCGCCCACACTATGATAACGTAAGACTTGAATTGTCGCTCGACAGTCGGTAGCCGGCCGCGTGTAGCGGTAGTAGCGGCAGTGTAGTTATAAAACTACCGCGCCCGTGAAAACGACTATCGTAGTTATGAAACTACAATAACCTTCGTAGCGGAGACGTAGTGGGAAAGCTATAATAACCATCGTTATAACTCTCGTTTCTATACTACGAAACTACGAATCCGTCGTAGTTGGTACTGTAGCTACGAAACTCGTAGCCGTCGTAGCGGGGGTCGTAGTTTGATGACTATAGCGCCTGAGTAGTGTGTAGTGACTACGGCGCACGGCTTAAGTTGGCTTCATTTCGGCACTAACTTTGAGGGATCACCACTTGACTGTTATGAAGTAGTTGATAGATTGTTTCTATTAAGACTATGCTGAACGGATTTAGGCAGCGAATACGAAAGATTTGCGGCTGGTGATGAATGTATCATCGAGATTCGCTTAGTAACATAACGAATGTTTTGTAGCCCTTAAAGTTGTGTTTTTATTCGTTGACGAGAATTTTATTAAAAGACCATTTGGATAAAAATACAAGAAATGGCCTAAGTCTGTGACTCAGTAGGTATTTGTTTCTTTTCAATGTATCTATTTTGTGATCAAGAAGAAGAATCAAATAATGAAATGTACACTTAAAATGCAGATAAAACATAGGTTAATATGATTCGGATGAAATCGTTTTAATTATTTCAGTTGTAAAGTGATAACAATTTTCTACGATTTAAGGAATGATAAACTTTTAATTGTCTTAAAAATCTTTCGTCTTCGTGGCTCAAATTGTCTAAATCCGTTTAGCTATTTCTTTGTTGAGATCCTATCTGATGTTTCTATTGTATACAAAATGCTATAGAAGTTTCTTGTTGTAAGTGACTGGAATTTGATTGTTTTATCTTTACTATTTGATATCATTATAAATAAATGATGTATAATATTAATATCTGTTGTACAGAATCTGAATAAACACTTTGTATTTGTGTGGAAAGGTCGGCTGAAATTATACTCCAACTTGGAATTTACCTTCCAACTCAATTAATGGAACGGTTTGTAAAAATAAAGGGATTACAGTCTATGAGATAATGTAATCTATTATGAAACTTGATGTCTAATAAAATTAGACTTGTAACTTTTTAATGTTAAAGTTTAAATTATGAAAACAATATCCATTCTTATTTCATTAGATATCAAGTAAGGCTAATGGGCTGTACATTACTTTCAGTAACAATATTATGAAATCCATTAACGCTGTTATTTATGATCTTCATATTATGTCTAGCCTAATTGACAATGAAAATTTATGTAAATATTATGTGTAGTAGAATATTTAAGAAATCTAATTCTCCTTTGTGATGTGATCGGCCGACCTGAGTCCTATTTATTTGAATTCTGGATTCGTCGTTTTGTGTCGACGCACAACCGTTGACGGTTTAGCAATGTAGGATGGATTATATGGAATTTGTTAATTTGTAAAGACTATAGAATTTATGAGGTGTAGTTAATGTGTTAATGTTAGATATGATTGGTGAGCGAGTGTTTGCCTCTCAGAGTTTCTGCCGCTGTACGTTTGCGTTGCTGGGCACCGGGCCCAAGGTAATATCAGTATTTCGAAATTTGGTAAAGTAGCGTTACTACATACGTGTACTTAACGTAACAGTAATGGCCGCTCGTATCTGTACCGGGCGGCTGGAACACAGACAAAATAAATAATACGACGTTATTCCACATTGTTTTACTTGAACACCTATCCCTTCCTATATCCATAATTACAACAACAATAAAACCCTAATACCAAATACGTGGTAAACTCTCAAAGAATAAAGATATCATGCCACTATGGGCTATGTCCCTAGTCTCTACTTAGCAAAAGTATTGGATTGGATTTTCGATAAAGCTTAGCATCAGAATACAAATCACGTACAAGTTGTAGTCATCCGTGGCTATATTGCATGTCATATCAAGTAGGGACAGAAGTCATAAAAATATTCTAAGGCCCTTTATGAATGACGTAATCATCTTGACTAAAGCAAGGCAAAATTGACTTAGGTAACTTAGGTATTGGTAGATAAATTAATTACGTAGATTGATTAGTTTTAGGTTATAGATTTATAGATTTTTATCAATTATTAGCCCATAAAACATAAATATAATAGGTAAATTTATGTCAATCTACCCTTGTTAAGGTCTAATAAAAACACACTGCCTGCTGCTTGGATACACTCACACCTTAAATTACATTTATTCGCAAGCAAACTCATAAGCGGCCCTATTACTCAAAGAGGTAATTCTTTACGTTTTCATACGTAGTAGGAGCCCATTTTTCTCTGTCAGAAATTGTGTAATATTTATAAAAGCCCCGACACAGTAATTCCGTTTAGAACCGGCTCACTGGTGCGACGGCATCCGGCCTTCTAGCTCCAGGAGATAGGCAATCACGTAATATCAGAAGTTGTGAGGGGATTCAAAAGAAAATGGGACCGTACATACGTATTGCTTTTCCGTAAACTCTTCTTACCTTATTTTTGTTAACAATTCACTTATCTGTTATTATTATTTACTAGGGCTGGGTTGCACCATCTTACTTTAACTTTGACAAACGTTCAAACTCCATACAAAAAGCACCGGTTATCGTCATAGTTACCGTTAAAGTTAGGTGGTGCAACTCAGCCTTAGTATTGTGATGTGGCTAGTAGGTAAGTATTTGTAAATGTTATTTTATTCTTGCAAGCGCTGAGATATTGACTAAAATTATGTAACTATTCTTTGGGCTGAAAATCCATGGTTACTAATATTAGTTTAGAAACACTTTTTAACTGTTCATTTCAAGTATTTATAATGAAAACACAATATCAAAGACCAAATTCATAAAAAAGTCTATGAAGATTGAAAAGTGAACATCGTTCCCTAGACTATGCTTTCTCGAGTAAATCGAAATGAAATTCGCTTTCTTTGGGTGCCCGAGCGAAGGATGACGATTTATACGCTCGAGCCAAAGGGTAGGTAATTGAAAAGAGTGCGCACGTAGGCATTTTTGTAAGCATGATTTGGTAAAGTGGATTAAAATTCCGAAAGTCTTTTCTAGTTCTGAATTTGCTTTTCAGCTGTATATTTCATGGGAACTTTGTAAAAGAAATTGGAAGTAACTCCAAGTTATTGCGAATATTTAGTAAAGTCAGTTAGCAGCAATATTTATGCTGTAACACGATTTAATTCCAAGTACAGCTTCATTTCAATATACACCAATCGCGATGCAGAATCTATTATGAGTGAATGATTTTGAATGAGTTATCAAAAAGAACTGAAAAAAATACTTATTAGAACCATTCATATGTATCTTTTTCAGTTCTTTTTGATATTCATAAAACTTCTTTATTGCAAGAGGTTGAAATACAAATAACAGCTAAGTTTATGGCTTTTAAATTGGTATTACCAATATCATAAAATTCACGTCATGAATAGATTAAAAATTGAGTCCCCAAACACTCATTTATCTCTTTGAGTTGAAAATAGCACAAGTGAATCTCAAACTTTGACGTTAGCCTCTATTTTACAGGATAACGGTAACGGTAGGTGGGCGGACTTAAACTTTAGTTATTAACTTTTAGTTACTGATTTACAATGGCGTTCAGTTTACTGAGATGCTATGTAGTACTTTGCTTGAGTTAAAAGTTTTGCTGTTAAATCCATTGACTTTTGAATTGAGAGTAGAATATATTATAACTTACTTACTTACATAAATTAAAAAAATAATGTAACAACATTTGAATTTCAGATCAAAGGTATGAAATGCCTTACAAAAATTATACTTAATTACATATGTGTATAAACATTAGTTAGGTAATTTTTATGTACTTGTATTATTTAGGTGATAGGTATTCAGTTGTTTGAATATTTGCGTTATTTCAATGCACATTGTACTCGTATATTAGGGTATATTGAAGGGTTATACACGACCATCGGTCCTCGTATTTTCGTTGCCCGACATGAAATATGGTTGTTCAGCGATTAAAATGGGAATATTGTGAGACTCACGCTCATCATCAATCAAGCGGAGTATTATTACGTCCTAAAGGTACTTTAATAGCGAGCTGTTTGCACTCAGTTAATAAATCATTTGTAACGGTAATTATACTGCGTCCTACGACGTTAAGGGAATATGAAAAATTCAATCAGTTGCTCCATTAATATTATTGGTTAGAAGTATATTGGAAAAAACTTTTTTGTATTTTCATGGAATTTATGACCAGAGCAATTGTTCTTGAATTAATTTCAAGGCGAATATCAACAAAGAAGCACTTTACGTAATGAGTCAGTTCTTTGCCAATTTCTTTTTTGGTTGAATTTTATCAAAGCTTGTTGGCAGGTTTAACCCGAAAAATAAAAACGTATTCAGCTTAATTATGAAGAGTAAAATATGCGCTGGGATCTAAGGACACCTCTGGCAGGTATGCCAAAAATGAGGAAGCAGAGGGCCGACAAAAATTACTGCGTACTTTACGCAGCCGGTAGGGGCTCGGACACGTTTTTAATTAATATCTCATGAAAAATGCCTTCCATCACGATTTGAGTGGCATACTAATTTCATTTTTGAATATAAAGTACTTGTTTTATGAATATTAAAACCTTTCTTTCCGACGTGACCATCACTTTCTTTTGCAATCACGGAGTTCTTCTGAGAAAAAGTTGCAATACCTACTTAATTAAAGGCAGGTGTTTATGGCACCGATCAGGAGGTGAACTTAAATAGAGCTTAGTGCGCCTTTGTAGGCTCCAATCTCGCCTTGAGATATTGACTGGATCAATTCAGATGAAATTTTCATTAGCAGATGGCTAATATTAAAAATAACTTAGGCTACTTTAATTTTAGAAAAATAATCCAGCATTTAATTTTAATATTAAATGGGTAAATCTAAATAGGTACTGGGATGAAAAATGAAGGTAGGTTAGTTATCTCGATTTCTAATGGTGGGCTAGTGACGTCATAAATAAACTTACTGATATTATTACTCTGCTGTGAAGTGCTGTAATGCTCTGCTAATTACGGATGTATTAGTGTTGTGCTAGAATAAGTACCTAACATGTGTATGTGATACATTTTGAAGACATGTATTCCGGGAATCTCTCTTGATCGGTCGGAGTCGGTGATCGGCGGTGTGTTAGTGAACTCTTCGGCTTGGACTTTGTCAAGGTAACTTTATTCTTTAAAGTTTTAACGGGATTCGTTCCAAGAAAAAACTATAAAAAAATCCACTTCAGCTCAGACGTCGTGATAGAGCTAATTTTTTAGCATGTACTTAATTAAAATCGTTTACTAGCATTTCAAAGTGACGTCATTTTATCAGCGGAAATTAGAACCACAAGACTAATCTCGATGTCTGATACCGTTTAAATGTGATTTGGTTACTGACCGGTGATTGGTCGCCGCTGTGGTCGCGATCCAAGTTATCTGCTTCAATATCCGACGGATCTACTGATATAGCACCATACATAACGTATACTTACGAGTACATTTCTTACCATTGAATTAAGCATTACCTACTTTTAATGTTATTTAAAACATCTGCACTTAGAACCGTCGACTTATTTCTAAGATTAGCTAGAATAAGCAGACTTCGCACCAATCAGCTATTTAATTCCAAAAAACCGGCCAAGTGCGAGTCGGGCTCGCACACCGAGGGTTCCGCCGTACAAACGTAGCGGTTTACAATTTATGACGTATTAAATCAAATTACTTACTTGATTCCGTTGCGAGTAGTGGCGAATTTCAAAATATGCGGTATGATTATTTTTTATTTATTTATTTTTCCTATATTTGCATTATAGGTAGGTACCTACCTCAGCGTTTTGAATTTTTGCGTTGATTTAGAATTTCTCCCAGTTTAGAGGCAATTAGATTTAAGAAGTGTTTGATATAAATTTCAACTTTAATATCTCTACGCGTTCATGTGAAAAAGGGTAGGTAGTAAGTTTATAATTATTAAAAAAATATTTTATGTCATGTACCTAAGCAAAAATAATATTTTAAATTTTATATAACTTCAAATTTATCATTTTCGCAATTTTTCCTTTATCTGTACTATATAACGTTGCTTCGTGCCGAATTTCAAGATTCTGAGTTCACAGGAAGTACCTTGTAGGTTTTGATTCCCTAGCGTGTGACGGAAATTCGTCTAAGGTGTCGGTATAAACTGCTGTATCTTTTGATCGCGTTAACTTAGAAGTTTGATTTTTTTACTTCTTAAAGGGACAATAGATCTAGGTATTTGGTATAAATTTCAATTTGATACCTTTATTCGTTCGTGAGAAATAAGGTAGTAAGTTTCATTTTATTAAAATATTTTTATTATATTATATAACTAAAAAAATGTAATTTTCGCAATTTTTCCTATATTTGCATTATATGACAATGCTTTATGCCAAATTTCAAGATTCTGAGTTTACGGGAAGTATCCTGTAGGTTTTGATTCCTTTGCGAGTGTCGAAAATTTGTTGAAAATATCGACATAATCGGCTGTATCTTTTGATTGGCTTGACTTAGAAGTTTGATATTTTCACATCTTAAAGGGACAATAGACCTGAGTATTTCATGTGAATTTCAGCTTGATACGTTCACGCGTTCTTGAGATAAAGGGTCTTGACAGACGGACGGACGGACGGACGGACGGACAGACGGACAACAAAGTGATCCTATAAGGGTTCCGTTTTTTCCTTTTGAGGTACGGAACCCTAAAAATTGCAAAAAAACCAATTGCAAAACGAAGACGCCAGGCGCAACCAACGATTTTTTCAATTATTGTTCTTTTTCGTTTCGCAATTGTTTTTCTTCAAAAAGCTTGCTAACTAACAAATTAGTAAATCGAAATATTGCCATTAAATGAACAGCAATGAATAAATGCGCCATTCTTTAGTCGCTGATACACCATAGAAATATAAAATGTTAAGGCAATTTAATTCATCCCTCTTTGAGATATTCTTGGCGACGCTAGCTCGGAGTAATATATCACTTAAGTGCCATAAAATCAATTCAATGGAAGAGCTATTATTTTCAAGTACGCCTCCATCCCGCGATTGCCTTTTACTCCAATTAATGGAACGATTAATTGTCAGGCAAATGGCAGTTTAATTGATCAAAGTTTGGAACACTGATATCTCACTTATCACAAATAAAGCTGTCGCAAATATACTCGTTTAACTTAGACCTGTGAAAGTGAAATATAAAAACAAAGGGTAATAAAGTTTGTAAGCTAAATTAAAATATTGGGTCTTTTTTGCGGGGATTCTTATTTATTACCTTACTAGCCTAGTTATACTTTTCGTAACAATAATAGGTATAAGTAGTATTACTTTGCAAGACTACAGAAATATCATAAAATTTCCAGTGGACCAGTTTTAAGATTATCTGTAACTGCCGGTTTAATTTGATGAGTCATAAAGTCATTGATTTTCTGCAAACAGGCTTTGAAAATCCGCTTTCAGACGCCCAAAATGAGATGAAGAGTCTAAAAATTAAATAGTATTTAAACTCTAGTAAAAAACTAAGCCAATAATTTCTTTAGCTGAGATATACTTTAGAACAATATTAAAGGCCGGCTTAGCCGAGCAAAGTGTCAGAAGTGGTATCGAATAACCCTACATTGGAGTATACCTCTAGTGCACTCGAGGGCACTGAGACTGGCGCATAGCTCCAAGCTCCAAACGTAGACTGTGTCCTATCTGAGTCACGCTCTCGCTATTTTTAATAAAACATTGAGGGAATATTTTTCTTTAGGAATACTTTTGCAATAGTGCCATTGTGCTCGTCAGGATATTATACTTCTTTTGTATTAAATAGTACCTACCTACTTGGCTAAAGGTAAAGAAAAGTGAATGATTTAACTATTAGTAACTTTTACCAGGCCTGTTCATCTCCGCGAGTTCACATCGAAAACAAAACACGCACGATAGCCCACCTACAGGAGGCGATTCGACAAGGCGTCACATACGAGATACGAGCGAGCATTGACACACGCACGCGTACTCTTGTATTATGGAAAAAAATAAAAAAATACTGTGTAAAAAATACTGTGCAGTATTTAACTGCCTAAATAATAATAAAAACACACAATGTACTTTTTTTAAGTTGCCTGAAGACACTGAGAGGTAAATAAGTGGTTATTATTATTCATGATAATTCATGCAAATTCATGTATTTCTTCCGACATTTTCCGCGATTTGGCACTTCACGTCACACATTAGTTTGCCGAAGTTCGCCGAGCCAGCTATTGTCAATTATTATAGGTGTCAAACAGGATAGGGTCTTTGCGCTGGTTTTCGTCCAACTATCGGAGTTGCCAACTTTGTGATCTTAAAATACCCTTACATAAATGTATCATATTATTTTATGTCGTTCGAGTGCTCATAAAGGCAGTCAACTAAAGTCCATACTGCAACGCACACACAATCCGCACCGTAACGTAAACGCCTTGCCTCGCCGATGACAGCGCGCGAAGGGCAATGACAGCTCGCAAAACACTGACGTATATCAATGTCTCATGGACTTGGCGTAACTTTAAAATAAACGTACTCGGTAGGTACATTACGCACACACTTACACGCATTATAAATACATACACGATTTAAGAAAACAACATGGCCGCAATATAGGCAATCAGCTGACAGGTATTTGTGTGTGTATGTGTGCGTGTAGTTGTCAGCTGATTGCCTATAAATATGTTGTTTTCTTAAATCTTGTATGTAGGTACCTACTCGGCACAAGTCAGGTAGTTAGTGACATCACATGAAAATGTTGCCAGAATGAGTACTGACCAAACATTTTCTATTTCTTTTTTTTATACATCACCAGGGGTAAGTTAGAAAGAGATAAACAGCTGTTTGTCATTAATTTGTCGAATTTTTGTATAGATCTATATTTCCTCTCCACTATTACCTCCATGTCACAAAAGGCGATACGTTGTTGATCCCTTTCCGAGTTGATTTGCCTGCTATCTGAGCTATGCTTTAAAAAAATGACCCTTAGTCATCTAAGATTTAATTTTGTATGAAGAAGTTTAATAAACACTTAAAATTGTGTTTATAATGCTATCAATTAGACATACGTGCCAAAAACTTTTCCTGTCAGCACGTTTTTTTTCTAGCGCGATGATTTCTGCAATGTACCGGTGACCGGTGTATGGCCGCGCATTTACGTAATTTTTTGGAACTCACTACTTTTTAAATTACATTTTCATTTAGGTAGAACTGTTGCTTAGGCATTATAGATTGCAACAAAACTAGCGCGGGATGGCTACTGCCTTGTGTGAATACAATACTTTGTATTCAAATTTTACGCATGTGTTTATGGCAGCTCAGTGAAATGGACGAAAACCGAAGTTAGATAGAAAACCAGCACAATGACCCTACTTTCAAAAATTAATATTGCGATTTTATAAATCACTTAAACAACTTTATATTAATTTGCGGTACGAAGTACGCCGGGACAGCTCGTAAAACAAATTCATTATTTACAATTATTACTAATTTATCAACTTTGTTCATTGTTAGTTCATTAGTTGTTCGTGTTTCGTATGGGTTAGACCAAGAGCCGAATGCAAAAAATAAATGTTACTTAATTATATTAATCCTACAAAAAACGGACGGACGTGTGCAAGTCTAATAGCCAGTTTGAAAATGCTTCCCAGAGAATTCATAGAATATATACGGAGTTTAGAAGCAAGTTTTACACATAACTTTGAAAAATTCCTTCAATTTAATCCAGGAAGACAAATATATAATTTATTTAAAACCTTACCTCCACAAACTCCGTGCTCTTGTTTTCCGGTAGAATATTTGTTAAAATTGTTTACCAGGCTACGCATATACGCAACAATAAAATTCAATAACAGATGTTTTAAAGATTCTAAAAAAGAAATAAAAAAATATCTAAAAATTAGGCATCTATAATTTTTATTATAGATGCTTGCATAATTTTGGGTAAACAAAGTGACAAAGAAGCGTAGTCGTGACTGATTATTTCGTTTCTTCTCAGCACTTGCCAAAATATGTTTGTCTCACAAAGCACTGATAGGGCAAAAAAATAATGAGACATTTTAAAGGCTCCTTATGAGCATTTTTTGAGATTTTATAAGAATCAATTTCGTTCGTTCGTTCGTTTCAGCCAAATGACGTCCACTGCTGGACAAAGGCCTCCCCCAAGGTTTTCCACAATGAACGGTCCTGCGCTGCCCGCATCCAGGCTCTTCCCGCGACCTTTACCAGATCGTCGGTCCACCTAGTAGGAGGCCTGCCCACGCTACGTTTTCCAGCCCGTGGTCGCCACTCGAGAACTTTCCTGCCCCAACGGCCATCGTCTCTACGAGCTATGTGCCCCGCCCACTGCCACTTGATTTTAGCAATTCTGCGAGCTATGTCGGTTACTTTGGTTCTCCTACGGATCTCCTCATTTCTGATTCGATCACGCAGGGAAACTCCGAGCATAGCCCGCTCCATCGCCCTTTGGGTGACCTTGAGCCTTCTTATGAGGCCCATAGTAAGCGACCACGTTTCGGATCCATATGTCAACACTGGCAACACACACTGCTCGAAGACTTTCGTCTTGAGACACTGCGGTATTTCGGACATGAGTATATGGCGAAGCTTCCCGAACGCTGCCCATCCGAGTTGGATTCGACGATTGACCTCTTTCTCGAAGTTGGACCTACCTAACTGGACTGTTTGTCCCAGGTATACATAATTGTCGACAACTTCGAGTGTAGAGTCTCCAACCTTCAGAGGAGTGGGTGCAACACGGACATTAGACATGATTTTTGTCTTGTCCATGTTCATTCTGAGGCCCACTTGTTGAGAGGCTCTACTGAGGCCATCGAGCATTGTGCCTAGATCCTCCAAGGTCTCAGCCATAACTACGATATCGTCCGCGAATCGAAGGTGGGTGATGTACTCGCCGTTGATATTTATGCCAAATCCGTTCCAGTCCAGAAGCTTGAAGACATCTTCCAGGGCGGTGGTAAACAGTTTTGGAGATATGACGTCTCCCTGTCTTACCCCTCGCTGCAACTGGATAGGTTTCGAATCCCGATCCTGGAGGCGGACCGACATTGTGGCGTTTTTGTACAAACCCCTCAACACTTCGATATATCGATAGTCAATTTGGCACCTTTGGAGAGACTGTAGCACTGCCCAGGTCTCGACCGAATCGAAGGCTTTCTCATAATCCACAAACGCCAGGCAAAGTGGTTGATTATACTCCTCGGTCTTCTGTATAATCTGCCTTAGCGTGTGTATGTGGTCTATGGTACTAAAGCCTTTTCGGAAACCGGCTTGTTCGGGAGGCTGGAAGTCGTCGAGCCTGCGAGCGAGACGATTCGTAATGACTCTTGAAAACAGCTTGTAGACATGGCTCAGAAGTGAGATGGGTCTATAATTCTTCAATAAGGTTTTGTCACCTTTTTTGAAGAAGAGTACCACCACACTTCTGTGCCATGTCGTAGGCGTTTTTCCTTCGAGGATGACGGAATTGAACAGCTTCTGAAGAGCCCTCAGTACCGGCGTTCCGCCTGCCTTCAAAAGCTCAGCCGTGATTCCATCATCACCCGGTGCCTTGTTGTTCTTCAGCTGTTTGAGAGCCATTCTAATCTCGTACAGACTGACGTCCGGGATATCTTCGGTATAGTGTCGGGTCAGTCTAGCTCTTGGGTCTTCGGCTAGATTTGTGACAGGTGCACGTACACTCGTGTATAATTGTCCGTAGAACTTCTCGACCTCTTCCAATATCTCCGGCCCCGACGAAATGGCTCTGCCATCCTCTGTCTTCAGCTTGGTCAGTTGACTTTGGCCAACAGACAGATCTCTTGCGAACACTTTAGAGCCCTTGTTTCGCTCAATCGCCTCTTTAATACGGTCTGTATTAAATTGGCGTAGGTCGCGAATCAAAGAATCAATTTATGAAGTTAGATTTATCATAGTACTAGTGACCCGCCACTGCTCCACAATGTACAATGTATTATTTATTATACCTTCCTCTTGAATCACTCTATTTAAAAAAAAAACCGGCCAAGTGCGAGTCGGACTCGCTAGGGTTCCGTACAAGCCAGTTGGTATATAACTTTGATTTTGTTACAGCTTAAAGGTACTATAGACCTGAGTATTTAATATGAATTTCAATTTAATACCTCTACGCGTACATGAGGAAATAAGTAGCAACTTTAAATATTTTTCAAAAATATTTTAAAAAATCTGCTTACAAGATCTCGTACAAACCAATTTTCGTTGGAAGTTTTCATGATGTACAATGTATGTACATGTCATGGTCAAAGGTCGATATGCAATCTCTTCGCGGAATGACAGGTCTATCCTAGGTTTGACCAAGGCTATCAGGCAAACCCCGAAGTGAATTCTTATTTCGGCCTTTGACTAAGTCAAACCTAGAAGTGCCTAAACTGTTCAGTCAAACGTCGAAACTAAAATAATCTGTTTCGGGCTTTGCCTAGTCAATCCTAGAAACGACTAGCAGACTCGGTCAAAAGTCGACGGCAAATAGAAAACCGGCCAAGTGCGAGTCGGATTCGCTCACGAAGGGTTCCGTGAGACTCTGTTGTTGTATGGGAGTTGGGAGTTTTTTTTTATGTCCTTAAATATTTTATTTTATTTTAATTTTATGATTTATTTTAAAAATAGATATGCAACTAAATATTATGTGAAAATTTCAAGGGTTCACCTGATTACGTTTTAATATCGAGTAGAAAACTGCAACAAGTCACGTTTGCTGTATGGGAGCCCCCCTTAAATAAACATAGTATTTTATTGAATTATTTATTTTTAAACTGAATAAAAAACTAAATATTTTGAGAATGATTCATGAGATACGAGTCTGGTGACAGACAACCTTTAGCGAAATCATAGTAATAGGGTCCCGTTTTAACTCTTTATCCTTTAATTTAAGGTAACAGAAACCTAAAAATTAGTAATTTCAAGATCAATCTAGAAACACTGACAAACAACCTCAGGAAATAAGTTTAGTTACTCGTACCATCACCTAAAGAGATGCTGTGCGTGCGCGTGAAAACCGACCGTAACGCCTATGCAATAAGTTTGAGATCAGAATGAAGTATAGTTTATTTTAAGTCTTAATTTGAGGTTTGACTAGTCAAACCCCGATTTCATTAAATTGAGTTTCGACCTTTGCCTGACCAAATTAGTTACTCCTAGGTTTGACTAACATTCTTTAGTCAAAGGCCGAAATGTTTGGGCTTTGACTAAGACTTCTAGTCAGACCTGAGGATTGACTTGTCAAACTTAGGAGTGCCGGAACTTCGAGGTTTGACTATAACATACATACATATAAAATGATGTTAGAAACCTTAATATCATTTTTAAAGACCTATCCATAGATACCCCACACGTATGGGTTTAATGAAAACCAAAATGTATTGCTTTTTTCTATATTGATTTGTGTGAAAATCTTAATGCTGTTCACAGAATACATCTACATACCAAGTTTCATCAGTATTTTTCTTATAGTTTCGGAAAAAAATGGCTGTTTCATACGGACGGACAGACAGACTATATGACGAATCTATAAGGGTTCCGTTTTTGCCATTTGGCTACGGAACCCTAAATACCGTATCAAAATCTGTTACATAGTTTTAAAGATCTAAGCATACATAGGGACAGACAGACAGGAAAGCGACTTTTTTTTATAATTATTACGTAGTGATGATGGGCATATAGACCAAATAAAGACATTTTGATTTAAGGGGGGGACATCGTAAGAGCCATTCACATTTTTATCAGAAAGTTAATAAATTAATATATTTAGGTTTTTGAAATCTAAAACAGCCAGGAAATCAAAGAGGCAAACATGATACCTTTGTGATTTTATAGGAATTTTATTGTAAAACACGGTCATATGAAACTTTTATAAAAAAATCCAGAGGTAAATGTTTTTTTTTCGAGAAATTTTTTTTCTAATCGTGTAGTCGAAAATGTCATCCCATCACACATTACGTTCTGTAATACATAATATTGAAAACAGTGCGAAATATCGTCAATTGCAGTTTTCACATACTAAGGGCCCATAATGAAATTAGTATAATGTTTGTTTATGTAATAAAATTTGGTTTGAAATACCTACTGAATTGAATTTTTATTTCTTACTAGCTTTTTGGCTTCGCCCACGTGAAATAAATTGTCACAGTTATGTGTGTTATAAAATATTTAGGTGCTAGCTCTTACACTATATAACTGGCGGCCGCATGTAGCTGCGCGTTGCCGCGAAGAGCAGTGAATACAAGTGTGGTGCGCTAGATGGCGACACAGTAGCTTCTTGTAGCAGTCAGCCCTATGGCATCAAGACAGTACCGATCACTGACGTATGTCAACAAAACGGTGCTCGACTCTTAAGACAAGCTAAATTACACCATATTGTTGATGACATTGAGCATACATTTTTTTGAATACCTTCGTGAAGAAAAACTTCTGTAGGTACGTAGTACTTATTATTATTCTGTGCTTTTACTAACTACTTAAAAATCATTTAATTCAACTCATGATGAATCTTTGAAGTATTCAGCTTTTTCCTAAAATGTAAGCCTAGAACGTTTGAGATTCGATAGCCATATCTTTTTAGTTTGAAAGATATTACACATAAATTGTGTATTATTCTAAGGTTGCCAGCTATTGCTTACCTAAATAAATCTACCTATAAGCCGGTAACTACTCATATAGTACGAGTTTAACATTAAAGATATCCCTAAATTTTTATAACCTTTAAGTCACAAATTAATTAGTCGACTTCACCTTTGTAAGTACCTACGTAATTTGATTAACATTAAAAGTATGAAATTCCTGCAGTCATAACTTTCGACGCTCCGAATGAGAAGTAATGACATATAATGACAGCTCATAATTAATTACGCCTGACCCCAATACGGAGGTCGAGAGGTCCTCGTGAGGGCACTCCATCCTACCTGCAAGACTATTCCCAAACGCTGTTTACGTAGTTTCGGGTCTATCTGTCACTGTCGCTTATGCTGGCATCTCACTTTGCGTGAGAGGGATGGCACCATTTGAAAGTTAGGTCAACGTTGTTCTGAGTAACCCCTCTGTCCCTACAAGTATCTGCATATACAGTGTGAGTCACGTTAAAGTGTACATATGAAAATAGGTGAAACTAGACCTATTTTTATCGACAAAAAATAGGTCAAAATTTTTTTGAGATTTTTTTTTAATTTATTATAGATTTTTTTTTCTTCCAATTACTTATTTTAAAGAAATCGTAATAACTTTTAAACTAAGAGGTATATCCTGATAAAATAAAAACAGTAATAATGCTAAATAACAGACGATACTAAATAAATACATAAAATACTCAGAAAATGCCAACAAATAATAAAAAATGATACTTTTTGAAAAAAATCTGCTTAAAAATTCGTGTTTTTTTGGTTATTTGATAAATTTCTCCAAAAAATGCCCCTATAACAGGTGTTTTTTATGACTTTTTATTATTTTCTATCGTATTACCTTTGTAAAACCAAAAATCGCATGTCTCTATCCCTATCACAACATTTGCTATGATCGTTCGAACTAAGCCTCTCCGGGCGCGCCATTCAACGCTTCGTTAACAACGAAACTGAAAGTGGCTCTACATTTGTAAATTTGATAAAGATAAGTCAGATTTCAAATAAAAACAAAAGATTTCGAAGTAAAATAAGCATTTTAGTTAAAATTAAAATTGTCCCTACCTGTAGCGGAGAATAATGTGGTGGCAGGCCTTTGTTCGAACGATCATAGCAAATGTTGTGATAGGGATAGAGACATGCGATTTTTGGTTTTACAAAGGTAATACGATAGAAAATAATAAAAAGTCATAAAAAACACCTGTTATAGGGGCATTTTTTGGAGAAATTTATCAAATAACCATAAAAACACGAATTTTTAAGCAGATTTTTTTCAAAAAGAATCATTTTTTATTATTTGTTGGCATTTTCTGAGTATTTTATGTATTTATTTAGTATCGTCTGTTATTTAGCATTATTACTGTTTTTATTTTATCAGGATATACCTCTTAGTTTAAAAGTTATTACGTTTTCTTTAAAATAAGTAATTGGAAGAAAAAAAATTCTATAGTAAATTAAAAAAAAATCTCAAAAAAAATTTGACCTCTTTTTTGTCGATAAAAATAGGTCTAGTTTCATCTATACTCAACATCAAATAAATCGCACCTTCCGCGACGCGAACTTTAAAGATTTTCTTCTGACACAATCATGGTGCCCCAACAGTATTGGTGTTATTTGAAAGCCCAATAAATAAACTTAAAGAAAAACACATTTAATTTTTTTATAAACACTTAACAGGTACCATAAATGTGACTTGAAAAAAGGCCTCACTTGGGGCTCCCCTCTGGGAACAATTAGACCAATTTTTGTGGTTATAAAACCAAATAATGATCTTACGTATCCTTTTTAACAGATAGATAGCGATTAATCCCAATTTAACAGTTTTATAGGCATAAAAGTTGGCTCAAGCGTAACTACCTATTTTTTGAAAAAGTGACTCTGGATCCTTCTAAAAACACATTTTTGGGGTAAAAACCTTTCCTTTAATGAAATGAAGTTTAGAACTAGGCTTTCAAATGGAACCAATGTTGCTGGGAAGCGGGGATGCATACGTTTGAGAAGTGCTTGTTGCGGGAGGTGCGATTTATTTGATGCCGAGTGTATTTTCATATGTACACTTTAACGTGACTCACACTGTATTCAGAATCACGTAGGTACCTACATGTGATCGTGGTGTTTTATCTTTGTAAAAAGGACGACGCGTCTACGTACTCATCGGATGTAATTTTATATGAGTGTGTTTGAAATTACTCGTATTAGGAAATATTAGAATATAAATTAATAATAATAATAGCACTTAGATTAAGTTTAAATACGATGTAAATATTGATTGTCTTATAGTGTATGTCTTGTTGGTTGTCTATTAAATAAATTAATAAAAAAAAAAAAAAACACTCCTTGTAAATACTAGTCGGATCTAGATCTAAATTGCACAATTATTATGATACTATGTGTCTATACATTTCGATTTGTCGGGCTCACGTGATATGCTTATAAGGATTAACAAACGTGTTATAAATAACAAGAATTCAGTAAAATAAAATAAAATGTTTTTGTTAATTAATTCACTTACATTTGTCCTCATTTCAAGAAATACACAAGTTTAACATATTAAGCTTTAGAGGAAAACATTTGAATTATAATGATACCGGGACAGATGAAACTAAATAAAAGCTAAAATAAAATACGAAACTATCGACAGATCACGGTAAAAGTTAAAATGAACCTGGAAATATTTCTTCCAGTCGATCCGAAGCCGCTCCAATCGGCTTACCAACAAAAAGAGCGCGCAATCAGCGGCGATCCACTTTCAAGCGAGTTTCATTTTCCTCTCGGAACTAATTAAGCTGATATAGGTCAGGACTCAGGCCTCCTGCAATTTGTAAGGGTTTATAGTTTTCAAGCTCTGCTGCAGCTAGCCTGCGATCATGGCTTAGGTATTGTTACGGAATAGATTTACCGCCGCGCCGTCGCCGCACCTTTGCACTTTTCATATGCACCGAGTAAAACCGCCACCGCGCCATCAAAGCATAATTTCGCCCGCGGCGCGGCGGCGGCACGGCAGCGGTGTTCACGCGGCGCGTATAAACAGTGCAAACGCGCGGCGACGGCGCCGGCGTCGCGGTAGCGGCGTCGTGTGCAGGAGCGCTAAATAGGCTCTATATGTGAGTGGAAACACGTTAATGGTTAAAAGTTTCCTAAAATGTTTACTTCTCTTACGTAGGATGTTCACCCGCAAGGTGGACCGGGAAGGCGCTGGATGCAGGTCGCTACTAACTAGTCGTTATGGAAGTCATTGGGTGAGGCCTATATTCAGTAGTTGATATCCTATTATGGCTGAAATGATGATGGTGATGATGATTTCTTCTCTTACTGTCTCTCATTCTTACCATCGGTAGAACAAAGGCACATCAAATAGAAAAACTAAAAGTTTTTAAATTTTTGCTGGATAACGTCATGAATAAAGTAAATTATTGTACTTGTCTCTATTTCATGCATGTCCTTGTTCTACAGAATATGTGGCTTTCGTATCTTTTTTAATAAAGTCCTTTTTTAACTGACTCCAATATACTGTAAAATGTTTGTTGTCTCTCGGGAAACTGTTTTGAACCGCTGCCTATATTTTGCTCTCATATTTTTTACATTTTCTGTCTGTTTCTAAAACCGTATAAAACTATACTATATTAACTATTAAAGGGTAAATAACCCTATTAGGGTGTCCCATTTTGAAACCCTTCATGCGTGCAGCGGGGCCTGAGCCCTGAACATCACTCAAACCTTCGGGTTGTCGCGGTAGGATCTGAATAATGAATCATAATGTAATGTACAAATGTACATGTAAACCAAGATATAAGGGATCGGAAAATTGATGATGAATGTTCGTCGTTCGTTTCAGCCTAATGACGTCCACTGCTGGACAAAGGAGTACTTCCCGCGACTTTCACCAGATCATCGGTCCACGTAGTAGTTTTTAACCGACTTCAACAAAAACTACGAGGTTCTCAATTCGGTTGTTGAGTTCAAGCATCGTTTCTGAATACGGGCGTAAGCTGCGTGCAGAAGTATAGTGCTGTCGCACATCAGACTATACAATTTTGTTGCAAAATAGCATGTATTACAACGAGATAAGACGCCACTTTGTTTTCTTTGTGTTGTCGTCTCTGGATACCTACATATAATAATATAATATACATGTGGATAATTCTGATTTCCAATTCGCACCCAATTTGCTGAATCAGGGAGCGCATATTTCGACGATACGTTTGCAATATTGCGCATAAATTGGAGGCAACAACGGTCAGATTGGACATTCATAATTCAGCGCGCCCTGTATCGAGCCTTAGCAGATTTGATACAGGTTTTATTGAAGTTGTGTCGATTGCTGAAGTGGAAGAACTTCATGACGATGTTATTAAATGAGTGTTATTACAGCATTGTTGTTAGTAAATTAGTAAAAAGAGTAGTAGTTTTTGCTTTATAAGGAAAATTTTACCTTTTTATAATGTTAATAATTATGTGCTAGTTAGAGATAAATCATCTCTGGCAGGCAATATTAGACGAAAGTCTTAAGAAATGTTCGAAATTTTTTCAATCAATAAACATTTCGTTTTGGTTAAATAGGCAGGTACAGAAAAGATCTTCATAACATGTTACTAATTAGACGAAGTGTTAGTTTAATTTCGTTTCACAAAAATCCAATAATACTCGTAGCATCGCAAGCGTCTTAACAGCTCCTATAATGTCTTTATTAATTAAATCCGCAAGGGAGCATTTATTACCGTTCGGCAACCGCGGCTTTTACGGGTTTGTAAATTATTACGCACTATTTACCGCCTCTACCGTTATTGGACGCGGCGACAGCTGGCCTGGATTACTTTCGGCTTATACGATGCGCTATAGCTGTCAATTTGTCCTTACAAATAATTGTTTTCGGGAATCGTCTGTCTTTGTGCGGAATTCTTTCAAGGAAAATAATATAGGCATTTTATAACTTCTACGAAATTCACATTAGATCACTACTCACAAATACCAATATCCAGACGTCATGTCAAGCATTATGAACACTGTGATGCTTAAATAGCTATAATAAGACCTATTTTGCGATTCAGATTTATAGGCCGATGTGCTACTAATATTATAAATGCGAAAGTTTGTGTGGATGTTTGTTACTCTTTCACGCAAAAACTGTTGAACGGATTTTGATGACTTTACAGTATTATTGTTTATAACCCAGAATAACATATAGGCTATAATTTATGACGATCTGTGACAAAGTAATTTTCACGCGGGCAAAAGCTCGTACCTTATATGAATCAGAATCCACCTGGAATAAAGAGGTAATTAACGCTGTCATCTATGAATAGTCTTGAGATATTGGGTCTGGGACATAAGATATGCGGCTCCTGATTGAAATCTTGGAACTACTATAATTACTATAGAGATATAGGTACATGTCCCAAGATTATGGGCTGGAATCTAATGGATGAAGGTATGTAGATATTGTACTATAATCTATTGTCGGCGACACAACTAGGCCAGTGTTTAGTGGAGCAGGTAACTGACACAGATTAATTAATTTGGAAATTTGTAGGTACACTTAATATCAATCTGACTATAGTGGTTATCATAAAGGTATTCGCATTGATACAATATTGATCAGCTTCATAAAATGCTTAATGTAAAATATATATTTTTTTAAATGAATCTAATTTGATGTATCTCTTACAAAAATATGATAACGATACCTACTTACTTACTGTAAAGTTGTAAAAACTTATTTGGTAATAAGTTACACACAGGATTTTCAGAGAAAATAAAAGAAAACCTTAGCATTTATCCAAATCCGAGTTTTCAGCTGCTACCAAAATAGTAGATTTGAGGAGAAGTTATTCATTTATGCTGAAAAATATTTAACACAGAATGACAGATTTACGCTATTTCTTAAAAGCCTGTACAAAATTGGATCTTTGGAGCAATGAGATCATCGAGTTATTAAATGATATACCTAAAGTGGAATACTAGGTTTATTTCCATTAATTGTTTTTCCTATTTAGCAACGAAATATTAGGTATGTTAGGGTTTTAGCCTGAATTCATAAAATTTTATTATAATTGAGTAAAGTTATATTTTCCCTATTAACTCATTTCTAGACAACTGTTCCTCAAAATCTCTCCAATTTTCTTTGAAATTACATAGTATCGTACTTAATGAAAATTTTACGTTAAATTACTTTGTTCATCATACGTAGTAATTTCGCTAAATATTGCGTGTTACAAAGTCACCACTTTGGCATGCAAATCAGACATGAATAATGTATTAAGAACAGTGAACTTTTGCACAAGTAAAGACCTGAGTTTTTAAATACACTGACGTCGGCGAGCAATTACAGCTTTTTGCAAAGGTGAGAATACTCAGTAAAACGCTTTAGCCTGCTCACTAATAATAGTTCCCACTGTGCAGCGTAAATGAACTATTTTGGTGACAAAACAATTGTGTTGATTAAACCCATTACCGCCCGCCGTACAATAAATGGTACACAACTTTAAGTTACGATAACAGTTACTTAATGAGGATTTTTTACTCTGGCAATAATTACAATTGGTCATCAAAGTTCTATGCATTAGGTGTATACATGAAACGGAACGTAATTGTAAAATTATATGTGGGTAATTTGCAATTTCATGTCAGTGATTTTAATCCTATCTCTCGGTGAGTACTTTTTTATTTTTACACTAATTTTAAGTTACACAAAATGGCAAAAAGTGTTGTTGTTTAGTCTATAACATCATAACCTAATATAAAATACATAAAAAAGTTAATTTCATAAAAAGTTTTTCAAGTTATAACACTCAAAGTGCCGCTGTACAATGTTTGGTACAATGGGCGTTTGGCATATAATGTAAGACCAAACGGTAAAGATAATTTTGTTAGAGTATAAAGCTGTTTGCTCATATTTTTTACGCGTAATATTTGTTTTATGACTTGTTTATATTTTTATAATAACCTTGATCCTTCTTTCTGGGTTTTCAGGCGACAAGAGTGAATCCCTTTAGCATTATAAAATGGCTAACAGACGTATTTACACACAAGAAAAAAACTATTTTGGTTTACAAGAAGCCATACACGACATTCTTAGCCAGGATAGTGACGATGATGCTATTTACGACGTTATTATGTTGCCACCTAATCCAGATGTTGTCACTGATGAAGAGGAAGGTGGCGAGGATAACTTATATCAAAATGAATTACCTCAAGATGTTCCTGGTAATGTAGAAGTTGTTACTCGCAGATGTACTACCTTCGAAGATGAATGGAGCAGCGGTGACGATGAACCCCTCATAGCATTTGCGTCATCATCTTCCTCTCAAAATGTGCCAAAGAGAAGAAGAGTTCAAGATTTACAAACTTGGAGAAAGTGTGTGCCAATATACTCTGTTTCTCGGTCTTCCACAGAAGATATAGCTTTTGAAGAACGATGTTCTAATGTTTCAGCTATCCTAAAAGATCTGACTCCTGTAAAAGTCTTCGAATGTCTTTTTGACGACGAGGTACTGGAACTTATCGCAACTCAAAGCACAATATATGCTGGGCAAAACAATAGGCATGATAAAGCTTTTACCAAGGAGGAACTTCAAAAATTCCTAGGCATACTTATAATTTCCGGTTACCATAAATTGCCTAGTGAGAGGTCATATTGGAGCTTAGATGATGATCTAGGTGTGACATTAGTTTCAGAGTGTCTGTCAAGAAACAGATTTTTGGAAATAAAAAGAAATCTGCATTTTGCAGACAACACTTTGGCCAATACCTCTAACGATAAAATGTTCAAATTGAGATCGCTTTGTGATATTCTACAAAGAAAACTTTGTCAATTTGGAATGCTACATAAAGATTTATCGATTGACGAATCTATGGTTAAATACTATGGACATCATTCAGCGAAACAATTTATAATGGGTAAACCTGTACGATATGGATATCGTAATTGGGCGTTGACTAGTTACGATGGCTATTGTTACACATTTGATGTATATTGCGGAAAATCTTCAGAGGCTACCACCGATCCTCTTGGCTCTCGTGTTGTGAAAGGTTTATTGAGTAAAGCGCCAACAAAACCTGAAGAACATGTAGTCTACTTTGACAACTTTTTTACCAATTACGACCTACTCGTCGACCTAAAGAGGCTTGGGTACAGAGCTACTGGATCCTTACGTGAAAACAGAACGAAACGGTGCCCTTTGATTACATCTAAAGATATGCGCAAAAAGCCTAGAGCTGAACATGACCACAGATTCGATAAGACAAACGAAATTTTATTGGTAAGATGGAAAGACAATAATGTGTGTACGATTGGAACAAATTTTGATACTTTGGAACCATTCGGGAAAGTCAAAAGATGGTGTTCCACGAAAAAACAAAAAGTAGACGTTAACATACCTCACGTATTCCAGAGTTACAATAAGGGAATGGGTGGAGTAGATCAGATGGATCAGTCTATAGGACTTTACCGAATTGGGGTGAAAGGAAAAAAGTGGTGGTGGGTCTTGTTCACTTATATGGTGGACATGACCATTTCGAATGCATGGAGACTGCACTGCATAGCAAACCCGGACTGTCGCATGGATCAGCTTGCATTCCGCAGACATATAGCACGCACGTATTTGAGCCTTAAAAAGCTCAATAAGAGTAGAAAGTCTTCCTCTACAATTGATGGAGAAGAGAGAATAAATAATGGGCACAACCCGGAAAAACTACCTAACCCGCTTAGATGTACTGTGTGCTCCAACAGAGTCAAAACAACTTGTGGCAAGTGCCTGAAAACGCTGTGCCTCGATAGAGGATGCTTTGCTCAATATCACTCCTAAGCGCCCATTGTACAGTCGCGGAATGAAAAGGTTCGTCAGTTTTCAAATTGATTCCTTCAACGAATCGCGAGCACATATTACCTTTTGAAACTATTTTACAGAATAATCTCGAGTTAGAGAAAATAATCTTTAACTGTTCGTCAGTAAAGTTCAAAATTATTCAGATCAAAGTTGTTTGACAATTTAACTTGTCAAGAAGATTATTATGACTGAAAAACTAAAACCTTCTTGTTGGTTCAACCTGCCATTATCTATTAAATAAAAAAAACTACACTTTGTAACATTTCATTGATGGGATAGAAAAATAAACAAGCAAAACCTTATTCGTTAACAAACGTCATATTTATTTAAATGTTAGCAGCACTGTTTCTTGCACGGTTATGTTGGCAGGTTTGACTCTTACAGTACCTAGTGCAAGCGAAAACCGACACTAAGGTGACGAACCTTTTCATTCCGCGACTGTACAAAGTTTAGTACACCCATAAAAATCTAAGCTCTGATTTTGTTTTTGGTTTTCTTCATTTTTTATGTTTTTATGGAAGTGTTTTTATAACGAAAATAAACATTGGTTAAATAAAATTTAGCGTGGTTTTCATTTGGGCGTTAATGGGTTAAACAAAATGCTGTATTAAATTCATATTAATTTAATCACTTCACAATGTAAACAATCTGTGAAATAATGGTTACAAAGATGATAATGCTATGGTATTTACATTAAGAAAAAACTTTATTATTCATCCAAATAAAAATAGATTGAATGCTGCCCGAGAATTAATTTGTCTCTACTAGGTCGACAATAAATTACAATTTTAAGTTCCAGAGATTAAGTAAACTAATTACTTACTGCATCATTTCCAGAATATTCATGAAAGATATAATTCAACTTTTATTTCATTATCTAGTTGTTTTAAAGTGATAATTTTATCTTTCTTTGTAAGATGTGTCCAATAAAATTATTATTATATTATTATAATAAAAAGAGCTGCGTAATATTTAAAAGTAAATTTTAAAATAAACTTTATTTAACTATTGAAGTTATACGTTGATTGACACGTCTATCAGTTTACCTAAACTTGAAAACTTAAACAAAATATCATATTCCTTTTTAAATTATTTACTGTATTTTATCTTTGACATTAAACTTTGAAAACCTCCACAAGTACCACATTAAGCAAAACAGTAAACGCCTTACGCTAGCAAAATTGACATAACATGCACAATCCACTTTAATATGTTCATTTTGCATAAGCCGACCACGTAATAAGCATCGTATGGCCGCTCGCAAGCAATTGCTTTGTTCTCCAATAAAATTACATTAAACGCGTGAGCAAAGTGCATTGCCACTAAAAAGGAAATAGCCACAAAGTGCACTTTAAACTGATTTTTCAAGAGAAAATAAAAATCTTGTCGCTTGAAGGAAATTGCGCAATTTTATCAAGTTTGTTTATAAATCACCTTAGCGGAGCTTTTAGACGCGGACGGGAAAAAGAAAATTATAGAGCCTGCTTCATATTTTAATAATAAGGTTTGGACATTTTTAATTTAGGTATAATTTGAGTGCAGACATTATACCTACAGATACAAATCTTTATTTTTATAACGAGTCACAGAAAAACGCTAGTTTTCCTAAGTGCGATCACATATTTTTTTATCATAATATGCATACCTATCTTAAATATTATGTATAGACTTACCTACTTTTAATGTTATGAGTCAATAAACAAAAATGTTATTTCAAGATTTGTAACTCTATACAAATGTAGATAATAGCAAATAAGTTTTGTCATAAATGTCATAGTTGATGTTTATTACGGAATATTGTGAGAAATAAACAAGAGCATCCCTCTCCCGTAGAGTTTCCGATGATTTACTATATTTTGGCCAGACAAGTTTGTAACTATTGTTCTTGGTAAAAAATTTATACTGTTTTCCCTACTTACAACTACCCAGACACTATAAACAAATCCTTAGAGTAGGTACTTTTACTTACTTAGGCACCCTTTGGAAACTGCATGAACACGACTGACTGATCGTGAAGTAAGTAGTAAAAGAAAAGTAAACTATTTAACTTATTTTTTTCTATTAGATAAATGTAAGTATTTAACTCAAGAAAATATATCACGAGATTTTTCGATTGCAATCTCAGCAGAGTTACGGCGTCGAGGTGTGATCCACTTTATTCATACCGCCACACGTCCCGGCTCAATCAGACTGCGGTGGTGCTGGACGAGTGTGGCCTGCATATCTATTAGGTTTTAGATTGAGAAAAGAGTGTTTCATGAGACCACGACGTCCATTGAAACTGGCAATTTTGCAGACTAATAAGGCCAATAAGAACGGCATTTTCGTTAAACGAAATAATAAAAAATCGTTTTTTGATTCATCAGGATGAGTGCAGTGCAAAACTACATAGTTAAACCTAAGTGGTAACCACTCAGCAGTATGTCATTCTGTAGGGTAGAACCCAGAAATACTGTAAGTAGTATTCTGCATACAAGTACAATATAAGATTCTAAATAATTATAAAGGAGAAAATTTTGTGATCTTGAACGAATATGTTTTGTTTTATTAGATTGTTTTATTAAAATGAAACAGCACCCGGATGATGTGCAGGCTCGTTTGGACTATGTAGCATATAGAAACACCTGTAATTCAATAATTAAAAATCTTAAAGAAAGTTACTATCGGGAACAATTCGCACCCTTCCTGGAATAAGTACGCAAGTGAAAAATGCCAACTTTTCAGGAGCGTAAAAAAACTGTCCTAAAAATTCATTACCATTATTAAAAATATGTGTTATACATCAAAAGATAGCTAAAAATGTCTGTGAGGGGCCTATGTATTTATATTTAAAATACACTTAATAGGTTTTGAGAAAAACTTAAAAAAGAGCGTTGCGTACTTATTCCGCGAAACATATTTTAACACTTGTTGTTGTAATTATGAATATTGCATTGTTGACATGTAAAGGAATACATGCTATTTGGTATTATTGCAGATAACCACTTATTGGCGTTCAGATTTAGTCGTGCATTTAACGTGTAAGTGTAGTTTACGTAGTTTTTCCTCGAACTATTCGTATTGAAATAAATTCGTAAAAAGGATAACGTACTTTTACCTTGTGAAAAATTACATTACTTATGGTAGTATGTAAAATTATAGCTTTATTCAAAATCAAAAAGTTACAATATTTTTGCATAACTATATTATAATTTTCGGAAATTGCATTTTTAGGGAGAGACGAGCTATCAAAAGGACTAATGCCCGTTTTCACCATCAATCCCTAATTTGTAAGTGACCTCTATGGTGATACATAACAGGAATTTTGTTTTTATAGGGGTCACTTAAAAATTTGGTATTAATGGTGAAAACGGGCATAAAACTCATTTATTTTTGCAAGTAGGCTTTTATAAAGCACTTTTATAGTTTACACTCCCCAGTATTAACCCAACCACTGCTTCAGGACATTTTTTTTACGGAAGCGGTAGATAGATATTTTGTAAAGTTACCATTTAAAACAGAAAATCCACAATCACCATTTGCAGACACCAAGCCGAGGAATGAACTGCCGTTTGCAGTATTTGCGGACCAATACGACCTAAAACCTTTAAGAGCAGACTTTATAAAGACAATCAACGCACCTGTAACTCACCGAGGAGCGGGTGTCTATGGGCGGCGGGTAAACACTTACAGGTGATTCGTCTGCTCGTTTGCCTCATTTCCCTTAAAAAACCCAGAAACATAACCACTCACAGGTCCGTTCAATTAGAAAGGAAGTTACAGAAATCATTAGACCTGAAAAAAGATTAACGAACACACAGATTTTTTTTATTAAAAAAGATACCTACCTGAAAAAGAAAAAGAAACAAGACTGACAGTATACTTACCTCATCATGCGGTCGTCTGGAATAATACGGAGACAACTCGCGCACGATTATATTTGATGCTTTGTGTTAGGGTTCGATTTATATTTCACTGAATAACGAACTGCTTGTAGGTTCCCAGCTGCAAGAAAACCCGAGAAATATTATAATGAGATGAAACGTGTTTGCTTCATAGATGACATTATGAAGATGATCTTCAGATTTATGTGACAAAAAATGATTCGGATTACCGGAGTACCGATTTCTATAAAATAATAAAACAATATTTTTATATCAACGACCTTTTATCAAGAGTGGACTGGTCAATTGAAGCTATAATGCTATAATTTAATGAGAACTTACAGAGCAGATAATAATACATCTGATGTGACCATCCACCAGGTTACACTTCAGAGAATGTGCGAAGGAATTACACGACCTAATTCCACCAGCCCCCTTCCATCATCAGACGCTGGTTAACGTATCATTCCTACATTGTCAACATTCCACCAGCTTGCACTAAGCGTTTCGATAAACTCTTTTATAATGCGAACAGGTCGCTGCCTGCTGCTGTCTCTCCTGAGCACTATACCGGACCTTATAGGCACTTACAGGTAGATATCTATCATCTTATACTGCATCTCACTTAACATCACATGCAATTGCGGTCAAATACCTTTTGCTACCTAGTTCTGCGTTGAGTTTATGAAGTCAATAGAAGACAACAAAATATCAGCTAGTGCTAAAGTAGTTTTATGAACCTTGATGGAACAGTCCAAGCATTGGGTATTGAATGGAATTTGAGCACAGATTTCAATTCAATGTGAATATACCACAAATTGCAAAACCAACCATGAAACGTAACATTTTATCTGATACATCTGATCAAACTTTTTGATCCCCTTGGCTGGAGCCTGGAGCTTAGCGTTAAGTACAGTCATGGCTAAGATCCTAATGGAAATAGAATAGAAAGTATTTATTTGTTTCAAAACAAAAACATTGGCTGATAAAAAACTATTAAGGATGGAAAGATTAGTAACTCATTAGAAAAAGATTGGATTAAGATACGGCAGGATTTGATTCACATTGACAAAATACAGATATAGGTTGGTATACTATCTATAGATAGAGAGAAAAAATACATCATCATCATTTCAGTCACAGGACGTCCACTGCTGAACATAGGCCTCCCCCAATGACTTCCACATCGCGCGGTTGGAAGCACATAGTACGCAGAACTGACGGCCGATGGGGAAGCAAGGTTATAGAGCGGACACCACGTACCGGAAAACGCAGCGTTAGGACATCCATCCACAAGGTGGTCCGACGACCTGATGAAGGTAGCGGGAAGGCGTTGGATGCAGGCCGAGTATTAATACAATATAATGAATTTAGCGATGCCTCTGTGAGTGCAATAAACTGCAGCCGTTCACTATCAACTAGATGAAAGATTTGAAACGAAATTAATTGCTAAAAAACTCAAGTGCTCTCTAAAAACTATTTTTTTTACCACGTCTTGAGCTATGTGGTACTTTGAGTAAACTGGATGAAGCAAATGAGAAGAAGTAATGTGAAGAATACCAACCTCACAGATGTTCGAACACTGTGAACAGGTTTTTCTATTGTGATCGCCTAGCTGTCTGGAGAGACGAATAGGTGGAAATCTATTGTTGCAAACCGCGTCGTGGAGAAAGTCGAAAACATTTATAATAATTAATATTATAATTCATAAGAAAGCTGATAAGGCTCCACATTTTGGATTATCAAGGCGAAACCATTGGCGAGAAAATACGCGCACAGTTGTTTCAATTGTGCTAAATTGAATGCTACTGCCAAAGTACAAATAATGGTAGATTTACCAGAACAGCAAGTATCTCAATCTAGACAATTCATGAACAAGGGAGACGATTTTGAAGGACCCTTTTAAATTTTGATGTCCAAGGAAACAAAACTATAGAAGCCTATAATATAGTGATATTTATTGTCTGCATGACTACAAAAGCTACCCACATTGAACTCGTTGGTGACATCACTTCCAAATCCTATAAGGTTCACACACGATCAGCCGGCGTGCAGCGATAGCGATTGGCGATCGATGCATTTTAAGATTCGGCCAAACCAACGCGATCAACCGGCGTGCAGCGATGGCGAACAATGCATTTAGGTCTGGTCGCCATCGCTGCACGCCAGCTGATCGCGCTGTGATCGCGTTGGTTTGGCCGAACCCTAAGTCTAATCGCCATCACTGCACGCCGGCTGATCGCTTGAGATTGCGTTGGTTTGGCTGAACCTATAAAGAAAGAAAGAACAGTTTTTATTTGGTCCAAAACTTATGGGTTACCTACGTGAGTGCGACAAACGTTACATCGAATTTTGTTTCTTCGAAAACCTTTCTGCGAAGTTACTATACTGCGACGCCTTGTTATATCGATGCCTTGTTACTGCGATGTAACGTTACATCGAAAAACTTTACTGCGAACGATTTTACTGCGAAATTATGTACATAGTCATTTTTAATGAACGAGTGAGTAGTAAGTATCATTATAAAAATGCAAATCAATAGGTAGGCATATATTTTATAATTTATTTATATTTATGTTTCTATTCTCATGTTATTTAATCAATGATGCAACTGTTAAATATGTGTAATAAGTAAATAAAATTTAATGTATTTAGTATCTTATTTTATCTTTAATTTTGTACCGCCCACTTTATTCACTTTATTCTGTTACCTGATGGAGAGTTCTGAATCACATTAAGTTCGCCTTGTGTACATAGTGCATGTATGTTTTAAATAAATAAATACATAATGCATTATATTAGGTAGGTATTATTTTGATGTATGTAATTTAATTTTTTTATCTATCTGTTAAGTCAAATAAAGAAGGCTTCGCAGTAAAATCGTTCGCAGTAAAGTTTTTCGATGTAACGTTACATCGCAGTAACAAGGCATCGATATAACAAGGCGTCGCAGTATAGTAACTTCGCAGAAAGGTTTTCGAAGAAACAAAATTCGATGTAACGTTTGTCGCACTCACGTAGGTAACCCAAAACTTATAGGTGCTTTTATACGCTTTGTTGAAGAGTGGCCGGACCTGTGAAGCAACCAGAATAGGAACTTTGTCTGAGCGAGGAGTTTCATAAGGCCTGGAAATAAATGCAATTTAGGTACTGGACAAATAGCGTCAACACTAGGATAGGCACTACATTCCAGTTGCAAGTACAATCTGTGGAGGTCTGCGAAACTGCGAAAGGTTGGCGTCCGGTCGATCAAGTACCACCTGAAAAGAATACAGTCAGTATTCGCTCATCGTACATACGAAAAGATGGCAACAGTTTTGTATCAGGTTGTTGCATTTTTAAACGTCTGACCATTACGAGTATGTCCTTTTGATTACAATAATCCTTAAAATACATATAAACTTGTGTCATTTTATAATTGGGGACACACCTATTGTTGCCTACTGCTCCAAAAGACGTATAGATACATACCTTGTCATGCTGGCAATACACGCATAAGCTGATAAATGAACTCATGCGGCTCTGGAAAGATGAAAATGTATCACGATAACTACGATAACGATTCACTGAAGAGAGAGACAGAATTTAAAATGGATCTTGTACTCATAAATACCGATAATTTTACCACGTGGTAAGTAATCATTGGGACGAATTTTTGATAAACAGACAGTTTTACAGGGGTATTTAGTGCAAAAAGTAGTGGATTGGATACTTAAATGACTGAAACTAAGTTAATTTGTGCTTTGTTAATGACTAAATTACATCTAAATAAATGTATCAATATCGGTTTAAAATACTACATCGCCAAAAGTTTCGCAAAATATTAGCAACTAGACTTGCACAAAGATATCTACGTAGAAAATAACGTATCAATTGTTATATATTATAATGTGAATAAAAGCTTCGTGGAAGAATTAGGCATCTAGACTTGCACAAAATTACCAGCACAAAAGTTTCGTGGAAAAACTACGCAACTGAACTTGCACTACGACACCCACCAAATAATATCCTAAAATAAGTATGCAACAATAGATACGCGAAAATGTTTTTTAAAGTCTTCGTGGAAGATGTATGTAAATATTAATATGCTATTATTCATACGGAACTTTATTAAACAATTAAATGCAAATATATTTACTTCGTTTTTGTTTTGGAAATTTAGATATTTTAATGTTGCAATATTTTACATATTTGTACATAATTTCTTCATTTTTAAGAGAAAAATTATGAAAAAAATTGACAATATGTATTACCTCCTTCTCGATTTTTTAGTGCAATAAAAAAAATATCGCACAAGTGGACTTGCATACTTCTTCCAGGGGGGGTGCGAATTACTCAAACATAAAGACAATCCTAAGCAGATTTGGAACATTGTGAAGGATGTGGGAAACTTTAGTAGTGTCAAAAGTCATTCCGAAGAATTGCTGACTATAGATAAAGACCCTGTTTCAGCATTAAATAAAGTAAACAAATATTTCACATCCATAGGACATAGCTTAGCAAGTGAGACTCTAAACCGCATTGGGATGACGGATATGGACTTAGCTAAAAATGCGAAAACGGCAAAATCACCATCCAATTCATTTAGCACTGCTCCTACAGATTATATTGAGATAAGAGAAATCATCTTAGGACTCAAACAGGATAGCTCGCCGGGCTGGGACGGCATATCAATAAAAATCCTAAAATATCTCAACAAATACCTAGCCTCTCCTATAGCACATCTCTGTAATCTTAGCCTGGAACAAGGAGTATTCCCCACATTGTTTAAAAAAGCGATAGTTTGTCCAATTTACAAAGCAGGTGAAAAAGAGCTAACATCTAATTATAGACCAATTTCACTCCTTTCAACTCTCAGTAAAATATTAGAAAAGGTAATGAACAAGAGACTTGTCCTTTTCTTAGAAAAGCATAACATTTTAGTTGATAATCAGTTTGGATTTCGTGAAAGAAGATCAACTGAAGATGCTGTCCTAAATTTGACCATGTCGATAACTTCATTTACAGATAAAGATGAAAAATGTATCGGTATTTTCTTGGATCTTCAGAAAGCATTTGATACGGTGTCAATTCCAATTCTGTTATCAAGACTCGAGAACGTGGGTGTAAGGGGCATAACGCTCAAATGGTTCCAAAGCTACCTTACTGACAGAGCGCAATGTGTTCGAATTGGAAAATACCTCAGTGAATTTTCTACCTATTCTTATGGGGTGCCCCAAGGAAGTACGCTGGGACCAACACTATTCTTGGTTTATATAAATAGCCTTGGCGAAATTGACCTAGAAGATGGCACCATGTATATGTTTGCAGATGACACTGTACTTTTGTTCCATGGTCCTGACTGGCATTCAACTACTGTGTCAGCTGAGAAGGGCCTCAATAAGGTCACTGCATGGCTTGAAAATAGCATACTCTCACTCAATATTGCTAAAACTAAATACCTATGTTTCAGTAAAACATCCGCTGGCCAACCTGAAAAGAATCACGAACTTAAAATCCATGTTCGTCCCTGCAATGAAGAAATGGCTTTTGAGTGCGTCTGCTCTAAGCTGACTAAAGTAAATAGTATAAGGTACTTAGGTGTTATTATCGATGATAAACTAAACTGGCTGGAGCACATTAAAACTATGGAACAGCGAACTAGAAAACTTATATATATCTTCAAAAACTTACGGGGAATTGCTGACATGGAACTCCTTAAACAAATCTATCAGGCCTTGTGTGAAAATGTAGTAAGGTACTGCATATGTGTTGTGCATGGGGTGGTGCAGCTAAGACACATCTGATTCGAGCGGAACGAGCACAGCGTTCAGTACTAAAAGTGGCAATGTATCTCTCATACAGGCATCCTACAGAAGACCTCTACAGGAGAATGAAAGTCTTATCAGTGAGAAAGCTCTTTATTTACGAGAGTATTCGAAGGTATCATCGCCTCTCCGCCGTCAATCAACAGCCTACTGACAGAAGGAGAAGAGATCGTTTCCCGGTCCCGATTGTTAAAAGCAAATATGCACGTAGACAGTATGAATACATGGCTGCACGTTTATACAATAAAATCAACATTTACACAAATCTAAGAAATTATAGTAACCACAAAATAAAAAAGGTAATTAAAGATTGGCTGCAGTACTTTGATTATGAGGCTGTTGAAGCACTAATGGTTGACTATAATCGCATGTAGTTCTTACACACACCACACATTATACACACCACACACTACACACTCAACATACTACACACATCACACACCACACACACCACATAGTTACTACATACACCACACACTACTCACAATACACACATTCTTATTTTTTTTTATTACATTTTTAAATTAAACTTCTTTACATACTACGTATGAATGTAAATTGAATCAACCTATTTGTTAAACTGTTTGTACCTAATAGGGGAGGACACTGTCGTCCATACTACAGGCAAATGCCTATTTTGGAAGACAGAAGACTCACTCAAAATTGTAACACTTTTTTCTTGCAATAAAGACATATTATTATTATTATTATTATTATTATTATTATTATTATTATTATTTGTGTCACATTTTACGAGTATTTACTATTGCCAAAGTCTATTGATGCAGTACTCTGAGTAATGAATCCTCTTTTCTCAAGGGAGTAGAATGGTGATAGATAATGAAGCACTATTGGAGCAAAAAGTAAAACTTTTCCACGACTGTTGGCTAACGAACAATTGCGTTTTTGTCGCATTATAGCAAGAGTTGAGGTTTTCACACAAGCACTGCCTACCTGTTTGAGCTTACATGTTGCGTATTTTTATTTTGGCCGATTTCTGTGTTTTGTTTTCAAATATTACATGAATATGAATGAATATGTGTTCGCCTCAACCTTCAACTTTCGCGCGACCTGTACCTACCAGTTTCGTGTCTGTAAAATTAGTTAGTATACGGATTTTCATCACTTAAATATTGGAGAAGGTCGAATATACAGGGTGGAGGCGTCCGGGCCCGCTATGTCTTCTGAATAATGTATACAGGTTGATCGTTTCAGTTCGCCGTTTTGCACGACATGGTGGATTGGATGCGCTAAGCACATATTTACACACTGGCCATTATTATTTAAGATCTTCAGGGTATTGCCATGTAGTTTCAGTGGGAAATGGTATTGCAGTTAAAATTTATCTTGCAATGTAAAAATAGCCCGAAGCCAATGGTAAATAATAACAAACATAAAAAAGAGAAACAACGGACTCTTTTAAATGTTTTCTATGAGGGAATGAATTCTTAAAAATAAAATATACAATGTAACGTATCATTTCACGATTTATAATAACGTACACACACATTCAATGAAACGTGTATTAAATATTTTTTATAAAAAAATCACAAGCATTTCAAACGTCTTAAATATCAAAGTGTTTTTAGCTTAGGTATTGTAGTTTACTGAAATAAATATATTGAATTGTTGTACAAACTCCCACATACGAATACCTGCAAAGCTAAAATCCCTACTTTGGATTGTATTTGAAAAATGCCTCCGGCAGTCGTTCAGAAATAGCTATATTAGTATTGTGCCAGCAAAACGGTTCAGATTACAATCTCGGCTAAGCTTTATAACAAAGAGAGATATATCTTTTGTACAGAGTTATTTCGTAGATCGTTATAATCAACTAAATACACATAACATACACTTTCAGGCAATGATAGGCTATTTATGTTGTTACTGTAGGTAAATATTGTACCACAAATTACTAAATAAAGTAGAATACACTGCGAAAAATAATGAGAAGTTTGATAAAACTAATCATATAATATATATTAATTATCCAAGAATTGGCCTCATTATCTAAATATATATGACTGACTAACTGACTGACTGACTGACTGACATAGTGATCTATCAACGCAAAGCCCAAACCACTGGACGGATCGAGCTGAAATTTGGCATGCAGGTAGATGTTATGACGTAGGCATCCGCTAAGAAAGGATTTTACGAAACTCCACCCCTAAAAGGGGGTAAAACGGGATCCACGCGTACGAAGTCGCGGGCGGCCGCTAGTTTATTCATAGAATTATTATGAAAAAACGCTTTAATTTTCCATCACTACCTTCAGCTTTTCAATAGTGACTCTATAAAATCCAGTTCACAGAAGTCAAACAAACAATATTTGCTCATAAAGGGGTGATTTCATCATTATCATTAATTATAATATCATTTGAATCTTATATGTATAATCGTACTTTATTATTACTTGACACTGCATGGTTGTGCGAACCGCAGGAAGCCATAAATTGAAAAATAGGTTATATACTTTTTCAATCATTAATACGAAGCTACTCCGCTGATTCGATGCGGGTATATTGAACGGCGGGTCAGGAATTACAGGCGTCGGGAAAATACCTTAAAATATCTGCCGCTCCGAGCTCGAATGCTCTTAATGAATAAGCTATTCGGCGGAGTGGATATTCCAGGCCATTCCTATCCGGCATGATGATATTGGGAGAATATTTTCTAGAGGGAATTTTATATTTGTAGGTGAACGTTGATAAAGCAAAATCCTTTGATGAAACTTTAACTCAATCCATTTATTCTCAGAACTCGTCTGTGTATACTTTTTAAATAAAATGTTATTTACTGAGAAAATGAATAAATAACGTCAGTCATTAATTATTGTTTGTAGGTATTTCTAATATTTTCATAGGTATGTACAGTAATTTAACCGCCTCAATGTTTATGAGGGTTATGTCGCACGTTAGTAATGAGAAGATGCCTAAAATAAATATAATAACAACACAAACTATCTTAAATTTAATGTTTTAGAAACTAAAATGTATAAGTATCATTCGTAGATATAATAATAGGTACTTATGTCTTCAAATAACATCATCCGTTCAAATCCTATTAAGTAAAACAAACAACTCGACGTTCCAAGTAATTCATGTATAATACGCCTATAAATCGTTTGTTTATATGAGAGTGACGTCACGGACGTTGACAGCTGCGTGTACGTTAGCGTTCGCTGCTCGAATTTAATATATTAGCACTGTTAATATTTAAGTAAATCTCGCGATTTCTTGCCTGGAGGGACTCCTAAAGTGTGTGCATTATATGGGTGGTAAATTCTGTGACGATTTGAAACAAGGATTAGTACATCATAATCTTTAATCTGCACACATACCCACACGTTTCAAGTAAACAAAAACAATAACTTCAAATTACGTGAATAAGTGTAAAATTGAACAAATAAATAGATACCATTGCAATGGCTCCGAAGTGCAACGCCTGTGGAAGATTTTTGGCGGCGGTCGAGGCGGTGACGTGCCCGAAATGCACCGCAATGAGTCACAGGGCCTGTGTCGGTGTTCCCCCGTCGGCACAAGTGGATGGCTCGTGGCTGTGTCCCGAATGCAGAGCCAGGATGCCGAGGGCCAACGCAGACAGCACCCCTGTGAGACGGGCAGTTGGCATGCAGATGCACAGTATGGACGTGTCGTGCCTGGAAGACCAGCTGAACACCACTGCACTGGATACCACCATGGAGATGCAGACGATGCACGATCTCTGCCTGGATGTCCGCACTTTTCGTGAGGAAATGAAGAAGGCCAGCGAGGAATGCAAGGTGTGGAAGGCGGAAATGCTGGAGCTTCGGTCATTTATGGCTACAATGGGAGACAGAATGACGCAGCTAGAGGAGCGGATTGGTGTGATTGAGAAGCAGGTGTCGTCTCAACAAGCAGATGAAGGTGCCATAAAGTCACTAGAGACTACCGTTTCGCAGCTGAAGAGGGACCTCAATGAGCGGGATCAGGAGCTGTTGCTTAATGATGTGGATATCGCAGGAATACCAGAAGAAGAAGGTGAGAGTGTCCAGCATCTTGTGTTGGCCAGCGCCGCCAAGCTGGGTGTCTCTCTGGACGAGAGGGACATTGTAAGCTGCAGGAGGGTGGGCATTATCAGGCTGCCAACAGAAGCTGAGCCTCGTCCTCGTGCCATCACGGTGCGGCTGGCACGGCGTTCCACTAGGGACCAAGTGCTAAAAGCAGCTCGTGTCCGGAGAAGCCTAACCACTGAAGGACTAGGTTTGCGTTCGCCTCCGCGGCCCATGTACATCAACGAGAGGCTAACGCGAGAAAACCGACTCCTATTCAACAAGGCTCGGGAGCTGGCCAGGAAGACCGGATGGCGGTTTATCTGGACGCGGGAGGGCCGGGTCTACGCCCGCCGGGAGCACGGCGAGCCTGCCAGGCGCATCAGGTGTGAGGAGGATTTGAAAGGGGTTTTTGGAGGGGGACCCGTTTGAGAACCCTAATCAGACCCTAAATGCCCTAAACGTACTTTTTCTATTTGTCTTTCCATTGTTGTCGTGTCCATTCAAGTTGTATTGTTTTTTGTGCTATTTAATTTCAAACTACACTGTTGCTTCCACTTTTAGAACTGAGCAGTGTTATCTTTATGCCTACAAATGCCGCGTATTTTATATATTTATAATTTCTATATTTATAATTTCATTTAGCCTATTACATCCATTCCGTTTTATTTACTCAGTCACCATTCATATTAAAACTACAGAACACAACTTATACACCGAACCGCACTCGCGAAACCGGTTTGTTATTTCATCTCACTCGCGTCGCACTACTGTTCGACTTTTGCCTATTATCCACAGCTCAACAGCTACGTATCGAATATCGTACAAAATACGACGTGTGCCGATCGGTACACACTCATTTTATAATTATTTTAATAGAATCAGGCGCAAATAAACAACGTAAGCTACAGTTAGGTTTACTTAATGCTGGTTCTCTCGGTACACGTCACGACGAATTCATAGTAGCTGTGGAAAAGCATCACGTCGACCTACTGGCAATAAACGAGACGTGGCTGCGTGAGGGACAGGACGCGCGCGCACCGGCGGTGCCGGGATACAGACTGAGACACGTTCCGCGACCGAGCTCCGTGCGCTCGCGCGGCGGTGGAGTGGGTTTTTATGTACGCCTAGGAGTGAGCGCGCGGGTTCTGCCCCACCCTCCATCGGAAAATGTCGAGCAGATGTGGTTATGCCTAACAGTGAGTGGAAAGAAGATAGTTATAGGGACTGCGTATAGGCCGCCGTGGCTGAATATTGATATATTTCTCGATGCGGTGTCTTTGTCATTGGAAACGTTTACATGGTGTGACAATGTTGTATTGTTGGGTGACTTTAATGTTAATATGCTCAGTGTACATGATAATAACTGTATTAAGTTAGGTAATTTTTTGACATGCAATAGATTGGTTCAATGCGTACATAACCCAACACATTTTACGTCACACAGCGAAACATTGATAGATTTAGTTTGTACGGATATCAAGGGATGTAATATCTTGATAGATCACATACAAGACTTGGGTAGTCACGCTTTTATAGTGTGTGAGGTAAATATTAAGAAATTCAAACCAAAGCCAATCAAATTGAGACGCCGAGCTATTGGGGATGTAGAAGGGGAGTTATTTAGAGAACATATAGTAGGTTTAGATTGGAGACGTATATGTGAATTAAGTGACGTGAATGAAATGGTGAAGGAATTTAATTGCTATATAATAAATATTTTTGACATACATGCGCCACTGAGGACTGTAAATATTAAGTTTCATCAATATCCATGGCTCACATATAATATTAAATTGATGATGAAACGACGGGATGAAGCTTGGGCTAGGGCGCGTCAGTCTGGACGCGTCGAGCATAAGGAATATTATAAGGACCTTAAACGCTGTGTCGATCGGGCTATTGACACGGAAAAACGGGTATATTTTAATCAATACATTAATGACAAAACTAATGATCCTCGCGTCGTATGGACGCATATAAAACAACATGTGCGTTTAAAAACAATGCCTGACAACCCAGGCACTATTTGCAGTGACCCTAACGTAGTTAATGGTCATTTTTTAAATGTTCCTGGTGATGACAGCGTGGACATATCCCAATTGACTTTTTTTGAATATAATTGCATAGTTTCCAATCAATTTAATATACAACAGGTTAATGAAATCGAGGTTCTAAAAATATTGAAAAGTTTAAAATCAAATGCCGTAGGATTAGATGGTATCTCTCTTGACATGATATTGTTGACTTTGCCACAATCCCTTGCAACAATAACGTCAATTGTAAATAGGTCGATCACCACAGGTGTTTTCCCTAAAGACTGGCAGAAAGCGCTGATTAAACCAATACCAAAGAAATTGTTGCCGACCTCTTTGTCTGATTTGCGCCCTGTCAGTATTCTGCCATGCTTATCTAAGGTTCTAGAGAGAGTTGTGGCAGATCAAATGAAGATATTTTTGGAACAAAATGATATCCTCCCTCAGAAACAATCCGGTTTCCGTAAGGCCCACAGTACCGCAACGGCGCTGCTTCAAGTGGCCGATGATGTGTTGGCTGCTCAGGATAGTGGGGAGGGCACTTTGTTGGCTTTGTTGGACTTCTCGAGAGCTTTCGACTGCATTAGCGTCACACTACTATTAGCAAAGTTGCATTATTATGGTTTCAGTCCATGTGCTGTGAGATGGTTTTATAGTTACTTTGAGCACAGAACTCAATGTGTAGGGGTGTCAGATGATGCTGGTGAGACAAGAGTATCTGATCACTTGGCTGTTAATCGAGGGGTTCCACAGGGTTCAATTCTGGGTCCACTTCTGTTCATTATTTATAGTGCGGACGTGGTTGATCATATACATAATTGTAAGTACCACATCTACGCTGATGATATACAGCTGTACATTTCGAGTAAGCCGAAAGATGTTCACGAAGCAATTACGTACCTCAATGAGGATCTTGGACGGATAACAAATTGGGCTAAGTGCAATTCCCTAGTACTAAATGGAAATAAGTCCAAATATATGGTGCTGGGTTCTAGGGATCAGATAAGAAAAACCATAAACAGGGGAATTAGTGTGTTGATCGAGGGGGAGCCAATAGAGAGGGTAACAGAAGCTAAAAACTTAGGACTTCTAATGGACGAGGAAATGCGCTTTGAAAAACACGTCAATAATATAGTAGGAAACTGTTTTTATAGACTGAAAGTATTATATCAAATACGTAAATATCTTTCTACTGACAATCGCATTAAATTATGCGACTCTCTGGTTCTATCTAAGTTCAACTATATGGACGTGGTCTATGGCCCCCGACTGCTGGCGCGTACCAAGAAAACTATCCAACGTGTGCAAAATGCATGCGCCCGTTTTTGTTTTTCAATCCCGCCGAGAACACACGTTACGCCTTATATAACTAATGCTAAAATATTAAAAATGAACTCACGCAGGGCGTTGCACTTCGCGGCACTGCTTTTTGGTATGATGAAAAACAACACTCCGACTTATCTACTAGATAAATTAGTTTGGACAAGGGAATTCCACTCGCACAAGACCCGTCGCTCCAGCAGCACTCTCGTTCTTCCGCCGCACCGAACCGTTGCCTTCCGGGGTAGCTTCAGGTTTGCCGCCTCCAAGTGCTGGAATGACTTGCCACCGCCATTACGTCGTCTGCAAACATTGTACACTTTTAAAAAGAAATACCGGGAACACATTTTTAACGAACAAATACTGGAGTAGGTTACTTGTATGCTTACCTAAAGGTTTCAGACGATCAAGCACGGAAGTGGGCAGGACGATCGAGACTGCTGTAGCCTGACATCACTACTTGAAAATTGAAATTTTTTCTCTCCGGACATACTATTTGTAACACCATTATAACACCATATTAAATACTTGTTTCATGATTATTATTTTATTTCTAATGACATCATAACTATATATTTGACACTAATTGAAATTGAATTATATGTTTAGACGACCAATACTGCTGGAATTTATTTACTTTTTATTTATTTTTTTATTTTTTGTTTGTAGGTGCGCGTGTAACGCTCGGAACAATATGGGATGAACTAAATTGTCGAATCGCGCGCAATCAATCATTCGATTGCACAAACCGGTTTTGCGGGCGTCGAGACACTCAACAACGCGTAACAATGTCACTCTTTACGAATATTACACATTAACACAATTACTACACACACACCTATACAAACAGTTTTATCTTTTTATTAGTATTCTTTTCATTAGTATTCTTAATAAACGTAGTCATATCATCCTTACCGATTTCCCGCCTTTTGTATTTATCTGTGCACTAATATTACTATTTATGTATGTTTATCTAGACAATTTTATGCAGCTTTTTTATTTTTTTATTTTACCAATGGTCCGTGACCCTCACTCGGCATGGGGCACACTGAAAACCAGCGCCGTGGCCTTCGTCACCGTGGGCCACGGCATATGCTGAGTGGGGTCCCGTTGCAGTGGGCATCTTGTTGGTGAATGGGTGGCACTGCTCAGTTTACTCTTGTTTTTATTTTTTCTTCTTTTATTATTATGTGCCACTGTCATGTCTATGTAATTGCCTGTATTTGTGTGATGTCCACTGTAATAAATGTATCTTTCTTTCTATATGAACGAACTAAACCTAATCCAATCTAGGCTTAGTTTAGGGAGGGTGTTGCTCGGTTTGTGTTAAATCTATAGGAATTTGTGGTTTTATCAACTAGCTGTGCCCGCGACTTCGTACGTCTGAAAATAGTTTGAATATTTTTCCCGTTTTCACGACATTTTTCATTGATGCTCTGTTCCTATTGGTCGCAGTCTATAGTCTTCCTCGATAAATGGGCTACATTTTCAACACAAAAATCTTTTCAAATTAGTGCAGTTGTTCCAGAGATCGTTCTACCACACAAACTCGTCAGCTTTAAAATATTAGTATAGAATTGTCTCATAATGTCCTGATAAGGATTTAATGCGAAGTTCACTATTGAATACTAACTTGGTGTTTGATATTTTATACGTATTGAATTTCGATATGTCGTTCAAACTCAATCACGAAAGAAGGACGGCTGAAATAAACGAATCCTTTATTCCTTCTACCTGAAGATACCTCTATATTCAATCTGAAAGTTCCTCATGAGGTGTCCTAATAAAATGTTTTGTTTCTTGTCGAAGCGTACGCCGACTATAAGTGGATTGGATTCCGTAGGTATTTTATGTAATTAATGAGCTTTTTAAGCTAAAATATAATAAGAACGTCATTAATTGTTTCGTTGCTACGGGATCAAAGACAATTAAACCTCTGAAATGACAAGAATAAATGATAGGTTTATGGTCCATTATTTTCCACAACCTACATAAAAAAACTAGTAAAGTATACTATCACCCGTATTCACAAACGATGTTTGCTCAAGTGACGCAGCAATAGAGCTCTATGATTGGTTCACGTGTGAACCTGTGCGTCCACGCGCACTGTGAGACCTCATAGTAATGTTTGTGATTAGGGGCGTAATACATACGACAGCAGAAACTACGCACTGTGAAATTTTGTCGTTGTCAGCTTGTAATCGCATGTGCTTTCTCGTACGACAAAGCACGTATGTGACAATGCCTTATTGTGACAGCGTGACTTCCGAATTCACTCTCTATCCCTCAAAGATCCAAGTCTTTATGGAAATATTTGTTATTTTTACGTGTTTTTACGAACGATTGATGGATTTTTGTGTTTGGCTTCAACCCAAGTCTATTCTTAGCTATACAAAAAGTAGGTACATTAATGAAAATAAATTTATTCTGAGAAAAGGTATTGCATCCTTGTTATTACGCTGGATTATTCATGTTATTCATAACATTTTTATGGTAAATTCATAACATACTTTCACTTTAAAATAGTATAATAGTATTTAACAATTCCTTAAAAGTATCTATATTTTCTGCTATCCCTATCAATCCTATTTATCAACTCAAAATTTTTAAGTCGTACGTGGGACACTATTTAAGTTGTGAGCCTAACTATGAAAACAAAGTAGTTTATTATTAAAATGGTATTTATTGCGTTTATTGGTATTGTCTTTCATGATTTATGTACTTTTTAATGTGTTCGAAACACTTTTCATAGCATTTTTTCCACTCAGCTTGAGGCACCTCCAAAGCATGGTTTTTGACCGCACCGACAGTTGCTTTTGGCTACATAAATCGCTGTTCACGCATTTAATTTTAATATATGGGTACCAAAAGAAGTGTTTAGATTCCAAGCAAGAATTTTGTAGCGTTAGATCTGTTTATTTCATATTTTGAGTGTTCAAATAGTCAGTTGTTTGACGAGACGTGTAAAATCTCACATTTTCGTCACGAATGGCGATTCGACTATGCTGGTCAGTTTCCCTTATTAACTGAAGACTTTTGGAAAAAAAAGTGGCTGTTTACTATTAAGAATGAACCATTCTATATTTCTCTAGTGACGTTTCTGTCATATAATCGGATATTTCGGAAAAATAGGCGACCGTAACTTTCAAAGTGTTCCGAGCGCATGGGACTTTTGTTGGAATTGGTTCATCTTAAAACACCTCCATAGTCGATAGCTGTTTATTTTCAGGATCATTATGTATAGATCCTTAATTCGTCAACTGTCACAATTTTAAAAACGGCTTTTAAAGCTTTTTAAACGTATTTATCAAACATTTCCAAGGACTAAACGACACAAGCGTCCTATTGAGCGTTTGAAAAATTTTGTGACATCCAGCGAGAAAAAAACGTATTAACCATAATATGGTCATACAATATTTTATTACTGCTAGTGGAATTAATGCCTAGGATTATCTCAATCCTACGATATATTACATGACGAGGTTTCTCTTCAATTTTTCTGACAACATCAATGTTTTCCGCCACTATTAGTAATTTTGGACGACTTTCGCATAGTTCACTGGTGAGCCAATGACATACAATATTATACTTCTTAAACTAGCGTTTACAATGGTAAAGGACAGATCTTTATCACCAAAAGTAAAATTTAGCTGACCGCTTCAGTTTTGTATTGATTAGCCACGTCGAAAGTCATAATAAATCTTCGCGCGAAAATTCCCGCAAGTCAATTCCATGTTTTTGTAGTCAAGATAATTTTCAATTCAATGTTAATAATACAAAACGTGCTCAAATGATAAAAAGTTTTGAATAAGGTTGTAGTCAAAAATGTCAAACTTTTCATTAAAAGTATCAGATGTCGTCTAACAACACGTTCTGTTGTCGAGGCTCACAACTTAAATAGTACCCTAGTACTACTTACCTATGTCTGGATGCAGGCGGCGCAGGACCGATCTTTGTGGAAATCCTTGGGGGAGACTTGTCCAGCAGTGGACGTCATTCGGCTGAAACGAATGAATTACCTATGTCAATATTTTATTTGAAAGTCATCAATAGGTAACAAATCGTCTTAAAAATTAATAGCCTAACATTTCCGTTTTACGATGGTTAAAATAAAGTAAACTTTTATATAATAATGAAATGGAGATTATGAACAGACACCTCAGCACTCTCGGCCCAGCCATTCGAAAAACACGAACGCCCTTTCCAACTCAGTCGGACATTTCATGAGGTTCAACGGCTGGGGAACACTAAAAGGTACCCGCATCGGGTTCCCCGTTTATCCTTATCGGGGGTGTATCAAGCCTAAGGGACCCCGTCCAATTTTATACCCGACCCGAGCCCTTTGTCCCTTGGTGTCGCGGGAATGTTTTCTTATCTCCCCTTATTATTTTAGCACTAAACTCTTTTTCAATATATCCCATTGAGTGCTGGAAACGCTGATTGATGGAGCCGTCGAAGTTCGAAGACTGATTTTGTAAGTTTAGTTGTAGTTAATGAGAAAGCGTGAAAATAATAGTTGAACGTTTTTCATCTGTTTCTTTTGTCCACGACACGAACTTCTGTTGTTTATTATAACAACAAATATACAGATCATTATGACTAAAACTTGGTAAAGTCGAGAGCGTATCTTCATCTTAAAGGCCGGCAACGCACCTGTAACGCCCCTGGGTCTGCGGGTGTCTATGGGCGACGGTAATCACTTACCATCAGGTGATCCATCTACTCGTTTGCCTCCTGTCACCATAAAAAAAAAATCATATAAATATAGACTTTGCTTGTAGTATTGTAAGTTTGTTTCTAAATTCAAATAATGTATGGGAAAACTAAGCAAAAACCAGAGGAGAATACGGTCAGCTGTCGGTCAGTGGCACATCAGCTAAACATTATAACATCTAGGATAGTTATTAAAGGGTCGATTTTGCAACAAAAGAGTATAGTTCTATGGCGATTGTACTAGGTCGCACAATGTGCTAGGTCGTAAATACCTCCCACAATACATTTCAGGAAGGATAGCGATAAATCGCCTGTGTAGTCAGCACTTTGCCGAAAAAGGACAAACGGTTTCGGTACTCGACACACGCTATTTGATCGTAAAAGCTAGTTATTTTTTGAAGTAACTTCTCCTAATGGAATGCAACCAAATGTACTAACATTTTGTGCCCTAAAGTCGACCTTAAATATTTATAACAACTCAATACGGTACAGATCTACGTTGACAAAAAGAAACATGATTATAATTTTATTAATAAACATAGACTCCTACGAAGGTTATGTCGCAAAGTTTTTAAACAATTTCTTAGGTATCAATTATATCATTGAAACCTATCCTACTAAGCATCTGGTACAGTACAGTAGACAGTACAATAAACTGTATATTTAAAGCATTTTTTTGCTATCAGAACCACATAGAATGCCATAGAGTTTAAGGTTGATGTGCCATAGTCTATTAGACCGTACCTAAGAGATAATAAAAGGATTCCAGCCATCAGCCAGACAGCGCGATGCCGCTCACGTCTCCGCAATAAAGAAACTTGAGGACTATTCCGAGAAACGTCATCCAAAGTTCTGAATGTTGCCATCCCTCTCACGCAAAGCGGGAAACCAGCATGAGCGACGATGACAGATAGATCTGAAACTACGTACACAGCCTTTCTGAGTAGCCCTCCTTATCCCCCATTGATACGATCGGACGTTACTCTTTATGGGGACTCGCTTATTACCATCCGGGGCATTCATGGGCTGGCATAAAAACGAATGACCATGTCAAGGGAATTATGGTAATCGAAATGCGAGATCTTCATTTGTTCTGTGATCGATGGAAGAACAAGGACGTCATTATGTTGATATGCTAAGTAGAGAGACCCAAGAAAAAATCTCAATCGGTTTGGCTGATGTCCTATCTGTTGGGTTTTCAATATTATTGTCAAGTTTATATTGAATTTTATGAACAATCCACAAAGACTATCAAATAAGCCTGTTACAGTTATGCCTCTGCAAAAAAATAAACTGTATCGGTAATGTTATTGCTACGGTCGCAGAAATGGCAAAATATTTATAATAAAGTCTTCCAATCGAGTTTCTTTTTATGAAAGTAAATAATGGTAACTATTTATGTTTTCCGGGCAAAAGAGTAGGCAAAATTTATTATAGGTGAATGTTTTCAGTCTGAAACGTAATATGTGTACATTACATTTTACACGTTCCAAAAGCGTGCAAAGCTCGTAATGGATTTGTACACGCACATAATACAAAATAATCCACAACTATCTCTCACTACTGATGATATTCATACAACGTACGAATACACAAAGCGCTCGAAAATACCAAATATTGATACACTACATTTATGCATTAGGCTAGAAACTTTTTAGAGAGTCGTAAAATACTTTGTGACTAATCTAACGTATAAAGGTTTAAAATTTATCACATGAACACATTTTTTGAGCTTTCAATCATAAATTCAGTGGTTACTTAGAAGAGAAGCTTCAAAAATATAGTGCAAACATGGGAAAATTTTTCGGAGATAAGAGTGTAGGTACCTAAGCTATCTAATCTACCTAAGGCCAACCAACCAATCCGGGAATCATTACTTTTATTTTTACTTCATTTGGGGAGGCCTATATCCTATGTTCAGCAGTGGACGTCCTGTGGCTGAGATGATGAAGCGATCTAATCGATAAGGAGATGAAACAACAAACTCAAACAAAACGTGAAAGTAGAGCGATGACAAAATCGTTCAGCATTATAATCATTTGTAAGCGTTTCGCGCATGAACTTACATATTTTGCTATGGGCGCGGCTCTACATCGAATACACATTCATTCCGGGCCATTACACGCAGGTTCATGTTAGGATTTATTCAATTTGCTGTTGTGACGAGCCTACGTGTACGTGTGTCCTAGAAAATATCGCCTATTTCGTGATAAAATACACACGATTACACGCAAAAACTTCGTTTAGGCGTAGATAGAAAAGTTTTCCGCAAATAGGATCTGATTGTATCAGATCCACTGAAATGGTACTTTTCTTATAACGCTGTCTCTTACGTATCGTTATTTAAATTGTTTTTCATGTTATCGTTTGCAGCTATTATGAAGCACACTGATATTGTTTAACCGCAAATGTGGCTCAATCGACATAGGTATTGCATTCTATGCAATGATTACGGTATGTATAGACTACGCTATTCAAATTCAACTTTACGCATAGGAATTAAGAGCCATATTGAACTATCAGGATGACTGATACACACACCCTGATTATTGTTCAATAGAGTTGATATTGAATTTGAACTTTACAGTACTCGTGGTATGATACAAAATTGAATTGGTAAAGTTTTGACAACTTATTTCGTATACAACCACCAACAAACAATAATGGGTGAGATTGGAGTCCATTAGCAAGCTCCGTATTGCACGACTTTCCATGAGCTTTATTGTTGAATAAAATCGCGCTTTTGAATTCATAAAACAATCAAACGGATTACTCATCGTCTCGTATCATTTTTAAAAACTTGCGTTGTTGTTTTACAAGTTCTTCTGATTAATTTCGTTGCGGGTCCAATGACAGTTTAACCGGGACAAGCTTGACCTTCACTGGTTGGGTTTTTATTGGCGGTCAGGCTGTAGATTCTGGCTACACAGGAGTTGCAACGGTGGGAACGAGAGATGGAAATAGTTCCGTATTGTTTTAAAATACGAGAAGTTATGACAGGTGATCATCGCGGATCTACAAAATATGACATACAAAATAACATCACTAGATAGTAGATACGTATAATTCATAATTTATTAAAATTCATTGCATCACGTAGTACAGTATGACATAGATATATTTTTCAACTTGAATACTGTGCTTCACAATTAAACGTAAAGTAGCATTTCAATATAAAATCTCTTGTAAGGTTCTAGTATTCATTCACAACTGATTACATTACCCCACACGACATTATCTAATATCCGTGGATATTAGATAACATGATCTTGCTTTGGCCAGCCTAATTGGGAAATCTAATACCCAATTAGTGCACACAATCTGCACAGAGGCGACACGTATGAAGTGTTGTAATATGTTTCATCTCTATACCTGAGGGTATTTTCCTGTGTATTCTCAACTATGGTTAGTTCAGTAATATAAACGTGAAATTTTGTGAACGCCGTAGCTCTAGAATTGAGAGCTCGTATTGCATTGCACAGTGTAAATGCAAACCGGCATTTAGCTTCTACCACAGAATATGTTGAGATTGGCAGCCGCAAACCCGCATTGGTTTTGCACCAATTTAGCAATTGAGGGTATACAAAGTTTGCCTAACACTGACAGGAACGATCTAAACAATACAATGTAAAGGCCGATTCACACATATCAGTGAAGTCACAATTCAGGCTCAGTACCGGCACAGTGCGAAATATTCTTTCATACAGTTTCTATGAACGCATCCCCACTTGTCAGTGTCAGTGACGACACAGTCACACAGTGCTCTCAGTGTCAGTGCCGACACCGGCAATCACGGACGTATTCGTTGACGACGATATTTTTTGTCGGATCACGGACGCCGCCGCGGCATCAAAAACAATAGTTTCTGAACAAGAATATTGAAACAGCTCTCTGACATTTAAAAATATTCAAAATATTTCACTGACGCAACACTGTAGCATTGATACTGAACTGAGCGGACACTGTGACGGAACTGTGACTTCACTGATATGTGTGAATCGGCCTTTATAGGGATTTAGTGTTAATAAACTAAAATAGTAGGTAGCCCCCACTAGGTGGACCGACTATTTGGTGAAGGATGCAGGACCGGTCGTTATGGAAATTCTTGGTGGAGGCTTTCGTCCAGCTATGCACGTCATTCTTTTGAAACTAACGAAACTTAAATAATACTTGTACTTTAGAGGCCCTCCCAATCCATCTGGCCAGGGCGGGGAGTGTAGGCCAAATCCCCCATTTGCCTCTGGTAAGTTAGAGAGGCTCCTGCAGTTGAAACTAAATGACCGGATGATGATGATGATGATTTTAAAACTGCATACAAAGCGTATCTATTGCATTTTTACGTAAGCTCAGTGTCTTCTTCCATGACACATTTTCTTACTGACATTCGATGACGTACAGTGTGCTTACCATGAGTTTACGTTAGGTGAGCTCGCTAGCGAATACGTAAAAAAATTCTATGAAGATTTTATTTCTTGAAAGTAGCCGCTAGGGGCGCTGCACAATATGTCATACATTTAAATGTCATTTTTTTACGCAGTCGCTAGCGAGCTCACCTAACGTAAACTCATGGTAAGCACACAGAATCAAACTTTTCAGAGTTTTATTTCCCGGGTATAGATCGCAGAAGTGCGATCCAATAATCGTAAACTGGAGCGTGCATGTAATGCAGCCGAGCGCACGCTGCGGGTGTGCTAATATGCCGACGCCATTTTATTTTCAGGTACGTAAGAAGTGTATGTATGCACATTACGATAATGTACCTAATGTCTGTCAAAACTTTTGAAAAACGAACAGTAGCCACCACACATGTAAAGCTCACTCGCCTTCGTCACCTTCGTGAATTGCAACAACTACTCTTGGTACTATCTAGCTATCATAGTAATATCGCTTTATTGGATTCTATCAAGATATCGTAGTTTTTTGTTCATATTTTTGCTTCGATTGGTAAGTATTTTAAATACTTTTTCCTGTTCTTGTTTTGTTTTTGCCGATATTCATGTGTCAGTCAATCAATAAAATAGGTCAGTGGGTTAACCATAAAAATAAATAGTAATATGTATTGTATACACGTATGGCTATATTAAATAGGTAATTAATAAATGACAAGTACGTACTTCATTGAAAAACCATGTAGAGCGCATAAAGCGAGTTAAAAAAATCGACAAATAAAAAATCTGCAATGAAAACACTAAAACATTCATGATTGTTTTCAATTCAGTTCACCGCTGCAACATCTTTATTTACACTCGAGACAGGTTTTAAACACCTCTATTTTTTATTCAAAAACAGCAAGATGAAACACTTAATTCTTTCGCACGAGTCTCATTACGCTGCCATAGAATATTCCACGCTGCGGTAGGGTTGCCAGATTGAATTACCCCATTATCGGGAGAAAAAATAAGTTGTCGCGATTTTGGGACTTTGGTTGGGAGAAACAATGAAAGAATAACATTACTCTGGTTCTGGCCTTGTTCCGAAAAGCGCAGCGTGTGACATTCTCCCATCCAAGACCTTAATAAAGGCAGCATGACGGCGCTGAAGGCAGGCCGCTACCAGTCGGACAATCTGGAAATGCTTAGGCTATGTTCAGCAGTGGACGTCCTGTCACTGTGGCTGAAACAATTATTTTTTTATGATTATGATTGATTAAAATTAAACATACATGTCAGGTAAGCATGCCAGATTATTTATTTTGTACTGTCAGTCGGTCATACAAAAATTCGGGAAGATCGCCAAATCGCAACCATCTGACAACCCTAGCTGCGCTCGAAATTCTGAGAGGGTCTCGCCTCTCCTCTGCCTTTATTTGTATGAAAATAAGACAAAACTCGGCCGTCTGTCCTCGGAGCTCTAAACAAGTGGACGGGAATAATTAACAGCGCTCTCTGCACTTGTAGTGCACTGTGAATGGCATTGTAATAACCTTTTTGTAAGCTCTTTCTAGTTTCGTGAATGCATAAGTGAATTGTATGATAAAATGCAAATGCATTCGAGATTGCATTCAGTTGTTAGAAGGTCATGTTCAATATTTCTCATTTTTAAAAGCAAACTGTCGATCTTTTAGTAACTTACTAAAAATACTTTGCGAAGAGTATTAATGGTAAAAATTTGTGAACAGTGAATATTGGCTAGAATAATTGATAGGTCATACAAAAGTATCTTTTAACCGTTTAACGATTAACTAATCTAATCTTAGTACATATGTCCTATTATTTAGAGGCTATACAATAAAACACTACAATTTAAAATATATAAAGTTACTTTGTATTAGTAAGAAGAAACGGCAAAAGAATCAGTGTATCCTGAAAAACTAATTAAGCTTCTTTCAGTCCGCATCTGTTTCAAAATACAAATTGAAAAACTTTAATGAAAAAACCTTCAGAGACGATTTCATACAATCTTATCTGAAAGAAAACTGCTTGTAAAAGTTTTACGCGAAACCTTTCACCGATATATTCCGGAAAGTTTTCAGATATCGCCCTATTTTTTCATACTAGCTTTGCAAAATTCTATTGTTTTGCGAATAGAATTAAATTATCTATTACATTGATTTTAGTCGCAAAACAATATTTCGTATTCTGGCATTTACGTAACGTTATTAACAAGAATATAATATCACATATCGTTTTGTTGGCATACTTAATTTAAAACATAAAAATCTAAATGCCTACAGCTATTTTCATGTGTCTTGTACGAGTATACCTTTAAAATAAAGGTATGTCTAAGTTCATCCTTGCGTTATAAGATAAACTTGTGTACTTTATTTTTCATTCGACTTCAGGCCGAGGTAATCAAACTTTCTACATAAATAAATAAATACAAATCGTAGAATATACGTAAAAATAACGAGGATTTTAAAACGTACGGCGCCAAAGTAAGTAGCGTATAAATTTTAATGCGCACCTTAGCACGTAAATTGTGAGTTACACTCGCGTCTCTTCTGCGGCTGTACGTGACTTTATTTATTCTATGTATGTACTTTATTTTGTTTATTTTAAATTATACTGGATGAAGTAACAAAATTGTGTAAGCTTTGGATTTGTAACGCCAAAAATATAACATTAGTTTTATTTATAAAGCCTTAGAGGTTTTAAAACAAATACAAGGGTTTGCTATTAAATCACAAGTCAAAGTAAATATTGTATCTGTCTATTATGTTTGCTGAAAGTAAAGATTACAGATATTTTAACAAAGATAAAAAGGTGAACAAATATTCAGTTTTGATATTTTTGACTAATGTTAAAACCGCCAGAGTTTTTCAAGTAATTTTTATTTTAGTTTGAGTAGTAACTCTAAATGTTAAGAAAATTTTTAATAACTAATGTTAAAATGTCGTAATTTAATATATGGATTGATTTATTACACTCTTCCGACCTTTACTATAATAACAAACTTGGCTCACATGTAAGAAAACGAACTATTGTTATATTCTAATTAGGCCTCAACGAACTATTGTTATATGTAGTAGGCGAGAAAAGCCTTTGTTGCACAGCCTCTTTTGTTATTGTAGCGCTTAATTGCGTAGGTTATTATTTCGCCTTTTAATTGATAATTCTGAACGTATTAAGCTTAGATTAATATGATTTTAAATACTTTTTTCTAAAGCTCTAAATACTACGATGATCCTTCTGAAGGATTCTAAGCAGAACGATTTAAAAAATGTGTACCTTTAAGTATTTAATAGACGTTTCTAAAGTTTCATGTTTTAGCATTACTGCAGTAGGTAGTTAATGTCATAGTATTCAGAGCTTTAGAATAATTTAGATTGGCCCTAAGGTTGACTGGAGGAGATGCCGACTGGCATTAAGTCCGCCTTATGTACAGTGATGTGTGCAAGTAAGTTCTAGATAAATAAATAAAAAGTTTTCTAAATCCTATTCACTTATTGGTTCAGAAGTTATCAATTAAAAGGAGAAATTAAACCGAAGAAGGATTCCAATCTTGTGTGAGATCTGACGTGAGGTCTGACAACGCTAATAAACATTTCAGAAACTTACGCCCGTATTCACAAACATTACTATGAGGTCTCACAGTGCGCGTGGACGCACAGGGTGACTCATGAACCAATCACAGAACTCTATTTAATGCTGTGCGTTCGATTTGCTGCTTCACTTAAGCAAGCATCGTTTGTGAATACGGGCGTTATTGTTGTTTCAAAGTTAAGTATTATTACCACTGAAACTCACGAAATGCAATATCTTAAACCAAAGGTTAATTAATATTTGTACACGAGCAGACAGTGTTTATTGAGCATTTCGTGTGTCTGCAATTACGCGAGATAGAGATTAATTCGACAGGCATTTGTCAACAGCTTTTATTTGTTGTGGTAATTAAGCTACCTTCAGTTTTATTGGCAACTTCTCTCCATTACACCTTATTGAGTACAAAAAGATATTTACAGCTACTATAAAATGACGAAATTTTCAAAAAAAAATTATTGTATTGTGGTTAATAACTACAATTGCAAAAAAAAATACTGCTCACGTAGCTTGTGAACGATTGTGTATGGGTTACAGAATACTTCACAAGGATTGCACCCGTTCTGTACGTAGCTTGGTAGTTCAGCTAGCTATTAATTACATAGTTTAACGTGAAAAAATGAAGATACAGTTTATATTTCTTGAGTGATTTACATAAAAAACGAGTGTTGGACAATATCTACAATGGTGAAAATAATGGGTATTATAATATAAACTATATTATGTTGTAAAATATGTAGGTATGTATGTAATTAAAATATCATTGTTTATCCTCATATTGAAGGCTGGTCACCGTAAAATTGAAACACCGCTTTGAAACCAGATTTTACGCTAACAAAGCTTGGAGCTTGGTCAGTTAAGTCAATTTGAAAGTATAATGTTGCTCTACAGCGTTTATTTCATGCTACCAAGAGTGTTAGATTGCTGAGCACAGGGTTTAGTGTGAGTTAACATCAAACGTCGTCACTAGCGAGCGCGTTAAAAAATATATGAAAATTTTAGTTCTTGAAAGTTTCCGCTAGGGGTGCTGTACAATCCGTCGTACATTATATTTTCAAAATAACTATACCGTCGTAGAGCAGGTAAGCCCTTGTCCCCTTTCTTCATCATCATCATTTCAGCCATAAGAAGTCCACTGCTAGGCATAGGCCTCCCCCAATGACCTCCTTAATGACCGATTGGTGGCCTGCATTCAGCGCCCTCCTGCTACCTTTATGAGGTCGTCGGTGCACATTATTAGTGGACGTCCTGCGCTTTCCGGTACTTGGCCTCCACTCCAGAAACTATGAATATATGAAATAAGGCTCTACATATTGTGTCTTAAGACCTGATTTGTGTTATCACATAGAAGGCTATTTATTAACCCTTATAAATAATTAGGCTTACGCTAGTAACCATGACACAGCGAAACGTCATCGTTAGAGGAATCGTAAGCCTCTAGATTTGTACGTAAGCAATTTAGAACAAAGACGTCTATCCCCTTTGCGGGTGTAATAAGATTGTGTCAAATCAGTCTGGCTTAGGTAATTTGAAAATATTGGACGATCAGCTTAATTCATAAGTCCATTTAGAGATAAGCATTCAATTTAATCAGTTACATAAATTATATAAGAAGAGTTTCAGTTAAATATTTGCATCTCACAGCACTCGGATTGCGATTACTTTGGATGAAGAATACTATAAAAAGGCATTAATATACTCGCAGTTTAAAATGATTAAAAGGCAAAGCTGTCTCACAGTCAATTACCGTTAGCAAAATTATAATTCCACCTATTATAAGTGAAATATTTAATATTTATTTATAAATTAAAAGTTCAAAAGCAAAGCCTACGCAGATTAAAAGTTAATCGCTTACTCGGAATCACAACGACGTGGTTGGATTATCTTTTCTCTGAAGTCGTTAAATCGAGAGGAATCTTATTTTAATCCGCGAAATAAAAGTGATTACTTAATCTATTAGATTAAAATATTTTGTTTACAGAAAGTGGTTAGGTATTAAAAAACACCAAAGAGGTTTTAATACATTTTATTCTTCTATTTTAAAAACAAAATAAAATCACTTCATATTTGACAGCTAAAAAAGTTGTTCCTTTTTTAATTTAAATAATTAATTAAATCATACATACCTACCTACATACATATTTCATTTATGTTGATCACAACATACATTTTTGGTGCTGAAACCTTATATATAGGTTTTTTTTTATTATGATGACTACTATTAGCTTTACATAATATTATAAGAACTAAGGTACGTAGAAGCCCGATATTTATCTTTTCAACATCATCATCATCTCATCATCATCAACATCTCGTTTCAACATAGTACCGTGCTAGATGGCTGGACAAATGCATCCTTCAAGGATTTCATACATTTCCACATTGACCTGCTCTCCATCCAGATTTTATAACCTCAATACACCATAATATTAATTAGGTAGCCAAATGTCAATTAATAAATCACAGAATGGATTACACCATCTCCTGCTACTTTTCGTCTTTATTTAATGGCTACGCGTTTTACCTGAGATTTTTTGGCATAAAAATCCTCTCTCCTGTTCATAATTTATGAAAGTTTAATAAAGCGCCGCTGCGAGCGTTTAAGTTCAAATAAAGCTTGGTTCGTCAGCTTTTTAATAATTTACGACGCGGCGCTGCGTGCGATTCCAAATTTTATACTCTGTAGCAAACAAGTTTGTTTTATGAAAATTAATTCATTTAGAACGAGAATTACTGCGCCATAGTTCGCCGTAATGCAGTTTTAGAAAACTAGTTTATTACCTAAACAAATATGCTCATAATCGAGTTTGTTTTGTTTGCTACGCCAACAGTTACTGAGACATTTTGTAAATATTATTCACTGCAAGCGCCACGACTCTGCCAATTTAATTCACAGACATTTAATAACCGTAGTTCCATTGTTTTAGAAAGTTTTGTAAGCGGTCGCATGAGACCACGGTAACAAAACTGATAATTCTATTGTATCTCAATTAGCTGATACTTGAAGGGTTATTATTCTTACTACACTTATTTATCATTAGCAAATAAAAGCGCAATCTCGTCATGAAATAAATTTTAGGTTATAAGTATTGTAACATTGTAACTAATATTATTAAATAAATGCGTTATTTATGCTCCTCTGCTATGTATAGAACCACTAACCTTATTTACACATGCTTAACTTTCACAAGCAAAGTTTTCTCAAATAAATTCCTGAAGTGCAAGTTTCCCATGCTTTTGGCCTCTTGCCGATGAAATTACGGGCATGAAATTTTCATGGTTAATTGTTCATCTGGGCTCAAAACTTTCCCAAAGGAGGTCGCGTTGTTTTGAACTATCCTTTATTATTCACGACAAAAGGAAGAGACTTCGAGAACTTTCGAGTGTTTTTGTTCGTACGTGCTTAGCTTTGGAGTGTTTGATAGGTTACACTTTTGCGAAGGTCATTAGACTTTCTCACTTTTGTATGCTCACGTGATGATTTGTAGATGGAGGCATAGGAGGGCAGAGTCGGGTCAAGGTAACTTAGTAGGTATTTTATTTAAGCATTGTGCCCTAGATTCGAATGGCATGATTCTGTATACAATAATAACGTTACTACGCCGAACCCCATTTAGAAAAATCCTGAAAATTTGTACAAGTAGGTAGTTATACCAGTTGTGTAAGTTTTATTTTCAGTTTTTTTTCTGCTAGGAAGATACGTAATGAGATCTTATTTTTTTTGGGTTAGCTGTGAACCAAACAACCGTAAAATTAGGCGTAGGGTACTTTTTGACGGTCATGATTAAAGTGACGTCATACCCCGCTAATTAAAGGCCGTTGTGTTAGAAACAAAAGACGGAGTGCAATCAAGAATAATGAGAGCTCGGGGGACGCTCAGTAAACAACCGCCATTTGTCATTGTTTTGCTGCGGCGCACGATATTTTCATTTTTTTAGAGTTCTTTTATAAGAAAAACGCTCCTGAATGGATTGTTTTATTGTTTGCGTGTGTATTTAGACCGATCAGTGCGTCAAAGAGAATTGGGAAGAAAAGAAAAATGAAAATTATTAATTTAAAAAGTTTAAATACAAATCTGAAATGTTAAACACAACTTTCAAAAGATAACAAACATTAAAATTTATATTTCTTGGATATATTTTTAATAAAATCTTAACACTTAGCACGATGCACGAGATAGAAGATTTTTTTGCACTTGAAATAGTTTAGTTGTAGATTGGTGTAGTTACTTGTCTTCCAACTGTAGACTGATCCCTCAGTGTATCAGTCCGACTCGCACTTCACTTGTTTTAATTTTTTACATGTAGGTAAGGGCGTCCGGGCGCGCCGCTGTTTGTCAAAATCTACTGCGTACTGGGATCTGGGATTAAAATGATAATGCAAAAAGCGGTTGACGGCCCGGCCTAACTTTATTATTTAGCAAGTTCCTAAATTAATTTGTTTTGTGTGTTTCACAGTACACAGAAGTGAGGTAGGACTTTTTAGGGCAGCGTAAACCCTTTTTATTCTGTTGATGTCCGCCTGTCCATTTTGTCACGTCGTAACTGCCCCGGCTAATCCTCGAGATTACAAGTCAGAAGATAATGTAAAATCATATCTGCGTTTGGGTTGTCAAGATTTATTCTGCCAGAAGTTATAGCTACCTTTGAAAATGTTATTTTAAGCTCGTTAAAGGTTTTTTTTACATTATAAAAGACTTGGGTAGACGAGAATTGGAAACGAAATAACATTGAGAAGCGCATTAACGATTCTTTACATGCATAATATAAAAAGTTTAATAAAATTATCAGTAGATCTCTAAATTCAGCGATTTAGTAGTTCCAAGAAATAAAAACACTCAGACTTAAGAACAAAAGAACATTAAACCTTTTTAAATCTTTACCTCAAATCCTTTAATACCTAAATCATGTACCTTCAGAATTTTAATATTAAAAGTTAACTTCCATTGTACCCTAGCCACAATCTTTTCAAATAAAGTCTTCCATTGTCTGAGCCTATTGCGTGTTCCAGTTGAAAAATGATGATTTATTATTAAGTCCACGCTGCCTAATGGTGTAACCCAAATTATTAATGGTTCTGTACCTGGCTAACACTATCATAGGGCGGACATCCATTTCCCGAATAGCAAAATAAAGTGGCGCAGCGTGTCTTGCTCGGGCCCTGTATCAAAATTTGTTGAGAGCCTTTTATCTAAAAAAATAGTTGCAACAGGGCGTCAAAAAAGGTAATTGCAAAAAAGTCATCTTAAAAACGTCAGTGCAGACGGTGCCCTCCATTGTGCCTTGTGGGGTCCTAGGCAGTTGTCTACTCCTGAGGATTCCAGTAGCTCGGGGGCCCCTGAAGTCCAGGCTCCGTATCATTGATAAGGTGGATACGGCCCTGGCAATAATGTCCGTTGTTTTGAAATTCAAATAAGTACGCTTGATATATTGGACTGTGAAGACAATGTCGTTAGTTCGGGATTATTTGACTAATGTGAGGTATTAGTCGCCGGAATTAATAGTTGTGGTATAATAACAGTTTTACTATACAATGGTATTACAATAAATATGGCGTCAGTTGGCTATGAGCTATAATTTTAGGGAAGCGAATGTCTTTATCAATATTTAAAACTTTTTGATGTTTCAAGTTAACCATTAAAATTTTCAGTGAGGTTTTTAGTACTGTATTGAGTAGAATAGGGTTATAATTAGGTACTTAAGTAAAATTATTGGCATTAATGTACATCCTGCGTCCATCAAATAGCAAGGAAAATATCTTAACTTAATGTTTTGGAACTTTAAGGTTAGATTCTAGATTTTAGACCGTTTAATTTTAATGGAACCTAACCTAACCTAAGCTTCAAAAGCAATCCTGAAACTACCTGATACGTTATAGATTTATTATATTGGACCCTTAAAGTTCTCGTTATTATTTTTGGAGTAACTCAGCGCAGCTCAACTCAGCTTGCTTTCAGTGAAGCAATCTATTGTTAGAAACAGGCTTTATATTGATCTCCAGCGAGAACGTTATAAAAGCAACTGGCTCTAGGTGGATTGCCTTGCAAGACAACTTAAATTTATTACAAAGATGAAGTTAATACTTACTCATTTCAAGATTTAATTAAGTCAAACTGCTGCTGTATTAATTATGAAGCAAAAAAGCAGTTCTAGGATATATTGTGTATCGTTTTAAACATTCAAAATCAAACTTAAAAACTTTAAAGTTTTAGTCGGCCGTTTGGTGTAGTGGTTCAGAACGGACTACTATGCCGAGAGGTCCCGGGTTCGATTCCCGGCCGGGCAGAAATTGAAATGATGAATTTTAATTTCTGTGACGGGTCTGGGTGTGACTATGTATAATATGTATGTATTTAAAAAAAAGTATATAAGTAGTATATCCGTTAAGCTAGCACCCATAACACAAGCATTAAGTTGCTTACTTTGGGGCTAGCTGGCGCTGTGTGAAATAATGTCCAAAGATTTATTTATTTATTATTTATTAAAAGTCATAAGGAGAGTAACTTTAACATTCAATATTAATATTATCAATAACTACAACAACTTACTATGTTTGATAATCGTGATAAATTCGAATCGCATCGAACGTAGTGGAATCTGCTCTAATTCTTTCAATAAATCTTGTTTAGTTTCTGTGTTCTTGTTTTACCCATAGGAATAAAACATTCAAACTTGTTCGGATTATCAATACGTTGGTCGACAATACCGCGCGTACCGCGTACCGGAAAACGCAGCGTGGGACGTCCACCTACAAGGTGGACCGACGACATCGTAAAGGTAGCAGGGAAGCGCTGGACGCAGGCCGCTACCAATCGATCAACATGGAAAGCATTGGGGGAGGCCTATGTTCAGCAGTGGACGTCCTGTGGCTGAAATGATGGTCGACAATAACAATAACACAGTGCGCTCGCTCTCGAATGTAGCACGATCATTGCTCAGCAAATGAGTCGGAAAATTACAATGTGTTGCAGCATTCCGAGGAAAATTGGCCAATATTGCAGTGTCACTTAGATTGAGAGTTGCACGGCACATCGGGGACATTCTGTCTCGTAGTGTAAATATTGAGCCTTTACAAAAATTACTTGAAATTCCCAAAGGTTGAAACCCATTTCCATAAGCCAGCTTTATAAAAACAATAACACGCTGAGTGCTTTCATCAAGCTTTTTATTGGACCATCTCACCAATCGACCCGCGATCTCCAATTGGAGAGGATATTTCGCGCGCAAAAAATGAAAAACAGACGACAACACACTGTGACACCTTATATGGTTGAGATAAGTGCGATTTTGGAACTTTAATGTCTGTATGCTGTTGACTGTATGTATATGAGAGTGTGACGTATTCGTAGATGATTGATGAGACAATTCGCCCGCCATGATCCGTCACATATGTAGGGAGATGCGCGAAAATCGGCGGCCCCGTGAAATTGGCTGGCACACGACTGTTGGCGGGACTAAGTGGGGGCCTCTACGTCGAACCTGGTAAGTCATAAATTATGTTTTTATTGTGATGTAAATTTTATTGCTGGTTCTTTATTACACACGGCAATGAGGTGTACCTATACGTACGTTTAGCTGATAGAATATTCGCAAAGAATGCAAAGGGATGGTTATTTACCTCCGCATTATGAAACAGTACTTAGAACTAACTTACTTTAGTTTGACCACTATTTTGTAGTTGCAAAATTGAGGTCAAAGAGCAATTGCCCTACAACTAGATGTTGTACATTTTCCTATAAACCAACTTTTTAAAATACACTGGCATACAAAAGTAAATATTACACTTGTAAAACTCAATTGTGAAAAAACTACATAAAATATGTTATTTTATCCCCCATATTTATACGGCAAACAACATAGAACCCTACCCTTGTTTAAAAAGGGGGGAATTTCCCTGTTACGCTTACCTATGAAAATGTGAATTTCATAACTCTGCTCCGGAAAGTTGTGTACACACAGGGTGGGGCGGGACAAAATAAATAAGTTGAACAGTTTATATTAGGTCCCTATACTTTTTGCTTATAATTCTGCAGTTCCCCGGGACAAACTTGACCTTCACTAGTTGGGTTTTTATTGGCGGTCAAGCTGTAGACCCTGGCTACACAGGAGTTGCAGCGGTGGGAACTAGAGGTGGAAATAGTCCCGTTAAAATTCTGCAGTACATTTTGATGCTTATGCCGTTTTGGAATAACCATTATTCTGAAGGTCACGAGGGTACATCAAGCTACTGTATTGTGCCATCTTATCTAAATGTCAGTAGAGAGGCGACTTTTCACCAAAAATATAATCTGATGTGCTATGCAGTCTGTCATTTTTTTAGGGTATGATAAATCTATTCGTACAAAATACAATAATAATAGACAATAGTTATCTAACTAAGCTAATGCTATCGTTTATATTGGTAAAAAAATTTACACGATAAACATTGGTGTAGAACATAGAGTAGAACATGGAACAAATATTAAACGAAAGAATTTATGAAGTGCTACCTTCTTGTAACCGGTTTTACTAACAGAGACGCTCTAAAAAATTCAAATAAAGTTCTCGTAACATCCCCATCACTCTATACCTCTTGTCTGAAAAGTCTGTCTACAAGGACCTCATAAAAACCAGACGAACATGGCTCGTCCTGTTTGCCCTTATAGATTAGTGGCTGTCAGGTGGCCAGAATGAAGTCATGAGTGCGAGCGAAGTAGGGCGAGGGCGAGTCTGAGCGCCCTCATTACTGGGACCCTTGTACAGCCCAAATAGATCTTATAGCTGCATAAAATCACAAATGATTGTAGTAAGGAGTATTCTCTGCTACTGATATTTGAAAAATTCATTAAATTCTGTATGTATAACGTTAAATTATTCTTGAAACATAACACATGAATGGCGCAGATCAGGCACTAAGAAAGACTATTTAGAAGCTAACTCATTCGAGTAGCGTTGGGGAAATCCCGCATGTGTTCAAGCCCGTATTCCTCAGAGCCTGATGGTGGGAATCTTCAAGCAATTACCTACTTATTGTGTCATTGTGTGTTGACTCACCTATATTAGGACGTAGACTCAACTGTATGTAGGCCTGTAAATTGAGCACTCAAGGCACCTAGTTATGAATAGAGCCAAAAGAAGAAAAATAAGAAGAGCTTTTCTTTGCGTGACATTAATTTGACTTACCTATACGCAAAAACTTAAGTCACTGAGCTTTTTAATTTATTTATTTTCTCACCATCACTATAAATGTAGAGGACTAGAGGTACTTACCAACTTGTTATGGTTCGAAGGCAATAAATACATTATTTATTTATTTATTTGTTTATTTATGTGCTGTTTTATCTATTCTGACTGCGCTTATAAAGGACGAGAATCCATCTACATTCTACGGCTTTCATTATTTGCGATGAAAACACGCAGAAATCAATCTAGGGAATATTACCATACGCAAAGAACCGACGAGTATCGGATGTCCTGGTGTTTTCATTTCTTCGTTACATTTCTTTGTGATCGGCAAAGATATTGATGACGGCCCCTTTATAGAGGTTGGTTGGTTTAGAATTGGGGGTTGTGAGTATAGCACAAAGAACGCAGCTTTTGTAATGAGGTTTGAACTTGAGTCAAGAATAAGTACCTACCTATACAGATATTATAGAATATGTTGTGAGTACTCGTATAGTGATTGGTATATTGATTCTTAACAGAGGCTTTCGAATTTTGAGTTAAGTTGAGATAGATTCCTATTTAAAATAACAATGGAAAATAGTGCCAGAGTTAGTCTATTTTGTCGGCAATTTGTTTTTTTCCCGTATAGATATTGATAAAAGAGGTTTATTTATCTCAGTGGCGTGCAGTGCATGTGGTTTAAATTTAGTATCGTTCGTTCGTTTCAGCCAAATGACGTCCACTGCTGGACAAAGGCCTCTCCCAAGGTTTTCCACAATGAACGGTCCTGCGCTGCCCGCATCCAGGCTCTTCCAGCGACCTTTACCAGATCGTCGGTCCACCTAGTAGGAGGCCTGCCCACGCTACGTCTTCCAGCCCGTGGTCGCCACTCGAGAACTTTCCTGCCCCAACGGAATCGGAACGGAACCTGGTTCTCCTGCGGATCTCCTCATTTTTAAATTTAGTATAGCTAACCTCAAACAAAAGTTAATGCCCACCACTGATTTATACAACAACTGACAATCAGCTCTTACAAGTTAACCACATAATCAAAAACAAAAACTTGACACGGTTACAGGCACTTCTGTAACACTTGCCTTACACCGGCCACTTTGACCACACTTCAGCTGCGATTAGTGGCACAAAGGCGCACGATCCGCTGTAATTGCGACTCGAGCCTCCATTATCCATTATGGCCTTTATTCGCTGCTGATGACCACATACTTTCACAAGAATGTCCTTTTTGGGTTCAGAATAGTTCAATTTTGATTGTGGTGTTTCATTTATGATGAATCATCATCGTCATTAAGTACAAAATGAATACTCAGTAGTCCAGTGCGAAATAGCTCTCCTTATGACACTAATCGGTAGCTGGCATACGCCAAAAACTTTATCAGACCATCGGTTCTTGCTTGTTCTGACTACATCTGTGTCTATTTTTCGCACCACATATTACGTTTGAACTCAAAATAATTATGACTACAAAACCGTAAGCTGATTCATTGCTGGCCTTTAAATCTTGTCCACTCTGACTCGGCCATTAGCGGCACAAAGGCGCTCGATCCGCTATTATTGCCGCTGGAGGCTCCATTATCGCTGCCCGAACCGCTTTTATCGCTCGGCTATTGCTTGCCCTGATGAGGGCGAGCCATTATACTCGTAGATACGTGTTCACACACGCATTGACTTAAATTCATTCGTCTAATTTGTTTTTAAAGGGTTAATTTTAGTTGTCATTTTTTAAGCTTGGCCTGATGATGCAATAGGACGTCCAGTGCGTTTCGTACTAAGTTCATGGAGGTAGGTCACCAAATTCGTTAGATTTGATTTCAAATTGGTAAAAGTCTATTTGTTAATTAGTTTTCCCTGCGGTCCGATAAGCAAATAAATTTTGAAAGGTCTAATATACCTACCTAGTTAGCTCTCTCTGTTAGTTTGTTTTTAATTATGTTTGTACACATACCAATTCCACTGAACCAATTTTAGATATTGTTTTTTTATGATAGACCAAAATAGTACCAAACGAAGTTTGCAGAAGCTACTTCTTTTTTGAAGCAAAATATTGACGCAATCAAGTAATGTAACTACATAATTTAAATGCAGTACAGGTACTATAAAACACACCTGGCACCTCATCTCCAGGAGCGTTAAAAGATGTTTTACGTTTACGTTCCACTTTAATCTGCCTATAACTTACACGTGCGTGACTGGATAAAGGACGGGATCTTTAAAAGCTGTATAATTTGTGGAGTCCCGAAATGCCGATATAAGAGCACAATACGTCACGTTTGGCTCAAGACGTGACGCGAGGTGCTATTCAACGAAAATCTAAAGAATTCAGTTTGATTTTTGTTGTTAAATGATACTCGTAGATCAGAGGCGATCAAAAAGTAAGTTAAGAGTAGGTACATAGTTTAGAAGAGTTTATACTCGAAAACTAATTACTGGTTAACTTATTATATGAAACTAAGTTAAGTAAGTATAAGTAAAATTAAGTATCGGTAACGTTGGGTGTAAGATTATATTTATTCGATAAACATTATTATTATTTTGGGAATGTAATTTTTTTAAGATTTATACATACCTATGTAGAAGGATGAAATCTCAGCCAGACCGACATTTAACCTACACGGATTGTCCATTTAAACTCATGCCTTTAGTTTGCGTTATTCTTAGTTAGTGACTTGGAGTGTAATGGACTTCGACTTCGAACACTAGCCATGCGAATAAATGTACCGTCAGCACTTTAATTACAAACAGAAATTAAATTAGTAAAAATTTAAGTTATATAATTTTTATTTATTTTACGTTGTTCATACCCCAAATAAAAATTTAATAAACTTACACGAATTACACCAAAATAATGTAGCCAATTTGACATTAAGCTTGAAAAACATGATAAAATTAATGCAATTTTACATCTGCAATAACACAGACCAAACATTCCAATATCTTTACTGAAATCCTGAAGCCCGGTATTAGAACCTGGTCAAGTTAACTGCGCACCTGGCTGCCGTGACATCACATCGACACTGGTACGGATGGTGCGAACGCGAGGAGGTTTGCGGGTGAATGCGAGGGAGAGTCGCATTTCAGCCAGGTGCGCAGTTTACTTGACCGATTTGTACAATTTAATTCCATATTATCTCGCCACGTTTACAAACATTCGTGCATAATATTTGGCTTCGTATTTAACAGCTTAGCCTAAACACACAGTTGCGACCTTGCGAGTGCATACGTATCTTGCAACGCAATACTGCCCCACTTCGACAGACATACAAATACTTACTTAGTCAACTGCATTGCCATTTCTAGAATTTCTTAAGCAAATTGTGTTGCCCTAGATTTGGCTCAGTGAGTTGAGGACGGTTTACATGTGACTACCGAGATAGAGACAAGATATCGAGGGTAAGTAAATTATAAATGAAAGATGCTTATCTAATTGAATTTCTAACCTGTTTTGGAAGCGTGAAATGATATTATACTTCTGCTGCTAATAAAATTTAAAAGGTCAGTAATAGGTCAAACCTAATTACAAAACAACTTCTGTGCTAATAAAGGAATAAAATCGTATTTACTACGAACGTAATTCGTAGAAAACAGATAATTAGGTAACTAAAGAGTGGACAGGAAGTTACATCAAAGTAAATTGGGCTTAAATAATATTTCAAGTAACTAAAAGGAAATCAAGTAAAGAAGTAGGTCCCCGAGTCCCTAGAATTTCATAAACAAGTTAGGTAAAACAATACGGTTAAAGAAACTCAGCCTATAGGAAATTGCAAAAAAAAAAAATTACACTACCTACATTACGCGACTGTGCGACGGGCGGCCGCAGTGAGTGTGCGAGTACGACAGCAATAATAATATAATTACGCGCGAGCGATAAGGATGGGTAGCTTGGGGTCATTGGACGAAATTGTACGTGCTCGGCGACCGGACTTTAGTAACCGATATGTTAATGTTTAATAGAAAACTTATTGTGTGAACCGTCCTCCTTAGTCGGTGTAGTATACTCACGCTAGCTGCTCCAGACGTGAAGATGTCAGCCTGATCCTTAGCAGCATTACCTCAGGCTAGCAGTATTCAATTTATCACATTAAAATACTCCTGGAATTTACAAAGTTTTATTTGTCAACTGGGTAGAAGAAACTAGCTACTTAATTGGTGTTCAAAGTAATACTTTTGTTATTTTTGAGTTTCTTGGACTGATCGCGTTCATTGACCGTGACCCCAAGACGAATGTGATATTTTATAATAACGGGATAGGGACATTTTTAAACATCTTTTCCATCTTGTATTTGAACCCACAGCCTGTGGACATTTTGTTACAAGTATTGCCTACATGACAATGAGTAGGTATTGTTATCTTTGATGATAGGTACTTATAAATTTATTAATCAGCTTATTTAATTATTGTAACAAACAGCAAATAAATTAACTTAACTTCAAAGATTTAGCATCAAAGATCCAAAACTGACTGTTAACTTTCAAACGCTGCCCGCTTGACGTGTTCCTAACAAATGTTGCCAGTTATCGTAACATTAAATGACATCCTAATTCAAACCCGGGAAGGGTTCCGTGGGAAAATTACAAAACCGCAGGTACCCGGGAAACTGATCCGGGAACGAATATCCGGGCGGATGGAGCCGGTGAAAGATGGCATAAGGCGCCTTGTTGTTTATACGACTAAGTTCAATTTACGAAAATAGTTTTTCGACTAGGTACCTAGTTTAGATATAAGTCGAACTCTAGAACTAGAATACATACCTATAGGCACGAAGTTGAGAAGTTTAAAAACGTCCGACGGCAGGTCCAGTTTTAAAACTCCAGCCGTAGCTCCAGTTGTCTCTAGAGGCAAATATACTCAATACTTTATTGATTTAGGTACCACATTAGCGCAATAGGTATTACAATTTATGCAATTTCTCTCCATTGTTTTTATACTTTTATTAATTGTCAAATAAATATTTTTTTCTTTCATTCTTTCTAAATACAATGTGAACCCAATATACAGTAAGGCTGAGTTGCACCACCTAAATTTGACCGTAACTTTAACGATAACGGGTGTTTTTTGTATGGATATTGATAGATTTTTGACGTTTGTCAAAGTTAAAGTAAGATGGTGCAACTCGGTATCATGGATATTTATTATACTTACATCTGTTTGCTATGTCTGTTAATCCATGATCTAGTAGATAAGTAGACGAAGGCTTATCAAGTAAACAGTGTGTGCAGCATCGTAATAATGTAATACGATCATCGACTGTTATGTAAGTAGCCAGACACAGTTTTAATAATAAAGTCCTACCTATCTTTCACACAGGTAAGAAGGAAAATAGTCTACTTCGTTGGTCCCTTAATTTCAGAACAAAATGACTTTTTATAGAACCATTTTTACCTAAACTGCTTATAGCAATTTCATTGAAAAAATGAGAGATCACGTTCGACTTTCCGTGTGATCGGGCGGTTATTGAAAGGTCCGAGGGTAGATTAGAAATTTATTGAAAGGTCTACAGTGCCCTTTACACTCTTCGACCTGGTGACCACCAAGTGTCAGACAAGATTAGACTAAGCCTTAGGTTATGACACGAAGACTAAAAGCTTTCAAGCTAACGTCCATTTTAGTCACATCAAAGTAGTAGGTATTGGAACTCTCAATCAGCTGATTTAATAAAAATATTAAATTCTTGAGGCAGTTGAGAAAAATCTTATGAGTATTCTATTATTTAAAAACTTCTGAAAGGCTGTATAGTGTGTGATTTAAAAAAGTTACGGAAGTGCTCTTTACCATAAAAGGAAAACCTGTGACGTTATTAATAGTTCGATAGTTAATTGAATACCTACTTTAGGTTTCATGACAGAATTCTAGTATTATAATAGAGTTGCACCTTGAAGTACGTTTACTAAGCTCAACCCACTACACCCCACCATACGTTAGTTTCACAGAACTTGCACTCTTGTTCAGCAAGATTGCAACGAAAAGTAAGTACCTAAGTACGATCTTCTTTTGTTCTAACGCTTGTACTACAGTGGATTGCGACATTCGTTTTATTTTTGTCCCGTGCACAGTGAATGTGTCCGACAACGACTGTAGCTTTACTTTTTTTAAGAGCCTATTAGCCCCTCGTCTAAATTAATTATGCTTGTGTTACGAGTGGGCTCACCCGCATTCCTCGGGTGATGAGTCGGCAAGTCCAACCGGCCCCTTCACCGTTCGGCCACGTTCGGCTATCGTGGCTTGCTATTGTCGTAGTTTTACAGTGAATCCGACTAATCGGAGGGTGTTAGTGACGAACTGCAGATGAGATTGGAACGTTAAAAGTAGCACGTTCCATGAACCTGCTCTCAGGAGGTCGTAATAGGATTCTTTTGTATGGCACTCGGATTGATATTCGGGATTTTGAACGATTGAATATGAAATATCCAATCCATCCATCACAATGACGGTCACCCATTTGGAGATTTCTTTTTAAAGATTCTATGTTTTTTTGAGGTCTGTATTGTATGTATTGGTTCTGCTTTCTTTATTACTTTTCGCTTTCGCAAGGGACTGACTTAATATTTTGTTAGGTACCTACTTACCAAGATTAGTGTGTAAGTATTAAATTCATTATTTGCGTAAAAGTGCCAAAATATTTAGTTATTTTGCAATTTAATATGCTCGCTACATATTGTTTTGGTATTTTAAAGTACGAAATTCCTTGTTGGTTTTCATTTTGTACTAACAAACAGTTCAATTCTCTTTTTCAGCGTAGGCGTTACAAATTACGTTCAATTTAACTAAATATTGGTAATTAAACACTCTGCAATAAAAGTGTACCGCAACAGTTCCAAAATCTTCATATTTTATTATAAGTTATTATCGTATCATGACGAAAGGAAGATTGTAAAATAAAATTACCGATATTAATATTCTTTCCATACGAACACGGCTGCAAAATCAATCAGATCCTCCGTGTAAAATACAACCCTAACAATATCATAAAACACCCATTCCTAAATCACAGGATCCTTTCTCCGGTAATAGAATCCTTATATCATGTACATAAGAGAGCCAGGTACAGTAGGCCTTACTGAGTAAGTGGTATACTACACGTAGTAACTTATTAGTAATCTGTGAATAAACTGTCCAAAACTTTCATTGCGGTGGGCATAAAAAAGGGCAAATGCCTCATTACAGTAGGCTATTAGATAGGTACTATAATAATCGCCGAACTAACCTTCCAAGTTTCTTTTTGACTTACTTGATTAAGGTTCTATGTCCCCTAGATGGGGCAGAGGGCGTCCACAATAGTCCTCCATTGCATTCGGTCTTGAGCTTCACGTTTGATCTCGCTCCAAGTCTTGCCGGATTTCTTCGCCTCGTCTGCTACAGTGCGCCGCCAAGTTTGCTTGGGGCGACCCCGTTTGTTGACCAAATTTCTTTTTACCAGCCAAATCAAGGATTTTGATTTGTATTTAGTTTTGAATTAGGTACTTTAACCTTACGATTTTACTTTATTAAGAAGAATTTAGAAGCGTCACTCATTTTTTCCTAATGGAAAATTTTAGTTTAATAAAACATGTTTGGGACTACTTTATTAGATACATATTGATCTTGTACATTTTCATCAAGGTCGCGCCACTGGAGACTTGGGTCTACTCTCATAAAATAGACGTGTGTTGATGCTTCAACTACCGTCCAGACCAACACAATCTATGACCTAGAACTACTCGTACGTGCCGCCTCTACTATTATTATTTATGTAGATACCCCACTGAGTCTACTACCCACATCTTCTTGTTACGTTATACACGAGAGAAATCTTTTATTTGGCTGTATCACGCGTCCGCATCGTCATATTAAACGGAAATTAAATTGGCCACCGTAAAATAGGAAATAACATTTTGTGCCGACACCAAAAGCTGTGGCCGGGTTTTTTCCCGTTTAGCGAAAGAGAATTCAGCATCAGCACTGAGTTTGCAGAATAATGGTCCTACGTTGTGTTTTTATTGAGTTAGTAATACCATATCTCGACACACGTAGCTAATCTAATAGTAATATTTTCTCTCTATCACGTCATACTGTGAATTCATTCGCCAGAACTATTGTGTATTACACCATTTGAATATTTTACATACCTATCTACCAATATTTGCAAGGCACAAGTTCTTTAAGGAACACTTCATTTTAGTCCTGAAAATGAAATTAACCAGCAGGGCAGGACCGGCCGTCGTGTAAATTCTTGAGGGAGACCTTTGTCCAGCAGTGGGCATCGTTTAGTTGAAATGAACGAAGACTCAAGTTGTATTGATAGTACCAACTTGGCATAACATTATTGGGATAGCCTGTAGTCAAAAGCTGGATGGAAATGCCAAATATGAGTCTAAAAATATTTATTAATTTATTTTTATTTTATAAGGAAAACAATACCACTGTATAAACTATACTATACTATGTAGATAAACATTTTAGGAAACTTGCAACCATTAACATGTTTTCACATAATAAATAATGCTTCATAGTATATCCTACATAGAGTTGAACCCTAATCTTTCTATTACATAGAGCCATTCCATAAACAAATTGAAGTAACATAGACAATGCATCGCTTAGCCGACAGGCTAAGACAATGGCGGAATGAGCGGGCAGCATTGATCCGCTCGTGGCGGAACTTTGCGGAACAAAGCCTGCTCATAACAGCACCTGTGCTCAGAGCGGCGAACTAAGTTTGACCTGCACGTACTATCCTTAAGTATTGTATTGTACTGGTTTTACATGTCCTAATTATTGTACAGCTTTAGTATGGCGAACTACTTATTGTAGAGTCGTATGTAGAATGCTATAGTTATTATTTATTATTCAGTAGTTAGAGATATAATTTAAAAATGCGGGCTTGATGCAGATTGGTGGATGGATTCTAAAGCCTGCCCAATTTGGGTAACGTACAGTAAACGTGTAAAAAATATGCCAAACATTTTCGACTTAGAAGCATAAGTAAAATAGTAACCGATACTGTACAACCTGTTTTATATCATCCTATGTTAAATTGCCAAAGAGAAGTAACTAATTTAGTATAGATAAAAAAGTGGTTTCCCGCACGTGTGGAGCTGGTAGCCAAGGCTCTTATGCTCTTTCAGGATAAAATTAATAGACTAGTCTTCCCAAACTCACGTAAACCACTTTTTCGTGAACATAAATAATAGTCAACGTATCAAGAACCATCAGTGAATAATGAACTCCGTACACCTGAAATATTCCAAAGAAAGGTTGATTCATTAAAAGCTTTTCCGTGGACGGGTCATTCCGACCCCTGAGCGTTTTGCCGCGACCGCGACGCTTTGTGCCCTAATGATGCAGGTCGGGCAAGATAAAAGTGACCCGTGCCCGTGCGGCTTGGGCGGCAAAAGGCCGCTTCATAATAACGAAAGAGGGTTACTTATTACAGTCTTCTGAAATGTGTTGACGTAAGAAAGGTTTTTTGAATTTTAAGCCCATTAAAGTCACGCACAAAAACCTCACGCTAAAAAATGGATGGGTGATGGTTTTGTTATCTCAAAAAATGATTTTTAAACCCAAGGAATAAAAAATAGTGTTGATCTATTTATTTATTTATAGTTATTAAATTAATAAGTTAATTTCCTTTATGTGTTTTATGAGTAGCGAGCGGACGCTAAGAAGGTGCTAAGAAATGAAAATCTCGACAAAAGATACTGCGAATTTAAATGTATTACCTAATTAGAATAGTGTTTCTTTATTCTCAAACACAAAAGCGAAACCTACCTTAATTTATTAGCGTCGCGTTGGCAAAAAAAATATGTTAAGTAAGACAAGCATTACTAAGGTAAAGTCTTTTTGGAATTAATAGAAGCGTAAGCACAGAATATAATAAATAGTACTGGGCGTAGCAAGTAAAATGTCTTTTATCTATATTATGTAGGTACTAAGGTCCAACTTAACCTTAGGTATTCTATCAGATGCAATTTTGTGATTGGTCCAAATGGAAAAATTGAACCTCTACTAAGAACAGTACTATCTCGTTTAAATCAAGTTCTTTGCAAAACTGAACTAAGTTCAAATCTGCATTCAACTTTCAAGCTTAAATTGAAGTTTTTAAATTACAACAATCTCAATATCTAGACCAATCACAGATCAAAATCTGACTAAGACTGAATGAAGTATAAAACGTTTTATTTTGTAATACGGACCTATAAATCAAGTAAAACCTACAATAAGCTTCCAATTATCCAGTTGCCGAACTACAATTAAAAGGTGTGTTTTATTGAACGTGTTCCATATTATAATGAAATTATTTGTCGGTAAAAACTGAAAACAAAACAATGGATGCTTTTAGAGCCAACAAAATAACTGCGAAATGTTTCTGACGCGTTAATTATTTTCGTTTCAGAGGTCGGGATTCGAACGTTGTATAATTCATTTCGATACGCTGGCAAATCTAATGCAAGTGTAGCCACAGAATAATAATAAGTACTACGTACAGAAGTTTTACTTCGCGAAGGTATTTAAAAAAAAATATGCTCAATGTCATTAACAATATGGTGTAATTTAGCCTGTTTCAAGAGTCAAGCACCATTTTGTTGACAAACGTCAGTGATCGGCACTGCGCCGAAGCTATAGGGCTGACTTCGGTAAAATGATGTGACGTGAGGTGCCAAACTGCGGAAAATGGCGGAGGAAATACATGATTTAGCATGAATTATCATGAATAATATTAACCACTTATTTACCTCTCAGTGTCTTGAGGCAACTTAAAAAAGTACATTCTGTGTTTTTATTATTATTTAGGCAGTTAAATACTGCACAGTATTTAGTACACCATTTTCTTTATTTTCTTCCATCATACACAAGAATACGCGTGCGTGAGTCAATGTTCGCTCGTATGTGAGGCCTTGTCGAATAGTATCCTGTAGGTGGGCCATCGTGCGTGTTTTGTTTTCGATGTAAACTCGCGGAGATGAACAGGCCTGGTGTAGCTGAATAAAATGGAATAACAAATACTTAAACACGGTTCGTCATCATGTTTTTTTAAATTATAGTTTTGCGAATAAAGCTATGGCAAGCATTGTTTTTTTTTTTTCAAACAAAAAAGTAGGTACCTCGCTGTGTTGTCTCCGTGACACAACCATTTGTGCTATTTAACATTTTTCATACTCGCCCGCATACCCATTGTCTGATGTCATTGTAAGATTTTTGACTTTTGAACCACAAAAACATTAAATAGGTAGAAGTTCTATACAGGGTGTTTCTTGTAAGGTGTCAAGCCGAAGGCAGGTGATAGGTGAGGACTAGACCTATCGATTTCACCCCCATGTATGTTCTACGATTTTTCATAGTTTAGAAGTTATCGTTAATTTTGTGATTTTTTCAAATTGTATGACCCAGTAGGCTTTAATTTTTTTTATCTTTTTTTTGGGTCGACTTTTCTCAGATTTCTTTTTTTTGACAGATTCCCTATTAATTGCAGATTTTTGAAAAAAATAATCAACTTCCTATCTTTGATGCAAGATACAAAACTTTTGCTAGAAACATAAAAAATATGCTGTTAGCGGAACATTCTAAAATTTTCAACTTAAAAGTTAAAAAAAAAAAAAGAAATTCCATAGGTCCAAAGTAATTTTAAAAACTGCGCAGTTTTCTGAACTTTCATAATAACACAAAAAAACATGTACTTAATAGGCCATTATTTTCTGTAATCGCTCCACTAAAGTGGTAAGTCGGAGATTCCGTTACATGTTTTTGACTTTCTTAGGACTAACTAATGTTTGCAATTCTCTATGTTTACGTTACGTAGAACACATTTAAAGACAATAACTGAACAGAACATTTTTTTATCCACAACGAGGAATCTCTTGCCCTTCATCTGACCTGATGGAAACTGATGGATGATCAGCGAGCTTCACTCGGAATCCTAAACCACAGAGGAATTGGCTGTCCTAAATGGGTGTGTAATGTATGATATAACTACATATCATATAATACTTAGAGGATATAACATCAAATTATATAAAATCGTTTAATATAATAATTATTTACTATAATAAACGAATAATATAATTTTAAAACGAATAATTTTAAGACAAATAACTATTAACTGATATAAAATCGTTTGATATAATGAACGTTTTCTATAAAACTTACAATGTATACTATTTAAAACAAATAACATTCAAATCATATAAAAATAAAATGTCGAACAATCAAATGAGATAAAATTCTTTTCCTATAAAACTTAAATCATATAACAATAATAATTATATATAAAGTTCATTTGTTATAATAAGCATTGCATGCAGCAAGCAAGCAAGCGACCAAGCAAGCAAGCTAGCAAGCAAGCTAGCATGCAGGCAAGCAAGCAGGCAAGCAAGCAAGCAAGCAGGCATGCAGGCATGCAGCATGCAAATTTGACTAAAAACTTGAGACTTCTGTCACGGCTCCGGCACTGCGGGGCTCTGGCGGTCCCTCGCGTGCTAATCGTCGCAGATGGCTTTCGCTCGACACCGCGTCTTCGGCTTGCTGGCCGGCTTCGCCGGCCAGCCTCAGCCGCGGCGCCTCGCTTCCAGCCACCTGCTCCTCAGCCCGCGGGGCGCCTCGCCCCTCCGTGCCTACGCGCTTCTAAATTACACTCTAGGGGTAGGGCAGACAAGACTACGTGGAGTCGGTTTTACGGCGATTCGTTTTTGTCACTAAAGTCATTTATAAGTCAAGCTAAAGAAGAACATACCTACTTAAAGTTATATCTATCAGAAATTATATCAATTAAAGAGTATAACAAATAATATTTATAACAAGTAATGGTTATGTGAAATAATATTTATATTAAACAAAATTACATCAAATGAGTCTTAGATTAAGTAAGGTTTATATCAAATGTCTTTATGCGTTGTGATTGGTATCTGAAATGATATTATTAGAAATGATTTATTATATGAAGTAAACATTATATGTTAAAAAATTATATCAAGTGTTATTATAACATACGTTTATTATACAATATGAACGTTATTGAAATGAATTTATATCATATAAACTTATATAAACTGTCACGCACCCGTCCTAAATAGGTGGCCTTACCACTAGACCACAGTGGTGGTTGTTACTTTACGATTAAATTCGATATACCTACATATTAGTGTGAGAGAAAGGGAAAGAGTTTGTGTGTGTGTGTGTGTGTGTGTGTGTGTGTGTGTGTGTGTGTGTGTGTGTGTTTGTGTGTGTGTGTTTGTGTGTGTGTGTGTGTGTGTGTGTGTGTGTGAGAGAGAGAGAGAGAGCAAAAATGGGTGTAATGATTTAATTTAAAGTAAATATTCAAAATGTCCGCCGTTGACCTGAATGCACATTCGACAACGACGCAAAAAACCTTCTTCTTCATTTTAATTTGGTTTTGTGCTTCAGTCAGCTTTGTCCGCAGTTCATCAATATTTTCATATTCCCTATGGTATTTTTTTGATACCAGATGAAGGGAAAGAGCTTCCTCGTTGTGGATAAAAAATGTTATTTTCAGATATTGTCTCTAAATGTATTCTAAATAACGTAAACTTAAGGGATTGCAAACATTACTTAGTCCTAAGAAAGTCAAAAACATGTAACGGAATCTCCAACTTGCCACTTGAGTGGAGCGATTACAGAAAATAATGGCCTATTAAGTACATGTTTTTTTGTGTTATTATAAAAGTTCAGAAAACTGCGCAGTTTTTAAAATTATTTTGGACCTATGGAATTTCTTTTTTTTTTTAAACTTTTAAGTTGAAAATTTTAGAATGTTCCGCTAAAAGCATATTTTTTATGTTTCTAGCAAAAATTTTGTGTCTTGCATCAAAGATAGGAAGCTGATTATTTTTTTCAAAAATCTGCAATTAATAGGGAATCTGTCAAAAAAAAGAAATCTGAGAAAAGTCGACCCAAAAAAAAGATAAAAAAATTTAAAGCCTACTAGGTCATACAATTTGAAAAAATCACAAAATTAACGATAACTTCTAAACTATGAAAAATCGTAAAACATACATGGGGGTGAAATCGATAGGTCTAGTCCTCACCTATCACCTGCCTTCGGCTTGACACCTTACAAGAAACACCCTGTATAAATAGTTCAGAATCCATTAACAAATGAGTATGAGTTACACCGTACGGTTACCGGTAACCAAACATCAACAAAAAGCATTTCATTACGATGATGAAACAAAAACTTATCACACTGTTTTCATTCCAAGAATGTGTTCCAACACCATTCAAAGCACGTTTGAATCATTTGCGTTCAGTGCATAAAAGCAATTAAGCATTTTCTATTTATTTTTACAATTAATGGCATTTTGATGAAAGAAAAGTTTAAAGTAAGTTACAGTGACAGTCATTTAGATATTTGTTGCAGTATTGCACCTTTTAAACTACACAGCTTAAATTGAACCAATCTCGAAATAAAAGTAATGCCCATCACTGATTGTACTTACATGCAATTAGTTTTAGCATCTACAAAGCTATTTAGTTACATAAGCAAGACTTAAGCAATGTAGATGGAAGCGTAATCTATAGCACACATAATTATTAATAGCCGATTGTAGGGACCTAAACTTCAAACTGTCCAGGCACTAAGATAAGGCCTATCGCTACATAATTTTCAGCTATATCTCTCGCTTTCACTCACGGGTGTTTCTCGGTAAGAGTAACAAGGATGGCTAGAGTTAGTATATGCCTTGACCTAAGATAGGCCAGAGGCAATGAGTTGGAAGATGAAATATCGTTCATGGTGGGCTGAGCAAGCAAACGTGTTTTGAAGGGCCAGAGAGTAAATATTGATGTGCACACGTTTCATTATGATTGCTTGGTATAACGTATTCTATGTTAGTCCGTGGGCTGAATACGTAGTGGGTAGAATTGGTGATATTGACCATTTTCATCTATCTATCGCTTTGTACTTTTTACTTTGGCTTTGTACTTTGGCTACTTGTCTTGACCACGCAATTCATATAAAGAAGGACGACAAAAGCTTAAACAAAAATCATAGTCTTGAAAAAAAAAAGGATTACTATTTATCGCTCTTTCCTGGCAGGATTTGAAGCCAAACTCGCTGAATTCGTCTATTTGTAGCTTGGTGTTTGAAGCATCGGCGCTTTGCAATCGTTCATTTTTTTTTTCAAATACCTACATCGTTCAAGTTTATTCCATATTTTGGTTGCAGCATCAACCAGTCAAATATTTCGAGTTTCTTCATGTTCGTTGGGTCCCTTCGTTAACAACTCGCATACGTACCCACGTATGGTCAGCGTAAAATTTTACTGGTATTTTTGTAGCAAAAAACTGACTCCACAGCTACTATGTGTCTGTCTGGTGATTTGAGAAAGCCTATTCTTAATGGCAAAGTAAATATTAAGAAATGTTAAGAATATTGAGTCTCTGACGAATGTGTCTTGAACAAGTTTGATATCAAACGATATTTACTCGTAACATGGTACTCAGTTTTATTAGAGTTTGTAAATTTTTAGAAAACTTTTTCAGTCTTTCTGTCCATAGCTTTTTTAATGCAGAACAAGGCCATCACACTTGATATGAAGTGAGATGCATATTTTATAATTCGAGCATACTTGGCCAGTAAATGCATTCGCTCTCGCCTTAAAGAGGCCCGGATTGTAGTGTACGGGGAAGATGTCTGCCTGCTGACATCTTCCCCGAACAAATTCCAGTCCAGTACAATTAGGTACTATTTCAACAAAAAAAAGCATTTTATGCATATTAAGCATAATAATATGGATTTTTCCAAAATCGACAGCCTAGTGCAGAAGCTGTGGTTTTTACATCATCCCAGGAAATGATATTTGTGAATAAAGATTATTTATTTATTTATTTATTTTATTGCCGCTGACTGTACCTACACGTGTTCCGACACTTGTATTTGCAAACTTCTGGCAACGCCATGTTCGTTACCATTAACGAGTTCCGCCTCGTACCAATTGCTTTTGACGTGAAAAAGGATACATTTTGTCAACACTTGCGGTAGCCCATGACTTCGCCTGTGATGTTTGACTGCTAATCTTCCATTTAATTACTTTAAAAATTGGCTTCCCCCAAGGATTTTCACAAAGACCGGGCCTGGACCGCCCGCATCCAGGCACCTCCCGCGACCTTCACAAGATCGTCGGTCCACCTAGTGGACGGTGGAGTGCAAAAATATTACGATGCTAATTGAAAAGCCGGGGTTAAACTTAAAACGAAAGCAAAGAAAATACACAATCATCTCAATTTTTCGAGTATAATGGAATTGGGTCAGCTGTTGTATTTTACCAACCTTCATTGTTGCAGTCAGAAATGAAAGCCAAAAGCTTTTTCTTATCAACAATCTCTTTCAAACACACACATCTCTTGTTACCCTAGTTAGAAAACAAAATACATCCGTACTTAAGTATAATACGTACATACACAAGTTGAATGAATGAAGCAACTTCTCTTTGATAATAAACAATAGGTGACTGAGCGATTCCGTAATAAGAAGCTTTATTTAAGAGGTGTATAAGTGCTCTGAAAAGGCTTATAAAATAGTAGGTATTTAGTACCCGATACCGCAGGGGTGATGTGGTGAATGCGGATCTTCGCAAGCTTGAAGTAAGCAACTGGCATGGAACCGCTACAAGACTGAAGCAAATCGCGACATCTCCTATCGAAGGCCAGGACACACTTTGGGTCGCAGAGCCATCGGAGTAAGTAAGCACCTATGTATATTTTCCATCTGATCAGGTCTACCGCGCGTGCCTCCACTGCATACAGCAAGATGGAGGCGTTCGTTAACATTAACAAGGCCCGAACAACACAGTAGATAAATTATACAGTACGGAAGCTTCATACAAACGCTCGAAATCAGACTCACGCACACAGACGCACGCTTTACACGAGCTCTAAGCGAACCTCGCAGTCCATCCGTCGCGGGTGTCGTGCGCGGTGTGTTTTTAATAATAATTTGTATGTAATTTCTTATACATAATTAACAAAAAATAAAGACATCACAATATTATGTTAATTGTTAAACATTTTTTTTATTACCTTACACATTTTTTTTGTAAACTAAGTAACTGATAATGGTGTAAAATCCAAAATCTTAAAAAACGGTATCGTTGTAGTCTTTCGGCTGAAACGAACGAAGATATTTGATAATTATTGAACCTAAATAAACGTTTTAATAAAGTAAGTAAAACCTTATTAATTTTAAAAAGATTACAAGTACAACCCTAACACTCAGTCGACGTGTAGGTATTTAACTCGACGAAAGGGCCTAGTTTCCGTACTGCTTTAGCTCATATATATACTGTGCGAACAACTCTCCAATCACTCGACATCTGCCGGCGACCGAGGTGACCCGAGATAACTGGATTAGATACTCATGCTACAGTTTTCTTTCAAGAGAAAAACAAGATTTGAATTATTGAATTCCGATAAAATAAAGGTTTTAAAACGTCTAAAATTACTTCAGCCATAATGGAGTATTAATTATTAAATATTCAAACTCCAAATCGCATCCTAGATCATACAAAGCGTATCCCTTTGTAAGAGTATGCGAAAATTATTAATTTGAAGAAAGAATAATGTAAAGCAGATTCGATCTTTGTGCTAACTGCACTAAGCTACTAAGGAACTAAAACACTAAAATCTATAAAACTATTTCAAAATTCAAAAATTTATTTATTGTGAAACATAGGTATTTACAGATAAAAAATATTTATTTTATAGATAGTCACCACCTGTTAGCCAATATGGGTCTCAAGCCCATGTTAATTCCTACAAGTTACAGTCATATTTTTTTCTTGAAAATTTGATAAAATCCTACGTTATTCAATATTTAAACTAAAAATGAAAAAGCTTAAATCTAAAAAATATACAAACCTTTTCACAGTTTCACAACTGGGCAAAGGCTTTTTCAATACTAAGCCGTTAGCTAGAAGTGATCAAATATTGATCAAGCTTTTCACGTGAATTGGAGCCGTCGAAAAACTTGATCCACAGTATGTGGTATGGGTATGAAAAATATGTTTAAACTTGGTCGTATCGAGTTAGAATGTGAAGGATAAAATTCTCTATCAACTAAAAAATATTTGAGTGTTTTATGTTATTTACCTACATACCTACATAATGTGCTCGTTTTCACCATCAATCCATAATTTTTAAGTGACCCCTATGGTAACACATGACAGGAATTTTGATTTCATTGGGGTCACTTAAAAATTAGGGATTGATGGTGAAAACGAGGAAGACTTAAGAATATTGCCACTTCAGGCAGTGGTTGACACTGCCGATTGTTGCTCCAATCAAAACGTTTTCTATCGAAGAGTGCCTAATATTTACGACAATGTACAGTCATTATTACTGTTACCGTAATTATGAATCATGCAAAAGTTACGTGTAAAAGCGTCTTCTATTACAAAAATAGTACGAGGAAATGTGGCAGGCCACGTGATGTAGCTGCTCTTGACATCCGTAGGAGGGGACGCAGACGTATGACGTATGAAAGGATGTTACCGTCATATCGTCGGACTGCTTTTAAAATATCCGAGCGGGAGAACTCTAAAGCCATCACGGGTATATTGCTTCCCGTACTCAGGTTACAAGAGCGCGTCTCTTGTGGTATAACAGTAGAACAAAGGCAGTAAACTTACTAACTTAGTCTTACATTCAGCTGCTGGCTACAGCCGGGCTAGGATGAGCGCCGTGATAAAATCTTATCGATTATTTTAGACGACAAATGTAAGGGCTTATCGCTTTTAAAATCGATTAAATGGCACTATAAACGCTTATCGCGGCGCGACTCCTAGGCCTACAGGCCCTATGGTACTAGGTAGGTAGCTACGTGTTTTTGTACATGAAGATGGAAGATGACATCAAGCGCCTTATTCATTCTTAATCATAAAATAAATTTTGTCCTATGATTGGTAAAAATAAAATTCAATCAATCAAAAGCCTCTTTAGTCTTGAAATTGAATGAAGTTTTGACCGACTCTCAAATGGCACTCTAGAATAAAGCATGGTGAGTAGTTGAATAGAATTATTTAGACCAATCAATCATAACTTGGGTTAATATTAGAGAGTAATTTCAGAATAGGTACGATCCATGGTTTCAGACGTTAAGTATTCAGTTTTCAGGCGGAGTTTTGCGATTAAAGGACGTCGCACATTTATCAACCTGGAAAAGAATCGTAACTGTATCAACTTGAGGCGGTCAGTATTCTTTGTATCCATACTGCAACTCACACATAACCGCACCGTAACGTAAACGCTTCTCCTCGCGATTGACTGCGCGTGTAAGGCGATGATAGCTCGCGAATGGCGATAAGTATGGTCACGGTAACACTACGAGTAGTACGGTGTTGATACCTTTCCGAGTTGATAAGTCTGCTATGAGCTTTAATTCTTCTCAAATTTTTGAGTCCGTGATAATGACACATTATGTAATAAACATTTTGGTCATATTGAACTTTCTGTACATATCTTCATTGTGCGACCACTCGGTGCTTTTCACCACCTTTTCAACGTTTTGTTTCATAAAAATCTAAACCTATTATCCTGCACACAATGTGGTGACCACGCAAGTTTTAGCAGCGAAAGCTAAAATAAGGCTGGGTTGCACCATCTTACTTGAACTTTGACAAACGTCAAAAATCCGTTAAAGTCCATAGAAAAAACAGCGGATATCTTTAAAGTTACGGTCAAAGCTAGGTGGTGCAACTCAGCCTGAGTCTTGTTTTCAATTGGGAATGTAGCAAAAATTTACACAAGTTTCATTCTGATGTGCACGAATTTTCTAGAACATCATACGTAAAATGATTCATTGATTTAAGGTTAACGAAAATAGCTTTTCCAAACTGTGTTTGAACCAAAAAAAAATATCTGTCTTTCTTTATTTTTATAGCTAATTGAAAACAAGTTGGGTTGTTAGGGCTAGCATTCAATTTTCGTCAATAGTTTCAAATAGTTATTCTTTAGAATTACTATTTCATGGTGTCAACCATCCAATTTCCATGAAACTTTTAATCCACCAAAAGGCGAACAACCAGGTCGCCCCATTGTATTCACCGTCCAGTCCATAACTTTTCCAATTTGTCTGTCATTGTACAGAAAGCATGGTCACATTGCTCGACAAACCGTTGGCAGCCCTTTGTGTTGGAAAGGAGGCTTTGTTCAGAACGGCCACGCAACCTGACCGACTTATGCGTTCTTTTTATGTTTTCCACAAAAGTAGGATTTGTTTCCCTGTTTCTGAGTCCCGGTGAGCCGCGGTAGGTTTTCATGAAATTTAAAGATTAGTGAAGACTGGTGTTTTGGTGTTATAATTTTGTATGTCACTGTTTTTCAGTGATTTAAAATGTTGAACTTTGAGAGAGAATTTTATAGTTCAATAGCAGGGGGGAGGATTGCATACGGAACAGTAGATTAATAAGTAGATAGTGTATAATATGTATTGACCAAGATTAAGTAAGAGTAACATATTACAGTGGGCTAAGTGTAAGTTTACAATTACATCAAACGTCCTCACTAGTAAGCGCGTTAAAAAAAATGTATGAAAATTTTAGTACTTGAACGCTTCCGCTAGGGGCGCTGTACAAACCGTCATACATGTCATTTTTTTACGCGCTCGCTAGTGATGACGTTTGATGTAAACTCACACTAAGCCCACAGAAGACGTCCATGTGCTACCTAGAAAACTGTTTCTTGATGTAAATTCTGCTACGTGTTGTTCAAAAAATATGACAACGTGTTTTCATAAATAAAAGACGTTTTTACCACTTCAGTGTACCTACCATGAGTTTACGTTAGGTGTGCTCGCTAGCGAGTACGTCAAAAATCTCTATGAAGATTTTGTTTCTTGAAAGTAGCCGCTAGGGGCGCTGCAGAATATGTCATACAATTAATGTCATTTTTTTACGCAGTCGCTAGCGAGCACACCTAACGTAAACTCATGGTAGGCACACAGTAGACTGTGATAGTAATCCCATAAATTGTGAACGTCTTTGACAACTAAATCTAAGGGCTACAACTATTGACAAGGGTCAAAGTAAAACATGATCCGGGGAAGTGGAAAGTTTTACACCACACAAGAATTGATGAGGGCAAAAAACTTTTAATGGCTGGACGACTGTTCTAACAATACAGTCTTCAGTTACACACAGGACTCTAGAAAGTTGTTGCTAAATCAATATTGGTACAAAGTTTGTCTAAAATATAGATAGTATAAATAAACTGCATGTAATCCTTCGTAGGGGTAGTATGTATGTCAAGATGTGAGAAATATTCGATTTTATTATAGTTATTCAAGAGAAAAGAGTTCTTCGAGAGAAAAGAGAGAGAGATAGACAGAGAGAGCGAATGAGAGACAGAGATTTTGAGCTCTTCGCCAAGGCTCTTCGTTAAAAATCACCTTGATGATAAATGTTGTCGGTAATAATTTTTCGATAAAATTTTGTCACTATATAAAGATACAACCGGGTCTTAATGTCCCCAGTTATTGCCGTAAATCACTTCGATATTCACGCAATATTGCTGGTCAATATTGCCGAAACGTTGCGCTTACAAAGACCTAATTCCACCCCAACGTTTGTCGGTGAGAGCTAGAATTAATTGGCAGCGTGAGAAGGGAAGGGAACTGAAAGTATAAGTCGGTCGATGAACGCCCTCTGGCGGCAAATTGAAATGTTCCGTAACAACATGCAAATCGCAATGAAACCGTGGATACGTCCTGATTGGGGCAAAATTCGCGTCCAATTCCACAAGGAAAAGTCACAGAATGACGTCTCGGTTTGGAATTCTATGACATTTTTTATGAAACAAATTATTCATTCGTATTTTTATCGTATTTAATTTCTTTTTCTTTTCTAAAAATACTGCTTCAATGGACGCAATTTTCTTCTACTCTGGTGATGACACATCGCATAGTCAAAAAGTATTGATAATGGCATAAATAAAACATTGACATAAAAGCCCTTTACACAAAAACAAGGCACCAATAGCTCACGAAACTAATAAAAAAAGGAAACTTCCGTCCCCTTTGATGGTTAAAAGACGATCAAAATTAATTGAACGCTTTCAACTAATAATTTCATGTCCTGGAAACTTCAAGGAAAACTGATTGGGTATTCTACGCCAAAGTTTGTTTCTTTCAGAGTTTTTAGATACACACAAACTAGGGTTCTTTTTAAAATTAATTGCAAGAAAATTGCTCAGCACAACTTTCCGAAACACGAAAAGTTTGACGCGATTTTCTGAGGGAACTTGAGTGGATAACTCAGCCAGTTCGGCTTAGCCGATTATTTTTTAATATTATTTGCTTACGTAAGTTGAAAATCGTTCAAAGTTTGGAACTTGCCGTGCTAGGGAATCAATATTTTAATAAATAATCAGCACAGAACCACGCGTAGTTACAATAGTACTATATCATGATGCCACAAAACAATTAATTCGGACCTTGCGAGAAAGGCCACTTGTTCTAGCCACATTTTTATATGTTTCTTACATCTATTGTGGTCGGCTGAGTAGTCGGCTGACTAGCCTGAAGTGCGACAAGATGAAAAATACGAAACCCCTCAACATATAGCGGCCACTAGTGGAAAAGTGCTGATTTATTTTTGTGAGAATTAGTATTATACTTAATAATTTATATTCTCTTTAAGAATCAGTAGCAAAACATGGAATAGGTACGCTCATCAAGAGTTTCTTTCTTTTCCTTTTCTTTCTTGTGAGGTGTACAATAAAGTGTGTTCAAATCTATTTATCTATCAATAAGTAGGTACACAAAGGTAATATAAACAAGTGAATATCCTTCAGCAGCGTTAATATTTGTCTTACTTTTTGCCGAACCCTTTATTCCTTGACTGTTTTTCCTATTTATATCAACGTTAAAATAGCTTACATTGAATTCACACCTTATTATACTTACATACGTCACCATCCCCACCTGTCTAGGGTACCATAGTCACGAAACCCAAATCATTTAGCAGTTTGCATTCCCTGAGCGATGCGCGATGGGTGCCGCCGAGGCGCGCCTTCTGACACTCATAAACGATGGATGGACAAACAAATGATGATGGAATGTCCCCTGGCTTTCCCTAGGGTGGCCAGGCTAACATTGTATTTTCATAAAAATATTTTGACAGCCTCAGGTACCTTTATTTGTCTACACAGAATCTAAAATAAAAGGGTGGCATGAGGAGCCGTAATTATTAAGACACAGGCTTTTATACTACACCCAAATCTCATGTTGCAATGTCATTTTACATTATTATGTTTATAAATATGCCTCCGTGGTTTAATTATAAGATAGTATCTCCAAACAGCATAGGTGTATTTCACTGATACTTTAAATCAAATTCTTTAATAGTACTATGTGATCTTAGATCCACATTAAAACGTACATTTTTCCAATCTTACCACCACTTCGGTATAATCCAGTCCATAAATATGGTTATATCCTCAAAACTGAAAATAAGTGGTCATCCTACCTCCCGCCCACAGAATACCGAACGATACATCAAATTCGTATAAAGAGAGACGACGCTATGAAATAGAAAATTGTTAATCAAGTACGATGGCCGTGTTTACGATGCATTTCGGGTTTTGTTGGCACTCGTAGATAGATCATGCTATGGGTGCTTATGTTTCCAGGAAATGGGGAAAAGATGGAACATTATGTCTGCGGTGTCGCGAAATTGGAAATTGTAGAGCAACGTCACATTATATTTCTTTGTTACAATATCACACTTATTACTACTAAATAAGATTCCTAAGTGCTCAGTTTGACGAGTCGTCATCTGTACATCCATGAAGTTAGGTGCTAGGTATAAGTACGCATTGCTTTAATTTTGTACATACTCGTACTTATATCATCTCAAAATAAAATAAATTTTAACACCTACTAGTTTGATTTTTAGATCGTCTCTCTTTTGTTTGATGTTGAAAATCTAACGTCGTTTATTAAGCTACTTTAAAACTTTATGCCTATAGTAATAAGCAATATATTAAGCTGGAAGGCCGATTAAGTAGTGTTGTAACCATTATTAAAACCTTGGTTAAAAATTGCCTGCCAACAGTGGAGGATTATGTCGGGACAAGTAACAGGTAATAATAATAAATTATGAAACTAAAACTTGCTACAAAATGTTGTTATTTTATTACGTAACTTTTTAAGTAAAACAATTTTGGTCTTTAAGTACATTATTAAGTACATATTAGATAAAACCGGCTTACCTAAATGGTGAAGTTCGTATGAAGTCTTCTTCTTATAGTGTCGACAAGAAACCTACACAGTGTCACTCCAGAACTCCGCTACAAGAGTGGCGTTGTCAGCAGCATTAATTAAATCCTCCTGGGTGAAGTTGCTCGGGCACTCCGGGCACGACATCATGAGTGCTTCATCGACTGGGGAACAAAACCGCACCTGCATTCCATGTTTGAGTCATCCAAGAATCCCTACCCGGCCAGACTGTCCTTACTACGGCCAACCTGCGTCCAAAGTCTATTTAAAAACTTCCTATGAAGTAAGTAGGTAGAACATGACACTATAAGCGGAGCTAAGGACAAGTGGTAGATTAACTAACATTTATTTCCATCAAGATTTTAAGATTTATGATTTATCTTCCTAACCTTTCTTTTCTCCTATCCTTTCAGATTTATCTGCGAATGAAAACTCTCTTTAAATCATTTCTTGTACGAAGTTTTCTAATACCAAGCTACAGGTAAAGCTGTCAGTTACTACATAATGTATATAAGGGTCATAAAACAAGGACGGTGCAAAATAATCCCCGTCTCCCTTTGGCGCAGGCTCGTAAAGTCTCTAAATCTCGTAAAAATGGCGACAAGCCATGTTAAGTAGTACTCCTAATTTCCACATCAAACCACAAAAGTGTTAGACATCCACCAATTTAAATATTCAAATTGAAGTATCTAGTTGCAAAGGTATTAATTATACCTTCTTCCCAGCACTTGCCAAATGTTTGTCTCGAAGCGCTGCTGGTAGGGCAAAAAAAGAATGAGACATGTATAGGCTCCTTAAGAGCATTTGACGATTTGTAAGTACTAATTTAATTAGTCTATACCAAAAAATAAAGATAATTTTAATTTTGTTTTTACCTATATTTTCCTTGGTCAAGAATCGAAAAACACAGCTCAAATGAACACCATTACTACTTACTTGTTACTTGTTCGTAAGGTTTTTCCTCATTTCTTTTACTTCTTTCAGTTTAGTTTCATTTGTTGTACAAGAGAATTTAAGAATTCAGGCAATGAAAACTAGTTAAAACAGAAAGTAAATCTATTATAAGCCGGACATTATGTTATTCTTATCATAATTATGTCTGTGAAGAGAATTGGAAGACAAGAATTTTGTATACGATGATGTTTTTCGACACTGTAAAGAATAAAATGAACGTGTCATTGGCAAGCGCTTAGGCTGAGTGGCACCACCTAACTTTGACTGTAACTATATCGTTAACCGGTGCTTTTTGTATGGAGTTTGACAGATTTTTGACATTTGTCAAAGTTAAAGTAAGATGGTGCAACCCAGCCTTAAATGCGGAAAGCGCAGAACCCGTAATGAAAATCTTTGTCCAGCAGTGAATGGAATTCGGCTGGAACAAACGAAGGCATGTGTGTGATTTATTTTGCTCCTATCCGATCCCACTGTAACCTCGCCATTGTGGTTCCCCTGAATAAATAATTCAAGGGGCGTTGAAGCGAAAGTCAAACTTTTATCCTCAATAGCACTTTTATTATTCCACGGGAATCGGGATTAACGGCCAGCCAAGGTGGAACTGAGAAGATCTTTGTCTTCGAATAATTTACTATATTGAGGAACTCTTTCTTATCTTTCGATGGCACTTGTTACTATTCCCATGAACCCGTTGCGTCGAAGCTTCGATTTTGTTTGTAGACTAGCTTTTGCCAGTGGTTTCGACCGCGTGAAATTTTGTCTGTCACAAAAAATTTTTATCGCCTACGTCCGTGTATTAAAAACCGGGGAAAAAACTATCCTTTCCAGAGACTCAAACTACGCTCTAAACCAAATTTCATCAAAATCGGTTCAGTGATTTAGGCGTGAAAGCGTAACAGACAGACAGAGTTACTTTCGCATTTATAATCTATATATATAAAAATGAAACCCGTTTCGCGTTGTCACGGCATCACGTGTGAACGGCTGAACCGATTTCGATAATTCTTTTTTTTAAATGTTTGTGGAAGTCCAAGGATGGTTCTTACGGAAAAAAATATTAAGAAAATCTCTACGCTAAGGCGGTACGAAGTTCGCCGGGTCAGCTAGTATTAGTAATAATAATATTAGGATAGTTAAGAACCAAATACACGAGTAACTTCAGTTGTCATTGACTCAGATTCCAGGAACTTCCATTCATCTATTTCCTTCGTCGAATGAAAATAGCTAGGACTTCTTTAGAACTGTCAAACAAAAGTGATTTGCCATGTTTTCGTGTTTAATTTATCCGCCATGATCTTAGCCCATGATGGATGAATGCCTTATATTTCAACTGAGATTGAGCAACTGCGAATCACGGCTACATTGTCTCCAAAACAAATGCAAGCTAAAATCCTTTCATAGCTAGTGAGTAGGCACCTTTTAGGAAAACACTTGTAAATTGTACCTTAATCTGACGTAGATGTGACTATCTACTTTAACTAAGTATAGGTCTATTTCTAGGTCATTGAATGACTCTTTCAAAGTAGTAATGCATCTTAAAGTTAAGTTAATAAGGCTATTTGTATATACGTGTCTGCACTTTATAAGTAGTTCGTTTCAGCCAAAAGACGTCCACTGCTGGACAAAGGCCTCCTCCAAGGTTTTCCACAATGCACGGTCCTGTAGTGGTTCAAAATTAAAATATTTACAAGCTTCTGCCCCCGGCTTCTTGTGCATGTAGGTAATAATAAATAAATTGTCTATCCCAGAAATTATAAGTAATAACGCGTCTCTGAATAATAACACATTCATACTTACTGTCAACAATCCTGAAAAACTCTTTATTTCATCCCCAAATAAATATGAATTTTCCCGTTTCTTACTTGAGAAATGATGGGTTCCCGTACAAACTTTTATCCCTTATTTCACCCTCTTCAAGTGTGACAAAAGGTAGACTATAATAATACATCCTCAGAGGTCCAATGTATCTCTCTGTTTCTTATACAAAAACGAATCGAAATTGGGATTGAAGTAAAACTATAACAAACATACAGTTCTTTTCGCATTTATTATGTTAATAAAAAAAGACAGTTTTCAGTCTACTATTCATTACCGTTCAAAACGTTTAGTAAGATATAAAAGATTAATTTTAAGTTAATAATCATGTTCATTAGTTATTTATTTCTAAATTCTGTCGCAAATTTTCTTTCTTCATCTTTTCTACAGTTTATTTTACTAAGATTGAAACTGAAAATGTTACGATTACATACCTACCTACTTATTGTCTATCAATAAATACGTGCTTAAACATCATAAATGCATACACTGTAAGCAAATCTAGTTGATTGAAGCATGTAATGCCCCAACATAAATGTATAATACATATTGGAAATTCAACTTAATAGAGAAGATTCATTATATCGAGACTATTCCTACATTTTCCAACTCTCGTTCCACCTATGTAGCCAGAATCTACGCTTGACCGTCAATAAAAACCCAACCAGTGAAGGTCAAGTTTGTCCCGGGGGAAAGTTAAACTGTCATATTATAGGGCACTTTGAACACAGAAGAACTCAAACTCATAAGCATTCATTGTTGTCAAATATGTTGACTTTTATGGCTGTATCGTGTTACCGAAAAAATCACGTTGCAAAAAATAGGACGTAATAAAAAGTATACTTAGCATACAACGCGAATAGGGAAAGTAAATCAATCATAAACGTACAATAAAGCTTAACAAAATCTCCAACGGGAAATTGAAATACTGTGTACATAGCAAAAAGTTTAATGGAGTTATTACAAAAGCGAATATTTGTAATAAGAGTCCTAATAGGAAAAGTTTTCAGCTCACGGTGGTAAATGATTCGATCAACATCAAGTGTGTTTAGTCTCCCATGGAATAAATACTCGTGACGTGCACAATCACTTAATTAAGTAGAGATGTAAAACAGTCCTAGAATAGCTTTGGATTTGCAAATGTTACGTCTTGCTTTTCTATGTTAGTAAATACACAAATACTTTGTTAATTGTGAAGACGTTAAAGCCAAAACGTCTATTGTAGCAATAAAGATTTCGTTACAAATTAAATTTGATATTGTACTTATAAAACATGTTCTGCATAACAATTAATTAATTATTAATCCAAAAGCCTTTTTAAATGCTGTTAGCTTGTTGCATTTTCATCTTGGACGAATTATTATTATTCGTCCAAGATTTTCATTCTCAATCCTTGAATCATGGTTTAATTTGACCTGAAATATCGACACAATTTTATTCCAAAAAATCTTTAGGAGTTAAAAAATAGGGGTGATTTGTCATGTAACGGATATGAAAAAACATAAACAGAAAAAACAAAACTGAAAACTTTTCCACGTTATGTAAGATACGAAAAAGTCGACCGATCTCTTCTCAAAATATTTCGGTTCCGATTACCTTGCATCAACTTACCGTAATCCCAAGTTAAGAGACACAAAACACGGCGTATAGGGCGGGCGGCTCGCCCGGTGCCTCCGCCCGCGAGCTCAGTCCGCCTCTCGCGCTCGCTAGAACCGCCCGTCACGGTCCGCACCGCTCTACGGCGATACCGCGAAACCGGCTCCACTTAACCCTTCACCCACCCCTTTGACAAACCCAGTGCATCTGTGATAGTGACATTTGTGACAGGAACGCTTCAACACCAGCCCCGTTGGATGAGGTTAGTGCAAGTTCAACGGCCTCTCACATTGCCGTTTTTTAAATTTTCGGCATCAGCACATCCTTTCGTATTTAGGTCACTGTATTTCTGGTTCTCAGAAATTATTATAATTAAAATATTATTATTATCATGAAACAAATTAGACTTAATTCATAAATAATTTATCAAGTTTAAATGGGTAGTTATAATGTGGAGGAGTGTGCTGAAAAATAACGATGCTGATGATGCGTTATCTTATTACAGAAAGAGTAAACAATGTGATAAATTACTTACATAGGGGCCATGTGAGGCAGATGCGTGTTAGAATCGTCTCGAGTGGTTGCCTATTGACACACTTCTTGGCGGAGCATCCTCAATTATAGATACGTCAAATGTTGCACACTTTCTCGTGTGTTACTGACATTTTCTATTAGTACCGCTATATTATCTGTCAGTTTCCATGAACAATCAAACTTGACCCTAAAAGGGTTCACGTTGAAAGGGATATTAAGCCGACCTGTCTCTACCAGGTGTTCGTATCTACCTCAAGCTCTATGAGTCCTTGAAGGTATGAGAGACACTATGTAACCGTAACGAGAGATTAACACAAAGATAAAACTAATTGGGTATGCTTGAGGGCAGTATTCAAATTTTATCAGTAAAATATACAAATCTTTTGTCCAAAACGGCTAAAACAATTAGTATAGATAACGAATGTCGTTAAGTAGAAATGTTTTAGCCGTAAATAGTAGTTTTATCTTCAGTTTAATAATATTTGTGTCGATTATTACCACTTGCATTGAATTTTCATCATAAATAAATTATATTTTCTGCTTACAATCCTGCTTTGGATTCTGTAGTTTACCTTCACAAAAAAAATCTGCTGTAGTTAGTGGCAAGAACATTTCTAAACTGAGTCAATAGAAAATCTAACCATACACGAAGCTCTATTTAACTATCTTTTGACAATAATACAGAGCACTGAAAGTAAAATATCTGAAAAGAATAGATATTTCTTCAAATTCCATTTCAAACAAGACTGGATGCGGGAGATTCACAGAGTGTTGACTACAGAGAAATCTGAGCCAAAACCCGGGGTCATCCTTATACAAACAACCGACGGCCGACTTTATGGTCGTAGAAGCTTAATGCTCTGTGCAAGACACTCTTTGAAGTTTTCAGTTTATTCGTATTAAAACTGTGTAGACCGGCAGGTGAAACGCGCGCGTTTTTAATACGTTCTATTATAACGCGAAAATGCAGCTTGCTTATTTATTTGTAAACTTTTAGCGTCTGTAAAGGACTTGAACGGAAATTCAGTAGAATAGTGATAAAAAAAGTCTGCATCTACCTTACATCATTGGGGTCTTAAAAGAAAAAGCCTACAATCTAAAAATAGGCATGCAATTTGCAAACCTTTTGCAAATATGAATGTTTATGGTGGGGATAATCGTTATAAAATCGTTTCAAAAGCAATTAAAGCCCATTCGCCGTGAGGAATATAATATTTGCGCATCGAAATAATTTTATGGCATAATTATATAATATTATTAATTCTGTACATAATACTTAGTGTCTGTCTGATTACTCCAAACGCCTCTTTTGATTATTACGTGTCATATGCCTACATTGTTGTAGGTATATTACTTGTACAAATGTGATAATTATGTGCAATGCTATTGTTGTTATTTTATTTTTACAATAATACTACATCTACCCATTGTTTATTTATGATTGTATATGGTCACTTGGTCAGTGCATTAAAAATAGACTGATTGGTTTTGGAATAATCAAAACACACATTATGAATCATAATTTTATTTCAAAAACTTTATCGAAACAGCAAATAACTTTAATATTCCAGATTACTTACTGAAAAAATTCAGTATTTTTTGCTATTATTTAATTACTTTTTATTTGTTGATACAAACAGTAACATTTCCATAAAACGTTATCATCAAAGCCTGCATCAAAGCAGGAATAAACTAAAAAGATGCACTCCGTCGTATGGTTAATTCCTTAAATAAGTAACACGCACTAGTATCTATTTATTTATAGGTAGGTACAATTTCTAATACTGTTTATTACATTTGCACAGAACATAACTTAGCCTTTTTATAAGTACTAAAGCTAATTTATAGAGCCACAAATCCCAGCAACATTGTATCAATCCTCACTCGCTACGCGTTTACTACCGCTTATCAGTGGCTGCATTCTACACTAATCTAAACACACGCGCTTACGCATCGCTGCGTGTGACACGAGTGTTGCCTTCGTATCGATAAACGACCTTGGTACTAATTATATCGATGGATATATTAGTTTTTAATTATTTAATGAAATAACTCGTACATAAGTATTGAAAGATACGATAATATGTGATACGATATATTGTGTTATAACCTAAACATATGACATTCTTGTGTAAATAAGATAGATACTCGTGTTTTGTTATTTTTCTGAGAACTTATCTCTAAACACTCATCGAGATTATTTTCAGTTTTCAACAGTCACATGTCAAACTAGGTAGTTTATGTACGAAGTAAATACTTAATAAAAAATTTGGTAAATTTATGTTATCTCCGTTTTGTAGAAGACACATAACATATCTACTTGTAACATTAGGGTTTAAGCAGCCATCGTGTAGCTGTCACCGGAAAATAACAAGAAACGCTTTATAAACTTTCGAAGGATTCTAAACGAGAGATGAATTGTATTATTTTACGCCCACATTTTCGCAAATTGATAAACTTACCGAACTCACGCGTAAAATAATAAGCCATACCCAACCAATGCCATTAACCTAAATATCGATAAACTGTCAATCCACATCACTACCGACCACAACAGACCGCAGCTGCCGCGATCATCAAAGCGCTCGTCTGCAGAGCCTCAAATTTTATTTAGATTGACATAGTGCCAGAGATATTGCACTGCGGTTATGAATATAAACGCTTTCGTATAAAATTATACCGCACTATGCGCGATATTAAATTCGCGCTACATTTTTCATGCGGCTAGTTATTTGGTGACTCACATCTTCCGCTAGTCTGTGAAGGAGTTCTTAAATTAAATCAAACATGCTGTCATATCAACTCTAATTTATCTACCTACTCTTTAACTTTAATTTATCTGAACATCTACACTAATATTATAAAGAGAAAAGATTTGATTGTCTGTTTGTATTGAATAGGCTCCAAAACCACTGGACCGATTTGAAAAATTCTTTCACCATTATATTAGAATCCTAACATAATTTCTGATGAACATAGGTGGTACGTGATTCGTTGGAGTAGCTAGTAATAAATAAATTGATAAAGAGAAATGTATGCTAAAACGAAACTAAAGAAGCGATTAAATAAGTGCGTGCCTAAATAGTAGGATTTAATTCAATTTGGTAATAACATATTACTATGAACAGCAGCCAATATGAATTGAACTTCTAATTAGGTATGTCTACGTAATCCAAATGAACAAACTTAACATCTATCCATCACTCTAGAGACAGAATCTAGATGAAACGATATCGTCAAGACACATTTTAATCGGATTCGTCGCAATCAGCGAACGTAACGAGACGGATTGTGTAGAAGCATGCAATTACGAAGAGATATTCCTTCGAGCATCCCAGTACTTCGTTTGAATGGCCCTCTGAAAATTAACAATCCTCGTTGATTCCGCGTTCCGCTGAGTAGACGTGACCTATTTTTGCCATCATCCATAGCGATTTCACGCCATGTCTTCTTATGTCTTTCTTATACGAGGTGTATTCACGCCATGTCTTATTAAAAGAGGTAGGCTTACGTGAGCGAGCGTAGATGTGTGCAGGATTATCGTTGGTAATTAATGTTTCATTATTAATGTGTTAAATATCAAGTTAACAATAACAAAGTTATCTACGGTTAAATTATCAACGTTAATTATTATGTAAATGTTTAATTATTTCCTCAAAAAGTGTTATTTAATGGTGTTACATGTGCATTATTGCAGTGTGTTACAAAATTAACTACTTATAGCTTTAATAACATCGATATCGTTGTAAGTTTCTTAAAATTTTTCATCTGAACTCAGACTACAATGGCACTAAATATCGAAATGAAAATTTACTGCGGTCTTAATCTTAGCACTCTTTTGAATTTACAAACAGATCGCAGTAAAAATATAAAACTTAATCTGACCAAACTATTTATACTTCAACTACAAAAACGCGTTCACATCGCCATCGCCGGCGCGATCATAGGCCAATGACAGGTCGCGCGGACTGTCATGGGTCGCGCGACCTGTCATTGGCCTTTGATCGCACCGTGATCGCGCCGGCGATATAGCGATCTGCACGCGTCGGTGTGGTTGAAGCATTAGGCCCATTCTTTCCAAAGGTTATAATCATTCGATTAACATCTTTTACATAAACTCAGACCTAGCGTTTACAAAGAGATCGTAGTATAAAATACTAGTGCTAAGTTACTCTTAATCTGACCTATTTGACTCTAACCTTTCCTTCCAAAATGTTTCCTGTAAGTAAGAAACATTTTGGCATGAAACCCACATATCGAATCACGAAAAGACGTAACTGATTTTTATCAATTTTACAGGAGCGACATTTAAAGATATTTTGAAGTATGGAAAATGTGCATTTCAGCCACATTTCAGCCCTTTTAACTGTCAATACTGGCTTTCTTTTCAAAGAATTCAGCAAAGATCTTTTGTGAGGTTATAAAATGAGTGTTTTTCAATAACATGGTGTGTTAAACAATATCGCCAATTTGTTAGTTACGCCTTTTTGTGATTCGACCCACGATATTTACCCACTTTACCCACACTCCTGAAGCACTCAGGTATGATTGAATTATAATCATTCGATTAACATCTTTTCATCGCGCCCACTGAACCGCCACGACGGGATCATCTGTTTTGTTACTCGGATAAAATTAGACAAGCGTGTAAATATACGTAAATATGATAAAGAGGCTGGCTAACATCGAGGTGTTGATTTATTATTTCTACTAACGGCCGCCCGCGACTTCGTACGCGTGGATCCCGTTTTACCCCCTTCATCTATCTTACGCGGTTTAGATTTTTTCATACAAATGTTTTTTCCCGCTAACTCCCGTTCCCGTGAGAATTTTGCAATATCCTGTTGTAACTAAGCTTTAAGTTTACTAAGGTACCTGCATGCCAAATTTCAAGCGTCTACCTTAAGCGGTTTAGATTTTTCATACAAAACGATTTTTCCGCTAATTCCCGTTCCCGTGGGAATTCCTAAGTATACTATAACCTGCCCAGGAGTATGAAGAATAATTGTACCTACCAAGTTTCGTTAAAATCCGTCTAGTAGTTTTTGTTTCTATAAGGAACATACAGACAGACAGACAGACAGACAAAAATTTTACTGATTGCATTTTTGGCATCAGTATCGATCACTAATCACCCCCCGATAGTTATTTTGAAAATATATTTCATGTACAGAATTGACCTCTTAGTCCAGTCAATAAAGCATTATAGATGGAAAACTGTAGAACACAATTTCTGACTTCAGGACTTTATTTAGACTAGTTAGGAGGTGAACATAGCAAAAGTCCCCGTCCTTAGCCCTTGAGCCGGCGGGGAGAGGGGGGTTTAAAGGTGCCACTTTTCGGTTTTTCGCTTAATCCTCGGAAACTATGCGTCCTAGTGACATGACTACTATGAACCAAAAAAAGCATATTCAATTTGTTACAGGTGAGATAGTCAACTTTTTTGATAAATTGTATAGTTTTCGCGGCATCTGCTCCAGAAGGTCTGTAATATTGGAAATTTTATTTTTGTCTTACAATGTTCCCATCAAGAGAAAATCGACTAAATCAACATTGAGCAATCATTCTAGACATGCGGGAGCATGTTAAGCCTAGTTCCAGGGAGGGGACTGCACCGTGCGTATATTTAGACGAACCACTTAGAGCCACTTTTGATTCCTCATCACTCAAAAACTACTGTGCATTAACACTTCAAATTTGGCTCATATGTTGAGACTTGCAAGATATACATCAGCTTCAAATTTCATAAATATGCCTCAAACGGTTCTTTAGGTATTGACGTCCAAAAATCTACATGTCTGACTTATATACCAAATTCTAACCACTTCCAGATGACTTCGAAGGTTCAAATTTGGCATCCAGAAAGGTAGTTATGTAAATACAAAGGAACAAATAAAAAACCAGTAAATTTTAACATTTCACAGGTGATAGATAAATTTTAGTGTTATAAATGTCGATTTTTGAACGTCAATACCTAAATAACCGTTTGAGGTATATTTATGAAATTTAAAGCTGATGTACTTATATCTTGCAAGTCTCAATACATGAGCCAAATTTGAAGAGTTAATGCACAATAGTTTTTGAATGATGAGGAGTCAAAAGTGGCTCCAATTGGTTCGTATAAATATACGCACGGTGCAGTCCCCTCCCTGGAACTAGGCTTAACATGCTCCCGCATGTCTATAGTGTTTGCTCAATGTTGATTTAGTCGATTTTCTCCTGATAGGAACATGTAAGACAAAAATTAAATTTCCAATTTTACAGACCTTCTAGAGCAGATGCCGCAAAAACTATACAAGATATAGAAAAACTTGACGGTCTCGCCTGTAGCAAATTGAATAAGCTTTTTTTGGTTCATAGTAGTCATGTCACTAGGACGCATAGTTTCCGAGGATTAAGCGAAAAACCGAAAAGTGGTACCTTTAAACCCCCCTCTCCCTGCCGGCTCAAGGGCTAAGGGCGGGGACTTTTGCTATGTTCACCACCTAACTAGGCTAAATAAAGTCCCGAGGTCAGAAATTGTGTTCCACGGATTTCTCTCTACACCGTCGTTAAGGCATTCATTGACTGGACTATCTCTACAGATTTATTATAAGTATAGATATACGAGAGTAAGAGCGCTTTCACATTCAGGCTACTTCAGCAGCACGACAGACGCGCTGCCGATAATTTCATACATACAGCAGAAGCCTTCACAAAACGCGGCTGCCGCGCTGCTGTCGCGCTTCTGACGACACAATGTTAAAGCGGTCAAAGAGATTGGTAGATGACGAAGGTGAAAAAATCACTGTTCACTTGGCAACATCCTATTATTATTATTATCCTACAATTATGTGGTTTTAATGTAATGAAAGTGACATTGGATGGATGTTTGTTACTCTTTCATGCAAAAACTATTAAGCAGATTTGTTTGAAACTTTATAGTAGCTATTATTGTTTAATCAGAATAATATAATGATGATACTTCTGTGACTAACTGAAACTGAATGCGAATGCTAGTTACATCCAAATGTCTTAAAAGTTGGCCAAGTGCGTGTCGTGCCACGCGCAGTGTAGGGTTCCGTAGTTGTCTGTCGTTACTACAATATATTTCAGAAGCAGGCAATTACTTCATCTAAAGTAACTTTTCGTATTTTCGTCTAAGGAATTTTCATCCCCACTTTACATGTCGGGGAGCTACCCTAATTTTTTTTTTTCAAAATGTCATTTTACTGTTTTGTCGGCTCGATTAATATACATACCTCCACAAAATTACAGCTCCCTAGTGCCAATAGTTTCCAAGCAAAACCTCGGACAGACAGACAGACGTATCGAAACTATAAGGGTTCCTTGTCAGGACTACGGAAACCTAAAAAATGGAAGGAATTTAAACACCCCTAGGATAAAAATGTAATCAAGATAGTCTTAATAAAAATAGAGCTAAAAAACTGCAAAGCAGTCAAATAAGGAAAATGTAATAAAAATAACAAGCTTTTGTGCGCTCCTTCTCAGCATTATTTTACTTAGCGGAGGTTTCCCTGAGCAAACGAATATTTGCGATAAAGTAAAGTGCCTCATTTATTAAAACTTAAGCTGGATTTTGATGTTAAAGCTGAAACTCTAGATAGATATTGTAGGATAAATTTCTGTTATAGTTTTCGACGTGATTATCTAAGCTTAGATTAATAAAACCTAGATGGATAGTCTTCATACAAACGCTTCGTCAAGAGTGAGGCAAAAATCTTATGTCATTAGTGTCAATTTTGTTGGGGAGTGTAGACAGTGAAGGCGATTTTCCCGAAAGCAGGGAAATTTTTAATACGTTTTTAATTATTTTATAATTAACAAAAACAAAACGTATCATGTACTTACTTATTTATTGAATTCAAAGTACCTACCTAATAACAATAAGATAAATCGACTTAAAAGTCTCGATTTCATAAAAAAGGAAGTGTATTTGTACAGCGAACAATTGGGAAATAAATTTTCTTGTTACTGGTATCATTCCCGTATTTAATTTTTGAAAGCCAAATTCAAGCAAAATACGCGTCGAATCGTAGTACTTACTTATGAAATGTAACACTGATCACTTTCTTTCGTTTTTCTGATGTATTTAGACACCCTTTCACAGCACAAACCGTCTTAATTAATTAAAAGTCGTCGGACGTGTTTACCAATTTTTCACTTTGACAGTTCATGTGACGTTTACGGGTAAGCCTTGCCGGCTCCCTAAAAACTGCCTCACCTTTCGTGCACTGACTATCTATCTAGGTTTTATTAATCTAAGTATCTAAGTATCTTTAGATATTTGTAGGAACTAATTTAATTAGTTTAATCAAATAAAGGTAACTTGGATTTTGATTACATACTGTTTTGTGTCAATCTTAAAGATTTAGTGTACAATAAAATGAAAGTACCATTATATGTAAATCAAATCAAATCAAATATATTTATTCATAAAACATAGGTACATAGGGTGATAATTATAATTACAGTGAGCTCTATGCTTAACCTATTCAGGTACATGAATTATTTTGTGACTTCCGTCAGAATACATACTCAAATTTAAAATTATTATTAATTGTCAATTGAAATTAAATTTTAGTTCGTTCGTTCGTTATTAGTCAGTCATTACATTACATTGTATGTAATCTAATGAGCATATAAAATTCATTTAATAATTTCAGCGTAACTTTAAACTGGCAACCCTCAACACCAAAGTGTCTGCCTCATCTAACAGCATTTCAAATCATGAGATATTTTTCGAGCAGCATTTTCAATTTATCAGAATTGAGACATGCCCGAAGTTTGACTTAAAACTGCCAATCGCCAAAACACTCTAATAATGTTAGGCTGTGTTTCCACTAAAGATTTGCGAAAACTAGAATTGCGTTTCGACCAAATGACAGTGTCAGACGCGAGTGAGCAATATCCTTATTAGATGTGTACGAGGTGGGACAAGTAGTGAAGCGAACTACAATACACAGCTGAAAAGAGCGTACTGCGCACCGCTCAGCATACGATCGTCAGTAAAGTGGGATCGCATTTACTGTGCAAGAAAAATTGGTGAAAATAAGTCCTGTCCTTCCTTCTAACACCTCGACTACATTCCTCGCTTATTTGCTCGCTTAATATAAACGCCTGTGAAGTACAAAACTCCTTCAAGCCCTTTTGCACTAATATCCTAATCGATGCTACAAAAAATGAAGCGATTTTTATCAATGGACCTTTATTGGAACCGCTGCTTTATAGCCTCAAAAGTCAAGTTTGAAAGATCCTAAGCAAACAGCGAGGGATCAGAGGGCACAAAACGCCGCTATTAAAACATTCTTCGGCGAAACTTGCTAACACTTCGCCACCAATATTATGCTCGGATCAACCGATGGCTATGAATTTAGATCGTGAGCGAAGTGCGAACAGACAGATTATTCCAAAATAAATGGAGAATTTCAAATATTTTCATGATGAAAAATGTACACAATATGCTCTCCTAGCAAAATATTTTCAAGTATAGATCAGCGTCAAATATATAGTTCGTCACAATCAAAGTGGTCAAACAGTTACACAACCTTATTCCAATTGTAACAAAGACGTGTTACGAACTTATTGGCTATTTTGGGTGTCACAAACTTTTTGACGCTGACTGTACTTATTTGTTGTACCTACGTGTATAAATATAATATTTTTGTTATTTATCTTATAGGTACGTTGTTTTGCTATGCTAAACAGTGTAATAGTGCCAATTTCTTATAAACCTATTTTTATCCTTACTGGAGGAGCATAAACATGCATTTTTTTATCTTTATCTTACAAACTGGTACGTCTTCTAGTGCAGAGAAGACACGGTGTGTTTGACAAAGACTTAAAAGTCGAAAGTTTTTTACTAGCCTACGCAAAGAATATTCAAAACATATTCATATTCCGATGAATAACGATAACATAATCGATCTTGAATGCTACGCATATTATGAAAAGAATAACGCAATATCGTTATCATAAATCACTGTACGCCGGGATGTGATTATCTAGAGAGAAGAAAAACATACTACACACGTCGAGTAGACGCGTTCTGAGTAAAATATTAATATCATAAATATTTTTAAGGATCTACAGTAGGTACGCTGTAGAATAAGGCAATTTTATTAACTAAAGATAACATCCAGACCCTACGTTCTACAGCCCTACTTTTATTTGTTGACGTTTTTTTGATTGCAAAGTGAAATATTGTTGATATAGATGACCCACGCTGAACTGTCCCACCAAATTCAATGACAGGGGGGCGCTACCATCGTTCAACTATATGATTTCCAACATGGCAAAAATCGGAATCAGCGATCCGGTATTGACGGTGGCGCCCCACTGACAATGTCATGGATAGGACAGTACAGTATTTTGGAACTTTAGTTGAGATTAGGTTCGTCTCTATGATTTGCCAAAGTCTACTGACGTAGACATGCAGATAAAGTCTCCTATATTCTTTCATAAGCCTTAGTATACAAAATAGTTTAGTCTTGTTTAAAAGCGATATTGTTCTTGCATACACTGAAAATAATAGTCGTGGGCATTTGACAATTTGTTACTACCGCGAGTATGAAGACAAGTTGTCTTCATACTCGCGGTTTCGCTTGCGTGCATTTTTTTCGCGTCTCACGCTCATTCGCTCAACCATTTTGATAATAATGAAAAGCTTAACTAAACATTTTCATAATTCCTTATGCCACATTCATTTTATTCAAATAAAAAATGTAATTAACTAAAACATCTTAAAGTTAAACAACTTAAAATGTATTGTAACAAAAGTAAACAACTTCTACTGCGATAATGAGACTCTACCACATCTTATCTCGAGACTGAAATAGAACATCTTCACAATTTACATTTGAATGTGCCCGCTGATTTAAAGCTATGATAGCACAACTCCTTGTTAAGACTTGGATTGAGAAACTTTCGAGTTGGCTTGACAAAATTAACTCATTTAAAAGGTTTCCATTCCAGAAGCTGTACGTACATAGAGTAGGAAATTGACATTGCAAAGCAATAATTCTGATACTCGTACAATAGGTTACATAAATGATTAAATATTTCCAATAAAACGTATTAAATACAGGGCAGGCCTCCCACTAGGTGGACCGACGCCTGGTGAAGGTCACGGGAGGTGCCTGGATGCGGACGGCGCAGGACCGGTGGTTGTGGAAATCCTTGGGGGAGGCCTTTGTCCAGCAGTGAACGTCATTCGGCTGAAACGTATTACATACAATCCCAGAAAATAATGACGAATTCACTTGATAACCCTTTTAATTTCCAATCTTCTGCTTTATACAGGGTGTTAGGTAAATGGGTATATGAGCCGACACTAGCCCATGTTAACATCAGTCATGAAGTCAGAAAATTGATATCTTCATTTTAATTATTTTATTTTTCATACAAATCGGATTTTATAAAATTTATTTTGTATGTAAATTAAAAAAAATTAAATGATGATATCAAATTTCTGACTTCACCATACCATTTATATGCCCATGTTAACACGGGCTAGTGTCGGCTCATATACCCATTTACTTAACACCCTGTATATATTTTAAAACTAGCTGTGCCCGCTATTTCGTACGCGAGAAAATAGTGTCAATATTTTATCCTGTCGCAACAATTTTTATTGATGCTCTGCTCATATTGGTCGTAGCAGCCGGTAACGAACAAACATGTAAAAAACAAACCTCTCAGCTTCATAATATTAGTATAGGTAGACTAATTTTAAATTTCGTCTTAACTATCCTTCTAGAAAGATTAGGTTTTTATAAGCAATGAAGCCGCAGATTCTGGCTACATTAGAACTTAAGTCCTAAAGATGAGGTCTAATAAAAAAGTTTTTAATTCCAAAGATACGATGAGGTTTCCAAGTAATCGTGGGAACTTAGTTAATGGATTTTTTACGGTAAATGTGATAAATGTGAAAATTATATAATTTATTCATAATGACCGGTAATCATGAATAATTTTCAATTTATCACATTTTTTACGTAACAGATTCATTAATTTTAATAGTTTAGTAGGTTGCCGCAATCTCACTGTAAATAATTTACTTTGTTTCGGTCAAGGATAAATTCAGTAACGCGGTGTAGGTATAAAGAATTTATTCATGAGATTTCCCAGGCCTAATAGCTTTATTTAGATCTCAGGTGACAATACAGTCTAGATGAATAAAATATTTTAATTAATACATAAAATAGACAATGAATGAATGAACCTGTTCGTTCGTTTCAGCCAAATGACGTCCACTGCTGAACAAAGGCCTCCCCCAAGGTTTTCTACAATGAACGGTCCTGCGCTGCCCGCATCCAGGCTCTTCCCTCGACCTTTACCAGATTGTCGGTCCATCTAGTAGGAGACCTGCCCACGCTACGTCTTCCAGCCCGTGGTCGCGACTCGAGAACTTCCCCAACGGCCATCGTCTCTACGAGCTATGTGCCCCGTCCACTGCCACTTGATTTTAGCAATGAAGAATGTTCACTAATTTTGTTTTTTAGCTTTCTGTATTCTCTGTTAAAAATAAAAAATACACGTGAAAGAATTATTTCGATACGTCAATTAGTTTCCAAGATATTGAATTTTAAAAGTGCGGGCGGCGGCCGGCCCGCCATTTTATGCGCGTGACGTCATATTACAGTGACTGGCTCATATTTGTATGGGTGGAATCTTGCAAGCTGAATTAAGACCCACTTCCAGGCAACCGATTAAGCTGAAATTTCGCAAACACATGTGATTTGGATGACCATGCAATATTATGATGACATGGAGCTGATCTGATGATGGAGCTGGAAGGTGGCCATAGGAACTCTATAATAAAACGACTTAAATCCATTGAGTTTGGGCTCGTTCGTTTTGTATTGATGAGTACTTTAATTCTATATAGTAATCAGGGTCTAATGATGGAGCTGGAAGGTAATTCGCAATAAAACGACACAATCGCATCAAGTTTGGGTTTGCTTAAATTTTAATTTCTGTGATGGGTCTGGGTGTTAATATTTATAATAAGTTTGTATTTACAAAAAAAATGAATTTAAGTATGTTTATATCCGTTTTCTAGTGTGCGGACACTGTGAATGTACGTCACGCGGGGTCACGTGACCGTCGGCGGGACTCAATATTTAAGCGAACTTTGAATGCCTATAAAATCATAACTACTGGGTATTTTTGAATGAAATAAAAACTAATGTATTTGTAAATGTAAAAGCTTAACTGTAACATAGGTTTCAAGTGATTTTGCATACCTAGTAACATTCTCAATTCTGCGAGTTATGTCAAACAAAACCTGTACCTATCATAAATATTTATTGTACGGTCAACATCAGACTATACGTTGTTGCAAAATGGCATCTATTGCAATGACATAAGATGCTATCGTGTTTAACTTGATGTGCTAACGTCTGCACCTATACAATATGACGACGAAAATGTTTTCCTTTCACTCAAACCAAAAACAATACCAATCTGTATGAAACTGTCGAAGTCTGATAAACATTTTACTCCAGTCTTAAGAATGAAGTTTTCATTGAACCATTTGGTAAATCTACAACCTACATTAAAATTTGTAGATTTGTTCTCTTTTTAAGAGTTCGTGTGATTTTGCATTTTAGTTTCTTTGAACGAAGTTACAAAAAATTGCAACAACATTAAGCTGATTGGACTACCAAATGAAATTAAAAGTAAACGACCATCCAGAACGATAAAGATAACAATCTACGATTAAAAATGGCGTTTTATTTACAGAGCAAATTATGTTATTACCGTTGTTCCTTCATTTCAGGCGATAGTGGGAGACCATAAGTCTTGCCATTATGAAAATACTCAAAAGTATAATTTCAGTTTGTTTTCATGAAAATACATACTGAATGCAAATACTACGCTTTAAGTGGAGGCTTCGAGGGATTTTTATGGCATTCATCATCATCATTTCAGCCCTAGGGCGTCCACTGCTGAACATATGCCTCCCTCAATGATTTCCACATCGCCCGGTTGGTAACGGCCTGCATCTAGCCTGCATCTGTGTATGACATTAATGTTACAATTATAGTGCTCTATCCACATCTACGTAGCTTTGTGTGGTAGTGAGGTGGCGGTAAATGCACATCTAATACAGCACCAGGTCACAAATACCTCTTAATAGGCACTAAATTCAGCTACAAGTAACAGCCACTGATCGCGGTTGCAAGTAACAGCGAATTTTAACGCTGCTGCATTACTTGTGTTGTTACTTTAAGCAGTTAAGTTCAGTCATACAAGCACTGAATTCGTGTTTCATTTACTAACGGTTGAATAATACTTTTGAGGTGAATACTATAGGGACATCTTCCAAGAAAAACTTTCACAATATCGTTTATGATTTCCATTGAAATGTTTAAGAAACTTTCAGCATTCAGGCCAATAGTAAAATATTCGAAATAGTGTTCCCAGTTCTCTGTAAATGTTGTCCTGTCCATACCTGCATCATTCAAAATTCATTGCAAAATATTGTAAACTACGCGAATATTGTTGTATGCCAAAATAGTTCGCTTTTCGTGTATCAAGTCTGTGCATTATTAAGTAGACTGCTAGACTAGCCCGCTCAGTTATTTATACGCGACCTTATTCCCACTTTTTGGATCATAGCCGTCGTGGGATACAAAAATTGATTATAGTTCAACATCTTTTGACGTCACTAGTCGTAGTCCATTATCAATTCACGATGACAATTGTTGTCAGATTTTTTTCCCTAACCACAGCTAGCATTTTTTTTGGAATAATTACCGCTGTGTCTTGTGTGAAAAGCAGCTGGAAAACCTCATCCGAAATTCCATACATATAAGTTGAGCCCTTATCAATATCTGTGGCAATAAAAAAAGTATTGAAAGCATTTATTTAAAAAGTATTTATTTTCCAACAAAGCGTTTACAAACAGTCTGTTTTCTAGCGGCAGCTGTAGTGCAGCTGTGCTTTAAATCTTTGCTGTACAGCAAAGATTTCAGGACAGTGCAGTCCTGTGAATGTTTTTGTTCCAAAGTCACTCTTATTAAAATCTATCTGTGTTTACCTTGAAGAGTACGTACCCAAATTTTGTGTAGAAGTTGTTGGAAGTTTAGATCCGATTTTCCGCTAAGTTGATTTCGTGCGTCGGAGGCAGTCACGGTTCAGATATCCGATTGACACATGGAATTGTTAAAATCGTTGTAGATAGAACCTAACTATTACAGAATTTTAATAAAACAACGGCTTGAAATGTATGACACTAGGTTGTGTATTCATACGTATTAATGAGCGTTGATGGTTTTCACGTGAGAGTCCATACTATTAGATTAACTACTACGGCCCGATTCGACCAAACTTTTATCGGAGAATACTAACTCCCGGTTTACTGGCACATATATTGACCGTTTCAGTATGGGAAATATGTCAAAATGCCAAGTTTATTCTGAGATTAATAACATTTACTCTTGTTTGATCGAATCCGCCCTAAAATATTGTTATTTTCAATGAGGAATAATACACATAGAAATTCACTTGGGTTGTAACATTCAGGTAATATTTTGTATTATCGGTAACTAACAAAATACAGCATCACGCCCGGAGCATCATTTGTTATTTCCTTCTCGATTTAGAACAACAATAAAAGGGCGGAGGGCGTCGAAGTTCCTCTTCTCAGAATGAAAAATTGGCCGACCTCGCGGATTTTCTATGTGATCTTTTTTACCAACAGTACACAATAAAAATAGATTCAGCAGGTAATCTTCCAAGAAATATCAAATAATATAATAAGTATGTTTTTTTATTATTTTATCTGAACATGCTATTCTGTAAAAAGCTAGAGCTTTTGCTGCTCCAGTATACACTGTTTAAACTATTTAATTTAAGACGCAGCTCTATGATATGTCCATTGTCCATATCAAAAGTAAAGCCCGGTTTCTGAATAGAGATTTTTTGTTTGAGCGTGCTCATTTCCTACTTATAAACGCCTGTATTCATAAACGATACTTGCTTTAAGTGAAGCAGCAAATCGAACGCACAGCGTAGAATAGAGCTCTGTGGTTGGTTCGTGTGTGGCTCTGTGCGTCCACGCACTGAGACCTCATAGTAATGTTTGTGAATATGGGCGACATTATTATTAAAATTTTATTGAAGCTCAAAAGTAAGCGAGCTGATGGGTGATCCATATTCATCATCATAGTTACATACATTAATGTCCTGTCAGCTTTTAAAGCTAATTCTTGTCAAGATTTAGTAGAGCGAGAGAAAAAGTAGGTATCCAAAATAAAATAGCCCTTCGGTATGTTTTCCCTTTGTTGCCAATAATACTTTCTAAGCCCAAAGAAAAACAGATTCAAATATTTGAATTTCTAGCAGTTATAACCCGTTTTGCGGGAATTATTTCGGCTTACCGACCACCGCAGCTGCTGGCAAATGGCTCGCTTGTCGCTGTGTACTCGATTATTGCATTTGCAAAACGACCGTTTGGGATTAGCCTTTGGCTGTGATCAATTCGTAGGGGTTGAATTGGTCGAGCTGATTGGAGAGCGTGGAATAAAATTGGAATATAACAGTTCATTTTGAAACAGAAAACAAGATAAATTATGGTCAAAAATATAGAGCTTGCAAGCATTCAGTTATGTGCGATGCCTGAAGAGCATGTTGTATTTACTCGACTGCGCCAGAAGGAGGATTATGTTTTTTGATGATTTAAGGCCTAAAAGAATTTGAGATAATTCAGTAACAACACAATACAAGGATAAGATTGCAAGAAAACCTACGCAATGAAGAGCGAACTGTCTTAGAAAAACATCGGGAGTACTCCATTACGTTATTAAGAATGACTTACGAGGTTTGTTATATTTATTACTTATTATCTACTTAAGTAATGATGATCATTTAATTTTACTGTAGACTTATCGAAAATTATAATACTCGTAGATAATCGTTAGATTTCATATTAACGACACTCACGTTTAAATTCATCAAATGAAATATTTAATTGAAACCACGACGTTAATAGGTACCTACTCAAAACTCAAAAGTTTTTAATAAATCAATACCAAGATTTATTTTGATATATCTTCATTTATCTCACTCACTCTCACTGTATCCATGTGCTCAGCAAATTATTCACACTGATGACAAAAAGGTTTTAGTTTAATCCAGTATTTTATCAGACATAGGAGTAAAACCATGTACCTTTTTATTATTCACACTGAATTAAATAAAGCTTTTGTTATGCCAAGTCTGCTCACGTGTCTCCTAAAATAAATGTACGTTAGATTCTAAAATACTAACACATATCGAATACCGAGGTAGGTATATCGAAAAGAAGACTAAAACAAGTCGGACTAAAATCGAAGGGAAATTTTGCACAGAAATTAGAAAAGTCCGATTCCCGAGCAAATTAAAAAAGTTGTAACTAATTAGCAAAGTATCCAATACCATAATCTCCCGTTTTGTCTCCGAAAATCCGTCTATACCTATGTAAATACAAAGATAAAGTTGGCAAAACTTAAAGTGGGTTTCGGTTCAAACATTTTATAATGGAAAGCATTGGAATGAGTACAAAACTTCGTTAAAGGGAATAAGTAATTAGATACAATACTATTAAATTAGCGTCTAAGGAAAACTCTAAAAAGGTAAACACTCCGCTTTAAAACAATTTGGGAGTTCGCCTCAGAGGGACGCTTTTATTCAAAGTGGTGTCGAACAAAAAGACATCTTAGTTAAATACATTTAAGGACCATTCCAGGAAAATGTTGTTCGCTCGGTGGTTTTAAGCCGATTACTGACGATTTTATCTTTTAACATTATCGATTTTATTGGTTTCGAATAAAGTACTGTAAGTGAATTACTTTATAAGCCTAATTATACATAGTTGATGCTGTCCTTTTTGAAACATAAAACTAAATTATGAATTAATGGGACAATTTCAAATTAGTTAACCTCTTTTTGACTGAGTAGTTATTTGTTGCGTATTTATTTTCGCGCTAGTGTCTTTCGCGCAAGTGTCCATGCGCGCAAATTAGCTTTTCGCGGTAGTTTTTTCGCGCTTATGTCTTTCGCGCTAGTGTCTTTCGCGCAAGTGCCCCGATATGGCCTTAGCGCTATCGGTTAGTGCCACAGTCTTAGCAGTCTTAGCCACAAACAAGTGACAGGACCTTACTCGCCAGTGGCGCCAACTGGTGAACAATCAAGGAAACCCCCACTTTGATCATTCACTGATTTTTTTACGTCAGCAATACGAATTAAATTGGAAAAATATCCAATGAGCGTCATTAATTAAGCGATTAATTTTTAAATGGTTTTCCTTCGAAAGTTCGATGAAACAATTCCTTTTAGGGTGACCTTTTTCCGTCTGATTGCTCTTCGGGGGTCATTTTAAGTCGGTACAACGTTTAATCATTAATTGTTAAAAGCTTTAATATTAGAGTTGGGACTGTGTAGGCATAAATAAGTAGTTTCATTTCTGGTGATAGTTTTAGTTTACTATAAGTCTAAAGAACTATAGATCGTTTCATCCACGAAGACGCGCACACCATTTTCCGCTAATGATTGAGTGTTATCGGTACACGCTAAATTCCATGAGTGCACACGCACACTACAATAATGACGCTCGGATTGCTCGGATCAAACTCCCCGCACCCCACGCTTTCCTCGACCAAAAAATTGGTGAGGCGCGTCTTCGTGGAAAAAACGATCTATATCTGTAGATTCAGGAATCCATGCAAAATTATTTCCTCACTTTGATATAATCTGTTTTACCGAGGAATCATCCCAATTAGATATTATTTATGTTATTTTAATTTTTTATAGATTCAATCCTTTTGCAACACTATCTCAAAGACAACTAAAGGAATACCAACTCAGAGGATTCAAGATACACGTATAGTTTGAGAGTTTGTAAACAGAAATCTATGGGCGGTGTTATCCTGCTAATTCAACTAACGCTTACATTTGGGAATTAAATTTGGGTCCCACACTAATCAACAATTAACACAATTAAATTGGCTTGGTCCTTAGCCGATTGCCGTGAAGCTGAAGTTAACGAACCATGGTATGGTGCTATTACCACCCATGGGGTAGGTATATTGACGTTTTTGAGGGGTATTGGGATGTGTTTTGTGTGTGATATTCGGAATAGATTGGATTGGATTCCCTGCGGTCTCACAAAGTCAAGAAAGACATTGCGCATGCCCATTAATGCCCAGCACACGTCACTAGACATGTTATACTTACCTTTAGGCTTCACAGTTAGGAGTGTAGAACTAAAATAAAAGTAAAAAAAACTTAGTATGTTTTTTAGACTATTACTTTACAGTTACAGAACTAAGAAATCAAATTTTTCAAGAACATTATTACTTTATTCATCTAAGATTAAATGTTTCTTAAATGTTGCTCTTTCCATGTCTCAAATGCTGTCAGTTACAATATACAAGAAAGACGAGCAAGTGACAAGAAGAAACGCTGTAACAAATAACTGTCTATAGAATTAAGCCCTTATACATCAGTCTGTTTATAATTAAAGAAAAAATCTTTGTTACCATTGCTGATCTTACTGTGCCTCCCTATTTTGTGGTGAGTTTGTATTCAGTCAGCAAACTAAGTCTCAAGATTATTGGTCAATCAACACTTTGGGACTCGCCGCAGCGTTCGTTTGGGTCTCCTAGATACTTCAAAGACTGGGGGTTCTATTTCATGTATAATTTATCTTCTGGAATGGTAAACAGAAGTAAACGGATTAAATAGTGTTTATTTATTTATACAGGGTGTTAGGTAAATGGGTATATGAGCCGACACTAGCCCATGTTAACATGGTCATATAAATGGTATGGTGAAGTCAGAAAATTGATATCATCATTTTAATTATTTTATTTTTCATACAAATCGGATTTTATAAAATTAATTTTGTATGAAAATTAAAAAAATTAAAATGATGATATCAAATTTCTGACTTCACCATACCATTTATATGACCATGTTAACATGGGCTAGTGTCGGCTCATATACCCATTTACCTAACACCCTGTATAAAAGAGTCAGTGAACATTGCTCAAGTTATATTTTAAGGCCATAATTATTTTGAATACGGTTTAGTTTCAACAAGGGGTTTCAGCATTAGGCGTTTTTACCTTCACGTTTACCCATTAGTCGCCATCAGTTAAAAAATTCAAAATTAATTTCACCGCTCCGAATCAACAGTTTTTTCCCCGTTTTTTTCCCCGATTTTTAATTTCCACTCGCGTCCAAATTGTCAGTCCACACAACACGCAGTTGGGCGTACAACTCGACAAACTCACTTTGTCCATGAAATCAACTGCAGGCGTGACAGTAAAACATCAGTGAACCTTTTTCAAAGCTAACTTTTTATACAATAGTTCAATTGCAAAGGATGGTTTTATTATAAATTTGGCTTTTAATAACGTCACAGTCTTTATGACGTCATCAAACATAATTTTCTTGGCGATTACTTTGTGAGTCTCTCGACTCTCAGAGGTTTGATTTTCATGAATGACAGTGTAAAACCATTTGGCTCCGAATTTTGTTACATTAAGCTGGTGTTAATCAAATCATAAAGTCTGATTGCAGGGTTAATAACTTTCAATCCACACGATGAAAGAAGCAGAAGATTTTCGTACTCAATATGAGTGCGTAAATTCTTATTAACACTCTCTAAAACTCCATCTAAACATTATTGCTATGCAAACACAGACATTACACGTACATTTAGCAAACACCAAATCCGTGCACCGCTCATAAAAGAAGAATTAATATTGACTATTTTCATAACTCCAACATACCTATTTACTTTTTATATCAGTGAGCAAATATAAACCTACATAGTAGATACTGTTGTTATACGCCAACAATGCGAGTTTCCTTGCTTGCAAAAAGGATATGGACATATGGATTGGCAATGACAATGCTTTTTTCTTTGATTTTAATGGATTTTCCGCGTGACTGGTTTTTGTAGGTAAATATTATACATTTCATGTCATGAAAATCTCTTCGAGACAGTACGGATTTTAGTCGACAAATATATTTTCATAACTCCGACAAAGTCTAAAAATCGATAAAATAATATCGTTTTTCCATGCAAACAAGTAGAGGTGGTGACCAAAAATTAATAGATTACAAAATACTTTAGTAAGCTTTTAATGTGAACCATGAAAAGCAAGAAATATTTGTGTTAGCGTTAATCAGCTAATAAATCAGTTAAGTATTCAGCTACAGTACCAACTCAAATCGTAAACTTGCGATATTGCGCTCCTCGCATTCTTCAAAAGATTGTCCAATCTCTGACTGACTTATGAATTGATGCCAATTCTTGTTCTAACTGGAAAGTATTTATTGTCTACAGTTTAGTAAAAGCTTTGCTGTTTAATTGCGTTACTAATGCTTGTGTAAGCGTCTGGCGCGCCTTTGTCGACCGCGCGCAACCGACTGCGAAACCAGACAATGTTAGGCTGAGGTGCACTGGTATTTTGACTTAGAAATTTAAGTTTAATACGAGCCTTTACTGATTACCTTTACGAAGTAAGACGGAAGTGCACTGGTATTTCGACCTAGAAAGTCAATTTAAAAAGTCGATAAACACTATTATTGTACATACATTTCGGAGAATGTGCGAAGGAATTGTAGAATCTAATTCCACCAGCCCTTTTTCCCTTCTTCCCGCTGTCTTCAAGCACTGTAATCCGGTCCTCTTCATGGCGAAAGTGAATGAGTGAATGGCGAGACTTAGAGGGCTGGCTGGTATCACTTAACATCAGGTGTGATTGTAGTCAAAATAATACCTGCCTTGTTCTAAAGGCAAATTATATTAGGGTCTGTCAAATCTTACATGTATTCAAGGCTTTACTACGTAATGTCTGAGTCCGTGCGTGAATATTAAAACACGATGCATAAAACTGATTACTTACGCTAGATGTTACTTATGATTCAAACTCCGACCGTTTCGAATCATAATGCCTTTAGTTTGTAACAGCCGTGAGAATACCTAGGTAGAGATTTTTTCTGGCCCGTGAACTGTATTTTGCGAAATTGAAATGTGTTGCGTCCACTTACAATGCTAAATAATCCATAAATGTGCCATAGGTCGCAGTTTCAATTCCCACATTAATATTTATTGGTATGCATGAAAATCTGTTTTTGTATTGACCTGAGAGATGTGTATTGTTTTGTCACAAAAGTCTTATCTAGGTACGTACTCGTAGTCTGGCCTACTCTTGATACAATCTTTGATTTGTTTGGGAATAGATGGAGTAAAGGAAGGAGTTTATTTATTCATAATATCAGATCGAATCTGATCAAATATTTGATTATTGTAGAGATATGTTTTATGTAAGGATTACAATCATAAAAGTAGTAGATTATGAAGGATATTTGCTTGAATAAGGATGCTTCTTTTGCTGAAACTTTCTCGCAAATATGAAACAAAGGTGATGTAACACTCTAACCAGCCCCAAGGTCAGTTCACACCTTAAATCTTTTTTTGTCGTCTCTAAATCGCAAGCCGACGCACGCGCTATTTCTGGTCCATAAACAAACCGTCCCATGCGGGTTACTGCCGCTTGTTATTGTTGTGCCCACCACTCGTACATCACCGCTGGAGCTCAAATCGATGGTAGGAATAGGGCAAATAATGTATGGCTGAATATGCTTTTAATAGTTTTGGAAAGGACGTTGAGGACAGTGCTTAAGGTGATAAATGCAGAAGTTTTAGCATCACTAAATCAGTACAAAAATACACTTAAGTGTATTTTTGTACTGATTTAGTGATGTACTGATTTTGGTCGAACCTTTAAAGGTTCGACCAAAACAACGCGTGCAGCCCGCGGCGCGATGGAAATGGCGATGACGATCAGACGTAAACGCTTTGATCGCCATCGCCATCGCGCACAAGGACTGCACGCATTGATCTGGTCGAACTTTTACAATCTGTATTAACTACAGGCAGTGGCGTAAATATTAGTTCAACAATAAACGCTCCAGTATTCTACGAAACCAATAGGTTTGGTATTGGTAATAAACTATGTACTTATTACATACCAGACTTCGAGTCATAATTAACCGTATGTCAGCACCAAATCATTAATTTACTCACTAATTAAACTCGAATATCGAAAATTGAACTAATCAGCTGCAATTTATCTCGCACTGATTATAATAGTATTCACTGTAGGTGATATATTTTTTGCTTATAACCTGAACTGTGTCAACATTCAACATCGTCACAGCAAGGATAAACCAAAGGCGGTAAATTTTGCTCAAAGCTTATCCATAAGGAAGTTTATTAGAGATAAACTTAGGATTAGAACTTGAAACTATTGCGGAATACTAACTAGTTTAGTTCCAGCACGGAGACATAACAAATTGAGGGTGAATCCTCGAGGAACTTGTACAGTTTGATCGTAATAAACACGACCCGCTTTTGAGATTCATGAATAACCCACCGATAAGATAAGTTTAATAAATCTAACATCCTGATCCTGTTCAACTAAGCAGCATAACACTAGAAGTGCCGAAGATTACGACCCCCCTAAAAGCGCCGCTGGGTCAATTTTGTCCCAGCATATATTTTGTCACATTTTTTAGTTTCAGACATGAAAATTATGGTTAAAACTATTTGTAGTATCCTTAAAAAAAGGTTTATCTATATAGTTAAATCAATATGTACTTATTTCTTTAAAAATATAAATGTATACAATTTTAATTTTCAATTATTAAAAGTTAGATATTTTTGGTTTCATATAAAAATAGTCTCATATTACATGGTGTTATACTGTATTAAAATTATGAAATCACTACTTTAACTACTCATTATTATTTTTGAAAGAAAAATAAATATCTTAAAAATAACAGTGCACATTTTGCACAACGTTTTTTTGTATGGTTTTTTGTCTCTCTTGTGTACTATGTGTTTAGGAATGTCTATAGGTATGATTATTTTTCTGTTATCCGTACACACACAGTGAAGTTTTTTACCAGTTACAATGAGAAGTATGTACGTTTAATTTTCAAAATTGTATAAATCACACATTTTTAAAATGTATCAAATCATACAATGTATGAACTGGCCAATGTCTAGAAGCCACCTTCCTACTAATATTATAAATGTAAAAGTTACTAAAGATTGATGAATTGAAGGATGGATGGACTGATGAATGGATAGATGAATGGATAGGAAGGATGAATGGGTGAATATATGCCTTGAACTTGAACTAAGTGAGTATGGATTCATAGTTAGATCGATGGATGTTTTTTCACTCTTTAACGCAAAAAATACTAAGCCGATCTTAATAAAACTTTGCAGTTTTATTGCAAATACTTCAGAATAACATAATATAGGCTATAATTTAGAATAATGTTCAATTATTTGGTCAAATAACAACGATAAGTGTAAAGAAATTAGGTCTTTATATGATAAACTTAATTTCTCACGGGTGAAGTCACAGGCAAAAACTAGTACAATATATTTACATTTCTGCATTGTCACGAGTCACCTAAACGCTCCTCACCTCTCTACTCTCGTATCTCCTCGAAACAAGGACTCTTCATCGAATTATTGTTGCAAATACCAGGGTGGGACAAAATTGACCCAGTGGCGCTTCTAGGTAAAACCGATTTTTAATTTTTTTCTTTTAATGTTATAGCATTAAAAACATTAAACAATGATAAAATTCAATAAATTAGAAAAAGTCAAAAAGTTTCATGGACTTTCGTTGAAAAATAAAAAAGTTAGAGACGATCAAACTCGCGAGTGGGACAAAAATGGGACGGCGGCCTTTCTAGTGATAAAGTAAATTATTTTATTAGGAAATCTTTTTATAAAGTTAGAATTCATGTACCTGTAGAAAAAATCTGCAACAGTTGAATTGAAAGGTTATGTTTGTGGGAAGCATGGTTATCTACAGATGGGTTAAACGTATTTTTTTTTTTTCAAAAAGTAGCATGAGTTCTAGCAGTTTCATTATTTTTATACTACTCAATTATTTTTGTTTTATTGCCCATTTTTTGCTAATGAAATAAGTATGTATTTTTGGTCATTTTATACTGTACCATCTGGTTCCATACTAAGCCAAGCTTGTAGGTTTTATAACCATAGATAACAACCTGTATTCTGGATCTTTGGTATCTCATTCACAAAACCGCCCTTGGCCTATTAGTGAACGGTAACGTTCTTCATCCGTATTGGTAATACGATCCACACTAATCTTATGATTTATGCTATTTCTGATCTTATAAACACAACGGTTGACGGCTAACTACCGGCTTGTGTTTCAAAGGCCCGTGTAATGCCAGGACAAAGGGTTCGGGCCCAGAAACCCTATTAGCGGGGCATTACCGGGGCATTAGGGACCGGACCCGTCCGATTGCCTTTGATTTTTCTATTCATTGAAGATTGTCAGGGCTGATATACGTGGTAGGAATAAATAAATATAAATACAAATGGTTTGACCCGTCCTGATAAGTTAAACCATAAGTTATTTGACGAGAACGATATATTTCTTTACACGACAAGACGCTGAATACAAGGAGATTTTGATCAATATTTGGTAGCGTGTACGATTATGGGGTATTAGGTATACGAAGTTCTGTTTTCATAAAGTGGGACTGGTAATACTTATTATGATTCGTGTACTATGACAGAATGTCTTGCATTTAATGAATAATAAAAGAATTTTCTACCTACAGCTACATGCACTCAGTTTCCTAGGAATTCTTCCTAGGAAGTTCCTGCATCTGCATAGCAGTCACGACACCTCATGTGAGGAGCATTTTAAAACGTTTCCTTTGTTTTACAACGCGCCATAAGTTCCCTCGAGTTCAGACTTCGCTGCAAATCTTGAAGTTTAAGAAGTACTTAGCTACTTTTCTCTGTTACTTAGTAAAACAAAACATGAAGTTTATTAAGACGTGTGGATTTGTTTAACTAAGATAAATGAGAACAGATTTTACGCTGAAAATTTTGATGCAGATTTCATGTGTATGATGCAGTTTCCAATCGAATTCAAAATGGTTCTAACTTAAACACAAAGTTTTAGATACGCTTATAAACATGATCCGGGGTTATTAATAAAAGTTACACCCTAGTTGAACTCTGGTTTAAATTGTTATTTAGTATGAATACCGGGTGCAACTTTTTATTAATAAAGCCCGTTAAGTAGTACCGATACACGTCATAGTAATTTTACGTCAAGGTACCTATTAGTACTATGTGCATAAGTTTGTCACCTCTTTTGCAAAAATGTGTAGACTGAGTTGATAGCAATGAAAGAACAAATCAACATTTCACTTTAGGATTCAAACAGTTCAAAAATACACTTTTGAATTGAGATAGTTCAAGAAACTAGCCAAATTACGCTAACGATATCGTGGGATGTAAAGCGAATTTAATAACAAGTTGAACTAACAGCCAAAACGGTACGTGCACGAATATTCGCTTTTTCAGTTTATTCAATTCCAAGAAGCATTTTCACAAAACCCTCTCTCCGTGGCTGTCGGTCATAGTTAGGTTACCAATTTGGCTCCCGTTGTCCAAGTGGCAGCCGCTGCAAATCAAATTCCAACCGCTAGGGGACACTCTCCAGAGCTGGATCTGTCTTGTTTCAAACGACAGCTCCAATGGACGTCAAGGTTGGAACGAGAGAGAACGAGACAAAAGCTGAATTCACCTTTATTTTTATGAAGTAGACGAAAAAAAGGAATGTGGAAAATTGCTAAACGTTAAAAGAATATTAGAAGCCTTTTAGGTATTTAAGATTTTGAGTAGGATCTACAAAATGGACACAATAGAAAAACTATTTTCGAGAATCACTGTTAAGCCACGAGGTGTCTAACGTATTTATGTTGAAAGAAAATTACACTGAATTAACTGAAAATGTGTGATTGATTATTTTTATCTGACTGCTCATGAGAACTTAAAGGAATCGTGTTCAATGAACGTACCATTTTTGGAGTAGGTAGGTATTTATTTCTAAATACCGAATCGATCATTGAAGTTGGGTGTCTCTTGGAAATATTTACAGAGAAGAATATTTTGAATTTAAAAAATAAGTAGACACATATTTCCAGAATAACTATGAAGTTATGTAGTTAAGTATGAACTTATGTAGTAAACTATTCTTAAGGTACCTAGGTATTCAAATGTATAATTCTGTAATATAACTTGTAATGGAAGCGATACTATAATGAAACGATACGACAAGCGCACTGGATGTTCGTAATTGTTTACAAAAATCTATTTCAGTAGACATTTAATGTTTTGTGGATTTGTTTGCTATGAATCATCTAGAGGCGGTACAAGCACGTTATTTATTGTTTCTTAGTACAACGCTTTTGATACAACCAATCAGTAGATTAAATTTATAGGTTTTTTCTGAGTGCTACTCAATTGAAGTGCCCTAAAATTCCCGGACTCGTCTTAATGTTTGTAGTACTATTTTGTTTTATTCTTTGCGGGTGTAATGGTAATTGTATAGTAAAAGTTATTTGCGTTTATTTATTTACGTTTGTGAGCGTAACATCCATAAAGTCAATTTGATATCGCTTACATTACAGTGTATTAATTTAATTAATTATTATCAAATGCATTGATTGGTAACAATAATTACGAGATAATGGATTGACTTTTTTGTTTTGACGAGCGTATTAACCTTCCTTGATTGAATTTGAGCGTACATCAAGTTTTAAACCCGATGGCGTCTCGAAACTTACGGGAATACTTATCTCCATGGAATCCACAAAAAACAATAGAATTGGACTGGGCTGTAAAATCGTCAGATAACTTTTAACTGAAGAATAAACTTGTAATTTTGACGTATTTCCCATACTGAAACTGTCAATGTGCCAAACTTATTCTTCAGTTAAAAGTAATCCGACGATGGTAAAATCAGCCCTATCAAAATATAACTCTCGATATTGGCAGTAAATAAACCTCCCACAGAGGAGCTTTCGTTGCCATTAATTAAAAAAAACATCCATAATTGAATAAGGTCTGGCTCAATAAATATCAGCTCGATCTTGTCGAATACGAGTAGAACATTATGGCTGGTTTGCACCATCTTACTTTAATTTTCACAAGAATGTCAAAAAATAGTCAAACTCCGTACAAAAAACTCCGTTATCGTTATAGTTACGGTCAAAGTTAGGTGGTGCAACTCAACCTAAGCTTTAAGTACGTATCTCTCTCCACCGGTGTAGTGGATGGTGCAAATTACACACGGAATGATCGGAGCACGCGGGCAGTTTGCGGTCGAGAGGCGAGGATCGCATTGGCTAAACGTATGGCCGTTCGAAATTCGAATAAGTTGAGATATTTTTGTAAAGTTGGCGGGAATATAACTTAAACTACTTTTTTATTCGATTTTTTTTTAATTTACGTGACTTTGGTCGTACTTACTTTAGCTTTGTCAAACGTCAATAATCTTTGTGCAACTCAGCCTTAGAAATTGAATAATTTATTCTTAATTAGGTATTTTTTGTTGATACAGGAATCCGAAAACATAGCGTTACTATGCGTTACCTTCAATAAGTAACTCGATATGTTATTCCAGTATTATGATTACTTACTAGGAATGACAGCCAATCATGTGTAACCATGTGTGACAGATAAAACAAGTATTAGGTAACTGTAACACATACGATGTCTTGCGTATGAAGGTTGATAATGGTTTAATTTTGAAGATAATGGTGTTTAAATGACAATCCATCTACTTATTATTTTTAATATGTGACTTCTTTAAAGCTGTTTCGCAATTAAATTAAGAACCATGTGTATGAATTTTTTTATGTAATATATTCTACACGATGAAGTTAAAAATATTAATAACTGTGAAAATTTGAAATAATTTCATACTGTGGTAGACTTATTTGGGTTTCAATTAATTGTTGTACAGAGTTCATTAGTTAGACTATACACTTTTTGCAAAATGTATGACCTTGTTACACTCTACATAAGGTATACATCGTTGACCTTGATATGTCGTATAATTTTTCATTATTGAGAGACTAGAAATAAAACTCGGTGAAGTTTTATGGGACATTTTTAAAGCGGTCTTCTTTCGATTTCAACAAATTGCATTTTTATCTTTATGTCATGGTATGAAGATGTTACGGACATTTTATGGTTTTGTTTTATTATGAAACCGTACTTGGTACTACCATAGTACTACTTTAACTAGTTGGCGTTAGTAGTTTCCCCTTTTATTATTTTTATCTTAGAAAGAAAAATTAACTATGATGTTTATAAAAGCACGCGAAAGAAAAGCAAAATTTGTTGCAAGATGGATCTCCTTTTTTATTTTCACCTGTAGAAAATAAAGAGTAACGGCACCACAAATCCCTAGAAAAAGGAAACACTGTCAAATAACAAAAAACATTCCAATAAACACACCACGAACAGGTTTGGTTTCATAAACATCCTCTTTTCTTTGTACAGTCAACAGCTCATCCGACTTTACATTTCTGTTGAAAAATCAACTCTATTACAACTACAAAGATACCACAGAGCTTAGCTTGACGTGCCGCTGTCTGTATCCGATCGCACGCACTCCACGGAAAGTAATTTATGTAATCCCTTGCCCGGGGTACCTGCAAACTTTTATATCCCAACGTTTGTTTAAGGCTCTGACAGGCTCACGCGTGAGTTTCCAGTTGTAACGTGCGAACAAAGGATGTGCCATAGTATAGTAGAATAGTATGTAACACGTACATAGTACAAAGTGGACCTACGACCTCGTAAAGGAAGCACGAAGACGCTGGATGCAGGCTGCTACCAACCACCTCACCTATGTGGAAATCATTCGGGGAGGCCTATATTCAGCAGTGAAAGACCTGTTGTTAAAATGATGACGTACAATTACCGTAGTTATTAAAGCTTTGATTTTGCATTTCACACCTAAACCCATATAAAACTCTTAATTATTGAGTGATTCAAATCAAAAATATTGTTAATGAGACCCATGGGTTTTCATGCCTAGAATGAATCAGTCATTCCGTGCTCTTGCAAATCAACATTAGGCTATTTATTTATTTATTTATTTAAGGCTCACAAAACAAGTTACAGTCATATTCAGGCACAGATAATATTCCATAGATTAATCTAAACCGCAACTCTAAACATGTGTGCACAGAATGAATTGAAAATGATGAAATAAAGAGGGTAAGTAGTGTTAGTTTAACTTATTTTATGCTTAGTATTTAATGTTAATAAGTGTTATTAAAGTTTACAAAGGACAACTTGACTTTATATTCAGGATATCTCTCCTGAATTTGGACAGCTTAGAACAGAATATGTCCAAAGAAGAGTGTTCAGTGACAGTGTCATTATAAAGTCTGCACATTCTGGTTATAGGGTTGTAAAAAGAGGTATTGTCATTGTATTCTTTATGGTACACGTGTACTTATACCTTGATTTTTTAGAATCCAGCAGAGATGTAAACAAACACTTTCATACACAATTACACCATAATCACTTACGTGTTCATAATATCATACACATTATTTAACAAGCCCATGAAACCAACTTTATTTTCACGTTTATACAAGTTTGAAATCAATATTTGAAACAAATTATTTTAGCAAAATACGTGGACGATGAAAATTTGTGAGACTTGTCAAATTGACTTGACGTTTAAAATCATATGTTATCTCCATATTGTCTATGACTTGTCTCTGACACATCAGTGCTGTAACCTGTGAGTCATAGACAATAATCTGTAAATTTAATCGATATTATTTTAAGCATTCACTTATTCCGATTACTGATTAATTTTAAATAAAAAATGTACGATACTTTGTTTAGTTTTCCAGCGATATTTCGACAATATTGGAGATAACGTAAAATTATTTTTCTACTTTTAGTGTATACTTTTTCGGAGTCAGTTAAATTAGTCGGTTTTATTTAAACGAAACAACGTAGCAACACTGTCAAACAGTACTTTTTGCAACTATTTGAAGTTTAATAACTTTACGGATATCATTGATTGTTTTACTGTCCAGTGTGTTTTTTGATTACATCTGTGCATATAGTTTGTTTCCTGTAGGTCTAGAGTAGACAAAGTGCAAATTATAATCGCAAACCAGTCGAAAAGCCCCTTTTTTGTATGGAGTTTTGACGGATTCGATTTTCGATTCGATCAAAAAGTGCGTTTTGTCTAGGGGGGCTGTTCTCGAAAATTTCATAATCAGTTCACATTCAATGTTGCGACTTTGTTGCATATTTTTAGTATTTTGACGATCACCCGGCGATGATACGCAAGTACTACAATAATTTCACTTCGCGATTAACGAGAGGTTTTGTCGCATCACTAGTTCACAGACTAAAAATATTTTTATGTCAGTTGGCCATTTTTGATGACATTTCTGCTGATTTCTAAAAAATTAGACTGTATGTTTTACTATTCGCTTTTACTATGGTTTTTACGTTAGAAATGTGGCTATCATCAACAGAACCTTTTTCGCGGTACCTACTACCTTTTAGGTTTGGTTTCTTAAATATTACGTACCTACCTATTTTTGGGTGACTGAGTTGAGTTAGAAGTACCTATCTTTCTCACAAAGGTTAACTTTTAATTAACATAGAAATAGGTAAATGTAGACAGTGAAAGATACATTTATAGTAATTGAATGATTATTTACTTTTACCATCCAAACTCCTCACATATGACCTTTAAGTAAACCACACAACGTAGGCACTTGTCAAAATTTCATACACGCATCCAATTTGGAGGCAACCGCCTGTTTGCCCTCGTATTGTGCCGCCTCCAATTACACACAATGTTTACAGCATGGAATATACACACTAGTATGTTCAATTTTATTACAAGGTGATACATTTATTTGTGAAATAAGTTTGTATCTTATAGACAAGCTTTTAGCACAAGCATTCTTGAAGCTTTGGAACACTGCTTCTAATTTTGAAAGCTGACTTCAGTTTAGAATGTTTTGAGCATGAAATGCAACAATTAAACCCAAATTATATAATCATCACAAAAATGCGTCTTGAAAAGTTGCCCCCAGTGTAGTATCCATTTTAGATTACAGTGAAGCTTCTGATCATAATATGACCATAGATGGAGAGACATGAAGAGTATGCCACTCATGTTCTACTCTCTGAGCGGGAGTTACCACTTTTTATCCGCATCATAAAAATGCCTCTTGAAAAGATACCAACCAGTTTACAAATCGCAATTGCTGTAATACACTGCCTCATTTCACCAGGTGAACATATTCAATGCACGTATAATCTATCTGTTCTCGCATCTGGCACTCTCATGGAGAATATTTACAGCCCAGAGATGTGCGTTGCATATGCAACAATATCCGCGTATTAACACCGTCATCGCGGAAACGTAGCGCTGTCATTGCGGAAACGTAGCGCTATCATTGCGGAAACGTAGCGCACGTCGATATTGGCAACAGGTACGAAATATACTTTAAAATTTTACTGAATTGGTTAAAGTGCCGACACGAGGTAACGATCGGCATTTTATTTCAAAAAAAAAAAGGATCCATTGAATAAATATTACAGAAATTCACACGGAGCCCATAGTTTGGAATGCCGTTATGGAATATTGAAAACAAAAAAGACTACAGTATCTCTGACATAAAACAAGACTACTTAATCGTTTCTTTTTTTGTTAAATATTATGTAACTTTTATAATAATGCATTTAAATATTGCACTTAACATCATTAAGTAATCCATTCAGACATATTTTTAGCAAGTTTCACAAGAATAGAGGCATTAAATGTGTGCTTAATTACATGCGTACTACTGGGTACACAGCAGGCTTTTACTTATAATTATTTATTTATTAAAGAGACACAAAAGCTAATTTAACTTTGGCTAAAACTATGCTTCCTAATGGATTAGTTCTCAAAGCCCTTAAAACTAAAATGTTAATCCCAAAGCCTGATTTGTGAGTACAACCTATGTCAACTAGTGAATGTTAAAGGTCATGTAATATTTTATTCCGGGAAACCTCAGACGGGGTTGCGAGCAGGGTTGCCAGATGACAGCAACTTTCCTGAATTAATGGAAAATTTTGCCACGTTGTCAGGAAAAGAGGGTTTAACTGTTAGAAATTGAGAAAACCAAAAAATGAAATAATAATATGAAAAAACAAAAACAGAAAAGATTTAATACGATAAACATAATATTATTATTATGTGTACTTCGGTAGTTAGCTACCATAAGTTTCTATTAAACATCATCGCTAACAATTGCGTCAAAAAATCTATGATGTTTTTAGTTCTTGTAAGAAATTTGTCGTACATTTCAAGAAATTTTTTTACACAGTCGCTAGAGAGCATACCTAATGTAAACTCATGGTACGAGTAAGCACACTGTTTGGAGGGAAAACTTATTTTTGTAGGTAACCCTAAACGGGTCGGGAGTTATCGTCAGTTTGGAGGATAGGTATATGTTAATTGGCAGCCTTGGTAATGGTGGTACACTAATGAGGATATTGTGTTATGGCGGCTTGAATCAGTGTTACACCGCTTTACGAATGAACGCTTGTAGAATATTATGTATGATAGAACTATAAAGTTTTTAACATAACGCCGCGTTGAGGAAGGAGGATATGCCTAAAGGTTAATATAACGTTATGGAAGAAGGATTTCCTTCTTCGTATAGATAATAAGTGTCTGTAATTTACCGACATGTCCTTCGAAGCGCGAAATGGTAATTTAATTTGTATTTACGAGTACTTATATCAATCTTCGGAGTTTCTTTGCGTGATCGAATCACAGATGAGGAGATCCGCAGGGTAACCAAAGTAACCGACATAGCTCGCAGAATTGCTAAAATCAAGTGGCAGTGGGCGGGGCACATAGCTCGTAGAGACGATGGCCGTTGGGGCAGGAAAGTTCTCGAGTAGCGACCACGGGCCGGAAGACGTAGCGTGGGCAGGCCTCCTACGAGGTGGACCGACGATCTGGTAAAGGTCGCGGGAAGAGCCTGGATGCGGGCAGCGCAGGACCGTTCATTATGGAAAATCTTGGGGGAGGCCTTTGTCCAACAGTGGACGTCATTTGGCTGAAACGATATCAGTCTTAATATAAATTGAGCCCATATAAACAGTGGCTGCAGGTCTGGGTTATATGAATTTCATAGCAACCGCTGTACGTGGTATCAGCAGCTGCTTTCTTTATTCTGACTTGAAATAGCAAGCACCTTTTGTAAAATAACACAGGCCATGTAATATTTAATTCCGAGGAATCACAGACGGGTCGCGGGTGGAGTTAGCACAAGTTTGAGGGTAGGACCACGGTAATTGGCAGCTGGGTGATGGTACAGTAATACGGATATGTTATGGAGGGTTGATTTAAATTGTTATACCGCTTAGGCTGAGTTGCACCAACGTACTTTAACCGTAACTATAACAATAAACAGTATTTTTTGTATGGAGTTTGACAGATTTTTGACGTTTGTTAAAGTTAAAGTTAAAATAAGATGGTGCATCTCAGTTGGGGTAATAAGTGTCTTGTTACATAAAACAAAACTACATTATCAAAACTATTCTAATCATACATAGAGATTCGAAAAGTGATTTTTCAATTTGACTTTACTTAAACTGAATCTGTTGAATATTAAGTATTGGATAATCAAATACTAACACAGATTTTAGTAGGTAGTACAAAAAAGATTAAAACTATCAAAGCAAGCTTCGCATCAAACCAAATTGAAACGAAGTTAATAACTAAATAAAATTATGCTTAATTTGTACCTATACCTTTAAATACCTATCGAGAATTTTAAACCCAGGGAAATTTTAAACCATTTAAGTAAAGTTTAAACTGCACCTTCGTATTATTTCTTACTCGAAGCGTGTATTACCATAACGCTAATGCCAGTCTGGCGTGTTGTTCTGGTAATTTGCAGGGAACTAAAACTCCAATTCGCGTGGACGCGCCGCATTAGGGATTACCTGGTATGTGTTGGATGTAATTTTCGCAAGTACTTGCCTACATTCATCATGTCAGCTGTTCGTTTCTGTACTGTTTAATAAAGTAGCACTTATATTTTCTAAAACCTTATCTTGATGGGCAGTGGGTGTTTTAAATAACATCAAATACAGCAATTTCACAAAATAATGATTACTGAAGTAGATTCTAAGTTTTGGTCACGATATAGACATCATCATTGGTATCATTATCCCATATCTACGCCCTCTAGTCAAGGGACAAGACCCTTGTTATGTAATTAATTTCCCCGAAAGAAAATGCGAAGGAACGTTTACTTTATTTGCAATTAATAACACAATGATTATAGGGTCTCATTATAATGATACTTATCTCACTTCAGCTTAGTCTAGTTTATACAGATCACAGATATTTTGTTTTTATCTTGAAAAAAGGTGGAGATAATAGATTCTACAAACTAGATAGTTTTTAGAATCTCTGCCTAGCCTACATGACTTGTAGAGTATCTAACATGTCATGTAGGCTGATTGACGATGCATTAACCCACTATAATTAAAGCTAAGGTCGTCAGGAATAGGGGAATAAATAATGAAACAAACAGGGCTTTTTACGAGTAGTGTTTCGGCCGCCGTCACGCGACTCCAAGAGGACGTGTAAATAACTCCTCATTTCCTCCACGTGAGTGATACCATCTTCAATTGCCCTCATAATATCGTTAGGAATTAGGTATAGTGGATAACACATAAGATTGGACATTTTTGTAGGAATATAGAACTTATTTCAACCACATAAGATACCGCAGTATTTAGCATGATCTGTCTTACTATTGAGTTGGATGAACGCTTGTCGGTGAAGATTACTGTTCGTGGAAATGAGGATATGAATGAAAATGACGTTTGTAAGCTGGTGATATAATTGCAATTTATCAACCAACCAACCTAGGTTTATACATTGTCATAGCTGGGCACCGTTAATCAAATAGTTAACTACGTTAATCGTTAAACCGTTAATAAAAAATTAACTTCGTTAAACGTTAAAACGTTACATTTCGCAAGATTTAACGCAAGTTAACGTTAATCGTTAATCCGTTAACACGTGATAATAAAACGAAAAAAATAATTGTATGCAAGGTTCAAATAATTTCGAAAGCTTGTATCGCGCATGGAATTTATTCCTCTTTTATGTTTGCGCTACAAGCTTTCGAAATTATTTGAACCTTGCATAAGTACAATTATTTTTTTCGGTTTAGTACAACTGCATTTCAGAATAAAAGCTTGTTTTTAAAAAAGTTTTTTAATTATTTAATTTTATTCACTTTTTAGTAGTAAATATCTCAATCTCAGAGCCTTGGTTCAATTACAATACAATTTAGCACCAAAGTGGTCGAAAAGACAAATCCAGCAAACCCAAACTCGATAAGTTTCCACCGTTTCGTTTAGGAATTCCTATGGCCACTTCCTGACTCCATCATCAGACCAGCTCAATGGTACCATAACATTTCATTGTCATCGTACTTACATAAGTATACCAAATTTCAGCTCAATCGGCTCAGGAAAACACATACTAACAAGTGTCGTTAGTGATCTGGTTACAAAAACTGTTGTTTTGGGTTCTGGAATTCTGGAAGCCCGAACGTACTTGTCAGAACGCGTTTTTCTAGCGTTTTTCAGCGTGCCTGCTGTATTTTTTGGTAAATAGTAGGTACTGGATTAACGATTAACGGACTTAGGATAATTTAACGAAAGTTAACGAGTCCGTTAACATTTTTTTAAGTTAACTTAAAAGTTAATCCGTTAATAGAAATGTTAACTTCGTTAATTAACGATTAACGGATTAACGAGTTAATGCCCAGCTATGTACATTGTACCTATCATGGAAAACGACAGAAAGGCATAAAAAGTAATTGATTTTGATGAAATTGAACTACTTCTAAAATTGTGATTAGTTTATCGATAAATAGATAGTTTTATTAGATTAAAGCTTACAAACTACATACTATTGTATACATATGCGGTTCGATTACTCTTTTATAATGCGAACAGCTAGGGACTGGAATTCGCTACCTGCAGACGCTGCTGTCTTTCCCGAAGACTATAATCCGGGCCTTTTCAAGGCGACAGTGAATAGGCACTTACAGGGCAAATATGTACCATCCTAGACTGCATCCCACTTAACACCAGGTGCGATTGTGATCAAATACCTGCCTCGTTAAGCATAAAAAAAACTTTTATTCAAAGAAAGTTTTATGATTTGATAGTTTCAGTACTGAAATCGGTTCCTAATTAAACTAATTAAAGTAACGGTATGAAAGCTCTAGATGATGCTGTGCTACAATGATAATAATCGAATAGCTGAATGCAGGGAAGTCCATTTATGTGTTCTATAGTTAAAACAAATATCCCGGCCTGGTGGTGCGTAAATTACGTTGCCTCGCACAATATGACCTAGTTTACTTACCTGCCTCCAACGTTATGTTAGGTTATCTATGCAACGTTATGTTAGGTTATCTATGCATAGCACCATGTCTTGTTTACGTTACACTGAAAAATTCTATATTAATTTGATCTACATATTTTCGTTGTTTTATAACTGAATACAGAGCTTCTTTGTCTAAGCAGTAAAAGTTACGTAAAAAGTAAGAATAAAAGATTTTTCCAATTGATGAAAAATAAAAAACCTTTTCCTAATTTACGTGACTTCATGTTTTCGAAAAACAAGATCGTCAAATCACAACCCAAAAGTTTCTTTTTATGTAAAAGTCCAAAAAATATGTCCACTTCTTTCGACAAGTAATCATGTCGTACAAATACTCGTACCTTCGCCACAAAACTTCGCTAACGATGAATGAATTTGTATGACAAAATACTTTCTCGGCGGAAAAATCTAGTCCGCGGACTATGGTATTATCGCTGACCGAATAAGACCTTTCAGAATTCTGTTTGCCAATTTCGGACCGTAATTTAAACGCAATAAGAGTGTTTTAAGTGCGTTAAGTGTTATATCCCTTGTCACATTATCATCTTAGGGGCTTAAAGTTGCTCCGCAACGACAGGCGGGATCCTTGCGTATTAGAATTAGATTATGGATTTATCTTTCCTTGGGGTATTAGGGAAATCCTTATTCGTGCATATTGTATGAGTAAATTCGCTCTGAATATTTAGTATTTGAGAATTACCAAGTTTTCTTTGTGGAAAGTTTGACCGTTGATGATTGAGGGTGTTTTTTCGGTATACGAAAAGAGAGGCATTAACAATGTAATATTCTAAACTTTTATGTTACATTTTTTACTAAATTCTCACTTTCGGGAAGGTAAATAAATACTAAATATATTTTTACCTTTTTAAAAGTGTTTGTTGCCAAATCCTGTTCAAGTGAGAATTTTAACAATGTTTTTAACCGATTTTAATGAAGAATCGAAATAAGGAAGCAGCTGCCATCCCATCTTAGTCCCAAACTAAACAGAATAAGAAGACATTTATGTTTTAATGTTCAGAGTTAGCCTCGAACCTGCAACCAAGATTACGACATTCAGCTGCGTTTTGTTCTGATTTGGAAGTAAACATCGGGCCAGGAGGTCTTTGTAAAAAAGGATATTATCGAGGTAGAGACACTGATCGGAATCACTATTCAAGTTTTTCTCTGTTATAAAATTTATAAACGGACAGTAAACTCTTTTAAGTAAGAGCCGCTTTAAACACTGTTTTGGAATTAATATTATTGAAATGTCCCTAATTAAGTGATAACATAATATAAAGATATGCATTAAAATGTATCATTATTAAAGTCATGTCTCCTAATGTTAATTTATCCACCTCCAAGTCGGTACCATAATTTCATTTAGATTCTTGGATCAAATCGAGTTACCAAATTGGCGTTAATTTAACAGGCTTAATATTTGTCGACACAAATTAAATCACGTGATCACAGGTGGGGCGTGAACCAAATTACACGGTCCGAAATATAGCGCCTATGTCGTCAGAGTGAAATATTAATGGTAGAACATCTTGTACAGTTGATAACGTATTAGACTATATTTTTTTGTTACAACACGAGAATGACATGAAATGTATGACAGATTGTATAGCGCCTCCAGCGGTTAATTTCAAGAACCAAAATCGTCATAGATGTTTGATACACTCTTTAGCGTAAATTCTTGTTTCGGCTGAGCTGTCAAAAAGGATTTGTGATGTGGGGTTGAGTGTACTCGTATAATAATTGTGGTTTAAATTTTTCTCTATGACGTAGCTTCATTATGGATTCCACATCACTTTAACACAGAAAATACCTAGTAACAAACAACAAAACAAAACAACTGTTGCCGAATCAGAGGTCAAGTTAAATGCTACGAGATGTAGCTATTTTAGAAGCGATTTTACAACAAAAAAAGTTCTGCTATCGTTTAGTTAGCCAAAGAGAAAGGCAACCAAACAGTCCTCAAAGCCAATGTGATTTACTATCCACTTTGACTAGGCCATCGGATACGATTAGGGCCTTGTATTTAACGACAGTTTACAACTCACGGATTTGCCACGAATACTAACTCAATGTTACGGGACACGCGATCCGGCCATAAAGTAACAAAAAGCAGTTTTTATGGGTTGCGAAAAAAGAAGTTTTGCGGTTGCCTGACAAGGCTGCAAACTGCAGTGCAAACCGTACCTATGTTTTGTATTTAGAACAAACTAAGGCTGGGATGCACCATCTTACTTTAACTTTGACAAACGTCAAAAATCTGTCAAATTCCATTCAAAAACCAACGGTTATCGTTATAGTTACGGTCAAAGTTAGGTGGTGCAAATCAGCCTTAATGTTTGGTTTTTGATGTGCTTACTTACAGTGCCTACATTAATTTTGATAAATTGATGCCGCAACATACTTACTCGTACATTTTAGAATTAAATTAACGGTTTAGCATAAGCTTTGATGGTCCGTGTTATGTATGATAATTCCTAGCACAATGTAACATAGATAATCGTTTAGTAATTCATAACTATGAGAGGCTCAGTAATCTGGTTGTTTGGATATTAACCAAGTTTCAATTTCAGCAGGAATCATAAAAGAAGTAAAAAATTGGCTCTTATTGTGAATTAGTCGTTAAATAAAAGTGCAACATCTACTGCCATACAAAATGACGTCGTAAAAATAAACAACGACAACAACTGAAAATAAAAATCGCGACACAATCAGCACAATAAAAACAAAGTTTCATTTTAGCATTTCAATGCTGCCATCTAAATTGCTATACGTATCATTTGCACGGCAAAAAGGCGTGGGTTATCCAGTCTTTTCGACTGTTGATGTCATATCCGACGTTACGTGCGCAAAATTTAATTAAACCTGCAGCGTTTTGTTCGAAGGGATTATGCTGTAAGATAAGGCTATCTGTTAAACCGTCGAAATTTCATTTAAACTTGGAACATTGGCCTCGAACGTTAAGTAATTAGATACATGGCGGTTGCTCATAACCGTCGACATTGGCACAATGACGGGCGCTCCCTTTGTGTTGGGCGAACATGTCGCCACGACCTAATTGGCTGAGGAATTTGTCAATATTTATTACTTTAGAAGCCACATTTTGTTAAGTTAAAACTTTTGAGCACAGTCAAAATTAAAGAGCAGTAAAATGTTTTTTGTAAAGGTAGCAGAAAGGCGCTGGATGCAGGCCGCTACCAACCGGGCGATGTGGAAGTGATTGGGGGAGGCCTATGTTCGGCATTAGACGTTCTGTGGCTGAAATGATGATGATGAAAATGTTTTTGATATACCTACATAGCTTTTTATATCTACAAATTCTTTATCACAACAAAAGGGAAGCCTACACACATTGCTCGTGGTCGCAACCCGTTAAATAAATAAATAAATAAAAAATCGTTTATTGCTTGCTTTACAAAAAAGCGTTAGCCTTTTTCCTTATGGTTGTCAGTTCTGTGAGCGATACCAGCCATGGTCCATGGAATGAGATAGGTTATTTTCTTGTCCTGATCAATGACGTCATTCGAATCCTGAAAGAGAAAAGTTTTGCTTCTTTGCGAAGTGATCGGATTTCACTTAGCAATACTATACTGAGTATACCAGCTGCTGTTAAGTATGTTTTTCATTAGCTAAAAAAACGTATTATTGTTTATGATCTTTTTCTGCGACAACCACGTCGTTGTTTTAATTGTTGTCGTTGCTTGTACCGCAAAAAGCTCTTTTTCTTGCAACATCAGCTCCATGACACAAAGGTTTAGCAACACGGCGCAAATTAAGCAGAATTCTCATAAGTACAAGTGTAAATATATTATTGCTTAAGCTTATTTTATTCCCTTATTAAAACAAACCTACCTCCCTTAGGTATATTTCATAGGTAACATGAGGGATTGTGTTAACAACACAGTTTCCAAAGTTTATCCTACTTCAACCAGCACCATAGTATATATAGGTCGACTCTACGCAATCCATCTGACCTAATTCTGGCGTTGACCGGCCACCTTGCGTTAACCACAAGTTGCCCGCACGCGTTAATCATAACATGCGCGTTGTTGTTAACCCATTCGCCATTCGGTCAAATAATGGAAATGTGTGATGAAGCGCCCGCACTTTATTACCTGTAGAACAAAAGGTATATTCACTTCAGTTTGTGTTTGTAATTACAGTCTATTTTATTGAACCAACAAACAATAGCACATCATTGTACTGACCTACTCGTATGTTTGTTTCAACAACATTTATTACTATTTTAGTGTGAAAAAATTTTGTTAACCGTCGTATTTGTAAAGAAAAATTGAGTGAAAAACGAAAATACTTATTAATCTTCTAAATTATTCATGAGTGCACACGTACACTACAATAATGACGCTTGGATTGCTCGGATCAAACTCCCCGCACCCCGCGCTTCCCTCGACCAGAAATTGGTGGGGCGCGTCTTCGTGGATGGCACGATCTACACACACGGCTTAAATAAAAATATTATGCAAATTATTAACAACTTTCAGACTCGCGTGTATAGCACCTGAATACTGCCGCTATAAATCGAATGGGCCGTAACAGGCTTGTTGTCTGGCTTTATGAGTCGCCATAGACGTCTGGAATGGTTTATGGAACACTACAGGCAGTTAGTGGAACTGCCGGGACTGTCGGGACTGTCGGCTTCGATCTTTTTTATCTGACTCGTCCTAACCACCTTATTATACAGATGCCCACATAATAGTCTACTTGCCGTTTATTGTCTGAAAGAGGAACATTGTTTTTTATGTATTTACCTACTTGTACTACAGATACAGAACTACAGACATTATTTTTACAGAATTTTCTGCAGCCATTGTTTTTGCAATGATATCAGTTAGAATAGGTATGCAACGAAATCTAGAGCTGTAAATATATTGGTTTCATTCGAATTGGTAATGTCTATCAAGCTTTTTTGTAACTAACCTGTTTACCCCTCGAGGTATTTTATTATGAGTGGGTTCCCCACAATAGTCGAGCGGCGGTGGTGATCGAACCGCGTTCTTCGGATCATGATTCGGCCAGTCCGACTCCTCCACCATTCGGCTATCGTCGCTTATTTGTATCCTTTCATCATCAATATAATCATCATCATGATTCTCTCGGGGAAGATCGTTAGAAGGAAAGTCATACGACATATTATCATAACGATTGACCTGTCTACTTCCTCAATTGACCGTGCCCAGCATTTGCATAGGTATTTACTTAGCGTGCAGCTCAATCGATAGCGGTGACGCCACAGATGCGGAACGTCACGCAGGAATGGCTAGCGATGTGGCTGCATAATAGATCTAATTGTTTGCTGTAGCTTCATAGCAAGTACATTACACTGTACCTACTGCATAGTAAGAAGGACCAAACAGGCTCTAATATTTAGCATGTTTTAGCTTAGCTTAACTTTTTGCAAACTCGAACATTGAAGACGAAATTACTGATTCAATTTGATTGTTCTGTATCTTCGGATTTTAATGATTACAACTGATGACGATGATGATAACCCTAACACACACACCCGGAAGGTTAGACACAACCTTCTTTCCATTTTGGGTAAAAATAACTATTAAGAATTCTTTAAAAAACATGTAACTGTTCTTCGGAGAGCACATAGATGCTACTACCTACTGTAAGTAGATAGTGGTCGTTACGGGACACGGCAGAAGCCTATCATGGATTGTAAAATCTGATGTTGCGATTAGAATCTTAACGACTTTTATGAATATTGTTATGCCTGAATCAATAAATAAAGGTAAAAAATAAAATATTGTAGGTTTTGTGATGATATTAATCTAACCAACATCTTGTATACCATTTTCTCTCATATTATATGCCCGTATCTTGGCAATTCGAGTTGCGTCGGAAGAGGCCAACTTTCAGAAACAATTTTCGACTTTCCGGCCCATACCTACAACATATTGCGATGTTGGCACAGTGACAAAAGTAAACAAAACTGAATTTGAAGTTATTTTCCGAATTAAACCCATCCCTACCCTATAGGGTAGATATACCGAAAAATTATTTGCAAAACGTAACTTATTCTGTACTCTGCATTTCAATTATACCTGGTCGCAAAACGAACCCTCGAATTTTATTATCCGTCACGCACGCTCATAACAGCATCCTACGTTGAGTGAAAAAGACACACCATACCCGAAATATGGAATCGTTTGGAGTTGGGTCTTTGTTGTTATAATTAGGGGTGAAATTATGTGGCATGCTGGCGTGCCCAGCGATCGATGCGATCCTTACGCCACAGGTGCGCCGGGCTCGGCCCGAGTTCACTAACAAGGCTACATTTAAACGTGTATGTATGTACATCTATGAGCAGTTATTAGTGAGCTGTGAGCAGTTAAATACTCGTTTTTTTACTAGCGTTTCGTATCGATTAATATGATGATTGTAAAAAAATAGGTAGGTAGGTACCTAGTACAATCTGTCGTCTGTAAAAATGGTGTTTAGGTAAAGTCCACAGAGTGTTAGACTATGACTGCTCCGTCTGGGGCTCAACAATGATTGTTGAACTTTAAAGTTGCTGAATTTAGAGGTTTGCCTGCTTTCGGATGGGATCCAGTTAAACATAAACTAGAAAATAAAGTTTTTTCAGAAATAATGTTATAGGCTACAGGTAAACTACCAATTGTGAATGTTGCCAATTCAGATATGCGAAATTAAAAATAGTTTGCGACTACGATTGCACAAAAATAACGAACGCCATGCGGGCTTGTCTGGTACTGATAATAGCACCGATTCAATAAAATATAAATACAATCTTCACAAGAAATATTTTGCCTCTGAAATTGCGGATTGCGATATCCAATCCCTGCCTTCCGGGTCCAAAAATTTACATTGTTAATCTTCTCATTGTCAAACCGCAGATGTTTCTCATCCTGAATAATGCGGATGATGCATAATTCAGCGGATCTTGTATATTGTCAGACAACGCCATCTATCTCGCGAATTTTACACAAGTACGTCCTTACGCTCCTTCAGGACGTCATGAATAAAAGAAAAATCTCAGCAAAAGAAATTGTTGAAGTATGTAAAGATGGTATTCAACAAATACTTTCATGGTCATGCACTAAACAAAGATAGGTATTGTATGCTCCATTATACTTTATTTAGAACACCCCTCAATGCTTCCCGTCATGCAAGATGAAATATGTTTTAAAAATTACATATAGCTAGTTAATAAGGTACCTATGCTACCAACAATAAAAATAACAATATAAATAATATCCAAGTACGCTGATATATCGATATAACAGCAATAAAAGGCATAATTATAATGGACGCCTTCTCGCTTTTGATTACTGCCTCTTTTGTGAGAATCTCTCCAGGCCATGAGAAGTAATAAGGGAGATAATTTTGGATCGGAGCTGATTTATAATTCACCTAAATCTATATTAGATCATTCAGAAACACTTCTTTATGGAATTCCACCTCACTTTCGGAGTTGAGAAAAAAATGCCCCTATGCTGAATTTCACATGAAATGACTTTTAACTACTCGTATCTTTACACGAGTTACTATATTTTGGTTGTTGTTTCTGTTAGATGTATCTGCTACATAACTATAAATAAATTGATTGTATCTTTTCAGACAGTTTATGTATTATAATAAAAATCTAAGTTAATAACTAGGCACTATGATTCAGTGAGTCTAAAAAAGCGAAACTTCAATGAGATTTTAATTAACTGTAAAATTAGATCATTAAAGAGTTGACGAACATGTGACATCATAAGTTTCTCTATTACTAATTAATCGGGTTTTAACAGCTCATAAAAGTATGCCTATTGATCGGCAGTATCAACTACCCACTCACAAATTTGAAACGACCACCAAACCCACATCAATATTTCAGTTTTATCCCCAACCCAAATTAAACTTTGTGGTTCGCATTAATGCAATCAATTAAGCCATAAACCGCGTATAATAACAAATTTTGCCACACATTTTGCAAAGGAAACATAATTTTAATGCTCCTGAATAAATTCAACCTCGTTTTTAATCTAAAAAGCGTTAGAGTTATCGCGAAACTAATCGTAAATGCATAGAACGTTGTGCTCGATCGAAGTGAAATCCAGACCGCAAATTAAAACTGTGAACAGTAGGCCCAGACTTTTTTATTTTATTTCATAATATTGACTTTTCTCAACATAATCACAATTTTAAGTATTATTCCGGCGAAGTACCTACTTCCTACAAACCTACTAATTATATCCTAATGGGCGGATGGAAGGATGTTAATTACTCTTTCACGCAATAACTACAGAATACGAAAACTATAATAAGGAAGTGCTAAATCAGGCTAAGAACTCGTGGCGCGATTTTTACCCGTGCCCGCGGCGATTGCGGGCCCGCAGCTTCTGTAGAATGCAGATAATGTATGTAAAAACGAATGCACATCTCACGCACGACGCGGTTTTCGCCTCAATTGGTTTTTATGTTGGTTGGTGACCGCAGACAAAAGCTAGTTCAGTGAATTTGTAAAGAAAGCATCGAGTCATTTGTCATATTCTTTGTCATTTTATTTTCTATTGAAAAATTATACCGACATGCGTGACGCGTGTCCCTGTACATACATTGACGCCACAATTAGATATGAGTAATAAATGAGTTGCCTTTAAATAAATTAAAGGTAGTTTTTGATGCCGTGACAATGTATTATGGCAGTAAATAATTCATGAGAGAGTATGGCACGCATGAAGTTCGCCTCATATGCTGTTCAGAAAAAGTGGCTATACTACGCATACTATGTAAATCCACCACCAAGCTATTTTAAATACCTAAATAATTTACTTTGAATACTGCAGAACTGCTAAACTCGAGTGGCAGTGGGCAGGGTACATAGCTTGTAGAGCTGATGGCTATTGGGGCAGAAAATTTCTCGAGTGGTGACCTAGTGTGAGCAGACCTCGGGAACTAGGAGGACCGACGATCTGCTGAAGGTCGCGGAAAGTACCTGGATGCGGGCCGAGCAGGACCAGTCCTCGTGGAAATCCTTGCCTACCCCTTTGTCCAGCAGTGGACGTTATTGGGCTAAAACGAACGAACGAAATGCAGTATTATTGGTTGCAGCTTGTGTTAATTTGAAAGGGTCTGCTTAAACTTTTTATCTTATGGTTAAGCCACATTACGGGAATACGCAAACTTCGGCGTAATCACCCATTTGTCTGAAAGATGAGCCACACCGCAATTTGGGTAAATGTCAGCATTTGTCGGGCAACGCTTCTAGCAAATGGATAAGTTGTGGGAAAAATGTATAATGGAGGCATTTTATAAAATGACTAAGCTTTGGTCAAATGTTGTGATGATTTGTCAAAAGATATAAAAATGTATATCATTGAAATTGTGTAATCACTGGCACTGTATGCCTCCTACCCTTCTGCCTCTGGTGAATTAGAAAGGGGCATCCTTCTGCAGTAGAAACCAAATGACGTGATGATAATTTCCAGACGACACGATATCAAGCTAATCAAGGTACAATAGCTGCAATAAGTGCGACTTTGCAACAATTTTTTTTAAAATATCTGATGTAGAGTCGAGTGTCAACTGTGCGTAATTTAATGGTACCTACAGTCGAGTTTATAAATTATAATGGCAGTGCCAATATTTTAACTCGATTCTAATGTACTAATATTATCTCGCTACTGAATACCAATTTGTCGATAAGATCACAGCCATAGCAACGGCCAACAGAGGAAGAAAGAAAACAAAAATAAAATCCTATTTCGCTATTGCACTAACTGACGCCATAATTTAGGTGGACCAGATGTGTGTAATGTGTAGTGTTATGTCACAAATTCGGTGGCAAAAGTTGTATGGCACTTATTGCGGTCTACTAGTTGCTTTCTATGTGTATATCTGAATGATGATTACGAGTATTTAACCATGAATGTAGCACCCTAATTATACATTTTAATTTTTTTGTCCACAGAATGCCGCGGCAAGGAGTGACAAGCGCGGGGTGAGGTGACGCGGGGGCGCCATGAGCGCTCCGGAGCCGTTCGTGCTTCAAGCGCTGCAGGGCTTCGTGCACGGCAGCGAGAAGTGGCCGGGGCCTCGCGCTGTCAAGATATTTGTGGCCTCCGCTTACAATGGTAAGCGCTTTTCAGCTTAATTCCCGATTACATCGCTTCAAGCGGTCGCGCTGCAGGTCTTTGTGCACAGCAGCGAGAAGTGGCCAGGGTCTCGCGCTGTCAAGATATTTGTGGCATCCGCTTACAATGGTAAGCGTTTTGTAGCTGAATGGTCACTAGATGAAACTAACTAAACTAACTTCGTCCACTCCAGCTAATTCTTTATTAGTACGTAGACACTTTTCAGGGCACACTTATAATACTATGCGCAACCAGCACTTCGGTACAACACATCGGCAGAAGAAGTGGTGGAAGAAACTCAAATGTTTACAGGCACAAAAATAATAGCACATAACAAGTATTTGATGTGCAATAGAAAATCTTCAAATCGTATTACCTAACAAGCACCTTCTTTTGTATTCAAAACAAGACTCACCCTAGAATAAAGAAACCCAACAGAAACTTGTGGCGTGCAATGATATATCACTTTAAAAGCAGCTTTCAGAAAATGCTATATTTCTGTTGTCATAAAGTCTAAAGAGTTATACGAGGGGGAATTGTAAAACGCAAAAGTATTCTGGAACAACTGTAAGCCGGGGAAACTAGCTCAGACTACAAACTACAGTTATCTAAGTATACAGGCAAAGGAGTCGACCACAGTCACCCCTAGAATATCAACTGAGTTAGGGCTTGTTCTATGGAGACATCCCGTTTCTTGCAGGATCTTTTTTTTACAGAATTCCGTTTAGTAGTTAGTAGACGTGTTTTATTATTAACGTTTACACGACCATCCCTTTTACAGCGTCCCGCAAAATCCCGATCTGTTCGAATTATAATTCGAATTTCAAACACACAAGTGTCTTCACCAGTGGGACGTCCACCCACAAGGTGGACCGACGACATTATAAAGGTAGCAGGAAAGCGCTGGACGCAGGCCGCTACCAACCGGGTAACATGGAAAGCATTGGGGGAGGCCTATGTTCAGCAGTGGACGTCCTATGGCTGAGATGATGATGATGATGATGAAGTGTCTTCACATGACCGTCCAGTTTTGCGGGATACAGCATAACTGGATCCCGCAAAACTGGATTGGCGTAGGATCGAGCCCTAAGGGAAACCAGTTCGACCTTCAAACTGCAGTTAAAGTGCAGGCAAAAGAGTCGACCACAGGCACCCCTAGAATATCAACTGAGTCAGGGCTTGTTTCCACGGAGACCCGTTTCTTGAAGGAACTTTTGATTGCCGTAGGAGCGAGCCCTAAGCCGGGAAAACCGGCTCGACCTACAAACTGCAGTAAAAGTGCAGGCAAAAAAGTCGACCACAGGCACCCCTAGAATTTGAACTGAGTTATTGTATTCTAACACATGGCTCTCGCGAATGCCTGAACAATGGGTGGCACGTGCCACGCATAATATGAAGCCTGGAATATATTTCTGCTGTAACTCTTCCTAATTTTGTTGCGGACGTGTTATTTTCAATCCCAGTTATTATGACATTTGACGTTGAAAAAATTGGGCTAATAATATTTTCATCCTACCTAGTTATTTTGTAGAATTTACCTGGATTAATTTCTCAGAGTAACCTTTGTAACACAGCAAAATTACCTACGCTTCCTTTGTAACATAACAAAATTACGCTTAAACTGGAGTCAAAGTCATGTCAAGCACAGATCTGAGCATGTGGTCGTTGTGTTTCAATAGGTACCTACTTTAATTCCTGAGTATGGTTCATACTTCAGTATGATTTATAAAGTAATTTAAGCGTAAATACTCACACTGTGCTCAAATTCACGGGCACAACTATATAGTGAGGTACATAAAGCTAAGAACTTGTTTACACAGGAATATCTAAAAGGCTTGTTGTCCCACATAATATTTTATGCCACGCCAAATTCGACAAAGTTTGGCACAAAGTTAGGTATTACCAGGCCTGGCTCACTCCGCGCGGTACATCCGATAATTACCTACAGCGAAGCGCCCCGCCGGCGGGTATTATATCAGTCGAGTGTCACGCGCGCGCCCGTCAGGACGCTGGCGTGAGTTGTAGTACCTAATTCTATGATCGAAGTATTATTTAAAAATGGACATAATGAGAAAGAAATATTATTGTGCGGCGTTCGGGTGTTTATTCGAAAAGAAATCTACCGGATTTATCTTTTTTTTCGCTTCCCAAAGATGCTGAAAGGTATGTTGGCCATGTAGGTAATCAATAATTCTTAGGATAGTATAGGAACCTAACCTACCATGACTACTGCTCAGAATGCGTTCGTTCGTTTCAGCCAATTAATGACGTCCACTGCTGGACAAAGGGCTCTCCCAAGGTTTTCCATAATGAATGCGTACTTACCTACATACGTACCTCATTACAAATAAGTAGATTAATTATTTTTTTACTAGACACTACTAGACAGCAACCCTAACAGCGTAAGAAGAGTTCAGAGGCACGCGATAGAAAGAGACAAAACTTGTAGGTGAATAAAATTGTAGGTACGTAGTGCTGTGCGAGCTGAATTCCACTGTATCGCGTCGTAGCAAGACTCGCATTTATTTAAATCGTCTTGCGGAGTAATCCTTCTGTACCTGTACTATTACTTATTCTGTGGTATTACTCCACTTATTCTTGGCTTAGCGCTCAATACTACTTTGAATAGTGTTCACTCTGCGAGTTCGGTGCTCAAACTTGATGTGCTCCGAGCCGCAGAAACAGGGGGAAAACTGTCAACAAGTCAACAACTATTGTGGATATAAATATATCCTATATACCTAATTTATTACATAATGGGGTTTAACGCCACTAATTACGAGTAAATGGCGAACTTTTTATGAGATGCCAAAACACGATTCAAGGAGGAATTAATTCACTTCGTATTTATTACTATTATTTAGATAAAACCTTGTTAAAGTGTTCACCAATGCATTTATTAATGATAAACTTATTGTTCTAGATTTCCGCGAGGAGAGACGCCAGATCCTCGAGCTGGTGGGGCCGGAGTTGCAGTCCACGTACGATGATCGATACATCGAAGTAAGTTTCACACTAGAAATAAAATCGATAATATCATCATTATAAATCGTGCCATTCACGAAGACGAGGACATTTTTGGTCAAGAGAAACGTGGTACATTCGCGAAAGAATGGTGGGGCGCGTCTTCGTGGATGGCACTATCTTTAGTAGATACCCATCAATCCTTTGCTAAAGACCAACTTAGTCAATAGTGAAACCAATTTTTATCTACTTTTACAATGTGCACTGCATAATAAATACTCATAAGAACATTCAATATGCCCAGACATCGAATCGAATATCATAAATGTGGTAGTTAATATTATCTTATAACATAGTTTTACTCCGACTCACTATCTTTACGTCCCCCTTAACAGGTTACAACAATAAGTTGTAGGTATTCTAGGAAATGTCCCAAACAAAAATCATGAATCGCGTGACGACGACATCGGCCATCTAGTTAGTCTGTAGTCATGTACTCATTTTCTTATTATGTCTGCAAACGCGAACCTTAATACACGTGGTAGTTTTCAAAAGTCCTAGAAAGGAAACCTAGGCATTCATAAATATCAGCATTGTGGTTGTTACAGAAGTTACAAACAAAACATTGCACAGCTTTATGTTATGCCTCCCACGTAAACAAAAACATTGTCCAGACCGAAAGCGGCAGCTAACAGGATTATAACTTTTGTTCGCGATACTAAAACTGGCTGTACGGGAGTTACGTTACAGCGAAACTTGGCCGCACGTAGTAATTCCCCAAATTCCCTAATATTCCAGGAACTAGCAATCGGAACTGTATGATCAGTTTCGTGTTTGAGATGTCGTGAGCTACAACAGTATTGATACGGCAATTTAAGCTGGCCTACTGACGAACAACTTCAACTAAGTTTTGCGAGCGTGATACGTGAACCAGTCAACGTGAAATTTTGAATTCCGCAGTTTATAATATAACGCATGAGATTGTAAACTAACAGTGGGTTTATGATGACGATGATGACATAATTAATGATAATTATTATCAGGTTTACAAATACTTCTCAATCTACATCATACCACAGTTTATTTTATTCGGAAGCAATTCAAGAAGACAAGATTTGTATGACTACGACCACCCACCATGTAAATCCCAAAAAGACAAAAGCATTTTTGTGAAAACCGCCGTAGGAGGTTATTTAATTATACAGCGTACCTACCTCGATGTTTGTTATTTATTAATATTGTATCGAGAAGAAAAGCCTTCCGTACTTTTCATTGATTTTTGTGGTACTTACGAGTAAGTATTCCAAGTCGAAGTTACGAATATTCTCATTTCTATAATTTCATAGCAAGTCCAATGACAGGTCACATACCATGAGTATTATTGAGTATGTACCAGCCCTTTTCTGCGTAATTTGTTAATTTAGGTATCACTGAGAACTTTATCTAAGTTTTAGCAAAGTTGATGAGCAATAAGTGAAACAAAAATTTATTTGCTTCTCAAAACCTATTCTAATGAGATTAAAACTTTCTTTCGATCTGAAAACTGCTTGTATGGTTATTACGTTACAACTGGAACTGTGCCTCTCATAATTCCGAATTATACCCGAAAGTTGTCAGTAACAAGAGTCGCAAGACAAGACGTCGGAAATTTCAACTCTCGACTCCGAACGTGGTAGTAGTCTAAGGGCTAGTGAACGCCAGACCTACGAGTACGTTATCTATACTTCTATACTAATAATATTATAAAGCTGAAGAGTTTGTTTGTTTGTTTACTTGAACGCGCTAATCTCAGGAACTGCTATTCCGATTTGACAAATTATTTCAGTATTTCACTCTACGACTAATAGGAGCAGAGCAACAATGAAACATGTTGTGAAAACGGGTTTTCACGCGTACGAAGTCGCGGGCACAGCTAGTTTTTTATAAGCTGAAAGTTTGTCAGTGCATGCTCCCAACATAGGTAAGAACGTTAGTGCATCATGAAGTTTGGCTCATCGTAACTTTGGCCTAAAATGGTAGTCTAGCAAGGAATTGGATTTGGAACGGTCAAAACTCTCTGGCAGAGTTAACAACTTCTAATTATTGCCCGGGCTGGAAGACGTAGCGTGGGCAGGCCTCCTACTAGGTGGACCGACGATCTGGTAAAGGTCGCGGGAAGAGCCTGGATGCGGGCAGCGCAGGACCGTTCATTGTGGAAAACCTTGGGGGAGGCCTTCGTCCAGCAGTGGACGTCATTTGGCTGAAAAGAAGAAGAAGAAGAAGAATTATTGCCCTAATATACTCGTACATGAAGTTTAGCTTTCATGGTATAACGTAGGTACCTCTGGGAGCATGCGCTGACAAACCTTCAGCTTTTATAAAATAACGTACTTAGTTCTGGCGTTCACTGGCTCTTAGTCTATAGGGGAATTCGACGCTCGAATGTTACCAATGCGGGGGATATTTAAATAAGAGACGCTAACAAGCCCTTTCTTTTGAAAATGCGACGTATTTGTATGATGGAACTTGAAAAATATTTCAACATTTAAGATTTCTTTATGAAACTTTGGAATTTGAGTGAAACGATAGCGGTGATATTTTAATCCAGAAGGATTTATATTGGTTTTATGTTTTCCTCGCAGGGTTCAAATAGGTATGTATTAAATTGCAAAAACTTGTAAACTTTTTATAGTTGTTCAGTTCAGAAACACTCTGCACAAAAGTTACCTGAACCATAAAATAACATTGAATAGTTTGTAGTACAATCGTGATACCTACATTGTATTCAAACTGTTGTTACACCCATTATCACAACTTGAATCTTGATAAGAGATGACAGCAGTTAAATATTTGAATATGACAATGTAGACACAATAAAACTATGCAGACCAATATTATCATACTGAACTATTTTCGTGGTTTCAGAGGCCATTGAAATCAGCCTATTGTTGTGTAAAGATACTATCGCGACGTCACACGTGACATGTTGCCCCGATACTGAACTTGTTTTCGGCAGCTTCTTAGCTCAGCTACTGGCAATAAGAGCTACTTTAGATGTTTTTTTTGGTATAAATTTAACCCACTTGATAATGCAAATTAGAGGAATACTACCCAGTCTTGTTTGTTGCTCCACTGTCTTTTATTTAGGAAGACACTTTTGGTTGGTACTGGAGTGCAAAGAAGTACTCAACAAAAACATTTAGTTAAACTCTACGCCTGGTTAATTACTACCAGTTTATAAAAAGCCGTATGACCGATTTGATTATAGTTTATTCATTTCAAAGTCCATGCGTTGCACTTAAACGCAATCGTTTATAATGTTGGCTGTGTTGCACTAACTTACTTTGACCGTTACTTTTTACAATAACCGGTGCTTTTTGTATAGAGTATGACAGATTTTTGACGTTTGTTAAATTCAAAGTAAGATGGTGCAACCCAGCCATATGCGCTTTTTTATCATTTTAAATGGCAAAATCTAAGCTTTACTCTAGCAATAACTCTTTCCAGTTTTAACTCGTTCCGTGAATTTTCAACAAGACAACTTTAAACAGGAATAAAAGTAAATTATTCGTACTAAAAACAGACTAAAAACACAACTGCGGCAATTGTTTTTATGAGTTTTTAGTCGAAATATATTCTACGAACTCATGACTATCAACAACACTGAAGTGACGCCCGTATTCACAAACATTGCTATATTTGCTATGAGGTCTCACGGTGCGCGAGGACGCACAGAGTGATACACGAACCAATCACAGAGCTCTATTCAACGCTGTACGTTAGATTTTCTGCTTCCACATAAGCAAGCATCTTTTGTGAATACGGGCATGAGTTATATTCGTTTCTGTTGTTTCGTACACCAACGTCATCAATTTCAATGCGGGCGATACGAGATGACCTAGTCCCGTGACTAGTTCAAATGGCTTTTTGAGGTAGCACTCTAGTTTTGATGGCACATCGTAAAAGAGAAAACATTTCCCAATCTGGATTCTAGTTTGGTTGTCTTCATATTAAAGTTGGAATTGTATTACCATTGCAGGAACAGACAGTACTTATTTTTGTGGAGTTAACAGAGAGAGAACAGAGTACTTAGTTGGTTGGCATTGTACTCTAGTAAGCCACTAAAGGCTTACTAGAGTATGCATTGTATGGTTCTTTTTTCTTTTTCAGGGGGGGGGGGGGGGGCTTGGTCTCTGATAATCTTATGCCATGTAAGGGGGAGGGGGGGTAATTGGTATCGTAGCTCATAAGTTAGTTTAGTACTATCAACTATTATCTTATAAAAGAAAATAATTAGTCTTTTGTTCTAACTAGCTGACTCGACGAAAGGGCAGTGCCAATCCAAGTATGGAAGTTGTACCAAGTGCTGCCCAATGAAACTATAGTGCATTTTGTTCCTCAGGCCAATACTAATGTGTTAACCGGAGCGCACTGAAATCTATCCCTGGAGTTAAGAGAAAAAAAGAGTTTTGTTTTGAATTATTTACATATAAAATATCATCGATATACGTACTACGCATAAGATTTCGCGGTTGTGGCATTAAATAACACTAGGTTGAACTTAACCATACTGCATCCGTACACCTTACTTTAGTACGACGAGCAGCTGGACAAGCTGAAGGTAAGAAGACCAGAGTTATGCACAAGCAGCTGGACAAGCTAAGGCGAAATTGACAATAACCATACACTAGAAGCTGGACAAGCTGAAGGTGAGAAGACCAGAATCATGCACAAGCAGCTGGACAAGCTAAGGCGAAATTGACAATAACCATGCACTAGAAGCTGGACAAGCTGAAGGTGAGAAGACAAATCATGCACAAGCAGCTGGACAAGCTGAAAGTGAGAAGACCAGAATCATGCACAAGCAGCTGGACAAGCTAAGGCGAAATTGATAATAACCATGCACTAGAAGCTGGACAAGCTGAAGGTGAGAAGACCAGAATCATGCACAAGCAGCTGGACAAGCTAAGGCGAAATTGACAATAACCATGCACTAGAAGCTGGACAAGCTGAAGGTGAGAAGACAAATCATACACAAGCAGCTGGACAAGCTAAGGCGAAATTGACAATAACCATGCACTAGAAGCTGGACAAGCTGAAGGTGAGAAGACAAATCATGCACAAGCAGCTGGACAAGCTAAGGCGAAATTGACAATAACCATACACTAGAAGCTAGACAAGCTGAAGGTGAGAAGACAAGAGTCATGCACTAGAAGCTGGACAAGCTGAAGGTGAGAAGACCAGAATCATGCACAAGCAGCTGGACAAGCTAAGGCGAAATTGACAATAACCATGCACTAGAAGCTGGACATGCTGAAGGTGAGAAGACATATCATGCACAAGCAGCTGGATAAGCTGAAAGTGAGAAGACCAGAATCATGCACAAGCAGCTGGACAAGATAAGGCGAAATTGACAATAACCATGCACTAGAAGCTGGACAAGCTGAAGGTGAGAAGACAAATCATGCACAAGCAGCTGGACAAGCTAAGGCGAAATTGACAATAACCATGCACTAGAAGCTGGACAAGCTGAAGGTGAGAAGACAAATCATGCACAAGCAGCTGGACAAGCTAAGGCGAAATTGACAATAACCATGCACTAGAAGCTGGACAAGCTGAAGGTGAGAAGACCAGAATCATGCACAAGCAACTGGACAAGCTGAAGGTGAGTTGACAAGAACCATGCACTAGAAGCCAGACAAGCTGAAGGTGAGAAGACAAGAGTCATGCACTAGAAGCTGGACAAGCTGAAGGTGAGAAGACCAGAATCATACGCAAGCAGCTGGACAAGCTAAGGCGAAATTGACAATAACCATGCACTAGAAGCTGGACAAGCTGAAGGTGAGAAGACAAATCATGCACAAGCAGCTGGACAAGCTGAAGGTGAGAAGACCAGAATCATGCACAAGCAGCTGGACAAGCTAAGGCGAAATTGACAATAACCATGCACTAGAAGCTGGACAAGCTGAAGGTGAGAAGACAAATCATGCACAAGCAGCTGGACAAGCTAAGGCGAAATTGACAATAACCATGCACTAGAAGCTGGACAAGCTGAAGGTGAGAAGACAAATCATGCACAAGCAGCTGGACAAGCTAAGACGAAATTGACAATAACCATGCACTAGAAGCTGGACAAGCTGAAGGTGAGAAGACAAATCATGCACAAGCAGCTGGACAAGCTAAGGCGAAATTGACAATAACCATACACTAGAAGATGGACAAGCTGAAGGTGAGAAGACAAGAGTCATGCACTAGAAGCTGGACAAACTGAAGGTGAGAAGACCAGAATCATGCACAAGCAGCTGGACAAGCTAAGGCGAAATTGACAATAACCATGCACTAGAAGCTGGACATGCTGAAGGTGAGAAGACATATCATGTACAAGCAGCTGGATAAGCTGAAAGTGAGAAGACCAGAATCATGCACAAGCAGCTGGACAAGCTAAGGCGAAATTGACAATAACCATGCACTAGAAGCTGGACAAGCTGAAGGTGAGAAGACCAGAATCATGCACAAGCAGCTGGACAAGCTAAGGCGAAATTGACAATAACCATGCACTAGAAGCTGGACAAGCTGAAAGTGAGAAGACCAGAATCATGCACAAGCAGCTGGACAAGCTAAGGCGAAATTGACAATAACCATGCACTAGAAGCTGGACAAGCTGAAGGTGAGAAGACCAGAATTATGCACAAGCAACTGGACAAGCTGAAGGTGAGTTGACAAGAACCATGCACTAGAAGCTAGACAAGCTGAAGGTGAGAAGACAAGAGTCATGCACTAGAAGCTGGACAAGCTGAAGGTGAGAAGACCAGAATCATACACAAGCAGCTGGACAAGCTGAAGGTGAGTTGACAAGAACCATGCACTAGAAGCTGGACAAGCTGAAGGTGAGAAGACAAATCATGCACAAGCAGCTGGACAAACTGAAGGTGAGAAGACCAGAATCATGCACAAGCAGCTGGACAAGCTAAGGCGAAATTGACAATAACCATGCACTAGAAGCTGGACAAGCTGAAGGTGAGAAGACAAATCATGCACAAGCAGCTGGACAAACTGAAGATGAGTTGACACCATTCACAAGCAGCTGGACAAGCTGAAGGTGAGATGATAAGAACAATGCACAAGCAGCTGGACAAGCTAAAGGTAAGAAGACTTATTCATTATTTCCAAAATGAACTTCTTGCTTCATTTTGGAAATAATGAATTTCTGTCAACTAACCAAACTATTAAAACAGCGCTAAATCATCGTAGATAGTTTTTAAGTTATAAATGGTGTAACTAACACGACTATTATTCCTTCAGCAAAATATTAACCTCCGTAAAATTCGCATGAGTAGGACCTATATTTCCTAGCGAACGCCTAACAAATCCACCGAACGTTCCCCAAGGCGCCGCACAATGGGATGAAGTGCCAAAATGCACTCTATGACGCTACGCCAACTTTCTGTCCCCGAGGCTTTGCAAGTATTTAAGGCCTTTGTAACAGAATTCTACTCGATTTTACTTTAAATCTAACTTCGATTTGAAGTTACCACATTTGACAAAACACAGTTACCTACTCTAAAGTATGTAGAGTTTTTTTGTTGTTGTAGGTATTTACCTAATACTGTATCTCATGTTGATAGCCAAATAAAATAAATAAATAAATATATATGTAATAAATAGTCGATGTAAAAACAAAATAAAAATTCATTATGCTTAATGTGTCCCGAACAGGCGTGTTTGTATGATTTATTTAGGCTCACCAATCACCATCAATTATTATATCAATATTTGCACAGACACTCTGATAATTCAATAATTTAAATGTATAGCTATACTTATACAATAAGGTAAACACCCACACAATGATTGATTAAGGAAGGTATGCACATTTTCGTAAATGTCAAATTCCCGAAATTTGCCACATTGGATGTATTCTGCGATTTACGGTCAGGTCAGGTGAACGCAGCCCGCATCATGTTTGAAGAAAATTGACAATTGCGGGCACGAACAAAGATCACAAAGTATCAGGTGCAGGTTACGTTCATTTCACCTGACCGCAGACCGCAGAACTCAGCGAATTACAAGCATGAATAAAAATCAACTTTAATATTTTGCCAATTAAGTATTCCACGTAAATAGGAGTAAAGTCCCTAAATGCTGAGTCTGAGGTTGTCACACATTTCCCCACTTTGAGTCAAACTTTCGAATTGAATTAATTAACACAGCTATGCTCTGTCCAAATGTCCAGTTTATTCTGTGGACACAACGTTGAGAGAGTACTCCGTCCAGTAAATTAAGTTTGTATGTTAAACGAAATACCTACTACACTGGCAATACTACTAAAAATTCGTTTTAAGACGAAAATTCGCATGCTGTGTTTAAATAGGTTGAAAGCAACATTTATCTCTTTGTAACACCTTTTTGTAAACCCTATTTATTACAAAAAAAGAATTTGAATTTAAACACAATTTTAAATATTTTACATTTAGGTTTGAAAGCTTTCATGGGTATTATGAAGAAAGAGAATTTTATCGCCATCAAAATTGATGTATGAATCATTGAAGTAATATTACTACGTATAGAACAGACATCGCGAACAAAATATGTACAGTGCGGGGTGCGGGGCGGGAATTTGACGGACAGCTGTCAGTCAAATCCATGACTATCAAGTTTCATAATTTATGGCGATAAAATCTGCACCAGAAAATGTCGTACCTACTTCATTGATAGGATTGCACGAATAGTGACGTTCCTGCGGTCGCCTCATCATAGACATTGTGAATCGATTGTGAAAATAAACAAATCGGCTAAATTGTGTTAAATTTTCATGGTGCTCAATAGCAAAAAGGTTCAGCTACTTACATTATTTTCTTTTATTATATTGTGCGTTTCCTGTAATGTAATCTAAGCTCCCCTCCCTTAGACTAAAATTAGCCCTCCTAGACAAGTGACAAAACGTAGCAGTTGAAACATTCGAAATCACTTCGCTCTGCCGTTTTTTGGTGTTAGTTACTTCACTCTGTGATGCGATTTTAAAATTACAACTGGTGATTCCGAATTCACAACTGAGGGGACTGAGGCTAATCGTGTTACCTACTTGTGCTACAAGTGCGTATGGACTTCATACTGATGCTTAAGCCATTAATTATTTTTCTTCCCGATTAAAATCTAATGTAATCGATAATCACCTTGAGAATCGTTAACTGGTATTTTCTAATTCGATAAAAAAATTACCCATCTCTAGTTTAAGACTGTCATCCAACAGCGCACGAAATAGATAATGATACCATTACAGAGGCGACACTTCGTTTACGTTTAGTTTCTGCCTATTGAATTGGATACTGTAAGGAAACATCGTCATCATCATTTTAGCTACTGGACGTCCACTACTGAACAAAGGCCTCCTCTAATGATTTCCACATCGCCCCAGTTGATAGTGGCCTGCACCCAGCGTCTTCCTGCTATCTTCAGTCAGTCCATCTTGAGATTTTAGAAAAATTCCCACTCGTCACGGTAGGAACAAAGCTAGGGATGACCCACGCCTTCACTCCAGAACTAATAAAATAACTGAAAGTCAGAAACTTTCAGTTATTTTATTGTCTCTATTGTTAACTATCTCAGTGGTTGAGTACACGTATAATAGCTGTGAGGTACAAGTTACGGGACTATTCCCACCTCTCCTTTTCACCGCTGCATCTCCTGTGTAGCTAGCACCTAGACTAGTTGATTTAAAACCAAGGTATATCAGTTTTTAGGTAATGACTTAGTGCATCTAAAAATGTAAAACTTTCTAGTTTTTTGTAACATTGAAAAATCTAAAAAGAAGCATCATTTTTTTTACGTTCAAGTGTTTCTAAGAAATTTAAATGGAAGCTTTTGACAACGTATTGCTTACTTTTTCAGCTGTCGAACGAATCACTTTTATACTCATAGGTCCTGTACATCGGTAGATTTGGAAAATAAATGAATCCATCCGGACTCAGAAACTAAAAAAATTAAAATAGCTGTAATTTTTTAATACTGGATTTGTCGATTAAATTGATCATATTACTGCGCCCTAACGGGTCGGACACTGGTGACCAGACACACTGTACAATTATTATAATTTTAGCCTATCTCGTGAGCTAGGTGTAAATAATTAAGGTGATTTACTAACTAACCAGTCGCATACGAACAACAGCAGTGAGATTCAAACAAGTTTGATCCATGATGCCGCACGACTATTGTGTGAGCCCACCCGTAACCCAAGCTTATTTAGCTTAACACAAGGGGCTGGACGGGACTATTAGTAATTTGTGCAATACAAAGTGCTTATAATCTTTAAAAAAATCTTTTTATTGCTGTATTTAACCTTCCTTTCGTAAACTAATTTATGCGTCAGTGTCAAGTCTGCGATTTTTATTCTTTGAAATTTTCGTAAAATGGCTGCCGCCGCGGTGACGCCTTGTAATTAACAAATTAAAATTAAATTAGTGTTTTAAAGTGCATAAATGTACAACTTAATGGTAAAAAGTCATTCCTTGATTTTTACTTAATATGTATCTGGAGTTATTTGAACAGTATTTTCATCTATAGGATGGCATATTTCAAAAAACAAAACTGCACTCAAGCGTGTTGTCACAGCAACCGCTGAGCACATACTAATTGAATTTCGGTCCATGGACCTATTTGCGTGCCAGAAACAGTCTAGTTGACATGTCTTCTCTAGTACGTAGTACATTATAACTCAATGGTATGAATTTTAGTTTGTTTGAATTTTCCATTATGACGGAAAACATACAAGAATTCCGAAATTTCATTGATTTTCAAAATAATAATGAGAGTTATGATTTCTCTTTGATATGAGTTCTACGAACTGATTTATTGAAGTCAAATAAAATCAATTTATTTGACTTTAATAAATCTGATTTTATCATTCATGACTGAACGACTATTCAGCAAATATTGACTTATTAATATTTAAGCGCTGAAATTATTGTATAGCCTGACCAGGAACATAAAAACCCTGGCATAGAGGCGCATCAATTGCATTTGATAGTGCAACACTGAGTACAGTCGTACCTGTGTTAAATTAATAGGCTAACTTTATGTATCAGGATTCAGGATTACGGGCTAATTTGATATTTTCATAAATTAACGAAAAAATATTATTTAGGTAACCTGGTTTAAATAAATTAAATAAAACCATCATTCGAGCTAGTAGGATTTATTTTATTATTCATCATAATCAAATTCAGAACTTGAATATTCAACTGCAATGTCTGCTCATGAACGCTTCCAACACGGTACTTCTTTCCCAATTCCATAAAATTCAACACTTAGAAAGTGACAAAAAAATTTAAAATAGGTAGTTGAAACAAACCACAGCTAATTTTCATAGTGGACTGTACTATACGATAAACATGTCAGTCAATTTGACAACCTTTGTTGCAAACATTATTCAATGAAAATATTGTCCGAACCCTTAGTATTTCTCTTCGACAAATACTTTAACACATTGTGAACCACTTTTCTTTCACGACTATAAAAAGATTTTAGCAATTTAATTCACAAAATCAATTGCGCACATCCCAACTAATATTATAAATGCGAAAGTAACTCTGTCTGTCTGTCTGTCTGTTACGCTTTCCCGCTTAAACCTCGCAACCGATTTTGATGAAATTTGGCATAGAGATAGTTTGAGTCCCGGGAAAGAACATAGGATAGTTTTTATCCCGGTTTTTGAAACAGGGACGCGCGCGATAAAGTTTTTCTGTGACAGACAAAATTCCACGCGTGCGAAGCCGCGGGCGGAAAGCTAGTTTAAAATAAAGTTTGTTTACACTTTGACAGCAATAGACTGACATGCAAGGTGACATATCAATGAAGTTTTCATTTACTGTTGCCATTAAAAGAAATTAGTACCATTAGTTTTCCGCAACATGGCGAGGGTTTTTATGTTCCTGGTCGGGCTATAATATGAAAATTAAATACTTTTATATACAAAACGATCACTATCCATTTCCCTCGCGCTGAAATTGCTGTTATATGAAAATGAAATAGATAAAACAAAACGATAATTTTCTATCTATTTCTCTCTCTCTCTCTCTCTGTCTCTCTCTTACATTGGAACAGACTACGATAGAGTCGTAAATTGAAATGGAAGCACTGCAACGGCACTAAGTAAGTTGAAGCATCAACTTTCTATTACCGCTCACATTTAATCAAAGTCGCTATTACACGACGTAAATAAAATTCTGGTCACATGCAGCTTAAATTGGATAATATACCTACTAATTATAAAGAGGAATGGTAATTTATAATAATGATTTAATTTTGCACAAATTCACATGCCAGCTGCGTTGGTGAGATAAACTGCACCTCTCTTTAACTTAAGACCACATTTAGTGTACAACATTATCTCTGTGAATAAATAATCTTTGAAAGATTTGATTGTCTGTATGCGTAATAATAATTATGACAATCAGAAAACAAGTAGGTCTACACTACTATACTTACTTATCACTCAACGCAAAATAAACTTAGCAAAAAATAAGCACGTCCCAAAGAACATTTTCTAGAAAACATAAAAGTTTACATTTGGCCCCATTCCACTTTATGGTAAGTGACGACGGGCTGAAATGGAGCGCTCGCTCCTCAAGTGCCTATTCATTCTTGTTTTGAGGCCCAGGTTGTGTTGTCAAGATGGCGGAAAATTCTCATGTAAAAAACAACGAGACTGTATCATGATGTAGGTAGGTAGATTTTTTCAGGAGGTTGGGTAACTATGATCAATGCAAGGAGGATAATATTATTATAAAGAGGGAAATAACACTACCTACCATGATTTCAGATCAATGAAATACACAATTTCATAATGCTATTTAAGTTTTATCCTAATATACCTATCTTGGCTTCTAAAGTTTTCCAAAAAATACTACTCATAGCTAGATGCGTTTATTGAGAACTTACAAAGGTCGCGACCTCTTTCTAAAAAAAAAAATACTACCAGGCTTTTATAGCCTTAATGACAACCATAAAAAACTAAACGTGTTATTTTTTCATCACCATCGAGCCTTACTGGCCAGTATGATTTCTAAGAACACTTTTTCGCGCTATTTTGTTAATTAAATATTTTTATTTTTAATCTGTGCAGTTCGAGTTTGTGGACATGCACTACGGCACCGATGGCGGCGACGAGACCAACCCGAAGCTGCTTCGGTACCACCTCGACGAGATCCGCTGTTGTAATCACACCTCTAAAGCCGGATACTTTTTGGTAAGTTTTGCTTTTTTAATTGCTTTCACAAAAATTTATTATGTGTGATCGCGACTTACTTGACACTGGCGCAAACCGCACAAAGCCTTAATTTGAAAAAAAAAGAACAATCGCGCGCGAATTTGATGCGTTTTTGTTTTTCAAAATCTGTGTCCACAAGACTTTTTTTGTGAATTTTAAGCAGTTTTTATTTACAGTTTGGTTAAATACTTTGCTAATCATTAGTAATTTTGTAAAATGGCACTATTAAAATTTTATTTTTAATTGAAGATAATATTATCAAGTAAGTAATTGCATTGTTTTTTGAGTTATTATTTTTAGTAAGTATTCCTATGGTATCCTTTGAAAAACACAACATTAATTCCCTTTCAAACGAGCGTTATTTCTTTATTGCGCGAGGATAATGTTCTACTTTTTCTAAGAAACTTTAAGTAATGCAACAATTTCTTGGCAAAGGAAAACTTTATTTTCATTTTATTTTAAACTTAATTTCCTACACTTTCTAGAATTTTGTACTGATGTTGAGAATTAATATTTTATTTTGCCTTTTTACTGTGTTGTATAAGATTTTCCGTTATTTCCTCGTTGCAAGTGACAGTGTAGTCACCAGCATTCCAATTTAACACAAAACAGTAAACTTAAGGTCTCAGATCATCCCTTCTATGATCTGAGCTTAAGGTAGTTTAATTTAATTGATTATTTTAAAGGCTACAAAATAAAATTCGTCTTTTTGTAGTTGGCTGACCTACTTCCTTAGTTTAATCAGCTTCATAGCTCTCCAGCTGACCTAGGATACCCACGACGATAAATTAAAGTATCGTATCGTCTAAAATCGATGAAATGCCTCGGTAAGACGATGTAATAGAGCGCATCCTAGGCTAGCTGGTCTGGTTGAAAAAGTTATGGCGCAGTTACACTCTACGGAAAAATGACCGAGACGAAGCGCAAGCCCGCACCCCAAAGTATGGGCGACCCACGACGAAAGTAACTGAATTGCGTGTTTACACTACGAGTATGTCTCGATCAATTTTCCGCATAGTGCAACTGCGCCAAAAGTTTTTCAACAACAGACCAAGTTAGCCTAGGATGTGCGCCATTATGGTCTCATCGAGGCATTTCATCGAATTTAGAAGATGCGATAGGTATTTTAATTTGTCGTAGCGAGTATCCTAGGCCGGCTGGAGATTTATGAAGATGATTGAACTAAGTTACTAAGGAAATCACTACACTACACTATGTCTCGAATTTCCCGCATACTGTAACTGGCGCTATTAGGGAAAATTCACACGTATTTTGATCTCCCAGTGCCTCATCGGTGGAGACGCGGCATCCTACCAGCCAGTACTGCCCTACTCCATCCCCGAAGCCAAGTTCGAGGAGCTGGTCAAGTCCGAGTCGGCGCAGGCGGCGCTCGTCCGAGCGTGCTACCGACTCAATGGGGATGGAGCGTACCATTTGGAGGGCGACGATAAGTGGTGAGTTATAGAACTTTTTTACACAAGTGCTCCAGAAGGAGAGTTACGTTCTTGACAATAACAATTTAAATACATTGTGTCATTAAAAATGCCTAGATAATTTTCCATTATTTCAATAACGGTGTATATGGTCTAAATGTTATAGTTGTTGCAATTCACGAAGGCGAGTGAGCTTTACATGTGTGGTGGCTCGCTACTGTTCGTTTATCAAAAGTTTTAATTACACTATCGTTTTGTTCATGTACACGTACACACACGCCTCGCCTTCGTGAGTTGCAAGCTATAAGGATGTAAACAGTCCTATTTATAATTTTAAGAAGAACTAAAGATGCTCCAGAATCGATTAAAGACATTTTTATAGTAAGAAGCACATAAAAAGTATTTTTTTTTGGAAACCAAATCCCCGCATGTAAAGCCAGGTAGAAGCTAGGTTAGATTGGTTTTATTGCCAAATTCATTGTAAGTGCCGTTCGAGACACCTTCGTCTTAAAGATAATTCGCTTTGGGAATATTGAAACTATTTTACTAGTAATATTGAACACCAGCAATTTCAGTATAGTTTACTGACTAATGTCAACATAGTTTCACTTCATTACACCAGAGAAGGGTAGAAATAACTGGTTTTAACTTATAAGTAGGTACCTTTTCGCCTATTTCTATTTTTTATTGCTATTAAACCATAATTGGACCTACATCAAAGGCTCTTACTCTCGGCCGCCTCATTTTCCTTGGAATCCGAGTGCCCACGAACGATTTCGAGGGTTATTTCCTCAACAAGTCCTTTAATCCATCCTTTATTGTTTCGATGCTCACCTCTTTCTGGTTCGATATTTTTCGAATACTTTGATCATCCTTATTCCTTCTCATCTATTTAGGCAATAACAATTTACCGTTATTTCCTCCCGAGATCCGATTACTCAGTGGCGTCGTAAAATAAATAATTTATCAGATAGAGCTCGACTCGGCGTATCTCCTCACCTGGGGCGGAGTTATCTTTTATTGCGGGGACACAAAAGACGTGCATTCAATAAGTATCATCCGAGGGCTGAAAAATTGTAATGAAAGAAAAAGGTATTTGTATTGGAAATCGGAATTCGGAGATGTTATTAATATTGGTAAGTATCAAAGCTATTTGGATTAGGTAGGCAGATATTCAATACGTATCGGTAAATATTTCTTTTCGAAGATAAAGTATGCTATTTAAATTACAGCCTTATCGAAAAGGATAGAAGGTATTCACCACTTAGCTCACATAAACGTGTTGTGCATTTGAGCAGAACAAAATTCGCCACGATAAAATCTTTAGGACTTTTAGAAGGGTTTCGTATCGTCAAATTTTGGTGGAAACTTTTCTCGAATCTCAAATACACCTTAGTAACTTTGTGTTTCTTAGTAATACATTATCAACGTAATAAAACTCTACAAAACAATGACAACTCTACATTGTATCAAATAACTTCTACCTTGCTAAATAAAAAGTAAAATGTTACCACCATAAAACCTACAAGGCAAGAGACATAAAAGCTGTTTGCTATTAAGTACGCAATAATGTGTGGTCGTTAAAAATAATGAAGATGTATTATTATCACCTGCCGAGGGTATATTCTTTCTCAGACAAAGACATGGTAGTCCAAAGATTCTTATGCCGAGTTCCTACCAGTAGAACGACTGTAGACTAATCTATTTACTTCCACCCAATGCCGTTAGTGGCGTAATAAGGACTTAGAAAAAGCGAGATTTTTATAAGTAAACTAGGTGAAAAGTTTTGGATACCAATATGGAAAATTTTATAAATCGACATAACAATTCACCAAGTAGGTATGGTCAATAATGCTCTAACTGAACATTCACTGTTGTCGTAATCGTACTTTAGAACAACAATACAGGATCATAATTATCCTAAATGAATCTGAGTATTGTTGTTGCTTACCGCTATACCTTTTAATTTTGTTGGCTTATTGACGTTACAACGAACTTTAGACGACCGAAATTGTAGAAATGTCGAATTGTTTCTCGAGTGCACCCCCCGGGAACCCCACGAACATTCTTATTACCTCTAATGAATAAGTAACGAATGTTTCGGCTTTCGTTCGCGCAGCTAATTTGTCGCTGTCTATAGTGATTTTCGTGGTTAACTTGTCGTTCAAGTAATTACTACCCATTACTGGCGATAAAGAGTGTACAAACGTTAACGGTTCAATTAGTTACTTGTGCCAGTTAATGAGTAATGAAGGGACGGAAAAACGGGGGTGATCGGTACACGTGACTGCGTGACGTCATCCGAATTACGTTGACTGCTTACGTAAACATTTACTTTGTGGGAACGAAACAATGTTAAACTGAGTTTTCATTATTAAGGATTTTATGGCCTGTTTACTTTTTCTGGAGTGGAAAATGTACGTTTTAGTCAAAGATATGAAGTTTTTAATTAAATATAGTTGTTTTATTTTTAGTTAAAGAGTATTCTGCTCTGAAAATTCAGGCTGACTTACTTATGGGGTACCCTTAGATACTATAAACTTTATGCTTACGTATATAAAAGCCGTTTTTCGTGTTAAGGATCCCTTTATTGATATAATACTTATGGAACTACAGTCAACAGTCTACAGTTTCTTGAATAACTTATCGTCTTCTTGTGTCTTCAATATTAACTCCTGAAATGCCTCGCTCGTACTGAGACGTTAAACATAATGACGTATCTTTTAATGCCCTTTTTCACATCAACAGGTACAGCAATCTCCTAGAGCGTGAAGAGCAGCGGAGCCGTCTAGCAAAAGTGCAGAAAGCGTTCAACTCTCTAGCGCTTGAAGCGCTTGCCGAGGATGTTGACGTCGCTGACCTGCTGCGGAGTCCGGTGGAATTACAGTGTGAATTGGCCTTAGGTAAGGATAATCAAAGCACATTATTTTTGCTATATTTTATACCCATTTCCAAACCAACATCGTATCGCCTTAAATATAGGTTGACTCTCTTTTACCTCTAATGTGTAAAAAATGTCTACTATTGGCCAACTTAATGCCTTACTTTCTATAGTCATAACTGTAACAAGGTTTTCGCTTTGTGTTTATAAAATATGCTGTAAAAACGCCATAAGCTGATCTTATCGCAGACTAGTGCTAGTTAAATGTGTCTCCTAATATTTTCAGGAACAAAGAAGTTGAAAAGAATCTGTTTAGTTTATTTTCAACTCTTTTAATAATACTTTTGTGTTTTTGTTGTTGTCTATTTTTGTTCTGATGTAATAATTAGTCAAAGAAAGATTCAAAGCCTACTTTTATTTGTAAGGTTCAGACCCTAAAAAGTCTTAGCCTAAAGCCTTTAAAATAAAAAGAGCCTTCCATTTTGTTTTGCTATAAAGCTTTTACCGCTTTCTAGGTAAAAAATTAAATTGCCTCTTCAAATACCAATGAAAATTTATCATCGATAAATTGTTTTATAGCTTTAACCCACTTAGCTTCTATTAAAAATGTCAAACAACGCCCAGAGAGACGTAACGTTGTTATGTTTAAAAGCATGGAGCAGGTATCGGATGAAAATCGCCAGCAAAAATATTTTAAGTTCGGAGCAGAACGTTGGTAAAAGCATAGAATAAGAAACGGGACTATTAACACCTCTCGTTCCCGCCCTCGATCCTGGCTACACAGGAGTTGCAGCTCTCGTTCCCGCTGCTGCAACTCCTGTGTAGCCAGGATCTACAGCTAGACCGCCAATAAAAACCCAACCAGTGAAGGTCAAGTTTTTCCCGGGGGAAAGTTAAGCATAGAATAAAAAAGGGGTCAGGAACGAAGACTACTTTCATATAGGTCAAAGAATCTGAGCGTTGTCATTTATTAGCTGAATCCTATCAGGAAGGACACCCACGCGACATGCTTGTTGAACGTAGCTGCGTTGTGTGTTTTGTTTTACGGTTGAGTAAACAGCTTAACACATCGCGTACCATCGCGTCACGCTAGCTGTTATCCTGAAGATAAAAGTCACAAAAATCTGATTGAGAACTTTGTTGCAGTCTGTTTCGAACTCACTGAATTAACTGTAATTTCTTACTAATTTTGCTAATTGGTTTAATATTATGCAGGTTAAAGCTCAGATATTAAACATTATCTGCTTTTCAGATAAAGATTGACTTTACTTGCTTTTATGCTTTTGTTTTTCACCATTTCTGATGTAATTACACGGAAACAATGGCGCAGGAATATCGCTTGGTTCCTTTTTAAAATGGGAAAATGAATTATCTTCACGCTCATGTAATTCAGGTCACTTTTAACGTTGCAGATCCCAAAGCGCTTTAGGGATTTTAAAAATTCTTCAACAAACATTTTTTATCGTTTCCATTTTTGAAATAATAAATTTTTTTGCTTGTCAAATGCCCATTAAATTGTTCGTATAACATAACTCGTACATACTTTTATCCATATGCTAAATTTTTAGTGACAAAATATTTAAGCCTTTCAAGTAATTAGCTCAGTTAGCTTATCTAGTGTAATCTAGTTTTTTGTACAGACAACAGCACATCAAGCCTATTCTTGTAATAGGGGGTCATTACGCAACAAAATATAATAAATAGTTTGGAGCGCTGTCATCTGTAAATGAGCTATAAGAAAGAAAGAAAAAAGTGTTTATTCATTAACATTACACATAATTACGATTTCGCGCCACTTATGTTTTAACCTTTTACAGAATTGTTAACCACTGGCAACCATCCAAAGGGCGTCATAGTGGTGTTTAGAGACATGCCGGAGCCCGAGGCAGAGGACTCTAAGATTGCAGTGCTAGCTCACAACAGGCTCAAAGAACTGAAGAAGAAGCTGGAAGATGCCTTACCTGAAAGCCATGTCATCAGGCTTGAGTGAGTTTGATACTATATTTTCTTACTATCATAGTAGAATATCAAAAAAGTATTACTATCATAGTGGAATAAGAAAAAATGGTTAGTAATGTTAATAAGATGTCACGTCTAAAGCTTATTAATTGTTGATGGATAAGGTAACAAGTTCTCCACATCGTAAAAATGAGGACAAATTCTTGCCTGTTAAACATTGGGCAAAAGTTATCAGCAAGTCTGCCATTGTGGTAACTCTATCACGGTAATAAGTGTATTTTCTACGACAAACTAAGCTTTTAATATGTTCATAACTAAGTAAATCATAAGCCAATTCACTTAACAACTTCCCAAATCCGATGTTTCTTGTTTTCAAAGCGTTAATTGCGAAGCCGTTGATAATTTATCAAAATGACATCACGGGCGAGAAACCCCCTGAACCGTGAACCGAAAGGGGAAGCGATGACCTCGCCCGCAAAAATTAACCGTAAAATGAGATCCAACCAAATTTAATAGCTGTTTTCATAATACCAAAGATACTTTTTCATCTGAAAATGAGAGAAAATGGTAATGAGAAACGCAAACTTATTAATTATGAAAGATCGTAAAAATAAAAAATATGAGACCGTCTACGGTTTTAAGTGCTTAGCTAAGTGTTTTATTTATTCAAACGACACAACTGGCTTTGCCTGCTCGCATTTAACATAAAACTAAGGCTTTATTAATACTTCAATGAAACTGGATTCTCAAATAAGCAGAACTCAACTCTCGCTCTGAATCAAGTTTCACATCTGAGGACGCCTCAAGACGAAACAACGCACACGTCGAAATAGTTTAAGCAGACAATACCTCAAACTATATTAAATTCCGTCACTGTAATTTGAACCTCATATGAAATTCTTAAGGTCTGTGTCAGCGGAGTCGTCTCGGACAGACGCGGCGTCAGATACGGAGGAGAAGCTCAGCCCTTTCAGGGAACAGGTTCAGGCTGTGGTGTGCTCGCTGGTCGATGATAGCCTTAGCACGGAGCCTGACCAGGGCAAGGGAAGGAAAAAGACTGTACAGGTAAGAATACCATCTAGTATTTATTTACCTACGCTTTATTGCAGATTCTTTGAAAGATATTTTTAATAATTTAATTACTTGAATAGTTCATTGCCAAAAAAGTGGCATATAAAGCTAAACACTGTAGCATATTTACATAATTGTAGTTTTGTAATCGTATAGCTGTTTTGCAAAAACTTATTGTATGTAGTACTTAGCGTAACATACTGCGATGGTTATATCACTTGAACAATTTAAAATATTTAGTGCATTGGTAATTAAATTAAATATTTTCGTTAAATTAAGCTAAATATATGTTTAAATGTAGTCGGAAACATTTGTTATTACCACCATTGAAGTTCAAAACTACTCAGTCATTTTGTCCGTAATGAAATACCGCCTATTACGTCTAGAAAGTTTCAGCTTGTTGCCATAACTTTACAACAACTTGAACACAGTCGATTCATTAATCAAAAGTTTTCATTCCCGTCCATCTCTTGCAGGAAGTATTTCTGGAACACATCACTCATCTTAGGATATGTATAGAACATAATCGGTTGTATAAAGTTACTGTTAAACAAATCGAGGATGCGGCGGAAAGTATACTAAGTAACGCTAAGGAAAACTACGAGAATCGGAATCGGCATCCCCCGGTCCTGATTTACGGCCCGGATGCTTCAGGGAAGAGCACATTACTAACCAATCTCTACTTCAAGTTCGAGGAAATATTTAAAAAGCCAGTGCTGAGGGTTGTGAGGTTTTCCGCGTCAACGCCACGATCGGCCTACAATTTGGAGTTGTTGCGAGTGATGTGCCAGCAGATATCTATTATTCTAAACATTCCCGAGGGGTATTTGCCGAAGGACGCGAGTTTTGATCCCTTGTATATAAACAATTGGTTCCAAAGTCTGTTGAAGCGGTGCGAGGATATGCAGAACGAGGTTCTGTTGATATTCATTGACAATGTACATAGAGTTAATCCTCTGGAATGTGATATAGTGACGGGGCTGTCGTGGCTGCCGATGTCGCTGCCTCGGAACGTGCATCTCGTGTGCACAAGCGCAGTGTCGCTGGATCAGTTGCAGCTGACGCCGGCTCAGAAGGAGAAGTTCAAAGTTCAGAACTGTTACTACTTATTGGACGCGATCGAGGAGACTCCGGCCAACAATAGCTACGGCGATTATATCGATGGTGCCTTTGATAACTTAGAAGCCGTCTTCGGCTCTAAAGCGTTTAGTAAATTAGCAAGTGAGTATCAAGCCTAATCAAAAATTCCATGAATGCGATTGACTCGCTTCAGTAAAGTTGTATGAAGCTTATTTAACTTTCTTCTTTGATAACTCGTCCCAGACTTTGTTACTTATTTGATTTAAATACTTTCATCGTAAGATTTATGAGACACGATAGAATAACCGTTTCACTTTGTACATTATGAAAAAGATAAAACAATTTGAAAAGCTTAATTCCATAAAGGATTCTTAGAACACGACGATCTCTTTTAGTACAAAAAGCGATGCTTGACAGATGTTTTTAAACTCAATTAATTCTGAGATGTCTTTTTAACTGAATATTTGTTAGTAAGCTAGGTAACTAAGAGAGTACCTACGGACATCCTATAATCAAATATAATATAAATAAACTTGCTTTTCTAATACTGCAATCTAAGATGTGATTTGACAGTTATGACAAACTTATCATATTCGTAGAGCTCCAAATTGTCTGGCTGATAATAAAGCGCTATGTAAATCTTGGTTGATTAGAACTAACTTACATTGTAGGTTACATAACTTGTTCGGAGTTCGGTCTGACGGAGTTGGAATTACTGGAACTGCTGATGCCTACGAGCAACAGTGACGCAGTTATAACCCTGAAGGATGCCAACTTCAACTTCTCGACGCTTTGTGCGGCCAAACATATGATGAGTAAGTTACTGAACCTTAGATTAGAGAGAGTTTGTTTTTGTTTATTGATTAAATAAAGTAAGCATATTTCTATTTTATGACGCAATCAAGATTTTGAGATTCCACACGAAAATGTTAGTCGTTATTTCAATAAGTGAGCTTCTTATTAGTGTGAGACTGAACTGAACTCAATTTCTTGCGAAATCGCAAATGTAGATAATTCTTCTTATACTTACCATGTTTTCTGACTGGCAATATACTCAATTTCAGATTAAAATTCTAATTTATGCTTTCCCCTTTAATCCTATTTGGTCTAGACTCTAGGCATTTCAAATCAATTCTCCACACAAACCAAACTTTGTAAAATCCGTGACCTGATTATAACTGTTGTGTTTTATGAAAACTATGAATCAAAACCGACGAGTCCAACTACAACTGCCCGATAACTTTTCCAAATGCAATTTAGCTGCCATACCGGATATGCCAATGTTTTTGTATTTCTCGTTGTGTGCGATGTTGGTTTTATTTATCGAAACGATTTCTAGGTGAACTTTGTTTATTTCATCACACTTGTTTGTACGGAATTAAAAAATATTAAACTATTTTGTTTGGCATCAATCAACACTCCAATAGTGGAGTTTGTTTCGAACATTACAATTTTTAAATAGGTTCTTATGTATTTATTTGTACCTAAATATTTCATATCAAATGTAGCGTTAGGAAATATACGAGTATGCTTGCATAAATACTCAAGCATTATTTTTGTTCTGGTGCAAACAAGATAGAGACTCCATAAAGCCATTAATTAACTACGGTACGTGCAATGTTACTCGGGCAGATTCAAACCTCTCCATACTACTTTTTAAAGTATAAAATAATGTCTTACCTACATGCAACCCACTATCAACTGGCACAGAATGACTAAGTTTTTTTCTCAGCACTGGCCCACATTATTGTCCTGAAACAGTGTTTTACTCGTAAATGAGGCGTTTAAAGAAGCATAATTGCAAAATATAAACGACTTTTATGATTTTTAGAATCCCTGATATCGGAGAGCGTAGTATCAGGAAGATGTACGTGGCGGTGGGCCGCGGGGGGCGCGGGGGCACGAGCCAGGAGGCGCTATGTGCGAGTCCAAGCTGCGCTAAGGGACGCACACTCGGACTTAGCTGCTTTACACTTTGCGAGCTTCCTACACGAGGCGGATGATACGGATACTTCGGATGCACAGGAACCAGGTAGGTTGATAGTTAAGTTCTTTTTAGCACTCATTGCTAGGAGGCGTTATATGCGAGTCCAAGCTGCACTAAGGGACGCACATTCGGACTTATCTGCCTTACACTTTGCTAGTTTCCTACACGACGCGGATGATACAGATTCATCAGATGCACAAGAACCAGGTAGGTTGATAGTTAAGTTCTTTTTAGCACTCATTGCTAGGAGGCGCTATGTGCGAGTCCAAGCTGCACTAAGGGACGCACACTCGGACTTAGCTGCTTTACACTTTGCGAGCTTCCTACACGAGGCGGATGATACGGATACATCGGATGCACAAGAACCAGGTAGGTTGATAGTTAAGTTCTTTTTAGCACTCATTGCTAGGAGGCGTTATATGCGAGTCCAAGCTGCACTAAGGGACGCACATTCGGACTTATCTGCCTTACACTTTGCTAGTTTCCTACACGACGCGGATGATACGGATTCATCGGATGCACAAGAACCAGGTAGGTTGATAGTTAAGTTCTTTTTAGCACTCATTGCTAGGAGGCGCTATGTGCGAGTCCAAGCTGCACTAAGGGACGCACACTTGGACTTAGCTGCTTTACACTTTGCGAGCTTCCTACACGACGCGGATGATACGGATACATCGGATGCACAAGAACCAGGTAGGTTGATAGTTACGTTCTTTTTAGCACTCATTGCTAGGAGGCGTTAAGCGCGAGTCCAAGCTGCACTAAGGGACGCACATTCGGACTTAGCTGCATTGCACTTTGCGAGCTTCCTACACGACGCTGATGATACGGATACGTCGGATGCACAGGAACCAGGTAGGTTGATAGTTATGTTCTTTTTAGCACTCATTGCTAGGAGGCGTTATGCGCGAGTCCAAGCTGCACTAAGGGACGCACATTCGGACTTAGCTGCTTTACACTTTGCGAGCTTCCTACACGACGCTGATGATACGGATACATCGGATGCACAAGAACCAGGTAGGTTGGTAATTAACTTTTCTAGCACATCGTTAGGAGGCGCTATGTGCGAGTGAAAGCACTTAGGGATGCACACTCGCTTAGCTGCACTGCACTTTGCGAGCTTCCTACACGAGGCGGATGATACGGATACATCTGATGCACAAGAACCAGGTAAGTTGGTTCTTGTGAGGATGCAATAAAGTTCATTTTAGCACTCACAGAAAGGAGGCGCTATGTGCGGGTCCAAGCTGCACTTAGGGACGCACACTCTGACTTAGCTGCCTTACACTTTGCGAGCTTCTTACATGATGCGGATGATACGGATACATCAGATGCACAGGAACCAGGTAGGTTGGTAATTAACTTTTCTAGCACATCGTTAGGAGGCGCTATGTGCGAGTGAAAGCACTTAGGGATGTGTGTGATAGTGGAGTTCTTTTTAGCACTCATTGCTAGGAGGCGCTATGTGCGAGTCCAAGCTGCACTAAGGGACGCACACTCGGACTTAGCTGCCTTACACTTTGCGAGTTTCTTACATGATGCGGATGATACGGATACATCGGATGCACAGGAACCAGGTAAGTTGTTTTTTATGAGAATGCATTAAAGTTCATTTTAGTACTCTTAGCTAGGAGGCGTGATAGGGGAATGCAAGCTGCATTCATGGACGTACATTCGGAATTGGCCGCGTTGCATTTTGCAAGCTTCCTACACAATGCTGATGATACTGATACATTTGATGCACAAGAACCAGGTAGGTTTCTTGTTATGAAGATGCAGTTAAGTTCTATTTAGCACTCATAGCAAGGAGGCACTATGTGCGAGCCCAAGCTGCACTAAGGGACGCACACTCGGACTTGACCGCTTTGCAATTTGCGAGCTTTCTACACGACGCCGATGAAACTGATACGTCATTATTCATGATACTGATGAGTATTAAGTTAGAATAGGCCTTTGTGCCAAAAATAATACAGAGGTACCTATAGAGCTCGGCGAATGACGTCAAGTTCCTGCTAAATCCATACACTATTAAAACAATGGTTGAATGGTTCAGTAAGGTTATTATCGATGACATTACAATATAATAAGGTAGATATTTCTATTATCACTATGTCATGTTACAAAGATACATTGAAGATATTGTCTGCAATATTGTCTTTTTTAAGGTACCATACTTATCAACCTGGAAAAGGCCTATAAGGCCTCCTCGAACTTAGCGGGCAGCGGGGCGGCGGCGGCGGCGGCGCGGGAGCGGCAGGATCTTATGCGTAAAATCAAATAGACCGATTCTCGAAAACAGCGGCGCGGCAGCGGCGCCGGAGCGGGCAACGAGCGGGCAGCGGCGAGGGAGCGGGCAACGAGCGGGCAGCGCACTCCTTCTTTTGCCCACAATAAATCGAGCATTAGGAATAAATTTGAATCGAAATAAAATTGTCGCCGTTGTTCAGACATTTCGTTTGCGAATAAAAACAAATATCTCGACAACACAACCCCGAACACAACACTTCGCCGCTAAAGCGCCGCGCGAGCTGCCCGCTTGTTTCGAGAACGGGTCTGCGTTGCCCGCCCCGCTCCAGCGCCGCCGCCGCTCCCGCCCCGCTGCCCGCTAAGTTCGAGGCTGAGGCCTAAGACCTATCGCCGCGAGTTGATAAGTGTGCTTCGTTCTTTATTCCCACCTCTCGTTCTAGCTGCTGCAACTCCTGTGAAACTCTCTTCGTCCAAAAAATCCAACCAAGACTAACTTAGTCCTGAATAATCCGGTTTAGATGGTCTTAAAACCATAATATTTTGTTCACCCAGGATGCGTAGACGATGACGATGCCCTCCTCGATTCGACGCCTTTCCACTCCGGTAGCAGAACAGCCGCTGCCTTCACACAGAGGCACGTGGAAGAGTCATGGCTGCATTTACTGCTTGCTGGAGACTTCACGAAACTGAAAGACTTGACTGTCTGCAACTTTGACTTCTTACTGGCTGCTGTAAGTATTTACTTTACAATGTTATTGAAATTTTCTGGAAAAAAAGGAATTGAGTTTTGATTTTGTCAAGTTACTTAAAAATTAACTTTACGCGCTTCAGATTTACTATATAACATAAGTGGGATATAAGGGTTCATTGTATCTTATTACTTGTTAAGTATATTCAATTTTATCTATGGGGCATAATATATTGAAGTTATACTTGTGTATAATCGCGACTTTTCTGCTTTATTCAAAAAGGAATAAATTGTTACGTTGGAGGAACAGAAGTTTAGCCGTCGAAGTTGCAATCTTGGATTCCACTTGAAATAAAATTGTAATGTAACTGCGTCTTACTATCATAGAAATCGTTTATTTACATTGAACTAGATTTAAAGTACTTACTAGAAGTTTAAATGCACTGCTCACTTTGATTTAAAAAAGAATATAGCTGAATATCTGACTTATGAATTATTTTAATATCAGTAATTTTCAATCAGGTTCAGAAAGATAAATATGAACGAGAGCTAGGTAGGTACCTACGTAGTTATGTTATACTGAATCTTTAAATAATATTGGCAGCATCAGTTAGCTTAAACAAAGAGAATGGTATTCTGAAATTTCAGCCTGAAGCTCTACTCGGTTTACATAGTAAGCTACTGTGTAATTTTAATGGAATATAGGCCTATATGTTTTACTTTTATACTCCCTTCTGAATACTGTAGCTACCCAATCATGAAAAAAATTTTTTCAAAACCACTTCAAAGAGGAAAAACAAAACTTTCTGACAAAACAAAGTTGTTACTCAAAGTAAGTTAAATGTACGTCATGTTTGAAAATTATGCTTAATCTTTTCATATTCGCTTGTACATTTTATAACACCTCCGGCAAAGTTGAGCAGAGTCCAGCGGAATTCGGAGCAAAAGGAATTTAAAATGCGCTGTCTGGCACACTTTGTACATATGTAACGAGAGAATAAATATTTGCGGTCGGTCGGTTTCACCTTTTCACGTATGCTTCAAAAGGAATTTTCGTGTTTTTTCTTTCAATTTGTGCCAAGTCTCTGTTCTTCCAACCAATTATGTATGTTTCGGACAGCTTTTGTTTATTTCAAAGCGAGAAATAGATTCACTGCAATGTTAATTTTGATTATGACCTTGCACAACACAATTTTAATAATATGTACCTTCACAAATTACCTAGTTTTACTTCTATTCATGTACACTTTTTGAATCACTATTATTTTTCACAGGTCCAGACAGTGACGATATCGTATCTTCGCTGTATACTGGAGCACGTACGGTGTTACATACTAGACAGGGATGTGGAGCTAGTATACGGAGCTGTGAGGAAGTCAAGTGACATCCTGACCCGTGACCCTATGCAGCTCGGCGCTCAGGTGAGCATTTTGGGAAATAGGTAGAGCCGATGGCGCAACAATTGCGGTATCTTATGTAGCTATATTAAGAGCGATTTTACGACACACATTTTATTTTTAGTCTGATGAACTGTCGATTAGATTTTGTCTTGATAGTTGGATAACTAGCAAGACGTCTCGGCAAGGGCTGACGTTAGTATGATGTTGATGAACAAAATATTTAATCAAATAAGATGCAAGCCAAGGGCTTCCTCGTTGAGGATAAAAAAAACACTAGGTACATGCTAACTTTACATTCGCATTCAAACATTAGGATTATACATTTCCAATTCATATAAATTGCATTTAAATATCAGATACTAATATAGCGTGGCATCCCATAATAACCCGCATGCAGACAAGTAAATTGCATTAACCAACGATCCATTTTGCGTTAACATTTCAGGCTCGTATGTGCTTTCTGTATTTATGTATGTATATGTATGTATTTTACTACTCGTTTGGCAAACGATCAAAACAAAGAAATGTGCTGAACAAAAAATTGTATAAAAATTACAATAAAAACATCACAAGCAAACATTAAGCTCCAGTTTATCGGTCATATTATTACTATTTTCTACGTAGGCCATCTGAAATCACCAAGACCAAGTTTTATAGGGCTATACAAAAACCGTAAATGGGTATATTTTATTACCATTTTCTTCCTTTAAGCGACTCACGGTACATTTGAACAAGAAGTTTGATATTGTTAAGAAGTATTAATTCCGTTGAATATTGCATAGAAAATCGAGAATCGTAAGCTAACGACTACAGACTTTTAGGCTGAGTTGCACCATCTTAGTTTAACTTTGATAAACGTCAAAAATCTGTCAAACTCCATACAAAAAGCACCGGTTATTGTTATTGTTACGATTAAAATAAGGTGGTGCAACTCAGCCTTAGTACCTATCCTTCTATGCTTTCTTCTTAATTATGTGTTGATCGCGATGCAATTATACCTATCCGGGCTTCATTGCGATTCAACTACTAATGGACCGATTCATCACTTGCGTATCCGAGTGTTGGTATCGGTAAAACGTCAAACGCATACGCAATCGACCTTTTGAAGCCTTTGACCACAAACTAAATGGGTACAGAAGGATTATTTAATGATTTATCTATCAACAATTCATTTAAATCAACAATTAATTTAAATAAAATCTCAGAAACTATAACACCTACAGGTTCCTTAAAGGGTGTAGACATCCACTAAACGGGTTTCATGAAACTCCACCACTAAGAGGGTAAAACGGATCCGCCTCACGTACGATGTCGCAGCCGGCCGCTAGTGTACTGTAATTTGCTCTATCAAAACAATGTTTCCTCATAGAGCTACTGATGAAAATTTATTTGTAAGTAGATTGATCGAATCATTTACGACTTGTAACTATTAGACGATGTAACAGGCAACATTAACATGACTAATGTAGGTACTAGATACTCGTACTGTGCCAAAATATCAAACGATCGAACCTAAACTTACTAAAGTAAAATACGTTTGGATGGTACGTCACTAACTCACGCATCGCTGGAAGAAAAGTCGAGTTGAGTGACGTGAAGGAACGGTTTCTTATATTTTTCCTTTCCACGTTTTTATGGATTTTACCTGAGGAATACTTTATTTACTTTTTCGATTACAATAATAAACATGAGACTTTCTCGTCTTTAGGCTAAGTTGCACCACCGTGTTTAACCATAATAGCAATAACCGGTGCTTTTTGTATGGAGTTTGATAGATTTTTGACAAAGTAAGATGGTACAACCCAGCCTTACTGTAGATTTATTTATACTGTAGCACCTCAAAATCAATTTGCCGTAAATACCTACTTACGGCCAAGTCTATCAACAAAGCCGCATGTCAGCAAAGACCATAAAGTCCTTAACGGGTTTGCACAGGCTTTTGTTGGAGGGAACTGATAAAATTAGGGTTTATGAGGATGGTACGTACTACATTGGATAATAAGGAGAAATGTTTTGAGATAATTGTGAGCGAAACACATGAAATAGATATGTTACTTATGCAAATAAGCGATGAAAAACATTATTACATACGTCGCGTCGTAGGTCAATTTAAGTTCCAGTTAAATGAAGTGGGGAAAATAGGTATCTTATGTTTATTTCTTACATTTGCATTTCTACCTGAAACCCGAATAATTGGCTTTAAAGTGATTATAAATATTCAGTTTATAAGCACAGGCATACTCATAACGTAAATATCTTTGCATTATAAGTCGTCAATCACTTCGTGAGCATGCCCTTAACTTTTATATTGAAACAAGTTACTGAACTCGAGAAAGGCTCTTATGTTTAATTTTACCGAACTCCCCATGTATTCGAGTACACGAGTTAAAAACAAAATTTGGTAACTTGAGTAATTTTTGAATAAGAAAGGCAATTTAACATTAATTTGCAAATTCAAAACTCTACATAACGTAACAAAAATTTAAGTAGGTAAACATCAAACAGTAGTGTTTTTCATCGAGTAACTTTTATAAACAATACAAATAAGTTTATAGAAACAAAACGAATAATGTAACCCACCATGTAACTAGTAATTAGTACTGCAGTAAATCTTGGAGTAAACTACAACAGAAGTTTTGAACTCGTTATTTAAACTCGGACTGAGAAGTCCTAGATTTCCCCTGCGACCGCTGAGCTTGGAAATAATTAGCACATCATGGCTGCACTGAAGCAGCTTCAGCTGGGTCTTATTCTAATGGAAATACTAAAAGAAAAGCACCAAAACTTCGTCGGATAATCTTGGTTTAGCTAATGTACTGTGAATATTGGTGAGCGAAACATTAATGAAGTAAAGCTAGTATCTTCACGCGTCTTTGCCCGCATTAAAGATTTGTTGCAAGTTGTTATAGGGTTGTATTTTATAATATGTTTTTAGTGTTGATAGTGAGATAAAGCACGACTACCATCACGTTTTTCTGTAAAATGAAGGGTCAATGCATATATTACCATATTCTTTATTTTTTCTAAGGTCGTCTACAATATACGTAGTGATGAATATCAAACATGATTTTTTCCTAGATTTGATTCCTATTAAGTTATCTATTTACATTCAAAGGTTGAGGTAAATATTTTAATTTGCGTAGTTAAAATTGATACTCTTGTAGATATATCGGACGAAAACACCCACATTTTCGTTTCTAAACTAGACACATACCCACAACACGACAGCCTTTGATAATACAATGCCTTGATAATTTTGTAATGAAACTATACCAAGTATACCACAAATTTATTCAATTTATTAGTGGGCGTGCCCTAAAAGTACCGGTTGTCTAGACATGACGTGGCGTGGGTTCAATACAGAGTGTTGTCTAAGTTTAGTGTGTTAGGTAACTATTTTTAAAACATTTATTCAACTACCTATTAGAGCAAAATTAACAATCCATAACGCTAAATATTCGAACAACTTTAGATAGGTATGGCTTACGTATAAAGTATGGTAGAGAAAACTGAGAGAGAAACCTGTCTTTTCAAAAAACACATATTTTATTTCTTTGAAAATATTTTAGACTTAGCTAATCTTAATCCCATTGTGCTTTTACTTTATGGAGATGGTTGATATGCTGTTACATTATCATGATAGAAACAAAAATTTGTAACCAAAGAGAAACCGTATCAATAAAATTAAATCAAAATAGAGCCATAAAAGCTACCTACATCAAGCTAGACTACAAAAGTTTTATTAATTAAATGGAAGTCGAACAGATTTTACATACATTTAAGGGTAACATTTTAACATAATGAAATTAATCGTGTATTTTCTCCTTACAACAGATAATAGCATGGCTTCGACCAGCAGTCGCCAGGAGAGGAGTCCTCGCTACGCTGGTCACATCTGCGATGGCGTGGTGCGATGGCTACGACAAACCTCTTTTAGTGCCTTTGAATGGATGGTAAGTGACCTTTATTACAATGATCATTTGGGTCAATCTTCTTTAATAGATATAGCAGTGTTTGTGTGCAAATATATTTAACATTTAAAAAGCATCAGCATAGGTATATGTATAGCATTGTATACAGGTAGATATAATACGATAATAGCGTGGTTAACACCAGCAGTCGCCAGGAAGGGAATCCTCGGTACTAATCCTCGCATATACCTAATGAAATCTGAATAATCCATGAAATCCTTAGAATAATCTTTAGATTCCGTCCGCGAACAAACAATAATTCAGGAAGCTTGACTCTAGTCCCGATTGATATTGATCTAACCTTTTTATCCCAGATGTAGGTATGTCTCTAGGTATCCTAGACAGGTTGGGCAGGCCTGAATATGTTCGCATATTTAACCCCTAGTTCTACGGGTAGAGTGGGCCACTATTCTAATGAAACGCCTAACTCTACCGATTCCATGATGAAATATAGACTTGAGTTTGAATCGAATAAGAGCGCGGCTTCAAAATATCAGCCTAATTGTGTGTGAGTCATGATTTTCACTCTACGGTAAAGCAAATCACGCTGTGAATAATAAAATATATTATTATCTGTTACGAGGAGGCATCGAACTCTCAAACTAATCTCGACAATCAACGCAATCAATATATCATCAAATATTTATCCGCATCCCACGAAAATTATAAATGTACCGTTTTCCAAACCAGAAATAAGGGGGCGTCCATAAATTACGTGAGACAATTTTGGCCATTTTTCAACCCCCCCGCCCCCCTTGGTGAGATTTGGTGAGATTTTGCCTGACCCCCTCCCCCACCCCCTAATCTCACGTGATATTTAATAAAATGCTTATTTTGCAATGTCTATGCTTCGAGTCTATTAGATTTATATGAAAAAATCAGTAACCCAATGTCGTGCCACGCGCAGTGCAGGGTTCCGTAGCTTCCCGTCGTTTAGTAAGACAAGCAATTGCTTCAACCTAGGACCAGTTTTTTGATTCATAGTTAAAATAACTAATTGTTAAATTTTGCTACTAATGGTTAAATATTAATAAAATGTAAACTAATAGTTAAAAAATGTACTAAAAGTCAAGTTAAACATTGTTATAAAAACATTTTTTTCTGTTAACCACTTGTCATTTGACATCTGTCAAATTTGACTATTGGTTACTTTAACTGCAAATACATAATATTTTCATACGTATGTAATGTCATTTTTTAGGGTTCCGTAGTCCTGAACCCTTATAGTTTCGACATGTCTGTCTGTCTGTCCGAGGTTTCGCTTGGAAACTATTGGCACTGGGGAGCTGTAATTTTGTGAAGGTATTTATATTAATCACGCCGACAAAACGGTAAAATAAAATGTTCATAAAAAAAATCTAGGGTAGCTCCCCTGCATGTAAAGTGGGGATGAATTTTTTCAAGGAAAACTATAACGGTTAAGATACATTACTTAGTTTAAGAGTAATAGTCATTTGACTCATGTATTATACAATTTCTTAAGCAGTAAAAATTCCTTAGAAGAAAATATGAAAAGTGACTTTCTGAAATATATTGTGGTAACGACAGACAACTACGGAACCCTTTTAACGCAATTTTTTACGCAATAGCGATGCCGATGACGTTTTTTTTTTTAATTTCGAATTTTCTTAATTTCGACATTTATTCTGCATCTTTAGTGTTCACAAATGCAGATGGAGGCATTTTTAGTTTAATTTGATTAGACGGTTTAGAATAAATTGTCATTATCATCATAAAAACAATCATTTTTTTTATACTTCAATAACCCAGTTTTCTGGCAATTTTACTCTATTTCTTCCGGGAAAAATTACGTGATATTTTCCGAGACCCCCCCTCTCCCCCACGTGAGATTTAGTGAGGTTTTCGTTGACCCCCTCCCCCCCCCTAAAAGTCTCACGTAATTTATGGACGCCCCCTAATAAATTACCAAACACAAACATTTACTGATCAAACAATAAGCAAATGATTTGGCAGCGAATATAAATTTCTGGGCTGTACAAATCGAAGTTGGCCGTTTCGCTTTTAGTGTAAATAGAAGTGTTTAAGACAAACAATTGGTTTGGAAGCTACGGCACGAAAAGGTCTCGGTGAATAATTGGCAAAGTTTGTATAAATTCCCCTGTGGTGGAGTAATTACGAAAGCGGTCTTGACACAATCGATTTAATAGCAGTAGGCGTAGACTGGGTACAGAGATATTAATCTTTGGCATTCGCATCTCAGGATAGGATTACCTACCCCTTAATAACCTATACGATTTTGTCGTCGTCTGAAATGCAGGACAAGGACCTTCCGATCTGTAATCGCCACTCAAGAACTTTTCTGCCGCAACGGCCAATATTTCTACGAACTAATACATCGCTCATTTCCACTTATGTTCTTAACTATTACAACTGTCTACAGCATTTTTGCGCACGGGTTATGCATAGCTTATTTTTATTGCTTTATGACCTAGAAATAAGAATAACAACAAAAAATTGTTCTGAATTTGCTTTTATGTGTAAAAAATAGAAAAATTCATATCAATGAATGTATGAAACGTGAACATAGAGATGATTCAATTGGTTGCCAAATATATTTTTTTCTTTCTTTCTTTCATTCTTTCTAATTATTAAAACATACCAAACATCCATTTAAGATTAATTCTCACAAGAGAAAATTTAAAATAGAGTCCAAATATTTATTAAAAATGAAAAGTTCTAATTTCCTGTCATGTCCCATAGAAGATTTTTCGCATAAAAATCTAACCCTATCATGCTTTCAGTATACTGGCCTTGGTAACGTCGTCTCTCAAATCTCACTATATTTTGATGAAAGCGTGCCCCATGTTCTTGCGAATAAGCCCCCATAATTATTTATAAATATACCTATCCCAATGAGAATGGAACGTGCATCTTTAGAGACATTCTACTATGAAGATGGAAAATTCAAATCGCTATAACTTTTTAAAAAGCAAATATTTTCGATTTGTAATCGCACTTTTTTATATAAATTTGCTTATATAATCAGAATATAATAAGTAAAATCCATGCGCAAAAAAAAAATTTTTTTTTGTTGACCTGTGTTATGAAGTGAACCTGCTGGATATCCCTGCTGAAGTGTGGCGATGTGTGAGTCAGGTGCCGAACGCTTACGTTGCGATGTTAGCTCAAGTGAAATTAATCAGCTCAGGTACTTTTGCCCCTGGATATTGACTGTAATTAGAGGTATCTATTGATCTGCTTTCTACATCAATACCCACTACCCAGTTTGTTTCTAAGGTCTAATTTAGGGGAAGTACAAGTGAAAGTTTTCGCGTGATAGTTCAAATTTTGTCATTCATCATCATTTCAGCCATAGGACGTCCACTGCTGAACATAGGCCTCCCCCAATGCTTTCCATGTTGATCGATTGGTAGCGGCCTGCGTCCAGCGCTTCCCTGCTACCTTTAACTTTAATTTTGTCATTGCCTAGTATTAAATTCAGGGTCGTGCTTAACCTACTAATAGGAGGGCCTTGAGAATTTCAGAGTCAAGCGATTGGAATGATTTTCCGTACAGAAAAAAGAAACAGCTAATATTTTAGGACTTCACCGATAAGCACAAGTTACAGAGTTTTTGTTTGAGTGCAGATTAGTCCGACTTGGTGGTGGCAATTGGTGTTGTAACAAAAATATCTTTTGAGCCAGCAAATCTGCGCACTAAGAATTTTCAGGCTTTGTTTTGAGTACGTGTACAAGTGGCTTAACGGATTCGCGTTCGAAGTGTTTACATGAGGCTACGTGTCGTTAATTCGCCGGTGGGCGACGGACAAAACACGGAATTAGGCGCATTGATCCTTCCCACAACGTGTTTGTGTAGTCCGCGCCAATAGAAACTGACAATTTTGTTAATGTAAACAAAATCTACTCAAAGAGGAATTGAACTGTCTCAGTATATTTTATTCTTCGTTTTGGCGCATATATTGAAAACTTCTAACTGTAGCAGTGTACAAAGACATAGCTCGCAGAATTGCTAAAATCAAGTGGCAGTGGGCGGGGCACATAGCTCGTAGAGACGATGGCCGTTGGGGCAGGAAAGTTCTCGAGTGGCGACCACGGGCTGGAAGACGTAGCGTGGGCAGGCCTCCTACTAGGTGGACCGACGATCTGGTAAAGGTCGCGGGAAGAGCCTGGATGCGGGCAGCGCAGGACCGTTCATTGTGGAAAACCTTGGGGGAGGCCTTTGTCCAGCAGTGGACGTCATTTGGCTGAAAAGAAAGAAAGAAAGAAAGTGTACAAAGTATGCCGTGCCGTCCGCAACGAATAGGTCAATAAGTTCACTTTGAAATCGATAGGTTTACTCATATCACTAGATACATAGGCAGCTCGATGTCTGTTAATCGGCTTTTCATTCGATACTAAAATTGACCGTTTATAATGGCGCGGACTATAGTTTCACCAGGAGTTGTAATTGCTCACTGTTTAGACGAATGGCGCATTAGGAAGAATTGTGTGTTGACAGCCCTTGATTAATGGTGGGTAGTTGACGAACTATTGAGGTTACGCTGTAGGGATCTTGTCGTAGTTTGTGTGTAAATACAGGTAATTTAGCTCTACTGATAGTCTTTGTCCATGAAAGGTATCTTTATTTGCCTAAATTGACAAAGTTTTGAAACGTGCGTGTGGTTTTGATACTGATTGTAAATAAATAAGGCATGTATTTTTCCATTCTAGTAAAGCGGCACTCAAAAATTAAAACGATGGTTTTTGAACTGTTTTGTGTTTAGTAGGTATAAAGACTAAAATCTATTGAAGAAATTACATATTTTACTATAGGATAGGTTAATGCAGGTATTAATCGTTCATAAGCCGTACGTTGCACATATCACCCATTTTTACGTGCAATACGATACCTTAATGTCACATAATCTATCAAACAGTGGGTTCTCTTTACTAATTTTCCATATTAAATAACTGTCACACCGCGTCATCGCCTTATCGACCCAGAATCTAATTGAACGTTTATTTTTAGGGGCGATATTAATAATATTCACGTACAAGCGATAAGCGTAAGCACCGAAAGCGCGAAATCCGGGGTCCGTGGAGTTTGTTAATTAACCACCTAATCGTCCTGTTTATCTATCCCATTAACTCCTGCGATACCGGTAAGGATGGGAAAACGTGGTCGATTATGGAGAAAAAGGTTTCACATCGATTTTCTTCTGAAAGTAATTGGCTTCCTAGAAATAATGTCGTGACACATCTTAAGCGCCTGATATTTTTTATCGAGAAACGAATTTTATAAATATTGAGAACCACATACTTTTTATTTTGGTTGAAAATAATGTATCGTGATGATATCATCTGCTTACAAAGTTATCGCTTCTCAATGATATTATAATATTTATGAAATTGTACTTCTGGATTACTTAAGTAAGGGCTTCATTATTATTAAGGTTTACAAATAAAACTAAGACGTTACGTAGAATCAAAAATCGATAACAAAAATAAACTTCTTACATTATTACCTCTCATTATTATCAAAAATTGGTTATTTGTATCGATATTTACGTCACCCCACATCCCTACCAAGATGAATGGCTCCGCTCCCAATGAACGAACAGGAAAAAGAGGAGAGCTCTCTATCAGAGGAAATTAGATTACACCGGCCAGTTTTTACTCGGAAAATACATCTCGGAACATCATCGATACCGATCAAAACGATTTCGTGCCAGTGTTTTTCAATAAAACGATACGGCAGCGCCACGTGATTCAATAAAAAAATAATTTAACTCAAATTTAGAAGCGCCGATGATAAAAGGGCGCGGGAAAAGTTGCGATGTTTTTTTTAACGTTTTAAGGGTGCTGAAATTGAGTGAAAAGTAAAAAATAAACTTTGGTAGGTAAATGTTTATGGCAAAACAGCCTGAAAAACGATCAGCTAAACTTGTTAGAGCAATTTGAGTGAGCTTTTGTTGGTATACATTAATCCCTATACTTCCCTACTAATATTATAAATGCGAAAGTAACTCTGTCCGTCTGTCTGTCTTGCTTTCACGCCTAAACCACTAAACATTATTGATATGATAAAATTTGACACAGAGATAGTTTGAGTCCCGGGAAAGGATATAGAATAGTTTTTATCCCGGTTTTTGAAACAGGGACGTGCGCGATATAGCTTTTCTGTAACAGACAAAATTCCACTAGTTTATAATAAATTATAGGCAAAAAGATGGGATAAAAGTTTTTAGGTGTATTCTGTAACATTAATATTGTTCTCAGGTTGCAACCGCCAATCGCTTCCACAGTCCGAGTGGTCTCGGTCGGGGGTTCGAGTCCTGGCGCAGGCGCCAGGTTGCTACAGTTAGCTCCGTCTGGGCAGCATTTAGTACTGGCTCCGTCTTCGGGGGACCCGCAGCTATGGCATGTCATGTCAAACTCCAGGGTTCATACATTCAAAGGTAGGTTAGATGGAATCACTAGGAATTTCACAAATAAACATTATACATAGGTACGTATGTATTATTCTACCATAGATAGGTAAACCATTTCACAATTTGACGTGTAATGAATATTATAAATAATTTCTTATTCTTATACTAAAACTTAGATATTACTACTACGGATCTATACTACTTTCCCATTATTGGAGAAAGGCTGAACCAATTTAGCTAATATATTTCTTCATTCATATTATATTCGTTGGTCCGAGAAAGGTTCTTAAGAAGATGAAGAAAAAAAATCCCGACATTCCAAGAAAAATGACCGTTCTTTTTGTATGGGATATGGATTTTTAGATGGACATTTTTAATTAAACGTCAACTTCTAACATATGTACCTATATGTCAACTACAATAGTTAATACATAATTATTTAAAAAGTTTGTTACTAACTGCCGCACCTAGGCAGATTTACCATCTTCCTTTTAATCTAAAAATAATCTGAAACGAATTCAATGAATTATTTTCTATCAAAATGAACACTAAACCACTTTCACAAAATACTTATACAACAAAGTATCTCGAAAAGGCTTAGAAACCTAATTAGTAATCAGTATTAATAACGATTTTCCCGAACTCCTTTCGTTTACACTAAGTACCAGACTAATAACTTCTGGAAACCTTAATTGAATCAAAATTTATTTCTAGCAAATTATATAAAGGGGGTTAACATAATATTAAGGTTGCTTTTAAATTTAGTAACAATATATTTTTAAGTAAATACCTGCCCTGAATAGGTTTTCAATTTCGAAGAATAGTAAGCATGACAAAAAAATATCACTCAAAGTTTCATACTTGTTTAGGATAAACATAAAAATGTTTTGTAAGAGTGAAAACATTTTGACTTTAAATGTTTTCTTTCATCATCATCAATGTCCATTAAAATAATTCGATTTATATCAACACCGCTTGTTAAATCTTATTAAAATAGAGATACAGAAATGTGAAAATATTTTTGGGTCGTTTTCACACAACCAAACCTAACAATTGTCCAACCGCGTGTGTTCTCACGGACACACGCGTCGTCCGTGAGAAACCGGTCGGTGACTACTTTTACATACCTACTTAGAACCTTAAGTATATTGTTCTTGACAGTAATACTGCACGACCCTATTTAAAACTGAATGAATCTCAAACTAGGAGATTTTTTTTGTTCTAAACACAAAACACCTGACTTCATTTGGCATAGTAAAACCCGTGTAGGACCTATATCAAGCTCTAGATAGAAAATACTTTATGTACTATCATTACAAATTTCGGGCAAAACTACATAAAGCTAGCAACATAACTGACCAGTAGCCACGGATTAGCCGGACCTTTGTCACAGCGCAACTTGGGTAAATTATTACCCGCGTCCATCACCTTACGCTTGTACGTGAGATAATATAAAATATACTATGCGTCAGGGATGTAGCTGTATTTTGTCATTAAAATTACATAAGGGCCTTTTCAGATTAGCGATTTTTCGACGCATTTTACTTTAGTAAATTGAACGCTACCGTGTAGGCATGCGTAGTTTTTATATTTTCAGCATATTCTTTCGCCTCAAAGAAGCTGAAAAAATAACAAGCAGACGCTTCTGAAATTTCTTAGTGGCTCTTGGAAATAATTCAATTTATTACAATCTTGCGTGTTTTCTTTTCTTATTACCTACTGAAATACAATCTTTTTCATGTAGGTTTTCTTCGCCCCGGAACGAGGAAAAATAATTATGTATTTTACATCCAGCCAACGAACGCGGTGTCTGTAATTTAGTCTAAAGCCAATTAAAGACTGAGTTGGACATTAATGCTTAGTACAAAACTGCTCTGAAATTACATACCTACGTTGAAATGTGTTTATTGTGTTCTATGAACCCATACAGTTCAGATTAAAGATCATTATTGTTGTAAATACATTCTTTAGCACGATCTATTAACTAAGTATAAAAATGTCACAGTGTTTAACTTTTCCGTGCTGTTCTGCGTACATAAAATCGTCCAGAGACTTTCTCTAGTGCCAATTTATCACCAAGTTACAACAATTAAAAGCACCAGTCCAACAGAAACACAAGAATTTATTACATTAGCAGGATTAACTGGCGTTTCGGGAATAATTAAGAGAATAATTTCTCAACTTTTCACACATTAGTCCGAGGCTACTGCCCTGCGTAAATAATACCTAACTATGAAGCACTAGTCTCTAGGGTTGTGTGTAGGGATGGCGCTCTGAGATCGAGTAATCGATGTTTTGAATAAGATCTTTAAAAACGGTTCGTTTTCGTGAATGATGCACGGTCACTATTCCATCTCTATCACGAGTGAATGACTTTTTATCATCATTTCAACATAAGATGTTCACTGCTGAAAGTAGGCCTCCCCTCAAATTTTGTCTTTGCCTCCATGCCTTCCCAAATAAAATAGATCCAAATTCGATATTTCTGGACAAAAATATTGTCATCCCTACTCAACAGTAAGTTAGCCGCAGGGTAACAAACTAACGTAAAACATAGCTGCTAACAGTAATAAAGAAAGTTAATTTTGTAATTAACCTTTATACAACCATCCAATCTATGTATTACTAAAACAAGGTGGGACATGCATTTGCATAGCTAGTAATGTAATTTTAACTTGATTATTTTTGTTCGTATCGACTATGGTCAAAATGTAATTCTATAATCTAATCCATTAAGCTTCTACCAACATAATCCCCATTTAGAAACGGACTAAATAAAATGTAAACTCGTTGTCCAGTTTGCTAACGACCGTGCAATATAATGGATGCACAGCTGTTGTCGATAAAATAGCATTTTATCGATAACAGATTGATAATTCGTAATATTTTTTAATATTTATTGATCAGCTTTTTATAAATTTTTAACTACTACTTCTCGAAAGTTTGTGGGCTGTGCCACAATGCAATAATTTTTAAGCATGACGTCTATTCCTCGTACACTGCACTATCTAACCCCAAACTAAGTAAAGCTGCATACAAGATACCAGCTATTGGGTCAAGTAACCATGCATAAATAAATCTTATATGTTTTTTTTAACAACAGAAAGGATGTTCTTCATGTATTGAAATTTGACATTATTAAAGTCGATATTATCGACTGGTTATGCCGTCGCAGCCCAAGTCATAATTATCCTGATAGCCTAAACGTTTAACTATATTGGACCGTTGGACGACCCGCAATTTGGATATCGGTTACCAATTAAAAATAATTACATGCGCAGTACGTTTTAATTACACTTTTCATGAGACTTTTAAACTAATAGCTTTGCAGTTTTGCCAAAGAAATTGATACTTTGTTCATGAGATTAGTTAAAGTTATTTGTTTATTTTGGATCATCATCATCATCATCATGTCAGCCATAGGACGTCCACTGCTGAACATAGGCCTCCCCTAATGCTTTCCACATTGATCGATTGGTAGCGGCCTGCATCCAGCGCTTCCCTATTAGTATTTTGGATAATTATGCTTTAATTATTTTCACACGTGATACTTTTGTCTTTGACCTAACCTAACGTAAAATTCATCAAAACTTTTAAATATGTTATAGTACCTACAGCTTACTAACTTACAGAACTAACTTATAGAAGTTTAAAAGTACATGACATCCTACCTAAAACAGAAGTTACTAATAGTAGGTAGGTACTTATTATTATTCTGTGCTAATACGATGAAATAATATTATGATCCAACCAAAAGGAACTTATCTTTATAAAGGTTAAGGCTACACAATCATGAAATCTTGAAGGTTTACTGTTACCAACAAATATTAATATTTCACAAATATTGCCGATTTTGTAGAAATAATTAAGCACATATTTTTTCTCCCTAGCGTAAATGGTACTCGCTGGCAGTAGAATTTAAAAAAGGTTTATTAATAAAAGTCTTTCATAAAACGCGTCAGTTTAATAAAAGGATATAAATCGAGCGAGAATAGTTAATTGTAGCATATTTCATCCGAGGATCCTCCGCCAGCCAGTCGTTTGTTGTTTGAACAAACACCGTCCCAAACATTAGCAAATACGAGCTACGAGGGGACGTCGCCAGGTGTCCCGATTTATGCGGGACACTTAGAAAACAATCTGGGATACGCTACAATCTGTGCTCTGAAAGCCTTGGATTTCACGAGTCAGAAATTAAAGGCGCAATTGATTCTTCGGGATTTTGCAGCCAAATGATAGAATAGTTACGAGTATCCTAGGCTGTATCTGGCTCTCTATAATATTATTTTGAAGTAAATGAGAAGGAGGAATAGAGAGTAATGTTACTGCTATAATGCCCGATTTGCTTGAGTAATCACGAACAATCCCTAATTTTTAAGTGAACCCATTGAAAATAAAATTCCTGATAAGTGTTACCATAGGGGTCACTTCAAAGTTAGGGATTGATGGTGATAATGGGCATAAAACAATGGGATTCAATTTGGTTTCCACTTCATTATTTATAAGGAACTGTCCCGAAAGCTTTGTCATACTCCTACAACTCTAGACAGTAATGTAGTATAACTAATTTACACAATGTACACGCTGTTCTTTGTCTGAAAACCCACCGCTTTGGGTATATTTGCTTGACACATTTAATTAATATTCACAACACTTAACTTTACTATAGAATTTTCATTCATTCATTCATTTTATTTAACTAGATTGGTGATAAGCACAGCCAAACTAAAAACCAATGTAAATATTTAAAGCATAAGTATAAAAACAGTTTCGTAATTTGTTAAAACAACCTAGCTACGAGTATAATCAAACTGCTGACGTCAGTAGTGATGAAATAACGAATTTAAAAAACCATTTACATACAATTGGCCGAAACTACAATAGCTTCAAAGGTTACTTCGAGTAATTAAATTTATTGTTAAGTTTTTCAGGGTATTTCTGTGTTAAAGCATTTAGAAGTTCTTAATTAACGTAGAATATAGTAGGTACCTATTTGTTTTACTCTCTATAGGACGTAGGTAAATTATTTTACAGTTATATCTTATTTGTCGACTAGGTACCATAATAAAGAGTTTATGGATCTCACACGCGCATAGTTAAACCTTACAATTAAGTTATTTAACTTATTTACCGATAAATCGATTTTAGACTGTGCTGTGTGAGAAAAAATATAGTCACTTTTTTTTTTTTTTTGGACCCCACAAATCGTCATCCCACAGTTCGTTGCTAAAAACCCGTTCGTTTCAGGTCACTCAGGGAAAATCCTCTGCATGTGCGTGACGCGGGAATCCCAGTACCTCCTCACGGGGTCTGAAGACACCAGCGTCATCGTGTGGGACTTACACACGTTAGCAGTCAAAACTAAGATTTTGTAAGTATTCCAGAAACATTTTGTATGACTCTCACCTTTACATACACAGCTGCCCTGGCAAACTTCGTATCGCCTTTTTTATAGCCTATGATAGTCACAAATACTGCGGCTTTTTATTGGTAAATAATTAATTAATACATAATTATGTACGGAAAAGTACAAAACCTTTCTCATAATATAATACTATTATGAATGATACATGCTTGGGAGAAAAATAAAATATGCACCTATACGGCAAAATGTACCATTCAATTAGTTGTTGAAATCGTAATGAGATATTACGTACGAGTATAGAGTTAATATTGTGAAAACGAAAATACGTTTCCAATAACAGTAGATTTAGATACCATTTCCATCCGAGCCCAATTCAAAATTAATTACGCTAGGTAATCTAAAATAATGAAACAAGCTCAGATTAATTTCCATAATTAAACCTCATCATATCCACTGTGGGCAATGATTGTAATTGTATAATTTTATTCTGTATTCGACCTGCGACTATTATTTCAGTGGGAATATTATGCTAACCTTTATTTTATTTTGAAATGATCAAAAGCCAAACTACTTAAAACATTGTTTTCATCTCCATTATCCGCCCTCGTTGAAAGATTTTTACCTATTTCATGCAAGCTTTGAGGACAACCCCGGGATTATAAAAATTCCCTACGACAGCATGCTATAGGTTGAGCATAATTTATTATGCAATTTTGAGCATCCATAAAAATCAAGTAAACTTTTTAAACAATATTACATCTATATATATAAAAATGAAACCCGTTTTCCGTTGTCACGACATAACATGAAAACGGCTTGACCGATTTGGCTGATATTTTTTTTGTAGTTTTCTAATACTCGGTACAAGGTTTTTACGGAAAAAAATATAAAGAAAATCTCTCAGAAAGATTGAAAAATATACATTTAATTTTGCATATTTTAAAAAACGCGCGTAACGAATGTCAACGTCATTCAATTTAATTTATTAGATAGATGAAGGGGGTAAAACGGGATCCATGCGTACGAAGTCGCGGGCGGCCGCTAGTTACGAATACAAAGGAACTGGCATTATTATTTTTGTTCATGAAAACCAACAGAACTAACTCAGCTCCATCAATAGAACCTAAAACCGAATTATACTAATTCGTTTTTCGAGTTGCCTAGTTAGTTTAAATAGATTTGCCTGAATTTACGTTTACGTTGTCTTTTGTAAAAAGACGCTAACGAATTAGATTAGATTAATGAAAGTGACAACTACCTTTTTCTTTGAATAAAGAAGGGTTTATTTGCAGGGAACACATAGCGCCGGTGCTATGTGTAGCAGCAATCGTGAACCGATCACTGGTGATCAGCGGTGGTGAAGACTCAGCGGTCATCGTCACCTCCCTAGTAGACGGAGCATTGGTAAGAACAAAGGAAAATCAATTGTTTTATATCTGGCCAGCATTTAATTAGTGTTCCAAAAACATAAGTAATAAAAACAAAAGACAAAAAGTACGACGTTTTAAATACAGCAAAAGCAAAAATCTTGGATTGGTTTTTACGTAACTAGGTAATTCACTTTCAGTTTTTTATCGATAGTAGGTATAAAGTTACAAAAAGGCAGTCCGTGAAGTTTAACACACCAAAGCGCAATACTTCAAAGATAAATTGATATTCTCAGCTGCCAGCAAAACTATTGGAAAAGACTGCATTTAATTACAAACTGAGGGCAACGGCGGGCTCGGATACCAATCGTTTGCTCCGCCGAGTCAATAAACTAAGTTTTCTCGTAAAGGAATATGAGACAGGGACAATATTTGCTGCAAAGTTTCTTTAAATTAAACTAACTACCTACCTATTTGGTTTGAATTCCAAACATTCAGTCTGACTATTTTCATTAAGGCTCTCGTCTGGTCGTTATACAACGTTTGGATCCCTAGGTGGAAATTATGATACCTATTTGTGTAATGATCACAAACATTCTGGACTCAGAGTTCTTATGAAGCTGATACGAATTTACTAAAATTATAACCAAATTCATATTATGATTTTGTGCATCATATTGATAGGTATGCATCAAAAAGTCATCTCCAGAAGATACAATTTTAATTAATTTTACTTAGGCGTTTTTCTTTTAATTTGTAGAAAAATCTGAATGATAAAGTAACTTAAAATAACTTTGTTGAAAAAACGACATCAAAGATTTGCCTATCTTAATTCGGTTGCAGCAAAAAGTTTAAATGAGCTTTATTTGAACAAAAAGGCTGAGTAACTAAATTCACCCGACTAAATAACAATTGTTTTCCCAACGAAATCTCGGAGAAAGGATTGCTTTGGGTGGCTTAAATAAGGAACTGTCTCGGGGCGGAACTCGCAAACAATGTTAATTATAGATTCAGCTGCTTAAGCAGTGGAATTAATTACGTTATTTCCTAAATAGGTCACAAAGATCGATCACCACCGAGGGCCGGTTACCGCGGTAAAAGTGATTCAAGACGGGGAGATTCTGGTAACGGGATCTCAAGATGGGACGGTGTGTACGTGGAATGTGGATAACTTCACGTTACTCAGTACGGTCACTGCAGGAGTGCCCATACATGCGATGGAAGTGACTGATGACAACGTGTTCCTCATAACGCTGCAGGGAGAGAACGAACTGCACTTGAGGACATTTATTACTGGGACCTACTTGCATGTGCTGAAAAGACATAAAGCTAAGGTAAGTTTTACACAATCATGTTTGTGTTTTTGTTTTATGATATGAGTCCGTAAAAACCGGGAAACGATGCCAATAACACAACTATAGCAAATTTTAATACTTAAGTCGCACTCTCGATGACAAAGGTATAAAAAAAAACTCCAAAGTGTGGTTTTCCTTATTTATAATTGAATTATATAATGTCTTAAGTAAAAGACGAAAATTTGACTTCACGTCTCATCAAAACCGCTTGTGGAAGTTATAAAATGTTGTTCTTGAAAACAAACCCATTTGTTATTAATGTGGGAATTTGACAAAGTGCTTTTCTTGTACATCTTTACGTTGCGGTTTGTATTTTATATCCTTCAGTAAGTTATTTTATCAGTACTTGGGAGTTTTCTCTAGACGATTTACATAACCCTCCTTCTTAGAAACTTTCCAAAATATCTCCAAAATAAGCGAAGAAAATCAATTTGCTACTCGTACGATTTGGAACACTTATGATCTAAGTACGTTTGGTGCTAAGATTGAGTCAAGAATTGCCACTTGCGAATGACTGTAGCATCCTCACCCTTCACCGCCGTAATAGGGGATCACCAAATTGCTTTAGCTCCCACTTACTCGTTACCAGTGAGATAAATTACCGCCGATTGCTAGTAAGTGGCCGCCGACCTCGCCTTTTCTTATTTCATTTGCTGAAGTTAGTGTTAACCGCCGCCCTTTACAAATCCATTCGTAATGCGATTTGGATAGTTTTCTTTGCACGTGATACTTACACCCTTGGCGGAGCACTTACATTTTCAAAGGTTACCAAATAGAGGAATACCTCTGACACTACTAGATTATAGATGGATTGAAGTATATTTTGAAATAAAAATTATTGCATGGAATACTGATTTATTTTCTTGGTTATAAAAATATTGGTGTACGTCTTTATTTTATACTCATAATATTGATATTTATATTTTTTTGTACAATATAAAGGACATAAACCATTACTTCAGCCAAAGTTGTCTTGTGATTTGATACGACAGTTTTATCGTAGTGTTACGATCAAAGTTATCGCTACGTTACCTGCCTGAGCACTAGGCGATAAAGTTATACTCATCAAACTTATCCAGTTTCAGTTTTATGTGCACTTTGTCCAGTAACGACATGTCGTGCAATGTATTTCGTTTTTAATATCTACAATGTATAATACTTATGTAGTACCTACGTAGATACAATTTCCATGACACAATAATATTTATATTTATATTGGGGGAGGCGTATGGTCAGCAGTGGACGTCCTATGGCTGAAATGATGATGATGATGAATAATATTTATGATAAGGCCTCAGCCTCGAACTTAGCGGGCAGCAGGGCGGCGGCGGCGGCGGCGCGGGAGCGGCAGGATCTTATGCGTAAAATCAAATAGACCGGTTCTCGAAAACAGCGGCGCGGCAGCGGGGCGGCAGCGGGCAACGAGCGGGCAGCGCACCCCTTCTTTTGCCCACAATAAATTTGAATCGAAATAAAATTGTCGCCGTTGTTCAGACATTTCGTTTGCGAATAAAAACAAATATCTCGACAATACCACCCCGAACACAACACTTCGCCGCTAAAGCGCCGCGCGAGCTGCCCGCTTGTTTCGAGAACGGGTCTGCGTTGCCCGCCCCGCTCCAGCGCCGCCGCCGCTCCCGCCCCGCTGCCCGCTAAGTTCGAGGCTGAGGCCTAAGTGCTGACTCTCTGGCTTCTTCCCACAGTGTGATATCGCTAATTTTGAAATGTTTCTTTTAAAAGAATTGAAAGCCAAAAAACCATAATATTATTCATCGTTGTTAAGTGATGTGGTAACCAATAAAAATAAATCCTTATCCAGCAGACATTTAAATTGCATTAGGCAGAATAGAAAATGGATATTCAAATATCTCCTCGCTCTTTATTCAGAAATAACACTGATATTCAATTGGATTCCCGAGTATTTTGTTTTAATGTATTATCCAGATGCGTAATAGTGTAGAATCGAATTGATATAGCAGCTAAAGAGCTCTACCAAATGCACTTAAAGGTTATAGCTATAATATCATTATATTCCGTGCATTAGGGGGCGTCCATAAATTACGTGAGACTTTTAGGGGGGGGAGGGGGTCAACGAAAACCTCACTAAATCTCACGTGGGGGAGAGGGGGGGTCTCGGAACATATCACGTAATTTTTCCCGCAAGAAATAAAGTAAAATTGCCAGAAAACTGGGATATTGAAGTAAAAAAATGTTTTTTTTATGATGATAATGACAATTTATTCTAAACCGTCTAATCAAATTTACCTAAAAATGCCTTCATCTGCATTTGTGAACACTAAAGATGCAGAATAAATGTCGAAATTAAGAAAATTCGAAATTAAAAAAAAAACGTCATCGGCATCGTTATTGCGTAAAAAATTGGCCAAGTGCGTGTCGTGCCACGCGCAGTGTAGGGTTCCGTAGTTGTCTGTCGTTACCACAATATTTTTCAGAAGCAAGCAATTACTTCATCTTAAGTCACTTTTCATTATTTTCTTCTAAGGATTTTTACTGGTTAAGAAATTTTATAATACATGAGTCAAATGACAATTACTTTTAAACTAAGTAATGTATCTTAACCGTTATAGTTTTCCTTGAAAAAATTCATCCCCACTTTACATGCAGGGGAGCTACCCTAGAATTTATTTTTTTTTAATTTTTTTTTATTGTTTTGTCGGTGTGATTAACATACATACCTTCACAAAATTACAGCTCCCCAGTGCCAATAGTTTCCAAGCGAAACCTCGGACAGACAGACAGACATATCGAAACTATAAGGGTTCCTTGTCAGGACTACGGAACCCTAAAAAATGACATTACATACGTATGAAAATATTATGTATTCGTAGTTATAGTAACCAATAGTCAAATTTGACAGATGTCAAATGACAAGTGGTTAAATAACAGAAAAAAATGTTTTTATAACAATGTTTAGCTTGACTTTTAGTCTATTAGTTTACATTTTATTAATATTTAACCATTAGTAGCAAAATTTAACAATTAGTTATTTTAATTATGAATCAAAAAACTGGTCCTAGGTTGAAGCAATTGCTTGTCTTACTAAACGACGGGAAGCTACGGAACCCTGCACTGCGCGTGGCACGACGACACTAGGTTACTGATTTTTTCATATAAATCTAATAGAATCGAAGCATAGACATTGCAAAATAGGCATTTTATTAAATATCACGTGAGATTGGGGGGGTGGGGGAGGGGGTCAGGCAAAATCTCACCAAATCTCACCAAGGGGGGCGGGGGGGTTGAAAAATGGCCAAAATTGTCTCACGTAATTTATGGACGCCCCCTTAGGTATCTATCAAATGACGTTAGTTATTCAATATTGAACAATAACCTTTTGAACTTTGTGAATTTGGTTCCAGTGTTCGATTTTTTAATAACTAGCGAACCTAAAAATGGCTTGCGTTGGGCCGTCAATCAATACTGCTCCAACAACAATGCGTCATAAAAAGAGCATTGTGCCCAACGTTGACTGGCGTGAACTTTATGGTAGGCTTGTAGGTAAAGTAGGTAGGTAGTAGGTTTTATAGTACTTTAAAGCCATTTAATGCACCTTATGTCACCAATCCAAATCGCTAAGGCCAGCTCTACATAGAGCGTAAATTAGAGCTTCCTTGTCTGTTTTACATAATTACTTACTGTACGCCTAGGATGCGCCCCACTGCACGATAAACTTTTATCGAGACACATAATAATCTATTTTGCACGATAGGCCCAAACATTTGTCATCTGAAATTATCATGGCGCGCATCCTAGCCCGACTGGACAAGATTATGGGTACCTAATCGTGAATCCGACATGTTGTATTTCTAATGGTGCAGATAAAATGCTTCTGCGTGGCACATGACTCCTCCCGGGCGGCTGTCGGCTGTGCTGACCAGCGCATCTACGTGTACAGTCTGCACAGTGGCACGCTGCTGCGCACTTTAGCAGCTGCGCACGATTTAGCAGCACTGGCTATTGCTGACAAAGACCACTTCCTGTTGGCTGCTGGTAAGTTATTTATCTCGAGATAGAAAACTTAATTAATAATTGAAACTAAGATTAAGTATTTAGTTAACTTAATTCTCTTTTGTAGGCGGCAACAGGGTGACAATATATTCATTCCACACAGAAGATAACTTGACCAACTTCAGGCCAACAAAACAGTTGAAGAGGAGACAAACAAAATCCACAACAAATGTTACTCTATTACAGGTAAATAAATCTTCCAATAGACTGCATGTGTCACTTAAAAATGTATAAAGATGAATCGGCCATGATGAAGAAACTACCCACAAATCTAAATTTTCCCTACAGGCAGAACAAAGCGAGCTAATACCAATCAGCTGCTTAGAAGTGTCCCGGGATGGTCAGCTGGCCGTCAGCGGCTGCGCCCGCGGCTTGGTCCGCGTGTGGCAACTGTCTACCCACAGGCTACAAGCCACCCTTAGCGGACACATGGGCCATATTACTTGCGTGTGCTTCTCTCCAAATAACCTGATAGTGCTAAGCGGGTCCGAAGACAGGACTGTGGTTGTGTGGCAGTTGGCTGATAACTCGCCGTCTTTGACGTACAAGGTTAGTAAATAACGCTCGATAATTGCAGGGCTTTTTGCTTGTAAAGGCTTAAAGGTGGAATCTAAATCTATGAAGATCAACCGAACCAGGTATACCTACCTACTTAAGAGTTTCTTGTCGATTTCTTGCTTCTTGTATATCTTGATTTTAGGAAGATTCATCAGCACCAGTAGATTTTTCTTGCATTAATATGGACCACTTCACAGTTTTGAGATTAGAATATGGCTGATAGGAAACGTCTTTTATCACGAATATCCTTTCATCAGGGCCATTCAGCAGCTCTCCAATCCTTGCTGATGATGTCGGACGGTCGCCGGGCCATGTCTGGGGACAGAGCGCGCAATGTCAACGTGTGGCTGGTCGACTCTGGAATAGTCCTGCATTCAACGCAAGGGCCTAGTGCGAGCCTGGATGTTACGTTGAATATGAAGTTTGCGGTAAGTTCACGACACATCTACGTTCTCAAATAAGTTATATCCTAGCAAGATTGAACTAAAATTTAAACCCTTTTCCACCAGGTTTTATCAGACGGTGACAATTCAGTTCGCATCTGGGGATTAGCCGGTGGAGACAGTAGTGAGGAGAGGCGTGCCGTGTCGCACGCTGAACGGATAACCTGCTTCGCGCTAACGGCTGACTCGCAGCACGTGGTCACTGGTTCTATGGATATGTCGCTGAAGGTGTGGAAACTGGATGGAGGGAAGCTGTCTCAGGTAAGAAAGAGCTCTTGATGACTTCTTTATGACTGACTCGTAAGTTTTGGAAAGGCATGCCGTGTCGCACGCTGAACGAATAACTGGCTTTGCGGTCACTGCTAACTCGCAACATGTGGTCACTGGTTCTATGGATATGTCGCTGAAGGTGTGGAAACTGGATGGAGGGAAATTATCTTGGTAATTTCAAGAGTGGATCGATGGATTCTTAGAGTAGGTTGGGGTACGTTAATAAAGACCAGTAGTTAGGGAATACTGGTGCTAATGGTGATCGGGATATGTTGTGCCTACTGTGAATGTGGAACCTTCTCTCTGGATGAGGTCAGACTTTATGATAGGTAACTACGCATGGTTCGCACAAATCTCGTCGAAAAGGATTCGATAGTGTGTTTTAGCGACTCATCTCCATTTTCTATGACCTATTACTGAAAACACAATATAGGGAAATTAAAAAGAAGAGGTGTGCCGTGTCGCGTGCAGAACGATAATAACTCAACACACAAACACAGTATTAACAATTTAACTTACATACAGTTTGAAGGGAAAATAATATGATACCAAGAATATGTTTTATGAAAACACGTGTAATTAACAATTCATTAGGTTGTAATTTAATCCAATCTCATAATCCGCAATGTTTCATTAGTGGTAGGTAATATCATTTCAATTAATTACTGAGGTTACAGGTATGATTAGCCGGATAATACCCAAGTTCTACCTATTATTGTGTAATTAGATTGTGATAACATTTTGTATACCTAAATAAGCCTAAGAAAATGTTAATCAAACATTTTAATATAAAATATTGTTTTAAAGTCGCCACGAAAATCCTTACTAACATAACGTTACAACAATAATATGATTCTAGAAGTGTTTTCTGATTTGTATTTTAGAATTTTATTTATACTGTGAATAAGTAGGTACACTCTACAGTGCGAAAATTCTTTAATTATTTCCTACTCCACTCAATGTAAGTAACAACTCCTCTTAACTCCAACGGCAAAGCAAGAAGCACTCGGGATTTTTTCTTAGAAAACCCTTACCAAAAATATAAATCCTTTGATTTATGCCATGATGTCAATTGAAGCATTTGAAGCCCTCTCAAAATGGAGTGTTATGATGAAAACCTTTTCTTCGAAAACAAAACATACATTTACTTTGTATATTATTATTGCAGAGTATACTATCAGTATACTGAAATAACTGCTAGCTATTTCTATAAGTAGGTGCCTAAAAAATTTTGTTGGAAATTCTTGCGCGCTTGTCTGTGAAATTAAATCAAGTTAAATAAATAGCTCCGTAGGGACAAGCTATCCAATTTTAAATTCCCGGTTCCGACACTTACGTTATACGATTTGATAGCGTTTATACCTAGTAAATTTTGTCTTTTTAGGGTTCCGTAGCCAAATGGCAAAAAACGGAACCCTTATAGATTCGTCATGTCTGTCTGTCTGTCCGTCCATCCGTCCGTCCGTCCGTCTGTCCGTCCGTATGTCACAGCCATTTTTTTCCGAAACTATAAGAGCTATACCTACTGTTGAAACTTGGTAAGTAGATGTATTCTGTGAACCGCATTAAGATTTTGATGCAAAAATAAAAAAAAAATAATAAAATATATTGGGGGCTCCCCATAGTCCCCATACTTAGAACTAAAACTCAAAAATTTTTTTTTCGTCAAACACATACGTGTGGGGTATCTATGGATAGGTCTTCAAAAATGATATCGAGGTTTCTAAAATACATTTTTTCACCCCCCCCCCCCCCCCCTAACTTCTAAAATAAGAAAATGAAAAATCTAAAAAAACATATGATGTACATTACTATAAAAACTATCAACGAAAATTGTTTTGAACGAGATCTAGTAAGTAGTTTTTTTTTAATACCTCGTAAATCGTAAACCGCTTTTTACCGCGTAATCTTTCATACTAATAACTTTAATAAAAAATAATGATTTTAATTTCATAAATCAATACTACGGAACCCTCGGCGCGCGAGACCGACTCGCACTTGGCCGTTTTTTTAAAAAGTCGGAAGCGCCCTTCGTAGGCGGACTATGTTGATACGCTGACACGTCATTACATTGTAATAACTTGCAGTTGAATCAAATAGTCTCTTATGCTGCGTTTACACTGCGTGAAAATTAGGCGAGTCAAGTAAAAAAACAGAGAAGTGGGGATGAAATTAATTCATTTTTCGTAATTCTAATTTCCGCATAGTGTAAATCCAGCATTAGAAAATGTTGATTTTTAAATTGTTACTTTTTTATATAAACTTTAACCACCCGTGATTATTCTCTACAGCTTTGGCATTCTCTATCAGTTTATGTTTAACCCCATAGGTCCTAGTTGGCCACTCGGATATAGTCACTTGCGTGGCGGTGTCCATCACCAACAAGACGCAAGTGGTCTCCGGATCCTGGGACTGCAACCTGATCGTGTGGGACATCAACACTGGCTCGGACTTGCATCTGCTGTCGGGACATCTGGGCAAAGTCACTTGTGTGAAAGTGACTGGCGATGGGACTATAGCTGTTTCAGGTAAGATTGTGAATTTAGGTTTAGGGAAATCTATGCTAAAATACTCCGAGACGCAAAATCGAAATAATCTTTTGGTTGTTCTAAAAGCTTTATTTCTATTTTATTTGATCGATACGATACGATACGATACGATAGTGCCGACCCAGCCAGGACGAGGCCTGTCCCGGTCAAACCGGTATACCAGGGGGCACGATTTTAAGGAAAGACACGCTCTGGGATGGGAGAGGACGGCCGACTAGCCGCTGCGTCTTTTAAACCGCAACCGGTCGACCACAACCAAGTAGATATGCATCCTGAGCCTGGTCTAGGAAAATAGGTAAAGACGGGTTATCGTTGATAGGACTGAGCGTTGATGCGATGAGATGGGCGGTCTGGCCTTTGATGAGATGGCTTTGGTTGTTCTTGGTTCATATACTGCTGCTAGACTAGCCTCGTTGTTCTCTTGATGTCTGCGGTACTAAGTTTTTGACGTCTCTGTATCTTCCAGATTAATTATTTCTTCTACTTCTTTTCTTAGTGTCGGAGTTCGTTTTGGGCAGCCTTCGGGAGTGGACGTGCGCAACACGTGCGCTCCAGACGGTCCGACCCTAAAAGGCACTTACAAAGCCCTATGGCGTTTGACGCCGACGCGACGGTTAAATCCAAATATTCTAACAGTGAGAATTACTCGAAATCATAGTCGCGATTATCTATTAACATAGTCAGCTGTGTAAAAATTAGTGGTTATAGGTCAATTTTTTGAATGAGAAAAACTGTAGGTGAGAAAAACGCATCGAGTACACAGTGACCAGCACAGCGCCTAAGCTCGACGAAACCCGGTGAGATCTTTCCTTATCTTTCTTTCCTTATACATATTTGGTGTCAATTATTTTGCCAAAAAGCACCAAAGCGAATGCATAATTATGATCTAGTATTTTCATTTAAAAATATGTAACATAGATCGTATAGTGTGTCAAACGAAAAGCTCTAACTTTTGGTCTATAAACTCTAACATAAACTTTACTTTTTTATTAACATTTTTGATACATACAGATTCTACATGTACTCTACATGTCTACATGTATTCTACTTCCTGCAAGTCATTATAGTAGGTATAAATAATATTGATAACAAAGAAAGATCCCTACAAACTTTCACCAACACATTCTATAAATTAAAAGACAATTGTACAAAATTTCAAAGCGCATACCCAAGAAAGGTTAACATCTGGCCGCCATAAAGTTTCCAAAAGCAATAAAACTTAACTTCAATATTGCACTAACATTTGTAGATGGACACTCTAAACACATTTGCCACGAAATACAAAAAAAATTGAAACAACAGAGATCCTTTGCTTGGCAAAAAAAAAAAAAACTAATAGTCACAGCTGCATGTCGTAAACCATTCAAAAGAACAACCCATTTAAAAAAGGTGCCATCGCTAACATTTTGCTGAAAGTAGGTATATTTAAAACAAAAGACATTTGACGCTTTGACAATACAAAATCCAATTAACACCGTAGTCATACTGATTCACTAACCCTCTAGTTATAAGTCCCTTTCCACAGCTAAAAAACTAAGGCATACACTTTCAAAATACCTTGCGATGGATGATATCTACTTTGAGAAAGAGCTCACCAAATCAATGAACCTATGTATATCTCAATCTTGATCCAAAAGCAGCCAGACAAGATCTACTTTGAGAAAGAGCTCACCAAATCAATGAACCTATGTATATCTCAATCTTGATCCAAAAGCAGCCAGACAAGATCTTATATATTTTAACAAGAGAATACATAGTAGCGGATGAAACGAGTGATGTGAATCACCACTCAAAAACTAGACTAGGTACTTACTTACCTGGAACCATCAAGATATCTACTTTGAGAAAGAGCTCACCAAATCAATGAACCTATGTATATCTCAATCTTGATCCAAAAGCAGCCAGACAAGATCTTATATATTTTAACAAGAGAATACATAGTAGCGGATGAAACGAGTGATGTGAATCACCACTCAAAAAGTAGACTAGGTACTTACTTACCTGGAACCATCAAGATATCTACTTTGAGAAAGAGCTCACCAAATCAATGAACCTATGTATATCTCAATCTTGATCCAAAAGCAGCCAGACAAGATCTTATATATTTTAACAAGAGAATACATAGTAGCGGATGAAACGAGTGATGTGAATCACCACTCAAAAACTAGACTAGGTACTTACTTACCTGGAACCATCAAAGAAAGCTTGAGCCTATAAGAATCAGGATTACTGCCTTATTTACAAATGCGCAGAGAAATACCATCAACAGAACATCAGCAGGTACCGGAATCGGAAAATTGAAATAGTAACCAAAGCGTAGTACAGTTTTAAGAGACTCCAATGCACTGAGAAGGTCAAACAATTTTGCATAAAGGGTCTTCATCAAAGACAGAAGAGCCACACCCCGCCTGAAAAACTCATTTAAATGCAAGAACCTCTAGAAACTGGAACCAAATCTCACCATTGACCATTTAATGACGAAATCCCATAGGAACTACAAAATATTCAAACTGATTACAGAAGCTACGTATTCCAATAAGAAACTTTAGACTGCAAGCAATTTAAGGTGAACATATTATACAGCTCAACAAGTTCTGCAAACAACCTTGTCGGTAAACGGATTTCAACCAGGTGAATCTAATAAGATTGCTACTGCACATTTTTTCAATAAGAATACATTCTTTCATCAAGAGCATATAAAAAACTCAATCCAACGATACAGTGCTAACCACTGTCTTTTGTCTCGGGAGGATAATAAGTATCATGAATATCTTGAAGACATCGGAAAATAACTTGTGCTAAAAGAAATTAAATAATATCCACAGTGAAGAAATAAAAACCTGATGGAAACAATGGATAAGAAGCCCAATGTAACAAACACACTGCATAAGATCATTGAACTAAAAAGAAATCATATAGATTACACCAAATCGAGCCGTTTAATCTTAGGAAAATATGCACACGCTCCTAAAACCGTTTTAGAGGCCCGCTGTCCGCTTACCGCATCAAACACTATCCGAGAAAGTCCTAAATCAATCCACCATAAAAAGAAATAAGAAAAGTAGCACAAGAAACTTTAGATATTGAAGAAACAATATCAAAAGACAGCGAAAAAGACAACAAAACCCCACAAACACATATTATATCAACGGAAAAGTCAAAACTGCAAACAAATCAAATAATCGAAGAGAGAAGATTTATTTAGCCCAAGACAAAAAAAAAAAAGAAATATTCGACTCAGGGAAAACAGACAACAAAGAAGACGACAAAAACCCAAAACCACAGTTATCGCCGTAGTAATTATTAAAAAAAAAAAAAAAAGTGTCAAGTTTTTCAGAGGTTGTGGATAAATGAAACTAAACACACTATCTACTCTTCATTTACTATCCAAGAAATAGAAAAGAGTAAACTCAATTATGACACAAAGAAATGAAGTATAAGAAATATCTGACCCGGAACATGTAAAGGAAAGAAAACGTCAAAAACTCAGTAGGTACCTACCTAACACAGACCTCAGGAGAAAAAGGAAGATAGCCTAGCAGCAGTACAAGAACCAAGACATCTCACCAAAGGCCAGACCGCCCGTCTCATCACAGAAACGCTCAGTCCTACCAACGATATCAAGAAAAGTAGCATAAAATTGGAAAAACAATGAAGCTAGTCGTGTAGCAGTAGAACTAACAAAAACCAAGCCGCCTCAACAGAGCCAGACCGCCCATCGCATTGCATCAACGCTCAGTCCGACCACCAATATCAAGAAAAGAAGCATAAAATCGGAAGAACAATGAAGCTAGTCTTGTAGCAGTACAAGAACTAAGAATAACCAAGCCGCCTCACCAAAAGCCAGACCGCTCATTTCATCCCACCAATACTCAGTCCTAAAGAAAAGAAATACAAGAAATATTTTACCTGGAAGAAAATAAGACGATAAAATCGGGAGAACAATGAAGCAAGTCCAATAGTAGTAGTACAAGAACCAAGAAAAACAAGCCATATCCCTTACCAAAGGTCAGACCGCCCATCTCATCGCACGCATCACCAGTTTAGTCCGTCCAACGATATTAAGAAAGGAAGTTGAAGAAATATTTAATCTGGAAGATACAGAGACGACAAAAACGCAGTAGGTACCACAGACGTCAAGAGAACAACGAGTAGCAGCAGTACAAGAACCAAGAACAGCCAAAGTCATCTCATCAAAGGCCAGACCGCCCGACAAAAACGCAGTACCACTGACGTCAAGAGAACAACGAGCAGCAGCAGTACAAGAACCAAGAACAGCCAAATTTATCTCATCAAAGGCCAGACCGCCCGAAAAAAACGCAGTACCACTGACGTCAAGAGAACAACGAGCAGCAGCAGTACAAGAACCAAGAACAGCCAAAGTCATCTCATCAAAGGTCAGACCGCCCGACAAAAACGCAGTACCACAGACGTCAAGAGAACAACGAGCAGCAGCAGTACAAGAACCAAGAATAGCCAAAGTCATCTCATCAAAGGCCAGACCGCCCGACAAAAACGCAGTACCACAGACGTCAAGAGAACAACGAGTAGCAGCAGTACAAGAACCAAGAACAGCCAAAGTCATATCATCAAAGGCCAGACCGCCCATCTCATCGCATCAACGCTCAGTCCTATCAACGATAACCCGTCTTTACCTATTTTCCTAGACCAGGCTCAGGATGCATAATCTACTTGGTTGTGGTCGACCGGTTGCGGTTTAAAAGACGCAGCGGCTAGTCGGCCGTCCTCTCCCATCCCAGAGCGTGTCTTTCCTTAAAATCGTGCCCCCTGGTATACCGGTTTGACCGGGACAGGCCTCGTCCTGGCTGGGTCGGCACTATCGTATCGTATCGTATCGTATCTTCTACTTCTTTTCTTAGTGTCGTTGGAAGAACTAAATGCGTGGTGCGATGAGATGGGCGGTCTAGCCTTTGGTGTGGGAGGTGGCTTGTTTATTCTTTGTTCTCGTACTACTACTGGACTAGCTTCATTGTTCTCCCAATTGTATCGTCTTATTTTCTGCCTATATATTCCTCCAGGTAAAACATTTCTTGTATTTCTTTTCTTTAGCTTAATCTGGCTTTTAGTGAGACGGCTTGGTTATTCTTAGTTCTTGTACTGCTACAAGACTAGCTTCATTGTTCTTCCGATTTTATGCTTCTTTTCTTGATATTGGTGGTCGGACTGAGCGTTGATGCAATGCGATGGGCGGTCTGGCTCTGTTGAGGCGGCTTGGTTTTTGTTAGTTCTACTGCTACACGACTAGCTTCATTGTTTTTCCAATTTTATGCTACTTTTCTTGATATCGTTGGTAGGACTGAGCGTTTCTGTGATGAGACGGGCGGTCTGGCCTTTGGTGAGATGTCTTGGTTCTTGTACTGCTGCTAGGCTATCTTCCTTTTTCTCCTGAGGTCTGTGTTAGGTAGGTACCTACTGAGTTTTTGACGTTTTCTTTCCTTTACATGTTCCGGGTCAGATATTTCTTATACTTCATTTCTTTGTGTCATAATTGAGTTTACTCTTTTCTATTTCTTGGATAGTAAATGAAGAGTAGATAGTGTGTTTAGTTTCATTTATCCACAACCTCTGAAAAACTTGACACTTTTGTTTTTTTTTTAATAATTACTACGGCGATAACTGTGGTTTTGGGTTTTTGTCGTCTTCTTTGTTGTCTGTTTTCCCTGAGTCGAATATTTCTTTTTTTTTTTTGTCTTGGGCTAAATAAATCTTCTCTCTTCGATTATTTGATTTGTTTGCAGTTTTGACTATTCAGTCGATATATGCGGTTCTGGGTTTTTGTCGTCTTTTTAGCTGTCTTTTGACATTATTTTTCCATATCTAGTGTTTCTTGTGCTGCTTTTCTTATTTATTTTTATGGTGGGTTAATTTAGTCTTCTCTCTTTCGTTTCTTGGATTGTGCTTGATGCGGTAAGCGGACGGCTGGCCACTAAAAACGGCATTTTTAGGAGCGTGTTCATATTTTCCTAACATTAAACGGTTCGCCTTGGTGTAATCTAATATGATTTCTTTTAGTTCAATGATCTTTATGCAGGGTGATTGTTACATTGAGTTTCTTCCATCGTTTTCATTAAGTTTTTATTTCTTCACTGTTTCGTTGATTTTTTTCGGTGGATATTTTTTATTTCTTTTAGTACTTAAATTATTTTCCGATGTCTTCAAGATATCCATGATATTGTCCTCTCGAGGCAAAAGACATTGCTAACTGCCTCGTTGGATTAGGTTTTTATGCTCTTGGTGACAGTATGTATTCTCATTGAAAAAAATCCGTTTTCCGACAAAGCTGCAGCAGAGCTTGTTGAGCTGTATGTGTACACTGTAGGTTAAATTGTTTTCGATCTGAAGTTTCTTATTGGAATACGTAGTTTCTGCAATCGATTTGAATATTTTGTGGTTCCTATAGGATTTCGTTATTAAATGGTCAATGGCATGGTTTTGGTTCCAGTTTTTGAGTTTTCTTGCTATTAAATGAGTTTTTTAGGCGGAGTATATCTCTTCTGTCTATGATGAAGACCCTTTGCAAAATTCCTTGATTATTCCTTGATTCTCAGTGCATTTAAGTCTCTTAAAACTGTAGTATGTTCGGTTACTCTTTCAATTTTCCGATTCCGGTAAGCTGATGTTCTATCTGATAGTATTTATCTACGCATGTGTAAATATGGCAGTAAATCCTGATTCTTTTAGGCTCAAAATTCACTTGTTTCATCCACTAGGTATATTTTTCTCGTTAAAATGTACAAGATCTTGTCTGGCCGCTTTTTGATCAAGTCTGGGATACATAGGTTCATTGATTTGGTAAGCTCTTTCTCAAAGTCGATATTTTCCATCGCCAGGTAGTTTTAAAGTGTATGCCTTCATTTTTTAGCTGTAGAAAGGGGCTTATAACTAGAGGGTTAGTGAATTATGATTAAGGTGTTAATAGTATTTTGTATTGTCAAAGCGTCAAGTCTTTTGTTTTTAACCTGCTTTCAACAAAATGTTAGTCGGGCCACCTCTTTTTTTGTATGAGTTGTACTTTTGAATGGTTTACGACATGCAGATGTGACTATTAGTTTTTTTTTTTTTTGCAAAGCAAAGGATCTCTACTAGCTGTTGTTTCAAATATTTTTTTTGTGTATTTCGTGGCAAATGTGTTTAAAGTGTCCATCTACTAATGGTAGTGCAATAGTGAAGTTAAATTTTATTGCTTTTGGAAACTTTTTATGGCGACCAGATGTTGACCTTTCTTGGTACGCGCTTTGAAATTTTGTGCAATAGATGTTTGTTATAGAATGTGTTTGGTGAAAGTTTTGTAGGGATCTTTCTTTGTTATCAATTATTATTTATACCTTCTATAATGACATGCAAGAAGTAGAATACATGTAGACATGTAGAGTACATGTGGAATCTGTATGTATCAAAATTATTAATAAAAATGTAAAGTTTATGGACCAAAAATTAGAGCTATTCATTTGACAAACTACGATCTATGTTACATATTTTAAATGAAAAAACTAGATCATAATTATGCGTTTGCTTTAGTGCTTTTGCAAGATAATTGACACCAAATATTTACATATAAAGAAAGAAAGATAAGGAAAGATCTCACCGGATTTCGTCGGATTAGTTTTCTAGGCTTTTAGCTTAGGCGCTGTGCTGGTCACTGTGTACTCGCAGCTTTTTTCTCACCTACAGTTTTTCTCACTCAAAAATACCACTAATTTTTACACAGCTGACTATGTTAATAGTTAATCACGACTATGATTTCGGGTAATTCTCACTGTTAGAACATTTGTGTTTCACCGTCGCGTCGGCGTCAAACGCCATTTGTAAGTGCCTTTTAGGGTCGGACCGTCTGGAGCGCACGTGTTGCGCACGTCCACTCCCGAAGGCTGCCCAAAACGAACTCCTTATTTCTATTTTATTTGATCAATAAAATACCTTATAACAGAAGACTAATATATAATATGACAAGTGGCTATTTCTTTTAACAATATGTTAATTTTATGATCATCATCATCATCATCATCATCATTTCAGCGACAGAACGTCCACTGCTGAACATATGCCTCCCTCAATGACTTCCAGAGAACGAATCAGAAATGAGGAGATCTGTAATTGAGCTAAAGTTAATACTAATAAGCGCAATATTTTGCGCTGTACAATGTAATATTTAATTAACGTTATCTGATTTAAAACTGTAACTAAAACCATCTGATAGAATAAAATCTATCAATAGCACTATCATTTTCCGCAAACAATTATGGTAAGCTTTATCATAAACAAGCTTGTTTATAGCTAGATGTTATGAATAAAGTTCAACGTTTCCTCGTTAGAATTATCCCATGGGAAAAGACAGTTGTTGTGTATGGTGTGCTGATAGATAGCATAAACGGCATAATCGCTTTACTCGTATAAAAGTGTCGTGTCATGACGTTAATAATCGATACTTCTCAGAAGCAAACCTATATCAAACTATATTACTTTGTTGGAGTAACACAAAAGTAATATTGTGATATTTTCTGGAATCCACACGATTTTTATGAAAACCAATTTTCTCTCTTTTTAACTACGGTGGAATTTTTCGAACATTTAAAACTACCTTAGTAACCGACTGAAACACGATTCTTGGCCGAAATTGAAACCATTAAAGCGCCTTTCAAAAGGTTTAACTAATGTTTTAAAGGTAACAATTAAGTACCTATTAATTTTGAAAGCACTATAAGCTATTGTATGGTGTTTAAAATATTACCCGCCGCTATTATAGTGTCAATGAAGCCATTAAAACAATAAAACCTTTTGTAAGAATTGTTTCCGATTGAATTAATTTTCATGTCATGAAAAACACAAAGTAAAGACCTAGTATTAGGTATACAGGGTGTTTGGTAGAAGGTTAGACAAACTTCGTGGGTGTATATGTAAATTGTAAGGTAATTTTAAGAATACAAAATTTGACTATAAGTGAGCTACTTCTTTTTTCATTGTTTTTTTTCTTTTAAGTCTGAAATTTGACTAAAAAACTGTTTTACCCAAATGTTTCGTTACTCGTATTTGAGTAACAATACAATTGAGTAAAGAAGTTGTAGTTATATTGTAATAAAAAAATGATCACATCTCCCGAAAAGTGTGTGCTTCAGCCAAAATGAATAACTCGATATTATTCGTATCAGGTGCTGAAGACAAGACTCTCATAATTTGGGAGACGAAACGGGGACTGGCTCTGACGTCGCTGGCGTTGCACGTCCCCTTGCTGGGTTTCCAAATTACCAGCGACTGCTCGCGGATCGTCGTACATTTACTGGACAGAGGTACGTGACGTAAATAACGTGGGGCAAAATTATATTTTGTGACGTCTGAAAAGTAGTAAGCATTTTTGTAAGGGAACGTATGTAATGTTTTGTGATAAACATTTTGTCAATTTTTTTGTTCATATTAAAATGTTTACACTAACTTTCTTTAATACACAACTAGGAAATTCTTGGCCTGCCTAATGGAAAGTGATAACTTTACTTTTATGTCCGTTTTCATCATCAATCCCTAATTTTTAAGTGACCCCTATGGTAACACTTAACAGTAATTTTGGTTTCATAGGGGTCACTTAAAAAATAGGGATTGATGGTGAAAACGGGCATTAGTCTTTTTATATTATTTTCTCTGCTTTCTTTCTTTTTTTTTTCAATGAGCATTGTAAAGAAATGCAGAGGAATGTTCATGAGTTCACTATAAAACTTGTGTACTTGACAATGTAATTTTTGAAGTATAACAACGATGTTAAATTCAAGTAACACTCGAAATTAAACCAACCAAAAGCCTTATCGCGAATAGATTGATACTAACAACACGCAATATAACTTCGTAATACGAGCTAATAGAACCCAATGGTCATGAATGAAGGCATAGACTCAGTTAATGGTTTTCAACAGGTTGCCTCCCCATTATTTGCTTACACAATACGCCGGCCACATACGTCAAGATACCGACTTACGCCGCCCCGACTAAAGACGTGGATGGTAAGTACAAATTGTGGTGCAAACTAACGCAACTGTATTTAATTAGTGCATTACAATTGACAAAAATATACGATAATGTTATTTTGACGACATTTTAATTAATCCGGAAGCTTTAAAGAGCATTAACCAAAATTGAATCCACTGGACCATTCATGTTAGGCTTAAACGTGTTATGGAAAGCCACCAGTTTTATTAATAAATGATGTTTATATTCCTAATAACAGTAGAAATTTCATTATACTCGTATTTCTTAAATTAACGTAATAAAAATGAACTAATATGCCTACTTACTTTTTACTCGCGTGATCGAATAGTATACCCCAACCAACATCAAATGGTTTTCCTTATTTTGTTATTTCCACACAATCTCATTATATCGTTATCAGTGAATATAACGCAGAATGCGTATAAAATACTGTTTGGGGTTGTTAACAACATTATGTTGAATCATATAATTATAGTTATAATTCATACTTATCGAATGTTACTCCAGTTGAATGGTTTAAAAAAAGATGTTTTGTTACAACCAGAACTTCGTCCACTGGCTCCAAAGAGGCCTATGAGGAGGCTGTTGAAGAAGGAAGTTTCTCTGGACACGTACACGTGGCAGAAGAAATACGGACATCTCACCTCCGCCGCCATGATGGCGCAGGTTGACGAACGCTTAAAACGAAGGTGACCTTTTAATTTTAAGATATTTTATAAAATTATTTAATGGAGAATTTAGTAAAAAAAACCTTTGTGCTACATTATTTTATGTATTTTTAGGTTTTCGGTATCAGCTTCCATGGAAGAAATATCAAAAATACAAGAGGCTAAGGCTAAGGATCTTGGATCTCAGGTATTTTTTTATTATTATTTATTACACCCATTATTTTTACCTAGCCTGGATAATTTAGTACGTATTTAGTACTTTTTACATGATTATAAATAATGACATTGTTAATAACATGTAACATAACATTTTAGGTGGAATGGAATATAAAAAAAATGATTATTGTATAGCGGTTTTACGAAACAAACAAATACAATACAACATCGCATCTCGATAATATTATGTATACTAGAGATGAAACGGATATCCGGTAACTATCCGGTAGGCCGGATATCCGGCCTAAATTTACTATCCGGCCGGATACCGGATAATAACTCACTATCCGGCCGGATACCGGATATTAAAAAACTACGAAAATTTCCTATTAATAAAATGAAATACATGAATCTTTGAGGTATATATCAATAAAATGGCTTATAATAATTGCGGCTTTTATTTAAAGTCCAAAAAGTTACAAAAAAGCCATATAAAGGCCTTTCAAAAAACTAATTTCTTTTTCTGAGCTATTCACTCTAATGACGAATACATAAATATACTGAACATCAAATAAATCGCACCTTCCGCGACGCGAACTTTAAAGATTTTCTTCTGACACAATCCTGGTGCCCCAACAATATTGGTGTTATTTGAAAGCCCAATAAATAAACTTAAAGAAAAACACTTTTTTTTTTTATAAACAATTAACATGTACCATAAATGTGACTTGAAAAAAGGCCTCACTTGGGGCTCACCTCTGGGACCAAGTAGACCAATTTCTGTGATTATAAAACCAAATTATGATCTTAAGTGTTCTTTTTAACAGATGAAATCCCAATTTAACAGTTTTATAGCCATAAAAGTTGGCTCGAGCGTAACTACCCATTTTTTGAAGAAGTGACTCTGGACTGGATCCTTCTAAAGACACATTTTGGGGTAAGAACCTTTCCTTTAATGAACTGAAGTTTAGAACTAGGCTTTCAAATGGTTCCATGTTGTTGGGAAGTGGGGATGCATACGTTTGATAAGTGCTTGCCGCGGGAGGTGCGATTTATTTGATGCCGAGTGTAGTAAATATCTGTTAATGTCGAAATATTGCCAAATAAAATAGGCGATCTTTTTTTCACTGATGGTCTACTAAACTAATTTAATTTTCGCTATCCAATCCACACACTCACGATGGTAACCGAAATCGTCCGAATTGAACTCCCCCTAGACAAGTGGCAAAAATCTGACATTCTATTCGGACGGATTCGATTTTCGAAAAGTGTGACTAGTCTAGTCTACTAATAGACCCACTGATCGCGCTCGAAGCACCTGTGCGGCGTTAAACTGGCCACGACATGCAACGAGACAATGGGCCAACTATCCGGCCGCCGGATATCCGGCTATCCGGCCTAGCAGCTGGCCGGATATCCGGTATCCGGTATCCGGCCAAACAACTATCCGTTTCATCTCTAATGTATACCAGATATTTATGTTTAATACAAATTACCTACGTGTAACATAGAGATAACATAATATTTTTATTGATTCATCAGGTGAGCTTAGGCCCCGAAGAAGCGGCCATCGCTCAGTCCCAGCACTTTGATCAATTAGAAGCGCTGTGGAACAAAATATCTCCTCCGAGGCGGCGCTCTAACAAGGTAAGATGCGGCTAGCGGAGCGGCAAATTGCTCGGCACACACCTCCGGCAAATACACAAACGTGGAAAAGCCATACAGACAATTTTTCACGTGAAGGATCCCGAAAGTGATTCACAAAGTACGCGTGTAAAGCTTTGATTTGATCATTTTAGTTCGCGTTTGGATTTTCAGTTTGACTTATTTGGACGAAAATGTTTGCTTTTCATTTGCTTTGAACGTTCACTGTTTGATTCTTTTAGGGCTTCGTGCAAGATATTAAAAAACGGAACTTCGTTATCATTTATCTTTTTTTTCATCTTGAGTTTAGTGAAAAGATGTAACTAGCGTGGTGACTCAGAAAATGTCGATAGGAAATTTAACTTTTCGTTAAGTCACATGACTAAGTACTTGAAATTAAAACTTTCTTTAATGCGACTTGTTCAATATTGCTATAATGAAACCCTAAAAAGCTATTGAGCTATAAATCTGTAAGGGAAATCCTTTACACTTACAGATTAACGATTAGAACAGGCTTCATATTTTTAATTATCACTGGTTTAAAAACACGATGAACCGTGAATCTGATCGCTGATTATCTGGTTAAAGGGTTTAATTTAAGATTATCTGATTAAGGTTTTCCGATCACCGTGTATTTTGAGCAAACATTTTAATCTCTTTCTACTATTTTTACGCGGATCTTTTGTTACAGTCTCTATCGAAACAGAGCTCCTTGATCGAGCGTTTTGACTCTTCTGACGAGGAGCACACGCCGGTTGAAGAGCAAGGTAAATTATTTAAGCATAGTGATTGCTAAAGTTTTGTAATTAGTATTAAACGAACAAGGTTCAAGTAAAAAATAAGGTAGTAAAATGATTATACAAAAGGCGACAAAGAATAGATAGTAATAGACAGAGTTCGTGAATATTTAAGTTGTGTTAAATACTATTAGATAGAAGTTGAAGTATTGTAGATGCGTTAAAGGCGTAGTAGAATATAATTACAACACTATTTCGTCTTTCCACAGAACACATGGTGGAATGAAGAAATCATCGATAAAGATTTTTCGAATAATTATTAATTAAAATCAACGTTCTATTGACCTCATTAGTTTAAGTTGATTATTCTAGTTTAATGAGCGGGTCTCAATTAATTTCCACTGCTAAGCGTTTAGGTATTCGTTAATGATTAATTTATTCAAAATAAGTTCATTTTGATAGTACATTTTCGTGTTGTGATCGATTTGCTTTAGTATTATTTTAATAATCTAAATTATTTTATTTTTGAAACAAATGTTAGTGATACAAATGAATAGTTTCAACGACTTTTAGCGAAATTGTGCGTACGATAGAGAAGTTTGTGGTATTTATAGTTGAACTTCGAAGATTTGTAAAGATACTATGGTAAATTAATCTTAGAATTCCAGCCTCTACGCAATGTGATCTTCTAGATGTAGCTTCTATATTTTCAGGGCCAGTTTTTATTATACTAGAGCTTCTCAGCGATATACTTTAATTTTTAAAGATAATAAACTGCTTTGATTAAAGTTTTGTTAAAAATTAAAAATACATTAAGTAATATACAAAAGAGAAAATACATCAAAATATAAGTACTAAACACTTGTAATAAGTCTTGAGTCAAACGAAATTCATTAATACGCACTTTTAAAATTAATAACTTCAATCTTATGACTTCTAATGACAATAGATTTTACCTAATAGGTATATTTAACTCCTGATCGATTTATGAAAGGTGTATCAGTGTGATTAGTCTATCAAACTTTATTTATGTTTTAGAACTGGTCCTAGTGTAGGAATACATGTCGCTAAAATTCAATAGTCGTACTTATATTATAATATATTTAAAATAACCTTGAATAAGTATATCTTAATTCCGATTATATATTTTATTTTTTTAAATTGTGTCTTCTGTATTTTTTCAATCTATTATCTTTTGCGGGTAGTAGAAGATCAGAATAAGAAGCGTCCATCATCCATATTCTCAGAAAATGTACCTACTATAATTTTATTTTTAAAGTAGGTACTTTTATCTGGCGAATCGTTGAATTGAAAAAGGCAAAATACTCGTATTGAAAATGTTTTTTTTTAACTTTTTTTACAGATGTATCTGATAGACTAAGAGCTAGTGAACGCCAGACCTACGTCATTTTATAAAAGCTGAAAGTTTGTCAGCGTATGCTCCCAATATAGGATATAATGTTGGTGAATTATGAAGTTTGGGTCGTGGTGGCTTTGGGAGCTACCCTAAAAAAACTGTCTTTCAAGGAGTTGGAACTGTCAAAACTGTCTGGCTGTTGGGGAAAATACTTCTAATTATTGTCCAAATATTATACATAAAAATCAGATTTAATGGTATAACTTTAGTAGAATTACAGTCTTTTGAATATACAGAAAAAGCCACCGTAAAAGTTAGACTTACGTTATAATAAAAAATCTGATTTTTATGTATAATATTGGGGCAATAATTAGAAGTATTTTCCCCAACAGCCAGACAGTTTTGACAGTTCCAACTCCTTGCCGGACAGTTTTTTTAGGGTAGCTCCCAAAGCCACCACGACCCAAACTTCATAATTCACCAACATTATATCCTATATTGGGAGCATACGCTGACAAACTTTCAGCTTTTATAAAATGACGTAGGTCTGGCGTTCACTAGCTCTTAGTCTATGATGAATATGTGAATGATGTTTTTTATTCCGATCTTAGACAGAGATTAAAATCTGAAATTTTAATTTTATATTAAATATGACTAGCTTAGACATAGTTTACATTAGGTTAATGTTTACCTAAAACTTCAATTAAATTAACATTAATTGGTGGAAATTGTGTCTTATTAACTTTGCAGATTAAGCTAATTTCGTCAGATAACTTTCATCGGTAGATTGAGTTTGACAATTTGACAGATGATGTTACAGATAATATATTTCATTTAGGGCTGATTTTTCAATCGTCAGATATCTTTCTGAAGAATAACCTTGTCATGTCGACATATTATCCATACTAGAACTGTCAATGTGCCAAACTTATTCTTCAGTTATAAGTTAGGACGACGATTTAAAAATCCCTAAAAGACTTTAGTCTTCGGATAAGTTATCTGGCGATTGAAAGGTCCTATCTTATTAAGTCCAATTAAATTTTTTCAGTTTTATTTTGCAATTATATGTCTTCATAACATAACTTAAACTTACATTTTATTTACAGCCTTATTCGTATATATTTTAGACATAATCTCCCTGATCAATGTATGTCTAGTGTTTTCCAAACTGTGATCCCCTATAAAGACTTCTATGTAAGGACTCATAATAATCAATAGTATCCTTATAGTTAAGAGTAAGTGTAATGTAAGAGTTAATTTCATCTACTTTTATATGACCCTTTTTACAAGGGCTTTCGAACATTTCTTTAAAACCAAAACATCTATTTGACTAAAAGAAAATGTATAAAATGGCTTCTAAACTTTTATATAGGTTTACTTTTATATACCTTTGGCTACAGAAATTTGGTCAATGATTTCAATATGTTCAATGATGAGAAATGATTTAATAAAGAGTATCCAAAATAATTCTATTAAAATTTTAATGAAACGTTAATCGGCTTTATAATTTTAAAGGTTATTAGTCGTGTTAAATTAGATGTATTAGAAGAAACTTGCTTTATAACCAAAGAATAAACAAAAAACCCAATGCAATATCCCAAAGTAAGCTGACGAAAAAATTTAAAAGATTATAGATTGTTTTAATATGTAGAATGTTTAAATTAAATGTTGGTATTAGATGTTAAATTAGAAAACGCAATAATATTTCATAAGTAGATGCACTAACTTGTAGTTAAGTCTTTAGGCAGCTGGATTCTCGTCGTGTAAGGTTTTGACTTGTGGCACTACATCAGTATAACCAACACGCTTAGACCTTCATTTTTGAATAGTTGCAAGCAATCGAAAGACGTAAGGGAATTCGGTGTACGAATATGAGAGCGAAATTTTCAATATAATACTTCGAAAACATAAATAACAAAAATAAGACTTGATTTTGTGTTGTTTAAAAACTAACCATCATAATCAAAATGGTAACTTTAACTAAGGTCACAAATAACTGATATTTATATAAAAAATTTCGCCCTCAAACATAGTGTAGGCTACAGAGTAAGTTCATTATTATCGTTAGATACTGTCACCTTGTTAACTATTTGTATAGAGTTTTATAATATTTATCGTTTCTTATTCCTCACTTACGTGAGTTTTATTTTTGACCTGTCGTGGTATTATATCTGAAAATATATTCTCTGTGTTTCTTAAAATGTGTTTTATTTTAGTTTTACCAATCCTATCACCAGTTTCAGTAGAATCAGCTCAATAACAGCATCTAAACTTTGAAAACATAACCCTGAATTTTCTGAGGTCAAATAACATCTTTGAAGAGAAAACAATAACAATAGAGAATAGAATATGAGAGTACATTATCGTAAATATTATGATCAGTTTCAAGAGCGGTACCGATAATGTTATTACCAAAATAATAGTTATCATCATTATTACACCTTCTACTGCTAATATTAAAAATACAATCTAATCGGTACAAGATAATGCTATCTGTAGTATTTAGTTGCAGACCTCTTCATATAACTGCCAAAAGATGTGTGGAAACTTAGTGTAACACTCGCCCTGCCGTGCCGCTGCAGGACAACTTACGAATAATGTTTGGACAAGTTCTAAGTGTATTACGTTACAAACAAGTTTGCGACGTGACAAGCAAAGTAAATCGAAACAATGAAAATAATCTTAACGCCGATGTAATAGAGAAGAGAAAAGCAAATTAAGATGATAAAATGGAAGCATCGTCGCACTATTTCGACAGCTCGATCTATTATCCTAATGAGACATGTTTAATATACGTATCGCTTGTAGCCAGCTCCGTCGGGATAGCCCTGTCTATCTGTGCGTTTATTTTACTCATCCTGACAGCGTGCTTCTTTGCGGAATGGAGACGGAACCAGAAGAACCAACTAATCATACAGTTCATGCTTGCACGACTCATGTATACAATCATAAGATATCTCTTCGCTATAAGGAAAATTTTTGACTCCACGGGAGTTGTCTACCTCGACTTGCTGGCCCTAACGTACACCGAATGTACTCTGGTGGCCTGGATGTTCGTGTTCAGCAAGCACATGAACGACAGCCTAGTGAAAGTGTTCAACGTCGAAAAATATAACATGTGGGAGAGATCATTTGCAACGTGGACTATACCCGGTATACTATCTTGTTTGTTTTACATAGCGTTTTCGTTACCAGAAAATAGGGAGCGTATTGTGTTTTTCGTGTACCTGTTCGTTTTTAAATGGCCAATATTGTTTGTGAATGCATTTTTACTGATAACTGCACTGAAGGCCGTTTTGACGACAAACATAAGCAACACCGAGAACAATGTGCGTATTATTGTAGTCATGATCTGTTTGATATTCGTTTTCAGTTTTCAACAAATCATGGTGGATTTAGCGAAAATTTTACACATATTTATTCTGTACCAATATCGAGTGACCTATGTGACAGTTCTTAATACTTTAGCTATTTATCAATGCGCGTTTGCCATATGCTTTTGGGTGTTTGGTAATGCAAATACCCGGAAATTGTGGAAATTTAGAAACTCAAAATTGGGTGCGATACGTCAGAGGAGTTTGATATTTAGGATATCTGTAAAATAAGCAGTTACAGCTGTAAGGGTGAGTCGTTAATTTTTATCAGTAATGTAATAAAGCATAAGTAAAAATCTTGAGATGCTGTTTTTTTTTAACTCATTGTTCATTAATAGAGTTTTTTTTATTTTCATTTAGTTATCTGAAAGAACCACAAACCGTTCTAATTAAAATTTTAGGGATGGAGTTCCTAGTGAGAGAGTACCCTAGTCAAACAAATTCGGCTCGTCAAAAAATTTACAGATTATCACAATCTTGATATGTCGCTCAGTGATTAATGACAGTTATTGAATCACCTCAATTACTCATGAAGTGTGATTATGAATTTTTGCCGCCCCAAAACCCCGAAAAAACTTTTATAAAAGCCTAAACGGATGTGAAATGTATTTATTGGTAAAGAATTCTTGCTGAAAATATGAGTGATGAGGGATAGACAATATTTCAACGTCCAATGAATATGTTACTTCCATTCAAACGATCAAAGGCCTCCCATTTTTTCGATACACATTATGTACGAGTAATGCCATGAACACTCGCATTTCGTTCTACTTGAGCAACAAAATCTCAATAGAAAAATAACAAATGCCTCGCGAACAATGCCACTGTAAGCACAAGTCGACCAAAAGTTGGCGTTCAGAAATTGGCTCTACAATTTTATCCTGTAAGCCAGTGTACTTAGTATACGAGAATCTTACTAATGAAAGTTACAAATTAAAAATATTTATTGCAAGAGTAACTAAAACATAAGAGACTGACCCCCATACTTGGCATCGCCTGTCCTGTGAAAATAAGGACAATAATTTGTCTATCCTGTACATATACATAATTATTTGCATTTTATTTTCTCGATCTTCATATTTTTTAATTTGCTTTCCTCTAATGTAATGCATTTGTGCCCCCATCATCGACATCATAAAGTTAGCAGGATGGCGCTGGACGCAGGCCGCTACCAACCGGACAACATGTAAATCATTGGGGGAGGACTATGTTCAGCAGTGGACGTCCTATGTCTGAAATGATGACTATTAATTGTTTCCCCTGCCGAAATTGTTAAGTAATCGGGATTTTTCGTTGATATTTTATATTTTTCTAAATAACTTATCAAAAATCTAAATCCAATGGGCCATGAAATAGGCTTTTCCACTTAGTTTTACTTGATTTTTTCCATTTCAATAATATTGCGTGTACGAGTTGGTATTCCATTGACAATTCTCTAAGCAGCAAATCTGTATATAAAATTAGGTACTTATTCAACCACGGCCCATGCCACAAGGAAAAATGGTTCAGAAACCTCTTTTAAGGTTCGACCAAACCATCGCGCACGCGGGCTCACCCGTTGATTTGGTCGAACCTTTAGTTTCTTGAATTGTTTCTGATTAAAGATTGATGTCATTTTTTAAAATTGAACAAACAATGTTTTTCTCTATATTTCAAAACTTTATTACACACAATCAACAGTAAATGCAAACCTTAGACCACAGAAAAAAAGATTATCAATGATATAATCTATCATTTTATTGCAGGTAGATACAGTATACAACAAATACCGAATCTGTACCAAATCAGTACCAATTAAATTCCCCTACATGGAATACATACATTCAATTTTTCATGACGAATGTGAGCTTACTGAATCCTACTAAAATTCAAAGAGGGGTAACTCCTCAGCCGTTTCCGTCCGAATAACCGCGTTAGCACACATCAATGGTCAAAGGCTTACCTACGTGAGCATTTTGCCGCCGAGTGTGCCGAAACGGGAATATTTACATTTGCCTTTTGCTATTGCCACCCGGTATTTATAATTCATTCTACGAAAATACCCACGTCTTTTCACTTCAAGTGCCTATTGTTAGGCAGTTTGATACGTAGAGTTAGGTCGAATTTTGTGTGATAAATTATTACTTAATAAGTCTTGGCTTGTATTTTGAAACGACATACAAGAAGGTATGAAGGTATGAAAAAATTAGGCTTAAAGTAACAAAAACATTTATTGTCGTACATATTCTTTCCAGACAATCTATTGTACTAATGACTACATTATAAATACTAAGTTCTGATATTTAAACGCTCCCAACTCTCCAAAGTGCTTGTAATTAACGGCATAACTTAGGACTATAAACCAAAGAATTAATTAAACTGGTGTGCCATAATATATTTAGTTATCACGCCACGAAGAGCGTAATCTAGCTGAAATGTGCTTAGCGCCGCCCAAATTGGCTAGTAATTAGTGCTTAATCACCGACAGGAATGAGCTAGAGATTTAAGTGGATATAACTACCTCTATTGCCTATTAAACTTTGGTTTAATCCAGATTAATATTATGTATCTAACCGAAAATAACTGTATCTTGTCCATTTGTTACGCTTCATATTACCACTCAATCAGTTTATTTATAAATTAGGGTAATTATAGATTTATTTATTTATTTCATTAACAACTATATCTCTAACATTCCAGATGACCCCAATGCGATAGAGTAGTTGTGTTGGATTAATTTGTATGTCATTAATAATTAAATTTATTCCTTCATACATTAAACCTGAGAGACTAAATTAGCTTATATTTTGACGCAAGAAAATAATCTTGAAAGCGGTAAAATGTAGCGTTAGATTTGTATGAGGGTTTTTCCCATAATCATGTATCTTCATAATAACTTATGTCAAGATAGTTACATAATTTAAAAGAAATAAAGTGTTCTTCAGTGACGGACCAAAAACAGCGCGGGCAAAGCTGGTGACATCTTATACTTCAACATAAGGTTTTACCTATTTGTGAATTTATTTTATAGTGCACCACTTCACCAAACTGCAAATATCCATTAGGTTTATTTAAATAAACTTTAGAGTGAAAGGGACCCATCGATCGTCCTAATTCTTGCAAATCCTGAGGATTAATCCGAACAAACATGGCGGGCTAATTGAAACCGTAAGGTAAGGTGAGCCGAATATTCAACATAAATGGTTCATAAATATAAAATAATAACGTAATAGGATTTTGTTGATGAGATTTTTGCATTTATAATGCTCTTAGCTAAATGTAACTCAAACATGATGGGAAATTAAATGTTCGTGTTCAAACCGAAATAAATGTTTATTTTATTTTGAGTTAGAAAAAGCTTTCGTCACACAGTACTGTAACGTGTGGTTTATGGCCTGTGACATATTAAAGGTATTAAAAGCAGTAAAAAATACATTTCAATACATTTGTAGGTACCTGGAGAAATATAAGAAGTTAACTCAAGCCCAAAAGTTTTCTCAGTTAAGATAGAACTTTAATGAAAACAATGGTTAAAATCGCGGCACAAATTGTTTAACATTATAATTATCTGAAAGTCCTGAAAAGTTTAAAACAAATGTAAGTACATACAAAAAATACAGTAATCCAACAATAATAATTTTGAAATTACAACGATTTAACCTACAGAGGACAAGTGTAAACGTTTTTCTAAAATTAAACTAACCCTGCCGCGGGTGAACAAGCCGTTTGTGTTTGATCAGAGATTAAGTGGCCGTTTGAACAGGCACTTGCTGCGATTGGATTCGCCAGCGGCTATCCACAGTGGACAGCCCGTTGGAAATAAATTGAATTGCTATACGGAACTAAGAAATCTGTATATACCCAATTACAGAAGCGTTTCCGGGCATGCATGTCACGGTAAGTCTCCAAGATTTGCGACAGCCAACCAGTCTTTTATAATTTTTAAAATCTTGAATGTTTTTCTCGAAAATGATCATTTTCAATCAATAGAGATAATTTTAATAGTTATACTGATTCATTTCCGTCCCTTTAATACTAATAGCATCCTGTGAAAAAAACTAACTAAAAAATTATCTCTACTCACAAAGTTTTTTACTCAAAACTTGTCAAGTCGTAAAAAAGCATGTAATTAACTTAAAAGGCAATGTTTTTTTATGGATTAGTGTTACGGCCCACTTTTAGAGTATTATCCTGTCACTTCTGGTCTGGCATTGATCAGCTATCAAGAGGCCGGTTTAAACCCTCGATCTGCCTGGACTGAGCGTAGAGGGCCCTTGGGAAATACACGACTATTTCGGGTAGTGCTGCTAATCGTTGGACACCGATAACAGATCGACTGTGTGACTCGTCGTCACTGTCGATACTTTTGATAGCTGAGAACGTGACAATACTATTGACTCTTATACTTAGGTATTAAGGGAGCGCTACTTTTCCCCGGCACCGGCCCATTAATTGTCCCGAAGCATCGGTAGGATTAGTAATACCGGGATGTGTAAAAAGCGTTTTGTAAAATCCTATTAAAGCGTTTTGTAAAATCCTATTGGCAGCAATTACAGATTTTTGTGACTTTTAAATCGAAAATTAACTACTTCTTCGAAAGCTCAGAACTTGGTGGTTTACGGAGTTCAACACTTTGACTTTTGATATTACAGCAGTTCGTATCAATAGTATTGTTTAATTTGTAGATATTAAATACTTTACTAGTTCTGAAACATTAAAGTATCGATAATGTCGACACAGCAGCTGATTATCGACTCAATGCCTCTGACTTCTGCAACTCTATTTCGGGGATGATCGACCCTCGACGCCGCTGACATTTGTACGAGGTTAAGGGCAAGTGCCACTCGGGGATCCAATTAACCTGCCTGTAGTCCGAGATAAAATATTTTTTTTAAATGTAACTTTACTTATTTCACTTAATGTTGAAAAATATTAATTGTTGAAATCACTTAGGTTTAACAACAATTTGGAAGAAGTTTGGACAAATAAGTAAAGAGTTAATTTTTAAAAACCATCAGACGTCTTCCTAGTTTGTGATCGTGATTTATATCAATGAACTAATTATAGAATAAAGGTCCAACTCCACGACGTCGCAAATAAATATGGCCTATCGTCGTCCAATTTCTCCGTAAAAACCCCGTAAATGCTTTTGTTGTAATATAAATCAAATTATACTATCGACGGAGGGCTCCATCAACGATAAACGTCCAGCCATTAATCTTAACGACTATTTTTATTCCCAGAACTGTTTATGACGTGTCGTAATAAATCCGTCACGGCTGTGATACACCTATCCACTGTTCCGGGTCAATTATTTTAGGGTATTCTTGCCCCATCACTACCTACTTAACCATTAATTCGTTTTTTTCCGAAGTTACTGTTCGTAATCGTAAGTATCGTATCCGAGGATTTCCGTCGGAATGTGGCGTCGCGTCGTGACATCGCAGGATGGAGCTCGGAAATGACATCCACCCGCATCCGGCCAATCGCACGAACGGCGCTCTAATCGCACCTCTATAGCTTATAAGGTCTATATTTAGGTCAAATAAGTGCTAACGAGAATAAAGACATTAATAAAGTGTAATGCAAAGAAATTATTTGCATTTGAAAAATATATTATATTTTTTTTTATCGACAACGAGGAAGCTCTTGGCCTGTATCTCACCTGATGGTAAGTGACGATCAGGCCGAAGGTGGTTATGCTTTTATGTGTGACCACTATGACCTGCTTCTTATAGGTGACTGTGAATAGGCATTTACAGGGCAGGTGTGCCAGGGCACTCTGTACTCTACACCTAACATTCCTTCTTTTTTAAAATATTTTTTTATAAACTCTAAAATTCATGTTACGAACGCCTACGTCTAGCAGTGATGATTAAGGAATATAATTACAATACTATAATTTAATTATCCAATAGCAACGACCTCATAATCACAGTAGAATTATCTGGATTACTCATATTCAGATAAGTACAATTACACGCACATTCATGTTTCTAGTTTGAATATTAATGGGAAGATTAATTACCTGTCCATATGTAAATACCTACCTCCAGCCTTGCAAATGACGGCGTGAACATACAATGCATTTAGGTCCTTAACACATTAGGGGAATTATTTATCTATTCTGTGTACATTTAAGGTAAGTTTTAATCATCGTACATACGGGACACATTAGCTAAAAACATAAGTAACACTGTACATTAGTGCTAAGTGTAATAAAGTCTAGCTAAATAAACGCCCTTGTGCCCTAGCCTTCAGTTAGTAGGTACTGGAATCCCACTACGACTATTATAAACAACTTAGCACTTTAACGTAATGTAGAGAAATGTCCCTTCTTACTCTACTGGTACTCTCACAAAGATGTATTCATTCTTACGTACCTTATGTGGAACGTACACCCAAAAATGTTTATTCTGACAAACAATATTATCCAATATCCTGAAAAGAGTATCTTCATGAGTGCATGGCCTTATAATCATTTAATTTTCCCTTTGTTCTACAACAGTGAATGTTCAAATGCCGCGTGCAGTAAAACTAATTACCAACAGCAAATGTTATGCACATTTCAACATTTGTACTGTATTGTACGTGTATTATAGTATTTCATTTCAATATTAGATTGTATACCAAGAATTGCCAATGATTTATTTTTCTTTTCATTATTAATTATAACTTCACTTCCAATTGTTAGTAGGTATTTAGGTACTTTTTAATAATTACCATCTCATAATAATTTAATCCCGAACTTTCGCCATTATTAACCTAATTAATGGCACGGGTGACAGCTTTGTTCTGCCTTTTAAACTAAATAATAAGCGCGCTCTAAGTGTCTGCGTTTTAATGTTAAGTTTCGTAATTTTCCTCCTCTGAGAGTGCCATATTTCAGTATTAAGCAACTAAGAGTGTTGCCAACAACAACTATCATTATTTTAATGTGGCGCCGTAAGACAGCAACACTGAGCGAAGTAAGACAGGCGTTTAAACTTCTTAATGGGTTTTGCATCAGCACTGAAACAAGGTTAGAGCCTGTAAGTTGCGGTGAGGCAGACTGGCTGCGAAGCTTGAGAAGCCACACGTCAGCTTGGGAAGCCACATGTCAGCTTGGGAACTATGGAGAAGTGCATGGAGTTTTGAACTAATTTGGATAGCACCTGTTTCAAACGTTAATGATAAATGATCCTATAATTAGGCCCAGGTGCTCTAAAAATAATTCTCGAATAGCGTTTATTGAGTGTAGAGTTTACAATGGACAGCATATAAAGCTAAATACTGTGTGACATCTTATACATTTTTTGTTGTTAGCCTGATGTACTGTCGACTATACAATGTCATTTTTTTTATTTTTACATGTTGTCTTTCAATGTGAAATCAGAAAAAAGTGTTTTTAGTTTCACGTGTACAATAAATTGAGCTTAATTTAAGTTTTCGTAGAGCTTCGCTAATAATAATAAAAGTCTATAAAATGTACGTTAATGGTACAGACAGGCTTTTAAAAAAATATGCTGATACAATTTCACAAAAAAATAATATTCAACAGGTTTGTAACAATACCTCTTTCTAGGAATAAACCTTTGTCGTCCGCACTCGGGTTTCAGGTTCTAGGAAATCCGTCAATATTGACTATATTGACATTCATTTTCCTGAAATATTGCGCTAAAGCTTTTTGCTTTATTTTCATGGAAAATTCACTAAAAGGTTTTACTAGTACTTATTATTATTCTGTGGTTTTACTGCCGAATCATGACTGGCCGGTCTAGTGGTTAGCACCGTTAATTAATAAATCAGCGGTTGCCTTTTCGAATTCCGTAACGAGCGAGCCCAGTGAGCTTTTAGAATTCTAGTAATTAATAATTACGCACCTAAGTACCTTCTTAATTATCGTCTGTTATGTCTCTATAATGTAGGCATTTTCTACTCCAACATTAATGAATTTTTCTTAACATTTAACAAAGTGAAAGAAGAATTCTCTACCTTTGGAGCTTACACACTTCTTCTTACACGTAAGTTTTGGTACTTTATTGGAGAAATTCGTAATTTTGTGGCTGGCTTCTTTACATTATAACGTTTGATAAATTACGTAAGTATCCCATTCAGCATAGTGAAAATGGTCGGACCTGACACTTATACAAACAAACGTGATCTGAGAAAGAATTGGTAGTGTGTGTAGGTACCTACCTCTTGTAAAGGTTGTTTATGTGGGTAGTTTATCACGTACCCTCGTTTGCATAAGATATGCGCAGGGCTCGAACCGTGACCTATGGAGACAGGTACCTACTAAGTCCTTATGTTGTTGACATAAAATATTTTCCAATGGTTATTGCGCCCTCTCTCTTTTTAGGGTTCCGTTGTTCTAACAAGGAACCCCTATAGTTTCGATATGTCTGTCTGTCTGTCTGTCCGAGGTTTGCTTGGAAACTATTAGCACTAGAGAGCTGTAATTATTCTTAAAAAGTATGCAGCTTTGCATTGTGTGACATTGGCACGCGCGGCTGTGATTATCCGGCCTGTATCTGTACATGTGGTACAAGCTTACGCACATAGCGCCGCTCGCCAATAAGTATGAGTTGAAGTATGTGTAGAGTAAAGCTTCAACCACACCAACGCGTGCAGATCGCTATCGCCGGCGTGATCACGGCGCGATCATAGGGAAATGACAGGTCGCATGAACTGTCATGGGTCGCGCGACCTGTCAGGCCTTTGATCGCGCCGGCGATGGCTCGCGTTGGTGTGTTTGAAGCTTAAGTACTTCCATGCTACTTAAAGTCCAAATGAAGCACCTTGAAGTGAATCGCAAAGGATACCATATAAATTATATGAGAAAGTCACTTGAGTTTGAATTTATAAAATACAAGCATCCTGTGTTTCGGAAGTTGCTTCCAAGTTCTAAGTTTGTAAGTCTTCTTCGCAGTTAGGAAGTTTCTCTTATTTTACTAGGCGTGGGTGTAGCAACGAGTACTATAAAGGCTATGTGTTAGCATTGACCAGTTCCACATTATAAGTACTTAAACACTAGTATTATACCTACACCAGCTGTGCCCGCGATTTCTTACGCATGAAAATAGTTTGAATAATATTTCCCGTTTTTGTAACATTTGTTTTTACTGCTCCGCCCCTATTAGCTGTAGGGTGATGTTAAGCCTAAAGCCCTCCGCGATAAATGGGCTATCCAACACAAAAATATTTTTTCAAATCGGACCCATTCATTAGAGCCCTGAGATTGGCACGTTTCAGGCGAATAAACAATCAGATTCATAATATTAGTATAGACTAGCCGCCCGCGACTTCGTACGCGTGGATCCCGTTTTACTTCCTTCATCTATCTTACGCGGTTTAGATTTTTTCATACAAATGTTTTTTAACGCTAACTCCCGTTCCCGTGGGAATTTTCAATATCCTGTTGTAACTAAGCTTTAAGTTTACTAAAGTACCTGCATGCCAAATTTCAAGCGTCTAACTTAAGCGGTTTAGATTTTTCATACAAAGGCAAAGGTCCAAATCCGTCCCTTCCAAATTTCAAGTGCCTAAGTTTAGCCGTTTAGGCTGTGCGTTGATATGTCAGTCAGTCATTAAAAAATGGAGTAACTTCTCCCGTTTTCCCAAAATTTCCCTTCACTAATCTGCTCTTAAGTATACTATAACCTGCCCTATGTGAAGTGCCTATATTATTATGAAGAATAATTTTACCAAGTTTCGTTAAAATCCGTCGAGTAGTTTTTATTTCTATAAGGAACATACAGACAGATAGACAGACAAAAATTTTACTGATTGCATTTTTGGCATCAGTATCGATCACTAATCACCCCCTGATAGTTATTTTGAAAATATATTTCATGTACAGAATTGACCTCTCTACAGATTTATTATAAGTAAAGATAAAATAAACTGCGTTTCAACATCAGCTTTAGTTTAACACTAGCTTTCCGCCCGCGGCTTCGGCCGCGTGGAATTTTGTCTGTCACAGAAAAACTATATCGCGCGCGTCCCTGTTTTAAAAAACCGGGATAAAAACTATCCTATATCCTTTCCCGGGACTCAAACTATCTCTATGCCAAATTTTATCAAAATCGGTTCAGTGGTTTAGGCGTGACAGACAGACAGACAGACAGACGGATAGACAGACAGAGTTACTTTCGCATTTATAATATTAATATAGAAGTATAGATTAGTATAGATAGTATAGAAGTTTAGATTAGTATAGATAGTATAGAAGTATAGATATTAGTATAGATTACGTCAGACTACATCCGAGTATGCAATTTAAAATAACATTGCTGCATTTCACCCTTTTCATATCAGAGCAAACTTTTTGCTGCAAGGCAATTTGTAGCAAGCATTTAAAAGTTCTGTTTGCAGGTACGGGCTCGCGGTAATGACCGCCCGCATTATGAAATGTACGGACGAGTAACATGGCAACTTCATTTAGGGTGGATTCGACCAGCAGAGTAAATAATAAATCTTCAATTTTGACATATTTCCCATACTGAAACTGTCAATGTGCCAGTTATACCAGGAGTTATTCTCGGATAAAAGTTTGGTCGAATCGGGCCTTAGAAATTGAAATGCGTTTTCACTGCGAAATATGTAAATGGAAAATAACTCACTAGTTGTTCATGTCACTTTGTCACTAGAAATAGAATTGCGTTACAAAGGAATGTCACTGCCAGTGGACTATTTCACTTAAACTTTTCATGATACAGTGTAGACAAAGAAACATCTAATATTTTTTTACAAATTGTATAAACCATCAAGATAAGCTCTATATTTGAAGAATACTTAAGTCTGACGACGAAATTACATAGAGTTATAACCTAAGTCAAAATTCTTCGAAAGCCATTTGAAAACCTAAAGATAATTAATACAAACATCTTATTGAACTGCTCAACATTGTTCAAAGTGCTTCCTTTGATCGTAAAATGGTCGAGTTATAACAGTTATATTTAAGTAGATCTTAACTCAATCAGCGTGTTTGTAGTCGCTGTTCTTTGAAGACCCGCACCTGCTGGTAATACTGATAGGCGTCTTCATTTGTTTTCATTTTCAGTTAGAATTAATAGATAAGTAGATAAACTTATATCTCAAAGACCGTAATCACGAAATAAGTGAAAAAATATTTCACAACGCGTTGCAGCTTCGTTTTAATGGCGACGCCAAGCGTGACGTGGTGTCACTTAAAAAACCGCCATGATGCGATGTGGCAATAATGAAAAGGCTACATAGTTAAATTCCTGTGATGGTTTAGTAATATTAGGCCATATGTTTTTATATCGAATAGGCATATAACCAAGTTAACACTTTCATGAACTGTGAACTGCTATAGCATTCATAACCATTCAATTTCTATTGTGTCTGGGTTACTCTCCGTGAGAGTATTAATCGATATTATAACAGAATCAAACTACAAAAGCTCTAAATGATTTTTGTGATTTGATTGATGAGTACACTGTGGTTTACTATTTTTAAGTTTTTCCACGTCGGAATCATACTTTCAGCAAGTATCAACTAAAATACGCATATAAATGTTAGTTCACATATTAGTCTACCTATGTTAGGTTTAATAACGATTCCAATATAGTATTTTCAGAGCAATAAGCCATGAGGTTAGAATTGCGTGCGTCTACGATCGCCTCTACGTAGAGCCGTTGATACCAACTAATAACTGCTTATATGAGCTCTAAAAGTTATTGGACCGCTAGACAAATACAAACAAATGTAGACCGTAATATATTGCGCAGAATAAGTGGAAATAAAGGATATCTTCATAATGCGTTGTTTTTTGTAGTCTCAAGGCAAGTTGAATCTATCAAATAGATAGCCGTAAAGGACATAGGTATCTTACATGAATAGGGTGAAAAGATGTTCCTATACTATAGACAGAATACCTAAACATGGGAATTATTTATGACGTTGGGTTAACAATATAAAAATACTACCTATTAAAATTAGTACACCTAAATTAAAAATCATCTATTAATGATACTTTTGCGAATCTGGCTTAATTTAAATTAAAAACCACAAAATACACTTCAAATTCAGATTTTCATTCAAACAAATCTTCGATAGCGGTTTATCTTATCAAGGAACAAAAGTTTTAATTGATTGTCGACCATAACACCGATCGGAGGACCCTCGGGCGTCCGTCTCCGACTCACATTAGTTTGATTAAAGGAATTAAGTACAGTCGGCACGAATTTTTAAACCGGCAGACAGTCGCGACTGATTTTGTTGCGGCGCTTCTTCTCAGCACTTGCCAAATGTTTATCTCGAAGCGCTGGTAGGGCAAAAAAAGGATGAGACATGTATACGTTCCTTAAGAGCATTTGACGATTTGTAGGTACTAATTTAATTATTCTAAACAAATAAAGATAATTTTTATTTTGATTTTGAATTTATTCCTTTTAATATTAAAATAAATATTAACATATTATTTAACATCGTTCGTTTCAGCCAAATGACGTCCACTGCTGGACAAAGGCCTCCTCCAAGGTTTTCCACAATGCACGTCCTGCACTGCCCGCAACCAGGCTTTTCCCGCGACCTTTACCAGATCGTCGGTCCACCTAGAAGGAGGCCTGCCCATACTACGTCTTCCAGCCCGTGGTCGCCACTCGAGAACTTTTTCTGCCCCAACGGCCATCGTCTCTACGAGCTATGTGCCACTGCCCACTGCCACTTGATTTTAGCAATTCTTTAACATAACATCAATTCTTCAACAGAGGCAAATGCAATAACCAACCAAATCTTATTTAGAGTAATCGCTGTACCCTTCGAGATTTAATGCTGCTTTATTATTTTTGTAAAACAAACTCTAATGCAGCTTAATATCTCTGCTCTCAATTGTTGTTTTACCTAACCATAGATTATTGACAAGTTTTATGACAAGTTATGCATTTTACTATCGTCGACTGTACCCTGTTTACTTCCCCTGTCCCACGTAATTAGGCAATCACTATTAAAGACCAATAAGATTATATAACACTTCGGAAGTACATTTGGGAGTTACCACAGTAACTCCGTTTTAGTGCCATGTAATAACATTTTAGGTGAAAAGTATTCGGCTGTTACCTTGGTTTAAGGCCTACCTTTTAGTACTATCAAATTACGAAGATGAGTCTGAGAAAGTGACTAAATAAATGATAGGCTGTTGGATTTTTCGTTTAGGATTCTTACTCATTAATACTGAATGAAAGTTATGCAAAGAACTTATAATTTGAACTGATAGAACATGATTTCACAATTTATTTATGACAACGGAAAAGACTGGGAATAAAGCAAGAGGTAAAGGTAGGTATTAGACAATTTTATTCTCTTTAAATTTGGGTAAAATAAAAAAATGTTACAAATTAAGTTTTTTTTTGTTCGACGTAGCAATCTACTAATACACTTTAGTCTAACTTAACTAAGTAGTCTTATCACTAACATTTACAGTTACATCCGTACTTACCAAAAGCAATACTCGTATCATTTGGGAAACACCCAGCCATATCCACTAAAAGGTCAATACTACCACTTTCAGATTTTGTAATCAGGCGAAATCTGAATCCTTTCAATTCAGCTACAGTTAGGTATTTCTCCATTAGGTTTTAAAAATACATTTTATTAAGCTATAAAAACCAATTAGGTACGAGTAAAACCCATTCCCTCTGAAGAAAATCTATTTCTTGTCCTTTATTATAAAGCATCGAATTTGTTTTATACAACGTGAGTACCTACGTGACTGTTTGTTCCAAATTAATTTAAAAGAACAAGCTCTTATATGGTTACCGAGACTTCTAATGTAATCCTGTTTGTTACTACAGAGTATAATAATGTTTAGTACCTTAATACTTACAGGACTAAGTATATACTATATGCACACATTATAGGTAAACCCTCGGTCGGTCACCGACGGTCTGGTGACCTGTCGAAACCGTCTGGCTTAATATAGTCCAAGCGAAAAAATACACACAGCCTTTGCCGGTGTTAAAATATACCTACTGATAGTAATATCATTTCATCCAAACCTTTTAGAAGTAATTTAAAATGTAATAAATACTATGATAATTAGATATTTCTTAAATTAAAATTATCCTACTGTCTGGCAATCCCCATTACAAAATTCTTATAGGTATAATTTTTCAGCAAAAATGTTAGTCTGCCGTTTTCTCGATTATAATACAAAATCTCATTTCCCAACGGCGACTTCTAGACCCCAACTATTTTATAAACTGTCAAAAAGTCTTAAATTATTTTATTACTTTCTCTTGGCTGGTTCGGGATGGTCACGCACATGGGAAAAGTAAATCGAAAAAGTTCAAATTAATCACGTACAAACGAAAATAAATCTTAAACATTTGTACGAAAGTTTTATCCGGCTTTGTAAGATGAATCCCTTGTATTCGAATTAGAAACATTTAGATCTCATCGGCTCGCTGGAGTAAACTTGACGCAGTAAGCTTAAGCTTATGTTATAGAGACGTGAATAGTATTGTTTTGAAATGAATTACAATGGATAATAATTTATCCATGCTAATAATATAAATGCGAAATGTAACTAAATGTCGCTTCATTGACGCTCTAAGCCTAGGCATTTCAGCTTTAGAATAGAGATAGCGAGACCTTAGAGAAGGACATAATAGTACTTTAGGTATGAAAATGGATATAATGGAGAGCCACGCGCGGTAAGAACTTTTTAAACTTAACGCGAACATCTTAACACCAACAGTACCACTTGAAGGTCAAATACCAATTAAAGTTCTTCAAATCCTTGAGCCGTGTTACTTGCTGCTCCAACCTTCACTGTGACTGGATCCAAAGAAGAATGGAAAATAATTCATTCCGGGCCTCTTATTCGAAGGAACAATGCCGGCTAAGAAAGTATTTTATATTCGTCACGCTCCGTGAATAATTGAAATACAAAAGCGGGGCGAATTAAAAATTTAATTCGTTTAATTTAATCATCCCTTCCCCAAAATCTGAAATTCATTTAGCTAACAAGGTTACCGCCCGTGGTGTAATCAAGGGGCTGGCATCACTGTCAAGCTTCATCAAGAATAAACAGTGTAAACTCTAGCTATTCCCCTAATCAATGTTATTATGCCTTAACATCCCTCGTCCAAAAGTTAAATGTTGGGTTTTGAATCTAGAACGCTTCGTCAGCGTTTTTGAGTTTGTGTTTAATCCTCATGTCGGTTTGAATTATGACGTAGAATATATTGGTTATTGTATGTATTCAGGATTACCTATCTTTGACTTGTGTACATGACTTTCGCCCGTATTCACAAACGAGTGAAGCAACAAATCGAACGCACAGCGTTAAATAGAGCTCTGTGATTGTTTCATGTGCGTCTGTACCCTGTGCGTCCACGTACACTGTGAGACCTCATAGTAACGTTTGTGAATACGAGCGATTTCTTTTCTAGTTAGAAGATGTCTGAGTACCTAGATCTTCTTTTCAAATGAATATGTTACTGTAAAAGCCCGAACTACGGTTAATCCTAAGATTTAAGTGTAAGTCCTAGGATTCACCGACATGAGTTGGTAAATGTGAGTATTTCTTAAAATACGACGATTTTTTCGAGCTTTTACCATTCGAATTCAGTATATGCTAGGTTTTACCTCTGTCAGCTGGTAGATGTTGGTTTTAGGAATAAAACAATGAGTAATTCTTAATGGGGAATTATAAAACGATCGACTAAAAAATAACTTAGCGACTGATGATGGCATACTGTTTTAATATATTGAGCGGTATGAATTTGAGTAAGCGAAAAATTAACTTAACTAACGACGAATATTGATTAATAATTAATCAAATGCAGAACGAGCTTACAAAGAGTGGGTTATGTTTAATCCATTTTAGATGTTAAAATTCTGTCCGTGCGACTACATTACTAAGTGAGCGACTAGAAATACAAAGAGGGCAACTTCAATATTAAGATAGTTTCGATTTTTTCCAATTGAAGTAATTTCTGATGATGATGATGATGAGATGTCCTGAGCACGTTATGATATGTTTTGTTTTTCAACATTTACCGTGCCATTAATGTAAATCCTAAGATTCACCAACGAAATGGTGGTAAGAGTTCGAATCGCAAACCTTTTGGGACATTTACCATTAGGAATTGGTAGATCTTAGGTTTTACTGGAATATCTTAGGATTTACTGCAATTCGAGCCTTTACAGTAACAAATATACCAAATGTTCTTTACTAACTATATAGCATTATTTAGTTACTCGTACTTAGCTTCGACACCTGGCTTTACTTGAAAAGCACCACTCTACAATTTAATTATAATAAAACGAATACGTGCGTCTTCTTCCAAATCACAAGCAACTAATGGCGGAATTTAAGAAAAAAAATGGGGCCGTCCTAATCACCTGCGCGCCCTAATTTGAATTCTCTGGAGGAAGAAAGGCGCTATCGTGTTAAAGACCCTTTTCCACAAAACTAAGTCGAAATATTAGGGTCGTTCAGTCCCTTTCTCTCGTTTGGGGATATTGGTATCAAAAGAAGGACGGACAACACTGGTTTTTAGGGACGTTTCACAGAGTTGACCCCTCGGCCATCGAAGGAAGGATAAATTCAGTTAATTCTCAATCAGCGTCGGCCGTTGCGTACCCGGTGATTTAATGTGTCCAATTACAATAGGGCGAGAATAACTCCCTTTTAAATAGCCAATGAAAAGTTAAGACTGGGGAAACAATTACGTCTGAATTTTGTTGGTAACATTTTATACAGGGTGTCCCAAAATTAGCAAGTCACACTGACACCTGGAGGTAGCTGGGCCTAAGACGCATCCAACAAGCCTGATATGTCTATAGAAAAGTTTCACGAGTTTTGATATATGAATGATATCAGGTATTTTTAAAATGCACTTACAAAACATGCACTTAACAGACTTGTTCGATGCGTCTTAGGCTCATCTACCTTTGATGTCAGTGTGACGTGCTAATTTTGGGACAGCCTGTATAATTCTCCCAACGATTAACTAAATTACTTAAGATTATAAACTATGGGAATCGAATTTAATCTGTCGTTGAGGCTCACCTCTATTAATATCATGAACTTTGTAAGTTTAAACGTAATGGCTGCGTAGGCAGGTAGATACTTTTCAGTTTCAGGCTGGCAACACCGCTAGACTTTTCATAACCAGTTTTATCTTTCAGGGATAGAAATGAAAGATATTATCAAAACGAGTGGACCGGAGATTACCCTCTACATTTAACAAACTTATAAAATTCTCTTTCTTTATTAATATTAGTAACTAGCTTATGTCCGCGGGTTCACCGGCGTGAAATTTAGTTTGTCACAGATCGACATAAATTATAGCCTATATTTTATTCTGGGTTATAAACAATAATACTGTAAAGTTTCATCAAAATCCGTTCAGTAGTTTTTGTGTGAAAGAGTAACAAGCATCCACACAAACTTTCACTTATAATATTAGTAGGATTAGTAGGATTAGTGAAAATGTTATTTCATGAAAAGCTTCTACAATTTTTCATCACAATTCATTATAACTGTTGAATAAACGCTTCATGAAACGAAATACCACAGGGATCGTGTATCAGTGTATCAATCTTTATTTCTTTAAAGGTGTGTTGACCTTTGACCCCTGTCAAACAATATGATAAGGTCGAAACAGGGCAGCAGCGAGCCCTGCCATTTATCAACATAATTTTCGCTAGTTTCATACCCTATTTTATGAAAAATGATTTCATACATGACCATCCATAACCCACTTCAGGAAAGTGGAAGTAATAACTTTGCAAAAACAAGACGAGGAAAATACAGCGTCGGAAATAGAAACAATGTGTTGTGGCCGTATATTGAATTTCAGTGTGAACAGATGTATTTTTCTCAGCTCTTAAATTGATCTTACAGTGTTACAGTAGGACGTCTGTGAAAGGATTACGTTTCAAAATACTCATAGATAGCATAAAGATCGCAGCGATATTTTGTAAATATTAGATAGCTTTTCAACTAATGCACTAGAAAATCGTATCATAAAAGAAAACCACTCAAGGTATCTGAATAAATTAAACGTATGTTTTAAACATTGAGGAACATTAAAAAACAGCATAAAACACTTAACACATTATAAGTACCAAGTTAAATCCACGCTCAGCATATCTATGTAGAGGCAATGTGTGCCGCAGAGCGTAATCTTTAGTTTTTCCCTTAACTAAGTTTATATGGAAGTCTTACAATTTATATGGAATTGTGGATAAATTACAAACCTGTAGAGAATGGAGAGGATTAGAGAGCTGTAACTAACTTCAACCTATTCTATATCGTTGTTACATCCAACTATGTAACAGAGTGACAATGTGACAAACCACAGCGCTATCGGATGCCGCCGGCCGTCGCAGGTTAATTAAGTCCCTGCCAATCCTGGATTATTCCCGAATGCAATCAACTGGTAGGAGGGCTTTTGGGTACAGGTAAATAAAGGACATTACAGCCGCAAGCTTAGCTACCCCTGGCTATAAGTGGTTAATTAGAAGGACGTGATTGCCTTAAGATTCAAAGTGAAATGTTTGTCCATCTTTGGTTATTTACAAATAATGCTGGACTAGAATGAGCGTGCGTAAAGACTTTACGTGGTTCATACCTAATGGCTTACAATCTACTAATTTTTACAAGATAGAATACATAATAATATAAACTTACATAAACCTTTTTACACAACCTTTGCGACATACTCGTACTTAGCACACTTGTAGGTTCTTTCTAGCCTTCTTTCTACCACAAAAATAGAACTTGAAAACGTTGTTTTAAGACAGGCAGGCACAGTTATTTTCGCATTTACAGTATGGAATTGGATAGTTTTTTGTTATGACATAATTTATGTGTCCTTACTGAAAAGTGAAATATATACTCAGCTGTGAGATATGAACAAGAACAAAATATATTCGCGACACGCTCCTCCGCAATGAGCGGCGTCAAACGGCGGCAAAGCCGTACAAATTGAAACATCGCGGGGCATCAATATGTATGGTTTGTGTATTTTTAGTAACATCGTAATATTTATTTGTCACAACAAGGACACGTTAAATAATATTGGGCTAATAAGACTGTACCAATAATGTTCTTAATATTCTGTTACAGAATTTTATTTAGCTTAATGAGAGCTAGCTTCATTCTTACAAAGCAACATTGGTAAATCACACCAATATTACAAAGGCAAAAGTTTTTGAGTGGGTAGGTATGTTTGTTACTTCTTCACGTCTAAACGGCTGGAGCGATTGTAATAAAATTTGGTACAGATTTAGCTGACACCCTGGATTAACATAGGCTACGTTTTACCGCGGGGCACAGCTAGTATATTCATAAAAAATCTTATTTTATTATCAAACTTCTTCTTATCTGGTGGGTTGTATCTGTTACGGCTAAAGATAGGTGTGAACATAAACTTAAGATTAGCCGGCTAAACTTAAGTTTATCTTCGAAGAGGTGTTAATGTTAGTTTCTTCTATCTTTAGCCGGCTAAACTTAAGTGTAACCGCAGGCCCTTGGCTAAAAATGTAGAAGGAAATGGAAAAGGAAACAATGTAATAATGTTTACTATTTTAACACGAAAACTTTATTAAAAAATAATCACTTTCATTACACATACTTTTATGTACAGTCACGGAATGAAAAGGTTCGTCAGTTTTCAAATTGATTCCTTCAACGAATCGCGAGTACATATTACCTTTTGAAACTATGTTACAGAATAATCTCGAGTTAGAGAAAATAATCTTTAACAGTTCGTCAGTAAAGTTCAAAATTATTCAGATCAAAGTTGTTTGACGATTTATCTTGTCAAGAAGATTATTATGATTGATAAACTAAAACCTTCTTGTTGGTTCAACCTGCCATTATTATTTATTATAAAATAAAAAAAACTATTGTCAATTGGTCAATGTCATCATTGCATTGCACTGATGGGATAGAAAAATAAACAAGCAAAACCTTTGAGTTTAGACAAAGTGCAAATTATAATCGCAAACCAGTTGAAAAGTGGTCGAAAAGCCCCTTTTTTGTATGGAGTTTTGACGGATTCGATTTTCGATTCGATCAAAAAGTGCGTTTTGTCTAGGGGGGCTTATTTCGTTAGCAAACGTCATATTTATTTAAATGTTAGCAGCACTGTTATGTTGGCAGGTTTGACTCTTACAGTACCTAGTGCAAGCGAAAACCGACACTAAGGTGACGAACCTTTTCATTCCGCGACTGTACCTATGTAGGTATTCAAAATAACAAAATATTAATTACTTAAAACAATATCTACCTAATCATTAAAATAAAATAATAATAATAATATAAGGAACCATTTGGTCATTACAGAATCTTCTGTAGGTATTTAAAATTACAAAATAAAACTGCGCGCGCGTTGTCTCCCCACCGCCCCATCGAATACATTTTTAGCCGTTTCGTTTTGGCTAATGTGCACATTAGCCGGCTAAAGATGGAATATCACGACACAAACTAACATGTTATCGAACTTTAGCTGCTTCTCGAAGATAAACTTAAGTTTAGCCGGCTAATCTTAAGTTTATGTTCACAACTATCTTTAGCCGTAACATATCTACCAACAGAGGTCAGCACCATGTTCAGACTTTACGTGCAGCTCTTACTTGGCATGCCATCAGCCTATAAGGCCTTAATCAGGCTAGACAATAAACAAGCTGAGTAAGTTTTTAATTTAAGTTCCATCTGGGCATGGTTGCATAATAATTTACATTAAAACAAATTCACGAGTTTAAAAAAGTGTTGCTCAATTTGCCTAAACATTTAGTTGTGACAATCAATTCAATCAAAAGAGGGACTCTAATCTCTAGGGTCATTTACTTTAATAGTGTATTCAGTCAAAACTTTCCAGCACAAAAGAAGCAATTTATACAAATCTTACAATAAAAATAGTTTATTTCTGACCAAGTTTAACTAATGAGGTCTATGCTCTTTCGAATCTTTTGATTTATGCAAATTTTTACTGACGAATGCCTTCTGCTAAGCTAGACGGAGTATCAATCAGAGGTCACGGGAAAAGTTCATTTAATTAAACTTCTGGAAACTTCACTTTATCTCGAGTGACAGAATATTCGATAGGTCAATCACCTGCATCAATCTCTTTTTACTTTACACAGTACTTTCGTAATTAAATAACTGCACCATCTTTTGTTTCACTCTTTCGATTTTAAAACATTTATTACCTACTGGGAAAATGCAACACAATATTTTATGAAAATAGGTTATCAGATATTCGTAGAATTCAATATTTTAATAACGTTAGATGAAAAACGTTCTGTATTTAGTAATTTTAACTTATTGGCAATATAATAAATAAATAAGTAATTTAATTTCAGATTTAACTATAGGTGAAAAGTGCTTATTCAAGTCATTTCTTTTAATTTGAAAATTATAAATAACTTGAAAAATTTGAAAAAATCGAACTGCCTAAGGCGGGAATTGAACATTTCTTTTAAGTCATTGTTTTCAGATATCTCCTCGTAATTTTATACCTAGTTCTAAGTGTTACCTAAGCACACAAGACATATCTCAAACGTAATTACATCTAACACTAGAAATTACGAACAAACAGCTATTTCTCACTCGTGGAGGACCAAAATGGGGTCCTCAAGAACCTCAAACTAAATTATTTTAAGTGCCCTCTCAGCCCAATTGTAACTACGTTACGCATACATTACGGTGATGCAGGCCAGGGTTCCCATGTGAAGGCTTAAATTGTAAAACTACATTTATCTGAAGGAGATAAACAAATTAAAATCGAGACACGTTAAAAGTTACAAAAAATTACGTCCGAAAACTCCATTAGAAATATCATTTTAGACCAGTGTTCCCGGGTTTTACTTTTAAGTAATAAGGCCGTTTTAATCTAGGACATTTTTTCATCTTTAAACTACTATTAAGGTCAGATATAGTTGAAAAAAATTGTTCTATGGTTCTAGCTCGCATTTTATATTTTACTGAAATTTCCTTTCCTCGTGGAACCGCTCTAATCCAAAAACATTATACGTTACAAGTAGTTTTGTTATCAAATACCTACACTATCAATCAAGAAAATATTTTATGTAACAAAACATTCTACCTGCCGTCTGGCAACCCCGCCCTCCTTCCAAGTGTGCGGCATAATTACATAGGTGGAGTGCCATTACCGCGTAACGCGGTTAGTCCGACCCCGCGCCACATGGAATGGAGATTCAAATGATAGTAGCGTTTTTTGCAATATTCATAAGTGCTTTTATAATAAGATCTGCGTTCAAATATAGTTATAATATCAAATATTATTAAATGTGGTTTTTGATCTTCAATAATTCATTGACATACCTAATATCATTTTGGGTCATAGAAACAGGTGATGAAGTCTTATTGCAAAACCCTAAAAACGTGCAAAGTAAGTACTACCCGTTCGCGCTCAGTTTGCCGGTCCGTGGAATGCGCGTACCCTCCCCCAACCGCGATTAAACGCAATTAGTTAGTGATTAAAAGCTTAGTGTGTCTTATTTTACAGAAAATACACAATTTTTATCAATAATAACAAATAAAAAATATTTTAAATATAGTTTGTTAAAGTTATAGACGCTTTCCTTCGAGTGACGTCATATCGCCAGCGGCAAACTTAAAGCAAACGGATAGTATAACAACGGTGAATCGTAAAAATAAACAAACAAAACGTATTTTCTTAGAAACATAAGTAGGCACAATGTTTAGGTGACTGATGATTGTTCCCGATCCACGACACCATTATCCACATTAACTTAATAACCCCACGTTGGGCGCCAATTATTTTCCTTGTTTGTATGTTTCACTTGTACCTAAGCTTTATCTAAACGGTGTTGTTTAAATTTCAACGAGACTATCCATTTTTGATCCTTCTTAGTTATTCTTATCAAAATGGGTCAAGACGATTTATTATTCCGATCGATCAGCGAAGATAGGCTTCGGCGGTGTGAAAATTCCACACAGCTTGTTGGTCTTTAATGTCATTTATCAAAGTCCCGGAAAACTTTCCAGACTAGCCTCTTCTTTGTAACTTTTGAACATAAAACGCTTTAATGTTTCATTTACCATATTAAAATACACCAAGACTTTTCCATGATTTGTAGCTCCATGGTCGGTATATTTAATTTGCGCGGCGTAAATTATGCGTGAAAAATCGCGAGGTGAGCGAGATTCATTTATTCTGTAAAATCTCACTTTCCTGACTGACTGGTTTTTACGAGAAGTACTTTATTTGATTAACTGCGTAACAGTATCTTTGTGTTACCTTAATCCAATTATTAAAATGTTAAATAGCTTGACTTAGAATCGGGCGTGTATAACTTAATTGGCTTCTTAACTTCTTTTTGAGTCTCTGTTTCTGTATATTTGGGTAGCTTTAACCAATAACTTCCAAAAAACAAATTCTGTACAATACCTCATTTTATCCCTCCCTGAAAACCCAATATTTTCAATTAACTGAAGCTTTGAAACAAGTGAAAAATTGATTGCGTGCTAAATTTAAATGTAGGACGAATGATTTTTAAAGAACTCGTTACTTAGGTACTTTCTTTTCCCCTTTTTCGTGAAACTTCAATCTCACGCCATTTATAATCGTCAGATTCTATTTTCTCTAATCAAAATTATACTTTAGGCATCTCCATTGCTCGGAATTTCTCTAAGAACGCCTTCATTATAATTAATAACCGTGGAGCGATGAGTTCGTGAATTTTCTTGTCTTAAGTTGCGTTCAATTATTTCAGATATGCAAAATACATTTCGTGTGACATCGTAGAGCGGCACAATATGAATATGGATTCAATCGTATGAATTTAAAGCGTTCTAGCGGAAGGTGACAGCGACAGAGCGTGTTAGATAAACTCCTTTAAGTAATCCATTATTCATAAAATACAGAACCTGTTTTAATACTGGCAGCTTTGTGACGTGTCATTTTGATGCTGAAAAAAAAACACTTTTTGTTTTTTGTAGAATCGGGGTCTTGTTTGGGTACATTATCGTGAATAGAAATGATAATGATGACGTCACATATCAAACTAAGCTCTGTAGCATTTTCTCTGTAGCATTAATCGTAATAGGTGATTAATATCCTACAAAATTACTTATTTATTCAGCAATAAATGATTATGATTACGAAAATTACTTATTCAGATAGTGCCGTACAATTTCTTCAAATATTACCATACCAGTTATACCACAGAATAGTTATACCTAATCCTCTAATAGTGTAATATTTGGTTCCAATCATTATACTGACATAGAATAGCATATCTAAATCTATGTTTATTATGATAAATGAGATCAATAGCTTTTAATCTAAGCCCATCGGTTGAAAATATGTATTTTGCAAAACATTTTTCCAGAACCTAATACCTACACATACGGTTACGAAGTACCTACAACTAAGTAAGGCCTACGTACGAGTACGAAGTACCTCCGAGGTAGGCCTTGAATTTTATTTATAAACATTTTGGGACTTGTGTCATAACGTATCATAAAGACGACGGTGCTGAGAATAAAAGCCGTCCCCTGTCGGCCGAAATTCTGAAGAAACGGCAGGACACGTCCGTTTTCCTTATCAGGTAAGTTCAGGTAACACAGGATCACTACTTACATGCGAGCTCCACGAGTGACCGCAAATAAATAAGTAAATACAAAATATTTAGTTAAGTATTACCTACCTATATATCACCCGTATTCACAAATGATGCTTGCTTAAGTGAAGCAGCAAATCGAACACACAGCATAGAATAGAGCTCTGTGATTGGTTCGTGTGTCACTCTGTGCGTCCACGCGCACTGTGAGACCTTTTTGTAATGTTTGTGAATACGGGTGTATACCTAAGTACTTTATACAAATCGTAAGTAGGTACTTATGCGAGTAAGGCACCATGGCACACTTTACTGTTGCATACAGCTACATATTGCTTTATTTAATACTAAGGTGCTAATTTGTTACAAATTGTACAGTCTTATTTAATTACCTAGTGAAAGATCTGAATTAGAAGCGACCTGCATCCTTACACAGATGGGGTTTAAGGATGAAAAGTTTGAAAAGTATTTTAATTAATAGAAGTTAAAAATATATCGCGAGAGGATTGGCTAAAAATTTTCTAGTGTAGTAAAAAACTAAGGACTGATTTATTATTCAAGAGTTATAGTTTTTATCTTTTGACTGAAGATAACATTTTAAAATGGGAATACTAAAACTGTACGGTGGTGCTGTTGCAATAATATAAAGAATAAAAGTTCATTCTGAGTTGTTACTCAGAATGAACTTTTATTCTTCAGCTAAAAGTTATCTGACAGCTGAAAAATCCAACCCTAAAATATACTATATACTACTTATACTGACAACGTGAGTCTCTCTTGTTTAAATCAAGATCCATCGCATACCCGGGCTGCATATTGCTTGCATCTCTTATGCATGCAGCACACGAGTGACACAATCCGTGTGAACACCGAGCGTGTCACATACGGATTTAATATTGTACGCTTATTTAATATCTATGTTGGGCAACTTTGTTAGGTAAGTAAGGGAAATTGTTGAACTGAATTTAGCCCTCCTTTGGTAATTAGCTTCGACTGTAACAGTTAAAAGATTTACATAAAAGTAAGTTGAAGGTGGCGGGAGGTGCCTGGATGCGGGCGACGCAGGACCGACCTTTGTGGAAATCATTGAGGGAGGCCTTCTTTGTCCAGCAGTGGACGTCACTCGGCTGTAACGAACGAACGAAATTGAAGGTGATCAATTTGCATCATTAAATCAAAGCCTGTGCTGAGGTCCGTATTAATTTAAGAGAGCAGAGCTGATTTCTACGTGTAAGTATAATTCTATACGTGTATTCTATTTTAGTTGTATTATTTGAATCCTTTTTGCATTGGCGTTTTAACTTATCGCACAATGCTTTTATTATGACAAAAAATATTATTATGACAAAAAATATTAGTCTTTCATTTGACTAACTTTCAAAATAAAAGATATTTTAAAACTACAATAATTTCGGCAAACTTTTGCCATTTGCAATAACATTTATATTGTATCGCTTAGAATTTTTGTGCTCCTGTACTTAGAGCTTTAAAAGCTACTTGTAAATAGTGCACTGGTTTGCACTGGCAATCGCTCAATAGCCAAGCCATTTCCAAGTCCATATTTGCCATCCATCTTGCCTCTTGAAGCTCGAGCAAACTGAACCATTTTCTTCACGCGAAGGAAATATGGCATCCATTGAAATAATATTTTGAACAAGCTCGCGAGAAAAGCATTGTTCTTGAGTGTTGACAAAGATGGTGGCTTTTAAAGGAAAAATAAATTCTAAAGAATGGAAATTATTCGTGTGTTGTAGAGAATTTTTGGTAGAATTTTGTTTTCTTGTCAAGGAGAGTTCTAGTGGTTTTTCTATTTGCTTTTGAGATATAAAATTCACGTGATTATTTTAAACTAGCGGCCGCCCGCGACTTCGTACGCGTGGATCCCGTTTTACCCCTTTCATCTATCTTACGCGGTTTAGATTTTTTCATACAAATGTTTTTTCCCGCTAACTCCCGTTCCCGTTGGAATTTCGCAATATCCTATTGTAACTAAGCTTTAAGTTTACTAAGGGACCTGCATGCCAAATTTCAAGCGTCTAACTTAAGTGGTTTAGATTTTTCATACAAAAGGATTTTCCCGGTAATTCCTGTTCCTGTGGGAATTTCGGGTATTCCTTTCTTAGTGCACCTCTACGGTACCTAAGCTACGTCCCTCATAAATTTCAAGTGCCTACGTTTAGCCGTTTAGGCTGTGCGTGGGTAAGTCAGTGAGTCAGTCATACAAAAGGAATTTCCCGCTAATTCCAATTCCCCTGGGAATTTTGCAATATCCTGTTGTAACTATGCTTTAAGTTTACTAAGGTACCTGCATGCCAAATTTTAAGCGTCTACCTTACGCGGTTTAGATTTTTTCATACAAATGTTTTTTCCCGCTAACTCCCGTTCCCGTGAGAATTTTGCAATATCCTGTTGTAACTAAGCTTTAAATTTACTAAGGTACCTGCATGCCAAATTTCAAGCGTCTATCTTACGTGGCTTAGATTTTTTCATACAAATGTTTTTTCTCGCTAATTCCCGTTCCCGTAGGAATTTTGCAATATCCTGTTATAACTAAGCTTTAAGTTTACTAAGGTACCTGCTTGACAAATTTCAAGCGTCTAACTTAAGCGGTTTAGATTTTTCATACAAAAGGATTTTCCCGCTAATGCCCGTTCCCGTGGGAATTCCTAAGTATCCTATAACCTGCCCAGGAGTATGAAGAATAATTGTACCAAGTTTCGTTAAAATCCGTCGAGTAGTTTTTGTTTCTATAAGGAACATACAGACAGACAGACAGACAGACAGACAGACAGACAGACAGACAAAAATTTTACTGATTGCATTTTTGGCATCAGTATCGATCACTAATCACCCCCTGATAGTTATTTTGAAAATATATTTCATGTACAGAATTGACCTCTCTACAGATTTATTATAAGTATAGATAATTTTAGTAATTTTGGCTCTTACTTCATAAATACACGAATATAATGTATTATTGAACAATGAAAAAATACAATTGATTCATTATGTTGACGCTATTTACTCGTAGTTTCAAAACATTCGCAAGATAAATGACATTCCATGTTTTGATTAATGAAGCAGACAGTTTTAAACACACCTTAATATATTATCTGTACGTATTCTATTAACGAAGCCTAAATGTTTAATATACCGCCGAATATTTTTAATAAGCTCGTATCTGCCTTTGTTAACATAAGATTAACTTATGTTCATACGCACTTTACAAAGGCCCCAATTTTTCGAGCACCGCAGTAAAGTTCAGTCTCGATGGAGCACGCACAAACGCCAGGACGACGCCTCAGGGAATCTAATTAATTAAATTAATAAAGCCAGCCCAAAGTAGGCCTTGTGTAAGTGAGATAAGGGCGATTTAAGTCAGGTATTTTGGGAAACTTATGACGAGAAACATATTAATTTCTTTTGAAGTGAGACGTAGCATGTATGCTTGAACCTTACGGGAAGGAAATTTACTTGTAGAAGCTTACAGGCAAATTGTTATTTCTGTCTCAAAGCAAGGGCTTTTTCGGTGATTTACTAATTTAATTGGATTGTTTTAACCGCTTGTAAGTTTATCAGTACTAGCTTTTGCCCGCGGCTTCACCCGCGTTAAATTTAGTGTGTCACAGATCGTCATAAATTATAGCCTATATGTTATTCTGGGTTGTAAAGTTTCATAAAAATCTGTTCAGTAGTTTTTGCGTGAAAGAGTAACAAACATCCATCCAGACATCCAATTAAACTTTCGCATTTATAATATTAGTAGGATATTAATGATAGCAATAACAGAGTTCACTCTAAAGTAATTAATAAGTATTAAGTCTTATTATTGCAAAACACGAATAACTTTTGTTACTCCATAAAAGTTTATTAAAAATTGAATTAAAATTAAAACAGTCAAAAATGATCTTAACCCTATAATGTTTACTTCGACTACAATCACATACTACGGCGTAGCACCGTAGTCTCTAATACGGTATACTACGAAAACTTGCGTAGTTCGTAGCAGCTTCTTAATTGTAGGTATAAATATCCAATCTTTTTTTTTAACTTAATGAAAATAGTTCTAGAGTTTCTATTTTCTTTGATCTATAAAATCATATAACCCACTCTTGGCACAGTAATTATTTTTCCGCTTAGCGTCAAGAGAAGAGCAAATCTTTGTTCGAACTGTGAAAAAGAACAAGAACGAACGAATACTGGAGTGCAGTTTCATGTCGGCAATCGATCTTACTCGAGAAATATAAGTTAGGTTCACGTTTTCCTTATATTGACGTTGCCAACGAAGCCCCATTACTTTGTTCTTAACTAGCAGCTCCGTGTTTGGCTAATGGTTCAGATGTGTAATTTTTTGTGTTAAAACTGGATTTTTTCGGATAATCGCATCAGTTTAACCTTGTTCGAACAATTTGTATTACGGTGACCTTTTTGTACAGACAAGGTAAACACTGTGAAGTCTTATTGTACCTAATAAAAGCGAATTCCAACAAAAATCGTTAGTTGTAATCTAATTACCAATATTTTCTTCAGAATATCAACGCTTACCTAAAATGGGAATTCTCTTCACACCAATTAAGCTGCCTAATCCACGCAATTTCTAATTAGAATGTTTTACCAGTACCTACCCTTGGCAAACCTGCTGAGAAAAGCTCCAAGAAAAGCGTTTAAACGGTCAAAACTTTGAGTTGCTTGCAGCCGCAAGCAAAAGCTAGCTTCAAATTTCCTGAAACCCCAAAACAAACCGGATTCGTAATAGATATCTTCCAAGGCATTACATCATCTACTGCGTCGTTAGCCAAATACCGCCTGGTTCCAGAACAAAGGGTGGGAACGTTCTGGATGAACACAAATCCAGGTTTCACGGAACTAATGCCGTACCTGCTCCGTGCAACGGGACGAGTTTTACACTGGCGCTTCGTAAACGCAGTAAACCTTTATTTAGGTAACGACTCATCAAGCTGAACTACTGTAGCAGCTTAAGAGAGATTTTTGATCAAAAATGTTTAGTGTTGTATACGAGACACGTAGAACATTAAAATTTGTCCTTGTAAGACCTTTATCTATGTAGCCCTTATATGCCATCAGTGTAATAAAAGTACCCTGGAACTTAGCATGTTTCTTACAAGATTACAGATCGTTCAACTTACGATGAATATACAAAGAAACGTATCCAAGGACAGTATACAATAGATCAAATCAAATAAAAAAAAGACTTCTAAATGATTTTAGATCTTTTTCTCACACGAATGATGAGATGATGTGATAATGCGATATGAAGTAGTGATAGTCTTATTTTATTAAATTAACATTATTTAGTTCATGCGTATTTTGTGGCTACTGAGCGTGTTAGTAGCGCCAGTGACACAGCTTACTAAATAGCCGGGCGACGCGGTGCGCTAAGCCGGTGAATAATGTATAAAGTCATTTCTTGAGGGATTCGCGGAATATGCTCGACAAAGACGCGGTTCTTTTCTCATTTCTGACGTCTCCTTCGGCTTTGAACGCTGTTAAAGTAAAGATCTTGTGGGAGATGTGATCAAGATCACGTTTTCAGAAGTTGAGGTGTGAAAATATAATAATCCGAACTACTTGGGTTCACTCTGATTGTCATTTGTTTTCTGTAAAAGTGTACAACTTTACCATTAAAAAAAACAAATAAGAATTGTAATTTAATTAATAGCGCACGAACCACAGCTAAACACGGACAAACCTTCCTTTATTCAACTATCATAAACATGGAAATAACTTCCAAAAGCACCAGGAATGAATCCACCGTCAAAGCAAAGCAAATGGTGGCATTCCCGGCCTTTATCGAATACCGTGCTTTGCATTTTCAGTAGCGCCGCACATAGGTAACTTTGAAAAATAAAAATATACAAAATTCTTAGACCCCAACTGTCCCTATAAAAACAAATGACAAACTTGTATTCTATAGCTCTCAGTTCTAACACTCACCTCCCTGAGCCAGGTGGGAGTCAGATCAAATTATAAAACGTATTGGCTATCCTAAGGAGGATTCAAAGCTGGCCTTCTCGGAAAGTATTTTCAATAAAGAAGCGGACATGAATGGGCTATCAATAGGAAACCCCTTTAATTTGCTAGCTACTCGTATTACAGTGCTGAAAGTTCGTCAGCTATGATCTTTTTTGTGGTCTCACAACCGACATACTGGCAGGAAAGGTTGTAAGAAAAGGCATTTCTGCTAATTATTATTTAGCCTTGTTTACAATCTTGGTATACATTCTTGGAATGAGCCGGAGCTCGGGAGAGGTTAAAATGTTTTATTCCAAAATCAAAGTGGTACTTAACTTCCCAATGTGTAAAAGGTTAATGAGTAATGTTGCCGTGGTCTTCTATTTCAAAGAATTTCCCAAAGGTTATATCTTTTTTTTTTAAATAAAGCCTTACTTCCATGTCCGTCCTAATTCGTTTTACTTTTACAGTAGAATCTAAAAAGTCGGATCTACAGCTCAGGAAGCACATCACTCCCATTTCTGTTCATTTCAAACTCTCCATTAAATCAAATCAAAATCAAATCAAAATCATTTATTTACATACAGACACGGTACATTTGCTGGTAAAAAATAAAATAGATCCACATGTCTCGCCATGGTATGGCATGTAAAAATAATAAGTAATGTAATTATATAATATTATTATAACGTTATGAAATTTAATAACTCAATTTTATCATAGTCATATTATAATGTCATAACACATTTATTAAAGTAGTCAATTATTATGGTCATATTAAACATTGCTATCATTATTTTATTACAGTCATATTTTAAATTTATTATTATTTTATAGTAATATTATTAAGGTAAATCGAATCATTTCATTAGTTCCTTAACATCGTAAAAATTATTATCTAAAAGCCATTCGTACAATTTATTTTTAAATAATATTGGTCCTAATGTTTTTATATTTTCTGGTATTTTATTGTAAATTTTTATGCACATATTTAAACAACTTTTCATGTAAAGTGCAGTCCTAGGAGAAAAATGCAACACAAGTCGATCGGGATTTTTCTTGTTTCCATGATAGACATCACGAGCTTTATAAAAAAGACCAATATTATTTTTTACAAATTTGCAAATTTCGAATATGTAAAGGCCTGGCAATGTTAATATCTTGAGTTCTTTGAAGAGCGGTTTGCATGTTTGGTAGGGTGGTATACCAAATATTGCACGAACACATTTCTTTTGTGCAACAAATGCCCTATGTATATCTACACTATTTCCCCATAGAATCAACCCGTAGCGCAATATAGAAGTGACATATGCATGATAGGCGGTAAGTATCGTACTACGATCTGTTATGTGGCGTAGTCTTTTTAGAACGTACACGAATCGATGAACCCTGTCACATACTGATTCAACTTGTAATTTCCAATTCATACTCTCATCTACATTTATCCCCAGGAATTTAACTGTGTTAGCTTGATTTATGCATGTGTCTTTATATGAAATATTTAAATTACATTGTCTTAAATTATTAAATTGAATAAAATTGGTCTTGGTTAAATTAATTTTAAGATTATTATTGTCAAGCCATTCAATAATGTTAGCTAGTGTATTATTAATTTCAGTTTCGTGCTTCGTCAAACCATCTTTGGAGTCATTTGTCACAATAATAGAAATATCATCTGCGAATAATATAGACCTATGTCGTGTAACGTTTATTATGTCATTTATATAAATAATAAATAAAAGAGGCCCAAGCACACTTCCTTGTGGCACTCCGAATCTGTTTACTATATATCTTGAGTTATATGATCTCATTAAATTGTCTTTATCGGTTTTTGTTATAATAACAGACTGATATCTATTTTTAAGGTATGACTCAAACCATTGGAGAGGTAGTCCTCTAACACCTATACCCTCTAATTTCCGAAGCAGGATGCTATGATTAACCGAATCAAATGCCTTTGACATATCCAAAAACAAAACTGTTGTAAGCATTTTTAAGTCCACCCTAGTTACAACTTCTTGAAATAATGCGAACATGGCTAGTGTAGTTGATTTTTGTTTTTGGAATCCGTATTGGTTTTTATTGATTAGGTTGAGATCTGTACAATAACTCATCAATCTGTCAAACATACACTTTTCAAAGATCTTGGAAAAAATTGGTATCAGAGTTATAGGTCTGTAATTGGCTATGTCATTCCTGGAACCTTTTTTATGTATTGGCTTTACAATAGAGTATTTTAGTCGTTGAGGATATTCACCTCTTTCAAAAGATAAGTTTACCAGGTAAGTCAAGATAGGAGTTAGTTCGTCAATACATGTTTTTATTACCTCTGTACAAATTTCATCAGGTCCTTCAGATTTTGTATTATTTAAAGTGAGTATTTGTCTCCTTAGTTCATCATTAGTCACAGGTCTTAGATACATAGAACCACCCAAGACACTAAAACTAGTTTCCTGATAAACATTTGATTTATTTGTTTGTAAATTCGATGTGTCAATGAAATGCCTATTAAATTCTTCAGCTATACACATCGGTTCGTAAATTTTTTCATTGTTAATAGAAATGTTGTCAATATCTTTGTTACAGTCATGGCTATCTCTATTTTTTATAACTTGCCAGGCGGCTTTAGTTTTATTTTTACTGCTATTTATAAAATTACCATTCTTATTTTTTTGGGCTTGACTAATGCATTTTTTAAGTAATCTAGAGTACTTCATGTAATCATGTTTATGTTTACTATCCCTTGATTTGTAGTACCTAATTCTAAGCGTTCGCTTAGTTTTACAACTAAGTCTTAGTCCTGATGTTATCCATTTGTTTCTATTTTTATTATTTTGAATTTTTACTTTAATTTTAGGAAAGCAAAGCTTGTAAAAAAGAAGTATCATGTCGTGAAAAGCATCAAATGCCTTATTGAAATCGTTTTCCAGTAATACTTCACTAAATGATAGCTTCTTTAGGCAAGTCTTAAATATTTTTAAATTATCTGAACTGTAATCTCTTTTTAGTATATAAGTAACTTTTGGATTATGCTTTTTACTTTCTACTGGAAAATGAAGCACCTGTGCAGTTTCATGATCCGATAATCCTAAATGTAATACATATGCTGAAGTGTCATCAATATTGCTCAGAATATGATCTATACAAGAGGATCTTCGTGTAGGTTCGTTTATGTGTATAGTGAGGTTGTAATTTTTTGTAAGATCCTGCAGAGATTTAGTTACTTTGTCAGCTTTTAATGTATTAATGTTGAAATCACCCAAAACAACAATTTTCTTTTTTCTATTACGATTTAAATCATGTAACAACGAGTCTAGATTATTCAAAAAAACGTTTACGTCAGATGCCGGAGTTCTATAAAGACAAACAATTATCAAATTATTGTGAGGAATTTCTACAGCACAACATTCAAAAACCTTTGATTTGGCATGTTTCGCAATATTAACGTTTTTTTTGTAAATTAAACCTTTTTTAACGAGTATACAAACTCCCCCCCTTCTATTTGGCCTGCTATAAAAGGAAACTAGTTCATAATTTGAAAGTCTGAAACAGTTTTCATGCCCAGCTTTTAAAAATGTTTCGCTAAGACATAAAACATCGGGAGTATTATTTGAAAGTTTAAGATCAGCCAGTGTCAATTCAATAATGTCCATCTTAGATAAAGCACTTGCTATATTTTGGTGCATTATTATAAAAAAATTATTGTTTACAGATTCGAAAAAAATTATTTAAGTCATAGTTTTCACTATTAATTTCATCATCATTACAATTATTATTATACATAACTATGTCATCAATTAAATATTTAAGATTAGTCATAATATTTTTTATCCCCTTAATATTAATAATACCCTGTGATCCACTAAACATCTTGTAGTCATAAGTGAGATGTAAGTTTGAGTCCAGTAAATATGCATATTCATGTTGTTGAATATCCAGGTATAGGAGGCGATTAAATATTTCAATTCTTCTGTTAAATAGTTGAGTTAATCTTCCACACTTGAATGTCGGTAGACATATTATGACGTTGGTATTATTTAGAGCAATTAGTCTGTTCCTTACATTTTTTACCAATTCTTTATAGTTCTGCGATATCTCAAAGTCTTTTTCACCAACCATAACAATGCAGTAGTCGTCCTTTGTGAAGTCCCTTGTTTTTTCATGTATGGTTTGTAGCAAATCAAGTATACTTCTGTGGGGTGTTTTATAATGACAAAAGTCGTATGAATCGAAAGTATTATTAGCTGTTTTTAGTATATTGTTGTATAAGTCAGAGCTCAAGATACTGAGTCTCGGTTTTAGTACATTTCTTTTGCAATTATCTTTTATAACGGCATTAGTAACTTTCTCTTCTGACGATTTATGAAAATGTTCAGTATTCAGGGAGTTATTCATTTGGTTTTTAGACTTTTTTCTAAAGGATTTTTTGACAGAGTCAGATCTACTTTTTGCTGCAGAAGGTTGTTCTATATTTTTGTATATAGAAGTCAAATTGCACATTTTTGATTTGTATTCTTCTATTTCCTTTTTTAATGACAAGTTTTCTGCCAAGAGAAGCTCAATTTGATATTCAGCTGATTCATATTTTAGTTGTAAAATATCAAACTTTGCTTGTAAAGCTTCATAGTCTAGATGACTCTTTACTATAATATTCGGGCAGCTTCTATTTAGTTGCTGAGGAGTGCTACATGAGATATTATCTTGCTCTTCATATTCATCCAGATCAGTTTGTAAAGAGTCAAAGGAATTGTTAGTTGGAATATTGACTACTGTTTTATTCTTTTTTCGATAAGTAATATTTTCAGTATCATCATGTAGCGGTGTGTCAATTGGAGTAGCCGAAGTAGTTGCATTGAATTGAAGGGATTCACACTCCTTAGATTTTTTATTTGTGATTTTTTTGTTGTTATTTTCTTGAGATTTCTTATCCGTAGGCTTGAAGGTAACAGGGGTTACGTTGTTCTTACTTTTAGTGTTTTTGCGTTTACATGTGTCATTAGAGATAATTGCAACTCATTACTTGCACAAACTGAGATCTAAATGTTATTTTATCAATAGTGTATGCAAGTGCATTCTCGTGTCCCGATCTCCGAGACCGAAGCTTGGATTGGAAGTAATTGACACCACAGTGGAATTAGTTCCAGTATTTAAAATACAAAATATTTATTTGTCTACAAGCTGCAGTAATATTTTGTACTCTGAAGTTTAACCTATGAACATTGAACATATTTTTATTTTCGGCGGCGCCATGACGTTACAGGGATTTGTTAGTTTTCCACCCACGAGACTTAGTAAGTACATAAGTTCCACAAGAGTAGGAATCATAATAACGGAATTTGTACTTTTTTATAAATGTACAAAAAAAATTTAAGATTATTTAAAGTACTAAAAACGTATGTGAATTATAACGTGCACTTAAATAATAGCGGTAAAGATATATTATGCGAGTATACCTAATGCAGTTTAAAAGTTAAATAACAATTTGTAGGTTCAGAAACCATTTAGAGAATTTAGATAAAGATTTTATTGGATGTCGGATTTGACAATCTAATCTCACTGATTTATTGCAGAAGAAAATAGATAAAACATAATAGAACGAGAATTAAACGAGTCCATAGATACAGAGGTAATTATCCCGGTGGCCATTAGCGGGATTACTCGCAGAAAAGCTAATATTTTATGAGGCTGTTCCCACAAAATACGAACTAACAGTAAGGCCAAGTTGCACCATCTTACTTTAACTTTGACAAACGTCAAAAATCTGTCAAACTCCATACAAAAAGCACCGGTTATTGTTAATGTTACTGTTAAAATAAGGTGGTGCAACTCAGCCTAAGACTGCTATCTGCTATGATGGCACATCAACTTTTGGTAGACAGGAAGTTGCAATTCAAGCTATTTTGTAAAAAGAAAATGTAAAGTCAGCTATGTCATTAACTACGATAGAAGAAGGTTAATTATATTATACCTACGTAACATACGTAGCAAATAGCGAAAACACAACGCGTTTTATAAAAGAGCCACATTATGAAATTTATTTTGAAACCGCTTTACCTACTTGTAAAAATGACCAAATAGAAAATAAAGAAAAGCCATCATGCGACTAGTTACCGTAAAGTGTTGAGAGATGTTTTTCGCCTAATGGGCGTTTTCAATGTAATATTACTACTTCATAGCGGTCCCACTGTATATGTTTACATTGTGCTCCTCTCGCCTGATGCATTACTTATGTTCAGGCGTAATTTTTTATTCCACGAGATATGCCTCCGCAGCCCTAGCGAGCGATGGGAGGTGCTTGGCTGTTGATTAAAATTGCTCGAAGCACCGAAAGATTTTTCAAGTTTACTTATTAATATTAATAAAAAATATTAATTTCAGTAAAAAATGTGTGAATAATATTATTTTCACTGAATTTTGTTGAATCGATGTATGTTGAGACGGGTTACATACCCGTACCCTTAGTTGAATTATTATTCTGTAACATCGTAACTCAAGGCGGTATGTTTTAAAAACCCATTTTAACAAAACAATAAACTTTTCGAGGTAACTAAAACTACATGCAAATACCTTAACAAGTTTACAAGTTCATAATTATACTATGTACAAGCGTGGGTAGTAAAAGATTCATGATGATATAAGTACATGTGCATGAAACAACCCTGAAGCTTGTAGACTAGCCAGTGAAATGGGACGATTAAATTTTCTATTTAGTTAATTGAACAATTTTATCGCATAGTGTGATAGGGCCGAAGGCTTATACGAGTACATAGGGTTGTTATGTTACTTTATACAAGGACATCCAAAAAAAATAAATCAATAAAAACGTTTAAGTATTGCCAGTAAAACCAAATACATAATGTCCTTAATTATATCTAGCGGATACCGCACTAAGCAGTTTGTGTCGCAGTAACCTTAAATAAAATGACAAGCACTTTAAGGAAAAACATTTTTATTGCACATCGTATAACGTGACTTCCTCTAGGTTTCTATATCCAATGATTAAATATGTCACAACTAAACATGGACCTATTTAGGTCAGGGTTAGTGCAAACCACAGGCTAGGAATGTAATTTCTCTAGCTCTTGGTCATAAAATTAGATTTTGTAGGTAGACCATCTTTAGTCGCACTAAAGCTGCTTCACTGGTTTCAACATATGATGTATGAAAACTACGAATGCTCCGGTTTCAACAATTTTATCTGCCTTATTGTTACATAATCATCTATGTCCATCGGAAATAATGTATCTTTTAAATGGTAAAATACTTTTTAAATGCGTATACTGATTCCGGAGATTACTCGCTCTACATCTCTCACAAAATATTCATCTTTATAAAAACAACAGTAGGTATACAATAATTCGTCCTAATAAATAAGATTAGTAATTATTTTTCTACTTTTTAGTGTATGTTTTTTGGAGTCGGTTTTTTTTTTTTTATAAAAATTAACTTATTTCTTGCTTTTTAGTTACTTATTATTTCCTTGATGTTACAACTGAATGTAGGCAGTACATTGAGACTATATTCTTCATGTCAAGTGTAAAATAATAATCCCTACAAAATACAGGTTACCATATCGGCAACCTAAAAGACCTTAAACCGTCAGCCCACCTTAAAAACATGAAAGAATACAACTGTTGGTCTATTTGTACCTATAATATTTAAAGAGTTATCCCCCAACTCCTAAGCGTTAAGGAGTTGTACGTACCATGACCAGTTCATCATGATGAGATGATGACTATCTGATGCAAACACTTGAATAACTTTAGAAACTATACTTATGTATAAAATTAAAAGAATCATCCTCCAACTCCTAAGCATTAAGGAGTTTTACTTCTATCATCAGCTCATCAATATGAGATGATGATTTTCAGAAGCAAATACATGAATAACTTAAGAAAACGTTTGAAAAACGATATACGTGCCTATAAAATTTGAGGGTTGCCCTCGATTTCCCTAGGATCCCATCATCAGATCCTAACTTGGTGACAATGGGACCACCTCAGAAGTGTACCCTATCGAACAAAAAAAGAATTTTTTAAATCGGTCCACAATTGACGGAGTAATCGGTGAACATACATAGAAAAAAAAACATACATACAGTCGAACATATAACCTCCTCCTTTTTTGAGTCGGTTAAATAGAAATTGGATTAAATCTTTCCCTGTCCAATATTGTAGATTGATCTACATTATTCAGACAACCCTAGCAGCACATTAAAAGACACAGGACGTTTTATGAGTTTTTTACGGTCTCCCAGGGTAGTCGATATTATTCCCGTAGGCAGGTGAGTACGAATCCTCGTAAACTATAATGGTATGTGGTTAATTATTTCGCCACGCTCATATAAAAGGTATAATGCAATGCTTTCAGAGATAATCAACTTTTGAGAGCAAGTATAAAACTCTAAACAAATAAAATAAACGACCGAATCGACGAATGAGATTTACAGATTAGCTAGATCTACTATGAATTCAACTACTTTTGTTATTAGCAGGTAGAAATGCGAATCGAAAATCGAAAATGCTTTAATTACTCTTAACATTAAATAATGCAGACTTCAGAGCTGCAAAAACTGAAGCACCTAGTTCAAGTTGTTGGATGTAGTACAATTTAATGTTTTATATCACCAGGCTCTTGATGAGATCTTGAAGAGCGGGCAGACCAACCGTGGAAAATGGAAACATATTTCACAACACGTAATATTTTATTACGAACGTGAAATCCGGGGAGGGAAAGTAGCGAAACCGTATAAATTAAGTGGTGGTTAAACCCCCAAGAAAACGTCAGAACGAATGTAGGAGTTTTATTGAGTTATGTCATTTTGTTACCTCCGTCAATGCATGAATATTTTTGTTAGCTCATGTTTATGGAAACGAGCTTGATTGAAGGAAAATTGGCTACGAAACGAAGCTATAGTACCTACCTGCGAACCAATCAATTCGTGCAATCATAAGCTTTCAGTTAATGTTGATGTTACTTATACAAGAAATACAAATATATTTTTATGACCAAGTAAATAAATGTATTATTAAACCGATGCTTTTTTCTTTTACCAACTTACATAACTTATGTAGATAGTGTACCTACTTTTTTCTTCGTTGAGCGGTTATTCTGGTTTTATGAAGTCCGAGGTACAGAAGGTACCGATCTATTGTGTACTTATTTATCATACTCTTTTCTAATGAGAAACTTAAATTATAAAGTGCCTAAGTAACGTCTAAACCAAAAGCATAAACTGAATTTTCATGATTAGGTACTTGGGAAATAATGGGGAATCCTAATACATACATCAACAAATCCTTATCCACGCCACGGTCCAATAACACTGGGGAACAGTCATTTTGCGGCATGGTAGTTTAGAGTCAATTCTGTATGCGACTAGTGTGCTGAATACTAGAAAAATATTAGATTTTTCAAATTGACTCTAGATCTTGAGATAAATACTATTCACTATTTATATGAAAAAAACCAAAATAAAAATACCAATCTGTATAAAAAAAATATTTACAATAAGATCCTATTTAAGAACGACATAAAAATTAAAAATATATTTGCTTTTCATAAAATAATAGAAAAAAAAACTACAAAAAGCTTTTTCTGTAAGCTTTTATGTTATGTTTTTGGTCAGGAAAATTCCATAATTATGGCAACAGTAATCAGCCATCATCTGGCGGTCCCATTGACCGTGGATATCATTCTAACACTATCCTGATATTCTGGTAGAACCGTTCTGCTTATTCCTCACTGTAATCACCCAGATTATGGGAGAACCTGTCCAAATGGTTATTGTAAAAAAAAATTAATACTCAAATTAGCTCCTAAAATTTTTAAAACTATTTAGCAACCAATTCTGAAAAATCTGGTGCTCTATGACTCCCCAAATATTTTTTGACTACTAAAACAAAGCTTAGCCATGCTTCAGATTCAATTTGTGTTATGTGGTTTACAAATACAGTGTCTTATATAAGAGTACGGATATGCGGTCAATCGAATTTATTTTTTCCGTATTCAAACGGACGTTTCTGGACGTAAAGGACTTTAATTTGGCTGACTGTTGATCATTTTAGTGATTAGAAAGCTCAATTCATATCTTGGGCCTTCCAAATTGAAGTCCTTTATGTCCAGCTTGACTCCGGTATGGCAAAGAGTCTACACAAGGCTTGCAGACGATATTGGACCCCCAATATTTATTCTTTTATGGAAGTTTTATACCAAAGTATGCTTGGTAGGTTTTTATCACTACCTCCGTGATCTCATTTCTTTGCTTTTGTAAGTTTAGAAGCCAAATGTTAACAAAAACTGTTCGGGTTGTAAACGCAAGGTTTTCATAATGAACTCATATTTTTTGAGACAAAAAGCTCTTTAAAAATTAATTTAAAAGACACAAACTGATGATTTCAAGATCTAGTAGCTGATTACTAAATTGTTGTAACTACAACTACACTAATACATGAGTAGAAAATAAAACATAGTGGGTATAATCAAATTAATATAAGTTTAGGGAGGGTCGTTTAATTTTTTTCATTGATTTCTTGCGTCTCGTTTATCTCAAGAACCAGAGTCAATCCAAAGAAAGTAAATGCACACCATTTATGTGTAATACAAGTGTTTACAAAATCCATTAACAAAATAGATGCCGCAGATTTTTTTATTTTTTTTGTTCCGCAGTGTAATCAAAATCAGTTCAAAGTTTCAGACGTGCAAACGTTAACAAACAAACAAAATTGCTTTCCCAATATTAATATTGACAGATTTATGGCGAGATCCTATCTTAATTTCCCATTTGACCCCCACAATGGTTCATCTTGCACTGCATTGGAATTTAACTAACCATAAACCGATTTTATCGGCGATATCCTCGAACCCAAATTAATTGGATTATTGATTGAGTGAGATACTGGAACAGACGCGGGTTACATGCATCCATAATCTGATAATAGGCGCTTTACTATAATGGGTTTCCAATAATTAGGGAAAACTAAATTATTAGCGTAGTATTATGTGGGTTGTGGGCAATTATAATAAGTAATTAACTACTTAGGCACAAATATTATGTACCCAGGTATTATTATTGTATCTCCTTGCGTTCTTCAAAAAAAAAACTATTTTCAATCTAACAAAGAAATGCGCAATTAGAAAGGAATTTTAAAATCTAAGATTCGTCTTCGAATTCGATTCGTTAGGAATTGTTCTATAACGAATCTAATTTTATTATATAGGTAACTGCAAAAAGCCCCTATTTACCTATTATTTTCGTTCGTTAAATTGTCTCTATAATATTGTAGGTATGTGCCTACAATATTTACGATAAATTGTGTTTCTAGTCTTTACAGATAAGTAAAAGCATCCCTTTTATGTAGGTAATCCTTTATACCTCACTTATCACTTAGTACCTACTTGAATGTATTCCAGACGCGGTAGAAATTCATCACCTATCCACAAATACCGTAAAACGTTATCACGGGATTAATTCGAATACTTATGCTTATCCTTAGAATTCCAGGAACGTCTTCAAATTCTGGGATGACGACTGCCGTTTCTATTTTGTATAGTGTAGGATAACGGGTAATTTAATCAGAAAGTAGGTAGTAGTAGTAGGTAAGTACATAAACTCAGGCCCGTATTTTGAAACGAAGCTTTTCTAACTAAGCTCGTTTTGACTAAGAAATATGTATTTACCTAGCCGACGGCGCCAGAAGGAGGGTTATGTTTTTTTTCATTTTGTGTCTCATTTAGGACTCGAACTCTGGACCGCCGGATCGAACTTAAAGTCATGTTTCCTGGCCAATACTGGTCATGTCAAACGTGTAACTCAACTTAATCCATTAAGTTTTCTTATCACTCCAAAGCCATGTGTGTGCTTTTCAATTCCCATTAATGCTGAAAGAAAGCCAATTATCCTTACTTTACATTTATACTAGCCAAGAGACATTCCGCTTTGCAAATCAGAAACACTAGAAATGTATTATAAATACAATCTAGGTAATATGAATATTCCAAAAAAAATCCCTACGAAATAAGTTGTGCAAAGTGAAGGGAAAGTTTCAATGACAAGCCCGAATGTGAAAAGTTTGTGAACTTTGCAAAATAGGCACAAACTCGGGGCGGCTTCTTATTATTCTAAAAGTTAAACTGTTTGTCATGTAAAGCTACAGAATTTTTGGAATTTGAGGGCAAGTTGTTGTTCGTTTTGAAACTCGTTTAACTTTCCTATTATTTTATTTACTTACGCATAAGTGACTAATTTACGTAGAAATCCAGGTAGGTAGAGTTCATAATCATTCTGTTTGAAGTATTTTTATAACATCTTGTATAACTTTGGCATATGTTCCAAAATGAGAAATAAAATTCATTTAAGAAAATGAATTTTAGTAAAGCCTGCGATTGATAAGTATTATGCTTAAAATTATACTCTTGTTTTTTTGCTACCAGTGGCTACCAGTTGCAATAAAAAGCAAGAGAAAGAGCAAGCTTTCTTTATATCGATACTTAGTCAATTTAAAAAAGTAAATCTGTTTTTTTATCTGAAAAACAACACTGACATGTTTCGAAGAAATCCTTTATTAAAACAAAGACGTTTAGCTGATCTACGAGAAAGCTCCAGAATCCATAAAACGTACAGAATTATCTCCACCACACATGCGACGCAGTAGAAACCTCAATAAATAGTTGGTACTTACCTACCACCTACTCTTACTGCTTAGTTTATAGAATGAGTTTTGTTATTATCTCAGTCCATTGCAAAGCAAAATTTAAAGGAAGTGATTTAAAAAAATACCAATTGAATTAATTCAAACTTTTTATGTGAGGATAAGGAGACAATAGTAGCCCAACGGTTTCGGTATACCTAACACCCTTCAAACTCTATCCCCTAAAAATTACCCGCTAGTTGAACTCTAGCTTAAATTGTCATTTAGTATGGAAATGTCATTTTAATCCAGTTTGTTCATCCTGCCCCCTTAGACAAAACTCCGTCAAAACTCAAAACTCCATACAAAAAAGGGGCTTTTCGACCACTTTTCGACTGGTTTGCGATTATAATTTGCACTTTGTCTAGACACTGGGTGTAACTTTTTATTAATGGGGGTTTATGTTACTCTAGCAAGTCAATGCCATTCTATGCTGACCTTAAAATAGGACGACTATCTGTTCGACAGGTACAAGTTTTCAGTTACGTTTTAATTGAAAAAGGAACGTCAGGAAAAGTTTATCGCTACATTATCGCTGAACAAGGGCGCGTTGCCAGCCGCAGTTTTGCAGCCCGATAACCTCCTTGCGAGATTGCCAACGATTTCAGATACTTTTCTAAGACTGCACCAGTAAGTAGGAATGGGCAAGTAGATACGGGTCTTCTAATCTATAAGTAGGACCTATCTACGAGTGTTTTTACTATACTTAAGTACCTAAATCTAAAACCAATCTTTTTTTTTCCTCTCCCACTTTTTGCTTTTACGTAATGTGTAAACTTTTTAGAGTGCCTAATGTATCTACTAACTATGAAATCTCAGTTTTGTTTCAATCGTAATCCTACCTTAGGAAAAGTTATTAATAAGTAGGTATGTAGTTTTATTTCTCGTTTCAGTTCAGAACACTCGTTAAAAGTTCGTCCTGCTTGAATACCTACAACATAGACTTTATGCTGCTGAAAGCAGTTGACCCGGTATGGTTTTATGATTTATCTTTTTATAGTTCCGGATAGGCTGTTATCGTTGTTGTATGAGTTTTCCCCCTGACCTGGTCCCTTTCTTGCTTCCGACTTTTGTTCTATAGATGTTATCTGAAGTAGATATATCACAGATTAATTTGTAGGGTCATAGCTAGTAATCATACTGTCATAATAAAAGTAGTATTTCTTTTTGAAAGAATAATGGTGATCGTGCTCAAAGAACTCACTGTTGCTCCAACCCTCTCAATTTCAATATAATATCAACCAATCACAGGGTTAAACATCTACTTGAGCGTAGGTAAATTCATACTCTGGCGTTGTTTCAAAAACTAAAAAAAACCGCCATCTTACTTTTTCTTGTCGGTACAAAATTTGGTTGTTGAAAAAAAAATGTAGAACGAGCGAAAGCCGATTGAAAAAGTATTGCATTCGCTACGCGGACTGCCCATAGTGCCCATCCGGGATTGGATGGGGCACATTTTTGTGTAGCTCTCTGCAGCCAAAGCTTAGCTCTTTACAAACTGAGAAACAAGGTGAGCTGGATTCCTAGTTATTTGATGCACGTATCTGATATGAGAGTACGAGGGAAAATAGAAGTTACAATATTTCATTTTATTTTAACACTGACGAGACTTTTTTACGGAAATGATCTCCGTAAAAATTGCAGCATTGAATTGCATATCAACATAACCTTTATGAAAATATATAAGTAATGTCAAATAAAATAACTTTATCAACATTACGCTGCGCTGTTATATTGATAATGGGGTTAAATGTAATAGAAAAACAGCAAATTCAATATGAAAAAATAATTTATTAATTGATTAAGGTATAAAAAAATATTAGGTACTTTATACTCAAGTGACAACTTAGAAAAACTATAACATACCATTGTACATAATAATTATGCGTAATATAACTGACAAGGTACACAGGTTCACCATTATACTGTGGATATGTTGCATGATATAAGTTATACATTATACATACATGATATAGCACTCCTTGCCGTACCTCGATTTATTATCACATTTATTAGCCTTCAGAAAGCCTTTAGCAACCTTTTTATCTTCACATTTTCACTCATAGTAGAAAGAACAATAACTGAACATATAATTTTGACTTAAACATTACAAAGTAGAATAATCTTTCCCGAAAACAGAGGTTTTTCAGAAAGTGCTTATTTACTTTTACAATCAAAGTGTACTTCGTCCATTTGCGATGACAGTGTGACATCTCGAACTATGAACTCATCGAAAAGAGACGATTTATAGAAAAGTTATGCCTTGTATCGGAGTCAACTTTAGTGTCAACTACTCAAGTCATTTAGTCTCCAAATGAGATGCCAACGTATTTATTTTTTTAACACGAGGAAACTCTTGCCTTCATCTCACCTGATAGAAAGTGATGAGATGACAATGATGTCTTAAAAGTAGCTCAATCAGGTTCAACTTTTAATTTATTTTTATTTAATTTTGGCTTACGGTCCAGTTTTTCTTTTTTTTTTTATTTGCGATCAAGCATGGACTGACAACTAAAATAAATTGAAATTTTTGCAAAGCTAGTTATTGTTATTTCTACTACGCTACACTCTATCACAATCATAGCTTGCAATAAAATATTAATTTATATGATCACAGATCAGCCCTGGTTCACTGTTAACCGGAACTAGAGGATATTGTTACACAATATTATTGACTTTAGTAAATATTAATTTTTACAATATAAATAAATATATTTTTGTGAACTTATACACAATACTCATTCAACTTTCTTTGCGTGTTTTTTAACAATTAGCATACAATAAAATAATTAAATTGTGATGCCAAGACGTTATTATGTAAACTTATAAGTTTTATACATAATTTTATTATTTCTAAACAACTTTATACTACCAAAATGTTTTCAAAGAACCTGTTTGACGAGCTTGTATATGTATTTTACAAGTAAATATTATGTATATCTCAGAAAATAATTGTGCTAGACATTGACAAGAAAATAATATAAAAACCAAGTAGTGCCTTGATACAGAGTTATTTCATAAATCTATATTTGTAACAAAGCAGTGCATTTATTACTAGAAAATACTGTTTTACTTGGAGACAAAATGGGAGCAACGAACAACAATCTACATTCACATCGAGTGCTAGAAAGATTTTCTTACAAAATGAGACAATACATATTTTTTTCATCTACTGAAAAATGTGTAAAAAATACATACAACTGTATTTCTTTTATGAACATTATATTATTATTATTACCGTAGAAAAAGACCACCAATAAAATAAAATTGACTCATCTCAGATGAGTAGGTATAAAACGTCAAAATAATTTCCCGCCAAAAAGTCAGAATAGCCAAACATCAGAGTCCGAATAGAAAAGTATCTTGTACTTCTATTTAAAACTATGCAAGCCCTAACAAGCCCAAACTCCGTAGCAACCACCTTATGGGAGATCGAACTATCTAGCATACACTACTTAGCTACCCATAAAATCTCCATAATAAATATTATAAATGATTTGACCGCGCTAGTATTGCACCAAAAATTTCCATAGACATTTAAAAGATAATCTTTTTGTCAACCTTCGATATTTAAACTTTCAAACCGTCAACATTAGTTTGAATTTAACTTGTTTCGACCTTCAAACAAGGCTATAAGATACAAAATATTATTATGCTAGCTGCTATTTTCCCTCTAACAAATTTTTTATCGTCTAAAATCCAGCAGCATCAAAATTTGCTGCCAGCATACCTTGAATTTGTTCAAAAAAGGTTTTAGCTGAACCAAAACATCTTATAAACTGCCTAAAGATTACCAAACTACCTGTAACTGATACCGTATCTGGCAGCAACTTGCGGCGTGTGTGTCGTAGCGATAGCCAATAGTAGAGGTACATCATTGACGTCAATGCTCAGAGACTTAGTTAGCGTGGCTATATCGCAGAAGTCTGTCGTCATGAGCATATCGGCTAACGTCTTCGAAAGCACGCAGAACTCGCGTAGTTTGCCCTCCAAGAATGATATGCACTGGAAACAAAACAAACACATTGTTATTCATGAAGATTTTGGCAAGGATTGGGCACTGAGTCATTAGTGGAACTCACGTGAGCGTGTAACAATGTAATGTTAAAATAAACTTTATAGTTACTTTTTAATTTGATTGCGATATAAATAAGTCTAAATCCTGGTTCAGACACAGTGATAATCGCGCAGTTCCCGTACATTTGTATCAAACCATAGCCTCGCCAATGAGAAACATCCAGAAACCGCGCAGTTATCGCGCGTGTCTGAACTAGGCTTAATTTTTCTTTTGAAACAAGTGCGAGACAGAAGTTGACCTTAGGTAAATCAAAGTTAAATGAACTTCTGGGTAGATCTTATAGGTAATTATTATAAGATTTATTTTTCTTTGCAGATCCGATCTCCTAAGTCAAGTGCACTTTAAATAGTGCTAGAGCAATAACAGGGACACGTACATACAAATTACGAGCACAACATTGTATCTATATATATAAAAGAAAGTCGTGTTAGTTACACCACTTATAACTCAAGAACGGCTGAACCGATTTAGCTGAAAATTGTCAGGGAGGTAGTTTAGAGCCAGGAGAAGGACATAGGATACTTTTTATCCCGTTCGAAATTAAAAAATAAGTCTGCTTATTTATTGCCATTAAGGCGGAACAAAGTTCGCCGGGTCAGCTAGTGTGTTTATAAATAGTCGTCCGTGATATTAATATAATTGAATCGCACCATTTCCTCCCCTCGGCCGACGGATCTGACCTTGCGCGCCTGATAGCGACGGGTCATGTGCTGAATGCAAATTGTCGACTTCAATCGATGTTCTACTTTTGGTGTAAAGTAGAAAGACACAGCCTTAGCAGTTAGGCAGTCTTAGCGCGACATTTATTAATGAGTTACATTATGTACTTACGGCTTGACGTTATTTTTTCAATTTTAAAAATTTTCAAGCCCGCCCGTTCGGACGACGCTGCGAGCCGCCAGTCTGATTGTGACCACGGCTGCAGCATAGCAGCCGAAACGTCAATGAGTACATAATGTAACTCATAAATAAATGTCGCGTTAAGACCCGTGTCTATCTATTTTAGTCGAAATGGAACGCGAAAGTTTAAAATCTTATACTTTTGGTGTTTTTTGCAGACATATTTTTTAAAATTACTACTATACGTTTGACATTCAAAGACAATCATGCTGTTCCAATATTTTGCTATGAGACCGACAATTTTAGAGGGAGGGAATTTATTATTGTGTTACTCTTGGTCAAAGCAGTACAGTGCTTTGGTTCAATTTTAAATTATGCTAGGTAGTCAGCAGGGTACTGTCTGAATGCTTATACACCGCATGCTCTCCACCAAGGCACTATTTGAATGCCTTCCGAAACTCGGAATCGTTTTTATCAAAGGTCAATCACATAAAAGGACATCAGATTTGTATTGAATGGATAATGATGTCAGTTCTACCACTTCTACAAAAAATCGTAAGTGATAAGGGGCTTCAAGTTCAAAGCTTGTATAATATTCCAGAAAATGCAATGGCAATGACCTATTGACATTCTTGGTGACATTGAACGGGCGCAAAGCGAATAAACAACATGGCGCCCGCAATGTTTATGCGCTCGCCCGCTTGACAGGAGATTAAGATACGGTGATTGTTGTATTTTGCTTAAATATCCTGTTTTGTACTGGTTTCTATACTCATATTGTTTTATTTGTAAACAAGTGTATGTAAATGAGTCAACAAAAATGGAAGGTTATCTAAATCCATGTAGAAACTTCAAGTTTTTAAAAGCCAAAAAGGAATATTTACGGCTCAAATAGTTTTGATAATATGCCCTAACATTCAGGCAGCAAACTAAGGTTCTTTTACTTTTTACTTTTGTTGGCATACCCATCATGCTCACTAATAGTCAATCCAGTTGGGCATAAAATATGGAGCACTAGCTTTTACCCGCGGCTTCACCCGCGTGAAATTTAGTTTGTCACAGATCGTCATAAATTATGGCCTATATGTTATTCTGGGTTATATAATAAAATTTTACAATAATAATAGGTAATTTGTTACATAATAAAAAATAAAAAAAAAGAATAATACTGTTAAGTTTCATCAAAATCCGTTCAGTAGTTTTTGCGTGAAAGAGTAACAAACATCCAGACATCCAAACATCATCCATACAAACTTTCGTATTTATAATATTAAGTAGGATAAGCCCTCCTTGACTCTCCAGGTTACCCTCGTGGAATTGCGGCTGACACAATTACCCGTAAGGGGCACCAATCTAACCTACTCTCATAGTAATGGGCTCCAACCTACCCTCATGGGACAGTAGCGATACGTACCTGATGAGCGGGCACGCGCGCGCGGCGCATAGCAGGCAGCGCATCCAACATGGCCGCCACCAGCGATGACATGCCGCCCGCGCCTGCTTCGCGACCCACCACACGCACGCACCTGATACAAAATAGACCTTATTGTTATAGTCATAAGGTTATAAAGACTGACACCTCGTAAGAGTGGGCTAAGTATTCACACACACGTAAAAAATAGATCTTAAAGTTATGGGCATAGAGTTGTCTGGGCCAAAAATGCTACACCACCATGCTTGGGATCCAAAGTATAAGTACTACCTGCGGCCTGCGGGCCACAGTGATGCCCAAATAGAAATAAAATTATAGGTATTCAAGACTGACACCTTATGCCCTCGGGTCACAGTATTTGCGAGCGCAAGTCAGTTAAAGAACGAATATTATTTCATAGCTTAAATACGTAATCATTTGGCGTTCCTTGCCATACAACAGGATCTCTCGGTTTCGGATCTTCTTGAGATAATCAGTTCATCCTACGTTAGCACTTTTGTCAAAATTAGTAAAATTAAGTCTAGTATCAGACTGTTTAATATACAGACTGTAGTCAAGGCGTATATACAGTTCTTTAGGTCAGTTTCATGCCCGGTTTTCCTACTCTTAAATTTTCAGGTAAAAATACTAAAATGCCATACGTAAGCTGTAAATAAAATACTTACCAGTTGTTAGTGTCCCCTATGAGGGCCACGGCCTGTACCGGCGAGTCTAGCGCCTTATTGAGGTAGGCCGTGAGGTCCAAATCTCGCCGCAACTTTGATATTGTTTGTTTGCAAAACAGTACTTATCACAACTACGATAGATCCCACAGTGGGTTTACGTGCTATCGTTTGTACTTACCAGTTATTAGTGTCTCCTATGATGGCCACGGCCTGTACCGGCGAGTCCAGCGCCTTATTGAGGTAGGCCGTGAGGTCCAAATCTCGCCGCAACTCGCCCTCCCACACGTCAGACTTTGATATTGTTCCTGGAAATATTAAATTGAACTTTAAAGACGTTTTACTTAATAGATTCGTTCATGCTTCTAAGAAAATTAGGTAGGTGACATTTCTCTTATCATTCCAAGGCACCATTTTTATAACGCTTCATGTAACCTTGAAAACTCAATTATGTTTGAATTAACTGTAAAATTAGGTATTTCAATTGCTTACAAATGAATATACATAGTTAATCAACTGTGTAGATGACTAAGAGACATCACGGATTCTACATACCTAAAATCTAATCGAATCGGAATAGCTTTTTAACAGCCACAAAAAGTACTTCTACGACAGATAAGATCTATCCCTTCATAGTAAGTATACAAAGCATGCATCAAACCAAAATCAATTAATGCTCACCTTGTAATATTAAATCAGGTACATAATGGTCGGTGACTCCCCCCAGTAAGGAGGCGTCGAACCCTGCCGGCGTTTGTTCCGGCTCTGCTCGCAAACACAGCGGCGGTACCGGGAATTCCACCACTTTCTTCACACCCATTCTTTTCTTCTCATCATCATCTTTATACGGCTCAACCACCTCATTCGCATTCGACACACCAGCATTCGTCACGTTAACAACCACAGTATTCTCCTGACGTTTCCTCACGAACGTTTTTGGAACCGTATCCACATTGGGAACTATAGTTTCTTTCGCGTACTGAGGCTCCGCTCTTTGAGGCATATCATTCATATACTCCATCTCAGAAGCGTTAGTAGGAGTCTGCAGCATAGATTCCAACAGCTGACACTTGTAGCAAGCCTCACACCTCTCTTCCTGGATCGGAGGAACGATCGTCGGATCGAACTGGTAGTTGTCCAACTTCAAATTCCCCGGTTTACCGATATAGTGCCTATCTAGTATCTCTAAGTTTTTGCTCTTCATATAATTAGTGACTATCTGAGGGTACTTATCGAATTCGAACTTAAAACCGGAATGTTTTATGGGTTTGGAATGTTGAAGTGTCTGGCCGCAGCATTTCGAGGGGCTCTCGGAGCTGCGATCACAGTTCTCTATGGCGCACGCCTCGGGGGCGTCGGCCGGGTCGGTGGGAGGCTTGCTCGACTTCTTGACGCTCTTCCCGCCGTTGGATTTGTTCTTCAGGCCGACCAGCTTCTCGTCGTCTCCCAGAACGAATACGACTTTCTGCTCGGGCTCCGACTCGTCTGACACAGACGAATAAAGACTAGAGTCCGAGGACGACTTGAGAGACAGCATCACCGTGGGGTTCCTTCTCAGCTGGCTCGTCATCGGCTTGTCGCACCGAGCGGCGTCCTCCTCTTCGGCACTTTTCGTCGCCAATTCCGAACCGGTAGAGAGCTTTTGACTAAGGTTCGCGAGCGTCGCCGACCGCTTGATGCTGACGTCGCTGGCGGCTAACGTACTCACACTACTATCACTATTTTGAGTATTCACTTGTGGCACTTTCAAACTGTCTTTGGAGTCGAACTGTTCGAGTCCCAACTTGTTCACGCGGGTGGCGCTTTTCTTGAGGCCCGTTTCTTTGACGTCGACGACTTTTGTTTCGGTGATGAGACATTCTTGGAACTGGAAGTTGTTTCGTTTGACGTCGCCGCATCTTAAGAAGTATGTTAGAACGAGGAGGAGCCTGTTGATGAACTGTGTGTTGGTGTTTCCGCTGATGACTGTTCTGGCGGCGCGTGGAGGGAAGCCGATGCTTCCGCAGAGGTCGCCCAGCTGGGCCCAAAGCGCGTTGTAGGGCCTCTGGGCCACGAAGACCACTTCCGACCGCTTCTGTGGGTCGACCGTGTCGTACGGGCTGACGGTGGTCACCCATCCCAGGTGGTACGTGAGCACATGCGTCAGAAGAGTGCTCATGAAACTGTAAAAAGTTTTTAATTTTACATTACGTTAAACCAGACACCTCACGTGAAGTTTTGTTATTTTATCAAGCCTAATATTAGCGGCTGACGTTTCTAATTTGGTATCTGATAAACGGTGATAAAATCCCCAGACAACAGTTGTTTGACTGTTCCTTGTGTCTATTATAAATTGTCTAAAAATCCATCAATGTCCGCGGCCAGTTTGAGAATCTTAATTAATAGTACTTTTAAACATTTGTTCTTTGAAATAACAAATTAAATTCAGATTTGCTTCGCCCACGAGTTCAGTTATACAACACAACTAGTGGCAATTTGTAAACGTCAGTTCATTCAAATATAGAAAAATCACGTGAAGCAAACGTAAACAACGCGGAATAAAAATAGCTCCAATAAATATACAGATTACTGACGCGGCACCACGCGATCGGTACCGTTACACGACAAAGCTGTCGTCAACTATTTAAAACGGTTCTCATTATAACAAAAGGCAATATAATATTCCTGTAAACAGTATTTTATTAATGAGTTTCAATCAAGGGATCTAAAAGAGATACTCATTTACTATGGACAACTGTACCGACCTTAATATTTTCACGTCCCGATAAAAATGCCTTTATTTGATTATGTTATCTTTATTAATTAAACAAACATAATTTTTACTCTAAAAGTGACATTTGAAAGTTCGGAACGTTGTTTATACCGTCGTGCCTTCGTTCGATTGTACCAATATTATAATACTTTTAATTAAACCTAAATCGACACAAATAAACCAAATACAATCTCATAATCTAACCGGTAAAGTGCTTCCTATCTGACAAGGAGGTATCACTTCATCGATATAAGCATTTGAAATCACGAGCACCCTTCATGCGAAATAAATTTTAATGAGCAGTACAAAGTCACGGCTATAAATATTTAACCTGCACGCGGGAGACAGCGAATCCATTCACACTTACTTAAAAATCGCCGTTCACGAAACGAGCCAAAACGTAACAATGTTTTTCCAAATCTGACGTAAACACATCTCAACTGCTTAATGAGGCGCTTTCAGTGGTCGTTCTTTTAGTGTCTTTGTTAATTGACAAAATGTTATTTAACTTAACCCTTTGAAATAAAGGGACTTCTTTTATAATCACTTAAAATTAACTTTTTAAAAAAATAAAACCGACTTCAAATGCGTGAACACAAAAAAAAACTAAAAATTAAAAATATTGCGTATAAAAAAGTTCAACCCCAATTTTCCACCCTTGGGGGTGAAATATTTTCTTCAAATTCGCATGAAACCACCCTTTTGATAATACCTATTCAACAAAAAAATAATCGTTCAAATTGATTTATAATCGGCGGAGATATTGCGTATAAAAAAGTTCATCCCCAATTTTCCACCCTTGGGGGTTGTTTTTTCTATTATTAAATTTAAATGGGACCACCCTTGAGGTATTACCTATACGCCAAAAAAAGATTTGTTCAAATCGGTTCATAATTGGCGGAGTTATCGCGTAACAAACATAGAAAAAAAAAACATACGGGTCGAATTGATAACCTTCCTTCTTTTTTGAAGTCGGTTGAAAATTATAGGCCCAAATAAAAGATAACAACCGCGCGATATGGCGTCAAAGCTTTTTCGAATTTTTTTTAGCTATACGAAACATTAAAATTAATGTATGGCCATTAGCTAGTAAAGCAACGAATACTAAACACAGCATACTAATTATAATAATAGGTAAAAATAAACTAATCTTTCGATTAACATAAGGCGGCGATTAAAATAAACGGAAGCTCGTTTTAAAGTTTTCGACGGTACCAAAAATACATTCGAATTTATCAACCTAATTAAACATTCAGAGTATCGTTTTCATCAAATCAATGTATTGTCACACATTTTTCTCAAAGGTTCTCTACTCTAATAAATTACATAATCTAAATCATACAAAATTATAATTATCTTATCTTTTATTGAAATTAGGTAAACCATTACTACGGTTATCAATCGTATTCCAAAATTTATCGGCCGAATTACAAACAACACGCTAACAAACTCACCCTTAAAATCACATGACTTAAGCCGGTTATCTAACTGTCCATAAAACACTTCATAAATAGACGCAATCGGCCGGTGTTTTTCAAGCAATTCCGAACTTTATTACTATACATTTAACGATGACTAACACTTTAATGGCACACACATAAAACACACACCATTGTAAAACATTTTATCACTCATCACGTGCTCCTGGTTCGGACCAATTCACACATTCTATTGTATTTATTAAATTAACACATATAGATTGCCTAATTAGCAAAATGTTGATTGCTTTTCAAATAACTGAAGAGCGAAAACAATATTTATCAATTCATTAACTACGTTCATTTTATTTTAATGTGGTAAATTAGTGCCAAGATCACATGAGTATTTTTATTTCGTATCATTTTTAAAGGAAATTGTTATCATGAAAGACTAACGTATGTACTTTATTATAATACCTTTGGCCTTCCTGTCCTATAAGGGACAATCTTATGCCACGAAATTAATTCAAATGACGAATAAATTTTTGTAAACCTATACTCTTGATTGCGTACTAATTTACATAGAAAGCATAGAAAAAGCCCATCACTGCCGTGGCACTTGTTGGGTTTTTATGGACGGTCAAGCTATAGATCCTGGCTACAGAGGAGTTGCAGCGGTGGGAACGAGAGGTTGGAATAATCCCGTATTTGCTAATGATAATTAGAAAAAGCGAGTTGTCGGACAAAAACGTAATGATAAGTTGGGAACAAATATCTAAATGCGAAGAAAAACCGAGTATAGTTCGCGTGAGCTTTACTTGTCTCTGTACGTGCAAAGGCACATAACGATACTGTAATGACTATCAAAACTTTTGAAAAACGAACAGTAGCGAGCCACCACACATGTAAAGCTCACTCGCCTTCGTGAATTGCAACAACTATAATAGATTAAAAAATACTCACAAGTTAGTACTCTTGGTGTCCCCCACAGATAACACAGAGCACAGATCCGCTACCAGGTTTTCGGCGGCGGCGCTGGCGGCGCGGCGGTCGCCCGTGACTAGACTCAGCCACATCGGCTGCAGGCGAGGCCCGTACATTAGGTCTGACATCCTGGACAACAAACGGCGTCTTTTAATATACAGGGTGTTTGGCGCATCGTGTGCCAAAATGATTTGGCAGATAGAATGGGTCATTTCCTATATTTTCAGCCCCCATAACACGTTCCATGCCAGGCGGCTACTTTTATATTAATTTTTTTAGTAATTTCACCAAAATACCCAAATCGCATCATTTAATTTCGATTAAAAAAAAACTACTAGGCGTAGCCTCAAAGTAAATATTTTGTTTTGACGTGCATTGATGTAGGGTTGCATCAAATCTAAATTTACTGGCAAATATCATCTAGTTTTTTTTAAATTCAGCTTTGAAGTTTTCCGAAAAGTTAAAAATGGACTGAACATTTAAGTTTACATGGCTATAAAAAAATAAATAAAAGAGATAGCGATCTTCGGATTTTATCAAAACTTCTCTAATCTATCCCCATTCAAACGGTATACTAATCCTATTTAAATAATAACAATAACTTCACAAATTCCTTAAATTAGTGCATTGACTCTACTCGGACTGATTTGCGAAATGTGTGTTTATAGCCCCTTTTTGTGTGAATAGCACGTTATTAAACACCTAACAGGTAAAAATTATTTATCTTATGCAATGTAAAAACCTTTTCCTTATCGTTTTTCAATGTGGATTTCTTGAATTTAAAGACGAAAATAATTATTTTGATCGTTTATTAATTATTACAAATTTAGTTCAAAATGACCGCCTCGGCAACGTATACACTCACGACATCTTCTTCTAATTTTGACTATTGTCGTATGCAGCCACATTTCTCTTTTTATTACTACAAAGACGTTTTCTACTCGTGGATTAGAAGAGATGGCCCTATACAGTGGCCTGCACATTACCCAGACCTAATTCCGTTAGATTTTTACATCTGGGGACGAGCTAAAGAACTGGTGTACGTAACGGATTCAAACAATAGAAGAACTACAACAATGAATAAAAAACGCCTTTGTAGTAATAAAAAGAGAAATGTGGCTGCATACGACAACAGTCGAAATTAGAAGAAGATGTCGTGAGTGTTTACGTTGCCGAGGCGGTCATTTTGAACTAAATTTGTAATAATTAATAAACGATCAAAATAATTATTTTCGTCTTTAAATTCAAGATATCCACATTGAAAAACGATAGGGAAAAGGTTTTTACATTGCATAAGATAAATAATTTTTACCTGTTAGGTGTTTAATAACGTGCTATTACACAAAAAGGGACTATAAACACAAATTTCGCAAATCAGTCCGAGTAGAGTCAATGCACTAATTTAAGGAATTTGTGAAGTTATTGTTATTATTTAAATAAGATTAGTATACCGTTTGAATGGGGATAGACTAGAGAAGTTTTGATAAAATCCGAAGATCGCTATCTCTTTTATTTATTTTTTTATAGCCATGTAAACTTAAATGTTCAGTCCATTTTTAACTTTTCGGAAAACTTCAAAGCTGAATTAAAAAAAAACTAGATGATATTTGCCCGTAAATTTAGATTTGATGCAACCCTACATCAATGCACGTCAAAACAAAATATTTACTTTGAGGCTACGCCTAGTAGTTTTTTTTTAAATCGAAATTAAATGATGCGATTTGGGTATTTTGGTGAAATTACTAAAAAAATTAATATAAAAGTAGCCGCCTGGCATGGAACGTGTTATGGGGGCTGAAAATATAGGAAATGACCCATTCTATCCGCCAAATCATTTTGGCACACGATGCGCCAAACACCCTGTATTTTTTTGTCATTACAACTTTTTTTCTGTGGCAAACCGCGAAAGATAAGAAAAAAAATTTTGGACTAAAACTACGATAGGCTGCATGGTTTATAACCCCAGCCTATAGCTTTAAAGCTTCAACCACACCAACGCGTGCAGATCGCCATCGCCGCATCAAAGACCAATGACAGGTCGCGCGACCCATGACAGTTCACGCGACCTGTCAATCCTGTCATTGGCCTATGATCGCGTCGGCGATAGCGATCTGCACGCGTTGGTGTGGTTGAAGCATAAAAGGAACACACTGATGATAGGGTAAACTGCCAGTCATTGGACAGTTAAGAAAGTTATTGGACAGTTATTTACTGAATTAAAAATAGCATTTCTATTTCAACAACTGAGAGATTCCGACTGATGGAGATAAAAGGGCGTATTTTTGAAGGAATATTCATTGTATTTGAAGGAATATTCATTTTAAGAAAATTCAAGGGTTGTTTTGCCCAATGACTGGCAGCGTCCAATGACTGGCAGCGTCCAATGACTGTCGGTTTACCGTATATCTATGGAGCCAAAACTTTTTATTGATCTGATATTTTTGGTCATTGATTTGACAAATCGCTTATTATATGGGAAACTAGCCTAGTCTTCTTATAGCGATCCATGTATCTATCACTCTTCCCCAAATCGGGATTCATCATTCATCATGTCAGCCACAAAAAGAGGCGAAAAAATTAAAATATTCACCCTTCAGAAGATTGACGTCATGTGATTCATAAACGGGAAATATCGTCTTTCTTTAAAAAGCTTCTCAAATACTGGGACAAACTAGAAAACAACTTCAAAGCGATTGTTTGCAGTTTTGAAAGAAAATTTCTTTCATCATATCTGTTAACATTCCGGAATTTCAATCGCACTATGAATTGGCGGACGTTCAAGTACGTAGGATTTATGATCTTCAAACATGAATGAAGACTTTCAGTATGTCACGTACGACTCGCGTAATAGGAAATGACATTATTTAGTTAGAAATAATTTAGCCCTTTATAACTGAAAACAATGCGAGGGCTTAGGGTTTATTGCGGTGCAAGATCTTGTGCACATAAACGTAGGGTGTCAATTGTTGCTTGCGTCATCGAGTGCATGGTTCATCACATGAGAAACGTTATCATTATCAGATGGTAAGTCAAATATGTCCACAAGAAGTGAAACTCGGGATGAATGACAGTAGTACCGATAGCAGAGTACAGATGCGATTCTTCTCCACCAAGTGCCGTCTACTGTTAGATAAAGGTCTTGGCCACGGATTTCCCCAACGATACTGCGCTGTCCGCATCATCGCAAATCGTACAGTCGATTGGTCGAATATAAATATTTGGCTTTTTTCGATGCGTAGTTCACGTGAAAGTAAATTTGGATGCTATCCGCTTTACAATAAAGTTCATATTACTTGCTTACCATCTAGCAGCATCACACGTAGCTCTATACAGGGTGGATATGAAACCACCACCCGCTCCCGCCGTCAGAGTTGCCAACCTCAGCCTGCAAACCAAGGCTTGCAACTGGGGCGAGTGTTCGACGCACCTCCGGACTAGCTCCCTGTAATACAAACCTTATTACAAAGACATACAGGCCACGATACCCGAGCAAATGTGTGAAAGTGTGTAAATAGAAATCATCGACATAGAAACAAAAAACTGTTGTCTTTTATGTTTAATTTGAGCGTGAAGTGTTACATTAAATGTTCAATGCCACTCTATTCGTCTTCTGTGTTTTGGTAGTTTCATTCAAGATGTTGTTTTGTTTAAGTTAATTACCAAAATATTTACTACAATATTTTCGAAAGTGATTTTCATAATATTCTGTATTTTTATAACATCCTTATTGGTAGAAATATCTGCTAGAATGATGAAATTTAATAATCACAGATTGGGTGCTAATCATGATTAGATACATTTGACCTTGGAATGTAATAATAATGTTATTACCAAACATGGAGCGAGCAAATGTTATAATAATATCATCAATCAATTTTGTTTGCCCACTAAATATTTTTGAGTAGCTTGACGCCAGAATAAGCACTAAAGATAGAAAAACGTACTACCACGCCCAAATTTACAGGATTACAAGAAATTCAAAATGGTATGTATTAACATTTTAATTTTACTTAAAGAACATAATGGTCGTAGTGAAATTTTTTGAAACATTAATTTCACATTCGTTCGCATGATTTATCAAACTATGTGACAAATTCAAATAAAATATTATGGTAACAGTTTTCTGAAACTGTCATACAATCTATTAATAACACATTATTACACAAAACTATGGGCAAACAAACACTAATGTATTATCTCATATCTATCAATGACTTGAATGTTTGTATGGCATTATGAAGTACATACATGATAAAATCTATACGTGAGATCTAATTGTTCCAGTATGACGTAAATAATCGTTTATTCAATACAAAGTTTACGAAAGAACAAACTATAATAGGTACAGGTATTTGATTTCAGATAAGATCTATTTGTATGTAAAAACATGAACGCGGCAAAGATTAACTTGTAAGCTTAGCATTGGGTAAAGCCATCAGGATTTTTTGCCTAATTCCCGACCAGTTACTAATGATACTTCCAGAGACCTAGACAATGTTTGAAACTTATTTTAAAGTAAGATTACTGACTTACATCTCACCAGCATCGCTGACAGTGAACAGCAGCGCTAGACCCAACTTGTTCTTCCTCTGAGGATTGGAAGCGGCACTGAGAAGACTATCGGTAGTGCCACTGGTCGAACTGCCGCTGTATACCTGCATTGGAAAACATTCTCGTCAAGAATCCTTCTCCTAGCATGCTAGTATAGCTAATGTAACATTTTTAACGCAGTAACACAACGGTACGAGCTAAGCCCCATAATATTACCATTATGTAAAAGCTAAAAGCATCGCCTTTCTAATTACATATAGGGTCATCAACTGAAACACTACGGTACTTAGAAGTAGGTCATTTCTTCACCGTAATGAGGTTTTTGCCATTCACAACATTGTAACAGCGATTAATTTAGATTTACACGCTTGTTTATTGTTAACATTGGCATTCATTCTTTTGTAAATATTCATGAGAAACAAATATAAAGAATTAATGAATTCAAAACACTAATATCAAAACTCATAATCGTTACCCTAATTAGTAAAGTAGTATTTACGATTTTAGGTCAAATTATTTTTCGGACCTAAAATGTAGCGCAGCGATTAATACTTATGTAACATACAGCTTTGTGGTAAAACAATCCTAATTATCTTATACGTAATAATTACATTAGCATACACAATCGGTTCTTGAAACAATTAGTTGGTGCAACAATTATCATCTTCCATAGGACGGCTTCACACTACTGCGATGTTAAAAACGTTCGTAGAATCCGAAAAATTTGACGAAAGACGATCGCCGACGTTCACTCTCATGTCGACTGAACCTTGAGTGATGACTATTTCCAGTACCTTAATTGCACTTGCAAGTCATTGCATTATTAGTTCAAATACAAATTGTGTGACCGCAAGCCAATGCCAAGCGTTTTAAAGGACGAGCATTCTTTAAGTCACTCTTTTATTTAGACTAGGAATATACTATTTGTAAATTGCCGCTCAAAATAATATCTCACAGTACAAAAACAAAAATTTGTTCTAGGGTTGTCTTATTTTACTTTGTTAATCAATTGTTTTTTCCAGAATTTCAACTGTTTAAATATATTGTGTACATTGGAATGGAGGTCGATTGTCCGACTTCTGGTTTCGTGGCGACCAGACATTTTCCCAAAAAAAAAAGAATTATTGTCAAAATAATCACGAATACTTGCACGGTCTTTTAATAGATAGAAATAGATGTAGCTTCTGTCAAAACTGATAACTGTATCATTTTTATTCACATAAACATGTGCCCGGGGTGTGCAAAAACAAACGTGCTCGCTCCTCCGTCGATCGCCGAACATAATCAGTGTGTAATCACCGTAATCAGGCTGTCAGTGGCCTGATAATGTCTCACATGACTTGATAGCCGATGCGGTCACTCATGTGATGTGCTGGTGATGCTCGTCACGCGCCTTAACCCCCTTACGAGATAACAGAGTGTAAATAAAACGCTTTCCGAACTTTAAGTGGTTTTAATAATATGACCAGGGGCCATATTCAAATCGAATCATTTAACTTAAAGGTATGCAAAATGTATGTAAATTGAAAGCGGATACGACTTTGATCTTTGTTAACCTCGACCTGATTAGGATTATTTGATTTGACTTTTAAATAATTCAGCTCAAACAATAAAATAATAAAATGAATAAATAACACTCCCTAGCGTACCCTAATCGAGAAAAAACAATAAGCACTAATGCTTAATATTACTAATAATAAAGGTAGGGAAGTCGAGAAGGAAATGCAATCGAGTAATTTATGTGCCCCTTTTAGAACAGCCTTTAAAAGTTGAGAGATTTGTATCGAAATCGTTTCGCTGTCACGGTTTAGTTGCGAAGGTGTGCTAGTATCTATGAGTATTTTTTTGCAAATCGGCACAGTACACTGACCTGCGAATCGCTGCTGTTGGCATTGCTGACAGCCGTGGGTATGCTGAGCAGGTTGGAACTCTGGTGGCCGAGCTCGAAGCGGGTGGCCATGTTCTGGAAGGTTCTGCGCTGCCAGCTGCCGTTGCTTGACGTACTCAGTTTACGGCCGGGCGGTGCTAGAGAGAACAATGGGTCAGATACCACATCCACTAAGTGTATGAGCTGCAAAAGGGATTATGCATTGCATCTGATCCGAATTCAATATAACCTACACACGTAATACTAATGCTGCTTCGGATCGACAATTTTGAAATCAGGTTATACCTTTATACCCAGGCGGTGCTAGAGGGAACAATGGGTCAGACACCACTTCCCTGAGTGTATGAGCTGCAAAAACGATTATGCACTATCTGATCCGAATCTTTGATAACCTACACAAGTAATACTGAGCTGCTACTTCATGTTGTAACATTTTTGGTTTTCATTTACATTATCATTCAGGTTGCCGGTGTCTTAAATCCTAGTGATCCACTGACATGAAACATCTAGAATTTTACTCCACGGGGCTTCCATATTTTATATTTTTGGGTCTATCTAGCGAGATGCCGACACGAGCGAATGCGACAGACCGAAAATACGGAAGCCTAAAGAACTTATCGAACTTTGAAAAACTAGCTCTATATTCAAGAGACCGGACAATAGCAACTTACACAATCTACTTATCGATTTTGGTATTGATATCAGAAAAGAGTATCATTAAATACTTACAATGGAAAGAGTAGATATCGTCCTGCGAATTCTTCCCGTCCCAAATATCGAACATGGAGAAATAGTCGCAGGTCGATCCCACGCTGCTGTATGGTGACAGATCCCCGCAGAACCCTGAGCAAATAAATCCATAGCTATAATACATGCAGCACATCAACCTATCCCAAAATTACAGATTTCCCCAATCGATTTGGAACCCTATTACTTAGGGCATAAAGTTTAAAATATGTTTTAAAATTTACATGTTGTACTAAATCGATCTGCTGACAAAAATCCAAATAAACACATGACTGCCGTTTTACTTTTATTTCAAACTCATTGTAATAAATTATTTTCGAATATCCATTCCATTTGTTGCAAAACCGCACCTATTACAAACAACATAAGATATCATTTAGTTTAGCTTGATGTGGTATCGTCTGCACCTAAACAGAAGGTTTAGAGCACAAGACTTTTAGTTGCAAAAGAATTAAGGCAACTTATCTTACTTAACAAAATAAACAAGGTTAAATCACGTGAATACCCATATTTGTAATGTTAAACTTTTTGGTAAAACCAATTGATAATTTTTGTAGACAGTATGACATGTTATATGTTTTAGAAAATTTCTGAGACGTCAATAATCAAATAAATTACTAAACATTAAAATTAGTTTGGAAATCGAACAACCAATTACTAAAGAATTTTGAAGTTGAAGACAGAATAATTATGAAGGTCACTTACCCGAATCTCCTCTATCCATGGAAAAGCTCAATGAAACCCCCTCCTCCCTCAAAGATGGAACGTTTAACGGTTTGGAGCCGTTCCTCATGTTTGCAGCGCTTGCTTCGCTGGTCTTCCGGTCTACCCGACTCACTTTGCGGGAGGTCGGCACGTAGAATACTTTGGTGCACATCAACCTGTGGTACATAAGATCAAATGTATCTATTCCCATATTTCCCATTCGTGGAAATTAGAGAATAAATAAGAAAAAACTGGACTTTGCTTGTGCTTAGGAGCTCTATTTTATTTATATTCTTGCTTCTCACTCTTCATATACGTATAAATATTTTGCACTCATAATTTCGTTAATCCGGCTCGAAGGACCATTTTGTTTGGAGAGGCTACTGATTTCGTTGGTGACAATTGAGGAAAAAAATTACATAAGAAACAAATGGTCTCGTTTCATTAATGTTGTAACTAGTCTAAAAGTAGTATTTTCAGTAAAAACATCAGTAGAAAATCAGACAGGCCAAAAAGGCGAAAAATAATTAAATAAATTCCAGTTGTCACCTTTTAGGTTCTTCCATGATGTGTATCTTCAGTGAGACCCTTTTACAGTTGACCGCCACCGCGCCGAATATCATCTCACCGAGAATATTAGCATCCGTCGCCGGGCCCTTGTACTGGACAAAGAAAAACAATCCATTAATATCAATTATATCCATTTATAGTGGGTACTATACTATCGAAAATAGGCATGGCTTTAGAAGATTAGAATAGCCTAGCCTGCGAGGATTTCGGTTTGTCACAGAAAGTATCACGCAAATATAAATTTTCATTCCATACCATAAGAATTTACAATACAAATTTCATCCCCCATTTCTCTCTTCTAGTCTTGGTCATAAAGGTCATATAAACATTTTTACCATTTCAAAAAATACTATCTTTACAAAGCTAATATTGTTTTGTTAAACTCGAGTCTTTCGTCTGCCGAGCGTGACCAGAATGGACGATCACAGAAAGGAGGAAAGTCATTTTCACAAGAAAATATTTCGTCATTCATTCATTCATTATGCAGTACGCACTAAATGTCAAAAAGTTCATTACTTTTCATCGTGCTAATAACAGTTAATGGTTTCTAAATTTAGCCAGATCATTGCCCCGTTACCTTCAGAAGTACTGAAAATATTCATTCATGTGTCATAATATGCTATGTAATATACTCTCTGACTAAGAAACACTAATATCGAGACGGTTACTGAATATCGTGAACTGGTAAAATATATCACCAAAATTCAAAATACTGGGCTTCAAAGGCATATAAATATTTATTTTAGACTAGAATATCACGCTATTCCATTTCTGTCGTCATAAACGTCACACATCATAATAAATTATTCTGTGACATGTCACACACGTTCGTTAGTGACAGAATAACCAACAGTTAGAAGTTACAACCATGAACTGGCTGATGGTGAGATGGAATTTAAACCTTACAGCATAGAACCAAGAACAAAATGTAAAAATTTCGAATAGAAATCTTCGACTATACCTACACAACACATACAGTGCCTAGCAGCTTTCTCTTACAGATTGTATCCCATTCGGCGAGAATATGGTGTGCAGATTTATTAATTGAATATTAATTTATTTGTAAGTTTTACGAATCATTATTAGGAATAGATACTACCACAGAATAATAATAAGTACTACGTACAGAAGTTTTACTTCGCGAAGGTATTTAAAAAAATGTATGCTCAATGTCATTAACAATATGGTGTAATTTAGACTGTCTCAAGAGTCAAGCACCATTTTGTTAACAAACGTCAGTGATCGGCACTGCGCCGAAGCTATAGGGCTGACTTGACTTCGGTAAAATGATGTGACGTGCGTGAGGTGCCAAACTGCGGAAAATGGCGGAGGAAATACATGATATGATTTAGCATGAATAATATTAACTACATAATTACCTCTCAGTGTCTTGAGGCAACTTAAAAAAGTACATTCTGTGTTTTTACTATTATTTAGGCAGTTAAATACTGCACAGTATTTAGTACACCATTTTCTTTATTTTCTTCCATCATACACAAGAATACGCCTGCGTAAGTCAATGTTCGCTCGTATGTGAGGCCTAGTCGAATAGTATCCTGTAGGTGGGCCATCGTGCGTGTTTTGTTTTCGATGTAAACTCGCGGAGATGAACAGGCCTGATACTACCCACAGATGTGTGTTATTGTAACAATCAGAATCTTAATTTTGAAATTCCCTAAAACTAGATTTACTGAATTTCAATATTTAGACAATTATTAACAAACTTCTTGAGTACAGTAGTACACAATTAATAAGGCTCACCGATGTACCTGCGCAGAAGACGAATTTAAGTAGCGCGGGAAATGCTATTGACCAATCGGGATACTCCACGCACGGCGCGTCTTCTTCCTGTGCCGGTATTGGTCCGTCGCCGCGTCATGTTTGCGCGCGCTGTGACACATGTTAGTCAGCCGCCATAGTCTAGAGTGCGTAGACGCGTTGCAGACAAAAGTACACTTAGTGGCAAAAAAAGTGTTTTATTTTTGTGAGCCTCCAATCTCCGTACATCTACACATTCACAATTCATTCATAGATTCAGCATTCACTCTTCTCACATTCGGAAATTCAAATATTTATTTGCCATTTAGTAGAGTACAGTATATAAAAGATTTTATGATAAATAAAATAAAGTGCATTATCGTAATTCGCTACAATTATATGTAGCATGCAAATATCAACATTTTTAAATTATGGATTAAATACATCCCACAAAAATAATCCTACTAATATTATAAATGCGAAAGTTTGGATGTCTGGATGTTTGTTACTCTTTCACGCAAAAACTACTGAACGGATTTTGATGAAACTTTACAGTATTATTGTTTATAACCCAGAATAACATAATATAGGCTATAATTTATGACGATCTATGACAAACTAAATCTCACGCGGGTGAAACCGCGGGCAAAAGCTAGTAAATAAATAAATACATATTAGACGCGTACATTGCTCCGATCGATCCCAAAGTATGTAGCAAAAGCACTTGTGTTATGGAAATCGGGAACAACGACGGGTACCACAAGTGTATTTATAATTTGTTTTTTAAGAAGTCTATTTATTTATTTAAATACTCTATTAAACTTTTTTTGGCAAAAAAATATTTTATTCCCAGTAATTCCGTTACAATTGGCCTGCAGTGTAATTATGAAATGGGCGGGGCTTGCGCAAGTGCGACGGGGAACATAATCGGAAAATTTTTGTCCTTGTCTGCGTGGCCGAAGATTCACGACGCGCCTTATTAAATGTGTACTACTGTATCATTCTAAAATACATAATACAAGAGAGAGAATATTGTTATACCTAATACATAAAATAGTTGATAAAAATGCAATTAAAAAGTGGAATTAAGAGCAAAATGACGATTTGTAAGAACTATTTATTAGTCTAAACAAATAAAGAAATTTTGACTTTGACTTTGAATAAATAAATGCAAAATGACGCGATGCATTCGCGTCGATTTATCTTATCTCAATTTATTTATTTAATGCTCAAAAGTCAACGTTTAAGTTCAAAGAAAGATATTAGCGAGTAACAGCGAATAACTTATGTTTATCTATTGAATTGACCTAGGTCAACAAAAAAGTGGATCAACATGTTAAAATGTTTTGTTTTTTGTTGGTGACTCTTTTTCTTTCTTTAGTTTCAAAGTTTAATAATGAATACTTGTCTGGTATAGTTTGATAAATTTAATATTTTAATGAAAAAAGGATGAAAGATAAACTACGGACTTTTCGAAGACCTTGGCCGGAGATGGCATAACGATACTACAGGTAATGACTATGACGTTCGTGCCTAGTGTAATAAATTTATCAAACCAGAGTAGGGTAGGCAAACATCACATAATCTACGGGAAATCCCCGAGCTCACTCAGTTGTTATCAAACGAATATCAATTACTTCCACCTGGAAACACTAGATATAGATGCGACTTATTGGATGTTATTCCGGGCAGGGACTGAGTAAACGTTAATCGTTGTGTTAAAATTTTAGACAACTTTTTCAGTAATAATTTAGAGATACCTAAGAAATTGTTGCATTTTTAATAAATTTTCACTATTAAGGGATTTAGAAATTCAAAATCACTTAAGTGTAGTTATGTTTTTTAAAAGTGTTTGTGTATGTTGCCAAATACCGTAGTTAAGTAGTGAGAATAAAATCAATAAGTAAATTAAAAAAATATTAAGAACTGGGATTAAGTTATTATTGGTTACAAAAGCTAACATGACATTGCACGTATTCTATTGTGATGATAACTTTCCAATACTTATTTACCGCTCCGCTCACGTGACTTCCGTTTGTGTTGCAAGTGTCATTCATTATTTATTTTACCCATTTGTTTAATAGTGTTGTTAATTAACCAGATAAAATGGGTTGATGATTTTGGTGTTGCGCTTTTTCCAGTAGAATTAATTCAAACAAATCGGCGAAACTACATACATAGTTTCATGATATGAAGAATTTAATAACAAACCAGCACCGGTAAATTGCCTATTTAATGACCCTACAAATATTTCACCCACACAAATATTTGTGATCCAAGTCAATTGAATATTAATGATAGATACTGGTTACATAGCACTGTGCTTGAAGGAAAATACATTAGATAAACAAGCGGATATGTACCTACAAATTTTATTTTTAGATAATACTAAAAATCGATGTTCCATTTACAGCACCTGTTAAGTAAAGCACTATATTTGGAACTTCTATCAACATGGTGTGTACTTTTAAACATATAGGATGCTAATGTCGTCCAAAAGAGAAGTTACGGATCCTTGTCACGTATTACAATTCCAAATCTGGCAACACAAATTAAACAATGCGAAAGACGTATAATGGATAATAATGAACTCAGCAAACATGGTCCAAATGCGGCCCATAAATTATCACATCTAACAGACGATAATATAAATATTGTTCCATGCACAGTTTTAGAATCGTTAACAGGGCATGTGATGACAATTAATTAACAGCGGGCTAAAGTTTCAGTCCCACGGCGTGGTTCATTCGTCCCACTTACAGCTTTAATCAAAAAGGCTAACGCTCAAATGGTCTAAAATTAGACTTTGCAAGTGTCTGTAAAGAGAACCGAGTCTTGTGACTGAGCAATGTGTCAATTGCGGTGGTATTTTTAAACTCGTATCACAATGTATAGTTTATGAATGGCAGACGTAATCTCCGTAATAAATACATCTATAAGTACCATTAGGTAGGAGTGGGACTAGTCAATAAGCCACGATTTGTAAGCAAACAAGTCGTTAGCGGTAACGGTATTCAATAAAGAATCAATAAAGGCATGAATCTGCTCTTCAGTAACAGCCTAAGAGGCGGGAACTTGATCTAGAACTAGACCGATCCTTAAAATAGCATAATCCAAGAGTATCGAAGAATCAGGATCTCATTAAGACCTTCCGAGGGAAGTTAGACTGCGCAACGAAGTTGATAGAAAATCGGAGAAGTTCGAGGCATAGACTGTTCTCCGGGGCAAAGCAATGACAGATGAAAAAAACAAAGGTAGCAAAAGATAAACCTGGTCAATGAAATATAAGTAGATAGAGACCAATCAGTTGCCTCGTCTCATTCTGTTTGCCATTTAGTGATAGGTACGTTTTCCAAAATATCCAGAACTGTTTCCATGACAATATGTTATGATAAATAGCAGAAAGTCTCATTTTCTTATCACAAAAGCAATAAAGCGATATCGGAACATTTTTCTTCTTTATTACTCGAAGCCTTGCAATTACGGTATACGGTTAGTGATAAATTAAATTGAGAAAGATGTCATTATTAATAGACTATGATTTGATCACCTATTATGATCTTGCAGTGGTGGTTTATAATTACCACTGAAAAAGCATTTATACCTGTTAATCTACTATTAAAATGACACGGACAAAGAAATCATTAATTGTTATGCGCAATCAAAAAATATAGAAATAACGATCGTAAAACTCAGGTAAAAAACCCACAGAATATTTGTAGAGCCTTAGATTAATAAAACCTAGATGGATAGTCTTCATACAAACGCTTCGTCAAGAGTGAGGCAAAAATCTTATGTCATTAGTGTCAATTTTGTTGGGGAGTGTAGACAGTGAAGGCGATTTTCCCGAAAGTAGGGAAATTTTTAATACGTTTTTAATTATTTTATAATTAACATAAACAAAACGCATCATGTACTTACTTATTTATTGAATTCAAACTACCTACCTAATAACAATAAGATAAATCGACTTAAAAGTCTCGATTTCATAAAAAAGGAAGTGTATTTGTACGGCGAACAATTGGGAAATAAATTTTCTTGTTACTGGTATCATTCCCGTATTTAATTTTAGAAAGCCAAATTCAAGCAAAATACGCGTCCTATTGTAGTACTTACTTATGAAATGTAACACTGGTCACTTTCTTTCGTTTTTCTGATGTATTTTAAACACCCTTTCACAGCACAAACCGTTTTAATTAATTAAAATTCGTCGGACGTGTTTACCAATTTTTCACTTTGACAGTTCATGTGACGTTTACGGGTGAGCCGTGCCGGCTCCCTAAAAACTGCCTCACCTTTCGTGCACTGACTATCTATCTAGGTTTTATTAATCTAAGTGTAGAGCGTAGAGGAGACCGAAATCTTGTGGAAATCTGAGGTGCAGGTAAAATGAGTTTTTAGTTTCTAAGGTTTTGACCAAAACCAGTAAAGGTAAAACAGTGACTTTTAGAAATGTCAAGGACAATAGATGGATGTTTTTTACGAGCTGGCGCGGCACGGGCAGAGAAAAGGCATGGCGAAGGTTGAGGCAAAAGCTTCAAATTTCACCAACAGTGACAATTGATGGAAAAAATGCCCCTTTGGCATGTTCAGAATATCTAAGACTAGCTTTCCGCCCGCGGCTTCGCCCGCGTGGAATTTTGTCTGTCACAGAAAAACAATATCGCGCGCGTATTTGCTCACCGTTTAGACCTACCCTGGACTACGACAAACATTTTAAAACCAAAATCAGCTCAATCGGCCCAGCTGGGTTCTATAAGGTGTTATTTTTTATACTGATCATACTTTACCAACGCATCTAATAAAATCATACAAATACAACCCAAGTGTTTTTAAAAAAAAATTCAGGCTAGTTTTCGAGTAAAACGACAAAGAATGTTTCGAAAAAAATAAAAAATAAATCATCCTTTGAGCGCGGTGAGTATTCGTTTACGCACTATCGTAGTAGCCGGCCGAGGGCAACGACCGCTGCCACGTGCCGCGCCGCGTGAGTCGGCCATATTGATATCGCTGCCAGTCGCTCCGCGCCCACAGCCCGCGCCGAGCAGCCGATCGGCATGCGGGAGCGCAACAACATAAATAATCGTCCCAGTCCGTCCAATGCGCCCAAACGTATTGCAGTGTATGTGCGAGTTATTACAATGCCGCGCTTGATCAATAACAAAACGCAGGTGAAATTATGTTTCGGGCACACTAACTGGCCGACGAGAAACATTGACGAGTCGAAAACCTTCACACCTTGCTTGTTTGGAGCCGCGCAGCGCTTCAGGGAGCGCAGCCGTATCCTGACTTGACGAGATCCCGTGCGCTTCGAGGACGAAATTCTGGATTTCAATTTCAATCACCGGCACAGTGCTGGCGGTACCCAGATGCGAGCGCCGCAGACGGCGGCTTTTGCGTAAAAATACGGAATGCCTTATCAAGGAGTTGTTGCCAGAGGGCCACGACCGCGACCGAGTTCTATCGATGGTTATTGCGGAAGTCTACCTAGGTACATACCTACAGTGTGATTTGGACAGATGAGTGCTTGTTTACGCGAAAGGGACTTTTTCCGTAAAAAAGTTAGTGCGCGAATTGTGAATACAACATCCGACGTGGTGTCTAGTGAACAGCAAGCAAGTGTGCAGCCCGAAAGCATTACCTCAATTCGATCGTGGCTAGATTAGACAGTGCAAGACAGTGTTTACGTGAACATTCAACAAAGGCTTGACGTTCAAAATGTATTGTGATTAGTGTAATAATAACCTAGGAACTTTAAATAACAACATTATAAATAGGTAAATGTGTGAATAAGTAAAATCAATGAATCTTAAGTGTGATGGCAAATCATAATTTAGGAATTAAAACCAGGAAAATTGATTAGTGAGTTTTATTTACAACACCTATTCATATTCAATATTAGGGTGCATTTCCACTGAAGCGAAGCGAAGTAGTAATAGGCCCTTATTTTCCTGTGTACCCTTGGCTGTTCCCTTGATGGTACAGTGGAAAATAAATTTTAACCGCTGTACCCTTGGCCGTAAAACCCAACCAACTTAAATTGTACACGTGACCAAGAGGACTAGCTTTTCTTGAATTTGGCCAAAAGACAAAAACAAATGAACATCGATAAAAACAAATGAAGTAACATGGATGTAGATAAAAGTAAAACCTAATTATAATTAATTAAGTACATAGAATAAAGACAATATTACGCCATTTTTAACCGACTTCAAAAAAGGGTACACATTTTTTTTTCTATTTATGTTCACCGATTACTTCGTCAATTGTGGACCGATTTTAAAAATTCTTTTTTTTGTTCGATAGCGTACATTTCTGAGGTGGTCCCATTGTCACCCAGTCAGGATCTGATGATGGGATCCTAGGGAAATCGAGGGCAACCCTCAAATTTTATAGGCACGAATATCGTTTTTCATATTTATTCTAAAGATATTCAAGTATATGCATCTGGTAGTCATCATCTAATGTTGATGAGGTGATGATGGAAGGTAAAACTCCTTAACGCTTAGGAGTTGGAGAATAATTCTTTAAATATTTTAGGTACGTATGTACATACAGTTGTATTACTGCAGGTTTTTTAGGTGAACTGATGATGAAAGGTCAAACTTCGTAAGTTAGGAGTTAGATGATACTTTTTAGTTACCCATAATTATTTAAAGTAGGTAGCCTGTATTTGTAGGGAAGATTATTTACACTTAAAATGGAAAACTATAGTCTCAATCTCATTAAACATAGGTACTGTCCATCTTCAGTGAGAAAAACAAGGACTAATCAACTAAAAAGCATGAAATAAATTAATTTTAACAAAAAAAATAAAACCTGCACTAAAAAGTAGAAAATAATTACATTATTTATTTATTAGGACATTTTTTTGTAAATTTTATCATGGAAGCTAATTGCATTGACGATGATATATACCTTGTTTTATTGAGAGGAATGGCGGTATTGTTTTATTACATGACGGTTGACAGTACTACAATTTTGACATTTCAGAAGTGGTACAGGAAAATGGCGTAATATTGTCTCTATTCTTTGTACTTAATTAATTATAATTAGGTTTTACTTTTATCTACATCCATGTTACTTCATTTGTTTTTATCGATGTTCATTTGTTTTTGTCTTTTGGCAAAATTCAAGAAAAGATAGTCCTCTTGGTCACGTGTACAACTTAAGTTGGTTGGGTTTTACGGCCAAGGGTACAGCGGTTAAAATTTATTTTCCACTGTACCATCAAGGGAACAGCCAAGGGTACACAGGAAAATAAGGGGTAATAGGTATGTACCTATCAATTTTTTATTACGTCTCTAAATAAATTGCGTAGGCATTACGAAACCGTAGATATTGAATTCCAATTTCTATCCTTTTTTAAATTTCTAGTTTAACGCGGATGATTCGCCTCGGTTCGTTGGAAAAGTCCCCCGCTATTACACTAATGAAAATACACTTATTTACCTACTTATGTGGCTAGATTTTGTTTCTCCCAGCGCGTAGTACCTATTAACATGACGTAACATCGTACATACTCACGAGTGATAATTTTTGGTAACGTAGGTTTAGTGTAATCTAACCTTTATGTGTGTGAACGTTGAATGAACGCGCGCGGCCATTGTTCGTACTCGTATGAATGAAATGAATAAAGAAAGAGAGAGAGGCAGTGAGTGAAGACAGGATGGTTGTAAAAATAATATCTTTTATTTGTTAGGAAAAGTCAAAAATAAAACTAGCCTGAATTTTTTTTTAAAACACTTGGGTTGTATTTGTATGATTTTATTAGATGCGTTGGTAAAGTATGATCAGTATAAAAAATAACACCTTATATATTGGCTCACATAAAATTCTAAATCCTATTCTTTGTCTTACTACCGATTTGTGTTCATAATAATCTCTCTTCATAATTTTATTTTTCATACTTTTTTTATTCATACATTTTTATTACTACCATCGGAGCTCATAACAGTTAGTAATCATAATTTTTTTATCAATACTGTTACTACCAAGAACCATTTAAAATACATAATTTTTATTTTCAGATCTTTTTTTCTTCATAACATTCATTGATCATATTATTGTTTAAATTAATAATGTTGTTACTAAGAACATACTTCAACTCATAATGTTGTTGTTCAGAATAATTTACTTTATAACAGACATACTCGTATCTTTAAAAAAATCATATATAATTTAATAGAGTAGATAAGCATGCAGAGCATGCAGCATGAAAGCAAGCATGCAGCATGCATTGGTATCTCCTCGTCTCCGGCGCTGCGGGATGTGCAGCCCTTCCGCCCTTGCGTAACGAGGCTCAGGCACCCACGCTTGCTTCCGCAGCTTCGGCTTTTTGGATCGCCATCGGCGCCTTACAGCGGGCGAGGGCTGCCCTCCCTCCGCGCCTCCGGCTTTTAAATTACACTCTAGGGGTAGGGCAGACAAGACTACGTGGAGTCGGTTTTGCAGCGATTCGTTTGTCACGTTAGTTTTGTGGCACAAAATATTGCCTGTTTTGGACGATTTCAAATTAATTTAATGTTAAAATACGATTTAATACGAATATAGACATAATGATTTTCAATAATATGGATAAATGTATACACTTATGAGTAATAAATTTATGAAAACAAATATTAGGATACATCACATTTATGAATATTATAGTTATTTATTCGAATGATTATGAGTTTCGATCATTAGTATAGAAAAATATATGAAAACAAATATTAGTAAAAAAACTAAGTGTATGATTAGTGATATTATGAATATCAATGATTATGTTTTTAAATATGTAGGTTTTAAATTTTTTATGAAGAATGATCATTATGGTATCAAATTGTATGAGAAATATTTTCGGACCTCCAATGATAGGAATTGAAAAGTTATGTAAGAAAATGCGCTACCGCCCAGCCGTTCTCGAGTTTTAATCAGACTAACGAACATCAATTCATTTTTATTTATATAGATAGATTTAAAGGCAGTTGTGATATTTTTAAGAAAAATTGACGGAATAGTAATAAAATAACCCTCCTTCTGGCGCAGTCGGGTAAAACAAAAGACTAATTACGCAACCCATGTATACCCATACGCAATCTATCTGCCCATAAAGTATGTCTAGAAAAGGAGGAGTGGAATAAGTCTACTGTATTCGTAAAGTTAAGTTAGAGTACACCCTAGGCTAGCTCGCAAATAAGTTATATTCAACCTTATTACATATACAGGCGTACCGGAAAAAGACAGAAATACAAATGAGGATCGCCCAGATCAGTAAACCGTGACGCTTAAAGGAAACTTATCTCAAAAGTGTCAGTTACGAAACATTTGACTTAAATAGCGCTTACTCAAGCTTCGCAAATAGTATAAAAGCATTGAATTCAGCTTTGAAAAGACACGTAGCCCGAGGGAATAGCGGTTCTCGGAGATTGGAGACCTCGCACCGGCAATCAGAACGGGAGACAACCGCACTCTGTAAAGCTTCAGCCAATTCGCCATCGCCGACGCGATCTGCACTCGTTGGTTTGGCTGAAGCCATGATGAAGCATATACCTCGGATTTTATTCAGTACTTTAGGCCCATTCCAGGGAGCTTATACACCAAGTTTCCATCAAGATTTTCTTTAAAAAAAAATTAAGTCCTTTCTCTCAATGCAGTATTAAGTTTAAAAACAACATCTTTCTTTCCTTATACGAATTTATAGAGTTATTAATGTCTACTAGACTTGCTATAACAAATACTATCCAAAAATCACTTACCAAGTAAGTCCATCCATCTGACACCTCCACAATGCATGGGAACTCCTCAACCTGTCTGTTGTTGACCTTGTCATTTTTGTTGGCAGCTACCTTTTCTATAGTAGATGAGTCAAACAGAAGCTTCCTTCCTCTCCAGTCGCACTCTTTGAACAGAAGCAATCTCACTTGCTCTGAATTGATCTGGCAAGACCTGAGACAAAATAATACCTTATTGTTTTACAATTTTGGAATTTGTAATATATTTGTTTTATACACCATGATAACTCAAATAGTCAAAAGTTCCTGTAATGAAGATTACTAGCAAAAAAATATAATTAATATGGCTAAAAATAGGTGCTGGAAGATATTTTACACATTTTTTTTTTGATTTGAACATTAAAATCTCATCAGTTTTATTCTCAGGCAAACATGTTCTATTTGTTGTATTCTATATCTGCCCATTGAGGTTTTAACAAAAATATTTTAAGTTTGTAAATTAACTTTTAGAGAAACATTAAAAGCAAGCAGCTTAGTTAGGGTCATATTTTAATTAATAGACCTTTGATGTGTGTATTTTCTTAACTGATTCCAATAAGAATTGATTGAAATTGATTTTAAGCAAACTTGATTACTTTACTTATACTTGGCTACTAGTACTACTTTATCACACATAAAGTAGTACTAGTAGCCAAGTATAACAAGTGAATAAACAATAAAAATAATAAGTTTAATAAGTATAAATAAGTAGGATTACATTACATAAATATTATAGCACTCACAATATCAGTACATTGACTGTTCACTACATTCACACAACAGTAAAACAATGGTTGTGCAACCTATAGTATGTACAATGGGACAATCTGTGTTATTTGATATAGTAACAAATGAGCAAATTAATCTGCAACATAGGCTGGCAACATTCAGTAGTTGAATTTTATATAAACTTTCTCCTTTAATTTGTCACCATTCATGCTAATTTATCATGATTTAATTCATGCCTACATGATTATTTGTCATCTTTCAATAAAAAAAATTTGATTGAATATGGTTAGATAAATGTTATTGTTTTAGAGTAATGAGTGTAATATTCTTTACTGAAAATTGCAAGGGACTGATCTGTAGCAAGACAAATGCATGTGCCAACAAATAAATTGATTGTATTACCCTTCTTATTAGATCCCAATTGGCAAATTCTTTGTCATGACTCTTGCTAATAAGATCTCTGATTTACAAATTACCAGCGGACAAAGACAAGTTTACACCGCTTCAAACTAACAAGCACAAAGTTTAATAGGCTGATCAAGTGGAAGCATACATTTGTACAAGGTAGACTTAGCTAGATCACCACCTCAACAAATCATGATCAAAATCTCTACATGTGAGTTCAACATTACCTAAATTTCATCTTATTTCATAGTCGCTATTTTTCACACAGCCGTTTATCAATAGCAAAATGTTTACAGGAGAAATCTGTGTCACATGCACTCACTACCCAAACACGAAATCACGGCAATGTTTTCACTAAATGCACATCGGTGGCCGGATGACAATCGACGATCGTCCCTAGTGGAATGTGCGGGTGTACTAATACAACTAAGTTTGAATGTAAATAGTAAGTAAACAGTGAACGCGCCCCGCCCCTCTCAAACGACACGACCGGGCGGCCGCCTACGCCCGCGGCCCGCGCCCCGCAGTCATATGCTCGCCGCTCCGCCAGCATCCCGTGCGTCACCAGTTCCGACGCAAAGGGTCATGGAGCACCCCGGACACCAACACTGACCGATCATCGTGCGTCAACCTCTCTTCCGCACGCCGCACCACTCAAAAATAGACTTACATGAATGAAAGGCATTCTATGACGTACCTGGCCCGATTTCGTGATCCGCGATGATCATTGTCCAGTTTTCTCTTTATTGAAAAGAATTTGTCGAACAATGCCATTGCGTCACCAGTAACATATCACGAAGAACTTCGTCTTCGATTCACCAGGCATCTTTGATTTGTTAGTTTTTTGTGAAAATCAAAAGTTTGATCATCTTTTCCCCAATTTTTCAAACACTTTTTGTAAATAATTTGACAGATCACGTGCGAAAAGTCATATGATTGACCATAGACAAAAAAAAGTAATTTTTTTAATGTCAAGGTCAATGAAAGTGACAGCGTGAGTTTTTTTTTGTTATTAATCTTCTTCTTCTTAATTTTGAAACAATGCAAAATTATGAGACTTCGAGCGTAAGTTAATTCCTTAATTTTAATAGCAAAATGAGGTAAAATAATGTTGGGACTTGGAATGCATTATGTTGGGTTCCAACACTAAAACTCATTCATTCCTTCATTCGTTCGATCTTGTGACGTATGTATTTTGAGCGCCTTTCGCGCCCAGTAGCGTTTCGTACTCCGGCCATTACACTTGTGATTGTGTGTATTAAACTGTGCAGACCTGGCAATAAACTTAATTAGTGAAACCACGGCCTTTCAATAATCAACACCTACAACAACTTCGCTGCCCTACATGGTCCTTCGAGCTTCGAACTGCCTGGTCTGCACCATTGTGTATAAAGTGGGACAGGAGCCGCATCATCGCGCAACAAAACTCCTGCGTTGTGCCTACATACACGTGAAAACTGCATTCACATAGTGCCGATAGTGCGCATCAAGAAATCGCACTCATCATAATACAACGGGAGCCGCATCATCGCGCAACAGAACTCCTGCAATTGTACCTACATACAGTGGAAACTGCATTCATATAGTGCGCATCAAGAAATCGCACTCATAATACAACGGGAGCCGCATCATCGCGCAACAGAACTCCTGCAATTCACACATAATACAACAACGGGAGCCGCATCATCGCGCAATATAACTCCTGCATCACCTACTTTTGTGGAATTTGCATTTATCTGCATAGTGCGCATTAAGAAACACGCACTCAATACTGCAAGAAAAATCGTTCATCGTATGCAAAACCAGCAAATTGCAAGATATCAAGCAAGTCAGTTTTGCAACAATCATCAAACGTCATCAAACGCCATCAAACGCAACCCGGCATTCCCGGCAAGACGGCGGGTTGGGGGGCGCCGGAACACGAGGCCAGCAACAAATTACTTCACGAAGTGGGCGTGACATCCATCTTCGCGCTGCCTGAAGTTCGCGCGCGCATCGAGGATTGGCCAACGCACAACATCGTTCGTTCTCTCGTCGGTCATCGTTCACTTGTTCGCTGCTGCTTCGGCTGTTTCCGCTGCCATCTGTCAACGCTGTTTACCGCCGACGCCATTTGCTTAGTGTGCAGTGCTATTGTTTTTAAGTCGAAAGACAACTCGTGCAGTGATACTCGTAGTGTGTAATTTTAAGCCACATAGTGATTTATAGCATTTGTATTTTCTTGCATTTGACAAGTTTTGACAATGGAGCTGAACGAGCTAATAGCCGCGCGAGGCTACGTAAAAGGTACGATTACACGATTAACTTCACTTGTTTCGACACCGCAGTCAGTTAAAAACTTGTCTAAAGAAAACTTAATGGCTAAGAGGCAAAAATTGATCGACTCCTTTAGTCAATACGAAAAGCTAAATATAAAGATTTTAACCATCCAACCAGAGGACAAGGAAAATGTCGAACTTTTTGAGGAAAACTATTACAACATCATTTCAGTAATTGACCAAGAACTTAACAGCCGTGATAATAGGAATCACTCAGCTCCAATGTCCAAATTGCATTTACCACCAATTGATGTACCAATATTTAGTGGTAAGTTCTCGGATTATGTACCATTTAAAAACTTATTCCACTCATTAATAGATCAAAACGATTCCATTGACAATGTTCAAAAACTGTATTACCTTCGATCATATTTAAAAAATGAGCCATTAGATCTTGTAAAAAACTTACCCTTGACTAGTGAAAGTTACAGTCAAGCAATTAAAATTATTGAAGACAGATACAACAACAAACACAAACTCGTTAATGAGCATATTTGTTTATTGTTGGATCTTAAGCCAATCACAAAATCCACGGCAGTTAATTTAAGAGAATTTGTGTCCAATGTAAAACAACAAATATCTGCTTTAAGTAATTTGGAGCCAAACGTATCATTTTGGGATGCTATAATATTATGTATTTTGTACCGCAAATTAGATGCATACACGTCACGTGCATTTCAAATGGAAAGAGATGCCACGAAGGAGCCAACTATCAACACCTTCCTTGAATACTTGGATAAGAGAGCGCTGGCGCTTGAGAATGCTGATCCGGGCTTCCACGGGCAGCAACGCCAGCCGCAAAAGGAGCAAGGCAATGCCGTTGGTAGAATGGTAGCCTACACAGCTGTGCAGGAGCCTACATGCTTATACTGTAAGTTGAAACACAAACTTTATTTATGTAACAGTTTTAAATTACTGCATGCAAATGACAGAATTAAATTTGCCAAGGATAAAGGCCTGTGTAATATTTGTTTGGGGGCTCACACCGGAAAATGCAAATATCATTTTCGGTGTGCAGAATGTAAAGAGGCCCACAACACATTGCTGCATTGCAGCGCACATAAGAGTAATAACTCAGATAAAACTCATACGGCATCATCATCTACTGCTTCCCTAGCAGCAAGCAATAATAATAATAATGATGTACTTTTACCCACAGCTAAAGTCAAACTTATTGCTCGAGATGGTACTGAAGTTTACTTAAGAGCCCTACTAGACAGTGGGTCCCAGCTGTCCTTTATCTCACAAAAGGCAGTAAGGCTGCTTGATCTGGACCTCACCGATAGCAATGTCAAAGTAGTGGGCATAACTTCAACACAGACAAAGTTAAAGCATTGCTTACCTTTAGAGATTTACTCAATAACTTGTCCATATAAAATTTCAGCCACTTGTCACGTTGTTGATCAAATCACATGCAATTTACCTCAACACAAATTTAGTGCATCTGACATATTGATACCTAAAAATATTAAATTGGCTGATGATCAATTTAATATACCAGCTGAGATTGATGTATTAATGGGAGCGGACGTATTTTTCCAGGTGCTGCTGCCTACAGAGCTGCCGGTGCTGCCTGAGCGCCAGCAGTCTGCATCAGAGGCCGGCACTCCGCAACCACATCTTATCAACACTTATTTTGGATACATAATTGGAGGTACCCTACCACATATTTCATCTAAGGTCTGCAACAAGGTAACGTTAAAGTGTACTACTTGTGAGTCTGACATTAATGAAACCTTAAGTAAATTTTGGAAGACAGAAAGCGTTCCTCAGATCTATGATGAAAGGTCATCAGAGCAAGAGCTCTGCGAGTATATTTTTAAAAGTACTGTTCAGATAAAAGAAAATTGTTTTGAAGTCTCTTTACCTTTAAAATTACCTCTTGATGAAATCAATGATGCACTAGGTGATTCCTTTAATTTTGCTTTAAAAAGGTTTTTAAACTTAGAGAAAAGGCTGCATAATGATCCATATCTTTTTATTGAGTACCAAAAATTTATTCATGATTATATTAACTTGCAACATGGCCAATATGTAGATATTGAACTGTATGAATTGAATAAAAATGCAGTTTATTTCTTGCCTCATCATGCAGTTTTAAAGCCTGACAGTAAAACTACTAAATTGCGTACAGTTTTTGACGGTTCAATGAAGACTAACAAAAAGGTGTCTTTAAATGATTTGCTTTTGAATGGGCCGACTGTACAAAGAGATTTGTTTGAAATTTTATTACTGTTTCGTTTTGGCGATTTTAACTTTACTTCCGACATAAAACAAATGTTTCGAAATGTGCGTATTATACCGGAGCATGCTAGTTTGCAAAACATACTATGGAGGGATAGCCCTGATGAACCTATTAAGTGTATAAGATTAGACACGGTTACTTATGGGTTAAAGAGTTCAAACTATTTAGCAACTCGCTGTCTAAAAGAATTAGCAATGCAACATAAGCATACCTATCCTCTGGCTTCATTTATTATAGAGAACTGCACATATGTTGATGATATCCTGTATGCAAATAATAATTTAGATATTATCCTAGAGGCAAAATCACAACTTCGCAAGCTCCTAAGCTTAGGTAGTTTTCACACACATAAATGGTCATCCAATGATAATAGGGTACTGACTGACATTCCCTCAGCTGAACGCCACTTTGATGATATAGAGCTTCAGCAAGACAACTGCCTGTTAAAGACGTTAGGTTTGAAATTAATAGTTAAAGATGACAAGTTCGAAATGTCTTGTCCAGAGCCATATAATAATAATAATTGCACAAAAAGAGACATTCTTTCATATATTGGGAAAATGTATGATCCCATGGGATTTGTTAGTCCTATAATTGTGCAAGCAAAGGCTATCATGCAAAGGTTATGGGCTTCTAAAACCGCCTGGGATTCCACGCCTGATGATGACATTAGGCATGCGTGGCATGAGTTTTCCGCTGCATTAGCTATGATGGAGCCAATTTATATTCCTAGAAATATACATGTTAATAATACAGATAAAATTGAATTGATAGGATTCTCAGATGCATCCAGTTCTACGGCATATGGATGCTGCGTGTACATGCGAGTTACAGATATTAATGGTAATGTAAAAATGCAATTGCTATGTTCAAAATCGCGCATCAATCCGCTTCAGGACAAAAACAAGACTGTGCCGCGCTTAGAGCTTAACGCAGCCCTGCTACTCTCTATTCTTATGTCAAAGGTCTATTGCACGCTAAAATTAATACATAATATAAACAATGTTTACTGTTTTACTGATTCAAAAATTGTACTCGCATGGTTGCACGCAGAACCCATGTTACTTAATGCATACGTCGCGAACAGGGTTAAAGCGATTACCAAAAATCTATCTGTTTGTCGCTGGCTTTATGTAAACACTGAAAACAATCCTGCGGACTATGTAAGTAGGGGCGTTTCACCCAGTGAGCTTCACGATTGTCGCATGTGGTGGGATGGGCCTGAAATTTTGCTCGATAATAAATGCAATTTTGACTCTGAAATAGATTTACCTGCAGACTTACCTGAGACCAAGTCCGGGTCAGCATTCTCTACCAGTCAACTCTCCACATACACGGGTGACATTTTTGACCATTTACGTAATTATTCTGGCATACACAAGATGGTACGTACGTTGGCTTATGTATTGCGGTTTGTAAACAACATAAAAGGTGACAAAATATCTTACAATTATTTGTCATCTTCTGAATTGAATAATGCTTTATTGTTGATAATTAAGAATGAACAAGAGTTATATTTTAAGGACGAAATTGCATGTTTAAGAAATAATAAACCTGTTAAGGGTCCCTTGCAAAGTCTATGCCCATTTTTAGATTGTAAAGGCATTTTGCGTGTTGGCGGCAGACTACACCATTCTAATATTCCATATGCACATAAGCATCAGGTTATTTTGCCCAAAAAATGTCATATTACTGATTGTATTATAAAGTCTGAGCATGAAAGACTGTTACATGCGGGACCGAAGCTATTATTGTGTAATTTAAATCAAAAATTTTGGATTACAAACGGTTTAATGTATGTTAAGAAATTAACTAAGGATTGTGTATTATGTTTCAGACACAAGGCTAGTGCCTCCAAGCAGTTGATGGGTTCCTTGCCAGCCGATAGAGTGACCGCTATGAGTCGCCCCTTTGAAAAGGTTGGAGTGGATTTTGCTGGGCCTATAAATGTAAAACTTTCGCGCGTGAGACGCTCCCTGGTGGGTAAAGGCTATATCTGCGTATTTGTATGCTTTGCTACAAAAGCGGTTCATCTTGAACTCGCATCAGATCTTACCACAGAAACCTATCTAGCGTGCCTCAAACGACTTATCTCTAGAAGAGGGTTGCCCAGGGAAATCTACTCTGACAATGCTAGCACCTTTAAAGGCGCACGGAACCAATTAGCTGAGCTCTATTCACTGCAGGCATCTGGTAGTCACCAAAATAAAGTATGTCAATTTGCTGCCAATCAAGGCATAAACTTTCATTTTGTTCCGGCCTACTCGCCTACATTTGCGGGACTTGCAGAGGCTGCAGTGAAGAGCACTAAATACCACTTAAAAAGAGTGTTACAATCACAATTGTTAACTTATGAACAGATAAATACAATCTTAATTGAAATTGAATGTATATTGAATTCAAGACCACTTATTCCATTGTCGTCAGATGTAAATGATTTTAGTTACTTGACACCGGGACATTTTTTAATAGGAAATTCATTAACAATGTACCCTGAAAATGATGTAACAAATATTCCTTCTAACAGACTTAAATTTTGGCAGCTATGTAATCAAATTAAACAATCATTTTGGAAAATGTGGTACAAGCAATATCTTAATAGTTTGCAAAATAGGCCTAAATGGCTAGATGTCTTACCCAATGTAAAGGTAGGCACAATTGTAATTTTGAAAGAGGATAATGTACCTGTAATGTCTTGGCCCATGGCTAGAGTAACTAAGGTTTTTCCTGGTCATGATGGCCGCGTAAGAGCGGTAGAAGTAATAAGGTCTAATAGAAAGAGCCATGTGCGCTCTATTCGTAAAATCTGTATCCTACCTATAGATGATAATAATTAATTATAAGTTAATGTTAAGTACTAACTAGGTAACATAGTGACAAATAGGTTGCCTTGTAGCTTTGTATTCCTTTTTTTTTGTGTTTATCCTTTGGACATCGTTGTTCATTGAGTAGTAACTAAGCTTTGTATAAGTAAAAATGTATTCACCTTTCATATTAAAATTAATATCTTATGTAAGTCCATACATAGTGTCACAAGTTCCTTTTTTAATGTATTAAAGATCGCTGTTATTGGTAATTGTAACTTGCTTATAAATAAGAGTTCTCTCCTTTTGTAGAGGTGGAGCATGTTGGGTTCCAACACTAAAACTCATTCATTCCTTCATTCGTTCGATCTTGTGACGTATGTATTTTGAGCGCCTTTCGCGCCCAGTAGCGTTTCGTACTCCGGCCATTACACTTGTGATTGTGTGTATTAAACTGTGCAGACCTGGCAATAAACTTAATTAGTGAAACCACGGCCTTTCAATAACAACACCTACAACAACTTCGCTGCCCTACACATTATCTGTACCATAGCATAGACTATAGAGTCACGTTTCGTTTCACGCATATTGATGTTAACATGTTGTAACAAAACAAACACAAACGCGTGTAATGAGCCGCATGTGTCAATCATCAATCAAAGCAAAATAAAAATAAAAAGTGAGTGATTGATTTTTCAGGTTGTTTTTTTATTCTCCATTGTCAGACGTGAATTAATTCAAGTTAAGAGAGCAAATAGTCAGTGTTTACCAGCCCGCCTAATAGAAAACTTCATCTAGTCACTAATTTCTGTAAAAAGAATACAATGACCGCTTGTAGTGAAATCTTTGGAAAATTAGAAGAGTTCAAAACATCTGTTTCTGAATCACTACATGAAATTTCTGAACTCAATGCGACCTGCAAAGTTATGCTTGAAAAATACCTGAGGGACACGGCTTCTTTGGATCACCTTGCAGCTGTTAGAACACAGGCTGTAATAGACTACATGTATGAGCAAGTGAACATTGGAAACTGGAAGGAGGTAAAGCCTTATCTCAGGAAAACGATAACCATCGCGTCGTATATAAAGTTGCTGGCTATCACGAAATCTTCTGAGAACGCGACCGAAAGCTTAGTCAAGGATCTGTTCAAGATCATTGACTTTGGCATACTGTTTGGATGCCCTGTAGATGGAAACCCTGATTTATTGCAAACATGCGCAACACTACTGAGTTCATTTAATTTGATCACACATGATCTGAGTGAAACTTCTAGTCAGAATCAAGGGACTGTTGAGGTTGATATCACAAAGTATAATGCACAACCAATTGAGGTGATAGATTGTCCTAGCATGGAGAACTTTTACAGAAACTACATACTAGCAGAGAAGCCAGTTATATTAAGAAACTGTATCAACCACTGGCCAGCGTTGAGTAAATGGCGAGATCAAAACTACTTCATAAAACTGGCTGGGCCCAGGACTGTTTCAATCGAAATTGGGCGTGATTATACAGAGAAAGATTGGACCCAAAAGCTGATGACAATTGAGGAATTCATTAAGGACTTTGTCTACCAATCAAATGGCCCCACAGGCTATCTGGCCCAATATCAGTTATTTGAGCAAATTCCAGAACTAAAGAAAGACATTGCAGAGCCTGAATACTGTAGCTTCGCTGACACTAACGAGGCAGTTGATATGATGGCGTGGTACGGACCCAAGGGCACAATTTCTCCACTGCACTATGACCATAAACGTAACTTGTTCACTCAAGTTGTTGGCGAAAAACAAGTATTCTTATTCTCTCCTCAAGACACAGAGAACTTGTATCCTCATGAACATGAGTTGCTACACAACACAGCACGAATAGACCCTCGGTTCCCTGATTATGAAAAGTATCCTAAATACAAAGACGCTAAGGTATACTGTTGCGTGCTGCGTGCAGGACAGATGCTGTACATTCCTCCAAAATGGTGGCATTATGTGGAGTCACTATCAATAAGTTTCTCCGTAAGTTTCTGGTGGAAGTGAAACTGCAAGAAGTTTCCGTCAACTTGGTGACTTAGGATAAGCAGAAAAAAGAGGTGTGTACATATTTTTGTTATTCTGAATAGATATTCTTACCAAACCATTTATTCTTATTGGACTATACTAATTACACTCATCTTTATGCCTCCAATTATCTTGGATTTTGTTAATAACTGATCTAATTAATTAATTCATTATCTAAGACCTAAGTCATACAATGAACTACCTAAATCTTAAAATAGTAAGACACGGGTCCTAACGCGACGTTTATTAATGACTTACATGATGTATCCACGGCATGATTATGTCTTACTATTTTAGTTGAAATGGAACGCGAAAGTTTAAAATCCTACCTAAATCTTAGTTTCTAATTAGGGACAAATCAAAGTGACTATAGTCTTTTACAAATGTAGAAGAGGTAGTTTTATTCTTATATTATTTGTTACGTAAGAAAATCAATAACAAAAATAATTATTTGTATTCATTGTTCAATGCACGACCAATAAGCATTCTTCTGACTTCTGATGTGCCTGCACCAATTTCATACAGCTTGGCATCCCTGAGCAGTCTGCCGGTAGGATAGTCATTGATGTAGCCATTGCCACCTGAAAAACAATGATTAAGGGATTAATAAATTTAATAAGCAATAAACATTTAAGATTGCACCCATATACCCTTTCATAACACAGTTCTTTCAAAGTTTTGTAGTAGAAGGCTATTGTTTTCTATAGGTATAATCAAAAATTTTATAGAGGCCCCGTAGCCTGATCCTTGTCAGTTGTCGTGACCTTGGAGCCAATACGGAATGCATGCGCATATAAATAAGAATGACGCGCATTTGGGATAACGAATTCATGCAGTTTGATACAAAACCCTTATCAACATAATTTTTATAAAGCATCTCTGCGCAATAAACTGGATAATTCACGCGCAGTTCTTGTTATTGACGTGTTTTTAATGCTAAAACTGTATCAATAGAACTAAGTGTTCTTTTCTTTATCATAGAGAAAAGTAGTAAACTGAGATAGACAGTCACCAGCAGATCAGCTTAAAACTACCTACTTAAGAAATTCAGTTCAGGGAATATTGACCTTTCCCATAATATTCGTACGTTATTACTTGTAGGTACATCTCTTTATGATCGTATTTTAACTGACGATAAAAGCAGGTCTTTTTACATAATCTGTCTATAATCATGGTGCATATTAGATCTACAGTTCGATCGCAAATTAGAACCAGGAAGGGTAATTAATCTTTACTTCTATACTAATCTATACTATCTATACTAATATTATATGCGAAAGTGACTCTGTCTGTCTTGCTTTCACGCCTAAACCACTGAGTTGAGTCCCGGGAATGGACATAGGATAGTTTTTATCCCGGTTTTTGAGACAGGGACGCGCGCGATAAAGTTTTTCTGTGACAGACAAAATTCCACGCGGGTGAAGCCGCGGGCTGAAAGCTAGTCTGCTATAAAAATACCTAGTATCTGCACAGCATCTAGCGCCACTTGCGTCGCCTTCTCCGCGCAGTACAGGATGACTCCTGCGCAATCCTTGCTGTTGACGTGCCCCTCGTCGCATGCCCTCGCCACGTTGTACAGGTAGCTCCGGCACGCACTTAACGTCGTGTACATGTCCGCCATTTTACCCTGAAATTGTACATAGTGACGGTTTAAGATTGATAACTTAGTGCCAAACTTCGGGGCGTGGCATAGAGCTCGTAGGATGGATGACCGTTGCGTCAGTAAGTGCTCGAATCACAACTACGGACCGGAACACAGTGTAGGCAAGGCTTTTACTCGGTAGACCGACGATCTGAAGAGGGTCGCGTGATGCGCCTAAAGGTAAAGGTGGGCTTTTTTTTTGAGACAGTGCATAGGCATGCGTAAAATTTCTTGTGTCTACGTCTACTTGTTAGAACGCAACCTTTAGAAGGCTTTAGGTTCAAAAGATTACGTAACTTGAGATCACTCCCCTAATCCTAACTGATTAAAATGCTAAGGCAGTCCACGGTAACTTCTGTCTTTAACAAACTTCACGATATCCATCTAGATTTACAAGTTTATTGCTCCAATAAAAAACTTTAAAGGGATTGACTAAACGAATGCGAAAAACTATCACGTTGAAATGCAGCTATGAAATAGTCACAAACCTGTAGCAGCTGGAATTCCCCGATATTTTTTCCGAATTGTTTCCTAGTGTGAGCGTACTGGAATGCAGCGTCTATAGCCGCTTGCATTATCCCTACTGGTCCTCCAGCCAGCACCAACCGTTCCAGGTCTAAGCCCGACATGAGGACGTAGACTCCTTTGTTCACTTCGCCAAGAACGTTCTCTGCAGGTACCTGTAATATAAATTGATTTTCTTATAGGCATTTAAAATGTTATTTTTGTATGTCTTTCATTTAACCTAATCTATCAGGTCAAACATGCAAAGACCCCGCGCTGTAGTTGCAATCACGGAACAATACCTCATTATTTCAGCCATAGGACGTCCACTGCTAGGTTTCCCAATGTGGAGCTCATTGCGGCCTGCATCCAGCGCCTTCCTGCGCCTGCTACCTTTACAAGGTCGTCGGTCCACCTTGTGGGTGTACGTCCTATAGTATAAGATCCCGCTATACAACGACCTTCACCGAGATGCTTATTTGATGAAACATATTTTATATTCAATTTAACATGTCAATAATTATATTGCTTAAGGGTTGCCTAATAAATTTCAGTCCAGGATATGATTAATTAATCATTAAAAATAGATTTTTTTTAAATATTGCATCGGTTTGACTATTGAACAAACTCCATACCAATCGAAAGTATGAAGCCCATAGAATAATTATGCAAACGTTAGGTTGCCTATTCTTTTCCAGTCATAACTCTCGGGTTGCCAGGTATAAACAGGTAAATTGATAGAACATTTTGCACCGGTCTGATTATTTAATCAAATTTAAATGAAAATAAAGATGATGATGAAGTATGGCAACACTGGAAAATGTTGTTTTTCCAAACGATACTCCTCAGCAAACTACGTAATCGCTCTGTACAACTCGACTTTCCCAAATGTTGCCAACTGCCCAAAAAATGCATTTGAAAAATCAGAAATCTGAAACTTTTTACAAAATGACCGCTCACTCGGTCGCCATCTTGATTTTCTGAATTTTCGGATTTTTCCCATAATTTGGGTCGTATAACCGACCAAACCCCATTTTTGGATTTTTTCTACCATATCTCCTTCTGTCCGTCCTTAACTTTAAAGACACCCATGTCGAAAAAAAATACTTTTCCCCGTAGCTGCCAGTGTTGCCAGGTGATCGAGATGAAAATGGTCAAATATCATTTGCACGACCCTTTTGCAGGAGGCGTCATCCAAATTTTTGACCGGAAGTCGTTATTTCCACTTTCGACATTTTTGGACCAAATCTCCCAAAGCATGGAAACACTTTAGAAATTTCTTCACCCAAGCGATACCTCTTGACAAGACACACAAACGCCTCATACAACTCGTCTTTCCCAAATGTTGCCAACTACTCGAAAAATGTCACCTTTCAGTTTTAATTTCACTTTACAAAATTCGACAACCGTCATTCAGGACTGATTTTTCGCAGGCAACCCTATACCACCGTGTTCATAATGAAATAATCTTTATTTTCATTTAAATTTGATTAAATAATCAGACCGGTGCAAAATGCTCTATCAATTTACCTGTTTATACCTGGCAACCCGAGAGTTATGACTGGAAAATAATAGGCAACCTAACGTTTGCATATTCTATGGGCTTCATACTTTCGACTGGTATGGAGTTTGTTTAATAGTCAAACCGATGAAATATTTAAAAAGAAATCTTTTTTTAATGATTATTTAATCATATCCTGGACTGAAATTTATTAGGCAACCCTTAAGCAATATAATTATTGACATGTTAAATTAAATATAAAATATGTTTCATCAAATAAGCATCTCGGTGAAGGTCGTTGTATAGTGGGATCTTAGACTACTACGCTGCGCTTTCTAGTACGTAGCCTCCATTCCAGAACCTTGCTGCCCCATCGGCCGTTAGTTCTACGTACTATGTGCCACTTCAGCTTGCTATGGGGCTACGTCAACGACTTTAGTTCGTTTACGGATCTCCTCATTTCTGATTCGATCTCGTAAACAAACACCGAGCATAGCTTCATATAGCACGCTGTGCAACTCTGAACTTATTTATAGGGCCTCGTTTCTGATTTCTGAGCCGTATATCACTCACTGGTAAACAATACCTACTCATGTGTTAGTAATCCTTACTTTACAGTCTTCAAAAACAAGCTCGCATGTGTTAGATCCCCGCATTCCCAATTTGTCCAGTTTTTGCGCTGTAGTGAAGCCAGGGAATCCTTTTTCTATCAGAAACGCTGTTATTCCGTGTTGTGGCTTACTTGCTAGGTCCGTTTTTGCATAAACCTGAAATAAATCAACAGCACGATGTTAGTAGACTTTTCTAAAGCATCATCATAATAATGTAACATCTGTCTGAGGATGTTATTTTTTAGTAATTTTTGAGTAGAAGTTTTATCAAAACTGCTGTGGTTTTTTGGTTTGAATGGTGATGATGATTCCTGTAAGTCTATAGAACCAACCGGGAAAAAGTTCATGTGGTTCGATCGGTAAGACAAAGGCAGTAGGACCATGTATGTGGCCAAAGGGATTTTTTCTTACTAGGATAACGAACTATGATCACCACTCACTAGGATAGATCAGCTATTCTAGAAAGATTACATTATTTTACTTACCACCAAAACATCAGCATCGGGTCCGTTCGTAATCCAGAACTTGTTGCCATTTAGCACGTAGTAGTCCCCCTTCTTTTCGGCCCTGGTCTTCATGGAGACGACGTCGGATCCCGCTCCTGGTTCAGACATGGCTAGGGCTCCCATATGTTCTCCTGAGCATAACTAAAACGAAAAGAAAGGTCTTAAAATCCTTCGAGCATTATACAGCCAAGGCGCGTGAGACTAGAGCTCTAATTTTGGGATCGATTTACTTCTGAATTTTAGCCTAACTTACCTTGGGTAAATATTTGCTTTTCTGTTCATGTGTCCCATTCCTATTAATTTGGTTAATGCACAAATTTGAATGTGCTCCGTACGACAAAGCGACACCGCCACTAGCTCTGAAAATTATTTTACAACATGTTCAAAATAGTGATTTACCAACATCGTTTTTCAGTCTTAGGGCTGAGTTTCACCACCTTAACTTAACCGTAACAAAGTCAAAAGTTTTTGAAACTTCATACAATAACACCGGTTAAAGTTATACTATTTACCGTTTAAGTTAATGTGGTGCAACTCAATCTTAGTACACGATAATCTCATATTTCAACTCTTGCTTGCGAAATGCGAATCTTTGTGTCTATGAAATAAAAACTATTACTTATATAGTTAAAATATTGCCATGATTGTGTTAAACTTTGTAAAGAAAGCCTTCCCTCTTTTCAATGGAATTTCAAAAGTTTTACCTGGAGAGTTCCTCCATGATAACGCAGTGATCAGAATATTTGCCCCCAGTGCCGCCATAGTCGGGACTTGCTGTAATACCTACATGTAAACAGAAACCATTAAATGCGTGTGCTTAGGTACATACAGTGGGTCACAGTTCCAGCTGCCCATTTCCCTTTTTCTCTCTCTCTCATTAAATGGTGATTCTTTGCGATAGAACGAGACGACATGACCCGTAATGGGTTGCTAGAAGTTAGAACTGTGGTCCATTATTAAGGGTGTAGCGTGTAGCGATGAATTCATCGTTACGGAAAAACCAAGCCGAACTGCCAACCAAGGCTAAAATGGCGAATTTCGTGTCAGTGACAGGAAATGTTATGATTTATTGTATTCTAAAAATGAAAAACTTGAGGCCATGGACTTTATTTTCTTGTTTTTGAAATTGTTTGTAATTAGAAATAACTACAAGTTTGTCAAAAATACTTCATTCTTCATTCTACCTATCTAAACAAGTGCTGAGAACTTGCATACAGCATTTAGATACGTGTCATATTCGCTTCACTTAATCGGCACAATTTCCTTTTAAAAGGAGATACCTATTGTCCCTAATTTCCTAGCTGTCTTCTCGAAGACAATTGCCATAAGAATTTCATTTATATTTTCTGCAGTTTCCATGGTCTTTAACTTACCTAATAAGCCCAACTGTCCTAGTTTCTTCCAGAAGTCCCGTAGTTCTGCAAAATTGTTCTGTTTGTCGATCTCGGATGCTTTTGGCGCCAATTCTTTCTGGGCGAAATCAAACACTACTTGTCGCAGCTGTAATATGAATCAAGTCGTAAGCACATCGTAAGTCTACCACACAGACACCATTTATTTGTCACAATTGGTTCAGCTTTTTCTCTTTTTTTAAACTCTTATCACAAGACTCCAGAAGAGTCACACTGTTCTAAAGTCTGGCTACATTCTCCCCGGAATTACAAATTACAGTCCAAGGATTGATATTATTTTATAACAAGCTGAAATCTACGAGTAACAATATAATGCAAAATACATGTAGGCCTACTTACACGAGTACAAGAAATTAAAATGTTTTTTGAAATTACATAAATAAGCAGCGCCAGTTGAGAAGTCTGTACCCGAACTCAAACATTTAAAACTTGACCTTTCAACTATGTAATTTCTTTTCGTTTTTAACAAATTTTGAAGTCAATAGATATGTAAATGCTATTTTTACAGATGTTTTGCAGCACTAAAATACTTCCTAATTGATTTTAATTACACAACTTATTAATCGTGTTTACTTAGCTTCATTTGTGAAACTTGGGCGCCTCAAGATAATGTTGTAAGGAATGTTACATCAGTTTTTATCGAAGTCAACAAACAATAACTAGTCATTATCTCTTTAAAAATGAATTATTAACCTGTTGCTGCTCGGAGGACAGTCCAAATACATGCTCGTCTATAGGATAGTGCGACATACATCGCAGACCGGTTCCCTTCGTACACTTAAGCAACTGCTTGGCCACTAAGCATACCGACATCTTGGATACGAGCAGTCACGGAGCGATACAACTCGTCACTGACTCGATTAACACTATCAATGCATACTAATATAGCCATTTTCGTATTTTGTAGGCAATAGAGTCTACTATGGCGTGACGCACGCACTGTGTAGGCACACGACCTTACGATACTGATAAGAAATGTAGTCGCTATCATTATCATTCAGTCAGATTTACGTTGTTATGTGAATTACGTACGATAATTAATGATTAAACTGATTATTTTTTTAATCAGATTCGTGGTGGGCGGGTGTGGAATTTCAAGAAAATTATTAAATGAAAGTGTAAAAACTTTAACAAATCTATTGGTAACTTTTTTCATAGACCTAAATCTTCATTATGTAAGAAAACCAATGCTTAAATATAACCCCAGATTGTATCAAAGACTTTAAAATGGGGGACAACAGGGAATCATTGCCAACGCTGGCCTAACGGGTTGGGGAGGCCTGATGATCGTATATTTGTCCCTTAGGATAGGACTACGACATCCACTGACCCTTTTTTTCTCTGACCAATCGAAACCACATCTCCAAAGCAAGGCTAAAGTCAAATGGGTTGTTTCTAAATGAATTAATGTTTGTACTGAAAAATAAGTTTCTTCCATAAAATCTGAAACTTTATTGTGACGTATTTGCTTAATTTCAAAGCCTCATGTAAGTAGTTAGTAGATATTATGAGACTCGATAAATCTATTGTAAATCCCTTGTAAGTTGTTATACAACATCCGTCTTTTCTTTTAAATAAACAACTTGAAACAATCGAACTGCCTAAGGCGGGAAGCGAACCCACGACCTTTCGCTTTTTATCACAGAGTTGAAAGTATAAAAAGTTAAAAGTATAAAAGTTGAAAAAAAGAACACTGGTGCAGATGCATATCTTCCAACTGAGCTACTTAGACACTGGATGAACCCGTTCAAGTGTAATAAAATAGTTCAAATATAGTGTTATTATTGTGGCCGCGTTTTCCTTAGACAGTTCGATTTTTTTCAAGTTGTTTATTTAAAATAGAGTTTTAGAAGCGACTCCAATCGCCAAGAAATTTTAATCCGTCCTTTTGTTGCTTGGAAGAAGTCGAGCCATCCACATATATTAACATACTAGCTTTCCGCCCGCGGCTTCGCCCGCGTGGAATTTTGTCTGTCACAGAAAAACTTTATCGCGCGCGTCCCTGTTTCAAAAACCGGGATAAAAACTATCCTATGTTCTTTCCCGGGACTCAAACTATCTCTATGCTAAATTTCATCAAAATCGGTTGCGAGGTTTAAGCGGGAAAGCGTAACAGACAGACAGACAGAGTTACTTTCGCATTTATAATATTAGTTGGGATTAAATGAAACCACTCACTTATTGATTGTACATTATATTTATACATTCAAGTATAATACTTTGACTATTACATAGTTTTATAAGCACCTTCACTGATGTTACAACAATTTATATTAGACTTCTTAAAATTAACAATACATTTACAAGTACATAACTCTAACATAAAACATTATAAACTTATGTACCTCAGCTAACATAATATAAAATCATTACATAAATGTAGCGCATGTCCCAAACATCTATTTTGTCGTCTATTTTATATAATTTGAATTCTCCAAAACGGAATGTAAATATAATCTCTAATCTCAAGAAACAATAATTCTTAAGGAATGTGTAAATCAAGTAATAAAATAAACAATTTGTTAAAAATAAATATTGCACCAGATACAACAATAGGTCATAAATAAGTACCAAAATAAAATTTTCGTTGATTTCATAATTTACAATAAAATAATATGAATATTTACCTAAAAATAAAATCAATTTATAAGTCAAAGTTGGGTCAATCTTAAGGTAATTTAAGAATGTTCTATCTTTACAACTATTTTAATAAGCGAACATGACATAATTTCAGAGAGGATTAATGTACTAACTCAATAGGGAAAAAGTGTATAATAGAATAATTTTAAAGTGTAGTTCCCAAAAGTTAATGACTAGGAAATTTTGTAGAATCAAATGGCGCCTATTAAAATAGTTTCAGCTAAGACGGAATAATTATGGCTATAAATTAGTTGGTTTCCATCTTGGATTTTAGAGATTGGTAATATTCTGACAGGACTTTCCACGCGGTGGGCGCCATGAAGCCTTTTGGAGGCTCTTTGCCTGCTCTGGCAAGACCTGTGGAAAAAACATATTATCAATTGACAATTACCTAACTGTTACAGAGTTACTATTGTATGACAGCTCATGTTAAACGATGTGGCATCTTGAGTAGTGGCGAAAGGTGCTATTTTGCAACAAAATGCAGTCTGTTGTGCTGTTAAGAATATATGTATAAGAGGGGTGTCAGAAAGTAATGAGAATGGGATATTTCTAGCCATCACACAAATCTAAAAAAAAGTGCAGGTAGCTTAATTCTTCAATACAAACTGGTACAAAATTCATTTAAGTTCACCATTGCGTTTAAGAATTACATTCATCTGAACGCGATCAGTCGAGTGATTTTCTTGACTCTCCAAAAAATACTCTCGTACATAATAATATGGTATGTATTAACATAAAACAGATTGAGATACCAGCAATACCAGCATAGTACAAAAAAAAGTCAAGGCAGTAATAATTTACGTAATAAAAAAAATAACAGCTAATAATGGTTCTCTTTGTTTCAGGTGAAAAGTAGTGGTTTTACCTCGCATCCTAGTTCCAGATATGAAATCAAAGTCCTCCTTCCTCGTCGGGTCGAAGAAAGCCATCTTGCCGATTGAGGTGTCGTACGCCGCGACACGGAATGGAATTATCTGCGAAAAGAAATTCAGTATTCAAGCACCATTCAACTATATGGCTCAAAAACTTAGGCCCATATTATGAAACGATTTCAAAGTTCGATTCAGTTAAGCATAGAGTCAGACTCAAGTCTGCAATTGGCGTCTTTGAGTGTCATTTCATTTCAATAATTCATAACACTTGAGCAAGCTCAGGCGATTGAGCGGCCCGGCAAAATGAACCGCCCATAAAAACATAAAAGCAGCTGATGTTAAATTGTGAATTGTCACTGTGATGACTTGACATGGTGCATGTCACTGTGACATTGTGGAAGGTCGAAAATGTTGTAGTTCATCTATATTGTGTTCTTTTGACACTGTAAAATTGTAGGTGAAAAATGTTATTTTAAATACACGTCGATTTAAAAATACTTTGTTTTTCTACGAAAAAAAGAACTATACCTAATAAATGTTCCTATGTAGACAACTTGTGTTGAAGATATTTGCAAAAATCGATGTTACTTTGATGTCTGAAGTAACTAAAAACAAGGAAATTACGAAAAAAAAAGAAAACAATATATTCTGGCTCAATCACTAATCTAGTATTATTTCTGGGATTTCGTTTAAGAAGCTATTGTAAAATAGAAATAATAGGCATTCAGCCATTAACATAATCATTGTAACATCTTACACAACAATATTTTCAGGCGCACTTGCCTGTTGTTAATTTTGACATTGTTCTTTGTAAAAAAAAAACTAATAGTAAATATGACGTTATTCTTCACTATAGTCTTTTTCACCTAAGATGATCCGTATGACACTTCAAGGTTATCCATATATACTACATTATGCAGAATATTTTTGAAAAAATATTTGTATTTTATTAGCAATGTAATAAAAAAAACTAACTACATGTCTTTAAGTAAATAGTAAAATCTGAGTCTATTGATTATATTTTAATTAAATACGATGTAAAAATATTTTTTATTTAATGTACGCAATGTGTGAAACGGAATAGATTTAGTGCTGGGGTATTTGTTGTATAACAAAATCGATTATTTCCACGGTTCATTAATCGATTGCAGTGAATACTTAGTTATTAAAAACATCACAAAAATCAACTATATTTTTCGATTGTTGACTTTAATAAACGCATTGAAAATAAAGTAACTAGGTAATAGATTTTAATTTAAAGAAATAGAACCAGTACTTTTTAGGAATCGTTTTTTTTGAACACGAAGTCCATGGAGTTTGAATATTATCAATAAAAAATTGTTACAAAAATATTTGTAATTAAAAAAAACATGTTTTTTGTTAAATGACACCTATACAAAATATTTCTCTAAAAGTAGGTAGGTTTTACTAACTCTTAGAAAAAATCGATAGATAAATCGCTATGGTTTAGTTATGTGACATCTCTATAACTTTCAAACTCGAAACGGCATCCGTTGTCTTGTCGGCCGTTTGGTGTAGTGGTTCGAAATGGACTACTATTCCGGAGGTAGCGGGTTCGATTCCCGCACAGTACAAACATTTGTGTGCATGAACATATTTGTTTGTATTGGACTGGGTGTTTTCTATGTATGATAAGTATGTATTTACAAAAAAAAAGTATTTAAGTATGTTTATATCCGTTGTCTAGTACCCATAATACAAGCTTTGCTTAGTTTGGGACTAGAAGCGCAGTGTAAAATGTCTAAGGATATTTATTTATTTATTCATACGAATCATCTTACGTGAAAAAGACTATAAATAGATGGTAATTTATGAGAAAAAATACAATTTGTATCCTCCTACACAATAAGAATTTGTGTAAGCTAAGATACAAAGCACAGAGTAACATACTGTACTCTACATCGAGGAAAAAAAAGCCTAAAATTAAATACGATGTGCATAAGGTTCAGGTTCAAAGTAATAAACGTATCTACATACCAGTGTTGGCACTAATCAATTAATTTTTTAATCAATTAATTAATTTGATTAATTTTAATCATGATTAAATTAATCCTGATTAAAATAATCATGATTAAAAAAGTAATCATAATCATGATTAATTTGTTAATCATTAATCAATAATCATTAATTTGATTAACTTGATTAACTTCTTAAATGTTCTATCGAAAACAATGTTAAAACATTGAATTCTAATATTAGATGTTTGGTTTTAGGCTACAATTCTATGACAGGTCATACCTAGATAAATATAAGGTAACCTAGACTGCCCCCCGCCCCCTTCCCTCGCTGAAACTTCCGGTGCAGTCTTCCGACCTCCCGTAGGAGGATATCAGTCCACTTCCCCTACCGTTCCAGCACTTACTTGCAAGCCCACACTCCCACCACCTGCCCCCCACCCCTAGCCTCCCCTGAAACTTCTGGTACGAAGTCTCCTGCACCTCCCCAACACGCAAAACCTCCTAGCTTAGCAACCCCACCCTTCTATTGAATTGCCCACGCGTGGGCCTCCCCCCGAAACTTCTGTTACGAACTCTCCTGCACCTCCCCAACACGCAAAACCTCCTAGCTTAGCAACCCCACCCTTCTATTGAATTGCCCACGCGTGGCCCTCCCCCCGAAACTTCTGGTACGAACTCTCCTGCACCTCCCCAACACGCAAAACCTCCTAGCTTAGCAACCCCACCCTTCTATTGAATTGCCCACGCGTGGGCCTCCCCCCGAAACTTCTGTTACGAACTCTCCTGCACCTCCCCAACACGCAAAACCTCCTAGCTTAGCAACCCCACCCTTCTATTGAATTGCCCACGCGTGGGCCTCCCCCCGAAACTTCTGTTACGAACTCTCCTGCACCTCCCCAACACGCAAAACCTCCTAGTTTAGCAACCCCACCTTTCTATTGAATTGCCCACGCGTGGGCTTCTCCCCGAAACTTCTGGTACGAAGTCTCTGCACCTCCCCAACACGCAAAACTTCCTAGCTTAGCAACCCCACCCTTCTATTGAATTGCCCACGCGTGGCCCTCCCCCCGAAACTTCTGGTACGAACTCTCCTGCACCTCCCCAACACGCAAAACCTCCTAGCTTAGCAACCCCACCCTTCTATTGAATTGCCCACGCGTGGGCCTCCCCCCGAAACTTCTGTTACGAACTCTCCTGCACCTCCCCAACACGCAAAAACTCCTAGCTTAGCAACCCCACCCTTCTATTGAATTGCCCACGCGTGGGCCTCCCCCCGAAACTTCTGTTACGAACTCTCCCTGCACCTCCCTAACACACAAAACGTCCTAGTTTAGCAACCCCACCTTTCCGTTGAATTGCCCACGCTTGCGCCTACCTTGGGAGGGGGGGGGACTTCTCCCCTATCGTCAGCCAGCCCGCTTAACTTCTATCCTGACCTAATTTTGCTGGAGGATACCGGAAGAATAGAAGGAATTGTGAGAAACAAAACTAGTGCGATAAGTGTTTTGAGTAGTGAAAATTGACGCAGTTTTTTGGGAAAACGACAGTACAACTCCAGATCCCCCCTTTGCTAGATATTTTATAAGTCGCGGGAACCTTTTCATACACTCCCAACCCTTTTCTTATGAAAATAGTAGATAGTTAATCAAATAATCAAATTAACGATTAATGATTATGATTAATTAATCTTAATCAAAATTTTTGATTAATGATTAACTAATCATAATCAAAAAAATTTGATTATGATTTTAATCATTAATTTTTAATCATTAATCAGATTAACTTTTTGCCAACACTGCTACATACTCCTTTTAGGTGAACAGCTTGACAGCCCCACAACAATCGAACCATAAATAGCTATATTACCAATACTAGATAAGGTAATTATTATATTCCTCTATTTTTGTATGTTTAAGTAGGAAAAGACATTTACATGACTCCGCAATTTTGTTTTTATAAACCAAATATTACTGTAAGTAGGATAAGTACTTATGTAATCTGAAATATAAAATGTGTATCGATGTATATTTGTCAATTCAATAAATTATGATTTTGAATCAGGTTTTTTATTATTTTATGTCAGCGTTGCATTCACGCTATAGGTGGTTGAAGCTAACATACACTCACTCTGTAATATTTGATTGAATACACAACACAATCGACACATGAGACATTCAAGTTCAAATATCCAATACACTAGCTACCATGCTCTTGTGAAATGTCTGCAAGCGAGACACAAAGCACTTGTCAATCCGACTATGCAAGATGGCAGTGCAGACAACGTATACAGATACAAATCTTTGCTTACGTTAATAGTCTCTACTCTCTTTGCGCGACCTATAAACTTACTGAACTCATTGTAGACGGTTCGACTAACTGCCTCGGTCATTTGCACACCGGAAAAGCAGATATAGACCTTCAAAGCATTAATAAAAACTTCTCTGACCTCAAGCTCTTTCAACCCGGACGCCATTTTGAGCAAATGGCACCGTGACGCGGGTCGTAGAGAGCGACGGGATGCGGCAGGCCGGCGGGAAACGCCCCACTACGTAATAGTTACAATCCCTTCCCACAGGTCTATTTCTAGACCCCTTAGCGCCCCTGTCTTTTGCGTATTGGGACGGCAGACTAATGCCCGTTTTCACCATCAATCCCTATTTATAAATGACTCCTATGGTAACACATAGTATTAATTTTGTTGTCATAGGGGTCACTTAAAAATTAGTAATTGATGGTGAAAACGGGCATAATTTTCCTGCGGTAAAAAGGTCACTGACCACAAGCTCGTTCAGGCCGGGCGCCATTTTGAGCAAATGGAACCGTCACGCGGGTCGTAGAGATCTCCGGCCGCGACGGGAAGCGGCAGGCCGGCGGGAAACGCCCCACTACGTAATAGCTACAATCCCTTCTCACAGGTCTATTTCTAGACCCCTTTCCACGCCATTATTTTGCGTATTGGGACGGCAGACTAATGCCCGTTTTCACCATCAATCCCTATTTTTAAATGACTCCTATGGTAACACATAATAGGCATTTTGTTTGCATAGGGGTCACTTAAAAATAAGTAATTGATGGTGAAAACGGGCATAATTTTCCTGCGGTGAGAAGGTCACTGACCACAAGCTCGTTCAGGCCGGGCGCCATCTTGAGCACCATGGCCCCGTGGCGCGGGTCGTAGAGGTCCCCGGGCGCGGCGGGATGCGGCAGGCCGGTGGGAAACGCCCCACTACGTAATACCTACAATCCCTTATTCCCACAAGTCTATTTCTAGACCCCTTACTGCCCCAGTATTTTGCGTATTAGGACGGCAGACTAATGCCCGTTTTCACCATCAATCCCTATTTTTAAATGACTCCTATGGTAACACATAATAGGCATTTTGTTTGCATAGGGGTCACTTAAAAATTAGTAATTGATGGTGAAAACGGGCATAATTTTCCTGCGGTGAAAAGCTCACTGACCTCAAGCTCGTTCAGGCCGGGCGCCATCTTGAGCACCATGGCCCCGTGGCGCGGGTCGTAGAGGTCCCCGGGCGCGCCGGGGTGCGGCAGGCCGGCGGGATACGCCCCACTACGTAATAGCTAAAGCTCGATCCGTGAGCACGTAGAATTTTGTCCAATGACCCCTAGCTACCCATACTTATCGCTCGCGCGTAATTATATTGCTGTCGCGACTGCGACTGGCACCCGCAGTGAGTGTGCGAGCGCGATAGCAACATAATTATGCGCGAGCGATAAGGACGAGTAGCTTGGGGTCATTGGACAAAATTCTACGTGCTCACGGACCAGACTTTACAATCCCTTCCCACAGGTCTATTTCTAGACCCCTTACCACGCCAGTCTTTTACGTATTGGGACGACAGACTAATTTTCCTGCGGTGAAAAGGTTACTGACCTCAAGCTCGTTCAGGCCGGGCGCCATCTTGAGCACCATGGCCCCGTGGCGCGGGTCGTAGAGGTCCCCGGGCGCGCCGGGGTGCGGCAGGCCGGCGGGAACGCCTCTATGTAGTAACAATCCCGAAAAACCACTACTAGCCCGCTTGCCGTCCCAGTGTTTAGCGCAGCGCGAATGGCACTGACATCTGACACTCAAAAGAAGTAATTTAACCCAGGTACCATCCATCTTGAGTGCCATAGTCCCGTGGCGCGAGTTTAAGCTTTAGTGTTTTGCGTAGCAAGAATGATGTTGACATTAAATGCACCAAGAGTCCGTTGCGTGCGTTTCAAGCAGCGAAAAGGCAGACGTTTGCCTTCAACAAAGCATTTTCCTGTAATGAAACACAGCCTATACTCACCTCATTTGTTCGTTCAACCCGGGCGCCACTCGAGCACTCCCTGTAGCGCGGGTTTTGAGCAACGGAAAAACAGACGTTGACATTCACAGCTGTGATAAAAGTTAAAGCACTGACCTCAAGCTCGTTCAGGCCGGGCGCCATCTTGAGCACCATGGCCCCGTGGCGCGGGTCGTAGAGATCTTCGGCGGCGACGGGATGCGCTACTTAATAGCTACAATCCCTTCCTCCCTTCCCACAGGTCTATTTCTAGATCCCTTACTGCCCCAGTCTTTTGCGTATTGGGACGGCAGACTAATGCCCGTTTTCACCATCAATCTCTAAGTTTTAAGTGACCCCTATGGTAACACATAGTATGAATTTTGTAAGGGTCACTTAAAGATTACGGATTGATGGTGAAAACGGGCATAATTTTCCTGCGGTGAAAAGCGCACTGACCTCAAGCTCGTTCAGGCCGGGCGCCATCTTGAGCACCATGGCCCCGTGGCGCGGGTCGTAGAGGTCCCCGGGCGCGCCGGGGTGCGGCAGGCCGGCGGGGTCGCGGCCCACTATGTAGTGGTTGGCGCCCGCGTTCATGCGGCATTTGGCGTGCCATTGCACCTGGGGACAAGGGGTTAAAAAGATATGAAATAACATCCAATAAAAATATCTAAATCCGTATTACAGACAAAACAGTACAGCCGCTTGTACCAATAACTCGCACCGAAACGAGTAACACTGTTATATTACACGAAGGTGAGTGAGAGAGTAGTGAGTGGGAAGTAAAAAAATGTCCTAATGAGTAACGGTGACTTGATGGGATTTTTTTTCGACCAGACTATAGCCATAACAACAATGTCAAGAGCATGCGTTCCAGCATGCAGCAGTTAAAGGTAAAATAGTCAGTTCCTCTGTGGTTGGGGGTTCCGGGTGAAGCTCGCTTCCACCTTCGGCCTGATCATCACTTTCCATCAAATGAGATACATCAGTCTCTTAAGGCTTCCACAGACCAAACGAGGGTCAGAAGCAGTGCGGGTCAGTTGCAGCGCGGCTGAGGCACACTGAAAGCAGCGCAGTTTCAAAGCAGTTGCAACGCGGGCGGTTGTCAAAAATTTAAATATTCGAGAACCGCTTTCAACGCGCTGCTACCGCCCTGCGTCCGGTGTGTCATGCTAATATGGCCGCCATAGTAATACAACAGCGCGGGCCCGCGTTCGCGCCGCTTCTGTCCCGCTCCCGCGCCGCCTGCTTTGTCGTTCGGCAGTTGCAGTGCGGCGCGGTTGGAGCGCGGGCCCGCGTTCATATTTGGTGTGACACACTTCAAAGAGTTTCTTGTATTACAACTTGCGCGGGCCCGCATTCAAACTGCGCTGCTACTGCCCCGCGTTTGGTCTGCCTTTAAAGCCTTTAAAGTAAACGGATATTACCTCAGTGGGCCCGGCATACATCATAGGCGAGGGGAAGATGGCGAGCATAGTGGCGCGCGGGTCCAAAACGTTCTCCGCGAGCACGGCCTTGTGCTGGCTGATGCGGACTTCTAGCGGCACGTCGTCGTCCTTGGTCCAGCCGCCTGGGAACAAATGATTTTGTTAGGATTATGCCGGTTTTTTTCAATCCCTAATTTTTAAGTAACCCCTATGAAAATAAAATTCCTATTATGTGTTACTATAGGCGTCACTTAAAAATTAGGGATTGATGGTGAAAACGGGCACTACTGTTACATTTTTGAGGTGGGGAAAGTGAGGAAACATTTATCGACAGCGCATACTGGGCGAGAAATCGCGGCGACAGACGCGGCCACAAAACGCGCGCGAGTGTCATATCATATATTAGCTGACGTCACGACTTCGCAACATGTCGCGACGACAAGCTATATGAAAGAAAAGAAAAAGACAACAATAAAATAGGACTTATCGAATACCGACGGTTTTAATAGTTGACATAATTTTACTTGGCACTGGCTATTTGGCTAAAATAGCACGGTATGCACAGCACGAAGCCATAATCTACCAATAAAAAATAGTATATAATAAAAAAAGTTTGACATTTACATTGCGCCCTGGATGTTGCCATCTGCATAAAACTTTTCGTGTGGAACCACATTGCCATCTTAAAACTTTCTACTTGTTTTGCCTATTCATGAAAATAGTCGTAAAACAGGTCTTTACCAAAACCATACTCACCAAGAGGGTGCAACAGCAATACGGGTTTCTTGAATCCTCGTTCGACCAGTTGGCGGTGTGTGTCTTGCATCAGCAAAGCGTGACCGTTGTGGATGGGATTCCTTAGCTGGAATAAAAAAATAAACCTTATAACCAGTTCATTTCGTTTTCACTGCAAGAGGTTAGGTTTGATCAGCGGTCAAGTTTAGATCCTGGCTTCACAGGAGGTGCAGTGGCGAGTGAGAAATAGTCCCGTATCTTCAAGACAAAGACTAGGGTTAATGAGGAGAGGAAATGTCAAGCACAAAGTTAGGGGTGGCGGATAGGAAAGAAAGAGAAAGATAAAATGTAATTTTATTTAAAACAAAATACGAGTACCTAGTATCGTTACGCGCCGTGGTAAGGTTACTATAAAAACACGCAAGCGCGTTAAATTTTCTCTTAATCAACAAAATTGCGGAACTTTCGCAATGTGAGATGGCAGGGGAATCAGCTCATCAACCGTAAAGTAAAAGGTCTCCGACTTTTGTAAATTCAGACGCTACTCACTTGGAAGGCGAACACAGCGTCAGCGCCCAGTTCCTTGAACTTCTGCCGCAGTTCGTTCGGCGTGAGCCGGTACGAATCCAGCCCGTCGTTCCAGCATATACATTCAGACTTCCTGAGTGTTGCCTACTAGACAGTCGCGTAGATCTTCTACACGGCAAATGCAGCAGTGGGGACAGTCCCTTAACTACAGGACCACGGAGAAATGCTCTGGAAATTCAAAGCTACTCACTTGGAAGGCGGACACAGCGCAGCTCGTTGGGCATGAGCTGGTACGAGTCCAGCCCGTCGTTCCAGCGGATGCGTTCGAAGACTTCTAACTAGCCAGTCGCTTGAGTCCTCCATCATCTGACTGGCCTACCTCCATCTCATCATCATCATCATTTCAGCCACAGGATATCCACTGTTGAACATGGCTTCCCCCAAAGATTTCCAAATGGCCGGTTAGTAGGAGCCTGCATTCAGTGCCTACCTGCTACCTTTATGACGTCATCTGTCCACCTTGAGGCAAACGTCCTACGCTGCGCTTGCCGGTATATGGCCTTCACTCCAGAACCTTGCTGTCTCCATCTGTCCCCTCATAGCTACTCACTTGGAAGGCGAACACGGCGTCAGCCCCAAGTTCCTTGAACTTCTGCCGCAGTTCGTTCGGCGTGAGCCGGTACGCGTCCAGCCCGTCGTTCCAGCGGACGCGCTCGAACACTTCCAAGTTGCCGCCTACCAGCCAGTCGCCGGATTCTTCGATCATCTGGAAATAATAGACATTGTTTTGAGGTATAGACGGTAATTTTTAATTTACTTGTGGCTGAATGACGGGTTTTGTTGTTGTCTAGAAGAATAAAACTCGGTGCACGAGTGCTACTGCTTTTATCAACTTAACAAAGTGACCAATATAGCCCGCAAAATTGCTGATGGCCGCTGAGGCAGAAAAGTTCTCGAGTGACGATTACGACGTAGTGTGGGCAGGCCCCCCACTAGGTAGACCGATGATCTGGTGAAGGTCGCGGGAAGTACCTGGATGCGGGCAGCGCAGAACGGTTATGGTAATCTTTGAACTGTGGACGTCATTTGTCTGAAACGAACGATCCTTGATATAAGGGTGTCCAGTGTGGTAAATCCCGAACTGTCTCGAGCATCGTTCCAACTTCCTGTGCGGGTAGAACTCTGACGCCCTCAACACAGCTACGGATTTCTAACATCTAGCCCAGCGGTTCCCAAACTTATTAAGTCTACTGCCCACTTTGAGAATAAATAATTTTTTAGCGCCCCCCATTTTTGTAGTCAAGAGTCGAGCTCAGTCGGTGTCTAAGAGTCCTCCTAGTAGATGGACGACTCCCAGGCCTCTACACAACGTCCCGATTTTTTTTTTTTTTGGTTCTCTTGCCGCCCCCCTTTAAGCCTGCAGCGCCCACAAGGGGGCGTTATCGCCCACTTTGGGAAAGACTGATCTAGCCATTGCAATATAACCCTTACGTACCTTGATATAAGGGTGCCCAGTGTGGTAAATCCCGAACTGTCTGGAGCATCGTTCCACCTTCCTATGCGGGTAGAACTCTGGTGCCCTCAACACGGCTACGACCTTCCCTCCGTGCACGAGAGAGACAGCTGACGCGCCTGTTAAGCGCTCCTTGACCTCTGAGGTCACTGGGAGGACCACTGGCACTGATTGGTTGACGAGGGAACCGTCTGGGAGGGTCAGGCAGTTAGAGTGGAGAGCCTGAAACAAATTAGGTAATTTTATTTGCGATGGGCAAAAACAAACCATATTTGCCATTTATTTGCGATAGGCAAAAAAACAACAAATCATGATTTTGCCAACTTTGGTTTGGCTGGACACTATTCAACACAACACAATGAAGTGAATAAACACATAACAATTATGCTTTTAAATTGTGTTTTTTTTTCAGTTTTGTTTCTTTGCTATATTATTTCATCAGTAGACAATCAATCGGTCAATTAACTTCGGAAAACAAAAATGTCAATTATAGGCTAAGAACCCATAGCGCGATTTTCACCCGCGTTTGCGGGCCCGCAGCTTCTGTAGAATGCAGATACTTATATGTAAAAACTAATGCACAACTCGCGACGCGGTTTTCGCCCGCAGCGGGCGCGGTTGTATGCGGGTCCTACTACGGTACCGGCGGGCGACTAGTAGAATCGCGCGGGCCGCGGTAACCGCAGCCTGAGAGATTTTCGCCCGCGGGTGAAAATCGCGTAATGAGTTCTTTAAGAATCGCGTAATGAGAATAACCGCGCAAATAACCGCTCCCGTGAGTTTTGAAATAAAACCGCAATTACACAACCGCCGCGGGCGCGGGTGAAAATCGCGCCGTGAGTTCTTAGCAATAAGCACTTCATAGTAAAAGCGTCTTGATAATTCTGTTCATAAAAAAGCTTTCCATCCAGCATTTTACTGATGGCAATTGGTGACCGATTTATTGTTGAATTTCGTCTTCATCTTCTTAGGAGTTAGGCGTACGTGCAAATGTAAGCACATAATAATTATTTATCTTATCCACAGTACAATACTATAACACTATCCATTGTTACCCAAATACCCAGATACTCAGATATCAACGCGGTAATCTCCGTTTAAAAGTTTGAAAACACTCGACTAATCTTATCCGATTATCTTATTTTTAAGACTGATGATAACTCACTTGCAAATACTCGTGCTCTCTCATGAAACCTTTGAGCGGGTACGCCCATCCCTCTGATAACACCTGGAAAAGCAAATAAATAGGTACAATAAATACATAATAAGTACAATAAAATAATTCCTAGATAAAGCTATCAGATCATGTTCTCACGATGATATAACAAAACCAACTGTTTTGTAGATACCGACAATCTGTCAGGAAAAACAATTGAATAATTTACTATGCAATAAAATAATGCATTGACCTTAAACTGTCATGGTTATCAGATATAATGTGATAGTATTGACAGATAAAAAACAATTTGAATGAAAAACCCACTTTATTTTGACATTGGCATTCTTTTAGATGAAGGCTAAGGGAGTAAGGGCTCGCGCTCACGTCTGACTTTACTCTTTCGTCACTGATACCAAGTCCATGGAGATGTATGGAGGTGCGTGCACGTAGCGACGTGACAGTGATAGAAACTGTTTTGACACCTGCATTATAGATGTATGGAGGTGACAAAAAAAGTCACAGCGACAAAAGTCACCCATGCGCGCGAGCCCTAATAACAATAACGGCACTTCAGACAGACATAATTCAAAATCCATAAGCACGTGTAAGATAATCTTATCTAATATTAACTTTTCATATAAAATTCAATATTCATCCTTGAGTTGAAGATGAGCGTTCAAGCCGTAATTCTCTATTCATAAACCGGGGCTGTGTACTTTACTTTGTATCCACAACAAAAACCGTAAAATTTTTAAAAAATTTGGCCAGATTTTATTCAGTTTACCTGAATAGGTTTTTCAACCAATCAGAAAACATATGCATGCACGCAACATAATAATAACGTCACGTATTTTAATAGTTTGATCAGTTAAGTAATATCAATGAAAAACCCAATGCAATGCGTATCAATTTTCTCCCGCAATACAATAAATCATGATCGTTTTATATTGCTCTTTCACATCAGCCGATTGATAAAGTATTTTGATACTGATAATAAGCTAATTAAACTCACTCAAAGTCTCAATACATCCATATTAAACATACGACTTGATCGAGCTAACTGCGTACCTCGCTGAATAGAGACTCCTTCCCACTTAACCGCACACCTCCCCGCGATCGCCCTGTCCGTACCAAAGCGTCGATGTGACGTCACGGCCGCAAGGTGCGCAGTTATCTCGAAGGGTTGTAAATACATATCATACCTGCACCCATTGTAGATCCAAGGTGGTGATCTCGATTTGCGGTAGCCTGGTGGCCTCTTCGATCGCACTGGTCAGCCTGTTCCCATATATGAACAGTTCTTCCACTGTCACTGTGCTGTTCTCAAACCGAGGAATAATGCTCTGAGGAAGAAAATTATATTCATGTCAGTCATATTGAATAATTCACAGGACAGTTATCATAAATATAGTTCGTTTCATCCACGAAGACGCGTCCCACCAATGTTTGGTTGAGGGAAGCGTGGGGTTCGGGAAGTTTGATCCGAGCAATCCGAGCCTCATTATTGTAGTGTGCGTGTGCACTCATGAATAATTTAGCGTGTACCGATAACACTCAAACATTAGCGGAAGAATGGTGGGGCGCGTCTTCGTGGATGACACGAACTATAAATGACTAAGGTACGGGACATTTGTCCATCCCATCTGTGTAATCCCTGTGTAGCAATCTACAGGATCTACAGCTTGACCGCCAATAAAAATTCAACCAGTGAATGTCAAGTCTGTCCCAGAAGATATTAAACTGTCATCTGAAGAGAACGCGAGAAGAGTGCGAATAAAATATTCGTATTCACTGCAGTACAAAATAGTAAGGAACAAATGGCAGACAGTTACTATTAAATAACATCTTAATATTGACTTTTGTCATACAATGCGAAACCGATCGTTATAACACAGCTGTGTTAACACCAAATATAAGCAGTAAATACTTGTCTTTAATTAATTAATTATAAAATTAAATTAACCTACATACTTTGACTTTGAGTTGCAAACACTATTACTTGAGATTTTTTGTTGGAAATGACAATACATACAATAGTGTTATTATAACTCAAAATAGGACTATTTTCTGAATCAACGAAAAATGTATTATTCAAATAATAAAAGCGAATAATATATGCGATTCGCGATATGAATCGATTACGAAGATTTGTGTATAGTTCGTTTCATCCACGAAGACGCGCCCCACGAATTTTTGGTCGAGGGAAGCGCGGGGTGCGGGGAGTTTGCCGAGCAATCCGAGCGTCATATTTGTAGTGTGGGTCCAAACTGTAGTTAGTACCAAAGGCTCATAGATGATTTAGCGTGTACCGATAACACTCAAACATTAGCGGAAGAATGGTGGGACGCGTCTTCGTTGATGAAACTATCTATACCAATGTCAGTCGCATGTCAAACGTGACGTAATTTACCTGTGACTCGAGTAATTTGATGACCTCCATGGTGGACTCCTCGATGGAGCGGCCCACCGTCTGGATGATGAGCTCGGGCGCTTCGGGCCTTTCATACTCTTGTGTGATGCCCGTGAAACCCTATAACAAACAATAAAACATTTTTTATGCATGACAAGGCAGGTATTTGACCGAAATCGCACCTGGTGTTAAGTAAGATGCAGTCTAGGATGGCCTTTAGAGTTCTGGTACACTTGCCTCCATACGCGCTAGTGTCTTTTCGCGGAAATGGCCGTGGGCACAAAGGCTTTTCGTGCATGTGTCTTCGTGCATGAGTCTTCACCCAAGTGTCTTTCGCTCAAGTGTCCTGATACGAGCCTTTAGCAGTCGGCCAGTATGATGTGGGCATGGCCTTGTTTTCAGCCTAAAGCTCCAGCTTATGTCATAATTCCATATCTAAGTATATTGATTTTTCGATAGATGGGACATTAATTTTGGCAGATAAACGTACAAATTGACAGCCTGAAGTGTTTGTGCGTGTGTAAATATCAAAGTATAAAACGTATGTAACTGAGTACCATAAAAAATAACACAATTTTATAAGGAATATGCTTGAGTGTTACAACCTACACAGTAAAAGAAAAATGTGTCCGGGGAAAAAAATCATTTTGCTAGGAAAAAATACATTTTTATTAAAATACTGCGTAGTTAATAAATAAATCAGTGCCTTTTCCTAACAAAATACCATAACTAAACCATGACAAAGAATAAAAATCGCATAATGGGTTTTATGTGATCGTACATTTTTCTAATTAAAGCAATACCTTTGTCGTTTTACCTCATTGAATCTGCGTAAGCGCATATCTTAAGTAGATGTTTTAAAATAAATGGATTTTCTTATTACGCAACCTCATTAGTAATTAACACAATTTAACTAATTTATCACAAAGTTAATTGACTCCTAACATTAAGAAGTATTTAAGAACATTAAGCCTAATTTAGAATATTTATTTGTTAATTGAAAATCATTCGTTTAAATAAACGAATGGAGTGTCGGCTGAAGTTAATTCAAAGAATTTATTTATTGTACTTCTGCGAAACCTATGCGGAAGAGAAAGGAGAATTTGAATAATACAAACAATGCCGCAGACGAAAACTAATCTGATATAATTTCTTGATAGCGATAGCTGTGGAAATCAGCTGTCGCCATCTGCAGTTTGCTTTAAACGTTCATATTATCCAAAAAGTCTTGGATAAGTAAAGATAAATATGCTAAGATAATGTTACATAACATACACGGTTCGATCTCGAGCAAAAATTCAGGAATTACAATATTTAGATCAACCACAGTTAAAGTCAGCGTCAAGTAACACCCAAAGTGGCCAAAAACAACCTTATTCCAATGTAACAAAGACGTGTTGCGATCTTATTGGCTACTTTGGGTGTCGCGAACTATTTGACGCTGCTGTACCTGAATAAGGCAGTACAGGACTAATAGTCGACTAAATCTTTCGGAGAAGCCTTTGTCAAGCAAAGGACATTTCTCAGCTGAGACAATGAGGAGGTATTCTAGTACCGATGACAGCACATCATACTACCCATTTTTTTGCGAATTCGCTTCTATTACAACTCCATAAAACCCCACAGTTTTGACCCTGACGTGCTATCTACCATTTAATACGGGCCACGGGACTATACCTACCTCTTATTCCCACCACTGCAACTCCTGTGTAGCCAGGATCTACAGCTTTACAGCCAATAAAAACCCAACCAGTGAAGGTCAAGTTGGTCCTGAGGGTAATACGGGGCCAGTGTAATAGAAGGCACTTACTTTAATCTGTCCTTCCCTCGCTTTCTTGTAGAGACCCTTGGTGTCCCTCTGTTCGCAGACCTCTAGTGGTGTGTCGATGAACACTTCGAAGAATGGCAGGTCCGAGTCTGTGTGGATTCGGCGGGCCACCTCGCGGTCCTGTAACAAAAACCAACGTCAAAGTACACGTTGACCAAATATTGTATGTTGTCCTGCAAAAAAACAACATATAAAGTACAGAATTCAAGACCGGTTAATGAGGAAATCCTCGGGGGAGGCCTTTGTCCAGCAATGGACGAACGTACAGGACCCAAAAGTGGTTCTGACAATGAATGGATTGTAGCTAATAATTTATTTTATGTAGCTTTGCACAGTATGGATTGTTGACAGTAAATTAATGTTACAATGTTTTGAGAAGTTATCTTATACAATGTGATGTGGCTTAACATGACAAGTCCATTTAAAACTACACTTGCTGGTAAAGGTAACAAAAAATGGAACTAAAACGTCTTGTGGTAACTTAAAGAGTAAAGGTCATAGCTAACTTATCAACTCGGAAAGGGATTAACACCGTATAGGCTATATTTCACCGGGACACCATGGCGGCGCAACCAGTCGCCGCTACCAACAAAATGTATGCAGCTTTGCGCAACCAAACGGACACCAGGTGAGTAACTCTCTATAGAGCTGTATACATTTTGTTGGTAGCCGGCGACTGGTTGCGCCGCCATGGTGTCCCGGTGAAATATAGCCCTATCGCCTTTCGCGAGCTGTCATAACTTTTCGCGCGCTGTCAACCGCGAGGCGAGGCGTTTACGTTACGGTGCGAATAAGTGTGCGTTGCAGTATGGAGTTTCATACAAATAATATCAACTGACTTCCTTGATTTGATACGGTTACGATCCCTTTCCGAGTTGATAAACCAGTGCTATGTCTGTATTTTGAAAGCATTCGGGATGACTGTATTTTAAAATGAAAAAGCTGAAGATTCAAGAGTGGATTAACTATGCTTCATTTTAATTTCTCTTATGGTATTTCCCAAATAGAAACCATTTCTACACTCTAAAGTTTGAGTATTATTTGTAGAGTGTAATCATTAGCCCATTTTTACTTTAAACATCTTAAAATAGTTGAATTCTATAATATCCTGAAGCCAATTACGTCAGGATGTGTGTATTTGCATTTTCTTGATAAACGGAGTAATTATTGTCTAGATACGCAGGTACTTAGGATTAAATACGGAAGACATATCATTCAAGAACATACCATCGTTTAAATAAATTACTATCCTGACATACTAGTTCCAGATAGAGTTGCTATTTTAAAAATGAGCAGTAGAGAAGATAGCAAAGTCTTCGTGTAACGATGAGACAGCATAAGAAACATAATGTGCAGTTGATATAGCATCAGATTACATGTTTTTGCAAATAGCACCCATTATAACATCTTACTATCGTACTAATATGCGAAAGTTTGTATGGATGTCTGGATATCAACATGTTTGTTACTCTTTCACGCAAAAACTACTGAACGTATTTTGATGTAACTTTACGGTATTATTGTTTATAAATCAGAATAACTTAAGGCTATAATTAATGACGATCTGTGACAAACTAAATTTCACGTGAGTGAAGGCGGGCAAAAGCTAGTACACACTATGCCGTGTTTATATTGATGTGCTGTTTGTGTACAAAATACAAATATGAATTTCAATAAATCTACCATTAAATTTTCTAAAGGATTTAAGTCTTTTCAGCACAATATTTACAATATTTATTCAACGAAATAGTTTCTATATTTAAAGCCTATTGCTATGTGCCATCCATCACCACAGTTTCATTCATTAGGTATAATAAACGGCGTTTTAATTTTCGTAACTAATTAATCGATTTGATACGAGTATGTAACTATGCACACACAAAGCACTAACAATTATTTTAATGAACTGAATGTTTGTTTTCTGATTATGACTTAGAGCAATTTGGACAAACGAAAAACCAAACAGTTTTAATTTTAGTGAGTCAACTTTATTTGAGTTATTAAGTGAAACTGGAGTGAAGATATATGGACGTTGGTTCTCTTTCACGAAAAAAATACTAAACGGATTTTGATCGTACATATTATTGTCTATATACAGGGTGACTGGAACTGAACCCGCCATAGCTAATAGGCGTATAGAGGAGGTCATTTGCTAATTATTGAACCTTACTTTCTATGGCTAAAGTTTTATAGTTTAGGAGATATGTCAATTTTTATACTTTTTTCAGATTTTTCCGAAATTTGACCTAAAAAGTGCTTCAATTTTTTTTTTCTCGCGTGATTTCAACAGTTTTTTTTTTATTTGATATTAATATCGAATATGTCTTTATTCAAATAAAATAAATTTCAGATCCAGATAATGATTGAATAGCTAGTTACGAGCCGCCAAAGTTCAACAAAAGTACAAACCACGATAAAAAATTCTACTTCAAATTCGATTGAAACAAAAATTAATGGTGATAATGGATTGCCAATAATCTTAAAAATATCTCCAGCTTCTCTTCTTTCCAATGATATATCACACGTTGTAATTGGATATTGAAATTTATCAAAAATTCAAAGTTTATGGAAGAAAATGGAGTAATAATACAAAAATTATCCATACAAAGTTGATTTTGAATTTTTTTAATTTTTTTTTCTTTATAATGTGATTATTATTTTTAAATTCATTTTAAAAAAACACGAAAATAGTTATGAAAAGGAGTATAGCAGAAAATATGAGTTGTTTGAAGAAACTTTGTATGGATAATTTTCGTAAATTACTCCATTGTCTTCCATAAACTTTGAATTTTTAATAAATTTCAATATCTAATTACTACGTGTGATATGTCATTAAAAAGAAGAGAAGGTAGAGATATTTTTAAGATCATTGGCAATCCATTATCACCATTAGTTTTTTCTTAAATCGAAATCGAATTTGAATTTTTTATCGTGGTTTGTACTTTTGTTGAACTTTGGCGGCTCGTAACTAGTTATTGAATCATTATCTAGATCTGAAATTTACTTTATTTGACTAAAGGTTTATTCGATATTAGTATCAAATAAAAAAATCGGTTAAAATCATGCGAGAAAAAAAATTTAAGCAGTTTTTAGGTCAAATTTCGGGAAAATTTGAAACAAGTATAAAAATTGTCTTATCTCCTAAACTATAAAACTTTAGTCATAGAAAGTAAGGTTCAATAATTAGCAAATGACCTCCTCTATACGCGTATTAGTTATGGCGGGTTCAGTTCCAGTCACCCTGTATATGTTACGGTCAAAGTGACCATCAAAAACAATACTTGTCAAAAAACCCAAGTCTCGCAACTCAGTTGTTCTACGGTAAAAAGTTGTGAGATCCATGTAATACCAAGTCCAGGCCAGGAAATCTTTAACGTTTTACATAAATTATTGACTTGGCCATCGCACTAAATAATTTAATTTACACGTGTTTTCATGCGATGGCCAAGTCAATATATTTATGTAAAACGTTAAAGATTTCCTGGCCTGGACTTGGTATTACATGGATCTCACAACTTTTTACCGTAGAACAACTGAGTTGCGAGACTTGGGTTTTTTGACAAGTATTGTTTTTGATGGGATCTCATTTCTTTTTGTATTTTGTAGACAGCAGTTATGTATCTAGAAAACTGGACCGAAATTGAAAAATTTTACTCGACTTGGCGGTTGCACTACCGTGCCCCCAAATATCATTTCTTTTTGTATTTTGTAGACAGCAGTTATGTATCTAGAAAACTGGACCGAAATTGAAAAATTTTACTCGACTTGGCGGTTGCACTACCGTGCCCCCAAATATTTTAGTTTTTCCTTGATTCATACACCAAACACTACTTATATTCCAAATTTGAAGCTTCTAGGTCTGCTAGAAGTGCCTTAGAGTTTTGATGATCGGTGAGTCAGTGAGTCAGTGAGTCAGTCAGTGAGTGACAAAATTAAGTAACTTTGACCCGTTATAATTCTTAAACTACTGGTTCAAATTGAATGAAATTTTAAATATACCGTGTCTTTACAATGCCTGCATAGCTAATGAAAATTCAGCCTTCTAGTTTTATCCACAACGAAGTTACAGGCGGTCGAAAATGGCCTGAATTGCTTCGAGAAAAGGATGGTACGGCCGTGCCGCTTTTTTGCTCGACTTGGTGGGGGCACTGCCGTGCCCCCAGATAAATGTGAAAATTATGAATAATCGCCGGTTATTATGAATAATTACCGCATGATTTGGTAAATGTGATTAATATGAGGTCATTTATGTGTGTATAAGACTAAATAGGCGGCTTAGGCCGCCGCACCTTAACCTATTTTTCACTTTAAATCAAAACATTATGTTATGGGCATCATGGAAAAGTAATATTATGCAAGAAACATTCCAAACTCATTATGCCAAATTATATTAATATATGATATCAAAACGTTCAAAAGTTTGGTTGTACACGAGCACGTACACAAGATGTTGTTCTCTTTTGTGAAATTTGTTACCTACTAAGGTTGAATTATTAAATAATCACTGTTAAATGTGATTAATTTATCACTTTTACCGCGACTGTCGGTAATTATTCATAATAACCGGTTATTATTAATAATTTTCAATTTATCACATTAACCATAACATATATATCAAAACCCAAAATATCACATATTGGCTTTAATCCTACCAAAGTAACCAAACATTGTTAAAGTGAAAGGTGAAGGGACGATCAATATCAGACATCGATCTAACTCACTTTACTCACACACAAGTTCGTTCACTAGTCAAAAAATTTACAATAAAATTAAAGGAAAACTATTCCATCATTAATTTAACATTAAAACCGAATTAATTCTATCACTGCTGCGACCTTTAAGGGTGATGACCGATCAAATTTATCGGTCGTTGTCTTCGCTCGATTGACCTAGTGGTAGGTACAATAGATTGTATTTGTTCATTTCATAGTCTGTCTTAATTTCAATGTAGGTCCTCGATAAACTGGTCAGACCATTTTACGTGACAGTAAACTAAGATAAACATAATTATTGTAAAACATACTTAATTAACTATCTATTTCCGCAATTTATTATACCGCTCTTGTCAACACAAGGAAAAACTTCCGAACTTTCCTGATTTGACACAAAGTATATTAGTTAACAGCTCCATATTATAAAAGCGATTGACTGACTGAATGACTCACTCACTCATCACGAAATCTCAGAAACTGCAAATGCTAGTCTCAAATTTTGCATGGTTCCTTTTGGAACAAGCACCTAACTCTATATTGTATGTTTTATTTTGTATTCTGCCTATATTGTGTATTGTGCCAAATAAACAATATTCTATTCTATTCTATTCTAACTCACTAAGACGGGATTTTGCAAAAATTCAACCCCTAAGGGAGTAAAACGGGATCAATTAACGCGTAAAGTCACGGGCGGCCGCTAGTTATGTAATATTAACACTGTTGTGTACTTAAATCTCATTTTCAGAACTGGTAAGTCTGTCTCCCATTTTGGAGTATGGAGACGTCATTACCATAGCCTACTTCGAGCGTTTTATATAGTGTCCGACCGAATATGGATTTTCAACCGAAAACGGAAACGAAAACGAAGCTTCGGCTGCAGTCTCATTTTCGGCCGAAAACGAAAACGAAAACGAAAATGACCTTCAACTCTCAAATTTCAATCTGAAATTATGTAAAAACTTTGAAAACCGTTAATGTTTTGACCAAAAACGTAATGACGTTTGACAGTTGATTTTGATAAGGATTGATTAAAGAAAACCGGCATTAAAACACAAAAAAAATAATTATGAATTCTTAGTAGAATATTATTTCCGGTGTATAATGAAATATTGGGAAGTGAAGAAGAAATAAAGGGTGTCCAGTGGGAATTTTTCAACTTCAAAAATAAATACAAATAAATTAATGATTTTTTATTATTTATTACTAATGCAAACTGGAGTTTAACAATGCGGATTTAATTTTTTATAGGCAATGTCTTTTAAATGATGCCCGTTTTACTATAGGCACTCTCACAGCCGGACCCTTGCATTCGCAACTATGCGAGAGCAAATCGCGCTAATAATTTTCCTGCAACTTCACGGCGGATATTTTCTTACAGAACCTGAATTATTTAAGGATTCTTTGCTGTAAACATTTGACTTGAGATATCCCCACAAGAAAAAGTCGCATGGTGTGAGATCTGGTGACCGAAGCAGCTAGGGTATGTCCCTGTACTTGCTGATCATTTATTTGAAAAAAAAAAATAGTCCTCAGTGTCTCCATCGAGGTACTCTCCGTGTGTGGTGAGACACCTTCTTGCTGAAATAGAGTTACGTAGTTGACCGGGATGCAGTTGTGGTATCAGACATTCATCGATCATTTGACAATACATTTCAAATACTTATTGTTCAACTGCGAACGCTCTGTAGGCTCCCGACCAGTGACTCATGGCGTATTTCAAATCCGCATAAGACTCTATTTTGAAACAATTAAACTTAATGAAAACTCTTTGGTTTTATTTGTATTCAATTTTGAACTTGGAAAATTATCTCTAGACACCCTTTATAACGTAACCTCACTTCACAACTTCAAAAGAGTGTGACAATACCGCGTCCGTTCAAGTCTGATTGGAACAATGAGTGCACCAGATTCACTCCCGAAGATATCGGAACGATAAACGTCACCATCTTATTCACGTATTTCTGATATTCGGTTTGGCCGAAGCTTCGGCTGGTTTTTGGCCGAAAACGAAAATATGGCCGAATGTCTATTTTTTGGCCGAAAATGGCCGAAAACGAAAACGAATATTCGGTCGGTCACTAGTTTTATATTCTTCTTTTTTGGGGGAGTAAAGCCGGATTCTATTCTCCTTTTTTGGGGGTTTAAACCGGCTAGCGTTCTCCTTAACTAACAAATTACTAAGCCTTTTCTGATTTCCAAGAAGAAGTGGGAATTGAAGCTACATAATCTGAGTAGGTCTTCTAGTATTTAATCATCTGGGTACACATTCACAAATATCTATGCCGGAAAATTAATTACTACAAATGTATTGGTATTTAACCCTGACCGTGACTTGAGTGAATGCAATGCAAGTTAAAAACCAGTTGGGCAAGAATTCGACTGTCCGTATTGAAAATGTACCTAAAGTGAAATAAGCATACAATATAGAAATAAACAAATTACCACTCCTTTGCGTCGTGCAGTCAAATAATAAAATATGTAGAGCAAGATACACAAGTATCCAGTAAGTACTTAACTTATACTGGTTTGAGGAAATCAATTTTATAGTAACGGTGAACTAGACAGTTAAATCTTTAGTTAAAAATAACCATTTATTTAATGCATTTGCTGGGAACCATTATAAATGTGTAGTTTTAAATTGCTTAGCTTCAAATACTCTGTAGATAGAGGCCTATGTCATTTTGGCATAATTGGGTGGGTGACTTGACTGCAAATTATTATGCTTTTATGAATAATAATTTATAAACAAATAATGCTAAATGAAATGATTTAATTTATGAACATCAAATAAGTTATTATCATTCCAAGCTTGTTGGGATGTCTGATGCAACAAATTGCATAGTGACATAAACACATCAAACAGGATCGTATATCTATGGCAATGAGGAATTAATACAACAAGACCAAGATACTGGGTCTTATAAAAACAAAACACATCTTTAGTGCTAACAAACAGCGGTAACAAACCAAAAAAAATCTATGAGCGAATAGCAGTTCCTTTGCGTTTGCAGCATTTCAGAAAAAAAAATTAGAGCTGTCAAAAATTGCCGGGAAAAACGAAATGACAGGTCGCCAACTTTTACCGCCAAAGTCCTGGCAATAAACAAAATAAGAAGAAAAAGAAGAAATCAAAAACCTGTTTATTACGAAAGTGGGCATTATGCTACTAATCATAAAAGTTAAATTCCCTTACCTCTGCGAAAGGCGAGACGAAGCTGCAGAGGCAGACGACTCCACTGTCTGCGAACAGCTTGGCCACCTCAGCCACTCGCCTGATATTCTCCTCGCGATCCTCCTTGCTGAAGCCAAGGTTCTTGTTCAAACCGGTTCGGATGTTGTCACCGTCGAGACCGTATGCTGGGATGCCTGGGATAAAACATGTAATAAATATATTTGGACATTTTTAACAGGGCCATCTATTCCTAAACCAGACACAAGCTAGGGTTCGTTATTTTCATCATCATCATCATCATCAGGTCATTTTTTCTCCACGACTGGACCATGACCTTCTCCAATTAACTAGATGTAAATGGAGGATTTAGCCTACACTCTCCACGCTGTGTTAGCATATTTCTTCCTTAGTCGGGGTGGTCCTATATAGAAAACACCCAGACCAATACAAACAGATAATATTCATTGTTCTTTTCAATTGGCAACGGTGGCCTCTTATTGTAACCAATGGCAATAAAAGCTAAAACGAATCTTAACTAAGACTTCCTTTTTGTGTTAATTTGACAAACACTACACGTGGAACTCTAAAACAATTTTACGGTGACGTCATGTATTTATTTGCATTAGTTTTATTTACAGCTTTTTGACCAAACATCGCTTACAATATGCCCTGTGGATTTACTCCGAAATAACGGAACTAGGACAACTGATCTCTTTCATGTCGTAAAAAAAGTTTAAATATCCTTAACGTCCATAAAAAATGTCCTTCACACACATGCTGCACTAATTAGCCATTAGCGAGCGATAACCGCGGCTTATTTAACACCAATTTTGTGTTCGGTCGACGGCACGTTAAGCTACGCCTACTGGCACCTTATGAAGTTGGTAATAGATGTCATTTTGCAACGATACCTACTGTTTATTCAAATGTGCTGGCGCATCAATGAGAATGCATGATCATCATAATGTTGCTGAAAGCAATCTCGTATTTTTAAAACAACTCTCAAAAATCGATAAAGCAAAGATTCAATCCGAATCGTCTTTTTAAATATTTCCAAATCATACCTACCACAAATATTTTAACGAATTTTATTTTTTTTTATTTCGATTAGCTACAGGCTCAATGGAAAGAGCTCTGAATGAAGTGTTATCATATTGGTAAAGAAGTTTGTAAGAAAAACGTTGACGGACGATTTTGTACTACTTATAAGGAATTTACGTAAATCGATATCTAAGATAATTTTCGTTACTACTCAGGTTGCTAAGCTATGATAAATAACCAGCAATACACTTCGCTAGCTTAAGAGGCAATAAAAAATAATAATAAAAACTCTTTAATGCTTAAAATGTTCGTGAGAATGATAAAAATACAGACTACTGCTATCGATTTACTGTAGACTGTGTCAAGATTAGCTTAAACTCTTCTCAAATAAAGGACGTTATTAATAGCTGTTTTAGAAACCTTTTCGTAATAAATTTTGACATTGGAGCGAGTACGAAGTCTAGTCTCAATTTTGTTAACTCATTTACATACATGATTACTTTAAAAATCTTATTATAGCATAAAATACTTATAAAATGTATTCAACATGCATACATTTAAAGGTACAATCACCTTCTGACACAGTGCTTCATATTTTTTATGCCAAAACTTTATTTACAAACTTTACTTTATTGTTGCCTAACTTTTTTGCTAAGCAAAAAAATATTGACCTTGTCAGAATTTATGATTTTAATGTTTGAAATTTTTTGTAACTTGTACCTAAGTAAATAAATAGATAAACGCAAAAAAATATTAACAAAGTCTAACAATCCATTCCCAAAGTTAAAAAAAAAACAAAAGGTTGTTTTTGATAGGCAGTAGATGATTTTCATCAATGAAACAGTTACAACGGTTGGCACTGGCAAACTGCCTTTAGGCAGCACGGTAATGATTGATTACATTGTAAATATTATGTTACTACACCAAGGCGTCTAGTATTACATAGTTCTATTCAGGTCATGTTGGCACGTGGTTGAATATTAACATAACAATTAGAATTTTCGTGATCCATAATTAAATCTCATGAGAATCCAATTAATTTAACATGCTCTAAAGGGCCGTGACTTCTTATAACACGCATCGTTTTCGTACAATGGGAAAATTTTGACGATAAAACGGTTTAGCATTTCCATCAAAACATGGAATAATCTTGTCATCAAATGATAAGATTGATGCAATTGACATATCCATGTTACAGCGGCTGCCATGCCATAGCAATAAAATTCTTCTACTGTGGTCTTACTAGGCACAGTTTGTTTCAACTTATTTTGTTTTCGTAAAATTGAGTTAAAGGGTCGTCATTGTAACCGTTAGATGACCATGGATGCAAGATAGAACCAAATAGATAGTTCTCAATTTTGGTTTGTAACTAAGGTAGGCTTCTAACGCAATGGCAATGGCAAAGCTCATGTCATGGTGCGAGTCATGGTCGCTCTACCTACACATAAAATGCTTTCGCGCCTACATTTAAGCGTCACGGTAACCTATAGATCATAGATGCAAGGACAATCCTACCTTTGGAAACCAGGTAGGCTTCTAACGCAAAGGCAATGCTGGTCTTGCCAGCACCGCTGAGGCCGGTGAACCATACAGTGCTACCTCAGCTCAGCTTCAGCCCACCTCGGCTCAGCTGCTGTGAGCTGTCCTACTGATACTGGTCACCCTTGACTTAGCAGTAGCTTTCGCTCCACCAGAAATCTTCTTTGTATTCACTATAAGTACCATGATTTTCTTAAAGGTTACTAAACCTTTGTTTGTCACCTGTCATCCGCTTTGCAATGGAGGGAAGTCGAACCTTAAATTCGAACTCCTATGTTTTTCTGATTAATTTTGTTACGGGTCCAATGACAGTTAAATTTCCCCCGAGACAAACTGGACCTTCACTTATTGGCGGTCAAGCTGTAGACCCTGGCTGCACAGGAGTTACAGCGGTGGGAATAGTCCCGTATACCAAATTATGAAAATTCTTACCTTTGGAAACCAGGTAGGCTTCTAACGCAAAGGCAATGCTGGTCTTGCCAGCACCGCTGAGGCCGGTGAACCATACAGTGCTGCCTCGGAATGCCCTGCTGCCAAGAGCCCTGCTCCTCGTCGCTCTTGACACTTGGTGCTTCTGTTCCACCACATTCGTCGCCACTTGCGCGCACTGCAACAAAAATGGTGATGTTAAAATAAAATATACCTAACATTAATAATAATATTGCGGTAAAGTATAAATAACTAAGTTTCTAGAGCATTGTAGAGCGGTAATAAAACAAGAAAAAAACATATTTATAGAGAATAAAATAATATTCTGTATTTTAACATAAGTAAGAGATTATGCAGATTTATCACACCAAGCCAGATATGAAAAAAACAAAAAGACAAGTAATTCATTCATGGTTTTTTTAATTAATTCAGACCTTTCGCTTCCTTATTCGATTTACATATTTCCTATTGTCAATTTGTTGAATACTTAATACCTAATTAATGATTGTTAAATTACTTAAAATATACTCGTATAAAGCCATAGTATTAGAAAAAACTTGTATTGTATTTATATTACTTGCTTTAGGAAGAAACCTAAAGGTACCATGTTAACCTTTTCCATTGAGTGTTTACAACGCAATCGTGTATAATTTTTTACGTTACGTTTGTGTTGTGGTCACGAAACTATAAAACACCCATCATAACGAGTACAGTCAGTCATTCATAACATTAAGAATTTTCCCGATACTTTGTATTTTACATGTTTACATTAAGGTTCAAATTCAATTGAGAAATGTTCAGGTAGGTTGATATGCTGACTATTGTAATAGTTTTATTAACAAGATAAGCAGATAGCACAAACTTTATGCCTTAAATGGTTGGACCTAAACTGTAACACTGCAAGTTATTGAAGAAATTAAATTTTATTATGGCAACCGTACAACAGCACTTCTGCGCGTGAGTCACGAAATTCGATCGAACATTCTAACAATAAAGTTTATTTTTGTAACATAATTGCAGTGGGTCAAACAAATTGAACATATTAATTTATGCACAAAACAATCGCAAAAACAAAATCAAATCTATAAAAACAATTTAAATTGACCTTGAGAGTGCAGATATAACAGTTACATAAAGCATTTTCCATTATGTTGTCCGAACTTCCTGATTGAACAACAAATAAAAAGAAAAAACATTTGCTTAATATAGCAGATCATAAAGCTCGAAAAACTTCCTCTTCCCTGGTTTTTATTTTATTGTGCCACCAAATAAAATAATTGCAATTGATTTGTGCAGCCAAATTGGCATATTTTGCATTAATTAAAAATTTTATAGAGACAGATAAACTATTGCAAAAAAATCCTATAAGGTTTCCAAAAACATATACGTACTTATCCTGATTATTATTATTTTTTATTAAACTGTATGTTATTGAAGATCCCTTCATTTTTTTTTCGGATTCTGGACCATCAATATTGTTTTAACTATCAAAATCAATCAATCTAGCCAAATGATAACACAAATATTGTAGAGAAATGTGTCAAAACGTAAATTATTTTTAGAAAAATCATAATAGGTAGGTACAAAGGATTTAATCACTGAGACGGCTAAGTTAAAGTGGCTGATTAGAAAAAGCGGGAGATTGTGTTTTGTTTGTGGCACTTCCAGCAAAATAACTGTCATTAATGCTGTTACGATAGGCTTTTGTTCATCTAACTCTTTTACTCTTGGTCCTTATCTGTTAGCCAAATCTAGCAAGAACGAAACCGCAATAAATGGATTTGCATGGCAGTTATCAATATTAGCTGGCTGGCAATAGATGACGCCTGATACGTATCACGTCATACGTTCTCAATATTGTGGACAGAAAAAACCTAACAAACATGTGAATGTTAACAAAATAACTCATCCGAATCGTATAGCATAGGAAATGTAGAGAAAGCAAGCGTCTTACGTAAACATGCTGGCTGCATAACGCGCGAGTGAGATAATACTATAACTGCTTACTGCACATTACTGCATTTGACTTAACTTACTTAATAACGAACACGGCCTAAGTGGTCGCATGATCATGTTGTTTGTTTGTTTTTTTTTTGTTCTGCGCCTGATTGGTACAAACCAGCTAGTAATTGAAAGTTAGTCCTTTACGTCGTTTATCCTTTAGATATCTAAACTTTTTGTATGGTCTCAAACTATGCAAAGCTTGAACAATGCGCAAAAAAACAACAGGTAAACGTTCTTTTTGAGACATTAATACGCCCAGATTAGATTAAATTAAAGGTATATTGAGCGGGGATTGGATTGAACCCGCGACCTCTGTCGAGGATCAGGAAACCTAGTAATTTTAGCTGAGTTCCTCGGTGCGTCAAATCGGTCGAATCAAGAAAATACATCATGGTAACTCATAATACCTACGAAAGTGCGAAAAAGAGAAAAACAATGTATTTTTAGATTATTTTAAACTGTATTTTTGAAATTAAGAAAGATTATTTTAATAAAATTTGCGTTATGGATGGTCACTTAACTTTTAAGTTTAAGCTCACGCTTACAAAAGCGCGTAAAAAGTGCAACCGCGCGTAAAACACTGAAAAAAACTCTAGGTTTTATTACTCTGACTCTACCTATGATCATTTTACAAATTACAATACCTTTTTAAATTTAATATTCAGGTTAATTGTGTCCAAATATCAAAATACACAATCATGTGAACCATGCGAGTGCTTTCGAACGGAAAGAAAGCTATCATTGAATTAAACAAACAGGTGAAAGTGTCAATTAAGCTCACTTCACACGACAAAATTATAAAACGTAATTGCAAAAACGTTTAATTGTTTAAATCTGTTCTCTGAAACCACATAAATAACGTCAATGTCGGAATGACGCTCTGTGATGGCTCATGCACTAGGTTTTTATGTAATTTCAATAATAAGAAAACAAAATCTCCGTGTTTTCTTTATGAAATTGACTATTTTTAACACCAACCAAAACAGAGTATTCTTAACAGCAACCCGAAAATAAAACAATTTTTAGCTTGCAAGGATCTCATCTTATCAGATCATTATTCTGATAATTCTCATTAAAAATATCCACGACAAAAAAAAACAATCTATAAAAATAGACAGCCAAACAACCCAAAAAAGTATGAGTAAAAAAAACTCACACCTAAGTTTTCCTGCTTAAAACCTACATATTGCATTAACATTGATCTTTATTTTCTAACATAGTTTTTAAATCAAATAACACTAGTAAAATGTAGAGGCCTTTCAGGTTACTTTTATCTCCTTTAAAAAATAATTTTAATCCGATTCCGAAAATATTAAATGGAATTTCCAGATTTGATTTTTTTTTTAAATTAGATTTTTAATACAAAAACTGAAAAAGGAAACACTAGATTTTCACAAAAAAATGATATTAAACTCGTTCCACTAAAGGGAAAGGAGCTGCCGACAGAGACTAGATGTAAATATTATTGTTTGTTGTTTTTACAATTGATTTTTTTGCTTCTAACAAAATTAAAATAAGTATGAAATAGACAAAAGTATTTAATTGATAGACATTTACACATTTTATAGATTTGTTTAATTAACAACAATAATAATTGCAAAGTTGATATACACCAACTTTCATTTATCTGTTACAACTGAATACTGACATAACGCGCGCAAAAAAGGTGAAATAATAAAATAATACTGACCGCTCTAACGTTCCCGTTTCCATGCCCATTCCCCCACTGGGCTATTTTGTATTTCTCAAAAGTCTCCGAGACCTTTTTGTTTCTTGTTTCGAGACTCATGTTGATACTAGTTAAACTTTCGCTCGGAGCAGGAATGCGCGCGGCAACGAAATCGAAAACACGGCAGCGCGGGCGCAGAACCAACGCACACTGGCGCACTTCACCACCGCTGCCTATTATAAATTGCCAGTAAATAATTGTAAAGGCATTATTTCAATTGGACATAATACCTAACCTTGTACACCAACTGATATGGAAGCCGATCTCAAAAATCAAATAAATGAACACCTAAATTGTTGTTTGACAAGTTGGGATTTTTATTTTTTAAATTACTTTCAATTAAAATGCCAAGGAATGGTGTTTTTTATTAAACAAATGATTAACTTTTGTGAAGCTTTATACAAAATAAAAATATCTTTGGACAATCTCACACAGCGCCATCTAGCCCCAAAGTAAGCAATTAACATGCTTGTGTTATGGGTGCTAGCTTAACGGATATACTACTTATATACTTTTTTTATAAATACATACATATTATACATAGTAACACCCAGACCCGTCACAGAAATTAAAATTCATCATTTCAATTTCTGCCCGGCCGGGAATCGAACCCGGGACCTCTCGGCATAGTAGTCCGTTCTGAACCACTACACCAAACGGCCGGCCAAATGTAAATGTAATTCTTGATTTAAACTACTTTTTGTGCCTTTTATTAATTTTCAAGCAGGTTTTAGTGCAATCTGGATCTGGTAGAGTTAGTAAATAAATAAATAATGCTGACAGGAAAAAGAAACAATAAAATAGACAAAAAAATAGTTTACAAAGATTGACAAAAGAATATTAAACATGAATAATAATAAGTTTATGTGACAATAAAAAACAAAAAAATTGTTTACAAAGATTGACAAAAGAATATTAAACATGAATATTATAAGTTTATGTGACAATAAATAACTTAATATGTTAATACCATACCATAGAAGAAAGTATTTTTGTAATAATCTTTTTTGAAAATTGTAATTTGTCATGTGTTTAAAATAAACAAAATACGCAAAGGAATGTATTTTTTTAAGTTTCCTAGAAGATTCTTATTAATTAGCATGTGAAAATGCAAACAATTAATTTATTAATTTGTATGTACTTGAAAGTCGTTAGTTAAAACCAAGTCATCAACTCAAAATTCATTTACTAATCACACACAACTGAATAGATAAGAAAAGGACCTAGAATAAAATCTCCCAACGATACACTCATTTATAATCATGACTCATAAGTGCATAGATTGTTATTGTCCCTAATGGCCTAATATAAATAATATTAAATAGCACAAGTTATAGCCTGACCAGGAACATAAAAACCCTCGCCATGTTGCGGAAAACTAATGGTACTAATTTCTTTTAATGGCAACAGTAACTGAAAACTTCATTGTCATGTCACCTTGCATGTCAGTCTATTGCTGTCAAAGTGTAAACAAACTTTATTTTAAATGTGCGCAATTGATTTTGTGAATTAAATTGCTAAAATCTTTTTATAGTCGTGAAAGAAAAGTGGTTTACAATGTGTTAAAGTATTTGTCGAAGAGAAATACTAAGGGTTCGGACAATATTTTCATTGAATAATGTTTCCGACAAAGGTTGTCAAATTGACTGACATGTTTATCGCATAGTACAGTCCACTATGAAAATTAGCTGTGGTTTGTTTCAACTACCTATTTTAAATTTTTTTGTCACTTTCTAAGTGTTGAATTTTATGGAATTGGGAAAGAAGTACCGAGTTTGAAGCGTTCATGAGCAAACATTGCAGTTGAATATTCAAGTTCTGAATTTGATTATTGATGAATAATAAAATAAATCCTACTAGCTCGATTGATGGTTTCATTTAATTTATGTAAACCAGGTTACCTATAATAATATTTTTTCGTTAATTTATGAAAATATCAAATTAGCCCGTAATCCTGAATCCTGATACATAAAGTTAGCCTATTAATTTAACACAGGTACGACTGTACTCAGTGTTGCACTATCAAATGCAATTGACGCGCCTCTATGCCAGGGTTTTTATGTTCCTGGTCAGGCTATACAGGTGAAAAGATTTTGATGTCCATTGACCATTATGTTCTTTAGATCAAGGAATTTCATGAGAACATTCAAGAAAAAGGAGTCTTTGACTTATGCCCGTTTTCACCATCAATCCCTAATTTTAAGTGACCCCTATGGTAACAATTAACAGGAATTTTGCTGCCATAGGGATCCCTTAAAAATTAGGGATTGATGGTGAAAACGGGCATTAATCTCATAATAGTATAGGGGTGTTTAAAATTTTTGGACCTTAAAAGAAGACAATGAGATTTAAATATTATTCTGATAGGAGTAGTAAGTATTATTTATTTATCTATAGATACTTATAATAAATCTGTAGAGAGGTCAATTCATGAAATATATTTTCAAAATAACTATCAGGGAGTGATCGATACTGATGCCAAAAATGCAATTAGTAAAATGTTTGTCTGTCTGTCTGTCTGTATGTTCCTTATAGAAACAAAAACTACTCGACTGATTTTAACGAAACTTGGTACAATTATTCTTCATACTCCTGGGCAGGTTATAGTATACTTAGGAGCAGAGTAGTGAAGGGAAATTTTGGGAAAACGGGATCAGTTACTCCATTTTTTAAGCTTTCGTCGCGTGTGCAGCATTAATGGTTAAAGTTACATAGAAATCATTTATGACGGAAATATATTCTACATAAAATTGTCTAAAAAATATCCCGCAACAGCATTTATGTGTATCTAAATATATGTATAAAAGGAGAAACTGACTGACTGACTGACTGACTGACATATCAACGCACAGCCTAAACGGCTAAACGTAGGCACTTGAAATTTGGAAGGGACGTAGCTTAGGTACCGTAGAGGTGCACTAAGAAAGGAATTCCCGAAATTCCCACGGGAACGGGAATTAGCGGGAAATTCCTTTTGTATGAAAAATCTAAACCGCACGGTTGAAATTTGGCATGCAGGTATCTTAGTAAACTTAAAGCTTAGTTACAACAGGATATTGCAAAATTCCCACGGGAACGGGAGATAGCGGGAAAAACAATTTGTATGAAAAAATCTAAACCGCGTAAGATAGATGAAGGGGGTAAAACGGGACCCACGCGTACGAAGTCGCGGGCGGCCGTTAGTCTATACTAATATTATAAAGCTGAATAGTTTGTTTGTTTGTAACGCGCTAATCTCAGAAACTACTGATCCGATTTGAAAAATTATTTCAGTGTTAGAAAGCCCATTTATCGAGGAAGGCTATAGGCTATAAGGCGGTCATCACACTGCGCCGCGCTCCGCCGCGGAGCGCGGGGCGTCAGATTTTATCATTGTATGCAAGTACCTCAGTTTGTATAGAAAACACGCGCGGCACAGTCACTTCACACTGACAACGCGTCCGCGCGCGCGGAGTGCGGCGCAGTGTGATAACCGCCTAAGGTAAGTACATATGAGTGTGTTAAGAATTTCAATTTTAAGTGCATAATATTGTAAACATTTTACCTACTTTTTACATTCATAACTGGCAATAAATGAAGGTCTATTAAATTATTTTAGTGTCCTTTGATCACCTAAAACAAATCACACCTAGGTGATCAAAGCACACTAAAATAATAATTTAACTGGAGTCCACTTTGATCACTTGTTTTTTTTTTCTGAGACTAATCATGAATATTTTAGGAAAGGTATTTAGATTATGTATCTGTTCAGGAAATGTACGAAATCCGTCATTGTATACAATTCCTAGGAATTGTATTTAATTCCTAAAATCACCCGGAAATGTTTGATGTAAATCATATTAGACCTCAGATCATAGAAGGGAATAGATGTGAAACGGGGGCGTGGCGCGTGTCTCCGCGATATGCCCAGAAACGAACATCGCCCGCGACGCCAGGTTAGTCGCGATTCAGTCGTACTGAGGAAATGTTCTCCGATATTGTTGGATAATGCGTCGTAACGTGCAATAATATAAGTGAAACGAAGAACTACAGGAACAATGAAGTCATTTACCACATGTAAGTATTGCAAATCCATTGGTATTTTGCTTATAAATAAAAAAAACTAAACATTTTTACGAACGAATTCAGTGCCGTGACATTTACTGCGATATCGAAATTAGTGGTGATAAAAATTCCAACACGTTGTACATTGACGATTTAGTTAGCAACCACTTTATGTCATGCGTAACTACTGCGCAATGTATTTTATTCCTTCCGATATCCACTGACGCGTGAAAATACACAGTACGGCCGCATGTGCCGGTCGTAACATAGTGCAGGGCTCGTGTTCTAATACGGTTTCCTATTATCGATAAATAGAAGTAAATTATTATTTTCTATTTTCTAATTTTGAATGAAAAAATCATGAGTTGCTTGCGATTTTTAAGTTTTTACAAAAACAATAACAATAGTAGAAGGGATTAGTAACTGTCAACTATGTAATTACTATAAGAGCTAGTTGAAAGCCTAATATAGGCATTATTTTTGATAAACATAGGCGGTACGAATTTCGCCATAATTAAAAAGTTAATGCGCGATAGTAGTTAATAATAATTACAGTGATCCTGTTATTATTATTAAAGTAAATAATAATATATTACCAATATTGTAAATACTGGTAAAAATCGCAAGTACCTACTTAACCCATGACTTTTCATACAAACTTTGTCAGTCTATAACTTCTATACTCCATCGATAACGACATTGAGCTTTGGTTGGGGTAAATTAATTTAAGGTAACTTCATTTAGTCCCAATAATTGATTCTGAGTTTTTCGTCCATACAAAATGGAACTGACTCCTTTATGCAAAAATCGTTAAAGAACATAATAATAACGTATAATAATAAAAAGGTTTTCATACAAGCATTTTTTAAACCAATTCGAGCCTTGCCCCTAGGATTTAAAGTATCGATATCTTATCGACTCCATTTTATCTTTCTTCTCTCTAATTGCTTTTTTCAAAGTGTGCGTCACGTCACGCGGCCATTGATTGGCCATAAGGCACGCCTTCTGGCCAATCACAGCACTTTTAAGCCGGTTGCACATGTTGTCGTAGACTCTCAGTCGCTTTGTTTTTACACAGTTGAATGTGTGCGTGGGAGCTGTGGTGGGGGAAATGTGGGGACACTGGTTCTCGTTGTAGTTACGCGCGACTTCATATCTATTCTCTTTCTATGATCTGAGTATTAGACACATTTCCTAGGAAATTTATAAATACATTTCTTAAACAGCAATCGGAAATATGTGATATATTTCATATTTCAATGAATATGCGAGGACATAAAACTCTTTTTTCATAAATTAACAAAAAGTGTGAAGATATTATAATTTATAAACCGTAGGATTGTTAATTGAAAGTCTCAATGAGAGCCTTAACAAAATCTCTGATCCTTGAATTAGTAAGAAGCAAAGATATTATATGCTGTATGATTGTTACGTAATTGTCTCAATGAGACCCTTAATAAAGACTGATTCTTAATTTCAAAATGATGTGTTTTATTTATTTTATTTACACATAGCATTCATTTTATACATTTCATAATAAGATATTGGTATTCTATAAAATTCCTAGGAAATGTATACATTTCCTTGGATATGTGCGTATTAAATAATCTCTGAATCAATATTTTATACATTTCCTAAATAGCTTCGGAATTGTATACATTTCCTAGGAGTTTTATACAATTCCTAGATTTCATACATTTCCTGTAACATATCTACAAATTGAGGAAGGGTTGAAGAGGGAAGGAGAAGGGAGGCAGGGAACCTCACACCCCTGCCCCCTGCCATAACGGCTTAGTTTAGACAGTTAACAAAGTAAAATATATAACAGTTAAAATATAGGATGTGTTCTTATTTTGTTATCAAGTTTGCCATCTATTTAACCCATTATAGACTAGCGGTCCCATATGGTACCACTTTTTTGTGTGTTTTAATTTGGCTCTATACATTAACACGTGAAAAGATGCAGTGCTCTGATTGATGCAAGTCGTAGCCAATAGATATGGTCTATGCTTCTAGGAATAAAAATTGACAGTTATTCTTTTCAGTTGTGTGTAATTGATGATTGAAGTGAGCGCATCAATTTTCTCAAAAAAATTTACGCGCCATAAAAGTAAGTGATCATATTTTTTTTGTGTGATAGTGAAATACTGATTTTGTTACAATCTTGCATTCTCCATAAGTGCTTTTATTGTGAAATGGTGTAAAATTACGTCGAAAGGTAATAATAATTGGAAATACTGTATGTCAAAATGACTGGTACCGTACGGTACCGCTAGCCGCTTACCGTGTCTTTTTAATTATTTTATGATTTTTAGTTTTTACTGTATTTATTGGGAAGTATGTGATTTATTCAATGGTATATAAGGTATACAGGAAGATAAAGTAAAATAGTTTCCTATACTTTACAAAACCATGGGTTTTTATTTATTTTAGATGTAACTTTCACAAACATTGGCAGTTTTGGAGGACGATGAAGGTCCCAAGATGAAGCAGAAATTTATAGAACGAACTCAAGATAATTGCAACTCTCGAACAATATCAGAGTATAGAAAATGTAACGTGGGGCTATGTGCAGTGTGCAATGCCAAGCTCCATTCCAAATTTTTGAATATTCAAAGATAAAAATGAATATTGCTTACCCAATATACAGCTTTTTTACATTTAATATCACTCATGTTATTTGCTTGTATATTAATACATATTATAATAATAATAAAATATATAATTTACCCAATTTTTATAAAGTCCATGATAAAGTTATGTTTTAACCAACTGACACGGTAAGAGGCTAGCGGTACCATATGGTACCAGCATTTTTTTTCTAGATTACAGGTCGGATAATTTTTTTAATGCTTGTATAGCATTATGTAGACCATAATGAGGATCAGTACTGTTGTAGAAAATTCAATAAAACTAGTATCTACGTTAATCTTTAAGACATAAGAAAGATATATACAGGGTGTAAAAAAACCTATCACGAAGACTGAAACTACGCATTCAGTACACCCAACCAAGTAATATTACAAAATATTATTGGTGGGAAATATTTTTTATTTTTATGATTAAAAAATATACAATATTCCGCAGCCCGCAATGTACAGCGCGCCACGCAACGCAATGACCGTGCCTATGTGTGTGTGAGTGTATTGGAGCGTACGCGCTTTCCCGCCACTACCTACCGCGACCGCAGAAGTATTTTATACACAAAATTACCAGATTATTTACTTCCTACATTTAAAAAACACATTCCTTTAGCATTTGTTTAGGTTTAGAACTAAGTACTTACCGACTAATCCCCTTCGACGTCGTCTGGAATCGGCCGCTCCAACCGGACAAGTTGTGGCTCGAACTGACGGCCTTCCACGTGCAAGCAAACGCGTGCCCGGTAAAGCGTGTTTTGATGTACGCGCTCCAGTATTCCTTCACGTACAGACCGGTATTTAAGTTCCTCAAATACGACACAATACACGCCTAGACGAGGCGGACGGAGCTAGGCACAATCGGCTGATTGTCCAACAGACGTACAACCAGAACAAAAATACGTGCATCAGTACGGTGGTGCGCTGTAGGATGTTCAGCCCGATACCTACAGCCCGCAGGGCTTCAGATGCGTTTCCACATGCCCTCCCATAACAGTAAACCATGTTTACGTACTCACGAGCACTGTACGTATGGTTAGGCATCTTTCTAACACTCATTCACTATTACCACACTCACTATTACACGTTCACACACTAACTATCCGCACGAGAAAACAATCAAAAGTCGCAAGCGCATTCGACGACCGAAGAAACCGAACTGCATACCGAACTGGCCGCCGCGCGAGCATTGCGAGCAACGCGAGGCGCGAGCGGCCTAGCAACAAAGGCGCTGCCCCGCGCGGCGAGACTGACCAATCACAGTCAAGCAATACGTCTATCAAATGACGTCATGAATCGGTAGCGCTTTGTTATTATTCTTAATTTTCAACTACAAAACGTAATTTTTAACATAACAAAACTTTAATTTCGTTAGTTTAGTACATGCAAGTCTATCAACGAATGACAATGTAAAAGCGACGGGAAAAATACTTTGTTTAATCTTTGTTAACTAAAGATCCGTCCTAGCATACTTAATAATACCTAATTAATGCTCTTAGCAAGCTTCCAAAATACTCAAATTTGAATGAATTGTAGATACGCAATCGTTATTAATAAAACAATAAGAATATCAATACATTTTGATAGTTATTTCGTGTAATAAAGTTACGTTCATTTAAAATAATCCCAAACAAGACGATGAATTATTTTTTGTAAATTATGAAGAATGTAAGTAATTGGTATGAAAGAAGTGCTAAAAGATATAAAATTTTGTTTAGTTTCTAAAATCAATCGAGTTTATAAACAAAATCTTATCTTTTATCTCCTATCGAAAGTGAAGGAACAAGAGTTTGTCGGTGATTTATTTCTAGGCGTTCAGATTGCAGTATTAAGTAAGTTAAGTTTTATTTTATTAATTACTATCGTAAAGACGTTAAAGTTATTAAGGTAGAGAGCTAGAAATGTAAGCAATAATGAACCTGTGTGTAAAGAGCATTTGTCATCTGTTTACAGTACTTTTTAATGATACAAGTTTATCACACCTACTTACTACCTGTGATTAACGATTAAAATTACGTTTATTTAGAATCGCGTGCATGACGATTATTTATTTCAAGTAAATTATTAAGAAAGGAAGTAATGAGTATGGAAGGAGTGAAAAAAGATACTTTTTTATTTAGTTGCTGAAATCATTTAAGTTTACAAAACACACAATCATAACTCCTAACTCGAAAGTGAATGCCTCAATCAACGATAGACACAACATTGCTAGGGTGTTTATTCAAGGCGTTCAGAGTGGTGTGGTGTAAGCAATAATTTGAGTTTTACTTTATTAATTTCATTGCTATCGTAAAGACTTCAGTTATTGAAGTAGAGAGTTATGAATGTAAAGAATGACGAGCCTGATTCAAAAGACCATTCATTATTCATCTGTTTACGGTACTTTTTAATGACACTACTTACGCTTATCACACTTGCGTAGGTACTAGGACCTGTGATACTACATTGTGATATAATGATGGTTATGCGTAAAAGTATGGTTTAGTCAAAAATGTTTAATAACCAAGGTTCTGTAAGATTTTTTATTTTGCGGAAAGAAACAAATTCGTGTAAAGGGTTTTTATTAATTAAGTAAAGGGTAATTTATTAATTTTTAGAACAAAAACTAAAGTGGTAAGGTGATAAGGTTTATGTGACTAATTTAAGTACTCATTTCATTTTTACAAATTGGGTAAATTTGGATTAAGCTCAGTCCAGGTCCAGTCGTAGTCGTTGAACTCACAGTAGAGTTGAATGACTCACGGGCGAGCGCGGGTTGCGGGGCGTGGGGGCAGCGCCTGAGCGTGTGTGCGCGCGCTACTGTACATTTCTTATTGTAAAGACAAAAGCCTAATTGTGACGAAAATACTCAAAATTTTAATAAGGTTTCTTAGAAAAAAAGTTTCTAAATAACGAATTGAAATTGATATTGTAAAAATCTTGAAAAAAATATTCTGACTTTGACCTTCAATATCTCCTAAACCACAAGTTTCCCAGGTATGGTCCCAAAGAAAAAAATGATCCTCATGATGTGGAGAATAAGTAGCCTTCGGCTTCGGGATAGGTTTTTTTACACCCGTTATCTTTTTGAATTATCCAAATCGGACCATTACTTACGAAGATATTAAGTAATAAACATAGACCGTTTTTGCCGCTAAAAGTCAACGTACGCAGGGCCGCGTGACGTCATTATATCCGAATCGAGCGCAGCCGGCGTACTATTGGGATGGAAAATATTTTTTTCCAGGTAAACTATCAGTTTTAGAAAAAAACTTTTAATAACATTTATTCATCAAAATAAAGTAACCTATCGACCAACAATTTTTAAAAATAAAAATTGTGAAAAATAAGTATCGCTATGTCCAAAAACCACATTTTCATAGGATTCGATGCAATGCGGAGACGCGGTTGGGGTGAGTGTAACTTAATGATTGTTTGTATTGAACATAATACAAACAATCATTAAGTTATTGACTGGGGAAGGGGCTAGCCTTACCCAGCTTCTGGCCTGGGGGAGGGGGGGGGGGGTCAAATCATAACCAGTTTCTATGGGCTGGGGGGAGGGGCTAGCCTTACCCAGCTTCTGGCTTGGGGGGAGGGGGGGTCAAGTCATACCCAGTTTCTGGCCTGGGGGGGGGGGGGGGGGTATGTAATACCCAGCTTCTGGCCGAGGGGGAGTCATACCCAGCTTATGCTTATGAGCTGGGGGGAGGGGCTAGCCTTACCCAGCTTCTGGCCTGGGGGGAGGGAGGGGTCAAGTCATACCCAGTTTCTGGCATTTCTGGCATGGGGGGGTGTCATACCCAGCTTCTGGCCGAAGGGGAGTCATATCCAGCTTATGCTTATGGCCTGGGGGAGGGGCAAGCCTTACCCAGATTCTGGCCTGGGGGGGGGGGGGAGGGGTCAAGTCATACCCAGTTTCGGGCCGGGGGGGGGGGGGGGGGGGGGTAAATCATACCCAACTTCTGGCCGAGGGGGAAGTCATGCCCAGCTTATGACCTGGGGAGAGGAGGGGGACGGGGGAGTCATACCCAGCTTCTGGGCTAAGATTAAATAGATTTCCAGGAGGGAGCAGCTGTCCTTTCCTGCAGCAGCTGGTCCGCCCATGGGAACGGCGAATAGGTAGGTAGGTACGTAGGTTTAACTCAGAAAAACTAAATAACAGGTAGGTATTGCGTGTACATCGAAATGATCTTCATAGCAATGTCTTGTAGCCTAGGCAGAGTGTATCTGCCTCAGCTATACCTACCTTATTGTTAGAAGTAAATAAATTAATACTTATACATTTTTATATTTTACTTGGAAGAAGACAACACTTATGAACACTTTATTTGAATAAATCGCCAAATATACCACCGCGGAGACCCCAATTGCGTCTCTGCGTTCCATTGAATCGTATGAGCGTGTGGATTTTTTGCGTTTTTTTTCACAATTTCTGTTTTTAAAAATTACCTATCGATAGCCTACTTTATTCTGATGAATAAATGTCATTACAAGTTTTTCTCTAAAACTGATAGTTTGTCTAGAAAAAAATATTTTCTATCCACGCAATACGCCGGCAGCGTTCGGATCGGATATAATGACGTCATCGTCCCCGCACCGGGCGGTCAGTGAACTTTTTTAGTAATTTGGCCATAACTTCGTCAATTTTTGTCGTAGAACAAAAATTTTTGGACTGTGTATTAAGGATTTCTTAGCCCTATAAATCTGCATTCACAGCTAAAAATCGAAATGATCCTCATTATGAACAGATTTCAAAAAAACAAAAATCTGATACTTTAATAAAACTCAGTCTATAATGGGTTAAAGTGAACTCACAATGTCATTATCATTTTCTTCCATGTACCGATTACCAGCCCGTCAGCCCGATAAAACAGTCGGCCGACGAAGTCTGTAGTCTGCAAGGAGTCCTTGCCAAGGACTTAAAAACATTTCACTAATAAAATTTAGTGACTACGGTCATTTATATTTATCAATGAAACTATCCAATTTATAACCTTTACGGGACTTAAAAACATAAGACTAATTAAAACAAGCTGTGTGAACAAATAATTATGATTAAATGAGCAAATAGCAATAAAACTTACGGTTTTCAGCTTCTTTTTAGGTCCTGAAGGTCCGTCCATTTCTAACTGTGCGATAGTTTATTTTATTATATGTAAATTAATGTTGTTTTCTTTTGAGTTTTTTTAACACGAGTACATTTATAAAAATCTAGTATTTCTTCGTAAAAATAAATTGAGAGAAGAAGAGGAAAACGCCAACCAAAATATTCACAGACGTTGACGTTTGTGACACTTTGACAAATTTTGACATTACTGACTGAGACTGTCACCCCACCCATGAAATAGAGTTTCTAAACCAGCAAATAGCACCATCTTTAGAATATCCTAATAAAAATGAATAACACAAATTTTATTATTTTAGTCTAACTAATAACACATTATAGTCCAATCAATAAAGCATTATAGATGGAAAACCGTGGAACACAATTTTTGACTTCGGGACTTTATTTAGGCTAGTTAGGAGGTGAACATAGCAAAAGTCCCCGCCCTTAGCCCTTAAGCCGGCAGAGAGAGGGGGGTTTAAAGGTACCACTTTTCGGTTTTTCGCTTAATCCTCGGAAACTATGGGTATTTCGCCAAAAATGGTCAATTTTGCCTAATTTCCTTGGTACGAAATATATTTTTGTTTTTAACTATTTTTAGTTTCCCATTGTATTAAGTAACAAAAACTAAGCTAATATATCTAAAAGGGGTGTCATAATTCGTTTTAGAAACAAAGTTATAAGGTCATGAATTTTTGGTAGCCAAGGAAATTATTATAAATATAAAGGCACTGGGTCTCTATCAGAAGGAACTCTAGGGGTGGAATCTCCATAGGCGTGGGTTAACGGGCAAGGAGATAATATCTTGGATGGTTGACAATCACTTTTCCTACAATTTAACGTTCCACCAAACTCAACAGTCAACACGCTTTCAAAGATAATAACCTCGCAGCCGCCTGCTCACACTTGACATGACACAACTGATTGACAGTTATCTTTTTCTGCGCATTAGTCGGGTGTTACGTTTAGGAATCACAAACCTTCCGCTCTACAGATTTATACAGATAACATAATATTAAGATTGGTACTATTAATCATCAATAATAATTGCAGCATCTGTGTCCGGCGCCGACACGGCCAGCCTGACTATCGCACGGCCTCGTGCGCTTAGTCCAGGGTTTGTCCATCTGTAAACATTCAATTTCTCATTATCACAGCTCGTCCATTCCTGACTACAGAGCGTGCGAATATCAGATCGTAGAATCACAATAAATACAGCTGATCAGGGCGTGATGACCCTCGATCAGGAAACCAAACCATTACAGCTGGCCCGGGCGCGAAGCCCGACCAGGAAACCAAAACATTACAGCTGGCCCGGGCGTGAGGCCCCTTCGACCAGGAAACCGGGGTTTAGGTAACATGGCCCGACGCGCAAGGCTTACGCCAAGGCTCCTTCAACCATTTACCTCAAACCGCACCACTACTACTGCTGATCCAGGCATGCAGCCATGCGACCAGGAAACCAGGGTTTAGGTAACATGGCCCGACGCGCAAGGCTTAAGCCAAGGCTCCTTCAACCATTTACCTCAAACCGCACCACTACTACTGCTGATCCAGGCATGCAGCCATGCGACCAGGAAACCAACATTACATCAGCGTGGCCCGGGCGTAAACAGCCCCTTCAACCACGGCAACAGGGTGGCCCGGGCGCCCTTGGCCCGGCCCCCTCAACTCACTCACTCACAAAGGCCCTTCCAGTTTACGTCAATCACAATAATTTCCGTCAACCTGCACCAACTCTCAATGTCTGAGCCAGCATCCTCCATGTAAAACTTGATGAGTTGCGTAGCGTAGGTGTGCATGCTGAAAGATTTATCTCCTTTGAATAGTGCCCTTCGAATCCCACTTCTGATAAAGGCACTGGGTCTCTATCAGAAGGAACTCTAGGGGTGGAATCTCCATAGGCGTGGGTTAACGGGCAAGGAGATAATATCTTGGATGGTTGACAATCACTTTTCCTACAATTTAACGTTCCACCAAACTCAACAGTCAACACGCTTTCAAAGATAATAACCTCGCAGCCGCCTGCTCACACTTGACATGACACAACTGATTGACAGTTATCTTTTTCTGCGCATTAGTCGGGTGTTACGTTTAGGAATCACAAACCTTCCGCTCTACAGATTTATACAGATAACATAATATTAAGATTGGTACTATTAATCATCAATAATAATTGCAGCATCTGTGTCCGGCGCCGACAAATATTTTTTTCGCTAAGTTTTCTTCTGTGGTTTGCTTTTTTTTTGTTCGACCCATTTTTGTGTACCTTCGCAAGCAAACATACCAATGATTATTGTATCATTACGACCTTTTTACACAACCAAGGAAGATAAATTCAGTAGATTGAGTTAAGAGTTAAAAACAAGTTGTTCTATATCTATTCTGATACCCATTTCTTAAAATGTAAATTTTAAACTTATTCCAATAAAGAAATACTCAAAATTTGACTTTACGCCGAATTAAAAATGGTCTTTTATAATTTCCTAGGCCTTTTTATGCCACGGAAAACAAGGAAATTAGGGCCAAAGAAATTAGATTTATGCCTAAAAGACATCACAGACAAAAACCTATTTACCCTATGCATTTACTATTTAAATCATGGGTTTACCCCTACAGACACTACATCTGTGTAAATAAACAATAAAATTAATCCATTGTTTGGCTGCAAAAAACCGTCCAAAGAAATTGACTTTTTAGTAAACAAAAACCCAAGGAGGGACCGACTTATGCGATTTGTCGCGAAACTGTTCAAGGAAGTACTGTCCTGCCTCGATGGCCTCTTGGGACGAAATGGCCGAGTGTAACGGTGCAGTGACTCTTTTATGCTCTTTGGTGCAGTGCATTACATTCTAAGTTCTTTCGTTTCGTTACTACAACGGTCGAAAAGAAGACCCAGGGAAATTATACTTTTGACTCGGACAAGAACTTAACTTCACTTTATTTCCTTCCTTTAAGAGCCATTTCACAAAAATATTCCGCGCGAATTTAGGTAAAAGCTGTCAACGCAACGTCAAAAGAGTAAAAAGAACGCTGAAATGGACAAAAAAATCTTGAGCCGTGACCGTATTAAGACTTGATTTAAGTTATTAATTTTAAGGTAGAATGAGGTATTCAAACTTGATAAATTAATTTAAATTTTTAATAAGTCTTTTATATTTCGATTCATAATGAAACACGAATAGGTATAATATGTAAAATATATATTAAGTACAAAATAAAGACAGTCACATAATGAAAAAAAAATCTGCCCCTTTACAGCTCCATCATCGGGCCCTGGATACGAAATATTCGTCAAGGCGAATCACACAAGCCCAAACTCCATAGGGTTCTATTGTTTTGTTACGGAGGTGGCCATTGCATCTCCTCCAGATCCATTATCAGACAGAGCTAAGAAATAAATAAATAAATATTATTATAAGTAAACAAATAACTAAAATAAAATTCATCTTACTATCTTACTTCTTACTAGTCTTACTAATATTATAAATACGAAAGTTTGTGTGGATGTCTGGATGTTTGTTACACTTTCACGCAAAAACTACTGAACAGATTTTGATGAAACTTTACAGTACAGTACAGCAGTACTAGGCAGTCTGTGTTCAACTATCATTCGGGTCGGAAGTTCCTATCGCAAGACCTTTGGTTCACTCAGTTCCGATACGACTCTAGTGCTGTGTGTAATTATTTTCGTGAATACACTGAATTTATTAATTTCTACGAGTGGATTTCATTTTGCCTGAGACCTACGCCATGAACCCTGAACCAGAAGACCCTGTCGCCAGCGACAGCGACGCTCATCCATCCCTGGCGTCGACCAGAATAACAATGTTAGGCTATAATTTATGACGATCTGTGACAAACTAAATTTCAAGCGGGTGAAGCCGCGGGAAATACTACATATTTCATACTAGCTTTTTGCCCGCGACTTCTTCTGCGATGAAGTGGAAAATGGTTCTAATAGAATTAAAATATTCTAAGAAAATTAATTTTGTTAAAATAAATGATTATATTTTTTGATATAAAATCTACAAATTATTATGTTTAAATATTTGAATACTTACAAAATTATGAGATCTTTCTAAAACAAAATTAAAACACTACACCTGCCGCAGATTTCTTTGTAAACAATGTTTTTTTGTTTTTCCTTCAGGTGCTAAAATCACCAGGCTATTGTGTGCGCATACTTTGGAGTATGCCACATACAACTGGTCGTCGGAAAAGCATAGATTTCCATTAAGTCTACTCCCGCTACCATATGGAACTCCGCTAAAACTCGTGAGGGCGCCAACACTTGCTTTTTATCGAAAATTAGTATGAGCAGCTGCGCACGCGGTTGCCCGTTGCAGGCTCTATGCAACCACACTATTTTAAACCGTGGTCTCTAAGCATGAGATGGGAAACTGCACTCTCTTGAATTCTCTTGAATTTGATGGTGTTAGGGGAATCCTAGGAATGAATACAGACTTTCCAATGGGATCTCCTCATCAATATTGCGAAATTGCGAGTTACAATGCAATGTTACGTTTTCACTTGTTATTTTATTGTAATCTGACCTTGATTTTTCAAACACGTGTCAAAAAAAATTAAATCAAAAGTACTAAGGAATATTTCATTGATATCAACTTAGAAACAAGCACAGATCACAGAAACTAAAGGGAAATGTGACAAGGGACAAATTGAAACATATTGCTTGTGAAAGCAATGATGACAGTAGCGACGTCATTATGTAAACAGTTTATATTGCTTGCATAGTACTAAAGATTATTCGAACGTTGAATACTGATACCGCAGTGGATAATGAGCACATAATTTGATTTCTTTGTGTGTGTGAATTTCTAATACGACACTGAGTTTCGAACTCAGCGCATTACTTAGTATCTCTCTATATTTCTATGGAACCAAATTATCTCCAAAATAACATTCCACACCTTTTTAACATAGTCAGGTAATAATTTTAATAAAATACGAAGCACGTCATCTATCAATAGGATATATGTATATTTTAGAAGTTAATAAATTATGCATAAAATATAAACACTAGAAGTTTAGTTAAATCGTAGAATTTCTGAAAAACAAGTACTAAAATCGTCCTGAAAAAAAAAAGTATTAATATGTTATCTAATTTATTTATTAAACGTCGAATTTTATCAAAGATTTTGTACTATAATATAGTTTTTGAAAATATTTTATAGCCTACATAGAAAAAAAATTAGGATTCTAAATCGTGAAAGAATTTTTTTTCGGAGCTATTGCCTCCAAACAAACAAACAAACAAACAAACAATCAAATCTTTCCTCTTTTATTACTATAGATTTAACAACAAAGCTTCCCTCTCGAAACAAAACGCTTCTTTTTTTTCTTCACGAAACAAAACTCAAAGCGGATAAATAAATAAACAAATCTTTGAACAATTTCACAGCGCCATCTAGTCCAAAAGTAGGCAACCAATATGCTTGTGTTAAGGGTGCTAGCATAATGGATATACTTTTTTATAATTTATTTATTAAATTAAATACATGGTACCTACATATTATACATAGTTACACCCAGATCCGTCAAAGAAATTAAAATTCATCATTTCAATTTCTGCTCGGCCGGCCGACTCGAAACAGCCTCTCGGCATAGTATTAAATGTATTTGGTCGCCGTACAAATCACCGCTTTACGACACGAACGCACGTAAACGTCACGGCGGGAAAAATGACACAGGTCCTGCCTTGACGGGCGCTCGCGCCATACTAATCGATGTCGGCTTGGGCATTGTAATTTATACTGATATTCACATCAATATTTTGACAAAGTGGTTACTAATATTTAAACAATAACTGTAGAAATCAATTCTACAATGAATATTCTTTATTTTGGGATACTTTTATTGCAGTTATTGCTGTGTTTTTAAACCAAAAACCACGATCAAAATGTGACGTTAATCTTCAAATTTGCCAAATTATTTTTAGATTTTACTCAATAATGGTAATGAAATTCAAGAATCTATTTCATTAATGGACTACAAGAATATATGTCCGATGATTACTATATATTTTTAAGCTTATTATATGAGCATAAATAATAGATACAGGACTTTGAAAATGAGTCTGCGGCAATTTTTCCGTAAAATGGTTGTGGGAGATGGGGCACTGTGAATTAAGCAAAAGAATTTTAGTAAATCCGTTTCATTAATGGTCAACACCAAGGATTGACCTATCTTTCGCAGTTATTAAATAATCTCTGGGTGTTGCTTAAGATAGTAATTCATGCTTCCAAAATCTTAGAATTTCGCACGAAAATGTAAAATGGCTCTTAAGTATTTGACATTTAAAGTTTTTATTTTCCGATAGCCAAACGTTTCTCAAATATAAAGAGAGTGCTATTAGAATGAAACTACGCTTCAATTTGTTATAATGTGCCTTCATTTTGGCAAACAACAGTAATGGACATAACAAGGAAATTAGAAAAACGACTTTTGATTAAGTTTTTCTACGGTATTATTTGTAGTTTCTGCTATTGTAATACCAAAAACAAATAAAACTTTTGATTAACTTTCCCATAAAAATAGTTTTATACATATAAATATTAAAAAAAATGTGTTCGCCTGCCTGGACACAGAAAATTTACTGTTTCGGCGAAATACCCCTATGCGTCCTAGTGACATGACTACTATGAACCAAAAAAAGCTTATTCAATTTGCTACAAGTGAGATAGTTGAGTTTTTCTATATCTTGTATAGTTTTCACGGCATCTGCTCTAGAAGGTCTGTAATATTGGAAATTTGATTTTTGTCTTACATGTTCCCATCAGGATAAAATCGACTTAATCAACATTGAGCTAATATTCTAGACATGCGGGAGCATGTTAAGCCCAGTTCCTGGGAGGGGACTGCACCGTGCGTATATTTAGACGATCCACTTGGAGCCACTTTTGACTCCCTCATCACTCAAAAACTACTGTGCATTAACACTTCAAATTTGGCTCATGTGTTGAGACTTGCAAGATAAACATCAGCTTAAAATTTCATAAATATACCTCAAACGGTTCTTTAGATATTGAAGTCCAAAAATCTACATGGCTGACCTATAGACCAAATTCTAACCACTTCCAGATGACCTTGAAGGTTCAAATTTGGCATCCAGATAGGTAGTTGTGTAAATACAAAGGAACAAATACAAAATCCAGTAAATTTTAACATTTCACAGGTAATAGATAGATTTTAGTGTCCTAAATGTCGATTTTTGAACGTCAATACCTAAATAACCGTTTGTGGTATATTTATGAAAGGATGATGGGCACAAATGTATGGAAAGTGGTACCCGCTCCAATAGCCATAACCAATATATATTTTAAAAGGCCTTTAGATGTAGGAAAATGTCTGCTATGGGGCCAGTTCTAATTCACGTTTTGAAAGCAGTAATTCCACTTAAGTATTATAATGAAAGTATAACACAATCATCCATGTATACGAGTATGTATTATGACTACAATCTATTCATATAACTAAAAGAAGCATTGAAAAGGAAAGGATTATACCTACGATGAACTACCCAAGCTATTAGCCCTTTACTCGCTTTCATCATCATCATCATGATCATTTTAGCCATAGGACGTCCAGTTGAACATAGGCCTCCCCCAATGATTTCCACAATGGCTGGTTGGTGGCGGCCTGCATCCAGCGCCTTCCCGCTACCTTTATGAGGTCGTCGGTCCATCTTGTGGATGGACTTATTGGGTCTTGTGGGTTTATTCACTTTAGCAACCTATAATAAAACCCTTAAGAAGTAATAAAACTTTAACCCCTTTATTAATAAAAGTTACACCCTAGTTGAACTCTGGCTTAAATTGTCATTTGGTATGGAAATGTCATTTTAATCCAACCCCCTTATTAATAAAAAGTTACACCTAGGAAGAACTAGGTGTAACTTTTTATTAATAAGGTTACACAAAAAGTATCTTTATCTTCGAACGCAACCAGATCTGAGGCTGGTGGCCATAGTAAATGTTGTTCGTCTTGGAAAGACCTTTCAAATGACACTACAAACATAACTATTGGAGCCGGGTACCATTCTGCAAAAAAGTATGTATATCTTCGTACACAACCAGATCTGAGGCTGGTGGCCATAGTAAAAGTTGTTCATCTTGGTAAGACCTTTCAAACGATACTAGACACATATCTATTGGAGCCGGGTACCATTTTGCCCATTGTCCTTTGAAGCTGGTGTTTATCTTGCAAGTCTCAACACATGAGCTAAATTTGAAGTGTTAATGCACAGTAGTTTTTGAGTAATGAGGACTTAAAAGTGGCTCCAAGTGGTTCGTCTAAATATACGCACGGTGCAGTCCCCTACCTGGAACTGGGCTTAATATGCTCCCGCATGTCTAGAATATTAGCTCAATGTTGATTTAGTCGATTTTCTCATGATGGGAACATGTAAGACAAAGATAAAATTCCCAATATAACAGACCTTCTAGAGCAGATGCCGCGAAAATTATACAAGATATAGAAAAACTTGACTATCTCACCTGTAGCAAATTGAATAAGCTTTTTTTGGTTCATAGCAGTCATGAGACTAGGACGCATAGTTTCCGAGGATTAAGCGAAAAACCGAAAAGTGGTACCTTTAAACACCCCTCTCCCCGCCGGCTCAAGGGCTAAAGGCGGGGACTTTTGCTATGTTCACCTCCTAACTAGTCTAAATAAAGTCCCGAGGTCAGAAATTGTGTTCCACGGATTTCTCTCTACACGTCGTTAAAGCATTTATTGACTGGACTATTAAGAGAAAAAAAGAGTTTTGTTTTGAATTATTTACATTCAAAATAGCATCGATATACGTACTACGCATAATATTTCGCGATTGTGGCAATAAATAACTCTCGCTATGTTGAAATTAACAGTACTGCATCTGTACACGTTACTTTAGTGCGATTTAGACATTCTCTCTAGATCTAGCGCTGTTTTAATAGTTTGGTTAGTTGACAGAAATTCATTATTTCCAAAATGAATCAAGAAGTTATTTTTAGATCATGATTCTGCTAATAATATTCTATGTTACATATTTTATATAAAACAAAATGTTAACCTTCAGCCTTCAGCTTGTCCAGCTGCCTGTGCATGGTTCTTATCAGTTTCACCTTCAGCTTGTCCAGCTTCTTGTGCATGATTATATTGTCAACTCACCTTCAGCTTGTCCAGCTTCTAGTGCATGGTTATTGTGAAACTCACCTCAGTTTGTCCAGCTGCTTGTGCATGATTCTGGTCTTCTCACCTTCAGCTTGTCCAGCTTCTTGTGCATGATTATATTGTCAACTCACCTTCAGCTTGTCCAGCTTCTAGTGCATGGTTATTGTCAAACTCATCTCAGCTTGTCCAGCTGCTTGTGCATGATTCTGGTCTTCTCACCTTCAGCTTGTCCAGCTTCTAGTGCATGGTTATTGTCAAACTCAACTCAGCTTGTCCAGCTGCTTGTGCATGATTCTGGTCTTCTCACCTTCAGCTTGTCCAGCTTCTAGTGCATAGTTATTGTCAAACTCAACTCAGCTTGTCCAACTGCTTGTGCATGATTCTGGTCTTCTCACCTTCAGCTTGTCCAGCTTCTAGTGCATGGTTATTGTCAAACTCAACTCAGCTTGTCCAGCTGCTTGTGCATGATTCTGGTCTTCTCACCTTCAGCTTGTCCAGCTTCTAGTGCATGGTTATTGTCAAACTCAACTCAGCTTGTCCAGCTGCTTGTGCATGATACTGGTCTTCTCACCTTCAGCTTGTCCAGCTTCTAGTGCATGGTTATTGTCAAACTCAACTCAGCTTATCCAGCTGCTTGTGCATGATTCTGGTCTTCTCACCTTCAGCTTGTCCAGCTTCCAGTGCATGGTTATTGTCAAACTCAACTCAGCTTATCCAGCTGCTTGTGCATGGTTCTGGTCTTCTCACCTTCAGCTTGTCCAGCTTCTAGTGCATGGTTATTGTCAAACTCAACTCAGCTTGTCCAGCTGCTTGTGCATGATTCTGGTCTTCTCACCTTCAGCTTGTTCAGCTTCTAGTGCATGGTTATTGTCAAACTCAACTCAGCTTGTCCAGCTACTTGTGCATGATTCTGGTCTTCTCACCTTCAGCTTGTCCAGCTTCTAGTGCATGGTAATTGTCAAACTCAACTCAGCTTGTCCAGCTGCTTGTGCATGATTCTGGTCTTCTCACCTTCAGCTTGTCCAGCTTCTAGTGCATGGTAATTGTCAAACTCAACTCAGCTTGTCCAGCTTCTAGTGCATGGTAATTGTCAAACTCAACTCAGCTTATCCAGCTGCTTGTGCATGGTTCTTGTCAACTCACCTTCAGCTTGTCCAGCTTCTAGTGCATGGTTATTGTCAAACTCACCTCAGCTTGTCCAGCTGCTTGTGCATGATTCTGGTCTTCTCACCTTCAGCTTGTCCAGCTTCTAGTGCATGGTTATTGTCAAACTCACCTCAGCTTGTCCAGCTGCTTGTGCATGACTCTTGTCTTCTCATCTTCAGCCCCCCTAGACAAAACGCACTTTTTGATCGAATCGAAAATCGAATCCGTCAAAACTCCATACAAAAAAGGGTCTTTTCGACCACTTTTCGACTGGTTGGCGATTATAATTTGCACTTTGTCTAGACCCACAGCTTGTCTAGCTTCTAGTCCATGGTTATTGTCAAATTCACCTCAGCTTGTCCAGCTGCTTGTGCATGATTCTGGTCTTCTCACCTTCAGCTTATCCAGCTGCTTGTGCATGATTCTGGTCCTCTTACCTTCCAGCTTATCCAGCTGCTCGTCGCACTAAAGTAAGGTGTACGGATGCAGTATGATTAAGTTCAACATATTGAGTGTTATTTAATGCCACAATCGTGAAATCGCGTAGTACTCGTACCTACGTATAATATCGATGATATTTTATAATATAAATAATTCAAAACAAAACTCTTTTTTTCTCTTAACTCCAGTGATAGATTTCAGTGCGCTCCGGTTTACAAATTAGTATTGGCCTGAGGAACAAAATGCACTATAGTTTCATTCTGGGCAGCACTTGGTCCAAATTACATACATGGATTGGCACGGTGGGAAGTGGGGATGCATACGTTTGAAAATGCTTGTCGCGGGAGGTGCGATTTATTTGATGTCGAGTGTATTATGTAGGTAGTTGAATTTTACAGCGCTACAGGTAAATAATTGTTATTCCCAAAACAATAGATGTGAACCTTCCGGGAAGGAATTAATTTACTTAACGCTGGCTAAATGTGCAAGTCACACGAAAATCATCATCCAAACACAAAAAAGTAGCATTTTAACACAATGCTCTAGTAAGCTTATCCTACTAATATTATAAATAAATAAATGCGAAAGTTTGGATGTCTGGATGTTTGTTTCTCTTTCACGCTAAAACTACTGAACAGATTTTAATGAAACTTTACAGTATTATACACTACACTTCTATTTGCCAAAATAAAATAATAATATTATATACATAATAGTATTATTCTTTATAACCCAGAATAACATAGGCTATAATTTATGACGATCTGTGACAAAGTAAATTTCACGCGGTTGAAGCCGCGGGCAAAAGCTAGTAATCTATATAAATAGATGTCGCTTATTTCGATGGCTTTTCGTTCTTTTCTTACTCCCCGAATCTAGTCCTCTATGTACCTACTATACATACTATACTGAGTTTGTATTGCCAGCGGATTCCTCATTCGGGAACTATTTAAATACTAGCTTTTCGCCCGCGGCTTCGCGCGCGTGGACATCTGCCTACATATTTTACGGAACCCTATTTTTTTCCAAAATAAAATTTAGCCTATGTTACTCGTGGATAATGTAGCTTTCGAATGGTGAAAGAATTTTTAAAAACAGTCTAGTAGTTTTTGAGCCTATTCATTACAACCAAACAAACAAACAAAGTTTTCCTCTTTATAATATTAGTGTAGATTAACCTCTAATCCATATCTGTGATATTAACCAATCGAGTCTCTGTAATAATTCCAGTCGCCACACGCCTTAAGATGATAGACAGATTATTCTGGAATTGACCAATAGCAATTTCTTTTTATTTTTAACATTAAGTTTGGACCAATAGAAGTCGTAAGGCAATGAACTGACGGACGGCGGCAGGCAGCTGGCCTGGCAGACAGACGCCTATGTATAAGATGACCCACGCTGAACTGTCCCACCAAACTCAATGACAGGGGGGCGCTACCATCGTTCAACTATATGGTTTCCAACATGGCAAAAATCTGAATCAGCGATCCGGTATTGACGGTGGCGCCCCACTGTCAATGTCATCGACAGGACAGTCCAGAGCCCCGATTACGGTAATTTTTAACGTCTACAATCCAGACACGCTTCATCGATTCTGCGATACGATTGGTCAAAACAGCTGACGTACGCTGTTGAACGACCAATCGTATCGCAGAATCGAGAAGCGTGTCTGGATTGGAAACGTTAAAAGTTACCGTAATCGGGGCTCAGTATTTTGGAACATTACTTTTCTCTATGGACAGACGTACAAAGACAAACTCACCAGTGTTGCCAGAAGGTTACTTTTGTAACCTTTTAGGTTACTTTTGAACTGCATTGGTTACTTTTAGGTTACACTAATGAAAAGGTTACTTTTAGGTGATTTTTCAGAAATTGTAGAATTAACTTTTACAGGTTATTCAGTAAAAAATATTAATAGTGACAATTTAAAAATTATATCATAAACTGCATTTAAACATGAATTTGATTCATTATTTGTTAAAAAAATGAGTTTTAGCGAATGTTTGTCGATAGTGAAACGCAAATCCATGAAACGTCTTTATACGACCGGTCACTTTTCGGTCTTCATGGAATGGTCAAAATTTCGAATTTAGGTAAACGATTGATGATCAATTGTATTCATTTTCCATCCATGAACAACCTTACACAATCGCTCCGCACCCCCCCCCCCCCCCCCCTAAAAGGTTACTTTTTATTCAAAAAGGTTACATTTTTTTATATTTCTGGTAATTTCTGACAAGACCCGACTGGCAACACTGAAAAGCAAACTGGAAGCAAACATTTTATTTTAACGACATGAAAGAATATATTGACAACTTACAAGTATTCGGCCAATGGTACAAATTTCCAGGCCAGGAAGGTTTAAAAAAAAAAAAAAAAAAAAAAACAGATGAGACCATTACGTGAATTTACGTGCTCTGTGGATGAGACAGGGACACAGATATGGAATATAGGACAGGTTCAAACTTCTTGACGTTTAACGAATGTCAAAGTGTGTGTGTAAAACTAAAACTGTAAATCCGATCCGTCGTAAATTAATTAATAAATAAAAACAAATTTCACAGCATAAATATTTCGTGAAAACCGTGTGCAAATTTTGATTTTGTACTACAGATCATAACCCACAATAATTCTTCAGGTTTACGCTAAAATAACTGTTTCATTTGTATTGGTTCTTGGTGTATTTGTGCTGGCTTTCTGTGCTCCGCAATGCCTGCTGTAACATCGACGTCGGAAGAAGAGCAAAATGACGCTGATCAGAAAATGTGGAATGCTCTCAAGCGGCATATTATACGAGAAAGACAGAGGAAGAAAGAAGGTAATAACTTGATGCGAGTTCACGTTTAGCAGTTCTATTGAGCTCTATTGATCATTGCTAACGTCCCATGTTAATTTCCCTAGTTTCGTCCATTAATGAAAATTCTGAGCCTTAATTTGATCTCTGGCATTGTACTACTTTTTGATCACTCACAAGCTTCAGTATGTTGTCTTCAGTGGTCTATGATGCTTTCTTTCTACTTAATGTTTGCTAATTATTGTCCTTACCTTAGAAACATGTGTACTACCTTAACAATTGTATTTCATTACAGAATACGAAGCAGAGGTTGAGGAAGAAAGATTACGTAAAGAACGAGAGGCTAGAGAAAGGCAGGATGTCATGACACTTGGTATGATTTTGAGGTTTAATTTTCCTATGTATTTGAACACATTTTATTTTACATTTGGCATATAGTCTCCTCTCTTTGAAAACATTAATGAAGTCAACAGGTATAACTTAACCTTAAAACAGTAATAGCTTTTGCTATTAATACTGAATTGAATAAAAGTCAACATTTTTAATGACTACTCCCAGTCGCTGTAATTATTTAACTGACTCGTAAACTTGTTATTCATGTCTACACACTAGCAATTGGTAGTGATGATTCTGACCAAAAAACTAACGCCACTAACTTGTGCCAGCTTTGGTGTCCAGAGTGCTTGACCAACAATTTTTGAACATTAAAATGCATTACAGAAGAAACAAAAGAACAAATTGAGCAGTTGGAGCAAAAGCTGAAACAACTAGAAAAAGAAAAACAACAACTTTTCATGCAACTAAAGAAAGTTCTCAATGAAGACGAAATCAGGAAACGACAGCAACAGAAGGAAACTAAGTGAGTATAGGAATGTATGGTCCATTTTACTATAATACAGCAAGAACTAAATTTGAATGCTATCATTAATTACTTGGTACTAATTGGATAAGCTGTTGAACTAGTTTTTGAGAGGAGCAGATTTGTCAAGAAGAAGTTGTAACTGACAAACTAACACCCATATTTTGTTATATGAACTGTTGTCATTGTAAGCACATTTTGTTACTGTGATTTGAAAGACCTTGACGTGGTCCGTGGTCAGGTCAAAGTGAATGCAGCTGGCATGGTGTATGGTCACCTTGATTTTAAAATTAAAACTGACGAGGAATGAAATTTTTCCAGTGAAATGCAGCCAATGAAAATGCCGATGGGCAACATTCAGATCCCAATGTTTCCGATGCAGTCTGGGACAGGTCAGGGAGAACCTCCTCAGTCTCAGGGTAGACCGCCGCCCCTATCTTCACATCTTCTGAACAAGGTATACAATACAAAAGTTTCTTGGTCTTGGTGATCATGATTTCATATTGGGTAAGAATTATTTCTAGACACATTTATGCCAGAAATTATTCAAAAAACAAACATTTATGAAAACTCGTATTTACTCACACTAGTGAATTCAGTTGACTTGACATTACAGCAAATTACAAAAATGATTTAAATAAATATTTGTAGCTTGTTTAGAAATATTCAATAACGCAACGCATTGGTAAGAACTGACCCAGTAATCCAAACTTTGTGGTCCCAAAAATATAGGTGACTAGCTGCCGCCCGCGACTTCGCACGCGTGGATCCCGTTTTACAACCTTAGACGTGGAGTTCCGTAAAATCCTTTCTTAGCAGATGCCTACGTCATAACATCTACCTGCATGCCAAATTTCAGCCCGATTCACGATGTCAGTTCGCGATCACTATGTCAGTCAGTCGGTCACCTTTGAGTTTAGTTAGAAGATTGATTATTGTGTGTGTTTAATTAAGGTAGTAAAAAATTGCATAAGCGAAATCTCATTCTCATAATGAAACATAGCACTCTCCCTCACAATAGCAAATTCTTTTCTAGCAAACTATTGTCCGTGGCCCAATACAGGCTGGCGTGAAGCGGCCGCGGAGCCCGTCGCCCACGTACGCGCTGTACACGCACCGGCTGCAGCCGCAGAACATGAAGCATCAGCCCGTTTACTCGGACCACAGTAAGTTGACTTTTACCAGAGTAAATAAATAAATAAATAAAAAATCGTTTATTGCTTGCAAAAAGAAATTACAAAAAAAACTTATATTAAAAAGGTGGAAGCAACTGGAGGTGGCTCAGCTTGTGCTGCCAAGGACGACTTGCCCTAGACGGCGCTGGTTTTCAGCCATCCCCACTTCTCTTGAGTAAATACAAATGATTAGGTCATCTTCATAGAAACGCACCGAGCGCGGTTTGTATGTGAGCGCGCGCCAATACGTATTCGGCGCGCACGCACACTGACAAAATTCGGGCCAAACCGCGCTCGGGCGTTTCTATGAAGATGACCTACTCATTTGTATTTACTCTGCTTTTACTGTCTTCGGTTAAATGTTTAGGGCTGATTTTTCAATGTGCCAAACTTATTATTCAGTTAAGCCTAGGCGCAGACCATCGATTTTTCGTCGGCCGATAGTTTAGTCGGGCAGTTAATCAGTATGGGCATGTTTGGAAGTGCGCACATTAATTACGCCGAGTTGATTAGGCCGATTCTTCTTACAAATTAAAATCGGGCCCAACTATCGGCCAACTAAAAATCGGTGGTCTGCCCCTAGTCTAAAAGTTATCCCACGATTAAAAAATCAGCCCTACTAATATAAATTACACTCTCGTTGAACAGTGTTTTAAAGTGACGTTTAGTACAGAAATGTAATTTTAAAACAGTGTTCAACAAGCATGTAACTTTTTATCAGGAAGGGGGTTTATTTGAATTTGTAATACAATGCAATGCAAAAGCGTGGGGAGTTATTAATTTTTAAATGCAAAAGAATTAGTATACAGGGTCCTTCTAAACTAGCTACATTCCTTTTAATGGGGGCATCTATACGGTACACTGAACAAGTTCACCAAATTTGAGTATGTGTTTTATAATGATTTTACAAAGTTACATTTTCTAACAAAAATAAAAATTCATTTCGTCTTACATAATGGAACATGCTGTATTTTTTACTCACACAACAAAGCTGTAGTGTATTCATTCTGCACAGGAACACGAGACACAACACACACAACGCTCACTACCACTGCACTTGTGACTGCACACTTTTTTGTTGTTTACACTCACGTCATAACAACTCACAGCAGTCGTCACAGCTGATAGCCGATTAGCTGATCGACTGATTGGGCGAGCTATCACTTCAATGTTGCAGGCCTACTCTCATGTCGTTGTCTATCCTTATTATCTTATGTTAATCACAGTAAAACGGACTCACGATACCATCGAAAAATCAACCAGCAAAGGCCATGATTTTTAAGGCGCGTCTTAGTAAATGTATTTGCATTTGTGCACCTGTGCGTCATAGTTCACTTCACGAGCACTACAAAACGCACCTTCACACAAGAAAGCTAGCCAAAAACTGAATTAAATCAAAGCGCACGCGCCGACAAATGCCGACAAGCCGCACGCCTTTTGTTGACACAAAGACGCCGACGCCGCCAAAGCAAGAGCCGAAAAGTTGGCATAAGCGTACAGTCGACAAAAAAGAAACTTATTTGTTTATTATTTTATCTGCTTGCTTTCGATTTCAATTGATTCGAATCTAAATTATGGTGTTGAGTATTTCATGGTAAAATATCCTATAACAGATAATAATTAAAAATTAATCAAACTTATTGTTTTGTGAAGGTAATTCAATGGCCTAGTCAATTATTTAGAAACATTAAATTAGACTATTGAAGCAAATTAAACTCTTCAATTTGTTTGTATTGATATTCCATTTATCCTAAATCAAAGTCCATTCTTAAATTAATCGTTAATGTCATCATTTCTATTACAATAGAAAAGTAGATGAGGTAGGTAGGTACCTACCTAATTAGTTAAATAAAATTTCCGAATCATTTCCTTTCCAACTTGGTATTTATAATTATGACCTATCTTATGTACCTGTGATTTAACAATAAACACAATTTTAATTTGAATAGTAAAAAAAAGTTTGTTGCATTTCTTAATTTTATTTTGGTGAGTGTACATTGCGCTAGCCGGCGGCCGGCGGCACGTGTCTAAAGGCGGCGGCAAGTTCGTTTGCTGCGCCGGCTAGTGTTGTACGATACGACACTCGAGTCTTGGAAATTTACTTATTAAAAGTTTGAAGAAAATAAAATAGCAATGAATTAAGACTGTGTGTTTATTATTTTACTAGCGGCCGCCCGCGACTTCGTACGCGTAGATCTCGTTTTACCCCCCCTTCATCTATCTTACGCGGTTCAGATTTTTTCATACAAATGTTTTTTCCCGCTAACTCCCGTTCCCGTGGGAATTTTGCAATATCCTGTTGTAACTAAGCTTTAAGTTTACTAAGGTACCTGCATGCCAAATTTCAAGCGTCTATCTTACGCGGTTTAGATTTTTCATACAAATGTTTTTTCCCGCTAACTCCCGTTCCCGTGGGAATTTTGCAATATCCTGTTGTAACTAAGCTTTAAGTTTACTAAGGTACCTGCATGCCAAAATTCAAGCGTCTAACTTAAGCGGTTTAGATTTTTCATACAAATGTTTTTTCCGCTAACTCCCGTTCCCGTGGGAATTTTGCAATATCCTGTTGTAACTAAGCTTTAAGTTTACTGAGGTACCTGCATGCCAAATTTCAAGCGTCTAACTTAAGCGGTTTAGATTTTTCATACAAAAGGATTTTCCCGCTGATTCCCGTTCCCGTGGGAATTCCTAAGTATCCTATAACCTGCCCAGGAGTATGAAGAATAATTGTACCAAGTTTCGTTAAAATCCGTCGAGTAGTTTTTGTTTCTATAAGGAACATACAGACAGACAGACAGACAGACAGACAAAAATTTTACTGATTGCATTTTTGGCATCAGTATCGATCACTAATCACCCCCTGATAGTTATTTTGAAAATATATTTCATGTACAGAATTGACCTCTCTACAGATTTATTATAAGTATAGATTGGACCGTTTTAACTTTTTGATTACGAAAATCGTCAGTCTTTAGATGGATACTTCTGATTCGATTATCTGCGTTTAATGCAATTTTATTGATATTACATTTGTATTGTGCGATTTATTTTATTTTCAATTAGGATATAACATACGGATGATGATATGAAATCACTCATTATTGCCTATTAGTATACACCAACTCAAGTTCATGTCATGATTCAGTCTAGCTCAAAGAACTTAAAATACTCGAAAGGACTCGGAAGACTCAATTATTCCCTTATTCATGTGATTAACGAGTCCTAGTCTTAAAAATAAACTCAAGTCTCGAAATAAAGACTTTAAAGACTCGAGGTTCTTACAACACTAGCGCGGTCGGCTATTGTGAGGGACGGCTGTCTTTGATACCACCGACTCCGCCACGCATAAATAAGGATGTCAACTCCAAAATTCTTTCTAATCTTAACAATAATAAAACTATCATTATTTACTTTTATAATTTTTTTTTTGTTTCTACGATGATTTTAATGATTATTATTTCAGTTTAAAATTGATAGTTGGGAACAATTATTTACTTCGGAATACTAAAGACTGCCGATAATCACAGCCTCACAGGTAGATAATTCGATAGCGTTTAGTTTCTGCTATGATCGAGTCAATTACGAATCACATTTTTAATTTGCTAAGGGGATATTAAGCGATTAAAATTAACATGAAAAATGTGCCTGCTTTATCGTAATAATAACCGTAATTCTAAATTTCATAGTCATGGTAACTATCCCATTTGTGTATGGCATAAAAATAAGTCATTGATTTCGGCAACTAACTTTTTTGCTTCGTTTCGTTGCTACGTTTGAAATAAAAGATTTTTGCAAGCGCAAAGGTATTTTAACGAACTTTTGAATAAACATCACCACATAAGATTTTTTATGTTACCAAAAATAAATAAAGTTTAATTTTCTGCTTAATTTAATTCCTTAAATAACTAGTAGTAGCCCTAGAATAGCTTGTGTGGCGCCGCCCGCCGGTCCGTCGTCCGGCGGCACTCTTGTGTTCGCGGCCAGTGGCCCAACGGCAGCACAAGCGCAATGGATGGCGGCCATTACGTAAGCTCGTGTGCGTGCGGATTTTTGTCAGTGTAGTAGTGAATCAGCTGAACAGGGTGTTGTATTGGGTTGATAAGAAATGAAGTTGTTTCCTTAATTATCTCGGAAACTAGCCTGAATTTTTGGCTCAAACTTTGGGAACGTATTCAGTGTGACGTATACATGCTCCCATTAAACGGAACGTAGCTGATTTAGAAGGACCCTATATAATCTATTTGAATAATTTACATAATGGAAAAATTATGCTCCATCCAAATATGAAAATTAACTTGTCTGAAAAGAGATATTTTTACTACTATTGTGATACAAATAATTATAATGCAATTTGAATTATGTTCCACATGGAAGAGTACTACTAGGGTTTCTGATTTCTCGACCTATTTTTTTTCTCGAGTTTCGGGAATTCTCGAGGCCAAAGTCTCGAGTTTTCTCGGGTCTCGAGTCTTTTAATTAAAATTGTTGAAATCGATTGAAATTTGCTAAAAACACAGGTTTTTTAAAATCTAATATACAAAAAAACAAAAACCCAACTACGTATAAATGTACTGAAAAGATAGGAACAAGACAAAGTGTTCACAAATGCAATCGAAGGCATCAATGACTATTTTTTTTGTTGGTGATAAGTAGTGGGTGATAAGCCGTGTGGTGACGGCAGAATAGAATACATTTGTCACCAACCCCTACTCTTCTCGCGGAGGAGACTCATAGTCCAGCAGTGGACTGTAAAGGGCTGTTGATGATGATGATGATAAGTGTTTGATGCTTCCGACTGCATTTGTGAACACTGTCTTGTTTTTATCTTCTCAGTTCATTTTTACCCAGTTGGGTTTTTTTTTTAATAATATTTTTATTTTAATCTTTTAGTTAAAGAAAATACATTTTGCAAGCTATTTAAAAACCCTTTATTTTGATACCCCACTCGATAGGTTTGAGATATTTTTTTAATACATATTATAGCGCCAAAAATCGGCCATGTTAATATATTTACAGTTAAAACAAATCTAACGATTGTCTTTAGTGACACTCGCCGGACTGAGAGGAATCGATTGACGTGCGAATCATAAAAATCGACCCCGGAGTTTGGTCTCTATAGTGCTTCAAAAAACATACATACATAGGCTGTTAAACACATTATCACTCCTTAGCGTCACGCAGTAGGGTAAAAAAGGAAAGACTAGACCAGTCTAAAAGAAACGTTAACCTATTAAATAATTAAAATCTTACTTTTGTCTAAGAAAATAGGCTTTCAAGAATATTAAAGCTTCAAATTCGAGACTCGAGAATTCTCGAGCTCCGGTATTTTTTTTCTCGTCTCGAATGAAGCCAAATTTCTCGAGTTTTCTCGAGTTCGAGAAAGCTCGAGCAGAAACCCTAAGTACTACATATTTACTTATAATGAAACTGATATTCTTGTGGTAAAAGTATTTTAACGAAACTGTTACTGATTGAAACCAGTCCACAATTTATTTTAGTGTTCACTCATAAATAAATATGTAACACATGAAAAATAAACTGTTCTCTAAAAAGTTATCTTTCGTGTCATTAAAATTGTAATGTAAACTAATTTATCTTTGTTTATAATAAAATATAACTATGTTTTCTACCATGAATGTATATTTGCAGAGGTGGAAGACGGGCGGATGGGCCGCCAAATGGCCCGCGCCGTGCTCTGGAACAGTAAGTTCGAATCCCGCCAGGTGTCACCTCGCTATCGCTTAACAACTCTTGCGCATCTTTCTTACACGATTTTCTTTTGTTTTCATAACTTTTTTGTTTATGCTTTGTGGTATTGAAATTATTATAATTGCCAGAATCATTGTCCCGGCGATTGTGGATTACCACCCGTGCTTTAGATAGATGTCAACGTTATTTGAGATTTTAAAAAAATATTCAAACTAAGCAATGTGGGGGCACTTTACATATCTACTAAACTAGCATGTTATTTCACGTTTTTTTTTGTATTCATCTTTAGCACTAACCAGTCAAAAATATGTGACATTAACAAAGGTAAAAGGTTAGTGCATGCTCAGACCTCTGATCTCACAAAAAACCGTCATTCATTTTGTTAAATGTTTTAATATTGTTTTGTTTTAATGGTTGTTGTATTTTATTGTTGTTATTTTCCTGCTTTGTGTTGTGTTTCCTCTAAGTTTTGCTGTTCGTTTATTCTCTGTTATTTAATTAGCCTTAAAACCTGTGTTCCCAAAAACAGCGGATCTTACATGTTTTTGATAAAAGTAGTTATCTGTCACTTTTCATGTTTGCATTTAATTGAAATCGCAATTCGTAAAAGTTAGCGTGTACTATCGCTGTTTGGACTTAGCAATGAGAGTACAAATCTATAACGAAATGTAAATTTTAAAAATGCTTTGATTTTTAAAAGGATAATCTTAATCTCAAAGTTACGTCTATAAATTTTCATTAAAAAAATGGTAATTTACAATGTTCAATCTTATGTAACATTCACATTTCCTAATTGCAATAATAACATCAATTTTATTGCATAGAACCATCTCAGTACGGGTCGCAAGTGGGCGGTTCTTCTGTATCCTCCGGCGCATACTATGCTATGCCATCTTCCGGCGTTGTCGGCGTTTCCGGCGTGGTCGGCGTCAACGAGCGCCCGCCGCCATTACTGTATCCCCACCATGCCCATACACCGCATACGCCCCATACGCCGCACCACGCCGGATTAATGTATGCGCCGGCGCCGCAATCACAGCACATGTATCTGGATCTATTGAAGAGCCGCGATGCGCAGCACCAGGATAACAATAAGGATAAACAGGTTAGTTTGATTTTGGGCCTTATTCATATAGGCACTAGGTTAGATACTATTAGCCGCACCACGCCGGATTAATGTATGCGCCGGCGCCGCAATCGCAGCATATGTATTTGGATCTATTGAAGAGCCGCGATGCGCAGCACCAAGATAACAATAAGGATAAACAGGTGAGTTGCATTATGCACCTTATTCCGATTGGTATTAAGGTTAACTTTAGCCTCACCTAATGTACGCGCATACGCCGCACCACGCCGGATTAATGTATGCGCCGGCGCCGCAACCACAGCACATGTATCTGGATCTATTGAAGAGTCGTGATGCGCAGCACCAAGATAACAATAAGGATAAACAGGTGAGTTGGATTTTGAGTGTTATTCTTAAGAGCAATGGGTACCACGCCAGACTCTTGTATGCGCCGCGATGCGCAGCACCACGAGAACAAGGATTAATAGGCGAGTTTGATGATTTTGAACCTTATTTAAATAGACTCTAGGATAGATAACAGTCAACGTCAACGAGTGCCCGCCGCCGCTCTAACATGTCAGTCGCGAACTTAGTCCTTCCTAATCCATCGTCTGGCGTGGGAAGTGTGGGCCAAATTTTCTATTTGCCTCTAGTAAATTCAATGAAATCATTTTTTATTTTACAAAGGTGTTTCACAACACTATAATATTATGTAGATTGGTGGTACTGTTGAACTTTACTACCAGTTTTATTAAATTTGTGTTAACAAAAGCACAGCAATGTAGGAGGTGTAGCTTATTTCAGGTAGCGCATTTTCTTACATAACTTTTCAATTCCTATCATTGGAGGTCCGAAAATATTTCTCATACAATTTGACACCATAATGATCATTCTTCATAAAAAATTTAAAACCTACATATTTAAAAACATAATCATTGATATTCATAATATCACTAATCATACACTTAGTTTTTACTAATATTTGTTTTCATATATTTTTCTATACTAATGATCGAAACTCATAATCATTCGAATAAATAACTATAACATTCATAAATGTGATGTATCCTAATATTTGTTTTCATAAATTTATTACTTATAAGTGTATTTATCGGTATCCTTCCGTTTGGCCAAAATACTTTTCGCCAAATTTCACTTCGCAAACAACTTATCGCCAAAGTTTCATTTCCCAAATGAACTTTTAGCAACTGTACTTTTCGCAACTAATTCATTTGGTCAAATTATCATTTGGCAAAATTTTACTTGGCAAATGTTTATATAGCAAATGTTTTATTTTGCCAAATATTATATCCCAAATAATTTGTTTGGTCAAATTGACACTTCACATACTTACCCATCGTTACCCACAAATCAAAGCATAAGGCAGATGATCATGGTTTTCACAAGAATTTTATGTAAAACAAAGAGATTGCAGAAAATAGTATGGTTGCAGAAAGTAGGTATCGCAGAAAATAGTAGGTTAGGTTAGGTTAGAACAGTGACCCTTAACGCGCGAAGGCGAGCGAAGCGTGCCGCGGCAGCGGCCGCCGAGCGCTAGAATCACCTCTATTGTTTAATGAATCATTTGGAAATTTCGATAAAAAGAATGAAATATGAAAATTAATTTCTTATTATTGTTTTGCCAAATGAGAATTTGCCAAATAAAAATTTGCGAAACGTTGTTTGCGATGTGATAATTTGGGAAACGTTTTTTGGCCAAACATTAGTAATCCGTATTTATCCATATTATTGAAAATTAAATCATAATGTCTTTATTCGTATTAAATCGTATTTTAACATTAAATTAATATGAAATGGTCCAAAACAGGCAATATTTTGTGCCACAAAACTAACGTGACAGAAACGAATCGCTGCAAAACCGATTCCACGTAGTCTTGTCTGCCCTACCCCTAGAGTGTAATTTAAAAGCCGGAGGCGCGGAGGGAGGGCAGCCCTCGTCCGCGTCCCACAGCGACGGAGACGAGGAGATACCAATGCATGTTGCATGCTTGCTTTCATGCTGCATGCTTTGCATGCTTATTTACTTAATTAAATTATATATGATTATTTTAAAGATACGAGTATGTCTGTTATAAAGTAAATTATTCTGAACAACAACATTATGAGTTGAAGTATGTTCTTAGTAACAACATTATTAATTAAAACAATATGATCAATGAATGTTATGAAGAAAAAAGATCTGAAAATAAAAATTATGTATTTTGAATGGTTCTTGGCAGTAACAGTATTGATAAAAAAATTATGATTACTAACTGTTATGAGCTCCGTTGGTAGTAATAAAAATGTATGAATAAAAAAAGTATGAAAAATAAAATTATGAAGAGAGATTATTATGAACACAAATCGGTAGTAAGACAAAGAATAGGATTTAGAATTTTATGTGAGCCAATATAGAACCCTTATTTCAACATTGTGAACATTTTATTGGTAACATTCTGAACTTTTTACCTTTATACTTACCTGGTGATTAACATTGTGTGTCTCCTCCAGCAGCCGCAAGTGCTGATCGGCCTCAGCGACGGGCACCACCCGGCGGTCAGCAGCGGCGTGTCGTACTCGCAGCCGCCGCCCGTCAGCCGCCACATCGCCATCCACCCGCCGCCGCAGCACAGCACTATGCAGGTACAGTGTGTGTAGTACCCCAGTACAGCACTACAGGTACAGTCAAACGATTCTGAAACGTCAAGTGGCAAACATTTGAATTAATAACCCGTATTGATAGTAGCGCCCTCTTGTAAAGCTAAGAAAGAACTCACGGCGCGATTTTCACCCGCGCCCGCGGCGGTTGCGGGCCCGCAGCTTCTGTAGAATGCAGATACTTATGTAAAAACTAATGCCAGAACTCACGACGCGACATTTGCCATTTTGTGCCAGTGACTTTAGCACGCGGCGCGACTTAAAATCGCGCCGTGAGTTCTTAGAATAACCGCGCAAATAACCGCGTCGTGAGTTTTGAAATAAAACCGCTAATCCACAACCGCCGCGGGCGCGGGTTAAAATCGCGCCGTGAGTTCTTAGCCTAAATGTTTTCTTCCCCAGTGATGTTCTGTTTTTGAAAGGGCAGATAGTTTGTGAGGTTAACGGGACTATTCCCACCTCTCGTTCCCACCACTGCAACTCCTGTGTAGCCAGGATCTACAGCTTGACCGCCACAAAAACCCAACCAATGAAGGTCAAGTTTGTCCCGGGGGAAAGTTAAACTGTCATTGGACCCGCAACGAAATTAATCAGAAGAACTTAGGAGGAGTTCGAAATTAAGGTTCGACTTCCCTCCATTGCAAAGCGGATGACAGACAAACAAAGGTTTAAAACCTTTAAGAAAAAGATTATGCACCACGGACAATAAATTAAATTAAGGGGGCCTATCTTATGAGCGATTAGCAACTACCTGCCAATAATATTTTTCACAAAATCGCTTAAAAGCACGGAAATTTTTCCTTGTCGCGACAAGATCGGTGTAATAAATTGCGGAAACAGATGTATGTTGTATTGAATTAAGCATTATATCACGTTCATGTTTCCAAAGATCACACTCCCACAAGATATGATGGGCAGACTGCTCATGACTGACATCATCAGTGGAACACTCGCAAAAAGGAGACGGAACTAGTTTGAATTCGTGAAGTTTATGTTTAAAGTTGCCATGTCCCGTGAGGAACTGCGACGAGCAATGGTCGATTTCTAACCATCGCCTAGTTAGACGTTCGCGTACATTCGGGAAGAACTTATATAAGTGACGTCCTTTGACTGACGTATCCCATCTTTTTTGCCATTCATTAAGTAAATCTTCTTCAACGACTTCTCGGGAATCAAATAATCGACTTATTTTAGAACGATCGCGGCTATTTAAGAAATCGGAGGTTATATTTTCCCTTGATGCGAAGTACATAGCCGCACGCTTTTGTACCTCTAAGTCGACCGGCAGTACACCAGCCAGGACTGGCAGAGCCTCCGTGCTCACAGTTCTGTAAGCTTTGCAAAGAAAAATCAATGCAAGGCGTTGACTTTGGAGTAGTTTCCGTCGAGCGGCTCCTATAGTAGCTCTGTCAGCCCAAACTGGTGCACCATAGCAAATGGAGCTTAAATAAGTGGCCGAATATATTACTCGGAGGATTTTAAACGTTAGACCCCACGTCGAGGTTGAAATGTGACTTAAGGCATAAAAGTTCTTTTTAGCTTTTTCACCGATCTGTTTAATGTGCTCGACAAAACTAAAGTTTTTCTCTAAAATTAGTCCGAGATAGCATACAGATTCCCGTTTTTTAACAGTTATTTCATTGAATTTAATGCGAGGCAAAACTTTAAGATTACCTTTTAATAGAAGCTGATAAGTTTTGTGAGGGGCAAACTGCAAACGATTCCTGTCTCCCCATTGAGATATTAAATTCAAGCATGTATCCGCTAGATTTTCAAGCTTTGATCTAGTGTCAGCCTCTATTAAAAGGAGACCGTCATCAGCGTACCCGGTTAACGAACAGCCTTCGGGTAATGGTAATGCTAGAAAATCATCGAAACCCAAATTCCAAAGGTAGGGCCCTAGGACCGATCCTTGGGGACAGCCGCGCGTGAGCACCTTTGATTCAGCATGATGGCCGAGTTTTAATTTAGTTGTACCGTTACAAAAGTACGAGTGCAGTAGTGAATATATATTACTATAGCATCCACGAACCTTCAGTTTTAAGAGCAGGATCGGCCACCAAGCATTGTCGAAGGCACCTGAAATATCGAGGAATATTCCTACAACGTACTTTGCCACCGAGGACGTCACTTTTTGTCTAACAGATATTACTGCATCTGCAGTAGACTTCCCGGCGGTGAAGCCAAACTGCTGCTCGTGAAAAATTTTGTGAGGTTGTGAGGTTGCCAAATGTACTTCTCGAAGCGCTGGAAAAAAGTGAGGCGTGTAAAGACTCCTAAGGAGTAACACATTTTAAATCGACCTTGCATACGGATTCTGTACCATCTTACTGGCTAGATCATAGGTTCCCAACGGGGTTGATAGCGCCCCTTAGTGGGCGCAAAAGCAAAAGGAGGCATGACAGTCAAGTGGAGGTTACGAACTTGCGAAGTAGCTACCAGGAAACCAAATCTCTAAATGGCAGGAATACCTCTTCTGTCTTATTATTTTTTTGTCCCTTTCCCACAGAACACGAAGCCCGGCAGCATCACCCAAGGCTACCCGGTCCAGCAAGCCAACCCAAACGTCCAGAACCCGAACATATACCCGAACCGGCACCGCTATTAGCTAATGCTTATACGCCGGCAGCTTGGCAAGCCGCCTTAGTCCGGACGCCTCGGATGCGACGAGTAACGCGGTGTCGTGCGTGACACGTAGCGTGACGTGACGTGGCGGGAAGTGAGCGCGATTCAAGATGGCAGTGGGCGCGCGAGGTGCGACGGTGTCGTGCGTGACGACATGACGTGACGTGGCGGGAAGTAGCGTGACATCAAACAGATTGCAAAGGCAGTGTCTGTCTTCTGCGATCTACCGAGTGCATTTCATCAGTTGCTTAGTGTCGCGTTGTGTCTAACGTAGGACATCGTGTAAGAATCTTTTCAGATAGCAGATTTTAGATTGAATTTTATTTGTATTTAATTTATTTCCTAAATCACTAGTTTGAAATGATTTACAAGAAATTACATTTGAACTAGTCATTAGAATATTTCGAAGTTAATACACAAGTATTTTGTGAATTATTTATTTACTTAAAAAAAAAGGTCATCTAAAGTCTGCAGTCTGCGAGGGCTAAAAGGGTTAACACTTTCACTGTACTACTTTCGTTGCTAACTTTCATCTGGCAAACAAACCTACTCAGTTCTCTTTCACATAATATACTAACTCTACTGATTGAGTAAAAGAGACAAATATCATTATTTTGCTACTTCCGATGGCTTCTATGTAACACGAAACTGCCACACAAGTATATCGATCGTGACTGAGTGCAGTGAAAGTGTTAAGAAACTGCAGTTGTCTCTGAAATATTTTAGAGACATACAGCAGAGAGTGACGGTATTGGTCACCTATGAGAATAACGATCTTTAAAATCCATTTTGTTCTTAACATCGTATTCTCATACGTGTAGTATTTTATAGAATGCAGTTCAATAGGACAGTGTTATGTTTGAAGGTTCCGGACAAAGGTATTGGATTCAACCCGGCGTAAAGTGCATACAATACAGACTGACATACAGTAATATGAACAGTTACATAGTTATAATATTGCAAGCTATTGTACAAATAAGCAACAACGTTCCGATTTACATATAGACTTTATAGCGCAGTGAATGTAATATATTGCTACAGTCCGACTGAGATTCTTTCAGTGTATTTTTGAGGACCTAAAACTACTAATAATTTAAAAATATCGTGAAAATGTGTATTTTTAATTAGTTACGGGAATTCCTGTCCCCAGAAATCACTGGAAAATGATCCTGGTTGGGCTATATTATGTAAAGAAAAATTAATATAACCTGATATCAAATATCAAAAGTTTTTTTGTGAGAAATGGATTGTAGATTTCATAGTATTTTGTTGCAATGCAACTATGTATAGATACATAATATTTTTATGGCGTATAATATAATAGTATAGTGTTTAGTTATTAGCTTAGTATGTTGTATTTCATTTAAACGTTATATTGTTATTGTTTCATGACTTACTAGCTTTCCGCCCGCGGCTTCGCCCGCGTGGAATTTTGTCTGTCACAGAAAAACTTTATCGCGCGCGTCCCTGTTTCAAAAACCGGGATAAAAACTATCCTATGTTCTTTCCCGGGACTCAAACTATCTCTATGCCAAATTTCATCAAAATCGGTTGCGAGGTTTAAGCGGGAAAGCGTAACAGACAGACAGACAGACAGAGTTACTTTCGCATTTATAATATTAGTTGGGATGTACTGAATGTACAGTCAGCGTCAAAAAGTTCGTGACACCCAAAGTAGCCAAAAAGTTCGCAACACGTCTTTGGAACAATTGGAACAAGATGGTGTTGTCAACATTTTGGCTACTTTGGGTGTCACACAAACTATATGACGCTGACTCAACAAAACGCAAACTAACCTTATTTTAATGAACGCTGTATAGTTTTTAATGATAAAATACAAAACAATTGTCACAGTGTATTCAAGAATTTGTTCATAAGTTGACCTTATTAAGTGAACCAAGCAACTTGTATTTCCTAAACATAACATTTTTAAGCCATAAGTGCACTTTGATATGGAAAACAGGATTATACCTACCATAATAATTGTCGCATCATTCTAGCTTGTCGCAATAAAAATCTACCTATTGTAAATAAAAAGCTGCTGCAAGATTGAAACACTTCTGAAATGTAAAGAAAACACGAATACATAAAACTATTCCGGAAAAAATGTATTTTATTGTATCACACCATTTCTCAATTTTACATAAGTAATTTGTGTGTTCAAGTCCATTTAAGACTGCCTGGTTTCCACCAAATGTTTTGAATAAAAGCAGTCAGATTGCATTCAGTCTGAATTAAATCTGATTGGTTATCCAAATTATTTCTCCGCTCCGCCTTGATGGAAACTAAGGCTACTAATATAAGCTATCGCCTGAAGTAACATACTCGGTGTCTCAATTCAAAAAGTAACAATACATACAATTCGTTTTTGGCAATTTGATTTATAAGGAAGAAAGCCTTTATCTTTTGATACGTATCTTTCTCAGGAATAAAGAATAAATAGGATATCAGGGACTATATATTCATAAATCAGAGTAAGAGATTAAAAGAAAAATCGAAAATTAATTTCCTCAGGTTAACGAGCTAGGTAAAGCCTGTAAGAGGACAAAGCGAATACGTGGGTTGAGATGAATGAAAGCCGCTATTGCGGGGGTGTAGTAATACTGTAACCATGAGTTACAAGGTAAAATCGTGGCCATTTATGGGCTCGAGAAAGGATGGTTCTACGAAAAAATTGATGTCAAGTGCTGCCGATGTCGTTTTTTAAGATTAGTGCCTTTTCCTGTGATTCGGATTTTGGCACGTGTGCAGATTTAATCCGCATGCGGGTTGCCCGCATCATTATTTCTACATGTTTTTCCTATTATCACACAATACGAAATCTTTGTCCTTCTAGCAACCAGCAGCGTGATTTTACACGCACGCAGAGCAGACCACTGCTATTTTTCCCGAGATGGGGCATGACTACGTTTCACCAATCGTGCCATGTCATTGGCCATGTCCACAGATATCGATTAGAGGCCATGTCCTATTTTATCCACCAAAATGTAAGGACTTGGTGACCCTATTCAGGGAGAATATTTGACCTGCAAGTAGGTCGGTGCACTGGCGATCGATGTGCAACTGCCTGGGGCAGGTTATGTTGGTGTACAGATCATTCGTTAGGGTTGCTTTATGTAAAGATATTTTTTAAGAGTTTAGTTTTTAAACAAATCTTATTTTTTTTAGTATCCATTGAAAGTGTAAGTGCTTTAAGAAGAGAAATTGTGCTGTGTGTGATAGACTCAAATGACATGGGAATTAAACATTATAAACTTAAAAATTCCACGTTCTTCACTCAGTTAAACAAAGTGGAATAACCCATGTAACAACAATAGACCTTCAGTACTATTTTTCGACATACAAAACTTAAGTTTGCTAGGAATCGAGATTAGAATTGTAACTTTATATCGTCAGTTGCAGGTTCACTTGGGGTAACTGACAAAATACGGGTTTTGAGTTAAATATACAGTTTTTCTTAGTTTTTTCTGCTCTTTCGAATGGCATACGTAAAAAAATTCTAGCTTTAAAAAAATTACAATTACACGGACATTTTCAGGTGTGAACTTTTCAGATTTTCTTCACAATTTTGGTGTAACTGACATTGTAATAATTTTACCAGGTTGAATTGGTGTATCTGTAATAATGTAAAAATTTTGCTACAAAACTTTGCAATTACACTGATTTGCTAAGGTTTATAATATGAAATAAAATAGGAATTTAGAAAGTTTTAAGGCATATTACATTATTATTATACCAGCAGTATCAGTTAAAGAAGTTAAAGTTAGCTCAACAAAAAAAAAATTTGAAATTGAGCAAACTATCCAGCCAACTAGGCGTCACTGCGCGTTGCTAACATTAACCTGTTGTTACTCTGTTATTTTTACTATTGTAGTACTCATGACCTTAATTCAACATTGCTATAAAGAGGTGGGAAATAAATCCGTTTTTGTTTTCAGTTTAAGTTGCCCCGTAGAGCTAAATACGGTAATGGTCAGTCAAAGCTTAAAAAAATATTCAAATTACTTAGTTTCACAGTAATACTTTAGTTATTTCAATATTTCTGTCTTAAAAAAATTAAATACATATATTTTCTTGATTTTCGTGGCTTTTTTAACATTTTTTAATGAATAAAATAAAAGATAATTCTAATAAAATTAAAAAAAAAATAAATGACAAAATGTTATTTTTTTTATGAATTCTCTTATTTTTTAATACTTTTACATAAATTATACAGCAACTAAGTAAACAAAACCCAGCAAAATCAGCATATACATCAAATTATTTTAACTTTGGGCAGTACTTACACCAATTTGACCTATGTTTTTTCCAAAAGTTTGGTGTAAAATTAGTGTAACTGTCAAAAGTACAAAAATACATTGGTGTAACTGCAATTTATTTCCTTAACTAAGACATATTAGATAATTCTTTTTATTTAATCTAAAACCGCGTAGAATTCTAAGCATTTCTGTAAAAACAGATCCAAAAAAGATTAAATAGGAAAAAAGTTATGTCCGATTTAAGACGAAAAAAAACTTTAAACGGCTCTACTGAAAAACTGTATTTTGTCAGTTACCCCAAGTGAACCTGCAACTGACGATATACTAACCCCCTTACTAATAAAAAGTTACACAGTTGTTGATCATTGTTTTAAAATGACATTTCCATACTAAAGATCACTTTAAAACACTGATCAACAAGCGTGTATTATTATTATTATTTGTACGCTTTGGAGCTCACGGGTCAAAAGTGGCCCGGTCCTTTATGAGGCTTGCGTGGGGATACAGATCCAACACGTAGAGGCCGTTTTAAGCGCAAAATAATCGACAAAAGTGAAATTATTATTATTATTCCTTTATTCATCTTACTTTCTTATTTTTAATTTTTTCTTTTTACAATGTAATTATTATCAAAAAATAAAAATACATTATAAAAACAAAAATCTTAAAAATAGTTAACCCGCTGGCAGCGGAGCAGGGCCCAGGCTACCGGTGGTCAGGGTCACAGGCTGAGGAACCTCCGGACAATGCGTGCCGTGCTGAGGATCACCGCCTTTTGAATCTGACCCTTGAGCCAACCATCTAGCGAGAGCTTCTTTAGATGTTGGTCGAAGCTCTTCGCTATTAGCCCGTTTGCCGAGACAACTATCGGGACAATGATCGTCGAGTCAACATCCCACATGGCGGTCACCTCGTGGGCCAAGTCAAGGTATTTGCTTTGTTTTTCCTTTTCGGCCTTCACGAGGTTTTCGTCATGCGGGATGGTGATGTCAACGAGCACTGCCCGACGTTGGGATCGATCAACCACCACAATATCAGGTTTATTACAGACAATAGTCCTGTCTGTGATGATAGACCGATCCCAATAGAGCAATGCATGACCATTTTCAAGAACTGGCACCGACTGGTACTGGTAATATGGCGACTCAGATTCAAGAAGGCCGTACTGAAGAGCAAGTTGCTGGTGGATGATTCTGGCTACTAGGTTATGCCTGTGCAAATACTCACCGTTAGCAAGATGCGAACAACCAGAAATTATATGCCTGAGTGACTCTCCGGGACGGTGGCATGCTCGACAAATGTCGACCGTACCGTCTTTCAGGATATATTTTCGATAGTTGTTCGTCATCATTACCTCGTCAGCAATTGCACAAGCAAAACCCTCGGTTTCCCCGAAGAGGTCACCGAAGCGTAGCCAGTTCACCGAGGCGAGGAGGTCCACATCGGGACCTGTTAGGGTCCGATAGAACCTCCCGTGCAGCTCCTTGCTCTTCCATACGTCCTTCCGATCCGCGACGCTCAGTACCTTTGGCTTGCGCCAGTTCTCGTTCGCCAAGGAGAGCGGCGTGAGGCCTTTGTCAACTGCCACAACATCGCGATGCATTCCGCACTCATTGGTAAGGAAATAATCCCTGAGATTGCACACTTCACGGTTGTGGAGGTTCTTGGCATTTAGAAAGCCTCGACCTCCCCACTTCCGTGGAATGTACAGTCTCATTACAGATGAGCGCGGATGTAACATGCGATGTTGTGTAAGCTGCTGACGTACCTTCCTATCCAGGGCATCAAGCTCAGTCTGAGTCCATCTTAGTATGCCGAATGAGTATATTAGTAGAGGCATCACCCAACCGTTGAAAGCTCTTGCTTTGTTGCCGCCAGACAAAAGGCTATTAAGAACTTTTGTCAGACGGCTACAAAAGCGTTCTTTCACCGATTTTTTTATGTCTTCTACCGATATACCTAACGATTCTGACATACCAAGATACTTATAGGTCTCAGTTTCGGAGAGAGATTTGAGTGTCATTGTCTCAGAAAGTTGTAAATTCGGAGAATTCACAACTTTTCCCCGCTCTACATGTAAGACCGCACACTTGTCTACACCAAACTCCATCCTGATGGCGTTGCTAAATACCTGTGTGGTTTTTAGCAACTTCACCAGGTCTTGTCGTTTTGGTGCGAACAACTTGAGATCATCCATGTAGAGCAGGTGACTAATGACCTCACCCCCTCTTCGAAGCCGATAACCAAGCCCTGAATCCTTTAACAGAGTGCTAAGAGGATTCAGTGCTAGGCAGAACCATAAGGGACTCAAACTGTCACCCTGGAAAATGCCTCGCTCAATCCTTATGAAGTTCAATGGATCAGGAGAACTCTCACTACCACCTGGCTGCCGAAGGACTGTAGTCCACTGCCCCATGCATGAGCTTAAAAAGGATCTCAGAGTTGCATTTACCTTATACAACTCTAAAATCCTCTCTAGCCATGAATGAGGCACCGAATCATAGGCCTTCTTATAGTCAATCCAGGCAGCAGAGAGAGCTTTCCTGCTCCGTCGAACTTGTTGGCTAATGGTCATGTCTATGAGGAGGAGCTCTTTAGTACCACGAGACCCAAGCTTACATCCATTCTGAGCAGGGGCCAAGATATTGTTCGCGACAATATGCGTATTAATTTTTGTGGTCAGAATAGATGTAAGGAGCTTGTAGATGGTAGGCAAGCATGTAATCGGTCTGTAGTTTTTTGGGTCCATGGTACTACCAGATTTGTAGAGCAAGGTGGTGACACCGGTAGTCATGAAGGCTGGAAGGGAACCGAGCTCGAGGGCTTCTTGGAATTGTGTCGCTAAACGGTCATGTGAGCATCGAATCCACTTAATCCAAAAGTTGTGCAATCCGTCCGGCCCAGGGCTTTTCCAGTTCTGGGCCGTACTGATTGCACTACTAACGTCTTCGGGATCTATAACAATAGACCCCATGGATTCGATGGACTCACATTCACGCTCAATTACACGCATCCAATCACCCTCAGTGTGCTCAACGGGCATCGACCAAATGCCACGCCAGAAATCAATCATGGTATTGACATCTGGCAGCTGCCCGTCGCTCACACGTTGATCAGCTCCCTCCCATCTCCGGTACACCTTCCTCTGGTCACTTTGGAAGACACGATTTTGCCAGTATCTGTTCACGCGCTCTTTGTAGCGACGAATACGGTTTGCCCATGCATAGACTTTTTGCTTTAGGTAGTCAATGCGTTCTGTGACACAAGTCATGTAGTCCTGAGGTAGAACGCCAGTCCCAGCAAAGGCTTGCGCCACAAACCGCATGACTCGGGGACGATTATTTCCCCGTCTAAAACAAATTAGCTTTGCAATGAGAGTTCTGAATGCATTAATACGCCGCTCGATCCGTATTTGCCACGCGGGTGCCATTCCGGCAGGACGCGTTGCTCTGTCCGAGTCTGGGAACTGGACACCAGCAACACGACAAACCGCAATGGCACCACAATACAGGATCGAGTGGGTATCAAATAAATTTGTGCTAGTCCGCATATACGGAATTAGCAATGCATTCAGAGCTCCCATTAACGCCAAATTACGTCTATGAGTGGGCAAACGCGGTAGTCGAGGCCTTGAATCTGACGTGAACCGATACTGACCAATAGTGTCCTCCAAAGCCCTCCTCAATCGCTCACTCACCTGGTAACTTACACTACTCGGCAAACCCTCCTCTTCACCACCAGAGTCTACCCTCGCCGCTTGTGGTGTCGATGACGACACCGTAGGCGACGACGAGGCAGGGGGCTCTGACGTCAAGAGGGGAGTTGTCCGAGCAGGCATCGCCTCCAGGCGGAGTCGATCAAGTACAGACTGGTCCAACAGCTTGCACCGTTGAATAGCCCGCACTTGATCCGACAGTCGTTGTGCAGAAACGGTGATGGTCGGCTCAAGGTTCTGAAACAAAGGCAGGATCCGATCACGATACGCAGTCAGGACGGTTCCCCCTTCTGTAGCCCCATAATAGGCGCGCATGCAGTTCTCATTCATGGTTTGAGTCCATCGCATGCGGCGCACTACACCACCGGTAGCGGGGGCCGTGCGCGAGGCAGGTTGCCTCGCTGACCCCAAGCGTGCCGGCAGCGGCGGGCGTCCCCGTCGCGCAGGTCGTGGTGGCGGCGGCGGCGTCGTTGGCCCGCCCTCGTCGCTCGACGCGCCCGTGTCAGGGGGAGTTACAAACTCTTCGCCCGACGAGGAGCGCGGGGACGATGACGAGGACAGGGCCGGAGGGGGTGGTGGGCGTGCGCGCAGAATCATAATGTGCTGCCTGCCAAGGCAACGTCCATGTCGTTGATGCAGTTGACGAAATACATTTTTCCGGCACTCATGTATTCAACAAAAGTTATGTTCATCAGATTTTTGTTTCTCCTCGCCAGCTTCTCTTGCATTAAAGCTGTCGCTAACATAATATAATCACTATTTAGGCTAGCTGCAGCTCGATTCGAGGGTATGACATTTCTTTGTCGTGCCTATTACACAAACACGATTTAGTCTGTTTGATAACACTGTATTATTTTGCACAAACATAAATAAATTAGGGAATAACCCGATTTAGATAAGATTTTAACAATTAAATGTCCATATTTTCATAAAATTATTCAGGAAAATTTACAAACAAGACATGACATTGGCAGGTTATTATTATTTATTTTATTATTATTATTATTATTATTTGTCGGCCGTTTGGTGTAGTGGTTCAGAACGGACTACTATGCCGAGAGGTCCCGGGTTCGATTCCCGGCCGGGCAGAAATTGAAATGATGAATTTTAATTTCTGTGACGGGTCTGGGTGTGACTATGTATAATATTTATGTATTTAAAAAAAAAAAGTATATAAGTAGTATATCCGTTAAGCTAGCACCCATAACACAAGCATTAAGTTGCTTACTTTGGGGCTAGCTGGCGCTGTGTGAAATTGTCCAAAGATTTATTTATTATTTATTTATTTATTTATATTAAGTGGGTAAGTAATTATTTATAGTTAAGTAATTATGTAGGTACCTATTAGGTAGATACCGTAAAGATTACTTTATTTTGCACTACTTATGCCGAGAGTAAGTTGGCGCGCGGAGCGCAATGCACGATTTTTGCAGGCGCTTACGTCATTGATAAAAGGGTTGAATGAGACGTAGAGCTAAGAATCAAAGGAAGTTGGCATGAAAATATTCATTTACAAATTTGGGTTGGGTTTAGGACGTTGGGGTTAGTAAAATAGGACTAAAATCTCACTCCTCTATTTTTTAGGGCCCTATCCCTTTTTCAAGGACCTGATCCGCATTCTGTATCTAAATACACTCAACATCAAATAAACCGCACCTTCCGCGACGCGAACTTTAAAGATTTTCTTTTGACACAATCATGGTGCCCCAACAATATTGGTGTTATTTGAAAGCCCAATAAATAAACTTAAAGAAAAACACATTTATTTTTTTATAAACAATTAACAGGTACCTACCATAAATGTGACTTGAAAAAAGGCCTCACTTGGGGCTCACCTATGGGACCAAGTAGATTTTGTGGTTATAAAACCAATTTAACAATTTTATAGCCGTAAAAGTTGGCTCAAGCGTAACTACCTATTTTTTGAAGAAGTGACTCTGAATCCTTATAAAGACACATTTTTGGGGTAAAAACCTTTCCTTTAATTTAATTAAGTTTAGAACTAGGCTTTCAAATGGTAATAATATTGGTGGGAAGTGGGGATGCATACGTTTGATAAGTGCTTGTCGCGGGAGGTGCGATTTATTTGATGCCGAGTGTATGATGTCACCGTAAAATTGTGAATTCCGTTAGATTATAATTTGACGTAGTTAGATTACAATCTAACCTAACCTAACCCACTGTTAGTTTACAATCTAACGCGTTATATTATAGACTGACAGAGTTCACATTTTACGGTGACATATAGGTACGAGGGCCGGCTGATAATTCCGCGGCCTAAGGTACTTAATGAAATAAAATAAATGGTTTCTATTTTTTATTTTGTAATATAATCTCCCTCAAAAGAAATACATTTCTTAAATCTCGCATACAATGCCTTTTACCCACCCAAAAAATTTTTTTTCAAAATGACGACCAACCGCAGCTTTAATTTCGTTGTCATCTGCATATCTCCGGCCCCGTAAGTCCTTTTTCAAATCGAAAAACAGGAAAATATCGCTAGGTAATAGGTCTTGGCTATATGGTGGGTGGCCAATCTCTGAGAACCCGGTGTCTTTCAGGGCTTGGCCTCGCAACTCGTGCGGCGTGAACGGGCGCGTTGTCTTGCCGAAAGATCAATCCTCGTGTCAGTTTCCCACGTCATTTCTGTACAATAGCCTCGCGAACAAAAAGAAATATTCTTCAGCTATCTGCCACGATTTAATTCTTTGGTCAGCCGGAACGATTTTTTCGACTTTTGAACGTTTCCTTCACTCAGTATCGTGACAGGGCGGGGGTCGTTTTCACAGGTCTCTCGTCCGTGTTGAAATAGTCGGGCCCATTTTTTAACCATGGTATATGAAGGTCCAGAATCCTGAAGAACCAATGACATCTCTTCAAAAATGTCTTTCGGTCTATTTTCCTTCTTTACGAGGAATTATGTCCGCGGCGCGCGGTGTCGAAATTCCGCAAATCTCCAGATTTGGCGGACATGGTGAGTTCGATAGAAATTGAACTATCAGTGCAAACTTAATTAGTGATTGCTTTTTATAATACTACTGAGTGTCGCAACTAGTGACATGAGTAACATGCTAATTACTCATCGCTAAGTACCTTAGGCCGCGGAATTATCAGCCGCCCCTTGTACATGCTGTATTTAATTGTATATAAACATGCTGCTATATTAAAATACCACAGAAGATACATGAAGAAAAATAAAACAAATAATATTGTGAACACAGCCTGATGAAACCCTGCCAGTCTTGGTTCACGTGAGATGTAACGTGGGAGAAAGACTAGAGTCGTGGGATGTTCTGGGTCTGGGTATTTTCCTTCGTGCCAATAGACGTGTAAGCTTCCAAAGATTTGAATTGTTTTATTTTATTAATGTTGTTGCTTATGCTTATATTAGCTATCTAGACCTGCGAGTTTGCTGAATGCTAGTGTTTTAGAAATAACCCTGTATAAATTGCTCAAATCTATTGACGAGAACTTTATAAAGGTGTAAATAGTAGGGAATTTAGTGCAAGAACCCCTCCACTTTGGTATAGAAGGCTCATTTTTGCACCAGTTGTTCTTTGGGTGCTCCTGAGTAGATTTCCGTCGGTAGACATCGGGAGCCCCCCCTGTGGTAGCAGGGGGAGGGGGGGCAAGTTTCCTTCTGCCGCGCTTCACTTTAAGGCCCATATCTTCAAAACTATGGGTATTAGGGCAAGTGTGGTGTCATTTTCGGATAATTAAAGGATGGCGAATTCATTTTTAGAACAAACTTTTTGCCTTTTCATACAAAAAAATAGAAATATTGAGTAAAATTCACAAAAACCAAAAAGTATTTTTTTAAATAAACGTCGTTTACTTTTAAACCATTGGAGATAATCTAATAAAAAAAATATGTCCTGAAAGCTACATTTATCAGGATTATAAATATATACCATTATATGGTACTTTTTTCGAAAAAAGTAGGTGAAAAAAAATTTTTCTTTAGGACAAAGCGGGCGAATTTTGATGCGCGTCGGAAAAAAATATTTATTTTATCCAAGAATTCATACTATTTGGTTCATAAGCAAGTAAAGATTATTATTTTAGAATTTATTTAGAGTTTCTGGCACATCATGCTACCATGATTTGTATTTTTTCTTCAATTAATTTTGAACTCTATGTGTAAGTCATAAGGTTGAAAATAGTTTAAATACATTTTATTATTGAAAATATCATAAGAAGAAAGCACTAAATAAAGAACTTGAATTTGTCTAAACGTCTAATGATTATTATTAGTATTTTAATTAACATTTTTATTTCTACATACTATTGTACCAGTGATTTAACGGAAAGGTAAGTGTGAGGAAAGTGAGGATTGATATTATCATAGTACGGGAGATTATTTTTAGCACAAAGGCTACGGCTGTGACCATTATAGTTGTTTTTTCAGACATCACCAGCTTCTGTACTACTTCTTGCTATAAATTAAAGCGTAGAATTCAGCTTGAAATACTGTAGCAAACCTCCTTGAACGTTCACTGTGTTCGTAGTGTTTACAGTAGACTCCCGGTCCCGTTCCCAAGGCCAGGCTATCTTGGCTTGGAGCTGTCAGTAAAACAGATTAGGCTGTTCTGTTGGGATTTTGGTCCTCTTTTCTAGTTGTCCCTTTTTCAATATCTATCCACTTATTAGCTCAATCCACTGTTTTTTTCAGTCCACTGGTATTGTTTTAGATCAAGTACCTCTTACTATTACTACATGCTTGACTATGAACGAGTGCTGTACTGTAAGTGCCCACCAACCTAGGCAGTTTTGTATCAGTATATCAAGGGCAGTAATCATGTCCTTATGATTTTTTTAAGTTATTTAAAATTTAGTTGGTTCAAGGGGTTCGCGTTGCAAGCAACCGACTCAGGCTTCCCTTTACCTGACTGGTTGGGGGTGAACCAGAATCGATAGCAACATGGAGCCTACATGGACCAATTACCCGTAGCTGCCGAAGCTTGCCTGGAAAAGGTGAGATGTTAGTGCAAGAAGTAGTGCAGAAGCTGGTGCTGTCTGAAAAAACAACTACATATAATGGTCACAGCCGTAGCCTTTGTGCTAAAAATAATCTCCCGTACTATGATAATATCAATCCTCACTTTCCTCACACTTACCTTTCCGTTAAATCACTGGTACAATAGTATGTAGAAATAAAATGTTAATTTAAATACTAATAATAATCATTAGACGTTTAGACAAATTCAAGTTCTTTATTTAGTGCTTTCTTCTTATATTTTCAATAATAAAATGTATTTAAACTATTTTCAACCTTATGACTTACACATAGAGTTCAAAATTAATTGAAGAAAAAATACAAATCATGGTAGCATGATGTGCCAGAAAATCTAAATAAATTCTAAAATAATAATCTTTACTTGCTTATGAACCAAATAGTATGAATTCTTGGATAAAATAAATATTTTTTTCCGACGCGCATCAAAATTCGCCCGCTTTGTCCTAAAGAAAAATTTTTTTTCACCTACTTTTTTCGAAAAAAGTACCATATAATGGTATATATTTATAATCCTGATAAATGTAGCTTTCAGGACATATTTTTTTTATTAGATTATCTCCAATGGTTTAAAAGTAAACGACGTTTATTTAAAAAAATACTTTTTGGTTTTTGTGAATTTTACTCAATATTTCTATTTTTTTGTATGAAAAGGCAAAAAGTTTGTTCTAAAAATGAATTCGCCATCCTTTAATTATCCGAAAATGACACCACACTTGCCCTAATACCCATAGTTTTGAAGATATGGGCCTTAAAGTGAAGCGCGGCAGAAGGAAACTTGCCCCCCCTCCCCCTGCTACCACAGGGGGGGCTCCCGATGTCTACCGACGGAAATCTACTCAGGAGCACCCAAAGAACAACTGGTGCAAAAATGAGCCTTCTATACCAAAGTGGAGGGGTCTCCATAGAAATCATTGCACTAAATTCCCTACTAAAAGGTGCTCTATATTATCGTCGGCCGTTTGGTGTAGTGGTTCGAAACGGACTACGATTCCAGAGGTTGCGGGTTCGATTCCCGTACAGTACAAACATTTGTGTGCATGAACATATTTGTTTGTATTGGACTCTGTGTTTTCTATGTATAATATGTATGTATTTACAAAAAAAAAAGTATTTAAGTATGTTTATATCCGTTGTCTAGTACCCATAGTACAAGCTTTGCTTAGTTTGGGACTAGAAGCGTAGTGTAAAATGTCCAATGATATTTATTTAACTATTTATATTAGCGTTACCCACTGATAATTTATTTGCTGATTTCCAATAAAGATTCCTTTTAATACGAATAAATGAAACCTTTTAGATATTTCACGTGTTCGCAGAGACTTTAATTAAGTAGGTATCTATTTGGCTTCTTAAAAAGGTTAAATCCTACCCACCATTCCTTTTCAGCCTACTTATTCAAAAGGATTTGTATTCTGGAAAGCAATTACTTACATAATTAAAACATTTAGACTTAGCATTTCAATTTTAATTCGATACCCACCCACAAACTATGTTACCTACCTAGGTAATAAACTTTTGATCGATCATCACTTATTTGCTCCCTAAGGTATTTATTGACGTTGAAACTATATGGATAATTACTATCCAACTTCGAAACTTCAAGGCAAAATTCATTAGCCAAAGAGAGAGTAGAGAGACAAAAGCTTTGTCACCGAAAACAATGAGGCCAATTCAGATAATCATAGGAAATTTTTTGACGAGAATATAGGGAAACATATTATATCCAAAGATAAGAAATAATTTGGTGAAATCTCTCCTTTAATAAATAAAGCAAAATTGTCCTTCAGGTGCTCTAGCTAGACAAAGCGCAAGACGGAGAAAAACTTTTGCGCCATTGCTAATAGCATTATAGAAGTAGGTGCCTGATACCTAATAGATTAATCATAGATATAGGTTGCTGTATTAGGTAAGTACCTACAATCATACTCGTAGTGTGACTATTCATTGTCATACCTACTTAAGTATTTATTTCGCGAAAAGACCGCCCGATTGGTTAATGTAGAGCTGACTTTTTTTTTCTAACTTTATTTTCATAGCTAGCTTTGGTTGTGTTTTTCTGAAATTTTCTGTTAATTACTGTAAAAATTAAAAAATGTTTGTTAAAGAAATTGACCGAATAGTGAACAACTAGTTGAAAGTGACGTCAGGGCAAAGTAATAAACGCATTACCTAGCATCTAGCGTCCGTGTCCGTTCATCCTGTCTGCAGGCAAATTTCAGTCTGGACCTAACTACTCTCTTTTCACAACATAATAAGGTCTGGATTTGCTTACATCAACAGCAGTTAGGTCTATATTCTGAAACTCTAGTAGGTTTACGACGCAAGCGCGGACCTATCGACTGTTTCCCCTCCCTCGCCCCCCTAAAACCTGGATGTAGTGCTTACAGGATCGGATAAAGGATAGGTATGGTCACGATGCGAAGGAATTTCTCATTTCACGTCAGGATGGATTCGCAGGGAATCCTATTGTGCAGAGCGAAAACATGTCACAGTAAATCGTTTAACGCATTTAACCCCATTTATTACGCATAGTTTACACTTGATCAAAGTAAACTGTGTCGAACAACGTAAGTTAGATTACGATTTACCTTACGATTGCAAATTAATGTTCCAAGAAGTTACTTTTGATTACTCAACGTGTGTGACCTTTCCGAAAGGTCGATGTCCTCTTGGTGAAAGTCACTGTGATACCTGCCTTTTATGAAAGGGACAACAAAAACATTACCTACAGGGACTTTGTTAGTAGTAAACACATGTTTATGTAAATAAAAATCTTTATCTTTTTCAAGTGTAAAGCATTACCTGAGTATATGAATTAAATATTTTAATTGGAAGGTAGAGCCATTTTTTTTTCTACACAAAATGATAGTAAGTAGGGCATAATCTTACGTTTATCTGCCTATTATGTTAATGAATATGAAATCATAAGTTCGTACTCTGTTACGATTGTTTTGTGTAACTACTTGACTTTTCTATCTCAATGTTATTAAGTTAATTGCTTGTAACAATAAACGTAATAAACGTGAAAATCGGCCTTGTGAACAACGTTTTTCCCAATTCCATATTAGATTTTTGTAATAAATATAAAAAAGAGTTAAACATTACTGTTGAGATTAGATCAGATAAAGTGTAAAAGCACTATTTCAGAGTACTATACCTTAAAAGTAATCCTAATTATTAAATGCTCTAAGGTCGCTTATTCTTTGTGATGTTATGTTGTTACTTAAAGCCAGGATATTATATTTTCGCCGCCATTAGAGGACAAAACAACCATTAAGGAAATGATTGTACACAAATCGCTCTCGTATTCAAAATATTACGCGAAAGTGAGCCTATAAAATGTTTTTCTTGTACAACAGAAGCTTATTCAATAATTTGTTGTTTATATTTTCCGCTATAGATAATATTATTCACGTGTAAAAGTTTTCAGACAGCTTTTAAACATTCAAAGTAAAAGCCAGTAATTTAGTTAGATACTTGTAGATTACCTTATTAAAAAAAACTTTCGTACCAATCAAAAATGAAGAGCTGATAATATATATGTAAAAAAGCTCTGTTTCGTTTATCACCACAAAAATCGTATTGGTCGTTACGAAAAAGTCCGCAACTAATATTTACCTAAAATCAAGTGGTATCTAAGGGGAAAACTTAATGTCGTTATTAATATTGTACCTAAGACTAATAAAACGAACGCGACCGGAACGATATTTTATTACTATAAAATTAAGTGGTATTTGTGATTCTCAGCCTCGAAGAAAAAAGGCGTAATTTTATATTGCTAAGTGCCATTGTTCGTTATTGCCGCAGAATGTCTCGTTGTCAAGGCCCCTATCACTATGCCCATAAATCACAATATCTTCGTCCCTGAAATTGACGTGAGGTGTTTGTAGATGATACGTTCTGAGTAAGGATAATACCTACCCTACATAAACGACGACAGTATCTTTTTTAGACTTAAGATCTAAAACTGATTTAACAAACTGCTGGTTGGCTAAGGTTGCACCGTCTTACCACGGTAATGTCTTACTTTAATTTTAACAATCGTCAAAATCTGTCAAACTCCATACAAAAAGCACCGGTTAAAGTAAGGGGGTGCAATTCAGCCTAAGTATCCTTGTTGAATGTGAATCTAACGCAAGTGAATTTCCGGTCATTCATTTTCTAGTTAATTTATTTACCCAAATATAAATAAATTAAGCTAGGTCTCAATGTTCTTCATTGAAAAATCTTTCATAACAGTTAGGTACGAAGCATTTTATACAATACAACGGAAGGTAAATGTTTAAAGACAATGAGTAGGTATGTTTAGTTACATGTTGTTTAATATCCAATATGAATGTCAAATTGGATATTAAACAACATGTAACTTACGTACGTACGTAAGTTACGCAATAAAGAAATAAAGTACCTACCTACCACCTTGCGTCTTATACAAAATGTAAAGTGCTTTCAGTGACTCTACCTAACATTTCAAGGCCCATTTTCGCCTGTACAAGTATAGTGTAATCATAGCACGCCGCATCTAATAAGACAAAATACGACTCCCAGTGCCAAGGTCATATCGACCCAGGGAGCGAAAGGGACGCATATCAATTTACTGTGTAGGGCTGCAAAATCGAAAATTTGTAATTCTCATCTAGCATCAAGTAGTCTTAGATTAATAAAACCGATGTAGTGTAAGCTCTGCTATTTAGGGTTAGTTACGTAATGGGTGTCATTCTGAAAGACTCTCTTTTCTTCTCAGTAATTATTACTAGACTACAACTCGCGAAGAAAATAGATTTTTGAATGGAGCTACACTAATTTTATTAAAATTAAATATCAAAACAGGATATGTTACTTCCCGACTAAGTAAATAGGGATATCTCGAGCTGAATATGTAGAGCCGCTCGTATTTAACAGTGAAAGTAACATTTATTAGAAAACCAGATGATTAATGATTCCAGAGTCAAGACAGAAAGTAGGTACATAATATTCATTATTATTATTCTTAATATTCAAAATGGCTGAATACAATAAATGACAGTACATCGGTAAATAAACAACTTACCTAAAGCTTTGTGATTTTGAAAGCGCAATTGACTTACGTTATTTATATTTTTGGTGCTCCCTCCCAAAAAGCCACGAGTACCTATCTGCTGATGGTAGGCAATTTTCATTCTCCCAAGGACATCTCAATAAATTAGGGCTTCTCGAACCCGTCAGTATACTTTCATATGACTTCGCAAATTTCCATTGTTGAGTATCAGCTTTCTGTTTTCTGCCCTTTAAAAACTGCGTCGCAAATCAGCCCCTGTGGGTAAACATGGCAAGGTCAGGAGGGCATAATACTGCGTAGCGTCGCGCGGGGATTATGGGAAAACTTGAGGGATAAATTAGTTAGGCGAAACGTGGTTTGAATTTGCATAATTTTCATAAAATAATATTCTGAGAGATGCAATGACAATAACTTTAAATGTTTAGTGATTTCTTTTATTATTATTAAATTCGTAAGGTCTATAGTGTGTTTGTTGTATTTAAGTTCTTATAAATTAATTTAAAAGGGTATTCTTTATACCTACCACGGATAGTACGAGGTTTCTGACAGTCCTGTTAATTAAAGTTTTATTATTTCCGCAATTGATAATAGAGTAGTGAGTAAGAATAAGATATAATGTAGAGATCCCAAAGTGACTTAATTTATTTTACTTATTGAATACATTCAACATTTAGGTAGGATAAGATGCCTTGATCCATCATCCGTACAAAATACACAGGGCGGGCGGTAAATGCAATCCAGCCGAATAAAGTCTCATTTTATCATATGCGTATAAAAGCTAATCCTAATTATACCTATGTTCATAACCTATTTATTTCCCAGACATAATAAACTAGGTATGACTTTCAGCTGGATTTGGAACCGCAGTAAACATGGCACGGAACGTTCCAGCGACGTCTGCCAATTGGCACGTCTGGCTCGTGTACACGCTGTCGGTTTCTGCCTTGACTGGACTCCAAATGGTAATAAGTTACGCAATAAAGATATAATTTTGTAATGTTTTCATAGGTTCGCGAATAAGCAAACTGTAAAAGTGCCTACCTAATTTTAAACAGTCTTGTCTATAGCTTCAAATCAAACCCTTTAGAAAACTTTATATAGGTAAAACCCTTTAAATTAAAAGGACATAAAAAGACAAAGAAAAAGGGAAAAAATAAAAACTTTCTGTAGGTAACTTACAAAGTCAATATCTTTTATACAGATGAAAGAAGCCTTATCACACAAAAACTGTAGTCAACTTTTACAAAAACGAACTTTTCTGCTGTACGTAGCAATATAAAAGACTTGAAGCCAATCCTTCGCAATTATAAATATCGTCTGTTCGTAAACAGTTTTTTAAACTTAATAAAGACCATTCTGTAAGTTCTTTCTTTTTTGAATTAAACTTCAAAGCAAGCTATTTGGTTGTTTTTAGAATTCTGGACATACCTTAGATATTTTATTAATTATGGTAACTTATTTGTTATTTTAGACGCATAAATAAAATACTTACATAAATACCTAGTACATCCATCGATCATGTTTGTTCTGGTTATAAAAAGGCACAAAGTAAACGGTTCTTTTCTGAGAAGAAACCTTCACAAAAGTAATTGAGAAAACTTCCAAAGAATTCCTTTATACCTTAGACTTTTACAAGGAAATCCTATCTAAACTTTCATTTCATAACATGGCTATTGAATTAGCCTGAGGTATTTCATAGACTTCGATGTTATTTAACTTTGTGAGTGTTACTCCTTTTGTTTACATAGGATCAAAATGGACCTTTGGAGACGTAGGCGTGTTTCTGCACAATCCTGCGTAGAAACGTTTTACGCCGTAGCCATTGTGTATGAGAAAATTTTGCTTCAAACTCTACGATTTACATCTCCATTGAAGGCTCTACACTGCCGCAACGAAAGAGCGTCAGCGTTGGAGTAGTGATGGGTGTTGAAGCTGATCGATAACGCCGCAAGGAGGTTCATCGTGAAATTTATCGACACGGTCGATGCAGCGCCGGTCGCCGGCCGGCGAGAGCTACGTGCGTTCCATCGTGTTTACATTGGAACCTACCTTGTGGATACAAGCTACAACTTATCGGCGTTGTGTAACGAATTATTTATAGCATTACAAACTGGCATAAACTCGTGATTAATTAAATTAGGTATACTAAGCCTGCGCTATGTTAATGTGTAAACTAAAGTCGAACATAGAGAAGAACAGTTTTAGATTAATTTTCTGGTCTGCAAAGATTGAAATGAAACGTTCATTTTCATTGCTACTCAAAGTATTTAAAACCATAATAAAGGTAAAGTAAAAATCGATCTACCTATCATAAAATTGAGTTAAAATTGAGTGCGTAAAGCCTAAAAGCTTATGTGACATTCAAAATAACTTACGATAAACAGTCACTTATCTTTACAAAACTGAAAGTTACGACGCTTATCTACGCGGTCTAGAAAGCTAGCGTCGAGCGTATCGATATAATAGAATACCTCACTAGAGCGAGCTCCGCCCAACCGCCCTCCGTTTCAGTCGCTATCGCTCGGCCGCAGAGGGTGCACATCATCCTCACCGCGATCGCATTGTTGAACAGCTTCCTTTATCTGAAAATTAATAAAAAATAAACACACCCCCGCACACTCAGAGCACGGAACCGGTAAGTCTAATTATGTGATAAAATATGGAGATATTTAAGGGTTAACGAGATGTCGGGCGGCCGATCTCAAGGACGTTTTTGTTCATTTCCGAGCAAATGCATTCGGGTCGGCTATGTGTTCGTGAGACGCAATATGCGTAACATTGGTGAAGGACTAGCTCTGGTGGTAGCGGTTCTTTGTGTAAATATCATCTGTTTACATTTTTGCTGTGGTTGATGTTGTGTAAACAGAAAAATGTGGTTTATTTACATTGGAAAAAAAGCTTTTTCGAATATTACAAGCCAGCTCACCTTACTATTCGATGCGCGTTTGGATTGGATTTTCTCCAGAAAGTTCCTGCTTTTCAAAATGACTTTGAATCACAATTACGTCATTATAAATTATGCAGCACGAGTACTTAGACATACTTTCTTGCAATCTACAGAACATTTAAAATTATAAACCAGATTTCACCATGCCTAGTTTCTTTCTAGAGATCAAATAATTTTACTTTTTAAACGCCATGCGCTTCCCACTGCACTCTGTGGTGTCCCAATTATCGATATTAGGTTTTCCCAACATATTCACCCTATTATTTATAACTATACAGTGAAACCGTAACAAAATCTCAGAGCGTTTGTTGCCGGATGGGCGGGCAACGCCCACGGATATCCAGGTCAGGAGATGTCGTCGGCAGACGTCTGGAATTACGTTTATTCCACAATCTGGTGGTGGAAACGTAATTCCAGTCACACGCTGTGATATTGACGTGCTATTGGAATGGCGGCCAATGTTTACGAGTAGCGGTTACCGGTTATTTCGAGAGGTTTAATACGAAATGGATAATCTGGCAATTCATGGAATCTGATGCTTATTGTAATGCGTATTAACTGTTATTGAGACAAAGTTTATGATCCGGGAAAAGCTCATTTGCATTATCTTATTATCTTCACGATATAATGTGTACTTACATAAAGCAACTAGAGTGGTTATATTAACGTTTCGTTGTTCAATAATCAAACAACAACTATTCTTAAATAAAAATATATAGGTACTAATCATTTTCAGCGTCAAATACATAGTTCGTGAGACCCAAAGTAAAAGCGCCTTAAAAGGCTGTCTACTAAATAATATTTTGGCTATAATCGGCCTATATGATGCTAAAATAGAGAGCTATGTTAGATAACGTTCACATCATACATACAAATAAATAGGTTACTAGCAACTTATAAAAGCTTTTGCCAAAAATGGCGGAACATAAGCGGTACATACAAGTACAGCACATCATGAAACTATACATGTGTGGCGAGAAATCACCTCTATTACCACTGAATAAGGCTCTATCTATGGTGTGTACCTTGATGTGCCTTCATCCGCATGTTACCACGCATGACGTCACCCTCTTTGAAAGATATACGCACAATTTTTACCATCCACGTGTACTGTGTGACTTTCTTTCGATGTTATAGATTAATTACATACAAGCCTTTTGAATAAACTCTAAAATTTACTAAAAGTAAATAAATTAAAGAAACAAAACACAATTGTCGAATTTTCAATCTATATTACGAGTAACTAAATGGGAAATTAATACTGCTTCTCTTTGCTTTAATAAAATTGCTTTTTATCAACATCATTTCTACATAACAAAAAAGTAAATTTCATCATCCTTACAATCGATATCTAAATCATTTTTATCACTATTCAACCCGAAGTACCTATATAAATACCAAAATAGTAGTGAAAATCATCAAAATGAATAAATATTTTTTTGATTTGATTTGAAGATCTGAAAAGAGCGTGCCAAGAAAAATTCCCACCAGCAACGTGCCTGAAGACCTAGCACTAACGATAAAGATAAATCCGCCAACGCGTCGAGGCCAGCGGAAATCCTGCCTACAAGATCGCTTATCTTTACATTAAATCATGATTTGTGACCAAAAGATTTTGTTTGGAAAAGTTTACTGACAATCTCTACCAATACAAGTTTACATTGTTTTGCAAACGACCGTGTGTCATGCAACAAAATGCTACTGCAAAATATATAGATTATTATTTGAACTAGAGGTACTCAAACAAGTCTAATTTAATGCCAACTAGAGAAAATAAGGAACCTGATTTCAGTCCCTGTTATCCTGAAAGGGTTCCTTTCTTCCTTTTTTGAATGGACCCCTAAATTGTTTACATATACACATTTTAAACGAGCTAAGTTTTTAAAAATAATGTTAAACCCTCGGCAGATCGCTGGATGAATATGTTTTCCCTTCTTGCTAAGTTTATATTATGTCATTACTCTCATGAAATAAAAGCCTTCGTTTAATAAAGCTCTCTTCATGGAATCGATTCCTCTTTAAAAAATAAAAGGTGATATAAAATTCCAATCGTTATTCCAATAAATATACAATGACCAGTCTTTTTGTTGCTCAGGTCGTTGCCACCAGAGAATTGAGGTCAGGTGCTCTCCTTGGAGAACTCATTGTAAATTGCTTAATTAATGTTGAATTACTTAACTCGCTGTTTCTATCTTTTACAGGTTTAGGTATATTGTTTAATGACTGCTAAGTAATTGGTTTTTAATTGGTGGTAGTTAGGGAACATGGCTGGTACTACCGCCAGGATTCGTGGAATATTTCTATGAGTAGGTAACTAAAAATAAAAGCTAAAATGAAGTAAGTAAACGTAGAATATAAAGGGCAGCGTCATTTTATACGGGTTGCTCTTTTGAAACATGCACCTGGGAATATGAAATTAGTATTTAATTGGAAATACGTGTACGAAGTACGTACTACAAAGTACTTCCATCGATACTCGTATAGAAGCAATATAAAACATTTGTACTTTTCCATAGAAATATAATTTATCGTTTACAATTTACGCATAATAGATTTCCAATAAAAATATTTCCAACCTCTGGCTCGTAGCATTTCGTAACGCTACCGGCGTCGTAGCAAAGGGTCCCCGTAGTCGCGCTACGGCGTAGTTGCTACGAATTTTTGTAACGCGTAATAATAATGGTCTTTTACATTCGTAGGTTTAGAATTTTGAATATTAAGAATCAGAAAAACGTCGACATTTAAAACAATCGGTCGTATTTTGGCCACGTATTAATTATTTATTTTATTTTGATTCAGAAAACAAACAGCTTACAAATACATAAATTGCATAGATAGTGTAGTTGGTCAAAGCCTATCGTTTTCACCTCTATAAGGTCGCAAAATCATCTATTTTGTACGTATAGATAATAAAAATTGTTTGTCATGTCATGTATGTGGACTTGTGGAGTGACGCCCACCACTGGATCTAATTAAATTGTATAGTACGTATTAGCTATACACTGTAATCATTAGCCTTATCGACAGGTAGGCAGTTAAAACAAATGTAATTAATTATGATAGAAAATTGAAATTGAATTATTTAGCAACAGGTAGGTAAGTCAATGAAATGAAATGTCACATTCATTCATTAAATTACGTAAAAGGCAAAGCAATTTATACTTGGTACTAAGTACCATTACTATGGTAGTACAGTTTTATAATAAAGACCTTTAATCTTCAGATTAAAAGCAGATTCACACTCTAAGTACATAAGGTGTTTTTATAAAAAAAAATCCGATAACGGCTAAGCTCTCAAGGCCTTCATACACTAAGGAACAAATGAAGGTCCGCATTTGATCCTTGAAGGGGCCTTTTTCTCGGCCTTGTATCGTTCAAGGTCAGGCTTGTAAAAGGCAATTGGTGAGATGAATTTTGATTTCGAATAGACAGTTAATGTGCGTAGATATACGAGTAGGTTGCTCGGTATGTTTGTGGTATTACGTTCACCTTCAATTCTTTAAACACGCTTAATTGAGAATTTAAAAATACTTCCTCAATTTCAATTAAGGTACTATTTAATTTAATTTAGTTAATCTAGTAATAATTCTTAATTTCTCCAGGAAATATTTATATTTATTTATTTAAATTTCACATTCGTTAATTTAATTATTAATGAACATCAAATATTTTTTTGCATGTTTCGTGCACTTGTTATTGGAGTTGCAACAATATTTAATTTTGTTGTACAAATAACCTGCTTTATACCATGGTATGTTTTTTTTTATTTCTGTTTGGTGTACCAAATAAAATAAAACAAAAATTACGTGTTCTTTTAAAAAAATATATGTCATGGAATAGCAAAAAATATATTACAAGTAGCATTCATAAGTTACCTAATTATACAATTTGTTAATGGTTTCAAATACTCTATTTGACTCTATATTGAGATTGGTGTCGTACAAATACAGCTTGATTTTTTTAACCGCTCTACATTTGTACTACTTCAGCTAAACAACTGTTTGCTTTTCTTATTGCTTGATTATAAAACACAATGAAATAACTACCAGATTGTGAGAGTTACACTAAACTGGAGTGTGGGTAGTCGGCGCCGAAACCTTTTGTTGCGCAATCACTTCATCTAGACCCCGACCTTTATAGCATAGGGTTAGCACACATTTCTTATTATATTAGGTATGTTGAATGCAAGTTTTTGAGGCAATTTTGTTTTGTAACACTTCATGAGATGCAGGCTTCCCAGTTACGGTATTTTGTTTCTATTATTGATTACTTAGGAGCATTGACGAGAAACTTAACTTGCTATTGATTGTATTTTTAAACCTAACAAAACAGTGAAACCTAATTTTTAATTTGTTTTTATGGCTTTTTTGACAATTTGATTACAAATATCAAACTTCAAGAAATCGAGCTTTAAACCTGGGATACAAAGTTTTTATTCCCTCAAAAGGAATTTATATTTTTGTGGTAAGCTGGCGTGGTGGGGTGGACTGTTGATCTTTTCTTTTTCTTTTAAGAACGTAATATTTATGGTTTCCTAAAAGAGGCAACCCTACGCAGGAGCTTTTACTTCAAAAGCTTCTAAAGCCGAAACTCAATAGGCTTCGCTGTGCGAGTAAATTAGGGCCAACGCTTCTCTTTGCGACTTCAGAATCAGATATATGGCATTGAATACCTTTTTCGACCGGAATGCGATATATTTCAATTCGCTATGCTGTGTGAATTATTCAGTTATTATTTCACGCAGTTTATTTTTTATAGGTATAAGATACGATTCGTAGAAAATAAAGTGAATTGTAGATCAAATATTATCAGATTCTGGCACTCATAAATAGGCGGACTGAATAAGTATAAGACGTAACAGAGGTGTACGAACATCGTTTATTAATTGCAAATCCTTTTGTGGATTAACCTATATAAATATTTACTGGGTTTAAGGATTTAACACATTAACTCTTGAATAAAACATGCTTGCTTTACAGAAACTCTATCAGGCATGTCACAACATTACAAACAATATAACCTTAATACCACTGCTTTGAGAAAATAAAGCACGAGAGAAGAAGTAACACAATGACGAAAAAATACACTCGGATTGAGAACCTCCTTTTTTTTTAAGTCGGTTAAAAATGTAGGTACTCTATTTCCGAACGATCTATCGACGATATAAAAGAGCTAGATTTTTCCTTATAACGACCTTATTTTCTTTACTTGTAAACCTTGGATTTATCCTTAGTTTTGTCCCAGATCGTCTTTATATCCTGGCAAGCATTCAAGGCCTACCTATTGGCTATTTACTAGTTTCTTCGCCATAACAAACACAATAGACAAATTTTACGACCCTATCCATTTACTTTTATTATTTACAGTACATTACTTCTTAGGGCACTTATTGAAGACTATAGAGCTTTTGCTAGTGTCGCTGCTCTAGGAGTGGTATTTTATTACGACAAGGAAATATCAGAGGAAAATCATAGGTTTCTGTTGAAAAAATTAATTGGATTATAGTTCCTGAATTATTGAGAATACTCTTTTCAAACATAAAAAACTAAAACATTGTTTCTCCCAGCGGGACTGGTGGTCAATCCGTTAGGGGAGAGTTCGGTATATTGTACCGCCGGGTAAATTGTACCACCCTCATATTTCGTAAAGTATTTATTGAATGTCTGTAATTGCAACACTCAGCGATACACAACTAAAATCAATTAATATCGGCCATGTGGTTTTTGCCGTGACAACAAACACGTGTGTTTTATTTTGAAAAGTATTTTTTCATTGTTTTCAAGTAACTTTTGACAATACATGTTTAGTTTGTAATTTTGTTAAATTTAATCACAGGGTGTTTCTAATATATTATTTAGAAGCATAAATTAGTGTGGATTACAATTATTTGAAACATTTTTCGGTATTTATAAGCTATATTTTTTACCGATTTTTTAAAAGCACTATCACCTAGTCGGCTAAATTGTACCACATCAAGTTGTATGGAACTTTACCAAAGGATTTTGAATTTTTTTTTAGTAAATCATATTTTGAAGTTATAATAGCGGAGTTATGTTTGACTAACAATAAATGAAAGCAAAAGACTGGCAAAGTAGATTAGGTACAAGTGTGCGTTACGATAATTGGAATTACAAAACTTGTACTCAAAATCGTGATAACGTGTAAAATAATATCGATTGTCTATGTTATTAATTACTGTTCCTTTTCGTTTCCTAATTTGTTAAGAATGTATCGGTTAATATTTTGCCATAGTTTTTTTTATAGGCTTGAAATTTATTGAAATCCAATTTAGTAACCCTGTGGTACAAATTATCGAACCGGTTGGCTAAATTGGACCGAAGCTCTGAACTCGTAGGTACTTTGTTGATTTGTGCTGAATATACAACAATCATGTTAATTAATGCTTATGAAATAGTAAGTTGAATAATGTATCTTTTATTATATACCATGGACATTAGCAAAAACAAAAGAAAACTATGTGTAAAATGGGATTGAAAAAAACTGGTCCAAATTAGCGGACTCTCCCTTATTAAACAAACTTTATTGTAGTACTCCGCACAAGATGAGAAAAGGAAGAAATATACAAAAGAGACGGCACAATTTAGGCGGTCTTATCGCTATTAAGAGAAATATCTTCCAGTTAACCTAGAGGACAGTTGTAGAATAAAAATACCATTCTCACGTTAGATCCTCTAAAGTCATTTTTACATCATCATAGGTGTTCCACTGCTTGTTTGCCTCCTGTCCCATTAAAAAAAACTCAACTTATGTCTGTCGCCTGAACTGCACCAACCTTGATGACCTAGGTATGGGAGCTTGAAAAAATATTTTTGTTTTCTTTTTGTGTTACAGACTAAACTCCGCACAGACAAAGCCGCGGGCAAAAACTAAATATTGTCAGATAAATCAAACTGCGAAGCTACAACAATATCACATTTACCCGCCTATCGCGAAGCCGTTTCGTATTCTCAGTAATGTTTAATGGGAAGATAACAATAAACCAATAACAGCAAATCTACGACGCAAAACAATCAATAACTTGGCAGTTGCCGTTTCCCGTGTTCATACTAACAATCCTATTAAAGTACGATCAACACCGTGGTATCTTGTAGTACGGTCATTCTCACGATTAGGCGTTCTCAGCCTAATTACCATATCATTTTTGAAATTTGGCTTAATTGACTTAAACGCATTTAAATATGAAACACATGAAAAGTACGAATTTAACAATCGTTAAGGCGTCAAATTATTCCAAGCGGTTTTCGCGTAAATGAGACCCAAAAATTTTATGGTCACGGTAATTAGATAAGGCTAATACTTAATCTAACGGTAATTAGAAAAAATATATAAAATAGCAAGAAAACAATATCTTGCATTGATAAATTTGTATATAAATATATAGCGTCATAAAAAACGCTGTAGGTACACTTAATAACCCTTTAAAAAAAGGAAAACACTCGTTTCTATTATTTATTGTATCAAGATATTTTCAGTATACTGCAATAATCGAGGCTATAACAGGAACACTTAGTTTCGGCCAGAAAGGGCTACGTGTCACATTTCATCAGAATCTTTATCATCATTTATTTGATATCAATGTGGTACAAACGATTTAACGTACAGATAATGGATCAGGAGATCTCACAAATTTGATTTTTCGGATATGCATATATCGAAAAATTAATTAATGATTTAAGTGATTTTTCCTCTTTTTTATCTATCTGCGATCAGCCATCACCCATTATCAGATTAAATTGAATTTGTAATAATGACAGTTCCAGCTCAGCATATCCCATGATTTAATTTGTCACCTCGATTCTTTTACAATAAGTTTTCAGATTGATCCCATTCGCTTTCTCCTGAGCCTAAATGCAGAATTCTTAGAATTTAGAAGGGATGCAGCAAATAGATTGTATGATGGTCTAGTCTTTGGTTGTAAGCTTTACAGGATTTTCCACACCCTCTTTGACGTTTGGTATCACTTCAGTGGACTTTGTAAACCAAGGTGCACAGCTCAAGATTTTTAAAACTTTATTTTGAAAACGTTAAAGTATTTCTACATTTGCGAGGCTAAGTCGATGCCATGTCTACATGGGTTTTAGGATCCATTTGTATATAGTTTGTTCTCCAAGCTTCTTCTGTCCAGTACCCATTGCATATCACGAAGTTTTTTCTATGCATAACAAAGCAGGTAGGATGCAGTTTAGGATGGTACAAAGTGCCTATACACTCTTGCCTTAAAAAGTCCCATTGTCTGTTGATTTGTTCTCTTTTGTTCTTAATGTGATCACGCCAGGTAAGTGTTACTGTTGGAAAATCTCATCTTCTTAGGGCAAAGGTATTATAGATAGATGTTAATGGTATTATATTAGAATTAATTAATGATTTAAGATGTTAATATCAATTATACCAATAGTAAAAATAAATATCTGGTACGAGACATGTTTCATGCAGAGGTGACATCTCCTTGCCATCAGAAAGCCCCGATTTCACTCCAGGTAACTTCTTTTTATGGGGTCACCTTAGGGGTTAAAATATACTCTTAAATCCAACAACCATGCAGCAACTGAAGCTGAACATTCGTCATGAAATCGAATCTATTTCGAGGTTACTCTAACGAAAGTTTTTTAAAATTTTGATTGTCAGATTGGAAGAAAAGTCCGTACAGTTGTTATGCGAAAGTCTAGGTATATTTCATATTTTATCATCATACTTATTCAATCGTGAGTGCAATTTGTAGGTAACAATTTCATACAACGGTGATTATAAATATACGGTAATTAGTACATGGAAATTATAAAACGATAGTTTTTCTTCAAAATTTCCAAAATCTTCAGCGTATGCAAATACTGTGTTACTACAACGTATGAAGGCCAAAGTACTGAATCTATTTAAATTAACAACGTGGATCTACCTTCAAAAATCGAGTATAAAAATAAGGACATGGTAAATAGAAAAATTGAAAACCAAAGATATGGTAATTATACTCTTACGCAATTCATCGACGGTTACGCCAACGCAATAGACGTCTACTTGCTAACAGGTCTTAGAACTAACTAAGGGCTCGCGCCGCGCGCGTAAATGATGTATCAAATATTATTATTTAGGCTTGTGTGCCCAAAAACTGAAAACGTCACGGGAATTAGGACTTTCGCTCGGACAAGCAGTTTTTTAATTCTAATTATTTACAGAATGGTTCTATTGAATAGATATTTTGCTATGCGTAAGACAATCTTTTGTACTCTTTAAAATGTTGAATGGAGTAAACCAAATCTATACGACATAAAAATTACAGCCAAGTTTTAACATTAAGTCGGTGTGCGGACGCGTAACGGTAATTAGAGAACAGAGGTTCATGAAATTAATTAAGTCACAAATACTTAAAATAGAGGCCTATGATTTAATGCACAACTGGATGGGGTTGTTAAGTAACATATAAAAATACTTGCATGTCTCTAATTTGTAATTTTTAACGATTTAACAGCCCGGACGCGCAAAAACTAGCTCATCTGAGAATGGCCGAGTAGTAGCAGGCCTGGCTCACTCCGCGCGGTACATCCGATAATTACCTACAGCGAAGCGCCCCGCCGGCGGGTATTATATCAGTCGAGTGTCACGCGCACGCCCGTCAGGACGCTGGCGTGCGTTGTAGTACCTAATTCTATGATCGAAGTATTATTTAAAAATGGACATAAAGAGAAAGAAATATTATTGTGCGGCGTTCGGGTGTTTAAATTCGAAAAGAAATCTACCGGATTTATCTTTTTTTTCGCTTCCCAAAGATGCTGAAAGGTATGTTGACCATGTAGGTAATCAATAATTCTTAGGATAGTATAGGAACCTAACCTACCATGACTATTGCTCAGAATGCGTTCGTTCGTTTCAGCCAAAATAAATGACGTCCACTGCTGGACAAAGGCCTCCCCAAGGTTTTCCATAATGAATGCGTACTTACCTACATACGTACCTCATTACAAATAAGTAGATTAATTATTTTTTTACTAGACACTACTAGACAGCAACCCTAACAGCGTAAGAAGAGTTCAGAGGCACGCGATAGAAAGAGACAAAACTTGTAGGTGAATAAAATTGTAGGTACGTAGTGCTGTGCGAGCTGAATTCCACTGTATCGCGTCGTAGCAAGACTCGCATTTATTTAAATCGTCTTGCGGAGTAATCCTTCTGTACCTGTACTATTACTTATTCTGTGGTAGTAGGGGAGACCGAGGAGAGTTTTGACAGAAGACAGTTGTGACAGAGGAGAGGGGAGTTGTGTTGTGACTTTGTCGATTTTTTGGAACTTATTGACTAGCGACCTCGTAACAGTGCACGTTTTTTAGTCCAAGTCTCGAGCTAACAAATACGCGCTGTTGAGAGCTCGCTGATTTTTTTTTATGTGACAGGAGGCAAACGAGCAGACGGATCATCTGATGGTAAGTGATTACCGTCGCCCATAGACACCCGCAGACCGCTGATGTTATTACGTTTCCAAAAATCGATAGTGTCACAACTCTCCTCTGTCATAACTCTCTTTGGCCTCCCCTAATAAGTACGTTATTTCAAAAAAAAGTGTAGTGTGATGTGATGTGGACTATACTACATCAGGCATTATACGTACTTAACACGTTGATAGGTGCTAATCTCGTAGACTGGAGGTCGGGAAAGGCGCAATGTGACCGGCAAACATGCAATTTGTATTAGCTTGATTCGCCCTTTGAAATGTGTAGGTATTATTAGGTACAAAAGTGTAGAGGACATTTTGGTAATGTCATATTATTTCATAAGCAGGCAATAGAGCTTAAAAAATATGTAGAGTCGCAATTAGTTTTTTGAGTGTTTAATAATTCTGTGACTTCGATATTAAAAGAGATACATAAGTGCCAGCTAATACTGCTTACCACTAAGCAAGCACACAAAACATGTGTATAGAGGTTTTATTTAGCCTCAGGGTCTGTGATATAAAAAAAAATCACCATTCTGCCTAAGTATTTTTAATTACAGTTTAATATTTTGTTTTTCAGATTTTAGTTGTTTCAATCTTCATTTGAATAACAACAATAATAAAGTACATCTTAGACTGTAATGAGATCATGGCAAGAGAGAAGAAAACAATTATAAAAATAAGCTCACTGGCTCTACCTTAAAACATTGGATCGTATTTAAATGAGTACGAATTTTAATATAAAATTAATAAACTGAAAACAGCAGAAACATTAATAAAAGTCTATAAATGTCGCTCATTGTCGTGAAGACCGGATCATAAAGGATCACTTGAACGTTTGCCAGCGACTGGAGTTATGGTTTTACTACCTTGAGGTTTGACCATTTTCAACCGCGCTTCGAAGTACTTAAAGCACATAAGTACCTATTGAAAGTACTGAAGTACTGAAAACCAGGGTTACTGGCAGACAAATAGTTTGCTAATTTATTTCATTTCTACCGTGATCACCAGCGAATGTTCGTGTACCTACCGGAAAATCAATAATAAAAACATAGGTGCTTGAGTACATCCGTTTATGTAGCTTTCCTAATAATGATGAAAGGAAAATTCTTCGTTTAATTATGGCGAATTAATCATTTGAAGTAGGAATATTATGTAAGTAAAGTACCTACCTATCTACGAGTAGGTCTCTTATGAATTTTAATTGAGTGAGGTCAAAAAAATTCAATACGATTAAAGAACAAAAGACGGTTTTATATTTCAAATGCATGCATAGTAAGTACCCTACTAAACTTTCAGTAGAATATAAAAATCATAAATAAAGTCTAAACCGTTATTAGATAGTCATGAGAGTTCTAGATAAATAAAAATATCTGCCAGATAATCTTCATAAAACCCATAACTTACCTCGGAATCTTGACTGGCAACCGTTGACAATCGATCGTACCGTCTCTCCATAACACCGAGCATGACACGTGAAACAAATGACTGTTCTTCGGTTACCGTAAAAGCATTTACTTAAGTGCTGGGTGACGTCATAGTTTGGCTGCCCACTATAAAATAATAGACCATTAATTATATTGTCCCCAATTTGAGTGCTGTTAATACACCGTTTGGTATTGGTGCGAGCTTTGCAATAGGAACCTTTAAATGTTTGTAGAGCGTTTAAATTTAAAGGTAATACGTCACTGTCATTGTGTGTGTGCGAAAAGGGATGCCAGGAAATTCATGGAAATTGTAGGTATTATTTCATCTAGTAATTATCGAGTTAGTAGCAATTGATTTTTTGTTTCATGAAAGTAAATTAAAATCATGAAGTATATTCTCGAACGCTATTAATATTATTAAAACTCGAACTTTACAAGTTTACAATTAGAGTTAAAAATATAACGTAAGCGAAAAGTTGTGTTTTGCTTGGTTGAGCGTTAATTGAACCAATTTATTTTTTAGGTCAAGTAGACCGAATGAACTTTTTTAGGGACGACAGCCGATGTTGAAACTTTTATCTTTCATGTATTGTGTAGGTACGAGATTATTAATTGTAGACACCGCCATTTATTTCTATTTCGACATAATGAATCAAAATTTTACGGGGTAAAACTTTAGGCTAATCCCCGAAGTAGGTGTAATAAATTATTTTATTTTTGGACAATCAGTGAAATGTTTTAACTTTTATATTGGGTCACAGAATCGAACCCCCTTTTTATCGAGAGGGTAGAGCTTTTCTCTAATCATAAACCAAGGCGTTATAACAGTGAAAAATTAAGATTACTTAAACTTCAATTTGTCGTCAGAATATGTTTTAATTCCATCTTAAAATACACGGAGGTATTATTTATTTATGATTCGATTGTGATACGTTCACCTTATTTTATACCTTTGTATGACACACCCAGTAACAATGTTTTCATGTAAATTACATAAAGCAAACTTTATGGTTAACAAAAGCTTTTACGTGTACCCTCTGTAATTACTTAGACGGTCCATTAAGGGCAAATATCACATTACTGTATTGTTTTAATTTACTAAATTAAAACCGTTAAGCTTGGCTTATTTTAATTTAAATTACCTTTTCAATAGTCTGACCGACCACAATTAAATTCGAAAGGGTCAGATTGATAATTTTAAACGTGATCTTTTTTACGGCAGAAAATTATTTATAGGGCACGCTGCAGGACTCTTTTAAAACCTAGTCTTTTATTGTTACAGATTCACCTCTTCACCAACTTTTCCAGTAAAATCGCCAGTTTTGGTGACGCTGCAAAAATGATAGACGATAACTGAACTATCGCCGTCTTCGCGTCCGAAGATCACCCACCTTCTTGGAAACATGTGCATGTGTATCAGTGTGATAAACATGAAGAACTCTCTCTGAAGTGCACCCGAGCTAACAGCTCCATCTACCGCGCTTAGCACATCAATGCTAAACTACAGACTGGTCTCAACACACTTCTTGAAGCAACCGTAAATCGTTGAGCCCCAAGACTCTCATAGACTGTCAGTGCCGAAACAATATGTGTCGGGATCGAGACATGTCGGTGCTCACCAGTGACATCATCAAATAAACCTTCACAGACTGAGCGGGACTCTATATTGTCTATAGTTTAGTGTCAGATTTCCCGCCAAAACGGCGCGCGTTTCCGCCCCGCCGTTTCGTTTTGTTTCTTTCAATTTATTTTATATCAAAGGTTAAGCAATAGCCCGGTGTTTAGTGTTTGGTTGTGGATAAAGCAAAGGGGTTTTGCTCGCTAGCGGGCCCCATTATACTACCCTGGCCAGCCGCAGTCGGGACAACATTTCCAGGATCTTAGACTCCATAGTTGGTGCTGCACGATACTGCATTGTAAGTATCCTTCGCGACCGCACATCCGTTTCTTTCTCATGAAATTACAATTGGAAACTGGGGCCAAATTCAATTCGAAAAATGGTCAACATAAAAAGAAATAGAATGACCACACCATACACATTTTTGTTTCAATTTTATGCCTTTCAGTTGCATTCGTAAAATGGTTTAATTTCAGAATCCTCACGTAAACGGCCCTTTTGGAAATTGGGGGTTTAGTTTGAAGTCTAAGTTTTAAATCTGAGGCGACATGGTACAATTGGATATTGAACAGGTACTTGTGAAAATTAACGATGGGGCTTCACATAACATCATTCCTACCAATAGTAGATTTTTATTAAGTTTAAATATTAGATATTTAATATTTATTTATTCATCTATAGCTTAATGCATATATTATACGCTTAAACGTGAGGTGCGGGAAAAGGGAATAGAATTTCTTTTATTTACGATGCCAAGAAAACGTAGTTAATAAAATTAACTGATAGTGATTGCGGCATGCGAGTATTATTAATTAATTAATTATTAAACTCGCATATGCTTTTCCCGTAACCTTCATGAATAATAATGTGTAGGTACATAACAATGTCGCGACGTAGAATCTAGTTCTTGCTTTAATCTACTTAACTTTAATCTAATAAATTGAGTGACTAGCGCTTATAAGACTGATATTATACACGTGTGTTACATACCTACGTATACAGATGTCGCATCTCTGACACCATTTTTTAATCTTTGCCAGTTTGACCTTTTTGAAAATCGTTATCTTTAAACTACGTATTTATGTTTTATGGCATTAATACTATCGTGTTTTCCATTATACCATCAAATGACTATTGATCAAACAATCTAGCACATAAATATTTCGATCTTAGGAATTCGTTAACTCCAAATTGTTCAAGTTTTGTTTTATGGCTTTCGTACCAGCACAACAAAGGACTTCTAAGAAATTCGTCAAGAATTTTTGGCTTTCATTCCTTCCATTGTTCTTGCCATTTCAAGGATTCTAGAAATCAAAGAAAACCGCTTAGATGAAAACGGTTTTTGGAAGCTAATCCTTATGTAAAACAAAAAGTAAAAATCTGTGAAAATCCAATGTTATATTCTACGAAGTTTAAAGAATGGTGTCACAGAGCTGGCATCGATGTACAGTTTATTTACTAACACTTAGCCATGTACACCATCCACGTGTCCCATGGAACGCAACATTAGCTTCGCCACCACTCTGTCGCACCGGTTGTGTGGAATAGATAGCCAATACTTTAGGTCTACTTGCCCAGTCGATTATTAAGTATTAGGCTAGTTTTAGAGTCACGCTGATGCACGCGGACCGTTAGCAGCGCTGACAGCCGAAATGTATGAAGCATCGGCGCCGACTATCAGCGAGCGGTCCGCGCGATTCTAAAACCCGCCTTAGAAGACCCGACTTTGAAATCAAGCTTACTCTTATGTATGAGTCTACGTTCAATAATAAGAACTCAAGTATGTGATACGTGGTGGTATTAAAGTAACATTTTACAGTCAGTCAATCAATATTTTTTATGAACTTGCAAAATACGATATGCTTAATTTTGCAAAATTATCTATGACGTTACTTCACAAACTCATTTTATTTGACTAATAATTTGATTTTATAAGAATAACCTGATAAAGGTAGCAGGAAGGCGCTGGATGCAGGCCGCTACCAACGGTGCGATGTGGAAGTCATTGGGGGAGGCCTATGTTAAGCTGTGGTCGTCCTGTGGCTGAAATGATGATGATGATGAAGAATGAAAACTTAATTTTTGATATATTGATTTCTTTGAGTTAAAAACTATTTTTATGTAGAACTATACAACCAATCACACACTTGAAGCTTTTATCTTTGAAGGTGGTTTCATGAAAATGGATTTTCTCTAATGAAAACATAGATATTTTCTATGTTTATTGTAATCTTGTAAGTACTGTGCAAGTGACCTTAAGTCTTCCCAATAGAGCTTAGAATGAGAACCATGTGTTTGTTATGTGACTTTAGGTAATGTAGTCCAATCGGTAATTTTAAGTACCTACTTTCCGTTTGCCATTTATAGCCCCCTTTCCTTGCCTTTCTAATAAGACCCAGTTTTCATTTTCCTCTTTTAATAGGGGTTTAATTAAAAGCTTTGTGATAATTAATGTAAACTTTTTGAAACGTGCCCAAAGTTTTAAATTTTTCGTCGAAGAAGTTTAGGATCTACGAAACCAACCAAATCAAGTGATATCCTCGTAAGTAACTTGATAGGGTTTTTATTATTAAGCTGAACGCAACCGGTGCTAAGACAAGCGTGATTTTTCTTAATCATATTATCACAAGTGGAGGCATGGGCATTAAAAATAAGTTACAGAAGAGTATTATCTTGAATGCGATTTTTTATAGAGTTAATATTCAAAGAAATAATAAGCCAAACACATTCTGCCTATGCCTTCAACATCGAAGACAAGCTAACTGAAATAAGACACTAATTCTAAAGCAGTATTCGGTTCTGTCAGAGAAAATGTAGAGACAGTACGGTTTTAGACTGCTTGCGTAAAATTCATTCAATTAAAAGCTAATATTTGGGTCATATTTTTGCTTATGATGGAAGATTTGCAATTCTTAACCCTACAATTTCTTTGAAGCCAACCAGGCCACTGTGGCGTCTGCACGCGGACATCTACCACTAAACACATACATTGACATTAACATTGTTAGGGTTACGGGCACGAAAGAGAGTGCCCGAGCGAGCAGCGCGTTGTAATCGGGTGCCGTGCGCAGTGCTGCGAGCGGGAGGAGCGCGAGAAGGAGACGGAAGATATGGCGGCGCCCGAGTGCGAGCGGGAGGCCCGCAAGCGGCGCGAGCGCAGAGATTCGGGCTGCACGCACGAGCGCAAAGAGCGACGGCCGCATAGCGAGGAGCGGACGCCACCGCCGCCGCCGCCACCACCTCTACATGACTGCAACCGTCTTGAGGTATGCTGCATCTGTCATCAATGTAGATCTTAGAATTTTAGCTTAGCGGTGAGTTCAAGTTTGTGGAGCTAAATGCTATGTCCCATGTCCCTTCCACGCTGTTTTTTGTGGTGGTCGTCCCAAGTCTTCTTAAAAATATAATACAATATACATAGGAAATTACTACTTACCTTCCTTTATGGATGCTGAACTGAAAGGACACATTAATATGCATTAAGCTAAGCCTAATCCAATTTACGCTGCACTCAAGCTAGAATGAATATTGCACTATGATTTTTCTTTGATATCTATTCTTTGATAATCGTAGTAAAGCTTGAGCTAAAATTAAATCTCTCCATTGACGATGCTTTAGTCCTTGGCTGCTATAATTATTTGATGCAGTTTGCAATTTTATGCAAATACCTTGCCTTGTGGGCCAATGCGCTGCCATGACGAGCAAGGACGGTCATGCACCCTCGGGGAAGTAGCTCAAGGCTTTGAAGGCCATTACACCTTACCTTGCACGGATGAACCACGATCGCTGGGCCAGAAAGACCCTAGAGCGGAGTGAACACCCGCGGCAGAGGAAGACCGCCTAAACGGTTGACAGATGACATCCGGCAACAAGCTGGAGTAAACTGCAAGTGGCCAGGAACAGAAGTCAGTGGAAGGTTGAAGAGGAGGCCTATGTTCGAAGACGAACCCCAAAGGCTGTTATTGATAGATAGACACCTTAATCCTTCAACAAAACTGAAACCGTGTCATCATTAGCTAATTGAACATTACTTTACAACCAGTTCATCATCATTCATCATCTATAGTCCACTGCTGAACATAGGCCTCCCCCAATGCTTTCCATATTGCCCGGTTGGTAGCGGCCTGCGTCCAGCGCTTTCTTGCTACCTTTATGATGTCGTCGGTTCACCAGTTACCGGTTACAACCAGTTAATCGTTTTTAAAGGTGGTTTCCTCAATTCCAGTCAGAGCGACGAGCCGAGCGGCTCTCGCGCGCGCGTCGCCCGCAATATGGCGGCAAGCGGCGACGGGCACCCGCACGCATCCCGAAACATCCTAAGGAGAACGAATGCTTCACGACATCCGAAGAGACTCGGTGCAGCACCCCCACGCCTTTTGACTACGTACAGCTACAGAAAACGCAAAGTGAGTAAAGATATACAGAAATAGGTTAATGTCCCCTTAATCCACTGAATCTCTCATTCACAGATTTTGGATTCTATCTCCACCAGGTGTAGGTTAAGATATACTGTAGTTTTTGGATTAAGACTATCCAACTCTGTCTCACTGTGTGTAGGTTAAGATATTGTAGTTTTTGGATCAAATCTGTCCATTTAAGTGATATTTGATTCCAATGACGACGTTACATACAGCCAGCCAAACACCAGGATTCATATTTATGGCATCTGTGGTTTGAACCCAGATGCTGCGAGAAAGAGTAACACATGATGTCTACTACTTCGAAATAACCCCAAACACCAGCAAACGAACGTCTTGAGTTTTTTACTTGCTGAAGTGTCGCAATTATTGAATCGCTAGGATTTTCACTTTATAAATACTTGACTTGAAGAAAAAGTGGGTCTGCTAAACTGGCGGATTTTTTTAAAATTCTGAATATAATGCACATAATCGCGATGAATCTAATTCTAATTATCGTTCCAGCACTATCCGATGAGCCAGAAACATTGGACGCGGGCGCTCTCCAACGCCAGGTGGGCCGCACGGTCAGCGTCGAGGGGCCCGAAGACGGCGAGCTGTCGGTGAGCGCGCGGGCCGCCGCCGCCGAGCGGGCCCGCCGCGACGAGCGGTCCGTGGCCCCCCGGCCCTTCACGCGCCGCGACCAGCCCTGCCCCGAGAAACGGCTGGAGAAGATCAACAAGAAGGTATGATTTTTGAATAACTAGTTCCATAATATAAGTATAAACCTTTGTCTTCCCCACCTAAGTTTGTCTGCCTTCCAGTGTGCAAGTGGATGACACCACTTGCACTGGAAGGCAGACAAACTTAACATCGAACTCCTCCTATGTTCTTCTGATGAATTTCATTGCAAATCCAATAAGTCGTTTTCCGACTTCCCCGGAACAAACTGGACCTTCACTGCTTAGGTTTTTATTGGCGGTCAAGCTGTATATAGACCTTGGCTACATAGGAGTTGCAGCGGTGGGAACGAGAGTTGGGAATAGTCCCTTTTTAGCAATCTTTGAGAAACCATGCTCATTCGTCCAAATTTTTGTTGAGATTAGATCTATCATAGATAGAAAAAAACTTTAAATGACGATAGAAAAACTAACTAAAATATTTACAGCGAGATGTTCTACCTCATGGCATAAGCTCGCCTGTCGAGTCTTCTTTGTACAGTGGCATGTTCAGTGGTAAATTTATCAGACACACTTTTCCACGTGCCATAACAAGCTCTATAGACTGAGAAAGCTATGGTATAATGGTACCGATCGATGGTGTATTTGAGTGAGATCTTTTGCTCAATACCTTAAATAACCTTATCCAATTTCCATTTTCCAGATCTCCGTCCTCAAAAAAAGCATCTCCAAATACGAAAGCGAATACGAAGCGAAGAATGGCCACGCTTTAACCCCTAGCGACCGCATAACCGACGTGCAGATGCTCCGCATGAACGAATCCCTTCGTAGGCTGCAGGCAGAGAAGCGCTGCATCAAATCAGACCCGGTGGAATATGCCCTCAAAGTGCAAGCAGCTAAGCAACAGAAAGAGAGGGACGACAAACTTGACGCAGTGCTGAAAAGCGATAAGCCTATGACTGAAGTCGTGAGAGATATAGAGGAGGTGAGTTACACTACATAGATTCTTAGAATAAATAAATATTATTGGACATTTTACAATACGCTTCTAGTCCCAAACTAAGCAAAGCTTGTACTATGAGTACTAGACAACGAATATAAACATACTTTAATTTTTTTTTTGTAAATACTTACATATTATACATAGACCCATCACAGAAATTAAAATTCATCATTTCAATTTCTGCCCAGCCGGTAATCAAACCCGGGACCTCTCGGCATAGTACTCCGTTCTGAACCACTACACCAAACGGCCGACATTATACTTCAATGATTCCCAGATAAACGTGTTAGTATGTTTACCAGTGGCTCGAGGGTTGTCGCCAAGCGGGGGGCCGCTCGACGGTCCCCGAGAACACCTGGACCGCCTCCCAGCTGGCGGCAGAGAAGCTATGCGTGCAGAAGGTCCTGCTTCGTCTGGAAGCGTCCCGGGGCCGGCCACCCGCACATTCTGCAGACCGTGGGGCCGCGAGGCACCTCTACGAGCGGTACAGAGCTGTGAAGCGAGCCTTAGCCATCTCCAGGCCTGATGCGGTGAGTCAAACGAATTAATGAAACTGATCTGTGTAGTGTTCCCAGCATTATAAACCAAGGCGTTGCGACGCACCTCTACAAGCGATATACAGGGTGTTAGGTAAATGGGTATATGAGCCGACACTAGCCCATGTTAACATGGTCATATAAATGGTATGGTGAAGTCAGAAAATTGATACCTTCCTTTAATTATTTTAATTTTCATACAAATCGGATTTTATAAAATTTATTTTGTATGAAAATTAAAAAAACCGGCCAAGTGCGAGTCGGGCTCGCACACCGAGGGTTCCGCCGTACAAACGTAGCGGTTTACAATTTATGACGTATTAAATCAAATTACTTACTTGATTCCGTTGCGAGTAGTGGCGAATTTCAAAATATGCGGTATGATTATTTTTTATTTATTTATTTTTCCTATATTTGCATTATAGGTAGGTACCTACCTCAGCGTTTTGAATTTTTGCGTTGATTTAGAATTTCTCACAGTTTAGAGGCAATTAGATTTAAGAAGTGTTTGATATGAATTTCAACTTTAATATCTCTACGCGTTCATGTGAAAAAGGGTAGGTAGTAAGTTTATAATTATTAAAAAAATATTTTATGTCATGTAAGCAAAAATAATATTATAAATTTTATATAACTTCAAATTTATCATTTTCGCAATTTTTCCTTTATCTGTACTATATAACGTTGCTTCGTGCCGAATTTCAAGATTCTGAGTTCACAGGAAGTACCTTGAAGGTTTTGTTTCCCTAGCGTGTGACGGAAATTCGTCTAAGGTGTCGGTATAAACTGCTGTATCTTTTGATCGCGTTAACTTAGAAGTTTGATTTTTGTACTTCTTAAAGGGACAATAGATCTAGGTATTTGGTATAAATTTCAATTTGATACCTTTATTCGTTCGTGAGAAATAAGGTAGTAAGTTTCATTTTATTAAAATATTTTTATTATATTATATAACTAAAAAAATGTAATTTTCGCAATTTTTCCTATATTTCCATTATATGACAATGCTTTATGCCAAATTTCAAGATTCTGAGTTTACGGGAAGTATCCTGTAGGTTTTGATTCCTTTGCGAGTGTCGAAAATTTGTTGAAAATATCGACATAATCGGCTGTATCTTTTGATTGGCTTGGCTTAGAAGTTTGATATTTTCACAGCTTAAAGGGACAATAGACCTGAGTATTTCATGTGAATTTCAGCTTGATACGTTCACGCGTTCTTGAGATAAAGGGTCTTGACAGACGGACGGACGGACAACAAAGTGATCCTATAAGGGTTCCGTTTTTTCCTTTTGAGGTACGGAACCCTAAAAATTAAAATGATTATATCAAATTTCTGACTTCACCATACCATTTATATGACCATGTTAACATGGGCTAGTGTCGCGGTCGGCTCATATACCCATTTACCTAACACCCTGTAGAGCCTTAAAGAGGGCCTTAGTCATCTCTAGGTCTGATGCTGTAGTATGAACTTATCGTTGCGCTGATAGTAGCTGTGGCTCTCCTGACCTCGAATGCCATCGGTCTTCCGAGAAGCTGTGCGTGCAGAAGGTCCTGCTTGGTTTGGAAGCGTCTCCATCGCGCGCATTCCGCTGATCGTGGCTCGGCGGAGCCATCTGTAGGCGACGCTGTAAGTCTGATGAACGATGAATAAATAAAACGAAAATGTGTGTAGTAGTAGCCTTGATCTACCAACTGGCCCTGGTCATATCTGGCCAATACAGGGTATGTTTGTGGTGGTTAACAAGTTACTTACTTTTCCAGGTGATCGGTGCCAACGGCGAGCTGGCCACCATCCACGAGCACGAGCCGATGCTGTTCAACTCCAGCGTTGACAGCTCCAGCGACTCGCAGGAGAAACCATCCGATTCCTCTCAGGTACGTTTAGTGTAACTACCTACTCTGAAAGTGTGTGCAAATGAGGGTTTTCGCGAATGAAAGATCCGCTAGATGGCGGGACGTGGATGTGGGGTCTGACTGCTGCGTGATTGGTGGATTTTGACATATCTGTCAATGTCAGCATTTGGAACTCGCGTCTACGTATTGCCATCTGGCGGATTTTTCATTCGCGAAAACCCTCATTGAAACCTTATCCAGTTGCAGCGACGGTATAAATCGTTTCATCCACGAAGACGAAGTTTGAGTGTTATCGGTAGGTACACGCTAAATCATCCATAAGTGCACACGCACACTACAATAATGCCGCTCGGATTGCTCGGATCAAACTCCCCGCACCCCGCGCTTCCCTCGATCAAAGTTTGGTAAAGCGCATCTTCGTGGATGAAACGAACTAAAGTCACCGTATCAGTAGGTTAGTTAGCCAGTGTTTCGCTCTGGTTGAGATCTACTTTATAGGTTGCTACTGACTTCTATCTTACATCTCCAAAAGTACCAAGTGATTGTTATTACATAAAGTCTGGTCCGTGAGCACGTAGAATTTTGTCCAATGACCCCTAGCTACCCATCCTTATCGCTCGCGCGTAATTATGTTGCTATCGTGCTCGCACACTCACTGCGGGTGCCAGTCGCACAGTCGCGACAGCAATATAATTACGCGCGAGCGATAAGGATGGGTAGCTAGGGGTCATTGGACAAAATTCTACGTGCTCACGGACCGGGCTTTAGTAAATTCTAATGTGAACAGGTAAAATTATGTCAATGACAGCCACGTTAGTGAATTCATTAACTCATTAGAAAATTCTGGCGCCCAACGTGGTATTTAAAACGGTTACCCGCATAGACCCGTTTCTATAGTCTATGCTATAGTTGTCAGAAGACCGAGACTAAAAAACAATAACAGAGTGAAAATTCAACAGGTGCTTAAAACAAGTCAGCAATAATAATATTAACTGTTTAGACTTTAGACTCTAATCAGTATTTCGACGGTCCCTACGTACAATTCAGTATCTACCAGTTCCGTGATTTGCCGTTTTTGTTTGCAAAACCTTCAGAGCACCCAACAGTTACGGCTCAGTTCAAAAAACATACAGTTTTTATTCAAATTGAACCTTAAAACGTCAAAAAACAAATCCCGCAACTACAAAATTTGAACGATTTCCGCAGTAAAATTGCATTAGTGAGAGTTACGAAATTTTACGTTGGACCGCACGCTTAACCCCGCGCGCCCAACCCCGCAACTGCCACTTTCATTCGCGCAGGTCGAGTGAATTGATACGTATTTTATGAATGAAATAGGTATTATTATGGTTTCGGACCTAATTTATTTCACTCAACATTATACCAACGGCAAATTAATCATTTAACTGTAGGAATTTGGTAGTTGCGTTGTTTCACTAGGGAAAATTAAAGTTACTATTGTAAGTAGGTGGCACTTACCTATTTTTACGTCGGAAAATTAAAGTATCTTCTAGCCGTAACTGCCACTATAAATGTTTTACTTTGGAAAAGTTTGTTTTATGTCTATAAGTTAGTGCCAGTAACGGTGTTTTACGCTGAGAAATTGTATTTTAGCAATATCTGGTGGAGATAAAAGTGAAGACAAAACAATATAAAATATGATATACAACACGACTGAAGTATCTAGGGTCATTTATTAGACTTAACGCAACCAAGTTCTTCTCCTATGCTACTTTTTATAAGATACAAGTTTGTAAAAATATCGTAAAAATTTATTTTATTTATTTATCAAGCATATTATGGAATTCAGAAATAAATATAAGCAGGCAACACTTACAAACAAAAGTTTCAATTAACTCAGAAGCTACTATTACATGCTTACATGATATTGCATACATACCCGTCAGAAGGATGAGGTATACCCACTAAAAATACCCTGATGCACCCGTCACTCGCTATAAGTGCTAACTGTGAGATTCCGAACAAAGACCTCCCGCCTACACGGCGACAGTTGGAACGAGAGCAGCTGGAAGTACACAGCTTTCCCGCACACACACTCACCGTCAGCAGACGGTGGTGGTGGCTTATGCAATGCCTCCCGTACTGCCTCACGACCCCGTTACGCTGACCATTACTGAGGAAGGAAGATAGGAGGCAATCATACTGTCACCTTCCCTGGAGTGAATTCAAATGCACTTGGTTCGTAGTCACGCTATCGTACCGCAGCTTCTTTCGGCACCTTGTCTTCTCAGATAGAGGTGATTCATTACCACCCAGGTTTTGTTACCGTCCACATAGCTTTGACTATGCTATCCCGCAAGAATATGGTGTGCCGTATGCTCCTAGCCACCGCAATACAGGTAGGGCTCGAAGGATCCGTTCCCAGTCATGGTGAAATCGCTCGAGCAACCTTAAACTTCTGCACGATTGCGAATAAGGTTCGGTGACCCAACTTAGCTACGGCTAGGTAGTTTATCAACTACTAGACTACAGCACAGGCTAGCGAGTCTCACGTCAAACGGCCTCTCTGTCCTCCTAAGGCGGAGCTTTTACCTCGTTCTTCACGCTGCGTTAAAGCCTACGATGTAGCCCTGTAGACTTTCTGGGCCTGTTAAGGTCTTAGAAGATGGGTAGCGTTACCCTTCCCTACGAAGGTGATGCCTTAGATGGGAGTCCTGTACAGATTTATGCTTTTGAGGGTGCCAGTATAGAGCTCCTGGCCTTTCTCCATAGCCTTCCGACATAGAGTTTTCGGACTTCCAAATTAGGGAAGCAGCCACGACGAAACAAGCTGTCTTCCATACGCACGGCGATGAATTGGAAAAAGTGCAAGCTGCCACTGATTATACAGTGTGAGTCACGTTAAAGTGTACATATGAAAATAGATGAAACTATACCTATTTTTATCGACAAAAAAGAGGTCAAAAATTTTTTGAGATTTTTTTTAAATTTTTTATAGAATTTTTTTTCTTCCGATTACTTATTGTAAAGAAAACGTAATAACTTTTAAACTAAGCGGTATATCCTGATAAAATAAAAACAGTAATAATGCTAAATAACAGGCAATACTAAAAAAATACATAAAATACACAAAAAATGCCAACAAATAATAAAAAATGATACTTTTTGAAAAAAATCTGCTTAAAAATTCGTGTTTTTTTGGTTATTTGATAAATTTCTCCAAAAAATGCCCATATAATAGGTGGTTTTTATTACTTTGTATTATTCTCTATCGTATTATCTTTGTAAAACCAAAAATCGCATGTCTCTATCCCTATCACAACATTTGCTGTGATCGTTTGAACAAAGGCCGGCCACGACATTATTGTCCGCTACAGGTAGAGACAATTTTAATTTTAACAAAAATGCTTATTTTACTTCGAAATCTTTTGTTTTTATTTGAAATCTAACTTGTCTTTATCAAAATTACAAATCTAGAGCCATTTTCAGTTTCGTTCTTAACGAAGCGTTGAATGGCGCGCCTGGAGAGGCTTAGTTCAAACGATCATTGCAAACGTTGTGATAGGGATAGAGACATGCGATTTTTGGTTTTGCGAAGGTAATACAATAGAGAATAATACAAAGTAATAAAAACCACCTGTTATAGGGGCATTTTTTGGAGAAATTTATCAAATAACCAAAAAAACACGAATTTTTAAGCAGATTTTTTTCAAAAAGTATCATTTTTTATTATTTGTTGGCATTTTTTGTGTATTTTATGTATTTTTTTAGTATTGCCTGTTATTTAGCATTATTACTGTTTTTATTTTATCAGGATATACCGCTTAGTTTAAAAGTTATTACGTTTTCTTTACAATAAGTAATCGGAAGAAAAAAAATTCTATAAAAAATTAAAAAAAAATCTCAAAAAATTTTTGACCTCTTTTTTGTCGATAAAAATAGGTCTAGTTTCATATATTTTCATATGTACACTTTAACGTGACTCACACTGTATACAATTAAGGTCACCGTAGTCCCTAAGTCGCCTCTTACGACACCCGCGGGAAGAGTAGGGGTTGGTGACAAATGTATTCTACTCGTCGTAAGAGGTGACTTAGGGACTACATATCAAACAGAGAACGGGCAGCAGCGCTCTCTGATAAACATCAATCTTTCAAACTGCGATCTCCAACTCGCCTGCCAAGCATGGAGATTATGGCAAAACCCTCCACTATAGTGGAGGAGGCTCATAGTCTAGCAGTGGACTGTAAAGGGCTGTTGATGGAGGTCACCGTATTTGCGCTCACTACTTGGCGCCACTGGTGATTAACAGGACCTTACTCTTAGATATTTGATCTGTGCCTTAGCTTTGACAGTGATGTGGGCGTCGGGTGAAGGTATCAGGGATGCTTTTAAATATATGTGGTCCCTGGCCTGGGGCGAGCATAATGCCATCTGTGGCGCCCAGGCAAGCCGCCTCGCTGTTGGAGGGGAGGCTCTGAAAGTTATCAGGATATTCTTGTAATGATGAAACTATCTGCATGGCAGATGATACCTTGAAATGCCCATGCCCTTGAAAAGGGTTCCATTTAGTACCCAGTCGTATCCAATGTTCCACAAGATCGAACTCAAAAAAGACCCATGTGGATCTTCGGGCTCGATGCCATGGTGTCAAACCTGGCCGGCACTATTGAAAAAGAAAATTTACCGGTTCTACAGGAATTCTTCAGTCAAAAGACACCTTAGATAAGGAAGAATCTTAAGGTATTGAAGTGCCTCCAATATGCAACTATCTGGGAAACGAGGCGGGACGCTGTTAAGCCTCGTCGAGGAGGACTATGGGTCTAGAATGAGAGTTACGGTCAGTGGTAGCTGAACTTTGTTCCCATGTACAATTACTTATGTGGCAGTTAATGATTTAAACAAATCTATTAATCCAACGTAAAAGTCAGTAAGTACCACTTACGTCATTTGTAATTAGAAACTTTCCGTTGTATAAGTGAGTAAATGACAAATAATACACTAATTGTGATTATTTTTTGATAATTCTTCATGATTTATAAAATATACCTCATATAAAACTATTATACCAAAGAAGAACGGTCACGTCCCATACAAAAAAAACCCAGACCCGACAGAAACGAGACATACCTTAGTTTTTTTGTCATGTCTTAATTAGTTAAATTATATATTTTTTATATTCGAAATCTATGTATAACACCAAAATATTACCCTTTGTTTTTGTTCAGGCGTTATACAAAAACTAATATAAAATGCCTATTTATCACCAAAATTGGTAAATGTCTGTACCTAAATGTCTATTACAGCTGCTATGGAATGTATCTAGGTGACCTGGAGATACAGCCGGATTATACAGGGTGGTTATACATATGGAACGATAAGTGATCTCACTCGATTATTTCTAAACTATACAAGACATCGAAAAACTAGTTACTGATTCTGAAAGTGCTTCACGAGCTCTTTCAAATGGTACCAATAATAGGTTACAGATTATGGAAGCTGGTAACATTAAATTTTTGGATTTTGTAACTTCTCGTTTCCACCCTGTATAATCCGGCTGTATCTCCAGGTCACCTAGATACATTCCATAGCAGCTGTAATAGACATTTAGGTACATAGGGGAAAGTAGTACGAGATGATCCCCTTAAGCGGGAATCGCTGTAAAATACATATTTTTCAAGGTAAACCAAAAATAAAGACGATTACTACTAGTATATTTATCTATCCAACTTTCCTTATACTCAAAACCAGAAATTAATTGAGGTTTCATTAAAATATTTCATTTTTTGCAAAACCTTACATAGTGATCATCTTGTACACCCCTGTGGGTAAGATGATCCCCCATGTAGGGGTAAGATGATCACCGTGATTCTATTCTATGATCTATTCTTTTCTGGTTGTATTCCTATCGGAGTACCTAATTATGCGAACAAATCATTTAAAAGTTAGAAAAGAAAAACATTTACGAATTAAATAACGAAAATAACTTATTCTTTCTTAGTACCTGCTAAAAAGCGTTTAAATAATTTAAACGCTTTTTGGCTGGAGCTGTGATGCATATATCACAAATAAATTCACCTGCTTCATCACCCTCTACCCCAGCACATGCTTTATGGTCCCATTTTCTACATGCATAACATTTTATCCATCCTTCACCCTTGGTATCGCTTGAAAACTTTTCTATTCAGTACAGCCACTCAGTATCATCTTCTTCTGACTCAGGTGAGTTATATGAAGTTCTCTTTCTTTTATTTCACTTCCCTTTACCTACTCCATTGACTTTTTTGTTTTCATTCTCAGGGATCATCTCGTACACATAGGAAGGGTTCATCTTGACCCAAGTCCCACTTTTTGTTAAATATTTGCTAAAATAATCTACAAGTACGCGGCTACGTTTTTATGGCCAAAATATTAAAATTAAATATAATAGAAAGCCTAACGACAACAGTAATTACATTTAACATTGTTTGAATAAAAGTAACATAAGCTCAAAGTCATGCCTATTTTAGATCAGAAGTACACAATTTTTCTTTTTTCTCGTCAAATTCGATGTATCGCTCACGCCACCATTACGATTTGACTGAGGCGGGGAGGTGTCCAGAGCTATGTTTTACCAGTGAAAGAAACTATATGACGTTAGTGGTTTCAGCACAATCGCAAAGGATCATCTTACCCCAGAGGATCAACTCGTACTACTTTCCCCTACATTTACCAATTTTGGTGATAAATAGGCATTTTGTATTAGTTTTTGTATAACACCTGAACAAAAACAAAGGGTAATATTTTGGTGTTATACATAGATTTCGAATATAAAAAATATATAATTTAACTAATTAAGACATGACAAAAAAACTGAGGTATGTCTCGTTTCTGTCGGGCCTGGGTCACAGATGACCGTTCTTCTTTCATCAATGTATGATAAATACACTCGCGAGCAAAAGTATGGAATCACTTACATGAAGTTGTTTCCACGCGATTTTGTGTACTAACGAATTTGTTAGTAACAAAAAAAGTAGCACCATTTTAAAGATTAATTTTTTAACTTTAAATTGATACCAAATTCATTTACATCACACCAGTATTTAAAAAGATATCCCGCCTGATGTGAAGAAGTAAGGAAAAAAGACATGTATCAACTGCTTGATACGTCGCGAGTTGCGGCCTATTTACCCCCTATAAAAGCACGTGTTTTCGGAGTTTTGCTTTCACACGTTGATCCATATACATCTCCGCTTCTTTTGACACTTTACCTGGGATTCTACACCTTCAGAAGCAGCACAAATCGTTGCATTATTGCAAGAAGGGCTCAGCCAGCGGGCTATCGCATGTCAGCTCCACATAAGCCAGTCCTGGGTTTTAAGACTCTTTCGGGAGACTGATGGCTTTATCCCGAGACCAAGTTCTGAACAGCGCCGGTGCACATCGCAGATGGATGACCGTTTTTTCATGTCAACCTCTCTATGAAATCGTCATTTGACTGGTATCGACGTCCAGCAAGAGCTTAGAAATGTTCGTAGGATAGCTGTTAGCGAGTGGACAGTACGTCTAAGATATAAACAATAGAATTTGACTCCAAAAAGGCGTGCCACAGGCTCGAAACTGACGGCAGGTCACCGATAAGCACGCTTTCAATTTGCTCGTACACATCTCGATGAGAAGTCGAGCAAGCCACCCCCAATAAGCCACTGTTTTGGCGAACCAGCACTGCACAAATCGCTTCCCAGGCCGCCTATAGACCCGACCTCTTCGACTGCTGCACTGCAATCACAGTCTTCATTTATCGGAGAACAAAACTCGTCTCCATTACTCGCCTTTCCATCAAAATAAGTGCGAGCTAATTGAAAGCGTGCTTGTCGGTGACGTGCCGTCAGTTTCGAGCCTGTGGCAGGCCTTTTTGGAGACAAATTCTATTGCTAATATCTTAGACGAACTGTCCACTCGCTAACAGCTATCCTACGAACATTTCTGAGCTCTTGCTGGACGTCGATACCAGTCAAATGACGATTTTATAGAGAGGTTGACATGAAAAAACGGCCATCCCTCTGCGATGTGCACTAGCGCTGTTCAGAACTTGGTCTCGGGATAAAGCCACCAGTCTCCCGAAAGCGTCTTAAAACTTTCGAAACCCAGGACTGGCTTATGTGGAGCTGACGTGCGACAGCCCGCTGGCTGAGCCCTTCTTGCAATAATGCAACGATTTGTGCTGCTTCTGAAGGTGTAGAATCCCAGGTAAAGTGTCAAAAGAAGCGGAGATGTGTATGGATCAACGTGTGAAAGCAAAAATCCGAAAACACGTGCTTTTATAGGGGGTAAATAGGCCGCAACTCGCAACGTATCAAACAGTTGATACATGTCTTTTTCCTTACTTCTTCACATCAGGCGGGATATCTTTTTAAATACTGGTGTGATTTAAATGAATTTGGTATCAATTTAAAGTTAAAAGTTTAATCTTTAAAATGGTGCAACTTTTTTTGTTACTAACAAATTCGTTAGTACACAAGATCGCGTGGAAACAACTCCATGTAGGTGATTCCATACTTTTGCTCGCGAGTGTAGAACGCGAGCTACACATGTTTAAACCTTCAAACCGCTCTCCTGTAAAATTGGCCGTTTTCAGATACCTTATTATACGTAGGGACCGTCGATTTGTGTACTTTAGGTATAACGCTTTGTTGGTTGTCCTTAAAATAAAAAAATTAACTTTCAGGACACCATAGAAACACCGCTGCAGTCGCCGCCGACCCGCGACGGCATCGGCGAGGAGGTTCCCTCGTCGACGTCATCAGCCCAGTCCGGCACCACCAGCGAGGAGGCCACGCCGTCCAACGAGGGCCTGCACTGCCTCGGCCTCGAAGACCTGGCCCGCGCCCTCAGCGAAGCCAAGCTGCAGAAATGCGTAGGTTTTTCATCCATAATAAACTCGTGGTCGCCACTCGAGAACTTCTCTGCCCCAGTGGCCATCAACTCTACGAGCTATGTGTCCTGCCCACTGCACTCAAGTTTGGCAATTCTGCGAGCTATGTCGTTACTTTCGTTTTCCTACTTTAGTTAATGTTAGAATTTTTAAGCCTCATTAATGCATATTTTTCTTCAATATTTAATACTCGTTGAGGTTATTCTTTAATTGTAGAATAACTGGGAGATTTAACTATACGAGTAGAATAAATAATAAAGGTCTGAAAACTGAACCCTGAAGGAGAAATTGTAATAGATCTAAGTGAAGACCATGGTGCATCATATTATCTTTTTAGTAGCACATTTGTATCTTATTGTAAAATATCAAGTAACATAGTTTCCTAAAACTTTGCGATATATTTAACAGAAAAGTTAAAAGAAATAGTGTTTTCTCAGTAGCCTTAACTGAATTTAAACGTCTAATTTTATCTTTTTCAGGTACTTCGTCGCAACATCAAAGAGTACGAGGTGAGTTTTGAACTGCAGAACAGCAGGAAGGTTCAAAGGGATGATAAAAAGGGGAAGGAGGAAGAATATCTTCGCTATAAAGCCGTCAAAGCTAGAATCAAACTGCTGAATGCTCTCATCAATAAACAAAAAGCTTTGGGATAAGTTACACTAAATTAAAATGCAGTATAACTACTGATACACTTTCATTTGAAACCAAGGAGTCTCCGCCTGCTGTAGTAAATCCACAACCAACTACCTATAATAGAACTTTCTACAAACCCGTAAATGTTATTGATAATTTTACATTTTAAGGCCATCTTAAATCAGATGAATATAAATGTTGTAGAATTTCTAACAATAGATTTAGTTACCAATTTGCAAACAGATAAAAAATACATAGAACTTGTAGTTTTAAGGTTCGAATATGATTTATACGCAAAATTGTATAGTGCCAAATGTTGTTGATCTATACAATAATGTATTGTACAATTTGAGTAGAACTATACCTTCAAGGCTTATTGTTCGTACTTTTATACGAATATAAAAATTACTACAAAAATTAAATAACTAAATAAGTAAGGGGTACAGTAGTGGGTACCAAGATATTAATTTATATGTAGAGTTACGGTAAATACGCATAAGGCCAATCAAAAATTTGAGCAACCTTGCGCTGAAACTATGTATGTATTACTTTCTCTTTATTTACCAGTGCATACCTACTAGTAGTGTCCGACCGAAACTAGTTTTACGACCGAAACCGAAACCGAAAACGAATTTCGGCAACGGTGTCTATTTCGGCCGAAACCGAAACCGAAACAGAAACTTCCTTACAAGGCTCATATTTTGAGGGAAAAATAAAGAAAACGTTATTATAATCAGTCAGACTTTATTGTTTTCTCTTTAAATCACATAGATTTCACTTTAAATCACAAAGTTACTAATATCACAATCACAATAGGTATAAGTCGTAGAGACCTGAAACTTGGACGATGTGTTCTTTGTATGATGTAAGCATCTGATAAGAAAGGATTTTCCAAAATTCTACCCCTAAGGAGGTAAAAAGGGGGGGGGGGGGGGGGGGGGGGCAAAGTTTATATGGGATAACGAGATTCCTTCGTCCAATCTACACTCGGCATCAAATAAATCGCACCTCCCGCGACAAGCACTTATCAAACGTATGCATCCCCACTTCCCACCAACATTGGTACCATTTGAAAGCCTAGTTTTAAACTTCATTTCATTAAAGGAAAGGTTTTTACCCCAAAAATGTGTCTTTACAAGGATCCAGAGTCACTTCTTCAAAAAATAGGTAGTTACGCTATAGCCATTTTTATTACTATAAAACTGTTAAGTTGGGATTAATCGCTATCCATCTGTTAAAGAGGACACGTGAGATCTTTATTTGGTTTTATAACCATAAAAATTGGTCTAATTGATCCCAGAGGTGAGCCCAAAGTAAGGTCTATTTTCAAGTCACATTTATTGTAAATGTTAATTCTTTATTTAGAAATGAAATGTATTTTTCTTTAAGGATATTTATTGGGCTTTCAAATAACACCAATATTGTTGGGGTACCATGATTGTGTCAGAAGAAAATCTATAAAGTTCGCGTCGCGGAAGGTGCGGTTTATTTGATGTTGAGTGTACTTCAAATTTTGCATAAACATTCCTATAACACAATTAATGGAAGACGTGTTTCGTATTTTAGTGAAACATTGTATTTTTAGTGAAACTATGTTAAACAGGGGTAGAAAGTTATTTTGATGGTGATTTACTTCAAAGTTGATATTAATTACTCAATAGTGCATTTTTTTGACACACATGTCACGTTAAAGATTATTACTCTAGGGGCCTCCACGTAAGCTGGTTTTAGTGTCACGTGGACTGTCCCTGTCCAGCCAGACTAAAACCAGCCTTAGCCTCGGAGCGGGTGCCCGCTGCGTGCGCTCGCCCTTGAGGTAGCGGGAGTAGTCTTGAGGAAAAGCTGCTTCTCCAAGCAAACAAACAAGCGAGCGAATCACGACTAGGGTTTCTGCTCGAGCTTTCTCGAACTCGAGAAAACTCGAGAAATTTGGCTTCATTCGAGAAGAGAAAAAAATTACCGGAGCTCGAGAATTCTCGAGTTTCGATTTTGAAGCTTTAATATTCTTGAAAGCCTATTTTCTTAGACAAAAGTAAGATTTTAATAATTTAATAGGTTAATGTTGCGTTTAGACTGGCCTAGTCTTTCCTTTTTTTAACTAATTTGATTTGCAAGTAATGATCTTAACCGAAACTAATAATGATCACCTACGAGTATGCTATATTTTATTAAGTTTGTATAACTGACTGATTTCAAGACTGAAATTTTTTTGTTAACTATCTGTTAGTTTAGGTACTTGTAAATACGTTTATTCAAGTCGTTATCTTTAAGTTTAAAAATTTATTTAAATGTTTTTTTTTGTTTGTAAATGCAGGTTTATTATCGTAATTTTTCAATTAATTTGGACTTGTGTTCTTTGGAAAACAAGTGATTCAATTGGAGCTCCAGATATTTATGGTTTTACTAAGTTATAATTATCCTACTAATATTATAAATGCGAAAGTTTGTGTGGATGTCTGGATGTTTGTTACTCTTTCACGCAAAAACTACTGAACGGATTTTGTTGAAACTTTACAGTATCATTGATTATAACCCAGACACATTATAACATTAATAAAAACCCGTGTTTTTATTAAATTTCAACCGATTTCAACAGTTTTAATTAAAAGACTCGAGACCCGAGAAAACTCGAGACTTTGGCCTCGAGAATTCCCGAAACTCGAGAAAAAAAATAAGTCGAGAAATCAGAAACCCTAATCACGACATTGGCTCTGATCGGATTCATTCACTCATTCAACGCGCCGAACATAACAGCGCGGAAACTCCCGAATGTACATTCGGTTTCGGTCGTAGTTTCGGCAAGTTTGCCGCCGAAAACGAAACTAAACCGAAACTCGTGTTTTTACCGAAACTCAACCGAAAACGAAACCGAAACCGAACATTCGGTCGGACACTACCTACTAGTTTATAAAATATGTTGATGATATTATAAGAATTATTATTATCTATTTCTTACTGATCTTGGAAGTTTTTGGAACGGTGTTATTACTTCACTGCCCTTGACATACATACTACCCAATTTACACATTGAATTCTTTCAAATACTTGTAAGTATTACTGGATTTGACAAAGGAGAATGCCCAAGTGACTATGGGAGTTGGTATCGCTATCAAATTCATTGTACATTAATCGAATAAAGCTTAATTTATAGTATGCATACAGGACTATTTGGCACAGTTATTTTTTTTTTTATAAAACTCCGGACTTTGACGTAATTTTGGTTTAAGTGAAATGAATGGTGTCCATTGGCATAGCTACAGGTTTTACCTTAGAATACTTGTTTTATATTTGTGGATAGTTACCCTGCCTAAAAAAACCCTAGCTACGCCAAAGCTAGCGTTATTTGATAAGGATCAGATATAAACACAAAATAATCTTGCGTGCATACCAATGTTATTTATACCATTTTGCAAGGGGAAAGGTGTTCGTGGTTAGCCCTGACTACTTAAGGACAGGAAAAAATCAAATGATATCGCGAGCTAACTACGAACAGCGCCATCTATTGACAACCGTGCGAACTACGTAGTGTCGTTGCTCGGTGATAGCTGTTGCTGATTGCAGCTCATTGTTACAATACTTTTTATTAAAATCGGATTTTATTCCGGAGGTTTTACAATTTCTTACTACTTTCGCAAATCATTACAAATGAAGAAAGGAATTTACGGTGTGGTACCCTCAATGTACAATTAGATTTCGAGCGATACCACTTTTGGGCATTCTCCTTTTAGTAGTTTAATCTTATCTTTAATCAAGAGTTAAGATTTTACACAAACTGGCGTAATGAATTGATTTGTGAATTTTGTCTATCAATATGGAGACCTATTCAAGTTTTGTAATTAACTATTCAATATTTGTGTAAACTGTATAAATAAATAGGCCTACTTAACTAACAGCTATCTAGTAACTCTGTCTAAACCTTTTCACGCCACGGAATGAATTTTGACGAATTATTGATTTTGTCTAAACTCCAAAGATTGGACCTTAGAAAAGGACATAAGCCTTATTATTACGGAAGTAAAACCTTAAAAGGATGAAAAAGGGGATGAGTAAATAGGAATCAATGATTTCTTGGAAATACCAGAAATGATAGAGATCAAGCGGCCAAGCGCGAGTTACACTCGTGTGCAAAGGGGTACCTTGCATCAAATTGATTTCTAAACTTTATGTGTACCTATTATTTAAATAAAATTTAAGTTAATATTGTAGATATATTCTAAAACATCTGGCTTTACACTTTATTGAAAAGTTTTGTCTTCCTTTTAAGTTACCACAGGTCCATTCTTTTAAGTACATATTAACATTTAATGTTAATTGTATGTTTTTTGTTTTGTTAATTATTTTTGTAAATATTTTATATGTAGTGTTATTTGTGTAGCATTCAATCTTATAAATATTTGTGACGTAGGTACCTATGCATAAAATATTGGCGCTTATTATTATGGCGAATCATTGTAATAATATTAAGATCGCGTAAAATTAGACCCAGCATTACTTTTGATTCATAATCATCAAATTATATTAGTTGCCACAGGATTTTTACCAGAATTGAAAGAGATAGGTACCTAAAATGCTATTAAGGTAAGTATTTAAAATGATTTATCCAGGACCACTTCGTGAACTATGACGTCACGAAAATATGGTGAAATATGGAGCAAAGTGAGGAAATGTTAAAAGTTTCCTTCCACTAATGAAATTAGACTTGGTGATTTTGGAATGTGCGGAATTTAACAAATCGTGCCGCCTTTATGTTTTGTGAGTTGTGAGGAATTAATTGAATTATTGAATTTCGTTTCACCGAGATTGTGTTGTGACATTACTCACTCACTGGATGCGTTGTTGTGATAAGATATATAGAACTGTAACATGAAAGGAAATACTATGAGATTTTATAAGTATGAGAGAGATCTGGGAAGATAATGGGTCTAGGAGAACTAAGCCCTGTAGTAGGATCAGGAAGAGGTTCAATAAAATGATGAAAATTCTGCTAACATGATTAGCAAGGAGCTCGCAAGGCAGGACACTCGAAAGGATAAAGAATAAGAAGTCAATAAGTTACCAGGCAGGTAACTAACACTCTAGACGTGATCTACAGCCCTATCGAGCTAACTGCGCACCTCGCTGTACGCGACTCTCCCTCGCACTCAGCCGCACACCGCGTTCGTTCCGTCTGTACCAGAGCGTCAATGTGACGTCACGGCTGTCAGGTGCGCAGTTAACTTGACCAGGTTTAACAGAAAGTGAGATTGTAGTAAAATACAATAAAATATGTTTTATTTATTGTGACAAAAACAAAAATATCGGCTTATTACTCATACTCGCTATTTCGCTTGACCTAATAGTGAGATCGGTTAGGAATAGTTTGACTTCGCGACCTGATAACGAGTAATAACTGAGATTACCGAGAACTTACGATAAAGATGTTTTGGAATTCTAACAGTGTGTTATACAGGGTGAAATTGCAAACAGTTGCAATTTTATTAAATTTAAATAAGCTCTATAGAATAATATAACTTTTCGCAATTATTTTTAAACGTACTAAGTATTCGTGGATGCCGATATCTTAATTTTTAAAGGCTAACGCTTATTTTCAAGCACCATAATGTCTATTAAGCTTTACAGTTAAATTAACTGTGTGTGCGTATTTTTCTATGAACGAAGTATATTATCCACGTGTGCCAATTTTGAAATCGCACCCAACGGATGTAAATAGGTACTTATTTAATACAAAAAAAAATTGTTTACGTAAATCGATTATGTTACTGATTCTGGAGTCACTCTTAAAAGTTTAGTAACTGTTTGCAAAGTCACCCTGTATAGGGGATTTTATCTGATTACACTGTGACTACTTGGGAAAGACCATTTGGTATGCTGTTTTTTTACTTATTTCTTTTTATTTGAGTGGTAAATATTATTTATCGGCTTATTTATATGCCAAAACGTAGATTTACAAACACCTAAGCCTCTTTAAGAGCCTATGGAGCATAACATTGCGTTACTTTTTTATGATATCTAGTGATAATATACTTACTGTGATTTATTATAAATATTCTTGTGTAACAAGAACTGATTTGGGTTTTATTTAAATATTATTATCATGTTACTTTGGATTGTGTGGCGTAATTTTCGATGATTTCATTTATTACACACAAAAACATGAGTAGAAATGAATGAGACTTGATAAAAAATAATTTAAACTTTGTTACGAAATTATTTTTACTGTATGATATAATGCGTAATGATGTTTATATAAAAATTATAAGTATTTAAAAATTGAATACTCTGTTGTTGCTTTTTCAAACTGTAATGTACGTGCAACGAAGTATTAAGAGGTACATTATAGAAGAACTATTTTCAAGTGGAGAATTTCTGGTGGCTTAGAAATGGTTAAAAAGTACTTCTGTACCTATCTTTATTACTTCGGTGTACATGTAGTTAAGTGACCGAGCATAGGTTAAATTGATTAAATACTGTAATTAGTGCGCTGCATTTTTCAGTGTGGATGAATTGTCAAATGCCTATACGTTAAGTCTAGTCATTTCTGTTATAATTTCATTAACTCCGTCTATTCTTTTAAAGTTAATTATAATTTTATCATAAACAAACCTTGAAATACATTTTACATAATTGTGAATAAGTCACCAAAAAGCTATGATAAGAATCAATACTTCTTACTTAGTACCTATCATATCAAAGGATTTCGAAAAATGGCACAAGTCGTTTTTCTAAATTTTTTGCATATCAAACGTTTTATTTATTAAACAAGGGATCGATACTATGTACCTAAGCAGATATTGTTTTTTTTTAATGTGATTTGCTAGTTATGAATAATGGCGCGAAAAATAAGTTATTTTGCCGGTTTAACTAGCTGACTATATTTTCACTAATATCCCGAGTTTTTATTAAACAAATTAACTCTACATTATTTTTGTTTTTGACTACCTTACATTCATATCGATCTCTACTTCAGGAAATAAGTCCCCATGGACCGGCATGGGCGTACCCAGCTTCTGCCATAGCAAGTCATACCTGGCTTCTGGCATAGGGGGGGCAAGTCAGATTTTTTAGGTCAGATTGTTTGACTTAGTTCCTTCAATCAAAGTGATTTTCAGGGGGGCAGCTGAACTCTCCTGCCCCCATACCCCTGGGTACGCCCATGTAAGTACCTACTTGATGTTTATTCGTTTTGCAGCTTCCTTTTGAAGCGTTCGCCTAAAATGTTTAGGCTAAAGTTAATGTAAACTTGTAAGAAAGTAGTTATGTTATATATATTTATACATCTATTAATTATGTCGAAGGTTTATAATTGACGAGCATGTAAAAGTTCTTAAATTGCCACTAAGTAACTATGATAAAATAATGTTCTAATAAAATTATTATGAACTAAACATAGTGTTTTCTTTGCTTGTATAATACTTGTTTACCTACCTATAACCGTCATATTTTATTACGAAAGATATTATGCGAATAAAATCTTAACAGTTCCTACCAAATACTACATTAATACCTAATTTAATACCTACTTCAAATATTTTACACAATAACGTGGATGTAAACATTGTAATTAGTTCTCGTAGATGAAGGTTTGATTTATCGCGAGGTTCAGGTCACCGATAACCACTATTTACACTCAATTTATTTATACTATAACTCGGAAAACCGAGTATGACGTATTCAGCTGGATATGATTTATTTATATTGGTTAAGCTATCTCAATTTTTAACCGACTTCAAAAAAGGAGGAGGTTCTCAATTCGATGTACCTATGTTTCTTTTGTATTAGCTTTGAACATCAATTCTCTGACCATCCTGTTAAGAATTATGTTATTATGTTTCTACACCTAATCACCATCTTTGAAGCCACGATAGCCGAAGGGTTGAAGGGCTAGGACTGGCTGACTCGACACCCGAGGAACGCAGGTTCGAACCCCGCCGCTCGACTATTGTGGTGAGCCCACTCGTAACACAACCATGAAGCGTACCACGAAGAGCTAACGGGACTATTAGCAAAGTGCATATCTATACTTCTATACTAGTCTATACTAATATTATAAATGCGAAAGTAACTCTGTCGACGTTCATAAGTGCCACTTGTGGTCTAAACTGAATAAATATTTTTGATTTTATTTGATTTTGATTTTGTCTGTCTGTCTGTCTGTCACGCCTAAACCACTGAACCGATTTTGATAAAATTTGGCATAGAGATAGTTTGAGTCCCGGGAAAGGACATAGGATAGTTTTTATCCCGGTTTTTGAAACAGAGACGCGCGCGATAATGTTTTTTTGTGACATACAAAATTCCACGCGGGCGGAAAGCTAGTAGTGCAATACATTATATTCTTTAAAAAATACCTCCACTGTAGGAACACGACCTCCAATTTACCACAGACAGGATTCATTGGTGAGTTGGTGTGCTTATTAGGTACTGTACTCGTAATATTTATCTTGACTATCTTAAACTACTACTAAATTATTATTATTTTCTTTTTATCTTCTTTTTTAATAGTAGTTAGTAGTTACCTCTGGAAAATATTTTTTGTGTTGGATAATGGATAGCCCATTTATCGAAGAAGCCCATAAGGTTATAATTAAACCATCACGCTACGACCAATAGGAGCAGAACAAGAATGAAAAATGATGAAAAAAAAACTATTTTCACGTGTACGAAGTCGCGAGCACAGCTAGTTAACTTACATGGTGTTAAAATGATGATATCCTGGCTTTACTATACCATTTATATGCATAATGATAACATATACAAGTAGGCTAGTGTCGGCTTTAAATGTATACCATTCACAAACACCCTGTTTATTGACTGCAAAATGAAAAAACAAGAATCGCGCAGTTCCAGTTATTTCTTACAAACATAAATAAACAGAAGTAACAAACAAATGACCTAAACTTTTGATAATAACTTTAATGTTCTTGTAGGTAACTAATACATAATATATTTAATGTGTCATGGGTGAGTACGTCGTTATCACCAAATAGGGTATAAAGAGCAACACGTAGCACAAACTTACGGTCAGTCTGTGTTAAGTCGTGTTTGGACTAGTAAATCAAAATGATGCTTAAACTTCTTGCTGCTTTTGTGATCTTCGGTAAGTTAATAATAATATTATAAAAATTTTAATTTAGTTATTTTCCGGTACGGTACAGAAGTAGCAGAAATGTAATTCAAAAATCGCCATTAAATCATCGCCAGTAAATAATTGATTTATTTTTTATCAGCTACTTATTCCGACTTTATTTTTTAATACTGACAGAACATTAATTAACCTTACACTTAAATAATAAGCATACGTATGTTTACTATATTAATGTATGTTACATAACTATGTAACTTATGTCAGTACCTACCTATATTCAGTCTGTCCATATGTATGGACCGCCTGTCTTCTCAGCCTATACAGGGTGTTAGGTAAATGGGTATATGAGCTGACACTAGCCCATGTTAACATGGGCATATAAATGGTATGGTGAAGTCAGAAATTTGACATCATCATTTTTTTTTAAATTTTCATACAAAATAAATTTTATAAAATCCGATTTGTATGAAAATTAAAATAATTAAAATGCCTAATGTTGGCATTAAGTAAGCTGCCTGTACAACGTCATTTTGGATATCTTTTTCCCTTTCACGCTTGCACGCATCGAAACCTGTTTACTACGATTTTTAAAGGGAAACAGAAGCACAATCTGTGGGCATAATAAAGTATTTCTGTGACTGAAAATCCATGCGAACAAAGCCGCGTGCAAAAGCTTGTAGATAATGTATCTTGTAGTAGATAATGAATTAGAAATGAGGAGATCTGTAAACGAACTAAAGTCGCTGACATAGCCTGACGGATTGGCAAGCTGAAGTGGCAATAGGCACATAGTACGCAGATCTAACGGTCGATGGGGCAGCAAGGTTCTGGAGTGGAGGGCAAGTACCGAAAACGCAGCGTGGGACCCATAACGTGGACTGACGACCTCATAAAGGTATCAGGAAGGCGCTGGATGGAGGCCGCTACCAACCGGGTAATATGGACATCATTGTGGGAGGCCTATATGTTTAGCAGTAGACGTCCTGTGGCTGAAAAGATGATTATGATGATGATGATGAATTTATCCTGTGTTTCAGGATTGGCGTCCGCACGTGTCAACGTGCGCTACGATCGGGCGCGCCTTCGCGAAGCCTTGGAGCAGATGTGCCAGAAAGCCGGAGCGGAGGACCGCGTGGATGAAGCGGAGGTAGGTGGCTTAAGGCCAAACCACAGAATAGGTGGCTTAAGGTCATTTCTCGCGGCGATCTATCCACGTGCAGTGATCACGCGAGATGCACGCGTTGGTTTAGCCGAAGCTTTACGACATATATAGTCTTTTTTCTTTAAAAAGGATGGCAGTCTTTTTTCCCGCGATTTACTCCACCAAAATCACCACCCAACCACGTAACACCTGTCACGCTATGCACAGTCGATAACTTCGAATTCCTCAAGTCGGTTCTTCTGAATAATTTCGTTGCGGGTCCAAAGATAGTTTTATTTTGTGGTTTTACTTTCTTGAAAAATCTTGAACTTCACTGGTGGGTCTCATATAGGTTACACTCAAAGGAAAATTAATTAGCAACTTTTTATGAGAACAAACAAACTAAGTGCAAAACTCTACCATGGTTATACCATAACGTTTACCATAATGGTTATACTTACCCACTATGGCTTTTCAACGTGGCGCAATTTTTATTTCAAAATCGAAATACCTAGTCATATAAGTATTTTACATCTAAACAGATAACGATGTTTATAGATAGAGTAGGTACGTAAATAATGCGTGTGAACAAAAAGTTAACTAATCCCCGTTGACGGGGATTGTCAATGGGGAATAGTGGAATAAGCCGAATGAAGCACATAAACGGGACTATTCCCACCTCTCGTTTCCACCACTGCAACTCCTGTGTAGCCAGGATCTACAGCTTGACCGCCACAAAAACCCAACCAATGAAGCACATAAATGTACCATTAGGTATATGCTAGGTTAGTAAATAAAACTAATGATCTCTCGATATTAAATGTAATTCGCATAGTTACCATAATACCTACCTATTTTAATTAGCTCTAGTTTTCCTTATTTATCAATAGTCAAGTGTTACTCATTATTATCGCATAATAAATTCTCAAATTAAATGTTAAATATACATATAATATTTATTAAATTGCGTAGCTACCTGCTGATTACACCAGGTAAATAATTGTTTTCAATGTAAGAGGAAAACGTCTCTATCATAATTTAAATAACAATGCATTGAAATTTCAGTTTATGTTTTAGTTTTTATTACAAATAGTCCATTTTATATTAAATGCTCAACACTTTGGCATCTTTAGTTATGTTTAATTAAGTTAAAATATCCCAATAGAAATATTAGTCTCGTACTTATAACTTATCCATTGGGTAAAGTAAAAAGTTACCTAAAACTTTATTCAAACTCGGACAAAGATTGTTGATAGCTTGAATCGAACTTGAGCAACGTACGTACAGAGAAACAAGAAAACTATCAAAATAAATCATAAGTAAATAAGTTAAACAGTAGGTATTAGATAAAGAGGTCAGTCTGAGACTGATCTCTATCCTCTTTATGTAGGACATAAATCGACTCGTTTATAAAAAGAGACTGTCAGTATCTATTATTCCCACCTCTCGTTCTCACTGCAACTTCTGTATAGCCAGTACAGCTTGACCCAACCAGTGAAGGTCAAGTTTGTCCTAGGTAGGGGAAAGTTCAAGCTCAAGTTCTTCAAGCTTCTGGACTGGAGCGGATTTGGCATAAATATCAACGGCGAGTACATCACCCACCTTCAATTCGCGGACGATATCGTAGTCATGGCTGAGACCTTCGAAGATCTAGGCACAATGCTATGGCCTCAGTAGAGCCTCTCAACAAGTGGGTCTCAGAATGAACATGGACAAGACAAAAATCATGTCTAATGTCCGTGTTGCACCCGCTCCTCTCTGAAGGTTGGAGACTCTACACTCGAAGTTGTTGACAATTATGTATACCTGGGACAAACAGTTCAGTTAGGTAGGTCCAACTTCGAGAAAGAAGTCAATCGTCGAATCCAACTCGGAGGGGCAGCGTTCGGGAAGCTTCGCCATATACTCACGTCCGAAATACCGCAGTGTCTCAAGCCAAAGTATTTGACCAATGTGTGTTGCCAGTGATGGTATACGGATCTGAGACGTGGTCGCTTACTGTGGGCCTCATAAGAAGGCTCAAGGTCACCCAAGGACTATGCTCGTTCCGCAACGAAATTAATCAGAGAGTCAATCGATTCGTTATTTATTACTATGGCCCAAGTAACATAGGCTACATTTTAAGCTGAACGCACACCTTCCGAGCCGGACTAGTAGAACGAAATGATTATTTAGTTGGCTTACAGTTTTTATTAACCTTTTAGCTTATAATAATTGTATTATTATCTTCTCTTTTCAGCGTGGAATTTTGACGTTTGCGGACTGCTTTAACGGCTTAGTAGACATGGAAAGTATGGGGCCAACCCTAGAAAAACAGGGTATGGATATGTTTGGTGCAATTCTGACTTTTGTAAAAAAGTAAGTACGTATGTAGGTAAACTCCGCAGCTTCACAACACTTTCTAATACATACACAATCATATCAAGTTTAGTGATACATATACATGTCGATTTCAAACCTCGCCATATCTATTTAGGTGATCTATCATGACTTATATAAACGCTATATCTACCAAAAAAAAAATTACAAACGAAAGTGAAATTTTTAGAGAATATTTTCATCATCAACTGTATTGTGGCTCGCAAAGTCGCAATAATGTAATACGTTTACACTGCGGCACCATCGAGCTACGCGGATCGCTCTTTTATCATGTCGGATGCCTACTGAAGGAAGCCACGTAAAGTAGGTAGTGTAAATAGGTATTTTTCTTTGATTAACTAAAGTTAAAGTTCGTTTTAATTTTTTTTCGAAGTAATTTTTTTACAGATTCGTGATCAGAATAAGCTACTTAATCAACTCCCTAAATAAGGCGAGGATTGAAATTAACACCCTGTATAGACAATCATATCAAGTGATACAAATTAAAGCACTTTTTAGAATTCCTGTATCTTTCAATTGGGAATCTATAGAATTATTAGAAATAGTTTCTATTCTAGAATCGAATAAATCTATACTAATATTATAAAGAGGAAAGATTTGTACCTATTTTTGTATGTTTGTAATGAATAGGCTCAAAAACCACTGAACGGATTTTGATGAAACTTTACAGTATTATTGTTCATAATCCAGAATAACATATAGGCTATAATTTATGACGATCTGTGACAAACGAAATTTCACGCGTGCGAAGCCGCGGGCGGAAAGCTAGTATAAAATATAACTGCTAAAATTAACACGGTTCAAAGTGGCGTGGCGTCGGCCGACCTTCCGGAAGGTCCGCTCCCCGAGCGATTAAAGTTGTAGAAAGTTGTTCTAACTGGCTAATCTGGAAATCATTGAAATAAAAATATGAAATCAAATAAATTCGTTTATTCAGCGACATAAAATCATCAAGAAAAACAAAATTAAAATTAAATAATAAAATAAAGTCCCTAATGTGCGTGTCACCGAAACGTTATCCACTCAGCATCATGCAGAGGACGTAAGGGACACCACGACCTTGGTCTTCCGAGAAAGAAATGTTGGGACATATTATTAGTATGCCAATATTATGTATAACCATAGAAAGGATCGGTTTTAACGATTTTTCAAATAGTTGGCCAAAAACGACTTAAGGCTTGGTATTTCTGCTAAAGTAGGTATTTCGCGCTGTCAAAATCTGCGCGCGCAATATTTCGCCGAAGACAGCGCGCCAAAGAGCTCTCGCGGCTACACAGTATAGAAATACGCAGTTTAGAAATACGCAGTTGGTTAGGTTAGGTTGACTTCCTTCCGTTCAAGCGTCACACTCACAGCACTTTTTAATACAAATCATATCCAAGTGATACAAATTAAAACAACTTTCAAAATTTTTGGGAATATATTTTAGAATCGAATAAATATAGAATATAACTGCCAAAGTAAACACGGTTCAAAGAGGCGTGGCGTCACCCGACCTTCCGGAAGTTCCGCGCCGGCTAAAAGAATTTCAAGATTACGTCACCTGACCTATCGGTAGATCCTCGGGAGCTTGAGCGATTGGAAAAACATTTTATGATCAGTTACTCGTAGTAGCGATTATTTAGAGCTTGGATAATAAATTATAGTTGTTGCAATTCACAAAGCTTTGCATGTGGTTAATTACATTAATCAGTACACGCATCAATTTTGTTCAGTCTTTTTGTTTATTAATAAATAAAAATATCATACTAAAATTGCATACATATTTGTTTGTATTGGTCTGGGTGTTTTCTTTCCATAATTTATGTATAACGTATGTACGGGGCTCTGTATCGAAAATCACTATGAGCAATAAGCATCACACACGGTTACCTGGAGAGCATTACCGCAGCAAAAAGCTTGCCATCTTAAATGAACGGTATAATATCGAGGTTTCGTCAGTACAGTTGCGAACAAATGTGTTTGTGTAGTGTAGTTGAGTTGAGCGGTCAGATTATTGAAATAATAAAACGAACATTTTATTTTTTAAATACATTTTAAAATTAATTTACATTACAGATAACAATGAGAGGATGACATTGCAAGGTGGTGCCAGTCCAGTCTTAAATCCGTTGATATATGCTGCATCTGCCATGTTTTTGGCTAAAAGATTCTTCTATCTTGCAGTTTAGACTTTTATTACAGACCTCAGACAGTATTTTTGGAAAACTTTTACGCATGGTGGAGGAAGGGACGCTCTAGAGACTCCAGTCTAGAAGGAGTCACATGAACTCCAAGTTATAAATCCGTTGACATCTGCTGCATCTGCCATGTTTTTGGCTATAAGATTCTTCTATCTTACGGCTTAGACCTTTAGCTACAGACCTTAGACAGTATTTTTGTGAAAATTCTTACGCATGGTGGAGGAAGGGACGTTCTAGACACTCAAGTCTACAAGGAGTCACATCAACTCCAGTTTTAAATCCGTTGACATCTGCTGCATCTGCCATCTTTTTGGTTAGAAGATTCTTCCATCTTGCAGCGTAGACCTTTAGCTACAGACCTTAGACAGTATTTTTGTGAAAATTTTTACGCATGGTGGAGGAAGGGACGCTCTAGACACTCAAGTCTACAAGGAGTCACATGAACTCCAGTTTTAAATCCGTTGACATCTGCTGCATCTGCCATCTTTTTGGCTAGAAGATTCTTCTATCCTGCAGCTTAGACCTTTAGCTACAGACCTTAGACAGTATTTTTGTGAAAATTCTTACGCATGGTGGAGGAAGGGACGCTCTAGACACTCAAGTCTACAAGGAGTCATATGAACTCCAGTTTTAAATCCGTTGACATCTGCTGCATCTGCCATCTTTTTGGCTAGAAGATTCTTCTATCTTACAGCTTAGACCTTTAGCTACAGACCTTAGACAGTATTTTTTATTTGTGTCAGTGTGCTCTTCTAAAGAGTGTAAGACGATTGTATGTAGGTACTATTAAAATGTAATTTTAACTCATTGGTTTTGTCTCATATTTGAGGAATGTACTATGTATCATGAGTAGAGTCTTCGTTTAAAAGGATGCGAACGATTTAAATTTCAATAGGTAGACAAAATTGATAATTTTTAATTATCAAAAATTTAAGCTTTCTCCAGTAACACTGATATTATTATACTGTGATTCATCAAAGTCATCATTGTGTAACAGTCGTTTATATTTTATTGCGTACTATACATATATTCACCATTAATTAATTATATAATTTACTTTAATCACTAAATTAATCAAATAGTAAATTTCTCAGTTAATCATAATCATAATTTGGAGTCTATAAATGAATCGATTATTTTTTCGACCGTGGCAACACTGCCTCAGTCCGCCATTCGAATTGCGAAACCCGTCGGGTATTGTTGTGCAGCGAGAGTGGTGAAAGTGAAAATAAAGACTATTCCGAACTTCGTTGTTTTCGTCAAGAACCGATCCTTCTGAGCTTTTTCAGCTCAGAAGTGGGATTACAGCAAAAATATATCGTTTTTGCTACGCCCACAGATCGACACCTAAGGTACGTAATTTTTTTTCTCTTTGATGTGGAAGGTAGATTGAAATGTTATTGCCTTGTGAAAATCTATTTTTAGACCAAGCAAAATGAATGCAACATGAAAAGCTGACCGTTTACAGTATTTTTTTTTACATTAGATAAATTATTATCACGATACACGACGCCCAGTAAAATGTTATATTTTTCTGGCTACGAAGATATTATTTACTTAGTGATCAACACATAATTGAAATAAATATTTGTGATGTTATTATTTTACTGAGCGTATATGCATTTTGAATGAGTCACATACAGGTAGTATCTTTTTATGTGGAAAATAAATTGAAATGCAGTAACTAAACAGTTTCTTACCTATCAATATTTCATTTCGATTAAAATAGATATTTGAGATGCTATTGGATTGAATTACTTTAAATACCTAGTTCATAATTTTAAAAAAAACATAGTCATTAACAAAAAAATATGTAAGTACCCGTGTTTGACAGTAGTAGTAAAATATGTTACCTACATAAAACGACAGGAAATCTTTTGCTCCGTTTTAGAATTAAATAAGCCTCAAAACACAGAAATACAAGAAACCCGTATCGAGTTTCAGATAATGGGAAGCGGCAGTCCTGATGAAAAACGGTGTCGAAGTCGTAGACTTCGAACACCCATACCACCTGGAAGCCCCATACTACCGACGATGGATGCCGATCGTGGTGCAGGGAACAGCGGTGGTATGCGACGAAGCCGGAGCCGCACGAGACACGAGGGTCGAAGTCGGAATCAAAGCCGAAGCCGAAGCCGTCACCGCATCCGGAGCATCCAACGCAGCCGCCTCAGTAACCGTGAGTCATGTCAGGAACTGAATGCAAACCGTAATTCACTTGAGAATAGACCTAGTCGTAGACGGGAAATATGTGATGAATATCAGCAACGCAGCCGCAGTCGCAGTAGACCTAGGAGTAACCGTCCTAGCCGTAGTCATAGTCGTAGAGGAATCGATCGACGAAGTCGTAGTGGTAGTCGCCGTCAAAGGAACGACGAAAATGATGAGATGCGCGAGAGGCTACGTCTGTTAGAGCAAGAATTGATGAGACAACGTAGCCGTAACGTGACATCGCGCGATATCAATGATTCGAGTCGTCGTCAATATATTGTTTCCCCGTCTAGAATGAATCACAGTCCTCTCAAAAATGACACCGTTCCTGGGAACTCAGATTTCCAAAGGCATAGGGTTGTGGAACCTGCAAATTTCTTTGAAGAGTTTGTTAATATTTTTAAGGGTAGGGATCGTGAATCGTTTCCTGTACTAAATAATGTTCTTTCTGATTTTGATCCGCTTTCTCGAGAACAGACTATTGACATGTGGATAAGTAAAGTAGACGAATGCGCGGAAATCTACAACTGGAATGACAAGCAAACGGTTCACTACGCCCTACCCAAATTAGTAGGACATGCTAAGACCTGGTACCAGGGCTTGCCATCTATTAGGCATTCGTGGGAAGAGTGGAAGACTTTATTACGAGAATCTTTTCCGTCTACCGAGAATTACGCTGAGTTGCTCACCGAAATGCTTAATAGAAAGGCGCGCCCTGGAGACTCTTTAGAATTATACTATTTTTCTAAGATCAACTTATTAAATCGCTGTAAAATATTTGGTAAGCAGGCAGTCGATTGCTTAATATTTGGCATTGAAGACAAAGGGATTCGGTTAAGTGCTCAAGCTGGTAAATTCGATAAACCCGAGGAAACTTTAGAGTTCTTCAAGACAGTTAAGTCTCACCCTAGGGAATACAACGATAATATCAGGAGGGAGGGACCAGGTAGAGATAAGAGGTTCAATAATTCTGCTTCAACTTCGACAAGTACCGCACTAGCTAAAGGCAGTGATAAAACTTTTAGGAGTCGCCCGAAAGGGAATGCAGTCTGCTTTAATTGTAACGAAGCCGGTCACATGAGCTATCAGTGTCGTAAACCAATAAACAAATGCGCAGAGTGTAATTTTCTTGGTCACGATTCAAATACTTGCCCTAAAAAGAATCTTAATATCCCTAATAACAGTACGAATACTAATAACAATCTGAACAACGGCAATGCACACGGTAAACCGAAAAATGTTCTTGAAGTTTCCATTGATGATGGTAGCAATGACAAGTATAGAGTAGCCATAAAGATAAACGGTGTGATTATCCCCTGCCAGGTTGATCTTGGTAGTCAAGCTACACTCGTTCGTATGACCGATGCGCATAAAATTGGTCTTCAGTGGGACACCGCAGCGGGTCCAATGTTGAGAGGATTAGGCAATATTCCCTATGTACCCATAGGTAAAGCTTTTGTTACAATTGAGATTCAGGATGTAAGAGAGGAACAGGTAGAGATTTTTATAGTAGATGATTCACTTATAAATATTCCGGTGCTCCTTGGACACAGTTTTACGGAACGTCCTAATCTGAAAATAATAAAAACTGCTACTGACTTACTAATCGAAAGGGCCGATAAACGTGATGAGGCTAAACTTCTACTCGTTACGGTTGATGATGTGGAGTTAGGTATAGGAGAGCTTAGCGCAGTTACAGTTGAAGCTAAAACTAATTATAGTGGTAGTATTTATGTCGGAGGTTCAATAAGGGGTAAACCCGACATGGAATACTATTTGTTGCCTGGTGAATATCAAATAACCAACGGAACATGTCACGTTCTTGTACAGAGTTTAAGTACTCAAGTAATTCGTTTTAACAAGGGTGCACTAATTTCTCGAGCTAGGGCAACCTTGTCTCAAAACCGAGTTCTAGATGTGTTGCGGATAAATACGGATTTAGTCAATGACACTGTTTGTAACCAAATCAACATGGGAGAGGGACTTACTGTTAGTGAGAAGGATAAATGTCAGGCTTTGTTATCAAAGTACAAGGGTTGCTTTTCAACAGGGCTGCATGACTTAGGTTATACAACCGTGGCCGAAATGGAAATACTTTTGACCGACACAACGCCAGTTGTATACAGGCCTTACCGGCTTTCACATTCTGAACGTGCCTATGTCCAGGGGCTGGTTGAGGAGATGGTAGAAAATGGTATTGTACGCGAATCTAGCTCGCCTTACGCGAGTCCAATTGTGCTCGTTCAGAAGAAGTCGGGTGAAAAGCGTTTGTGCGTGGATTATCGCGCACTTAATCGACGCACAAAACGAGATCATTACCCGCTTCCGCGAATAGAGGATCTTCTCGACCAGCTTTCGGGGCAGTCACTTTTCACAACGCTTGACCTCGCATCTGGTTATCACCAGATCGCCATTGCTGAAGGGTCTAAAGAGAAGACAGCATTTGTCACGCCCGAGGGGCAATACGAATATAATCGTATGCCCTTCGGACTGGCAAATGCACCTGCCGTCTTCCAACGGGCTATTCATAAAATCCTCAATAAAACTAAGGTACCATTCGTGATTATATACATGGATGACATTTTGATTCCATCAAAAACTTTTGATGAGGGCTTACAACGCCTCGAACAAGTCCTCGGCTTATTGCGAGACGCTGGACTGACGCTAAAAATGGAAAAGTGCAATTTCTTCCAAGAAAAAATAGTTTTCTTAGGTTTTGAGATCGATGAACTTGGCATCAGACCTGGGGAACAAAAGACTCTAGCTGTGTCTAAATTCCCTGTGCCTTGCAACCAAAGTGACGTTCGGAGATTTCTGGGCCTGGCAGGATTTTTCCGCAGGTTTGTCAAGGACTTTGCTCTAATTGCGAGACCTTTGACAAACCTGCTCAGAAAGGATACCGCCTGGCAATGGACAGAGTCGCAGCAAAACGCATTTGACACCTTGAAGAGACTGCTAATAGAGAGACCAGTTTTAGCACTATATGACCATAGTGCCGAAACCCAATTACACACAGATGCGAGTAAGTTTGGCTTGGGAGGTATCCTGATGCAAAGGACCGGAAATAACCCATGGCGACCCGTCTCCTATTATAGCCGTCAAACCAGCCCTGACGAACAAAAGCTTCACTCGTTCGAATTGGAGACACTCGCAGTCATAAGCGCGTTAAATAAGTTCCGCACTTATTTATTGGGTATCAAATTTACAATCGTGTCCGACTGCAACGCTTTACGGTCGACGTTTACCAAACGAGATCTGGTTCCCCGGATATCGCGGTGGTGGATCCAATTCCTCGAATACGACTGTAATATTGAATATCGTCCCGGTGAAAAGATGGCTCATGTTGACGCTTTAAGCAGGGGTGCGATCGTAGACCAACAAGAACCAATACACGTGCTCGATATTCTCAACGTTACTGTTGACGATTGGATTACAACAGTTCAATCCGCCGATGAAGAGGTTAGGCGTATAAAAGAAATTGTTCAGGATCCTGAAACCCCCAAAATAGCAGCTATTCATAAAGAGTATCAGGTCAAAAATGGTCGCGTTTATAGGGTAGTCGAAGACGGGGCACTAAGATGGCTTGTCCCGAGGGGCGTGCGCTGGCAAGTTCTCAAAACCAACCATGATGACGTAGGTCATTTTGGTTTTGAGAAGACCTTGCAAAGAGTCAAGTCCATTTTCTGGTTCCCAAAAATGCGTAAATTTATTCGGAAGTATGTGTCAGCGTGCCTGGAGTGCGCACACCATAAGATCCCATCTGGAACCAAAGTGGGTATGTTGCATCCGATCCCAAAAGTGGACGTTCCGTTACATACCATACACGCTGACCACCTCGGACCATTTCCACGCAGCAAGCGCGGTAACACGTACATTTTAGTCATTGTGGATTCTTTCACAAAATATGTCTATCTATCTGCAGTACGTAGTACAAAATCCAGAGCGAGCATTAAAGTTTTTAAAACTTTCTTTAGTTTATTTGGGTCCCCGTCGCGACTCATTACCGACAGGGGTACCAGTTTTACCAGTAAAAGATTTAAAACTTTTGTTCAGTCCGTTGGTGCGAAACATATCCTCAACTCCGTCGCGACTCCACGCGCCAACGGTCAGGTCGAGCGATACAATCGAACGATTTTGGCCTCCTTGGGTAGTATGACTCACGGAAAAGGCAGTGACACTTGGGACACCTTTCTCCCAGATGTCCAATTAGGCATAAATACCTCGATGCATGACGTCACAAAAAGATCACCTACTGAATTACTATTTGGGCGGAAATTAGGTAACCCATCTCAAGGTATTTTAAATAATCTCTCAGAAGAAATTTTAAGCAGTGAGACGAACGAACCCTTAGATCAAATTAGGTCAGATGCTAGTGATCGCATTAAAGAAAACCAAAATAAAAATAAGGAACGCTTTGATAGGCATCGAAAATCACCAAACGAATATAAAGAGGGAGATCTAGTGAGGGTAGTAAGGGCCATTGCTTCGGGTTCAGGAAAGTCTAGGAAGCTAGAATCTAAATGCCAGGGTCCGTATCGAATCAAAAAGATATTACCAAATGACAGGTTCCTCGTAGTTGATACACCGCTTACACGGAAGGGAAAAGCATATGAGAACGTAGTAGCGATTGATAAAATTTATCCCTGGATGAGCTTTAATGCGCCTGCTTGTTCTTCTAGTGACGAAAGTAACTAATGAATAGATGATGACTTTATGATTTATTAACTGTTAATTATATAGAACTGTATAATTATACAGAATTTGTTATAAAATATATTATGATATTAATTATACAAGTAGGCAAATGACACCTACTCAACAATGATGCATTTCTATCCTTATACATGTGAATTTAAATCAACAATATTTTAATTATACAAAGTATGTTATTTATTTCTTTTTACATAAAATTGCAAATGTTGTATATTAAAAATATATCATTACTTTTTTTTAATGATTTGCTAAGATTACATTATTTTATATTGATAAATATAGGCCTAAATCAAATAAATTATTTACAATAAGATGTGACATGACATGAATTAAGTGAACCATTTTGTACTGAATAGAGATAATGATGATACCTACTTACCTACATGAGATACCTACTTCCTGCATAGGAATGAACCTGATTTCACACTGCACAGAGCATCGGTTAGTTTGAACCGAGCATGAGTGCAGTTTGTAAAGGATACTACTTACCTTAGTAGTTGAGAGCTTTGGCAGATTTGAGCCTAGCATGAATGAATATGTTGTCAGTGAGGGTGTTTCATAGCACAGAGCTTGATTAGATGCGAGCTGGAAATGAGTGATATGTCCTTGAGGGTCATAGCACAGAGTCCAAGCAGAATCAAACCAAGCATGAGTGATATGATATAACACGCAGCTAAGACAAATTGAGGGTGAAAGATGTGAAGTAGCCTCCTTTTTGCTTAGCTATACCTAAGTTTGAGAATACAGTTGTTGTTAGATGATCAGTTTAAATTTTATGTTGTTAATTAGAACTAAACGAAGGGACTCGTTTATGTGACGGATGGCCGACTGTAACAGTCGTTTATATTTTATTGCGTACTATACATATATTCACCATTAATTAATTATATAATTTACTTTAATCACTAAATTAATCAAATAGTAAATTTCTCAGTTAATCATAATCATAATTTGGAGTCTATAAATGAATCGATTATTTTTTCGACCGTGGCAACACTGCCTCAGTCCGCCATTCGAATTGCGAAACCCGTCGGGTATTGTTGTGCAGCGAGAGTGGTGAAAGTGAAAATAAAGACTATTCCGAACTTCGTTGTTTTCGTCAAGAACCGATCCTTCTGAGCTTTTTCAATTGTCAAAAATATTGACAAATCGCGAACTGTCACGGCCAAAAAACTGACACGCGTCCGTCCTCCGTAAGCGCCACCGCGCGACTGATTGAGATTGTCCAAGCCGTCATGGACGATTTTTTCCACATTTTTTAACATAGAAACTAAATAAGACGCAATATAAAAATTTCATCCGTTAAAAGCCCTCAAGTTATTTCTGAACTTTAGTTTAGTAAAAGATTTAGAATCTCAAATCGCTTATTTTAAAAATAAAACCATAAATAGAAAACGAATAGAGGTAACTTTGGGAATTTATTCTATCGAGTCAACTTCATCAAATCGTGTTTCCATCCGTTAATAGCCCTAGAAAATATCCTCAACTATGCCCAATAAAAATCTTAGCCTTTAATTTTACTGTTTAGTACCTCAAAAATGAAAAATGAAAACCTCATTTTCGCCATTTTCTCTGCTACCCGGCCTTAAGTTGAAGTTTATCTGATAGATATGGCTTTAATCTAAAAATAATGTTTGTTTCCAGTACATGCAAAAAGCAGTCGGAAATCCTCTCGTGCGTCAACACTGGGATAGACGCTGTTTCGCTTTGCAGCGATTCAAAGATACAAGCAAAAATTAATGAGACCAAGCAGGGATTCGTAGAAGCCACCGACCTGTTCTGCAAAGACGACTCCAAGGCTTTTAGCGGTAAGAAAACAATATACATTTTGTTAGACTTACTAAGTATGGGCCCCATAAGAAGGCTCAAGCATAAATAAATAAAATCGGAAAAGCTCACAGGGTGCCGGCAGGTTTTGTAACATTGCTTTTTCTTATTCTTTTGTTTAAGCTATTTAGCCTATCACCAACCGGATCCCCAGGTCCGAAAGCCGTTGTAGCGACGAACGCTGTTGCAAATTTTTTTTCCACTGCTTCATAGGCTCGGAAGCTTATGGACTCAAATTTCAGCGTTCGTCGCTATAACGGCTTTCGAACATACGTAGTGGACCCCAAAAACGACCTGTCTCACCAGGCGCCAAGATTATATGTACCTATATGTATATCGCCTGGATATTTCCAAAACAAAACTAAACCCAGAAAGATTTGAGATAATCCTGACTCAAGAAGGTGTCACAAGAAGAATTACAGACACATACATTTCAATAGCGAACGTACAAAAAATCATTTGTACCTACTGCACAGTCCCGTTAACCCCCTCGTGCTAATTCCAGAGTTCATCAATGACGGGGCCCTTCAATGCATGTTGGATCAACGCCTACAGCTCACGAATAGATGTATGAGGCAAATCCAGACACTTTCTAACTACAAGACTTTAACCACCGAAGTAAGTACCCTAAAGAATGAATATTATATAAGTAGTAAATAGGGTTGAGGATACTCTGCAATTAACATTTTTTAACTTTGTTACACAACTGAGTTTTTAGAGTAACTACGCACACCGTTGATTTTTCGTCGGCCGATAGTTTAGTCGGGCAGTTGATCAGTATGGGCATGTATGGGAGTGCGCACACTACGCCGATTCAATTTGGCGGATTCTTCATACAAATTAAAATCGGGCCTATCGGCCGACGAAAAATCAACGGTGTGCGCCTACTCTTAATGGTGTATTTGTTACGGTCAAAGTGATAAATGTGAAAATTATGAATAATCGCCGGTTATTATGAATAATTAGCGCATGAGTTGGTAAATGTGATTATTAATATAAGATCATTTATGTGTGTATAAAACTAAATAGGAGGCTTAGGGGTGGCCCAAGGGCCACCCCCGCCGCACCTTAACCTATTTTTCACTTTAAATCAAAACAATATGTTATAGGCATTATGGCAAAGTAATGTTATGCAAAAACATTCCAAACTCATTTTGCCAAATAATATTAATATATGATATCAAAACGTTCAAAATGTGAGGCTGTACATGAGCGCTGTGCACGAGCCGGTGTTCTCTTTTATGGTATTTGTTAGTATTAAGGTTACATTATGAAATAATCACCGATAAATGTGATTAATTTATCACTTTTACCAAGCCTGTCGGTAATTATTCATAATAACCGGCGATTATTCATAATTTTCAATTTATCACATTAACCGTAACATATTTACCATTACATTATAAAATATAACCTGAAAAATTTGAACTAATGCCTAATGCGGGAACCCAGAAGTGACTCTAATCGCTAAGAAATTTCAAAACTAGCCATTGCATGATGATGGCGACATGCATTTTGTAAAGTTAATGCATATTATCATCAGGAAAAAATTAAATTTACATCAGTACTTAACTGTGCAAAATGCAATCTCCACTTGCACTGTAGGAGAGCACCCTCTCTATTTTACTTGAGGCAGATTTTAGGTTTAAGTTAAAAAAGATATTGAAAATTAAGAGCTAGGTGGTAGGTATGAATGTTGTTTGACTCCTATATAAGTAAGAGTTTTCCAGTGACATGGCCCACTTTTAGCTTGGTCCACGGGCCAAGTCACTGGATTGAATTTTTAAATATTTTTTCTTCCAGCACTGGGCCCGTTCTAAGATTCTAGAGTAGATTTTTGTTGATTTTGATCTTTAATTTATTAACGAAAGTGGGCTCAGTTAAATACTGGAAGATAAAATACTTATTTAAAAATTCAATCCAGTGACTTGGCCCGTGGACCAAGCTAAAAGTAGGCCATGTCACTAGAAGACTCGTTATTAATTTTCATTTTTTGTCTATCTTATCACAGCAAGCGTGTGTCAGCGTTAACGGGCTCACGAGCTGCTTCATGGACGTCCTGGAGTCCTGTCCAAAAGCCTCCACCCCGGCCTTCGTCCGTTCGCTGTTTAGAGCTGTCTACAAGGGCTCGTACTGCGAGTTCCCTGAGGAGGACAAAAAAATTCAAGACAATGTACGTGTTTAAGCATTTTTCTTAAAAGATCCCTAGTAGGTCCAGTCAACTCCAGTTTCGATGCCTGTGGTTAATCCTGCTAGTCCTACTAATATTATAAGAGCAAAAGTTTGTATGGATGTTTCTTACTCTTTCACGCAAAAAATACTGTACTAATTCTGGTGAAACTTTACATTATTATTGTTTATACCTACATAAGAATAACGATCTGCGACAAACTGAATTTCACACGAAGCCGCGGGAAAAAGGTAGTGTTATCTACTATATAAAAATAAGTCGGGTTTTCCTCCCTGACGCTATAACTCCAGAACGCACGAACCGATTTCCACGGTTTTGCATTCGTTGGAAAGGTCTCGGGCTCCGTGAGGTTTATAGCAAAGAAAATTCAGGAAAAATTTCAACAGAAAAGCGGGAAGGGGTTAAAACGGGATCCACGCGTACGAAGTCGCGGGCGGCCGCTAGTACCTGGGCCATTCTTATTCTTACGCATTTTTGTGTGAGATGTAAGAATAGCATATGTTTTTAAAGAAAATCAGTGCACTGTATATTAATTTACTTAGTAAAATACCTCTATTAACTAGGCCCAATATCATTTTTATCATAAAACTATTAGAAGAATATTAAAAAAAAGTTACAAGTCCAAAATGTCACGGACCGTGTAGTGTGAGATTCCCGGATTTGGACATACAATATTTTTTTCTGAAGAGATGTTATGTTATTTTGATAAATATTACAGTAATTATGCAAGATTAATACATGTTATATAAGACTGTTAAAAATTTATATCAATAATAATTACCATTTTTGATTTTGAACACCAAACATTGTGTGAGCAGTTTTTGTGTCACAACCACGTGCGCCACTTTAAATATGCGTAACTCGGTAAAAAACTATCTTTGATATTGACATCCCTTGCTAAGTTTTTTTAGAACAGTAACATTGTCATCTTATTAGATTTGCAAATGGCTGAACGTAGTGAGTGAGCCGCAAAAAATTTTTTCCTATTTATTTGAAAAAAGGGACAACCATAACACGTCCATCCCGTGTACGATTTTTAAAGGTAGGTATCAATGTCACGCTATTGTATAAAACATAATTATGTACCTCAAGCAGTATAGTTTCAGATAATTGCACAAGATATGCTAATTCACAGATAGTTTTTTGGATATATCGGACACGTTCCAAATTGTCACGGCCATGGTATTAAAAATGTGTCACTACCGCAAACTATTTAAGTACATGGTCGTGACATTACAACGCGTGGTTGTGACATTCTATTTTTATTATTTTAATAGTTTTTGTTGTTCTGCTAAATTATTTTGTGTATTGTGCAATTTTTAGGAGTAGCCTTTTAGTAAGTGTACTTATTTTTCGCTAGTATGATTTTCTAGATGCCACGAAGGAAAAATTATTGCACTTTCTCATTTCTGCAGTAATATCAAATTTTACTGAGACAGCTCCCGGTAAAGGCCCTGCAGAGGTGGTCGGAGTTGTTTTAAAAGGAATTGCTATTAACCATATTTTTAGAGGCACGGTGACTATGAAACATGTTTAAGTTGTCAAAACGAACTGTTATGTGAATCCTACAGAAATCTCATTTGATACTCAATTAGGTACCTACTGTGTTTAAGATTTACTAATTTGTTAAGCATATTATCATATCGAAACCATGTAGGTAGCATATCGGAAGCATGATCAGATAGTGCCAATAATAAAAAGTCTATTTTTTTTATTATCTAGTAGATATATTAACTATCTGACGGTATTTTTGATCTCAATTTTAATTAAATTTTTGGATGTTCAGAAAAAAGTACATATTTATTACCAAATAACACCTTTGTTGATGAAACGAATTTAGTATATTTTATTGTTAATCAATTTAAACTATTATGATATATATTTAACAACATAAATATTATTATTTACAGTAAAATGGTTAGCTGGAAGAGAATGCCACATGGCATTAAGCTCGCCTGTTGTACCACTGTTTTTATGTGTGCAATAAAGATTTTAAATAAATAAATAAATAAAAATGTAAAACTGTCACATCCGTGTCATGCAGTGTCACAGCCGTGTTTACGTAGGCTATTTTGTTTCCTTTCCGAGGGCTTTAAGGTTGTCCATATACATCAAAAGTATGCTTTTGGTTTATACTTTCGATACACATCGCAAAAAGTTTAAAAAAAAAATCTTTAATTTTTTAAAAAAATTTGGCACAAATTTAAGAATGGCCCACCTATGTAATAATTTCTTTAATATTTTTGTTTCAGACGATTTAATCGCGGTCAATCAATCCTGATCCAGTGCTGCCAAAGATTCTTAAAATACCTAAATAAATATTAGTAGATCATAGCGTTTGATTTTCATATTTCATATCATTTCCTGACCGAAACGCGTCTTCAAGGCTGTGATCTGTGGTTCAATTCGTTAGCGGGTCAATTGCAAGGTCAATTTATTGTGATGACAATGATTCAAAACTCATTTATATTTCTAAATTGCTAAACCTTACTTTGTTAAGACAATAAAAATTTGACTCATATTCATTGTTTTATTTTGATTTACAAAGCATAGTTCTTGTTGAAAAACCCTATAGTGTATACAATGTAGCATCACTAAGGGGCATAAATATTTTTTTTACTACATATTTCAATCATCAGTTAATAAACTTTCAAAATATTAAAGTAGAAAATGAAGCATTTAAAGTGAAGCGCAGCTGAAGGAATCTTTATTATAATTATTGAGAGCGCTATACAGGAATACTGAGAAGTTTTATTCCAAAGCTGCAAAGATCACGAGGGTATATCTACAGGAGCACTTGGTACCAGCAAGATGGGGCTACGTATCACACTTCATATAGAGAATCCACCTGGATGGATAAGAGACATGTTCACACAAAAATTAACTCCTATCACTCAGGTATGACATCTCTTGGCCACCAAGAAGCCCCGTTTTCACTCCAGCATTCTTCTTTTTGCGGGGTTACCTTAAAAGCAGAGTGTATTACTCTAATAATCCAACAAATGCAGCAACTGAGCCGAAAATTCGGCAAGAAATGGTATCAATTTCAAGGATAAATAGGTAATTAGGTATAACGAAAGTCTCAAAATATTTTTATGTCAGATTGGAAGATTGCTGCAACTGCAACTATCAAGAAAATACTTGGACGAGTAATTTGTAAAAAGTAGTTTATAAATATTTATTCAAATTGTAATGTAAGAACAATGGGACAAAACGTCTCCAGAACTGTAGCTCTTTAATACCACCTACTTACCTCATAATAATATGATAGACCATGCTAATACCTACTATAATTTTATTTTAAGACAGCTCACTTTTGAGCTTTAACAAGCTCAACTTCAAGGTGTATTACGACAGCTTGACCCCGGGACAATTCGACCCCTGTGACAACTTGACCCCTATGACAACTTGACCCCTGCGACATCTCAACCCCTGTGACAACTTGATTTTTTTGCAACACTCAACACTTTTGACTTATGATGGTTTCACGACTGCTGGACCCTACGACAGCTTAACCCTACAACAACTCGAACCCTGCGACAACTCGATAGTCCAGTCAATGAATGCTTTAACGACGGTGTAGAGAGAAATCCGTGGAACACAATTTTTGACCTCGGGACTTTATTTTTAGGAGATGAACATAGCAAAAGTCCCCGCCCTTAGACCTTGAGCCGGCGGGGAGAGGGGGATTTAAAGGTACTACTTTTCGGTTTTTCGCTGAATCCTCGGAAACTATGCGTCCTAGTGACATAACTACTATGAACCAAAAAAAGCTTATTCAATTTGCTACAGGTGAGACAGTCAAGTTTTTCTATATCTTTTATATTTCTCACGGGATCTGCTCTAGACGGTCCGTAATATTGGAAATTTTATTTTTGTCTTACATGTTCCCATCAGGAGAAAATCGACTAAATCAACATTAAGCAAACATTTTAGACATGCGGGAGCATGTTAAGCCTAGTTCCAGTGAGGGGACTGCACCGTGCGTATATTTAGACGACCCAATTGGAGCCACTTTTGACTCCTCATCACTCAAAAAGTACTGTGCATTAATACTCCAAATTTGTCTCATGTTTTGAAACTTGTAAGATAAACATCAGCTTCAAATTTCATAAATATACCTCAACCGGTTATTTAGGTATTGACGTTCAAAAATCGACATTCAGAACACTGAAATCTATCTATCACCTGCGAAATGTTAAAATTTACTGTATTTTTATTTGTTCCTTTGTATTTACACATCTACCTATCTGGATGCCAAATTTGAACCTTCAAGGTCATCTGGAAGTTGTTAGAATTTGGTCTATAGGTCAGATATGTAGATTTTTGGACGTCAATACCTAAAGAACCGTTTGAGGTATATTTATAAAATTTGAAGCCGATGTTTATCTTGCAAGTCTCAACACATGAGCCAAATTTGAAGTGTTAATGCACAGTAGTTTTTGAGTGATGAGGGGTCAAAAGTGGCTCGAATTGATTCGTCTAAATATACCTACGCACAGTGCAGTCCCCTCCCTGGAACTAGGCTTAACATGCTTCCGCAAGTCTAAAATATTTGCTCAATGTTGATTTAGTCGATTTTCTCCTAATGGGAACATGTAAGACAATAATAAAATTTCCATTATTACAGACCTTCTAGAGCAGATGCCGCAAAACTATACAAGATATAGAAAAACTTGACTATCTCACCTGTAGCAAATTGAATAAGCTTTTTTTGGTTCATAGTAGTCATGTCACTAGGACGCATAGTTTCCGAGGATTAAGCGAAAAACCGAAAAGTGGTACCTTTAAACCCCCCTCACCCCGCCGGCTCAAGGGCCAAGGGCGGGGACTTTTGCTATGTTCACCTCCTAACTAGTCTAAATAAAGTCCCGAAGTCAGAAATTGTGTTCCACGGATTTCCATCTATAATGCTTTATTGACTGGACTACGAGACCTGTGACACAGTAGCGGCGTAAGGGGGGGCGGTGGGGGCGGTCCGCCCCGGGTGCCAAGCATCAGGGGGTGATAACAGTCGCGTAGATTGGGGGGGTGAGATTGGTATCATATAGCTCATTCGTACTAACATCTTTCATCTTCGAATCGGTAACCCAAATATCCTGGGGGGCACCAGACCAGACCATTCTGGGGTGCCCTAGCCCCCCAGCTATTATGGGGGGGGGAGAGGATCGCTCCGGGTGCCAAGCCTTGCTACGCCGCCACTACTGCGACAATTCTTCGTACGCGTGGATCCCGTTTTACCCTCTTAGGGGTGGAGCTTCGTAAAATCCTTTCTTAGCAGACGTAGGCATCCCTACGTCAAAACATCTACCTGCAAATTTCAGCCCGATCCGTCCAGTACTTTGGGCTGTGCTATAGTGATCTATCACACTATGTCAGTCAGTCACCATTGTGTTATAAATATACAACATAATATGTATATTTAGAGGTCCCATTGTTCTTTTATAGAAAAATATACAGGTGGGTTTTTCCTTGAATTTTCCGTAGGTAGTTAGGTTTATTCCTTATTAACAGGAATATTTGCCGGATAATTTGATAACAAACGTTGATTAAATTTCCATAAACAGTAACTACAGTGTTCAGTTAATAATTTATTGCGAAACAACAAACACCCAGGTACAAAATGTTGCTGAAATTAATTGCCGTTTGCGTGGCGATTGCAGGTTCGTAACTTTTTGAATACTTACACGTGTAAATATTATTCACCGCGCTTTTACGCCCGTATTCACAAACATTACTATGAGGTCTCACAGTGCGCGTGGACGCACAGGGTGACACACGAACCAATCACAGAGCTCTATTCAACGCTGTGCGTTCGATTTGCTGCTTCACTTAAGCAAGCATCGTTTGTGAATACGGGTGTTATTGACTTTGATAAGTAGGCTTAAGTTAAAGTAATTTATTCTATGCTAGTATGTAGTACACCAACTAAAAAAGTAATTGGGGTTCTTGCATTTATTTATAACTAACGGCTGCCTGCGACTTCGTAAGCGTGGATCCCATTAGGGGTTGAATTATCTCGGATAAAAGTTTGGTCGAATCGGGCCTCAATGTAGAAAACCACATTTCGATAATACTTATTCATGAAAGACTCTTTTAAAAGAACTTACTAGTTATTACGGTACGTCATTAATTTGAAAAATTAAATTAAATCCTAAAAGTCATCATGTCCGTGTATCTTTTCAATTCTTCAGGTGTGACGGTTGAATGTGAATCAGTGTTGAACCATCCGAGTCCCTTCGACCAACAGATCCTAAACCTAACCCTGCAATGCAAGCCGGTTGGCGCCAAAGAACACACAGTCGATGTCGTGGTATGTATCGTTCGTTCGTTTCAGCCAAATCCCAAGTAACATTTTACTCCATTTAAGAGTTCACATTTAGTTCCAATGTGTACTTAAAGCATTAGTACAGTTCACTCGTGATGTATAAGCTGTATTATTGCAATTAATTACACCTATACCTGTCTAAGGGACTTATAGGAGTGTAGACTAGTGTAGAGTTATACTTTTATACGATTGTTGGTGTTATAATACTCTAACAACTATCCTTTAGTCAGCCATCTGACTAAGAGCATTATAGGAGGGTAGAGATACGGCAACCGCTGTTTAACGGCCTACTTGTACGATGTTATAGAGCTAGCATTTTAATAGAACACACGTGGTCATTTATAAAGCCAAAGGCTGTTATGTTTACTTGTTTTAGACTGTTATACAGCTAGTAGCTGTAGTAGGACTTGTTTGTGATAATTAAAATAACCTTTTTTTACTAACTGTACAAAAGTGTTTCAATGGTTCGCATGTACACTGTAGGCTGTTAAAAGGACTATATGTGTTGTCCATTAACATCAATAGCAGTTTATTTGTCCACAAGTACTACTCTTATTTGCTTTAAGCTGAACACGAATGTGAAAGTGATATTCTATTACACATTTCCCCAAGCCTGTTTTTAGTTGTTCTTGGTGGTTCTGTACATGATGCAGAGGAAAATATTATGCCTGAACCTGAAATTTCCCTTCAAAATATACCAGATATCAGAGTGTGATGATTGCAGTTCTTGTGATAGTGAATACCATTTTGATTTGGACAATTATTTAACCTTTCGCAAAAAAAAATAAGAACATGGGCTATTGAAAATCGTATTCCTCATTCCGCTTTGAATAAATTGTCAAGCATAATAAACGAATTTAAACCGGGAACACTACCGTCTGATGCTTTAGGTATTCATACTTGACTATTAGTACCTGGGCTAGGCGATTTAACGGACATTAATAATTTTTATTGCGGATCTCTAAAATTTCAGTATTTGAAAGAATTAAAGATACACAATTGACCTGAACTAGGTACATCTTAAAGCTGTACATAAGTTCACATTAGAATAAATTTATAGAAATTAGCGCTGTAGTGGTACAAATGTGGAACTTCATATAGATAACAGCATTCTAACAGAACACATGTGAACCTAATATACGCTCACCGCATTAAGGCCGGGTAGCAGAGAAAATGGCGAAAATGAGGTTTTCATTTTTCATTTTTGAGGTACTAAACAGTAAAATTAAAGCCTAAGATTTTTATTGGGCATAGTTGAGGATATTTTCTAGGGCTATTAACGGATGGAAACACGATTTGATGAAGTTGTCTCGATAGAATAAATTCCCAAAGTTACCTCTATTCGTTTTCTATTTATGGTTTTATTTTTAAAATAAGCGATTTTAGATTCTAAATCTTTTACTAAACTAAAGTTCAGAAATAACTTGAGGGCTTTTAACGGATGAAATTTTTATATTGCGTCTTATTTAGTTACTATGTTAAAAAATGTGGAAAAAATCGTCCATGACGGCTTGGACAATCTCAATCAGTCGCGCGGTGGCGCTTACGGAGGACGGACGCGTGTCAGTTTTTTGGTCGTGACAGTTCGCGATTTGTCAATATTTTTGACAATGATGACTTTGATGAGTCACAGTATAATAATATCAGTGTTACTGGAGAAAGCTTCAATTCAATTTTGTCTACCTATTGAAATTTAAATCGTTCGCATCCTTTTAAACGAAGACTCTACTCATGATACATAGTACATTCCTCAAATATGAGACAAAACCAATGAGTTAAAATTACATTTTAATAGTACCTACATACAATCGTCTTACACTCTTTAGAAGAGCACACTGACACAAATAAATAATAAAAAATACTGTCTAAGGTCTGTAGCTAAAGGTCTAAGCTGTAAGATAGAAGAATCTTCTAGCCAAAAAGATGGCAGATGCAGCAGATTATTTAAAGCTGGAGTTCATATGACTCCTTGTAGACTTGAGTCTCTAGAGCGTCCCTTCCTCCACCATGCGTAAGAATTTTCACAAAAATACTGTCTAAGGTCTGTAGCTAAAGGTCTAAGCTGCAAGATAGAAGAATCTTCTAGCCAAAAAGATGGCAGATGCAGCAGATGTCAACGGATTTAAAACTGGAGTTCATGTGACTCCTTGTAGACTTGAGTGTCTAGAGCGTCCCTTCCTCCACCATGCGTAAGAATTTTCACAAAAATACTGTCTAAGGTCTGTAGCTAAAGGTCTAAGCTGTAAGATAGAAGAATCTTCTAGCCAAAAAGATGGCAGATGCAGCAGATTATTTAAAGCTGGAGTTCATATGACTCCTTGTAGACTTGAGTCTCTAGAGCGTCCCTTCCTCCACCATGCGTAAGAATTTTCACAAAAATACTGTCTAAGGTCTGTAGCTAAAGGTCTAAGCTGCAAGATAGAAGAATCTTCTAGCCAAAAAGATGGCAGATGCAGCAGATGTCAACGGATTTAAAACTGGAGTTCATGTGACTCCTTGTAGACTTGAGTGTCTAGAGCGTCCCTTCCTCCACCATGCGTAAGAATTTTCACAAAAATACTGTCTAAGGTCTGTAGCTAAAGGTCTACGCTGCAAGATGGAAGAATCTTCTAACCAAAAAGATGGCAGATGCAGCAGATGTCAACGGATTTAAAACTGGAGTTGATGTGACTCCTTGTAGACTTGAGTGTCTAGAGCGTCCCTTCCTCCACCATGCGTAAGAATTTTCACAAAAATACTGTCTAAGGTTTGTAGCTAAAGGTCTAAGCCGTAAGATAGAAGAATCTTATAGCCAAAAACATGGCAGATGCAGCAGATATCAACGGATTTAAAACTGGAGTTCATGTGTATCCTTGTAGTTTTGAGTCTCTAGAGCAGTGGTTCTTAACCTTTAAGTCATGAGGGACCATTTTACCAAATTTCTGTCTTGTCAGGGACCACCTCATAATCGGTCAAAACCAGTTTGACTGCAAAAATCAGTTAAAAGTGGTTTTGACCAAGGTGTGCAAGTGCACATCGTGGACCACTTGGAATGCCTCCAGGGACCACCGGTTAAGAACCACTGCTCTAGAGCGTCCCTTCCTCCACCATGCGTAAGAATGTTTCAAAAATACTGTCTAAGGTTAAGCTTAGACCTTTAGCTACAGATAGCTAAAGGTCTAAGCTGCAAGATAGAAGAATCTTCTAGCCAAAAAGATGGCAGATGCAGCAGATGTCAACGGTTTTAAAACTTGGAGTTCATGTGACTCCTTCTAGACTTGAGTCTCTAGAGCGTCCCTTCCTCCACCATGCGTAAAAGTTTTCCAAAAATACTGTCTGAGGTCTGTAATAAAAGTCTAAACTGCAAGATAGAAGAATCTTTTAGCCAAAAACATGGCAGATGCAGCATATATCAACGGATTTAAGACTGGACTGGCATGCAATGTCATCCTCTCATTGTTATCTGTAATGTAAATTATTTTTAAAATGTATTTAAAAAATAAAATGTTCGTTTTATCATTTCAATAATCTGACCTCTCAACTCAACAACACTACACAAACACCTTTGTTCGCAACTGTACTGACGAAACCTCGATATTATACCGTTCATTTAAGATGGCAAGCTTTTTGCTGCGGTAATGCACTCCAGGTAACCGTGTGTGATGCTTATTGCTCATAGTGATTTTCGATACAGAGCCCCGTACATACGTTATACATAAATTATGGAAAGAAAACACCCAGACCAATACAAAGAAATATGTATGCAATTTTAGTATGATATTTTTATTTATTAATAAACATAAAGACTGAACAAAATTGATGCGTGTACTGATTAATGTAATTAACCACAATGCAAAGCTTTGTGAATTGCAACAACTATAATTTATTATCCAAGCTCTAAATAATCGCTACTACGAGTAACTGATCATAAAATGTTTTTCCAATCGCTCAAGCTCCCGAGGATCTACCGATAGGTCTAGTGACGTAATCTTGAAATTCTTTTAGCCGGCGCGGAACTTCCGGAGGGTCGGGTGACGCCACGCCTCTTTGAACCGTGTTTACTTTGGCAGTTATATTCTATGTTTATTCGATTCTAAAATATATTCCCAAAAATTTTGAAAGTTGTTTTAATTTGTATCACTTGGATATGATTTTTATTAGAAAGTGCTGTGAGTGTGACGCTTGAACGGAAGGAAGTCAACCTAACCTAACCAACTGCGTATTTCCAAACTGCGTATTTCTATACTGTGTAGCCGCGAGAGCTCTTTGGCGCGCTGTCTTCGGCGTAGTATTGCGCGCGCAGATTTTGACAGCGCGAAATACCTACTTTAGCAGAAATACCAAGCCTTAAATTGGAGTTATAACAGTTCACATAGCCGTATTTCATTTCCACCATTTTGTTCTACATAACCTAAAATATTTACCAAATAAATCTCCAAAATTAATGCAGATTTATCACAAAATTCGCAGATAGAGCGATTGAGTTTTGGTTTCATGTTATAATTAATTACCGTAATATAATTATAATGCCAATCCAATATCAAAAACTGAAAATTGTAGATTTCCTCTCAGCCAGTTTTAAATATTTTAAAATGAATATCGCGTTTTTACAGAGGCGCGTAAATATTTTAGCTGTAAATATGTATACATTTCACGATAAAGTTGCATTCCCAATGGCATTAACATTATTAAGTATTTAAAACCCGTGTTATTATTTGCATAAATGATTATCCGCCTGAGTTGTTTCCCTCTTGGCACTCACGTACAAATACCAAACTAATATTAAAATGTGGAAATAATTTAAGACACACGTGAACTTTAGGTAGCATTGGAGTACTTTTGTCGGACTTTATAACTTTGAAAGCTGTGCATTTAGCCACTTGTTACTCTTTATTGTCCTCACGTACGTTGTATGGTTCACACTGCGTCCCATATAGTGCCGTAAGTCAGCCTTAAGTACGATGTTACTACTTAAACTGCTATTATAATGCTATTATACTGCTAATGTACAGCCATAGTGAACTTAAAGCTGTCTAATTTGTACCCAAACTGGTTCTATAAAAGCATTATAGCAGTATAGCTTGCTATATGCTCGTATACAGCTGACATACACAGCTTGTGGAGTACATGTGAACGACTATTGAACTCTTAAATGGAGTAAAATGTTACTTGGGAATGACGTACACCGCTGGACAAATGCCTCCGCCAAGGATTTCCATGATGATCGGTTGATAGCGGCCTGCATCCAGCGGCTTCTTGCTTTATAATTTTATGTACGATACATATCAATATTTTTTTATATAATATTACAGAACGCATGCTCCCATATAGAAGCTCTAGAGACCTGCGTAGTGGACATATTAAAGAGCTACCCCAAGCCCCCAAGCCCTCGCTTCGTCGAAGAAATGTTTGACGACGTATTTGAGTTAAGTCACTGCAAGTCGGCTACTAGAAACACCCCCCTCAGTGTATTTTATATAATAATAATTCTTTATCATTTATTAGGATTTTTTATTAAATACATTTTATAAGTTTATCGTAATCTGAGTCTCATTATCAAAAAGCACGACAGAATCTTTCAGGTTTTATAAAATTACCTATTCAACACTAACTTTGTGTTATACCCACCAAATGTTATAGGTATATTGTACGGACGGTGGTTTCGACGGCCTTTTCTAAGGCTTTTGATTGTGTTTTGGTTGTGTTTTGATTTTGATACATTAAATACTTTTGAAGCTTGAACATGTAGGAATACTTAAAAATGCCCAAAAACTAATGAAATCGTATTTGACAAACAGAACGCAGTCAACAATATTGGATACCTACTTAAAAAAAGTATAATAATAACAGTGCTGTCCAATTTCGATAAAGTCTACATTGGCGTACCACAGGGCAGGATAGTAGGTATACTGGGGCCTTTCTTATGTTTAGATTTCTTATATGAGCCCTTGATTTATTAATCACTTGTGCCATGTTTACTGATGCTGATGATGCTATGATTATTTATGTAGAGATAAAGTAAACAATAACGAACTTGTATAAATATGTCTGTATTTTAGAAAAATAATAAGGATAATTTCTATGAAAAAAAGTAAAACTAAAAAGAATTTGTGATCTCAACATGCTTTCAAATTTTTATTTTGTAATCATCGAATTATTTGTAGCAAGATGATATGATTACAGGAACTCGGGTATTTATCTATTTGCCTAATTGTCTTACTAAAAGCACTAGAAAACTCACAATTTAAACAGAAGTTGAAAGACAGCTGCAACAACGTTAACATTTAGAAAAATATGTCGATACATAACATGTTCATATGATATAAACACTGTACCTAAGTTTCTTTTTTATTTGAGGAGGTCTCATTATCCTCTTTTTTGTCTGGTGGCGGCTGTGACAACGGATCTCCGAGTCCTGATGGCTGACTCGACTGATGTTTGACATCGCTCTTTCCTTCTACTGGGCTGCCAATGTCTTGATCCTGGGTAGAATGTGAATATGATTCCGCAATCATTGCAGGAGGTACAACCATCTTCCGTGGCGCTGTTAAATGGTTTTCACAATAGAAATAGATAGTATAGAAACCGTCGAACGCCGTCTTTGTTCTTCTGATTAATTTAGTTGCGGGTCCAATGACAGTTTTACCTTTCCCCGGGACAAACTTGACCTTCACTGGTTGGGTTTTTATTTTTATTGGCGGTCAAGCTGTAGATCCTAGCTACACAGGAGTTGCAGCGGTGGATACGAGCAAGGAAAACACTGAATAAGTCGCGATGAAGGTACGACTATGTAGTCGTGCTGGTAAGTACGCACGATAATTGTTTACAATTACCTAACCATTATGAAATGGAATCTGTTATGTAGGTACTGTACTGTACTGGAGTTCTATGGTTCTCAAAGTCTGCTCGTCAAGCATGTCGGCAACCTGAGGCAATAACATAACCCCTACTATATTTTTTAATGATATGGTGTATGCTGTCCTTAATAAGCGCTTTATCACTGAACTCTGTAAGCAGAGGCGATAAAAACAGTAAACAGCCAAGTCATTTACTGTTTGGCAACTAATTGCCAGACAGTTTAATGGGTGTAAAATATTTAAAAAAAATATTTTCAAAACCCAAAAGCAAAACCTAATTATTGTTATTAAAACACTGTCACAATACTGGTATAAGTATTTGGTTCATCACGAACAAGCTTGGGACATTGAAGTAATATCTAATCTAAATATACAGGGTGTTACTTTGCATTCTTGCCATATTTACAGAGGTTACTATATTACTGATACTGAACACAAATCCGTAAAAAAATAATGCCCGAAAATTTTTTTTTTAAATCTTGAGTATTTTATTTTATCGACAATCTGTTAAACACACCACTAATTATCGTAACGCATGCACATCACTAATGTTGGCGATGGCGATGGAGACTTTTTTACTTTTTATTGTATTTTTAAATATCTATTGTCTTTAAAATGTCTTTTTGACACTTGTAAAAAACTGATAAATCCATTAATCACAAATCACGTTATAAATAATACAAAAATGACTGAAGTGTATTCAAACAACGAATAATTTAATCAAAATGGTGCTTGGAGTGTCTGCAAGACGTCTTAGACGAAATGCCTGATGACGTACCCTTAGCGTTACACCAAATGCTCTACTACCTACCATCAGGATGGTGCTCCCCCACAATTAGGACGTCAAGTGCGCGAATATTACGTTTGGTGAACAGTGGATTGGACGAGAGGTCCAGTAGCTTGGCCATCACGATCCTCGGACCTGACACCAATGGATTTTTGGTGTGACTTGAAACTTAGCTTGAAACGACTGGTATGCGCAGAAGTGATAAAAAGTGTAAACGCGTTACATGAAAGGATTGTTTTAGTGAAACTGTGAGACAAAACGTTTATGTGTTGCGAAAACTAAAGCGAAAAACCTACACTTCGCCGTGCTAGACTGTGCCTTCATCAGAACGGAGGACACTTTGAACACTTGCTTCGCAGTACGTAAACTTTGTAAGTAGGAACTTATAAATAAATAATTAATTGTGAATAAGGTGATTTCATTTCATACTTAATTTTATTAATTTGTAAAAATAGGGAACAATGTTATAAATTAATTAAAACCCTAATAATTGTTACGTATTTTTGACGGTCCTAAGCCCGTAAAGTAGAAAGGAAAATCTGAAATCAACTGAAGAGTATTTTAAAATAATTATTATGACTGGATAAAAAGGCTGGTACCCAGAGCCATAAAAAATCAGATTAATAAGAATTAGGCCACGCCCACTAGGTTTATTCCACTTGCACCTGTAGAACGTGCGAGACAAAATTGGTTTATTCCAATTTGTACTGAAAAACCAAATGAACTAAAATCTTAGTGTACTTTCTTTATAGGAGTCTCTTGTTTATCTTAAATAATAGGTATTGTTCCCTACTTTTATATCTGTGAATATGGCAAGAATGCAAAGTAACACGGTGTATAAAAGGAGAAACTGACTGACTGACTGACAGATCAACGCACAGCCTAAACGGCTAAACGTAGGTACTTGAAATTTGGAAGGGACATAGTTTAGGTACCGTAGAGGTGCACTAAGAAAGAGATCCCGAAATTCCCACGGGAACGGGAATTAGCGGAAAAATCCTTTTGTATGAAAAATCTAAACCGCTTAAGTTAGACGCTTGAAATTTGGTGTGCAGGTACCTTAGTAAATTTAAAGCTTAGGTACAACAGGATATCGCAAAATTCCCACGGGAACGGGAGTTAGCGGGAAAAAACATATGTATGAAAAAATCTAAACTGCGTAAGATAGACGCTTGAAATTTGGCATGCAGGTACCTTAGTAAACTTAAAGCTTAGTAACAACAGGATATTGCAAAATTCTTACGGGAACGGGAGTTAGCGGGAAAAAACATTTGTATGAAAAAAATCTAAACCGCTTAAGATAGATGAAGGGGGTAAAACGGTATCCACGCGTACGAAGTCGCGGGCGGCCGCTAGCTATCATCTATCTATCTTCTATGTATATAAATAAAAATGAATTGATGTTCGTTAGTCTGATTATAATTCGAGAACGGCTGGGCCGATTGAGCTGATTTTGGTTTTAAAATGTTTGTCGTAGTCCAGGGTAGGTCTAAACGGTGAGTAAATACGCGCGCGATATTGTTTTTCTGTGACAGACAAAATTCCACGCGGGCGAAGCCGCGGGCGGAAAGCTAGTTAATACATACTGTATGTAACTAGTACATTTATATTTATATCTCAATGGTTTGAGAGCCTTTGCTCCAATGACGCCAATTACCATTTTTCCTGTCGATAAAATAATTCCTCTCAGTTCGGTCAGAACACTATTGTTTGCGTAACTTTATTTTTGACGTCAGACAGAAGTATCCCTTCTAAACTCACAGTTATGACCAAGTGCTTGTCTACAATAAGGAAAGGTTTGTATTTTTGTATGTTTGTATTGAATAGACTCCGAAACTATTGGATCGGAAAGAATCTAAATCGAAAATATGAAAGAAAAAATCTTTTATTATTAGAATTCAATTTTTTTAGACTTGTTTTTCTTTCTTCCTTAAAGTTAATGAGTTCTCAACACATGCCAAAATAAAGTATTAAATAATTTCAAACAAAAATCACTTAGGAAATGTCATTTATTAAAACTTTAAAAAAATCAAATTATTTCCATTATGTACCCAAATTAAGCTTAATGAATGCATTATAAATGTAAGAAGCTAGTACTTAACCAGGATCAGTCGACCTGAGTCGGTGATCGTGGCGACACAATCACACCCAAGTAACATTTTACTCCATTTAAGAGTTCACATTTAGTTCCAATGTGTACTTAAAGCATTAGTACAGTTCACTCGTGATGTATAAGCTGTATTATTGCAATTAATTACACCTATACCTGTCTAAGGGACTTATAGGAGTGTAGACTAGTGTAGAGTTATACTTTTATACGATTGTTGGTGTTATAATACTCTAACAACTATCCTTTAGTCAGCCGTCTGACTAAGAGCATTATAGGAGGGTAGAGATACGGCAACTGCTGTTTAACGGCCTACTTGTACGATGTTATAGAGCTAGCATTTTAATAGAACACACGTGGTCATTTATAAAGCCAAAGGCTGTTATGTTTACTTGTTTTAGACTGTTATACAGCTAGTAGCTGTAGTAGGACTTGTTTGTGTTAATAAAATAACCTTTTTTTACTATCTGTACAAAAGTGTTTCAATGGTTCGCATGTGCACTGTAGGCTGTTAAAAGGACTATATGTGTTGTCCATTAACATCAATAGCAGTTTATTTGTCCACAAGTACTACTCTTATTTGCTTTAAGCTGAAAATGAATGTGAATGTGATATTCTATTACACTTTTCCCCAAGCCTGTTTTTAGTTGTATTTATGGTGGTTCTGTACATGATGCAGAGGAAAATATTATGCCTGAACCTGAAAGTTCCCTTCAAAATATACAGATATCAGAGTGTGATGATTGTAGTTCTAGTGATAGTGAATACAATTTTGATTTAGACAATTATTTAACCTTTAGCAAAAAAATAAGAACATGGGCTATTGAAAATCGTATTCCTCATTCCGCTTTGAATAAATTGTCAGGCATAATAAACGAATTTAAACCGGGAACACTACCGTCTGATGCTTTAGGTCAGGGGTCACCAAATGGCGGACCGCGATCCGCATGCGGACCGCCGACCCATTGTATGCGGACCGAGTTATTACGAGCTTACAAGCAAGAAAGAGATTGCGGATCGCATCGCATAAGCGTTGATCGTCGCGCGGTGGTGAAGCGCGGCGTCGCGCGCGTGCGACAAGAAGGCGGGGCGGGGATTACGTGCTTACACTTTCCTAATTTAAGAAAAAATAATAATCAGCAGTGACAATGAGATTGACGTCAACCAATACAAGACGTTCATTTCAGATCTCAAATCGGAATTTCAAACAAGGTTCGCTGATTTTACTCTGAATGATTTTAAGAAAATTGAGAATGTTGTAGAAATCCTCAGCAGTATTTTTACTCTCTGCATCCCGATGGTGAATGGAGCAGCGAAGCTGCAAGTGTTTTCGGGAGTGATAAAGCTATTCTGCAGATGGAAATGATCGATTTCCAAGAAAACGTCTATTTCCAGAAAGAGTTCTGGATAAAATTTGTGTGTGGTAATAAATATCCAGAACTACAAAAATTAGCTTTGAAACTTTTCACTTTGTTTGGGTCACCATTATATTTGCAAAGCAGCATTTTCGAAGATGAACTTCGTTAAGAATAGATTTCGATCTCGACTTATTGATGAACATCTTCAGGATTTAATGTCAATAGTTTGCACCAATTCCACTCCAAACTTCAGACAGATAATTAACAATAAAAAATGACACTTTTCTCATTGATATGTAACTTTTGTAATTTCCGTAATTACCTTTTTTCAATATTTTTTTTTTATAATACGTGCGGACCGCGGAGGTCATTTCATTTTTAAAAATGGACCCCGACCGAAACTAATCGGTGACCCCTGCTTTAGGTATTCATACTTGACTATTAGTACCTGGGCTAGGCGATTTAACGGACATTAATAATTTTTATTGCGGATCTCTAAAATTTCAGTATTTGAAAGAATTAAAGATACACAATTGACCTGAACTAGGTACATCTTAAAGCTGTACATAAGTTCACATTAGAATAAATTTATAGACATTAGCGCTGTAGTGGTACAAATGTGGAACTTAATATAGATAACAGCATTCTAACAGAACACATGTGAACCTAATATACGCTCACCGCATTAAATTGGAGTTATAACAGTTCACATAGCCGTATTTCATTTCCACCATTTTGTTCTACATAACCTAAAATATTTACCAAATAAATCTCCAAAATTAATGCAGATTTATCACAAAATTCGCAGATAGAGCGATTGAGTTTTGGTTTCATGTTATAATTAATTACCGTAGTACAATTATAATGCCAATACAATATCAAAAACTGAAAATTGTAGATTTCCTCTCAGCCAGATTTAAATATTTTAAAATGAATATCGCGTTTTTACAGAGGCGCGTAAATATTTTAGCTGTAAATATGTATACATTTCACGATAAAGTTGCATTCCCAATGGCATTAACATTATTAAGTATTTAAAACCCGTGTTATTATTTGCATAAATGATTATATTATCCGCCCGAGTTGTTTCCTCTTGGCACTCACGTACAAATACCAAACTAATAAAATTAAAATGTGGAAATAATTTAGGACACACGTGAACTTTATGTAGCATTGGAGTACTTTTGTCGGACTTTATAACTTTGAAAGCTGTGCATTTAGCCACTTGTTACTCTTTATTGTCCTCACGTACGTTGTATGGTTCACACTGCGTCCCATATAGTGCCGTAAGTCAGCCTTAAGTACGATGTTACTACTTAAACTGCTATTATAATGCTATTATACTGCTAATGTACAGCCATAGTGAACTTAAAGCTGTCTAATTTGTGCCCAAACTGGTTCTATAAAAGCATTATAGCAAGCTATACAGCTCGTATACAGCTGACATACAGAGCTTGTGGAGTACATGTGAACGACTATTGAACTCTTAAATGGAGTAAAATGTTACTTGGGCATAATGTTATCTGATTTTTATTGTTTATGTACTTGTGTATAACTTAATATTATCTGCAGTTATTCGTCTGCGACACTGTTATTGTAGCTCCAAATCAGCATATGACTATTAACGATACCGACGCGACTGTCTCTAGTTTTGTTCTGTTTCATCTGCTGCAGTTCAAGTGTGGCTGGTTTGGTTTCCATTTCTTTGCCCACACTCTTAGAGCAAACCAACGTAAGTACACACACCACAATTAACATTTTTAAACAGCCGTGATACTCCATGGTTTTTAAAGAAAAGAGCGTACTTGATGCAGAGCAAAAAGCTTGTAAATACTGAAATCATAAAGCGGATTCGTAACATGAGCCATTTGCTATCGGCCAAAGCAGCATTCTGATATAAAAATGGGGCGTAGCTATTATCTGCATCAGAATTTCTTAGGGCTGCCATAATCAAAATTGCCATGATATTTTCACTATGGTCAAAATTTGAAATATATCTAAGGGGGCCAGGAGTCAGTAGTGTGAGTAGTGTAGGTCAAATCCTTCATTCACTTCTGGAAAATTTGAAATATCTAAGGGGGCCAGGATGATATCTGGCCAGTAGTGTGAGTAGTGTAGGTCAAATCCTTCATTCACTTCTGGAAAATTTGAAAGGGTGTTCCTGCAGTGGAGACGAAAATGACCTGATGATGATGAAATACCTATATAGTTTCAATTTCCGACACGGGTGCCGAGTGCTCAAGATCCGAGACAAAGTATACCTGTCACTTTTGGGACTCCCCGTACTATCCTCATCAGTCATTTATTGGTCTCCACTGCAGGAGCACGACCCTCTCCAATTTGCCGGAGACAAGTGGGGATTTGCCTACACTCCCCACGCTGGTCAGACGGGTTGGGGAGTAGGAGTACCTACTTACTAAGTATAATGTGTAGATAATAAACAAGGTATTACTCGTTCGATGACATCAAATTTAATCACTACTGTAATAAGTATCGCACGTCTTAATAAATGATACCAAAGGTCAAAAGTTAAATAAATATTACTCACTTCTTAATAAGTCAATTTTATTATAACTAATAATAAAAACAAAATCACTGCCCTATAAACTGTTACATTTCCTTGTTCAGCTTGCTGGAACATCTCTAGGGTAGACCGGGTACAATAGTACCACGGGTCAATAGTACCATTGGCAATATTTCTTCATACAAACGACGTTAGGTTGTGTGCATAGCGTCAGAATATGCGCTTTTTGTGTTTACATCCGCTCACCAGTCGGCGGCGCTTGCGCTGAGAAACGAAGGTGTACAGGAAGGATTTTTGTTTTTTGCCCAGCCGCAGTAAGTTTTTACGTCAAATATATGAGCCCATAAGTTGCCTAATATGCTATTAGTTACCAAGGTATTGTTGTCAATAGTTTATTCAGGCTCTAAACTTTGTATCGACAGCGAATTATTGGCATTCACTGTGAAAATGACTGAATTTTAGGTGAAGTTCTCTTGACTACCTACTTGGAACAATTGTACCAGTCTCCATGGGGTCAATTGTAGCGGTACAATCAACCCCGTGGTACAATTAACCCCCGGAACCTTATTTTATACTTAGGTACTACATAATATTTTAAATTGGTTATAATAAAATAAGTTATTATAAAATATTATTTTTACAATTTTAGGCATACCTACCTACTGAAATAGTCTAGGCTCATTCATAGTTGCATGCATTAAGCATTAATTAAATACATACTTAACATGTTTTATTAAATAAGTAGGTAGATGTCGATAAAAAGGTTATAGTACCTAAATGCCTACTTAAAATATTTTAATATAGGTTTCTAAAACCCTTCTGAAAATGTACATTTTAGCTTAATTCAGTAAGTAACTAAGTATTTGAACGTTTTTTTTTAGATGCCTCGGCGTAGAGTCAAAAGTACGGATCGCGGATCAACGGATCTATTCCTTTATGAATAGGCTTATGAAAAAATCTTAACAGGTCGAAGCAGTAGTAGGTATAAATAATCATACAAAAATAGATTTTTTAGTTTTGATATTTCTATCATTGTTATTATGCTTATTGTTGTTTCAGAAGCAATATCCGAGCCAAATAGATGGCATATTATGTAGAAACAGTAAGTTTTTTTCGTTTTTATGGAAGAAAAGTTATTGTTTTGTTTTTAAACTTAAATGTTGATTTTTCATACTTGTTCCTAAATATTTTCGATCTCAATTAATAAATACTGATGATTGTAGGAGATTAAGAGTACAGAATACCAATAAAGGTGATGATTAGATAAACATAACTACTTTTATTGCCTCATATATTATTGGTACAATTGACCCGTTGTAGGGGTCAATTGTAACATGAGACATCGTACAGTTCAAATTCGTTTTTCATTAAGTATTCGAAAGAATAGTTCAACTCTGCATGCTTAAATTTGTAGCTTAAGAGTCTAGTTTTTACAGCATCCTAAAAGAATAAGTTATATTTCATTAGATTTCTCAATATTGAACAATTTCCAAAAAATGGTACTATTGTCCCCGGTCTACCCACTAGCTCTGGAGGTAACATATGACGCGAACTAAAATAGGTTTTCCTTCTTGGCACCGACCCTTGTTGTGTGGTATTCATTAACTTCAGCAAAAACGATTTGATTTCAGTCACATCTTCTATTGTTACATACGAGTAATTAGTGCTTTCTGTGGTGGTGGTCACAATTTCACTGACTCTTCCCTCTATCAAAAACATTGTCGATATTATAATCACAATTAATAAACGCTTCATATTTCCTGATCAATGTAAACACGCGTGAACAACTGTTCTGGTTAAATGCTCATTTAAATGATATATTCACAGTTATCTGCTTGTCATAGTACCTACCTACTAAGATAATGAATTTGTTTGTGTGCTTGTAATTGGAATAGGTAATAAGGTTTAGGTTTAGGTATTTTTGTTAAACTCGGAAATAGAAGTGATGGCTATGAGATATCTGTCATTTCAAATGTTTGAAATTTAATTTAAATGCCTACCTGCATTTCTTTTAAATGGTCTGTATTTAAGTAGTTCAATAAATTTTTTAAAATGTTCAAGTCATAGCGCCTATACCGCCTCTGGGCTCTGTGGTCAACTGTTGAAACCACTGCTTCAGACCAAGAGGTCCCGGGTTCGATTCCTAGTGGGGGCAAAACTTTCTGCTCCGTTTAGTTGGTGGTCGGTCATATCAACAATGTTAACAACATTGATAAATTGTATTTAGCCAGTTCCTCTGTGGTTGAGGATTCCGAGTGAATTCCGCCTTTGGTATGAACATCAGGTGAAAAGTGACAAACCTTTGTTTTGTCACCTGTCATCCATTTCACTCTGGAGGCAAGTCGAACCAGTCGAACTTTAACTTCGAACTCCTCCTATGTTCCTCTAATTATTATACTTCCGTTGATGGTCCAATGATAATGAACTTTCTGGGACAAACTTGACCTTTACTAGTTGGGGTTTTTATTGGCGGTCAAGTTCACACCCTGGCCACACAGGAGTTGCAGCGGTGGGAACGAGAGGTTGGAATAGTCCCGTCATCAAGTAAAAATGTGAAATGCAGGGCAAGAGCTTCATCGTTTTGGATAAAAAGACTGACTTTTCTGTGAGTTTTAGGATGGTTGTTGGATCGCAAACAGTGCTATTAGGTGTGGAGATAACCCCGGCTATCGCGGGTGAGAGAGTGGGGTCACCGAACAATACGCTCGTTAGTGCGCCCGCGCAAGTGATAGCGGACTATTCTCAAGGTCTATGTCGTGCGACATTCATCGCGTTGCACGACGGTGCTGCCACTGGGATCATATTTTTTTCTTAAAAACTCTTTTTATTATTAAAAAACTTATAGTTCGTTTCATCCACGAAGACGCGCCCCACCATTTTTTGGTCGAGGAAAACGCGGGGAGTTTGATCCGAGCAATCCGAGCATCATTATTGTAGTGTGCGTGTGCACTCATGGACGATTTAGCGTGAACCGATAATACTCAAACATTAGCGAAAGAATGGTGGGGCGCGTTTTCGTGGATGAAACGATCTACTCGTATACTATAATACTCGTTATCCCGTTAAACCACAGAATAATATTAGCTAGAGTCACCACAATAGACCAAAAGACGACGGGGCTCGGACTACCGAGTCTACTAACCCTCGAATCGGCCTTCTGATTCTGACTCTGATACTGTGAGGCTATTGTTGTCTCTAGAAACAAGAAAATTTTGTGAAGCTGTAAAAAGTTTCATGTAAACATTTTATTATGTCAATATGATACTACTGAGACTCGCATTTTTAAAAAGTTATCAGATCTCATGTAGAGTCAAGTTGAAGTAGGTACCTGTAACTCTACCTCCGCCCTATTTAAAAGCTCTAAGTACAAACTCTACACCTAAGTATTAATGAAGGCTCAGGTGTTTAACATGAATCAATGTATACCATTTCAAATGAATGATTAAACAGTCTATTGCTACTTAAGAAGCAAATAGATGCCATTATAGAGCTATAATAGGTAAGGAATTACGACTGGGATGCCTTATTATACGTTGATTTAATCGCATCTAATTAAAACATATTAAAGCTCCATGTTTATTGGATTTAGAATAAGTATTGACGACAGAATAAGCCTAATGACCTTCTATGTTGCTTTGCGTCCGTAACAATCTTATTCCAGATTTTTTATTGATTCTATTACATTCCTCCTAACGTTTATATTATTATGTCGTCCATACATAATAACTTAATATTAATAAAGGCGGCGACACATTGCTGCCAGTAACATGGTACATGCATTCCAGTTCATTATGCGTATTGACTGTCTGACTGATTTTTAGTCCAAACTGTTTTTGGCTAAGGGCATCGATCAAAATTACTTTATCCCGCTAGACTCTCTTGAAAGAAGTCGAACCTTAATTTCGAACTCCTCCTATGTTCTTCTGATTAATTTAGTTGCGGGTCCAATGACAATTTAACTTTCCCTCGGGACAAACTTGACCTTCATTGGTTGGTTTTTTATGGCGGTCAGGCTGTAGTTCCTGGTATTCCTGGCTACACAGGAGTTGCAGCGGTGGGAATAGTCCCGTTAGACTCTCTTGACTCGAAGGTTCTGCTTCGACTCCCAGGTGAGTCACACCAATCATGTGTAAATGGTAGCTACGTCCTGCTTTGAAGTGTATCTTACAAAGTACTCTACCTACAATATACCTAACTAAACATCTGATACTGGACGTCCGGTGCAAATAAACGTTTTTAAATAAACATTGCACTTCAAAATATTGTCTACAGTGCTATCATTTGGCAATCGTAGTTCTAAAAATAAATTAATGATTGTTCAAATATTGGAATTTAACTATAAAACATGATGTTAATAGCAGTAGTCAGAGATAGACATTACTTAAACACATGTAAACATCCATTACTACATACAAATACGTAGTCATCTCACAAACATTTGCCCATACAGATCAACAGTTAATTCTTTGTAGTCTCGAGGTGAACTTATCGATTTACAACTATGTAAACTATAGGGATCCTACGTAGGTAGCCTGCATTACGATCTTCTATCCCTATCGAGCACATACGATCGGTCAAGGACGAGATTTATGAATCTACGATAGATTCCCTATGTATAGTCTGAGTCTAGGTCCTTACCTACGCAGTACCCTCAACACGCATGCGCGCGCATCCACGCATCTTCGCCTGAAACTGTCAGGTGTCCAATGCAATCAAAACAACACTTTAACATCCCAGATTATAGCTCAATTTATTTTGCTGCATCACAATTGCATCGTATTGATGAGATGCATCGCGTCGACGCGCGAAGCTGTGTCCTCTTTCAATCCCTACTCAAGCATCGCTCGTAAATTATCAAGTTTGGGCTACAGGTGGTCAAAACATTGCGTACTAACATTAATACATCGCTACTGTTCATCAATCGAGTTAAAACGCATGCGACAATCTTAACGAGTGTTAACAGAATATTTTCTCTGTGAGTCAGTCACAATAGCATACCTTTAGTAAGTATATAACCAGTGCTGGGATTTGAAAGAGCTTCAGTTGACCGCACCAAAGCGCCCGGGACGCGTCGATTCTCTACCAATTGATAACAGTTCAGTGATAATGATTTGGAAGACGGTTCTCGTCGTGTGCCTTGCAGTTGGTGAGTTTACTTTGTTTTAATTAGCTTTTAAGAATAATTTAATAAAGGTGATGGTTTACTAAAGTACCTACCTGTTTATGTGAAAAAATACGATTTCTGTAACAGACTGAAAAATTGATGGTAGGTAGACCGAATTAAGTAACATTAGAACTGTCATTTTATGCGTCTTAAACACGGATCAGCCTGTATGGAAATTTGTTCTTGGAACTGCCAGCATGAAATTTTATCAACAGCACCAACATTAGTTAATAGAAAATAACATGTCAGGTTTTTTGTATTTAGTCTGTTACTACGAATTTTAAATACCACTTTAAACAGAAAATATTTCAGAATCATGGTTAATATTCTAATTAAAGTGTAAGTCACATAAAATAAAGAATTCATGAAATTCAGGTTTGACTTAACTCTGGATCGAATTCGAAAGAACTGCATTGTTCTGAAGCAACTGAAATCGGCTTTTTAACATCCAAACTTTAAGCACGACAGTTTATATATGAAATGGGAATTGTAAAAGTCAATAAAACAATTTTTATTGGTAAGAAAATGGTCAAAACATACTTCCATCTCTCTCAGCAACCACGCGTGGAGCCAAATTCTATTTTGATGCATCAAATGCATCATTGTCGTCAAGCTACACTCCAACGAGGTTTTACCTCTCGTGTATCAGACTTTGGTTCCTATGCTAACGTGAATAAGGATCAAAGGATACTCTAGACTAGAGCAATAAGTCCATCGCCCCTCTTCCTGTGTTATGGCCATTGACCAATTACCCTATCAAGGAGATTAGCTGGTGACTCGCGATGTCTATTGACTACTGATGACTGGCCGCTGATAAACGGACAAAGGAATGAGTTGGAATTAGCAAATTACTTGTTGATTTAACGACAGCTGATTATTAATTGCTCCCATTAACATAATGGATTAATCAACTGTACATAAAAAACCAAAATCATTTTGACGTCCCATTGAATCCACCTTATGCTTCGCTTCGTTCGTTCGTTTCGTTTTGTTCGCTTAGCCACAATTAATTAGGTAAAGGATATATTATCTTATATATCGTTAGCCTGCTGACCTGCCATTCTATTACGGTCCAATAACTTTAGACAAAACAAGCGTGTTTTTCCGCCACTTATTTCATTCATAAAAAGCTTCCTCTGACTCAATGAATAGGAATTTGAATAACAAATCCTAAAATCCTGGCTGGAACTTATTTTTTACTTTTATTCATCCAATTGAACTTTTAAATGAGTTTTATAAATCAGTGACTTCTCGTACTTATTACTTACTAGCTTTCTGCCCGCGGCTTCACGCGCGTAGGCTACATTTATCTACATATTTTACGGAACCCTATTTTTTTTTAAATAAAATTTAGCCTATGTTACTCGTGGATAATGTAGCTTTCGAATGGTGAAAGAATTTTTTAAAACGGTCCACTAGTTTTTGAGCCTATTCATTACAACCAAACAAACAAAGTTTTCCTCTTTATAATATTAGTGTAGATTAAATTAGATTTTTAGTACATATGTAATTAGTCTTCCTAATGTAATCATGTGTAGATTTAAGTTTAATAAATAATTGCTTTTAGTTATAAATATGTTTTAATCTTATCCTCTAGTTGTTTATGGCGTGACATTGTCTTGTGTTTACTAATTAAATCGATACCACTGAAAAGTTCAAATGGAAATGTTCGCTTCGTGTGATAACTCGAAGAAAGAGGGCACGATAACTTATTATTACCTACTTAATTACGAAATAACTCATGTTCTGATATAATGCAGTAGATTTAATGTTGTAGGTATTCTAATATATAGATAATTTGATTTAAAATGTACCTTACCGACTTGAAGCCACGATAGCCGAACGGTGAGGGGATCGGACTGGCCGACTCATCATTCGAGGAACGCGGGTTCGAATTCCGCTGCCCCTTGACTATTGTGGTGGTTTGGTGAGCCTACTCGACACAAGAAAGAGGAACTAACGGGACTACTAGTCATTTGTGCAAAAAAAACTAATATTAAAAAAAAGCTCATTAGTTTTAAACGATTCTTCTTGCTCACTTAAGTAAGGCACAGACTTTCAATATTTTTAAATTTCTGTGGCTTCAGGTACCTTGGCCGAGTACCAGATATCTGATGATGAGCGGGAGAAGGTCAAAGAAGCAATTGCAGCTCAATGCAAAAAGAATGGCGCAGAGGACAAAGCAGATGACGTTCAGGTAAGCAGCAAAGAGGTAGAGACACATCGGACATAATAATAATCATTATCATAATTTCATCCGTAGGACGTACACTGCTGAACGAACATAGGCCTCCTCCAATAATTTCCATATTGACCGGTTGGTAGCGGCCTGCATCCAACGCCTTGATGCTACCTTCATGAGGTTCCTTGCGCAAGAACTTTTATGCACATAAACCACGGTAAAATATTAGGTATCTAAAAGTATCAAGAATATTTAACGCCCAAAAGGAGTCCCGAGATCTGTTCCGTATGCATCTGCTTCGGTGAAATTTGCTGAAACAGTCCATTTCTTTCTTATACTCGACATTTAACTTATGTTCAGGCTCATTATGAATTTCAAAAAGAATTTAAATCAACTCTTCATTAGAACAGGAGTCAAAAGTTGATTCAATATTTCCTGGGCAAACTTTCTTTTGATTATGAGCTCTCATCCAACTACGCGCCTATGTGAGGTCGTTCATTTTTAAAACAAAAGTATTATTTAATTTTATAGAAAGCCGGCAAGACCTTCCTCGAATGTTTGAAGGCGCAGATCGACCCAGCCACCATTCAGAAGGAGATTGAAGAGGCCAAGCCCAAAGGTGCCCTCGATGAAGTTTTCGGAAAGTAAGTAGTATACTTCTTTTGGCATATTACTTATCGGCCATACTTCCAGCTATCCATTCCCGTTTTTTTATCGCTCTCGTCAATTGGTGATTCTATGCGATAGAACGAGACGACATGATTGGAAACAGGTTGCTGGACTGTGTGTGAAGTAGACCTCCTTAAGATAAGTCGTAGAGCTATTAGTTTTATTGAAACTTCGTGCTTATTTTGACCAATAGTTTCAGGAGTTACGAGTAGTGTCGTCTCGTATGAACAAGCTAATTAAATCCGTTTCTAAATTAAATCCGTTATAAAAATGTTAGATCAAATTCCTATATAAGTACTCTTCTTGACTTGTTTTTGTCGGACTAATAAAAAGAGCTAGGTACCTACGTATTATCTCATGTAAGGTTGCCCAGCTAATGAAAGGACGTCGGTTCGTATTGCCACCACCATGTCTTCAATTATTCATACCCTAAATTACTTCGTTTTGCGAAGTCCTTTTGAGGAGGCATCAGAAGCGGATTTCCATTACTTAGATTATGATAGTGCCAGTAGTGCCACACACGAAGACGCGCCTCACCAATTTTTGGTCAAAGGAAACGCGGGGTTCGAGGAGTTTGATCCGAGCGTCAGTCGCGACATCGCGAGTTATTGTAGTGTGAATGAGCACTCATGGATATTTAGCGTGAGCAGAAGCATGCATACCTACATGAACTGTAAACGATTAGAACGAATGGTGGGGCGCGCCTCCGTGGATGGCACTATCTATAGCTGAATTAAGTAATTTAACATGCAAATTAAACCAAAACTTTTCCTCAGGTACTGCGCCAGGTCCCCTCAGCTGAAGAGCTGCTTCAACACGCTGATCGACTCGGTGTCCCCATGCCTGGACTCCGAGGTTCGCAACCAGGCGGAAGCTGTCAAGAACGGCACCGCCCAACTCCTGGACTTCGTGTGCCACAAGGATGGCGACAGAATTGCTCGTGAGTTTGATGAATTATAGATTCATCATTCATCCATCATTAACAAATTAATAAATCTAAGTATATAAGTCGCTGAGTCGGTCCGCCCCGGGTGCCAAGCATCAGGGGGTGACAACAGTCGCGCAAATTGGTACTCCTGACGCATCTGCATGACAAGGACGGTCATGTTACGGGGTGCGATTGGTATCATTAGGTCATTCGTACTAACATCTCTTCGAATCGGTACCAAAAATTTTATACTAGTAGAAGCCTTCACCGCACTTAATTACGTCTGGTCACACAAATAAGGTATTAAGTAGGTATGTATTGCGATTCTAAGAGAAAATTCGTCAAGAATGTGAGGATTTATTGCTGGAGGCTTGAAAAAAAAATGTGCTAGGTACCTACTTACCAACTCAAGGTTTGGCGATAATAACCAAGATTTAACTAGCAAAGACTTTTATTTCGTATTCTTGCAGTGTTCATCGCTGAGAAAGGCCCCGAGTGCTTCAAGGACCAGGCGGCCAAGCTCCGCCAGTGTGGCGAGCCCATCCAAAAGTCCTTCAGCTCCATCGAGGACATCAAGAAATTGTCTCTGGTCGTAAGTTCACTTTGCATTGCGATATTTGTGATCCACAAATTCAATCATTTTATATGTATCTAAATCAATTGTTGCATAGCAGCATGCATAAATGTAATTTATGCATGCTGCTATGCAACAATTTGATCATAGAGATACATATTCAAAGAACAAAATTACAAGTATTCTGTCCAGTACGACTGCTACATGTTGTTGTGACAAATCAAAGTCCAAGAATTGCGGTCTTTTACCGTCCATTTTGTTACAAAAATGCAGGTATAGATCGTTTCATCCACGAAGACGCGCCCCACCATTTTTTGGTCGAGGAAGGGGAGTTTGATCCGAGCCACAGATCTGAGCAATCCGAGCGTCAATATTGTAGTGTGCGGGTGCACTCGTGGATAATTTAGCGTGTACCGATAACACTCAAACATTCGCGGAAGAATAGTGGGGCACATCTTTGTGGATGAAACGATCTATACCACTACTATATTTGTAACAAAATGGGCGGTAAAAGACCGCAATTCTTGGACTTAAATCTTATCTAAAATCTCAAAACAAAAAAATTTAATATTTGTACCATGAGACCGTAGTAACAAGATTAGTCTCGACTCGCTGGTACTTGAAAGGCTAGCACCATTCTTCTACTTTATGGATTAAGAACATAAAAAAATTACAGGAAAAATGCCAGAAGTTCGACGAGGTCAGCACGTGCCTGGTGAACGCCCTGGAGGAGTGCCCTAACCCCACCCCCGGCAACATGGCCGAGTCGCTCATCAAGTATGTGCGCAAGGGCTCTCCTTGCAACACTGCTCTGCCGAAGGTAAGATACCTACTGAATGGACTTTATTAAACATAGTGAGCACAATGTATATTATGGCGTATGCATTTAAAAAAATATACAGTGTGTCCGGGCATGTAGTGATCAAACTTTAAGGGCGTAATCTATGGACAATTTTATCGGTGAAAATACTTTAAATTTGGGGCTTGACCCATTTCTCGCATATTTACAAGGATTTAAGTTTTTAAATTTAAGTTTTCACCTCTTCCTTCAAAAACAAGTGATAGCGTGGGTAGTTTAACATTAATAAGCAAAAATTTTATATCATGCGATAGCCAATAAAATTATCTATTAGTAGAAGTAGAAAACAGATACAAGTTTCATACATTTTAAGGGTGTAAGAATGGATTTCATTAGAAATAAACATGACTTTTTTCACATCTTTTTCAGTTATTTCCCAACACAAGAAAAACCAGGTCGTTAAGGTATGTTTTATTTGCATTGTATTATTAGTATTTGAGCTATTCTACAAAATGAATGTAAATTTATTACTCTACGTCTATTAGTTTCGACGTAATTGTTGAACAAAGATACCCCTTCCCAGCGGTTTCCATAGCGCACGCGACATGCGAAAATGCATTGCCTGAAAGAATCACACAACCTATTCCGATTACTATGGAAACCGCTGGGAATGGGTATCTCTGTTCAACAATTACGTCGAAACTAGTAGACGTAGAATAATAAATTTACATTCGTTTTGAAGAATGGCTCAAATACTAATAATACAATGCAAATAAAACATACCTTAACGACCTGGTTTTTCTTGTGTTGGGAAAAAACTGAAAAAGATGTGAAAAAAATCATGTTTATTTCTAACTAGCTTTCCGCCCGCGGCTTCTCCCGCGTGGAATTTTGTCTGTCACAGAAAAACTTTATCGCGCGCGTCCCTGTTTCAAAAACCGGGATAAAAACTATCCTATGTTCTTTCCCGGGACTCAAACTATCTCTATGCCAAATTTCATCAAAATCGGTTACGAGGTTTAAGCGGGAAAGCGTAACAGACAGACAGACAGACAGAGTTACTTTCGCATTTATAATATTAGTTGGGATTAAATCCATTCTTACTCCCTTAAAATGTATGAAACTTGTGTCTGTTTTCTGCTTCTACTAATAGATAATTTTATTGGCTATCGCATGTTATAAAATTTTTGCTTATTAATGTTAAACTACCCACGCTATTACTTGTTTTTGAAGGAAGAGGTGAAAACTTAAAATTAAAAACTTAAATCCTTGTAAATATGCGAGAAATGGGTCAAGCCCCAAATTTAAAGTATTTTCACCGATAAAATTGTCCATAGATTACGCCCTTAAAGTTTGATCACTACAAGCCCGGACACACTGTATATGTATGTAGTATATCCGTTAAGCTAGCACCCTTACTTAATATACTGGACATCACAAAAATCGGCCCACCTACGTTTTACAGGAAAACTCGTTTCTACTGACACAATCATGGTGCCCCAACAATATTGGTGTTATTTGAAAGCCCAATAAATATCCTTAAAGAAAAACACATTTAATTTCTTAATAAACGATTAACATAAACGCGATATACAATAAATGTGACTTGTAAAAAGACCTCACTTTGGGCTCACCTCTGGGATCAATTAGACCAATTTTTATGGTTATAAAACCAAATAATGATCTCACGTGTCCTCTTTAACAGATGGATAGCGATTCATCCCAACTTAACAGTTTTATAGTCATAAAATTGGCTCAAGCGTAACTACCTATTTTTTGAAGAAGTGACTCTGGATTCTTCTACAGACACATTTTTGGGGTAAAAAAAAACCTTTCCTTTAATGAAATGAAGTTTAGAACTAGGCTTTTATATTTGTGGCAATATTGGTGGGAAGTGGGGATGCATACGTTTGAAAGTGTTTGTCGCGGGAGGGTCGATTTTTGTGATGACCAGTGTAGTTAAATAGCGCTGTGTGAAATTGTCCAAAGATATTTATAATTTCTAATTAATTTATAAACAATAACAACACGACACGAAGAGAAAAACATAAAATTAGCAGGCCACTGCGCCAATGGTCGCTCAGACACCTTGACATGCTCGTAAGGACACGTCAAGAAGCTGGTCTTTCGTGGAAGCCCTGCTACTGCTACTACTACTCGTACTAGTTAAGGCTAGTTCGCACTACAAGCTATAACTCGGTCGAGTTAACTGCGCATCTAGCAGCCGTGACGTCACATCGGCGCTTTGGCGCGGACGGGGCGAACGAGGGGATGTTTGCGGGTGAGTGCGAGGGAGTCGCATTACACCAAGGTGCGCAGTAGTTGTACTCGATTAGTTTAGTAGTGTCGAGTAACTAAACGTGTCCTAACACCAAAAATTTCGAGTAGGTTACTAAAATATAATCGAGCCAATCAATTTTGTTCTATTTTACATTGTACATTTCCCTAATTTCTGATATTTCCACCTTATTCTCTACCATTCTCGTGCGTCTTCCGTCTTTTTTTCAAGCAAGAGCTGAAAATCAGTGTTCTGCTCATTTTAGAGCAGTGTCTACACTGAGCTCTCTGCTTTTTTGCATCGCTGCGGCACACTTATACCTTAGCGCAGGATTTTCCTTCTTACTCTTTGTAATGTACTATATCTTTCCTGCTACTCGTGTTTAGTAATCTTACTTTTTGCTTCTTGTGTGTCAATGTGTTTTGCAAATAAACCATATATCTATCTATCTATTTTAACAGGCGAATAGAACCCCCACCACGCTTCCCAGCTCACTCACTCACTCGCTAAACGGTTCAGAACCGGGCGCTTTAGTAGAGTTCATATAAAAACCACTAATTACTTGTTAATTGTACTCGACTAAAGCGCGGCGAACGGTTTTTTGGTAGTAGCGTGTAGGTAGTTAATTTACTAAAAGCGAGCTACTCTACTAAATTACTCGACTAGTGCGAACAAGGTTGTAGAGTTAGTAGAATTTACACTTTCCCCGGGACAAATTACATACTTCTACATCGTTTATCTCTTTATTTCATAGCGCACTTTTAAGCAATCTACTTTCTTTTGTTTCAGAACTAATCAGCAAAGCTGTTGGGGATCATTGGTGTCATTGTGCCATTTAGAAAACGTGATGTTAAAATAAGTAATTAAAACCTAACTGTCAATATGTGTTCTTATTTATTTAAGAAAACTACAGATCGTTTCATCCACGAAGACGCGTCCCACCATTCTTCCGCTAATGTTTGAGTGTTATCGGTACACGCTAAATTATCCATGAGTGCACACGCACACTACAATAATGATGCTCGGATTGCTCGGATCAAACTCCCCGCACCCCGCGCTTCCCTCAACTAAAAATTGGTGGGGCGCGTCTTCGTGGATGAACGAACTATACCTAATAGATAGAGCCTTAGGTTGCTTTACGATAGAAAAAGAAACCTCGTTTTATATTTCCACGTTTATTTGATATGCCTTAAAAATTTAAACATTTTACAAAATTAAACCTTAGCACTTTGCTTATTAATAGGAAGATCTAAAATCAATTGGGTACAATATCTCATTACCGACACAACTTTGGGTTAGCATACATTAAAATAACGTTTTGAGCGATTGGCTTGTCATACAATAGGTAGTTATTAAAATCTTGTACGTTCAATTAAAAAACAAGACTAATTAGCAATAATTTCACAACGCTATTTTTGAAACAGTCTTCGTGAAACCTAAAGGAATAAAACATTTAAAAACAATAAAAAATTCAAAAATTCTTAATTAAAATAATTCGTATCAAAATGTTCTTGTCATTTGTCTTATTTTAAAACTATATCTTATAAAACCCATAATTAACAAATTAATATAAAATAAAAATGAAATATCAGAAACAGCATCAACATTTAATTAAAACAATCAAAAATAAAATGGAATGTTTATGTAAATTAAAATTTTGTAACAAAAATTAAAAAACACATAAAATGTCTTAATAAATAAGTTTTCAGCAGTTCTATATCTGATTCACTTTACTGCAACTAATTCTATATAAAATATAGAATAAAAGTAACTTACAATGATAGATAGAAAAAAAATTAATCATACATTAGTTAAGTGTTAGGAAAACATAATCATGAATTAACTAAGTCCGACATTTAAGTAAAAGTTTAAAAAGAACCCGGCTTTTAAAACTATTATGGACTGTAACATTCGTTGTATTTTACATTCATAATTATGTACTCGCAAATAAACTATCTTTAGGGACAACAATCCCACTTCTATATCTATTATTCTAATTTAATATATGGACAGCTTCACATTACCTCGCGTTTTACACTGATGTTTTAGACTATATTTCGATAAAATTCACTATTTCTTTAGATTAAGATTTTAAAAAGATTTACAAGATATTTTGTAAACACTAGGACGCTCTAGCTAGGACGTATTTTGATGGCTATTTCTGTTTGTATTCTCTCATATTATTCTTTATAAAAAAACCCGTTAACCTCTCGTGCTTATCTTAAAATATGCTTGTGCCACGAGAGGGTTCACCACAATAGTTCAGCAGCAGGATTCGTACCAGCGTTTTTCGGATCTCGAGTAGTAGTTCGACACAGACACCGTTGGACTATTGTCAATTGAATTTAGAAGGAGACAAAAGAGACAAATGACTTTACAACGTGACTTTTGTCACCGCGACAGTATGTATCTCTTTTCCTCTTCATAATAATGTAAAAGAAACAGATATACTATCACGAATACTGTCACGGCGACAAAAAAGTAAGCCATGCGGGCGCGCCTTTAGAGATAGTGAATTCGATAACAAGTCTATTTTTACATTACATTTTTGTAAATCTACATTTAGGCAAGCGTTTTGGCCGGTAACTCTTGGCACTGATACTCTAGCGATATGTACTGGTTACAATTACAATATTATTACAAAAACATTCTGCAATAGCAAAACTAATAGCTCTTTTTTATTTTTGTGACTATTTTATGATATTAGAATGCTTACTACATAATTACTAGCTCATTATTTTAATATACGTCGTTTGTAAAGAGAAAGCACTAAATGTATACATGGTATAAGAATTGGATATTAACGAAGTACAAAATTATTACTAATTCATTATATTAGCTGTCTTTTTACGTTTTTGGTGTGAAGTATAAATTGCCAGGTTTTATAAATTCGTTGTAAAACTATATCTTGGCGCAAATATAACCAATGCATGAACGCGGTATAGAAGACCACACAAAAATGTCCAATATGACTTCATTATATTTTTAAAAATTGTTTTGCTGTATCATAATAATGTTCTAAAAAAGCTCAAAATTTCTTAAAACTAGCAAACAATAAGTATTCGCATCGCACACTAAAGTAAATAAGTTTTACTCTCAAAATAAAAATGTAAATATCAAAAATTTGTATCAAAGTATAACAAAATATATCATTTTAGAAGAAATATATTTTTGGCGAGTTCTATTTTCCAATAAAATAAAAACGCGAGTTTGTTCAATAATAAATCTAGCATGCTTTTATAAATTACGAATTTGATTAAAACCTTATCAATTTATAGTATACATAAGTAAATAGCACAGCGCATTATTCCTATAAAAAAAATAAGGTCTTTTCATTTTAGCACGATAATGGTGACAGACTCCTTAATTTTTTGGCCTAGCATTTTCATTCTATGCGGCACTTACTCTAGTATTAAATACAATCAATTTTAAAATCTTTCGCATGTAGTGATACGGTTCTTTTTAGCCTGCACGTTTACGTTACACTAATTTTAATTTTCAACTGTCTGTATGTTAGTAAATACAAATAAATTATACTCTGATTTAGTCACGGTACGGTCATACTCTTAGAAATTAAAATAGAAAACTAACTATTAATGATATGTGAACAGGTAATCACTATCTTCCACCACAGTACATGTAAAACTAATTAGGCTTGCAAATGACACATTTAATCACAAGCATCTCAATTTAACTATAAGAGTAGATAAACTCCATAAAAACAAATGAAATGCTAAACAACGGTTAGAAGTCGATCCAAAATGAAGAATGTACGTACATATTTTTACTGCTTCGATCGGTTTTAATAAATAAATTCGAAAGCTTGAAAAATGCTAGAGATTGATTTGATTAGGGCTAGATTTTCTAGGGCCACTTTTCTCACCACTTCCTGAAATGATTTTCCAAAGGAAGCTATATTTGGGATAACCACTCTTAAAGTGAAAATTTTGCATACTGGTAAAGTGGAATGTGTGAAGGAATATACATTTATTAATGTTCAAGCGTCTATCTACACTTATGGCAACTTGTCCCTAAGTGACTGGTGCTATAAATAATATGAAACGATTTACTTGTAGCTTACACATACAGGGCGGCGAATAGGCCGAGTAGGACGGTGGCTGACGTCACCGCGAGCCCTGAGGCCGACCCTGGCCTGTTCTGTTTTGTCTCCTGGAATGAAAAACATGAATTTATTTACATAGGTGACTTTAACAAAAGGAGGTTCTCAATTAGGGCTATCGTTTTTATACTCTACAGTGGCGCCATCTTGATGAGTGCAAATGCGATAGTCCTCCTACCACTTTAGCGCTCACCAGTTGGTGCCACTGTCTTCGCTACTAGCAAGTGACAGGACCTTACTCTACAGTGGCGCTAACTGGTGAGCGCTAAAACGATAGCCCTCATTCGGTTGGTATATTTTTTTTCTATGTTCGATCAATTTCGCGCAGTGTAACTGCGCCATAAGGACGGAAGAGGGAGTGCGAGCGAGAAAGGTATGCGTTAGAGCGAGATAATATATCAAAAAATTATTACCACAATTAGAGGCTCAGATTATACAGAACCAAAAGACTGCATTAATCCACTTGGGTGACGAAAGTGGAATTTTTAGTGTCCTCAGGTCTTCGCATCTGTTTACCAGGTGAAATGGTGAAATAGAATAGATTATTTGACACGACAATACAAATACAAATGGTTAAAAGGGTGGGAAATGGTTCCGAGGTGAAATAAAGACACTAAAAATGTCACTTTCTTATCCAGGTGCCAGGTGATAACCCAGGTGAATAGATATCGCCCAGGTGAATAAAGTGGAATAAACCAAAAGCCTGCAGTACCACAGAATAATAATAAGTACTACCAGGCCTGTTCATCTCTGCGAGTTTACATCGAAAACAAAACACGCACGATTGCCCCCTACAAGAGTACTATTCGACAAGGCCTCACATACGAGCGAACATTGACTCACGCACGCGTATTCTTGTGTATGATGGAAAAAAATAAAGAAAATGGTGTGCTAAATACTGTGCAGTATTTAACTGCCTAAATAATAATAAAAACACAGAATGTACTTTTTTAAGTTGCCTGAAGACACTGAGAGGTAAATAAGTAGTGTTAATTGTGAAAAATATAAAACGTTAAAATAGCGGAATCGTTATAGCCAATGAGCTGCTGTCATAGTGACATTGACGTATTGTCAATGTCACACGAGAATCAAACGTCAGAATAGAGGGACGCGCGGAGACGACTCCGCGCGCTTTTGTACTAAGTGATGAATTGTATCTAAAATAAGGCAATATAATGTACAAGATGAGTATCCAGTGTTTTATTTATGAGAATAGATCGACCGGCCTTTAATAGTTCAGAAGTGAGATCTGAAACCTATGATAGTAACGTGATTTCAAAGTGTTCCAGGTGACCAATGTTTCGTGTTATTTGTCACGAATATTAACACAAAACGCCCACGATTCTATGATTATAATGGAATATGATGAAGAGAGAATGTCAAGGAAACCACGCTGACAACTGTGTGAGATGCAGAAAAGTATTTAAGTACGAGAAATGATGGACGCAAATTATGAAGATACTCCCTCCGTAACTTGGCTTGTGGTCACGTAAGTGGTGAACAATTTGACTAACGATGGCCCCAGAGCAGGTACGATTTATTATTATTATCGATTATTCCAACAACAACAATATTAACACATTTCCTTATTGAGCAAAATAATGCATGGAAGTGAATGAAGCATCAAATGTTATAGGTATTGTCAGTCTTTACAGATAACAGTAACCTCTTGGCATTATTTTGGAGAAGAATTAATAATTAGTTTTATTCAAGTAAATTGAAGCAAAGGTCTGTGTTGTGTAAACCAGTTTTAGTATCATGATGTTTCTTTCTTGATGTTGAGCACTATAAGATGAGATAAAATCTATTAAATAGCTTAATTTGTAAATTGAAATTAAGTAAAGCAGCCAATTATGCCGTTGAACATGTGGTGTATTTTTGGTACTCTTATAGTGATTGATACTTCAATTATTGTGAAACATAATTATTATTATGTTACATGATGCTATATTTTGAGTTAAGATAATGTTAATATTGAACTTTTCCAACTTATCAATTAATTTCTGCTGCCAGTAGTGATTTGGGTTGTATCACTAAAATTGAAAATTAGTGTGGGTGATTAAAATTTATCCAATTATTATAATTAAAAAAAATATAGAATGTGGTACATTTAACTTAAAGAGTATTCTTGTGTACCAGCCATTATTGTTGGTTATTCTTCCCACATGGTGAAAATGATTTTAATCTTGAGGTTATTTATTAGCTGTTTAATAAAAAGGTTACTGGTTGTAGCATGTTGTGTGTGCATATTTTTAGATTTGACTTGAGTTTTAGATATGGTGACTTATCTGTCTGCGGGTTGGCCCTGTGGTGAGCAAATCAGTCAAGTGCAATACCTGAGTGAAGCTGAACACTGAACAAGGGTACTTCACATAAGTGATTTGGAGTTGGACAGAAGGTAATGCAATACAAAAGGGCATCAGCTGTGATATTTGGTGAGTGAAAATGTAATACAAAAGGAATCAGCTGTGATATTTGGTGAGTTGAATTAATGTTTTATTGCAAGGGTTGAGCTGAGACTAGCAGTGCCACTGCGGCTTGGTTGTTTAACTGTGCTTATTCTTGTCATTGGCATGAAATTGCATACAATTAACTTGAGTGTGAACAGATTGTAATAATAAATTGGCTACAGTCTACTGCTAGACTTTAGAACTTCCCAACTGCCGCTAACAGTCTTAAGCAAAAAGTTATTATTAATAATGGTGAATAAGAGAGTTAATTATGTGTTTGAATAGAAATAAATGCTTATCATTGGTCATAAGCATTGGCCTATTGTGTGGTATACTACTGTACTGTGCGAAAGTTAGCTATTTACCCGACTGCGCCAGAAGGAGGGTTATGTTTTTGAATAATGGTATCAATGGAGCAAAGTACTAGCAGTGATCAAATAAAGTTTATATTGGTGATGATTGTGTTGTGTGCTTCCCTGTAATGACTGGGTTAACAACAGATACTTGAATATGAAGTCAGTTGCATTGTGGGTGAATTTTGGCCAAGCATGAGAAGAGAAGTATTGTACTTGTTAAATTAAAGTTCTTGGATATTTCCATGAATGCTTGTTCCTATTTGAGAATGGTAAGTTCATGGAAGTATGTGCAGTTTCCAAAGATAATAGTTGGAAGTGTATTGCTGTCAACACAACAATAACAGTAAGTTTATTATGATAAAGTTGCATTTGTGTGTGAAGCAAATTTGTGTTCACTAAGACACAATGTTAAGCATAATTTGTTTCACTGTTTATTACTGGCATTATTGATGATGATTTATGTAGTTGTGTTATTCATCTTAATATTTTAGAGTTTACATTGAAATATTTTATTATTTAAATAAAGATAATTTTAGCAAATTTCTTATGATGTTGTGATTATGGGAATGGTTTGATAATAATAATAATAATAGGGGTATGATGTACTATGTGAGGATCATACACCAGTGGGCATTGTCATGAAACTGGGTGGACTTTGTCATTTTGTGTGAAATGGATGTCCTGATAGCTGTGTGAGGAGGACATGTGGCATTGTCTTGAAACTGTGTGGACATTGTCATTCTGAGTGGGATGTCTGGTGTGACATCAGGAATTGTGAAGATGTCGTGTCTTGTGTGGGAGACATCATGAACTATGATGTTTTGGCTTGTGTAGCGACATCATAGGGCTGTGTGGCGAGGCGCAAACTGTGTGGAATGGCCTAATCTGTGTGGGTTTAAAGAGAAAATGTTAAAAGAACCATAACCAATCCCATAAATCATTTAGGTCCGATAGTATTTATTTTATTTGTATTGCATTGTATAACTTCATTATAATTACGTCATTAGGATTTCACAATGTTCTAAATTAATTCTGAATAATACCGAAGAGAAGAGGCAGTATCATGAGCAAATGGAGAACCTACTGAGAAAGGCATACGCCGGGCGCTGTAGTGGTGACTTCGTGGAAAGCTTCAACGACATCGAGCAAGCAAAGAAGTGATTTTTCAAGTGGACGAAGACCACAGGAAGGCGGTCTTCCATGTCCGGAACTGGAACAGCAACGACGACAGGCTGCTAGCAGTCGCCCCGAGCGGCAGGCGCGCGAAGAAAGGAGCGACTCCCCTAGAAGCTCCTGAAAAGCAGTGGCGCCTCAAGACCGGATGGGACGAGCCCGTGCTGGAAGACGTCGCAGCATACTTCGAGAAATGGCTGTCAGACCTGCAGATTATGAAGAGACTGCGTATTCCTCGATACTACTACGGGGGGGAGATAAATGAAACTCCGAGAGCTGCACATCTTCTGCGATGCAGGCGAGGAAGCCTACGCCGCCGTTGCGTATTGGCACCTCACTTACAACGACAGGAAGGACGCGGAAGTTGTGCTGGTAGCTGCGCGTGCCAAAGTGGCTCCAGTGAAGACACAAACGATATCGAGGTTGGAGCTACAAGCAGCATGAACGGAAGTGCATCGGCTGCCTGTAGAAGACACTATCTACTGGAGTGACTCCTAAACTGTGCTGCATTGGCTGCGGAACGGAAGCCGCCGCTATACACCCTACGGAGCGCATCGACTTGAAGAGATCACCGAGGAGACAAGGCCGTCGGAGTAGCGTTTGAGTACCCACTCACTTGAACGTAGCCGACGTGGCGTCGAGAGCGGGATACGTGCCTACATCGGAAGAGGATGAGTCTGTTGTTCCAAGGGCCGTCGTTCCTCAGAAGACCGAAGTCTGGATGGCCACGTCAAGAAGGCAAGGACGATGACGTGACAATCGAGCAACACTGCATCTCGTCACTGGGAAGATCGAGGATAACGAGACGGTCACATCGGACCTCTCGCTTTGAATATTCTAGAACATGAGAGACAGAGATGGCAATATCGCGAGAGAAAGGGAAGAGTATAAAATAGGGAGCAGGGCATTCCAGCTGACTAGTTTAATTCAGATAAGAAGCGAGTTAAGAAATCAAAGTGGTCGAAAAGAAAAAGTGAAGAACTCAGAAATAAAGCTGTCTACAACAAGTACTCTGCCTTCAAGATTTATGCCGGTTCCTAGCCCACGAACATGCAGTCCACTGCTCATCAACAGTGAGGGTTCTTTCCATTCTTGGAAGTAGAATGGGTTACAGTTCTATGATTTGGAGTTTATCGGAACCAATAAGTTGTATTTTTGTGGTGGTTGAACAAACTTGATAGAAACCTTGGATAAAGGCCTAATTGGGCATCAAAGGATGAGTTTCGTCGGTGGTAACATTTTGGGCATATGAGCTATGGTGCCTAGATTAAGATGGCATGTGTGTGATCGACATTATTGTCATTATTGAAGCAGCTGATTCTAAAATATTGAACGAAGAGATAATTGTGATAGCGTCTGTATGACCATTGGCGTGGCGCTACTGATTGAGGAGCACGCTGAGCTTCTAGATGATATGGATGTGCTGTGTAATGATGACATAGATGTACTGTGTGATGATGATATAGATGTACTGTGTGATGATATAGATGTATTGTGTGATGATTTCTTGTTTCAGCAGAACCAAAGGTGGTCAGCGTGTGGTGCGAATGGTGGTGGAGAAGGCAGAGTGGATCTAGCCAGGTGCTCAGCTGGATCCCAATACGAGGCGTCAAGTGTGCCACGAGCAGACCTTCGAGGGCGAAGGAATTGCAGGAAGGCCGAACTGTTAATTGTGAAAAATATAAAACGTTAAAATAGCGGAATCGTTATAGCCAATGAGCTGCTGTCATAGAATCAAACGTCAGAATAGAGGGACGCGCGGAGACGACTCCGCGCGCTTTTGTACTAAGTGATGAATTGTATCTAAAATAAGGCAATATAATGTACAAGATGAGTATCCAGTGTTTTATTTATGAGAATAGATCGACCGGCCTTTAATAGTAGTTAATATTATTCATGATAATTCATGCTAAATCATGTATTTCCTCCGCCATTTTCTGCAGATTGGCACCTCACGTCACATCATTTTACCGAAGTCAGCCCTATAGCTTCGGCGCAGTACCGATCACTGACGTTTGTCAACAAAACTTCTGACAAACTTGCTTGACTCTTGAGACAAGCTAAATTACACCATATTGTTAATGACATTGAGCATACATTTTTTTAAATACCTTCGCGAAGTAAAACTTCTGTACGTAGTAGGTACTTATTATTATTCTGTGGTACTACGTACAGAAGTTTTACTTCGCGAAGGTATTTAAAAAAATGTATGCTCAATGTCATTAACAATATGGTGTAATTTAGCCTGTCTCAAGAGTGAAGCACCATTTTGTTGACAAACGTCAGTGATCGGCACTGCGCCAAAGCTATAGGGCTGACTTCGGTAAAATGATGTGACGTGAGGTGCCAAACTGCGGAAAATGGCGGAGGAAATACATGATTTAGCATGAATTATTTGCAATGTGTTGTTTTGTTTTAGGTGGCGAGTTTTATGTTAAAGACTCTAAACAATTAAGTTCTCGAGATAAATAAATACCCACTCAATAAATACCGGCCAATAATCAAAAGTCACGTGTATCTCTCTAACTACTTGACATTGGCAGAATCACTGCGTGGCGCCCTGCGCGCTTCAGCGGGACAGTCCATCCCAAAAAAAAAAAAAAAAAAATCATGAACAATATTAACTACTTATTTACCTCTCAGTGTCTTGAAGCAACTTAGATCCATTTAAAGACATTATTCTACATAAATTGTTAGTTTGACCTTGTAATTATCAAATCTATGTGACAAATTGACATACTATATTAAATTCTATCTACTAAATTTGACATTGTTAATTATTATTGTGACATTTAATTTAATTCTTTTGTATAATTTCTTGAATCACGAAAAATTGATTCTGTTGCATGCCGTTATGGCATGATGTAGCTGAACAATATAAATTTTTATATGACCTATATGTACCTACATTATGCAATAAATGATTTTGATTTGATTTGATTTAAAAAAGTACATTCTGTGTTTTTATTATTATTTAGGCAGTATTTGGTACACCATTTTCTTTATTTTCTTCCATCATACACAACAATACGCGTGCGTGGAGTCAATGCTCGCTCGTATGTGAGGCCTTGTCGAATAGTATCCTGTAGGTGGGCCATCGTGCGTGTTTTGTTTTCGATGTAAACTCGCGGAGATGAACAGGTCTGGTACTCCTGGTAGTACTTCATTATTATTCTGTGGCAGTACTTACAGCGACGTCGCTGCAGGGCGTGGCCTTGCGGATGAACTTGAACATGGACTCCACGATGTTGCCGGTGGTGGGCGCCTCGCACGTCTCTAATACTCCCACTACACACAGCTGGAGTTCGCTCAGCTGGCGGCACTCTTTTTCCTATAATCACAATAAATAAATCAAATCAGAAATAGTCATCTAAATATATAAAAGGAGAAACTGACTGACTTAGTGACATATCAACGCACAGCCTAAACGGCTAAACGTAGGCACTTGAAATTTGGAAGGAACGTAGCTTAGGTACCGTAGAGGTGCACTAAGAAAGGAATTCTCTAAATTCCCACGGGAACGGGAATTAGCGGGAAAATCCTTTTGTATGAAAAATCTAAACCGCTTAAGTTAGACGCTTAAAATTTGGTGTGCAGGTACCTTAGTAAACTTAAAGCTTAGTTACAACAGGATATTTCAAGGGAAAAAACATTTGTATGATAAATTCTAAACCGCGTAAGATAGATGAAGAGGGTAAAACGGGATCCACGCGTACGAAGTCGCGGGATCAAGCTGTAGGGGCCTTGGCCGGGAAACGACGAAATGAGAAAGTGGACTGTAATACAAGGTTTATTGGAAGCTACGTTAAACATTATATTATACAGTTTTTGATAGGCAAGTACATAAATAAATATAGGAGCGCGCGCGGTATCATCGATGCCGCGCGCCCGCGCCTTCAGGCCGAGAGCAGCCGAGGATAGCCGAAGGTGCCCGAACAAGGGCCGTCTTTAACCTACTGGATCAAGGGAGGCGCTTCTCATCTGGAGATTTTTTATGAGAATAGACGGAGGCCTCCTCGATCGCGGGACCCTGGGCATGTGCCCAAAGTGCCCAGTGGGAAAGTGGGGCCTGATCATAAGTGAGGAGATCCGTAAATGAAGTAAAGTCGCTGACAATGAGTATTTTTTACTTATCATATTATGTAAGTAAGTTATTTGTAATGTTTTAGGTTTCATCTTTTGGAGATTGCATCTCGGTAATTCGAACGGTTGATTTACTTGGTTATTCCAGGAAAACCTATAATTAGCCATACATACTATTATAATGGGAATAATTGAAATGAAATAACGTATTTCTGTGAAAGCCGAAGATCGAGTGTCTTTTATTTTATAATCCATAAAATATTACATAGACAAAACATTCAATAGAGTTTAAGATTATCTATAGTTTATTTGATGTTCAAACTACTTTCTAACACCCCAACTACAGCAAATAAACGATAATTACAAAAACAATAACAGTTTATCTAACAGTCCATTTGACTAATTCCTAAACTTTCAATACATTTATAATGTTTTATGGGACATAACGCTTTAGTCAGGACATCAGCTGGCATTGCATTAGTTGGTATACCCATACCGTTCTGGTGGCCTTCTCACTCGTTTGGGTATTACTGTAATTGCTGGTTCTGGTAACATTGTTTCCTTCACCTCTTCAGATGTTTTAGATTGATGCAAAGTTGAATCCAAATCAGTCAAAGCATTAGACTCTGAAGTTCCTATTGTGTCATTATGCAACTCATTTTCAGTGAAATCTACAGGGCTCATAATGACATCCAACTTTTCTTCATCAATGTTATTGCTACTGCTTGGAACCTCTGATTGGACAATATCCCCAACTGAAACTGTTACATTAGAATCTGATGTACAGTTTCCTTTTGCATTCTCATGTACAATAACATCTCTACTAATTGTTATACATCTTTTGATGGGGTCATAAACTCTGTATCCCTTTACATTATCTGAGAAGCCGACTAATATGTGCTGTCTTGATTTACTATCCCACTTTAGTCGTTTCTCTTTTGGTATGTGAACCATAACATGACTGCCAAATATTCTAATATGGGCTAAATCTGGTTTCCTTTTTGTCCAGAGCTCATAAGGAGTTTTATTATTTAGTCCTGATGCTACAGATCTATTCTTAAGATAGACAGCGGTGTTTGTTGCCTCTGCCCAGAACTTCTTATCTAATCCTGCATCAAATAATAAACAACGGGCTCTCTCTACAATTGTTCTGTTAGTTCGTTCACTCAAACCATTTTGTTCGGGAGTGTATGGATTGGTCTTTTGATGTATTATGCCACTCTTTTTTAGGAAATTCTCAAATTCATTGCTACAAAACTCTAACCCATTATCAGTTCTGAATACTTTGATTTTTCTACATTGTTGGTTCTCTACCAATTCCTTATATTCCCTGAAGTACTTGAAAACTTCTCTTTTTTCTTTGAGGAAATAGACAAACACCATTCGAGTAAAATCATCAACAAATATAAGAAAATACCTTGCTCCACCAATTGAAGTAACCTCCATGGGGCCACAGACATCAGCGTGGATAACTTCCAATGGCTCGCTGCTCCTCGTTCCCACATGGCCAAATGGTGAGCGCGACTGCTTTCCTTCACAGCACACGGTACACGAGTTTTTGTTGATCACGGAGTTATCAGTGCACGATATTCCTGTCACTGCTCCATCTTTCATCTTGTTCAGGTCATTCATATTCAGATGTCCAAGTCTCCTGTGCCACATTTCACTGCTTGCTGCTGAAGAGCTTGATGTAAACAAACACTGTTTCTTTTCTATGACCATCTTGTAGACACCATCTATCAGATTTGCTACAGCCACTAATGTGTTCTGTCTGTTGTAAACATGGCAACAATTCTCCTTAAAATCGACTTTATTCCCATTCTTGATAAGTTGACTGATGGAAATTAGGTTTGTGGTAAGGTTAGGTACACACAACACATCTTTCAGCGTCACTTCATAAAGGGAATCCGGAGTAACGGTCATGATATCGACATCCCCAGAGCATAAAACTGGCATAGCATTCTGATTTGCCGCTATAATCTCCTTAATGCTTGTAGTAAAAGATGCATTCTGTATCATGTTTATATTTGGAGTCATATGTGTACTCGCACCGCTATCCAAATAGAAGTCCTGTTTGCTGTAATTTCCACTCAAGAAAACTGCCGAAAATGCGTTTGTTTTCTTTATCTGAGGCTGATTACTCTGTTGTTTACATTGAGATTTGTAATGTCCAAACTGCTTACAACGATAACACTTGACACTTGACTTGTCCGATTTGACATTTGATGAGTCGGGCATAGACTTTCCATTTCCGCCATACGCACCGCCATGAAGTTGGTTGGAGTTGTCGAACTTGCCAGTGCTACCAACTTTCAAACTATGACGACTGTGCTGCCCTCTACTCAAGAATGCGCTTCCCGCCTCGCAGTCATTTCCTGCCAAATCTATGAGCTTCGTTTTCACTACGTCACTGGTAATGGCGATTCCCGAATGCTCGATTGCCATAATCATGGGGAAATACTTTTCAGGCAAACCAGCTAACAATAAACTCCCGATCCACTCGTCATTTACGGAGAAACCTGTTCCTGACAACTTCTGGGCCGTTTCGATGATTTGTGTAACATAACTCGTCATTGATTCGCAGCTGTCAAGGCGAATTGATATCAAATTCCTGAGTAATGTTATTCGTCTTGAGAATCCAGAATCATCAAACATGTTTCTTACTCTCTGCCACAGATCTTTGGTGCTTTTAGCTTCTTTAATGTGGACGTATAATGACGGATCTATTGTTAGGATCAGCTTGGCCATTGCTTTTCTGTCTTCTGTTGCCCTGGCTTCTGAACATTCTTGCTTGATGCAGTCAGACATGCCCTCCAAGACCAGCAAATTTTCCGCTGCAAATGCCCATTCATGGTAATTCTGGCGACCCAATAGCTTAGGCACACTGGTTAGGAATGCGTTCGAAGACATTTTTGATATTTCAGTTCTTGCTTCTTGTAAATAAATACGCGCCTATTCCAGATAATGCACTTATTAATGACTTTTTGGGTTTACTGGGCCCATAACCTATTATAATGGGAATAATTGAAATGAAATAACGTATTTCTGTGAAAGCCGAAGATCGAGTGTCTTTTATTTTATAATCCATAAAATATTACATAGACAAAACATTCAATAGAGTTTAAGATTATCTATAGTTTATTTGATGTTCAAACTACTTTCTAACATTAAGTTACATTAAGATTTACTCATTGTAACGCCGTTGGTTTCTAAATAAAATAAAATAAATAAAAATAAAGACATAGCCCGACGGATTAGCAAGCTGAAGTGGCAATGGGCAGGGCACATAGTACACAGGACTGACGGCCGATGGGGCAGCAAGGTTCTGGAGTGGAGACTACGTACCGGAAAGCACAAGGTGAACCGACGACATCATAGTGGCCGGATGCAGTCCGCTACTAACCGGTCAATATGGAAATCATTGGGGGTAGCCTATGTTCAACAGTGGACGTCCTGTGGCTGAAATGATGATGATGATTTATAATATCTGACTGCTGACCAAACATTTGTCCTTGACCGCTTCTTCTGGCCGATAGTGTAGTTGTCATCACAAATCTGAATTTTTCCACCGTTACAGTATGTCTCTCCATAGATAAGAAAAAAGTACTACGTTGTCACGTGGTGACAAAAAGATGCGTAGCCTTAGTTAGTGGTCGCCTCACGTCACTCACCCCGAAAGCGATGTTAGGTATGCTATCCGCGCTGAGGTTGTTGGGGTCCATCTTGAAGTCGGCGCCGAGCGTGCGGTTGGTGCACTCCTGGAGTTGCTCCTGCTTGTCCTGGAAGCACTCGCGCCCGCCCTCGGCGATGAACACTGGAACATACAGGCGATAAGTTATTTTGGACCTTAAAACAAGGGGAATAGGGTGTACAATGGGTGAAAGCGGCAACTACACTGGTCATCACAAAAATCGGCCCACCTACGTTTTACAGGAAAACTCGTTTCTACTGACACAATCATGGTGCCCCAACAATATTGGTGTTATTTGAAGGCCCAATAAATATCCTTAAAGAAAAACACATTTAACTTTTACATACTTGAAAAAAGACCTCACTTTGGGCTCACCTCTGGGATCAATTAGACCAAGTTTTATGTTTATAAAACCAAATAACGATCTCACGTGTCCTCTTTAACAGATGGATAGCGATTAATCCCAACTTAACAGTTGTATAGCCATAAAAGTTGGCTCAAGCGTAACTACCTATTTTTTGAAGAAGTGACTCTGGATTCTTCTGCAGACTCATTTTTGGGGTAAAACCCTTTCCTTTAATGAAAAGAACTAGGCTTTTAAATGGTACCAATATTGGTGGGAAGTGGGGATGCATACGTTTGAAAGTGCTTGTCGCGGGAAGGTCGATTTTTGTGATGACCAGTGTATGATAGTTATACTGTGGTTATACGCCTTCCAAGCAGATGAACTCGGCCAACTGATCTTATGTTGTATACTGTCTTCAGGTTGTGGCGCTCCTTCTAACTAAAGCATCAGCTCCGTGAAGCAGTAGTCCAAATATTATACATAAAAATCAGATTTAATGGTATAACGTTAGTAGAATTACAGTCTATTGAATATACAGAAAAAGCCACCGCAAAAGTTAGACTTACGTTATATCATAAAATAAAATTTTTTATGTTTAATATTTGGGCAGGCCTGGCTCACTTCGCGCGGTACATCCGATAATTACCTACAGCGAAGCGCCCCGCCGGCGGGTATTATATCAGTCGAGTGTCACGCGCGCGCCCGTCAGGACGCTGGCGTGCGTTGTAGTACCTAATTCTATGATCGAAGTATTATTTAAAAATGGACATAAAGAGAAAGAAATATTGTGCGGCGTTCGGGTGTTTAAATTCGAAAAGAAATCTACCGGATTTATCTTTTTTTTCGCTTCCCAAAGATGCTGAAAGGTATGTTTGCCATGTAGGTAATCAATAATTCTTAGGATAGTATAGGAACCTAACCTACCATGACTACTGCTCAGAATGCGTTCGTTCGTTTCAGCCAAATGACGTCCACTGCTGGACAAAGGCCTCTCCCAAGGTTTACCATAATGAATGCGTACTTACCTACATACGTACCTCATTACATATAAGTAGATTAATTATTTTTTCACTAGACAGCAACCCTAACAGCGTAAGAAGAGTTCAGAGGCACGCGATAGAAAGAGACAAAACTTGTAGGTGAATAAAATTGTAGGTACGTAGTGCTGTGCGAGCTGAATTCCACTGTATCGCGTCGTAGCAAGACTCGCATTTATTTAAATCGTCTTGCGGAGTAATCCTTCTGTACCTGTACTATTACTTATTCTGTGATTTGGGCAATAATTAGAAGTATTTTCCCCAACAGCCAGACAGTTTTGACAGTTCCAACTCCTTGCCAGACAGTTTTTTTTGGGTAGCTCCCAAAGCCACGATGACCCAAACTTCATAATTCACCAACATTATATCCTATACTGGGAGCATACGCTGACCAAACTTTCAGCTTTTTTAAAATGACGTAGGTCTGGCGTTCACTAGCTCTTAAGTCTAAAACTTACGCGCAATCATATCGCCTTCCTTGTAGCAGATAAACTCGGCCAGTTGCTCGGTGACATTGTACACTGTCTTGAGGTTGTTGCGCTCCTTCTCACTGAAGCATTAGCTCGATGAAGCAGTAGAACTAAAGCTAGTAGAGACAAACGTACGCGCAATCCTATCGCCTTCCTTGTAGCAGATGAACTCGGCCAGTTGCTCGGTGACATTGTACACTGTCTTGAGGTTGTTGCGTTCCTTCTCACTAAAGTATTAACGAGGAAAGCAGCTCTTAAACTGAAGCTAGTAGAGACAAACTTACGCGCAATCCTATCGCCTTCCTTGTAGCAGATGAACTCGGCCAGTTGCTCGGTGACATTGTACACTGTCTTCAGGTTGTTGCGTTCCTTCTCACTGAAGCAGGGTCGCACAGCGTTTGTCATGTCCGTGAAACAGCTCTTGAATTGAGGCGTCTTGGCGCAGTAGCTGTGGAAACAATATCGCATCTAATTAGGCTGGTTTTAGTGTCACGCGGACCGTCCGGTGCGGACCCGCTCCGCGCGGCCAATCTGTATGAACTTCTAGGGAGCGTTTTAGAGTAATGCGGTCCGGAGGAACCGCTCGCTCCCTAGCAGTTCATACAGATCGGCTGTGCGGAGCGATCCGCACTGACAGTCCGCGTGACACTAAAACCAGCCTTAACCCTGCAAGTACCAGCGATTCGAGTAATCTACATTAATATTATAAAGAGGAAAACTTTGTTTGTTTGGTCGTAATGAATAGGCTCGAAAACTACTGGACCGTTTTTAAAAATTCTTTCACCATTCTAAAGCTACATTATCCACGAGTAACATAAGCTAAATTTTATTTTGGAAAAAAATAGGGTTCCGTAAAATATGTAGATAATGTAGTCAACGCGCGCGAAGCCGCGGGCGGAAAAAGTCAATCAATAAAATCAATTGTTACCGCGGTCTCATGCGACCACTTAGGGTTTCACGAGTTAACCCTTCAGGTACAGTCAGCGTGAAATAGTCCTTGACACCCACAGTGGCCAAAAAAGTTGATATCTTAACCATATTCCAATTGTAACTAATGCGTGTTGCGAACTTATTGGCTAGTTTGAGTGTCACGAACTATTTGACGCTGAGTGTACCGGCGAAGCGAGGCACAATAGAAATTAACCATCTCATGGGACTTTGGATTCCACGGGAAGACTGAGCGATCCCGTAGGGGGTGATTTTGGTGTTCAAATAAAGATCTTTGTATGGGATTAACATCCCTAAAAAATTTTTATTGAACATCGCGAACTTACCATGAAAAAACTTTTTTTATAATAGCTTAGATACGGTTTTAAATGTCCTAAATCCTTATTTAGCATAAGCATAAACTGCCAAAATGTTCCCTATTATTTAATAAGTTATTATGATTAAATAAATAAATAAAAAAATATCCTTGGACATTTTACACTGCGCTTCTAGTCCCAAACTAAGCAAAGCTTGTACTATGGGTACTAGACAACGGATATAAACATACTTAAATACTTTTTTTTTTGTAAATACATACATATTATACATAGAAAACACCCAGTCCAATACAAACAAATATGTTCATGCACACAAATGTTTGTACTGTGCGGGAATCGAACCCGCAACCTCCGGAATAGTAGTCCGTTTCGAACCACTACACCAAATGGCCGATTAATATTAATAATTGATCTAATTATTTATTAATTCCAACTGAGTATCATTTTGCGGTAATTCATTAAACCATTAATATTTAATTGGTGATGAGGAAAACATAAGTGTTCCCTTATCATTAACAAATAATTATGTCATTACGTCAATAGCAATACCGGCGATATGATCGAGAGCCGTTATAATATTGCTATATTCGTTCGGTTTAGGTAAACAATTAATAACAATACAATTTAAATGCCGACCATTTGTTGTGAGAGAAATTAGATGATAATACTTATAGTAAAATAAACAGAATCATCTCATGTTATAGATGCATTAATGAAGTCAAACATTTGGTATTCATTTCATCAAAATATTGGTGACTGTCATAACATAACAACTTTATACAGGGTGGAAACGTTAAGTGATCTCACTCGATTATTTCTAAACTATACAAGATATCAAAAAACTGGTGGGTTTTCGTTTACGAGATAAAAATTATAATACAATGACATTGACTTTGGGGCACTGGCCTGATTTCTTTACCAAATACTTATTATTACTTGCCCGTGACTTCGTACTCGTGAAAAACGTTTAAATAAATTGTTCCCGTTTTCGCAATATTTTTCATTGATAGGTAGGTACTCGGTTCCTTTCGGTCGTAGCGAGATCTTAAAATAGCCTATAGCGAGATCTTAATATAACCTTCCCAAATAAATGGGTTATCTAGCACGAAAAGGATTTTAGAAATCTGTCCAGTAGTTACAGAGATTAGAGCGTTCAAACAAACTCTTCAGTTTTTTAATATCTGTAGTTTTACTAACCCTTTGAAAACTTCGTCGACTTGTCCATTAGGGGATGCTTCTTCTATCTCTGCCTGCAACTTGGCGGGGTCCACCAGCGCCTTCAGGCAACTGGAGAAGTTCTCGAACGCTTTCTGAAATAGAAAAAAAAACAAATTGTTTAATCCTTATGTTTTTTGAGGCTACTATACTAACAATTTCAAAGACAGATTTTCTATGTGAACCCAGTATTTGATTATTCCTACTACACAAAGGTCAAAGTTTGGACTTCGTCCAACAATAAATACGACTAAACTTGTTTATACAGTATATTCATAACTATCATTAACTTCAAATGATAATAATTCTCATACAATTCACAATACAATACTAACATTTCTCATTTAACCGCATCAACATGACGTAGAAACCGGTTAACGTTGACGTTCTTGATTTTAATAGGTAGTTAGAGTAGTTACATATAATAGGTGAGAAAGACAGCAATAGGAAACGTGGCCACGTGTAATTGCTGTACTGTGGAGTGTCAAAGTTCAGGCAATATATCTAATCAGTGTAACCTAAATGGGAACTATTAGAGGACTGGCATACCAAGCGCCGACGCTCATAGGGTCAAATGTACTGCATTAATAGCGACCCTTGATGTCGATTAGAAGTATGTACTTCGGGTACACATTATGCCCAATATACAGGCGACAGCACACAACATATTTTTGTAGCAAAATAACACCTATTACCGTGACATAAGATGACACGGATTTAGTTTTGAAGTGCTGGTTTCTGTATAATGGACATAATTATATTATTTAAGTATATTTTATCTGTGTAACCATACATACAGTCATTCAATCTCAAATGTGAGTGGAAATTTGAAAATACCAGTAGTAGTAAAAAATACTGGTGGTATAAGAATAAAACACTGAAACAAGTAGAAATAATAGCCAAAAAGTTCGCAACACGTCTTTGTAATTATTGGAATAAAATTGTGTTGTCAAGTTTTTGGCCACTTTGGGTTACACGAACTATTTGACGCTGACTGTGCGAGTACGTATTTGCCACAACTTAGTATTATATGACTAAGCACATCATGCTGAAAGTAAAACAATAGTACCACAGTCTGAAAGCCAGAGGAAGCCATTAAGCGAAATAGCTATTTTCGGAGAATGAAACCGGAGTCCCTGCATCCTTACAATCACGATAAGAATATTTGATAGCTAAGGTTTGAATAGGTAGGAACAAGACTGCTCTTGTAGCCTAAATAAAATTCTCGTACCTACTTATTAAGCCAACTTGAATATCACGACAATCAAGAGCTATTTTCACTTAATTTAGTTTAACTTATAATTACCAAAGTTTTGTACCTATACTTTGTGCAGATCACAATCGTATCAAAATTTACCTCAGCTATGTCTGGACTAAAACAGAGCTAGCTTATCTGTGGGTTTATAATTTACAAAAAACTTATTTTTTTACACATAATAGGTAGGGCAACTGTACCATTTTTAGCTACCTAAGGTTTAACCACTTTTTACTATCAAAAAATAGGGTAAAATTCAAAATATTTCATAAATGGTTACAACTGGAGATTAATATAAAGATACACTAACGAAAATTTAAAATGGCTAAAAACGGTGCAAACAATAAAGATGGCCAAAACCGGTACCTACTTCGACCCTACTCAAACAACAACAAATTATGCATCGGAGCTAAAGAAATATCCAGTACATAACTAACAGCCTTTTAAAGACCTAGCCCTAGCTAGTCTAGAAAAGACGAGATACAAAGCAAATTGGTGTCAAAGGATGACACACGAAATATCTTTGAATAAAATTAAAATAAGCACGTTTCACCTTTTCGTGACATGAAAATAGAAGTATTAGATTAAGTTTGAAGATGTCTATTACCATATCCGCAAGGTAAAGTCGGAAGGTCAGAAAGGTAATAATAACTCTGACTGTCATTCTGTCTAATTAGTATTTTTAATTTTACTCACGCGATCTCAAAGACGCAGGAAGTGAAGAACAATAAGTGTAAACTTTTACCTCAACCGCCACAAAGATTTTTATTATAGGTATTTCCGTGAAAAAAATTATAAACACAATGGAAAAGGAACGACTCTTCGAAATGTAACCTAGATAAAAAAAAACTGAGAAAATATTCGTGTAGGTGTGAATCTTACTTCTATTCAGCATTTTGGGTAGGTTAATGTGCGGAACGCACACCTTTATGTGACGAATTTCGAATTTCTCAAATGAAATCTGAACTTTCCAACTCGGTTAACTGCGCACCTGGTGGTCGTGACGTCATATCGACGCTCTGGTACAGATGGGGCGAACGCGGGGATGTGTGCGGGTAAGTGGGAAGGAGAGTGGCATTCCAGCGAGATGCGCAGTTAGCTCGATCGGGTTGTACAGCTCTACTTCATAAGGTTATAACAATGGTACAAACTATTAGTATTTACTTGGGCATATAAATGCAGTTTTGTTACATATACAAAACCCTCAAAGATATCGCACCGCTGTCCAATGTCCATGTTCCAATTTCAGTTGTTGCAATGGAAACAAATAATTTCTTCATAATGTCATCTAATCAACGATTTAATACTGTTATCGAAGTTAACGGATATTGGTAATCAGGTCGTGTGATATCGACTCAGTATAATCTAGAAAATGACCTTTAATTACATTACTTAATTCGACGCTACCATTTCATTTGTTAATCAATTGAAATAGTTTGACTGTGAAATAAAAACAAAATTGTTTGTTTACTTTAACATCGTCTAAAGACGAAATAACATCCTCTTATAAATCAGAAATGCAAGTAACGTCTTTGTCATTGAAATATCATTTCCTTCTATCACGAATAACAACATTGCCAAATGACCGAGGAAACATTGAGAAACAGCAAATTATTCATTATTTTTATTATGCAATCTGCAATCTTATTGTTCGACCAACCCTGAAATACAGATGAAAAATACTAGTAACAGTAATTGGTAGTGAAGTACAAATATTTCCGTATTACGACACTATTAAACTAGGACTGCCATACTTACCTAGCTAGAAAATATACTTACTAATTAACAAAGTTGCACTAAGTAACTGCAGATTTCTAGAGGTTTGTGGTTTTATGTACTGCGATTTATGTGCACATAAATAAGTTTTAAATAAGTAAATAAAAACTTAACTACCTAAGTATAGGGCCTTACCAACCTATAAAAGAGTGGACATTAGATTTAGATAGTCGATAGGTGTATAAACCTTCCATGAAACTTGTTTGTGTAATTTGCCAATAGATGTCACTGTATTTTGAGGGACAAAAAGCTGTATGAGTAGTAGATTTATCAATAGAAGTATTTTTCAAATACTTAAAGGGACAACCTTGATATAAGAACAATAATAAATATGGTCCTGCTGACTAACCAACAAAATGCAATGCTGATGCCCTCTGACAAGGTGGAACTACTATCAATGTTTACTAACTGGAAGTGTAACGGTTGGAAAATATCATAATCTAGGTTCACCCCAAGTAAATAGTGTATAATCACTTTAAGCACATTTGTTCCTAGTTTTAATATGATAAGTTAGAATTACCAAGATTATTTCTAAAAAATATTAAGTTTTATTGGTTCAAGTGACCCAGGACCAGTAGGCCTAAGATGCGCACCGCGATAAGCGGTTATCACGCTATTTTATCGATTTTGCACTTACATTTTGACGTCGATAAAAGTTATCACGACGCGCATCTTAGGCCTACAGGAGTCTGATGTCGGATGATGAAGTCTGACTCTGAATCGTATAGGACGTTGAAAAATAGTCTAGACGTATTCACATTTTTACCCGAATGGGGAAAAACGGGAATTTTCCCCTTCAGGGGATTGGAATATTGGCTGTGGCTTGATAAGTTTTATTTAGGTAGGCAGGGCATGTAGGTTCTACAATAAGGTAGATAGCAAATGGACACGAAATAAACCCAGTCGCGTGAGTCACAACAATTTCGTTCCCCTCCCGTCTAAGGGGCCTGCCTTCTATGTATACTGCGCTAACATTGATAATGTAAGAGTTATTAATGTTTTGAGATTTATATTATTTACAACTTAAACCCTCTTATGTGTTCAATTATTGCCACCATTTTTTGAAACTAAAAAGATGAGATATTATTCAACAAACAAATTAAAAATATGGCCTATTTTCGCTCAGACTAAAAACTTTCAAGAACTAAAATTTTCATATATTTTTTACGCGCTCACTAGTGAGAATGTTTGATGTAAACTCACACTAAGCCCTCTGTTAAAAAAAATCATTCAAGTGTTACTCAAATTAATTAGATACCAATTGAAAAACTAACTGAATAAATGATCCAATGAATAATTACCTTTTATGCCCCTTCTATACCCCTAATAATATACAGTCAATGCAGCACATCATAAACTTACAACATACCTAGCTAATAAACACAAATATATTTTCAAAACAAGGTTCCAAGAACTGTGCTACATAACATAACAAACACCACATTATTTTATAACTACAATGTTGAAATCTGAACCATTACGCACATACTTAATGTTTAATTGTCATGAGATCATTTGTTTAATGAATTAAAAAAATGTGTGTAATTTTGAGGGGTCAGCACAAGGGTCAGTAGTATTTTCGCACGAATGTGCGAAACATCCTCTTTCAATAATAATATTATTTTTTTAGTAGGCGTTCCGCCCGGAATCCGGATGTATTAAAAGTATTAAAATCACGTGTGAATCGACTCCTTCGAGAACTAGTAATCTCTTACTACTAGTTCTCGAAAGAGTCGATTCGCACGCGATATTAATACATTCGTGCGAAACTACTACTAACCCAGCACAACAAATCATTGAGTTTCAGTTATTTGTGTAATTATTGAATGAGGAATATTGAGGGATGTAGAACTTAGGGGGCGTCCATAAATTACGTGAGACAATTTTGGCCATTTTTCAACCCCCCCCGCCCCCCTTGGTGAGATTTGGTGAGATTTTGCCTGACCCCCTCCCCCACCCCCCTAATCTCACGTGATATTTAATAAAATGCCTATTTTGCAATGCCTATGCTTCGAGTCTATTAGATTTATATGAAAAAATCAGTAACCCAGTGTCGTGACACGCGCAGTGCAGGGTTCCGTAGCTTCCCGTCGTTTAGTAAGACAAGCAATTGCTTCAACCTAGGACCAGTTTTTTGATTCATAGTTAAAATAACTAATTGTTAAATTTTGCTACTAATGGTTAAATATTAATAAAATGTAAACTTATAGTTAAAAAATGTACTAAAAGTCAAGTTAAACATTATGCATTGTTATAAAAACATTTTTTTCTGTTATTTAACCACTTGTCATTTGACATCTGTCAAATTTGACTATTGGTGACTTTAACTACGAATACATAATATTTTCATACGTATGTAATGTCATTTTTAGGGTTCCGTAGTCCTGACAAGGAACCCTTATAGTTTCGATATGTCTGTCTGTCCGAGGTTCGGTTCGCTTGGAAACTATTGGCCCTGGGGAACTGTACTTTTGTTAAGGTATACAGTATATTAATCACGCCGACAAAACGGTAATTTAAAATTTTGAAAAAAAAAATTTTTTCTAGGGTAGCTCCCCTGCATGTAAAGTGGGGATGAATTTTTTCAAGGAAAACTATAACGGTAAAGATACATTACTTATTTTAAGAGTAATAGTCATTTGACTCATGTATTATACAATTTCTTAACCAGTAAAAATTCCTTAGAAGAAAATATGAAAAGTGACTTTAGATGAAATAATTGCTTGCTTCTGAAATATATTGTGGTAACGACAGACAACTACGGAACCCTACACTGCGCGTGGCATGACACGCACTTGGCCAATTTTTTACGCAATAGCGATGCCGATGACGTTTTTTTTAATTTCGAATTTTCTTAATTTCGACATTTATTCTGCATCTTTAGTGTTCACAAATGCAGATGGAGGCATTTTTAGTTTAATTTGATTAGACGGTTTGGAATAAATTGTCATTATAATCATAAAAAAAAAACATTTTTTTTTACTTCAATAACCCTGTTTTCTGGCAATTTTACTCTATTTCTTGCGGGAAAAATTACGTGATATTTTCCGAGACCCCCCCTCTCCCCCACGTGAGATTTAGTGAGGTTTTCGTTGACCCCCTCCCCCCCCTAAAAGACTCACGTAATTTATGGACGCCCCCTTACTTATTAATATAATAGAAAACACTTTTAATACAGTGTGAGTCACGTTAAAGTGTACATATGAAAATAGATAAAACTAGACCTGTTTTTATCGACAAAAAAGAGGTCAAAAAAAATTTGACTTTTTTTTAATTTTTTATAGAATTTTTTTCTTCCAATTACTTATTGTTAAGAAAACGTAATAACTTTTAAACTAAGCGGTATATCCTGATAAAATAAAAACAGTAATAATGCTAAATAACAGGAAATACTAAAAAAATACATAAAATACACAAAAAAAAAGGCCAACAAATAATAAAAAATGATACTTTTTGAAAAAAATCTGCTTAAAAATTCGTGTTTTTTTGGTTATTTGATAAATTTCTCCAAAAAATGCCCCTATAACCGGTGGTTTTTATTACTTTGTATTGTTCTCTATCATATTATTATCTTTGTAAAACCAAAAATCGCATGTCTATCCCTCTCACAACATTTGCTATGATCGTTTGAACAAAGGCCTGCCACAACATTATTCTCCGCTACAGGTAGAGACAATTTTAATTTTAACTAAAATGCTTATTTTACTTCTAAATTTGTTTTTATTTGAAATCTAACTTGTTTTTATCAAAATTACAAATCTAGAGCCATCCTCAGTTTTGTTGTTAACGAAGCGTTGAATGGCGCGCCCGGAGAGGCTTAGTTCAAACGATCATTGCAAACGTTGTGATAGGGATAGAGACATGCGATTTTTGGTTTTACGAAGGTAATACGATAGAGAATAATATAGTCTATCCAATATAGCTTGATTAGAATGACGGCTGTCAAACGAATGTGACTAGTGATGGGTATGTTTCGTACGGTTCACATAGATGTATCGATAAGTTTTCGAAAAAATGATATAAAAAAATGCACCCAATTTTTCTTCATATCTTTATTCATAAAAATGACAATTATGATTTAAATTTAAAGACAGTAAAATTTCAAATTCATGTCAAGGGTGTACAACCTAAGTCGTAGTCATTATCATCAGTGTTCTTCAGTGGTTTTTTCCTCTCGCTAGAGGGCGGTGGGCATCTCTTCTAGAGCAACGGTGCTATGAATATCCAAAAAATTACCGGTGATTGATTTCCGATGTTTGATTGTTTAAGAATGAAATGTTTTTTGGTTTTTAATAGTGAACATTTAGAAAAACGTATAACTTGACTTAAATAATGTTAAAAAATTAGTTAGAAAATTTTTTTGTTAAATATGTTAAAAAAATAGTTTTAATTTAATATGACATTTGTCGATATGTCCCAACACTAACATTTTTGTAACTCGAGATAACCTTGTAGAGACGTCGTTAATACTCTAGCTTGATTTTTATAATTTCGAATTACTACTTATTGGTGTAATTTAACGCTGCATTTACACGAAATTATCATTTTTATTGGAAGCACTGTCGTCGAAAATATTGTTTGTAGGTCAGACGTGAATTATTTCTTGTCCGCTAATATTTAGCTCTCATTGAACGCTACTACAAAGTTATGTCGTTACTTTTGATGGCAGCTGTCATTCTAATCAAGCTATATTGGATAGACTATACAAAGTAATAAAAACCACCAGTTATAGGGGCATTTTTTGGAGAAATTTATCAAATAACCAAAAAAACACGAATTTTTAAGCAGATTTTTTTCAAAAAGTATCATTTTTTATTATTTGTTGGCCTTTTTTGTGTATTTTATGTATTTTTTTAGTATTTCCTGTTATTTAGCATTATTACTGTTTTTATTTTATCAGGATATACCGCTTAGTTTAAAAGTTATTACGTTTTCTTAACAATAAGTAATTGGAAGAAAAAAAATTCTATAAAAAATTAAAAAAAAAGTCAAAAATTTTTGACCTCTTTTTTGTCGATAAAAATAGGTCTAGTTTCATCTATTTTCATATGTACACTTTAACGTGACTCACACTGTATAATAATTGTATAATAAAACAAAAGTACCTACCTGAGCGTTATCATAGGCAGTAGGTCCTCCATTCTCTTCACATTTCTTCTTGATTACTGGCAACGTTTGGTTTTGAAGGCCTTTCAGTTGGTTCTCATCCACTTTTCCCTCCAACTCAGGCGGAAGAGTAAAGTTTTCTGGCAGCGAGAACTCAGACTGAGCCCAGGCAAGCCCTGAAACACAATAACAATAGTTTATACATATAGTTAAATAATAGCCATATAACATGTACTGTTACGTTTTTATAGCGAACCACCTCATTAACTCCAATAGTGAACTTTGAAAGCCAAGTTTGTCCCATGGGAAGAAATTAATCAAAATAAAGAAGTAGAGTTAAGAAATTACTTAAAGTTCAAATCTGATGATAGATCTCAGTTGCACATGAGTTGAATGAAACGTCAGGAGGGTAAATATCTGTTTACCTTTATAAAAGTGTTTTCTTGCCAAATCCTGTACTAGTGATAATTTATGATGATAGATCTATTAGAATAAGTTATAAATTTTACATACAGCTAAAGTCAGGTGATCTACCTATTTACCAAAAATATTTGATTATTGAATCAGAATACTTATAGGTAATCTTTCATATCAGGAAAAAGAAATAAAATCACTTTTTTAATTAAATAGATAGATGCAATATATTATTTATTTATTTATTAAGTACAGTTATTCATTATAATCATTATACTATAGTTTATAATCATTTCACATTCTTTTCTCTTTTCTTAACACATAAATCTATTTGTGCCAGTTAAAGTTACATTGAATTGATCATTGAGAAAAAATGGTTACGATATTGACATTATTCAACTTAACTTATTATTAATGAAAACATTAGCAAAAGCAGTAGGTAAATAATACTTATAGTGTCTATAAAAAAATTAAGGGGTGCCAAACCATAACATGAAATTTTTAAGAGACACGAAAACTACTACCCGGTAGTTTATTAGTACCCAGAAAATTAGGAGACCCCCCCCCCCTAATTTTCTGGCTCATATACGTTATGGTTTGGCACCCCTCAAACGATGAATTATTATTGTCACTCATAGCCAACATTGTGTACAATTTATGATAAACTAGCTTTTGCCCGCGGCTTCACCTGCGTGAAATTTAATTTGTCACATATCGTCATAAATTAAAGCCTATTTATGTTATTCTAGCTTATAAACAATAATACTGTAAAGTTTCATCAAAATCCGTTTAGTAGTTTTTGCGTGAAAGAGTAACAAACATCCAGACATCCTTACAAATTTTCGCATTTATAATATTATTAGGATAAAACAAATGAAAAAATATACTATTACAAAAATGCAAGTAGCAACCAATGTGGGTATGGACCCTACCTTCTGACCATGAGGTATCACTAGTTCTATTGTTTTAAACTTTCATGGTCACTAACATAATTATTATTACTGACAGGATTGCTACCATGCACCTATCATGATGTTACATGTATGTAAAATTAAGGTACATGGTAGCAATCCCGTCAGTAATAATAAATATTACTAGTTCTATACAGCAAAATGTAAGTTTATAATTTTTTATTTTTAGTTCACTGTAATTAATCCTACTAATATTATAAATGCAAAAGGTTGGATGTCTGGATGTTTGTTACTTTTTCACGCAAAATCTACTAAACGGATTTTGATGAAACTTTACAGTATTATTGTGTCCAGAATAACAAATAATATAGGCTATAATTTATGACGATCTGTGACAAACGAAATTTAACGCAAGTGAAGTGCGGGCAAAAGCTAGTTGTAAGTAACTGTAAATAAATATAATGAAACTAGCTTTCCGCCCGCGGCTTCGCCCGCGTGGAATTTTGTCTGTCACAGAAAAACTTTATCGCGCGCGTCCCTGTTTCAAAAACCGGGATAAAAACTATCCTATGTTCTTTCCCGGGACTCAAACTATCTCTATGCCAAATTTCATCAAAATCGGTTGCGAGGTTTAAGCGGGAAAGCGTAACAGACAGACAGACAGACAGAGTTACTTTCGCATTTATAATATTAGTTGGGATTTGTAAGTAAGTAAGTAGGTAGGACGTAGGTTAACCAGCGTATTCATTATAAATCACTACTTGGACGGCACAAGGAAGCTAACACATTAAATACCTAGTTTAAAAATCATTAAAGCAAATAAATTATTAATTTTATTCTAATGAAGAAATTATTCTATTCATTAATACGTTAACTTACCGAACAAGAGGAACAACAAGGGAACATATTTCACCATTGTAGTTATAAAAGTAAGATTGATTATTTCACTCAAATTATTATTATATTAATATAAAAACACCACTCTACTTCCAATGATTCTAGTAGAATTATTTATTTACCTAGATCGTCTCTCACAAAAATCACGAATCAACCAACCCTTTAGACATACTCTCTAATCTGTGAACCAACCGAACAAATCATTAGACCAGGGTGAGGAAACTTCCATACTACGCTCATCCAAGTGAAACTTGCTTACAAACAGCGACATCTGTCGGTAGAATCAAATACTTTTTACCTACTCTAAAACGCTCTAGATGTCGCTGCTTCTGTTTCCTTCATATTTTCTTTTTTTCCTTATTAAAATATATTTGAGAATATTGTTAATTACTATGTGAAAACTTTTTTAAAAATAAAATTTATTTGTTTTAGAATTAAAACTGAAAAGTGTCATTTTTTGTTATAATTTACATAATAGAGTAGTAGAAATTACTATTTAACATATGGCAACTTTGTGTTTCCTCCAAAATGGCCGGTGTTGTTTTTGTTATGATAAATGTGTCGGCGCCGGACACAGATGCTGCAAATTATTATTGATGATTAATAGTACCAATCTTAATAATTATTATGTTATCTGTATAAATCTGTAGAGCGGAAGGTTTGTGATTCCTAAACGTAACACCTGACTAATGCGCAGAAAAAGGTAACTGTCAATCAGTTGTGTCATGTCAAGTGTGAGCAAGCGGCTACGAGGTTATCTTTGAAAGCGTATTGAGTTTGGTGGAACGTTAAATTGTAGGGAAAGTGATTGTCAACCATCCAACATATTATTATCTCCTTGCCCGCTAACCCACGCCAATGGAGATTCCACCCCTAGAGTTCCTTCTGATAGAGACCCAGTGCCTTTAAATGCATTTTTGTTTTCTTAGCTATCGTATCGTTCTGTAGCCCTATTGAGTTTTGTTCGTTCCTTCACGAATCGCGAAAAGACTTTCTGTTATGTTCACAACAATGTGATCTGTCTTCTCAATGTGCAAATGTTTTTTTTTTATTTGTGTTGTTGAAAACTTTGCGAAAAGACGCTTTTGGTGTATATTATGTGTGTTCATTAAAGGAAAATTAATAAATTCAAAAGTTTTTGTTTATTTGCATTTCCATGTACAATGTAGATTTTTTCCAAATCCATTGTTTTGAAAATAATACAATACGTACACCATAAAGATAAATATTTTCAAAATTATGCATCGTGCGGTCCACACAGCTTATGACCGTAGTCTGTGGAGGAACACTATCTGTGGTCGCGATCCTCATCAGTGAGGGACCGAGGAAGAAGAAGAAGTATCATACGTGTCCATCGTATGGTACTTAAGTTATGCGAGGCAGGAAGGGTTTACTGCTCCAGCATCCTTTCTTAACTCTATAATTATTGCTGGGGATAATTGTGAAATAAATATTTTTATTTAAAGAAGTACTACCCCCTTATTAATAAAAAGTTACACCTAGGAAGAACCTTGGATTAAAATGACATTTCCATACCAAATGACAATTTAAGCCAGAGTTCAACTAGGGTGTAACTTTTATTAATAAAGGGGTTAAAGTGTTATTACTTCTTAAGGGTTTTATTATGGGTTGCTAAAGCGAATAAACCCACAAGACCCAATAAGTCCACCCACAAGATGGACCGACGGCCTCATAAAGGTAGCGGGAAGGCGCTGGATGCAGGCCGCCACCAACCGGCCATTGTGAAAATCATTGGGGGAGGCCTATGTTCAACTGGACGTCCTATGGCTAAAATGATCATGATGATAATGATGAAAGCGAATAAAGGGCTAATAGCTTGGGTAGTTCATCGTAGGTATAATCCTTTCCTTTTCAATGCTTCTTTTAGTTATATTAATAGATTGTAGTCATAATACATACTCGTATACATGGATGATTGTGTTATACTTTCATTCTAATACTTAGTGGAATTACTGCTTTCAAAACGTGAATTAGAACTGGCCCCATAGCAGACATTTTCCTACATCTAAAGGCCTTTTCAAATATATATTGGTTATGGCTATTGGAGCGGGTACCACTTTCCATACATTTGTGCCCATCATCCTTTCTGACTTCACCATACCATTTATATGCCCAAGCCCATGTTAACATGGGCTAGTGTCGGCTTATATACCCATTTATCTAACACCCTGTATATTATTGCAAATAATATTTTAATTGTGCTTAATGTATAAAAAAGTAATGATCGTTATTCCATTGTGTTAAAAATGTATACCTACCTAATTTCAAACTTTTAAATATCCTAGTATCTGACCTAGTTTCATTAAAATAAAGACTAACTCAAGCTTTTCATTTTTTAATAAATGTATAAATGCGTCATTTTGCCAATACGTTTTCTTTCATAAAGATAAGTCAGGTAGCTACCTAGTTTTGAAGATATTTCTAAACGACAAAATCCAGTGCCGTCGTATGTACATAGACGTTCACTGACCAAACTTCTTGATTTATTTGTTACTTGTGCTGTTAATTATAATTCTCAATCCGTAAATAATTTCTTCTTTCTACCGTGTTCGTAGCCTGTCCTCGTAAAATTATTTTATTTTATTTTATTTTTCTTGATTCAGAAAACCACAGCTCTTTATAATAATAATACAAACAGGTATTTTTGTTCTTACAGCCAATAATGGATTCTATATATTATTACAATCTCGTAAAAATACAGTCAAAGGGGCAAAAAAAAAGAAACATAGGCTTGCATGCAGGTTGTGTGTGTGTGTGTGTGTGTGTGTGTGTGTGTGTGAGTGTGTGTGTGTGTGTGTGAGTGTGCGTGAGTTTTCATTTACCTAATAAGTCGCAAATCTCCCTCTTGAAAGAGTGCCTGGACGTGCAAAACAAATCGACTTGACTAAACTTTTTGTTATAAATGCGGTGCATTCTGCATACCACAGAATTTTGGGAGTAATTACTGCGAGACAAAGAACTGCTAAAAAGCCTAGCCTATGTCTAGTACGGGTGCGAGGAGCACCAAAAGTAAGCGTTTTGGATGCAAGGTTAAGGCTGTCTATGTTGCTATTGCAGATGTTATAAAGAAAGGTCACGTCAAGTAAACAACGACGGTCTTCAATTGACATAATATTTTGGGATTTACAAGAATCCTCTTAATCTGACCACATGTGGTATTCGCGGTAGTTAAGCGATGCTTTACAAAGGATGATGGGCACAAATGTATGGAAAGTGGTACCCGCTCCAATAGCCATAACCAATATATATTTTAAAAGGCCTTTAGATGTAGGAAAATGTCTGCTATGGGGCCAGTTCTAATTCATGTTTTGAAAGCAGTAATTCCACTAAGTATTATAATGAAAGTATAACACAATCATCCATGTATACGAGTATGTACTATGACTACAATCTATTAATATAACTAAAAGAAGCCTTGAAAATGAAAGGATTATACCTACGATGAACTACCCAAGCTATTAGCCCTTTATTCGCTTTCATCATCATCATCATGATCATTTTAGCCTCGTTAGCAGTTGAACATAGGCCTCCCCCAATGATTTCCACAATGGCCGGTTGGTGGCGGCCTGCATACAGCGCCTTCCCGCTACCCCTTTATAAGGTCGTCGGTCCATCTTGTGGGTGGACTTATTGGGTCTTGTGGGTTTATTCGCTTTAGCAACCCATAATAAAACCCTTAAGAAATAATAAAACTCCAACCCCTTAATTAATAAAAGTTACACCCTAGTTGAACTCTGATTTAAATTGTCATTTGGTTTGGAAATGTCATTTTAATTCAAGGTACATCCTAGGTATAACTTTTTTTAAATAAGGGGGTAGTAGTTCTTCAAATAAAAACATTTATTTCACAATTATCTCTATCAATAATTATAGAGTTAAGGAAGGACGCTGGAGCAGTAAACCCTTCGTGCCTCGCATAACCTAAGAAGTACCATAAGATGGACACGTATGATACTTCGGTTACACAAAAAGTATGTTTATCTTCGAACGCAACCAGATCTGAGGCTGGTGGCCATAGTAAATGTTGTTCGTCTTGGTAAGACCTTTCAAATGACACTAGAAGCATATCTATTGGAGCCGGGTACCATTTTGCCCATTATCCTTTATGCTGTATTTTTTCTATTTTGTGAATGTGGGTGACGTATTGGGGATTCCAAATGCAGCTACAATATTCTAATACATTCCTTACATAGACGTAGTAAAGGATTTTTAGACAATTTATATCCGTAAAAGGTCTACTTACTCTTAAAATGAAACCTAGGTTTCGAAAAGCTTTAGCCACCATTGTGTCTATGGGGCCGTCCATATATTACGTCATTCTAAATTAGGGGGGGGGGGGTTGGTCTGCGGATGACGGTAAATGATAGATAGGGGGGGGAGGTGTTTCGAAATTGACGTCATTCTTATTTATTTATTTATAGTTTATTGTTCACGTACAAAAAGATTATTTCTAAAAAGAAATTTCTTCCAGCACACCTAGTAAGTGAGACTGCAAATGTGAGAGGCGGCTAAGGCGCGTACAATACTAAAATAACTCATAATAAACATACATAATAGTCCAGTCAATAAAGCATTATAGATGGAAAACTGTAGAACACAATTTCTGACCTCGGGACTTTATTTAGCCTAGTTAGGAGGTGAACAGCAAAAGTCCCCGCCCTTAGCCCTTTAGCCGGCGGGGAGAGGGGGGTTAAAAGGTACCACTTTTCGGTTTTTCGCTTAATCCTCGGAAACTATACGTCCTAGTGACATGACTACTATGAACCAAATAAAGCTTATTCAATTTGCTACAGGCGAGACCGTCAAGTTTTTCTATATCTTGTATAGTTTTTGCGGCATCTGCTCTAGAAGGTCTGTAAAATTGGAAATTTTATTTTTGTCTTATATGTTCCTATCAGGAGAAAATCGACTAAATCAACATTGAGTAAACACTATAGACATGCGGGAGCATGTTAAGCCTAGTTCCAGGGAGGGGACTGCACCGTGCGTATATTTAGACGAACCAATTGTAGCCACTTTTGACTCCTCATCATTCAAAAACTACTGTGCATTAACACTTCAAATTTGGCTCATATGTTGAGACTTGCAAGATATACATCAGCTTCAAATTTCATAAATATGCCTTAAACGGTTCTTTAGGTTTCTCTCTACACCGTCGTTAAGGCATTCATTGACTGGACTATAATGCAACATAGATGTACACAAATACAGTAATAACTACAGATAAAATACTCTAACAATAATCTATATCTATACTTATAATAAATCTGTAGAGAGGTCAATTCTGTACATGAAATATATTTTCAAAATAACTATCAGGGGGTGACTAGTGATCGATACTGATGCCAAAAATGCAATCAGTAAAATTTTTGTCTGTCTGTCTGTCTGTATGTTCCTTATAGAAACAAAAACTACTCGACGGATTTTAACTAAATTTGGTACAGTTATTCTTCGTACTCCTGGGCAGGTTATAGAATACTTAGGAATTCGCGAACGGGAATTAGCGGGAAAAATCTTTTATATGAAAATACTAAACCGCTTAAGTTTGACGCTTGAAATTTGGTATCCAGGTGTCTTAGTAAACTTAAAGCTTAGTTACAACAGGATATTGCAAAATTCCCACGGGAACGCGAATTAGCGGGAAAAAACATTTGTATGAAAAAATCTAAACTGCTTAAGTTAGAGGCTTAAAATTTGGCATGCAGGTATCTTAGTAAACTTAAAGCTTAGTTACAACAGGATATTTCAAAATTCCCAAGGGAACGGGAGTTAGCGGGAAAAAAACATTCGTATGAAAAAATCTAAACCGCTGAAGTTAGACGCTTGAAATTTGGCATGCAGGTATCTTAGTAAACTTAAAGCTTAGTTACAACAGGATATTGCAAAATTCCCACGGAAACGGGAGTTAGCGGGAAAAAACATTTGTATGAAAAAATCTAAACCGCGTGTTAGATGAAAGGGGATGAAACGGGATCCACGCGTACGAAGTTGCGGGCGGCCGCTAGTATTACATATAATACTAGCTGCCCGCCCCGGCTTCGCCCGTGGTACTTACATGTATTATACATATAAACCTTCCATAAGAATCACTCTATCTATTAAAAAAATACAATATAATTAACTTTTTAAAAAAATAAAACCGACTTCAAATGCGTGAACACAAAAAAAAAACTAAAAATTAAAAATATTGCGTATAAAAAAGTTCATCCCCAATTTTCCACCCTTGGGGGTGAAATATTTTCTTCAAATTCGCATGAAACCACCCTTTTGATAATACCTATTCAACAAAAAAATAATCGTTCAAATTGATTTATAATCGGCGGAGATATTGCGTATAAAAAAGTTCATCCCCAATTTTCCACCCTTGGGGGTTGTTTTTTCTATTATTAAATTTAAATGGGACCACCCTTGAGGTATTACCTATACGCCGAAAAAAGATTTGTTCAAATCGGTTCATAATTGGCGGAGTTATCGCGTAACAAACATAGAAAAAAAAAAAAAACATACGGGTCGAATTGAGAACCTCCTCCTTTTTTGAAGTCGGTTGAAAAGGTGATTCTATAACCAAGTGTTTTAATTTTGTCAAACTGGTAATGACGTCAATTTTGGGAGAAGGGGGGGGGGGGGGGTCATTAAAAAATGACGATAGGATGATTGTAGGGGGGGGGGGGGGGGGGTCTAAAATCTGAAAAAATCGATGACGTAATTTATGGACGGCCCCTATGTGCAAATTGAATGTTAATTTCGAATCTAGGAGTACGCCCAAGTCTCTCACTGATGATGAGGGTTTTATTTTTATGCAATTTATGGTATATTCAAACTTGACGGCATTGGTTTTGCGTGTGAATGTTAAATGTGAGCACTTACTAACATTGATATCGATTCTGTTCTTACTGTAGTAAACACTTAGTCTATCGAGATCTTCTTGCAAGCAGACACAGTCCTGGATGTTTCTAATTTTCATGTAAATTTTTGTGTCATCTGCGTACATTAAGAATTTTGAAAATTTGAAACACTCTGCTATGTCGTATAAATAGCAGGCATATAAAAGAGGTCCCAGGATTGATCCCTGGGGAACACCCGATAAAACAGTTATACAGGGTGGAAACGTTAAGTGATCTCACTCGATTATTTCTAAACTATACAAGATATTGAAAAACTAGTTACTGATCCTGAAAGTGCTTCACGAGCTCTTTCAAACGGTACCAATAATAGGTTACAGAATAAACTGGAACTATCCGAAAATGCAATGTTTCCAGCTTCCATACATTTGGGAAAGTTACATAATATTAAAAAGTACACAAGATATCACAAAACTAGTTACTGATCCTAAAAGTGCTTCACGAGCTCTATCCAAAGATATCAACAATAGCTTACATAATAAATTAATTAAATGTTTCCATCTTCCATACATTTAGTATTATCAGTCATGGCACTCGTCTCTTGACAATAATTATAGCAAGTAAAGCCTAAAACTAATGTTTTCCACAAATAATTTTAAATAAGATGCAAGTTACGAGTTTATTAAACCGACTTTTTAAGTTTATTATTTAACAAAAAATAAATTGCACTTCTAATATTATGTGGTTGGCATACATTTAGTATGGAAGCTGGAAACATTGAATTTTCGGATAGATCCAGTTTATTCTGTAACTTATTATTGGTACCGTTTGAAAGAGCTTGTGAAACACTTTCAGGATCAGTAACTAGTTTTTCGATATCTTGTATAGTTTAGAAATAATCGAGTGAGATCACTTATCGTTTCCACCCTGTATAATCCGATCGACAACCTCCTATCACTACAGCCTGACTTCTATTACGCAGATATGAAATAAACCACCTGAGTAAGTTACCTCGTGGGGTGTCAGTTCGAGTTACCTCCACGTAAAACTGGGTTGTTACTGAATCCACTCTGACATGTCGGAAGGGATATAGTAGCGCCTGTTGCGGTTCATCCTGGGCAACGTCAGATAGTGCTGCATTGAAATCTCATAATGGGATCTCAATGACGCGGTACCTGGCGGCCGAAGACTCGATACCCAATCTAAGGTGTTATCCGTACCGTGCCGAGAGATGCGTGGCTGAGGGGGAGCTCAATCGCTAACGGTGGGCCCTCGATACCAGGCGACCTCGAGGTGTATATAGCCTTACTCCGGCATGCGGGGCTCTGCTGGAGTGGACCTACTTTCCCTAGCTACTCGTGGGACCAACATGAATAAATGCTCTCCCAAAAAAAGTAACGGTAACCTGGAAGACCTATGCCAGGAACTTATGCCACTGATAGAAGGAGTAGAACAACCTACCCAAATATCAGAGCAACTCAGCATGGAGACAGAGGAATCCATCAGCACGGCAGAAAGGGCTGCTTGCGGCTCACACTCGCTGACTGATGAATACACCGCCTCCAAACCCACTGGCAGGAAAATGTCAAGTGCGGCAAAAAAGCGCTTCGGAGCTCTGAGGCAGCTGGGAGTGGAGCCGAATATGGCTTCAACACTGGCGGTCAGGAGCTTCGCTGAGCTGAAGCAGATGGGGTACAAGTTTAAGGCCTCGCAACCTGAATCTGGGCGCAAACCGGTAAAACGGGTTCGCTCGGAGGAGGAATCGCCAAAGGGACATATTACCAAAGTCCCAAAGGTGAGTGAGACCTTAAACACCTCAACCACCGTAGCCTACAGCGAGGCCGTACGCTCAATCCGGGTCGACATAAAAGACTCCAAGTCCTTGATGACTAACACACAACTGGAGTCGCTGCGCAATACCATCCTGCAAAGCATTGCCAAATCCGGAAGGGGCGAAGGGCCTAAATTCGTGGGCTGCTCCTTTAAGCCAGGCTGGCTCCTCATCACATGTGAGGACGAGCGCTCAAAAACCTGGCTTGAGAATATAGTCCCCCCCCCCCTCAAACCGTGGCCGGAAGCAAGCCTCGTTCTCTTGAGCGAGTCTGAAATCCGAAAACCTAATGTGGGGGTGGTATATATTCCTATCTCTGAAGCCAGCAGCGCAACGCGGGCCTTAGAATTCTTCGGTGCTCAGAATGAGGGTCTGAACACCGAGCACTGGAAGGTCCTCAATACGAAGGTTGACAAGGGAGGTCTAACTCTGACCGTATCCCTAGACGACCATTCGTTTGAGGCCCTGAAGATGATGGACCTAAAGGCCAACATTGGCTTCAAAAAGGTCCAGTTCAGAATTAAGGGCCCCATACAGGATTCCAAACCCTCCGCTGAACCCCCGACCACCGCCGCAACCACCACCACCTCTACCCCCGTACCGCATCCTTAACCACCCCCCCTGAGGGTACCGTGCAGGTCCGCACAGGACCACAACGGGTCAACCCTCCTTCCACCCCCTCAACCTCCACTTCCACATTCCAAACAGGGGAAGGGGAACGCGGTTTCCCCCCAACAGGGGGACCACAAGGGGCGCACATCCGCCCAGAGGAAGGGGGCAGCACAGAGGACCGTACCGAGGGCGGCGGGGCACACAAGGGCGCCGCGGCTCCCAAGCACAATAGTCCCCACCAACCTCAACGCCCAAAGGGGATGGCGATACTACAGGCCAACCTACACCACGCTATCGCAGCCTCTGCGGTCATAGAAAAGATCTTCAGCGAAGGTGGCCTGGACATCGCCCTCATTCAAGAACCATGGATAAACGCCGACTCCATGGTAGCTGGTCTGAACAACGCTGGTAAGATTCTTGTATGCAAAAAAGGCCGCAAACCTAGGGCTTGTATCGTGTTTAACAAAAATACTAACTTCTTACCTGTTCCAGAACTTTGCAGCGAAGATACTGTCACCGCGTACGTAGAAGTCAAAGGGCCGAACAGGTCCAAAGTACTCTTCTGCTCGGCATATCTTCCTGGAGATAAGCAAGATCCCACTGAAGAACTGACTAACGTCCTGGAATACTCTAGAAGACAAAAGTCGGAACTGATAGTGGGATGCGATGCTAACGCCCACCATACCATCTGGGGAAGCTCGGATACCAACATGAGAGGTGAGTTACTATCCGATTTTCTTCTATCTGTCTACAGGTGCTGAACAATGGCCACACGCCAACATTCGTAACAAAAACCAGACAGGAAGTAATAGATATAACATTCGCAACAGAAAATGTGTCAAAATGTATAACAAAATGGCACGTCAGCAGCGAGAACTCAATTTCTGATCATAGACATATACGTTTTGATATTTCAGGGCTGGTAGAAGCTCAATATCCAAGAGTAAGAAATCCAAAAGACACCTCCTGGGATATGTATTTAACCCTGCTCAGTGAGAATCTAAAGGATATACCCAAAACTATCAAAACACCGGACTCTCTTAATGCCGCGGTCAAAATGCTCAATAATGGCATAATCAATGCCTACGAACGAAGCTGCCCCGAAAAAGAAGTAAAATCTAACAAATCACCAATGTGGTGGAACAAGAAGCTAGAAAAGCTCAGGGCCATCACACGTCGTATATTCAACCGTGCCAAACCGTGCGACTGGGACAAGTACGGAAAGGCCCTAACATAATATAACAAACAAATCAGAAAAGCCAAAAGAGCCTCTTGGCGACGCTTCTGTGAAGAAATTGCACAAACTAACAAAGGAGCAAGAATTCACAAAATCCTCGCTAAGACCCCAAACAACTATCTTGGACTACTAAAGAAGCCAGATAACTCATTTACGAACACCGAGATGGAGACTCTAGATCTCCTTAGGTCTTCACACTTTCCGGGTTCGTACCAAATCAATACACAAAGCAATACCCAAAGGAATGATGAACTCCATAGGGCTAAATGCTCAGACTGGAATAAGGCCTCCAAATCTTTAGGCCTAACCAGATTAGATGGGCTTTGGAAAAGTTTAAACCATTTAAATCAGCGGGAGAAGATGGCATCTTTCCTGCTCTTCTACAAAAAGGTAATAACTTACTTCTCCCGCATCTGGTAAAAATATTCAGAGCAAGTTACGCCTGGGGTATTAATTATACCAGAACCATGGAATTGGGTCAAAGTTCGTTTTATACCCAAAACGGGGAAAAGGGACTACTCACAACCCAAATCCTTCAGACCCATAAGTCTAACATCCTTCCTGATGAAGGCCATGGAAAGGATAATAGACCAGCACATTAGAGCCAAATACTTAGTGAAAAGACCACTAAGCATCAACCAACATGCATACCAAAAGGGAAAATCTACTGAAACAGCCCTGCTCGATCTGGTCGATAAGGTGCAAAAATCCCTAGAGGATAAGCAAACGGCCCTATGTGCTTTTCTCGATGTTGAAGGTGCATTTGACAACACCCCTATAGAAACCATTCTAAAAGGAATGGAGGCAAAAGGGATTGATATAAGCACCATCAGATGGGTAAAAAACATGCTCTCCAACCGAGTAGTAAACATAACCCTCAATGCTGCAAAGCTTGAATTTCTTGCCACAAGAGGATGTCCACAAGGAAGCGTACTATCCCCACTTTTATGGACACTAGCAGTAGATCAACTTCTTACCAAGATGGCAGAAAAAGACTATGATACTCAAGGCTATGCTGATGACCTAGTGGTTATCATCAGAGGTCCCTGCCTGAGCACAATTTCAAGTCTAATACAAGGCGCTCTCAACACCATAAGTAGGTGGTGTAGAGAAAACGAATTATCTATTAATGCGGATAAAACAGTGATAATACCATTCACGAGGAAGAGAAAACTGGAAAAACTGGTAAATCTGAAATTAAACGGAAAAACTCTTCCTTTCTCAAGCGAAACCAAGTATCTAGGGGTAACTTTTGACCAAAAGCTTACTTGGAATTCGCACCTAAACAACATCATTCAAAAAGCCAAAATGGCTCTGTGGAGTTGTTGTCGAATGGCAGGGTCAAGATGGGGACTAAAACCCGCAATCGCCCTATGGCTGTACACAGCGGTCGTGAGACCGATAATAACCTATGCCTCTGCCGTCTGGTGCGGCAAGGTCAACCAAATGACAACAATACAGAAATTGAGCAGCCTACAACGGCTAGCCTGCATCACAGCAACCGGAGCACTATCAACGACACCAGGGGCTGCATTAAATGCTCTGCTTGATCTTATACCACTGCATATGCATGTGCAAAAAGAAGCCAAGCAGAGCACATACAGGGTGGAAACGATAAGTGATCTCACTCGATTATTTCTAAACTATACAAGATATCCAAAAACTGGTTACTGATCCTAAAAGTGCTTCATGAGCTCTATCCAACGGTACCAATAATAGATTACATTATAAATTGGATCTATCTGAAAATTCAATGTTTCCAGCCTCCATACATTTAGTAAAACCTCATAATATTAAAAACTATACAAGATATCCAAAAACTGGTAACTGATCCTGAAAGTGCTTCACGAGCTCTGTCCAATGGTACCAATAATACGTTATAAAATAAACTGGATCTATTCGAAAATTCAATGTTTTCAGCTTCCATACATTTAATACTGCCACAATCATAGCACTCATGTCTTGATAATATTATAGCAAGTAAAGCCTAAAACCAATGTTTTCCGTGAATAATTTTAAATAAGAATGCAATTCACGAATTTATTTTAAGTGTTTATTATTTAAAATAAAAAAATTAACACTTCTAATATTGTGTGGCTGGCATAGTGGCATACATTTAGTATCGAGGCTGAAAACATCGAATTTTTGGATAGATCCAGTTAATTCTGTAACCTATTACTGATATCGTTTGAAAGAGCTCGTAAAGCACTTTCAGAATCAGTAATCAGTTTTTCGATATCTTGTATAGTTTAGAAATAATCGAGTGAGATCACTTAACGTTTCCACCCTGTATAGAATCTGCACCCGCACGAAAGTCAGATGGGCTTCTCAAAATCTGATAAGACTCAAGGAATCAGTACTTGAAAACAAACTTCTTGCCCAGTGACGACATGCATACGGAATGTAACTTCACCAAACTATATTCCGTAAACATACCTCCTAGAGACAAATGGCTAGAAGGCCAAATGTCATTTAAGGAAGGTAGTCACGTCTGGTACACGGACGGATCCAAAAAGGAAAATAATGTAGGTTGCGGGATCTACGGAGAGAGGCCTAAGCTCAAAGTTAGCCTAAACATGGGGACTGAAGCCTCAATCTTCCAAGCCGAGGTCTTTGCCATAAACAAATGTGCAGAGATAAACTTGGAAAGGAAGCTCCAGGATCAACACATCTACATCAACTCAGACAGCCAAGCAGCACTGCTGGCCTTAAAATCCTTCGAATACACGTCAAAATTGGTGCAAACATGCACCGAGACACTGAATGCACTGGGAAATACCAACAAAGTAACGCTTACATGGGTACCAGGACATTCGAATATAGAAGGAAACGAAGTAGCAGATGAACTCGCCAGAGATGGAGCCGATAACCCTCAAATCGGCGTAGAACCGTTCTGTGGCATTACCAAACAACGAGCCACCACGCTACTAACCGCCCTCTGCAAACAAGAGGCTATTGAGTGGTGGAAGTCTACATCGGGACAAAAACACTCAAAAGCACTCATTCAGGGATATAGCAATAAAGTAACTAAGGAACTGCTAAAGTTCAAAAGATACAAAGCCTGTGCAGTGACTAGAATACTGACCGGCCACTGCAAACTAAACAAACATAAATCGAACATGAACATGACCGAGGAAACTCTGTGCAGATTCTGCCATACAGAAGAAGAAACGGCCATGCATGTTCTTTGCTCATGCTTCCCGCTTATGAGCAAAAGAAGTATCCACCTCGGGCGACACATCATGGAGCGTGATATCTGCTATCTCATCCGGGTGGATGAGATAGCAGATATCACGCTCCAAAGAATCTGGAAATTTATAGACTCAACGGGACTAAGCAGTGAACTTTAAAGACAAGGGCTGCCACAATAGATCAAACCTGGTCGAGTTGGCGCAAATAAAGGCCCAAAAACCAATAATAATAAAGTTACCTCGTATACCCAGTTCACAAAGTTTTCTGGCAAGTATGATGTGATCGACACGGTCAAAGGCTTTTTCAAAGTTGTAGTGCCGTATGTTTTAGTGCCTTTTTTGTGTATGGGAACTACGTGTGCAGTTTTCCACACGTTTGGAAAGTAGCCTCCAGTAAGGCATCTATTAAAAATACCTGCAACAGGTTCAGCCAGAGACTTGGAACATCGTGAGAAGAATAATGGCGGTATATTATCAGAGCCGGCCCCTTTTGTGACGTCTAGTTTTTTTAATAGATTTAACACATACATAGCGGTGACCTCAACAGTATGAATCACGTCCTGGGATATATTATCTGATAAGTTACAACTGGGATAGACGGATGCCGGTTCTCTAAAGTTCTTAAGAAAAAAGTCATTAAACGCGTTACAAATATCTAAGTGACTGTCCAAAGTCTTATTATCATAATTCATAACACTGGGATAATCCGAGTGCCCATTCCTGCGGGATTTTACATAAGACCAAAATAATTTAGGATTAGTTTTTATATTATTTTGTGACTGTTTTATGTGTAGATCATAGCAAGTTTTCTGCAGTGCCTTCACAGAGGCTCTTAAATTAGAAAAAAGTTGGTAATCTACCGGATTATTATGAAGTTTCCAATTACGATGATGTCTTGATTTTTCTTTAATTAGATTAATAAGGCTCTTATTGTACCAAGCTGGATAAGTGCGGGAGCTAGAGATATGAGATTTTGGAACGTGCTCGTCAATTACTCTTTATAAGATGCGGTAAAATTTAGCAATTATATCATCTATATCAGATAAGTCCAGTAGGTATAAAAGACCAGTCTTCGTTTAAAAGATGTTGATTAATTTGTGTGTAGTCAGCTCGCGTATATTGATATTTTAATCGCGATTGCGGTCTCACAGGAGGAATAAATAAATCAGTGGCACATATTTCTAATGAAGGGTGATATTTGTCTTCAGTAACCGTAGGAGTGTCCGATCTACTAGTTTCCAGAGTGATATTCGAGAATATGAGATCCAAAATGCCATCATGGTGGTTTTTAATGAAGTTGTATTGAGTAAGCCCTATATAGGAAGACAATTCAATGAAATCCGATGCCGCAGACTGAAGGTCGGAAGACCCTTTTTTCAGTATTATCGGTTCTTCTGTGCTCCAGTCAATACAATGTAAGTTGAAGTGACCTGCTATAATTATATGGTCATCACAGTTAATGGAGGAAATATGTTTCACCATCTCGGCAAGCTGCTGAAGACATAAAGGAATTTTAGAATTCGGTGGAATGTATACAACAGCTATGTGCAGATCGTTTGTGGAATTAAGTGACTTTGCTGAAATTGTCACCCAGATGCATTCGAGCAAGGGTCTTTGCCACTCTGGCCGAGGACGAGCCTCCAACTTTTGAGAACATAACACCATTACTCCACCACCCAAAGAACCACGATCGCGCCGGAAGACATTATATTTAGTGCCACAAATTTCGCTATCCAGGACACCTTCACACAACCAAGTCTCTGTAAAAAGGCCTATATCGCAGTCAGAAAGCAGCATATTATTATAAAAAGTGTTAGTTTTAGTACGTAAACCTCGTACATTTTGGTAAAACAACTGAAGTTTGTTGCGAAAATTTATATGTCGCACCCTTAATAATATAGGGGCACAACTCAAAATTTTTGGTTTTTTACTTTTTGTACTAGAGAGGCATATTTTCGTCAGTTCTACAAGATGGCTTTCACAGAAATCGAAAACAATGATCAGATTAAAGAGTTCTACATTTTGTGCCCCTTCCATACTTTCATCTATCTTCCCGCTAGAAGGGCTGAATCAGAGACATGCCGATATTTGTCGAATCCGGCCCCCGCGACTGTGGTCCAATTTGGAGTTGTGCCTTTGTGTGACAAACTTTTAAGTAAGTGTTAGTGAGCTAAGTCTAATTAATTCCATATATTTCTAATAATATGTTACATTTTCATTTTTATTACATTGATAAAGTCCCGTTAATCATAGAAAATTATAAAATATAACTTTAACTTTAGTTAGGCGGACCATGGATGGGTGTTTGTATTTAAATTTATAACTCTCCTATAAAAGTAATTTGCTTCTTGGTATTAATTTTCATACCTATTGGTTGATTAGGAGCCTACAGAATGTTTTATCGCGATGCTAAGAAATAAAGCGGTGGTTATGAAATACTTCCCGACAAAATTAAACTAATGATTTATAAAATAAGAGACATACCTACGTGTTAAGGCTATTAACGTTCGCTCGGGGCTCGGGTTGGCTTTTTTCTTTGCTTATTTCATGAATAAACGCACTAGTCAGCCAAAAGGTGAATTACTTTAATATGTTAGTGTAATAATTTATAATTATATTCTTTAATTTATTACGGTCACATAAATTGATGCTAATTAATCACTCAGATTCTGAGGACTGAGGATACATCGAATTTATTTTAAAATTATCTTTTCACGTATTAAGTTACTACAATTTTACTGATCAGCTATTAGACCTTGAAATTTTCAGTTTGTCTAAATTTAAGTTCTAAAGTGCTTTTTGTCTTAAAAATGTGAGTTCGTAATGTAATATTGTGTTAACACCAGTTTTTATTAATATGTGGCAAATATTGTACACAAAAGCAAAGAAAAAAGATCACGGAGTTTGTGATAACAAACCAAGCATACTTTGGGATAAAAATTGTACAAAATAATAAATATTGGGTGTCCAATATCGTCGTAAACCTTGTGTACCTAGACTCTTTGCAATACTGAAGTCAAGCAGGACGTAAAGGGCTTCTATTTGGAGGGCCAAAGATAAGTATTGAGCTTTCTAATCACTAAAATGATCAAAAGCAAAATGATGATGAGTACGGAAAAATTAAAAGCAGCTATCTTCGATGGACTGCAAATCCGTGCTCTTATAAAAGACTGTATTTGTAAACCATATAACACAAATTGAATCTGAAGCATGGCTAAGGTGCTTTAGTAGTAAAATATTTTTTGGGGAATGTTAGAACACCAGAATAGATATTCTTGTGTTCAAAATTGGTTGCTAAAATCCTTCAAAAATTACACACGCCAATTTGAGTATTAATTGTATTTTTTACAATAGCCATTTGAACTGATTCCCACATAATTTAGGTGATTATAGTAAGGGACAAGGAGAACGGTTCCTTCCACCAGGACAGCAGGATAGTGGAAAAAAGATACCAAGGTACTGGCTGTTGGACTTTAATAAGTGATTATCCTGAACAAATCCATAACAGAAAACCTTACAGAAAAAGTTTTTGTAGGTTTTTTCTTTATTTGATAAAATGCATTTTTTTTATAGGGTAAGAGTCCCTATCTATCTAAGTAAAAATATTTTGAATGCATAAAATTAGTATTTTCATGTCGGTTTTCTCAGAGAAATAGCTTATAGTCTTTATTTTAATCTAATTCGACATATCTAATAATTTTCTAGTATTCAGCACCCTACTCTTATACTGAATTGGCTATAAGCTACTATACCGCACAATAACTGTCCCCAATGTTATTGGGCGTAAATCAATGTAAAAATCGAATAATACACTTATTTTTAAATATTAGAGAGCAATATTAGGGAATATGCCATATAAAACAATTCAGCCTAAGGATTAGATGGGCACAAGTACAAGTAATACCCAAAATCACAACAACAGAAATAGTAAAATAAAGGCCTAACTTTGAAATATTTTTTTAAACAATTTTTTTACATACTCATAATCAATATTTTCAAAAATGTCTCATGTCAAATTATATAACAGATACCAGTGATGAAGTATGCTTAATTTGAAAGTTGTAGCTGACAAAATAAAGATTTTAGAGCCAATTATGTAAAAAACCGCGATCCGCCGATTGGTTTTTTGGCTTTTCCCAAAAAACTGCATTTTGGAGTTGTGCCCATTCATTATTAAGGGTGCGATGTGTACTAGCCATTTTTATTTTGGTAAAAGTAATAGTACTTGTAAACAGAAATAATATTTCTGTTTACAAGTATATTATGTAGAAATTGAACTGAGTAAACTAAATTGCATCTTAGTGTGAATTCGTAATAATAAAATTATATAGGAAACTGAGGATATGCAGTGAGTATACATGACATTTATGGTGAAAAGGTGTGAATTTTGTGTTGGAGTGTGTGATATGAGTGTGAGTGCGCTGCATGCAAGATTAAATGAAAAGTTACTTAGGTTAATGGTAAACGACAAAAATTTATAAATAAAATTAAAAATGATCAAAGGTCCAGCTAGGCGATTTTCTCTAAATCTGCAGTCGAAGATATCACGATCGGTGGGGTTGAATCGCTTCTTCGAGCGAATATCCTGCAGTTTTTTGTCCAGATATACTTGAAGCCTGATTCTTTGGCTTTTAGCTTGCATGCTGCGAGGAGACCCTTATTCTCTCTAGTAAGGTGTTCATTTACATAAATTAGGTCAGTATCCTTCCCGAGCTCAACATCCTTGGCCACGATAGTGCGTCGCTTGCGAGCGGCAGCTATTATTTGGTCTTTAATTGCACGTTGTTTTAGTCTGACTATAATAGCGCGTCCTCGCCCAGCACTCGCGGGACGCCTAGGCTGAACACGATGAGCGAACTCCATGTCATCAGGGGTAATGTTGACACCAATATGCTTGAATATTTTCGTGGCTACATCAGTGGTGTTCTCCAATTTATTTTCCGGTATACCAACCAATTCTATATTCTGAAGTCGCGTCCATTGCTGTTGCCGGGAACATTCCTCTTCCAGATGTTTGATGCGGGAAGTACAGGACGCCAAGTCCTTTTTGAGGCTAGAATTTTCACTCTTTACGACCTTCAGTTCAGTAAGGATGTTGCTTTGAGCTTTCCTAAGATCACTATTTTCCTTTCTTAAGTCCTCGAACGTTTTGTTGAAAAACGTTAAAGAGTTCTGAAATTCAATCAACTGCAACTTGACACCGCTGATCTCATCAGCGAGATGTTCGCTGATGGATGCCTTAAGAGTACTTGCGAGCTCCTGTCTTATCACGGCCCTTAAGGTTGCCTCCGTAACATATTTTTGTGCATGTAGGTCACCATCGCTGGTCTGAATCCCTGATGTTTTGGATTTATTGCGCAGGGTAACATTGCTTATTTGGTCGTCCGTGTCACTTCCGTCCGCCCCACCCCCGGCCGTGCCAGACGACGACAGCGCCCGCAAAGGCGTATTTGTGTTATCCGACTTTGGTAGTCTGCTGACACATTCTGGACATTTCCATGTTCAAACCGCTGGGATGTAATACTAGCACATTGTAAGTCGTATTTTTGTTTACAAGATGGGCAATTAAGATAGTCCTTGCCATTTATTGTAGCATTGCAGCCTGAGCACTTATTAGTGTTAGAAGCCATCTTGTACGCCAACGAAATCAAGCGAAATCAAGCTGAGAGAGATCAAGCTGAGAGGTAAACAAACCGGAGCAACGCAGCTAGTAAGCGTAGTGTCGGCTGGCTCGGTGCGGCGAAACCGGTATGAAACCACTATACGCAGTGACGTCAGATGTTTACGCCGATGCTCGCTGCTCGCCGCCCGCCGCGCGCCGTGTAACGTTCGCCGTAGGTAAAATTCGCAATCAAATATTGGCTTAATACTCACAATATTGTAAGTTTTCAGGTATGATGATTACACTGTTGCGTAGCTTATATATCGGTTTTGAGAACTAAGCATTGTCCGGATCAAAAATACTGTGTTAAACCAGAATTACAATTAAAATATTACGAGAGAGGAAAAAACGATGTTGCCTCTTTGACCGTCGGCACGGAAATTATCGTAACCGATTGTTGTAATCGGATTACATGAACATCACTCGACCATGTATGTCCATTTGGACATATCGGAATGGCACGCTTTGACGAGCAACTTGCTATATCTACTCCATGAAGCTACAGATAAAAATGGAGGCCACACTCCGAATACCTACTTGAAGCACAAACTAAGTATCACTATCTCGCTCTCTGTGGGCAGACTCGCTCTTTCTAAATAAACAAAAAATATAAAATTGCTCAAATTCAATGAAACCAATGTAAAATCTTTATTTCTTGACATAGGTATCATTAAAAATGAAAAGTGTAATTACTGGTAAAACGTTTTAGGAAGAAATTACTGTAAAAAATGTGAAAAATGTTTACAATGATCCAATGTCGGAAATTTTATCACGAAATAAACACTTACGCGTGGAATCTTATGTCACTTCCAGGACACCACGTACTACCGCAACCACGCACTACAAAATTTTGCACCAATTCTTGTGATAAAACAATGATTATTTCCTGTAAACAATCTCAAACGAAATTAACTGCTTAATAAACAAAATAGTAAACAACCGCCATGATGGGCCGGATTGGGCCGATGTTGCCACATGGTACCGATTACCCAGGAATTGGGATTGTAATTCCCTGATTCGCCAACACATTAAGCCTAAATGGCCGACAATTTTGTGATTTTTTATTTAACTAGGAAATCTTAGTTTCAAATATTATAGTCCATTCAGCGTAAGATGGTGATTATGACAGTTCTATTTAGTGAGGCGCTCCTTATAAACCTAATCGATATTTTTTAGAATCGAGAATATTTTCTATAGAAATCTAATCGCCTTTTATTTGTTTGATTTTTAATCTTGATCAAAATTATATCTATGAATTTCAACTATCTGGAAATGGAATAAACGTGAATATTCTTAGTGGTACAAAATAAATCACAAAGAATTAAATATATGCATTTTATTCAATAAAACATCAAAATAACAATAACAAACAATACGTGGAGAAATCGCATAAAACAAAACCGTCATCAAAGGCAAACGCACACGTACTGACTTAGCTTTGACCTGCCTGAGATAATAATCGTGATTCGATGGTAAGATGACCACCATGCCGATTACTGATTTATTGCGATTGTTTATGTCCCATCCCTATGAGCAAAAGTTCCGACTAACGCAGAAGCAATTCATTTAATATTTTTTCACAATTTTTTCTAAATAATAAACTAATAAATAATTAGAAATTCTTGTTTAGGTTAATTGAGAAAGATTAGTGATTGATATTTTGGAAGGATGAAAACACACAAAAGTAATTGATTTTTACAACTCAATATTTTTATTCGTAGAAAGTTAGAATCATAAAACGAAACCGTTTATTCCCGATGTCCCCCACTATTTGTCCACCACTGGTGGACATCGAGAAAAAAAGTTGCAATGTCCACCAGTGGGGGACAGCGCTACTGAAATCTTCCCGTTGGGCCCTACTGGTGGACACTGAGAAGAAATGAGTTGCTCTGTCCCTCAGTGGTGGACATCGAAACCAAAAAAGTTCCGTTGTCCCCCACTATTTGTTTTGTTTTCGTGATTATTAAAAAATATATTTTTTTAATTCGTATCAAATATAATTCTCAGTTTTTTAACATCCCACCTTTCCTATATAAGTAAACTTTTTCTATTTGTCGTGAACTAGATCCTGCAATTTCCGACATTATTACAGATAATAAGTGCAAAATAGTAACATTACCGACACAATAATTTCTGATAACATGAACATTGTGGGTACTTGGAAAATTAAAAATGACAAAACCGTTCCGATTAACGCACACTTCCTAGGGGCGTCAGTATAAATTAAGGATTGTTTTAAACTATAATAAAAATGCTTCAAAAATGTATGTATTATAATTATTAGTATAAGATTTACTTAAAATGTTTGTATTCATGAACACAAATATAATAGTGGAGGACAACGGAACTTTTTTGGTTTCGATGTCCACCACTGAGGGACAGAGCAACTCATTTCTTCTCAGTGTCCACCAGTAGGGCCCAACGGGAAGATTTCAGTAGCGCTGTCCCCCACTGGTGGACATTGCAACTTTTTTTCTCGATGTCCACCAGTGGTGGACAAATAGTGGGGGACATCGGGAATAAACGAACGAAACGTACGTTTTATCTGTCTAAATCACCATCATAAGTTGAATGAACTATAATTATTTATTTGTTTAACTTCTGATTTGGTTAGTGAATTGGCTATTTCGAAGAATTTACAAGGAGATTTAAATCAGAAGATAGCAATACTACAGTTCACACTAAAAAGAGAGGTAGGGCCGCAGAGAGCGAGATAGATATAAGTAGGTATTTGACTCAAGTTTTTGTTCCAACTCTGCCCTCCATTTTTATCTTTAGCTTCATGATCTACTCTAATCCTTTGTTGGAGACTGATGATGTATGACTGACCACAGATTAGAAACCTATGTTGCCGCTTGTATGGCGGATTTATAAAATACGGAAATTAGCCGAGTCAAGTAAAAAAAACAGAGGAGTGGGGAAGAAATTCATTAATTTTTCATCCCCACCCCACTGTTTTTTTGACTTGACTTGGCTAATTTCCGCGCAGTGTAAACGCAGCTTTACACTGCGCTAGTGTTGCCGAACTATCGATAGTTTTCATCTGAAAAAGCCTTATCTATCGATTGACCTCGACAGTATCGATGTTACGGTCAAAGTGATAAATGTGAAAATTATGAATAATCGCCGGTTATTATGAATAATCACCGCATGATTTGGTAAATGTGATTAATATGAGGTCATTTATGTGTGTATAAAACTAAATAGGCGGCTTAGGGGTGGCCCAAGGGCCACCCCCGCCGCACCTTAACCTATTTTTCACTTTAAAACAAAACATTATGTTATAGGCATCATGGAAAAGTAATATTATGCAAGAAACATTCCAAACTCATTATGCCAAATTAAAATAATATATGATATCAAAACGTTCAAAAGTTTGGCTGTACATGAGCACGTACACAAGATGTTGTTCTCTTTTATGAAATTTGTTAGTACTAAGGTTGAATTATTAAATAATCACTGTTAAATGTGATTAATTTATCACTTTTACCGCGACTGTCGGTAATTATTCATAATAACCGGTTATTATTAATAATTTTCAATTTATCACATTAACCGTAACATCGATATTTTCATTTCGACAGTCTAGAACAATCGATAGTATCGATAGCTTTTTATTCGAAAGCGACAATACTATCGATAGTTTATTCTTCACAAGCAACAATACTATTGATAGTATTGCACATATTCAATGGTATTGTCTCGTTTTGAGCTATCGACAGTATCGATAGTCTTGCGATAGTTTGGCTATCCATAGACTATCGATCGGCAACACTACACTGCGCGGCCAAGTCAATGTGAACACACACCGAACAGTGGGGTGGGGGTGGTGGGGATAAAAAATGACACACTTCGAATCGAAATTTCGAATATAAGTACTTCAACCATAACCTATGTACACTATCTCGCTCTCAGTGGGCAAACTCTCTTAAGTCTTAGTATGGTTACCATTTATTTATTTTTCTCAGGACGTCAAAGATTTATTTACAAGTTTATGTATAGTTGTTGCAATTCACAGTAGGCAAGTGAGCTTTAGATACATGTGTGTTGGCTCGCTACTGTTAGTTTTTCATAGTTTAGTTAGGCCTACTTAACTACGTGTAAATCAGCTTTAATTGCTTTCCATGAAGTGCTTTATATCAAAAAACATAAACAGACACGTGTCTAAAATTACATTCCCATTTCACAATTCCAACAAGGAGCCCTCAAACGTTACACAGGCATTGAACGCCTGTGTAACGTTTTTGGGGACTCAGATGTGTAATTTATTTTGTAGAAATAAAACACACTTCATATTAAAATAATTTATTACAACTTTTCTATAAAAAACCGGCCAAGTGCGAGTCGGACTCGCGCACCGAGGGTTCCGTACAAACCTGCAAGGTTTACAAAGTTCGTTCATTACGACAATCGAGTCATAACTATGTTTTTTTTTCACGGGTTAAAGGCAATTAGATCTAAGTATTTGATATGAATTTCAACTTGATAGCTCTACGCGTTCATGAGGAAAAAAGTAATAAGTTTATATTTATTAAAAAATATATATGTACCCTTTAGGTTTTGATTCCCTTGCGAGTACTTGCGAGTTTCAAAATATGCAGCTTAAATTGCTGTTTCTTTTGATTGCGTTGACATAGAAGTTTGATTTTGTTACAGCTTAAAGGTATTATAGACCTGAGTATTTGGTATGAATTTCAATTTGATACCTCTACGCGTTTATGAGGAAATGGGTAGTAAGTTTAAAATTATTAAAAAAATATATATTATGTGATGTAACTAAAAATTTATGGTTTTCGTAATTTTTCCTTTATCTATGCTATAAGACGTTGCTTCGTACCAAATTTCAAGATTCTGAGTTCACGGGAAGCACCCTGTAGGTTTTGATTCCCTTGCAAGTGTCGAAAATTTGCGGCATAAACGGCTGTATCTTTTGATTGCGTTGGCTTAGAAGTTTGATTTTTTCACAGCTTCAAGGGACAGTAGACCTGAGTAATTGATATAAATTTCAGCTTCATACCTCCACGCGTTCCTGAGAAAAAGGGTCTTGACAGACGGACGGACAGACGGACAACAAAGTGATCCTATAAGGGGTCCGTTTTTTCCTTTTGAGGTACGGAACCCTAAAAACTTCACACAAGAAACAAAGAACCAAAAAAATTAAGACAAAGATCTTTGAATAGTTTCTACATGAGGTAAAGTTATATATTTTCTTAAAAATTCGTAAGCTTTTGGTGAATAGGAATACAAAGTTAAAGCAAAGGCCTTCACTTCTTCACTATAACGAATGCCATGTAGTTTACTCTGTGGTTTTTTTAATTTCTTAGAGATATGAGCAAAACGCCCTTGGATAATATTTTCAATTTCTGATTGACGCAAATACTTTTTTAAAGATGCCAATAAGGAAGACATATCTCGATTTTTTTTAATTTGTCGCGCCAATTTTTGCTTTAAAATCCTTTTTTCCTTTTGAAGTATTTTTTCTCGAGCAGACTTTATTTCCACTTGGATGCCCTTGTCCATCTTCACAGGAACGTGGTACTCACTGCTGACCTAAGAAAACAAGAATACTTTGTAAAATTGGTTTTTGTTTTATACAGTGTGAGTCACGATAGTGTACATAATATAATGAAATTAGGTGAAACTAGACCTATTTTTATCGACAAAAAAGAGGTAAAAAAAAATCTTGAGTCTTTTTTTAATATTTTATAGAATTTTTTTTCTTCCAATTACTTATTGTAAAGAAAGCGTAATAACTTTTAAACTAAGCGGTATATCCTGATAAAATAAAAACAATGTTAATGCTAAATAACAGACGATACTAAAAAAAAACATAAAATACTCAGAAAATGCCAACAAATAATAAAAAATGATAATTTAAATCTTAAAAATCTATCTAGGCTGAGTTGCACCACCTAACTTTGACCATAACTTTAACGATAACCAGTGTTTTTTGTATGGAGTTTGATAGATTTTTGACGTTTGTCAAAGTTAAAGTAGGATGGTGCAACCCAGCCTTATTGTCGTAGTGACGGTTACCATACCGCGGTCGGCATGTATAGTTCCCAAATACTGAACTGTCCTATCCATGACATTGACAGTGGAGCGCCACCGTCAATACCGGATCGCTGGTTCCGATTTTTTCCATGTTGGAAACCATATTAGGCGGTTATCCGTCGCCGCGGTACGCGGGGCGACAGATTTAATCATTGTATGCAAGTACCTCAGTTTGTATAGAAAACACGCGCGGTACAACACACTGACAACGCGTATGCGCGCGGGATTTTTTATATGAAATCACCGCCGATACCCCTGATAACCGCCTTATAGTTGAACGATGGTAGCGCCCCCCTGTCATTGAGTTTGGTGGGAAAGTTCAGCGTGGGTCATCTACACTAAACATCAAATAAACCGGCGCACCTTCCGCGACGCGAACTTTCAAGATTTTCTTCTGACACAATCATGGTGCCCTAACAATATTGGTGTTATTTGAAAGCCCAATAAATATCCTTAAAGAGAAACACATTTAATTTCTTAATAAATGATTAACATAGTTGTACCATAAATGTGACTTGAAAAAAGACCTCACTTTGGGCTCACCTCTGGGATCAATTAGACCAATTTTTATGGTTATAAAACCAAATGATCTCACGTGTCCTCTTTAACAGATGGATTTTATAGCCATAAAAGTTGGCACAAGCGTAATTTCCAATTTTTTGATTAAGTGACTCTGGGTCCTTCTAAAGCAGGGATGTTATGGATATCCGTAACCTTAACCGAAACTTTCGGATATCCGAAATAAATAAATATCCGAAACCGTAACCGATTCAAAAGTTTCGGATAGTTTCGGATATAGGCAGTTTTTTTTTGTATAGCATTATGTAAAGCCATAACCGCCTGATTTATCTTTTATTGCCATCTAGTATAAATTTTTGGTTTTTTTTTTTACTTTTTATTTGATGTAAAGTGTGAATGAATCGTGTTGAACAACTATTGTAAATTGCATTCTAAAGCTAAGATATCCGTAACCGTAACCGAATCTTTCGGATATCCAAAATAAAAAAAAATATCCGTAACCGTAACCGGTATAATAATATTCTTATATCCGTAACCGTATCCATAACCGAAACTACATATCTATAACATCCTTCTTTAATGAAATGAAGTTTAGAGCTAGGCTTTTAAATGGTGCCAATATTGGTAGGAAATGGGGATGCATACGTTTGAAAGTGCTTGTATCGGGAGGTGCGATTTATTTAATGTCGAGTGTATAATAATTGTGCTGTGTGGGGACGGCCGTAAAAGAATACTTTTCCCCACCGCCAACAGGAGGCGTGTCGTAAGAGGCGACAAACTCCTGTAGCACCGGACGGGCAGCAGCGTCTGCGTGCGAAACCAAGCAAAAAAACTGCGATCGCCAACCCGCCTGCCAAGCGTGGCGATTAGGGCAAAACCCTCCAAATGGTGGCAAAAACAAAAAAACGGCCCCTAGTCCCCGGCGGCCCCACTATCCCGGACCACGGTAGCGGTCACGGTAACGGTGGGGCAAGGGGTGCGAAGAATCCCCGGGGGATGCCAGGCTACCAACACCGACGACCTCTGGCCCTGGCAACCTATAACGCTCGCACACTGCGTACAGACGTGAAGCTAATGGAACTCGAGGAAGAGTTGAGCAGGTTACGGTGGGATATCGTAGGATTATGTGAAGTCCGAAGAGAGGGGGAGGACACCATAATTCTTAAATCCGGAAACCTGCTCTATTTCCGGGAGGGCGACCAGCAGTCCCAGGGTGGTGTCGGGTTTATCGTCCACAAGTCCCTTGTCAACAACGTGGTCCAGATCGAGAGTGTTTCGGCGAGGGTAGTGTACCTGATACTCAGAATCACCAAACGGTATTCGCTGAAGGTCATACAGGTATACGCACCGACCACGGAACACCCCGACGACGAAGTGGAGACCATGTATGAGGATATTTCCAGAGCCATACATGGCTCCCGGTCCCATTTTACCGTTGTGATGGGGGACTTCAACGCGAAGCTAGGTAAACGAAGCGATAATGAGCCGAAAGTGGGGCAATTTGGGTACGGAGAGAGGAACGCACGTGGCCAACTGCTGGCTGGCTTTATGGAGAGGGAGGGCCTCTTTATGATGAACTCCTTCTTCAGAAAGCCAAAACAGCGAAAGTGGACATGGCTGCATCCCAATGGCGCTACAAAAAATGAGATAGACTTCATCTTGTCGACGAAGAAGCATATATTCAATGATGTCTCTGTGATCAATTCGGTCAAAACAGGAAGCGATCACCGAATGGTAAGAGGCACATTGAATATCAGACCCAAGCTCGAGAGATGTCGACTGATGAAGTCTACGCTCCGCCCAGCGCCCATCCAACTCCAAAACCCCGAAAGCTTTCAGCTCGAGTTGCAAAATCGTTTCGAATGCCTAGGAGACTGCGAAAATGTGGACAAATACAATGACAGGTTCGTGGAAATTGTCCAAACGACTGGGTCTAAGTTCTTTAAAACCCGTCGTTCAAAAGGAACCAAAAAGATCTCTGACCTCACCAATCAACTCATGGAAGAGAGACGGAACTTGGTTCTGCAGTCCTCTGAAGATGCTGCTCAGTATCGGCGCCTTAACAGACAGATCTCCAAGTCTTTGACTCGCGACCTACGCCAATTTAATACAGACCGTATTAAAGAGGCGATTGAGCGAAACAAGGGCTCTAAAGTGTTCGCAAGAGATCTGTCTGTTGGCCAAAGTCAACTGACCAAGCTGAAAACAGAGGATGGCAGAGCCATTTCGTCGGGGCCGGAGATTTTGGAAGAGGTCGAGAAGTTCTACGGACAATTATACACGAGTGTACGTGCACCTGTCACAAATCTAGCCGAAGACCCAAGAGCTAGACTGACCCGACACTATACCGAAGATATCCCGGACGTCAGTCTGTACGAGATTAGAATGGCTCTCAAATAGCTGAAGAACAACAAGGCACCGGGTGATGATGGAATCACGGCTGAGCTTTTGAAGGCAGGCGGAACGCCGGTACTGAGGGCTCTTCAGAAGCTGTTCAATTCCGTCATCCTCGAAGGAAAAACGCCTACGACATGGCACAGAAGTGTGGTGGTACTCTTCTTCAAAAAAGGTGACAAAACCTTATTGAAGAATTATAGACCCATCTCACTTCTGAGCCATGTCTACAAGCTGTTTTCAAGAGTCATTACGAATCGTCTCGCTCGCAGGCTCGACGACTTCCAGCCTCCCGAACAAGCCGGTTTCCGAAAAGGCTTTAGTACCATAGACCACATACATACGCTAAGGCAGATTATACAGAAGACCGAGGAGTATAATCAACCACTTTGCCTGGCGTTTGTGGATTATGAGAAAGCCTTCGATTCGGTCGAGACCTGGGCAGTGCTACAGTCTCTCCAAAGGTGCCAAATTGACTATCGATATATCGAAGTGTTGAGGGGTTTGTACAAAAACGCCACAATGTCGGTCCGCCTCCAGGATCGGGACTCGAAACCTATCCAGTTGCAGCGAGGGGTAAGACAGGGAGACGTCATATCTCCAAAACTGTTTACCACCGCCCTGGAAGATGTCTTCAAGCTTCTGGACTGGAACGGATTTGGCATAAATATCAACGGCGAGTACATCACCCACCTTCGATTCGCGGACGATATCGTAGTCATGGCTGAGACCTTGGAGGATCTAGGCACAATGCTCGATGGCCTCAGTAGAGCCTCTCAACAAGTGGGCCTCAGAATGAACATGGACAAGACAAAAATCATGTCTAATGTCCGTGTTGCACCCACTCCTCTGAAGGTTGGAGACTCTACACTCGAAGTTGTCGACAATTATGTATACCTGGGACAAACAGTCCAGTTAGGTAGGTCCAACTTCGAGAAAGAGGTCAATCGTCGAATCCAACTCGGATGGGCAGCGTTCGGGAAGCTTCGCCATATACTCATGTCCGAAATACCGCAGTGTCTCAAGACGAAAGTCTTCGAGCAGTGTGTGTTGCCAGTGTTGACATATGGATCCGAAACGTGGTCGCTTACTATGGGCCTCATAAGAAGGCTCAAGGTCACCCAAAGGGCGATGGAGCGGGCTATGCTCGGAGTTTCCCTGCGTGATCGAATCAGAAATGAGGAGATCCGTAGGAGAACCAAAGTAACCGACATAGCTCGCAGAATTGCTAAAATCAAGTGGCAGTGGGCGGGGCACATAGCTCGTAGAGACGATGGCCGTTGGGGCAGGAAAGTTCTCGAGTGGCGACCACGGGCTGGAAAACGTAGCGTGGGCAGGCCTCCTACTAGGTGGACCGACGATCTGGTAAAGGTCGCGGGAAGAGCCTGGATGCGGGCAGCGCAGGACCGTTCATTGTGGAAAACCTTGGGGGAGGCCTTTGTCCAGCAGTGGACGTCATTTGGCTGAAACGTAACGTAACGTATAATAATTAGAGATGAAACGGATATCCGGTAACTATCCGGTAGGCCGGATATCCGGCCTAAATTTACTATCCGGCCGGATACCGGATAGTAACTCACTATCCGGCCGGATACCGGATATTAAAAAACTACAATAATTTCCTATTAATAAAATGAAATACATTAATCTTTGAGGTAAACATCAATATAATGGCTTATACGGCTTTTATTTAAAGTCCAAAAGTTACAAAAAGCCACATTAAGGCCTTTAAAAAATCTAATTTCTTTTTCTGGGCTATTCACTCTAATGACGAATACATAAATACTAGCCGTTCGCGCTAAGTTTGCCGGTCCGTGGAATGCGCGTTTCCCCCCTCCCAACCGCGATTAATCGCAATTAGTTGGTGATTAACGCAATTAATGTGTCTTATTTTACGCAAAAACACAATTTTTATCAATAATAATATATAAAAAATATTTTAAATATAACATAAGTTTGATAAAGTTATAGACGATTCCCGGACGATTCGAGTGACGTCATATCGCCAGCGGCAAAGTTAAACGAACGGATAGTAGTAAATATCTGTTAAGTCCAAATATTGCCAAATAAAATAGGCAATCTTTTTTTCACTGATGCATGGTCTGATGTCATGATGCAGTTCAGTCAGATTACGCAGCAAGTAATCTAATTTAATTTTCGCTATTCAATCACACACTCACGATGGCAACCGAAATCGCCCGAATTGATCTGCCCCATAGACAAGTTGCAAAATCGGACATTCTATTCGGACTGATTCGATTTTCGAAAAGTGTGACTAGTCTACTAATAGACCCACTGATCGCGTCCGAAGCACCTGTGCGGCGCTAAACTCGTCACGACATGCAACGAGACAATGGGCCAACTATCCGGCCGCCGGATATCCGGTATCCGGTATCCGGCCAAACAACTATCCGTTTCATCTCTAATAAATAAAATTATCGTAAGTAATACTAATTACACATAAAAAGTATTTATTAACATTAATTTACAAAAGGAAAGGGGAAACTTACAGGTGACTTCCTTTCACAAATGCCAGAACTAGTGCTTGGTAGTATATACACAGCAGCTATTGGCACCTTAGACTCGTCATGTTCCATAAGTGGAGAATTTCTTTCACAAATGCCGGAACTAGTCCTTGGTACGGTCACATCAGCTATTTGCACCATAGACTCGTCATCTAATAAACTTTCTGTCTGAAAAGTATAATAGGAATAAGAAAAAATGCCATATTTACATACTTGTTTATGATAATTAAAATTATGTTCACTTTTTACCTTGCCTGGTGCTTGTGTTTCTTGATTTGTTACTATAGTAGGAACTGCTGTTTGTTTTAGTCGCCTGGTTGTTGAATCATAATCTGATTCTTGAAAATGCAAATTGCAAATCCTTGCACTTTTATAAAACTTCGCTTTCAATGGTATAATGGATAACCACAAATTTCTCCGAGTGCTATTGTTAGGAAATCTAAAATAAAACATAATTATGTACTTAAATGTATATTATAAATAAAATGTACAAAAATTCCTTGTAAAACTATAAAAAAAAGTCTTAATAATTATGTGTATGTGTATAAAAGAGTAATGCTGCTATTTCTTCTTCTTCTTCTTTTATTTTGGCGACGGCTTGGTTTTGAGAACCATGCTATAGTTCCAAAATACTGAACTGTCCTATGCATGACATTGACAGTGGGGCGCCACCGTCAATACCGGATCGCTGGTTCCGATTTTTTCCATGTTGGAAACCATAATAGTTGAACGATGGTAGCGCCCCCCTGTCATTGAGTTTGGTGGGACAGTTCAGCGTGGGTCATCTATATTTCAATCTCAATCCAAATCTGTCAGTCAACTGTCAAATTTTAATTTGTTTTTGGTCAAGATATCCTCGGTTTTCGATATCATTGGGTTTTCGATATTTTTGTTTTAGGTGTCTTCGAAAAAATTGTGGATATTTGATCGAAAACAGATTTTACATAACAGTTGACAGACGGATTTGGATAGGAATTGAATATAGTAAACGGCCATAGCAAACACATTATACAAAATTGCTACGTAAGGTCCCACAGAAAGTCCCAGATATATCCTCAATAATAAGGTCTTACTATTTCAAAATGTCTCATAGAAACAAAAAATATAAAGGACATCATCCACGTTTCATATATTTTTGGTCAAAAATCAAAAGTGCCGGCCAACAAAAAAAAGTGCTGTATTCTGACAGAATACATCTGCCTTAGCATTTGTTACTATCGCACCAAAGCCGTAGCTCCACTGTGCGTCGAGTATTTGAGATCTAAAAGTCATCGACTATTCATACATTTTTTGTTCAAAATCAAAAGTGTCGGCCAATAAAAAAAAAAAGTGCTATATTCTGACAGAATACGTCTGTCTTAGCATTTGTTACTATGGCACCAAAGCTGTAGCACCACTGTGCGTTGAGTATTTGAGATCTAAAATTCATCGACGATTCATACATTTTTTGTTCAAAATCAAAAATGTCGGCCAATAAAAAAAAAAGTGCTGTATTCTGACAGAATACGTCCGCCTTAGCATTTGTTACTATGACCACGCCTGTTCATCTCCGCGAGTTTACATCGAAAACAAAACACGCACGATGGCCCACCTACAGGATACTATTCGACAAGGCCTCACATACGAGCGAACATTGACTCACGCACGCGTATTCTTGTGTATGATGGAAAAAATAAAGAAAATGGTGTACTAAGTAACTAAATACTGTGCAGTATTTAACTGCCTAAATAATAATAAAAACATAGAATACCTATACTTTTTTAAGTTGCCTCAAGACACTGAGAGGTAAATAAGTAGTTAATATTATTTATGATAGTTCATGCTAAATCATGTATTTCCTCCGCCATTTTCCGCAGTTTGGCACCTCACGTCACATCATTTTACCGAAGTCAGCCCTATAGCTTCGGCGCAGTGCCGATCACTAAATTACACCATATTGTTAATGAAATTGAGCATATTTTTTTTAAATACCTTCGCGAAGTAAACCTGTACATAGTACTTATTATTATTCTGTGGTACTGCAGTCTTTTGGTTTATTCCACTTTATTCACCTGTAGGCCTAAGATGCGCGCCGCGATAAGCGGTTATCATGCCATTTTATCGATTTTGCCCATACATTTTGACGTCGATAAAAGTTATCACGGCGCGCATCTTAGGCCTACTGGGCGATATCACTTGTAGGCCTAGGATGCGTGCTTGACTCTTGAGACAGGCTAAATTACACCATATTGTTAATGACATTGAGCATACATTTTTTTAAATACCTTCGCGAAGTAAAACTTCTGTACGTAGTACTTATTATTATTCTGTGCTATGACACCAAGACTGTAGCACCACTGTGCGTCGTAGTATTTGAGATCAAAGTCAGTCGTTTCAGTGGTGCTACAGCTTTGGTGCCATAGTAATAAATGCTAAGGCGGTCGTATTCTATCAGAATACAGCACTTTTATTTTTTGGCCGGCACTTTTGATTTTGGACCAAAATGGATGATGTCCTTTGCTCAGTCAATGAAACTCAATGTAATCTTTTTTTTCTTGACATAGGTATCATCAAATAATAAGTTTGAGTACTGGTAAAACGTTTTAGAAAGGAATTACTGTGGAACTTAGATTAATATTAATCTAAGTTGTGGAAATACGTAAGAAATAATGTTTACAATGATCCAATGTCAGAAATCACGAAATAAACACTTACGCGTGGAATTTTAAGTCACTTCCGGGACACCACGTACTACCACAACCACGCACTACACAATTATGCACCATTTCTTGAGATACAACAATGATTGAAAAATCAAACGAAATGAACAGCTCAGTAAACAACCTAATAACCTATATTACAGTGTTGTTCCTGACAAATTTAGGGTTGCCGTATTCTAATTCTAAAATTGCCGGATTTTTAAGGAAAACTAAGAAAATTGCCGTATTATATAAAATGTTTAATTGGAAGGTTTAAATTTAAAAAAATACAAGTGATGTATTATGTGCTATGCGTATACTACTTTGAAACTTACTTATTTTATTCTTCACTTTTTAAGGTTTTGAATAATTTAGTCCAAGAACCTACCCGAATAAAAGTGAAGAATCTATCAAAATGGGGAAATAACGATTTTAGACATTAAAATCTCGGATATAAGGTTGCATTTTTGGCGTTTCTTTTCGTTCGTTTTTGCGTTCCATTAGACGAAATATTTATTTTTTGTATACTAAAACTCATGAAAAACTCATAAAACTACTTTACTCAATTGCCGTATATTTTGATACGGTAATCAAAGTGCTGCCGTATGCCGTATTTATGGTGCCTAAGATGCCTGAATGCCGTATATTACGGCAATTGCCGTATCAAGAACAACACTGCTATATTATGACAGAATAGGAAACGAGTACTTTTTTTTTTTTTTCAATCCCTTCCTGGCCTGGAAATTTGTACCATTGGCCGAATACTTGTAAGTTGTCAATATTATTTCATGTCGTTATAGTTCCAAAATACTGAACTGTCCTATCGATGACATTGACAGCGGGGCGCCACCGTCAATACCAAATCGCTGGTTCCGATTTTTGCCATGTTGGAAACCATAAAGTTGAACGATGGTAGCGCCCCCCTGTCATTGAGTTTGGCGGGACAGTTCAGCGTGGGTAATAAAATAAAACGACCCTACAGTGTTGCCAGTCGGGTCTTGTCTTGAAATTTTGACCATTCCATGAAGACCGAAAAGTGACCGGTCGTATAAAATCGTTTCATGGATTTGCGTTTTATTATCAAAAAACATTCGCTAAAACTCATTGTCTTTAACAAATAATAAATCAAATTCATGTTTATTATGCAGTTTATGACATAATTTTTAAATTGTCACTATTAATATTTTTTACTGAATAACCTGTAAAAGTTAATTCTACAATTTCTGAAAAATCACCTTAAAGTAACCTTTTCATTAGTGTAACCTAAAAGTAACCAATGCAGTTCAAAAGTAACCTAAAAGGTTACAAAAGTAACCTTCTGGCAACACTGCGACACTATAGATGACCCACGCTGAACTGTCCCACCAAACTCAATGACAGGGGGGCGCTACCATCGTTCAACTATATGGTTTCCAACATGGCAAAAATCTGAACCAGCGATCCGGTATAGTTCCAAAATACTGGACTGTCCTGTCGATGACATTGACAGTGGGGCGCCACCGTCAATACCGAATCGCTGGTTCAGATTTTTGCCATGTTGCAAACCATATAGTTGAACGATAGTAGCGCCCCCCTGTCATTGAGTTTGGTGGGACAGTTCAGCGTGGGTCATCTATATTGACGGTGGCGCCCCACTGTCAATGTCATCGACAGGACAGTCCAGTATTTTGGAACTATACCTAGTATTGGTTGAACGTTCAAATTCAAATTGTTTACATAAACTGGTATAGTTCCAAAATACTGGACTGTCCTGTCGATGACATTGACAGTGGGGCGCCACCGTCAATACCGGATCGCTGGTTCAGATTTTTGCCATGTTGGAAACCATATAGTTGAACGATGGTAGCGCCCCCCTGTCATTGAGTTTGGTGGGACAGTTCAGCTTGGGTCATCTATACCGAGCTAGATTGTCCGGTAGGTGCATGAAGCTACAGATAAAAATGGAGGCCACACTCCGAATACCTACTTGAAGCACAAACTAAGTATCACTATCTCGCTCTCTGTGGGCAGACTCGCTCTTTCTAAATAAACAAAAAATATAAAATTGCTCAAATTCAATGAAACCAATGTAAAATCTTTATTTCTTGACAAAGGTATCATTAAAAATGATAAGTGTAATTACTGGTAAAACGTTTTAGGAAGAAATTACTGTAAAAAATGTGAAAAATGTTTACAATGATCCAATGTCGGAAATCACGAAATAAACACTTACGCGTGGAATCTTATGTCACTTCCAAGACACCACGTACTACCGCAACCACGCACTACAAAATTTTGCACCAATTCTTGTGATAAAACAATGATTATTTCCTGTAAACAATCTCAAACGAAATTAACTGCTTAATAAACAAAATAGTAAACAACCGCCATGATGGGCCGGATTGGGTCGATGTTGCCACATGGTACCGATTACCCAGGAATTGAGATTGTAATTCCCTGATTCGCCAACACATTAAGCCTAAATGGCCGACAATTTTGTGATTTTTTATTTATCTAGGTAATCTTAGTTTCAAATATTAATTATTTATTTGTTTAACTTCTGATTTGGTTAGTGAATTGGCTATTTCGAAGAATTTACAAGGAGATTTAAATCAGAAGATAGCAATACTACAGTTCACACTAAAAAGAGAGGTAGGGCCGCAGAGAGCGAGATAGATATAAGTAGGTATTTGACTCAAGTTTTTGTTCCAACTCTGCCCTCCATTTTTATCTTTAGCTTCATCGGTAGGTGGCGCTGAATACAAAATGGCGTCTTTTTTTAGCCGCCTACAGATTAAATATACCTGTCATACTTTTTTATGATCCGTTCCTTTTCATGTATTGCGGTTAAAAATAAAACTATTGAAGTATCAAATGAAACTTTATTGATGAAACATAACATGAAATATTTTTTTAAGAAAATCAATAAGCAATAACATTATTGGATTTTAAAAGATTACAGTTACTGTTGTAATTACAGTACATTGTTTTATTCATATTGTGCACGACGGACGGCCTCCGAATAGAAAACGTAAAATAGCTGTAAATAATTGTTTCGTTTTTGTTTCATAGTTATCATTTTTTATTTTGTTTTATAAAGTTTGTATAGTTTAAATTTCGATAATTTCGTAATACAGTCCACTTTCTCTTAGTTGGTTCTCAGTTAGTAATGTGTCAAGTCCTTAATTATTAATTAATAGGCGTATGTGGGATGTTGGAGATGTATAAATCATAGTTTATTTTAGAAAACCGTAAAAATGTATAATTTGATAGCCCTTTGTTTTATGTATATCGATTAAACATGTAATTTCGCATAGTTATGTATGTCGAATCGTATTTGTAATATGTAAATTAGGGGGATAAATATGTATAGATTTAAATAGTAATTTACTTTTAAGTAATACTAATCGTAATTAGCCATAAAGGCACTGAATGTAAAATAGTGTGGCCAAATGAGCCCTATTTCGTGTACAAATTCTTAATTTGTAATTAACCCTGTACCTGTGTACCTTTATTTACCTGTCTAAAGATAAGAGATAGTTTACCTGAAAATAAATAACATAGATTCCAAAGAATAGTGGAAGAGCTAATTAGATTCCGATAAGAAATAGGTCAAGGTCGTAATGAAAAAATAGGACACCGAATAGATAAAAAACAGGCTCTCTATACGGTATTGCCGCCCAGGGGGGTCTAAATTAGAAAGAGAGGGCAATAGATTTGCTGTCTCATTAGAGCGTGAGGCAACGAGGTTTTCTCACACTAATGAAAGTGAATAAATATCGGGATGCCATCCGGGCACCGACAGTTCCGCGTTTTCTCCTCAACAAGCTACAACACCAAGCTCTCTCCACTGCTCCGAGGAACCGGTCACAGACTCAACCACAACAGAGTTATTATTTCTGCGCTCCCCGCCCCCTTCGTCTCGCTCTCCCGCTCGCTCGCGCTGCACCCCGCATCGCGGCGCCGTGTCGGCCGTACGGTATCAAGGGTCCGCACAGGGTTGCAACCCCATACCGTCCGACACACATATAAAATGTGGCTTATGACTTATGGTAAAATAGTTTAATGGTCTCCATAAATTTACACATTCACTCTCATGTTAGTTCTGTCCAATCCAATAGCCACTGTAAGCAGGCCAGATCTACACCTTTCTCACCACCTGTAAAATAAATACAACGTCTTCCTTTTGATATCCTATAACTCTAGGGTATTAATACGACCACATCATAATACGATCGAATGGCATATTTAACATTTTTCAATTCATTAATTTTTTTCATTTAAATTTTTCATACAAATTAATTCGCCAAAACCACGACTAAAGCCTGGTCCGTGAGCACCATGAAGCTATAGATAAAAATGGAGGCCACACTCCGAATACCTACTTGATGACATAGTGATGCACAACCTATGTATCACTATCTCGCTCTCTGAAGCTAAAGATAAAAATGGAGGCCACCCTTGGAACAAAAACTTGAGTCAAATACCTACTTATCTCTATCTCGCTCTCTGTGGGCCAACCTTTATTTTTAGTGTGGACTGTAGTATTGCTATCTCCTTATTTAAATCTCCTAGTAAATTCTTCGAAATAGCCAATTCACTAACCGAATCAGAAGTTAAACAAATAAATAATTAAATATTTGAACTACGATTACCTAGGTAAATTAAAAATAACAAAATTGTCGGCCGTTTAGGCTTAATGAGTTGGCGAATCAGGGAATTACAATCCCAATTCCTGAGGAATCGGCACCATGTGGCAACATGCATCGGCCCAATCCGGCCCATCCATCATGGCGGTTGTTTACTATTTTGTTTACTATGCAGTTAATTTCGTTTGAGATTTTTTACAGGACCTAATCATTGTTTTATCACAAGAAATGGTGCAAAATTTTGTAGTACGTGGTTGCGGTAGTACGTGGTGTCCCGGAAGTGACTTAAGATTCCACGCGTAAGTGTTTATTTCGTGATTTCCGACACGAAACATTTTTCACAGTAATTCCTCCTAAAACGTTTTAGCAGTATTTATTACACTTATTATTTTAATGATACCTATGTTAAGAAATAAAGATTTAACATTGAGTTTCATTGACTTTGAGCAAATTTATATTTTTGTATATTTAGAAAGAGAGAATCTGCCCACAGAGAGCGAGATAGTGATACATAGGTTGTGCTTCAAGTAGGTATTCAAAGTGTGGCCTCAGTTTTATCTATAGCTTCATGTTGATTCCAGACACGCAAAAGACAACTATAAAAAAAGTAATTTCCTCTAGGGCCTGTCAAAAAAGTTTTATATTCTGTGACCGTCTGTCTTCCTTTAATGACATTACTTGCTCCTAATGTATTACTTTTCTCTATGACTTGCTCAGTGATGACATGCTGCATGTGTGTGTGTGTTTGTTTCTCAGATTAATGTTTGTTTACATCATGTTTACATTTTTATCTAAATAGATTAAGACTTACCTATATTTGCCTAAATTTAATTTCATAACAAATGGACGAAGCGCGCTGTCGGGCTCGGCATGCTACCAGTCGCAAATGTGCCGCAGTGACGAAACGGATAGTGTGTTCTGTGTTGTCTAAAAACAGTAACCGTGCCATCTAATAATATGGCATGTAGAAAATATTGTGCTGTCTTTGGTTGCATGAATTCCTCATTATCGCACCCAGAAACAACTTTTTTTAAATTACCTGGAAACACCGAAAGGTAAGGCTAAGAAATCACTTTCAGTTTTAGGTATTTATATATACTTCAATGCCAAAATTTTAACATTAGGCGAACTTAATGCCATAAGGCATTCTCATTCAGTTTACCTTCGGGTTATGCAGAAAAATTAGTTTGGCAACGGCAAAACAAATATGCTACATAATACAGTGTGAGTCACGTTAAAGTGTACATATGAAAATAGATGAAACTAGACCTGTTTTTATCGACAAAAAAGAGGTCAAAAAATTTTTGAGATTTTTTTTTAATTTTTTATAGAATTTTTTTTCTTCCAATTACTTATTGTAAAGAAAACGTAATAACTTTTAAACTAAGCTGTAGATCCTGATAAAATAAAAACAGTAATAATGCTAAATAACAGGCGATATTAAAAAAATACATAAAATACACAAAAAAGGCCAACAAATAATAAAAAATGATACTTTTTGAAAAAAATCTGCTGAAAAATTCGTGTTTTTTTGGTTATTTGATAAATTTCTCCAAAAAATGCCCCTATAACCGGTAGTTTTTATTACTTTTTATTGTTCTCTATCGTATTATCTTTGTAAAACCAAAAATCGCATGTCTCTATCCCTATCACAACATTTGCTATGATCGTTTGAACTAAGCCTCTCCGGGCGCTTGACCAATTTTTAAGTGACCTCTATGAAAACAAAATGCCTGTTATGCGTTACCATAGGGGTCACTTAAAAATTTGGGAATTTCCCTAGGATCCCATCATCAGACCCTGACTTGGTGACAGTAGTGTTCTAGCTTCAAAAGTAACGAATTTCCAAACAAACTTTCATCCCTTAATTTTATTACTCCCTTTTTAGAAACTTTAAATGACATTTTTATTTCTGGCTTATCAAAAGCCTAAAAGTTTCAAGATTCTAATTCTAATTCCTTCATTTAACCTTTCATCCCTCTTTTAACCCCTTACAACCTCTTTTTCGCATTAAAAATAGCTTATGTCCTTTCTCAGACTCTGGACTGTCTGTGTTCCAAATTTCATTCAAATCGGTTCATACAACCATCCATCCCCCTTTTCAACCCCTTACATCCCCTTTCTAGCAATAAAAAGTAGCCTCCGTCCTTTCTCAGGCTCTAGACCAGTGGTTCCCAAACTTATTTTGTCTACTGCCCACTTTGAGAATAAATTCTTTTTAGCGCCCCCATTTGTAGTCGAGAGTCGAGTGCTCCTAGTAAATAATGCCTCCCAAGCCTCTACACAACGTCCCGATTTTTTTTCTGGGTCTCTTACCGCCCCCCTTTAAGCCTGCAGCGCCCACAAGGGGGCGTTATCGCCCACTTTGGGAAAGACTGCTCTAGACCCTGTGTACACAATTTAATTCAAACCATGTTCATGCAACCTTTCATCCCCCCTTTTTTTTCTCAACCCCTTACAACCTTAGAAATAAAAAGTAGCCTATGTCCTTTCTCAGGCTCTAGATTATCTGTGCACCAAATTTCATTCAAATCGGTTCATACAACCATCCATCCCCCTTTTCAACCCCTTACAACCCCTTTTTAGCAATAAAAAGTAGGCTATGTCATTTCTCTGGCTCTAGACTATCTGTGTACCAAATTTCATTCAAATCGGTTCAGTAGTTTTTACGTGAAAGCAAGTACTTTCATATAACCTTTCATCCCCCTTTTAACCCCTTAAAACCCCTTTTTTGCAATAAAAAGTAGCCTATGTCCTTTCTCAGGCTCTAGTGTACCAAATTTCATTCAAATCGGTTCAGTAGTTATGACGTGAAAGAGAGACAGACAGACAGACAGAGTTACTTTCCCATTTATAATAGTAGTATTATAGTATTATAAGTATTATTAGTATAGATTCAACATAATATTTTTTAATTCTGATAAAAACTGCCGCGCGCCGCCGCCGACACACCGTTGGACGGTTGTTTAGCGCGTATTACTGGTTTTTTTTTATGGGGACACCACTTATTTTATTTTTGATTTAACTTTATTTTTATATTTCTATTATACTATGTATAGCAAATATAATAATACATAATTATATTGGGATAGTTTTAAAGATCTGCTTGTAACGGTTCCAAAAAAAAATATGGGGACCCCCCTATTTTTTAACTTTTTTTTATTTTTTCCTACGCTTACACACACTTACCGAGCTGGATTCCAAATTTCATCCTTCTAGGTCATCTGGAAGAAGGTTAGAATTAGGTACTATGAGTCAGTCAGTCAATACCAAAATTCACGACTTTTTGACCTTCATCTTTATAACCGTTTGAGCTAGCTTCATGAAATTTGGGCTTCTAGGTGTCCTTATAATTTAAACATGTAGTTTTATGTGTTTATGTTAAAGATGTTTTGAGTTAGAGAAGGGTCAAAAGTGGCACCAAATGGTTCGTGTAATATTACACTCGGCGCTGGCTAGCCAGTTCCTTTGCTTGAACTTGGCTTGACACGCTACCGCGTGTTTATATGAATAGAAGACAACAAATTGCGCTACCTACGCTTTATCTCGGACCATCTTGGACCAGTGCGAACGCGAATGCCGTCTGCTTGACACGTGTATGTGAAAGCAAACATGACTTTGTAGCCTTGTGACACCCGTATTCACAAACATTACTATGAGGAGACCTCATAGTGCGCGTGGACACATAGGTTCCGGAAAACCTAGGTAGACAATACTTGAGTGGCGGAGTGACACACACGAACCAATCACAGAGCTCTATTCAACGCTGTGCGTTCGACTTCGCTGCTTTACATAAGCAAGCATCGTTTGTGAAATGTGATCACGGGTGTCTTGTAACAAACAAGTAGGTATTTTTACAATTAGTAGACCGGCTGGTGGCGGCCTGCATCCAGCGCCTTCCTGTTAAAGCCTGGTCCGTGAGCACGTAGAATTTTGTCCAATGACCCCTAGCTACCCATCCTTATCGCTCGCGCGTAATTATGTCGCTGTCGCGCTCGCACACTCACTGCGGGCGCCCGTCGCACAGTCGCGACAGCAATATAATTACGCGCGAGCGATAAGGATGGGTAGCTTGGGGTCATTGGACAAAATTCTACGTGCTCACGGACCAGGCTTTATAAGGTTTTTTTTTTTCAGATGTCATCAATGGTTGCAACTGATCCATCGAGATGATTTGAAAGACAAATCTAACTTTGCTTCCTACCGCGTTTGTGAAAAACATTTTAATGTGGAGGATATACTACAATCGTCAAACCGAAAACTTTTAAAAAAGAATGCCCTGCCTTTGTTGATGCTGCCAAACTTAGTCAGTACTGTCCCAGAAGATTCTCTAAAAGAAGACAAAGAAACTCAAACTGCTCCGTTGGAAAGAAAGGAAAATTTTACACAGACTAAAAAGGCAACGAATAAAACTTTTGCTCAAACCTCAAAGAGTCTCTCTAGTAACACTCCAAGGATAATGAAATTGAAGGCTGAACTCCGGCAATGCAAAAAGAAAATAAAATTACTCGAAACTGAAAATAAAAAACAAAAAGCTGAAGAAAATACTTTCCATCGACTTTGCGATAAATTTTTGACCGACAAACTGGCTCTCCTGATAAAAGCACAAAGTAAACTAAAACAACATGGAAAAGGAAATCGATACGATGAGGACTACATCATTTACTGCTTAAATTTATACCACATCAGCCCACAAGCATACGAGTTTTTGCAAAGTGCGTTATGTCTTCCCTGTCCTTCGACATTGTACAATCAACAGCAACGTCACAAAATAGACTCACTGCCGATGGGGCAATAAAAACTTGGGACTGCGACAGCGCTTACGTATCTCATTCATATACAGTATACACTATACAGGTCTTATGGGGAGGCGTAGTGTTGCAAGTGTATCGTTTATTTAATTGTTAATACTATAAGTAGTTAATACCTACTATTATATATAGAAATAATGGAATAAGTAATAAATAAATATTTAATAAATACGTCATTTTATTAATTAATTTAATAACGAATACTATAAAAGGTGTGAAGTCTCGGCTGACAAGCTTGAGGTGCAGGGTCCAAATAAGAAGGCCAGGGTGTAGCAAAAAGTGTACTTTTACTTCGCAGTACCAGCGTATTATACAAAAATAGTGCGTGCGTGAAAAACATTTTAATGTTTTTAACAAAAAATATTGATTGATTGATAAATGCGATATTGTTACAATACTTATTATCCTAAAATAAATACACACACCTGCACATTTAGAAGAACGCAAAACAGGAGCTATGCGGAAAACCAGCGCAATTACCCTACTAGGGCTAGCAGAAAAAAAAGCAAAAAAAATTGGGCAAAGTAAAAGTTGTCTTTCAGCAATCATTTCCAAGATTCCATTTCTACTTGTCCTCAGTCTTACAGACGCAATTGTTTTGCGCATAATATGCAATACTCCTTATTACCTACTATTATGGTTCAGAGCACTTTATTCCAGGGTTTTGCTTTATTCTATTTCTTTCTGTAATGTACTAAAATTTTGATGACTATGAGCGTTAGATTTTTTACGTTTCTCAATTTTTTTGCAGTTTTAAATATACCCTGTATAAGGAGCTAGGAGGGACTGAGGGAGGTACTGGGTAACTAAAATCTATGCACTCTATTCTATGTAAAAAAGAAAACCAGTTAACTTTTTGTTTCTTTATTCTCATTTGATGGGTAGAAGCTTACATTATACGATAGATCTTGTACTCGTACTTTTTTTAAATATTTCAAAAATAGGCAAGTCACTAAGATAATAACTAATAAAACACCAACGATTCCTCCGATAATGATCCAAGTTTTGGGAGATTTTGAATCACTTGTCACTTTAGGTTGATCCTTAAACCAAAACAATTTATTTATTGTATTTAGGTATTATTATAAATTACTTACATTCATTCGTTATAAGGGTATAGGTAGTGTGTCTTAAATCCTATTGGGGTTTGTCTAGGCACTATTTAATTAATTATGTCCTACTTGGTTTAGTATCAAAACAAACAAACCCTTTATAATAAAATTATTTGTATTTATTTTACTTACTTGATTGGTAGGCTGGCAATTATTTTCATTCAAATAAATAATAGCAGGTACAATGCTTTGATTGTATTTAGTGCAATGATCATCCAAATCTTTTATGACACACTTAATCAGAAGCTCATATAACGCGCAATCTTTGTCAGTTTTCTGAAATAATAAAAATTCACCGTTTAATAATCCAAAAGTGCCTTTTTTGTAATACCAGTACAATAAAGCACCAAAATAAATTCCTACAAAAAATGGTTAAATCAGTTTTATGCGACTTGCAACTTTTACTGGAATAGGGCACTGTGCCTCTAGCACGAAAAACTTTCGATTTCGAAAACGCCATCAAGAGATTTAGTATGAAAACATAAACAGCGCCCTTGTGAACGTGACGTAAAGTGAACTTAGTATGAGAAATGGTAGCACAAAACTAATTTTGACAATCGAGATCGTCACATTATCGTAGAATTCGAAGTATCGAATTTTGTCGAAGACGCAAACGATTCGAAGACGAAAAATGTTCGTCCTAGAGGTACTGGATACACAATGCCCTAAACCAGGGTTTCTCAAGCTTTATTTCGTCGGGGCTCCCCGACAGTGGCGGCGTAGCATGGGTTGGCACCCGGGGCGATCACCCCCCTCCCCCCCGTCATAAGTCCTAAGGCACCCCCTGGTACCCCCCAGAATTTTGGGGTTTTGCCTACCGATTCGAAGATTGAAAGACAATCCCCCCCCCGTATCATGATATAGACCGCAGACTTGCCATGCAGATGCGCTAGTGAGTACTAATCTGCGCGACTTGTGTCACCCCCTGATGCTTGGCACCCGGGGCGGACCGCCCCCACCGCCCCCCCCTTACGCCGCTACTGCTCCCCGAACCAAAAAAATCGCTCAAGAGGGGCTTATTTTGATAAAGGGTTAATCTGGCACTGGTCACAAAATTGTTTTACTAACTATAGATCTTGTGCTACGCGGGTTGCTTAGGGATTTTTTGCAACTGCTCATAGCATGTCCCCCATGTATATCTACACATTGACCCGTCTCGACGTCTCTGGATGCTGTAACAGATTAAATCAATCAGCTTATTAAACTTTACAAGAGAGGATTTTAGGGCTCTTACACATGAACACGATACCACACGATACCTACGTCGTCGTCGCTTCTCGCTACGAATGCTACGAAGTAGCATCGCGCATGCAACACTCGTATCGTGGAAATCTACAACATTGTACTTATAACTCAATGTCGTCTGTCATCCTTCAATGCGACATGACACGTACCGAAATACGCCGTCTGGGACCTCCACCCCCAAGGTGGATCTACGTCCTTAAAAAGGTATGTAAAGCCTGGTCCGTGAGCACGTAGAATTTTGTCCAATGATCCCAAGCTACCCATCCTTTTCGCTCGCGCGTAATTATATTGCTGTCGCGACTGTGCGACGCGCGCCCGCAGTGAGTGTGCGAGCGCGACAGCAACATAATTACGCGCGAGCGATAAGGATAAATTCTACGTGCTCACAGACCAGGCTTTATATAGTAGGAAGGGCGCTGGATGCAGGCCGCCACCAGCCGGTCTAAATGGAAATTATTGGGGCAGGTCTATGTTTAGCAGTGGACATCCTGTGGCTGAAATGATAATCGAAGGAGGAGTGTAAGTATTATCGTGCTTGAGTAGTGAGTTTCTTCGATATAGATGACTAGCTTTACGCCCGCGGCTTCGCCCGCGTGGAATTTTGTCTGTCACAGAAAAACTTTATCGCGCGCGTCCCTGTTTCAAAAACCTAGACAAAAACTATCCTATGTCCTTTCCCGGGACTCAAACTATCTCAATGCCAAATTTCATCAAAATCGGTTCAGTGGTTTAGGCGTGAAAGCAAGACAGACAGACAGAGTTACTTTCGCATTTATAATATCAGTTCTATACTGATATTATAAATGCGACTCTTGACAGAAGGATAATCATAAAAGGGTTCCGGTTTTTCTCTTGAGGTGCGGAACCGTACAGGAAAGTATTTTTACAATGGTCAAATTAGCAGTGTAACTGTGTCATACCCAGTTCAAATCAAAAGGTTCACTCAACATAAAATATGAACTTATCATGGCGCTTTTGATGGTTGAGGATTCCGGGTGAAGCTCACTTTAATTTTGAATATCTCTTTCCATCAGGTGATTTTCGATGTTTCGAAACGAAAGACTTCCACTGCTGGACAAAGGCATCCCCCAAGGATTTCCACAAAGACCGGTCCTGCGCCGCTCGCTTTACTTACACTCTATAAACCTGCGAATTTTTTCACGTTGTCGCAACAAAATGACGCTGATTGGAGTTTTTTTAGAACACGGTGATATGTTTTTTATTACTTCCTGATCAAAATACTCTTCAATAAGACGCGAGTCATTACAGACCATTCCAGACCTGAAAAAAAAAGGTATACCTATACCTACATAAAAACTACATTGAATATTGAAGACTTATCTTGGCGGGAAAGATAAGTAAGGTATATAATTAATATTATGTTGTCTTGTTTCAATTTTTTCCATAGAGGATCTTTTCTGTTAATTTTCACGTCAAAATTATTATTTTAATTAAAATTAATTTTAATACGTACCCCGGAATATTGTATGGACGACGTAGAGCATAATTACTTAAGCACTTATATCTTTCGCTCTTTATCGTCTGTAAATATAGTTCAATTGTATTAATGTAATGTTATGGCAATGTAATGTTTTTAGGTCGCCAAATTTTTGGTTCTCCTAATTGTAAAATGACACACAAACTTATCATTGATTCCGTAAGGCTAGGCGCAGACTACCGACTTAGTTGGCCGATAGTTGGGCACGATTTTAATTTGTATGAAGAATCGGCCGGTACCAAATCAGTGTAATGTGCGCACTCTCAGCCACTCTCATACGTCATGTAAATACTGATTAACAGCCCGACTCAACTATAGGGCAAATAAAAGTCGGTAGTCTGCGCCTAGGCTAATTAATGAGGCCTAGCTAGCACAGACTGCCACAGACTCAGTTAAGACATGGTAGTTTTAAAATCATGGTTATCTTCTATCTTCTATTTAAATAAAAATGAATTGCTGTTCGTTAGTCTGATTAAAACTCGAGAACGGCTGGGCCGATTGAGCTGATTTTGGTTTTAAAATGTTTGTCGTAGTCCAGGATAAGTCTAAACGGTGAGCAAATAAGGAAAAATTGCGATGGCTTATTTATTGCCTTTAAGGCGGAACAGAGTTCGCCGGGTCAGCTAGTAAAAAATAATAATCGGAGGTAGACTTACTTTAATGTTATCTTTGCAATTGATTCGTCTACTATTAGTTGAATTTTTTCCATTAATAGGGCTGTCTGTAATAATAAAATGACTTGATTAAAAGATTTTACCCTATTGAACAGACGAAAGTACATCAATAGCTTATACAGTGGTATCTTATGCAGTCGTTGTGTTATTTAGCATAAATTTATACTTTTGACTGTACCTTGTAGCTACCTAGCTATTACCTTTAGCTAGCTATATTTTGCGTGAAATTTTGTCTGTCACAGAAAAAATTGTTTTAAAAACCGGGATACAAACTATCCTATATTCTTTCCCAGGACTCAAACTAGTTATCTCTATCAAAATCGGTTCAGTGGTTTAGACGTGAAAGCGACATAGACAAGCATTTCGCCCTAGGTTCACTATTCTATTATTACACACTCAGGACTCATGAAACGGCATTTCTTACACATGGCCCCTAGACTGTACAACAAAATACTTGCATCAAATTAATAAAGACATTACACAACTTGTTTCGGTAACGTTTAAAAAACGTATTATACATAGAATGGATACGACATTTTAGAAAAGTTACTCCAGACAATTTACTAAGTAGTTTCTCTTAGCACACTTACTTATTCACTTACACACAAAATCACATTTACACCATCACACACGTACATTTTTGTTTTGTTTTTCTATTTAAAAGTAAAGATAAAATTCACTCTAAACACTGATTTAGTCTACGAGTATGTTTTTGAGGAAGAGCCTGACTCTCGTTACACAGGTCAACCTTATACGAAAGCGGCACATACATTTTTGTAATTGTAAAGTGTTTATTTAATTTAATAAAAGTAAAGTAAAAAAGTATTTATAATATTGTAGTAGGGATCACAGATCACTGAGGTTCACGTTTGTGAAGTTAACTTAGTTCATTATTATTAGATATATCAGTCCACGATTGCACATAATATGTAGGATACAAACCAACACAAAATTAATATAAAAATTAGCAACACTAACCAACACACAAAGAGACTTGAATACTCATAAGTACGAGTAAAACTTCACAACGCCACATTTTAATTACCACGCTATCACACGGTATAACATTAAATGATACTATTTTCCTATTGTATAATTTATTTAAGTATTATTGAAATAAACGTCCCACCAAAAACATTTTCATGTAAAATGTTGCCAAGACGAGTCCATAAAATTAAATTATGGTTTGCATCGTGAAAAAGTTATCAGATCTCATGTAGAGCCAAGCTTCTAACTCTACTCGGCTCGACCTATCTTCACAAACTCTACACATTAGTCAAAATAATATTATGTGGCATAGACATTTTGCTATCATAACTATTGTTAATAATATACAGGGTGTCCCAAAAAGTAGTGTCAAGCCGAAGCCCAGAGGTAGAGCATCACTAGGGCTATCCGAATCCGAAATATGTTCCGCGATTTTTGATAGTTTACGAGATATGATTGTTTTACTGTGCTTAAGCACTTTTTTGTCATCAAAAAGTGTTAAAAGTGATATCTATTCGCGCCACAGTCATCTGTGATAGGGTACATGCCTGATTTTTTATTATTATTAGATGAATACTAGGCCTAGCTGATTCAGAAGTATTTACATCCATAACACGAATGTTAACTTAAATTCTGCAAGTTGTAAAAAAAAACTCTGAAAAGTCGCAGTGATTCTGGTAGCCCTAGTGATGCTCTACTTCTGGGCTTCAGCTTCTTCGTATCATCTTCATCTAGGCTTGTAGGTTGCGTGTCGCTTGGCTCGTCTTGGCGGGGGCCACTGCCGTGCCCCCAGATTAAGGAATAGTCAATATTATTTCCAATATTAAATAAGGATAGTACAGGCACACGAACAATAATAATAATTTTAGTGACGGACACATCAACCTAACTCATAATTTTCTGCCAAATTTTCCGCAATACATTCCTAACTTTACATACGTACGACCTACGAAAATTGAGAAATTATAACAAAAACAGCTATAGCTCTTATAGTTTCGGAAAAAAGTGCCTGTGACATACGGACGGACAGACAGACAAACATACATGACGAATCTAGGGTTCCGTTTTTTGCCATTTGGTTACGGAACCTTAAAAAAACCTAGGTACTGTGTATTTAAAAAATAGTCCACGTGCCTCAACTCTTGCTGTGCTGTGCTGTGCTGTGCGACCTATACAAACTGTTGAACTGTTTGAAAATGTCAATTAATTATTATTGCATTAAATTGTGATCATATATTTTTGTGGTTTTCCTAAAGAAAAATACTATTATAATATCATCATCATTTTAGGCACAGAACGTTCGTCCAACACTGATGACTGAACCGTCCCAGTTACATTGTCGAGGGCGCTGTTGGGACGCTGCGAATTTTCATACGCATTTTCCATATCCTTTTTGTCAAAACCTTTTTTTTCTTATGGCGTCTCTGGGATATTACGGACACAGGGACACAGAGTGACCTGCCCATCACGCGGATTCATAAAAACTTTCATTATTGTCTCTTATTGTCACTTGTCACTTTTCACTCTTTGTCATTCAAAATTTTAGTGATAAAAATAATTTAAATTAGTTACTTTTAAGATTTCAAAAAGATACCTTTGTATGGAAAAATGAATAAATCATACAGGGTACTACTTTTTAGGTAGTACTAGATATTACAAACAAGTAACCTAAGTCTTATTGCGATACAGATGGTGTCTTAGGTTTTCCTACATAAAAACACTACAAGGATGAGAGAGTAGTAGTCTCTAAGTCTTAAATTAATCCAGTGTACAGTAGGTATAGATGACACTGATGAAGTAACAACTGGACTACCTAGTAAATAAGGCTATAAATCTATGTGGTATAAATATGAATTACACAGAAGATACAACCCAATGTTGGGAACCTCCTGCTCTTAGCAATAGAAAAGTAAGTAACAAGGGCAAATGCAGCAATAATTGGCAATTGATAACTATCAAAAAATTATATAGACGCAAGAAAAGAAGCCGAATATCTCGTAGAGATGCTGGAGTCCAAAGTAAAAAAGAAAAAAGAATGAATGTAAAAACTAAAACTGAATGCTGCCCTAATACGATGTGTTCTAAATTAGTCAACACTAAACAGACTAAGTTTGATAAGAAGTCACTGATTAGTCTGTATCGACAAAGAAAGACTTGTAAAACTAACAAAAGGAGACTGTGTAAATGTCGATTTGAAGACAATCCTCAAATTAATGAAAACAATAGTGCAGATAAAAATAAGCAATTTGAAATGATACCCAAAAATAACAATACTTGTGAGAAGGGCCTGTGCCCAAAGGGAATAAAACTCAAAGACAAAAATTTCGCTTGCTCTTGCGAGATGAAAACGAAAACAGCGCCTCCTGTAAAATGTACAAATAAAAGTGGCCATAAAGATAATAAATTAGTTAGGAAAAACTCAGTAGTAAAAATAAAAGAAAAAGTTTCTGACATACTTCGAAAATGTTCTAAAAGGATCAAAATAAGATATGGTCGGAATGAAGCAGGTAACTTTAACAAAACCGATGAACAAAGCGTCTGTAAAAACCAAAACAAACATGATATTTGTAATGAATGTAAGCATAAAGATAATACATATTCTAGTAAAAACAAGTCGTCAGGATCACTAACACTTAGTCAAAAGCTCCGCAATAAATTGAAATCTATACATAAACAATCAACAAAACATCACATTCAAAAATGTGTCGTAGTACAAAACGAAGTAGAACAAACTGGTGATCCATTGTTTGAAATAAAAGTTAACCCAATGGATATGTGTGTATTGAATTCATCAGAGATCAAAGACAAAGTTATATCTCTGGGCCATGAGAAGAAAAGAGAAAAATGCGTTTGCCCCTCACACGCAGTCAAAAGGCAGTACATCCTCGAAAGAGAAGCATGTTTAAGCGGAGCATGCCAAAAAGCGTTAAAACATAAACAGACAAACTTTACTTGCAAGTGTTTGAAAAATAAAGTTTGGACTTGTACAGATTCCACATGTGATAAAGCTGAGCCCTTAAAAAAACATGATAACTGCCTTTGTGTAGATGATTCTTCTAAAGAACATGATAAGCCATTATTTGAAATGCAATTTGATTCCAATAATATGTGTATTATTAATACGAATGAAATGCGACTTAAAATGGAAGATATCAAAAGGCGGAATAATAAATTGTGTCGTTCAGGTATTTGCAAGGACAAATCTGAAGAACCTAGTACGCGCGTTGTATGTAATTGTAAAAAATCTATGAAATATGACGAATGCGCTGAAGATACGTGCAGGCTCCCACAAAAATGTTGTAAATGTGGAAAACATCGCAATAAAAAAACGATGAGAAATAATTTAGATACGGCTTCTTTAAGAAATATAACATCGAAAGTTTCAGGTTTCTGTGCCCGAATGCTCAAATCAGATAATTGGATCAATCGCCAAAAAAAGAGACGCAAACGACATTGCAGGAGATGTAATAATAGCATAGCTCGAACCCAATCCGAAAATGTACATAAGCGTGATGGTCTTAAAATTATGATAAAAAAGCAAAATAATGAATGTTATGACAACTGTTGTCCGTGTGATAATGGCATGAGAGTTGAAAAACCTAAAAGAAATATGGGTGATATGACTAAATCACCACAAATTACACCTACTAAACCTGCTGCAAAGAAGAAAGTTCGTCAAAGAAATAGAATAATAGTACCCGTCTCCCCTTCAAAATTAAATAAAATACAAGCAATATGTCAGTGTCATCACATTTGTGAATGTGCTTTAGAAGAACATAAGAGAAAAATGAAAGAGAAACAGAAATCGAAAGGCTATAATCGAGGAAGAAGCAAACGAAAGAAAAAAGCTGCCTCTTCAGACAAAAAATGGACGAAGGAAATAGAGAAACGAAAACAATTTGCAAAAGACCGAAACAAAGCTCTGAAAGAAGAAAATAAGAGGCGGAAGAATCGAATGAAAGAAGAGATGGAAGTATTGAAATTATTAGAAAGTAAAGACGGAGCTAGAGATACTAATTGTTGTGTAGAAATTTTTGGAACTATATTTTCAATTGGTTTCCATACCATCAAGATTTTCTTTGGTGGATTGTTTAAAATTATTACTGATCCGAAAGGAAGCTACTGGTACACAAGGGAAAGGATGCAAGACCCTCAAGGCACATTAATTTCAATAAAACGATACGTGAGACGTGGTTGGCGAATCCGAAAGTTGAAAATTACCAAATGTATGAACAATTCGGAGACAGTTAGCATTCTCTCTGATACATTTAAGGAGAGTCCCGTGTACCAAGCGTTTGCTGACAGGGGAAAAACTAAAAAAGAGCAAGATACCTTTGCGATGGAAAGTAAAAAAAGGAAAAAAAGGGTCCGGCACAGACAAGATGCAGCAATTTACGGTTGTCGTCATGCGCTACTGACAACGTTACGGAAAACGCCTTGTTTGTGGGTTTACCACGTTTGCCCGGAATTTTACCCGCAATGCTTAAGTTGCTTGGCGTTCACGAGGAATTTCTGGCATCTGTGCCTCTTTGTGCTAGCGTTTGCGTGCTGGACACCGTGTATCGTGTTTTGTGAAGCTATGAGGGGTCTGTGCTGCTGCTTATTGTGTACTGGTTAGTGCGTTGTACAAGTGACTTGTCTGGTGAAATAAGTGAGCATTCTGTATTTTGTTTTAAGTAACTTGAAAAATATATTATTTATCAATGACAATGTACGTCTTTTTTATTTTTAACAACTAGGTATGATAATTTCATGACTTTACAGGATTTTACATTACAAGTAGTTTAGGGACGAATGATTAGGACACGAATTCATGTAGAATGAATTTCTCTAGGACTTAATTTTACAGCCAAAATATTTTCTTTATAGAACCAAAAACCATAGGAACTCCGAAAAAATATTGTAGGAGATGAATGACGAAAAGTATAGATGAAATGGATTTGAAGCGATGATAGCCGAACGATGGAGGTGTCGGTCTGGCCGACTGGTGATTCGAGGAACGCGGCTTCAATCCGCGCCGCAATATAGTGGTGAACTCACTACGTGTCACTAACTACTATCCGTTCGCTTTAAGTTAGCCGCTGGCGATATGACGTTACTCGAAGGGAAGCGTCTATAACTTTAACAAACTAGGTATATTTAAAATATTTTTTATTTATTATTATTGATAAAAATTGTGTATTTGCGTAAAATAAGACACATTAATATTGCATTTAATCACTAATTGCGTTTAATCGCGGTTGTGGGAGGGGACGCGAATTCCAAGAACCGGCAAACTTAGTGCGAACGGGTAATACCAGTAGTGCTAGCATACTTACCACGAAAAGCTCTTTGAGAAAAAGGTTATCACTGCTCCCTGCTCAATAAACCGATGATGCAAGTTTGGTACGCTGTTCCCTAAAAACCGATGATCCCAAAATGATCTGGCAGTATCAAAATATCGGGTAGGTCCATGATATCGGGATTTTTTATTCTTTGGCGCGGCGTCGCCTATCCGTAGCCGAGGCGACCAAATCCCTTTACTTTACGTGCTTACGTTAGGTAGACGCGCTGCCTAGCGCCTAGTTAACGGCGAGGAGAAAGGCGATACGGAAGCGATACGGTTGCGATCCCTTTCTGAATGGACATGGCGCACAATTTTTGTTGAAGATGCCAAAAAAAACTACAAAAAATTAGAATGAATACTGTATTTTTACTTTTTTGATATCTTTAAAAATGACTGAAATATTCAAGCTCAAAGTGCGCTCTTCCGCTAGGAGCGATTTTCCGCGCGGATTTTGAAAATGTGACGTAGTAACATGAAAAGCGGCATGTAAGATATTATCTGTGTACAATGGTTAGAATGGTTAGTAGGGGAGCCGAAGCGGGGATTTCGGGACTTACTAAAGAGTGGCAGACTAACATACAAGGAAATACTTTGTGCCTGGTTGATTACCTCTAAGTATGAATTTTTGATATAAAACGGCATTAGTTCTTATGCCTCTCACCCAAAAAAATTCCTCAATTAAGCCCAAATTTGAGACCGCAGCCAAACTTTGAGTGACGATGGAAACTAGCCTAGATGGAGGACACATGAAATTGAACTTCTGCTTCTTCATTGATAAAGACTTATCATTTACCATACCTTATCATTTTGTATTCCATTTTCAAGTCACTTTTTTTTCGCTTACTGTAAAACAAAACGTGGGATTTTTTTAAATTTCAGGTCTTTTGAACGCACATCTGAACGATGTCTGGTTTTAATTTCTTCAGTTACTCCGTGACCATGGCGCTTGCAACAGTGCCGAAATATTGGAAACTCAAAACTAAGGTACATGGTAGCAATCCCGTCAGTACTAATAATAGGAAAATGTCTTGAAAAATAAGTAAATCGTGTAGTACTTTATGTAACTAATTTTATTATGTATCATACTTATAACTAATAACTTCATTCAGAACTAGAAAACGATTCCAAGGATTCCACTTTTCTTCAATATGATCAAGATAAAGAGGTATTTATTATAAATTGCTCTTCCACCATTTCAATTATTCTATCTTACATCTTACTTGATGAAATCTTTTTCAATTTTATTTACATGGTCATAACATTTTCACCATTCCTCTGCGCCAATTTGTGAGGTACACCTGAAACCCCCGATAAAGCAGCTATTATAAGAATAATATTTTAAAAAAACTCTTCTGACGCAGTTAGGTAATAACTAAATGTATCCAATTTCACTCCAACTTACTGTCAACTCAACGACGCGCTTTAAAATCAAAGATTGACTTTGAATTATGCCTTATTTTACAATACACATTGAAAACAATATGACTTGCTTGAGCTTTTTCGACTTTTTCACAAAAATAACAAATAGGCATGAAGAGATTACAAAATTTCTGCAGCGACTGACAGTACACTTGATTTACTTTGACAGGTGACAATAAATCCATAGACATTTGCCATATGAAAGACACACTTTTCCAATATTTTTGTTTACCATGAGATTCTGGTACACCTAGTCCTATACCTATCATTTAATGAAAAGATAAACTAAATTTTTTCAGCACAACGAAAATCAGCTTTGGCGCGTAGCAATGCAACGTGACAACTGCAGTTCTGACTTCTTTATGCGTCCACTACACATACAATAAAATTCGAACTATCGCACATTTTTTCTTTTTAATTCTAATTCAGTAAAAAATGTTTTTGAAACCTTCATTCAAAATTCAAAAGTTATTATCATATGACAGAACTTATGACCAGACTATGTACATTGAATAAAATATTTTTCTTTTTATCATCAAGCTTAGCAGTCTAATAAGTTACTATGACACTCGAGTTAATCCACATTCAGCACCATAGCCTCCCCTTCTACAAGACCCTCTACAAATGTCAAAACGTCACTTAACCCTTTTAGCACCAGTTCTTTTGTTTTTGAGAAGCTGTACCCAAATTTTTATATCAATTAAATTATAGTCCAGTCGTTTGGTACAAATTAACGTGGTTACCTGGAAAGTGTTCCGGGAGTTTTGAAAATTGGTGATTAAAATAGATTTCGCTATGCTCTCTGTTAGTCTGTTAGTTAAGTGTGATTGCCGCGCTCGTTGCGCAATTGGAAAAATGCTGCCTTAGAGAAGATTTTTGATAGTTACATTCTTTCCTATTTCGTCGTTACAGCCAAATGACGTTCACTGCTGGACAAAGGCGAGAATCCTTTGGGTTTTCCATAGGTTTTTCATAATGAACAGTCCTGCGCTGCCCGCATTCAGGTTCTTCCCGCGACCTTTACCAGATCGTCGGTCCACCTAGTAGGAGGCCTGCCCACGCTACGTCTTCCAGCCCGTGGTCGCCACTCAAGAAATTTTCTGCCCCATTGGCCATCGTCTCTACGAGCTATGTGTCCCGCCCACTGCCACTTGATTTTAGCAATTCTGCGTGCTATGTCGGTCACTTTGGTTCTCCTGCGAATCTCCTCATTTCTGATTCGATCACGCAGGGAAACCCCGAGCATAGCCCGCTTCATCACCCTTTGGATGACCTTGAGCCTTCTTATGAGGCCCATAGTAAGCGACCACGTTTCAGAACCTTAAACTTTCCTATTTATTTCACGACTAGCTTTTGCCTGCGGCTTCACCCGCGTGAAATTTAGTGTCACAGATCGGCATAAATTATAGCCTATAATATGTTAATCTGAGTTACAAACAATAATATTGTACAGTTTCAACAAAATCCGTTGAGTACTTTTTGCGTGAAAGAGTAACAAACCTGAGACAGGAATCTTCCTAGTTCAGGTATCAACCCACCAACATTCTTACTTTTTGTTTTTCCTGATTGTTTGTTATCATAATATATTATCTGTTATGTTGGTGAGAAATAAACATTACTTTACTTTATTTCAAACTTCCAGACATCCAAACTTTCGCATTTACCTATAATATTAGTAGGATACAATTATGTAATGTAGAAACAAACAATACAAAAAAAATGTATACTTCAGCAACGCGAATTTTTTTATACTTCAGCATATTTAGGACACCCGGCAGAGTGTCCTGCCATGATCAAAGAAAAAAGAACTCGCAATTTAGCAGGTAGGTACATTAATTTGACTGTTTCACAACTCTAATGCCCGTTTTCACCATCAATCCCTAATTTTTAAGTGACCCCTATGGTAACAAATAACAGGAATTTTGTGGTCATAGGGGTCACTTGAAAATTAGAGATTGATGGTGAAAACGGGCATAAATCTATTTAACTTACATTACATGAAATTTATCACATTTATCAAAGCTTCTTAGCTTGTCTATGTCCCAAAAATTATAAAATGAAAAAGTAGTTGTCAAAAACCTTTTTTAAGGCGGATTTTATTCAATAAGGCGGGCGCGCGCGCGGTCACAAAATTCGGAAAGAACATAGCGAAATCTATTTATTTACCAATTTTCAAAAATTCCGGAAAACTTTCCAAGTAAAATTAACAAATAACTCGTTATTGAGCACAGAGACACAAACTTGGTTATTTTTCCAGAAAATTTATATTTAAGTGCAATGTAAAAATGGCTTCATATTGCACAAAATTGGCAATAGGTGGCATAATAATGGTTACTTTTTTAGCGCCTAGTTTGAAATGTGATTGAACGATGACAACTAACAACAGTTGTCAGTTAGGTAAAATTTTACTTTAGTTGGAAAAAGACAAAAAGTGGTAAATGGGTTAACGTGCGGGGGCTGCAAAATCATGTTGTGACGTCACGCGCGAATATTGGAAATTTTTGAAAATTTTAAAAAGTCCGTGAACTTCTCGAGGCTCTATCTTCGGTAATACTGGATGGATTGAGGTGAAATAAAAACTAATGTAATGTGTGTGATCTAAATTTTTTAATTTTATGAATTTTATGAATTTATTTTAGACGTGTGTAATTTTGACCTTAATCCGCCTCCTTGTGAAACTGTTTACTCGAAGCCACGCAAAGGTCCTTGTAATTTGTCATTTTTGACAGTCATTACTGCCATTCAATCAAATTAAAATTCCAGTGATAAAAATATAAATTAATTAAAAATATTTGAATCATCATGTTGCTCGTTAGTGAGAGGTGACTGGTGCGAACATGATCTAGCAATGATTTATTGCAACAAAGCAACATCTGTGCTATTCCCAAAGATTGATAAAGTTATACAGGTATATACTTGTCGAATTTCCCATTTATATCCCTATTCATTCGGTGTGGGATATAAGAGCAGAAAGACTCAGAAAAATATTCAATGCAAGGATAACAGTGTAGGATCTACTCTAACTAAAGCTGAATCAGCTTGCACTGAAACTAATGAAGTCAAAACAAACGATGGCTTAAATGAATCCTGTCCTAATACCATATGCAGCGAGGATGCTACTTATAAAACTGCCACTGATACGGACAATTTCAATGAGCAAATAGAATCTACCAAAAAAATATATAGACCGAAGACAAATAACCAAACATGCTGGAGAAATACTGGAGTTCAAAGTAAAAAGGAAAAAAAGATAAGTGTTAAAACAAAAGCAGAATGTTGTACCACAAAGATGTCCTCAAAATTAGTTAACGCAAATCAGAAAACGTTTAACAAAACGTCTCTAATTAGTTTATATCATAAAAGAAAGATTTGTAAGCCTAACAAAGACAGACCTTGCAAGTGTAATTTTTCAGAAAGTCCCAAAAAATCAGTAAATGGAAAAGATAATCCTAAAGATAAAAATGTGGTTAGAAAAAGTTCAATGATAAAAATAAAAGAAAAAGTATCTGATGTATTTCGAAAATATTCTAAAAAAATAAAATTGAGTAACGACTGGAAAGGTACAGTGAACGCTAACAAAATTAGAAAAGAAAATATTTGTATAGATGCATACAATCAAGGTAAACAAGACATTTGTTACACATACGAACTCAAAGTTGATAAATGTACAGATAAAACATGTACTCCTTGTAAAAATCGTTCAAAAATCATGTCACCTGTATCTCAAACACTTAGTCAAAAATTACACAACCGGTTAAAATCGATAAACAAATATTCAGCAAGAGATCACATGAAAGGAAGCGTTGTTGTACAAAACGAAAAAGAGCAAACTGGTGATCCATTATTTGAAATTAAAGTTAACGACGTGGATATGTGTGTATTGAATTCATCAGAGATCAAAAATAAAGTTATGTGTCTGGGGCGTGAGAAGAAAAGAGAAAAATGCGTTTGCCCCTCACACGCAGTCAAGAGACAGTATATCCTTAAAAAAGAAGCATGTTTAAATGGAGCATGTAGAAAAGCGTTAAAACATAAACAGACAAACTTTACTTGCAAGTGTTTGAAAAACAAAGTTTGGACTTGTTCAGATTCTACGTGTGAACAAGCTGTGCCATTAAAAAATAATGTAAATTGCCTATGTGTAGATGATTCTCCAAAAAACGACAATAAGCCTTTATTTGAAGTCCATGTTGATTCTGGTAATATGTGTATTATAAATACGAATGAAATGCGAAGTAAACTGGAAGATATCAAAAGACGGAACAATAAATTGTGTCGTTCAGGTATTTGCAAGAAAAAATGTAAAGAACGTAATACGCGCGTTGTATGTACATGTAAAAAACCTATGAAATATGATGAATGTGAGGAAGATACGTGCAAGATCCCACAAAAGTGTTGTACATGTGGAAAACCACATAACAAAAAAACGTTGAGAGGCAATTTGGATACAGCTTCATTAAAAAATATAACGTCAAGAGTTTCAGGTTTCTGTGCGCGAATGTTTTGTCGATCTGATAATTTGACCAATCGCCAAAAAAAGAGACGCAAACGAAAGTGTAGAAGGTGTAATAATAGCGTGCCTCGTACTCAATCAGAAAATGTACATAAGCGTAATGGTCTGAAAATTATGATAAAAGAACACAATATTCCACAAAATAACCATGAAAGTGACAATAATTGCTGTCCATGTGATAGTGGGAATGGAAAACAGGGAATTAAAGTTAAGAAAACTAAAGGATCTATGGGTGACACTATTAAACCACTAGAAGAAACTAATACAAAATCAAAAAATGCTCCATCCCCTAAGCCCAGAGTGAGAAAACCGAAACATACTGGTGAGAAAGTTCTACAGTCAGAAAAAGTTGCAAAAAGAAATGTTCACCATAGAAGCGGACTAGTAGTGCCTGTACCTAGTTCAAAGTTAGCAAAAAAATCAAGCAAAATAGTTAAGAAGAAAATACAGGCAATATGTCAATGTCACCATATTTGTGAATGTGATTTAGTGCAACAAAAAAGAAAAATGAAAGAGAGAGAGAAAAAAAAGCGGGGAAACTATAATCAAAGAAGGGCAGAAATAGAAAAGAAGAAAAGGCAAAAGAAAAGTAAATCTGCTTCAGAAGATAGACAGTGGCAGAAGGAATCTTTAGAGAAACGAAAAGAATTTGCAAAAGCGCGAAACAAGGCAATGAAAGAGGAACAAAAGAGGCGGAAGAAACGGCTTAAAGAAGAAATGGAAGTTATGAAATTATTAGAAAGTAAAGATGGAGCAAGACGTACTAATTGTTGTGTAGAGATTTTTGGAGCAATAATATCAGCTGGCTTTCACGCAGTTAAACTTATATTTTATGCTCTTTATAAAGTTATATCAGATCCTAAGGGAAGCTACTGGTATACAAGAGAAAGGATGCAAGATCCTGAAGGCACATACGCTTCAATAAAACGAGTTATGGGTGACGGTTTGCGAATTAGAAAGTTGAAAATTACGAAATGTTTGAACAATTCGGAAACAGTTGGCATTCTCTCTGATACATTTAAGGAGAGTCCCGTTTACCAGTTGTTTGCTGATAAGGGAAAAACTAAAAAAGAGCAAGAGGCCTTTGAGGTTGAGAGTAAAAAGAGAAAAAGAAGAGTCCGGAAAAGACAAGACGCAGCGATTTACGGTTGTCGTCATGTGCTACTGACTACTTTACGGAAAACGCCTTGTTTGTGGGTTTACCACGTTTGTCCAGAATTTTACCCGCAATGTTTAAGTTGCTTGGCGTTCATGAGGAATTTCTGGCATATGTGCCTCTTTGTGCTAGCGTTTGCGTGCTGGACACCGTGTATCGTGTTTTGTGAAGCTTTGAGGGGTCTGTGCTGCTGCTTATTGTGTACTGGTTAGCGTATTTATTATAGGTGTAACGTTTTGGTAAAATAAAAACTGATCTTATAATAAGTCTTTCAATCAACATTGTTCAAATTAATCTACCTAATAATAATTATTCACAGTATTTCTTAGGTTATAAGGTAATAACTTTGGTAATAACATACATACCCCTATCTAAGGTAGCAACCCTTTAGGTTAAAGGTTGAAGAACTAACTAACCACAAACATTGGGGTTTGTGTGGCCTGACGTCATTCCTATGAAATTGACACATTACATAATTTTGGCACTTCTTTGAAATCAAGGTATAGTTCCAAAATACTGAACTGTCCTATGCATGACATTGACAGCGGGGCGCCACCGTCAATACCGGATCGCTGGTTCCGATTTTTGCCATGTTGGAAACCATATAGTTGAACGATGGTAGCGCCCCCCTGTCATTAAGTTTGGTGGGACAGTTCAGCGTGGGTCATCTATAGAACGCGACGGGCACGAGCGAGCAACGAATTTTATGAAAAGGAGTTCGAAGTTTACGTTCGTAAAAAAACGAGGTTTGAGATAAAATAATATTTATTCAAAACAGAATAAACAGCATATAAAAAGCCTACAAAGTTCAAGAGCGCACAGGCATGGGCACCACACAGCAAGAGCTAGCATAAATAAGAATACGCGCGTCGTCTGCCTCATCAGCCCCACCAGGCTAATGCAATGGGGATAAAACCATGGACACACGTAGTGGACGCATATGTACGGCCTCCTTCTAAGCGTATTCATGTACATCTTATCGCATTCGTACACCTTATAATGTCCAAAAACATGACTGGATTTTTTGGCTTTCTTTTTCTTCTTTTTCTTCTTCCTTTTCAATTTTCCGAAACGTGTATTAATATGGGTGTAATTTGAAAAATTTTTCATCCCTTTAATTTTTAATTTAAACCTTCCCACGTTTACTTCGTTTGTTTTCCCCTTCTTTTTATTTGCCGGTATTGATTTCTGATTTTTTTCTTTTGGTTTGCTGCATGGACTTTTAGATTTTGCATTACAGCGAGTTACTTTTCTTTTACTTGAACATGGTGGTAAGGACGAATGCGAGCTACGCTTTCGTCTGAATGGATATTTACGTTTGTGTTTTCTTTTGCGTTTCTTTCCTTCCTCTGAGTTGGATTTTTCACAGTAAATTTTATCTATATCGCTATCCATTGGAATGTGTGTCAAGGACGGCGACCTATGCCTTCCTTTAAGTGCTTCTTTATTTTTGAATATCTTTCTTTTATGTAAAAAATCGTCTCGATCTGATTTGCCACCATGTACTTTGTCGGCATGATAATGTGCATTGCTTGGGGTCTCCCTTAAATTTTCGTTGTATCTATGACTGTGTCTCTGTTGTATGTGTGTTGCCTCTCTCTTTTCGACATCTTTTTTATGTTTAATTTTAGATTTATGTTGGATAGTTCTTAGAGCATCACCACTCATTTCACTCAATTGGGTCTCGTGCTCCTTCATCGAGCCATTAGTACACTTACACACACGTATTTCGTGTGTTTGAGAAGCGTTTGCGTCATATTTACAAGGGTATGTGTTGTGTGGACGATATTTGGAATACTGTTTATGCTTTGGGTCCCTTTTTACAGTAACTTGCGTTTTGATTGATCTTTTGTAGCGTTTCTTATCTTTAGTTTGATCCCGAGGGTATACTTTAAAGGCTATCTGTTTCCCTTGTTTAATTAAAACATCTCGAGCAAAACAAAAACTGTCACTGATTTTCTTTAGTGTGCCTTCTTCTTCACCACAAACACAAAGTTCTCCTTTTTCGTGACCTGGACAGTCCGTCTTGTTACACCCTGATTCCGGCCTAGCAACATAGGGTTTTCTAATACTTTGATCCATTGCTGCTTTTTCATCGTAGTTACTAGTAATATGCTTATTCTCATTTTTGCATGCATTTAACTCTACTGACTGATTATTCTCTGTTTGGACCGTACAATCGCATAAATTCTTATAATTATTCTGTAAATTGACATGGCGACATGGTTTTGTAATATTTTCATTATTAATAGCATCTTTAGAGCACGCACAATCTGCATCAGTGTTTTTTTTATTTTGCACCTTAGTGATATTCCATTTGCAATCGGGCGGATCGCAAGCTAATGGATAGCAAAAGTACGAATGGCTATATGACTTTAAAGCTTTTGTGTCAGTTTTGGGCCTTGGATTTAGTTCGTGTTCATGTTTCTTATCGATTACAGTGGATATAGTATCATTCGATCTATCTTTAGCTTCTGTAGTCGTCGATGAACCGAAATGACGTTTTATTTTCTTCCATAGTGTTAATTTTTTACCCATTACACAAATATTGTTTAGAATGACCGCATCATATTTACTTTCAGTGGTTTTCAGAGAATGTTTTTCATGTTTATTCGTCCTATTTTTAACTATTTCATTTTTGTGTTGACTAACATTATTGTTGCATTTGGAATGTAATTTTGGTATAGGAGCACTAAGCGATGGTTTAGGGAAATTCTTTTGGTATGAATCTTTTAAATTACGATGCATGGCATGAATTAAAACTACTGCTTCTTTACTGATCGTATTTTTCTTTAGTTCCCCTTCAGTGTACAATTTGTGCATTTTTTTAAATTGGTCTATTTTTTCAAAGTTCGTTAGACTTGATGTTTTTTTAGCTTGCACATTCGAGACTTTCTTTGGAGTTTTCTTTTTTCCATTAATTTTTTTTATCCGCTCATGGGATTCATCAGGTCTAATGTTTGATTGTGATTTTGTTAATCTTTCTACTTTAGCGCTGACTTTCCGGTTACAATCATATTTTCTTCTATCATTGTCAGTGTTAAATGTAACCCTCATTTTTGATCTTACCAGCTTTTGGTGTGAAGAGGATATACAAGTTTTCATGGCCTTATTATCTGCAAATGTAATTTGTCCGTGATCAAGCATTTGCAAAGTCCTTCTTCCTTGTAATAAAGCATTTTGAATAGTTTTCCCTTTGATACAATTTTTAGCATCATTATGCACATTATAGATTTCGTTTCTAAACGAATTGTTATTTTTAAAGTTAAAAGACATTTTATATGCCTAGAAACTAGATACATTTGCGTAACAAAAAATGAAGATGAATACTGTTTCTTCGTACGTAAGTTTGCAATAAAGAGGCATAACTGACTCAATATCCGTTCATTATATTTCTATTTCCTTTTACCTCCAATTTAACCTGAAAAAGAAGAGTTTATTGAAGTTTTTTATATCACACAAAGGGTCGTGCGTGAGCGAGTGTATAGCTGTATCAATTCTCACATTTATGTAAATGAACTTTAAGACCGCATGCAGCATGAGCAAGAATAGGCACATCTACTACAGATACTTTAGATTATATACAAAATGCGTGCCGGACCGGACGACGTAGTGTGGGCAGCTTTTTTTTCGCCAAGTCGGGACTTTGGTACTTTTTGAGTGAAAATAGCGGGATTCTTCCGTCAAAAGCGGGACATAGTAAAAAAACGTATACAATCAAAGGATTTATCATTTTATTTGACTTAAAATTACGTTTACGTGACAATAGATAGCAAAAGTAGCCATAGAAAATGTATTTTAACAAAAAAAAAAAATATTTTAAATCAGATTTACTCTATCGTTAAATTCGTCTTTAGAATAAAAAAAGAAAAAATTAACCAAAATCGAAATAAAAAAAAATTCTTTACAATAATATCGCACCCTTAATAATATAGGGGCACAATTCAAAATTTTTGGTTTTTTACTTTTTGTACTAGAGAGGCACATTTTCGTAAGTTCTACAAGATGGCTTTCACAGAAATCGAAAACAATGATCAGATAAAAGAGTTCTACATTTTGTGCCCCTTCCATACTTTCGTCTATCTTCCCGCTAGAAGGGCTGAATCAGAGACATGCCGATATTTGTCGAATCCGGCCCCCGCGACTGTGGTCCAATTTGGAGTTGTGCCTTTGTGTGACAAACTTTTAAGTAAGTGTTAGTGAGCTAAGACTAATTAATTCCTTATATTTCTAATAATATGTTACATTTTCATTTTTATTACATTGATAAAGTCCCGTTAATCATAGAAAATTATAAAATATAACTTTAACTTTAGTTAGGCGGACCATGGATGGGTGTTTGTAGTTAAATTTACAACTCTCCTATAAAAGTAATTTGCTTCTTGGTATTAATTTTCATACCTATTGGTTAATTAGGAGCCTATAGAATGTTTTATCGCGATGCTAAGAAATAAAGCGGTGGTTATGAAATACTTCCCGACAAATAAACTAATGATTAATAAAATAAGAGACATACCTACGTGTTAAGTCTATTAACGTTCGCTCGGGGCTCGGGTTGGCTTTTTTCTTTGTTTATTTTATGAATAAACGCACTAGTCAGCCAAAAGGTGAATTACTTTAATATGATAGTGTTATAATTTTTAATTATATTATTCATTAATTTATTACGGTCACATAAATTGATGCTAATTAATCACTCAGATTCTGAGGACTGAGGATACATCGAATTTATTTTAAAATTATCTTTTCACGTATTAAGTTACTACAATTTTACTGATCAGCTATTAGACCTTGAAATTTTCAGTTTGTCTAAATTTAAGTTCTAAAGTGCTTTTTGTCCTAAAAAATATGAGTTCGTAATGAAATCTTGTGTTAACACCACTAACAGTTTTTATTAATATGTGGCAAATATTGTACACAAAAGCAAAGAAAAAAGATCACGGAGTTTGTAATAACAAACCAAGCATACTTTGGGATAAAAATTGTACAAAATAATAAATATAGGGTGTCCAATATCGTCGTAAACCTTGTGTACCTAGACTCTTTGCAATACTGAAGTCAAGCAGGACGTAAAGAGCTTCTATTTGGAGGGCCAAAGATATGTATTGAGCTTTTTTAATCACTAAAATGATCAAAAGCAAAATGATGATGAGTAAGGAAAAATTAAAAGCAGCTATCTTCGATGGACTGCAAATCCGTGCTCTTATAAAAGACTGTATTTGTAAACCATATAACACAAATTGAATCTGAAGCATGGCTAAGGTGCTTTAGTAGTAAAATATTTTTTGGGGAATGTTAGAACACCAGAATGGATATTCTTGTGTTCAAAATTGGTTGCTAAAATCCTTCAAAAATTACACACGCCAATTTGAGTATTAAATTGTATTTTTTACAATAGCCATTTGAACTGATTCCCACATTAGGGGCCATCCATAAAGTACGTCACACGAATTTCATGATTTTTTGACCCCTCCCCCGTCCTTGTCACAGGTGGTCACATTTCTGAGACCCCCCCCCTCCCTAGTGACGTCACATGTTTTGCAATTACACATCGAAAAATTATTAAATTAACAAAAAAATAGCAACAAATAGAAACAATAAATCACGCGCGAGGAACGGTGCGTTTGGCGGCATTATAGGCCAGTAGAATTATTAGATTTTAAATCTGAAATAATTCCTACAAAAGATTTTATTGATTTAATGGCTTTATTGGTTTTCGACTTCGACGGAGTTGTGCTTAAGTGGTGGGGGTATTTTTTAGTTTAATTTATATTTCAAATTACGCGATTAGTACCTCTAGATATATTAGATTTGAAATGTGATGTCACGAAACTTAGGACCCCTCCCACCCCTTGTCACACCATGTCACACTTTGTCGACCCCCTCCCCCCCTCTTTACGTGTGACGTACTTTATGGATGACCCCTTATGTGGGTGATTATAGTAAGGAGAACGGTTCATTCCACCAGGACAGCAGGATAGTGGAAAAAAGATACCAAGGTACTGGCTGTTGGACTTTAATAAGGGATTATCTTGAACAAATCCATAACAGAAAACCTTACAGAAAAAGTTTTTGTAGGTTTTTTCTTTATTTGATGAAAAGCATATTTTTTATAGGGTAAGAGTCCCTATCTATCTAAGTAAAAATATTTTGAATGCATAAAATTAGTATTTTCATGTCGGTTTTCTCAGAGAAATAGCTAATAGTCTTTATTTTAATCTAATTCGACATATTATCTAATAATTTTCTAGTATTCAGCACCCTACTCTTATACTGAATTGGCTATAAGCTACTATACCGCACAATAACTGTCCCCAATGTTATTGGGCGTAAATCAATATAAAAATCGAATAATACACTTATTTTTAAATATTAGAGAGCAATATTAGGGAATATGCCATATAAAACAATTCAGCCTAAGGATTAGATGGGCACAAGTACAAGTAATACCCAAAATCACAACAACAGAAATAGTAAAATAAAGGCCTAACTTTGAAATATTTTTTTAAACAATTTTTTTAAATACTCATAATCAATATTTTCTAAAATGTCTTATGTCAAATGATATAACAGATACCAGTGATGAAGTATGCTTAATTTGAAAGTTGTAGCTGATAAAATAAAGATTTTAGAGCCAATTATGTAAAAAACCGCGATCCGCCGATTGGTTTTTTGGCTTTTCCCAAAAAACTGAATTTTGGAGTTGTGCCCATTCATTATTAAGGGTGCGATATGGCGTTTCAAACAATAGTCTGGTGAAGTGAATGTCTCTCTCCGAAAAGCGGGACCGAGCCTGTCCCGCGCGGGACATATAAATTTTAGTTAAAAATCGGGACGTCCCGCCAAAATCGGGACGTCTGGCAACGCTGGTGGGCAGGCTCCCCTGACTGGGTGGACCGACGATCTGGTGAAGGTCGCAGGAGGTGCCTGGATTCGGGCGGCCGCGGCGCCTGACCAGTCGTTAAGGAAATCATTTGGCTGAAACGAACGAAGGAACAAAATGCGTAGATAACATTGACGTGGAAGCAACGTCTTTAGACGCAAAATCCGCCATACAATCCCGGATTCTTAAAATATTATTACCTTCCGTCTTCTCCTGCTTTCCCTTATGATTAGGGATTGAATTTGTTCCTGCTACATCAAGAATTTTCCAAAAATGATTCTTATATTAATTAAAATGCTATAACTACTAATCTAAATCCTCCTTTTCTTCATAAAATCATTAATTCATGGTTCCATTACAATTTGTATCTTTAGCTTTGTGATTACCTACGTTATATGTGACGTTTGGCTAACAACAAGTCAAGGATGACATGACAAGACGTTTATTATTTTTAACTACGAAAAGTTTTCATTAATCAAAGTTTTGAGGTTTGTTTCTATTCGTCAAAAAAAAATCATTAAGCAGTAAAACGTTGGTAAAGTGGGATCATCTTTCGCAAAGAAAATATTTACTCTGATCTTTCGTCCAAGGGGATCATCAATCAACGTCATGAAGCCGGAACAATTCGGAAAATAAAAACTCAACGGGGCGCTATTAGTTAGAATATTCAGCTTTCGAACATACAAGTTGTTCGAAAGAGGGTTAGCTAAACACGTCGGTAAAGGTAGAGCTATTTTGAGAATACAAGGCCATTAGAAATTTTTTGCTAATACATTAAATCCTACTTACTATTATAACAAGGAAGGATAGACGAAGCAGGCAGGGTAGAGTAGGTAGAGGTAACAAATGTAACATACGAGTATAGGTAGATATACCTAAGTACACATGCAAACGTAAATAAATTAGGTAGGTATATAATTAATTTTATTATCCTCATCAAGTCATCAATTGATAAACAATGAAATTCATGAAATAATTTGGCATGAAGCATTAATTCAATTTACTTTCAAATACAGTCGCATACTTAGAAGAAGATCCGAATCAGAAGAGATCTGCACCCATTTGTTTATTAAATGAAAAGTATTTCAAATAAAGGACATCATCCATTTTGGTCCAAAATCAAAAGTGCCGGCCAAAAAATAAAAGTGCTGTATTCTGATAGAATACGTCGTTCTAAAAATATATGAAACGACTGACTTTGATCTCAAATACTACGACGCACAGTGGTGCTACAGCTTTGGTGTCATAGTAACAAATGCTAAGGCGGACGTATTCTGTCAGAATACAGCACTTTTTTTTATTGGCGAACATTTTTGATTTTGAACAAAAAATGTATGAATCGTCGATGAATTTTAGATCTCAAATACTCGACGCACAGTGGTGCTACAGCTTTGGTGCCATAGTAACAAATGCTAAGGCAGACGTATTCTGTCAGAATACAGCACTTTTTTTTGTTGGCCGGCACTTTTGATTTTGGACCAAAAATACAGTGTGAGTCACGTTAAAGTGTACATATGAAAGTAGATGAAACTAGACCTATTTTTATCGACAAAAAAGAGGTCAAAAATTTTTTGAGTTTTTTTTTTAATTTTTTATAGAATTTTTTTTCTTCCAATTACTTATTGTAAAGAAAACGTAATAACTTTTAAACTAAGAGGTAATTATCCTGATAAAATAAAAACAGTAATAATGCTAAATAACAGGCGATACTAAAAAAATACATAAAATACACAAAAAATGCCAACAAAGAATAAAAAATGATACTTTTTGAAAAAAATCTGCTTTTAAATTCGCGTTTTTTTGGTTATTTGATAAAATTCTCCAAAAAATGCCCCTATAACAGGTGGTTTTTATTACTTTGTATTATTCTCTATTGTATTATCTTTGTAAAACCAAAAATCGCATGTCTCTATCTCTATCACAACATTTGCTATGATCGTTTGAACAAAGGCCTGCCACAACATTATTCTCCGCTACAGGTAGAGACAATTTTAATTTTAACTAAAATGCTTATTTTACTTCGAAATCTTTTGTTTTTATTTGAAAGAGGCTTAGTTCAAACGATCATTGCAAACGTTGTGATAGGGATAGAGACATGCGATTTTTGGTTTTACGAAGGTAATACGATAGAGAATAATACAAAGTAATAAAAACCACCGGTTATAGGGGCATTTATTGGAGAAATTTATCAAATAACCAAAAAAACACGAATTTAAAAGCAGATTTTTTTCAAAAAATATCATTTTTTATTATTTGTTTACCTTTTTTGTGTATTTTATGTATTTTTTTAGTATCGCCTGTTATTTAGCATTATTACTGTTTTTATTTTATCAGGATATACCGCTTAGTTTAAAAGTTATTACGTTTTCTTTACAATAAGTAATTGGAAGAAAAAAAATTCTATAAAGAATTTCAAAAAAATCGCAAAAATTTTTTGACCTCTTTTTTGTCGATAAAAATAGGTCTAGTTTCATCTATTTTCATATGTACACTTTAACGTGACTCACACTGTATATGAAACGTGGATGATGTCCTGATGATGCTTGCAATCAATTTGATGGGTGCCTGGAATAAAGCCGCAATAGCCATTGCAGCAGTTTTCCGATTAAGTGATTTTTGGAATCTGCGGGTTCCTATACACCTTGTGATTTTTTTTCAGAATTTTATCTTTGTAACTGCCTGATTTTCCAAAAGCACTATGGATATTGAATCGTTATTCCCCATTCATCATTTAAAATTTGTTTACCGGAATAATCATGCCATGTGCAATGTTAAAAGTTTTATTTCAATTTTCTACAAGTAACGGCCATTGCGGCTTTGTTCCCCGAAATAAACTTTTTATACCAATTCACAATATACATTACTTGTACAGTACTTTAAACTTTCTCAAGTAATAATAGTTCTGGTGAAGGTGAGAATCATGCCTAGGTCGATTTTACCGTCATGTATATTCTACGATTTTTCGTAGTTTAGAAGTTATCAATAATTTTGTAACTTTTTAAAATTTCATGTTATGATTAAAAATAATTAAAGCCTACTGCTTTAAATTTTTTTATCTTTTTTTCGGGTTGACTTATCTCAGATTTCTTTTTTTTGACAGAATCGCTATTAATTGCAGATGTTTGAAAAAAATATTCACCTTCTTATCTTTGATGCAAAATACAAAAGACATAAAAATAAAATATGCTTTGAAAAGAACATTAAAAAAATTTCATATTTAAAATTTAAATAAAAATAGAACTTCCATAGGTTCGAAATCACAGTTTACATTACGTAAAACAGATTTAGAGACAATAACTGAACAAAACATATTTTGTTTAACTACAACCAGGAAGCTCTTGCCCTTCATCTCACCTGATAGAAAGTGATGATCAAGCTGAAGGTGGAAGGGAACTTCAACCAACCAATAGGCTATCCTACCTCCAACTGCTGGAACATAGTACCTAATGTTATTAATTATTGTTATGGTGACAGACTTAGGAAGGAAGCCAAGCAGACTTAGATCAAACCTTACGTCCAACCATACCGAGCAGAAAATTTCGCCTCCACTGGGAATCAAGCCCAGGACCTATGAAGGTTACTTCTTACCACTTGACTACAGAGGCAGTTGTTAATTTTTTTACTATTACCCTTAAAATACCTACTTACTAGTGTGAGGAGAACCTGAAATTTAGCGGAATCTCCGACTTACCACTTTAGTGGGGATATTACAGGAAACGTGGCCTATTCAGTACATGTTTTTTTGTATTATTATGAATGTCCAGGAAACTGCGCAGTTTTTAAAATTATTTAGAACCTATGGAAGTTCTTATTTTTTATTATTTAAACATTTAAGTTGAAAATTTGATAATTTTCTGCTAAAAGCATATTTTTTATGTTTCTAGCAAAAATTTTGAATCTTGCATAAAAGATAGGAAGGTAAATATTTTTTTCAAAGATCTGCAATTAATAGCGAATTGGTCAAAAAACAGAAATCTGAGATAAGTCAACCCGAAAAAAAGACAAGTCTTTTTAAAGCCTACTAGGTCATGAAATTGGAAAAAAGTTACAAAATTAATGATATCTTCTAAACTATGAAAAAGCCGCGGGCAAAAGCATGTAATATTATAATATTATTGTTATGTACTAATAAATTCCACTACCTACTTCATACAAAGATATTAACGAAACACTCGAGATATTCAACTTTGTACTCATTTCGATACGGACCATAAATGAACATACAATGTACACAGCATTCACCAGTACATTTTCCAAGTCGATCATTAAATTCAAGCAAACCGCTATTACTGTATTCACCATACATCCTTCAGATCAGCGTACAACGCTGCAATACACTATTGCTGTATGATTAATTTCGAACTTTTTACCGGAATAAAACGGCAATGGACTCTTACGGAACCGACTTTCAATGTATGAAGCGGCAATATATATTTCTACCTTTTTTACCTATATTCTAAGCACTATAACCTTATGCACATTATATGTTACTCCAGAAAAAAATAACGCATTGTTTGATATACAAACCGTTTGGATACATGTGCGTTCCCTTCGAGAGGCCACTGTGGAAAACGAAGGTTTCGTATACATAAATATTTAGCAGAACCTCTAAAACAAATGTAGCCAGAATGATAAATTTGTAGGTGTCTCAAGTTCCAATTTGTAGCATTAAAGTAAATTTTGTGCACTGGTGAACTGAGGGCCCATCGTCTGATTGGATTTTCTTTATTTGCAGTAACTATCCAGAGCTCTTATTTTCGTATGTAGCCCTACGATTTACCTCCTAAATATTACCATTCATGAAAATCATCTTATTTGGTCAGATTCAGTAATTTGGTATTTGACATAGTTCATCTGAGGGACCACATTCGGCGGGTTGTAGCATCCAACTTACAACACCTACAAATTTATCATTCTGGCTACATTTGTTTTAGAGGTTCTGCTAAATATTTATGTATACGAAACCTTCGTTTTCCACAGTGGCCTCTCGAAGGGAACGCACATTTTGGATACGCCTCGTAGTTTAGTTATTATTCCAAATTTTCACTAAATCTCTTCTCCTGTAAAATTGCGTTTTGTCGATTGTGGCTTTATTCCCGGCACCCATCGAATTATTATTATGCAGTTAGTTATTAGAATTTTTATTCTGTTTGCAATTATTGTTCTGCACACAAGTGCTGCTTTAGTTAGAAAGAGCGGTCTGATCCTAACACAAATTAATAAAACTTAAAAATATGAGTCCAAAACATTGTAAATAATTAGTAACTTGTCTTTAAAATTGATATTTTTAACAATGATATACAATTACTTTAACCTCCTGCCTCGCCTAATTCTGGTATTAAGTAAGCTGCAATGAAATAAAAAATAGGTTTTTATAATATTTATTGTCAACCTGTACATAAACAGCAACACATAATAGCTCGGCACAATTCTATACCAAAGATACACGGACTCCAAACAACAATTGCTGACAAAAATAACAGCATATCAATAAACTGTCTCCATCCACTGAGCAGGCTTATGAATTGAGGGTAGAAGGAGGGACACTTGTCGTACACCCACAAGAACGGTCTCTTTCTCAAAGACGCCATAAAGGGGCTACAACCAAAATCTTCTCGCTCGCGTTTCTTCATTTGCTTTCTGCTTTTTAATGCTCTCAATCTCTTCGTAGAATCATCATCAAATGCATGAATCAAATAATTTGTGACAGTAAAACTTTCCAACATGTCCTTAGCATTTTTGGTCATGCGCATGGCAGCAAATTTTTGTTTGATACCAATAGCTTTTGTTGTGACACCATCAGGACATTTAATATCAGTAGGGTGTCGCAATGCCATCTTAAAATTCTCAAAGCTATCTTTAGGGTTAGAAATGACCTTAAACGGCACTTTCATCAAGTTCCACATAATCTCGGCGCTCATTTTGGTTAGGTCCAAGCATGAGTCTGCAACCAGTCTGGTATCGGATGTTTCACTGTATAATTGTAATAGATCAGAGTTTACTTTGTTCTTACGATTTGACTTTTGTTTCTTACGTTGCATCTTTTGTTTTTGTTTCAACCTTTTAGTCTTTTGTTTTAGTTCCTTCGCTTTCTTACTATCCTCCATCTTTTTTAATATCGCAGGACATTGACACTCATGATGACACAAACAAACCACATTTGACTCCTTACTAACATTGGGTGACCTTGTTTTTGACTGCTTTTTACAAATTTTACTTCCACATGAACACGATATTATGGTATTAGCAATATCTGCGTTTACCTTAGTCCGGTTGATGTTTTTCGGTTTATCCAGATTTGTTCTTTTGGGTATTTGTGTCTCGAATGTTAATTTATTAGTGTCAGAATATTGCTTAGTAAGACAAACACAGCACGGCCTTTTCATTGCTACACCATCAGTGTCAAGAGCACCTTCGTTCATTTCTAACGTGTCATGAATGTGTTTGACATTTTCGGTATTTCTTGGCACATATTTTTTTATAAAAGATTTTGTCAGTCGTTGACTTGGTGTACTATTTTTCAACAGATTTGTCTTAGCTTTCTTTAAGCAAACTTCGTTACAATCACTTGTTTTCCTACTCAATCTTTGGCTTAATTTACTAAACAACGGATTTTTACTACCAATCTTCGAATCTTTAGTATATTTTTTTGCTGTTGACTTAATAAGTAATTTGCATTCCTTGCTCAAACAAGTGCGGCTGCATTTTTTTACAAACTTCTTTTTGCAATATGGCATTATCGTCTCTATCATCGCTGTTTCGCATTTCTCATTGGAACATATTGGTGGGTTAGGTTTCAGATTGTTAACGAAATTGATGTCTCTGGTATGGGTAGCTTGATTCCCATCGAAACGTTTCTTTTTAGATAGAAAAGAAAATCTCATAATACACCTGATGATTCTTGATCTTTTCACAGTAGCTTCATTTGCCTTGGACTTTGTGCACTGTTCGTCTAACTTTTCATCTTCTTGGTCTGTGAAAATAAATGTCCCGTTTAATTATATCATGTTTCACAATAACATAAGTTTAGTAATGCTTGAATTACCTTTTGACTGCGCCCTTTCCTTTCTTATTTGACTTAAGTTTTGAATGTTAACTTTTTTCATTTGAGATACTTGTTGCATTTTTTGGGGATTTGGACCAATTTTTCTTCCTTTTTTACGTTTTCCTCGTTTGTTTTGGAGACTGCATTGTTCTTTCTTATAAGTCATACTGGTAGTACAGTGGGAAGCGTTATCAACTGAGTCTTTGGCCTTTTTTTTCAGTCTATTGATATAGCATTTACATGAGGTGGATTTGTTCAGGCAGTTTTCTTTAGTTTGTGTAGCTTTGAATTTGTGCTTCTTTCTATGAGTAATAATTTTATTCATTCTGTTTGTTTTCTGCTTGGACTGCATTGGCTGCAAGTTTAAGCCTTCTTTATGCATTTTTGTAAAGCTAGAAAAGGTGTTTGATGGTAAATTCTTTTCCGGATAAAGTATTACTATAGATTTTTTCCTTGAACGCAGAAAAGGTCTTTTAGATTGTAAACATTCACATGAATCGTAAACATGAGTGTTGTATATTTCAGACATAAACTTCTTTTTTTTATTAAATAGTTTACAACTACATTTATCATTGACCTTCGTTTCAATATTACTAATTGCAAATCTAACCTGTTTTTTACGTTGTTTTGGTTTTTTCTTACCTTTGTTTCTTAGGTTAAACCTCGTATATTTTCTTCTGAATGGATTAGATTGAATAAATACAGGGTTTACCAGTTGTGCAGATTTTTTCACTATTTGATCAGAAATTCTCATGTAATAAATTTGATGTTGCTGCTGAAATGCCCTTTCTCTCACTGTGGTCACTTCCTCTTTCATAATATAACCAACTTGATACTCTGTATGTCTATGAAAGCAAGAACCACACAGCCTTTTATCGTTCAACTTCTTTGATGCTTCATCTTTTCGTCGACAGTTAAAATTTAATTCTTTCTGATCTCTGCCAATTTTTTTGTAATGAATACCTCTATCATTTTGTTCTTGATGCGCATATTTTTTGCAAAATTCAATATCAAAGTTATATGCAGAGCCCAGACGAACAGCTTTATTGGGAGAACACTTTTCTATACGGTGCTTTTGCCTTGGTTTTTCACGTTTCATGTTTTGATAACAAATCTTCTTTATAGATGAATCGTTTTCTGTAAAACTTGATTGGACTTTCTTCGTCTTTAAAGATTGTCTTTTTACTTCCAAAACGGATTTCGCTCTCGGTTGTTTTCTATTTGCCATTACATATTTTTCACACGTGGGACGACATTCATACGGTTGAGGTATGTTTAATTGGGTCTCTTTTTCATAATCATTTCTGATTTTCCCAGTTTTTGCCTGTTTCTGATATTTTAGTGAACATAAGCATTGCTTTAACATTATACCCAAATTGCTTTTACGATTTTTATTGGCAAACATACTTGTCTTTTTCTTCAGAAGGTTCTTTTGTGTTTCTGATTTCTTTAAGTCTTTTAATTTCGGATTGACTTTTTTAAGCTTCGTTTTTGTTAACAGTGGTTTGCTTTGTTGTTTATTGAACTCAATATTAAAGCTAAAGTTAGAATTTATCCTAACCAACTGTCTTGTTGGAGCTTTTATTGCAGATTTTGGTTGCTTTTTATGTTTAGTTCTTATCGAAGGCTCATAAAAGTTGGACTGAGTCTTTTGAGTTTTGCATTTAACAGGTTGAATATCAGTGCCGATGATTTCAGATACCATTTTTTCTGGTCCGCAAGCAACACATGACGTTTTACGAGCAACCTGACGATAAGATTTTCGTCTAGTTGCTGTTCCTTTTTCACATTTACATGTTACCATTATACGTTTAAGGTGTGATTTTCTGGATTCCTTTACACTTATAGATTTGTTTTTTGTTTTAGGTGTACATGGTTTATGCTGAGTTATTTTATTTCGTTTTAATTTACAGGTTTTTATGTCAGAGCAAGGTAACATATCACCAGTTGTGTTTTCATTGTTCATAATATTTCTTTTTTTACATATCTTATGATTCTGTGATGTTTTTCTAAAATCGCATATTTTGTTTCCTATTCTGTTGATTTTTCTTTGTTGATTCTTAGGCATCGGATTTATCAAATTATAGTCTGGTGCATCTCCTTTCTCCTTATAAAATTCAATATTAAAACTGAAACTAGAGCCCAAGCGTACTACTTGTTTATTAGATACGGGCTGGAGGTCTCTATACAAGTTTTTGGATAAATCTGTAGTAACTGAACTTCTCTTGTCACCTACAGATTCCGGCCTGAGTATCATTTTTGCTTGGAGCTTTTGATTTTTAATGTAGGATTTAGATGTACCACTGGATGTAGATTTATAAGCTCTAGTATTGGTACATGAGTAAGAGCACGTTTGTTTTGTCTTTTGTAGTGACTGATAAAAACATTTTTTCATTTTACATTGGCAAGTCCGTGATTTCATGTCCTTAGTATTGATGTTTGATTGAGTTTTAGGACTAGAAACTCTTATGGTATCCTTTCTTGCTTTGAGTTGTTTAAGAGTACAGAAGCATTTATCGAAAAATGGTTTGATACCATATTCTTTTCTTTCATTATTTTTACAAATTTGTGGCTGACGTAGTGATGGTGCATCAATCGCTTTGCAAACACACTCTTTGCATTTTTGTTTAACGTGATTGTTTGTTACTTTATTAGCCACAATATTGTGCTGCTTGGTAGAACTAGTGTCTTTACTAAATTCAATGTTAAAGCTAAAACTTGATCCAATGTTCACAGATTGTCGATGATGAGACGTATCTTGTCCTGTAGCAAAATCTTTTGAAGATAATGACTTCAGCATCTTTGTTTCACGGCTCATTTGCCTTTTACTAGATCCAGTATCAGTCAAAGTTTTTATTGATCTAGATCGTGATTTTGAGCAACATACGGTATTAATTTTTCTATGTCTACATTCGTTGGTGGTATGACTCTGACTATCGATTTTCTTCACACACGTTAAGTCGTTGCATTGACCACGAGTGTAATATTGAGGCAATATAGGAGGTCGTACATAAGCACCTGACGCTGAAGTTTGAGTAGTAATATCACATTCACAGACGGTTTTTGATACTTTCTTCACAGGCTTTTTCTTAACAGCTTTGTTGGAGTTAATCTCTTGATCCTTCTGTGTAAAAGAACTTTGACTAGCCATTGAACGAAATCCATCACTCAAATTCAATTTCGACTGTGCAGATTTGTGCCTGCATTTCGCTGTTCTTAGACATTTTTGCCTCATCTGATGCTTACTTGTATAATCAGAATGTTCGAAATTTTCATCATTTTTTAAAGGAGTGGCGTCAAACGAAGGTTCTGTTTCTTTATAAAATTCAATATTAAAACTAAAACTTGAGCCGATCCTTACAACACTTCTATTTGTAGTGTCATCTATACCATTATGATATTCTGTACGCTTCGGTAATTCATTCTGAGAAAATTTCATTTTTTTACTCCGTGGATCTGAAGATTTCGAACTTAATTTAGAGAAAATATTGCATTGACTAGCACAGGTCTTAGTAGTCAGTTGTGGGGAAGTTGTCCCTATACAATGTTTGCGTTTTCTTTCTTTCAGTCCTGAACGCTTATTTTTAGTTTGTTCTTGTTTGTCTCTGACTCTTTTTTCACAAATTGCGGAGTCACAGTTTTCTCCGCGATCAAAGTACGGATCGCATGGAAATGGCTTTTTTTTCGTTTGTGTCGATTTTTTAGGTTTCGGTTCACAAGCACAATCGCTAATCGTTGTTGTTTTTTCGATTTGGTCACCGACAGTAGACTTTTCTAATGTTGCCGCATCTTTGAGCTGTAGAGTACAAAAACAACGCCGTAGAGCATGAAACGTTGGTATGCAACATAATCGTTTCAGATTTGATTGAATAGATTTATTTCGGCTACGAATTTTCCTGGGATAGGTAATTTTAGTCTTCCTCGAACCTGTTTTTTTATTTCTTGACCTAAATTTTCTGATTGTCTCTTGTTGCGGCTTATCTAGCTCAGTAATTTCGTTTTTCTGGTCTTTGTAAAATTCGATACTAAAACTAAAATTAGAGGCTATGCGTACTACTTGTCTTTTAGGTTCAATATTTTCACTTTTGGTATGTTGTTCATTCACATAATCTATTGATTGACTTTGTTGTTTATGTTTCATTGTACCAGAACCCACAGACTTTTGAGAAATATGTGTGCTTGAGGTTTGTGACTGTGCCTTTAATATTTCCGCACATTTTCTATAATCACATTCACCCGGTATACACATTGAGGCTTCGCATTCTCTTGGGAATTTCCTATCTGTAGAAGGGAATGTATATCGCCCCAATTCGTAAGTAGGTGAAACTGGTGTTTTGCTTTGTTCTTCTTTGTCACATTCACAAACATTACGTGGAGATTTAGGCTTAGTTGTTTTTTTCTTAGATAAAACTGATGGTTCTATATTGATAACCAGTCCGTTTCGTTTTACACTTGGACTAGTTTTCCTTTTCCGAGACCAAATTGACTTCTCGTTTTCGTAATTCTCCGTGGGTACAGCAGGCTCTGCTTCAGGTTCGCATGTACAAATTACAGGTTTGGATTTTCGTTTGCTAGCTGCTTTTTCCTTCTTCGGAGTCCTCTTGAAAGAAATCCCGGAACCTATTACTCTTAAATCATGATACGACTTTTTAATGTCACTTTTGATATCATTTAGCCGCATTTTAATTTTTTCATAGCATTTTGGAGGGTCGCAGTCTTCCGGAAGGCAATAATACGGTTCTAATTCCTCCTTCTTAGATCTTTTAAAAGATATACCAGAACCGATCGCTCGTAAATCATGAAATGACCTTTTAATGTTACTTTTCATATCATTTAGTTGTGTCTTAAATTTTTCATAGCACTTAGGAGGTTCACATGCCTCTGGATCACAAAATGGTTCTATTTCATACTTGGGAGCTTTCCTAAAAGATATTCCGGAACCTATTGCTCGTAAATCGTGATATGATCTTTTGATGTCACTTTTGATATCATTAAGTCGTGTTTTAATTTTTTCATAACATTTTGGAGGAGCACATTCTTCAGGGATGCAATAACTTGGTTCACATTCATATTTTTTCAATGCTCGTTTCCTTCTTAACTTATTTCGAAACATAATTATTGAATCTCTCTTTACCCTAATTGTGTTTTCAATTTTGGAGATACTACCTTTGATACTCCTTGTAACTTTCTCTTTAGCATTTTTTAATCGCTGAAGAGATTTGTTTGGTTTTCTTACAATGTTGCACTCGCAAACACATCGTTTAGCTTTAATTGCTTTCGATTCTATTGTAGTAGGTATAGAATCAATTTCTTTATTGAATTTCTTGCTGTGTAGACGCGAATGTTTTTTGTTGACAGCTTCACTATAAACACTTGTACAAGTGCAGGGATCAGAGCGGATATATTTGGTCTTAAAATGCACAGCTCTCATCTTTTTGCTTCTGTCACCTTGTTTGCGTTTAGTATAAAGGCGACTGCTGCTAGAAGTTTGGATCTTATTCACGGGCTTAGTTTGGGGGTAATTAATTAAATCTGCGTTTTTGTGAGGCCCCACTTGGGTACTACAAGAACAACAATTTTGGCAGTCGGTTAATTGGTCTTTAGGTTTAAGATAGGGTTTGTTGGGATTTCTTGGATCTGGCTCCATTTCTCCGCGATCTACCAAGTCAACTATAGTACGGATCCCACTATGTTTATGTCTTTTATCGCCATCGTCCATTTCTCTGTGTTTCCCATGGCGTGTTTCATTGATAACATTGGTTTCATTGCCAGACAAAATTTCATTTCTGACACCATCATAAACTGCCCTGGTTTTGATCAGCTTATCTATTAATTTCCTCTCTCGCATTGGGAGATATTTTCCATAGTATAACTTATCGATTCGTGAACCTTTCGCTTCTAAATGTTGTGTGGACATTTGATCAAGTCCAATGCTTTGTAGGCAGTCAGGGCATGAGCAATTTCGGTGGTGTTCACCTGTCATTTTGTTTTTTACTTTATAGAACTTCCAAAAATCAATTACAATCACTGCGTTAATGATACATGCAATCCACAAGGTCAAACACAGTTGAGTTAAAACAGTTCACCGGGAAATTATTCTGAAATAAATAGTAGGTAAAAGATAAGATAATAAATAAATATTTATAAGCTGAATATTAGGATATTATGTATTGTTTTACTTACATAGCATTTAAAACTTATCTAAGTACCACAATAACAGTACCAGCTACATTTGCATGTAGGCATCTACATAATTAACACTACATTCTACATAGAATGAGAGCTGTTACACCAATATTTTATTAATTTGTGGCATTTTTAAATGCACATTAGATTTCATAAATATTTAGAAACTCATAACAAAAATTTTGTTTACTTTGCCGAAAGTGAAATACATGTCAGTCACTTTGATTTTATTCTTTAAATTTATGGCCACCTTGAAAATGTAGACAAGGAGGTAAATAGACCAAGGAGGATATATTTTTCGTGCATTGCCCGTAGTCCTACTGCTCAGTCCCTACCTGAAAGACTGAAAAGAACTACGAAAAAAATATTTGCAGTGGTGCTACCGAAACCAGTAGAACCACGAGCGTCACAAAAAGATATTTAAAAAAAATATATTATTCTGTCCACCAGAAGCAGAGGTAGGTTGTGTTCCTCATTAATCAAGGAGGCTATCTCTATTATACAAACCGTCTGCTAACTAATAGTCCCGAGTATCTATTCAAACTAAAACAAATAGAAATCCTGTTAACATTTCTTTTATTAACTTTATATTTTATCGTACAACATGAATGGATGTTTCACTATCTTCTTCGGGATACAATGTCGCATTTATAGTTTCTGTGTATCCCACTGTGTAATCTGTTGATTCTTCTAAAACCGATTCAGTTACTAAAAGAGTGCTATGTATATTTTCCTCGACTTTTGTGGTTTCCACGTCTTCTGATCTGTCTGTTGTATTTTGAATGTACTCAGTAGCATCTGTAACTAAATCAGTTGATACTTCATAGTTTTCAGTGAAGTGACCAGTTTCTTTTGTTTTTAACAAACTAATCTTATAATTATTTCGGTTACTATCCCGTAGAAGTATCTTGACAATTTTCAAGGAATCAAGTTCACTTGGGAGAACTTTCTTGTAAATTTTGTTCTCGGGTTTCTTGAGCATTGCAATTTTAGCCTTAAGCATCATTGAGTCATGTTTAATTCTATCGCATTTCGCAAAAATATGACAAGGAATTATAGTATTATCAATTCCGAATCTCTTAAGCATATCTTCAATCCAGAACGTGTAAAAGAGAATCAGAACAACAGCCACTATAAATATAATCAACAACAAGTAGCCACAACTAGCTGAGTCGTTGTAATGGTAACATGGTCCTGTATTGCACATATTTGCGCAAAAGCATCTCTTTGAGCATAAAAACACAAGATAGACAGGTATTATGGAGAGCACGTGGCAGCATGTGGAAACATAGCTGTGAACAGTGTGAATTATCATCCTGGCGATGTCTTCTAAGGCTAATAATACAGTCATAAGTATTCGCGTCATCATTTGGAAGATACATATCACAGGCATCAAAAGTGCGATACACATGGTTAGAGGTACAGTGTAGAGTTCCTTTGGTGAAAATTGACTAACAACAAGTACCTACTTGTTACATTTATCTAAGAAACTAGTGGAAACCACAACGCACTGCTTGCTGCTTGCTAAAGGTTTTTAAAGGTTTGAGCATAAGAATACATTTAAGTATTTTATCATCTAAAATACTTGACTAAGGATATTTTTTGTACACGTTTTTCATAATTTTTATTAATGTTTTCACGTTTTAAAATTTTTCATTATATTTTTGTCAGTACCTACTGACATATTTTACTTATATAAAATATCTTTGACTGTCTTTGACAATCACACGTTCATTTTCATATTTTTCAAACGTGGATTTCTAGCTTTGATATTATCTTTATCAGCTTTCTTCTCATTTATTGATTTATCCTTGAATACCATATAAATTGGCAAAAGGCAAACTTAATGCCATAAGATATTCTATACCACATTGCTGTACCAGATAAACTTCTTGATACTTACATATTCTATCTAAAACGCTTTTCAAAATCTATAAAGGCCTTATCATCAATGTTGATGCTACAAGGCGTTTTACGGATAAGCATGTGGTACTATTATAGCCTGACCAGGAACATAAAAACCCTGGCATAGAGGCGCGTCAATTGCATTTGATAGTGCAACACTGAGTACAGTCGTACCTGTGTTAAATTAATAGGCTAACTTTATGTATCAGGATTCAGGATTACGGGCTAATTTGATATTTTCATAAATTAACGAAAAAATATTATTGTAGGTAACCTGGTTTAAATAAATTAAATGAAACCATCAATCGAGTTAGTAGGATTTATTTTAATATTCATCAATAATCAAATTCAGAACTTGAATATTCAACTGCAATGTCTGCTCATGAACGCTTCAAACTCGGTACTTCTTTCCCAATTCCATAAAATTCAACACTTAGAAAGTGACAAAAAACTTTAAAATATAGTTCCAAAATACTGAACTGTCCTATCGATGACATTGACAGCGGGGCGCCACCGTCAATACCGAATCGCTGGTTCCGATTTTTGCCATGTTGGAAACCATAAAGTTGAACGATGGTAGCGCCCCCCTGTCATTGAGTTTGGCGGGACAGTTCAGCGTGGGTCATCTATATGTAGTTGAAACAAACCACAGCTAATTTTCATTTTTTTTTTTTTTTTTTTTTTAGTGGCAACCAAACCTCTCTGGGAGGTTTATTTCTGCCAATGTCGAGTGAAAAATAATTGACATAGTTATCAATAGAACGTGGTGTTTCAGTTCTATTGATTTTTCATGGATTCCGTGGAGTTAAGTATGCCCGTAAGCAGGTTTCGAGACGCCACCGGGTCCAAAGCGGGTTGTTCATACGACAACCCACTCGACACTCGATGCGTGCTCAAATTCGAAGTATTTCAATGTTTTTTATAATTTATCACTTCACTGCACTTTAGAACACAAAATAACACCAAATTTGTACACTAAAGTCTATTAAATAATAAATTGAAACCATTAAAACAGATCGACCATGCTTCCCGTTCAACTACCCTCCACGGAATCCCGCTAATTTTCATAGTGGACTGTACTATACGATAAACATGTCAGTCAATTTGACAACCTTTGTCGAAAACATTATTCAATGAAAATATTGTCCGAACACTTAGTATTTCTCTTCGACAAATACTTTAACACATTGTGAATCACTTTTCTTTCACGACTATAAAAATATTTTAGCAATTTAATTCACAAAATCAATTGCGCACATTTAAAATAAAGTTTGTTTACACTTTGACAGCAATAGACTGACATGCAAGGTGACATGTCAATGAAGTTTTCAGTTACTGTTGCCATTAAAAGAAATTAGTACCATTAGATTTCCGCAACATGGCGAGGGTTTTTATGTTCCTGGTCAGGCTATACTTATTTTGTGGCATGGCCTACTCATAAACACTCATAAATTCCTTTGATCATATACAATAGTAGTCTTTGCTTTGATCCAAATCACACTCCGGTTAGGTATGTTCTTTTCTCAGTTCTTTTTAGAAATTAAGGATTTTGTGACTGTTTACCAGTGAGAGCAAATCTTTTGTAAAGCAAAACGTTTGTACATACTTACTTATTTGTAATAGTAAACGACCATTATGATTCAAAAATTTATTACAAAACGAAATCAAGACGGAATCATATCAAATAATACGCCACATTAGTAGTCAATTTGCGATTGCGTGCATTAATTTTCTTTTTCTTATCATCATGACGCCTGTTATATGGTTGCCACAATTGAGGCTTGGAGCTGGTCGTTACGAGGTCTGTTTGGGTCTCCTGTTGCTGAACTATCACCGTCCTTGTTGTGTCATCGGCGAGCTTAGACATATCATCAAAAGGTGTAGTCATAGTAGTGGTGGACGTCAGGTCGTAATCGGTGTCAAGAGATTCAGTGTCATTTCTGGAGCATTCTGTTATGTCTCCAGGGGTGGGGACGAATCTGGCAGCGGCTGGTGGCCGGGCTTTCGCGTAGCCCAGACTGTAGAATATCTTATCGAGGACTCCAGTAGCTCGGAAGATAAAGAATAAGATGACGAAAGCGAGGGCAGACATGAGACAGTCACAAGTTCCCCCGCGGTTCACGGGGCAGGGTCCACCGCCGCCGCACATGAAACATTTGAGCCTCGCAGTCAGAAGGAACACGATACATATCGGAATCAGCGACACCATTTGTAACACGAACGATATGAAGTTGTACAGCGTCTGCAGAAGCATTCTGATTACGTTCTCGATCATCAGAATTACGGTCATAAAGACCCTCACCAGCATCTGTATTCCGCATATTGCGGTTTGCAAGACCGCGTGTACCGTTCGACACATCTTGGTTTATTCTGAAAAACAGAAATAGCTGATCACTTTGGGGTGCTTTCAGGCAAACTACTTTGATGAAGCGTTTTGCCGTTAAATCAGCATGATACAAGAAGAAAGGTTTGTCTTACGTGTCACTTCATTCGGCGAGATGAGATAAAAATGATTCTGTCTATCGTTCATTTATATGTGGTATATCGTCGCATCAATAAATAAATTACAAAAACAGTCTTAGAAAATAAGTTGCACAAAATGACAAAAAAACAAAAATGGCTGGATGACATATTATTATTTCATGTTGATCTCGTCGAAGAAGAAAGGTTTTATGCTTGAAAGATTGTTAACATTTTTTGTCTCGTGAAGATAAGGCTGATATAGTTCCAAAATACTGGACTGTCCTGTCGATGACATTGACAGTGGGGCGCCACCGTCAATACCGAATCGCTGGTTCAGATTTTTGCCATGTTGCAAACCATATAGTTGAACGATAGTAGCGCCCCCCTGTCATTGAGTTTGGTGGGACAGTTCAGCGTGGGTCATCTATACACGGGTACTCGTGTCGTGGGACACGTGCAAATCGGCACTTAGGTAGTTTTTCCATAGCCCCTTCTTTATTTCTGCCGAACTATACAAATTTTTTTGATAATTTTTGCGATTTAAGTTTTTTCCTAATCTGAAAAAAAAATATAATCTCACTGAATTTCGATGAAACAAAAACAAGCTCCCGCTGGAACCTAGGAACCTACACTCAGTGTACTACATATTACAAAATGCCCGTTTTCACCATCAAACCCTCTTTTTAAGTGACCCCTATTGCCCCTATGAAGACCACGGGAGACCATAGGTACCTACTCGTATATTAATGTAATTTTATACCTCTTGCTTTATAGTAGTAAATTAAACTCAAATATTACCACCAACAAACATTTAATTCAAATTAATGTCATTAGCACTCAATTAAAAATTAAATAAAGTGTTTTTGCTAATCAATATAAGCTATGTTGCGTACATTTAAAGTCAAATAGGAGCTGAAAACTCCTATTATTTTAAAAAGCTGGCTAAGCTAGTTAACATTAAGGTACTTAAAGTACCTACATAAAATTAAGAATAATTTATAATCAGATCCACACACAAGGGAAAGAAAAAATGCTAAATTACAATTATCATTATTATTATTATTAGAGAAATGTAGCAGACTCGCGGTTTTAATATGTTTTAAGACTGGCATCTATAATGTTGTACAGGGTTTCTTCTTTATGCGATGGGTATGCTCTTGATAACAATGCCACCCAAGGGGTACAGAATAAGATACGTTCTAGAAGATGCGAGTTTGCCCAGAAAATTTGTCCCCTCTTTACAACATGTGTGAACGAAACACGAAAAAGACGTAATTGGTTGACTTCCCTGGCGCTTTTTGTTTAATAAGTTGGGTATTAAATAAGATACGATTAGTTTCTGCCAGGGTAATCAACGTAATACGTTCTTTTCTAGTATCTAGATACCGTATTTGCGGGTTACTTTTAGCCCTAGAGGGTAACTTTGGCTCTAAACAAAAGAGGATAAAAGCCAAAAGGTAGTTTCCCACCCACCTCATCATAGCAATGTCGATAAACGACAAGGCTATGTTAGAGCGTTACTTACGCCTATTTATTTTTAGTTAATTGCAACATAGTTTGCTCAATCACAATACTTTTTTGTTGAGCCAAAGTTGCCCTCTAGGGCTAAAGTAACTCGCATCTACGGTACTTAACACCGCTTCCACATTAGGGCGTCAGAAGCGCTGCGGCAGCGGTGTTTCTAACACGCTTCTATTAGGTCGACTTGTAACTAACTATAAAATCTAGTATGAAATTATCGGCAGCACGTCTGTCGCGCCTTTGCAGCGCTGCTAAAGTCGCCTAAAAAAGATTTAAGAAGTAAATAAAATTGAAGATGCCAGATTAGTGAACTGAACACGCCCATGTTCAAGCGACCGCGTAGCCCGTGATAATAATATGTGTTTACAGCTTGTAGGCCTGACGGATCATCAGGTCGAAGTAGCAGTCGTTGTCTATGGACACGCTGAAGCCGCTGTAGAAGTTCAGGAACTCTTCGCGGGTCACCTGGAAGAGAAGAGCACATCAGACTATACATTTTTGTTGGAACATAGTACCTATTACAACTACATAAGATCCTACAGTGTTGAGCTTGAAGTGCCGTCGTGCCAACGTGGTTTCACAGTTCGCACCTTCGGTAGAACAAGGGCACAATTGCACTTTTTGCAATTTTACAGGAGAGCTATTAATTATTAGCTACACATTTTTAAAGTATTTCTGCATACTTAACTCATTTTTGCAATTTTTGACAATTATGCCCTTGTTCTACCGAAGGTGCGAGTTGTAGTTTTATAGGCTAGTTGGCACGACAGTGACCACAGTCAACTGTTTTTTTTTTGAGCTGCTAAAATGCGATTCTCCTCTAGATTTTGTGAGACGTCACTTTTTAGTTAACTCAATTAATATTGACGTGAAAGTTTCTAAAATCACATTTTATAAATATTTTACCTTTCCATCTATGATCCCGTCCTGTTCAAAGTTCGCGAGGAATCTGCTCATGACCAGGTCTGCAGTTTCTTCACCGCTCATGTATCTGATAATCGAAAATGCTTGTGTTGAAGTAACGATATTACTGCCATAGTAAAAAAAAGGTAATGGTAAACACACCACGAAAGACCAAAGTAATGCAACAGGACCCAGGACAGATTGTCCTGGCGCCGCAAACAAGGAGAGCCGACCCTAAATAAATGAGGATTTGGTTAGGACAAAAAAGAAGTAGCGCCAAATGTAAATATAATAAAGTATTATCTTATCTTATCTTAATGTGCAAGGGTAGGTAGCATACTAGTAGACGATATCGTTATTCTGCATTTGATCCACTTTTTTAAAGCAACTAACTAAAAATCTTATTGAAAACTGGAGAATAAATTCAATTTTTAAGCCAGCCAGAATGACGTCATGTTCTTATACTTAGATAAGTTGTAGTTTAAGTTCTTGCAACTCACGAAGGCGAGTGAGCTTTACTTGTGTGTGTACGTGTACTTGCACATAACGATAGTGTAATGTGTCTCACAACTTTTGAAACAAGAACGGTAGCGAGCTACCGCACAATAATAATGTAACGCTCACTTCGCCTTCGTGAATTGCAACAACTAAGGCCCAGTTTTTTGATTCATAGTTAAAATAACTAATTGTTAAATTTTGCTACTAATGGTTAAAATATTAACAAACTGTAAACTAATGGTTAAAAAATGTACTAAAAGTCAGACTAACCATTGTTTGAAAAACATTTTTTTCTGATATTTAACCACTTGTCATTTGACATCTGTCAAATTTGACTATTGGTTATTTTAACTACTAATCAAAAAACCGGGCCTAAGTATATCTAAACATTGATCACCTCGGATGCGAAGTAACGGCGTAGACCCTGCGGATGTCGTCCACAGAGATGACGCCGTCGCCGGTCTTGTCCAGCTTCTTGAACGCCTGCTCCACGATGGCTCGCCGGGAGTCCGACATGGGGGGCTGGAGACACCAAAGAAATGACAATCTATAAATATAAAAGCGAAAGGTCACCGACTATAACCCACTCATCATGAAATCTCAGAAACTATAACATCTACAAACTTGCAATTTGGCAGGTAGATTCCTTATAGGGTAAGAACGGATTTTACAAAACTCCACCCACTTTAAGGAGGTAAAGCGGAGTCCACGCGTATGAAGTCGCGGGTGGCCGTAGTAGTACAACGTAATATAGAAAATACGACAATATTCTCATCATGGCCGTATAAATTAATGACCTGGAGACTGCAGGAGTACCTACAACCATTTCCCATTTCAGTTCAGATTCCCATTTTCGGTCAGTCATGTCGTCTCTTTCTATAGCAAAGAATCACCATTTGATGAGAGCTAGAGAGAACGGAAATGGGTAGCTGGAACTGCGGTAAGTACTGTACTCACCTACTTAATTAAAACTTTTTTAATAGTGTCAGTAGCACAAATAGGCCAAATAGCAAGAATATAATATTGGTACTTACGCGGATACCACTCAGAAATTCTTCAAGAACAATGTAGCCGGTGTCATCCTTATCGAACCTGGTGAAGAGTTCCATTGCATCCTGAAAAAATATAATCAAGACTATTAAATAATAAGAAAATCTGTTGTTTCTACTCCCAGCTCGGTCATTGATAGGAGGAGGCGTTACTAATTACTTAAATACAATATTTTTACTACTTATTACTCACATCATGCATAGAGATGGATAGATGAATTCGCCTAAGTATTTATTAATTCGTAAGGAAATTTTGTCCCGATGTTTTGTCTAGTGGTCCTACCCTATGGCATCATAGGGCATTCCGTGAAAAATCGTTGTTGTCGTCGAACAACGTCGCTCGCATGTCTCCATCCGTCAAAATCAGTTTTGGGCATTAAAGTACTCTAAAGTAGCTCCTTTAAATAACATAATATAGACTCAATACAAGACTCCTGTAGATAGTCAAAATCCAACTTACGGGTCGGCCCCGGACCTCCATCAGAGCAACGATGATATGAGTCCCGGCGACCACATTACCCTCCGTACCGTCAAACGACGTCGCTGCAACTGTGGTGACTTAATCACTGAAGAATCAAAATTAGACAAATTTATTAACTCGTTGACGTCATGGAAACAAGAAACAGACAGCAAACTGGCCGGTATACTCGACTCTGTGAACGACATTAAGCGACAAAACGCTGAACTTCTCGCTTCTAACGCCGAAATTGAAAAATCAATTGATTTCTTATCACAAAAATATGACGATTTAAGCTCTCAGTTCAATACCTACCAGGCCAAAACAAAGGCTTTCGACGGCCGGCTGTCGGGTGTGGAGGACAGAACTGAAGAGATCGAGCGTTTCTCACGAGCTAGCTCGTTAGAAATCCGTAACCTCCCGCTTAAGAGGTCCCTTCCACAAGACGACCTCCTCCGTGTCTCCACCCGTATCTTTACTGAACTGTCCGTGGAAGTTTTACAATCTGATGTCTACGACATTCGCTGCCTTCCTGCCAAGCAAGATAGCAAAACCATCCTCATCACGCTTAACTCGGTCATCCTGAAAAACCGACTATTGAAAGCCTTCAGACATTATAACCGATCTGGCTCAGGAAAAAGGCTGAACTCATCCGTTCTAGGACCCGAATTTCCGCTACAAAACATCTTCATTTCGGAAAACCTTACCGCCCATGCCCGCAGACTTTTTTACTTGGGCCGTGAGTTTGCCAAGGCGGAGAATTACCAACACTGCTGGACGGCAAATGGAAAAGTCCTCCTGCGCAAAGAAGATAATGCCAAATTTATAGTCCTCTCTAATGAAGCCCAATTAACTGAACTCAGGTCAAAAAACTAACTTTAGACGTCTGCTACTTTATAATTGTTTCTGCCTTACTCGCTATTATTTGTGTTTATTATCACAAATTTTGTTTCATATTTACAATATTAAGTTTCAATAAAACCTGTATACTCAACAACACACTTCTCATCCTCAACTCACAATACTCACCTCAACTCATTTTTCTAACCCGCTGCCCTACACTACTTACTTATTCGATTAGCATATCGCATCCTCTTTCATACACTCGACTACTTCCACTAGTAAAAAATATCGACCTTTATTTGTTTACCAGTTCTGATCCAATCATAAATAGCTCACACGTTAATTACTTATCTAAAAACAAAAAAACAATATATAACCAAAGCGATGTAACGATTACTTTTTGCTATTTGAGCTTATATACATATTTTTATTATATAAATATTACACTAAAGACTCCACAACGTGTGGCCCCGATCCTCGTAACTGCACCTATTATTCTTAACATTAAAATTCAACGGTCAAAATGACTTAATTAACAACATTGATAGTGTTTCTGTTTGTACTGCCTCAACCTGCGACTCCACACAAGTTCACACTTATTTCCCTAAAAACTCATCAAATAAGAAGACGCTCAAAATACTATCCCAAAACATACGTAGCATATCAGCCAACATAAATAGTTTTTACACATTACTTAGTAACCTAGATATTGATTTGGATTTCATTATATTAACTGAGTGCTGGCTTTTAAGTAATCCCCCTATTCCTAACCTCGATGGTTTCTCGTTCTACTCCTCTTCGAACCCTGTAAACCAAAACGATGGTGTTATTGTCTACTACAATAATGTAATACCTCGAGTCACAATATCGGAGCCCAACATAGCAGATGCCAGCTGTCTTTTAATTACTATAAACGACGAAACGGCGATTTTAGCTATCTACCGTCCGTGTGCATTCCGAAGCGCCCAAAATTTTATACTTTCCCTAGACCCGATTTTACTGCCACTTAAATCATATAAAAATATAATTGTCATGGGCGATATTAACATCAACTTGATCTCATCACCCAAGTCAGACCCTGACTCTGAGGATTACCTTAACGCACTTGCCTTTCACGGTCTCCTTCCAGGTCACACCTTACCGACCCGCAGTTCTGCCTGTCTTGATCATGCCATTCTCAAAACTTCGTCACCTGCCCAGTGTTTGGTTATCCAGTCCACTGTAACTGATCATGATGCAGTCCTTCTCGCTATTCAGTCCAAAATCGGAAACCCTGGCACCATCAAAATTAAAAAAGTTAATTACCCTGAAACTTGTGAATCTATAAAAAACATTGATTTTTCGCCCATTCTTCAGCTTTCTGACCCTAATATTGCTACTAATCTCCTAATATCCAAACTTCAAATTGCTATTGCACAGCACACTCGAGCTCTTACTGTCCCTCGACGTCGTAGAATCCTTAAACCCTGGATCACCCCAGGTCTATTGAGGTGTATCCAAAACAGGGATAACATGCACAAAAGACTCAGAAATGAGCCTAACAATGAAATCCTTCGTAAGACCTATATTCGCTACCGTAACTTTTGTAACTCTTTACTTAAAAAAATCAAAATTGCACATGACAGGAATCTCATTGTTAAGGCGGGTTCTAATAACAAAAGACTATGGAACGCCATCAAAGAAGTTTCTAATATCAAAAAAACAAACTCAAGTTCTACCGACCTCCTTTCTTGTATGCCCACTCCAAATCAAGCTGTTGAGCACGTTAACTCTTTCTTCGCAGGCATTGGTAGGTCCCTCGCCGAAGAAATTCTCTCAAATAATTCCGGTCCTCCCTCCTCTTCTCCTACACCTCCTGTTTCTTCTTCGTCTTCTGCCTGTCAATCTTTCGTTCTCCTGAGTGCCTCTACCGCAGAGGTTGAAACCCTTCTATTATCCCTCAGGGAGGAGTGCGCAGTTGGTTGGGATAATATCCCTACCACCCTCTTGAGGCGCTGTAAAGACCAGCTAGTCCCTCCTATTGCACACATCTGCAACCTCTGCCTTTCCTTAGGTTGCTTTCCGGATGCTTTTAAAAAGGCACTAGTTCACCCAATCTACAAGTCTGGGGATCGAAACCGTGTCAATAACTACCGTCCTATATCGGTTCTGCCAGCCTTGTCGAAAATCTTAGAGCGGTTAATAAACAACAGACTGATCAAATTCATTGAGGAGCGGGATTTCTTGTCTCCTGGTCAACACGGCTTTAGACAGGGTAAATCTACAGCTGATGCGGTTCATGAACTTACCGACCACGTCTCTAGAAATCTGGACAGGGGCAAGAAATGTCTTTCGATCTTCCTAGACCTGGCCAAGGCTTTTGACACGGTTTCCATCCCCATCCTGCTGGCCAAATTGGAGGCGATAGGTGTTAGAGGGAACCAGCTTTCTCTATTCCGCAGTTACTTTACAGGTCGCTCTCAGTCGGTCGTAATAGACGGAAATGTGAGTTCTGAGGTCCCTATAGAGTACGGTGTTCCCCAGGGAAGCATTCTCGGCCCCACGCTTTTCCTGGTGTACATCAACGATCTCTGCTCCCTTCCCATCCCAAACTGTAAAATTATTTCCTTTGCCGATGACACAGCCCTCGTATTTGCAGCCGACTCATGGGGTGACACTTTCCGGCGAGCACAGTCTGGATTTCACCAGGTCTCCTTATGGTTACAAAAAAACCTTCTAACGCTCAACGTAAAAAAAAACCATTATATGACGTTCTCTATTAACAAAATCCCAACAAATACCCTTAGTGGTCTTCGATTAATTGCCCATACTCACCCCCTTCTATCTGACCTACCTTGTAACTGTTCACCACTGTCTTCGACTGATGAAATTAAATATCTAGGCATAACTATAGATTCGAGACTAACTTTTAAATCCCATATCGTAGCTACAGCCGGGAGACTCCGCAAGCTTATGTTTGTCTTTCGTAGGCTTCGCCACGTAGCAGACCCCAGCCTTGTCAGGACAGTCTATGTAGCCCTCTGCCAGTCACTTTTGATTTATTGCATAACCTCTTGGGGAGGTGCCTGCAGGACTGTCCTGATAAAGCTGGAACGAGCTCAAAGGGCCATCCTTAAAATTTGCACCTTCAAACCGCTGCTTTTCCCTACGTATGAGCTCTTCCAATACTGCCAAGTTTTAACCGTCCGCCAACTCTTCATCTTGTATATTGTCTTAAAACAACACCATCTAGCAAATTTCGATCCCTCTGTTGTCCGACGTAATCACCTGGTAGTTCCCTCTTCTTCCTTTAAAACTTACTTCTCTCATCGCTTCTACTGTTTCTTGGGTCCTTTTTTGTATAATGCTCTTCACCATAATTTAGATCTTCACTCCTTGCCCAAATTTCATTGTAAGTACAAGGTAGGGTTTCTGTTCGAGCTTTCTCGAACTCGAGAAAACTCGAGAAATTTGGCTTCATTCGAGACGAGAAAAAAATTACCGGAGCTCGAGAATTCTCGAGTTTCGATTTTGAAGTTTTAATATTCTTGAAAGCCTATTTTCTTAGATAAAAGTAAGTTTTCAAATAGGTATTTAATAGGTAAACGTTGCTTTTAGACTGGCCTAGTCCTTTCCTTTTTTAACTGATTTGATTTGCAAGTAATGATCTCAATCGAACCTAAGTAATTGGTACTATGCGAGTGCGAGTATGCTATATTTATTATGTATGTTTATCTCTGTCTGATTTAAAGACTGAAAAATTTGTTTACTGTCTGTTAGGTTAGGTACTCGTGCCTCCTCGTAAAGTTTATTCAATAGGATAGATGACAAAATTTCAATTATTTGTCCGTCAGACAGATCATTAGAAAATATTAGACTCATATTATTCATCATCTTTCATAACTAAATAATAACAGTGCCACATCGGTTTGAAATAGCGCGTTACGTCACACTTGAGTAGATTTTTTTACTCAAAAGTGACGCCACGGGACACTTCAACTCAATACAATACTGTAACTATTCGATTATGAAAATAATCAAAAAATATGTCTCCAAAATCTCTTTACTGTCTGACGGACTAAATAGAATTTCGATTTCATTACCCAGTCATCATCCCTATTGTAGCTCCAGATTTTTATTGTTACTTATCCTTAAAGTACACGCGACTTTATGACTTTTGTTATGATTATTAGTAAATTATGAAAGAAGATTTTATTTTTTGTTTCTTTCCTTACCAAAATAAGTGGTACTAAATTCTAATATTGATTGTTGTGCAATAAAATTAGGTATATTAGATTAAAAAACCTGTGTTTTTATTAAATTTCAACCGATTTCGAAAGTTTTCATGAAAAGACTCGAGACCCGAGAAAACTCGAGACTTTGGCCTCGAGAATTCTCGAAACTCGAGAAAAAAAATAGGTCGAGAAATCAGAAACCCTAGTACAAGGTCTCAAATTACTTGCAATCCTTGACGTATGCTGAAACGGAAAACCTGCTTCAACCAATTAGGTAACTTTAATACGGGCAGATGGTTCATTACTAACACACACGCACACTCACTCACGTACACCTACACTCACATACACTCACACTTACATACACCTACACTCACATACACTCTCACTCTCATTACACTCACTCTCACATCACTTACACTTCACCTTTTACACACTCTCTTTCAATACTCGTCTAGTTTTTGTCTAGTTTTAAAATAACTTTAATAAATTCTATGTGCTCCGGCCATTATCGAGAGAGGAGAGTACTGGCGCTCTGTAGTACAGGCTTCTCGCCTAGTTCAGACTCCAGTTCTCTCACAATCTTACCCTGTTCAATTAGTACATAGCAATTTGTGTTTCACTGTAATAATGGATTGTGAAAGAAAGAAATAAATGCTTTTTATTATTATTTATTATTATTATAATATTGATTTTTCAAAATTCATAAACATATCGAAGCTACAGAATCAAACACCGACTGATGTGATTATTCTAACTCAGTAGCACCACAGAATAATAATAAGTACTACGTACAGAAGTTTTACTTCGCGAAGGTATTTAAAAAAATGTATGCTCAATGTCATTAACAATATGGTGTATAACCCTAATTTAGCTTGTCTCAAGAGTCAAGCAAGTTTGTCAGAAGTTTTGTTGACAAACGTCAGTGATCGGTACTGCGCCGAAGCTATAGGGCTGACTTCGGTAAAATGATGTGACGTGAGGTGCCAATCTGCAGAAAATGGCGGAGGAAATACATGATTTAGCATGAATTATCATGAATAATATTAACTACTTATTTACCTCTCAGTGTCTTCAGGCAACTTAAAAAAGTACATTCTGTGTTTTTATTATTATTTAGGCAGTTAAATACTGCACAGTATTTAGTACACCATTTTCTTTATTTTTTTCCATCATACACAAGAATACGCGTGCGTGAGTCAATGTTCGCTCGTATGTGAGGCCTTGTCGAATAGTACTCTTGTAGGGGGCAATCGTGCGTGTTTTGTTTTCGATGTAAACTCGCGGAGATGAACAGGCCTGGTAGCACGTCTCTGAAGTGTTCTTTTTATCAACCGATCGTCGTCGATTTGTCGTTGTTCGACGACGACGATGTAATGGACTTGTTATTTAGGGTCAGAATAGGGTAAATCGTACACATAAACCGTAAACGCAGGTAGCGATCGATACATACCAATATTTGTGGATGTGGCAGATGTTCGGTCCCGCAAGCGAAATTCGCAAATAGACGTTAAATAAAACTTACCTTATAATGTTGACGTGAACTACGGGTAGGTACTGTGTAAATCCAGACTTTCACAAAATAGTGCAAGTAGTGCTTAAATAAAACCGACCTTATGAACTCAATGGCGACATAGCTGTGGCTGCACAGAATACCTAGAGTGGGGCTGCCTTATGTCCCGACTCACACCGGGACATGTCCCAAACAAATCTGTAGAAGTCCCGGTCTGTAAGCAAATGTCCGCTCAGTGATATAATAATAAAATTACAGTACAATTCAATGTAATATTATTTTACCATCTAAACTTCTACTTGATTTACGTCCAAGAGATGATATCAGATCAGACGGTTTACTGTTCACTGTTTTATTATGTTCAGTTAAGGGTGCAGAATTATAGGGAGAATTGAAACGTCTGTTACCATCTAAATGCTTTGAAATCACAAACCAAATCTTCTTGGCGTTCTGAAAGTTTGTCCTTACCTAGAGAGAGCAAAATTCAGTGCAGGCCAAACCCAAAAAACGTGTCGAATTATACCTCGTCACTAAAATCTAGCCCAGTTTCCTTGATGCTCTCCACAAACTCGTCTCTGTTAAGTCTCTTGTTGCCTTGAATCTCCATTCTCCGGAAGGCTCTGAAAAAAAAAACAACCACATTAATCATAAATTAAATTAATTCACATTATTTACAGCTCATTCAAAATACAACCTTCATCCGTGGCACCGCTTTGGTTGATGTCACGTCGCAGGTAAATTGTAAATACGGAAAATTTACGGCGTGCAAAAAGACAATTTAGTACCTAATCACGCAAGCATTATCAAATCAACTGATTAGGTACACATCAAACGTTGCTTAACACACCCTAAATGAGAAAATTAATGATTGTGACGCAATGCCAAAATCCCTTAGGGGTCATCCATAAAGTACGTCACACGTAAAGAGGGGGGCAGGGGGTTGACAAAGTGTGACATGGTGTGACAAGGGGTGGGAGGGGTCCTAAGTTTCGTGACATCACATTTCAATTGTTTCAAATATTTGATATAATGTTGATTTCATATAAAAAAATACTTAATTTAAATAGAAATAAAACTAATTTCGGAACTGCTGTTAATTTAATAATTTTTCGATGTGAAATTGCAAAACATGTGACGTCACACTAGGGAGGGGGGGGTCTCAGAAATGTGACCACCTGTGACAAGGACGGAGGGGGGGTCAAAAAATCATTTAATTCGTGTGACGTACTTTATGGATGGCCCCTTAGTAGCAGCGTGAGAGAAAGGGCGCGCAGCTTTTCCAAAGAGTCGATAGACAGTTAATGGCGAATTGAGCAGAAATTATCCAGTACCTAGATACCATGATGTCACCGATTCTTTAACGCCCGTATTCACAAACGATGCTTGCTTAAGTGAAGCAGCAAATCGAACGCACACATTGAATAGAGCTTTGTGATGGGTTCGTGTGTGACCCTGTACGTCCACGTGCACTGTGAGACCTCATAGTAATGTTTGTGAATACAGGCGTAAGTGTCTATTTTAATGTTATTTTTAAGTTTTTGCAACGCCTTCACTGGGCGTCACATGTACAATATTATGTTCTTGTCAACCCTTACCCATGTGACATGCAATAAATAATTTGAATTTAAGTGTAGTTGGCCAATTTAAGAGCGTTTCAAGCAGTATCCAATGAATCCAATGGCAAGAATGTCGTCTGCTAGTGCCACCTGACCTCAGACCTACCTAGCCAGCGTCATGCTACTGCTACTTCTAAGTGTAGTTGGCCAATTTAAGAGCGTTTCAAGCACTATCCAACAAGCGCGGATCCAGCCCTGAATAAAGGTTGTGGGCACAGCCACCAAAAATTAGCCAAGTGAGAGTTCAAAGAGTTGGATACATGATACATGCCTATCGATCTTATCAATAGATTTATTAGATCATAATTTAAAACAAGCAAATTAGGGTTATGGGCATGCCCACAGTGCCCACCACGGTGGATCCGCGCCTGCTATCCAATGATTCCAATGGCGAGAATGACGTCTGCTAGTGCCACCTGACCTCAGACCTACCTAGCCAGCGCCATGCTACTGCTACTTCTAAGTGTAGTTGGCTAATTTAAGAGCGTTTCTAGCAATATCCAATGATTCAAATTGCTGGAATGACGTCTGCTAGTGCCACCTGACCTCAGACCTACCAAGCCAGTGCCATGCTACTGCTACTTCTAAGTGTAGCTGGCTAATTTAAAAGCGTTTCAAGCAGTATCCAATGATTCCAATGGCAAGTATGACGTCTGCTAGTGCCACCTGACCTCAAACCTACCTAGCCAGCGCCATGATGCCAGCAGCGCCGTGTGAGAGGCACAGCAGCCGCAGCTTCTCCAGCGGGTCGGTGGCCGAGTCCAGGGCTCTGGAGCAGCGGTTCATGAGCTCCTCCTCCTCCCGGAAGGTCGTCGACATCGGCCTGTGCCATGCAACTGCGGATAGGATGAAATAATCTTAAGGATCTATAATATTTGATTCAAACTACTGAGATGGAAATGTCGCCGGCTCTTGTGGTCGCCGCCCCTGCCCTGCCACCAGAATCGTCGCCAATGGATCAATGATTATGAGCAAGTGTAGTTTTGTAGGGATGTTTTGAATAATATACGGTCAGGTCATGCATACTAATGTTTATCATACATAGGTAGGTAACATACATTACGAATTTAAAAAAAAATCTCTATCCTATCCTTATCCTATCTGTATCCTATTAAATTTATAAATGCGTAAGTTTGTGAAGTTTGTGAGGATGGATTGTATAGATGATGTTATCTATGTTTGTTATTCTTTCACGCAAAAGCTACTGGACGGATTTTTACAAAACTTTACAGTAGTAAGTATTATTGTTTATACATCATAACATAATGGCTATTTTGATAATAAGTTACGACATTATTCTATTTTGGTTTAATGGACCTAAATTCGTTCAGTGCCCACCTAATTGAGACGAACATAAAAATAACAAACAAGACCCACCTTCCAACAATTCCAAGACAAACAATAACATATTATGACTCGACTGAAGGTCACATTCATTGTACCTAGTTTCAGACTAATCTAGATTCCGTCGAGACGTCGATACGTTCTGTCTGGGTTATTAGGGCAGGGCATGCGCAATGGGCCGGTCCAATTCCCTCAGGAACATAGCCTAGCCCTTTTCTAATCGCAAGTAACTTCATTCCTATTTCCTCCATCATAAAGAAAAAACATTTTTTATGATAACTACATTAAGCCCTCAATTTCTATCCCATCAAAAACAATACTTGTCAAGAAAACCAAGTCTCGCAACTCAGTTGTTCTACGGTAAAAAGTTGTGAGATCCATGTAATACCAAGTCCAGGCCAGGAAATCTTTAACGTTTTACATAAATTATTGACTTGGCCATCGCACTAAATAATTTAATTTACACGGCCAAGTCAATATATTTATGTAAAACGTTAATGATTTCCTGGCCTGGACTTGGTATTACATGGATCTCACAACTTTTTACCGTAGAACAACTGAGTTACGAGACTTGGTTTTTGTGACAAGTATTGTTTTTGATGGGATTTCATTTCTTTTTGTATTTTGTAGACAGCAGTTATGTATCTAGAAAACTGGACCGCAATTTAAAAATTTTACTCGACTTGGCGGGGACACTACCGTGCGCCTTTATATTTATATGGTATTACAAAGTTATTTGAGTAAGTTTAAGTAAGTAGTTAAAAATTTATAAAACTGGACCGAAATTGAAAAATTTTGCTTGACTTAGCGGTTGCACTACCGTGCCCCCAAATATTTTAGTTTTTCCTTGATTCATACACCAAACACTACTTATATTCCAAATTTGAAGCTTCTAGGTCTGCTAGAAGTGCCTTAGAATTTTGATGATCGGTGAGTCAGTCAGTCAGTCAGTCAGTCAGTGAGTGACAAAATTAAGAAACTTTGACCCGTTATAATTCTTAAACTACTGGTTCAAATTGAATGAAATTTGAAATATACCGTGTCTTTACAATGCCTGCATGGATACTGAAAATTCAGTCTTCTAGTTTTATCCACAACGATGATACAGGGGGTCGAAAATGGCCTGAATTGCTTCGAGAAAAGGATGGTACGGCCGTGCCGCTTTTTGGCTCGACTTGGTGGGGGCACTACCGTGCCCCCAGATCCGGTCTTCCGTATCTACCAGAAGGCTAAAAAAATACTATATGTACCTAGTTGATGCAACTTTCTTCTTTTTTTTTACAAATCCTACAAAATAAAAATGGACATCAATCTTTTTACTCGAAATCTATGGAGTTATTGAAAGGCAGGTGCCTATTGCATAGATATCAACGACAATCAACGTTACAACAATAACTAATGTTGTCAAGGCAGCCCTTTCGAACGAAACATTAGCCTACCTACATAATGCATAAGTACACGCAATATTGAATTTGACTAGCTAGCTCAAAAGTTCGCCTTGGTTATGTTACCTAGCCAGTAACAAATAAACCTAGATGTCGATACATCTTGGGAGGATCATAGGATAGGACATGCGCATTGCATCGATCCCATTCCACAATACCAATTTCAAGTGACCAACAATGGATTTTTTTTAACACTTCAATAAAACCTCTTTTCCCACTAGTACTTAAGGTAGATAATATTTTTAAAAACTGTTCTTACTTTTGTGCTTTAGCTTTAGTTTTACAAAAAACCTATTTAATCTAAGCTTATCTATCGAATTTAATATTACCAGTGGTTGCTATACCAGTAAATCCGTAATGGCTAAGTTGTCGTGTGAGAACGAGTAATCAATTATGTAGGTAGGTATTCATTCCTCAATTGCTACTTAATAATGGATAGATTACTACTTCACCATCATAGATAGTCTTTCGGAGGCCGCCCTTCTCATTAATTTTCCATTTGCTAGCGCATGCAAGCTCAGGCTCCCTAAAATATTATAATGATTAACCCCAGTTAACCCCCTTGCTAATAAAAAATATACGCTCGTTGAAGTGTTTTAAAGTGACGTTTAGTATGGAAATGTAATTTTAAAACAGTGTTCAACAACTGTGTAACTTTTTATTAGTAAGGAGGGTAAATGATTAAATTCCAATGAGTCAGCTTACTCATTGTAAACAAACTGCGTCAGAAAACTTCAATAGGTAATACGGACAATGCCCACTGCGCCATTTTACACCTTGACCGTGTAAAAATATTTTTTTGGTAACAATACCACACCTATACGCAGTGCTCATTGCGATCTTTCTTTAGCAGTATTATATTCACGAGTAACTCAATATTTTTTGGTAACAATACCACACCTAACGCGGTGCTCATTGCGATTTTTCGTTAGCCATTTCTTTCCCCACGAGTAACTTTGGGGATGAATGATAAAAACAACGGAAACTCGGTTTCCATTCGAACTCGAATCCGCAATCGAACTTGGAATCTGGGGGCACGGTAGTGCCCCCGCCAAGTCGAGCGCGAAGCAAACACTGCCGTACCATCCTTTACTGGAACCATTTCGCCGCATTTTCAGGCCCCTATTTGAGAACGTCTGGATAAGACCAGAGCGCAGAAATTTTCGTCATCTGATAAGCTATAATCACATACTTAAAATCCAAAATTTCAAGTCTGTAGGTCATTTAGTTCCGAAGTTAAGCGAAAGCAAAGTTTCGCATTTACGACACTCACTCACTCACTCACTGATGATCATCAAAATAGAACTAGTACTTCCCATAAACTCAGAGAGCTGAAAGGACATTGTCAGAAACCGCCTTAGATTCCTGGGCACAGCAGTAAAGTATCAAAATTAATCTCTTACTTTTTGAATACTTAAATATTAATTAGATTGTAACGGACACTTGAGGATTAGAAAATGAAATAATAAAAGTCTTTTATATGTATTCCATAATACTATGACGACATCCGGACATTTTAGGGCGTGGCCTGCTCCATATCCTATGAAGTTCCATAATTTGTGTCGATAAAATCTATGTAAAATCGGCACAAGGCAATGCCGTACTTCATTGTTAGGAATCCATGTAATAGTGATGTTGACTGCGGTCATCATAGACAATAAGATACCGATCTTGTAAATAAAACAATTCGTCCAAATTGCTACAGTATAACTAGATTTTAATTAAAAGTTAAAAATATATTGCACGATACTACAAGAAGCTATCTAATGTGTCCAACTGGTCGAAGGTCATGAATAAAATAAAAAGAATTGTGATCATAACACTGATATAGACAATGACAACAATATGGGATCATCTTTAATATATCTGTAATAGTTTCAAAATCCGATGAAAAATCCAATGCCGCTTAAAGTGAGAGAAATGTCTAAAGTTCTAATAGAATTGAAAGTTTTATTCGCTCAAAATGCTTATAACAATAATTGGTAATACATTTCAAATATTAAGTACCTTTATAATGTATCGATAGAACCAAAATGATGTCCTCTCAGCTTGGAAAGGGAAAACCCAGGATTGGGGGAGCGCTCCAGGCAATTTTCAGAACATTTCATAGGTAGTAGTAAAAAATATTTATTTTATTATTAAAATTGAATATTTTGATATTGATAAAATTGAATATATCTTTCGATTCAAATTCCGAATATTTTTCAATCGATAATAATTATCGAGAATTATTAATAATATTCAATTAAAAGTTGTTCAATCCCTAGTCATGCATAGACTAAGACGGTAACCATGGAGATAGTTAGTTTGGTAAGTCACGTGTTAAATGTCAAGAGTGGAAAGTAAACATAGGATTCATGTTATTTATTTACGTGCAAAATGTAAGTAAGTAAATCATAAAAGTGGAACGCCGAGCTATTTCCAAAACCCGTCCAATATTATAATACAATTTGGCTGCGACAACTACAATACAGAACATCTCCCAAATCGATGTGCATAAAATAATATAATACAATACTAGTAAGTAAGAGGTTATGATAACAATATTGCTATTAATAAGTTTATAGAATTGGTCCGCCAGGAATAATTGTTCTTACATAAAGATTTGTGTCATTTAGAACCTAGAAAGTATTTTTTCGGCACTGTTGATCTAACGGCGAACAATGTATGGAGAACGAACATTGTCCTTTGGTACAGAGTTAGGGTTTAATGGCCACATAAAGGGAAAACTATAAAAACTAGGAAAATCGAAGATCTGGAGTAACACCACATTCATAATCAATACTACTCCGGCACCGTGGTGTTCGCCTGTATCGCTCACCGCTAGATGGCGCTAGTACTAGCAAGCGGTGTCCAAATTTTTTTCCTTTCTAGAGCCCCCCGTCGATTAAGTTGAATGTTGTGTAATTTGCATTTCGTTGATTTCGTTTATTATATTGTAAGGTTCGCTAAGGTTATGTTATTAAAACAATTCTGATTAGTTGTCCATTTTAAAGGTCGTTGAGTTTATTTGTGTTAAATATCGTAAAAAAAATCAATAAAACGACGACGTTAAATAATTTTGCCACTTTCTACAAAAAGAAGTGAAATCCCACCAAAAACATTCTGTAAAAAACTAGCCAAGTCTCGATGGAGCTGCTTGTTTATCTCTAAAAAGTAATGAAATCTAGACAAAGTCGTGCCAAGTCTATGGTTCCTTACTGCAATTTCTTTATTATTATAGTTAATGTTGTGTGACTTGGCCGTTGAACAATCTTTTTAGTATTATTGAAATACGCAGCTTTATTAAACCTACAATTGACTGGTTATTGTTGAATCAACGTTTTCCGAGTGGCAATTTTCCATCGTCAATGGGTAGCGGTTCTGGCGACAGAGTGGTCCAATGGTGTCATGGAGCACCTGGTTTTGTCACCCTTCAACGGCCAAGTCACACAACATTAACTATAATAATAAAGAAATTGCAGTAAGGAACCATAGACTTGGCACGACTTTGTCTAGATTTCATTACTTTTTAGAGATAAACAAGCAGCTCCATCGAGACTTGGCTAGTTTTTTACAGAATGTTTTTGGTGGGATTCAGTTTTGCGAGAAACAATGAAAATAATTCTACCCCTCACAATCGGGACGTCCCACGCCAATCGGGACAACTTGTGGCATGGCATGCCTTTAAGCACTACCCTAGTTTCGTATAATTCAAGAATGTCATGCCTCCCACTAGAACGCAGTGCTTTCAAAAGAAGTGCTTGCGATCCACTGCCTCCTACACTTCGCTTATTTTGCTTCAAGCAACGACCCACGTGTTGAATAGAGCAGCGGTTCCCGAATGGTGGTCCGCGGAACCCTGGGGTTCCGTGGAAAGGCCGCAAGGGTTCCGTAAAAAATATTATCCCACGTTTCGTGACCGACGTTGTTCGCTCGCACCGACTTGTTTACGCACAGGGCGTGCGGGCGGAGTAGTACGGGGGTTCCGCTAGGAAAAGTATAATCAATTAGGGTTCCTTGGTAAAAAAAAAATTGGGAAACCCTGGAATAGAGTATCCTATCGTAAATAGTAAAGTTATTACTTAGTTTACAAACTTCTTTACATGCAACGAATTTATTTCTCTTAAAATTATAGAACTACTTAAAGGAAAAGGCGGCGTCAATTTTCTCACCGTGTGGTCTTATGATGCATGTCATGCATGCAATGTAACGCTCTACGGACTACGGCACTTGCATTCCTAAGACGGTCTAGACTCTAGATTTTAATCGATACATAATAATTTACTTATTTCTTTCAAAAATACCTAACACAAACGATGAATCTCCGCTATCTCTTAGATGTTTCAGTAATAAACCTACCTAATCACCTGACCCACTCTCTACAATCAATGAAAAGGTATTTAGTCGAGTAGGAAGGTGGTACCTACTTAAACATAAATAAAAGAATACTTTCTGACCCCGTATTTTAGTATCATTTTATTTTCACCCCTATATTCATTCAGCACATTGCATCGGTCAAACAAGGTAGGTACCTACTAAAAAGTTGAAAATTTTTCCATGTCTGAACTCCATAAAATGAGGTCAAATTTTTTCTAAGTGTCGGCTCCATACAAAATGCGTTCAAAAATTCGGCTATGTCGGACCCCCTTTGCGACACCCGGCCGGACCCAGATTCGGAATAAGTATTATCCTACGTTACTTAATTATCTTTGAGATAACTAACATTACTAGAGAAAGTAAATAAATCGATCGAAATGTAAGTAAACTTAGATTAATAAAGCCATTTCTGACAAAATACCTATTGATCACGATCATTTAAATTCACTGCAAAATTTAGATGCTGACCGACTGACTGTACCTTCGTAGCTTCGATAGATATGTCACCGTAAGATTACAAACATCGTTCGATTACAATCTATCTCGTGAGATTGTAAACTGTCGAAAAATTGTGAACCGTAACATTATGATTGCAATTTAACGCATTATTTTTCGCTATATTGTAATCTATCGAAGTGAAACAGTAAAATTACAATCTGTCCCGCGTCAAATTGTCAACTGTCCGAAAGATCTTCCTGATTGGTCGGTCTTATTGTAAGAGCGACCAATCACGACCAGCCGTTCTTTGTCCCCACAGAGTTAGAAATGAAATAGAGGTGTTAGTTAAATAAAATAAATACACTTCAAAAATTCTTCAAGTATTTATTTATTATTTAGTAGGTAACAATTATTTTGTATTTAAACATAAAATAAAATTGGAAATATTAAAAAAACACTTTTATAAAAAATATTTTGTCGTGTAACAAAAAATAAAATTAAACACAAAAACGGTTATTTTGTCCTCAAACACGAACTGAAATTGGGAAATTATAAAAAAAAAACTTATAAAAAATCAATCATTTTGTCCTCTAACCTTGAGATTTAATTATGCTGTACTCATCTAACAATTTTATTATACTTTGTATTCTTTGATTTGTCCATTCAAATTTTTTACTATTTTCATTATGCCCACTGTAATATTTTTGTAACTCTATGGTAAATTCGTTCGGATTAACAATACCTGTTTTTTCAGAGGTATTTTGTTGACCAGGCTCAATATCCGACATGGCAAATAGTATTCAATGAGATCACTTAAGTTCACACGCATACAAATATTAAAACACGAAAAATTTATGTAATTTACGTTATTTTCTGAAACTAAACTAGCACTAATTCGTTGGTTTATCACAGATTTTTTTACGTCCACAATAATTTTACATAACTAATTCTATACATAGATATGTTATTTTTAACACGAAATTAATTTATAATCACAAAAACACATAGTTTTCATTTAACAACAAACCAAATAACAAACAAATATGGCGAGTGCCGGGGCGGCGGGGGGCACATAACGTTCAACCAATCAGCGCCTGAGATCACAATTTGACCGCTTCCCATCGATAGATTACAATAAAGCGAAAAATAATGCGTTAAATTGCAATCATATGTTACGGTTCACAATTTTTCGACAGTTTACAATCTCACGAGATAGATTGTAATCAAACGATGTTTATAATCTTACGGTGACAGATACATAAAATTTGTCAAAGATTACATTACTTATCATTAAAAAATTTAATTTAACCGCCGGTTACCTACCAGAATTTGCAACTACAAATAACGAAAATAACAATGGAAAAATACTCACTGTTCGAAGACGTTTTAGCCTTTCCAAGATACATGTCGTCCACCATAATAAAGTTTTCACAATAAATGTTCCGTCAATCAAATACAATAACACACGTTCGTCGTTTGTCAATTGACAACTGACTGTCAATTTTTGGCAGTGGAAGGACGTGTTTGGGTCGCGAAATACAGCAACCGACTGATATGAAAGCCGGCCGGCACTGCGGCAAAGCCGGCAGACTATAGTTCCAAAATACTGAACTGTCCTATCCATGACATTGACAGCGGGGCGCCACCGTCAATACCGGATCGCTGGTTCCGATTTTTGCCATGTTGGAAACCATATAGTTGAACGATGGTAGCGCCCCCCTGTCATTGAGTTTGGCGGGACAGTTCATCGTGGGTCATCTATACGCAGTTGTCTGCCCAACTGAACTTGAAAAGTCAATGCACCCTTGTCTAAAGTGATGTGTGATATCTAATCCAGAAGGAATTTGTATTTTTATGTAAGATTCAGTCTTCTAAAACCAATACACAAGCTAAGAACGCTAAGAACAATAATTTACCTAACAATAAAAAAATGTTCTAGAACAGTCTCGAACGTCCTCGAACATTCGAAAAGAAATAGAACTTTCTAGAAGCGGGGAGGGGCCATTCGCCCTTCGATAGCAACCAAAGGACGATTACCGCGCCATTATTACGTATTTTCGTTACGTCAGATGCGTCGCTCGTGTAGTCTTGTAGAGCTCGTGACTAACGAACGATCCCGTTTTTCCAGAATCTTCTACAGGGGTTACCCCTTCCATTAACATTATGTTTCATAAGTTCCATTCCTTCTATCTACAAGTGGGTGTGTTGTAATGATGACGTTGTTTGGTAAACAAACTTTGTTTTGGTCTGTGTCCACTGGACAACAATTGGCGCACAACATGTTGCTCAGATGAAAGTCAAAGCGATTTTTTATTTGGCAACGTTGTTTGTGCTAAGTTCCGAACAACTTGTTGGTCATCATTTTCTGTCGCATATTGCTGTGCGACATATCGAACGTCACTTGGCGTTTACGTGCAACATGTTCTGCAACGTTGCCGCGAATGTTTGTTGTCGTGATTTACGTAGGAAGAAAAAAGGCAACAATTGCTGTGCGACATGCAAAATAATGTTGCCCGGTATAATGCATCTTATTATTTAATTTGTTTGGGTTTAATTACTGTAATACAGTGCCCGTCTGCAACAATTGACGCGCAACATGTTCGGCAACATTGTAGAAAGTTGTATACAGTTGTTCATCTATAATAGCAACGTTGCGAAATCATTTTGTTGCCGCAAATGTTAAGCGTCAAATGTTGCGCATAATAATTGTTGCCAACAATAACAGTTTAATGGATTTAAAGCGTGTAGCATTTAGGACATTGGAACTTTGCCTATTGTCCCACTGGTGGGACTCCCCACCCACATTTTGCCGTGCAACATTTTTCTCCTGCTACTTTACGTGAGCCGTGAGACGGAACAAACGGTTTACTTATAAAGTCCTAAACCGGCCATTGTTTAGGCCCAGAATGTGTTGTAAAATTCCTTCTTAGAGGATGGATGGATAGATTTACTCTTCTTACCACAGAATATTAATAAAGTACTTTACACGCAAGATCTACTGAGCGGATTTTGATGAAACTCGTCTTTTCTCTGGAAAAACTGAATTCCACCATATGAAACTGGTCTGACTTGGAAATAGCTTTAATAGTAGGATTGAATCTATGTTGCAAATAGGTAATAAGTATAAAAAAAACATTTGACAAGTTGATTTTACAACTTGTGCCTAATAAACTAGTGAAAGGCTTGCAGCTTTTTATGAATATACCTACATAGGTATGAAATAAAAGTCAATTTAAGTAACAATAAAATTTAATTTAAATAAATTAACATTAGCCCAACTAAAATTTGCATTCAGCATGTACCTACCTATTACAAGTAGATTATGTTTTATTAATGCAAGACGTAGGAGTATTATGACAATAATTATTAACTATCGACTTATTTGAGGCAGAACAGGCTGTTTCTTTCTTCAAAGGTTCAAATCAAGTAAATATTTTTTTAAATGGGACAGAATTTAACCGCAAGCTAATATTTTTTTAGTTTTGTTTATTAGGAATTTTATATAAAGACATTGAAAATGAATGTTAGCTTTTTTAGTAATTTCTAGATCCCATAAATTTTGCACGTGGTCTTCTTTTTTGGTCACTAGAACAAGTTTACAGCTTGTAGGCCTGACGTATCATCAGATCGAAGAAGCAGTCGTTGTCTATGGACACGCTGAGGCCGCTGTAGTAGTTCATGAACTCCTCGTGAGTCACCTGAAAGAGAAGGTAAATTGAAATTATCGTCCAAAGAAATTGTATCATTGGTTCAATAGATGAAAATCATGGAAAGCATTGGTCCCGAGGCCTATGTTCATCAGTGGACGTTCTATGGCGTGAGATGATGATGATGAAAGATGAAAAACTGGGGTCAACAAATTCAAGAATAGGTTCAAGCCCGAGGTAATTGGCTCAAACACTGAAATTCAATTTAACTAATCACTATAAGCTCGAATCTATTATTGATATTGATATCAGTTTCCAATCGACGAAACCAAAATGAATCCAAACGTAAACATAAAGATCGAAATTACACTTTACGATATAAGTATAAAGAAGCATGGTGCACTACATATTCACAGCACCCTTGGTTAGTTCGTTCTTGAAGGCTTTCAAAAAGGTCTTTAAGAATGAAAATAGAGTCAAATTAAAAGCAAGAAATTCACCTTCCCGTCCACGATCCCATCTTGTTCGAAGTTGGAAAGGAACCTGTCCATTACGAATTCAGCGGTCTCTTCGCCGCACATGTAACTGGAAATTAAAAGACAGTAGGAATCAATCAAAATCAAAATCAAAATCAAAAATATTTATTCAGTTTAGACCACAAGTGGCACTTATGAACGTCAATAGAAAATAATAAAAAAAGAAAAGGTAGCCCTTATGGGGCACTTTACATGTCTCCTTATCTTTTGGGCCCTACCAGCGCTTCGAGACAAACTGACAAACATATGGCAAGTGCTGAGAAGAGGCAAATTTGATTTCAATTGTTGTAAGCACTTGCTTACTAACTCTAACTTCTACGTCTTACTTTATGTATTAACTAGCTGTTTAGGTTTGAAAAGATAACAATTTCATAAAAATAAATAAGTAATCAAAATTAGTATTAGGCAGAAAATCTACAGGGAGCATTGAAATATCTAGCACATTCGCTAGCTAGCTGACAATCAGTAGTTTTGAATGTGACACAATTTTGATCACTTATTTATTTTTATGAAATTGCTATCTCTTCAAACCCAAACAGCTAGTAAAGCTCGTTAATACATAAAGCTAGAGCTAGAAGTTAGAGTAGGTACTAGCACAAAATATAACAGAAGGTAAACTCATGTATGTGCCTCGCTTTGCATACCTCTTTCGCTCGCACGCTTGGCCGTCGCGCTAGGGTTGTCTTTTGTCATGTGTTGCGTTTATTTCGTTATGATAGAAAAATGTTACTCTTAATACTATGGAAGAAAGACAATAACAGATATCCACGTATACTTATGCAGTTATATTTAGTACGTTATTATAGTAATAGTTTGCAAACAAATACACGAGAGGGAAGTAGTATTTAGTTGAGTGGTTGACACTATTATCCAATAATTCCTAAAACCTCTCTAAAACAATTCGATATTCCTAATAATTGAGTTGGCTTTCAATTTGTCAACGTTAAACGGACTATTGAAATACAAATAAACACCTTACTTACCTCCCGGAATCAACTGTTAATTTCAAAAACGAAAATTTAGTTTTTAATGTTGAGTGTAAGCAAAAGTCTACATAACAAATGTTATAATACCCCTTTTTTGTTGTTCACTAATTTTCGCACAAACAAAATAATTTTACGAACGCGTGAGCAGCGTCACTCAAGCGAACGCAGTCGCGCCTCGCATTCGTCCAAGACAGTCTTGATAACGCATAGGTACGTGAGCGGTGTCTATGTGTGCGTGGCTCGAGCGCGCTTAGTATGGAGTTTACCTTCTGTTATATTTTGTGGTACTAGTTATTTCTTTAAACGTAAGTAACTACCTATTTGCAAAGTGCATCTTATGTGTAAATTGTTATTTTGTGTCTCTGTGCTAAAAATATTAGTAAAAAATTAATCAAGTGACAAAAATTTTGATGGGTCATCAATATTATAGATCTTTTCATCCACGAAGACGCGCCCCACCATTCTTCCGCTAATGTTTGAGTATTATCGGTACACGCTAAATTATCCATGAGTGCACACGCACACTATAATAATGACGCTCGGATTGTTTGAATCAAACTCCCCGCACCCCGTGCTTCCCTCGACTAAAAATTGGTGGGGCGCGTCTTCGTGGATGAAACGATCTATACCTCAGATCATAGAAGGGATTCTATGATCTGAAATCTATACCTTTGCTGTGACGTCACGGCGTAGCATCTGCGGAGGTCCGCCACAGAGAGGACCCCGTCGCCAGTTTTGTCCAGTTTCTTGAACGCCTGCTCCAAGATGCTTCTACGGGTCTCAGACATAGACGGCTGAAATCACCAGATTAATACCATCAGAATAAAGTGTTCAATCTGGTCAACTCTGTGCGTGTACTCATCATACACTTATGCAATATAGCTCCTAAGTAGATATTATAATATCATACATGTCACAGTTAGCTTGATTTACAGATGGATGGTCTGAGATAACACGTACCATGCTGGTACCCAATTTTACTTTTAGAGTTCGCTATAGAAACCACTGATATTGTTCTTCTAAACTGCTACGTGAGCTACGTCTAAAATTCCTATTCAGTATCTAATTTATAATAAGCAGGTCCTATACATACACGAACGTTTAACAGGAATTCGTCAAGACTGATAGTGCCGTTGCTATCTCTTTTGAACTTGTTGAAGACGTCTACTGCATCCTGAAATATAAAAATAAAAGAATAAACTTTAATTGCCCTATCGAAGTTTAGGGCACAAAAAGACTACGATCCCTGACCGACTAACAATACAATAACAATAAGTACCTTGTAACTAAAATCCAGCCCAGTTTCCTTGATGCAGTTTGCAAACTTCTCCTTGGTCAACCGCCCAGTGCCTCCTTCATCCATTTTCCGAAACACCCTTTAACAGACCAACCAATAAAGTTATTACTCGTATCCAACATTGTATAGTTCGCCGAGGATAACATAACATTTATTTCAGTGCCCATGCCTGGTTAGGATTCTTGGCTGTCATACTGAAGATCCTGGCTACACAGGAGCTGCAGTGGATGGAACGAGACGTGTAACAATCATCATTTCAGCCACAGGACGTCCACTGCTGAACATGGTAGTGGCCTGCATTCAGCGCCTTCCTGTTACCTTTATGTCATCGGTCCACCTTGTCGGTCGTACGTCCGACGCTGCGTTTCGCTGCGGTACATGTACATGTACTCTAGAACCTTGCTGCTCCATGGAACAATCCCGCGCTTATATCCTACCACCTGGGCAGAACTCCTGCATAATAGGACACAGCACTTTTCTAGTAAAGATTCTTCGTCCTACCTGGCCAGCCCCATGATGCCGACGGCGCCATGCGAAAGGCACATCAGACGCAGCTTCTCCAGAGGGTCGGTTTCCGCTTCCAGCGCTCGGGAGGTGCGCTGAATCAGCTCCTCCTCTAGACGGAACCTTGTCGACATCGGTCTGTGCCATGCTACTGCGGATTTTTAAAACGGAAAATCGCTTAAGCTTCGGCCAAACCAACGCGTTGCAGCTCGCGTCGGCGATGATAGATCGCCGCAACCACAGGACATGACAACCACATGACCTGTCTTGTTACGGGACATCTGATCGCCATTTACGCGTTAGTTTGGCCGAACCTAGGCTACGGTCTCCTATTAAACTCGGCGTATGACGTATCTATACGTACGTATACGCCGACGTCGACGTCTGACTGAGACCACAACAGTTCGGCGTGACGCTGTACGTACGCGGCTTACGGCGTTTAGGAAACCACAGCCTTACAAATTGCCTAGCTCAGCTTTGGGAATATCTCTCTAAATATTCCATTTGAATTCATGGTAGAAGTAAGCGACTGCTTAGTCTTACAAGTGATGCACACCACTTAACGGTGTCAATATCCCTTGGATCAGCAAAACATGAATGACTTTTTTAAAGGACAAGTTGTTTGTTGTTTACAAAATTGTTGCGGAATACTACTAATACTACGCGGCATGCTATCACGAAAACAGCATTTATGCGTCATGATGAGTATATTTGTTGTTTTATGCAGAAATTATTGCAGATATTCATTTTGTATCGTGAGGCTGACTTAAATTAAAACCATAAATAGATTTAGGTTCAAGGAACAGTCCACGTCAACAGAAATAAGCAACCTTGTAAACGAATTAGAGGTTAGGTACATAAACCATATTACAGGTGCCTAGCGATGTCAATTATTGTGAACTGGAATAATACTAATGTTTCAAATATCTGCAGTCTATTGGCGCGTAGTAATAGTTATGATCCTCATACAGTTAGGTAACTTCAGTCCATGAATTTACCAATGTAATGTAAATTAATGTTCGTCTGCTTTTATTATAGCAGTTTTATGAAGGTAATAATTGATGGTCTTGAAAACAAATATCTACTTTATACGAAACTTGCACGCGAGTAATAAATCCATCTAGCAATTTATTTGCAAGTGACTCGAGTTTATACATCAAACAAATCACCTTCATTTTACCTAGGTCAGGTCAGAGAGGTTGAAAAGGTCTGGATAAGGACATTAGGGCGAGACTTGCGCATAGGGTTGCCAGGCGTCCGGATAAAGCCGGACATAGTTAGGCTTTTTCATTGCGTGTCCGGCCAAAATAAACGGTGTCCGGCCTGTCCGGCTTTTTATTTAGCCACAGAATAATATGAAGCGCACGCATCAGGACGTTGGGCAACCGATGATACTAAGTAGGTACTCACTTGTGAGCTTGCAGCTTGCTCGGTCACACGTCCGGCTTTTAGGGTAAAATGTCCGGCCAAATGAAGCACAGAGTCCGGCTTTTCTGATTTTGGACCTGGCAACCCTACTTGCGCAGTACGTCGATCGATCCTATCCTATTTACAGGAGTCACAAAAATGTGGATCATAATACGGTAATATAACCCACAAATTAAACCTACCGTTGTAAGTCATTCAGGAACACGGAAGACGATCCATTCTACCTTCGCATCGTTAATTACCACCTCAGACCTAACAATTTTTATAGCAGTTACACCTACTACGGCATCAACGATCAGCTTGATGTTTTATCTCAGATCATAGATATGAACTCGTGCGTAACTACAACGAGTACCAGTGTCCCCACATTTTCCCCACCACAGCTCCCACAGACACGTCATTCAACTGTGTAAAAACAAAACGACCCTTCTATGATCTGATTGTTTTATACTTTCGTCTTCCGTTAGTTCGTGCCACAGATATGGATTAGAGTAGATGCAGCAAGTTGATCGTCAAAGCGTGCCATTCCGATATGTCCAAATGGACATACATGGTCGAGTGATGTTCATGTAATCCGATTACAACAATCGGTTACGATGATTTTACGAGGACAGTAGTACGAACACGGTAGAAAGAAGAAATTATTTACGGATTGAGAATTGTAATTAACAGCACAAGGTAACAAATAATTAATTAGAATAAAGTAGCAGTAGAAGAAGTATAAATTAGCATTGTTTTAATACATATCCTGCGATGTACTCTAAGAGTTAAAACCATGGTCCGTGTATGTGGTGCACTCATACCGATCACAAGGAACCGTACTTACTTTTATAACAATAAGACACACACTGATCCATGTATTCATGCACTTGACCAATTTTTGTCTTGAAATGCTGGTAGGGTAAAAAAAATAACGAGATTTGACGATTTGTAAGAATTAATTTATTTAAAAAGGTAAATAAAGATGTTTTTGGTTTTGTATTTAAGAAATTATCAGTTTTATCGGAATTAATTAATTGAAGAATCGAGTCACACGATACCTTTCGATGACTTTGCGAATGCAGTACGATGATACGATTATTTTTACGTTGCGGCAATCACTAAAATTCGCTAAAATGACACTAATGACGTTTAAAAAGTGGCACGCTCGGCTTCATACAATTTTTTTCACATGCTGCATCTATCTTTATCTGTGGTTCGTGCCGATTTCAGCAACTATCATGCAATCCCAATTTTATTGTCATAGTCTATTGACGCTGACTATACATGTTGAGGGCTATCGTTTTTATACTTAACAGTTGGCACCCCTGGCGATTGACAGGACCTTACTCTACAGTGGCGCCATCTTGATGAGTGCAAATGCGATAGTCCTCCTACCACTTTAGCACTCACCAGTTGGTGCCACTAGCTGTCTTCGCTACTAGCAAGTGACAGGACCTTACTCTACAGTGGCGCAAACTGGTGAGCGCTATAACGATAGCCCTCATTAATTCACCATATACTACAGATTTTCATTCGTTAGTAGGACAATGACCTCATTCATTTCCAGCTCTAAGTAGATGCACTTAGATCTCCAACCAAAATTAATGTTACACGAAAAGAAAATATTTATAAAAGCAAAGAACATTACACTAGTTTATTATGAACTCGAAATAGTAAAAATATGATAAAATATCGAAATAGTATTAAAATATTTAGTTTAAATCCATCCATCGTGCATCGCGAATTTCCATGTTTGGTCATCGTTTATTGATTAATATAGTTTTTGTGTTAAGTATTAGGATATACACTCTTAAAATGCTTAAATAGAAATAGCTTTGCTAAAATAACATTATTATTAGATATTGCAATTCAAGGATGATTGTTATTCAATGAGCCGGCATTACCGGCATCGCGGCATCGGCCATTGGAATGCGAGACAGAATGGGTAGCAAGCAAATAAGTAATTTAAAGAAATATAAATAAATAAGGATTTAGGATTTTTATGGTCATTTAGACTTGGCTATTTTTTATATTTAACAATAGGTATACCTAATTTGGACATTATCCGCAATAGGTATTATCCTTCAATTATCCAACATGTTATCTCTAATTCTGGCTACAGAATAAGGTATTTTTATTATAATTAAATGCAGGAGAACTAAAAGATCTGTATTTATAGATTCTAGGTCCACAAAAACTTTGCTCTTATTGAGAAATAAGTAAAATCCTACAAATAATCCTAAGCGTCATCAATAAAAACAATGTCACACTCACGGTTGGAGGAAGTTTTAGCCTTTCCTTGGAATGTATCGTGATACATATTATCGTCATCATTGATATTGCCTTCATTCATGATAAAACACTCGATTTCACTTAGTATCCCAACAATAAATTGCAGATATTCCGAATAAACTGTCCCACGTCACATTCGCACAAGGAATGGTGGAAGGGAAGAAGCACAACAAAGCACAATAAATTATTTTTGCCGCCCGCCAAATGCGTAGGCCGTACTGATTTATTTTCTGTGGTACACCCCGCCCTACCAACTACCAACATAACTGTGATTCTGTGTCTTAGAGCTCTGAGTCGAATAGGAGGCGCTAACTTACAGATGATTAAAATCTATTGAAAGGTACGAAACGAAATAGGTACCTAAGTAGATTTTGCAAATACCTAGCAAAGTAATTCCTATTTATAATAACAGAGAGAGCTATTAAAAAGAAATAAATGGAATCTCTCAAGACGAATGTTACTGTGCCTAGAACACGCATATTTTAGTAGAATCTAGGCACCCCTAGACCATAGCTACTTAAAGGACCTACCGTTTTTTTTTACAGAATAATTATAGTTTCCTTTTCTGCCGATCTTTAGAGTTAAAGTTGGTGTTGGCCCGTGTTGGCCGTACTTCGCAGTTTCGCACTCAATGTTGCACCCTGTCGCACCCACAGAGTAAGTATAATTAGTTGACCATAGATAAAAATTAAATAAATGTCTAAACGGTCATCTAGCTAGAGAATCTATAATTCCTCTATGGTTATACGGTCGTTAGTTTTTCTGCAAAGTAGCGCAATTATTTTGGCTAAAAGTCTAAGGCTGGGTTGCACCATCTTACTTTAACTTTGACAAACGTCAAAAAGCTGTCAAAATCCTTACAAAAAGCACCGGTTATCGTCAAAGTTACGGTCAAAGTTGGTGCAACCCAGCCTAAAACTGTAAATGATCATTCTGCGTGGCGGGCGGGTCGACGTTCATAAATAAATTAAAGAAGGAAATTACCACCAATAAACATTTAATTCAAATTAACATATTAGCACACAGTTAAATAAATTAAATAAACTATGTTTTTTAATCAACGATAGGAAACATAGATATTTGGTGCACTTTGAGTATCCGCCATCCGATGTGTCTTCTCCGAGGTGTGTGGTGTGAGTGGAGAAAGTGGTGAAGTGACGAAACGTTCTAAAAACTTTGGGCTAAAATAATTAACCTTTGAGGCAAAACAACTAATGAGCATTTACTTCAAAGGCAAACTCCTCAAAACCCCAACTTGCTAGAGATTCAAACTGCCATCCCTTTTAGAGGAAACTGAGGTCTTTTTTTAACTTTTTTTCAAATCAGCTGCCAGATTCATAAATTATCTTTGGCCTTTGGTCTTTATTGGTTCCGTCACAAGATTTACCCCATATTCGTCGATCCTCAAAACAATATCACCTTAGCAATACAAGCCCAAGCCATTTGCCGCCTTTTTCTTCTACAAAAGGGAACAATTTGGCTTGGGCTCAAACTCAAGGATATTACTGTGCATGAGGATTCAGAACTAAGGGGGTTATTGATTGTTTACAATTTGTAGGCCTGACGCATCATCAGGTCGAAGAAGCAGTCGTTGTCGATGGACACGCTGATACCGCTGTAGTAGTTCATGAACTCTTCGAGGGTCACCTGGAACATAATATCGAGAAACCATTTCAATGTGGAAGATTACCAACGGCAGAAAAGCCTTGGAATGAATAGTAGGGATCAGCCCTTAGGTGGTGGTATTTTGAGTCAATAAGCTTTACACTGGCAGCTTTGTCATCATCACTATCACCTTTTGGACATATAATATACACAAAAGGAGCATAACACTCTGTAAACATCACATCTTTTTTTTTTTTTTTGCGCTGGCATCCCTAGCTGTCAGACGCGTAATTTTAACGGGACAAATTTTTAATGTTATTTTACTATAATTTCGTGTAATATTGTGATAAATTATACTGAAATCAAGTGTATATCGTATAAATAATGTATACGAATGTTATACGACGAAACTACATAATATTTAAGACAAAAAAGTGAAGACAAAATTTCGTCAGCTGTCAACGAAAAATCATCATAAATTCAAATTTACGGAACAAAATAACAGGGGAGTATTGTTTTTATTCATTAATTAAGTAATATCTATGGGTAAATTACATGTATTTTTCATTATACACTGAAATTATAACAGTACATTCCCAACGTTGAGGTTATATTTTCATGTAAATAGTCTTATTTTTGCCTTAGAATTCCTCAATTTTAAACTTTATTCTGTAAAATAATACAATACGCGTAAAAGATCCTTTATTATAAGTGAAAATAAGTAGACAAATTATTTACCAGTTATTTTAACAAAAAATTCCTACCCACATAACTTAGCTTTACTTTATAAATTGGTTATTTTCTGTACTAAGACTCTTAAATGCTAATAAGATAGTATTAAAATACAGATCTTAAGAATAATCTTGGAAATAAATTGCATTTAGTGCCGTACGTGCAGGGAGACCCAGATGCTCTTTACAATAACCTTTTCGAATGTATTAAAACCGAACATGACAAAGTTTTTACTGTAAAGCCATTAAAACCAAATACCAAATCTAAGTTTAGTGACTGGGCTACTAAGGGAATATACAAAAGTCGAAATACGTTATATGAGCTTTATGGCATGAAAAAGTATAATAATAGTATATCTTTTCTTGAGCATGTGAAAAAGTATTCAAAAATTTTTAAGAAAGTTTGCTTCATGGCTAAGTCTTTTTATATTCGGGACAAGATAGGAAACGCCAGTAATAAAATAAAAGAAACTTGGAATGTTATCAACCGAGAGACTGGTAAACTAAAACCAAGAGATAATGACTTTTCTCTCAAAGTTCACGATAATTTGATATCTGCAGATAAAGATGTAGCAGAAGCTTTTAACAAATTTTTTGTTAATATAGCTTCAGCAACAACTGCCAACTTAAAGTCATCTCCCTCCGAGGCTGAAGAAATATTGAAAACCCACGTGACACCCTGTGACTCGCACTTCTCTTTTAAACATATTACTCCATTAGATATCACTAAAACTTTTAATCTTTTAAATGTAAAGAGTACAACTGATATCTGGGGCATCTCTGTCAAGATAGTCAAACACATTATTGATATAATTTCCCCACAGTTAGCGATAATATTCAATAATTGCATAGAGAAGGGAATCTTCCCCAACCTCATGAAACACAGTAGACTAATGCCATTATTTAAGTCTGGTAGCAAAACCGACCCTGGCAATTATAGACCCATTTCTATCTTGCCCGCCTTGAGCAAGATTTTTGAAAAAATCATACAGGAGCAACTTATGATTCACTTTGGCTCTAATAAACTATTTCATAGTGAACAATATGGTTTTACCAAGGGTCGTTCCACCACCGATGCCGGGGTTGCACTACTTAAACATATCTTCGAGGCTTGGGAAAATTCTCAAAATGCACTAGGGGTCTTCTGTGATCTCTCAAAAGCTTTTGACTGCGTAGAACATCAAACGCTAATTCGCAAACTGCACTATTATGGGGTAAAGGACTCGGCTTTGGATTTAATACAATCCTATTTAAACTTTAGAGTTCAAAAAGTCGACATAAATGGTGTTTTGTCTTCTGGGTCACCTGTGAAAATGGGAGTTCCGCAGGGGTCCATTCTGGGTCCATTCTTGTTTCTTATATACATTAATGATCTACCATATTTTGTTAAAGACTCTTGCGAAATCGTGTTATTTGCTGATGACACATCTTTGATTTTTAATATTGATAGAAGTAAAAATAACTTTGACGATGTAAATAATGCACTAACAAGAGTTTTAAGTTGGTTCACTACAAATAATCTACAACTGAATGCAAAGAAAACAAAATGTATAAAATTCTCTTTGCCTAACGTAAAAACAGTTAGTACCCAAATAGAACTTAATAATAATGCAATCGATCTGGTAGAATCTACTGTATTTCTGGGAATTACCCTGGATTCAAAACTCCAGTGGGGCTCCCATATAGAAACTCTGGCGGGAAAGCTCAGCTCAGCGGCTTTTGCAATAAAAAGGATACGGTCATTAACCGATGTTTCAACAGCTCGCTTAGTCTACTTTAGCTACTTTCATAGCCTAATGTCATATGGAATCATGCTATGGGGCAAAGCTGCAGATTTTGAAACAATATTTATTCTGCAAAAACGTGCCATAAGATACTTGTATAAAATGAAAGCAAGAGCGTCCCTTAGAGAATTGTTTAAAGAAATTGGCATTCTCACGGCCGCTTCACAATACATCCTAAACTGTATTCTATTTATTCAACAAAATATTAATGATTTCAAAAAGAAAAGTGATATTCACCAAATCAATACTAGAAATAAAAATAAATTGGCTATACCCGCTTTTAGACTTAACAAAGTGTTTGCCACCTTTATGGGACAAGGTATCCATTTTTATAACAAAGTCCCTGATAAATATAAAGAGCTACCGTACAATAAATTTAAAGGTATAGTTAAAGATCACATGCTTAAAAAAGCCTATTATACAACTCGAGATTTTCTTAATGATAAGTCATCCTGGGAGTAGGATTATGGTCCTCTCATGCTCGCACTAAAAAGAATTAAAATCGTGCTATGAAAAGTAATGTATAAACTAATCTAATTTTCTAAAATGTTATAGTGTCATGCTTCTCAATCTGGACTGTTACTTAGCTTTATTATTAGTTTTTTTTTTCTCTAAGAGATAACTTGGTATTGTCATTCTCACTAAAATGTCTCTGGGGTGGTGGCGTAGTGAGGCGGGTCGTTACATTCCCTCTAATATGGTCGAGTGAAGCGATGGCTGGTTCACTCGTCATGTCTGTGAACAGGCGCTGCTTTCGGGGACTGGTCAATCCAAGTTATTCCAACTTATGTAGGTATGCGAGTCATTTCTACTAGTATTTGAGTATGTAATCTGTAAGTCTAGATATTAGCACGTCACTACCTTGTTTAATATGCCACGCAATTTTGTATACCCATTCTTATAAGATACACTATACAAGAATGCATGGTAAATTCAGTGAACTGCTCCTGAATCGAATGTACCTACTACTGCTATTTCTATTTATTTATATTAACCGGCAGACAGTGGTGACTGAGTTTGTTGCGGCGCTTCTTCTCAGCACTTGCCAAATGTTGGTCTCGAAGCGCTGGTAGGGTAAAAAGATTATGAGACATGTAGAGGCTCCTTAAGAGCAAAATGACGATTTGTAAGAACTATTTATTAGTCTAAACAAATAAAGAAATTTTGACTTTGACTTTGACTTTGACTTTAAAGCCATGCCAGCCAGAAGGTTTGGGGAGGGTACTGGCATCTTATGAGAATGATTTTGGTCATAGCTAAATTTGGACTGACAGGAGCTGTTTGTATATGGCCATATTGCCTATTTTGATAAGGGTAAGGCATCAAATAGAAGATAAGAGAAATTTACCTTTCCATCAACAACTCCATCCTTTTCGAAGTTGGAAAGGAATTTGTTCATCACGACGTCGGCTGTCTCTTCGCCACTCATGTACCTGAAAATTGAAAATCGGTGTTATGTAGGTTTACTTATATGTATTAAACTTTATCATATTATCTTGACCAATGATAAATTATCTCAAAGGTCCTTCTAGGTTCACCATGCGTGGAATACTAAGCTGTTAGACTCCCTCCACTGAGGTTCGACCCTTTATAAGCATCTTACAATGTTTTGCGTGGGACGTCCACCCACAAGGTGGACCGACGACGAAATATAAAGGTAGCAAGAAGGCGCTGGATACCAGCAGTACGAAGTTCGCCGAGTCTGCTATTTTAAGTTATATTTCTTACCTCGGGTGTGAAGTGACGGCATAGACGCCACGGATGTCGTCCACAGAGATGACGCCGTCGCCGGTCTTGTCCAGCTTCTTGAACGCCTGCTCCACGATGGCTCGCCGGGAGTCCGACATGGGGGGCTGGAATCAAAAAAATGATAAAATTATAGGGTGGGTGCGCTAGTGCCACGACAGATCATCAGATCCGGGGCCGTCAAGGCATTTGCCCGGGCCACGATGCAGGGGACATCTTTAAAAACCCCTACAGGTAGGGGCTAGCGGAGCGTTTGCTCGGGCCCATTCTTTGGAGGACCGCTCTCGGTACTTCTCTGAACAGCAGAGCTAACTGAGCAGCGGCCATGCCGCTGCTGAGACATCGGTAGACTGTAACCCGCTACAGCTGGCTGGGTGCTGTACCAGGGCCACGAGGAGAAAACCTCTATAAAAACAACTGGAGGAGGGGATTGGGGATTCCCTCGACGCCGGAGAGGTTCGCTCGTGAGCGAGCCTCTAGCTTGAGGTGGAGCTGCGAACGAATGTCTGAGCTAAGACAAAAACTCGCGGCTTCGTTTCTTTGGGCTCCAGTGGACAGGCGGGTAGGCCCCGCCTTTAGTGAGCAGGCGGGGAGAGTCCCACATAACCCACTGATCGTCCCCATCGACCAGTGGGTATGCGCAAAAGCATTTCCCGACGTTAAAAAAAAGCTTCCGGCAGTGTTGTTGAGGAACGGAAAATTTTTACTCGTTGTCTACTGTCATGTGTGACGTTTCTTTTCCATGCAACCTCTGCATAGTATGTCACATCCATGTGAATAGTGTTAGTGGGATTGTCATTTGGGATACATACACGAATGTGAACCAGGAACTCGTCGAGACTGATGGAGCCGCTGTTATCCGTATCGAACCGCTTGAACAGTTCCTCAGCGTCCTGGAATAATAAAATCAAAGTTTAAGCGTTTTAGTACACTTTTCCTCCTTTTCACCTGGTAAATGATATATCCTCGCCGACATAGAGCAATCGAAAGCTATTTGAACCCAAACAAACACGAGTTTGTTACGAGAAAATATCAGCTGGGAGGTAAGTAGTTACTCAGAAAGGACTAATTTGTTCTTTTAAAAGAACTTTAGTAATAGTTATAGTGTAGGTAGATGATAGACAATCAAAATTCAAAGCGTACCTGATTGCTGAGCTCCAGGCCAGTTTCCTTCATGCCGTTCATGAACTCCTCCTTGTTCAGCTGCTTGCTGCCGTCATCGTCCATTCTGCGGAAAAACCTGGAAACAGACCAGACGAGAAGAATGAATGGTGGTGTAACGAAACATTATGTAACATTACATTATTCGGCATGTGACGATGCACAGCATCTGGTGAGAGATGCGTCTACTTCCGGTGTAGTTTTTTTACCATTTTATACCTTAAATGACGTCATTTCCGCAATTATTTAATAGGAATTGATTTGACTTACTTCCGTTTGCCGCCATTTTAGTCACCTGGGGGCGAGCTTGCTCGGAGTTCTTCATAGCGTCTTTAACTTCCAAACTAGCAACATCGTAAGCAGAAACTCTGCTCAGATTTTTACTGAAATAATTTATTTCTCAACGTTCTTATACTAAGTTTAAAATTAAAAAGTGCAATTGACCGCGCGTGTGTGACCGCGAACGACATGTACGTGATGGTGGTTGGCGCCAAAGGGGACGAGTGTCTTCCGGACGACGAGCAGGTGGACCCAGAGTGTCGGATACCGGAGAAACTCGGACCCCGGCGAGATTCAAAACGGATGAAACGAGGTACGTGGGATTCTGATAGTTTTAACACTCTTTTCGATCAAATGAGCATTCTCGCGAATCTCTGTATTGTATAAATAGACTGAATAACGTACCCACAACCATCTTATACAATTCTAACGGCGGCCCCGTCAGCCCCAATCGCAAACATTACCAATCAAAATACGTTGTTAGCATCACCACAATCGAACGATAACTCTTTCTGGTACGAGTTTCTTAATAAATACCCCTTTAAAAAGGCTCATTATGCTCATAAAATAAAGCACCTACAAATGCTTTACCACATCAACAAAGCACTTTAAACTACAACTATTAGTAGATTGGGCGGCCACCCCCAACACTGAGCCAGCTTACAGCTTGAATTATTAAATTCTAATGTTTTTTGCAAATCAAGAAGCTTAATAAGTATGACAAAATGTGCTAAGTGCATCGAACATGCATACTTCTATTTTGCAACAACATATAAATTGTAATGTGACATGCAATAAACGTTTTTGAACTTGAATTTGAACATGTCACGAGCGTATCCTGGCTAAAATGCCTAATAAGCATTGTGCGAGGAGCACCCTCCCAGTGCTGGATTTTTGTTCGGCAAAATCACCCTGTGCTCGTACTGGTGATATCTAAGAAATAATCCGACCTTGGTTCTCTAGCCGGTCACTTCAAGCAAAATCAAAACATAATAATAATTATCTTTATTTGCTTAGACTGATTAAATTAGTTCTTACAAATCGTCAAATACTAATAAGTGACCTTTACCTACACATCTTATTATCTTTAAAGCAAATAGGTACATAAGCCTCAAAATAACTGCCTTCGATTTAGAACAAAAAGCCAAGGATTCCAAATCAGTCCATTCACCTCCAAGCCGGTGCTTGCCCCTGCACCTGCAACGCCGTGCTTTATTCAGCGTCTTAACACTCTTGACTGTCTAGCGCTGACCAAATAAGAATAGCAAAGTCAAGTGACTTTCCACTCAGCAAATTCTACGGAGGCTGCCTTTGAGCGTATCTTAGGCAGTGGTAGGCGTCATCAGACTGCGGAGATCAACCTGTTACCTGACAATAGTTCCAGGGATGCGTCTGCCATTCACCTCCAAGCCGGTGCTTGCCCCTGCACCTGCAACGCCGTGCTTTAATCGGCGTCTTAACACTCTTGACTGTCTAGCGCTGACCAAATAAGAATAGCAAAGTCAAGTGACTTTCCACTCAGCAAATTCTACGGAGGCTGCCTTTGAGCGTATCTTAGGCAGTGGCAGGCGTCATCAGACTGCGGAGGTCAACCTGTTACCTGACAATGGTTCCAGGGATGCGTCTGCCATTCACCTCCAAGCCGGTGCTTGTCCCTTCAACGCCGTGCTTTATTCAGCGTTTTAACACTCTTGACTGTCTAACGCTGACCAAATAAACCGAAATGCTGAAATTACCAGATAAGGCACCGCTCAGCATGAGCCTGCTCCTCACAATATTCCTTCGCAAGAAGGACAGACCAAACAACCTATTCTATTAAACGTCCTAATCAGTAGATACAATCATGTAAGTATTGATCCGATCTGAAGTAGTTGAATGCTAAATTCTAAATCTGGATGCAGATACCGATCACAGAGACACCGCCGACCTCTCCGCATGTCTTGTCAAGGTACCCTAAAATTATCAATCTCTCGTTCTCTACTGCATACCGAAAAACATTGACACAATCACAAACTACTTACTAAACCTCGTCACCTTTGACAAACCAGACGAGACAGCAACTACTACAACGGAAGGTTAGTGTGTAACATTTTATCTTCTGGAACACTTTAAACCTTGTCAATTACGTGAACTCAGGTTCAACAAGTCGTCATCTCTAAGGGTTTTGTCGGTAAATACGAAATCTATACGACTCAACAAGTGCCTATAATGGTAAGCTTGATATCCAGTGAGGGCTCATCACAACTCGACCCCACACAACCGATCCAATACACAAGACTCCAGCTCAGCATCTCTTAACAACCATCTGGATGTCTACAAAATATCAGAAATCATAATCAGGGATGGGGGATTTCTCATTCTTTCATTCATTTCATGTGCGTTCACTAATTTTGCTATCGGACAATCAAAGCATAGCCTATACTCGAAACTAAGGGAGGAAGGGGCACATTCAGAGCCTCCATTGGAACTGTCTCTCTAACTTTTCAACTTGAAAAACATCACCTCCTTCCGGTTCAGTCGGGTAAAAATAGCTCTGACAGCGTAAAATATTATCTCCCAAGTCGATTCAATCAATTTTATCTGACTATCTAGGTCGATTTACGGGGAAAACAACCTACTTAGTGGCATCTCCTGGGTTCAGATCCAAAGGTAAATATTCCAAAAGTTCGGGAAACTGGATATCCAGAGACCCCACAGAGATTCACCAGCAGCCTTTGCAACGACTTCAACCAGGGTGGCTATGGTGGTAAACTAGGCTAAATCTTTGCTGTCCCGTTTCTCACCACAGCAAAAGGTACCTGCTTAGCACCTCGAAGTGACCTTTCTGGCTTTTCTTAGCAGGGCTCGAGGCCGACCCTCAAAATACAGAATCTCCACCACGTTCTTACCACATGGTGACCTCCACGTCAGGATCAGGTAACATGTAATTTTTTAATATGTTGAGTTGGGGGTAATAAGGTATCGTTCCTAAAACATACCTGGCAAAAATCCACTTTAAAAACTTATAAAATAACCTGGCCTTGGTGGTTAAACTAATGGCCTAAGGAAAACAGTCGTAGCTATATACTTACCTCTTGAAGCTCGACAGCAAGATTTATCTGCTATACTAAATCGTTTATCTACTCTTGTACTACCTTTATGCCCTGTGGGTCTCAACAAAATTCACTTTAAAATCGCAAACCAGTCGAAGGATGGTCGATTAGCCTTCTTTTTTCTATATGAAGTTATAACGTATCCAATTTTCGATCCGATCAAAAAGTGCTACTTATCTAGGGGGGCTGGTATTACTAATCTAAAACTATATTAAAGATAACTTTAATTTTCTTACTAAGCATAAAAGCTTAACCAATTTCACTTCCTGATAAAGGCCTTAAACCCAACAGTAGGTATCTAAAATGTGACCTTTACGGGGCTTCTCGCAGACTAGCTTATGTATATGTTTCTCCTACCATCTACATCAGCTGCTGACATGACAAAACATAGTCTCACCTGAATAATTTCAAGATTAAGTTAATAAACCTTGACCTACGAGTAAGTTCGGCACCGTTACGGCATCATACAAACAACAGGGAAAAATGACAGCAAATCCCAAAAAACAACATAGGTATGCCCTTGCTACGGTTGCGTAAGTTACTGGAATCAGGCGAGCAGAGGCGAACAGCGGAATATAATAACACATTATTTATTTATTTTTCAACACCAAGTAATACTAGGAATCTACATGAATAAAAACAGTATAAAGGTTGTTGGATTTAAAACCTCTCCTGGCATTGTTGACTTCGTTGTGGCATCTTTAATTTGGGTTGATATTTAGCCATAGATGAAATTATTTGATGAGATATTGGCGTAGGCAGAACAATAATAGCAATATTATAAGGCAGTCACTTTTATTAACTGATCTACGACCGATACACCAAATAACATATTATTTAATTAATAACTTTCAATCAACAGATCTAAAGCATGTTGGATATTCTTCAATTACATCGTACGCCTTATAAACTTATGTTGATGACTCGCATGAATCTTACTGCCATGCGGGCAAATTATATCAATACACACTCAATCTGCATTTTAATGAGGAAAGAATTTCTGAATTCAGTTCAGTAGCTTTCCAGTTTATTCATTTCAAACATACAAAAGTACAAGCCCTCCTACTTTGTGATATTAGTGCTGCTCTCACTGGGCATTTAGAACAAAACATGTTGATACCCTGAAATTAATCATGTTCTAATCTAGTTCTGTTACAGAAACTCGAAAACTTTCATCACATAGCGCCATTGGTAAGTAGTCACCAGGAGCTAATAAACAAGTCTCTCACCAGATGCTGTGCATCGTCACATGCCGAATAATAGTACAAGTTTTACAAAACAATAAAACTTGTATTATTGAGCAGAGACGATGCACAGCATCCCAAGAAGGCCTCCTGGTGAGCTCTCTATGAAGAACTCCGAGCAAGCTCGCCCCCAGGTGACTAAAATGGCGGCAAACGGAAGTAAGTCAAATCAATTCCTATTAAATAATTGCGGAAATGACGTCATTTAAGGTATAAAATGGTAAAAAAACTACACCGGAAGTAGACGCATCTCTCACCAGATGCTGTGCATCGTCTCTGCTCAATAATACAAGTTTTATTGTTTTGTAAAACTTGTACTATTATAATATTCTTTTCATTTTAGTAGATAAGAGCGACATGTTCCAATTTATGCTAGTTTTCGTGAACTTTGTAACAACAACCACTAATTTAGTACCCGGACACTTTCTCTCATAAAGTCATGTTTTTGTCGTCTGTTTTATGCCAAGTATGCAGAATACAAAGCTTGAACAGTTATTCGATATCGGGCTCTCGCGTCATGGTAAAGTCTAATTAATTAACTGCGGCCATCCTTAAAAGGCGTGGATCTAGCCCTCTAAAAAGATGGTGGTCACTTCACCCAAAAATCACCCAAGTGCTTCCCTTTTTGGGGTTGAATCTAATAAGGTTTTGAGCATGTCTGCTCAATAAGTTATACTGCAGTTAATAGTTAATGCTGTTTGGCCTATAAGATACAGACAATGGAGTACCTGGCCAGCTCCATGATGCCGGAGGCTCCCCTCGAGAGGCACAGCAGACGCAGCTTCTAAGCTTCCATCCATGTCCCCAGTTAAGAAGATAATTTCCAAGGACTTTAGTGACCACTACTTACTAATGCCTATGTGTCAATGTATAAGCCTAGGCGTAGACCACCGACTTTTAGCTGGCCGATAGTTGGGCCCAATTCTAATTTGTATGAAGAATCGACCGATTTCTAATCGGTGAAATGTGCGCACTTTCATACATCTCCATACTGATTAACAGCCCGAACCAACTATCAGCCAACTAAAAATCGGCGGTCTGCGCCTAGCCTTAATCTCTATGGCCTAATGACTAAGGACTATAATCGCGTACCTGGCCAGCCCCATGATGCCAGAGGCTCCCCTGGAGAGCACAGCAGACGCAGCTTCTAATCTTCTACATATAGCCAGTTAAGAAGACCAGGGTAATTTAGTGACTACCACGTCTAGTGCATCATGTTCGACAAAAAACCTACACAGTGTCAGCCCAAAACTCCGCTACAAGAGTGGCGTTGTCAGCAGCATTCATTAAATCTTCCTGCGTGCAGTTGCTCGGGCACTCAAGGCACGACATCATGTGCTTCATCGACTGGGGAACAAAACCTCTATGCACTAAAGACTACGGAGTATAATCACGTACCTGTCCAGCCCCATGATGCCGGAGGCTCCCCTGGAGAGGCACAGCAGACGCAGCTTCTAAGCTTCCATGACTGTGTTCCGTGTCCCCAGTTAAGAAGATAATTTCCAAAGAGTTCAGTGACCACTACTAATGCCTGTGTGTCCCTGTCAATGTATTAATCTCTATGGCCTAATGACTAAGGACTATAATGGCGTACCTGGCCAGCCCCATGATGCCGGAGGCTCCCCTGGAGAGGCACAGCAGACGCAGCTTCTCCAGCGGGTCGGTGGCGGCGGCGAGCGCGCGGGCGCTGCGCTGCATCAGCTCCTCCTCCTGGCGGGAGGTCGCCGACATCGGTCTGTGCCATGCTACTGCAGATGCAAAGGACAACTCTTCAGTCTTGGGTAAGTGGAGCGAATAGTGGATGTGTAGCTTTTTCAAAAACTCGAGGTGTTGAGTGTCCATCGTGTGTTTAATGCTTCAACCACACCTGCAGATCGCCATCGCCGGCGCGATCACGGTGCGATCATAGGGAAATGACAGGTCGCGTGAACTGTATAGGTCGCGCGACCTGTCATTGGCCTTTGAACGCGCCGGCGATGGCGATATGCACGCGTTGGTGTGGTTAAAGCTTAATAGAATCGAAAAATTACTATCATATGCATGAATTAGTAATGAAAAACAGTTGTATAGTGGCACGGTAAAGGGAGTCGAAAGTCCAGACTAATGACTGCAGCGCAGCAGCGCAGATTTTAATTAAGTTTGAGGCTCCAACCTTTAACAATGTTGTAAACAACACCTATTAACCTATTTACAGATTCTGACATGGAATCCGAAGTTCTTAAGTACTCGTAAGTTCTTTAATTGTGAATGAATATTATTACCTATAAGGACAATGGCGTTTCTATTTTGATCGAAACAGATAAAATAAAAGATGCTCCCTTTGATTTAAGAACCTGGGACCAGTGTGGCTAAAACTACCCATATTCATAAGGCTATTCCAGACAGGCTGATGATCTCAAAGCTCATTAGGGCTCTGAACAATGAATAGGTACAACCTAAGCAGCATAAATTAATGTTTCAGAATGAAACAATGCCACATTAACCTATTTCACGCTACATGTCACATGGCGCTCATGTCGCCGCACCTTTCAGTGGGTAGGGTTGTCGATTTACGATCGTTCGTTTCGTTATTACAGTTTGAAGGTCAGGCCCTACGGGATGTTCGTGAATTAATCGAAAAGGCGTCAGTTTCACCAAACGCTTTTACCACACGAGTAAAGAATTTGGTTTCTCTGTGCCTTTATAAAAGTTTTACCTGATTTATACATTGACTCTTCTGAAAACTTATTGGTTTATTACCTACTCAGCTTAAATATTATCCCAATTTTGATACGGTTCTAAGCTTTACTTTTAGTTCACGCGAAAGGTTTCCAGATATTTTTAGATTTAATATTAAGACCACTTGCCCATACAGATTCTACATTTTTCAGTTACCTCAGAAAATGATTTCAATGATATGATGATGATAGGTATTTATGTATTCTAATTTTGTTTGTTTCAGGCGCAACAACCCTATAATTTTCATGGTTGCCTAGCAGTCGTATGAGGACGCGGATCGATTCCACCATTGCTAGTTAATAATTTCCACCGTAACATTACCACGACATTTCTAATAAGTTTTTCAGTAGGCCATTATCACCTATTTTATTCAGATTTCCATAGTTGGTTGGGACTTAGGTACGCTACTATCGCGGCAATTTTCTTTGTAGGAAGGAAAATCGTGCACGCAAACTTCAGATTTTCCAACGTAAATAGTAAATTGCGATTGATCGCACGCGTTTCAAATTCCAAATCGGTTTTCTGGTTTATTTTTATTTAACCTTGAGTAGGTATGAAATATGAGAAAGCTTTTTAATGACCAAAACAAATGTGGTTGGAAAACTGAAGGATCTTTAGAAAACACGAAATCCACAAAAACGATTTCATTGATTACTTACTCGTAGTTCTTAAATGGATGCTAAGTTATTCAGGGAAATAAAGCTACAAGTTGATGTTGTAAAAGTACAAACACAAACATTCCACTATGAGACATTAAAAATTGATTTGGTTTATTTTATTTTAACGCCTCGCGGTTTTCAACTACACTAAATTGATAAGGGTTGTATTCGAAATAAATACCACTTAAGTATACTTTAAGGATTTAGGCTTTACAAGGAAATTAGTATCTTATGAGCTTGCTGAGGAACCAACATTTTAACCACGTGCAATCTAAGTGCACAGAAAAACATTACCAAAAAAATTCGCACTAACTGTTCGACTTGGTTTTAGGCTTTCCAAGATACATTTCTTCTGTAAAACACTATCATTTGCACAATCACTGTAGATGATCGTAACAATCCGTATGCTAGCACATTTCGAAGGAATACAGACGTGTTTTGGCTGGTAAAAGCGACAGCAGACTGAAGGCGGCACGCGGACAACTAAACTTGAAAAGTCAATGCACTTACAAAGCTAAGGAGGTAGGTGGGTTACTTACACATAATCTTACATCCTGAATGTATTTTACATAGATTTTATTATAAAAACATAACCCTCCTTCTGGCGCAGTCGGGTAAAAAATAGGAATATATTGGTAAGTTTTTTACTGGACATATTTTATACAGATAGTTCAAGCTGGAGACCGCCAAATCAATCTGTTATTTTGTGTCGTCTACCTTCTGATTGTACATAAATACGGTATAGTAGGTAGGGTAAGTGCGCTAGTTTTCGTCCAATTATCGGAGTTGCCAACTTTGTGATGCGAAATGAATATCTTAAAATACCCTTACTCATATGTATCATATGTCATTTTAGTCCTTATATAGTCTACTTTACGTTAATATTATATGACAATAAGTAAAAACCACGGGATTTTTAAAAAAAAATATTTTATGCAAAAGAGGCGATTTCACTAGTTTTCGTCCAAAAAAATCAGTTTTCGTCCTATTGTACGCTAGTTTTCGACCACTGTGTAGAAAAAAGGGTGCAGTGAATTATTAACTTAAAACCAATTCTACAATACAGTAACCATGGATTGTGGTATATCATTTGAAAGGTAATTTTGTTAGCTTTCAAATGATATCAAAAAGATTTAAATAAGTTTCTTACCTAAATTTAGGAAAATATTTCAATAGGTCGAAGGACAAATGGACGAAAACTAATCTACAGGAATAGCTAATTTTGGTTTTCGTCCACCCCAGTGCTTGCTCATGACGTCATGGACGAAAACACAACAACGTTTAAAGCTGTTTTTTGTTTTCGTCCACATCTTTTTAACGGTTTTTATGGGTTTATCACTGTTAAAAAGTGGACGTAAACTAAAATGTTTAATGTAATAGCAATAAAGATCATATTGGAAGAAAAAACATTGTATTTTGTAGGTCCATTGAAGTAAAATGATTATTAAAAATATTAACTAGGTGTCAGGGTTTCCGTCCACGTGGACGAAAACCAAAATCTTGCAAAATTGTTATGCTAGTATTAGTCCACTTAATTATCTAAGATTTCTGTACAAAAACTTTAATAAACCCTTAAAATAGTGTTTATTATGCTAATAATTAGACATACGTGCCAAAAACATTACGTAAAGTAGCTAAAACAGTAATTAAACATACCATGAAAGTTCCCTACCGGCACGTTTTTTTTCTAACTTGACGACGTTTTCCATTCACCTGTGTGCAGCAGCAACTTCCGTAGATTTTTTTGGAGTTATTACTTGTCAAATTACATTTTCATGCAGGCAGAACTGTTACTTAGATATTATAGATTGTAACAAGTCCAAACTTACACGGAAAGTTAGGTTTGTATTCTAATTTTCCGTATTTGTTTGTGGCAAGTCGGTCAAATGGACGAAAACAGGAGCTGGACGGAAAACCGGCGCAATTACCCTACTTAATTTGTGCTGTTCCATTTTTATTTTCAAAGATTGGATGGATCCTAAAAATTAATATGAGACTGGTAAAAAAGGGAAAAGCATAGGTAAGTATTTTAATTTTCAATCCCAAGCTAGTCCCTACTTGATTAGAGAGAATCCATTTAGGTATTTAAAAGGTGAAAGAATTACTGACACATCAAGGCGAGAGCGAAAGAATAGATTTTGATTAATTGAGTTCATTTCTTTGTTAATAAGGTGTTAAAATATAGAGGAACGTAAATGGATCCCAAGTTATTGTATTCTTAATTGGAAGAATAATTGCTTTTTTACTTAACATGGGACTAGAGCTCGTGTACTAAGTAGGTCATGCTGACAGGACTAGCTAACCCCATGCAACTTTGACTAGCTGATAGGTATACAGTAGGTAAGTACTTTTCTTTTTTTGTGCCCATGGTATACCTATCTACTTACATAGGTAAATGTAATGTAACTTAATGTTGTTAACAAGGACTTTCAGAGGTTCTAAATATACGAATCTTTCCCATTTTTCAAATAGAACTGAGAACTACAATGTGGTCTTCAAAATATGTTATGCCCTAGAACCTCATTCTATGATCTGAGCCTAGAACTCAAACTGCGGACCTTTGGGTCGAAAGCTCGGCACCCTTTAACCTCAAGAGTCTTCGAGTTGTAGACAAACATGTTAGAAGAACTTTATAGCTTGTTCAAATTTTCAATTGACCTACTTTGTTTAATTTATTCGACGAAGTTTCAACAATAGCAAAGTTAGCGCGTGTGACGGTTGCGTGCTACGGCTGCCTTAGAACGTAATCAGCCGCACGTTACAATTAACTAGACTATAAGCTGTTGGGAACAAAGAGTTTATAGTTTATAGAATCAGAAACATTGTACGGTTAAGTTAGATATGGATTAAGATTATGAAAATATGAATTAAAATGTTAATCAAACAAAGAAACAACTTATAACTGACGAAAATAGCATTTTCTTTTCTTTTCTTTGACATTCAGCAGCTTCTGTTGCTATTCAACGATGATAGCAATTTCACCAATCAACGATTACCTACTTAGTAAACAATATAGTCTTTGAAATAGAAAACAACAATTTCACTCTTTGAAATCGAATTACACTGGTCGCATGGCAAATCCATGTCAAAGAATTTAACCATTTGATCGATCCTTATGAAAAATCAATCATTTTGTAAACGGACAATACCTAACATCATTAGGCATTTTTTATAGTTAGTTTAGGTATTGTTGCGTGTTGTATCTGTAAAAGTACCGTTAAAATATCGATTAAAAACCGCGGTGTCATGTGAAATGCGGGCTTGTCTTCATTATCGCGATGGTTTAACTTTTAAATGCATGCCATAATTACCCTTATAGAAAGCCATTAAAAGAGTTAATTAGGTTAAATTGGAAGGGTGGCTTTTTAGATAGGAATAAGTAGATAAGAAATAAGAACTGTTTTATTGCACATAAACTAATAGAATAATACTTTCATTTTAGTAAAAAAAAATAATTTAGGTTGTCTCATAGCGAGGAATAATAAGAGGGGCCAGTCCATTATCAAAGTAAGAATAAGTAGAAGAACTTTTACTATGGTAGGTACGACGTTATAATCAGTCACGAAATGTTATAAACCAAGATGTTAGAATACTTACCACCGTCCATGATGTCCTTTTTGCTGGCTTCGGCTGCTTTATCGCCTTTGCCTGCGTTGTCGTAGTTGAAGCAGGCTGTGAACAATGAAAAATATTTCAAAACTCATCCCAAACCAACAACACACAGTCCATGACACAGTTGTTTGTGATTGTGCCTGAGATCAGGCAGGAACTACTGGTCCGATTTCAAAAATTCTTTTTGTGTTATCCCATTTATCGAGGAAGGCTTTATGCATAACCTTACAGCCAAGCCAGGCCGGAGCAGTAAAGAAAAATGTTACAAAAACGTGAAATATTATTCTATTTTCTGTCACGCGTACGAAATCGCGAACACAGCTACTTAGTTAGGTAGTGTTAAGAAAAGTGATGGATCGGTGCGTTAATAGTTAATTGAGGACATCAGTCCGACAATCATAAACCCATCACAGATTCATGAAGGTTTCTATTGCCACAGCAATAGAATGAAATTAATTGTTAGGTATCTTATAAATATTACCGAAGCCAACTGGCGTGGATTATTCTATCAAACTGAAGGCTGATCAGGGAAATAAATGCAAGAGAAAAATACCTTTCTCCAGATGTTCTGAACGAATGCTGCGGGAGTTTTTGAGTCCAGGAAAATGTTATGAATATTAACATAAGAAGACTGTTATCAATGTAAAGCTATTCACAATTAGAGAGTGGCCTCATCAAGCGACTTGGCGATGATGGCAATGGGCAAGTGTGGTGTGTGGTCAGATTGACAGCTGTGGGAAAATCCTCAGCAGGCAACAGCTTATTCAAACAATCAATAAAACACACAGTATCTAGAACTACCTATGGTTAATAATAAATACCTAATGGTCGTCCGTGACAACTCAAGGACTGGCGGCAAATGCGATCCGCCTGTTTAATTCCCAAGCGATATGATATATGAAAGTTAATAATTACTTTAATAACTGAGTATTAGGGCCTTGCCACACTTACATCCAATTGTTTTACGCCCGTATTCATAAACATTAATGTTATATGCGCGTGGACGCACAGCGTGACACATGAATCAATCACGGAGCTCTACTTATTCAACCCTGTGCGTCCGATTTGCAAATTTGTGAATACGGGCTTTACCAACTCTATTTCGAAAGGGAGCTCTATATTCGGCAGATAATGCAACAAAATATGATATACATGATTGATCGATAGGGTTTATCAAACCTGAGGAGCCGATCTATTTGGAATGAAAGATAGCCTATGATCTTTCTTATGTCCATCTATCCCCATACCTTAAATACATCAAAATTGGTTCAGCAGTTTAGTCGTAAAAACGTAACAGACATACAGATGGTTTACTTTTGCTTTAGTATCTAAGTAGGTATGGTGGTATGGATTGCAATATGTAGATAGGTAAGAAGGTTATTCCAATTGTTTACGTTGTAAACTACTTCAGGAGATACAATCGATTAATTTTTAAAGTGGCCATGTGTCACTCAATTTGCGACAAAGTCACCTACTGAATTGCTTAGGTTCTGGACGTTTCTTTCGAGTCATGCTTGGCCTAACTTGTAGGTACATGACATCACAGTCTGGTGTCCTCAGCCAAGCCTACGCGAGCTGTCTCAATAAAAGATAAACCAAATAGGCCGTGACTTCCAGCAATTTTGATAAATAGTGCAGAGACAATAGGCTAGGTACAGTCACCCAGGCTAAACTTTTTTGTTGCAAAAGCATAACTATTTAAACTTTTTAAGGTGCCCTTGTTAGCCTTTATGTGCCGTCTTTGTTTGTAGGTACATTGAACTGTGAAAAAGCGCTTTTCATTAAATCTAAATACTAGGTACCCTAAATAAAAGTTTTAAACACTAACTTCTTTGTTTATTTTTGTCTAAAATTCTGAAATAATTATATAAATAATGTAACCGATTTAGAAAAAAAATTAACGACCAATTTTCCTTTGGTAGTTACTATTAAAACATGAACTAACAGTTAAATAAGCGCAACATAAAGTTATAACATCATTTTAAATGTTAAAACACTAAACAAACAAATGTTAAATGTTAATTTGGAATTGTTAAATATTTTTTAAATCACTCCTCACCTGAGAATTCCCGCGAAGATTTCAATTTTTTTTTCAAGCAATGATATTCTGCGTATTCAGCCAGGCCACTATCACCTATCACTCGCGACTCAATAATGTTCGATGGGAATGTTGGGAGGCATTATGCTGTCACACACTGGTAAAATCGATTTGCCATAACATCGGATAATTAGGCTATTCAAGTACGATTATTATATCGCCACGGTTTATTGAATGTATTTTTCATAAAAACACGCAAATGGGTGATTCAGACAAGAGGAAAATATGGAATGACGCGTATCTTTATTGAATGAACTGGCTGCATACACGGTAAGACAACAACTTAACCTTGAGCCATATATAGAAATTCTCTAAAAAAGCGGTTTACTCTAGATGTGATGTTTTTGCCAACTTTTATTTTCATGTAAGGAAAAGCATAAAATATCATCTGCTTGCAAACCTAGTAAAACTTATTGATCACCAAATTGGAAGCTATTAGGAATACATTAGTCCTTTTATCAATCTGATTGTTATGTCGCCATAATAGGGTCGAGATTCTTATCAAAATTACATGATCAATATTGTCTATCGTTTTGTTTGGAATGATGCTATTGTTGATATATTGCTTGTAAACACATTAGAGATAGCCTTGAGAATATTCTGTCGACCTACAGACAACCTAAGACGGTCATTTCATTTAGTATAGCTACTTCAATAGTGCACCAATACTACAATAAATACACAGCAACGTCAATCACACTTGGAAAACTAGGACTTGGAATAGGGCGTTGTCTCTTGCGCTTAAACGGTAGGAACTCAGGGAATCAGGAAACCTGAGGCCGAATAAAATTAACAGGCTATCTGATAATAATCAGCAATCTTAAACCTAGTGCGGATGCTTAAGCGATCTCGGGGTATAGGGATTGATGAGGAGCGTCTCTCCATTAAAAGATAAGGCTGTTGTAATCAGATCTATAGCTGTTGTAATGATAATTAAAGTGATACCGCAGAGAAAAACCTTAATTTCTTCTACGGGTACCTAAGATGTTTTTTGGTAACTATGCGTAACTTGCGTAATCGTTGCCTTACTCGTTGTTGAACGCCCTTAGGCCTAAAAACTTTTTTAAACTTACCCGCCATAGAGGCGCTGCTCATCCTTCCGCGTGTAAAATCAATTTTTAAATTTTAATTCACAACTAAGATAATAAAATATTACTCAACAATAATCACAACTTTAAAATATATGATTTTTCTAACAAATGAAATGACATTAACGTTGTCAAAAGTTTGATAGTATTTATGAAAAATTAAATAAAGCTATGCAGGTTTTACTACTATCTGTCTCACGAATTAAAACGAGAGTATGGCCTGTCTAAAGGAGAGAGTAGTGATCATAAGGATGGTTTAAAAATAAATAATAATCATCGCCCAATTTCCAGGCCAATCCGTTCATCTCTAATGCCGTAAAGTTGAAAGAACAAGAAAAGAAAAACAATTTGACACTGACATTTTTGACAGTTCTGGCAGCTGACAGTTTGTGTGTGAGTTACAAAGTGAGGTTATGTTTTGGTTTGATGGTACAAAACAAAGTAACTTTTACCAAAAATACAGCGGTAATTCGTTAATTTACGTATTTGACAAAAATTTAATAAACAATGCCACCAAAAAAGAGAGGCACCGTTCATAACCGACGCACAAACCATCATGTTAAACGAGATTACGCCGAGAAATTCAATGACCTGAGTATCCAGTCGTCGTCAGAAGAATCAAATGAAAACGAGAGCTCAGGGAGTTCAGATGACGAGGGTGTTCCACCCACCTTCAATATCAGCATGTGGGATTTAAATCACTGTGACCCTAAAAAGTGTTCAGGAAGAAAACTCGCTAGACATAACCTCATCAAGAACTTAAAACTTGGACAACGCTTTCCAGGACTCGTATTGTCTCCTGTTGGTACTCAGTGTGTGAGCCCGGCCGATAAGAATATAATAGAAAAGTTTGGACTAGCTGTGATAGATTGCTCCTGGGCGAAAATCGATGAAACCCCATTTGACCGTATGAAATCAAATCATCCAAGATTGTTGCCATTTTTAGTCGCTGCAAACCCCATAAATTACGGAAAGCCGTACCAGCTTAGCTGTGTTGAGGCATTGGCAGCGGCTATGGTTATTACAGGCCAAAAGAAAGCGGCACAATTTTATTTAGGAAAATTTTCATGGGGCCATTCTTTCTTGGAATTAAACTCTGAAGTATTAGATCTGTATTCTAAATGTACTGACAGTAAGAGTGTGATAGAAGCACAGAACACCTTCTTAGAGAATGCAAATAAAGAAAGAGACTCAAAACCTATGTGGCCTCCGAGTGATTCTGAGACTGAGTCAGATGATAGTTCATAGTAATTTTACATTTAATAGTGATGTTATTCATGTAATGTTATTATGTATTTGTAAATAATTGTAAAAGTATCAATATATTTAAGCAATATTTACCTCAAATGTAATAAAATAGGTGCGATTTATTTAAAAGTGTTGTATAATTTATGAGTATTGACCTTTGTATAATTGTGACAAGTATTCACATTTTAACAAAATATAAAAAGTACCAAAAAAATACCAGTTGTAGGTTTAATTTTGAAAGATTCACTTTTCTGAAACACATTTTATTTGCTATGTTAAAATAACGCCATCTAGCAGACACTTCATAAACTAAATGCGTCATAGTAAGTAGCGCCATCTATTTAATCACAGTTGTTTTAAATTCAACGAGTCAGTGACGTAGTTGGTAGTTTAAAAGCAAACCAACAGGTAGCGCTATATTACCAAAGACCGGTAAAAAGCTTCCCGAAAGTTGAGCTTGGTGTACATTCAGTTAGTTTGCTTTTGCATTTTGTGAGTGTAAGTTGGGTCTGTGACGTTCGAAGTGTGTTTTCGTAACTCGCGGAGTAACTTATTTATCACTAACTGTTTTGTGTATGAGTGGTGAAATTCTGTGTATAGTGATTACTGTGTATGTGGTTAATAGAGAAGTGACTGTTCATCGGAATTTACCTAGAGAAAAACTTTTAGGTGAGTTTGTCAGTACATTTACTTCGGTGCAACCTGTCACGCAGGTGTCTCGCAAGTCAGTAACCTCAATGATGAATAAACACTACAATTTTCCATGTACCGATATACATTTGCCATTAATTCGTAAATAAAAACTTAGGTAAACTTTGTCTGCTTTTTGATTTCTAAAAAGTTATAAACTGCCTTTACTTCGTTCCTAGACACGTTATTTCAAGGCTAATAGTCTACTTTTATAGAGTAAGCTTTATCTAAGTAGATACGAAACTTGTGCTAGTTCTCTACAACATTACAATTTTTTTTTATTTTTTTTAAGACAGTTTTGTTCGAAAACTTCGAACTTAGACGTAATTGGTGGCCACTGAGCAAATTAACTAACTACGTTCATGTTTGCTGGTGGCTGTTTCCACTGGTGGCTCTACCACCGTGTTTTTGCTTGCCGGTAACAAAACGGCCAATGGACTGGTGCGGTAGCGTAGAACCGAGTAGGTTTAGTACAGGTTCGATAGCCGATTTTAAAAACGTAGGCTTACCTACTTATAATGCATTTTTCGAGTTTCGGTGTTATAAAATGCTATTAGACGGCCAATGTAGGTAGGTACCTACCTACTTAATCCATTGGTGATAGTTAGTGTGTTTAACACTTACAACCTCTATTAAAAATCTATCTGTTATTAGTTTGTTAGGTAGGTAGGTACCTACCTACCTGCTATACTGAGTTAGGTAGGTAGGTACAGTCAGCGTCAAATAGTTCGTGACACCCAAAATGGCCAAAAAGTTGTGTTGCGAACTTATTGGCTGGCTACTTTAAGATTATTGGGAGTAGCTATTTTTTGCAATAATTTATTTTAAGAGAAAAGAGGTAGGTAGACATTTGCACCTACTTTCACACTTAAGTAAGGATGCGCACTATAGAATTTGCTACACTGGATGTGTTCTGTAATCTGCGGTCGTCAAAGTGAACGCAGCCGGCATCATGGAACAACATTGATTTATCCTATGCTTAATTTTTTCGATGCGATCTGACAGTGCGGGCACGAGCAAAGAACGCAAACCGGACTGCTGACGAATTGCCCTGACCGACAATGTTAAATTCATCCATGATGCGGGCTGCGTTCACTTTGACTTGACCGCAGGCCGCAGAACGCATCTAGTGTAGAAAATCCTTATCCATAATGTCCATAATAAAATATTGAAACTCTTCCTCGTCCCAAAACACTGGCACCTAAAATTCTGAACGTAATTCCATTTCAAAATGATTCTGACATGTTATTCTGATATTTTGACAGTGTCAATAGTATTTTGAGGAGAGTTCGATGTGATCGATAAAATTTCAGTGATTTCGTCTGAAAGGCGGAATTTCACTAATGCGCTGGCGTTTGGAAGAAAACATGTTGATAAGATTGATATCGACCGCTTGATTTACGTGTCATTGTGACTATGTACTTGTCCGGTAAGTTGCAACATTATTTACTATCCATACCTACTCTTATTAAACAAACCAACCTCTATTTCACACCCTGCAAGCTCATTTTGGTAACCTATGTCCTTCTCTTAGGTCCAATCAATCTCTATAGATCACCATAATTCATCAAAATTGATTCAAAGTAGTAAGGTAAGACGTAAATAAAAATGTACCTATCTTGGAATCCATCATTTTTTTGTTACGATACACCATTGACTATGTAATAGACCTTAAAGTGCGCGGATGAAGCTACAGATAGAAGCAAGGTTAAAAGCTAATATGCGTCCATTGAGGACAATATTATGTTTTATCAATTTCTATCCATATTCAAAATTTTACCCTAGGTTTGTCTCCCTTGTGCTCCCAACTTGCTGGATGGAATTTAGCTCAGGAGACTGACTAACCAGGGTCTGCGTGTAGTTTTTCCACTTATTAAGGTGGTCACGTAGACCAACTTTCATCAGATAATTTTATCAGTAACCTGTAATTTTACAGGTCAACCATGTTGTAGATGTGACCATGTGGTACGTCATGTGAACGGACTGTTTGGATCTGTGCATGTCAAATTGTGCTCGTTTCAAGAGTTTTCGAGCCGTTTATTTTGAATGTTACAATAACTAGTACAGAAAAAGCATCATAATGAGGCCCTCCCAGGACTCCGGGGCTCCGAGTCAGAGTTGCTCGTGTACTACTTGTACGTATAAAAGTGAATCTGAAAACCCATCTATCAAACGAATCATAGCAGGAGGATCGAGAATCGATAAACTTTATTACGGTAAATATATACCGCTAAGAGAGCGAAAGTTGTTAGATAAATTAGTCAGAACAAGAGCTGTCTACGACGATATCAGGAATCAACTTTTGTCCGAAAGTGATGTCAGTATTAAAGAAAAAGCCAACTTGAAACCGAGAAAACACGTACAGGCGCACCCTATGGCGGCTACTGATAAGAGCAGTGCGATTTTAGAGCTCGTTGATCTTGTTGATAAAGGGAATGTGAGCGGCGGGAAAAAACTGAGCGAATGCTGTAGTTGCTGCATCTGCGGTTCCAAACAAGCCCACACCCATGAGCACACGTCACACATGCGTCGCCATAGACATGCTCATGGGAAAGCTCACGGTGGTGCTTACACTACGTCAAGAACAAGCATGATCCGCAAGAAAATGGGAGAAGTAAAAAGGAGTGTTAGGTTCAAAGCAAAGTCCATTAGATCTGCACCATGCACATGTGCATCTAAAGTCGGCGGCATGATTAAACGCCAGTCACAAGAAATCATTAAACGATTAAGACCTGAAGGTTCAAAAGCTATGCTGGAACAGACTGCGATAGAGTCTTATGAACGAACCGCCGGGGGACAGAAGAAGCAAAAAATAATGCAAAAAACTTACCAAAAAATTAGAAGATCTAAAACCAACTTAATGGAGAGTATGGGGGAAGGAGCTAGAAAATTAAGAGAATCACAAACAAAAGTAAAAGAACACTTTGGAGCTGAAGCCAAGAAATCATTGGAAAGAATGAAACATGCAAAACATAGAGCCAAAGAAAACGTTAAAACTGTTATTAGAAAATCTATGCGTAGAAGGCAACCGCCATCTGAAGAGTTGAATTTCGACGAATTAGATTTTCCAATTCCAAAAAAAGATTCGATAGCAAAATTCAAAGAAAGGCTTCAAAGAAAAAAACACGATCGTGATTACCACGCATGCGAACATGAGTGTGTTGCTGACGAATGCGTACCTGAGAATTGCTTTAAAATTATAAAGTTGCGAAGAATTCGACGAGAAAAGAAAGAGAAAGTAAAGCAGGATAAGTTTGGCGTTGAAAAAAATGTAAGTGTGTCATCAGGTGCATCAAGTGTAGGTTTACAAGCTCAACAACAAGGAGTAGGTGTGACCACAGAAACAGAGCGCACCAAAAAACAAGCAATCAAAAAGAAGCGACCTTCAGCGGAGCCGCGAATTAGTGTAGATCTTGGCATCAAAAAGACAGGCATTGAACCTCGTGTAACTGTTACAAAATCTAGAAAAGTAAAAGAAAACGAAATGTGCGCTTGTCAGGAAGCACATTCTAAAGTACCTCCAAAGGAAACTAAATCGGATAAATCTACGACAAGCCTACCACCTGTGGCCTCGAAACCTAAAAAAGGCCAACAGGCAAGTTCGTCTGTTAGTTTAGGAATAGAGATTCGTAAAGGCAAAGCTAGAAAAACATCACAAAAGCAATCGGAAGTGTCTGGCCATATACACATGAAGAAACAAGGTCGAACTCGACACGCTAAATTAGGATCAGAACTAGAAAAATCCTCACAAACAAAACTGACATCTTCAAAACGTGAGGCCCGTGCTGGAAGTCATGCTCTTAAAAGATGTTTCTGTACTTTGAAGTTAAAAGGAAAAGGAAACCGATACAGACCGGCATTATCTTCTTCAAAACATACGACGACTGCAACACAGTCAAAAACTTCAACACGCAAATTAGACCAAATGGATAGGAATGTTGAAGAGCGTGTGCAAACTAAAAAACTAAATCGTCAGGTCGCCAGAGAACCTGGAAGGGGAATCACCACAGGAGTAGGTGTTAAACCAAAGCAAAAATCAGTTTCGAGTTTGACATCAAAATCTTTAAGCACAGGCTCTGTAGCTAATTCACCTAAAAAAATGGATAAAACTGAAAAACGTACATCGTCTTCTACTCGTGCGCTGGAACAAGTAGAAAATAATGAATCTCAAAGACAAATAGTACGTGTGGGCTCTTCATTCAGCTTCAGTATAGAATTTTATAAGGATAAACCTAAAGATGAAATATTGGAGCAGACTCAGGAGAAAGTTGTCGAAGATCGAGTGAAGAAACATACTAGAGGTACTGGTAAAAGAAAACGTTTACGCCATAGACATTCACAAATCAGTAGTTCAACGGGAAAATCGAAATACACACTGACAAAACACAGTTTGCGTAGATGTTTTTGTACATTGAAATTAGCCAACGCGGGCAAAAAGAAGATGAAAACGTCACGTTCCCAAGGAAGTGCTACGTCTCCCTATACTCCAGATATACCTGTTAGTGTCAATAGAGCCATTGCAACAGATAAACATAAACTATTACCATACGAATGTGAACCAGGTATTTGTGTCCCAGATGAGTGCGATCCTTATGAATGTCAAAAACTAATAAATAAAAGACAGATGAAACATGACACCAAACAGTCCAATACCGACTATCGAAAAACTAAATCAACATCTAGTTTGACTTCAAGATCTATACCTAATAAAACGAAAAAAGTACAATCTACTACGGCGACATACGAGTCTCCCAGTAAAAAACATAAAGAAAAAGGAAAGGCTCTAAGGCGGATTCGAACAACTCCCAGTAGCCCTGAACGTCAAGTGGTAAGGATATCGTCTAGTTTCAGTTTTAACGTAGAATTTTACAAAGATAATAATGACAAAGCATCCGTTGCTCCAATTGACGAGGGTCCCAAAGAACGGCCATCTAAATCGTCGGAAATAACAAAAACCAATAAAGATAGGGGTCATCAAGACAGGATAAAGAAACGTCAAAAGTCAACATCAATGTTGGTAAAGAAAAAAAATCGAGCTTCTTTTATTGGACCTGCAATGAAAAGATGTTTCTGCACTCTGAAATTACAGAAAACAAAACATAACAAGCAAATACAACAGATTGACCAAGTAACAACTGGAACTGTTACTCCACATAGTAACGTTGTGGATTATAAAAATGTCATGCATACAAAAGGCACAAAAACCAAAAAGGGAATACAATATGCTTTAGAGCCATACGAATGTGAACCAAATGTATGTGTTCCGGGAGACTGCGACCCTTACGAGTGTTTAAAAAGAATACAAATGCGCCAGTTACGAGAATCAAGCACATTGACAGATAAGGCTAAAATGAAATCTGCTACGAGCATTACTTATAAATCAAAGTTTCGATCTAAAGGTGCTTTGGCCAAAAACAAATATACGGGGAAAAAAGTTTCGACTAACATCGAGAGTGTTGCTGGTGATATCGGACAAAAACCACAGCGGCAAGCTGTCCGCATAGGGTCTGCTTTTAGCTTTAATATTGAGTTTCATAAGGACTTGTCGCCATCTACTACCATAAAACGAATTAATGTGAAAGAAGAATTTAAATCGCTTAAAAAGTTGAAACACAGAGGATCAAGAGCTCAAGAAACTACGAGTAGCCATCAGAATACTCAAGTAGCCGCAATTAACAAAGCTAACAAAGCAGCCGGTATTCGACCTATGCTGAAAAGATGTTTTTGCACTCTAAAATTGCAAGAAAATGATAAAAAACTTAAAACAAATATCAAAGCACCAAAGGTTGTTACTGTAAGCAGAGTAACAGTTAAGGAGACGAAAATAACTGATAATAAAACTCTGAAGATATTACCAGCAAAGAAACCCAATCAAGGTTTGAATTGGGCTGCTGCAATGTACAATATTAATTCTTCTAGCACTTTTTCAAAATCCAGTATTGCATTTCAATATAAAGATATGCAATCATATTTCCACAAAAACCCCGTATCATCGAATCTTTTATCGCCTAAAGCTATAAATAAATCGCCGTGTAACATGCTCGCTCATTCAAGCTTTATTTTACCGAATCAACGCACGCAAATTAATGAGAATTACGCATGTTCTGAAAATTGTTTATGGAAACGTGCTAACAACCATGGAATTTATTTTAAACGAATTAAACGGGACAAAAAATACATTACTTCTCAGAAATCAGCAAATTTTTCGGAACCACAAGGAAAGTATACCCTCGATCAGCAATATTTGAAAATTGTTGGATATAATCAGATATCAAATCGTTATTACAATACAATGAATGTGCAAGTTCGAGAAAGAAAAAGAAGAAATCTAAAACCATATGAGTGTGAACCAGGTGTCTGTGTGCCTGACGAATGTGATCCGTATGAGTGCGAAAAGCTGATAAGAAAACGACTAATGAAAAAAGTTGATAGAATGTCTGGTACGAATATCAGATCAAAGTCAACTTCCAGTTTTGCGTCCCAACCATCTACTTATTCAAAATCAAAGAAACTTCAGTCAAAGCGTCCTCCACGCGAAAAAGCTAAGAAAGTACCTGCGGGTGGCATTAGATATGAATCTGCTCCAAATCGAAAAAACAGACAAGCTGTGAGAGTTGGTTCCAGTTTCAGCTTTAATGTAGAATTTTCGAAAGGTCAATCTTCACCAGCTAAATATGTGCCACGCGAATCATCGAGACCCTCAAAGGCTCATAAGCCAACTAAACCTCCCAGAAAGGCAGTAAGAGCAAAAGGCACAAAAGGATACGGGATTGATCGACATGACCAAGATTCACAATCTATGACTCTGACCGAAAATAAAGGTTCTGGAATGAAACCAATGATGCAGAGATGTTTTTGTACTTTAAAATTACAGAAAAAAGGTAAAAATCAAAAAATTAAGAAAGAAAAGCCAGTTCAGCACGCTTTTGATAGAGGAACAGCAACTCCTCCCAATACTTTTAACGAGTTTGTGACTTCAAGGACTATGATGAACGCAGGTCAGAATACAGCAAATCAAAAGCCACACAAGCTATTGCCCTATGAATGTGAGCCGCAATTTTGTATTCCTGGAGAATGTAATCCTTATGAATGCCTAGAAACAATTAAACAAAGAAACAAAAAATTAAGAGATTCTGGGACGGGTGCAATGCGTTACAGAACATCGTCATCCAGTAACACAGGTCAACGTATGCGCACACAAGCGAGACAAATACAGTCAAGTCCACGGAGACATCAGAGATCTAGGGAAAGCACTGCAACTCGATCTAGTAAAGTTGTCAACTTTAGTGACAACAAGTCACGACAAGCAGTTCGTGTAGGATCAAGTTTCAGTTTCAATGTAGAGTTTTTCAAAGAAAATGCTCAATCAGCACCATCACCAACTAGAGCTGTCCGAGAGTCTAGCCCGTCTTTTGCCGTTGAACGGGCGCCAAAACAAAAAGTTGCTAAACGGAAAGTAAAAGGCGTCGGACTGCAAAATGAAAGAAAATACAAACACAGAGATTCGCAAATGGGAAATGTACTAAGTCAAGTGAAGTCAACAATGACAAGTTCATTTATTAAGCGATGCTTTTGCACAGCAAAACTTCATGGAAAAGGAAAACCGCCTAGAAAAGAAAAGGCAAAACCTAAGTTGACTTCAGTAGACAGTAGAGGCTCGCAGGCAACGGAAACAAAATCATTTCTGAAAAGATGTTTTTGTGTATTAAAACTGAAAAAGGGTGGCACGAATCAGAAAACGCAAAGAGACCAATATGCCAATACTAATACGAGACTTGTAAATCAACCAATTACTGCAGACAAAAACATAATTACCACTCGTTATAAAAATCGATTACATAATCTTGAACCATATGAATGTGAACCGGGTATATGTGTGCCAGGTGAATGCAATCCATATGAATGTGAAAAGTTAATAAAGGCCAGAAACGTAAAATTAGATACGAGAGGAGCGTATACCGGTAGAGCCAGAACTAGATCTACATCATCGAGCTTTAAATCATCCAAAACATCAAAAGCAAGGAGAACTCAATCAAACTTTGGATCTCCAAGTACTATTTCCAGAATGCAATCAACCAAAAATGTCAAAGAATCTCCTAGCAAAGCAGAACCTCTTCGTCCTTCTTCAAATAGACAAGTCGTTCGTATCGGTTCAAATTTTAGTTTTAACATTGAATTTTACAAAGACCGATCACCTAATACAGAAGAGGTTCAGGCAGCTGCGAAAGCTATTAGACATAAGCCTCCTCGTCCAGAACCAAGAACTAAAACTGCCAAAACTGGTAAACAACGCAAACCAAGGCATAAAGGCTCAGATGGTAATAGTGTAGCCACTTATGACCGTGAATCACAAGCTAATAGAGCCAAGATGGAAGATCGTGCATCAGGATTTGGCCCTGCATTAAAACGTTGTTTCTGCACACTAAAATTACAGAAACGTAAAATACCAAAAGGTAAGTACAATACACAAAAAACGGGAACTGCAGCTATGAAAGAGATACCTACACTACAAAATAGAGCAATTATGACAACTGGAAGAAATTATAAATTAAAACCATACGAGTGTGAACCTCATGTATGTGTACCTTATGAATGTGACCCATATGAATGTGATAAACTGATAAAAAAAAGAAATTTGAAGGAGACTACCAAAGGCGTAATGACGAAAAGAGGGAAGCCCATTGGATATAAATTAGAGCCTTACGAATGTGAACCAAATTTTTGCATTCCTGGCCAGTGTGATCCCTACGAATGTGAAAAGCGTATAAAGATGCGCAACATGAAACATAGGACTTCAGGAACTTCGACAAGAAGATATAAAGGAAGATCTATTTCCAGCGACATAAGGCCTACTGGTGGAAGAGCTCGAAAAGTTCAATCTGCAAAGTACCGCGATCGAAGAAGGTCAAAATCTGTATCTTCTAAACCGTTTCGATCAAAGAAATCTCTAGATTCTGCACGACAATCTGTCAAAATAGGATCTGGTTTTAGTTTTGACATTGAGTTTTACAAAAACAAATCGTTAAGTAGTAGACCTGAAATTAGGCCTGTTAAGCAGAGAGTTAAGCGCACAAAAAGCATCAGTTCCTCAGCAAGACAGCGCATGGCTAGGACAAGAAATAATAAAATGCAATATCGTAATCCTATGCGTGACACAGAATCTCAAATTTTAGCTCAAAAAATGCGTGACACTGGCGTGAATCCATTTTTAAAGCGATGCTTTTGTACATTAAAACTTCAAAAATCTGGTAATATGGTCTCAAGACATGCAATTGGCAGAGCTGCACGTGATAAGAATGTGTACATGGCTACATTATTGCCGTATGAATGCGAACCTGGAGTGTGTGTACCAGGTGAATGTGACCCCTATGAATGTGAGAAAAGAATCAGAAGAAGGCAGATGCGATCACAACGCTCTGGCACAGAGAGGAGTAGTCAGGACTCATCAACAAGTTCAGGCGCAAAATACAGAGCTGCAAAAAATCAAGCAATGCGGGATGCCCAAGCACAAAAACGTCAAAAGGCCACTTATGCCAAAAGAGAGTACAAAGAAACACGAAGACCTACGCTAAGTAGCCAAAGTTCATCAAGGCAAGCAATTAAAATAGGTTCAAGTTTTAAATTCGATGTTGAATTTTATAAAGATAACTCAGCAAAAGTAGACGAGCGGCCACGTACTTACAGGCAACCAGAAAAAAGGATGGACAATGCTAAAATCAAACCGATGAAAACTCATACAAGAAGCCGAAGTGTGACCAGTAGTGATATTAGACGTCAGAATTATAAAATGCAGACAAGAGGTTCAAAAACGGAATCCAAAAGTACTGGTTTCGGGCCTTTGTTAAAAAGGTGTTTTTGCACTTTAGCATTACACAAGCAAAAGAGTCCTCCTACTTCAAAAACTAAAGCGACGTATAGAAATGATGATCTATCAGATTTGTATCAGTTTAGTAGAAACGTAGGAGTGGGAACAAAACAGAAATTTCACAAGCTAAAACCATATGAATGTGAACCTAATGTGTGTATCCCTGGTCAATGCGATCCTTATGAATGCTACGAGAGAATTAAACGCAGATTAAAAGATTCAGGCACAGAGACGCCGAGACCTAGAAAGAGGTACGCTTCAAGTTTAACATCAAAACAAGCCAAATATAAATCAGCAAATACTCAGGCAATGAAAGATAGACACCGGAGAGAGAGACCCACTATGACATCAACAATGAGAGAGTGCAGAAGAAAGCAATGTGCTCCACGATGTTCAGGTATCTCGGGTGATACTAATAGGCAAGCCGTTAAAATTGGATCTAACTTTAGCTTTTCCTTGGAATTCTACAAGGAACGACCAAATACAATTAAAATCCCAAAATCTGTATACAAAATAAAGGGTTTAGATGAAAAGCCAAAAAAATACAAAACCAATAAAACTAGTCCTTCTCAAAAAACATTTTCGAGCAGAAAATCACATGCTGGCAAAGGATCATACAACCAAAAATGTCAAGCAGACTGTGTTAAGAATAAGTCCAGAGGTACTACTATGGGGGCTTTTATAAAAAGGTGCTTTTGTACTCTCAATTTACATAAAAATGCAGCACAAAGAGGAAACACCGAAAGTAGGAGAAAAATAAAACAACCGAAAGTCAAAAGGCCACCAGATTCTACAAGACAAGCCATGGCTCAAACTAAAGAAAAATACACCGCCCACAAAACCTTACCCTATAAACTGAAACCATATGAATGTGAACCTAATATTTGTGTTCCTGGCGAATGCGATCCATATGAATGCTTAGAAAGAATAAAGCGAAGAAATATAAGACGCCATTCCCGCAGGACTGGTACACACATGAGATCTTCCCAAGTATCAGTTTCTAGCATGGCTTCAAGAATTCCTCGCTCATCAAGACGCGTTCAGTCAGGTATGAAGAGAACGCGTATGGTATCGCATCCGCAGCAAGTGCCTCGAGTGGTCGAACAACCAAGATTTGCAAACATGTTCGATTCTAACAGAACAGGTGTAAAAGTTGGTTCCAATCTTAGCTTCAACATTGAGTTTTATAAAGACAAAACACAAGCCCCAACCGTCGATACCCAAGAACGTTACGAAGACTATAGACCTAAAGAACCTAAATTAAGACGTATGCCAAGAAGGTCAACCTTTTCAGAATCTAGACCTAAAGGAATACATAAAGGTATAGGTGACAAAGCTTGTGATCGACGAACCTGTGATACGCAAGCTGAAATGATTATGAAAAATAAAGCTGCTGGAGTGAATAACATGCTTAAAAGGTGCTTCTGCACACTAAAGCTCCAGAAAAATGCAATGAAAGGTCCTAAGGTTTATACCGTGAATAGAGTAGCCATTGAAGAAGATTACAGAATGGGTTACAAGCGCGCTCAAGGAATGACAAAAAAACCATCTAATCCATTGCTAAAACCATTACACACAAATAATGATAACACAGGTAATTTGTTCAAACGCAAACGAGAAACATATGACAGAAATCAAAAGTTTCGTGCCAAGGAACAATATCATAACACACATCCATTTATAGACTCAAAAGAAATGAAAACTCTTTATCCATACATCCCTAATAAGTTTAACAAAAATATAAGTAAAACTATTCTGCTGCGTACTGCAGAAGAATATAAAAATAATACTGCTAAGAAATCAAATATATTTAATCAAAAAGTTCAATTTGCGTCAAGAGAAAGAAGACCGAATATTTCAGCCAAAAACGATAAAGCAAACGAAAATGATGATAAAAAATCTGTTTTAAAAAGTCTCTTTTCACGACTATTTTCAAACAAAAAGTTTAAAGAAAAGCAGATAGAAAGTAAAATTGTCACAACGAAACATAATGCAAACAAGCATTTATTGAAACCAGACGTTTTGAAATCTTCTAAAAGTGATCGTCGACCAACAATTGTTAAAGCAATGACAACACCGAAGAAAACAACGAGTTTAAAACTGACCAAGATGTCGGAAAAGATGAGAACACCTAAAGATGAAATAAACATGTGTCTAAGGCATAAAAAGTTCTCCCACTACCAATCAGGTGACACTGCTCAATTATCTGCAACAGCAAATAAACGACTCGTACCAGGGTCGCTTTATCCAAATGGTGACAAATTATACTCTTCAAATTTTCAAGCGACATCAAACCATAAACCTTATATTCGGTCGCCATACGAAACCGACAAAATAATACAAATGGCATTAATACAACCATCTAAAAGTAATAAAATAAACAAAAAGAAGGTGAACACTACAACGAATACTCAAGTGAAAAAGACTCGAACAAAAGGTGTTGATACATGTTGCGACAATCCTAATACTAATAATGATGGTATATTGTCAAAGTGTTTGTGTTTCATAAATAAAGTCAAGAGTAAAAAAAATATGAAGACTAAAATTCAGAATGGAACTTCAGAGACAGGTGATAAGAAAAAGAAATTTAAAGGTCCTAATGTAGTATCAGATATTTGTCCTTGTCCCAATAAAAAAGATAAAATGTCGTCAGGCGACAAAAAAAATGCTGAAAGATGTCTCTGTAAGGCATCTAATAAACACAAAGGTAAAAAAGAAGTGGAGATTAATGAAGTTGCAGGGACAGGTAAAAAACAAAAGAAGAAATCGGCTTCACCGGCAGGCGATGCACCCGAAATGACCAAAGATAAAAAAGGAATCCTTAAAAACAAGAAAACCAAATCAGGTAATTTATCCAATGACATAAGTATCGGCGCTAATATAACATGTTCCCATGCTGAACCATGCCCTTGTTGTAAAAGCAAGAAAGGTCAACACAAAAAAGATAAAATAAAACCTGGAACTACGGATGGGGAGGTTAAAACCAAAAAAGGTAAATTAAAACCAGGAACAAAGGGTGGGGAGGGTAAAAGTAAATCTATGAAATATGTAAGCAGCAGAAAACATCTAATGAAATCAAAGCTAGGAAAAAAACCGTACGGCGCAAAAATTACAATAAAAGCAAAAGGAGATCCAAGCAATCGTGGGAAAACGGACATAAGTGGATCTGGTACACCGAAAATGGATGGCCCTTGTATTTGTGGAATGAAAGTTTGTGATAGAGAGTCAAAAAAGATGGAAGTATTTAAAAAGAAAGAAATTTTGAGTAAAACCCCAAGACCTTGCATTTGTGGTAGTGATATTTGTGCTCTAGAATGGAGAAAGAGAGAGGAAAAAAGGGAGAGAAAAATATCAAAGGCCAAAAAATTCATTTGCGAGTGTGGAGAAGAATTAGAGAAACAAAAAAATTTGTCCAAAGAGAAAAAAGAAGCTGAAAAGAGAAAGATGTTGGAAGAACAGGCTCTTTTAAAGAAATATAAACAAGAAGACAAAAAGCGGAAGGAAGAAAGATTAAAAGCTGAAAAACTAGCTGAAAAGCAAGCACAGAGATACAAAAAAACAGCTGACGGTGTACTTGCAGCTGAGTCATGTTTAGATATACTTAAACTAGCTCTCACGACTGGAGGCGATGTGGCGCGTTGTTCTTCAAGGGCTCTTATGAATCCTCGTATGACTTACCACAATCTACAAGAACTCGCAAAGAATCCAAGTCGTGGATTTGCTGCCATGGGCGACGCGGTGAGTGGCAGTGGCGTATTCTCTACTTGCAAAAGAGTGAGGCAGAGGTGTTGTGCTATGAGAGCAATGCGAAAACTGAGGAAAAAAATGGAAAGCAATCCAGTGACGTACTTTATGTTGCACGCTGCTGACTCAGATCCAAAGAAACGACTTACTTTCAAGAAAAAGAAAAAAATGAAGCGCAGAAGAGAACCCATTGATTTTGAATGCAGTTTGTTTATGGCTTCCTTGAGGAGGAGGCCCTGCCTGGCTGTTTATTACACCTGCCCGTGGTTCTACCCTCACTGCCTTAGCATGCTGACGCTGTGGAAGCAATTCACCGATGTCATGCTATTCCTGATTGCGGTCACCGTCTGGAGTCCTTGCATCGTAGGGATGGAGATATGCAGGGCTTTCGTGTGCTGCTTTTTCTGTACTGGTTAAATGTTGCTTTAAATAAAGTATTGTTAATCCCATCATTTTGTAAATTATTTTTTAAACCTGCTTCTCAACTCAGGCTATTAAGGAATTAGGCTATCTCTCTTTATTCTGTGATGCCTTTTTTATTTTCTGTAGGATTTGCCTGCCAACTAGTGGCGGGTACTCGAGGTAGGCTTTAGAAATAACGAAACTCCCCCTACACCATTTAACATCATATCCAATCTAACTCTCTAGTCTCTACCTAAATCATTTTTAACAAACATAAAATACACATAGGAGACATTACGAACACTGTGCCATAAACGGGGTTTTAAGGTGATTTATAATTCAATTATTTTGTGTTACATGTAAATAGAAAGACACCCAGTTTAGAGCCCTTATCTTCTCGTCCATTTATAGGAGGGAAGAGACAAGTTGAGCCTCTCCGACTTTCGAGCTTCTAGCTTGTAGGTTACTCTTATACTCTATCTATTGTTTAAGATAACGTGATAGGAAGTGTGGCGTCAAGCTTATCACAGTAGTTGTATACAGGGTGTTGATTTCAATACTCGCCATATTTATTTAGGTGATATTTATGACTTACATAAACGCATTATCCACCAAAAAATAAATTACAAACGAAAGTGGAATTTTTAGCGAATATTTTCCGTGCAACATCAACTGTACTATGGCTCGCAATAATGCAATACGTTTACTGTGGCACGGGCACCCATCGAGCTACGCGGATCGCTCGCTTATCGTGTTGGATAGTCTACTGAAGGATACGTAAAGTTGGTAGTGTAAATAGGTATTTTTCTTTGACTAACTAAAGTTAAAGTTCGTTTTAAATTAGTTTGCTGTTTCCTATGTGTGTGTGAGTGTATTGGAGCGCTTTCCGCCACTACCTACCGCGACGGCGGGAGTAGGTATTTTCTACACAAAATTACCAGATTATTCACTTCCTACATTAAAAAGGAATGTCCTTTTAGAGCTAGAGCTAGGTACTTACCGATGCGACTTCAGATGCGTTTCCACGTGCCCTCCCGTAACAGTAAACCATGTTTACGTATCTACTCACGAGCACTGTACGTATGGTTAGGCATATTCCTAACACTCACTCACTATTACCACACTCACTATCACACGTTCACACACTAACTACTCAAAACCGCACGAGAAAACAATCAAAAATCGCAAAGGACAATGTTCGTTCTCCATACATTGTTCGCCTAAGAACCAACAATTTTGACATATTACTACCCGAAAGCGAAATAATACGATTCTGTGTGTAAGAACAATGATTCCTGATGGACACTTGCCATAAAATTAATGATTAAGAATATTAAATCACAGCGATTTTATAATATGTCGTTTATGACAACATGGCGTCTAATGTATTGTGTGAATGTATGAACACCGATTCGCGAAAAATGTTTTGTATTGTCGTCACGCCGAGTCGCAGCCAAATAGTATAAAATAATAGAACAAGTTTTAGAAATACAACTCGGCATTCCACTTTTATAATATGCCCACATATTGCACGTAAATAAACAACATGAATCCGGCGTTTACCCGTGGTCCCCCCAACATGTCCCCCTGGTGGGTCCACGGGTAATTTTTTTTACCCGTTGTCCCACCGTTCTGAACAATTTTTGCCAGTGGGTCTACGGGTAATTTATTTTAACCATAGTCCCACCGCACAGTGGTAAACGTTGCATGTCACCTAGGTTAATTATAAAAAAATATATAATTATTAATTAGAACTGGCCCCATAGCAGACATTTTCCTACATCTAAAGGCCTTTTGAAATATATATTGGTTATGGCTATTGGAGCGGGTACCACTTTCCATACATTTGTGCCCATCATCCTTTACTTTCAATTTTATTCCAAGAAGAAAATTTATTTTATTTTATTTTATTAATTCCAATTATTTTTTAATTAAAATTGATGTAAAAAAGAATAGACTTTCTATTTTATTTTATCGATTTTTTTCCAAGAATATGAGGTGACATGCAACGTTTACCACTGTGCGGTGGGACTATGGTTAAAATAAATTACCCGTAGACCCACTGGCAAAAACTGTTCAGAACGGTGGGACAACGGGTAAAAAAAATTACCCGTGGACCCACCAGGGGGACATGTTGGGGGGACCACGGGTAAACACCGCATGAATCGTAGGTTGTTTCCACCCTTGTCATCTGACACATGAAATAAACTCCTATTGTATTATAGATATCGAAGCCGAATCGTATATAATATATAATAATAGAATAGGTTTTGGAGATCACTCGGGGTTCCACTTTTATAAAATACCTACATATTGCATAAAAATAACACGAATCATGAGTTTTCTTTTCACCATTTACATCTGACACGAGATAACAAACTCCTATCTCCATGACTACCGTCGTAGTCTATGCCAAAGACTACAATATTTTAAGCAAGAAGTTTCAAACCTTAGCGGCTACGGTAACCCCTGGGCCACATACATCATGATAACATTCGGTCGACACCGGAACGAAGTCTTGCGATTATGCAAAAAAGCATCGTATTCTAGTGCGGCTATATCACGTTCAACCGGGGTTTTAATTCGACTAAAGTCCTGACTAAAGACTGGAAGAAAATACTCCGCATTGTATGAGCACTTCGTGTTCGTTAAAGCGGCTTCAGATCTAGAGCCCACATAGTTTTCTTTCCAATAATATCCGCAAGTAGCGCTGCATGATCTTTACAACAAAAACGGCAATATTCATTTCAGCCACAGGACGTCCACTACTGAACATAGGCCTCCCCCAATGACTTCCACATCGCACGGTTGGTAGCGGCCTGCATCCAGCGCCTTCCCGCTACCTTTATCAGGTCGTTGGTCCACCTTGTGGTGGGTTGACATTGCAGAATATGACTTTTGATAGGTTCATCATAGAATTCGGCGGGGATATCCTCACGGAGGAAGTTCGTAAAAGGGCGGAACAAGATCTTATAATAATGCAAGGCCGAAGCTGTAACGCTCGTGCTCCTACGTGTAATCCGGCGAGTATGCAATAAATAGTAATGTCTGGTATAGCCTGACCAGGAACATAAAAACCCTCGCCATGTTGCGGAAAACTAATGGTACTAATTTCTTTTAATGGCAACAGTAACTGAAAACTTCATTGACATGTCACCTTGCATGTCAGTCTATTGCTGTCAAAGTGTAAACAAAGTTTATTTTAAATGTGCGCAATTGGTTTTATGAATTAAATTGCTAAAATATTTTTATAGTCGTGAAAGAAAAGTGGTTCACAATGTTGTAAAGTATTTGTCGAAGAGAAATACTAAGGGTTTGGACAATATTTTCATTGAATAATGTTTCCGACAAAGGTTGTCAAATTGACTGACATGTTTATCGTATAGTACAGTCCACTATGAAAATTAGCTGTGGTTTATTTCAAATACCTATTTTAACATTTTTTGTCACTTTCTAAGTGTTGAATTTTATGGGGTTGGGAAAGAAGTTCCGAGTTTGAAGCGTTCATGAGCAGATATTGCAGTTGAATATTCAAGTTCTGAATTTGATTATCAATGAATAATAAAATAAATTGTACTAGCTCGATTGATGGTTTCATTTAATTTATTTAAATCAGGTTACCTATAATAATATTTTTTCGTTAATTTATGAAAATATCAAATTAGCCCGTAATACTGAATCCTGATACATAAAGTTAGCCTATTAATTTAACACAGGTACGACTGTACTCAGTGTTGCACTATCAAATGCAATTGACGCGCCTCTGTGCCAGGGTTTTTATGTTCCTGGTCAGGCTATAAATAGTGGTAATACGTATCGTTCGTTCGTTCGTTTCAGCCGAAAAGACGTCCACTGCTGGACAAAGGCCTCCCCCAAGGATTTCCACGAAGACCGATCCTGCACCGCTCGCATACAGGCACCTCCCGCGACCTTCACCAGATCGTCGGTCCACCTAGTGGGAGGCCTGCCCACGCTACGTCTTTCGGCTCGTGGTCGCCACTCAAGAACTTTCCTGCCCCAGCGGCCATCAGCTCTACGAGCTATGTGCCCCGCCCCGTCTATGTCTATAATATGCGCTACGATTACAGGGTATCATTTTGCATAGTCGCAAGACTTCACTCCGCTGCTGTCAAATCAATGTCGCATAATGTTATCGCAATGTGTGTGGCCCTTGGCCAAATCACAGAAGCCTATGCGAAGAAAGAGCACTTGAATGACAATGAAGATCAGGGTTACCATTTTATAAGATCTCCTCACTATTGAGGGTAACAAAGTAACATTAATAATCTAGCCATTAATTACATTTATTACCTATACGAGAAAGTAAAGCAACATGCGGTTTTATTTTAATTTGTAAAATATTTGTAACAGTTTGTTCCAAGTTTAGTTTTACAACAGTATTGCTGTTTCAGCTGTCACTGTGAAGCTTTGGGAAAATAAATAAATAGAAAAAATATTAACATAAATATTTATTTAAGTTTTTATGTTCATTATCATAATATGCCAATTTAAGTTACACTGTGTGACAGTCTTTGACACTAAACAAACTCTTCAGCTTAATAATACCTACCTACAGGGCGTTTTTATAGTTACTCTTGCTGATGAAACAAGAAGGGTTGATTCTACTACTGAAATACAACTACTTTTCTTACAGGACCAATATCAAATTCTCAAAAAAATTCACATCCTCGTGATGGTGATAATTTCTATGGAGAGGTTTTTTTTTTTATATTCGGTCTCTTGGGATAAGTTATTCCATTTGAGCAGTAGAATTAATCGTTTTTATTTGATCACATATAAAAATAACACAAGTGTTTAGGAAAACTTCTTCTTTGGTATGGTATCACTACGGAGTTATAATGTCGGCAACTCTGTATCACTGACTTGTAACTTTCAAACAGTATGAATAATAAGGGCACCACATTGGTTTTCTTTCTGAAAAAAGGCTTTCACTTTTAGTACTAACCCTTTAGCACTATTTCATTGAAATAAAAATACAATAAACGCACAGAAGACTGAAATTGAGTCAACTGACGTGACATTTATAATTTGTTGACATTATGACAGTTTGACAAGACTAGGGATTGAAAAAGTTTTAATTGAAAAAGTAAAATGACAATTTATTAAAACGATTCACAAGGATATAATCGATTAAAAATATTTATAAAATGTTCTGATACTTGCCTGTAGCGATTATCCAATCCTGGTTTCTACTGAAAAACTACCTCGTGGCAATATTTTAATAAAATAATAAAATCTTTATCTTCTCTTTCACAATCTATAAAAGTTCATTTGGTCTATTATTATACATGTGCTAAATGAGGGTTTTCGCGATTGAAAAATCCGCGAGATGGCAATACGTAGACGCGAGGTCCAAATGCTGCATGATTGGTGGATATCTGTCAATGTCATGTCAAAAATAACCAATCATGCAGCATTTGGACCTCACGTCTACGTATTGCCATCTGGCGGATTTTTCAATCGCAAAAACCCTCATTGGCATAGATTATGAGAGACTGGCAACTATACTAGGTTGATATACGAGGTGTGGCTATTAAATAACGAGACTGACGCTGCTACAGGAGAAGTGCTCATGCGTCGAACGCCAGCAACCAACAGCTGTTAGCGTGAAGCTTTCTCTTTCGAATGAAGTGCCTCTCGCTTCTGTAAACAAATCAGTATAGCCGTAGCCTTCATTCGCATTAAAGTTGTTTTTTTGTTTCGCCGGAAAAATGTTAAGTGTAAAAGTATCTAGCAACGAATTGTTGTGAAATTTCATATGAAACTTGAAAAAACCGCTACTGAAACTTATAATTTATTGAAATAAGTGTATGGCAATGAATGTTTATCGCTTGCACGTGTTTTTGAGTGGTTTAAGCCTTTTTAAAACGGCCGAGAAGACGTTCAAGATGATTCACGCCCGGGTCGCCCTTCCACGTCAAAAACTGTTGACAATATCGAAAAAATCGGTAATCTAATTTTAACTGACCGTCAGTTAAGTGCTCGTGCGACTGCTGAAACTGTACGGATTGATAAAGAATCCGTACGGCAAATATTACATAACAATTTTACACGTGCAAAAAGTGTGTGCCAAAATGGTGCCTAAAATTCTCACTTTTGAACAACAAGAAGCTCAAAAAAATGTTTGTACTGACACTTTGAATGCCTTATTCGCCGGGTCTTGCGCCGTGTGACTTCTATCTGTTTCCTAAGGTGAAATCTGCATTAAAAGGAACAAGATTTGAGTCTGTTGAAGCTGTGAAAGAGAAAGCGGCAAGCGTCCTGAAGGAGCTGATAGAAGAAGACTTCCAACACTGTTTCGAACAATGGAAGATTCGCATGGAGCGTTGTAGGGATAGAGGAGGGGTGTATGTTAAAGGTGATATTAAGTAAAAAAGTATAAAATCAAAATAAAATGTTTTACAGCGTCAGTCTCGTTATTTAATAGCCACACCTCGTATGTTTCTCACACTTCAACTGGCATTGGATTCAACATCGGATTCTGACACTTTTACAGTTATGATACCATGAATATCAGTTTATGGTCCTAATTATTTTTATTTTATTTACGACCTTCGACCAGTTGGACACTTTAGATAGCTTCTTGTAATAGTGTCAATATCTTATAAGCTTTTAACGCAAATCTAGTCTTCAAAGCAGTTTAATCGATTTATTTTATTTTCAAAATCGATATTTTATTGTCTATGATGGCCGCAGGAACATCACTATACATGGACTCCCAGCAATAAAGTACGGTAATGCCTCGTACAGATTTTATCGGCAAAAATTATGGAACTTGATAGGTTTTAGACCATGCCACGCACCAAAACGTCCGGAAGTTGTAATAGTATTATAGAATAAACGTTGAAAGACTTATTAATTTAATTTTTCAATGCTTAAGTGTCCATTAGAATGAAAGGGTGCTTAATGTATTAAAAAAAATAGAAAATAATTATGATGGGTTAATGTTTTTGGGCGGTTTTTTAGGCGGTTTCTGACAATGTCCTTTGCAATTAGAAAAGCACATTCGATGACCGAAGATCTTTGTTAACTAAAGATCAGTCCTATCATAATTAATGCTCTTATAGCAAGCTTCCAAAATACTCAAATGCAAATGATTTGTAGTAGCTCAATCGTTATTATTAAAACGATAAGAATATCAATACATTTTGATAGTTATTTCGTGTAAGTAATGAAATTAAGTTCATTTAAAATAATCACGAACATGATGATGAATTATTTTATGTAAGTTATGAAGAATGGAAGTTTAACCTGAACCTAACTAACAGCCTAACAGTCGTTCAGGGAATTTAAATTAAACGCCGATAGAAATTAAATTAAGTTATTATCCCAACTAATATTATAAATGCGAAAGTAACTCTGTCTGTCTGTCTGTCTGTCTGTCTGTCTGTCTGTTACGCTTTCCCGCTTAAACCTCGCAACCGATTTTGATGAAATTTGGCATAGAGATAGTATGAGTCCCGGGAAAGAACATAGGATAGTTTTTATCCCGGTTTTTGAAACAGGGACGCGCGCGATAAAGTTTTTCTGTGACAGACAAAATTCCACGCGGGCGAAGCCGCGGGCGGAAAGCTAGTTTTAAAATAAATTTTTACAGAGATAGAACACGGTAACGGTAGTAAGAAGTTTATGTACTAGAAAACATTTATCAAGCAGAGAGGAAGAGAAAAGTTGATGTTACAAGGCAAGAAATAAAGAAATAGCGATTGAGTACTAGGAATTCTAAATACGAGCTAGATTTCGCGGAGCGTGCGCGCAGCCTCTCGACGTGGGAAGCAAAATCGGACTGATGAATGGAGAAAATCGATGATCCACGATTGAGCGCCGATGACGCCCGAAACACGAAGATGAGCGAAGTATGTATTCCGTGCGGCGGTATTATTGTATTTAAATGAAAGAAGTGCTAAATGATAGAAATTTTGTTTAGATACTGAAATCAATCGAGTTTAAAAACAAAATCTTGTCTTATCTCCTATCGAAAGTGAAGGAACAAGAGTTTGCCAGTGTGTTACTTCTAGGTGTTCAGTTTGCGGTAAGTTAAGTTTTATTTTAATAATTACTATCGTAAAGACGTAAAAGTTATTAAGGTAGAGAGCTAGAAATGTAAGGAATAACGAACCTGTATAAAAGAGCATTATTGTCATCTGTTTACTTTACAGTACTTTTGAATGATAAGTAACTAGGTACAAGCTTATCACACACATAAAAGCATGGTTTAATTTAAAAAAAAATGTAGGTTCTGTAAAAATTTTTAATTTGCGGAAGGAAGCAAATTCGTGTAAAAGGTTTTTTTTATTAAAGACCTAATTAGTTTTTAGAACAAAAAATAAACTCGTAACGTGATAAGGTGTAAGTAACTAATTTACTCATTACATTTTTAGGGTAGATTTGGATTAAGCTCCGTCCAGTAGTCGTCTTTGAACTCACAGCTGATTGTGGCTGATAGTTGACTGACTCATGGGCGAGCGCGGGTAGTGGGGCGCGGGACGGGGGGCGCAGCGTTTGCCCGGGTCACCGGGTGAGCGCCGCGCGCCGTTTGCGTTGGGGGACTATTCTGCACTGTAGTGGTCGATTATGGAATTCGTAGATATTTAAAATATAATTTAAAAAAAAATTGAAGTCAGTTTTTTTGCTGATTCGTGATCAGAATAAGCTACTTAATCAACTCCCTAAATATGGCGGGTATTGAAATCAACACCTTGTATAGGCTTGTGACTGTCGTATGTGTGTGTGGCATATCAAGCTAACACCACTAACACTGTGGCATCTTGTAAGCTTCAACCACACCAACGCGTGCAGATCGCCATCGCCCCAGCGCGATCATAATAGGCCAATGACAGGTCCAGGGGTTCTGACGCTAGGTCCGCGCGTAGGGTTGCCAGGTCCAAAATCACAAAAGCCGGACTTTGTGCTTCATTTGGCCGGCAATTAGTGTCAGCTCATGAATGAGTACTATCATAACCAACATCCCGATGCGTGCGCTTCATATGATTCTGTGGCTCGACTTTCGCCTGGCGCGGCAACCAAATAAAAAGCCTAACAAAAGCCGGACAGGCCGAACAAGGCAATATTTGGCGGACGCCTGGCAACCCTATCCGCGCGACCTGTCATTGGCATAAATGATCGCGCCGGCGATGCGTCTTTCCATTCTATACATAGCCAGAACGCAAGGGTGTGAAACTAATCGAGTATAGTTTGGATGTGACTTTTTTTACTAAGCTCCTCCAAACTATACACGACCAGTACGCATACGCTGCGTACTGCTCGCGTATACTTTGTAGTGACTTAGGTCAATTATCTTACTCCAAAATATACATCGTCAGTACGCATACGGACTAATCATGTATGTATTGTAATAAGTTCGCGATTACAATGTATACGCGAGTACTTAGTTGCATGCTCGTCATTTTGACTTATTTACCTCTCTTTCTATTACATATTAATTCATAACTGCGTGTCTACTTTAAACATTGAATCAATTTCGACACGTGCCATTGTTTTGATAAAGAGCTTTTTGGTGTTTCATATTCTGCCATAGAAAAGATATTTGTTTTGGGGCTGAATAACTCTTAAATTGAGAATTATGTATGTCAAAATGATTTTTGTTCTTGAAATAAAAGCTTATAAATAAAAATAAATATCCCTGGACATTTTACACTGCGCTTCTAGTCCCAAACTAAGCAAAGCTTGTACTATGGGTACTAGATAACGGATATAAACATACTTAAATACTTTTTTTGTAAATACATACTTATTATAGGACATAGAAGACACCCAGTCCAATACAAACAAATATCAAAATATGTTCATGCACACAAATTAATGTTTGTACTGTGCGGGAATCGAACCCGCTACCTCCGGAACAGTTATCCGTTTCGAACCACTACACCGAACGGTCGACAATTTTAGTTAATAATGCACGTTTAACTTTCTTCATTCACTCTCACTAATAAATAATTGTTATTTAATTTGAAATCTACCTAATCAATTTAATTTCAGAAACCACTTACATTAGTGTTATAAATCTAGATTTATTATAATAATATGTAGATTCAGTAAAATAATAATATTTTATGTAAAAATTAATGAATTTAAAAATGGCATCACCGTACGTGATCTACATAGGTAGTTCTTATTTCTAATCTCGAGGACAAAGCACGAGCATAATATCTAATAAATGTAATAATTTTAAATATAATTCCATATTTTATTAAATCAAATAAACTAAACACACTCTAGTCAACTGTAAGTGGTGTAGTATAGTTTGGAGCGAAGACGGAATCCATCCACGATACAAACTATACACGATCAGTACGCAAAATTCGTGTATAGTTTGTAGTGACCGACTTACAAAGAGACACTCCAAAATATACACGAGCAGTTTCCTATGGGTGCGTTCTGGCCATGTATAGAACGGAAAGACGCGCCGGCGATGGCGATCTCAACGCGTTGGTGGTTGAAGCTTTAGGTGTGAATTTACAAAAATAATGTAATGTACTGTCGCTGTACATACAGAAAAGAAATTCAGTGTTTATGACTCATATTATTTTCCTCCTCTGTAGATTAGGCAATAGTTCTAGCACAAATACTAGTAAAAAATATTTTGTAGGTAATCCTTCAAAGAAGAACATAGCTTGCTAACCAAATACGAATCTATCAAATGAGTCACCATTACGTTCCCAGACATTACTCGTATAATTAAATGTTGTGTATCCCGTTTGATCCAGGACCCCTTCTGCAAACTCTACAGTCTAGCCCTGCTTTGTTTGAGCACCTTTGAAGTAGATGCATCACCCGTGATCCCCGTAAGACCCCGTATTAATTGATTGCAGCACTTGATACAGTCAACTGGTTGAATTATTCAACCTGGTTAGACAATCCAATAACCAATAAACTATTCAAAATTATTCACCTTTAATTATTTCTCTAATTAGTTGTTAAAGCACTATTATCTACTTAAAAACTGTTAAAATGGTTAAGATGTTCTTACTCGTAAATCTACATAATTAGATTCATACTAAATGTAGGGTTTCTTATTACTATTTAATTTGTGATAATTTGATACAAAAAGTTTCCAAAATCTATCTCTAGGATCAAAACTTAGGGATCATGCGTGTTACCAAAATGCAATAAAAGTTTTAGTTAGGTACTACCAGACTTCGTGACTCTAATAGTTATATGTCAATGTTATCGACTTCATTATAATATTATATCGCTTTTATACGTCAATGAAGGAAATGTTACGACAAGGGGCGCAGTTTATGGTACGGGGAATTCAATTATTGCCTACAAAAATGTATAAATTGTTAAGTACCAAACTTATTCACTTCGCAAAAGTATGGAATCGCCCTATTTGTTCCGAGCGATATTAAGAACTAAATGACTAATGAAGATTGAAAATACTACTACTATGCTATAACATGATTGTAGTCACACACACTATTGTAATTTGCCTCCGTTCGTTCGTTCGTTCGTTTCAGCCGAAAGACGTCCACTGCTGGACAAAGACCTCCCCCAAGGATTTCCACGAAGACCGATCCGAATTTGCCTCCGTACGTACCTACGTAATTTACAGCTGCATAATAGGTAGGTACGTAAGTATAAACAAATTACGATAAGCGACGTACAGTCATAACATAAGTAGGTACGCAAGTTACTTAAGTGAGTAAAACTTATCTAAGTGTAAGATCGCTCGGATCAAGAAACAAGAGGTTGTTTCCATACTTTTACTATGAGTAAGAGAAAAGTCGTGCTAGAAATAAATTGACAGAACTAAAAATAGTTAACCCTACGAAAACGCATGGTCGAAGTGCCAAAACAAAAGAGAGCAGTATCGACCAAACCCTTAAAAGAGAGGGAGTGCGCCACCCTCTTTATGACTCAGAGGGGAGGACCCTACACGTAGATATTGCGGTACCCTCGGTACTGTACCGCTGCATACACTATTGATCTGCCCTTTGAGTTAGCTATCGAATTCGTAACTTCATCTTTCCACCATAAATCATGGGAAGCCATAATGTTTGCTACCGGTTGGACAGTTTTTAATAATTTTTAGGGTTTTCACTTACGAAAAAGAACTTAACCCTAAGAATCACCCATGTAAACATGTAGCAGTTTTATAAAAAACAACTAAAAATATTGTTAAGAAATAATGTTATGGGGTAAATTAATAGGTAACTGGAAAAAATATCTTTTATCTATTAATAGTGTGACATCAAATAATTTAAAAATAGAACTCATTTATCAGTTTTAAACTCTATTTACCTACTTAATTGCTTTTCTCATGGTAGCTATGTTATTCTGGTTTATTTTTTTATTTTGCCTCAATAAATATTGTGATTTTATTAGGTAGCCGAAATTAATTAATTATTTAGATTGTAGATCATTAATCATTGAACCGATCCAAATTATGCCATTAAGAACTTTATCGACTTAAAATCTTTGCTATGTTTTACCGAATCTAAAGGAACAAGAGTTTTCAATCACCTTTAATGGGTTTATTCAATTTTTAATCAATTTCGATATGACGTATAGTCGCTAACGTTAACCTGCCGCAAGATGTCAAATTTCCTCAATAGGTTTTTAACCTTATTTTTGAGTAATAGAGTTCAAAATACATTGGTGAATTTGTCAGTAGGTTGATATGTGGCTAGCGTAACATCGTGATCGAACTGGTATTTTTTGCAAAGGATTATCAACAAGCGGTGTATGACATTGCGTACGAGTGTGGAACCGGTTCCTTAGTTAGATGAAACTGATAAAATTTTATGGTTTCCCTCAGCGTGAGATCTTGGATGAAATATATTTTTTTAAGCAAGTGAACGATCGATCGGTATCGAGATGAAACGGTGCTGCCGATGAGTTTCGCGATTAGTAGTGTATTTTAATGAAGATATAAAATTGTAAAGATAACATAAATAGCAGATAAGTACGGCATTGACTCCGTTGTCCGTAGTCGGTTCGAGTCTTCGATCTGGACTTTCTTCTTGAGGTAAGTAGCGAGTTAGATCCCCAGAATTAACTTTGATAGGTTAGGTCCTTGTTTGGTAAGTGACTTTTTCTATTGTGGTTTGTGGATAAGGTAATAAACTACGTGAACCATAAAATATCACTCAAAAAAGAAGGAAATGATTTTGTCATCAATTTAGAAGTTAAACGGAATCGATTAATTCTCAACCCTCAACTGTCGAAATTCGGCTTAGACTTCTCACAAAAGTTTCCGAGAATTTTTTCGACTCGCCACCTCCTATTATATCAACTAGGGGTAAATTCTTAAGGTTTCTTTTCTCTGATATTTATTATTATCAATCCAATAAATATTGACCTTTAATAAAAATAAAACATCCTAAAACTATAGGTTCAGTCGATAGCACATAAAGATAACTACTTACCTACCTATAGTATAGTTCTTGTGTAGTTGCCATTGTTGCAGTTTTGCAACAAAATGTGTCTGATGTACTGTTGCTGTACATTTATATTTTTAACAAACATAGATTTAGGATAAAATCTTCAATGATTACTTCAAATATAAATTTAATAGTTTATTAAGTACATAGCCCTTTCCAGGGCACTTATACACGTCCCAAATATAGCTTGCCCTACCACCACTTCGGGACAACATTATGGACTGTTGCTAAGAAGAAGTGGCGGAAGAAACTCAGTCACCTTTGTCAGCTTTCAGATTCAGAATAATAATTGTGTGAAAGTGTTCTCAGTTTCAGAATTAAAATTCGTGTCAATTACCTATTTGAATCATGGAGAATCTTTGTGAATGGAGTTTCGACCAAAATTGAAAAGGTCTTTAATTCATAATTATTTCCACTACCTACTCCCTTTACAACTATAATAAGTGCACCTTACTTGTTTCATAATATTGCGTAATTTACATTTATAAATCTGTAAAACACGTGTTCGTGCGCAGCTGGCAGGGGTTGCCTTAATTTCTTAGTCGGCTGCGCATGTCCGATAAATATGCACGTAATACGTCACCCCCATTCAAATCCCGATATTTTAACATCTCATTTGAATATTTTCTTTGAGGGTGTTTCTGATATGACGTCATAAATCACCGTCCTAAATAAGCAAGTTTTATTTTCGGTCAATAAGTCGCTGTTAGACCAGAATTATTTGTATGGTTTGGGAAAAATAGTGAACTAAAATTTTGCAATTTTTATTAAGTGTCTCATTACTTACCATTCTGATTTTTAACAAAATTATCAGGGATAACGACGTCGAATGACACGATATTTTGTTATTACAGTTAGTCTCATTTTCCTTTCGGTAGCCTTTGCCGTCTGTATAATATAATTAGGTAGATAAGAGTTCCTATCACGCCCACTGCTGGGTGTAATTGCCACAAATGTAATAATCTTCATGTGGCATTAAAGGGAAACTCGCAGTAATGTATAACGGCGCGAATTGTGCCTACGGGACCACTCAGCCCTTGCCGAATCGTCATAAAGTGTAAAGATAATGTTTCCATTTGTTCTATAGAATTTTGGAAGATATACAGACCTACTAAAAAGTATACATACGTACTTCATTAGAGTTCCGTACGCAAAGGGTTAAAACGGAGCCCTATTATTTTTATACTTATAACAAGATAACGAAATTAAAAATTAAAACCGTATATTTGTAAGATAAATTCAAAAGTAATAACCTATGCTCGTACGTAAATGAAATGACATTCAATATTACGAATTTACACTCAAGAATATTCAAATTCAAGCCAGTTAAAATTAACCAATCACGGGTCCACCCTCAGAGTGAGGCTCTCTATCAATGCTAAAGTTTGAATCGAGTTTTGAGACTAGATTCTTGATACAGCCCTAGTTGTAAATAAAGCGCCATGTTGCTACAATATATTCCCAGACTGAAGAGCTCGTGCTGTTGTCTAAACATAACTGTTACCTAGACGTAACCCACTCTTTTCTTCCCCTTTCATAAACAATATGTTTTCACACCGTCACGCCACAATAGGAAACATTGTTGAGGTTTTCCCGCCAAAACACGCCACCCGCCATGTTTCCAACATGGCGGCGAACGCGTTTTACGACTTCCGTGAAAATTATGGCCGTGTTCTTACGTTAAACTTTTATATCCACTGCGCTGGCGTGTAGGATCCTTAATAATATTATTAAAACCAAAGTATAGGCTACAAACTAAGTTAAGTTTTGCTAAAAAATATGTCACACATCGACGCCATTGCATGAACGTTGTATCTAATAAACAAGTCTCCAAACAGAGCCAACACTGCTCGTTCGTATCAATAATACAGAGGCAATACAATGATTGTCACATAAAGTTAAAATGTTTACAAGTCTACAAAGAAAATCTACATAAATGACAAAACTCGACTCTACATAATCCTAATGAGTTTTTAAGAATATTAGTTAATTTGTATTGCACAAATGCCGCGACCCTCAAGGTAGCAGGAAGGCGCTGGATGCAGTGGACGTCTAATGGCTGAAATCAGCCAACGTTGATGATGATGATTGCACAAATTACTAATAATCTCGTTAACCCCTCATTCTAAGCTAAAATGCGAGTAATTTTGTACTAATTAAAATGCCTATAGGAAGTGCTTAGCTACCGTACTTCTTTGTTGTTGTTGTTGTTTCAGCCGAAAGACGTCCACTGCTGGACTTCTTATTACTTCCAAATTGATTTATTTTTGTTTTCGCAACTCGCGCAATGCAATAGCCGTCAAGTCCGCCTAAGTACGGCTTAAGTTAATTTACGCCTGCCGCTAACAAGCCGCGTAAAGCAGATCGATCGAGTGATTCATTCAGAGCCACGACTTCTGCTCTTTGGTCCATGTGAGAAGATTGAGCGGGTTAGTTCTTACAGATAATGTTAATGTATAACCACTTTGGGTCTAAAACAATGAACATTGAACTTGCTTACCCGAATGAGGGTTAGAACTTCTAACTTAGGTAACAAACGAGTCTTCTAATCCATAACTTGGAAATCTTAGCTATTACATTGCGCCAGGCAACTCGGTTCACTGCATCTGTTGTGTGACTCACATCTTTTAAAATATTTTGGCATGATACGCAGGATCAGTAGAAAACTAAAGAAAGGATCAAAAGTGGGATCAGTCATTAGGCCTATAAAGTATCATTCGTAACGGATTCCATTTCGAATCGCTTTATGGAGCGAAATATGTTACAAATACAAAGGAAACCGGAGCGAAGCGATTCCGGAATTAAATTACTTATGTCACATTGTCACATGCTACTTTTCACAAGGGGGGCAGAAAAAAAGTGCTATTTATGCAGTTCCAATTTGTAGCGCAATTATGAGTTAACTCAATCCAACTAACGTAAAATTTTGTTTTCTCGTTTTCTTGATTTTCGAAGTCGGAAACTCCTGCATTTTCCACAGTACACATAAACAGCGGGAGCAGACAGCGCATTTGTCAGCGACTGTCCAATTTTATTACTCGTTCCGCGGGAAGCTTAACGGCCTAACTTATATTCGCTGCCAAAATAATTATCTTTGGACAATCTTTTCTATGAATATCAAATGAGTGCGATTTTATTATCCGTCTTGTCGAGTTAGCGACTTGGTTGTAGAGCTTTTTAATGTTTAGAAGATTTCTTCTTGTTTTAATAGATGATAGATTATTTAGGAATTCTAAAATAGGTAAGTATGCAGTTGCGTGTGTCGTGTTTTGGGCTCTATATGGTGCGAATTTGTTTTTCGACATTAAAAAATATGAAATGTGCATATTTCTAGCTTCATAAAACACTTCGCACACAGGCAACGAATTCTCACAACACAAACAATAAAAAAATTGGAAAATCAACATTTAGCCATGCTGTTTCATTGTGTGCTCTTTCATGAATAAGTTGTGTCGGCACTTCTGATAAAATCCGAAATTAATGTCTACCATTGTATAAAAAAACATTTTTCCCCAACATTTCAGGTTTGATCAGACCCGGACAACAAAGCTAAGCTCTTCCACGAGGTGTTCATATTTTTTCTATACAAATACACGGAAGTCCCCGAACCGGGTTTAACAAAGACATCAATTGAACCGTCAAAGTAAACAATCCCACTCTTGAGCCCTTCAATTCCATTGATCCTACCTGCGCCCTTTGAAGCGAAAACATTTTTTTCTGTAGTCCTTCTCTTCTTAACTCGATGCTCAAGTGCCTGCTCAACAGTCGATACTCAACAACTCAAGTGCTCAATTAAGAAAATTGAATTGATTTTGCCGGCGGATAAAAGATAATTTTGCGCTGCAACCTGTTATGACGTCACAGGCAATCTGTCACGAGTCTAATGCCCGTTTTCACCATCAATCCCTAATTTTTAAGTGATCCCTATGGTAACACATAACAGGACTTTTGTTTTCATAGGGGTCACTTAAAAATTAGGGATTGATGGTGAAAACGGCCTTAAATCAAATATTTTCAAGGGTCCAAGTTTGACAGCTCACCCTCAGCTAGTGACGTGGTAGCTCCTAAAGTTAATTACATCGATATTAAGCAATTTAATTTTGTTCTAATAGGTGACCTAGCTGCAATTTCTTATTTGCAAAGTATTATTTGTCGATGGTTAGGCTAATGCGCGATCTTTCGTGGATAGTATAGATAGGTAGGTACATACAATAAACAGAATTATGTTAATTTGTTAACAGTTATGAAATCCTAGTGTTGTTTATGACACAGAACGGATGTAGAGTAGAAGCTTTACCAAGAGCTTCTCGAGTTATTTTAGATTTAAGAAGCCATTAATGGCTTAAATTCTGGTAATTCTAGGATCCTGCTTTTTGGCAACGTCTCCCTCCACGATAACTATTCTATACTACTACTTACGGGGTCCAAATAAAACTCCAATTTTTTTGTTATTTTAACTATCGATACTTCCTCATCCCTACCATCAGCCGTCAACGACATGTGTGACCACCCTCAGCTCCCCTCCGATTCGCCATTTGTCATACGTCCTCGTCTATTAAACGGAATACACGTCATGCGTTACTTTGTCAATGTTAAAAGAGCAGAAAGTATGATACGGGTGTAAAACCATAAAATAAAATACCTGCTTACTTCTTGACTTCACTGGAGAACCTTTGAAGAAATCTGTATAGATCCTCCACCTTTCATTTGTCTTCTTTGTATTTTTAGCCTAGGCGCAGACCACCGACTTAGTTGGCCGATAGTTGAGTCGGGCTGTTAATCAGTATGGAGATGTATGAAAGTGTGCACATTACACCGATTTGGTATCGGCCGATTCTTCATACAAATTAAAATCGGGCCCAACTATCGGCCAACTAAAAGTCCGTGGTCTGCGCCTGGTATTTAATGTACAGTCCACAGCATACATTTTTGTTGTAAATTAGCAGCTATTATAACTAGATAAGACGCCACAGTGTGCCGTCTGTTTAACTTTACGTCCTGCACCATTATCGAAATTTAAACCTTTTAAGTTGTATGTGAAGACTGAAGTGGCAATGGGCAGGGCACATAGTACGCAGAACTGACGGCCGCGTACCGGAAAACGCAGCGTGGGACGTCCACCCACAAGGTGGGTCGACGACATCATAAAGGTAGCAGGACGCGGGCCGCTACCAACCGGGTAACATGAAAAGCATTGGGGGAGGCCTATATTCAGCAGTGGACGTCCTATGGCTGAGATGATGATGATGATGAAGTTGTATGTGAAATTCAAAATAAAGTTTAACCTCGAAAATACATCTAGCTAACCCTTCTGTATACGTCTAATACCAATAATAATGTTTCCCCTATAGCATAATTCTGCTGTTACGTTTGGGGCTTTCCAAGAAATGTGTCGATTTTCGACAACAGACGGCGACCAGCCTTTTTCGGCGAATCGATAACAGGAATGTACTTACGATTTTACTAGTTAGTAATTGTGACTGGATTTCATAAAAGCGGACACATTCTTTTTCATGCAATAAAATGTATGAATAACTAGCTTTTGCCCGCGGCTTCACCCGCGTGAAATTTAGTTTGTCACGGATCGTCATAAATTATAGCCTATATGTTATTCGGGGTTATACACAATAATACTGTAAAGTTTCATCAAAATCTGTTCAGTAGTTTTTGCGTGAAAGAGTAACAAACATCCAGACATCCAAACTTTCGCATTTATAATATTAGTAGGAAGTAGGATACGCTTTTAAGTATTATCTATTATAGCGTAGATCAGGGGTGGCCAAACTTTTGACCTGTGAGGTCTACTTATGCTCCAAAATATTTCTTGCGGTCGAATGCAAGGTAGATTTTAGAAGAGTGAAATAAAACATTTTAGCTGCAACAATACTACCACGTTACGACTTACGACCGACCGGGCGACCGAAGCGTGTGAGGAGTGGTCTATATCTATAGGTAAATAGATAGTCAGTGTGCTTGGCGCGAATTGTAAGAACATTTTTAAAAAAGTTCAGTTTATTTAACTCTCGCGGGCTACCAAAATCGTCTTCGCGGTCGACCGATAGACCGCAGTCGACCGATAGAACGCAGTCGACCTCTTGGCCATCACTGGCGTAGATAGTAGCTATGTTATTCGTCGAATAATGTTATTAATTCATTTCGCACAAGCTTCTAAGTCAATTCCGTTAAAACGCCGTAAATCTAGAAATAAAATATTCATCCTGATATTTTATAGTTTGAAGAGTAGGGGAGTCCCCTAACCCGGGGGAGAGGTGCTATTTGTAAATGGATTTTAATTTGAAACCTTTACCTAAGGGATCGTCTGCCGCATTCGATTAAGGTACATTTTGTTGTTTTTCGTAAAACTCATTAGGATGTACTTATTCTGTGGAAGGACAATAAAATTTATCACGCAAGTAATTAAACGCTTTGTATGCAATACTTGAAAAACAATTAATTGTAGACATAACCATATTTGAAGAGCTTAGTACCTAACTATAATATGCTGAATTGCTGACTATGAGACTTTTTCTAGTTATTTATTTATAATATTCAAATATGCTGACTATTGAAAAAAATAATTTATTGCTAATTGAAAAAAAAAACAATGATTTCAAATTGATAATCTCAGTAAATTCGCAGCATCATCTTTTTGCATTCAGTTTCTGGAAATTACCGAAATCAAAACTGAAGAACCACTATTATTTTAGGTTTTTTGGTTGGTAGGTATATGCATAAGTAGGTAGTAGTAACACATACCTTTAGAGAAATAAACTTTATTACCAATGGAATTACTGTTAATGGGAGTAATTTTGCGGTTGGTTGGTTTGGTAACTTGTATAATAATAATCTTTAAAGGATCCAACTTTATTACCACTATATTAGGCTGCATGGGATTAAAGTACTGGATTGCTTACGTATACGTATTTAATCTTAAAATACATTTATTGTTACAGGTATTCTCCACCCTGTTCCCAACCGCTGAATAAACAAGAAGGTAAGTTTGATGTCTTATCACATTTTCGCGGATTCAGAATGAAAATTCTTTTATTCAATTCCAGCGTTTACAAGCCGCTATGAATGTCAAATGAAGTTGCCCACTGAGGTCCACAATATAGGTTTAGAAAGTAGGGCTTCTACTATGTTGGTTACATAAGTTCTAGACATAGGACTGAGTGGGATATGATTGAGTAGCATATAGGGCCTTATTGCACTGCCTTGAGGCTTTATCAATGTTATATCAAGAAGGTAGAGGCAGGAAAACCCCATAACATTTCCACAATATTGGAACACGAAGGGCAAACGTAGACCCATGATTCTTACTCATACCAAGAAAAATATGAGTACCTTCAGATGCAATTGAAAATCAATTTTAGACGCAGGTCTGGGAGGCGAATATGGTTCATAAACCAATCCTATCCGATCGTTAGTAAATCGTAAAATTTTCAAATGATAGACTTGCAATTTTATCATCATCATCATCATTTCAGCCGTAGGACGTCCACTGCTGAACATAGGCCTTCCCCAAGACTTGCACTTTAATTTAAAATTAAAAGTGATTTTGGGTATGGAACTTACTCTATCTTTTTTAGATATACTGCTCTTAGAATACATTGCAATGAGAAAGCCAACGAACCCGCGTTGACTGAAAGTACTGAAACATTCGAGTCTAAGTAAATATTGTATTACGTGTAAAATGCTTCTGAAAGCATTTTCTTTTATTCTTTAGATTCACTATCTAAGTGGGTACGTGTAAAGGCTGTATGAGCGAAAATTGTTAAGTACTGGATTTAAGACTACCAATGTCTAAAATTCTTTCAGTGAGTTAAATTAAGATAATTATTATTACGTTCAACAGATTCAGTGTGATGAAAAGAGAAAATAACAAAATAGTTTCAGGTTATGTAATATGGTTTCTTTAGTTTAAAAAGAACGAATTAGATTTTATAAGTTGGCTGACAATCGTTTAAAGTTGTTAACAGTTTTTAACAAATACTTTATTACTTTAACATCCCACGATCAATAAGCTTCACAGATATATTTACGATCTCTCAACAAGAATAATAAATACGCATTCAAATTTTATTATTACAACGTGCGTGACGATTTGAATAAAAGTTTACAACTCTTTTATGACAACGTTGATGATGTAATTGCGTGATAGATATTACGTTTTACGCAGAATCGTATATTCCCAGTTAATTCGTGTTTTAAAACAATTTTTTTTGAAGGTCAATGTCTGATAAAGTTTCCTAGTTGTAATATTAAAACGAGTTAGATGCACTTTACAACCCTATTAAAACGAATTATAGCATAATCAAGCTGAAATTAATGGTTTGAGACTAGGTTCCGATAAAAACGTGTCAAAGTGCGTGTTAAAAGTCGAAAGTACAGTCGTACGTATGCACATTAGACCAGGTACACATTTGAGTGCAAAATGAATTGTAAAATCAGACTAATTTTTTTTTTTTAAAATCGCGTAGTAAAACTACATAAAGTGTCTCTATTTGGTTAATGTATCATTGAACGTTCCAAAACACGTGAAATAGTTAAAATATTGCAACTTTTTATTAAAAACAGAACACAATTTTTTCGATCTCTACAAACTCTAACATCCAATCATTTTAAGTCTGTTCCGCAGTAAATGTGTTTAAAAATGGAAAAAAACTCTTACTAAAATGCAATCCGACAGACGTCAGTAGCGTCAGCAAATCCAATTAAACGTTCAATGATTCGCGCCTTAATCACATTTTGCACGCATTACCATCCGGTCTACAGTGTGCTCTATGCTTTACGAAATTAAAGTGATGGGGCTGGATGTGACAGTACATTTTAGTCATTGTTTTTAACTGGGATAGTGGGCAACTAAATTATTTGAGATTTTAGCATTTTTTTAGAAAAGGAGTGCCTATTAATTTGGGTACTAAGCCTGCTATTACTTACTCTCGAATCCAATTCGCATATGAAGTATAACGCAAATTTTATATAAATTTGAAATAAAATAGTATTTTCATTGATTTCTTCAGGCTCGCTATACCAAGTGTGCACGACCGCCCACTGTAGGGATCTGAAGTAGCCGCTCGGTGTGTCGGTGCGTGCACTGGGTCTGATCGGCGGAGCTCGAACCGCCAACCGTTCATCGATAGTTCTTGATAAATAATAACACAATGGACTGTATAGCTTCTTTTATTCACTTCACAAATTCACGAAATTAAATCTTCACTTAAAACTATGTAGGTCCTGTCCTTAAGTCTAGAACTACACTACACTTTGCCCGTTCGAATAGGGCAACCGCGTCGCGTTTAGGAGGAGCTTAGCTCGACTCGCACTTATTCCGATTTCTCTTCACTGGACTGACTGGATTCACGAACTCACGAACTGAACTGAAGAACTGACCTTTTGGGCTCGAGGCGCGCTTCTTATGTCTTGTCTGAGAGCGAGGGTTTAGTCGCGGCAATCGCCCATAATCTACACCAATCGCCATGCCCGAATGTAGGCTATCTCTCTTTCAAACCCTCCCTCTCAGACAGACGCGTCCGTGAGCGCTCACATGCCTATCTCGCTCACTCCTAAGCGATTCCCTATCTTCTTATTCTTAATTATCTGTTTTCCTTAATTAATATGTGTCCTCTTAATTATTTTCATGTAAAAAGTAGTACATAGGTTTCGTCTTTCCTTATATATTACAATTTAACTTAGCCCTTAGTAAATTACATCTTCTATAAAGAGTTATTCATCATTTTCCATCTTTACTTACGTAACTTACATAAACGGTTATTATTTCCATAAATTATATACAAGCTATTTAATATTATTACAGAGACCATCAAATACATGTTAAAACCTTAAATATTCAATAATTAACATACAAAACATACACATTTACAGTTTACGCGCAACGGTGTACGCATTCGTTCGCGCCACTATTTCGCCGATTTCCTCCTTCTCGGCGAGTCGTCCCCAACAGTTCTCCCCCCGGCGAAGCTCCCGGCGCCGCCTACTCCATCCTCAGCACGGCGAGCCGAGTCACGGGGCGTCGGAAGACGCCGCCCTTGGTCCGGATCTCCGCCACTCGTACTGCTCCGTCAGGCCCCGGCCAAACTCGCTCCACGACGCCTCGCGGCCACGTGTTTCGGGGTAGGGCGTGGTCCACAACGACCACAAGGTCGCCAGGGGCTAGTTGTCGCTGCTGGTTCTGCGATTGGCCGCGCGGTACCAGGGTAGGGAGGTACTCGCGCAACCATCTCCTCCAGAAGGCGTCGGCAAGCGCTTGCGTCGCGCGCCAAAGCCTCTTCTCGTCAGCGCTTGTCGGGCCCGTTAGGGGTAGACCCGATGATGTCCCCAACAGAAAGTGGTTAGGGGTGAGGGCCTCGGGATCTCGCGGATCAACCGAGACGTGGGTGAGTGGGCGAGAATTGACTGAATGCTCAGCCTCACTCAGCAATGTGGCGAGTACCTCTTCGCTCGGTACCCGCTCGCGCAGCGTGGCGGCCAATGCCACCTTGATGCTCCTGACCAGACGCTCCCACGCACCGCCCTGGTGCGGAGCGCCTGGTGGGATGAACTGCCATCGGACCCTCTGTGTGAGAGCCGCATCCTTCAGCTCCGGCAGCCACTCCTTGAACGCTGCTCGCAGTTCCTGGTCCGCGCCCCTGAAGTTGGTCCCATTGTCGGACCAGATCACTGCCGGCCATCCTCGTCGCGCCGCCATCCGGCGCAACGCCATGATTGCAGAGTCGGTGCTCAGGGAAGGTACCAACTCAATGTGCACTGCTCGCGTGGTGAGGCACGTGAAGAGTGCACCCCACCTCTTCTCTCGACGGCGCCCGATCTTCACTAGCATCGGGCCGAAGTAGTCCACTCCGCAGTGAGTGAAGGCCCGCTGAAAGTCTTTCAGTCGGGAATCAGGTAGGTCTCCAGTTATTGGCTGCTGCGGTGTCGCCTTCCTTATTCGACAAAGCTGGCACGAGTGTGCCGCTGAGCGAACCGCCGTTCTCAGCCCCAGTATTGCGTACTTTTGCCGCAACTCGTTCACGACTCTCTCATTGTTTGCATGGAGAGCCCGCTCGTGGTAATGTTTCACCAGCAACTTCGTCAGCTGATGCCTTCTGTCTAGGATGATCGGCCTTTTCACATCCTCGTCGACTGCTGCTCTTTGTATGCGACCCCTCATCTTGATGATGCCCTCGTGCATCGCAGGGTCCAACGCGAATAGTCGACTTTCCTTTGGAATCGGCTTCCCAGTCCTCAATTCTTTTACTTCCTTGGGGAAACTCTCCTGTTGCGCCATGATGGTTAGGATCTTCTCAGCGCCTTCCAGGTGCTGCACATCCAGTTCTTTTTTGCTCTTCGTCTTCACTCTTTGGATGAAGAGCAATACGTACGCCAACGTCTTCACAAGTCTCTCATAGCTGGAGAATCTGCTCATGTCTATGAGGGTGTCATGTGGCTCCTCTTGCGCCGTGTGCACCGCTCGCTCCTCCAGTTCAGGCCATGAGGCCTCCGGGTCTTTCAGAAACTCGGGACCGTTGAGCCAAGTCGTCGTTATGACCTCCCCGTCCAGTTTCTTCCTGGTCGCCTCGTCGGCGACATTCATTTCGGTGGGGACCCAGCGCCATTCTTGGGATTCGGAGTCTTCTTGGATCTCTCCCAACCTTACTTGCACGTACTGTCGCTCCAGCTTGGCGCCATTCCTTATCCAATGCAGGACGGTGCTGGAATCGGTCCAATAGAAGGTCCGGCTGAACCGCAATCGATGCTCCCGCTTCAGGGAGACCGCGAGTCTGGTTGCGATCACTGCTGCCTGCAACTCCAGCCTTGGGATAGTCTGGGTCTTCTTTGGCGACACTCTCGCCTTGGAGGCGAGCAGGCTCACCCCGGCGCCTCCGTTCTTCTTTGGGAAGCGCGCGTATGCCACTGCTGCATAACCCTGCTCGCTCGCGTCGCAAAACACATGTAGTTCGCCCTCTTCCGTTTCCCGCAATTTATCGTACTTCCTTTGGATTTTAATCTCCGCCAATTGGTCGAGCCTGCCGAGCCAAATCTTTATTTCTTGGGCTTCAGGCGCATCCAGTTCCTGGTCCCAATCAATTTCTGACTTCCACACATCTTTTAATATAATTCTTCCAGTCAGTATGTGCGGACTAATTAGTCCCAGTGGGTCATAGAGAGACATTACCAGACTTAGTGTTTGTCGCTTGGTTGGTATCTTCATCCCGTCCTTGATCTCGGCTGGCACCCGTGCCATCCTTGTGTTGAACCCTATCTGGTCTGTAGCAGGGTGCCAGATCATGCCCAGTGTTTTGTCGGGGGCCTCTGGTCTATTTGTTAAGATGACATCCTCTTCTCGAGCTAGCTTTTCGACCGGCAATGTTTTTAGCACTCCTATGGCATTGCTGCTCCAACACCTGAGGTTGAAATCCGCTCTTTCGTGTACCGAGTTGACTTCTTCAGCGACTTCACTCGCCTCTTCTTCTGTTTTAAAACTATCTATATAATCATCCATGTAGTGACAGTGGGTGATGGCCCGATATGCTCTGGGGTGTTCCTTTCTAAAAGATTCGGTGTTATAGTCTCGCGCACTGAGTGCTAAAAAGGGGGAGCAGTTTGCGCCAAATATTAACCTCTTGAACTGATATCGCTGTGGCGGGTTCGTTCGATCCTCCCCCCGCCACAGGAAAGTCAGCGCAGGCCGGTCTTCCTTTCGAACCTGCACTTGTAAGAACATTTCTGCGATGTCAGCGGAAACTGCCACTTCTTCCTCTCGGAAGCGGTACAAGACGCCGGGTAAGTCCTTTAGACGGTTAGGCCCCTCCAGTAAATAGTCGTTCAAGCAGCGTCCGTCGCTTTGAGCTGCAGCGTCAAAAACCAGGCGTATCTTCTCTGGTTTGTTCAAATTTGTCGTCGCGAAATGCGGAAGGAACCACCTCTTTTCTTCTTCTAGTCGTGTCACGGGTTCCACATATCCTTTCTCTATTAATCTTCTTATTTGCAGCTCGTAACTTGATTTAAATGTCGGATTCCGGTCCATCCGCCGTTCGAGGTTCACGAGTCTCTTCAGCGCCTCCTTGTAGCTTGGAGGTAGGGTAACATTTCCTTCTTTCCAGGTTAACCCTACCTCGATGCGCCCGTCTGGCGTTCTGCGCACTGTCTCTCTAAACGTTGATTCGGCCTTCTCTTCGGCGGGCTTGGTGGCCTTCCTCACACCCACACCGAGCGCCTCCATTTCAAAATTCCAAGCCACTATCTTCTCTAGGTTGTCCACGATGTGGAGCACCGTTCCACCGTTCTTCTTTATCATCCTGAACGGCAGGATCCCATGGACCACCCATCCCAGCGGAGTCTTAGTTGCCGCTGGCTCGTGCTTTGCTCCTCGTCTCACGTCGGTGGCCACGAGCAAGTCCCAATGATCGGCCCCTATTAGGACCTGTGGCTTCGCCTTTCCATAGGTCAGACCTTCTATGTCCTTTAAGTGCGGGTACTTCGATACACGGCCTGGTACTGTCTGAGGTGTCAGCTCGAAGTTCTTTATCGTCCTCAATACCAGCTCGTGCTCCTCATTCTTGAACCGGCCCTTTATGTTTAACTGTACCTCGCGGCTGGCCTCTTCTTTCGTTGTCGCATTGACCCCCTTGATGGTTATGGGCCTCGGCGTCCCGCTCTTGGTTAGCGACTTCGCTAGGTCAGCGTCTATCAGTGAGACCGTAGCGCCTTCGTCCAGAAGGGCGTAGGTCCTTACCTCTCCTAGAGGGCCTCGCAGGGTCACCGGACACATCTTTAAAAGTACCTGCCGATCCGTAGTTGCGGTCGCAGTCACGACGGTCTCCTGCACAGGCGTAGTTCTCCGGTCCGCATGCAGCAGGTGGTGATGAGGTCTAGCACAATGATCACAGGGACGGGCTTTGCAGTTTTGCCGTTTATGAGTGGACACTAGGCACAGGAAACACAATCGGCACTTTTTTATCAGTTCCCACCGATCCGATTCACTTTTGTCTTTGAACCGATCACAGTCTGGCACTACGTGATCTCCACCACAACACACGCACTTTATTTGTCTTTTATTGTCACTTTGTCCATTAATGTCATTGCGTGCGGTCGTTTCACTCGCGTTATATATTCGCGCACTTTTCTTCACTGACGGCTTCGAAGTTGAGGCTTGCGTTCCGGAACTGGAGGCCATCGGCGTATAGGAGTACATCATCGCTTTGTCCGCCTCTTCCATTAGAAAGCGGGACAGTGCTACGATGTCTGGTTCCCCCGGCCGCTTCCTGTCCGCTGCGAAGTCACACCACCTCGTCCGTGTGTGAGGATTGAGTTTCTCAATGACATCCCTCGCCAACATAGGGTTCATCAAATATCCACTGTTATCGATGTTCTGAATAATCGACACGATATTCTGGAGCTTGATGGCGAACTTGTTGAGATCCATTGCTGCGGCTCCTGGTTTCGGCAGATGTCTGATCTCTTCCAGCGCACGATCTATTATGTGCTCTGGCCTTCCATAGTACTGGTCTAACGTTCTCACTATCAACACTGGATCTGCTGCAGTGTAAAGTAGAGCCGCGACGACCTCTCTGGCCTCTCCCCTTAAACTTGACCGCAGCTTTGCTAGATTGTCGGCCGGTGTTCCCTTCGTTAAAATCCCGGAATCACGGATTGCCGCTCTAAACGGAAGCCACTCCGTTGCTGCTCCGCTGAATATTGGCAATTCCTGTCTCCCCGGCCGATAAGCCATATCTCTGATGGCTTCTGCTAGTTGCTCGATAGCGCGCCCGCTGCTTCTTTGACGTTCCCGCGCAGGCGTCCGCGTCGGCGATCTTGAGTAGCGCCCCTCATCGGGGGGCTCCCCCCGTGGCGCACCCGTATCTTCAACACGGGTCGTAGTTGTCGCGGTCGCAATCGGCTGCTCGCGTAGCCAGCCTTCGACCCGCTCGTGTGCGTGGTCGCCGGTTTCGCTCGCAACTCTCTCTTCTTCTTGAATGTCTTCGATCTCGGCGGCCAAACGTTTCTTTATAAGGTCCGCTTCGAGATCAAGTTCCTTCTTTCTAATCGCAGCCAACCGTTCCGCTGCCGCGATCTCCGCTGCTCTTATTCTGGCGGTCGCACTTGAGGTTGACCTCACTGATGGCGCACGTATGGTCACAGTTCTTGGCACCTCTGTTCGTGAGGGGTCTCTTTCTTGCCCCTCTCCTCTCGGGGGTTCCATTTCTTGACCCTCTTCTCGTAGTGGTCCAGTCGAAGGTGATTGCGGCGGCTCCGCGAACGTTCGCCTCAGCGTGGCTTGTCGCGTTCTCGGCTGCTCCTCCGCGGGTTCCCTGCCGTCTTGGCTCCGGGTAACCACCATAGTTCCAGTTGATGATCGGGTTCTAAGTGCTTGTCGTCCGTAGGGTTCCAACTATGACCCGCTTCCTTACGTTCCGGTTTCCAAAGTCCGGGTTCCGTAGCTCGGGTTCCTTAGTTGGGGTTCCGTAGACCAGGGGTTCCGTAGTCCGGGGTTCCGTAGTCTGGGGTTCCGTATTCTGGGGTTCCGTAGTCCGGGGTTCCCTACCCCAGGGTTCCGTATTCCAGGGTGCCGTAGATCCAGGGGTTCCGTAGATCCGGCTCGAAGGACCAAACTGTGCACGACCGCCCACTGTAGGGATCTGAAGTAGCCGCTCGGTGTGTCGGTGCGTGCACTGGGTCTGATCGGCGGAGCTCGAACCGCCAACCGTTCATCGATAGTTCTTGATAAATAATAACACAATGGACTGTATAGCTTCTTTTATTCACTTCACAAATTCACGAAATTAAATCTTCACTTAAAACTATGTAGGTCCTGTCCTTAAGTCTAGAACTACACTACACTTTGCCCGTTCGAATAGGGCAACCGCGTCGCGTTTAGGAGGAGCTTAGCTCGACTCGCACTTATTCCGATTTCTCTTCACTGGACTGACTGGATTCACGAACTCACGAACTGAACTGAAGAACTGACCTTTTGGGCTCGAGGCGCGCTTCTTATGTCTTGTCTGAGAGCGAGGGTTTAGTCGCGGCAATCGCCCATAATCTACACCAATCGCCATGCCCGAATGTAGGCTATCTCTCTTTCAAACCCTCCCTCTCAGACAGACGCGTCCGTGAGCGCTCACATGCCTATCTCGCTCACTCCTAAGCGATTCCCTATCTTCTTATTCTTAATTATCTGTTTTCCTTAATTAATATGTGTCCTCTTAATTATTTTCATGTAAAAAGTAGTACATAGGTTTCGTCTTTCCTTATATATTACAATTTAACTTAGCCCTTAGTAAATTACATCTTCTATAAAGAGTTATTCATCATTTTCCATCTTTACTTACGTAACTTACATAAACGGTTATTATTTCCATAAATTATATACAAGCTATTTAATATTATTACAGAGACCATCAAATACATGTTAAAACCTTAAATATTCAATAATTAACATACAAAACATACACATTTACAGTTTACGCGCAACGGTGTACGCATTCGTTCGTGCCACTATTTCGCCGATTTCCTCCTTCTCGGCGAGTCGTCCCCAACACCAAGTTTTGATCCTAAAATCACTACACTCCTTTATTTTTATGTAGCTCTTCGCTCCGTGAAGCGACTGCGGAATTGAATTTGTCACGAATGTTACTTTGTTTAGGGGGGTCTAAAAATCTAATTGTTTCGTGCTACGGCTTCTGGCGATCGTAAATTAAAGTAAACAAAAGGGTTAAGTAGCTTATCATAGTTTAGTATGTGTCACGGTCGTGCGCCTTTAAATCTGCCGATCGGATCTCTGCGGCTATTCAGGGCGTAAAACATTAGGCCCTTCCAGCTTAATCCTTAAAACCCCCTTTTGCTCGCACGGACAAAGGGCGCCGGCTCGAACGATAAACGGATTAAAATTCGTAAAATGTATGCCTTTGGTATTAGTAACGGCATAATCATAGAAGATGAAGACTGACCCTGTTTGTTAAGTTAGAGACCACCAGCTTAGTAGAAACTGCTTGGTATTTTGGTAATCTTTGGTCAAAAACTAGCTGGCACTAAACACCTGATGAGTGAAAAGCTTTTTCCAGTACCTCACTCTGTAGTCAAAGTCAACATCACATGAAAGTAATGTAACATGTAACCATGAACCACTATTCAATAATTTAGGTATCCTCATCCAGCATCCAGCATATTATTTAAACTGTTTTTCAACGACAAAGTTTGCTTCTAGTCGTTTCTCTTTTGCCACTATCAGATTCGCGTGAGAGAGGTTTAATTTTAACGTGTGTTGTGATGATTTACCATCTAATAAAAAAGGATATAAAGAGCAATATAAAAATGAACAATACCGTGGATCTGCTTTGCTATGATAAATTAGTTGTGTGTTTTGAAATTCAGTGGGGATGAATGAAATTACCCGTGGTTTTTATTATTAGGGTCATTCATCAAACATTATTGGAATAAACTTGGAATTTATTAGCCACACAATATTAATTTTGTTATTTTCAAATTAAATTGGCTTCGTATCCGTAATACCGTCTGTAGAGAATTACCGTAGGTTCACCCTTTTGTGGTTTGGTCGGTAATGTAATTCTGAAAAGGGTTTTAAAAAATATTGTTCACAATCTGAATGATTTCAGTTTAGATATGGGAAAAGATGTGCGTACGCTTTTAGTCGCTATCTATAGCGGTTGTCTGGTACTCATTTTGCTTAGTTTAGGGCTAGATAGGTCTGTGAAAAAGGGCCAAAGATATTTTTTATCATTTAATTAACCCTTGTTGAAGAAAAGTACAGCAGAACCTACACATTTATTTGCGCCTGTAACAAATGAGGGTCGTAAAAGATCGTCTGTTAAAGTCTCCGCAATTCGCAACTGGCAAATAATTCAATTGTTACCCTGTTGCCGCCGCACCGTTGGTCAATTGGACCCTAATGCCCAAATCTAGACCTTTTTAGTACGCACTTGACCCTAAAATCTGGATTGCGGACCAAAACGGTTTCAGGTCCGTACGTGTGTGGAATTACCAGAATTACCCTATTCCGACCGTGATTAGCTAATGTTTTACGGAAGCAATTTATTTGATTGTATTCGTGTAACCTTTCGCAAGGTCACAATGTGTTGGGTGATGTATTGCTATCCTATTTTCCTTTAGGAACTTTTAGAGTACAGAGGACCGCACGCCAAGCTAAATACTATGGCATCTAATGCTGTAGTGATAAGGGAGATTTTGCAACAACAATGAATACATAGTTTGATATGCTGTTGACTGTACAACAGTGTTTTGTGGAATGTAATTTCTTTGAACCGTGTGGAACGGACGTCTTACTTTTGTTGTTTGTAATTTACTCGAGTAGGTACTACATTGTATTCTCACAATCCTTTTATATTCCAAGATATTTCCCTATGGGCAACTTACTAGCTTTATTAGGGTGAAATTGTACCCTATCATAAGGCTAAGGGCTATATACCCAAAAGCTAAGATAATCTGTGATAGGCAAACTTGAGACCACTCTCTACATTAGTGAAAAATTGGCATGATTCGTATCACCTAGGTATTTGGAATTCGAACTTAGGGTGGATTCGACCAAACAAGAGTAGGTTAGGTTAGGTTAGGGTAGGTTAAAAAAAAAAGGTTATATTAATCTCAAAATAAAGATTCGTCAGTTTTGACATATTTCCCATACCATACTGAAACTGTCAATATGCTAGTTATATCAGGAGTTATTCTCGGATAAAAGTTTGGTCGAATCGGGCCTTAGGGTGATAGGGTCTCTAGGGAGAAATCGTATTACATACGTATAGGTACTGAATCGATATCAGTAGTCCTCTAAAGTTGAGCAGTGATTAGTGCATAACTACGCAGTGCATAATGTACGCACATTTCCCTCATATTTCCAGGTTTTCCCCCTTTTTCTGGTGTACAGTTCCGCACGTCGGATTACATTTTTGTTGAATAACCGAACCTATTACGACGGAATAAGATGCTACAATGTTACCGTTATTTGCCGCCGACTTTAACCGAAGTGTAGAGCCATTAACAAACTGTCTGTGGCCGGCGGTGCGTGTGATTCGTTTGTCCGAACCGATTGAACTGAAATTTTGAATAATTACGGACCCGTACGTTTTTGAATGATTTTCGCACAGTATTAAAGTAGATTACTAATGGTCGATTAATTAAGATTTATGAACGATCGTAAAATTCATTTCTTGCATTTTTTAAAAGTTGCTTTTTCTAGCTGAAACTGTTTATTTGGTGGATAATAGATTAGGTACTTAGGTACTAACAATATGGTTAAAAATAAGTTTTTCTTTTTCTACTAACAAATCTATGGCATCTATAGTTGTTGTCTGAATTAAATAGATTTTAATTAATTTTTTTTTTGCCGAGCAAAGAGTGTCTAAAGAACTTTATCGGAACAAGAAAAAAATCGTTTCTAAGAAAAGCGGTGTATTAGAGATAAAAATATGTTGAATCCACTGATTCTTGAAATTCGTCTCCATTCAAATCATGCCTTCAAGTGACAATCTGATTATCCCTTCTTGTGCTCGATTAAGCAATTAAGTTCTTCGTGGTTAGTTCGGAAATTCTCGATTTTAGTTTGAAAGGAAAAGATTTTTTGTTAGAGCACGAGTTCTGCCGACAATCTAATTTTGTGACTGTCCAGAATAAAAATGGATTTCTTGGTAATGGAATATTGTTTAATATTGGGTTATGTTCTATCATTTTTGGAAGACATGTGGTTCATTTGTAAACGGGTGGTTTACTAGATTTCTATTTGCTTGTCTTCAATTTCAAACTATTCTGGTGATGACGAGTAATTTTTATCGAAGTCTTGAGGCTTGTATATTATTTATTGATGAATAGAACGGTAGTACTATTAGAGGCCGGTAGATCTATTCTCATAAATATAAAACACTGGATACTTAACTTTCACATTATTATGTATTGCCTTATTTCTAATACAATTCATCACTTAGCACAAAAGCGCGCGGAGTCGTCTCCGCGCGTCCCTTTATTCTAACGTTTGATCCTAGTGTGACTTTGACAATACGTCAATGTCACTATGACAATAGCTCATTGGCCACAACGATACCGTTATGTTAACGTTTTAGATTTTTCACAATTAACAGTACTAATTATACTGTACAAACAAGTTAACAATCGAGGTTAAATTAAGGTGCTCGCAAAATATTCAATATTGTTTTATGTGATCCTGAATCCACATATTCGTACTATTGCAATTTACATGTAGACACATCAGTCTGTCAGGTTGTAATCCTATCTACCCTTTTCACGCGCACCAGGGGTTAAAACATTATAGTTAATTAGTGATGGACAGGTTAAGTTAATTAACCCACACGTTGTTTTTATAAATCCATCACTGTCAAAGTTAACTGAAATCCTGGATAAAGGAGGCATTGTGTTTTAATTAATAAAATGTAACGTTCGTATTAATTAGCCTTTGTTGAACGTACAGTCAACTGCACATCAGGTTATACATTTTTGTTGCAAAATCGCATCTATCACGACTAAATAAGACGCCACAGTGTTTACGTTGACGTGCCGTCGTCTGTACATACCAATGCAATGATAAATAATTATTATGACGTTGATAATAAAGTCAAATTAAATGTAATCTGTCTTAATGCTTGTTTATTTTTACTGCTTAAATCTTTTGCAGGATATTCTTTTTCAAACATACACTGGTCATCATAAAAATCGACCCACCCGCGACAAGCACTTTCAAACGTAGGTATGCATCCCCACTTCCCACCAATATTACTATACTATATTACCATTTAAAAGCCTAGTTCTAAACTTCATTTCATTAAAGGAAAGGTTTTTACCCCAAAAATGTGTCTGTAGAAGAATCCAGAGTCACTTCTTCAAAAAATAGGTAGTTACGCTTGAGCCAACTTTTATGGCTGTAAAACTGTAAACTTGGGATTAATCGCTATCCATCTGTTAAAGAGGACACGTGAGATCATTATTTGGTTTTATAACCATAAAAATTGGTCTAATTGATCCCAGAGGTGAGCCCAAAGTGAGGTCTTTTTTCAAGTTTTTCAAGTAACATTTATTGTATATGTTAATCGTTTATTAGGAAATTAAATGTGTTTTTCTTTAAGGATATTTATTGGGCTTTCAAATAACACCAATATTGTTGGGGCACCATGATTGTGTCAGTAGAAACGAGTTTTCCTGTAAAACGTAGGTGGGCCGATTTTTGTGATGACCAGTGTAGTTCAGCTACTTATTCATTTCTTTGTGTCATAATTAATATCAAAATACATTTTTTTGATATGGTTGTTGGTTACCATTTTAGGTAAATTTTATATGAAAACGCAGGCAAAATCTAGTCTAAAATATCTTTACACATGGTAGCAATTCATTTACTTTCTTAACTAACACATGCATTACTTATTCATGTGGGGTCCCAGGTTCACACAGCCCTAGGTGCCCTAGCCCTAGGTAACTTAGTTAGGAGAGTCCCTTTGATGTGGCCGGCTTCATAAAAGGTGTCTAGCATCACTAATTACTATGCGCCTTTGTGAATCCGGAATGCAAGGGGTTAAATTTACAGTTCTGGTTTAAGTTTGAGCTCACATGATAAGAAAGGGTTAGAGGGACGAAAATTAAATAAATCTACGTTTTTAATGAGGTACATGCGGTTGAAGGAAGCTCTAAAACAAAAACAAACGAAGATTAAGTATGTTGTAAAACTTGCAAATGTGCCTTCGTTTAGTCGCCGCCAAAAGACGTAAGCAATCTTGCAAACAAAAACTTTGCTGATATTTACTGCGTATTGTCTACCAGTAATGTTCCTTAACCATTAAATAGATACAGAAACTTATCGTAAATACCTACACGTAAACATTACAGAAAGTATTTTTTAAAAGCGTTTTAGTATAAAAAAATCGTTAGTTGTTGTTGTTCTTGACCATAATGATATATGCGTTTCTCTGGTTATTAAACGTGGAACGTTTTTATGAGGACAAAGATTAGAAACTTAATCGTTTTGATCTATAATTTGATCCTCGCTCCCTATTTTGGGAGATCAGGTAGTATTTTTTACCCCATGGCCCATCCCATCGGGTTGATTTATGCAGGTTGTTATTATCCGCTATACAGGTGCAAAATATACCGCGATAGTGTGTTGTTAAAGTATCGATTTGAGTATGTTACCATTATCCAGTTGCTATAAAGCCGTAAGTAGAGCCTTTGACGATGTTTAAAAACGGTAAACAAACATTTACTGCACTACTGGGCCTTAATAATAATTTTAACTTGCAATCATTGACAGATTTTATCAAATAACTAAAAGACGTACCTAGATAGTACGAGTGAGTATTTTTTACTAAACTATATTAATTACTGTCGACTGATAGAGTATGTATAATACCGATCCCGACAGATTAAATGTTATATCAATTATAATTCACTCGATATCTTACCAAGAAGATTTTAAGGACATCCCTCATTTTTGTTATAAAACAGCACCTACTATAACCACATAAGATTACATTGTTTCTGAATGTGCTGTCCACTACGAGTCTATGACCCTCGATACCTAACCAAGAAGATTTTAAAGACATCCCTCATTTTTGTTACAAAACTGCGACTATTATAATGACCACATAAGATGCTACATTGTTTCTGAATATGCTGTCCACTATGACCACTATACCTTTAATTTTTTACACCCGCTGGCCCAGAATCCAAAACTTTAATTATCGCGTGCAACTCTTGACTCCGTCATAAGCGTCAATACTATGTTATTATGTGGAGCTTTAAATTACCTTTTATTTTGTAATAATTACAATGGAATTCTCGACCGGACACGCCAGGGCTGGGTGTAAAAAAGATATACCAGGGTGTCCCAATATTAAAACTCGTCACTCTGACACCAGAGGCAGATGAGCTTAAGATGTTGAAGAAGTCTATGTCCATTTTTAAAAATAATATTGGTCATATTTCAAAACTCATCAAACTTTTCTATGGACATTAATAACTAAAAAGAAAGAAAACAATCTTAAGTTCTTGAAACTTTTCTATAAACATTAGGCTTGTTCAGTGCGTTTTAAGAGCTACCTCCAGTGTCAGTGTGACGTGCTAATCTTGGGACACCCTGTATGAATTATCCGAGGGTAAAAAACGGAATGGGGCATTAGTCGATTCAATTATATAAGCATCAGGAGAGATCAGAAGCTTTGGGACCGGTTTGGCAGCCACTGAACTAGTCTGACAATCTTTCATGTTGCGGAAAATATGCGTTGTCGTTAACTTTAAAGCAATCATCGTTGGGCACAGTTATGAGGCTGTAATTGACATTTATCGCAATGGTGTATGAATTAATTATTATTGTAGTCATTTATCCATATAAAATTAATGGATCTTGCAGTACAGTGATAGACAAGTAACGCCCGTATTCACGAACATTACTGAGGTCTCACACTGCGCGTGGACGCACAGGGTGACACACGAACCAATCACAGAGCTCTATTCAACGCTGTGCGTTCGATTTTCTGCTTCACTTAAACAAGCATCGTTTGTGAATACGGGCGTTAGATAAAGGCCCATTGATTCTTGAATGTTACACCATGTGACAAATAATTTATTATGAATCTCTCCAACCTTTAACGATCTCATGAACATTGTTCGAAACCTCACCCGTTGAGGTGTGAAGCGTCCTTTTAGGGGTCCGTTAAACGAATTTCGTTGTTCGCTTTCGTTAAGCAACGCGAGCGTTACAGCAGGTTGGCTCGTAAAAGTCGACGGCCATAGAACTGCAGTGATGGCTACATTTCAGGTAGGTATCGATAATATAGATTTTGACTAGAGCTTCTGAATATTGATTAAAATTGATAGTTGGTACATCAGGTTAAGTGTGATTTTTGTCTTTTAAAAAAGTTGCAGCATTTTGTATTATCATCATTCATCATTATCATTTCAGTCATAGGACGTCCACTGCTAAACATAGGCCTCTCCCAATGATTTCCATAATGACCGGTTGGTATCGACCTGCCTGCATCCAGTTGAATGATTATTGGGTAGTAATATGACTTAGGTAATTTATTCAGGTCTAAAGTTACTTGATTAGTTGAGCAGACCCTTATTCCCATAGGTAGACCGATGGCCAAGTAGGATTACGGGAAATCACACAAATAGTCTAGAACTGCCTGCCGAGGGAAGAAGTGGACTGTCAAGTGTTGATGCTTATTATTATTATTTTTTAAAAAGATTATTAGCAATTTGTATTGCACAAATTACTAATAGTCCCGTTAGCCCCTCGTGTTAAGCTAAATAAGCTTGTGTTACGAGTGGGCTCACCACAATAGTCGAGCAGCGGTGGAATTCGAACCCGCGTTCCTCGGATCTCGAGTCAGCCACTCCGACCGCTTCACCGTTCGGCTATCGTGGCTTAGATATCGTGATGCTATACGCACTGCAAAATGTTATGGCATTACTTTATCGATACTATCGATATATTGTTCATCTATTGAAACCTCCCGTCACTAACCGGCAATTTATTTCGCGTTAGACCTAAGGCTTTTTTCGGGCCCTCACGACCCGCGCCTCTGGCGTAAAGCAACCCTTTTCACAGTATCAAACTTGTAGAATTGCTCGCTTTACGACACAAATAGATAGCTTAACAGTTAACGGTTTGTTGTCGACAGGAAACTCGGAGCCATTTTCAGGTTTCGTCTTTTATCGATAAACTGAAGTTTGTGTGATCAAAGCGACCAATGTTTTGTGAATTCCCCAATATCGTTTACGTTTACGCACAAAAGAGGTTCCGACTCAAAACAAATCGTTTATTTATAAACTCCAATTACTGTTATAAAGTCCCTTTGCGTTCAGCTAAGCACCTATGTATAATTTGGTCATGTTATCTGTTTATGCCAATTTCAAATATTTCTCTAGGAATAATGTTGCGAAAAAAGAATTGGACTTCAAGTGTCGTCGAAAGTACCTACTCTACTTCCTTGACACAACTGGCGTTTTAAGACCTCGTAAAATACCTTATATCTGTCGCAGTCGGATTGTATATATATACTTGACAGCTTCTCAGTTCTCAGCATGTCACAGGCTAGGAACTGCCTCTAAAGACCGCACACGACCTATCCTGGTTCGCTTCGCTGACCATCCGACAAAGACTGCAGTTAGGAGGAAGAAAACTGCCTTGAAGGGGACCCCTACGGTGTTATCAGAGTTCCTCACACGTAGGAGGCAACAGCTTTTTATAGAAGCACGCAAGCGGTTCGGCATAACAAACTGTTGGACGTTGGATGGCAACATTTACGCCAAGCTGCCCGACGGCACACGTCGGCATATACATAGTGAGGGTGATTTGGATTGTGCCAAGCAGCCAGCGTCAGCAGCCCCAGCGAGAGAGAGCCCCGTGACTACGGAGAAGAGGAACAAGATCGGCTCCACCGCGTCAACGCAACGCTCCAAACGCACGGTCACCAAGCAAATCTCCGGGAAGTGATTACCCCACAATAGTGCGTGCTCACTTGGCTGTCTTTGGAGGTACCTTTACCCACTTTTGCACATTCTAAAATTCATCTCTGTTTACATTACTCACGAACTTTTTCATTTCACAATAAATTTTTCTTTCTAACCTCTTTCTTGCAATATCTGTCAAAGTGTCAATTATGACATTCTTACCTTCGTTCGGAAATCTACATTTATTTTTTTAATGTTTCTTTTTTTTTTCTTTTTTACTGTAGGTTTCTCGAACAGCAGAGTAAAAACTTTGATGACCTATTGCGTTTCGTTTCACACGATCCCATAATGCTTTTTATTAATTTTTAAAAACTTTTCTTGATATTTTTTTTTCCGTTTGTCCTGTTTCTATTTTTCCATACACGGTGTTTACTCATTTACATTAATTTTATTCTGTGTGGGTCTGGTACCTCCAAGCTTAAAAATAGATGTGTTCTTTAAATTAATTTTGTAAGCCGGCAGGCCAAAGTGCTGTGTTTAAATATTTTGATTATTTAGTTAGTGCCATATAATATTATATTTATCTTATTTTTATGTATTGTATTTATATATGGATGACGAATCATTTTACTCTGCTCATGATTCTCTTTCAACTGAAGATGAATCTTTTCATGACATTCTTACCCTCAAAGATACTCTATCCCATAAGTTCTCTAACACTAAGCGATTTCTCAATGTTTGCCACATAAACGCACAAAGTATTCCTTCCCACTACTCTGATCTTCTCGACTCTTTTTCCATCACTAATCTTCATGCTGTCCTCGTTTCTGAGAGCTGGCTCAAACCTTGCCTCGAGTCCGCGGCCTACGCTCTTCCAGGTTTCATTCTTATAAGGAATGACCGCACTGGTAAAGGTGGTGGCGGTGTTGCTATCTACCTTCGTAGTGACATCCCATATAAGGTGCTGTGTATGTCACCGTCTCCCTATAGTGCGACGGGCGAGTTTATTTTCATCGAAGTAAACGTGAAGGGCATCAAGGCTGTCCTTGGGGTGGTGTACTGCCCCCCTGGGGTGGACTACCTCCCCAAGCTCGAGTCTGCTTTGGATCCGATTTCCGCAGATTACATACATCACTTAATCATGGGCGACTTCAATACCAATCTTCTTGTAAATTCCTCTTCCTCTACCAAACTTACCTCATTGGTCACTTCCTTGAATCTCTCTATCCTTCCGTTACAAGCCACCCACCACAATATTGATTCCCCTGACACCTTACTCGACCTTGTAATCACATCCGCACCTGACAGTATTATTGCGCATGGTCAGTGTCCTGCACCAGGTTTCTCACGACACGATCTTGTTTACGCGAGCTACAGGCTACACACTAGCAAACAGAAACCAGAGACCGTGCTTATGCGTAGTATGTCTAAGGTGGATGCAGACGCCATTAGGCGCGATGCAGCCTCACTCGACTGGGATCAAGTTGTGTCTGCAACAACTATCGATGACAAGGTCGCCGTCTTCAACTCCAATCTACTAACCCTCTATGACGTGCACGCGCCGCTGCGGCTTGTGAAACTTAAACGTCCACCTGCACCATGGATCTCGAAGGGTGTGCGTATGGCGATGACTCGTCGAGACAGGGCCTTCCACAACTATAAGCGTGACCGCTCTGATATCAACTGGTGCAAATACAAAGCGGCTAGAAACCGCTGCAATCAGGTGGTGAGATCTGCCAAACGTCGTCACATCCATGACAACATTATCGATGCCTCTTCAGCTGATGTTTGGAAGTTTCTCAAAACACTGGGTATCGGTAAAAATCCTACAAAGCTCACCCACTCTTCTTTCTCTGGCGATGACCTCAATACTCATTTTTCCTCTGCTTCCGTATTGGATCCACTCATTAGATCACAAACCATCTCCGAGGTAACTTCCACAGCTCTTTTGGTTCCAGAAGTCTTTGTTTTCTCCGCGGTGTCTGATGATGGGGTCAGGAAAATTATCCACTCCATAAAATCCAAAGCGGTTGGCGTCGATGACATCAGCCGTACCATGATCCTTATACTCCTTGAATTCCTACTTCCTTTCATTACTCACATTATAAATTTTTCCCTATCCTCTGGCACATTTCCCCGTATCTGGTGCAAAGCTTTTGTCACCCCTCTTCCCAAAATTCCAAATCCTGCCACATTAAATAACTTTAGGCCCATATCAATACTACCTTTCCTTTCCAAAACCCTAGAGGCAGTTGTTCATTCTCAGCTGTCTAATCTCATTTTCACCAATAACCTTCTAAGTCCTTTCCAATCCGGTTTCCGTCCGGGTCACAGCACCAGCACTGCATTACTCAAAGTAACGGAAGACATCAGGATGGGAATGGAGCATGGCCAACTTACTTTACTGGTACTTATCGATTTTTCCAACGCCTTCAACACAGTTGATCATGAAGTCCTCCTATCGATGCTATCCCGTTACAATTTGTCACCGGTTGCTATGGATTGGTTCGCCTCTTACCTCTGCGGGCGCCAACAGGCGGTACGCATTGATAAAACTGTTTCCCACTGGCGTGACCTACTGACCGGTGTCCCGCAGGGTGGCATACTTTCACCTTTACTTTTCTCAATTTTTATTAACTCTATTACCCACAATATTGGCTCATCTCACCATCTTTACGCCGACGACCTTCAATTGTACCGACATTGTCACCATGATGAAATTGATCAAGCAGTACAGTACATAAATGACGATCTGGAATATATCAGAAAATGGTCGAGTCGCTACGGGGTTGCTGTAAATCCCAACAAATGCCAGGCAATAATTGTCGGTAGCCAGCGTCAACTTTGCCGCTTGAATATGGATGATGTCACCTCTGTCAATTTTGATGGGGTTGATATCCCATACTGTTCGTCCGTCAAAAATCTCGGTCTTTATCTAGATTCTAGTCTCAGCTGGACAACCCACGTATCTGAGATAAGTCGGAGGGTCATCGCCACATTGCGCTCCCTTTGCAGACTGAAATACTTCCTTCCAATTAAGACCAAAATCTCCCTTGTCCATACCCTTATTCTACCAGTCATAGATTATGCTGATGTATGTTATCCTGACCTAAACCAAATTCATGTCAATAAGCTAGACCGGCTCCTCAACAACTGTATCCGGTTTATATTCTGCTTGCGCAAATATGACCACATTTCCTCATTCCGGTCTAAGCTTCAATGGTTACCTATACCTTTTCGACGAAAAGTCAGAATCCTTTTAACACTTTTTTCAATCTTAAACAATCCAAATTCTCCTTCTTACCTAAAATCCCAATATACGCTCCTCAGTTCAACTCACTCTCGTCAACTACGTTCCTCTAATACGCTTCTTCTTTCCACTCCTTCTCATCGTACTGGTTTTCTTTCCAACTCTTTTCTTCTACATTCCATTCGTCTTTGGAACGGTCTCCCTGAAAACGTCAGGCAGGCTCCCAGCAAGTCCACCTTTAAATTTCATGTGCGCAAACATTTTCTCGCTGGTGTTTCATCTTCATGATTTCTGTTCAACCTCCTTTTTTTCCCCTTTTTTTTTCCTTCTCTTTTTTTTCTCCCTTTGTCATCCATCTTATTATTATATTATATATGTATGTATCTATGTATGTATTCATATGTTATTTATGTATTTTTTTTTTCTATATTCATAGTAATTTTATACCGCCTACTTTACTCTCAGTTTGGCCCTAAGGTTGACTGGAGGAAAATGCCGAAAGGCATTAAGTCCGCCTTATGTACACCGTTCTATGTGCATATAAGTTTTAAATAAATAAATATAATCCGCCGTTTTACATTACCACTAGGCATTTTACATTACAGCTCTGTTTTGTAATACGGCGGTTCAACGTTTAGGCGGATTGTCATTGCGATACGTTCTTCAATACGGCGGCCCACGTTTAGCCGCATCGTACTTCTATAGATTGTAGGGTGACCATACTTACAAAATAAAACAATGTTTAATGAAAATAAATTTTAATAAGACAGATTTTAAGAATTATTACCTTCGTTACTGTATACTAAATAATATATTTGGCTTCAGTATTTTTTTTTTACTTATTTATAAATCACAAGGGATAGCCATCTAAAAAAAAGTAACTCAAAACAATTAGACTTTTCTAAACATTTTAAGAATTAATTAGATATTTGGCTTTAGTCTTTTTTAGACATTAAAAATGATCAAAGGGAACAGGTAACTCAAAACAATAAAGTTTTAGTCATTTTTTCTGGGTTATTTTTCTTTAAGATAAAATTATCTTCACCGGCCATAGCCATGATTTCATATTTTTACACTAATAATATTGTGTAGGATTCCGCCGAACACCAGAATACATAGCCACTTTGTCCGGCAGCGCCACGGTATTGAAAATAGGAACTAAAAACTGTCAAAGCGGCGGGTAATGACCCGCTGTTTTACATTACGGCTAGCCGTATTGAAGAACGTTTGGCGCCGAATACATTCCGGCGGATTTTCATTTAGCCGTATTCAATCCGGCTAAACGTTAATCCGACGTATTACAAAACAGAGCTGTAATGCAAAATGCCTAGCTGTAATGTAAAACGGCGGATTATACAATCTGACTGCGACATATCCATACCTACCTACCTATACATTTAGCAATGAATTCTGTTCGGCAAGGCTGTTTTTATCTGCTCTATAAAACCTATAACTATTTCGTGATAAGCTAATAATACTCTAAGTATCATATTTTAGAATATTCCAATTCCTAATCCAATCAATATCATAAACCTCTTCTTATTCATTCTTTTCTTTTCTTGTCTTACGTGGTATACAATAAAGTGTGTTCTAAATAGATAAATATCTAACCTCTTTCTTAACCCCTTCATGCTTTGTTCAGGTCTTCATTCAATTCTTCATTTATCAATCATTGACTCCAAATAAGTCAGTCTCGCCAACTTTTTCCCGTTCGCATCGCTTCAGTTTGCGAACGCAAATAGCTACGAAGTTCCACGAAACGGGAAATTCCCGTGAATTCCAGGTTTATTTATGGCGGTGGTGTTGTGCATTGATCCCTCGCTTTCGGATTCGGATGGCTTAAAAGGTCTAAAGTGAGCCGTGTCGTGAAAAATGCTGTCTGGTACGTTTCAAATTCATTTCGCTGTAGTCAAAGATGTCCCGTTAGCATCCTTTGGCCACGGAACCCTAAAGAAAGTGGAACTACGTAAGGTCATTTTTTGTGACAATCCTAACATTTTGGAAAAAATACTTTTTCTCGAAATTGCGGCCGAGTTAGAATATAGAAAAATTATAGGTGATAGAGCTTATTTTAAGAAATGTATCTGACCTAAGCAGAGATTCTACTTCGGCGTAGAAAAAGAGAAAAATAATAATTTCTTAAATTTAAAAAATAATCATACTGTCGTTCCTATAACTACTTTTAAATAATTATAGGTGCAATAATATTCGCCATACACCAACCTACCTACCAGCAATGCAAAGAGAAGCTTAGTGTGTACGTTTCTTTAAATAATAATAAAATTGTAGTTTGACCCAGTACAAAATAAATTTTCTAAAATATTTTTTTAAAAATAATCTATAGCTATTTGTCACCTGGGTGTTTTAGTCTAACATTAATAATAAGTTAAACTTTGGATATTAGTGATAAAAACAGAATGTCACTTTTTCGGGTCAAAAAAAACACTGTGCCAAAGTAGCCAAAAAGTTTCCAACACGTTTTTGTTACAATTGTGTTGTTATCTTTTTGACCACTTTGGGTGTCTCTTAACTATTTGACGCTGACTGTACCGTATAAAATTTTCCAACTAAACTCAGACTTTACTGAAATATGTAGATAAATCCTTGTAGTAAAACCTAGAATGGCTTGTACAAGCAATCACGATATTATCAGTGGTTTCAAATAAATAACCAAAACACTCGTTGTGGCTAAAATATTAAAACTTAAATAATATATTATTTCGGACTTTAGAGCTACATTATCTGGGTAGCTAAAGTATAATGGAGCTAGACCAATCATGGAACGGTACAATCGTTAGCAAGGTTAGATAGAGGTCAGATACTCGTGCTAAAGATACTAATTTAAACTTAGTGCTTTATAGCATCTTCTATTCCATAATTATATCCTAAGGCCCGATTCGACCAAACATTTATCCGAGAATAACTCTTGGTATGTTTATGGCACATTGACAGTCAGTAGGTATAGTAAATATGTCAAAATGTCGAATAAGTGACGATTTATTCTGAGATTAATATTTACTCTTGTTTGGTCGAATCCACCCTAAGACGCTATAGAATTATTATTGTCTGAGAAGTCAAATGGATATCTTCTTGCAAATAGCATGCCTGTAGAGTATGGCATTAGATAGAACACAATATGGTTAAAATCACAAGGTACGATTGTTACTTAAAGAAAGAAATAAAGGGATTGAAACTTAGGAGCGACATTATATGCAATGACAGAGGTTTACATCACTATCATTACATATTATAATAAAAAATCGCTTTCCGCTGACTGTCCCTATGTATGCTTAGCTCTTTAGAACTACGCAACGGATTTTGATGCGGTTTTAATAGATAGAGTGACTCAAGAGGAAGGTTTATAGGTATAAATATGCATATTATAGAAAAGAAAAGCCGGGAAATTCCATTGCAACCGTGCGAACCCGGGGCGGGCCGCTAGCAAGAAATAAAGCTATGCTTGAGCTCACCTCTCTATCGTGTGAAATGTAAAGTTATTGAAACGTAATTCCTGTAAATAATTGACGATCTTATTTATCTATCTACTCGTATTTATACCTTCATCACATTAGATAAACAAAACTGTCTTCCCTAAGCTTCGAACTCTACAGGGTGGAAACGTTAAGTGATCTCACTCGATTATTTCTAAACTATACAAGATATCGAAAAACTGATTACTGATTCTGAAAGTGCTTCACAAGCTCTTTCAAACGGTACAAATAATAGGTTACATAATAAACTGGATCTATCCGAAAATTAAATGTTTTCAGCCTCCATACTAAATGTATGCCAGTCAAACAAAATTAGAAGTATTAATTTTTTTTATTAAACAATAAACACTTAAAATGAACTCGTAATTTGCATTCTTATTTAAAATTATTCATGGAAAACATTGGTTTTAGGCTTTACTTGCTATAATATACTCAACATCAAATAAACCGCACCTTCCGCGACGCGAACTTTAACGATTTTCTTCTGACACAATCATGGTGCCCCAACAATATTGGTGTTATTTGAAAGCCCAATAAATATCCTTAAAGAAAAACACATTTAATTTCTTAATAAATGATTAACATATACCATAAATGTGACTTGAAAAAATACCTCACTTTGGGCCCACCTATGGGATCAATTAGACCAATTTTTATGGTTATAAAACCAAATAATTATCTCACGTGTCCTCTTTAACAGATGGATAGCGATTAATCCCAACTTAACAGTTTTATAGCCATAAAAGTTGGCTCTAGCGTAACTACCTATTTTTTGAAGAAGTGACTCTGGATCCTTCTAAAGACACATTTTTGGGGTAAAAACCTTTCCTTTAATGAAATGAAGGTTAGAGCTAGGCTTTCAAATGGTGCCAATATTGGTGGGAAGTGGGAAAGCATACGTTTGAAAATGCTTGTCGCGGGAGGTGCGATTTATTTGATGTCGAGTGTATTATCAAGACATGAGTGCCATGACTGTGGCTGTACTAAATGTATGGAAGCTGGAAACATTGAATTTTAGGATGGATCCAGTTAATTTTGTAACCTATTATTAGTATCGTTGGATAGAGCTTGTGAAGCACTTTCAGGATCAGTAACCAGTTTTTTAATATCTTGTATAGTTTTTAATATTATGTGGTTTTACTAAATGTATGGAAGCTGAAAACAATTAATTTTCGGATAGATCCAGTTAATTCTGTAACCTATTATTGGTACCGTTGGATAGAGCTCGTAAAGCACTTTCAGGATCAGTAACCAGTTTTTCGATATCTTGTATAGTTTAGAAATAATCGAATGAGATCACTTATCGTTTCCACCCTATATATTTAGTTCCATGGCACTCTTATGGCTAATTTGATACTTAAGTATACTGCCTGATAACTTTATTCCTCCACTCAACAGTCTCATCACGACTGTACTTAGAATGGACTTATTACTGCGTTAGGAAATGGCACCGATTATTTATGCGTGGTGAATGATAATAAGCGACTCTGCTACCGACGGCTTAATTTAGAAGGGCTACATTTGAATACCTTGCGATTTTAAGCCCAATGAGCATTGTATAAATTGTATTATACTTTTAAATGTTACCTATTAATAGAATAGACAATTTGACACCATTCCCCAATAATTCGAAATCACAACTTTTCTAAAAAGACACTTCATTCTGGTCTTAAGAACTTAATTAATTTTAAAATACCTGTAAATTACGATTTTTGGTCGCATTGTAATTTAAAAAAGTAGTTTAATTGAGTTGACAAAATAGTGACGTCACTTGTTTGTAGTGCCATACAAAATCTATAGGAGAGTTTCGATTTGACAGTTTTAAAAAGTACGTCAATTGATTGGCGGTGTCAACATGTCTATTCAGGGAGATTCTTTAAGTTACACTGCAAAGTAGTTAATTGAAGACTCCCACTAAAACACTTTACTATTTTACACCTACTTAAACGCCATTGACACCAAAATTTTAATCTTAGTTATTGCAACTCACAAACAAGAAGTCAAGTGAGTTTTTTGTGTTGCATGTGTTAAAATCTAGACCTAATTTTAGATGAACTAACAGAATTAAGATTATCAAACTGGATTGTTAAAGATCATCAAATGAAAATTAATTCCTGTGGTTCAGTTGTTAAATATCAACGCTTCGATAAAAGACACAAAGCTGAATCACATCACGTATAGTTACATTTACCCTTTTGACCGCAAATAACAGTTATTAGAGCCATAATAACCATAAAATAATACTCCATAATCATATGCGATCGAGTTTATATTGTTGATGTTCTCAAACACAAAAAGTTAAGTGAATTGGTACAATTTTTATTAAAAAAAACTTTGTGAACAATGTTTTTGGAAACGGTGATACGGGTATTTATTAGCTATTAGTGCTTTCTGAATTTATAAATCTCAAACTCAGGAGTCAAAGTCAACAGTGAACACATCTGATGAAGCCCCGACCATCGTAGATTGCATTTCCAGTGTTTAGGTATTAGAGTCATAGTCATTTATTCGGTTAGATCATAATAAACGCCAATATTTGAAAAACATGTTTTGTTGCAATGAGTTGTTCTGTTTTCACGGTAGTCATTTGTTTAAATTAATTTAAACAAGAGTCAATTTGTATAGTAGGTGTTCTTAGCTTAAATACTGTTGTTAAAGGAGCTAAAACTTCAAGAATATGGAATAATTAGACTTCGAGTTCTTAATTAACAATGATCCGATGTGAGCCCTCTACAGTGGTGCCAACCGAGCTCAGGTGCTAGGCGCAGAAATTACTTAACTAGGATCATTTTTCAAGAGCTCTGATACTTACAGTGTCTAAATGGAAAGACAAAATTTTCAGAGGTAGGTAATTAATTGACAGTTAAAAATACAGAAGAACGCAAATTAATAATACTTTACAAATTAGTGGTTATTAATGCATTTTGTCATGCTATGAATTATGATCGATTTTTTATTACCCCTGAAAAGGTCCCTACTTTTTTACACAGTACAGAACCTCCCACCGGGAGCTATACCTAAAGGCTAGTTACAGCACTGCTATATGGTCATATCACTTACGGTCATCCTTATTAGGGGCCGCGCCGCACACCACCACAGCCACCAAGCACACAACCACTGTTTTAGTCGCCATTTTAAAAACTGCACCAATTTACTTAAACAGCCTTATATAACCGTGGACACCCACACACCACGGCATACGACACGGCCTTGGCAATTGGATAATCGTATCATCTCCGTGCTCTTATTGTCATTATTATTGTATAGGGCTATGATGTACATGTCCTTATGTTCACCTTGTTTTCGATGCGCGAGTTGATAAAATCTGTTTTGTACAGTCTTTTGTTTTATTGTAATAAGTTTTACGATCCTGTAATTGCGTTTGATTGTTCTGAAAATGGTTCAGAATCTACGTAGAACGTAGGTAAGTACTTTTTATTTACATAACCTCTGAGTATTCCATGCCTATCATTTCGTTGCATCCATGCGGGAATGACACAGGAAATTTCCTTTGTAATATTACTTGATACAAAGACAGTGTGGTGAACACTCGAGACCTTTTCTGCCCCAGCGTGCTCCGCTCTATGTGCCACTTGATTTTAGCGATTCGGCGGGCTATATCAGTCACTTTGGTTCTCCTGCGGATCTCCTCATTTCTGATTCGATCACGCAGGGAAACTCCGAGCATAGCACGCTCCATCGTTCCATCCACGACCATAGTTACCAGTTAAAAAAAGATTAGTCTCAGTTACGGCAGTGCGTGGGCAAATCAAGGTTGATACTTACCCGGGGTCAGTAATTTGTCAGGCACATCAGCTCAGTTTAAACGAGTCTCCTGTGACAAATGATTGCCGTCCCGAAGCGGCCTGTGGTATCTTTTATACCGTGGATTTATAAGGATGCTTTGTCAAAATGCTCTTGCAAAATTGTGGCACGAAATAATCATTTTGGCTGTGTTGCGGAGTTTAATTGGAAATTGTTGAAAGTTATCTTTATTCTTCTCATTCTGCTACAAGCCCAAAATTCTGCTACAAGAGTGGCGTTGTCAGTAGCATTCATTGGAGTATTTTTTATTGTGTGAATATATGAATGTTTTATTGAAAATTTGAATTGTTTGCTATTCATTTGAAAGTGACTGGAAACTACTAGACATTTATAAACCCAGTTTAATGGTAAAGTTGTGTTACTTTATTGAATTTTGTATCGTTAGATAGGATAATCAATTCAATAAAATTAATGGGTTCTATCTAAAACAAAACTTTTCTGAATGTTGAGTTATTGCCTCGAGAAATTATAATTGAGACTATCGTTCACAGTTCACTTTCAATCAGATTACCAATACAATACAATCAATTTTTTACGGTCTGCGTATTGTTTTAAAGATCTGCGGGGATCCCACGACATTATTGTGAATGTGGAAAACTTCTTTTACCACAAAGTAATTAAAAACTTAACTGACTGAGTTATAACGACTAACTTGTCAATCTTTTGTGGCTTGAAAAACTAAGTTAATTGAATTATTTTCAAACAAATTACAATTTTCTTTTCTTATTCCTTGTCTCATGAACAAAGTTGTCCTGCTATACAGTAGAGAAAAAGTAATCTTATAAAGTTATTCTAATTTGCGCTGATTGCTTTGTGTTAGTCTCATAGATGAAGACATAAAACTATCCAATAATGGTGAACGGTTTTTCTTCAGCTACTTTAATGTATTTTTTAATGCAAAAGCGTTAATAGCAGATCGTTTCGAAACATTCCACCAAACGAGCGATACCATTTTGCGAGCAAACTATTATTACTATAGATAACGACCAAAACACAGAACGTTAACAAAAGGCATCGGGCAATAAGCTGTTTCGCAACAAAATGCGTCGGACGAAATGCACTGGGGTGGGTCGGCTGGGGCAAACATCCCCTACAGTAACAACAAAAGATGGTCGGCTACGCATTCGTATCGATTGGACGGTTTAAACATGTTCTAATAAATGCGAGACGGATGCCGCGAGAATCGAGTCCGATTCGATTATCGATTGTTTTTTCTAGTAGCTTAAGACGTGTAACTTGACTTTATATGGATAGTGACGTTTACAGTGTTTTGTTTTTTGCTAAACTAGCTTTTGCTCGCGTCTTTAACCGCGTGGATTCGTAAGTCTCTTCTATCTTATACCATCAATGAGCCAGTTTAGGCGTGAAATCGACTCAGGCAGAATTACTTTAGTATTCCAGTTGGAATGGAAAAGCTATTTTAATGCCAAAGCTAACTGTTTAATAATAAAAGAACTTAATCTTACGCATTACTTTAACAGTCGATCAATTACAAATTATGTATTCAGATAAAAGTAAATTACAAAATGACTTGCTTTCCTTTTGTAGATGTGATCATAAAACTGTAACAGTAAAATGTTTTTATTGTATGTAAGCTGTACTAAGAATTAACTTGTGTAGGCTTTATGAGTACCTATTGTAACTCACAAAATGGTTTTTATCAACTTTCTTTACACTTAACCTTAATTTAATAGCTTTATAACGTGCTAAGCAAACTTTGCGTGTTCCAAGCAAGTTATTAAGTTAAGTTTAACGTTTTAATTGCGTTTAAAATAAACTTCATTTGCGTTCAAGTAAGGCAAGTGGCAACTGACCGGTGGAAAAGTTGTATCCCGATTTATAGTGCTAATAAATTTCTGTTTTCTTCCCGTAACTTGGCTCATAACTCTGTCGTGCCGGAAAAGACTTTACAAGTTAAACTGAATGTAGCGGAACTTTCCAACTTTTTGTGCGTCCCGAGTCTGGAATCTGGATTCGCGGGATGAAATGACTCATCGGTGAATAATGGCTCGTGCTTTCGACAAATTGTTGTTTGAAATTATTTTGTCTTTGTCATTGCGCTTATATTAGAAGCTTAACCTAGTAGGGGCTTTTTTGAATCTTTTTCTGTCTTTCTTTTACCCTTCTTGATAAATAATCTTTTACCGTGAATACAAATCAGAGGTGGAATTGTGTAAAGCAATCGTTATCATTGACAGTTCATAACGTACGATTATTCTGTCAAACGCTTTGTTTAACTGATTTATCGTACGTTATGAACTGTCAAATGATTACGATTGCTTTACACAGGTGTCTTTGGTGGATTCATGGAAGTATAACTAAAATTTTAATTTCTCAGCTTCTAGTTCCTTATACAAGTAAAAAAGCATAATGGGCAGTGACTACCTGGTAAACGTAAATAAATTTTATTTAAATTAGATTTTTTGCCCTTGTTCTCCCAAAAATAAGAGAGTTTTGCAGTGCAACTACTACAGATTAGTTACTAAATAGTTGTTATTACGTATAATGTGCAATGTTCTTGCGACTAAATCAAAGTAGCTTTGCTGGAGAAATAAATAAAGTTCCATGGTTGAACTTGATATCGCCACTATTATGATTATACAGAATAGAAAACAATGATCTCTTATTAGACATTTCAACAGCGAATCTGTATCGCCATTCGCCATTTGCATATTAACAAAACTAATCTAAATTCAGCATGCTTCTGTCTTCTTGATCGAATTTGATACTAATGTTGAATACAATAAAGTTCATTTTGTATTTAGTTCTCAAATTACCGACAGACCGCCGCACATGACGTATCCTTTATGACATGTCCATGCGTTTTGACATCTCATGAATCATAAGGGGATAGTAGTTTGATTATTGTGCGGATGGCTCGTAGTCCAATTAGAACAAACAGCTCTTTGACAATTATAATGGTCTTACCATAATCTTCTTATATGTAGGTACCTGCTTGCCCTGTTAACTGTTTTAATTTTAATCTAGGTATAAATATTGATATGGTGATCGTCGCGGAAGGTGCCTGCCTGCCTGGAGATGGTGAGGATACGAGCGGCGCAGGACCGGTCTTCGTGGAAATCTTTGGGGGAGGCATTTGTCCAGCAGTGGACGTCTTTCGGCTGAAACGAACGAACGAACTTTACAATTATGTACATCAATACAGGGTCCTTAGGACCCTATATATTCATAAGAAGAACTTGCTTTATAATAATCCTACGAAAAAACACGCGTAGTAATTTGCAGAGTGAAATTAAAATATCTCAAAAAGTACGAAAGATTCCACAATAATTCACTTCCATAATATTTAAAAACCTCCGTACTTAAAGTAAGTAATTTCATAAGCTACTCCTCCATTTTTCCAGCCACCTGCGACGAAACTTTATCAAATACTTAAAGTTACACTCCAACGGGCCGTTAAACTAACCTTTATGTTTGGCTGTTCTCCCCAAACTGTGGCCGTCAGTTTCTCCCATTAAACCGGTTAGCGCAGCGCCCTCGGGTGTATGTGCAAAACTTTTATTACCCAACTTCTGGTGTATTAGCCGCCTACTTATGGCAACCCGACTCTGGATTAAAAACTCCCAACTTTTTAATTTAAATGTTTGGCTTTTTCTTCGATGCGTCAAAGCGAGGGAGTTATCTGGCTCGGGGCTGCAAGTAGAACTTTAAAGCCTTTTGGGCTTTTGGAAGACCCAATTACAGGATGGAAGGAGACCGTACGAAGTTAAAATAAGTCCCGCTTTTGACCATGTGTTGTGATTAAAACATTCGACGTGTGTAAAGAAAGAGGCTTATGGTATTTAACTATGTACGCTTGCGCCAAATAAGACGTCTTCTCTATGTAAAATGAGAAAATCATCATGAATAGTAAATCCTACCTTAAACTTTCTAAAAGTGTAAATTGCTTACTTATGTAGTTTATTCAAATCCTGTTTGACGACAGCGCTTTCAAAACGTATGATATCTTCGTAAAGTCGATTAAAAGGGACGCCATAATCGCTTAGGGCTGCCATCTAATTATGAGACTTGACTCTGACAAAAGACCGGTTGTATATCAGAATAAGTCCAGACATCATGGATTTTGTAAAGTTAAGCAATTAAAGAAAAGCTCTACCAACCTGGTTCTGATTAAAGGCCAAAAAGTCGAATTTAGATAGTGACTTTTGGCAACCCTTGTCTAGCGACAGATCGTCTGAGGCATCCGGACTAAACGCATTAGGTCGCTTCGCGGGTGCGCTCGCTCGCATCAGGGGGCGACGACGCACTACTTAGCACTAAGCGTATGTAAGTAGATAATAGTAGATATACATACACTGTCTGAAAATGTGTGCACATTTGAAACGCGTGAAATGAAGCTAAAATGGTACCAACTTTAACTAGTAAAAATAGCAGAGTGACAAATAAGTACATAAAGTATTTTTTTTTCTTTTTCCACTTAAGCACTTTCATCCACTGATGAGACTCTATAGCTAAATATTCATTAGGCGAAGAGCATTTTTTGCACCATTGCACTTATGGCTAATTGTCCAGATAGACTCGACTTAAGACCGATTCGTTCTCGCTCATTGCAAAAACACAAAACACTAACATGAGCGTTCCCCACTAATCCATTACTAGATGCATCCCATACAGTCGATCTACCCCATACATACCCTATGTAAGAAGAATTGCTGGCACTTCCCAGCGATTTGGCAATCAGGCGATAAAATCCCATGGGAGTCGTGCTGTCATCTCGGTAATTATGGATGTTTATTGTCATGAGATATCTTCTAAGTTTGATGAGATAAGTTGGCGATTTGTAGTATACATACGTGGTAGTACAAACTTATAGGAAAAATCAATAGAAATTAACAATGTTTGTCTACACTAATAATACAAAGAGGAATGTTTTCATTGTTTTTTGTTCGTTTGAATTGAATAGGCGTAGCTTCGGAGCCTTCGGACCGAATTGAAAGATTCTTTCACCATTAGAATGCTAATGATCCTGGGACCGACGATCTGGTGAAGGTCGCGGGAGGTGCCTGGATGCGGGCGGCGCAGGACCGGTCGTTGTGGAAATCCTTGGGGGAGACCTTTGTCCAGCAGTGGACGTCATTTGGCTGAAGCGAACGAATGAACATAAGCGGTACGAAGATCGCCGGGTAAGCTAGTTTGGTTATATCTTATTTAAATTCTTTATTACTGGTAGGCAGTTTGTAGAACACTTATTAAAGCTTGCTCTACCTTAAAAACACTAGCCGGAATTCGAACTTGCGTACTACACCGTCGAATGAACATGGAGTTTCGATCAAACTACGCTATCGACGCGTGAGGTCGAAAACACTGAATCAGCATATTGAACAGTTCGATTATAAAGTCATTATTGTTCCTGACGCTTAGTTTTAGCTTCCACTGACCTTTATTTGATGGATTTCTGGTGCCAAAAGAACTATTTGAATACATCAATCAATCTGAAACTTATAAAGATGATGATTTCATCCATTATTTTCTAATAACTACCATCTCATATTTACCTGTTTTTCTACAACATTGAGAGATTGTGGAAGTTGTTACAATCTTTTACGTGGATAACGAATGTTGGCATGATCATATCGTGCTTGTTACAATAATTGATGGTACAAGATGTTGTTCGTAGATTTTTTAAATTACTAACTACCTTGTTATGAGAAACAACGTTGCTTTACGAACTACTACTTCTTATACTCTTAGGCAGAGTTGCAACATCTTACTTTAACTTTAACAAATCTGTCAAATGCATATAAAAAGAACCAGTTCTTGTCAAAATGTTACGGTTAAAGTAAGTCGGTGCAACTCAGCCTTAGTAAGTAAAAGTATACCTTTATAGAGATAAAGGTGTATTCCTATCGTATTGCTACGACGTTCAAAGTAAACACACCATAATCTTACTCTGACAGATACAAAAGCACCTATTACCAGTATGTTTAATTACCACCGACCACCATTGACGGCTACCATCAGATATCCCATGCTAATTGATGCCTTTAGCGATCCATCCGTGACATCTGTGATCGTGCATCCTGCTCTGTCTTGAAGGGTATCACTAGGTAGAGCAGGATGGGAAAGGAACACGGATGCAAGATTAGTAGTAATTTCGTACCTGTAAACACAATAAGGTATTATTATGATTGTTGTATGGGAGTATATATTATTTAGCTGGTTATGAATAGAACGATAAATACAAGTAGGTCCTTCTTTTTTTACCTTAGATAGAGATTTATTGTGAAAAAAAAAATTCGACACTTTTTTACATACTATAGTAACACAATCACATATTTCGGAAACCAATAAAAAGTCAAATTTAATAAAAAGTATTAATTTTCGTAGTATACCTCTTATCGACTGCATCAAACACAAAAATCCAATTTCTAAAACAAATAGTGCAAAGCAAATGTCAAAAACCGGACATAATATTTACAATACACTTCTACGATGTTGGTTATGTGTGTATGTTGTTGTATTGCAAAGCAAACTTGGTGTACTAGTACTGTACACTGTAACTGAAAGTCGTTGCGGGTGTAATGTTTGCTATCGCGAGCAAGTTGGGCGGCGACGGTGAGTCATTAACGTATAAAGTAGAGGTTTCTTGGTAATAAATTGTGTGATTTTCAGATAAATGCTAATAAATAGTGACACTGGCTGGCAGTAAAAAAAGTTTAGAATACCGCGGGAAAATATGACATTTTATTTTCTTTTCATTCCAGAACAAAGACGCAAAGACATCAAAAGTTATACAGTTATTAGGAGCTATTCCTTTACCTAACTCATTTGATAATTTGGATAATAGGTTATGTAAAATTAATATTTGTTTCGTTAATATTAAGTGTATTTATTTATTTCTGTCTGATGTAGATTGATCTATATTTGTTTACCAAGGCTAAGTTAATTGCCAAACAAACTTAGTTTCACGGCGCTGCAACTGAAGTCGTTTCGAGTGTAATGTCTGCTATCACAACAAGTTGGGCGGTGAGTCATTTACTTATCGGGGGAAGGAAAGGCAAAGGTTGCCAGCACTCGCTACAAATTATGCGCTGTTAAAAATGTCTGGTGAAATAACAAAAAGTTTGATAGTGAGGGCGTTTCGTTGCTAACATTTCTTTTAATGTGGCAAAGGCATCAGGGGTTGCACTCTGGTTGCACGGCTTATGAGCAGGGTAAATTACCACTTGGACGTATTTTTTTTTAGTTTTTATGGCTACGAAGAGTCCATTTGGCCAAAGTCACACCCAACGGTCTTTTATGGATGAGGGAGTTAGGTAATTTTTAGACGCTAAATGCCTTCACGTATGCAAAGTACCTAAATAAATATCAAAGTTTTAATACAGTACCTTAAAGAACCCTAGGTTATTCAGTATTCAGTGGTTAAACTTTGACAGTAAATAAATGGAGCGCCAAAGAAAATTCTCAGTTCCTCGCCCGGGATCAACTGCTCGTCTAAATGTAAAAATATGAATTTCGTTAACGTCCAAAGTTGCTTTTTGCTCGCTCGCCCGTGACTTAAAAATCGAGCGAAACTGCAATGAGTATTAGTGCGGCATGAGTTTAACTCACCACTCAGTGATTCCCAACCTTTTCTGGACTTGGGACCACTTTTTCTTACTATATTTTTCGCTTTCGCAGGAATCATTAAAAAAAAGTCGCAAATAAAACCAAAAACTCTAAGATAAGTATTATTTGAAAGGAAGACCTTTTTATAGCCTTTGTAGCCACGATAGCCGAATGGTGCAGGGGTCGGACTGGCCGATTCGTGGTCCGAAGAACGCGGGTTCGATCCCCGGCCGGTACTATTGTGGTGAACCCAGTCTAACATAAGCATATTTAGCTTACCACGGGACACGGGTTAACGGGATTATTAGTTAATTTGTATTTAAAAATTGCTCATTTTTTTAAATTTAAAAAATCAAAATACCAAATCAACTAAGTGACAATATAATTTTTAAGCTTGCATTCAAGTTCGGTAATTCTAGGACTATTAAACTTATAACTAATCCATCTCATGCGGAGGTCACGAAATTTAAAATCGTTCGTGGACCACAATAGTTAGCTCCTGCGAACCACCGGTGTTCCATGGACCACTGGTTGGGAACCCATAAGTTAGCGAATGAGTGACTCATTCGGAACATGGGGGAGGGGTCAGCGAGGGTGTCGACCCCAAATCGAAATTAAAATTCCACCCGTGACGTCGGGATAATAGACGAAACGAAATTTTGAATAGATAATATCGAATGTCGAATTTTAAGCGTCAAGGAAAAAAAGTTAACAAAACGCCTTTGACTCGGAATTGCGTTGATTACACAGCAAAACATAGCAGCGATGCGTTCGTTACGTGTACGATTAAACGGCTGGACCAATGTTGATGAAGTCTGACATAGAGCTGTAGGTTTTTCTTGGGAAGGACGCAAGGAAAAAGAGCAGATTAAAAAGGGATGAAAGTTAACAGAAGACTCAGTGGCGGATTTACAAACTTGCCGCTAGTAGGCCATTCAATTTTTGCCGCCCCTTCTGACTTTTGAAATTCATTATGTTAGTTTAATCCCGTTATTAGTTTATTGTGAACTTAATGATATTTCTGTCAGTTACTAGATTATTATTGCAACCCGCTATGTACTGAAGAGTTTAATGTTGACCTAAAAACAGCAGCATGGTTGTTGGATTATAAAAGTACATACTCTATTCTTAATGTAACACCACAAAAAAGAATTTTCTGGAGTGAGATCAGGGCTTCCTGGTGGCCAGGAGATGTCACCCCTGCCTGAAATTATTTTTTTGTGGTAAGCCACGTAGCCCCATCATGATGAAACCAAGTGCTCCGGTCATAACCTTGCGAATCTTGCAGCTTTGAAATCAAAAAGCTTTTCAGCCTACCAGTATAGCGCTCTCAAAAATTAATCATCCTTTCAATGCAACAAACCAATTAAGCAGTGGTGAAATCTCACTGCCTCGAAGAAGCGCTAATCTCATTCCAGCAGACTTCTTTTTGTAGGGTTACCTTATGAGCAGATTTTTTTTTTTTATTTTTTTTTTTTTTTTTTTTTTTCGGACGGACTATGCTGATAGCCGTGAGCGGCTTTTTCAGCTTCACCGGACAATAGGTGAGCGCAGATGGCTCTCAACCTCAAATTCTTATGAGCAGAGTATACTCTAATAATCCAAAAACTCTGCAGCATTCATCCATCCTGAATCCATTTTGAGGTAACTCTAAGGGCTCCTGCACACGACGCCGCCACCGCGCCGCCGCCGCGCCGTCGCCGCGCCGCGGCGCTACACTGTTCATACGCATCGAGTAAAACCGCCGCCGCGCCGCCGCCGCGGTAGCGGCGTCGTATGCAGGAGCGCTTACGAAAGTTTTCCAAAATTTTGATGTATGTTGACCGAATGTTGTAAACGTTAAGGGAATCACATGTACCTACGATAAAATTTATAAAAGATAGTAAAATAAATTGCACTAAATTTCCTTTAAATTGCAATAGCTAAAGTTCTACAAAAATGTACAGTTTCTTTCCTTGAATTTTCAAAAGTGAATTTTCTTCTGGGCCACCCTGTAAAACAATATACACGAAGTTGTGGAGAGATGGTGCTCGTGCTAGGCTCCGAAGATCCTGTGTTACGAGTTTTTTATTTTATTTTTATTGAAACGCTATTGGAATATTTTAAAATTCATGATCACATGTACCTAAGTATATATTACAGTGCGTTTATTAATCGTTTATTTATATGGATTCTTCTTCTTCTTTTTTTGATGATGTTGGCAATACACGTCGAGGTCGACTTGATTTGTGCCATTTTCAAGTATTTATGTGATACGAGTTACAAAATGAGATCAAGTAATGATATAATGAAGGATGATAGATGATACCCCTTCCCACCCTTTGAGTCTCAGTAAAGTTGTGGTGCTTTACTGAGACCTCATATGGACAACTTGAGAGAACCCGAAGAATCACGATGCACTGTTTTGCTTCACTTGCCCACACTCGTTCACGAACACTCAATGGTTAATAACCCACCATTATTACACATTAATAGTCGCCTAAACACGAATTTGAGGAAACAAAACAAAACCGCTAACATGACGCTTCAGATTCCCGCCAAGAAGTCCATTTATATGGATTGTGTATTCGTATAATTATATATTTTTTTTCCTGTAAAAAAAAACTAAATTTGCCGCCCCTCTAAATCTGCCGCCCTAGGCACTGGCCCACTTGGCGTATTGGTAAATCCGCCACTGAGAAGACTACCATACATCATACCATCATGGTTATGAAAATTCGTATTAATTCTTCTAAAAGAAATTAAAGTGTTTTAGCGTCTTTGGCACATCAAGCTTAATAAGTAAGTACCTATGTAATATTTTGCAACAACGGTGTAGGTATAGTTTCTCGATCCTCTTGTGTAGGTACTGACGACTGTACAATATAGAAACTAGAAACCAGTATAGTATGTGAGTAACCATCACTTTATTCAATTAAATAATAAGTTAATAACCGTAACTAACAGAGCCATCAACTGAATGAATGTTATTTCACCTTTTGCCTAACCGGTCATCGAACCTGCACTCGCAAGGTATGATCACGGCTGATCTTTTATTATATCCGCAGTGAGCATCCGATCGCATAGTAAAGTTGGTTTATTAAACGAATAAATAAATAGTTATGCACATAAACCATAGTATGAAAATTGCACACTTATTTTATTAGAGCCATTCAGAAATTATGAATAGGTATTATTATTTATATTTACTTATTCACTTAGGCATTCTTTAATTGGAGACTATGAGAAACTCCTGTGCTACTCATAATTTATGTAAATAATATAGTAACGAGTCTGTTGCAATCGATACGGCATGCATACTTAGCTTAACACTTTAACCTGTGTAATACGGTGCTTATTTTGGAAGAAAAATAGGTCTACACCAGCTCATTAAAACCTTCCTAAGCAGGAGTGACAAAACACCAATTATTTTTCTAAAGAAACGATGCCGTCAAATAATTTTGTTACGATTATAATATGTATTTAACTGTCAGAAACACATCTTGCTCTTTTGTCGTTGATGACAAATAAATTTTATTCGGTCGGTAGCTCACCCATAATATTTTGTCGTGTAGTACCATCAATAACACGCATGCCATTGGTTCGCCATTACTGCCCTACAGCTCTCTTACCTACTCATATACCCTCACAAACAGTAATAAATAACAGAAAACACCGATATGTTACAGAATACTTTTATTCCCGTTCAGTTTCTTACCTTACTTCATAAAAGCGCCAAAATAAGTTGGGAAGTCATAGAGCAGGGGCGAAGCAATATGGCGCCTAATTGCCGCGATTCACAACTACCAGCCGAGCGTGGAGACGACTCGATTGTAGTGATGTCTAAGTATCGATTAGATTAGGTATCGATAGAAAGCCTTAGAAGTGTTTGCAATGACAGCGACATAGAGATTAAAGGAGTTTAGGTACTTTTCAATTTTTACCCAAATGGTAGTAATGTAATTTAGTTCACGAATGAATGTAATTTAAGTGGTAGTCGCTAAATATTTGCCACCGCCATTAATTATCATTAAAAATCAATGATGAAAATGAAATTAAAATCCTCCTGAGGACTGCTTCGCTTTGTAAACTGATGTATTTACCAGCTCTATCTTTCCTTTAACTTGTACTAGTATCCTTAGAGAGAAGCTCGAGAAAATACTATATTTTGCCTTTTCCTATCACCCCAAATAGATAGCGAGTTTTATCGATATTTGCACTACAGCAGACGTACGATTTCTCACCACTAAAAGCGCCTTGATTGATTATTATTGTTCGTAAACGGTATGGAAATCGCCCGAGCTTTTAGCCAGCGTTGTTTTGCGATTCATTATCACACTCCATTACCGGTACGAGTTTTGGCAACAACACTGAATTATAATTACGGTGTCGAAGAGTGCATGGTTTGCACGCAGGCTGAATCACTCAGGGTATTTCCTTGGAGTTTTCAGTTATTTAGATAGCAGGGGAAAGTCGGATTAACGTCTGATAGCGTCAGGTGATGAAAATCGCTTAGGACAGCTTTAACTGATGTTTTCGTTTTGCATGTTGCTTCTAAACACGCGCGGGCTTGTTTTAATTAAGCAAGCGTTGCGATACTGTAATGCTTTAAAGTTAGACCTTTTGTCTTCCTAGCGAATTTTTCTTCATGGTAGTTCAAAACAGGTGCGAAATAATTGTGCTTCGTTTGTTCGTTCGTTTCAGCCGAAATACGTCAACTGCTGGACAAAGGCCTCCCCCAAGGATTTCCACAAAGACCGGTCCTGGGCCGCTCGCATCCAGGCACCTCCTGCGATTTTTTGCTTTATGGTAAGAAAACAGACACAAAGAGAGAGGGAAATGTCCTTAGATAGATGTTTTAAAACAGGTCAGTAGGTAGGTACTTTCCGTTTTTAAGAAGCACATAACAGCGAAGCGTGACGCTGACACGATTAGTGTCAAAACTGCTTTATTAGGATGCTGCGTTCCAAGATTTTCCGCTCCAAACAGTAAGCCTATTTCGTTTTAAATCGAATTCTGAACAATACCAAACACATGAGCTCGATTCTGCAAAGCCTTTGCCGCCAATTCGATACATCGCACGCCGCATGCTAATCGCCGATTGTCCTTGACTCGGGAATTTCGTTACCAACACACGTCCGACGCCATCGGAATTATGATGGGACAATCGATATGCCGTCTCGATAATAGCAACAGATTTTTAGATACTAACCTCACTATTTTTTATATACTGGCAGAAAAGAGCTTCTAAAGTAGTGTTCTTGGTAAACTCACTGACTGTGATTTTAAATGTAATGAGAATCAGTCTAAGAGCTGGTATGTGTAGGGGGCACAGGAAAGCATATACAATTTATTCACATGGCGGATATTAAGGCTGAGTTGCACCACTTTTAAGCGTAACAGTAACAATAACCGGTGCTTTTTGTATGGAGTTTGACAGATTTTTGACGTTTGACAAAGTTAAAGTAAGATGGTGCAACACAGCTAGTCAATTACTTTTCCATACATCTTCCATACAGCTTCCATAAAGGCCTAAAGCAGCTCAATTTAGATTCATAACAAAACATAAATACGAATATTGTATGAAGGCGGGATTTCAAGGGATTTAAAAGCTATCAAACTATTAACGGAAACTCGGTTAAACTCAAAGGCGTAGTTTTTCTTAAAGTTCGTTAAGTAAACGCTGAGTCGTAACTTTATTATCGAGTGTTGGCATAATGTTTGACTGAAGTTAGAGTAGAGCTTACTAACAACTTAATAATATTATGTATTTATTTATATTAGTATACAACAATATTTGTATAGTTTGATAAAAACGTAGATAAAATGCTGATACAGAAATAGATTATCAAAATTGTTTTACTCTTGTTTGCTGGGTATTTTAATATTAAATAAATATCCATAAACTGTAGGTAAAACTTTTAAAGCAGAATAAAAAATTAAACTTTGTAATTGTATTATGGTGAAATTGACAAGAATTACAATAAAAAACATTTCTGTCTAAAGATAAAAAAGCCAGAAACACAAAAAACGTTTCGGTAGTCGGTGGACTACATATGTAATCCACTCTTTGCCCGGGCAAAAAGTGCGCAACTATCGGGACAGGCTAACCGAAGGTTCGTTGACAAACGTCCCCCCTGAGACATGGCTTCCTCGACTCCGGGTCACACTACCGTCCCCTGCAAACTTGGCGGCTACTTATGTGGCATTTTGGGACCGAAGCCCATTTTGCTTGTGTCTAGCTAGACACATATTCAACGCAACCTGTATAAGCTGTAAGCCTGAGTTTTGGGACCGAAGCCCATTTTGCTTTTGTCTAGCTAGACAACATATTCAACGCAACCTGTATAAGCTGTAAGCCTGAGTTACAGGGCAGATATGTACCATCCAAGACTGCATCTCAACTAACACCAGGTTCGATTACGGTCAAATACCTGCATTGTCTTACATAAAAAGAAAGTTTAGATTCAGTTTAATAAATCGATTTTGCTCTGTTTTGTAAATCCTGGGCTTCGTTTGATTTGTGACATTCAAAATACGTAGTATGAATAAAATACTTATTTCTTCCTTGTTAAATCGTGATACTTCGATAGCATTTCTATAGGCAACGCTTAATCTTTCAACAGGCTATAATTTATGTAGGTACGAGACAGGAGTAGGTGTTTGATATAAAATATTGGCAAACAGTTTATGTAATATTTTATGAAATAAAGGTCTGGCTCTTTTGAGCTTGCTTGAGAAAATACCTATTCACTCGTACCTACCTACTACGAAAGAAAAATTCGAGAACACTGACGCCAGCTGAAAATTCTATCGTATCCTAATCGAGTTTGAGACGTTCCTCTCCGATTGACCAAAGACAAAAAGTCTGTGTGCTTACCATGAGTTTATGTTAGGTGTGCTCGCTAGCTTGCGTCAAAAAATTCAATAAAGATTTTAGTTCTTGAAAGTACCTAGCCTGTACCAGTCTGTATTTTTTTACGCAATCGCTAGCGAGCACACAGGTAAACTCACGGTAAGAACACTGATGATAACTTGTGAATCATTCGCACTGGCACATAATAAAAGTCAGTACCTACCTATTGCACGAGGAAAATTAAAAGAAAGACAGTAGGTATTGAAACTTTCGATAGATCTCTCATAGAAAATTCAACATCTTTGTTTCAACCTCAGATCATAGAAGGGAATAGATGTGAAACGGGGGCGTGGAGCGTGTCTCCGCGATATGCCCAGAAACGAACATCGGCCGCGTAGCTAGGTTAGTGGCGATTCAGTCGTACTAAGGAAATGTTCTCCGATATTTTGGATAATGCGTCGTTACGTGCAATAAAACAAGTGAAACGAAGAACTACAGGAACAATGGAGTCATTTACTACATGTAAGTATTGCAAATCCATTGGTATTTTGAATTCAGTGCCGTAACAGTTACTGCGATATCGAAATCAGTGGTGATAAAAATTCTAACACACTTGTTTGTACATTGACGATTTAGTTAGCAACCACTTTATGTCATGCTCAACTACTGCGCAATGTATTTAATTTCTTCCGATATCCACTGTCGTGTGAAAATACACAGTACGGCCGCATGTGCCGGTCGTAACATAGTGCCGTGCTCGTGTTCTAATGCGGTTTCCTATTATCGATAAATAGAAGTAAATTATAATTTTCTATTTTGTAATTTTAAATAAAAAAATGATGTGTTACTTGCGATTATAAGATTTTACAAAAAAAAATAATAACAGTAGAAGTAATTAGTAACTGTCAACTATGTAATTACTATAAGAGCTAGTTGAAAGCCTAATATAGGCATTTTTTTTGATAAACATATGCGGTACGCAGATCGCCATAATTAAAAAGTAAATGCGTGATAGTAGTTAATAATCCCAACTATAATATTATAAATGCGAAAGTAACTCTGTCTGTCTGTCTGTCTGTTACGCTTTCCCGCTTAAACCTCGCAACCGATTTTGATGAAATTTGGCATAGAGATAGTTTGAGTCCCGGGAAAGAACATAGGATAGTTTTTATCCCGGTTTTTGAAACAGGGACGCGCGCGATACAGTTTTTCTGTGACAGACAAAATTCCACGCGGGCGAAGCCGCGGGCGGAAAGCTAGTAACGTATAATAATAAAAAGGTTTTCATACATAAGCATTTTGTGAAACCAGTTTCGAGGCTTGCCCCTAGCGATTTAAAGTATCGATATCTTGTCGACTCCATTTTATCTTTGTTCTCTCACTAGCGTTTTCTTAGTGTGCGTCACGTCACGCGGCCATTGATTGGCCATAAGGCACGCCTTCTGGCCAATCACAGCGCTTTTAAGCCGGTTGCACATGTTGTCGTAGACTCTCAGTCGCTTTGTTTTTACACAGTTGAATGTGTGTGTGGGAGCTGTGGTGGGGGAAATGTGGGGACACTGGTTCTCGTTGTAGTTACGCGCGACTTCATATCTATTCTCTTTCTATGATCTGAGGTTTCAACCGAAGCTATCGAGCTCTCGTTTTAATCATAACAATAAAAAGCGTGTTATCACGGTACGTTCCAACAAAGACTTTCTAGATGATAATGAAGATACAATTAAGGCGAGTTCACATGGCTCCCAGAGGGTCCCGGGTTCCCAGGCGGCGAACCGTGTCCACGCAGCCTTACTTTTGTTACATATTATAGCGTAACCTTATCTTTAGTACCTCGTGTGTAATTTCTAGTTCCTTAAAAGGAATGCTCCAGTTTTGCCTGTATCTTTTGTACATGGTGAAATAATACGATTACTTAAGCACTTTACATAAAATATGTCTAGTTTGAGTTACATCGTTACAATGTGTAAACAAACAGTTAGTTACAATGCTAAGAGTCCATTCTTCTAGGCACCAAATTCCAGTAGCCTACCTATTTCAAGAAAATCGATCGATCCCATTAATTGATATTACTTCTTTAGGTACGAGTAGCTATAGGTACGAGGTAATAGTTTAGTCTAAGTCTAGGTCCAGGTAAATTCCACAATTTTCTTGTCGATTATTTAGTCTCAGGAATAATCAACCTTTTCTACGGCAGCTTGGTGATCCGCTAATCTATTAAATTATACAGATTACCTACTGTTACGACATCTCTCTCTACATACTATGCATTATCTTAAGTGACTTAGCTCATTTCGAAGCGAAAATCTACGAAGACTTAAGTCCATTAGTTCTAATTCGGTTAATTCGCACCATAGTGCGCTGGCGACCGAACAGGCATTATTTATGGCGCGGCGATCCACTGAATACCTCCCGTTTCGATAGTTTTGCGTCAGGGACGGACTTTGGAATATTATTTGTTGTACACTAAGTAATCTTTAAACTGGCTAATAATATACCACTAGTTAAAGCACGTGGCTAGCTAGGATACCGACAATAAGACGAGCAGGTATTTTGATATTTCTCAAAATCTTCACTACATCGAATTCGGAAAATATTATGTCACATGCCTAAATCAGTTAGGTATGTGTAATCATGAAATCTTCGGCCTTATTAATAAAAGTTACATCCTAGTTGAACTCTGGCTTAAATTGTCATTTAGTATGGTAATGTCATTTTAATCCAAGGTTCACCATAGCTGTAACTTTTTATTAATAAGGGGGTTAGAATCTATGCAAAGAGTTGTTCCAGTTTGTAGCCCATTGTCTTCACAATGTGGAACTGGTTTGCGTTAATATAGCTAAGTAAAGTCTTAACAACGGGTCATAATTCTGATGTCATGATAGATACTTACTATTTAGTATTTAGCCATACTTTATGGACTTGTTCTTAAATATGAAAGTATGTTGAAAGAAGCAGTTTAAATGTATAGTGCTACAATCAAGCACAAATATTTACTGAAAACGAATACATACGTAGAGCATCCTCACAAACTAAGTAATGACGCCGCTCGTAAATTGTGTACCATGTTTATATTGGTCTGCTACTATTTACTTTGTCTAGTATACAATAGGTTATCTATCGCTTCTAATACACGCAGCCCACTTCGATCGGCCACAAATTACAGTAAAACAAACAAGCTGCCTTACCACAAACCAATTTATCATTTCTGTCTGTGATAATCGTTGTCTTTGTTCGCATCAAGTCCGGCCCTGGGCGGGAATTATTCCGTGTGATATAAATTCCAGATTCCAACATCGGTACCGTGCAGTGCGATGTGCGAATATAACAGACTATCCATGTATGAAAATTACATAAGAAATTATGTATTGATTGATAGTATCTACTTTTGTATAATTATTTGTATAGTTATTTACCTAGATTATGCTTCCATACTACTCGAATGAATAAGATCTTTAATTTTTGATTAGTAATGATTAATCAAATAGGTATTTACTATTTTTACTTGTCATTCTCCCTTAGATTGTCACTAATATCTATGGGGCGTATTTATTTTTACCTATTTAATTAATTGCATAATTTGCCTTTGAGTTTGACAGCCTAGTAAATAAATGTTACTCGCACTAGTCTGGATAATTACCCAACAAAACCTTCTAATTAAATAACTAATTAAAATATAATAAACCTTAGTTTCCTTAATCCATACCCTTGATTCTTGAATAGTAGAGATGAGACGTATTTGAGTATTTCTCAAAAAAAATGTACATTTTGAAAAAAAAAAGTGTGCTTTGAAACAGTTCAAAAGTTTTATATTTATAAATCATCACACAAAAAAAACACACACACAATTTTGAAGGATGAATATTAATCTTTAAGATAACGAAGAATTATAGCTATAATCCTACTCATTACCAAATATTTAGAAATTTAAAAATAGTCCTTTTTTACCTTTCATACAAAAACCTGTTTGCCACCCTAGCTTTTTCATGTATTTTTGTTTCATAAAATGCGATACGTAACTAAATTATTGTAAATTTCTTTGTATTATCGTTCTATAGTAATCGCAGTTTCTGTATCAAATTGATTTTCTATGGGGTGTCATAATGAATTGGCAATTTAAAGCAAAAAAACAAAATGAGTCGCTCTCATTTACTATTTCGTTATTTACTCTTTAGTTACGATTTATTTCTACTTTCCCATGGTTTCTGAACAATTCCGTATTTATTTTACACGGACAACAATAGCTGCACTCTGAATGGCTGTTGGCCTGACGTCTCCGCCATAACATCTATCGCGAAAATTAGTGAAAACGTGTGTGTTTTGTGGGATTACTTTTTCGTAACAGGCAGTAAAATCAGCGATTTTATATAGAACGGTAAGTCTTCATTTAACCATTTTTTGTAATACGTGTGGTACGAACATTTAGTAAGCTTTTATATTTGCTGTAACAAATTTTATCAAAAAAATACTTGTTTCTGATCTCATTTTGTCTAATATTTCGTTACGTTTTTTACGAATTTCGTTACGTTACGAAAAAGTACAACATAATGCTGAGTGTATACTATTATTACCTGACTAAGCATAGTAATATTCACTACTTAATTTATTTAAAAAAATATAGAGCGTTAGTAACAAAAGGATTGGATACTATCTGCTTTACAGAAGTGCCACCAGCAAAAAATTATCAAATCATTTAGATAACGTTTTTATGTGATTACTTCTTTTGTTTTTTTAGGAATGCCGCCAAAAACCAATGCCGAAAGGCAAAAAGCTTACAGAGAACGACTCAAAATGGATAAACATGATGGAACAAAAATAATTTTATTAAAATAGTATGAATGATTACTCCCTTATTTTATTTCTAACCCCTTAATATTACCCCGTATTTGGGTGCATACTTACAAATATTTCGAATTGAATAAATGAAGAGCATTCACAATATTTCGCCAATGTATAACAAGCCTTATGGCCTTACTATTTCGTTACTACCGTTTCGTTACGTACATTTTTTTTGAGAAATACTCATTTACTAGAACAGATCCACACACTAGGTATTTTACAGTACTAGGCGGCACCTATTCCAATTTTTTAAATACTTGATCCACCTAGTATTTTATAAATTACACGATTTCCGACCCTATCGTCAAAGTAATAGAGATTATTATTGCGTAATCCGTAGTAGTGTATTACGCGCACCTAGTATTTCTCGCTAAGCTTATGTGCGAACGTAGAGATTCACTCCGTCTCTGTCTGACCAAACAAATTTGAGCGCGACGAAGCAAACGCACGCAAACGTAGTCAAACCATATTCATGTAAATAAGAAGAAATATGTAAATATTTTTATGAAATTGATATCTTTTAAATATGCCAACTTTTAAGTTGACAGTCAGCCTGTTGAAGTATGAAGGGAGGAATTATTATTCAATTTCAAATTGCATTACTCATACTACGGTTGAATCTTAAAAAAAAAATGTATTTTAAAGTCATATTACGTGGATTAGTCCGCACTAGTCACGTCAAGTATGCTAAATTACTACGTACTAGGTGGAACAGGTATTTGGATCGAGTATTAATAAATACTAGGAATAGGTGCACCTAGTATCAAATTTACCTAGTATAACCCATCTCTATTGAATAGAGCCTCTACATTTGCAACAAATTATTGTCAAAATTATCACAACAGATTAATAACATGACGACGCTAAAAGGTTTATTAGTTGTGGTTTTGGTTATCATTTTCCAGTCTGTGGCAACATGGCATCGCTCGGCTTGCTCTCGGAGCTATGATCAAATATTCACCGGTTTAAGTGGTCTCTACATACGTTCGGACGTCGGTATTTTGTCAGAACTTTGTGATTCAGATGCCGTTATAAATAGAAGTGGTTGTTAGTTTTATTTTAAAGTAGGCAGTAGTTACTTTCAGATTTGAAACTCATTTTCATTACTGAAACACTGTCTGCTAGCTAGGCTTTGACTTATTGCTGAAGGTAGACTGTAGCTACGTTTCCTGGGTAAACTTCGTTTGTTTGTAATAACCAAAAGATTTACATTGCTGGACAGATCTCCTCGAGAGATTTTCACAACCATTAGTTCTGCGCTACCCGCATTCAAGTGCTTTTCAGATCGTGAGGATTAAGTGGAAGGACAGCATACACTGTCTCTTCAGCTATGTACTACTCCTCAGTCCTCCCAAGCTTTCGTCATAATTTATAGTTCAATGTTGACCTGTCGGATGTGCTAAATATAATAAGCTCACTTTATTTATTAACCTTTTTCCTGCACGATTATTATTTTGTAGAGGTAAGTTTTTACCTCCACTTTACTTTCGTTGTAGTTGTTTAACTTTGCCAACTCTGCCACCGAAGTTACGTGCAGTGCAGCATTGTAATGTAAAATGTAAACACTTTAAAACTCATACAAGTTGCTTACCCACACTAAAGGCATCTCTTTAAGAGCGAGATTGTTTCTATTTGTATAAAATACAGAACACAACCAAACATTATGTTTCTTAAAGCATTGCAATAGTCAAAATAAATGACAAGTTCCAGTATTGTATACGATTTTATTCCATTTCCAACTTTAATACAGTGAGTTAAGAATTTGTGCTTGCGTATAATAGGTAAGTACAGTCAGCAGTAGAAATATATTTTTGATAAACATCCTTACATTTTTCACAGAATCGACGGATTAGCAGTGATAATTTAGCACTACCATCTATCATTTAACTGTCACAAAGGTGATAGTGACAGATAGATAGGTGATAGAGTCACTTTAAATTAATTGAGCGTTTTCTGATGCCCTTTTCTGACAGGTTGCTTTTCAAATTCAAAATGAAATTAACAATTTTGTAACAAGTTGGGAAAAACATACCAGTAAGAGTAGGCGCACACCGTTGATTTTTCGTCGGCCGATAGTTTAGTCGGGCAGTTGATCAGTATGGATATGTATGGGAGTGCGCACACTACGCCGATTCGATTTGACCGATTCTTCATACAAAATAAAATCGGGCCCAACTATCGGCCAACTAAAAATCAACGGTGTGCGCCTACTCTAAAAGTATTTTCAAACACGCGTTCCGCGAAACTAGAATATATTTCTGAGCCAGACTGTCCATCTCCCCGAAACGTAAGATTGTCAACGGCGTTCCCTTATGCACTCCTGGGTCGCGCCCATTGAATACAAATGCCGTCATTTGGTACTCGGTGGGGTATATGCGGTAATTCGTGTAGCAGCCACATGGAGGAATATTACACTCGTTCAAACGTCTAGACGGAACGCCTAAAGAACTTAATTGCTTGTACTTGGAAGTCTTGGAACTTCTGTTAGTGCCTACATGATTACATTATTAGTACAGTTTGCATGTTGATTTTCAGTTTACGCTTCAAAAAGTTTAACAAATATGTAGATACAGAAGACGGCACTTCAAGCTCAAAACTGTGACATCTTGTGTAGTTTTATGAGGGCGATTGAGCAACAAAACTGTATTTTAATTTTGCTGTCGACTGTACAAAACCAAACAATTAACGTTTACTTTAAAACCTGGGGAAAAATAATAATTTTAATGAGTTTAGGATAGAGTTCTGGATTCACTGTTGCAGCCATACCTAACCGTACATCACACTCAGTATCATCTGAAAATTCTTACTTGTAAAGAAAATATCTACAAAACAGGTCCAGAAAATTGGCATACACACACAGCCAAGTAGACAAAGGACAAAAGCATGCCATAATTTGCGCCGCGTTGGAATGCCATCGTCGCCGGCGCATGTCGCCGATACGCGCCGGATACGCCGTGTGAAAGATTGATTTACTCAAACTCATACAAGTTTAATAGCGCAACATTGTATGGGCTAGGAGTGGGTATAGGTGGTATAGGCCACACCACATAGGCTTTGCTGCATCTTAATGAAGTCTATCGCATTTTAGTTCGTGAGTTGGCGCCATTGGGGCGAGGAAGGTTCTGTCACTCGTCAGATAAACCTTGAATGACGTCGTATACATGTCATGATTTGAAAATGGCAAATACCACTCCGATTTAGAGTTTTTGAGCTAGGGTCATAATATACCACCATTTATCAAACGTAGACTAAAGACTGATAGATTTTGTTAATTTCATTACGATCAATTGAAATGGGGTTTTCTCCTTTAGTAATCTATACTATCTTGGCTGGGTTGCACCATCTTACTTGAACTTAAACAAACGTCAAAAATCTGTCAAACTTCATACAAAAACATTAATATTATAGTTACCTTTAAATTTAAGGTGGTACAACTCAGCCTTTATGTTATATACGATTTATAATTTTGCATTTCAGGTATTAAAGTACCTAAGATAAGTATTACTTACCTAAATATACGGTTCATTGCTAACATGAACTTGACTCCCTATAACCTGTAAGTATCTCGTAAGTTGTTCCCACAAAGCCATCAAGCCGTTACGATCTCGTAAAAGAATATATTAAGTACATAGGTATGGGGAAACAAGAACTTTTATCGGTATTGGAAAGGAATTTCTAGCCGACATAGCTAAACGTTACCCTTGTCACGACACCTGGCGTCAAAGAAGAGAAATGATATTTCATGCTCCATCGCCTCGATATGACATTTTAATATTTATTGGTTTCTGGAAGGACACACGGATAAGTAATATTGGTAAGTACACATTTTGTAAGATGTTTTCGAAGTAAAACATTAAAAATTCATAAGGAGAAAATAATTGGGACACGTGTATTGGAATTATAGATCTTTTTAAGGGTATTATCATTATTATTCAATAGGTGCCTGACATGGCTCTATTAGAGAGACAGCTTGATGAAAAAGCTAAGCGTGGAATCTTAGAATAATTCAAACAATCGGGTTCATATAATAACATAATTTTTTAACTTGACCCTGATTCTCCGAAGACAGGCAAACTCTGTAGCCATATTATTCCAAGACTGGGAAATCAATTACAAGTTCATCTGAGAAAATTTTGGTTTAAAAACTAAAGTTATATTTAAAAGAGAAACAGAATTTTAAAAGTTAAAAGAACCTCCAAGCCTCGTATAAGAATTATTAAAAAAATTTGTAAAACCATGCTACTGTTACAGGAGAAGTTCAGAAATCCAATTAAAATAAATAGGAAACGAAATCGCAAGTTCTACATTGTGCCATTTGAAGGTAGTTTCGTGGATTTCATTCAGCGGACGACTTGGAACTTCTGCTTGTACAACGAAACCAGAGTGAAGATGCATAGAGTAAGGAAACAGAACATTAGATGCGTTTTATTAACTAAACATTTTCAAAAAGAAAATTCCAATTCAAGATATGTCTCCGTGTCCTTAGTAGTTACAAAGCTGGACTCACCTTTTCAGATGTAGGCACTGAGTTCAATTCTTTAGTGGGACACAATGAGGGCTATCGTTTTTATACTTAACAGTTCGCACCCCTGGCGATTGACAGGACTCGACAGTGGCGCCATTTTGATGAGTGCAAATGCGATAGTCCTCCTACCACTTTAGCGCTCACCAATTGGTGCCACTGTCTTCGCTACTAGCAAGTGACAGGACCTTACTCTACAGTGGCGCTAACTGGTAAGCGCTAAAACGATAGCCCTCATTGGATACGCTTTTAAGAACGTTCTCCAGTATGTCCAGCCTGAATCTTATAAAATTGGTTACGGACATAAGTAGAGCAGTTTAAGCCATTCAAAATCCAAGTCAGGCGCCTCTAATCGCATAAATTATGACACTATTCCTATGACGTCACAACTCATACGATAAAAGAAACTCCAAGCGAGCATCATACTTATTCCTTTTAACCAGAACAATGCCATAATCCTCCAGTTTTACGATAATTCCGAGTGCAGCGCGCTAGTGCAACCAATAGATTCCATACTCCAACTACACATACCATATTTAACCCTTGCACTCGTGTTTGTCCTATAAATTCTTAGCTCTATGCGTACTACCACAGTAGATAAATCAAACAGTACGGAAGCTTCATACAAACGCTCGAAATCAGACTCACGCACACAGACGCACGCTTTACACGAGCTCTAAGCGAACCTCGCAGTCCATCCGTCGCGAGTGTCGCGCGCGTTGTGTTTTTAATAATAATTTTATTGCATGCACTGTCCGCTGTATTTTTAAAAACATGCCACGAGTGTATTGCGTAGTACGGCTGCTTGAACTCGGCATCTTCAAAACCAGAACTTTCATTTTTTTACTTCGTAATAATTCTGAATTGTAAAAATGATTAAATATTACTTTTTAAATAAAGTGCTTACATCTGATTTAGGAATAGTTGTTTTTAAATTACGTAATTACGCTTTTTATCAATTTATGTGTTCTATTTGATAAAGTAATTTGCTCCGCGCGCTTTTGTACTAAGTGATGAACTGTATTTAAAATGAGGCAATAGCTATGTGAAAGTAAGTATCCGGTATTTTATTTATGAGAATAGAATATCTTCTACCGGCCTCTAATAGTACTCGATCATTATAATAATATGTAGAACCTAATTAACGTTTTATTTTTTTGTTAACTACTTAGTCAATTAATTTATTCCATTAGGTATTTGATAATTAAAAAACCTAAATAAACGTTTTAATAAATAAGTAAGTCAGAACATTATTAATTTTATAAAGATTAAGAGTGCCAACCCTAACACTCAGTTGAAGTGTAGGTATTTAACTCGCCGAAAGGGCTAAGTTTCCGTACTGCTTTAGCTCATATATCTACTGTGGTACTACTACTAGCACTTAGGATTACCATATCTCAGGGTTAGTCCTGAGATTTCAGGATTTTTTGACTCTTCTCAGGATTGCGGCGGGATTTGTAACTCTTAGGAAATCTCAGGATTTTTTGGAATTTCTAATGAAATAGGTTGCCTAAATTTTTAAGATCTTTAATAAAAACTAAAAAAAAACTCCCTACTTTAAGTATTTTTTACAATTAAAATCAACACTTATGTATCCCCTGTAACCCGCAGTGTATAAAATCAATAAAAATTTGACTTTTTGTATTGCTCAGTACGTTTTAGAGAAAATTCTCAAACTGCAACAAAATCTCAGGAGTTTTCAATGAAAATCAGGCCTTTTTTCTGGACTTTTGATTTTTCATCTGGTAACCCTATTACTATACCAGCACTAGGCATATCAGAAGTGGTGGAAACTGCAAACAGCTTCTTGGCAAGCCGCTTATGTCCCGCTCGCAGAATTTGCACAAACTTGAAAATTTAATGAACAAGCGTTCGCTTCGTGGGGACTCCGCTCATTTGGTTCATTGTAGACATGCTGGAATCCAGATTGTGGGATTAAGTTTTGCTCATTTGGAATTTGATGGGTTTTTAATTAATCTTTATCTTTGTAATTGTTATACCTGACCACTCTGACCAGATTATAAAGAATTTAAGCAGCCACAATCCATGACACTGCGATACAATGCTTACTTAAAGTTTTGGAGTTTGTTTTTCTACTAAGTATGATAAACTGCTATAGTGTTCTATTTCTGACGGAAAACATCTAAATCAACTAACATGACAGACAACCAGATAAAGAAATACGTTACGTTTCCTTTCATAGCTGAGTTAGCACCAGTTATGTCAACTTTTTCTAGAGTACTACACAGAAGGTGTGGGCGCTAAATTGTTGCCTTAACCGACGTTACGTTAAGGAGGATAATGTGTTTATTCCAGTATGCTTATAAATATGAGTGGGGCATGGGCATTAAACTGTTACGCGAGTTCAAGGGCACCAACGGTCGCTGCCAAGGCCCCCTGGTGGACTGTTCGCATAAATTACGCGAGTAGTAGTCAGAATGCTTATAGCATGTTCATTGCGCAGTGGCATTTTCATCATCATCATCTCAGCCATAGGACGTCCACTGCTGAACATAGGCCTCCCTCGATGCTTTCCATGTTGCCCGGTTGGTAGCGGCCTGCGTCCAGTAGCATTTTAGAAAACACGAACACAATATCATTCTATTCAATTCGCATTTGAGATGCAATCAGACCCTAAAAACATAAAAATTTACATTAAATACGATTGGAAGCTTTGGTACTTAAATAACGGAATACTTAAATTACAGATTTGTACCATCCTAGACTGCATCCCACTTAACATCAGGTGCGATTGTGGTCAAATACCTGCCTTGTTATGCATAAAAAAAAACTACGAAAGTTTTTTTACACTGCCTGCAGTACTTGCCCCCTGGTTTTCTCTATGGCCTCAGTGCAACAGATGATAATGTTAGCTAACAATGGGTTTAGAAGTTACTGACTTCGGCGGTTCAAGGGCGTAACAAACGGTCAGTGTCAAGGTTCCCCGGGCCGATTCAAGCTAAGTTGTGAGCGAGTTCCTAAAACTATTTGAGGTGGATTCCGTACATTATAATACAAACAAGTAATAAAATTAAATACTAAGTACCTAAACTGAATCTCGGCCCCAGATAAGTGTCGTCTGATACCCCTTCACTCATAACTGTCAAATTGTTCAGCATTACTATATCGCGCTAAGCGCTAATGGTAGCTAGCTGAGTACCAGAGAGTGAAGCTTAGGCTGAGTTGCACCATCTTAATTTAACATTAACAAACGTCAAAAATATGTCAAACTATGGAGTTTGACATATTTTTGCCATAACTTTAAGCCATAACTTTAACAATAACCGGTGTTTTTTGTATGGACAAAAAACACCGGTTATTGTTAAAGTTATGGCTAAAATAAGCTGGTGCAACAGAATCAGAATCAGAATTTTATTTGCGTAAAAACATCAACCTTAAAAAGTTTATACTCGTAGATAGTAGGTAAGCAGGTATTTCAATTAAATATAAATATTATTGCACTTTTCAGCTATGTTTTAACTCTTTTAACATGCAAATACTTTTATGGAATAAAAGATGTGGAAAATACGAATGGTGATAAAATAATACACAGGTAGAGTTTTACTCATATGAATATTCTCGCACACGAAATATTTAATCACCATTCCCCGAACTTTAACCGCAATTAAAACAGCGTTTCTATTTGAAATTTCATGGTGTTTCCGTGTAGGCACGATGATGGATAGCAGTGTTATTGAATAGGTTGATAACATGTACAGATTTTAAACTAAAACCATTGTATCTTTAGCTACATTTCATCTAAATCCCAAAAATTAAAACCTAAATTATGCAAACGAAAATTTGTTTTAGTCGGCTTCTTTATATTGAGAAATTAATGTATTCTTACTTCTAACATATCCAAATAATGGAATAAAGGCTAGAGCTATATCTAATGTAACACATATTACATAATTTATGGAAAATCTCTTGAGATTTAGCTCGCTGAAATACAAAAAGTTAGTACGAAACCTTTAGATCTTTTGTAACATAAAATGGTGTTTGAATAAGTAAAGATATAGCTTACCTTTTTGTAGAGTTCACGTAGCTTATGTAGTATTTATGTAATGTTTTTTAAAACGATACCTACCTAGGCATTACTTAAGTAGGTTATCGTCGTACTCTAAAAGATTTAATTACACCCCCGCGGCGGTGACAAAGTGCAGGATCTGGTAAGTTAAAAGAACAGGAAAAAGTTAGTTTAAACGTCCACCCACCATGGAGAACACCATAGTGCTATAACACTATCAATTAACTAGGAATGTGAACATAACTACATGGGAACTTTGTCTTTGTAAGCTTGTTAATCACGATGTAGGATAAAGTAAATAAAAAGAAATAGAAATATGATATTTTGTTATATAGGACATCAAATCAAAGATAACCTCGATACGATAATTGTTACAAGGAAATAGCAAAATCCTCTAATGATAGAACCGAAGTGGGCCTAATTGGTCACACTAGAGCTGAGTTGCACCAACTTACTTTAGCCGTAACTATTCCGGTGCTTTTTGTATGGAATTTGACAGATTTTTGACGTTTGTCAAAGTTAAAGTAAGATGGTGCAACTCAGCTTAAGTGGATGTAAGAATTTAATGAATCAACGTTGAGGATCATTATCTACTGATAGAGAGACAAACAATTGGTAATTCGGGAAAAAAACTAATCTCACAATATCTTTGTTTTCAGGTAAGCATCAGAGAAACAAGAGTTTCATCGGAGAAGTAGAAGAAGTCTTACTTTATAAATTCGTTTCAAGTAAGTAAGTTATAGCTAGCCATCCGCCCGCGGCATCGCCCGCGTGGAATTTTGTCTGTGACAGAAAAACTTCCGTCCCTGTTTCAAAAACCGGGATAAAAACTATCCTATGTCCTTTCCCGGGACTCAAACTATCTCTATGCCAAATTAAATCAAAATCAGTTCAGTGGTTTAGGCGTGAAAGCGACACAGACAGACAGATATAGACAGAGTATTCTTTCGTATTCGCATTTATAATATTAGTCTAGATTCTGTAGCGCAGTGTTTTTCAACCTTTTTCATGACGCGACCCGTGGTGTAAAAAAATATTTCGCGACCCCCCGACCGCTCGCTTTTTTTTTCATGCATTTTATAATGTTACAAAGATGTTGTAGGGACCGAATATTTCAATCCATGCAACATTTATACATTTGGATAATTAGATTTCGGATAAATCTATCATTATAACTTTACTGATTCTTTTACTGAGGTAGTTTTTACGACCTTTCGCGACCCCCCTACAGAGGCTTGGCGACCCCCCAGGGGGTCGCGACCCACAGGTTGAAAAACACTGCTGTAGCGTAACGTTGCAAAGTTATTTTCTCTGCATGCGCAAAACATTGTATCTTTAAAAATATCTTAGCTATATCCTCCGCCGTTTTATTGTTCGTAGAGATTGTAACTCATCCGTGTTTTACAGTCGCTGCCTCCGGCGCAGTATCAATATCTTTGCCGGCTCTGCAACTGCATCGAGAAATAAGTGTACTACGCTTACATATCAGATGCTCATGGCGGATAATAAAGTCTGACTGGGTTCAAAGTCTTTGCAAAAGGGATCATAGTAAAGTAGCAGGTATACATTGAGAATTCGAGATAGACACTCGAGTTTATTTGATGAACTGGCTATGATTTCTGTTTCTGTGATGATGGCAAGAAAATCGACCAATGGGGTAGCAAGGTTCTGAAGTGGAGGCCGCGTACCGGAACGCAGCGTGGGACGTCCACCCACAAGGTGGCGGTCCACCTTGTACGAAATTAACATTATAAAGGTAGCAGGCAGGAAGGCGCTGGACGCAGGCCGCTACCAACCGGGCAACATGGAAAGCATTGGGGGAGGCCTATGTTCAGCAGTGGACCTCCTATGGCCGAGATGATGAAGAAAATCTGTTCCAGGCTGCTGCTATGCTAGATGAGCTAGCCTATGTTATTTTGCTCATAGCAGTGAACAAAATTGCTGATAGCAATTAATAATGGGATTTAAGGAAAACATAGGGAGAGTAGGGATAATCTACCGCTAATGTTTCCCAACTCGAACAGGATGAAATTAGCATAACTCCGACTGGTCCATTTAGAACTTATCCTTTATTCAGTAAAGTAACTTAGTTAAAATCATACCTACGTAGGTACATCTAAACCCAAGATCTGAACACTACTTCACACAGTATTATTTCTAAGAGGTTTTACAGATACAGTCGCTGAAGAGATTTTCTTTTGATGTCATTTTAGAGCTTACGCTGCGGTTTTTATCCCTACCCTTGCAAAGCCGAAAGGGTCAAGGAAATAATGTCAAAATACATGTACGAGATGTCTTGGACTCTTGGTAGCAGATTACTATCAGTGGACGGGTTTGATAAAAGTGCATAGCGTTAGAAAGTGAGCCTTATGGAGGAATGAATAGATAGTTGATACTAATAACCAATAAATTCCAAGACGCAACTTCTTAAAAACACTTCATCCTAACTCTGAAAACCAAGTTAGTTTTGAATTGGCTCTAAAGAGCTTTGAGATCAAATTCAAATAGTCAATTGTATGTATTTTCATAGTAAGGATCCACCCACAACCTCACCTATATTGGGTTGGATCCTTTTCATGGATATTGAGTTCGCGACCTGATGACGTCAAAATCAAGAAAAGTGTCCCATTTTGACCGCTTGTAAAAAGTATTTTTATTGACTGGTGGAGTCAACTATCCTATTCTTGCAGGTAGTAAGAAATTAACATTTAATATTAAACTCTTGTTATGGCATGGCTATACCGTAGTTTTAATTGTCTTCACTGTATAAACAAGTCGAAGCTCCTTTCATGTCCACCCTCAGATGTAATACAACACGACCAAATTAAAGTCGATTGCATCCGACATGTCTATGGTTTCGCCAAAGGCTTCTCTTTAATTAAGTGACACTTTACACTTTTTATAGCACGCATGTACAGTCGGAAGATAAATACTTGATATCCTATTTATGGAAAGCATTAGGGGAAGCCTATGTTCAGCAGTGGACGTCCTATGGCTGAAATTATGATGATGATGATGATCCTATTTATAGTAATTTTAATTATATCTGAACAAAATATCAATTTAAAGTATACTTGGAATCTGTTATAATGATTATCCTTGTAAAATTAATGAATTCTTTCATTATTGTTTGATGGGCATCGAATTAAAAGCTAAGAAAGTTGAGTTAGTGCATAAGTATTTGATATATCTATTTAGATATTACAAAGTTTGCTCTTACTACATTTGATTACATTTTATGTCCCATTTCCTTGGCTTACATCTATTCTGTGCTAACTGTACTGTCCAGAATTTGCGTTCAGCGCATTCTGGACTCTATATCAAAGGGGTCTAGGGATATTCTGGAGTTGTAAAGGATAGTCCATTTGCATGCCTCCAACCAGTTTTGCGGGACGTTGTGTTTTACGAGTATCCATTCTACTGCGACATCGTACGTCTTTCTGAATAACGAGGATGCTCCATAGTGAAAGTTACCCGTTAATTTCCTTAGTGAGGACTAAATTTTGATTATGCGAAGATGTATGAATTTTACTTGAATTTATTGAATCTGCAATCCGTACTTTACGATTGTTATTCCGGAATTTACTGTTCTTACCTAAGAATCATAAGAGTTTGTGAAAAGGTAGATTCACCACACGATTCTGAAATAAGTAATGGATACTGGATATTTCATTATTTTCTAATTTACTTTTGTCAACCTGTGTTTTATCGTGTTACACTTACTCTTGTACACTCGTATTAAAAATCTTAAATATAACTAAAAAGCAAAAATATATATTTACGTTTTTAGTTTGGTGTTTTTTTTGTACACTGTGTTCGAAACCCACAGCACAGTGGCTAGAAATAAAAAGTTTGTTGACCACAAACGCTGCACTGCAAAAAAACAAGTAGATCCTGTATTTTTCACGCCAATACATTGTAGTGTCATCCTTGCATTCGGTAAAAGAAAAACTACTATCACGGGTTTTTTCTCCGTTTACCTATCTTTTTTTTTACAAGTTTACACAGCCATAAACCTATTCACACTTCTTTTTCTTATAATATTTTACAATAAGCATGCTTTGTAGCATCGTGGAAGTAAGTATGTAGGTATACCGCCTTTTTAAAACACAGAGAAAACAGATTTCAATATTTTTTAATCTCAGATTCGATGCCAAATTTGTTTTCTTTTGCTTCCTTCTGTCTGCGATGGGCTAATACTTTATGTCCAGGCACGTAGGGACTCTATGTGCCTGGACATAGATTTATAGTCATACTCTAAGGTAGAGTCTAAAGTCGTAATCATCATCATCATCATCTCAGATCATAGACTATGATCTGAGATCATCATCATTTCAGCCATAGGACGTCCACTGCTGAACATAGGCCTCCCCCAATGATTTCCACAATGGCTGGTTGGTGGTGGCCTACATCCAGCGCTTTCCCGCTACCTTTATGAGGACGTCGGTCCACCTTACTGGACGTCCAACGCGAGTTTACGAGATCGAATCAGAAATGAGGAGATCCGTAAAAGAACTAAGGTCGCTGACATAGCCCAACGGATTAGCAAGCTGAAGTGGCAATGGGCAGGCCATATAGTACGCAGAACTGACGGCCGATGGGGCAGCAAGGTTCTGGAGTGAATGCCACGTACGGGAAAGCGCAGCGTAGTCGTAAACCAGTGGATAATGTGCGCTACCGGTTCTACTCGCTTCGGACCCATCTTTTGTTGTTACAGCCCTTGTACGCATTCCGCCGTTAACGTTTGCTGCGTCCGTAGACAAACTGGTGCCATAGACGCGTAAATTCGAACGGATTTGCACGAGCTCCGCATGAGAATGAATACACTAGTTGACGTGACACAACCCACATAACTAGTCAATTGACATACTTTTTATGAACTGCCAAAATGCAAAACGCGACTGCAATAAATATTTATGGCGAAGGGAATCTATGACGTCAGTTCGCGAACTCAATGAGGGCTATCGTTTTTATACTTAACAGTTGGCACCCCTGGCGATTGACAGGACCTTACTCTACAGTGGCGCCATCTTGATGAGTGCAAATACGATAGTCCTCCTACCACTTTCGCGCTCACCAGTTGGTGCCTGACTGTCTTCGCTACTAGCAAGTGACAAGACCAACTCTACAGTGGCGCTAACTGGTTAGCGGGCTAAAACGATAGCCCTCATTGATTAAGTATTGATTTCAAAGCTAATAAAATAATAATTTTACAGCATTGAAACTAGAGATGAAACGGATATCCGGTAACTATCCGGTAGGCCGGATATCCGGCCTAAATTTACTATTCGGCCGGATACCGGATAGTAACTCACTATCCGGCCGGATACCGGATATTAAAAAACTACCACAATTTCCTATAATAAAATGAAATCATTAATCTTTGAGGTCATAATATCAATAAAATGGCTTTTAATAGTGACGGGTTTTATTTAAAGTCCAAAAAGCCTTTCAAAAAACTAATTTCTTTTTCTGGGCGCTTCACTAATGACGAATATTTACTTATTAGTAAATATCTGTTAATGTCGAAATATTGCCAAATAAAATAGGCGATCTTTTTTTCACTGATAGTCTGATGACATGATGCAGTTCAGTCAGATTATGTAGCAAGAAAACTAATTTAGTTTTCACTATTCAATGAGACACTCATCATGGCAACCGAAACCGCCCAAATTGATCTGCCTCCTAGACAAGAGGCAAAATTTTCGAAAGTGTGACTTATCTAGTCTTCTAGACTCACTGATCGCGTTCGAAGCACCTGTGCGGTGCTAAACTCGCCACGACATGCAACGAGACAATAGGCCGCAATATCCGGCCGCCGGATATCCGGCTATCCGGCCTGGCAGCACGCCGGATATCCGGTATCCGGTATCCGGCCAAACAACTATCCGTTTCATCTCTAATTGAAACTCTATGAGGTTTTGCCATAAACCCATGCTTGGCAGGCCACTATTAGTGGAGGAGGCTCATAGTCCAGCAGGGAAATGTAAAGGGCCGTTGATGATGATGATGATTAAAACTCTTGTTTAAGGTGGAGTTTACTGTCATGATGTGTGTAGAAGAATGACTTGTGCGCCGAACTTTATCAACAAAACGTTAACAAAGTAATTGCTATTAGGTACCTTTGTACTTTAATCTAACTATATCACCATAATGTGGCATCTATACTGCTAACTGGTCTTAGCTCCACTTCGGACTAAATTAGACTGTCGTTTAATTAACATGGACAATTTGTCTGCACAGATTTGGTTTCATGGTGTCCCAATTACAGGAAATATCTAGTGTGTGTTGATACTACTGGGTAACACAACACATAGAGATTGTGGTAACGATGTGTGTAGTTGGACAAAATAAGGTGTAATTTAGTAAAGTAGGCTGAACAAATCGTAGCTGTTACAATTATTCTACGAATAAATATAGTTTTACCTAGTATGCATTTTATAACCTCTACATCCAAGAGTGACAAACATAACGCCCGTATTTACAAACATTACTATGAGGTCTCACAGTGCGCGTGGACCTCATAATAATGTTTGTGAATACGAAGTACGAACCAATCACAGAGCACTATTCAACGCTGTGCGTTCGATTTGCATGTCAAAAACAAACACACACTACGTTTCGGAGGTCTATCATCCAAATCATCCTTGAAAATGAGTTGTTCACCACTAATCACGTAAGCACGTATTTGAGTGAAATCAAGAAAGGTGTTGGTTTAAATTACCACTATTTCCTGGTACTGGAGGAGGTAACCGCAGCGTCTGAGCTCGGAGGTAACGAATTACGGCCCTCTCGAGGTCTCATTAACGCGTAAGAACACAGATTACCCGAATCACCTCATAATCAGTCCAGCTTGTTAGTCTTATAACACACTAGAACATCCATTTTTGTCTTAAAATCGCACCTATTTCAACTACGAGTATCCTATCAATTCCCAAGCGGTCGCTTATGAGCACTCGATTCACGGGGCTTGAAGGGCTACATAAGGTGCTGCAGTTTTGTTTTATGTACCATCACTAGCATAATCTGTTAACCTAGCAAATAAAGACTGAAATTGTAAGTTCTTACCTACAAATAAAAAACTTTGGTTTCAAGTGAAGTCATCACAAATTCAGGTGTAAATTACTAGAGTATATTACTATAACAACAGCTCAGTTTCTTAATAAAATATTTAAGATTTTACGACGTGCGGTTGGCCGGCCAAGCGTAGCTACAATCACTTTCAATTTGATGTATATCTTGTAACTTAGATATGGTTATTTTGTTACATAATATAGAGTAATTTATTGCTCATCTTTATCTTTGTAAAAGTTATTATTTACTAGCTGTGCCCCGCGGTGTTAACCGCGGAAAAACGTAACCTATGTGTTAATCCAGGGAGTGAGCAAACTCCATACCAAATTTTATTAAAATTGCACCAGCCGTTACGTGAACATACACACTCTCAAACTTTCACCCTTATAATATTAGTGTGACTAACTTTATAGGCATGTAGTCGTACGTACCTGTCTGTAGTTACAATGTGTTATGTTATTACTGATACCTTGATTAGTTTCTGTATGTCACGAAAATCCATCGTTACTATAGCAATGGCCACGTCAATGGATGAATCGATCCGTATAATATTCATTATTATAATACCCAAATTGAATGTGATATTGGCGGCAGAAATTATACACCCAAGTAAACGTACCTACTAATAATACCCAAATAACGTACTGATAATACAAACATCGAACTAAAATTGGTCGTGTGGCTTATCTCTTTGAATAGAGTAGACAGAACCTTTGTCAATAATTGTCATTACCTACTTTTAGAATTTAGATCTCTCAAAACGCGACTCTCCTATAGATTTAGTATAGCAACGGGAACTATAACGTTATCAGTGCCTCTACCATGAGTTGCCATCGAAAACTTGTATTCGTATACTACAGTCGATAGAGTTTAAACGTGGATCGATGAAGTTTGCATTAAAATCATACCATGAGTTCAATTACCGTATACTTTACTCGCTAGCGATAATTCGATGGTTTTGTGATGTAATGTTGGTGAACATGTTAACGTGTCCAACTTCACACTCTATGAATGGATGAATGAAAGAACGAATGCCGCTCCTTTCTAACTATATAGAAAAGATAGAGTAGGAAATAACAAAAATGTCAAAAATAACACTGCAAAATTTAAGTGTCCTAGAACAGTGCTTAAAGCTGAATTAACATGATGATTTTAAATTTGTATTGTTTATTTCTTGTCATTGCGACTTTGACGCAGCTGTTGTCATGACAACAGATAACAAAACATGTTTTGTTGAAGGATTATTGATGAATAATTTTCCACAAAAAATTGGATTTTAACCACGATAGGAAAATGAAAACCTGCGCCTATCCGTTTAAACCGATTGTAGAATTTATGGAAAGGTAAGTTAAGTAAAAATAAACATACTATGTAGTGAAGGAATTTCGAAATTAAACGAATAATTTTGAGCTGTTTTTTTTTGGAGAAATACAACCTTTCCAGCATAACTTTCACGTGCCTAGCTAAAATTCAGTAATATGAGTGCTAGATTTATATTTTCTAGATACAATAAAGTTGTTTTTCTATAGATATGGCGATCTGAGTATGCCCACTGAAGGGCCCCAAGAAAGAGCCAACAATAGTCAACGGTGGGTGGAACTAACGGACATGCGAACGTGAAATGCTGATGCCACCGGCGACACGAAAACTATTGAGAAATTGAGAAAAGTGTGTAACCTACTACTTTATTCATTTTGATTGCTTTTATCTTATTTCGTCATTATTATTTGTAATGTTTATTTGTTAAGGTGTGGAGTGACTTTAAACAGCAAGAAGAAGGCAACTCGCATACACAGAGCTGCCAAGGGAACACTGGACTGGTGGCGGTCCAGGTTCTTCCCTGAAGCCAAAGGATTTAGAGCAGAGTGCTTGTAAATAACTACTTGTAAATTAAATCCATAATAAATACCTAGGGTAACTGGATGGATATACCTACCTTATTATTGTAAAACTTAAGATATTATAATTAATTAAATACATTATATTGTTTTAATCTTTCATGGTCACTAAACATACATGGTAGCAATCTCGTCAGTAATAATAATTAAGTAAATACATACCTATCCTACTAATATCCTACTTAATATTAAAAATGCGAAAGTTTGGATGTCTGGATGTTTGTTACTCTTTCACGCAAAAACTACTGAACGGATTTTGATGAAACTTTACAGTATTATTGTTTATAACCCAGATTAACATATAGGCTATAGTTATGACGATCTGTGACAAACTAAATTTCACGGACGAAGCCGCGGGCAAAAGCTAGTTGAAAATAAAATGATTAATTTTTATTGACTACTAGCGGCCGCCCGCGACTTCGTACGCGTGGATCCCGTTTTACCCCCTTCATCTATCTTACGCGGTTTAGATTTTTTCATACAAATGTTTTTTCCCGCTAACTCCCGTTCCCGTTGGAATTTCGCAATATCCTGTTGTAACTAAGCTTTAAGTTTACTAAGGGACCTGCATGCCAAATTTCAAGCGTCTAACTTAAGCGGTTTAGATTTTTCATACAAAAGGATTTTCCCGGTAATTCCTGTTCCTGTGGGAATTTCGGGAATTCCTTTCTTAATGCACCTCTACGGTACCTAAGCTACGTCCCTTATAAATTTCAAGTGCCTACGTTTAGCCGTTTAGGCTGTGCGTGGGTATGTCAGTGAGTCAGTCATACAAAAGAAATTTCCCGCTAATTCCAGTTCCCGTGGGAATTTTGCAATATCCTGTTGTAACTAAGCTTTAAGTTTACTAAGGTACCTGCATGCTAAATTTTAAGCGTCTAACTTAAGCGGTTTAGATTTTTCATACAAAAGGATTTTCCCTCTAATGCCCGTTCCCGTGGGAATTCCTAGGTATCCTATAACCTGCCCAGGAGTATGAAGAATAATTGTACCAAGTTTCGTTAAAATCCGTCAAGTAGTTTTTGTTTCTATAAGGAACATACAGACAGACAGACAGACAGACAGACAGACAGACAGACAGACAAAAATTTTACTGATTGCATTTTTGGCATCAGTATCGATCACTAATCACCCCCTGATAGTTATTTTGAAAATATATTTCATGTACAGAATTGACCTCTCTACAGATTTATTATAAGTATAGATTTATTTCACAAAACCTAATACATAATACACAGACTGATTAAAAACAAAAGTAAATTTCAACTTATGAAAATACATATTCATTGTTGGTTTAGCTTTCTATCATGATCTCGTAAGGCTGCGTTTCCACCAGAGATGTGCGAGGATGCGTAGCGAAGGATGTGTTTGTAAAGAACCAATAGAATCGCTTCATTTACCTCGCCTCGGTCAGCACATCTCTGGTAGAAAAGGCTCAGGCTGTACAACACTAATGAGCATTTTCAAATCTCTGCTACACATCCTCGTACGATACATTTTCCTCGCACAGCTTTGGTGGAAACCCGCACACATTTTCACAGCACAGCTAGACATCTTCGCACGATACAATTCCCTCGCATATCTCTGGGAAACGCAGCATCCTCTCCCTCCCCCAAGGATCTCCACAATGTGCCCGCATCCAGGTTCTTCCCGCGACCTTCACCAGATCGTCGGTCCACCTAGTGGGAGGTCTGCCCACATGCTGATAACATGTTCCATCGTAATAAACTTCTTTCCGACATAATTTAATAAAGAAAACACCTAAAATGACCTAAAACCACAATTTTATTTTGCTTTTCACACGTCAATAAGCCAGTGAGTTACGTTACTGTGACAGCTAAGGTATTTTTCGATGACATCTTTGAAAATTGCAACTCATGGTAAGTTATTTGTATGAAACTTAATAAAAACTTTAGTCGCTATCGTATTCATTTAGATAGGTTTTTTACCTAACGATTTGAGATGAACTCATGGTAGTGTTTTTAGTTTTGCTGCGGTTCAGCTACTAACCGCTAGAGGCGCTGTACAATTTGCCATACATTTTTTTACGCCCTCGATAGCGAGATGCTCGGTAGGTAAACTCATGGTAGAGGCACAGATAGGTAGGTAGGTTTCGATTCGACTGATAGAATGGTTTCAAAGTTACTAAAAATCCAAACAAACTCAGGGACTAAATGAGGTTTTTTTAGTCATTGTACAAACTAAAAAATTAAAAAGCCGCTTACAGAAGTTACTCCAAAAACAACGCCAACAAAAGTGAGGGTAATTAAACACCTTACACACCCTTCACATTCACTGTCATACCTCCAAAGCTCAGACTGGATCGATGCTATTATGACGGTGCACGCGCCCCCCCAATTATCGCCATTGTCACTGTAATACTCCTATTTTGGGGACTCATTAGCCAGGCAAGTGAACTGGCGAGTGCCTGTGCTATTGTTAATGATGAATGCTTTGCTATAGATTTAAATGCAGTCAAAATATTATACATGTGCTCTTCTATGATGGATGGCGATTTGTCGATTGTATCATTCAAGGTTTTCGCGCTGTTTAGACCTCGAATATGAGTCACTCGAATCGAACTTAACCTGACCCCGTATGTAAAGTCATACACTATAATTTTTACCAACGATTTGAATACGTTACGTAGTAGTATGTGTCTAGTCTCTGTCTAGTCGGTTTATATTACACGATTCGCTTATTATGACACAAGGTAACTATTCTGATACAGGAATTATCCCGCGTGTCGTTCTTACCGCTGCAGGATCTTCAATCTTCAGCACTACCGCTAACAAAAACACAGCCAGTGAACGGCCTTATTTGGCCCAATTTTGTTATTCGTTGGATCAAACAATCACTTAACATGCAAACAAGGTGGACTTCGAACTTCGGTAGACAGCTCTGAGAAGAAGCGGTGCTCGCGAGAGCGAACTCAACCATAGAATGCCAGATTTGGCCCAAACGTTTTGATAGTTTGATCAAAAAATCTACGTACTATCTCACATTTAATTACATGTCTTCATAGTGGCCTTAAGTACAGTACACAGACAGCTATGAGACGGAGTGGTCGCGAAAGCGAACACAACCATAGAATGACAGATTTGGACCAATCTTTTGCATAGTTGGATCATACAATCTATTAACGCAATAATTTTATTGTGCCTACAAGGTGGCCTTCGGTAGACAGCTCTGAGACGAAGTGGTCGCGAGAGTGAACTCAACTAGTGAATGCCAGATTTGGCCCAATCTTTTGCATAGTTGGATCAAACAATCCATATTAACATAAATATGTCTAGGTGGCCTTCAGTAGACACTAGACAGCTCTGAGACGGAGTGGTCGCGAGAGTGAACTCAACTAGTGAATGCCAGATTTGGCCCAATCTTTTGCATAGTTGGATCAAACAATCCATAATAACATAATTAGGTGGCCTGCGGTAGACAGCTGTGAGACGGAGTGGTCGCGAGAGCGAGCGTCGCGCTCCGCCGCCCAACCATACACCACTTTGTTGGGCCATTGTTATTGCGTAACGAAGTCTTTCTTACCACTGACCCACTTGTAAGATATACTGTTTATCTCAGATGTGCTTTAGCAAACGAGCCGCGACATTGACAATGTGTAATGGCAATGAAGATAATGACTAAGTATATCCCCGATCAATAATAGTACGAGTATAGGTAGATTTTTATCGAATTATGAGCATATTTTTTCTAGTTTTGTTTGATATCACCAACAAACTTATTTACATAGGAATATGTATGGAGAGCAAGATTAGGTATCGAAGTAAACAGAAAGTAATAAGAGATCATTGAATCTTGTGCTATTTGACATTAAACCGATCGAGTTTACTTTGAAATATTCGTACATTAAATCAGAGCATAGAATAAATGGAGTAATATTTCCATTGAGCAAACAAAAGAAGTTAATTCCAAACCAAATACATAAATTCAATATTTACTTCTTTCAGAATACAGACCCAAATTACATAAACGTCCATAAATAACTTCCAGTTCCAAAATAACCTCTCTTTCGCTAAATTTTCTCGAAAGTCATATTAGAAATCCTATCAGTAGTTCCCCAGAGTGAAATAATACTGAATATTATTATTTAATTTAGTCCATGGTTTAAACGTCCCGATTTTACTAATTGTTAGATTTGGATCAAATAAAATTATTCAATTTAATTCTAAATCAGGATAGAGTTCAAAGTCAAACAGACGCAATAGGCCTTTTTATAATAACTATCCTTTTTAAGTTCATTCATAATAATAATTTTCAACACGCCGTTCTTCTTCCGTTCCATCCATCCTATTTTTTTAATTCTTTTCCAAAACTAACTACATCTCAAGTCTTTCATCTCCTTCCTTACGTCATAGGTCACGTTTCAGTTTAAACGCCCTACAAAGAAATCCTCCAGGTGTGATAGCTTTATAAGATTCATCGTTATTTGTAGCTACATAACAGTTATCAAAACAGCTTTAACATGAAATGGAAACTGGTCCTTCTGCACACTTCCCCCTTGCACCCTGAGGCTGCAGCCAGCAGGTTCAAAAGATGTAATCAAAAGCCCACATTGATTGATTGCTCGGTACATTTCTCCGCGGGAATTCATTAAACTTCCGAAGATGAACATTACACCCCGTTTTGTTTGTCTTAATTTGATTTTGTTAAGCCTGTAATTTGGTCCGCCGAGATAACGGCAGCTTAGCTTGGGATCGATTGGGATTACTAATCAATCTTCAATAAATAAATAAGTTTGTGTACTGTCATTAAAGAACTCCCAGTATTAATGTGAAAAGATGTAGAGAAATAGAGAGATAGAGAGAGATCTTATCATCATAATAAATTTACGATATTACGTAGTTTTAGATATTTCTTTCCCACCTTTACTTTAAAGTAATATGCCCGTGAACACAACATAGAAAGAGGTATGTTCTGTTGTTTTTTTATGTGACAGGAGGCAAACAAGCAGACGGATCACCTAATGGTAAGTGATTACCGTCGCCCATAGACACCCGCAGTCCCAGGGGCGTTACAATATTACAGTATTCTGTGCCTTTAAAAGTATTGTTGACTCTATTCTTTCCATTTTGCCGTTGCTACTTGCCAAATCTTGAAAGTTAATACCTATCTAATTAAACCCTACTTGAAACAAAACACGGGCTTATTTCAACAAATCGTCTAATCCAAAACAGAAGGAAGCAGCTTAATGGAGTGATTAGCGTAGCTTTATCAGTTCTAAAGACATGGCAACGAAGAGTGGCGTTTACAGAATAAAAGTCTTTACGGTGGTCCAGGGGTGTAGCTACCGCCGTATCAATGATACGGGGCCCCCGGAATACAGGGGCCCCCGGACTACATGGCCCCCCGGACTACAGTGGCCCCCGGACTACAGAGGCTCCCGGACTATAGGGGCCCCCGGACTACAGGGGCCCCCGGATTACAGAGGCCACCGGACTACAGGGCCCCCCGGACTACAGGGGCCCCTGGACTACAGGGGCCCCCGGACTACAGGGCCCCCGGACTACAGGGGCCCCCACGCTAACAGGCCTTACTACGAGGCTACAGGGGCCTTCAGGTACGGATTAAGGCAGAGTAGACAACTGCCTAGGCGCCCCACAACGTAATAGGAGGACTGGAAAGTAACGTTGTTTTTGCCCATGTTTTACATATATTTGATTTATTTGCCAGCTCATTCTGCCTCTCAAAGGTGTGCCAAATTCATTTTAAGGTAGCTGTGACTTGTTAACTTCTAAATAAACCAATACATATTAAACTTTTTTTTTTTATTCTGGATGAAATATTGGAAGCGCCTCATCAAAATTTAGCCCCGATTTAGAAGTTATTTAAAGGGATGTGTTGCATTTGACGCTTTTTAGGCCACTGACTTTGTTTAGATCAGATGCCCTGTTTGGTTTAATAGAATTTATAGAATTATAGATATAAGAGTCCCCAATTAAATTATGGGGCCCCTTATAAGGTACGCTACGCCACTGCAATGCAGCAATGGCCGTTATTCCTCTCTCCTAATTTTCCAAGTCGCTGGATAACGGCTGAGGAAATCAACACATGATCACATCCCCCACTTAGGATTAGGAAGCCGACACTGTTAACTGATATGTGATTAATCAGCAGACAGTGATGTAGTTAATCCTTCGAAAAGTCGAGTTCATCTTATCGATGGATGTGAAGGTGTCGATATCGAGTCCTGCAGAGTTTTTGATTTATAACATTTCATACTGTTCTAAAGTATTGCAAATTATCAAGGACAGTGGTTATCGCAACTGTCACTGCCATCCATCTCATTCAGAACATTCTCCTTATTTTAATTTCCCAAGAATGCACACACAGAAAATGTTTAGTGAACCATTTGTGCAGATAGGGCCTCGTATTATTTATGTAGGTTTATTCAATTACTGTAATCTTAACAGTGTGTTACCCCTGGCTTACCTGGAAGTCTCTAAATAGACTTCAGACGCAGGTTGGCCGTAGTAAGGACAATCTGGTCAGGTGGGGATTCTTGGATGGCTTAAACATGGAGTGCAGGTGCGGTTTTGCTCCCCAGTCGATAAAGCACCTGATGTCGTGCCCTGAGTGCCCGAGCAATTACTGCTCCAGAGGATTTGATGAATGCTGCTGACAACGCCACTCTTGTGGCGGAGTTTTGGGCTGACACTGTGTAGGTTTGTTGTCGACGCGAAAAGAAGAAGAATAGTGTGTTCGACTCTATTTAAAAATCATCATAATTTTCTGCGTTGAACCTGTCGACAATAGTAACTGATACATCAATGTGTACATCACTATAGACCTTAAGGCCGAATGATAGCCGGGTATAGATAGATTCGCAGAGAAGCCGGGAGGGCTTACCCCGGTCCGGATAGCATTTGCAGAAATATCGGGTTTCTTGAACCCGTTGTTTGATTTCTTAATGGGATAAGGGTAATATTTTTAGGGCATGGGTAATTAACAGGGTTCGAAAATATCCTTATGATATATATCCGATATATATCGGATATATATCTGATATTATGATATATATCCGATATATATCGGATATATATCATAAATATCGGATATATATCGGATATTTTCGAACCTAGGGTTCGAAAATATTCTTATGATATATATCAGATATATATCTGATAAATATCATAAATATCGGATATTTATGATATATATCCGATATATATCGGATATTTTCGAACCCTGGTAATTAATTACAATCATCAGGATTTTCGATGGATTACTTTAATCTTGTTATTATCTCGCGAGTTACAATTTTATTATTGAGTCTTCTCTATAAATTGTGCTGAGTAACCAAAAGTAAATTCTCTAGCTTTATTTAAATTATTTTTAAAATTCTTCTTACGAAATATCTACTTTATTAAGTGGTAGAAATATTTAATTAAAATAAGTGGTCCATTTCAGACATTTCATTTCATTCTTATCTCAATTAATGTAATCGTCTTACATTAATTAGATTTTTGTGAATTAGGTATTAATTTTGTGTAGTTTACAATAAAGACAAACCTAGGCACTATTTATTTTCTTTACAAGTACTTATTCCATAATAACAAACAAGTTTGTAACATCTTATTAATATGTTTCGAGCTCAGGCTTTCGAATATATGTAGGAATAAGGGTCTCTTCAATGACTAATTATTATTGAAATTACGGTTTTAACGTTTATTTAAAGTGACAGGTTTACAGACTGTATGCAACGAGATCAAATTGTCGAGTGTTAGAAACGTTCGATTTAAGTTGACAGGAGGGCGGAGCGGCGCGAAGTTAGCTGCGATCTTCACTCTGGTTCCGCGCCTTTGACGTCATGAGTTGTTTTCTTGCGCCCATAGATGGCGCTAACATACCGCCAGCCTTGAAAGCTCATGATTGACTTTCAAAATGTAGTCCGGTTGTAGGTTCTTCGATCTTCGTTTAGTTTCATTGATTGTTAATTGAAGCGATGCAATCTTCATTTTCATTTGTTGTAGGAAGCGGAAGAGGACAAAGTTTTGAAAACGCCCGCTTCACTATTCCAGTCGATGTTCGAATGTTTGCGACGCGTGCAACTCCATCTTTGCCGGGAAAAATTTCAGCAATTCTTCCTAATCTCCACTTGAGTGGTGGTTGTTGATCGTCCTTGATTAAAACTAGACTATCCAGTTTTATTTCATTTGTGTTTGTCTTCCACTTGGTTCGAATTTGAAGCTCAGTGACGTATTCAGTGGCCCAGCGCTTCCAGAAGTGTTGGCGAAGCTGTTCGATCCTGTCGTAGCGTGTCAGGCGTCTAGTCTGTGCCTCGGTGATGTCAACAGCGGCTGGAGCGGTCAGGGGGCGGCCAATGAGGAAGTGGGATGGAGTTAAGGGAAGGTAGTCGGTGGGATCTGTGGATAAACATGACAAAGGACGGGAATTCAGGACGGCTTCGATTTGTGCTAATACCGTGCTAAACTCCTCGTATGTTAAATTAGCATTGCCTAGTATCATAGCTGGGCATTAACTCGTTAATCCGTTAATCGTTAATTAACGAAGTTAACATTTCTATTAACGGATTAACTTTTAAGTTAACTTTAAAAATTGTTAACGGACTCGTTAACTTCCGTTAAAGTATCCTAAGTCCGTTAATCGTTAATCCAGTACCTACTATTTATCAAAAAGATACAGCAGGCACGCTGAAAAACGCGTTCTGACAAGTACGTTCGGTCTTCCAGAACTTCCAGAACCCAAAGCAACAGTTTTTGTAATCAGATCACTAACGCAACGATATATTAAAATGCATTTTTTTATTTATTTACAACTGAATTTAAGACCAGAGGTGGAATTGTGTAAAGCAATCGTTATAATTTGACAGTTCATAACGTACGATTATTCTGTCAAACGCTTTGTATAACTGACTTTATCGTTCGTTATGAACTGTCAAATGATTACGATTGCTTTACACAATTCCACCTCAGTTCTCAACCGATTAAGCTGTATGGTATACTTATGTAAGTACGATGACATTGCAATGTTATTGTTGACGATGGCCACCTAGAGTAGGTACAACTTAGCTAGATTTAAATATTATTAATTAAAATGGCTACTTATGAAACTAATTTACTATCTTATTAGATTTGCCTTTCATTTGTATGAATATGTAACTGATGGTGCCTGAATGTAGGCTATACAGGGTCCTTCTAAACTAGCTACATTCCGTTTAATGGGGGCATCTATACGGTACACTGAACAAGTTCACCAAATTTTCAGTAGGTATGTGTTTTATAATGATTTTACAAAGTTACATTTTCTGGCAAAAATAAAAATTCATTGCGTCTTACATAATGGAACATGCTGTATTTTTTACTCACACAACAAAGCTGTAGTGTATTCATTCTGCACAGGAACACGAGACACAACACACATAACGATCACTACCACTGCACACTTTTTTGTTGTTTACACTCACGTCATAACAACTCACAGGCCTCACAGCAGTCGTCACAGCTGATAGCCGATTAGCTGATCAACTGATTGGGCGAGCTATCACTTCAATGTTGCAGGCCTACTCTCATATCGTTGTCTATCCTTATTATCTTATGTTGATCACAGTAAAATGGATTCACGATACCATCGAAAAATCAACCAGCAAAGGCCATGATTTTTAAGGCGCGTCTTAGTAAATTTATTTGCATTTGTGCACCTGTGCGTCATAGTTCACGAGCACTACAAAACGCACCTTCACACAAGAAAGCTAGTCAAAAACTGAATTAAATCAAACAAAGCGCACGCGCCGACAAATGCCGACAAGCCGCACGCCCTTTGTTGACACAAAGACGCCGACGCCGCCAAAGCAAGAGCCGAAAAGTTGGCATAGGCGTACAGTCGACAAAAAATAAACTTATTTATTTATTATTTTATCTGCTTGCTTTCGATTTCAATTGATTCGAATCTAAATTGTGGTGTTGAGTATTTCATGGTAAAATATCCTATAACAGATAATAATTAAACATTAATCAAACTTATTGTTTTGTGAAGGTAATTCAATGGCCTAGTCAATTTATGTAGAAACATTAAATTAGACTATTGAAGCAAATAAAACTCTTCAATTTGTTTGTATTGATATTCCAATTATCCTAAATCAAAGTCCATTCTTAAATTAATCGTTAATGTCATCATTTCTATTACAATAGAAAAGTAGATGAGGTAGGTAGGTACCTAATTAGTTAAATAAAATTTCCGAATCATTTCCGTTCCAACTTGGTATTTATTTATGACCTATCTTATGTATCTATGATTTAACAATAAACACAATTTTAATTTGAATAGTAAAAAAAAGTTTGTTGCATTTCTTAATTTTATTTTGGTGACTGTACATTGCGCTAGCCGGCGGCCGGCGGCACGTGTCTAATGGCGGCGACAAGTTCGTTTGCTGCGCCGGCTAGTGTTGTACGATACGACACTCGAGTCTTGGAATCTTACTTATTAAAAGTTTGAAGAAAATAAAATAGCAATGAATAAGGACTGTGTGTTTATTATTTTATTGGACCGTTTTAACTTTTTGATTAAGAAAATCGTCAGTCTTTAGATGGATACTTCTGATTCGATTATTTGCGTTTAATGCAATTTGATTGATATTACATTTATTTTGTATTGTGCGATTTATTTTATTTTCAATCAGGATATAACATACGGATGATGATATGAAATCACTCATTATTGCCTATTAGTATACACCAACTCAAGTTCATGTCATGATTCAGTCTAGCTCAAAGAACTTAAAATACTCGAAAGGACTCGGAAGGCTCAATGATTCATGTGAAGTCTTAAAAATAAACTCAAGTCTCGAAACAAAGACTTTTAAGACTCGAGGTTCTTAGTTACAACACTAGCGCGGTCAACTTTTTTGCTTCGTTTCGTTGCTACGTTTGAAATAAAAGATTTTTGCAAGCGCAGAGGTATTTTAACGAATTTTTGAATAAACATCATTCCATTAAGGCCACTAAATAAGTACTTACCTACATAAGATTTTTTTTATGTTACCAAAATAAATAAATTTTAATTTTCTCCTTAATTTAATCCTTAAATAACTAGTAAACTTACGTAGCTTGGGATCTATTAACTAAATATGTATGAATGTTTAATAACCTATGAGTATATTTACATCGTAATAATAATAATGTACACTGTTATTGACCATTATGTCGAACTTACACTGTGTGTATGTGTTTTTGGATCATTAAATAATAAGAAGCGAATTTGGGTGCGCGCGTAGGTAATAATATTACCTACGCGCGCTGCTAATAATTATTATTATCGCGCGCCTAGAACATTCCAAGCTAGCCGTTAGCAATGCGGCCCGCTGATTGGCCGGAGGCCTCTATCCTTTTATGGTCAGAAGCTTCTAGCAACTCACCGCGCCGCACACGCGGCCGAGAGCCGCCAGTCGTCTCGTCGTCGAACTCTCGTGATCTGCGAACGTACTTGTGCGCACACCCGGACGCACCGCATTTTCAATATTCCTACCTAGACTTTTCATTTCATCTTATCACCTACGTTCACCCATCGACCTACATCGCCTACAGTTATGGTACCATTGAACTGGTCTGATGATGGAGTCAGGAGGCGGCCATAGAAACTCCTAAATGAAACGGCGGAATCGCATCGAATTTGGGTTCGTTGGATTTATCTTTTTGAGCACTTTAGTACTAGATGATGTCCAGGGTCCTGATGATGGAGTCAGGAGGTGGCCATAGGAATTCCTAAACGAAACGGAGGAAATTTATCGAGTTTGGGTTTGTTGGATTGGTCTTGTATAATAAAATTATAATTTAAAAAACTTTTTTAAAAACAAGCTTTTATTCTGAAATGCAGTTGTACTAAAACGAAAAAAAAACCGGCCAAGTACGTGTCGGACTCACGCACAAAGGGATCCGTACCATTGATTAATTATTTTTTTTAAAATTTAAGTTATTTGTATGAAAGATTACGCGGTAATAGGTAGGGTAATTGCGCCGGTTTTCCGTCCAGCTCCTGTTTTCGTCCATTTGACCGACTTGCCACAAACAAATACGGAAAATTAGAATACAAACCTAACTTTCCGTGCAAGTTTGGACTTGTTACAATCTATAATATCTAAGTAACAGTTCTGCCTGCATGAAAATGTAATTTGACAAGTAATAACTCCAAAAAAGTCTACGGAAGTTGCTGCTGCACACAGGTGAATGGAAAACGTCGTCAAGTTAGAAAAAAAACGTGCCGGTAGGGAACTTTCATGGTATGTTTAATTACTGTTTTAGCTACTTTACGTAATGTTTTTGGCACGTATGTCTAATTATTAGCATAATAAACACTATTTTAAGGGTTTATTAAAGTTTTTGTATAGAAATCATAGATAATTAAGTGGACTAATACTAGCATAACAATTTTGCAAGATTTTGGTTTTCGTCCACGTGGACGGAAACCCTGACACCTAGTTAATATTTTTAAATATCATTTTACTTCAATGGACCTACAAAATACAATGTTTTTTCTTCCAATATGATCTTTATTGCTATTACATTAAACATTTTAGTTTACGTCCACTTTTTAACAGTGATAAACCCATAAAACCGTTAAAAAGATGTGGACGAAAACAAAAAACAGCTTTAAACGTTGTTGTGTTTTCGTCCATGACGTCATGAGCAAGCACTGGGGTGGACGAAAACCAAAATTAGCTATTCCTGTAGATTAGTTTTCGTCCATTTGTCCTTCGATCTATTGCAATATTTCCCTAAATTTAGGTAAGCAACTTATTTATATCTTTTTGATATCATCTGAAAGCTAACAAAATTACCTTTCAAATGATATACCACAATACATAGTTACTGTATTGTAGAATTGGTTTTAAGTTAATAATTCAACTGTACCCTTTTTTCTACACAGTGGTCGAAAACTAGCGTACACTAGGACGAAAACTGATTTTTTTGGACGAAAACTAGTGAAATCGCCTCTTTTGCATAAAATATTTTTTATAAAAAAACCCGTGGTATTTACTTATTGTCATATAATATTAACGTAAAGTAGACTATATAAGGACCAAAATGACATATGATACATATGAGTAAGGGTATTTTAAGATATTCATTTCGCATCACAAAGTTGGCAACTCCGATAATTGGACGAGAACTAGCGCACTTACCCTAAGCGGTTTACGATTTACGAGGTAATAAAAAAAAAACTACTTACTAGATCTCGTTCAAAACAATTTTCGTTGGTAGTTTTTATAGTAATGTACATCATATGTTTTTTTTAGATTTTATTTTCTTAATTAAGAAGTTAAAAATCCACAATTTATATTATGCAAGGTTCAAATAATTTGGAAAGCTTGTAGCGCAAACATAAAAGAGGAATAAATTCTACAGAGGATACAAGCTTTCGAATTTATTGGTATTTTATTCGTCTTAATATCACATGTTAACGGATTAACGATTAACGTTAACTTGCGTTAAATCTTCCGAAATGTAACGTTTTAACGTTTAACGAAGTTAATTTTTTTAGTAACGGATTAACGATTAACGAAGTTAACTATTTGATTAACGGTGCCCAGCTATGCCTAGTATGCGTCTCAGGTGATACTTACACGATTTGACCCCTGCTTCCCAAAGTCCCCCAAAATGAGCAGAATAGGGAGGAATAAATTTAAATGTAATACCATCATTTGCAGCTAAATCGATTATTTTATTACAATTAATATTAGAATAAAGCGGAAATTCTTTTTCTGCACCGACAAAGTTTTTTCCATTATCGGAAAATATTTCTTGAGGTTTCCCTCGTCTAGACATAAAACGTTTTAAAGCTAAAATATAATCAGCTGTTGATAAGCTACTTACGAGTTCCAAGTGAATGCATCGTGTTACAAAACAAATAAATATGCAGATATAACCTTTAATTAATTTTGCACCTCGCCCTTTGCGATTGAGTATAAAGACTGGCTCGGCATAATCTACGCCAGTACGTAAAAAAGGAAAACCTGACTCTAATCGTTCCACGGGTAAAGGATGATGGGCACAAATGTATGGAAAGTGGTACCCGCTCCAATAGCCATAACCAATATATATTTTAAAAGGCCTTTAGATGTAGGAAACTGTCTGCTATGGGGCCAGTTCTTATTCACGTTTTGAAAGCAGTAATTTCACTAAGTATTATAATGAAAGTATAACACAATCATCCATGTATACGAGTATGTATTATGAATACAATCTATTAATATAACTAAAAGAAGCATTGAAAAGGAAAGGATTATACCTATGATGAACTACCCAAGCTATTAGCCCTTTATTCGCTTTCATCATCATCATCATGATCATTTTAGCCATAGGACGTCCATTTGAACATAGGCCTCCCCCAATGATTTCCACAATGGCCTGTTGGTGGCGGCCTGCATCCAGCGCCTTCCCGCTACCTTTATGAGGTCGTCGGTCCATCTTGTGGGTGGACTTATTGGGTCTTGTGGGTTTATTCGCTTTAGCAACTCATAATAAAACCCGTAAGAAGTAATAAAACTTTAACCCCTTTATTAATAAAAGTTACACCCTAGTTGAATTCTGGATTAAATTGTCATTTGGTATGGAAATGTCATTTTAATCCAAGGTTCTTCCTAGGTGTAACTTTTTATTAATAAGGGGGTAGTACTTCTTTAAATAAAAATATTTATTTCACAATTATCCCCATCAATAATTATAGAGTTAAGGAAGGATGCTGGAGCAGTAAACCCTTCCTGCCTCGCATAACCTAAGTACCATACGATGGACACGTATGATAGTTATTCTTCTTCTTCCTCGGTCCCTCACTGATGAGGATCGCGACCACAGATAGTGTTCCTCCACAGACTGCGGTCATAAGCTGTGTGGACCGCACGATGCAAACTCCCGCCCACCGTCTTCCGCACCGCGTCCGACCATCTCGTCGGTGCCCTGCCCTGAGCGCGTCCCCCTTCATACTGTATGATACTTAGGTTACACAAAAAGTATCTTTATCTTCGAACACAACCAGATCTGAGGCTGGTGGCCATAGTAAATGTTGTTCGTCTTGGTAAGACCTTTCAAATGACACTACAAACATAACTATTGGAGCCGGATACCATTCTGCAAAAAAGTATGTATATCTTCGTACACAACCAGATCTGAGGCTGGTGGTCATAGTAAAAGTTGTTCATCTTGGTAAGACCTTTCAAACGATACTAGACACATATCTATTGGAGCCGGGTACCATTTTGCCCATTGTCCTTTCCCATTATAGGTTTGAAAACATTGCCTTTCATACGAACGCACGTTACACACTGATGTACTACCATCCTGGCAAGATTTCTACCTGCTAGCGGCCACCAACTTTCACGGATAGTGCTCAACATGAGTTGAGGTCCCGCATGAAGTAACGTTTTATGTTGATATTCAAACAAAAGTATTGTAAATCGACTTTTGCTACACAACAACATCGGATGTTGTTTATCAAACTCAAAGTTGGTCGCATTACAAAGTCGCCCGCCAACACGAATTACTTTAGAACTGTCTAAAAATACATTTAAACCGATAACTTTATTAAATTCCTTGCATTTTTCTAAAGGCAATCCTTTGAGTAAGTTGTTATAAAGCGAGGGAAACGATTGCATCTGTGCGAATCGACACAACATTTGCTGCGACTCGCTCAACTCAGCGGCAGATAAGGAACCGGTTCGCCTCAGCTGTTTATTACGCGCGTTATAAATAAATCTAAGTAAGTAGGCCCCCGTACGTTTTAATCTATTGAAAGATGAGAATCTATCAAAATCGAATATGTTTTCTGAATTGATGCATAAAGTACTTACGCTTGTAGTTTTTGTTTCAGGTAAGTCTTTACTACAATATGTCATTGGTTGTTTGCTAGGTGACCACTCAGAACAATGCAAGTAACTGGGACCATGCCACCATAAATTATTATTTTTCAGTTCGACAGCGTTTAAACCCCTTGACACTAAGTCAGCTGGGTTATTTTGGCTTTCAACATGAAACCACAATGTGTCATTTGTTAGTTCATTAATTTCTGTGACTCGATTTTGGACAAATGTTATAAGTAAATGCTGTGACATACTTAACCAACCAATGACGATGGTCGAATCTGTCCAGAAATAAACAGAATCGAATGTTAAGTTTAGAGACTCGATAATATTTTTATATAAGCGTGCACCTATCAACGAACCACACAACTCCAATTTAGGAATGCTGATAGTTTTAAGCGGCGCTACTTTACTTTTTGCACATAGTAAATTCATTCGTGTAGTGTTATCATTCAGTATTAATCGTACATAAGCACAAGCGCCATAAGCTTCCTGTGACGCGTCTGAGAAAATATGTAATTCTAAACGTTTAGGATGAATACTCCTTATGAATCGCGGAATTTTTATTTCGTATAAGTATTTTTTAATTGAATCAACAAAATTTGTGAACTTAATTGAGACATCGTTTGGAACGGGATCGTCCCAATCGAGTTCACACAGCCACAACTTTTGTAAAAGTATTTTTGCTACGATCACAATCGGCGCAAGAAAGCCTAAAGGGTCATAAATTTGCGAGACTACTGATAACATATTGCGTTTAGTCAATGATGACGCATCAAACGAAGTAAGTTGTGTTGTGAAATGAAATTCATCATCCCTATTGTGCCAGCCTAAACCCAATGTTTTGGTTTGAGTGTGTTCGCCTATAGCTAAATTCTTTATTTTCGCAGCGGTTGTGTCATCACAATTTAACGTCCACTTGCGCAATAAATAACCGTATTGGCTCAAAATGTATGACGTTTTTTCGCAGATCTCAATCAAAGTTTTAGAATCGTCATGTGATGTGAGAAGGTCATCTACAAAGAAGTCTTCCCGTATGACACGCGAGATCACTGCATCGTCGCATTCGTGCGCAACCTGATGTAAACATCGTATACATAAGTACGGCGCCGATGCAGTACCATACGTTACAGTATTTAACTGATAAATGCCAATTGGATCTGACGATTTTTCTCGCCACAGTACTAGTAGCAGATTTCGTTGATCGGGTTGTATGAGTGTTTGTCGATACGCTTTTTCAATATCAGCACATGCAACCCATTGGTGTTGTCTAAAGCGCAACAAAATTGAAAACACCTCATTTTGAAGCTTAGGGCCAATATGCTGAATGTCGTTTAGTGACTTTTTCGAAGTTGTAGCACAGCTAGCATCGAAAACAACCCTTAGTTTGGTAGTCGTGCTGCTCTCACGAAATACCCCATGATGTGGGAGGAAATAATGTGGCCAAGTGTACGTATCTACTTTAGTCATATGACCTAAATTGCGATATTCCTTCATGAAATCTGAATACATGCGTTTATAATCAGGTGTACGATCTAATTTTCGTTCTAATGCAATAAATCGTTTATAAGCTGTCGTATAGGAGTCACCTAAAGAATCGGCTGAATCTTTCAGTGGAATACGTACTGAAAATCTGCCGTCTAATTCACGTTTAGTTGTATTTATAAATATTTCTTCGCATTCACGTTCGGAATTAGTAAGAGTGTGTTTTTTTGATAACTCTTCCAATTCCCAAAACTTCTTTAATTGTAAATCTATGCTGACATTTTGAATAAAGTTACATCGGACGGTATTATTTTTCGATTGCAATTTATTCGTATAAATAGGTCCTGAAATGACCCAACCTAATTTTGAATCTTGTAAATATAATCCCGATGCTAATCGTATTTTATTTTCGTTTAAAAGATCCCAAAACACATCCACTCCAATCAATAAATCAACTTCAGAGGGTATATTGTAAGTAGGATCTGCAAGTTGAATATTTTCGGGTATTTGTATTGATTCTACGTTAATATTCATTGTTGGCAAGAATGATGTTATATTACATGGCAAAACATAACACCGAATAAGCGTATAAAAATCGTTTAATTTTGATCGTATATTTAAATCGCATAATTTATTGGATTGTGTGACCGACTGTCCCACTCCAGAAATTTGAACAATGGACTGTATATAATTCGTGTAATTTATTCGTTTACAAAACGCTTCTGATACAAAACAATGCTGACTACCGCTATCTAAAAGCGCGCGGGCTGTGTGTCGCATATTGTTTTCGTCGATCACTTCAACTAGCGCGGTAGGTAACAAAACTTGTTTTGTTTGAGTAGTCAGCTGAGCGGTGTTTAAATTATCGTGACTATGCGAACCTAACGATGAATGCATTACGGTCGACTTTATTTGAGATGTGCTTGACTGAGAGTTAACATTGCCAATTGTATTTTCTTTTAATTCTTTATGTAACAAGCTATTGTGTTTACATTTACACTGTTGGCACGGCCCGAAATAACAGTTAGTTATAGAATGGCCACCGCGCAGACAATTATGGCAAAGTTTCTTTTCATTTACTAATTTGTACCTATCCTCGATTGATAAATTCAAAAACATACTACACATATATAAAGCATGATTTCCGCGACACATCTCACAACAACGGTTACGTTTGGTCGTTTTCCCGTTATTTGTAGCTACATAACTCTGAGTGTGTGTTTGTGCTACCTGCGGTTTCGAATCATGAAATTGTTTACTGTGATATTTATTGTAATGAGAATTAGGGGGCTTGTGAAAACTATGAGCACTATTTGCGTTACTACTGACGTTCACCATTTCTAACAAATCAGCTCTATTTCTCAGGAATGTTAACAAGTCGTTTAATATTAATTTACGTTTAATTTCTTGGCCTTGAAAACCAGAAATAAGTGTTCCCTTATAAGTTTCCCATTCGCGTTCGGTCGAAGAATCAAGTTTGCAGACAATTAAGTATATAATTAGTGTATCCCATGATTCTGTGGGCTCGCCCAACGATTTCAATGAACGTAAGTTTCGCAAAATAGAATCTATGAGTTTTCTAATGAGCAAAGGAGATTCCTTATTTATATTAGGTATCGAAAATAAGGCTTTGACATGGTTGTGCACCAAAAGTCGATCATTTTGAAATCTATTGTGTAACAATTCCCATGCGTGGGTATAATTTTCTGCTGTGAACTCTAAGTGCCTTTTCACACGTTCCGGTTGCTGGCTATCCGGCGCCGGGTACCCGGTGGTGAAGTGTATGGGCATGGTACGGAGCTTTCACATGTTCCGGCGTAAATTAATCCGGCAGGCGGTCGCCGGGTGCGCGCCGGATCCACCACTGTACGTCCGGTCGCCGGGCACCGGTTAGCCGGCGGCCGAACTGACAGTGGTGTATGGAACACGCAACTAGCTTTCACACGCGCCGGCCGGTCAGTCGTCCAGGTACAGTCTGCGAGAGTTGCAGTTTCTCATTTTTGTATCCTGACGTTGCAAAGAGTTCTTCAAACGGTTATGTAATTCATCAAAAGTAGTTGTACTTGAAAAACCTGTCTTCATGTGCTCGTAGATCTGGGAATAATGTATAGAATGCACCTAATGCTTCTCTTTTCATATTAATTGCATGAACCCAATAATTTCTTGATATTTCTTTCCGGCGCAGATATTTTCGTCTTCGATATTTTATTTTATTTATTTTTTTATGCATAACAAGGCAGGTATTTGATCAAAATTGCACCTGATGTTAAGTGGGATGCAGTCTAGGATATAAAAGCCACATTGCAATTATTTGTTCACGGTCCATCTTTGAAAGTATGAAATGAACGAGCCTGTACTCTTGTCGGCTCTCTAGTCGATCAACCGGAGCGTGTGAAAGCTCATTTGACGCCGGGTAGCCGGCGCCGGTTAGCCGGCAACCGGGACGTGTGAAAAGGCACTAATGCACTTATAACCTGTAAAGCACTACCGCTAAGTGATGACCGCAAGTAGTGAAATTTATGAATCGCATTTAAATCTGCCCGTCCGTGTATCATCGTTAAATACGAATTTTTGAATTCGAGCCAGTCATCATACGAACCACTAAAAGAGGGTAATTTGATGTCAGGTAATTTAATTTGTAACGATGCATTCTTGTCACTTGAAACTTGCGTATTTACCGAATTTTGGTTATTACTTTGGTCTTCTATAATTAATTTAGCGACAGAAACACTTCGAAAATATTGTTCTTCGAAGCTTTCGCGGTACTCAATATTTATTGAAAGCTCATTATCATCACAAAACTGTTCGATTTTATCTTGAATTTTGTAAAACTCATCAATAACTGATTCCAACTTCAAAATTCTTAAATTTAGTTCAACTGCTTGACATTTTGTAATAACCAAATTCTGAAATTTAAAAATATAGCTTTCAAAAGAAGTTACACGACCTTTCAGAATTCCTCTTTGTTTTTTGAGGTCTGAAACGGTTAATTTAAGTTCTCTAGAAGGCGAATGACTACCCTCTCTTGACTTTGGTACATTCAGCTTTGATCTATCGCTATCCTCGCTCATTTTGAGAAGAATTTAGGAAACAAAAGGTACTTACAATCGTATAGATCACCCCGACGCTCGTTGCAATAGGCAGACCCGGCACCCACCAACGCGACAACGTAGGTAGGTAGTTGTAACGGTTGAAATATCGACTGAAATCCGCAAATACGACACAATATTAGCACAAATCGATTAAAATAGGAAGGGAAAGGAGTGGTTTAACCTGACCGTTATTCCAGAGCTGCTTCTTTCACAGGGTTTCTCTCTTGACACGCAACAGGTATCGACTTCTGTGGTATCTTGAATCCCGTCAGCTGGTGCGATGGAACATGTCATCCGGCGCGAAGGAACATGTTTCGAGCTCAGACTTTCGAATATAATGTTGGAATAAGGGTCTCTTCAATGACTAATTATTATTGAAATTACGGTTTTAACGTTTATTTAAAGTGACAGGTTTACAGACTGTATGCAACGAGATCAAATTGTCGAGTGTTAGAAACGTTCGATTTAAGTTGACAGGAGGGCGGAGCGGCGCGAAGTTAGCTGCGATCTTCACTCTGGTTCCGCGCCTTTGACGTCATGAGTTGTTTTCTTGCGCCCATAGATGGCGCTAACAAATATTACTAACAGATCCGGTTCAAAATAATAAAGTCCTTTCGTTTTACGAGACAAATCGTAAAATGTTGCCAGTCAAGAAATAAAATGTTCCAGGTTTTATGGTTATTGGAGAGCAGGGAAATTAATATGTAGGAATTTAAAAGCAATTTGGGATTTAACGGCATATTAATATGCTAAGTAGATCCTCTAGTTTGACCCTTTAAGATTAGTGATATCTGTGAGCTGTATGCCGAGGGAGTAGTGACTAATATTCAAAATTTATGGAAAATGCGTGACACGGTAGTAAAAGCAAAGTTATAAATAAAGCAATAAAAAGTAAGGCAAAGCTATCACGAGTGGTGCAGCGAGAAAAAGTTCCGCGTTCGCTTCGGAACTTCAATTTTTGTGCGAATTTTCCTTTTTTAAACACCGGTTTGTAAAAAAAATTTGCAGACTGTAATCTTATTTTCGTATGTATTGCGAGTATTTATTATGTAACAAATTGACAGAGCCAATAGTTAATAGTGTCTTAAGAAATCTTTTATTTTACGAGTATATATTTTATTCTTGTGTGACGATAAAGTAACTTCGTGAACACATAAGTGGGCTTTATTTAGTAAATCTACTTTTTATCAAAATCGCGCAGACGAAGTCGCAGGCAAAACCTACACTGACTGTATCCTTTTCAAATGTCAAATTACTCACTCGATAATAAAATCCGGAGTAACTTTGAAGGGTCGATTAATTCCAAACATCGTGCCTACGCATCCCCGAAACAGAAGAGCTACTATGAAACTCTGCGTATTTTCGAGTCTACCTGTCACCGTCGCTCATGCTGGTATCTCGTTTTGCGTAAGAAGGATGGCAATATTCGAAAGTTCTGATAACGTTTTTCGGAGTTACCCCGCAGTTAATCCACCGCTTATCCACATACGAGATGCAAATTTATGTAAGTCGTTTGATGAGATGGGGCCCGCTTGTGGAAGAAGCCATAAGCTCATTTACTTAATGTTCTCGGCCCGTTAGGCCTGTATTTTTAACGCAAAGTAAAACCACCCATATTTTTATTGCGTTTTCATATTACAGCACATGTTTTTGTTATTAATGTAGGTAGGGTTATTATTCTTTGCCCGTGTATAACAATATCTAATCTAATCTAGTATCGTTACTCCATTTACATTACATTGTAGAAAATGTATTGTGGGTATAATGCTTTTACGAATATTGGGCTAAGAGCTTTCTATTATTACGTTCAAAGGTAATTCGTCACTAACCAGGTAATACGCATTATTATCGAGATCTATAGAATGATCTTGTTGAGTTATTGTCAAAAGTCAGCCGTAAAAAGTCAAAAGTTAGCATTATTAAAGCATTTAGTCATAAAAATAACGTCATTAACTATTTTTATGCAGCAAAAGGTCTATCTCATACTATTTAAAATACTTGTACAACATCCTTTCCAAAGTTTCGACGGATCGCGTAACTCCAAGTCCTAAACCGGCCTTTCAATTATGTATAGGAACACTTGCACTCAGCTAGAGGGAAAATAGCAACATTTTTCCAATTCACCCCTCTCTGGGGCGTAGACGTGAATATTATACGTATCGGAGGCATCCGGGAGTACGTCCTCTGGACATAATTCAAATTACGCAGTGACAGGGGGTCGCACTAACTCGGCTTGTTAAACATTAGGAGGAGGCATAATTGAATTAACGAATAAATAAATTTTGAGTTTGTGACGTGGCGTTTTTTTGTAATTACATTTAGTGCATGATTTTATGGTGATTATAGTCTGGTCACCGAGCACGTAGAATTTTGTCCAATGACCCCAAGTTACGCGCGAGCGATAAGGATGGGTAGCTTGGGGTCATTGGACAAAATTCAACGTGCTCGGAGACCGGGCTTTAGTCGATTGTAGCTCTCACCATATATGAGCTAGAGCTACGTGAAAAAAGATATTTCACGCCGATTGATTTTGCGCGTGATAAAGGTATTCCAACTCCGACAGAAGTAAAAGTTTTGCCAAGACTTTGAATGCAAAATACTCCAGAGGTATGTAATTTTATTAATATTCTTCTGTGCAGTATTCTGTTCTAAAATACATACAATAGGATCTTCAGTACTTAGGTACTATGAGTCGTCTGTTTTTCTTTTAGATTTTACCTTTCAATTCAACCACAAGACATTTTGCTTTGTTCTCTAGAATTTGAAATGAATAAGCTTGAAGAGTTTAAATCAACCCTTTTCAAAGCACTTACACCTCCTTTACTTTCCAGCTATGGCGAGGAATTTTCAAGTTCAATAAATAAATTGAATTCAATTATGACTGCTCCACACGTTCTGTTTAGTACCTCCTCGTTCAGTAATATTATCGGCTGGGAGTACCGATCCAACCCCAAATGAGATTTAGATTACAAATTCAATAATACAGCTCCGAATACAGCAATTCCCCGATTGATAAGACTGGAACAGATTGCCTCCGTGACCGGCCTGCCAACTATCGCTCGTGTTTTGATTGAGGGTGACACATTTGGTAATTAAGTGCAAATCTGTGCCCCTGTGGGCAGGGAAAAGGTAGTTATTGTATGGCAGGGGTGTGCAGCGCGTGATTGCAACTAGGCAATGTTTTTGATTATAAATCAGTGGTCAGAAATTGATTAGTAAACTTTCAGCCAACTGCTGTTGGAAGAACTAAAGTCGTCGCCTTTGTCAGACTGATCAGACTCTAATCATACGTCACAGCAGAAGTGTGATATGGCTCAAACAGTACCTTGTAAAGGGTGGAATTCATTTTTAGAGAATTATGTTGATTCAAGCATGAATGTCGTGACCAAAAACTACTGCACAAAGTGCTTTTAATTTTTCTGTCCCCTTTTGGAATCGAACCCTAAACATGAGGCTAGAGAGAGAAAGCTATTAAGCATTAAGTTGATACGTAATGAAGTAAGTAAAGGAAATAAATTTGGACAAATGTTGTCAAACGTTTCCCAAAAAATCCCAATCACATATTTAAGCAAGTACCTCCCCAGCCCCCAGTTTTCATCAGCACGAGTGGCTCACGGAGGGCGAATCCTTCAGCCTACCTTCGTTAACGGTCACGTCAATTATTCAAGCCTACCCTCCAAACGTACGTTTTTACAAAACACTGCATAATTCACGCTCCTCGTTATTCTGTGAACAGGTGGCATGTAGAATCATTCAATGTGCCTACGAATAGTTCACTTAAAACTGCTGCTAATTGCAACTGTTTAGCACCTCTCACTCTTAGTACAGCATTTAAACGAGCAAGATGATTACTTTTGAAGCACGATAATACAAATTGCTTTTTGTTCGAATCTTTTATGAATTCGTAAATGATTTGTGTGATTTCGCATGCGGTACGGAATTCTAATGCTTCAATATAAATAATTATTTAAGTTCTGTAAAACTAATGGACATGGCGCACAATTTTTGTTGAAGATGCCAATAAAAACTACAAAAAATTAGAATGAATACTGTATTTTTACTTTTTTGATATCTTTAAAAATGACTGAAATATTCAAGCTCAAAGTGCGCTCTTCCGCTTGCAGCGATTTTCCGCGCGGATTTTGAAAATGTGACGTAGTAACATGAAAAGCTGCATGTAAGATATTATCTGTGTACAATGGTTAGAATGGTTAGTAGGGGAGCCGAAGCGGGGATTTCGGGACTTACTAAAGAGTGGCAGACTAACATACAAGGAAATACTTTGTACCTGGTTGAGTACCTTTAAGTATGAATTTTTGATATAAAACGGCATTAGTTCTTATGCCTCTCACCCAAAAAATACCTCAATTAAGCCCAAATTTGAGACACGCAGTCAAACGTTGAGTGACGACGGAAACTAGCCTAGATGGAGGACATATGAGAACTTGTGCTTCTTCATTGATGAAAACTTATCATTTACCATACCTTATCATTTTGTATTTCATTTTCATGTCACTTATTTTTCGCTAACTGTTTAAACAAAACGTCGAATTTTTTTTAAATCTCAGGTCTTTTGAACGCACTTCTGAACGATGTCTGGTTTTAATTTCACCCTGTTTCTGCTGTAGACTACCTGCAGGGTAAACAGTTATAAAGCATGGGATTCTTTGGGTTCTCGCCTTCACTGCTTTTAACGCTACTACTACTAGGTCTCCCTATCCGTGAGAGGGCAACTACTTTTATTTTTGATTTTTTACACTTAAAACTTCATTGTACCTATTGTTCACGCAGAACTAATTAAAGAAATACATTATTTAGTTTAGAGAATTTATTGTACTTTAGACAATTATATTACATTGAAATTGGAGTTAACGTGCCGGCCGGCAAGCCGGTTCAGTGGCTGATATAGATGACCTACGCTGAACTGTCCCACCAAACTCAATGACAGGGGGGCACTACCATCGTTCAATTAGATGGTTTCCAACATGGCAAAATCGGAACCAGCGATCCGGTATTGACAGTGGGGCGCCACTGTCAATGTCATGGATAGGACACAGTATTTTGGAACTATAGGCGAGAGGGGGATACAGTGAATGGAAGAGTGAACGCGCGCACAGACCGAATGAGATCGACCGATAGTGATGTGTAGCTGTCTGTCATAGACACCTATCATTTAATGAAAAGATGAACTAAAATTTTTCATCGCGACTAAAATATGCTTTGGCGCGTAGCCGCACCAATGCAGCGTGACAACTGCAGTTCGGACTTCATTATGCGTCCACTACACATACAATAAAATTCGAACTATCGCATATTTTTTCTTTCTAATTCTAATTCAGTAAAAAATGTTTTTGAGACCTTCATTCAAAATTCAAAAGTTATTATCATATGACAGAACTTATGACCAGACTATGTACATTGAACAAAATATTTTTCTTTTTATCATCAAGCTTAGCAACCTAATGTTACTATGACACCCGAGTTAATCCACATTCAGCACCATAGCCTCCCCTTCTACAAGCCCCTCTAAAAATGTCAAAATGTCACTTAACCCTTTTAGCACCAGTTTTCTTTTGTTTTTGAGAAGATGTAGGTATCCAAATTTTTATTTCAGTTAAATTATAGTCCAGTCGTTTGGTACAAATTAACGTGGTTACCTGGAGAGTGTTCTGGGAGTTTTGAAAATTGGTGTTTAAATAGATTTCGCTATGCTCTCTGTTAGCCTGTTAGTTAAGTGTGATTGCCGCGCTCGTTGAGAAATTGGAAAAATGCTGCATTAGAGAAAGTTTTGATAATTTTACATTCTTTCCTATTTCGTCGTTACAGCCAAATGACGTCCACTGCTGGACAAAGACGAGAGGCCTTTGGGTTTACCATAGGTTTTTTACAATGAACAGTCCTGTGCTGCCCGCGTGCCCGCATTCAGGTTCTTCCCGCGACCTTTACCAGATCGTCGGTCCACCTAGTAGGAGGCCTACCCACGCTACGTCTTCCAGCCCGTGGTCGCCACTCAAGAAATTTTCTGCCCCAATGGCCATCGTATCTACGAGCTATGTGTCCCGCCCACTGCCACTTCATTTTAGCAATTCTGCGTCCTGCGGATCTCCTCATTTCTGATTTGATCACGCAGGGAAACCCCGAGCATAGCCCGCTCCATCGCCCTTTGGGTGACCTTGAGCCTTCTTATGAGGCCCATAGTAAGCGACCACGTTTCAGATCCTTAAACTTTCCTATTTATTTCACGACTAGCTTATGTCTGTGGCCTCACCCGCGTGAAATTCAGTGTCACAGATCGGCATAAATTATAGCCTATATGGTAATCTGGGTTACAAACAATAATATTGTACAGTTTCAACAAAATCCGTTGAGTACTTTTTGCGTGAAAGAGTAACAAACCTAAGACACAAGAATCTTCCTAGTTCAGGTATCAATCCACCAACGTCCAACATTCTTACTTTTTATTTTTCCTGATTATTTGTTATTATAAATATCATAATATTATCTGTTATGTTGGTGAGAAATAAACATGACTTTACTTTAAACATCCAGACATCCAAACTTTCGCATCCGCGACTTCGTACGCGTGGACCTCGTCTTTACTCCATTAGGGGTGGAGTTTCGTATAATCCGCTCTTAGCATCTATAGCGCATACATAAATGTAAAAATGGCTTAATAGTGCACAAAATTGGCAATAGGTGGCATAATAATGGTTACTTTTGGGTTTGAAATGTGATTGAACGATGACAACTAACAACAGTTGTCAGTTGGGTAAAATTTTATTTTATTTGGAAAAAGACAAAAAGTGGTAAATGGGTTAACGTGCGGGGGCTGAAAAATCATGTTGTGACGTCACGCGCGAATATTGGAAATTTTTGAAAATTTAAAAAGGTGCGTAAACTTCTCGAGGCTCTATCTTCGGTAATACTGGATGGATTGAGGTGAAATAAAGACTAGTGTAATGTATGTGATCTAAACTTTAAATTAAATCATAATTTAACTTAATATTACAACGTATGCGTGTTGTCCATTATAGTTTTCTTCTTTTGCAGGTAATTTATTTGCGTACTTTACATTTATTTGGTAAGCTACACCTATTATGTAGATTTGTAATGTTTATTGTTACACACACGACTCAATACGCTATGACGGTCATGATCATTTATTTTGTGCTTTGATACTGCATGTTGTAATAAAAACTACCTACTTCATATTATCTCCGTAAACAAAAATACAAAGAAATCTTGCAAACTCTTTGCACTGTAACTGAAGACAGTTAGGTCAATGGGTCGGCCCTTCAGCTCAAGATCTCGATTCTCGAAATCTCGAGGAAGGCTGACGTTGCGGCCGAGGCAATCCGTCGAGGGTTTTATTAATCGGACCCTCTGTCCGTCGAGTCCTTAATGATATGGACCACTGTGTCATGTGTGAGTGTGACAAATCGCTATATGGACAAATGCGACTTGCGCATTCCAACCATTGTGTTTTCCGATTGTGAGGCAACGGCATTTATAAAAAGGACAGACCTAGTACGTCACTTTTTTAGCATTTATGAAAAAGTACCTACGTCACGAGTAGGTCACTTTCGGAGAAAACGCACAAAAGAATGTAATTGTTCTTAGATCGAACTCTTGAATCGCGAGAATTCTACGAAGATCGTTTTGAAAGAAAGGAAAGAAGAAATAAACATTTAAAACATGACCTTTCCACTTCCACTTTTATCACGAATGTTATAGCATTTCTACTAAATTTACAAAGAATCTTAATTAGATTAGTGTTATTCATTCTTTCATTACCATAAGTAGACGTTGAAACATCTAATTTTCTCATCATAGAGCTTTAACACAATACAGAGCCTTGGATTGCGTCCATAAAAATAACATCTAATTACGATTAGAAGCCTAAGCTCTTTCACACTCGTAAACGTTCGCTTCGCACACAACTCCCAATGGAAAGATTATTCAGGCATCAAAACAATGGCTTGCTAAGGCCCGGATTCCACCAAGGCGGGGCGGTGCGGAGCAGATAAATGTTTTTAATAACCAACCAGAGTCCATTATTTATACATCTCCACTGCGCTTCTCCGTCTTGGTAGAAATGGATCGACCGGAGAAGTGTTGTTTTTCTATAGAATTTGACAGAGGCGGCGGCGCGGTGCGGAGAAGAGCGGTGCAGTGTTTCATAGATAGCAATAGACTGACAGCTGACAGCTACGCACAGCTCACACATCTCCTCTCGCCTCCGCACCGCTCCGCTCTTCTCCGCTCCGCTTTGGTGGAAATAGCCTGCCGGCTTCGCCGCACATCTCTCGTCTCCGCACCGCTCCACCTTGGTGGAAATCGGGTCTAAGATACGGACGTCAAAATGGGAGTAGGTTTTAGCATTTTTTCTAGACAAAGCTATTATCTTAGGCCGCCTTGAGCCGCTAAGCCGCCGGACGACGCGGTGGCCCCGCAGAATGCCGCTATTAAGTTTTAAGCCACAGTTAGGATGTTAACGACTGTGACCGACCTGGGAAGCTGTTTCAAATATCCAGGTTAAAACCTCTACTAAAAATATCTGTAAAATCTAGGTCTCTTACTTTTTACAAAGCGTCCTTTATTTTAAATTTTTGATCACAGTATTTTTTTAGCACTCTTAGTTTTGCTCTCTCTTCAGGCTGAACGGTTCAGCATTCATATAGTCATATTTTAAATAACAGGCTTTAATTGAATCTTTCGGGCTGTGATGGTGTCAGCAAGCCATAACATGTGTTTAAGCTTGATTTTAGCTAGTTGTCCTCTCATCCGCCAACATTGAAACCCCACCTCAATACCACAGACTTTTAAATCATAGTCCGGTGAATCCGCTGCACAAGAGCTGCGGTTACTTGATCCAGTTTGTCACTAAATTACCCCCCACGGTCGCTTTGCGAAATTACAAGATCGCTGCCATTTTGTCCACCGCGCCAGCCTGACTTTTATGTCCGAGTAATCTGTAATTTCACTGTCTTATGCCGGCGTTTTTGCGAGAAAACTCCGAGTCACTCCTAAATTGATTGATTGTGTTAGAGATTGGATGTGATTCCTCCAATTGCTCTCATTTTTCACGACTAGTTTTCTGAGAAAAACCTGATACCAAATACCTATTGAGAGTTGAAAGTAAATTCGGAGCTTTTTGCAATCTTGAAGAAGTTTTGCGGTGGTAAGCTGAGTAATTTTGTTCATTAAATAACATTGTAGATGGCCGGGAAGTTGGAACCAAAGTTGCATGCAAATAGCTTTACCTACTTTTGAAATATTTCGTGTTGGATAGAGTCGGTATTCATTTAGTTTTATTTTGAGGTAAGTTTACAATTTAGTCACCACTATTTTACATGAACATTTTTTATGTAATACCTTTATTGTTTTCCTTATCCTTATTATCAATTACATCAAAATCTGCGGAAAACAATCTAAAAGTGCTAAAGTATTGCCAATTCAACCTGTGTTTTATTCTCTTGAACGTAGAATTCATTTTTATTGTTTCCCGGCTTTATTACATTACGAGTACCTGTGCTACCTGTGATCCCGGACCTTCGGACAATACCATTGGGATGTAACAATGTTATTGGGTTCCCTGAAATATGGAGATTGCTCTATTTTCTGGATAGGTTTACCCTTTTCCAGTGTAATGGGCGGCAGTGCTGACGTCAATCTCTTAGTGTTGTTTTATTCTATCATTCCCAGGGCATCGCTTGGCTAGAATTTCTAGATGATATTATACTAGGTTCTGCCGTGGCATCGCCTGCGCGGTTTCGGGTTTGTTCAGCGCACAAAAATATTTGTGTAGTATTTCAAATTCAAATTCTTTATTTGCAATAAATAGGGTTTACAAAAAGGTGTTACAATGAGATAAATGTTGCATTCAACCTATTTAACAATGATAACACAGTATGCAAATTTTCGTCTTAAAAGGACTTTTTATAAATTACAATTTTACGATTAGACTATTGATTCCATTATTTTGAAATATTATTTCTGAATGGTTTCTTGTACAAACTTTCTTCTCCATTTTAGATACCCCTCTTATTTTTTGCAACAATAGTTTTCCTTATTATGTGACGTTTAATGCATTGGCCTATGTACAAGAAAATTCAATAAAGAAACAAAATAAATTCGTCTACATAAGATTTGGGCGACATTGTAAACAGAATACGTGTTGTACACACAAATCTCTGTTTCGATTGAAGGGATGAGCTTACGAAGTCATAAATCTCAGAGGCAAGGCCCAAAACTTGATAGAATCGCAAATGAAATTGTTTGCTGGGAATTTCCAAGGCCATTTAATTTGGGAAGTGCGAATATGTGCGGTTTCAACAGAATACCAAAGTTGGTTGCAATAATCTAGGCGTATGATAGGTATAGATCGTTTCATCCAAGAAGACGCGCCCCACCAATTTTGGTCGAGGGAAGCGCGAGGTACGGGGAGTTTGATCACAATTCGAGTGTCATTATTGTAGTGTGCGTGTGCACTCATGGATAATTTAGCGTGTACCGACAACACTCAAACATTAGCGGAAGAATAGTGGGGCGCGTCTTCGTGGATGAAATGATCTATAAGTACGCCTAGTTCCTACATTCTAGAATCGATTCGTTTTGTCTTGGCAGAACAATTCGGTATTTGACTGCAATAGGATGGTACAACTACCCTGTAAATGCCTTTTCACTCTATCATATCATTCTATCTATGGAAAGTGTATCTATAAAAGGAAATTTTAGATTTCGTGTGAAGTAACGAATCGACTCTGAATTTAGAAACGGGACAGTAATTTTTGAATGTACTTTCCTCGAAGTTCAGTTGGTCTGTTAATACACGTGTCTCTACAACTTTTTTAACCTGCAGCATCTAGTTTGAACTATCTACGAATAACCGAGTTCCCTTTTAAATGCCCTACATAGAGCCGACTGAATTAGAATACTAAATTGGCTTGGAAGAAGTGTAAACGTCCCTGGCACTGCCACCGGGCTGGCTGATCCGAAATGGATACACTTTTCCGGATGGAAATAGCTTTTTAGTGCCAAGTCACAGGACGAAAGTGTGGACATTTATTTTTTCTTTTCACGATATGCCTTTTGAGTGGGAAAATTGCGATCCGTTTAATGTATAAAGGATGTTGATGCGAGTACGCGATCTTCGTATGCCATACCTATTTACAGACACTACATTACATAGGTAATTAATTTAACATCACTTTGGCCCCAATAAAACACCAATGAAAATATGCACTCGAAACAAATTGAGCATTAAAAATATAACTAAATAATGTAATACATATAATATGTTTAAGTTGAAAAAGAAAAGTCATTTCAGCAAATATTAAAAGCTGCTCATATTTATTGCTTCCCAAATACTCACAATGAAGCTGTTTATGCAAAAGCCTGTCTGACACGGTAGCCACTGAACACCTAAGTTTTCTCCCTATACCTTTACAATAAGGTCCAAATTGGGCAAACTTCGTAGCGCGAGACCACGTGCTATTAGGCCGGCGGCCAAAATGTCTCCATCGAATACTTTGCACTAACGCGAGTGTCTCGTGCGCATACGTTCGCGCGTGTTTATGTTTTAAAGCCGCATTCCGCGCGGAATGGGATTGGACTGGAGATTGGATTGTCTGACTTTGAGCGGGGAATGTGCAGTTCACCTAAAAAAGAGGAAGACCTCTTTTTATGCCGTATAAGCACATTTTCAGTCTCTAATGGTTTTAAAAAAATAATGCCTTCTGTCTCGGCTTCAACCGCTTGTTAAATAGGATCCCAAAAAACTAAGTTTTTGTTAAGATTCAAAAGTCTCAACACCGGTTTATTCAATCTGTAGTCGGAAAAGCACTGGTTTGTCTAAAAACCTGAATCAATTTTGTACATTTTAATAGATTATACCTTAAATAGAAAAGGATAGAGGCTACCAGTATGTCGCAAAAATACTTGGTTTAAATGAATGTTTCTGATGCGTTTTTGATCGCGAGACGAGAAAAGAAGGACAGAAACGCGGACGAAGCCGCAAGCCGAAGTTTGTATAAAATACTTCAACCCTTAAAGGAAAACCCTTAAACGCTTAAATAAGGTGAACGCGTTTTAAATACGACACGGTTCAGCCATTTATAATGGAAGTTTTAAAAGTAAACAATGAGCAAACTCGGTGGACATGCGATAAATTACGGAGTTTTGCTGGAAGATGGATGCTGAGTTAAGGAACTTGGTCGCTGGCTCCAAGTTGCTGTGGCAGTGGTTCCTAAACTTTTGGTTGAACGCCCCATTCCTCCTTCAAATCTAGAACTAGCGATGTCACTTAAAACCCTGATAGGTCTTTATAAAAATAGCATCATAACCAAAGGCGAAACAAAAGGCAAAAAGAACCTACAGCTTACCTGAATCATCTGTTTCCATTAAAAAATAGAATATTACCTGTAAGTGCCCTGTGATACGGATTTGGGCACAATTTATGTCATTGTATGCAGTTCAGGTAAAAAACAATATGCATTGTTATTGCATAACTTAAATACATAACATTTGCCACCACTCAAACAACCGGACCTCCGGTTCAGGACTATCTTCAAACGGCTTTTCATTTATCTAAGTTATTATAAGCCTCAACGAAGAGGACACCATTTGGGCTCTTCCAAACTTTGAGAACCACCGCTCTAAGTTACAATCCTTATCTTAGCTTCATGTGGTGAAAAGACTCCTGCTAAGAGTTTTAATTGGAGGATTTTGCAAAAGATTTAACTTTCTCCGATTTGAGATTAGAAAATTCCCAAGAAAAGTACAGAACTACCGACGCGCCCGAAAGCAAATGTACTTAAAGCAAAACGTAAGAAGTAAATTAATTGACCTTAATTTTTATTTTTACGACACTTAAGAGCATTTTAAAGACTACTATGATGTTATATCATAATAAATTCGTTTATGAGTTTTTAATACTTTCATCATTTGAATATTAATACGCTTTTTATTACCCCGCTCTTTTACAACCGCAAATTAATTATTTTTACTATGGAATTCGTGTAAAATAAAATAACATATTTTATTAAAAGATAAATAAAAATAACTCCTATAACTGTCGGTGCATTGCACCCTTTACAAAGCAACCCAACCCAACTGGGTCAAGTACTGCGTAGGTAGGTAGTACGAGTACGAATAGATTCGCCACTGTCGTCGTTATTAAGCCAATTTGCATTCTAAAACACTTCAAAAGCGAGCTTACCCAGATTAAACAAATGTATTTACCTAAGTTTTTAGAGTCTATTATAAAAACGACAATTATGTTTTTGAAAGTCCTGTTTCTATTTTTTACCGTACTGACGTAATAAACGCGAATCTATGCAAGAGATTGGATGTTATCCTTACTGGATGTTGCCTTTGGTTTTTGAACTTCTGTAGAGGTTCAAAAACCAAATAGTAGAGGGTTTATATCATTTCTAATTAACTGAAATAAAACGTAACTAATTTGTATTTAAAAAAGTAATTGCCGTGTATCTCTATAAAGTTGGAGATACCAATTTAATTCTGACTCCAACGCCGGTTTTACGGCCGGTAAACGGCGGATTACAATCGTAAAGTCGACGAAAAAAGACAAATGCACTCCGTTCGCGTATTGTTATTCAAGCCGCGTAGGTCCCCCGATATATTCACGAAGGGTCTATTACGGTTGCTGTAAGCGGAGTGACACTCACGTTGAAGTGAGCAATTTTGACCCTGTCCTGGGCCTCGAGACCGTCTTAAGTGCGGGTTTTGTTGTTCTTTGTCCGGTATTTAGAACGAGATTTTGGGCCCAAATTTTCTTGCTTAAGTTAAGCACTTACATGAACACTGTAATAACGCGACTTTGGCGTGCTCATTGGCAAGTGAATTTCAGTAGTTTGAACATAGTTTGAGGTTTGGTTTTAATTGCTAATCTCGGTAAATAGCTTTATGGTATTCTAACTTACTTATTACATACACGATGCCTGTTGGCCGTCAGAGGCAAAAGTGTGCTAAGTAGGGGAAAAAATCGACGAGTTTTGATAAAAGTAGTTATAAGGTAGGTAAATTACAGGTAAATATTGAAGCATTTCGCGCAGATGTAACTTCATCATGCGCTTCAACTACGTTTCGTCACAAAATAAGTCCCTATCAGATAAAACTCTTCATCATATAAGTGGAAACTACGTTTCGCTGCCAAATGTTCAGCGCACGGCTGAACAAATAAAAGTTTGTCGGATCGCGGACTTTTCAAAGTCAACAAACTTGCAGCAATTTGTTACTTGTATTCCTCGCGGGATGAGTTTTGTGAAGTTTTGCAAGATCGATGGGATGGGAAGGATTTTTCCGAATGATTATTATTAAACGCTGCTATTGCTACAAGTAAAGGTAGTAAGAAGGCGCTGGATGTAGACCGCTACCAAACGGGCGATGTGGAAATCATTGTTGAAGGCTTCTGTTCAGTAACTATTTGCTCGTGACATCATCCTAGCATTTTAACTTACTTTACATCGAAATCAGTCCAGTCGTTTTTGCGTGGTAGAGTAATTACCATCCTTCCATTTCTCCTTTATTTATTCATGTTTAAACCTTGATTTCGAAGCTTGATAACCTATGTAGTTAAAACCTATTAAACGTATTCCTTTTAATACCGTTACGCAACGATAAAAATGTCTTGCAAACAACTCTATATCAGTAGCAAATCCACGAATGGAACATCTATAGACAACGGCACGTCAAGCTTGACACTGGTATCTTATGTAGTTGCATTAAGGGTGATTTTACAACGAACATGTGTATTCTGACTTGCTGTTGACTGTACAAACGCGCAGATCGCCGATACCCTCATTATGCTAACAGCAAAGGGAATGTATGAAATATGGCTTTAAGGGAGTCGAGTCTGGGAGGCTATGATAACATGCTACACACGGCCTGTACGTGCAGACAGCGAGTTTGACTCATTTTACCGTCGGAACACTAAATCGCTCGTCCTTATTCCCTTGGGTTAAGGCCCGATGCGTAATACTATTCCTGATTCAGACAGCGCGGTGTGACTCATCCCTTTACCGGCAGGACACGTGAATCTCTATCCTCATCCTTATTCCCTTAGGTTAAAGTCCACTGTTTGATGTCTGGTTCATAAACTAACTTACAACTAACAGTGCACCACAACACGGTAGTTACTTGAAAGTTTACCTCAGGTGCAGTAGCACAGACAGCTTAAGTACTTGGCTCACTACATGATAACTTGGAATTCAGTTTAAATCTATTAAGTAAGGAGTGAACTAGTAGGTAGAGAATCTGCATCCAACAAATGATGCTGTTTTATTCTTTGACTTTGCTTATTTGGCTCAGTTTTGATCGAAACGTTTTAGAACATTTAACATTCATTCTGCAAACTACCTTTAGGTTTGTCATAAAAAAACGAAAAAGTGTATTAAATTAACTTTATGGTTACGTAAAATAAGTATGAAATTAGCGTAATGGTGGTAATAATAAGAACTTTATTACTGTTTATTTATGGTAAGAGAGCGTTTAGCCTTTTGATTCATAAACAACACGCTGATCTTGCCTTATAGAGAAACTCCCGGAAAAACACTAGTGTCAAACGGCTCTAAATACACAACACTAATTTTAAAAAGATCTTCATTCTATACATCTGTATGTGTTGTCTATGAAGGACGTCCCGTTGCGATTACAGGAGCCGAGTGGAGTTGATAAAAGCATTAAAATCTGCGCAAGGAGCAACTCGCGGCCACCTAGGCCCAGCAATTAGTGGGTAATTATTTCCCGCAATAACTGGTTTTGCTGCTCTTAAAGCCTAGTAAAGATAGTGTTATTTGGATTTAATTTCGCTGGGAAAGGTACTTGTAGTTTAGCGGTAAACTACAGGACCATGTTTTGGTTGTAAGTGACATTTATCCGCATGTCTTTTACGCCCGTTTTCACAAACGATGCTTGCTTATGTGAAGCAGAAAATCGTTGAATAAAGCTTTGTGATTGGTTCGTCTGTCACCCTGTTCTTCCACGCGCACTGTGAGACCTCATAGTAATGTTTGTGAATACGGGCGTAAGTATTCTATAAGCGTAGTCATGCGTGATTTATCTAGGCTACTTTTGAATTTTTGAAGGAGACCGTGACATTAGAAAATGCGTACATACTTAATTCCCTTTAAAATCAATTACAGTATAAATTGCATACACTCATAGTCGTAGGTTGCGGCTCCTGTGAAATTTTTTTGTAATGCTTAAGGAATCTTAGGTACTAAAATATTATATTCCTAACATAAAACTGGAGAACCGTCTGTTAGCACCACAACTAATCACTCCAATAATTAAGATGGCCTACGAACGAAACGTCGTAACTGCATATTATGTTGTAAACCATTTCCTTATAACAGAAAATTGCAGCGGTGCAGTTTTAACTGCGGGCTATTTGTATCTAGCAGGGATTATCGTAATAGATAGAAAATTACTTACAAGGACGTAATATTTCATCGGAAGAAACGGGAGAGGCAGACAGCACACTGCGCTGGATTGTTTACAGCTGTTTTAGGTTGTCGCGAAAACTTTAGCAAAGAGTATAACGCATTGTGACTTTTTTATGTTTATACACATTTCTATACTATGTTAGAACTTTGTATTTTGGTTATTTTCTGCAATTACTTACGTAGAATGCAATAGCTACCTTTGGGATACCTACCATTCATGACAAAAAGAGCATAGCAGAAAAGCTTAATAAAGGATTTTGCAAAGACCAATAAAAGAAAAGAATTGATCAAGGCCATCGGTACTAGAACAATTAGAAAGTAGAGACTAAGAAGTAACAGTAGTAATAAAAAATAATAAAATAAAAAGACCATAACTCACCACTCCAATAAATATGATGTATTCCAAAGATGGGCTTAGTTAGGGTGAAGTCACTAATGACAGTATTCTGGCAACATTGATTAATCGCCGATGATAAGGGGTAGCCCGGACAAATGGCTGTTTTTTCATTACCATTACAGCGAGGGCCCGGGTTCGAGGCCCATCTGGGCCGCAGATGCCACTCTAATTGCGTGATCGTGATGAATTAAAATAGGTGATTAGTAGAGGAGGATTTGTGAACATTCGGTAATGGATTAAAATATACCCTTGTATAATTAATTTTGGGTCTATTGCAGCCATTTTAATCCTTTTATTCTATGCAAAAACAGGCTCAGTGTTGAATGTTGAATCCAAAGAAAGTAATGAAAAAAAACTTCAAAGCTTTCATTCCGTTATGTGAAAACGCTGGATTCGTGAACCCAATTCGGCCTTTACCTAGAACAGACGTGCGTGCCAAAAGGGTACAAAAATGAACTCCCAAAAATACAGTTACATTTTTACTTAACCACTGCCCTTCCAGGCTGCTTTGATTACAAAATCCGCCCTAAATCTGCCGCCCGCCCTGACAATATAATATTACCAATTTCGCACCACGGTTCTCCCTGCCGGGGAAAAGAATGTCAACCTGTTACTCATTTTCATATTTTAAGTGTCTTCATTTTTTCTCAAGTGAAAAGTTTTATAAAATATTTCAAAATGAAGATTATTTATTTCTTCAACTTATCAAATATTTACCGGTCATGGATTCGCTGAATATAATTTTGTATCGAGTTAATATTTGCTTGTGTTAGGAAATTCCACTCAGCCGTAATAAAACAGTTCATAGGATCCAGTGAAGTTTAATTTGTTAGATACTAAACATTTAGTAAAATTACAAACGTAACAAACAATAGCTACTAAAGACTGAAAGTAAAGTATTCTTTTTTTTTTGGGTTTTTATTTGCTTTACAGTAGTGCGCTAAATGAGCATCCTGCAAGGTCCTCTACATTTGTATCTAAAGTTAATGAACACATCGAACACAAAATAATAAAATAAACCAATAATTTAATAAAATAAAACAATGACCTTTACTTTTTAATCAGTGTAATAAGCGTAGCTTAACCGCGTTAAACCGAGGAAATATTGGCAGGCTGGCGATGATAAAATAGCCTTTTTACTGAGCGGGCGCCCTTCAGCAACTTTGATTATGAAAGCTGCCGTGTAATTCTGGGCGGCGCCCGCCCTGGATATAATAAACTCGACAATTTCGCTTCTTGTCCTGCCGCGCTTTCGCGTATATTGCGCGCGGAAGCGGAAGACGCAAGAGCTTTTGACTTTTACGCGAACTAAAAAATTATTTGATGACTTTTCGTGAACTTATTTGGCTTAATTTTGAATTTTTGTCAAATCTTTTGAAATAGGTGAGGAGCTGAGACATTAAATATTATTAAGTACTTCGAGACTCTCCTTTTAGTACATTTTGCCTTAATTTCATCTCTACATCCGAGGGATAGTCCCCTAAAAACCTGTCCCCTGGCCAGCACCGTGCCCGTCGCCTTACGGAGCTAACGGAGCCTCCCAAATTAACCTTCTCCGTTAATTAAGAATTGGCCGCACTAAGTTCCAGTTTAAACCGTGAGGCCCGCGCTGAATGGGATCTGTTATTATGCAAATTCCATTCTAACTTACGTACTTTAATAAAACAAACTAATTTTTGGTCTGCATTGTACCCCAGTTTGTAGCGAGGTACCTACAAACTTCGCAAATTACTTTTGTTTCGCTGTTAGATCGTTATAGAATTGGGGGGTTTAAAAAATCGTGCCATAAAGCGTCCTGGCACCTTTTAATTTAAACTTGTGTAATAAATCTCTGTAAACATTTACATATTCCTAAAAAAGTAAATAATGGAATCAAAAACAATAGATAAGGGAAATCCAACGCAATCCAAAACCAAATAGCTTTATTGAAAACAATAGTCGCAACTCACCGTCAACAAAACAGGCTGTATTGATGACTGCATTCATTAGTTTCGACCAGCTACTGTTGACAAAAATACACGTAGGGTCAGTGCACAAAAAATGTTTCTGAAATCTTTTTTTGCCAAACTGATGTACCTATCTGTCGATTGTCTTTCAACAAAGAATAACATAGCGTCAATTGAAGACCAGTGCCGGATCATACATAGTATTGATGATCAATCGATAAAATATCGATTTTTATTGACGCAAACGATTGAGTATCACTGGCGTGGTGGCGTTTTAACGATTTGATTAATGCAGACCTGTCGCCACTTTGGCAGTAGATTTTTATTGATATCTTTGTTATCGTTGTTTCGTCTGTCAAGCTTTTAGTGATAAACTATTCTTTTCGAAATCTTCTTGTCGACTAACCCCAGGGAACTGGACTTCTACAGACAAGTCTTAAACAAAGTTTTGTGTGATGTCTTTAGGCCAAGGCAAACGAGAGACTCGAGAGGCCTGGGACTGGCCTGTTTCTGTTGGCTGGAACATGTTTCAAAACTAAGTTTAGTCAAATGTTTGTCGCCAGAGACCTGACTCAGAACTAGCAGAAGGCAAGCAACCAAGAATATTTAGCTACTTTTCAAAAGTCCATAAACGATATGTAAGGAAAGGACCTTTTTAAGGCGAGAGTAAATAGGCTTTTACAGGGTAGATATTATTTACTATCCTAGACTGCATCTCACCTGACAAGGTGCGATTGCGGTCACATGTTATGCATTAAAAAAAATTAACTTTTTAAAAAAATAAAACCGACTTCAAATGCGTGAACACAAAAAAAAACTGAAAATTAAAAATATTGCGTATAAAAAAGTTCAACCCCAATTTTCCACCCTTGGGGGTGAAATATTTTCTTCAAATTCGCATGAAACCACCCTTTTGATAATACCTATTCAACAAAAAAATAATCGTTCAAATTGATTTATAATCGGCGGAGATATTGCGTATAAAAAAGTTCATCCCCAATTTTTCACCCTTGGGGGTTGTTTTTTCTATTATTAAATTTAAATGGGACCACCCTTGAGGTATTACCTATACGCCGAAAAAAGATTTGTTCAAATCGGTTCATAATTGGCGGAGTTATCGCGTAACAAACATAGAAAAAAAAAAAAAACATACGGGTCGAATTGAGAACCTCCTCCTTTTTTGAAGTCGGTTGAAAAGTAAAATAAAAACATGTTTTTCATGCATCGCAACAAAAGTGTTACCTGACATTTCGATGGCTCCTACGTATAAGGGCGAAACTGCCGCTTACGCCTTTTTCCAATTATTTAAGCAATGATTTCACTTTGCTCTAATCTATAACATCAGTAAGAAAAAAAAATTTTTTTTCCATTAGATACAAAATAAAATTTTAGGCAAATAGGCGTATGTGCAAAACTACGCCACGTATAAAGCCCAATCATACGATTCGTCAATCTATACGAGTAGTTGCTTACATAAACATATATTTTTTATAATCCAAATCTTAAATAAAGCCATGAAAATATTTAGCAAATTGTTTTATTTATAAATTATGACACATTATATAGTTATTTAATTTTTAGCGTTAAGAGTCGCATCTCAAACTAATTTGAAAATTATAAATAACTTGAAAAAATCAAACTACCTAAGGCATCGTGGGTTCAATTCCCGCCTTAGGCAATTCGATTTTTTCAAGTTATTTATATTTTTTAAAAATATGACACATTATGTTAAAAGACCTAACTAATCTCGAGCACAGTATATGGGCGTATTTGCGTTAAAACGTAAAACGGTACATTAAACGACTTTTTCTAACTGATTTATTATTGATATAGCACATGATAACAATTAAAATAATTACATGCATAAATAAAGAGAGTAATCGCTTAAAATATTATATTTACGTTGTCATTTAAGTCTCTTTACGTTGAACGATATACATGAAATTATAGAAATATGCCGACGTAAAAGGGCAATGCGTAAAATCTCAAAATATATAAGAAAAATATAAAAATTGATAACAGCAGTAGCAAAAGCATTACATGTTAAGGCTAAATGTGAAATTTCATTAAATTCGTTTTAGTAGGTCAGAAGATATGACCCAAAAATATGGTTCTGGCCACTAAAATGGCTCTCCTGTAAAATTTACTTTTTTCACTTACGCCAGTATACGTAGGAGCCATCGATTTTACTTTTTATGAATAGGTAAAAAGGGCTATTCACAAAGTTATGCGAATTTCATTTCACGACACCATTTCGAAACTAGAACACGGCGAAAAATTCATAAAACACACAAGAGCTGTACCGTCCAGCGCAAATTAAAATTTACACACCTTACACGAAGTCATGAATTTTGGACAGCTCAGTGCGGAATTTATTGCTGGATTGCGGGATTAATACCTTTCCAGCGGCTGGCTTTTCACTTTTATACCAACTGTGTGTTTTATACAAAAATATTTTTTGAACTTGGCACTATAAAAAACCTATTGTTAAAATTATTGTCGACAGCAGATTCAGAAAGTTCTTGTTGCAGATTAGAACCTTATAATACATCATCAGTTACATTAAGATACCACAATCCTTGCCTTAATGTGCCGTCAAACTATCTGAAATTAATTTATTAAAACCTCTTAACAGACGCATAAGAGTTTAGTCTTCATTGACGCCCAATTACAACCCTAATTTACTAGAACAGTCAGTTCTTTTGTCTCTTAAAAGGTCATTATGTGAGATTTTCTGAAGCAAAGCTAATGCTAAAGCAAGCGTGATGTAGCCTGACCGTACTACCTGTTTGTTTTGAGTTTCACGGATCAACAATTAACCAACATCCAAATTCCAAACTTTGTTGGTTCCGATACTTCCCGTTCCAAATTTATTCCGTCGCGTGAACCGATCATTTATATTGGAATTGTTTTCTTAGTTATTAATTAAATTTGCTTTGTTACAGGTTTCGTGAAGCTCCGAATATTGACGGTAAGTTTCAAATAGTACCTACCACATTAGCTATTTTAAGCGCATGCTTCAAATAAATTTTAATGAGAAAAGTTGTATTCACAAATTGACTCATTCTATGAAGTCTTTTTTGTATGGGGTCAGGCAGGAGACAAATAAACAGAAGCTACAGTAGTAGAAGATACAGTGGATATTTAAAAATGTGACTTTCAACAGCTAATTAATATTTTTATGATAATACTGCTGTCTTTCCCGAAGACTGTAATCCGGGCGTTTTCAAGGCGAGAGTGAATAGGCACTTACAGGGCAGATATGTAAGTACCATCCTAGACTGCATCCCACTTAACATCAGGTGCGATTGTGGTCAAATATCTGCCTTTTTTATGCATAAAAAAAATATTTTTCATTCGTTTACTAAGTCAGATTCATTAGATTTAATGATGAAACAGTTTTATTAACCCCTCTCACGTGCCGCAAAAACAGACAATAGAAAAACAATTTTATTGCCTACAAACGAGAACGTTACTCCAGGAATTAATTCATCATTCTAAACTCTATCTGGCTACCTAAACTACAGAATAAATACTAGTACTCCCCTAAATGTAAGATACCACGGTCGAATTAGTGAAATAAACACCGGTCCGTGCATTATTCATAGGGACACGAGCGTTCGGGGCTGAGCGGTGAGCTGCGAGCGTGAGCGGTTCGTTACGTATGTGAGAACGAAGCAAGCCGACTATAGAAATTTCACACTAAACTTTATAAGTGAAAAAATATATTTTTTATAATAAGGAGATTACGAGCAAGATTTTTAACGCTGATATTTTAGACGAATTTTTTGCTAAATATTTTTCTGAAATCCAAAAGAAAGGCCCACTTTTTTGCCGATTAAAATATTCCGCATAACGGAAACAATTCAGATGCAAAATTGAAATTAAAAAGCACTTTTGACGCAAGTTGTGTACAAAAACGAGCAGCGCCCAGACAGCATTGAAACCTTCCTAGGATTTCTTTAGCTTTTATTATTCTGCATTAAATTGAAGAAAATTTCTTATTTCGTGGTGGTAATGGGCTGTCATCAAGGAAAACGTTTTAAATGTTTACTTTGTTGAGAAATTTACATTTTATGAATTGCGGTAGGACGGTCCGCGTTGAATAAACATAATTTTAGTGTTACAAAATAAAATAGCAGTTAGTTTCTTGGCTTGCATTGTCTTTTATTTCTTTAGCTTAGGTTTAGGTATTTTTAGTAGCTGGAGCATTTTCATAAGGGCTACCTTTTTATTGCGACATTTACGATTGCCAAAATATTGGTCAAATCTTTATAAATATTTTTCATTTTCATTTCATAGTAATAGGACAGTACCCATGTGATAAAATACACATACAGGGATACAGGACAAATATGATACTTATTCTTTTCGTGCATAAAAATCTGTAAATATCTAAAATCTTATCTGATTAAACTTATTTAATATCTTAATATTAAAATCAAGCAAAAACCAATAACGGAATGCAATATGGTATTATTGTATTCATTCATTCATACCATTTGCATTCCACGGGATGGATGGGCCTGGGCCCCGCAATTATATGCAGATCAGCCACTTATCTTGCGGCTCGGGATGACACGCTATCCTTTATCCCGACTCTAATAAGGGCCACCTAACATTCTTTATCAAGTCTTTACATAATATTCACGGTTCCTCTGAGCCCTAAGGTATAGAATACATGATTTTGTTCCACTACAGGAATTTATTAGCCTGTATGTCACCTGACGGAAAGTGATGGTAATGATGAGACCGAAAGTATTTTCACAAGACCACTGAGGCGGTTAAAAAACCACTTTTAAATGTACAAAAAATCTAAAGTGCTTAGATAACAAGTTGATCTCACAATAATTCGTTTTCGTTTTCTTCCTAAGTTATTCAATTTTTTATCTCCACAATAGCAGCTGATGCGGTTGCGGATTTGCATTCCGCCGGGGGCATATTTAATTTTCGAAGATTATGCATGCGTGTAGCCCGAGCTTTATGCTGTAGGCACACGCATTTTTGTTCGCAAAACGTGCGTGCCTTTTTTGACATTTCATGAGTGATTGTTTTATCGATGATTCTTTCCAATACCTTGTTATGTTTTTCATAAAGATTTTATTGTTTATCTCTCCTACGGCTTGAGAGGTGTTTCATTCATTAAAGATGAAATGATAAAATACTAGGAGCAACGCATACCAACTCCTTACTGCCAATCTCCTTGAGCCATAAAGTCCGTACCATCAAATCTGCTCAATCAAGAGTTATTATTCATAACGAAGTGTAGACCTCCACGTCCTGATTCCAGCTGATCTAATAATTGCAGGATATGCTAATAATTGGCTAAGGACTACGAGATTGGCTAAATTCCTTGTTATGCTCATTTGAGAGCCACTTTGGATGATGAAGACAACGAAGTGGACTAGAGGCCCTACTAGTGGATGATCTCCCAAACTACCAGCCTACAAATGGTTATGTCATTAAGCAGTCAGTGAAAACAAGTTTGCCCAGTCGAGTTATTCTGTCAAATGTTATTTTAAAAAGTGGATAACAGGACAATTTTTTTTAATTTTAAAATGTTAACCCACCAAAAACATTTTCACGTAAAATTTTGCCAAGACTAACTGGTTCACACTGAAAAAAATATCAACCAAGCTTCTAACTCTATACGGCCTAACTGTACAGTAAAAATCTCTTAAGATCTTAATAAAATTGATATTAAGTCTATTTTTTAAATATCTTAAATAACAACTTCATAGCTAAAATTCCTACAATGTTTAACGACAATATCCAGCGTTAAAGATGGGAATTCCGCTCTAATACACACGGAGTGTCCCATTAAATGTAAAACACCGCGTAAATATGTAAGTCCGGGGACTGTAAAATTCATGTACCATTAAGAGTACGACATAAAACGATAAGTTCGGCGCCTCCCAACGTGTCTCAGGTCTTTTTGGGAGTTTACAAGGGTTGATTTTATTGCTGACCATACTGATCAGTATTTAACAGCTTCATTTGGGAAATGAGTCGCCGGCTGACCGAGATATTAGCATTTTTATTGTGAACGCAAGAGTCCACTATTGGACATGGACTTTTAGCAAGGCATCGAATTACCTCGAATAATCTGCCTAATTGCCTTCAATTAGCTATGCTTCAGGTTGTTTAAAATCATGGCATCAAGTTTTCCAAGAAACCATATTTCACTTTTATGGTTTTATTGGAAAACTTGTTGCCATTCATCATCGACATTTCCTTAAAAAATAATAAAGGTATTCTACAGATAAAACGAATTCTGTAAATTATTAAGATATCCTAAGTTATAATAGAATTCAGTGACTAGCTTTTTAACAACATGAATTCAACTATGTAATGGCTGAATCATGTAAACTAAAAGCAAAACCGCGCAAAAATAGACATGTCGCTTACGTACATACACGTCACTCGAATCTATTCCCTATTGAATTCATTATGTATGCGTGTTCGCTCTATTTTCGCAACGACGAGAGTGGAAAAATCGGATCGTGTATTAAACCGACGGATTGTGTAAATCCTGTAAGTGCGATAGTTGAATGGGTTTCGTCTGTGTGTAATTTGACACTTGCTAGACGGATTTTGTGGCGACATTAAGTATTTCTACTCGAGGGCAATCTATTGATGGGGTCTGAAACATGTTTTGGACGCCATCCAAGGTATCGTATAAAATTTAATATTTTGTACATCAGACTTGATTTAAGAAGACTCAACGTCACTCAAGGGGCGATGGAGCGGGTTATGCTCGGAGTTTCCCTGCGTGATCGAATCGGAAATGAGGAAATACGTAGGAGAACCAGAGTGACTGACATAGCCCGCAGAATCACTAAAATCAAGTGCCAGTGGGCGGGGCACATAGCTCGTAGAGCTGATGGCCGCAGGAAAGTTCTTGAGTGGCGACCAAGAGCCGGAAGACGTAGCGTAGGCAGGCTTCCCACTAGGTGGACCGACGATCTGGTGAAGGTCGCGGGAGGTGCCTGGATGCGAGCGGCGCAGGATCGGTCTTCGTGGAAATCCTTGGGGGAGGCCTTTGTCCAGCAGTGGACGTCTTTCGGCTGAAACGACTGCGGTGTTTCGGACGTGAGAATGTCGCGAAGCTTCCCGACTATACAGACAGACCAAACCAATGCAGCGATAGTTAAGGCATGTTTCGATTGATAACTCCAAGTGATAGCCACCTTTAAGTTTCACATAGCGGTCAGCCAACTCGGGCAGCCTTTGAATCATTAATACCGTTGTAGGCACTGAACAGTATGACAGACAATGAAAAGGCTACAAGCTAGGCCAGCAGTACAATTACACTTAATACAAGTTGCTATTGTACAGCTATACATTAAATGCTGATCGATAGAGTCATACGATTCAAAACTAGCTTTAAAGTCTCTACATTTGAGACTTTAATTTTTTCTTGGGTAGTATTAGTATTCATTCATACCATTTCTTCAGCAGCTTTAAGCTTTAATTCGAAGCCTGAAAACAGTATTTCTAAAAACAGTATTTTGAAACAACCACTATTTTTCATCAATATAATGGCAGCGTAAATGTAGGTATTTCAAAGCCCCAGCAAAATAATTTTGGAGAAAAATCTTGCTATGCAGGCCAAAACAAACAACAAACAAGTGACGTCACAAATGAAAGAAATCCCAGGATAGCATTCAATACGCTCGACTTGATCCATCTGCACTGGTATTTGAAATTGAGAAGAAAGATGCATTTTGCATCGATATTAAAAATACCATCTGTTTCAACTACATTCCTAGAGCTGGCTATCTGTGTTTCAATTTTGAAAACTTGCAGATATTTTTTGCATTTTGTTGTACCTAAAAATACCTAAAAGGCGCACTTCGAGGACTAGTTTATGCCCTTCAAAATGGATTTATTATGTTTGAAAACAATGTTTAAGAATCGTAATGGCTGTAGAATTTAGTTAAATCAATCAACTAAGATGTAAAGAGAAACAAAACATTATTTTGATGATATTAGATAGAATTTTTATGAAAAGGGGTGTATTATAGAAATTTTTAAAATTAACTCAACGAGTTAGTGTAAATGGGCTTGAAAATAGACATAAATGCATAACAAACTGATAAGTTCAATACAAATCTCACTCAAAAAAGCTAGTTTTTTGAAGTCGCAAGTGAAAATGTTTGCTTAAAGGCCTCAAACTAGCACATTCCCTGGACGCGCTAGACACACGGACAGCTCGCTAATTAATAGTACCCCCGGTGTCGATCCTGGACATCCCGGTGCTTCCCTAATTGAAACTGGACGTCCCTTAATGTGCAGTCTGGAAGCCGAAATGCTTCGAATATGTCTGCTAATAGGCGATAGTGTTCACGTTCTGCGAAGGCATAATGTCTTATTGCTTACCTTTGAGAGATACGGCAGAGAATATTTAATTTTGTCACCCTATATTATTATGACTCACAACGAGTCTATTAGACGCTTCAAGATATCCAAAATAGCATCTTTAACAACTGCGAGGTACCATAATGTTTAATTTAGCCTGTTTTGTCTGCACCTTACGCCGTATTCACAAACGATGCTTGCTTAACACGTTGAGTGCGAAACCAGGTCTATAGACCTTGTGTACGTCTCGCTTACCGTGCGGCTAAGAAAATTATAGTCTTCCTTGTCGTGCGAAAGGCATAACTTCAATTGGGTCCGGTGTAGGAAAGTGATGAATATATATCTATGATGTATTCTTAAAATAGAATCCAATCATGTACCTACCTTAATACCAGGTTTTTAGACCTGGTACCGCACGGAAGTAATAAAATGTCTTCACAATGCGAAACCAGGTCGAAGCACCTTGTACTCTGCGCACCTGGTACCGCACCCCACGCTAGCTTCGTGCAGCCAGTGTTGCCTCGCATTCGTAAGAAACGCACAATGTCGACATGGCGTCAAGAGAAACAAACAAAATCAAAACTGCAAATTGATTATAATTTAATTTGCTACACGATTTATTGCTAATTTAAATAATGTTTTTCGTGACAAACATTTGAAGTTGTAACTAAATGTTATTAAATAATATGTTTTCTTTAAATATAGCTTATTTAAGTATTTATGCACGTATGTCTTATTTGTAAAATATTTAGACTAAATTATTAAAACATCTTTGTTTGTTACTTTTTTAAATGTTTATTAAAACTTAATTTAAACCATCGATATTTGTATTTCACATCCCTAGAATACCCACCAGACTTCCCTACTTCAGTGCGGCACAGGGTGCATAAGCCTTGTATTTTGAATATAGCTATAATTTTTATACTAAACAAGCTATTCACGAACGCCTTCAGGTGTATGTCAATAAATGCATTATTATTAATATTCAAAGAAAAAAAACACAATATCTATTAACATGAAGCCATAAATAAAATTAATATATCTTAAATATTACAAGGTCTTTAAGCCTTGTGCCGCCACAATGTAAGTTTTAATACCAGGTTTACTGACCTTGTACCGAAGGAATGGAAAGTATTAGAAAGTCACTGCCGCAGCAAAGGTGTTAACTGAAGCAGCAAATCGAACGCACAGCTTTGGATAGAGTTCTGTGATTGGTTCGTGTGTCACCCTGTACGTTCACGCGCACTGTGAGACCTCATAGTAATGTTTGTGAACACGGGCGTTAGAGTATCAAAGACTTCCAAGAAAGACGCTGGATTCTAATTTTCATCAAAACTCACAACATACTTTGTAATAAGCCCTAAAATATTTGTTCTTTGTTCCCTTTGAACATGTCATACATTTGTATGGATTTCGAAACAGAAAAAACATATCAAGCTATTTCCCGGAATCATTTTAATCCAGCTTTGGGTAGAAAAAGAGTATGAGCAGTTTTGGAGAATCTTTGAAAAGGGTAAAAGTTATTGTTTTCGTTATTTACTTTAACTGAATGAAATGAATAAAAAAACATCGTTGATTGATGCACTCTCTAGTTCCTCAAAACATAAGCTTACCATAACAGGTGCTTTTATTTTAATCAAACCTGTTTCAATTTTAATTGAAGCAAATACTAAGTCAGACAGCAATGTAGCATTTACCTCTTGTCCCTTCAATTTACATGCGCAAGTAATATTGGCCATCATCATAGCATAGGAATCGCATTATATCCATCGACTTTTATGTTTTACCCAGACGGAACGATTTCAGCCGATTCAAATTATATTATACCGATGCCTCAGGCGATTAGATACCGGTAATTTAATATTTTTTACTATCAATTTTCCGGTTATTTTACATTTTATGAATGGAGTTCATTTAATTCAGTTTTACGGATTACATTTTCTGCGTGAATATGCGAGTCCCGTATGGAGCCGCTCAGCCCACGCCAAGCTAGTAGATACAGCACTGAACGAAACCTGCCGGTTGATTACTGGTTGCCTAAAACCGACACCGGTACAAATGCTGTATCCGCTGGCTGGAATAGCGCCCCCAGAGATCCGCAGAGCCGTCGCGGCCTCCTCCGAGAAATCGGCCATGCTGAGTGACACACGGCACCCACTTTTCAATTACGACCCTGTGCCTCAAAGGCTAAAAAGCCGAAGCAATTTCGTAAAAAGTGTGTCCCCCTCTCCTTCATGACGATCGGTCAAAAGAGAGATGCAGGTTATGGCGCGAGAGAGCTGATCTCCCCTGCCCTTTTGTCCCTATGTCTGAGAGTCCTCCACCTGGACATGAGCTCCCCTGGCTTACCTGGAAGTCTTTAAATAGACTTCGGACGCAGGTTGGCCGTAGTAAGGACAATCTGGCCAGGTGGGGATTTTTGGATGGCTTGAACATGGAGTGCAGGTGCGGTTTTGTTCCCCAGTCGATGAAGCACCTGATGTCATGCCCTGAGTGCCCAAGCAACTGCACTCAGGAGGATTTGATGAGTGCTACTGACAACGCCACTCTTGTGGCGGAGTTTTGGGCTGACACTGTGTAGGTTTGTTGTCGACACGAAAAGAAGAAGAAGACGGATTACATAAGTATTACGATGTTGGTATAGATGGGGAAGAAACTTACATGGTCATGGGAATGGAAAGAAATGTTAATTACATCGGATACGTTTTATTCATTACGAATAAATAAATGCTAACTAAATACTGGTTTTTATTAAAACTGTAGGTAAATACCCTACTACATGAATTACTTGAAATATGAAAAAACTTGAACCTTTTGAAGGAAAATTATTATAAGAAATCATAAAAGGTATATTAACTGCCGAGCTGCTGCCGCTGCTTCTTTTCTGGCCCACCTCAATGTCCGAAAATTGGATATGTAAAAAGGCAAAATTAAACCCTATACCTTGTATGTATATGTTCGCCTTTTTGTTCATAACACGCGAAACTAATACCTAATCTCTTCATTAACCCTATCGTGGTCGCTGGGCCAGAATGCCCCCATCCATCAAAACTAACACCGGACCAACTAATCGCCGAGGCTCTCAGTTTGCTCGCGCTAAGCTACTTAATTATAGACGCAATTTGAGGATGGGACCACGACCAGGCGACACACGCTGGACTTAATAGGGTTACCGTCCTACGTGATTTGATCGGACTTGGAGAGTATAGGCCAAATCGGAAGAATTTGCTCCAAATAGTTCGTTTCAGCCGAAAGGCGTCCACTGCTGGACAAAGGCCTCCCCCAAGGTTTTCCACAAAGACCGGTCCTGCGCCGCCCGCATCCAGGCACCTCCCGCGACCTTTACCAGATCGTCGGTCTACCTAGTGGGAGACCTGCCCACGCTACGTCTTCCGGCTCCAAATAGTAAGAAAACGCTGAGCTCCTGCAGTGGAGGCTAAAATTTTGTGACTTGATGATGATGTTTGAAGTACACTTCCGCTAGAATTCTCGTTCAAAATAGATACGTGACTTTCGTGGTTTGTAACCCCCGAACAATATTCAATTCGAAATGTCCGACTTTTTTCAATTTCGACTTGGTAACCCTACTCATGTAACCAGGATACCTTGACCTTCCAAATTGCCACTATCCAGCAAAAAACTTTCTGCAGAATGGTTTTGCGAAGGTCTCTGTGTCTGGACAGGCTCCTTCGAGAACATTACCGTTACAGCGGTTACCAGCACACGTGTTACTTTGTCGGCTTCTCTGCCTTAAAGGATTTGGTAGTCTGTGTTTGAAATTGAGATGCGTTCAGACTTTGGCGTTTCTAAATAACAGAAGAATTTATTAAGGTTTGGCCAAACCAACGCATACAGCCTGCGTGCGCGATGGCGATCAGATGTCGTGTATGAATTTGTAGTGATGAGTTCATATCAACGCGTCCTGTCATTGGTCGCGGCGATCTATGAACGCGCAGTGATCGCCATCGCCGACGCGAGCTGCACGCGTTGGTTTGGCCGAAGCTTTAGTACCTACGTGTAAGGCGCGCATATGAGCTTAACTTTTTTTTATAGGAAGCTCTTGGCCTGTATCTCACCTAATGGTAAGTGACCATTAAATATTAATCTCCTGTTTCTATTTTTGTCTAATTTCTCACAATGCGCAATTTTATGTAGAAATAATAAAGTAAGTACCTACCTTATTCACAAAGGTCAAACAATAATGAACACAGCATAAAGTGACCGTGCTCTGTGGTCACGTTGTGTCCTTTGCTTTGACATTCCGAAATCTCAGTAATTTACGACTACCTTCCATATTAGGAAGGGTCGGAATATTGAATTAGGTTTGGAGAAACAGGATTAGATTTTGGAATTTCTGAGGTATGTATGGTCTTTATGTAGGTACCTACTTCAAATATGTAGGCTAACTTATCTCATCCTTTTAACTTAATATACTTCTGTAACTATCGAATATTTAAGTTGATATGGTTTTAGCTGTGTCTTGATTGGATAGTTTACTTTAGTCTTGAAGTCTTGAACAGCCCGGCCGTATCTTGATTCGAACTTCTACTCAAAAAAATTGCTACAGGCAACCCGGTCTTTACCGCGTGAATGGAGTATAATGCGCTTAGCGTATGGTTCGTGTATGTAACGGTCTCGGCCATAACCGACAACGACCTTTGACTGCCTACTGCTTTGTAAGTTTGTACTGCCCATATCATACTGTAGTTGTATTCAAAAATATAAAATATGTACAGAAAAAAAAACACTCGAAATCCTTAAGGTAGAAGCAGAACTAAACCCAGAACCTGCTGGCCGAGCGACTAACTCTAACCGCTAAGATATTGGTTTTTCTTTGTAGTTTTCAAGTAGTTGTTCTGAAGTAAGCTTTCCAATAATCTAAAGAGAATCAACAAAGTAAAAAGCTACTATAGCCTAATAGCAGTAAAATGGCGTAAAAAGGTCGCGTCCGTTAGGTAAAAGTGTAGATCCTGAATACGATTAGGAACAATTAAGAAAATTACATCTTCTTAATTGGCCTCTTAGGTCTAAATGACATCCGCAGTAAAAATAATTGAACCAAGAGCACAAGGAATTTCCTGGTTTGGTGACTCTCTCGTACTTTTATTAAATCAAATTGGTTTTAATAAGACCTGTATATGTGTGATAATTATTCGAAGTGATACATCCGCAGTGAAAAAAAAATATGATGATTAAAAAATCATAAGAGTATTTACCGATCAATGGCTATCCCAAGTACGAGCGACAGCTTATCCAGTTAAGCTGTGCTGAACCATTTTACAACAAAATGTTCAGTCTGATTTGCTGTACTGCTGTATATCATGCTCTTGTCCACTGTTGGACAAACGCCTTCCCTAAAAATCCTGTGGTTGCTAGTTGACTGAAGCGTCACAAAGCACAATATTCAGCTATTTTCATCCAGGCACTACCAGTTTATAAATCATCTTTAGGTTCCATCGAGCAGTGGCTCCCTACCTACACTTCTTTAATATGAACAGGTTCAATAAAAAATCCCAAAAACAGGATAAAAAATAACCCAAGGCTGACTTTACTGCACAGTTACTTTAGCCGCCCTAAATCACAGCAACAGCAGTCACTTCCAATGTACTGAGCAACCGCTCACTTTGAGCAATTTAACGCAAGTACTGCCCATTACTGTGACTTGCTTACGTTACCCGAGCAATATTTTATAAGTACCAACAAACATAAATGTGAAAAATGGGCCAAGTTGGGCACAACCAACGTGGTTAAATAATATAGTTGATATTAATTTGAGACCAAGATTCAAGAGTTACATGTATTTAAAAAGTTGATAAGCACAAAACTCAACAACCAAAAATGTTTCGGCTATTTACAAGAGTGCGTGGATTTTACCTGCCTAGTTCGCAGTTATTGCGTGTCATGTAAACTATTTATAATTACTGTATTTTATTGAAAAAGAGGCTGACAAAGGTGACTGAGTTTCTTCCGCCACTTCTTCTCAGCACCAGCCCATATAATTATTATCCCGAAGTGGTGGTAGGGCAAGCTATATTTGGGACGTGTATAAGTGCCCTACAAAGGGCCTATGTACTGAATAAACTATTTGAATTTGAATTTAAATATTTTTCATACTACTCGTAGAATTATCTACATACTAAGTAAGAAATTTTCAAGTTCTCTGGTAGAGTCACCTTTTGGATTTGCAAACTTGGCTGACACACTGCCATGTCCAGTATGTCCAGATTGTCCAGTATTAGCGGTCAATAACTATGTTAAGTAGAGAGATCACCTTTCCAAAGAGAATTGTAGAACTGTATCAGTTTAATAATTAACTCATTTTTAGTAGCCAAAGTCCAAGAACTCGTTATTGAATTAATTAAGAAGAATAAATTAGTCATTGAACAACTAAAATGAACAAAAGACGACGAAAAGTTTTCGAAACTTACGAGAAGTTAGATATTTTATTATCTTGAAATGTTCAAGGATTTTTCTAAATCATTTGCCTTTTGTTTTATGAAATTGAAACAGAAATAGTTAATTATTTTTAATTCATATATTTAAATTAAGTTAACGGTTCCTGCTACATATTTATAATTATGTGTACGTTTTATTGTACTATTATACTCACAAATGTCATGTCGTATGTTATGTGAATTACGCTGTAGCGGTTTTGAGCACACAATTTATTACATTTCACACGATTCATTTTATTTACTACGGTTATGTAAATTATACAATAAAAAAATAACAGTAATTTTGTTACAATATATTACGTTTTATCTCATAGGTTTATTCTTTCTCTTTATTGTTATGTTGTAGTACCACAGAATAATAATAAGTACTACGTACAGAAGTTTTACTTCGCGAAGGTATTTAAAAAAATGTATGCTCAATGTCATTAACAATATGGTGTAATTTAGCCTGTCTCAAGAGTCAAGCACCATTTTGTTGACAAACGTCAGTGATCGGCACTGCGCCGAAGCTATAGGGCTGACATCGGTAAAATGTTGTGACTTGAGGTGCCAAACTGCGAAAAATGGCGGAGGAAATACATGATTTAGCATGAATTATCATGAATAATATTAACTACTTATTTACCTCTCAGTGTCTTGAGGCAACTTGAAAAAGTACATTCTGTGTTTTTATTATTATTTAGGCAGTTAAATACTGCACAGTATTTAGTACACCATTTTCTTTATTTTCTTCCATCATACACAAGAATACGCGTGCGTGAGTGAATGTTCGCTCGTATGTGAGGCCTTGTCGAATAGTATCCTGTAGGTGGGCGATCGTGCGTGTTTTGTTTTCGATGTATACTCGCGGAGATGAACAGGCCTGGTAGTACTTTCAGATGCATTTTTAAAGATTTAGGGTGGGTTGCACCATCTTACTTTAACTTTGAGAAACGTCAAAAATCTGTCAAACTCCATACAAAAAGCACCGATTATCGTCATAGTTACCGTTAAAGTTAGGAGGTGCAACTCAGCCTTAGTCTTCATTGGCATTGGTTCCAAATATACCTAATATGTTCCGTCGGGTAATATAAATACTTAGTACAACATTACATGTACTAATAACGCTGGTAAGTTAAAAACTAATTAGGTATTTTTCTTTCTTATAAAAAGATTTTACCGCAAATTAATAATTAAGACACCAAACTCGAATCGAATATCTCGTATCGTCCGAATTACCTTGTTAAGATAAAGAACCGTGTTCATTTTAATTAACACAAGATATTTTCGCCTTGTCTTATCTCTTGGCGGGTCACTCGGAGCAACGTTGTACACGGGTCTATCTGTCTCTGTTGCTCATGCTGTCATCTTGCTTTGCGTAAGAAGGATGGATATTATTGGATATATTCGAAACTTTGGTTTGTAAGGAGTAGCCCGGCAACCTCAAGGTACAAAATAGAGTCCTTATTTTGTACTCAAACCCCCGGATGCGGCGCCATTGCTCGTACGGTCGGGAGTCGTGACGCGCTTCCGGTGACGTTGGCATCGGCGCGCGCGCAAACGAAACAGGTTTCGATTTAATTTAATCAGCCCTCGGCTGTTCATGTGTGCAGCTGCAAAGGTATTTGGTTAAGTTATGGTTTGTCCTTGCTGTTCATAGAGACCGAGTTATGAAGGACGCCGACTTGCGAATTGTTGATGCTTCATGATGAATCGTTATAAAGTTTTTGTAATCCCTTAGTTAGAGAGTCGACGAGTACGACACAAATGGACTTTATGTTCATTGAACTTTTTGATTACACAAGTACCTACCTAGTTCCATTTTCTGACACAGTTATGTTGGTCGCTCAGACTGCAAACTGCAAACTTAATGGGCGACTTCTAGTTTAATGAGACAGATCCATTTCTGATTATCCGCCAATATCCGTTAAGCCAAATTATTCCAGTATATTTTTCTCATTTACTTACCTCCTTGATGCTATCTCTAACTGTAACGGAAATTCTTGATTAGTAGGTACCCTTATCTGTCAATACAGCTGCCTTACATGCCAACCATCAAAGTCTACTCACACTTCGAATTTTAGAGTCAAGCCAGAAGTTTTGTAGAGAAATAGGGATGCAATGTAACTATACTACTAGTATAACCTCTAGACAGTCTTGTGAAATCCTTGGGGGAGGCCTCCAGCAGTAGGCGTCATTTGGCTGAAACGAATGAACGAACATAGGCAGTTGTTTGGACAGTTTTGTTATTCAAGATCTAAAATCTTCAGCAGAAACTATTTCACTTCAAAATATTACCATTCAAGATAAAAGCCATACAATTGAGTTGTCATTACAAGTCATTGATATGCGCGTTCCAAACCAGATCCACAACTAGGCAGAATGGGCCGAACTATCCCGAACGGGTTCCGAGCGAGATGTTTACCGAAAATAAAAGCAATAAGAGCTGTCAGGGCTGCCACTTGGTAGCCTTTTGTGATTTACATTTAAGATAATGTAATCTATCTATATAAATAAATTTGGTTTTAAAATGTTTGTCGTAGTCCAGGGTAGGTCTAAACGATGAGCAAATAAGGAAAAATTGCGAGGTCCACGCGTACGAAGTCGCGGGCGGCCGCTAGTAAAATATGATTTCAAGAAGCAAGAAGTTTGACTGGTTCTTGCTAATGTTTCAGATCATTTGACATGCTAACGAACAAAGACTTTATTTGCAAGATATTAAAAAAAGGTATATACCGAAAGTAAATAGGTATGTAGATAATATCTGACAGATAAGTTCCGTATTTTATAAGCTATCCGGCATATTATGATCAGCAAGTGGCAAAGTGGTCATAAATAACGTACAAATTGCTTCCTAATTATGCAAAAAGGTATCTATCGCAAGCAAGTTCTTAACTCATTTTCAGTTACGACATAAGTAGGTACAATCTACACTCAAGTTTCATACAAGTTTCACTACCTTGAGGTAGTCTATAAAAAATCAATAAATAACAATAGTTACTCTTACTTAATACATCCACCCCAATCATATTAAAAGTTTTTCCCACATTAACATACAACATTCTTCTCTCTCAAAGCTCATCCTTCGCTCACATACCACCTGTCATTCCGGTTATGATACAGCCCTGGCAGCAATAGGGCAAGTGCGTGCAACCGGCCCTCGAGACTTATATTAAACCAAATTACTCACAAAATTACCCCCTTTCAAAACACAATCCAAATCCAACCATAACACAATGGTGTAAAGTGTGTTTTTCAAAAAATAGGTTGCAACAGCAAATTCGCGTGCGCGATATTTTCTTTGGGAAATTAAATGAAGTTTAACATGCATCTTATAAAGTAGCGGACCTAATACGCTCCCTTAGGAACACCGTCTGGCTTATTGTAGTTTATTTTTCATACTCCATCGTGTTTTTGATATACTCGTTTAAAGCTTAATTTCAATGTTGGACGATTTTAATATTACTGGCAAGTTGTTAAGTCACAGACAGAGTAAAGATTTCTTTACTCATGTAGTTAAGGCTGGGTTGCTAATCGATGTTTTTTGTGTGGAGTTTGACAGATTTTTGACGTTTGTTAAAGTTAAAGTAAGTTGGTGCAACCCAGCCTTTAGTGTTTTATAATGAGCGAAGTAGAAATGAAGTTAAAAGGTGAGTGAGAGAGTGAAGTAGTGAGTGGGAATCCTTCAAATGGATTAATATCTAACTACTGAAAACCTTTATCAATTGAATGTTACGTAAAATAGTGTAAGTAAGTGAACCCAGGAACGGACAAGAAAGTCGAACTCCCCTAAACGAGTTCATTGAAGGCGCGTACTTAATAATACACTAATAGTTTTCTTTTCAACCTCCTTGAACCGGTATTAGCCACAGTTGAGAGGAGATCCCAGACGTATCATAAAGTCTGACACTAGTTTCTATATGGAAGATGTATGTGAAGAACGTGATTTCCCTCACAAGATTAATGGCATACGTTCAATAGTTTAGGGCAACAGTAAATATTAGTTCCAGAATATTCGGTTTCTCGGGCGAGTTCATTTCCTGCGGCCCGACCCTGATTCCCGAGATCCCATACAAACGACACCTCGTCCATAACGCGAGGGCCCAAGCTGTTAGTTGTTAGCGATTTTGTGGCAGACTAGCTTATACATGCAGCTTCGCCCGAATGGGTTTTGGTTAGTCGCAGATTTTGTTTGATATGTCATGAACTCTGTTTTTTTTTTTTGAAAAATTTCTTATTTTCTTAAATATTCATTCATTATTATCAGTTATCTACCAGAGAGTGCCCTGTCAATATCGATCCAGCCTTTTTTTCAGTCAAGCTGGTCAAATTTTTTCAAATCAGTTTTGTACATCGCTCTCTCGTTACACTTTACTCCAAACGCAATTCACGCGCCTAACATTTATATAGGATTGACGATTTTTGTACGAAAAAATCGCTTGCCTTCGTCAGTTCATCCATAAGTATGTGGTCTTATTTATGAAGATTTGATGGAATATTTGGGATTGATACGATAAGCGAGTAATATTTTACGAGAATTTTCACACTACGGCACATCAAGATGTATTGTCTGATCTGTCTACTGTACAAAAATAGGCAAAACGAGTTCTAGAAGCATATAAAATGTACAATAATGCAAATCAGTAAGGTCTAACTAATGTTATTGATACCGAACTTTCTATGGTCACGGTAATTTGAGTAAACCTCAGGCTTTGGGTTAATTTTCGTATGTTGTGTACGATAGTCTGCAAATCACTATTGTATTTAGCCAAGGAATCTGCTATCGCCGGTTTTATTCTAAGTCTAAGCCATAGTTCTGGAGTTTATACCGTATAAATTGTCATGGTACTCATGCCCTGACGTAAAATATTTGTATTGTATTTGTAATTTTACGCTCGATAACTGCTGACGATGATCGTGGTGCATGTCTAGAATACATTCTTCTTTTTTTGCAAAACTATGTTCTACCGCTGATATGAGATTAGTTTGAAAGCAATTCAAGCGATATTGATGATGATTGGCTACTAATAACCACTTCCACTCTTCAATTTCATCACTATTCCAGTGTCACTACTACCTAACAGATGAGATAGTTCTAACATCAAAACTTTTTATGTTGACTATCTCCGTGTGGAACCTGCATCCATATTTTATCATCCCAAAAAAAGGTTCAAAATCATTTTCTTAACGCAGAAAGCTGACGACTGAAAAATAAAGGACTCAAACCCTCCATTAATGATTCTCAACACGCCTCTTCCAGCTCACCCACATCCAATCCGTGCTCCCGAGTGCGGCCCGTGTTCTTCACAAAGGCCGACAAAGAGTGGCCAGCGAAATTCTAATAAAACCCACACGCTCTGAAATCACGAGTTGAACAAAGCCTACGGGTAATACCCGCGAATCCTTAATTCGGCCCTGGGTTAGGGTTGCTACTCTGAGTCACTGATTGTTTTAATTTTAAAGTAGGAGTTTCATTTTTAACATTTATTCTTTATCTAGGTAGGCTACAAATAAATTGAGAGTTAAAACCTACTTTATCAAACAGACTAACCTGAAACTCTGAAAAAACTGAAACTCCTAACTTTTGGATCTTTGGATAGTGCATGAGGTGATACTTTAATGAATTATTATAGGTATAGGTACTAACTCTTGGAAATCAATGGCATCCAAGACATGAAATGGGAAACACAGTCAAACCCTGTATGTTATCCACGTATGACGTTTTACTGAATTCGAAAGAACCAAAGCCTAAAGCTTCCTGTTATTTCACAAAACGTCTACTCAGCATGAATAGACGGAAGACTCCACTTCGGATTGCAAAACATGAAATGTGGCAACCCTAGCTGGTAGAGGATGCGGAGGATAATCCCTTGCTCTAATTTGTCAAGCTTGGCGGAATGTGTTGCCCGTGCACGGATAGATTTCTACACCAATAGCCTGAATTATGGCCGTAGATGGCAACACTCAGACTTACATTTACCACTTTATTTATGAGATTCAATCTAAATAGGACTATAAAGTACTTATGTACTTATTTTAAAGTTTAAGAGTGTGTTTGCTTGAACGCGCTAATCTTGAACTGGGGGCTTAGTGCGAGTTTACATCAAACGCTGTACAGCGTGCCTAGCGGATACTTTCAAGAACTAAAATCTTTACAGATTTTTTGATGCACTTGCTCGCTAGCGACTACGACGATCAATGCAAACTCGCACTAAGGTCATTGGTCCGATTTGAAAAAATCTATAACGGCTCTCAGTGTTAACTACTTAATTTTCGCTACACAGACTTACATACAACCTCTTTAGTGTTGATCTGTCATTTTTTTACAAGAAAAAAACATAATACTTTTTTCTTCCATCCACAAAAGAGTGCATGGTGTATTATCCGACCTACTTCCGTCTATGATTAAAACCTCGATGTCAGCACCTTCCCTTTCAAAACTACAGCTTGAATTTCATGGGAAGCCCTACGGCATATTTGACAAAGCATTATCTATGTGACCAACTTCCTTAGAAGTATTGAATATCCAATGAGTATTATTTTCTTGCAGCTTGACCTAAATCAACAGTGTCTTATTAAGGATATAATTGGATACCATAAAACAGTTTTAAGACTTCTTTAAATTCTATCATTCTTAAGGTAAACATGCCACTATTGAGCAATTGCTATTTAGTAGCATGTGTGTCGAAACATTGCTAAATTATTAAGCATGCTCAAATTCAAATTCATTTTAAGTTGTTCGAGTATGCTTTTCTTAAGAATGATAATAACATGACGTAATTTTTTGACAATGTGTAACTGTACTTAGGCTGAGTTGTACCACCTTACTTTGACGATAACGGTGTTTTTTGTATGGAGTTTGACAGATTTGTGACGTTTGTTAATGTTAAAGTAAGATAGTGCAACCCAGCCTTAGTAAGCGTCTGTCACTTGTATTTTTTATCTGTGACCGAATTAAACCGTTGCTCTACATAAAGTCATAATCAAAACAAACATTTGTAACGTGGCCTCCGACAAACGTCCCAAATTGTATATCCTCTTGAATAAATATACATTCTGCTCCTCATAACAAGAGGGTTTGTGCCCTCTACCCGAAGCCTCGTGAACCGACTCTTGACTTCCGAAGGGCCCTCAGATGTGCACAGTATCCGATCAACCACGATATTATAGGAAACAAAAATATTGTAAGTTATTATGGTTACTCAAGAAGAAACTTTACAATTTATGTTAAAGTCTTGCTGATCATGTAACTGTAAAGGCTCAATCCCTTTACCTGATTGCACTACTAAATCAATTACTTAAACAAATTTTTGTTTTGTATCCCGTACAATAAAACACTTTTTTTTAATACTGAACAAATTGATTCCAGATTTTACGATTACAAAAACATTATACAACGTACGCACATAACTTTCGTTTCTATGTACCTATATAGATTCTAGGGAAAACATTAAAAATGAAATATCGCTAAGATGCCTTTATAAATTGTCGGCAAAGAACGTGGGTAATTGTGCCTTAATAAAAAATAACGTTGAAACAAAAGGACCTAATAAATGCATTGAAAAATCAAATGAACATTTTAAAAATTCACAGCATAAAATTGTTTCGTTATAAAGGTTCCTTCTTTATTAAATTCTAACAGCTACTGCACTGTATCAAGGCATTCCTTACAATTTACAGTAAGAACGTTTATTCTTTTAAATTGCTTTGTGAGAAATGTTTTTATTATTCAACAATCTTCTTTATTGAATATCTGATATATTTGAATACAATCTGAATTTTATTCGAATGTTCCCGTATCGTTCAATTTTGTCGTTGATCGTTTCAAAATAAATCATGTTTTCATGAATATTATTTCTATTGAAGATTGGTACTCATTCGTTTGAAAGCTTTGTGTTGGTTATAATCATAGTATGTATTATTATTGTTTTTATGTTCCCATATCTTAACCGGGTTCATTAAACACCTTAATCTGAAACCTTTCTTACCGACCAAACCAGTAATCTCACCACTTATCGACCATTGCTATAAAAGCTATAAAATAACACGTTAAAAAAAACTGCTGATGGTACGATTGATTCTCACGCAATACGAGCTTTTAGTGGCACCAGGCCTAATCCGCAATAAAGGCACTTAGACATAAATCTACTCGCCTCTGTTTCCGCAATCATTGGACAAATTACATGGCCATCACTAGACCAGATTACCCTGGCCTGTCAGCCATCATCAAAGGCCTACATTTCCCGTTCTAAAGTACTGATAGAGAGGGGCGAGGGAGCTCTAGAATCGTGGTTGCAATATGGATTGCCCGCTTTCAGCATCGGACAATGCGTTGAATAGGACCCGCACACAAAGGCTGAAACCGAAATCCACTAAACGCGACAATTGGGGCTTTGACGTCCAATTTTTATACGGAATCTATTTCTGCACTGCTTCTACAACAGGAAGAGAGAAAGGTTAAAAATAATTATATTCACCTACCATTAACGCAAGCGAAAAAGAAATTGTATAATTTTATTTAGTGGAAATGAAAGCTTTGCTATTTATTCTTATTTAATTACATGATGACGATAAAAACATCAGAATAGTGATTAGTTTCATGCATCATCATCTTGAGGCTCAAGAGATCTATTGCTGGACATATTATGCTTTCTGATATGTAAGTCAATATAAACATTTTGTGTAACAAATTCCAAGCAAAATTCTGTGGTGTAATCAAATTAACAAAACCAAAACATAGCCAGAAGGTTCCAAAGAAATAATACATTTTCGAGAAGGCTTTCCCTCTCCTCCGTAACATCTTTGTTTTCCCTTATTTCTGAAGCAGTACAAGTTATCTGTTTTTTCTTACTTGTTTACGAGCAGTGATTCTTTGTAAATATAGCGAAATTTACTTTGTAGCTTATTGAGGATATTTAGATTTTGAAAGGTATGAAAACATTTTGTATGCCTTGTTAACCTGTTAAAGCTTACTTTTTCTGCCTAGAAGTATATCCTTCTCATGAAAGCTAGAGAACTTTTGTGAAAAGAAAAAGTAAGTTACCTAGATATTACTTTTAGGCTGAGTTGCACCAACTTACTTTGACCGTAACTATAACAATGACCGGTGCTTTTTTGACAGAATTTTGACGTGTGTTTAAGGTAAAGTAAGGTGGTGCAACCCAGCCTTTGAGTTTAATAGCTCCTATCACAGTCTCAAGACCTGTCTTGAGTCACGTACGGGGCGATATAATCGTAATACCCCCGAGTACTTGCGGATTAAGAGCCTCATTTGTGCTACTTTCACCTCCACTTACCGGGAGAGGTTTTATTGCGGCACTAGCTGTGCACATGACTTCGTTTGCTTTTTTGTTTCCTTTTTGTATTTGATGTATATCTGGAATTAAGTTATAAAGAAAGAAAGAAGAAGAGTTATTCGAGTGTGCATAGGTCAAGACTTCCAGGATATACAGTTTTATTTTTGTAAATCATTAAATACATTCTTTCAGCCGAATAGAGACATCAACTCTATGAACAACACAGTCACCCCAGACAATGAACTGTGGACAAATCCTCGACCGCTATCTTGCTGAGCGCATCGGGACAACCGAACAGTAGAATTAGGGCGGCTCCATAGAGTTACAATTCTGTAAGTAATTTATGAAAAAAAAAATAGGTATCTTCTTGCAAGTTGTTTATCTCCAAATTAAGCTAATGCCAGTAACTTGCAGAATTCCTTTTAGTAGATGTAGATAGGTATGTCACGTCCCAAAAATAGCTTGTCTTACCACTATTTCGAGATAATATCGACTGGTGCTGAAAAAAAGTGGCGGAAGAACAGTCACCTTAGTACTACCACGTTTTAATATTATATTTTTGTTGAGTATTACTGTTTATTAAATTGAAGAGTTTTTTCATTAGTTACAAATTAAAATATTCGCAATAAATGAAAATAATCCCGCCAAATACATAATCCCGTATGAATTCAAGCCAACCTTTGGTTTGCCACGCTTAATATTTCCCGGCTTATCCAAATACATTGTGTGAGCTCCCCCAAAGGTGTTAAATAACGGTTACAATATTAGCTCAGGGGCCAAGGTGATTTAGGTGGCGTTTGCACCAGACGAGGTTTTTTTTATATCTTTTTGTGCTAATTAATACGAAAAAGATTTAAGCCCATATACTTACTGCCTAGAATAAATTACACAAAAAGGATGCAAAGGCAGCTTAAACATGTCTCTACAACACTGATTCCGATCCGTACTTTGTGGAAACAATAATGAGTGATACACTAAAGAAAAGTTATCAAAGCACCACTTATAGGATTCGTTTTAAATTCTTATCACGAAGGCGCACTAATAAAAACCTAGCTATATTAACTTTAAATTAAAGACACAGTAAGTACTTTATTCTCAGTTTGGCCCTAAGACTGGAGGAGAATGCCGAATGGCATTAAGTTCGCCTTATGTACTGTGTTTTATGTGCATGTAAGTTTTAAATAAATAAGTATAAGGCGAGTGAGCTTTACATGTGTGGTAGCTCGCTACTGTTCGTTTTTGTAAAGTTTTACGTACACATTACAAGTAAAACTCACTCGCCTTCGTGATTTGCAAGAACATGAACTTTTTTTGAACGTCGACGACCAAAGTCGTCAAGTGTGAACCCATCTTCGGTGTATGCGAACCTCTGCCCTCTTATTTCTATTCAATCGCGGCCCTTGATTCATGCCACCACACAAAAGAGTATCCTCCTTTGTTGCCAGATTATCTGCTGAAATACAGATTCGTTAGTTACTTTGAATGTGTCAGGTGCGAATATTACTTTCATAATATTAAAGTATGTATGACGAAGGCACATCGTGATAAACTCTGTACCTTATATGGTTGGAATAGGGGAGAATTTGCAACAAAAATGTAGTCTGCCTATAATGCCAAAAAAGAATGAGACATGTATAGGCTCCTTAAGAGCATTTGACGATTTGTAAGTACCTAGTCATTTAATTAGTCTATACAAATAAAGATAATTTGCATCATGATCATCATCATCATTTCAGCCATAGGACTCAACTGCTGAACATAGGCCTCCCCCAATGCTTTCCATATTGATCGATTGGTATTGGTTGGTTAGCCCAATGTTGTGTTACGAGTAATATGTATGCCTATGATTAAGAATACCTTTTCCATAATATGGGAACTTTCATATTTTTTTTGCGAACTCAGCAAACCTCAGAGTAACTTCTTCTTTAATATTAATGGAAAAGTTCAACACCCACATTATGACAATGAATAAACAACAACAATGAACGTCAACAACGAAAATAACATTAGTTGTAATCTTATCAGCTTTTACCGAAATATCCATCCTTATTTGATGGAAGTATTGTCCTCCTGTAACTTGAAACGTTAATAGAATGTAGTCTCTATTACCTCTTTTACTGGCCAATAAAATGGTATATTTATAGAGATATCGTTTGATCTCCGAGAGGCTACTTTACTACGCGATACAAAGTTGTACAAAGGAACCTAAAGGGTTTAATTGGTTTTCTCAACAAACTCCTGCTGAAATGTAAAGACGTTTTTGTGTGGTTTCAAAAAATCCTACTTATTAGATGCCACTACATAACATGGCACAGACAGGGTTTACTAACACCTTGATTACTTTGATATGCCGCGACGTCCCGAAGCAAGCACGTCCATATTTTTAATTACTAACAGCCGGAAGCATAGAAATGTTTGAAGCATTACACAAACAGTCCCCCAAACCCCTTTTAAAGCGCGACAAAAATTCTTCACAATTTTCCAGGTGGAAACACGAAAACGATCCACAATGGCATCCTCTCGAAACAAGTGCAGGATACCTGCATTGTGCGGCCCAGACGCTTCCAGACCACTCCGCGTCCCTCTTAATTAAGGGGGGCAATACTCAAAATGCTTCCTAGAATAGCCCCATTCAGACGTATTCCGTCTGGCGATGAGATAACGAACCTCTCCAGTTATTACCGCTTTTCTTTTTGCCCCGCGTGTGGGCCATTGACAGAATTCGCTTGATTAAAACAAGGATGTGTAGACGCCGTTGTCTAATATGATTAAAAAATAAAGGGGCGCTAAAGATTTCATCTCCGGGTAAGGGCTGCAAGAATATTGTATTGTAGGTACGCTATACTGCTTAAGGTTGTGTAGATGCCTCTTTTTCCAGCGCGCTATTTCCAAACTATTGCAACTATATTCCGTTTTTGAAACACATCCATGCATGCAGACGAAATGGTCATTTACATGCCATTTTATCGGATAATTGGAATATCTATCAGCTCAATCTCATTTCTTTTGAATTTATTTAGTATTTCGTTTTGTATCACCACTGTTTTATACAAAAGCGTGTCATCGAAGTGGCTTTCTAGCTTAGGTTTACCGCGTTAAACTTATCTCTTGATCTGTTTTAAACTTTAATACGTTTTATCTGAGATGAAATTCGACTGATGCTGTGTTGTTCTGCCGCGAATTCCGATCTATCTTTAGGACTGGTTGGTCCGTTACACGGCTTGCAATAACGAACGAGATGCTCCGAAAAGGTTGGGAGTTATACAGCTTTTTTATTAATACAAGCATGTTTATGTCTTGATCAACGCCGTGTAGCGCGATGTAATTAACTCTATCTGTTGATGTTTATTGATCTCTCAAGTTTCATGCATTCTAAATATATGAGAAATGTTCAAATGTTAAAGCCTAAATTAAGAAGTTTATTTAACGTCGCCCGCTGCACAGTCGGCGTATAAAGTTCTGGTTTTATGTGGTCCGCCGTCGTCTGCACGGGTGCGCAACCTCTGTGGCAAGCTGGCGCCGGTACTGTGCCGGTACGCACTCCTAATCGCATTAATATTTTGTGCTACATTATTATAAAACACAGATTTTACACAATTTGTGCAGCAGTCTCTGGCTCTAGCTATGTTGTCAATGTGTTTATATTAAAATGTTTGCGTACCTATAATGGTTATGATACCTACTCGTATATGCTATCTTTTATCTATATACCTATACAGGGTGTTAGGTAAATGGGTATATGAGCCGACACGAGCCCATGTTAACATGGTCATATAAATGGTATGGTGAAGTCAGAAAATTGATATCTTCATTTTAATTATTTTAATTTTCATACAAATCGGATTTTATAAAATTTATTTTGTATGAAAATTAAAAAAAAATAAAATCATGATATTAAATTTCTGACTTCACCATACCATTTATATGCCTATGTTAACATGGGCTAGTGTCGGCTCATATACCCATTTACCTAACACCCTGTATAAAAGAAAGTCGTGTTAGTTACACCACTTATAACTCAAGAACGGCTGAACCGATTTAGCTGAAAATTGTCAGGGAGGTAGTTTAGAGCCAGGAGAAGGACATAGGATACTTTTTATCCCGTTCGAAATTAAAAAAAAAGTCTGCTTATTTATTGCCATTAAGGCGGAACAAAGTTCGCCGGGTCAGCTAGTTTTTCTATAAACGTTAGTTATTTTTGTGACTGATTTGAGACAAATTTGCACCTTTAATTGAGAAAAAGTAAATCACTAACATCTTTTTATGGTCTTGCGTCTGAACGTTATACAGTTTCAGTCTTTTTTTATTGAATTGAATATAAAATAGGTACCTAACTTCGTTATTCAATTTCATTTCACAAAGTTATGAACCATTATTTTCGGGGTCGCTCCCCTATTCTACGTAGGTATAGCGGGATATTATTTATTTACGCACTCCATTGATCATTAAAACATGTCTACAAAAATATTACTTTGTGTAAAACCATTTACAAAATAAGATATTTTGGAATCTTGTTGCCTTTTTTGTTAGGATTCTGTAAGTTTGCAAGAAAAACATCTCACGACTGTTCAGTTCGAGGTCATTGACTCTAACCACAACCGAGTCGATCAGTAAAATCGACAACTTGGAGTAAGCGGTCAACTTTGTGGTCCTTGACGTCAGTAGTAAATGCATAGACAAGGTAAGGTTAACATCATTTTTAAGCGCTGAATGACCGTGATAACGATGCTCATTTGTTTTTGTTTTTTCCTTCACTCGTTACGACGATTTTCGTTTGTTTTTTACACAATGTTTTTTTAACTTTGCTCACATTATTTTCGGCCTATTTGCTCAGTAAAGTCCTGTTTACCGTAGCCGGTTATGAGTGGGCGTACTCAAAATTTCACGATAAGTGGTCTTGAAAGGAAAAGTTTGTTTAGAGTGTGTACGTAACTTTTTATCGTGTTTAACTTGTATTACACACCTGAAGTGGCAATTATACAAAAAGCTGCATGTGTGAGAATACATTGGTTTACTTATGTTTTTAATTTCTAAATAATTATTGACTTCCAAGAAAGCGTGGCAATGGCCGCGATTGGATGAAACAAAGGTAAAAAAAAATATTTAGATAAAATCCTATAATCTTAGCAAATGTCGAAAAAAAGAGAGGTCCACATGATCGATGGATTGAACGACTTCAACAAAATGAGCTAAAATGATGATACTTACTATAATACCTAAATGGTTAGTTAATTAAAGCACGTTTGTTTCATACAAATCGATTTCCTATATCACCCTATCAATTAGGTATACACAATAGTGTAACACCACAAAAGGTTTTGCCATTTAGAACGCTTCCCATAGTTAATTTAGTTAAGTTACAATCCAAAATCAAGTTAATCCCAATTAAACTCGTAATATCAGTAATATATCGTTGTTTTGATTGCTCATTGTTATTGCTCTTTGATTTATAGGCTTGGCATATCGCGTGATTTGTAATAGTTACGATTCCGAGCAGTTTCCGCGGCGTATTGTGATCAATCAATTTAGTTATGTTTATGCGGTATAATAGTAATTCATGTAGCATAAATTCACTCTAAATCTATCTATAAAGAAATTACAGGGCTATTTTTCGTCATGCAAGTGTTCGCCTTCATGGGAAACCCAACGTATGTTCTACTCTACAACATTTTCTTATTGATATCCGCTTGGGTAGAGTCAATGCCTACAACTTAAAAAAAACATGCTACGTTCACCTATACCCTATACCCTAAGGAGGTTAAAAGAATACCACAAAACCTTTAATGATGACCACGAGCACTGTCAGAAATATAATTTTACATCAACTAAGTAAGCTTTTAGCACGTGAATAGAGGCCTCCACATTTCCCCAGCGTATTTCAGACAATTTAATTTTGTCCAACTTCCCTCAAAAGAGATATATGAGAGTGGAGTTAATCACGAAAAACAAAATCCAATCCTTTAAAATCGTACAGATAATCTTACGAATTAACAAGCTACTTGGAAGGTCTTTGTTTAGACCCAAGCTCGAAGTTAGTCGTGGTCAGTAACCCAATCGATCTAAAGTCGCACAGACTGCATTTAAAATGCGGCGTACTGTAAATGCCACACGTCATACCGGCAATCATAGGCCGGCGACCCCTCCGGTCGATAGAGCCGTTGTTATCTTTCGCTTTTTGTTCCACTAATCCTTCGCTTTTTGTTCCACTAATGCTTTCGTTGGGGATGGTGTTGACCGCCGGTTGTTGGCGCGAACTAAACTGTTGAAGTGTTGACGTAACTTTTACATTGTTAACTTTGGATTTGTGACTTTGCTTCTTAACATTCCGGTCGATAGAGCCGTTGTTATCTTTCGCTTTTTGTTCTACTAATGCTTTCGTTGGGGATGGTGTTGACCTATGGTTTTTTTATGCATAACAAGGCAGGTATTTGACCACAATCGCACCTGATGTTAAGTGGGATGCAGTCTAGGATGGTACATATCTGCCCTGTAAGCGCCTATTCACTCTCGCCTTGAAAAGGCCCGGATTATAGTCTTCGGGAAAGACAGCAGCAGGCAGCGAATTCCAGCCCCTAGCTGTTCGCATTATAAAAGAGTCATCGAAACGCTTAGTGCGAGCTGGTGGAATGTCAACAATATAGGGATGGTACGCTAACCTGCGTCTGGTTCCCCGATAATGGAAGGGAGTTGGTGGTCACTACTAAATTGTTGATGTAACTTTTACATTGTTAACTTGGATGGATTTGTGACTTTGCTTCTTAACATTCCGGTAATCATAGGCCGGCGACCCCTCCGGTCGATAGAGCCGTTGTTATCTTTCGCTTTTTGTTCTACTAATGCTTTCGTTGGGTATAGTGTTGACCTACGGTTTTTTTTATGCATAACAAGGCAGGTATTTGACCACAATCGCACCTGATGTTAAGTGGAATGCAGTCTATTATGGTACATATCTGCCCTGTAAGTGCCTATTCACTCTCGCCTTGAAAAGGCCCGGATTATAGTCTTCGGGAAAGACAGCAGCAGGCAGCGAATTCCAGCCCCTAGCTGTTCGCATTATAAAAGAGTCATCGAAGCGCTTAGTGCGAGCTGGTGGAATGTCAACAATATAGGGATGGTACGCTAACCTGATTCTGGTTCCCCGATGGAAGGGGGTTGGTGGTCACTTCTAAATTGTTGATGTAACTTTTACATTGTTAACTTTGGTTTTGGGACTTTGCTTTAACATACCGGCAATCATAGGCCGGCGACCCCTCCGGTCGATAGAGCCGTTGTTATCCTTCGCTTTTTGTTCTACTAATGCTTTCGTTGGGGATGGTGTTGACTGACCGTTGGTTCGCTAAACTGTTGATGGAAGGTTTACACTGGATGAACGTTGATGGATTTGTGACTTTGCTTTCTTTAGGAAACAATTTAAAAGCTCGTATACGAACCACGTTCAAAACTCGGTTCATCAAACCTAAGAATAGTTTGTGTTGAATGGTAGAACTATAATTCTTAAACCACACTAAAGTATTTAGATTATTCTCGTTTCTTTTATCCTATAATGACCCTTAGGCCTAAAATATTATTTGACGGATGTTTTTAATTAAAATTTCTCTAACAAATTCATATCCATAGTAAGTAAGTACATAATAAGTAGGAGGTACTTTGAAAAAATCTATTTATCTCATAGAACATTAAAACCGAATCTTTACCTTTCAATAAATTAAAAGGCGGAAAGCCCAAATTCAGAGTACACTTTGACAAATTAGAATAGCTATGTCAATATAATTAAGTGTGCATCTATTTGTTTTCATTATTATAATTAAACTGTCATAAGAATAATCCTCACATAGCAAGCAATTTGGGAAGATATTTCTCTCGAGGATAAACAAACTCCGAATATTTCCTGAAATTCGCCGCGTTCATGAAATTAATTAATATGTTTTTTTGTCTTAAAAATTATATTGTAAACATAATAAGAATTCTGTGAAGTTCTATTTCTTTAATTAATGATAGATCGCCCGGTGCTTTGTCCTGCTGGAAGCTCTTCTGGAAGGACTGGTCTTTTGTTCTAAACGTCCTGCCAGAAGATTATCGCAAGTCCTGCCCGCAGTACGCAATTTGTACGTGTTTGCTTGCTGGTCCTTCCAGCAGTACGGTGACCTTCAAATTTGAACTCATCCTCACCACAAGTAGTAAACACTTGGTTAGTGTTTATTAAATAAAAAGTCATGTCGTAGAATCATTTTGTTTAACCAGTATTTTACTTTTCTTAATATATTATAAACTTGTTTATCTTCTTTCAACTTAACTAATAGGAACTATAATAAGGAACTTTAAATTAATTACTTTAGTACGTCACTTTGTATTAGAAATTACACCTATCACTTACAAATTAAAAACAAAAACAAGAAATAAATTATAAATGTTTGATTAGGCTGGAATACTTCACATTCATTATAATATTATCGCCAAAATGTTGCCGACTCCACGCCCGGCGCGTCAAAATGTGTCGCGCGAGCGCGAACGCGTTGCCCCCGTGTATACTCGTGCGCCATCGGGCTCCGACTAACGGTTAGTCGCGTTTTTCGATCTTGGGCACTATTGGGTGAAAGAGAGAGAAACACTCTATTTTTTCGTGTAAATTTGAAATTTGTACAATGTATACTTACGAAACTGTGATCTTTTAATTTTGCGTCCTACCGGAAGTACTTTAAGTCCTGCTGGCAGGACTCCGGGCGATCTATCATTAAAAGTGTAAGGGCTCTTTCAAATAAAAGGTTTTGAGCTCCTGCTCAACGTCGTCCTCGTCAGCCCTGTGTTTGCAAGACAGCTGACATAGTCGTTTTTATTCTAACGCAGTAGGCATATTATAATTATTGTTCTTATGCAGTCCTGCAAACTAATGTTTGTCGCCTGGTTCAAAATATATTATTTGAAAGAGCTTTAAAAGTAAAACTATCTCTGTTTTCAGAGTTTTATCATAAAAGTTGTGAAAGTCGCCGCCTTAGTATATTAAAATATTGGTTTCTCTTCTCTATCATTACTTACGGTCCAGTTCTTATTCTCTAAATGCCCCCACAGTTATGTGTACTTAATGAGCTCAAAGTGTACTAACTTAACACGTGTAATCAGAGCATATTTAATGACATAGCATTCGTCTCCCGTGAAGGTTGAAGGCGCAAGAGTGAAATCACTTCTAAGAATCTATGCCTCTTCGCTTGAGATAGGTGAAGTGTACATATCGCGTGCGCGTGCACATCGGAATAAGTTAGGGTTGTTACCATTTTTAATTTAAATGACTACAGCAAAAATTATTTCATTCTAATTTTATTTAAAATAATGACTCTTCCATCTGCGTGGGAATTTAAAAATTACGCTTTAAAGGCTCAAAAAAATATTTAAAAATGCTAAAAATAAAAAGACACTCTACATAGAATTCCCACAGCAATTAGACGTACTAAGAATAGATGAGCTGAGTATAGATAGATATCATCATCTTAAAAAAAGTTAGGTACGATGATTAAATCCTGTTTGGTTAGAAAGGTAGAGACATATTTGAAGAGAGTAGGCAATTTAATCTTAATAAACAGGATGAATTTGTTATAATATTTTTGACACAAATTTATTTTTGAAACGCTGCTGCCAACCCTAACTTCATTAGCTCAAATCCAAACAAAGTGTGTGGCTCTATACGGTACAGTTATTTCATCGCATAGATTTTTTGTTGTTTCAAGTCTTTGTTGACTCAACGCTTTAGACTTCGTGTTTAATTGAACTTGCTCCGACCGAACACACCTTGGCTAGTACAGTTCATACAAGAAATATGCGACTTCGAACCTTATGGCGTCGACATAAACGCAGATATGAACATTAAGCCGAGCATTTGCTATGCTCGGGACTTAAGATAAGCCAGCAAAGTTTAGTTCTCCAACCCAACTTCAGCCATAACAGACACAATTTTTGGTACCCACTACCCACTACCTAGAGTAGAACAAGCTCAAGTTATCAAAGTTTAAATCAAGTTTGTCTCAATTATCTTCAAGTTAAGACGAAACAGCTGGTGCACGGTACCTATTGACTATAGGTAGAAGCATTAATATTCTAATGATCCCTTTAATTGGCATGGAAATTTTCCCTTCGGTGAAATGTTCTGGAAACTTCCAGCTTCGAAAGCTGCGAATTGTATATTTACATTGAATATACGCAAAGTTAAGGAATTTCAAATGTGATGTTCTTGTTATGAAAAATAAGTGAGAGCTCAAAGAAAAACTTATGTTTTTCTAAGCAGTACTTATTTTATTACTTTCTGCCTAAGGGTAGATGAAAATGAATTGCTTCAAAACATGTCTTATATTTATAATACACGCGTAAACTGAATGACACCAATAGAAATAACGCAAACCACGTACCGCTACAGATAATAAAAACTTTATTGCAATGCGAGAGAGAACAGCTAAAAATTTTATCCAAACTTTGGACATATTCGAGCTGCGTGGAACATAGAGTCGGGTGTCGCTGTTAGCTACCAATAAAGTGTCTGGCACGGTAACTTATACAGCCAACAGCGGGCGGGTGAAATTAGACCCTAATGCTGTTTTACGGCTGCAATACCTCTCTTATACGGTATTGATACCTCAAGGATTTATCGCTCGCAGAGATTACTTGAAAGTTAATTTGCGGAGATGTCTTTTAACGGTAAAACAATCTTTAAGAACACTACGTATAGGAGTAATTTGAAAGTTGATAGTTTCCATTTAGATACTGAAGTAATAGATTTCAAATTAGAGATTGAGAAATTAGGGACACATACCTATACATACTCATAGGTAAATGTAATATCTTTTTTTATGCAAAACAACTTTAAGTGAGATGCAGTCTAGGATGGTAAGTTCACTCTAGCCTTGAAAAGGACCGGATTATAGTGTTCGGGAAATCAAATATCACTCAGTTCAGTATAATGTCAGTATCAGGTACGATTGTTTTTATATTCTTGTTTCGAAGACAATGCTGCATCCAAAAAAAGCCTTCTCGTAACCATAGTTACAACTTCTCGAAATACACCCCACCTTACGTGCGACCGTTAAGTTGGCTTGGAGACATTCTCAGGATTGCATAGTTGGCTTCTTGCAGAATTAAATGGCCGGTGTGATTGCCTTCCCTGGCTCCGATCAAACAGGTTTCCCGCGTTGTTTTCTTGTCCTTCGGTCGGAAAAAATATGGCACTTGATAAATGGTGCTGGGACATGGTTGCTGTTGTAAACCTGTACGTAGACACCATCGTAAAGTATTGTAGGACTTATGTCTAAAGAAAAGATCTACAAGATAAAATAAACATACGGGAGTGTCTTAAGAAACCCATAGTATTGTGTACATTAATAGATACACAATCTTTACCTTCATTTTCAAAACATTGACATCTTTTATAATATCAGGCATCTCACATAACATCCAGATGCGATTGCGGTCATATACCTGCCTTGTTCTGCATTAAAAAATATAGAGACACTAGGTCTCAAGAATTTTTTAACATCTGAAGTTTAGTTAAGTTTATCTTCAGTTCTACAATGACTTAAGTTATTTTTTGCGCTGTCAACCGTACCTATTCGTTTTTGCACTGAGCTTTCCTCAAACCTGTTGTCTTTTCGCCATTTTAAAATGCAGCGTCAGCCTTTTGTGTGTAACTCGTTTTGCTCGTCGCTCGTTAACGTCTGGAGTCAGTCAGACGCGTGCATATTTTAGCGCTAGAACAGCGCGGCAGCGTTATCACTCACGCACGTGCCTAAGGGGTGCTTCACACCAAAGCGGTGACAAGACATGTCAAGCAACCAATAGAAATTCGTGTTTACACGTCTCGTCTCCGCTCAGCTTTGGAAACAGTTGAGCAGAGAATTCGTGAATTTCAACTAAACGTCATTCAATTGCTATGAATTACTGTACAATATATTTTTTTTTAAGATATCATAGATTTTTTAACTGTAGCAACTGTACCGTTAAATAAAAACAATTTGCAAATTTGACAGCCCTAGCGGAGCGTCTCTGGGACGAAATTGAGCTAATCTGCATTCAGGGTACAATGTCATACGTTTTTCCCAATAAACGATTTTCATTTCATTTTATATTGAATTTTTTCAGGGCCGTACTCGGATATTAGCATGAAAAATAATTGGACAGCAAATATTTTTATTTGGAATATTTAGATATTCCGTTAAAAAGTTAATGTATTTTTTTCTAGGAATTGAATTGAACCTTATACTCGATCGGCTGTTTCAAACAGGTTATGCTTTTTTTTTCTTGGACATGAATAAGGCTATCTTCCTGTACCTAACTCATCATTAGGAAAATTAATATTTTCCTAATGATGAGTTTGTATTATCCCTTCCTAACTATTATTATGACATAATTATGTGTTTGTTCATTCGTATCAAAACCGACCTTATTTTTTATATTTCCCTCTTTAAATCTAACCAATCATGCTCACTTTCCACTCAGTGCAGATACGAGTAATATTGAAATTCTATCATCATTGAATTGAAATGTTTCAATTTCAAAGCTGCTGAATCCCTCAGTCCGTACGGCGCAGATGGCTGATCGGTACCACCTCTCGATCCAGTCGAGAAATTTTCCAAGTTACAGAACTGTTCTCTAAAGTGTCTCCATAGCGAGAACAAGTTTCATATTGAAAACCTATTTTCTTTTATGAAAACTCCACGTGAGACGTTTTTTAAATCTCTTAAGAGTTTGAAAGTTTTGCTCCTCTTGAAAGTGCTAGGTTGTAAATTTAAGTTACGTACTGAGGTCAAAAATCTAACTCTGAAATTGTCGTAATAGATTGTAAATGTATACCCAAGAACAAAATCGGACGGAGTTATTATTTTGCGCTAGTTTTTGTTCATTTACAACACTTATTGATTTTATAGGTCTAATTCTGATATAAACATAAGTAATAGTGGAAAGAAAGACATTATACCAGCAAAACCCAAACAAAGTCAATCCAAAAATCACCAAAAGAGACAACTTTATCCAGACACTATCGGATCAATTGAAACTAAAATGGCTCGATTGAGTTGAACGTACATCCGCGGAGCACATTCGAGAGAGATATTGTAGTATTCCTTTTGAGGGTGGTCGAGTAGCGTCGTTTGTCAGGCCGCTCACGCGTCGAGGGTAGGCGGCACGCGGCAGACGCCGCGGGTAAAGGATTTAGACGATTTGCGCACATTTGGATTTGGAAGCCGATTTTTAAATGTCAACGTACGAATTTAAATGCGTACGGATTTACTGGAAAATATCCAAAACTTTACAGTGCTACCTCAGAACACTTGCATGTTAGCTTACTTAAAAATAAATCGTAAACATTGATTCTCAACTAGTTTGCAATCAAGACATAACAGTAATTGTGGTCAAATATAATGTGGTGATATAAAAACTCTATTAGGATGCAACTAATCAAGTCCCTCGCTAAAATCCAGACTTCAAAGAAACTTGCATCTTAAATAAATAAAGCTGCTGAATTGCAAGGGTTATTAAAAATTCCTCTTCAAAAACATTTTCGTTTACGGAATCATTAGCCAAATATTATTTCAGCGCTATCGGACGGTCCGAGTTGAAATGCAACTGACGTAAAATATTTTACGAGTACACAGTTTTATACTTCACTCTTTTTATGATGGCGCGACACTTTACGAACGAATTTTTAAGTGCTATAAAATGGTTTCGTTATAAATCCATCCAATTAGTATGACGTTTTTTACTGGCTGAGTGTGCACTTGCTAAAGTCAGGATTTATGTTGAGTTGTTTAATCTGTTGTTAAACAGTCTACTTATTTTCCTACTAATGACTCTCTGTTCCTAAAGTCTCCAAAAGGTTTCAAGTCGTCCAAAGCAGGCGCAGTTACGCGCACATCTCCCGCGATTCGTCCATTTGGAATGGCCATGGGAAGGTGGAGAGATGTCTTCCTAAAGTCTTTCCACCAGACCTGTGATCAGACCTATCAGAAAATCGTGTGTTACTTCATTTACAACAACTATTTCATTAAATTACGTGTAAGCATCTCGGTAATAATCTAGCTAGTTTATAACCTGACCAAGTCCATAAACGTAACCACTTTAAACTAGGGTGAGTAGAAATAGCAAAGGGACAAATTGATACAAGCATCCTAAGATCTGGTTAAACCTGTGACGAGCTCCCGTGGGCTGAGTCGGTCTCAAGTAATAATATCCTTAGAACATACTTGTGGTTCCCGCGAGCAGGGGCAGGTAACAAGGGACTATTTACGAGTGACTGGTATTTGAGGTTGTACGTATATCATCCTAGCGACTATCTATAAAGAAGACATATGTGTCAAAATGCAGGTGTGAACTTGATTTTATGTTTTCATTATGATTTGTCAGTTGTCACATAGTGGTCACACGTGATTCGTTACAAACTTAAAATTTTACTAGTATCATACCTTGCGTCAAGCCCAACCTTGCTTTCTGGCTGGCAAAATCTAGCAGCCTAATATTTATTTGTATAGAGACAGCAATAATAGAAACGTCACAAAGTTTCTTTAAGAAAACTGAACCGATAATGATGAATTTTGGTTAGGCTGAGTTGCCCATGTCAACATGTCAATATGACGCCGATAAAACGCCTTGTCATATGCCAGTTGACATGGGCAATTCAGCGGTTAAGGATATGTAGGGTACGTAAATTGGATATCAATCAAGACACTTTTTATACAACTTTTTTTGACACAATAAAATTGAAAAAGAAATAATATGTGTCTTTGACGCGCGATAAACACCAAGCAACGAAGCTATTTCAATGAAGTTGCTAACAAATTAATAACTAGTCTTGTTTGCAAATTAATACATGCTTTTTCCCGCGATCGGGTTGGGCTGTATATCTAGAGTGAAAAGCTCTCGAGTAGCTCTATAATTAGGCTCGCACGCCATTCATTTGATCCACTCAGAACGGGTTTCAATGGAACTGGGTTTACCACCTCTACTATGTGTTATTATGTACGAATAATTTAACAAATGTTATAAGTATGCATATCATTTTTGTTTCATGTACCTACGTGAAACCACATGTCATTGTATGATTGGATTAATCCAAAAAAAGAAGCTTATGATTTATGTACAAAAATACATTTATTCGGATAATCTCGATTTCATCATCTTATCGTGTAAGGAAAAGAAATCGCTTTAAATTAAATTGATATTTGCCAGTCACATTCAATTTGTTCCGGCTTCGAGGATAAATAATTCAGAATTCGTGAGGGAAAGTCCTGAATTTTGCGATTTAAATGTCATAAAAGATCTTATAACTATAGCCACAATAGAATTTAATTGCTTCGTATAAGTTTACTTTTCATATTATGAAGACTGAACTTAATATATCCCCACATCTATGAATCTCATAAATAAAAAATCATCTAGTCTTTGTCTAATATATAATAGTAATAAAATCAAAATGCAGCGAGTGCCATGTTATAATGAACTTCAAACACGTCGTTGTCAAGAGGAGCATTGTTATTAAAGTGCCGGTTTCGCGAACGCTGTGCATTCGTTGCAATAGTAATGGCACTGTCATGTCGCATACACTACAACAGAAGTACGGTACAATGTTATCCTTATGTCTATGTGCTGAAGCGTCAAAATAGAGCCTCAAATGCTTCACTTCGGTTGCAAGGTGTACGCTTTGTATGATTCTGCCGCTTTACCACTTACGCCGAAGCCTGTCTAAATTGTGAATCGTGAATGCTTCAAACGTTTCATTATTTCGGATGGTTTCATAATAAATGTCATGCATTTACTTTGGCAAGTTTAAAAGCACTCGTCACATCATTGTACTTATCTACGTGTCATAATAACGTATAATTCTTATAAATTAAGAGGAGGCAGGTAGGAATAGGATCTAGGTGAGCGCTGGATGCAGGCTGCCACCAACCGGGCGAGTTGGAAATCATTGGGGGAGGTCTATGTTCAACAGTACTGTGGCTGAAATGATGATGGTTATGAATAGGATCTATTGTACGCATTCAAACATTGTTCTATTATACATTGCTACAAATATAGCCTCTAAAGATCTCACTCAATACGCAAACCAAATAACTAGGGCTCCATAACGATAGAGATATCATTTTCGCGACAAGACGCCGCCGGCATACGCCCTTCACACGACAGAGTGCTCAGTGCCACCCTTATCTCGAGGCCCTCTAATGGTTGTCACCAGATTTTTAATGCGGTAAAATTAATAAAAAGTAAAAAGAAAGGGGCAAATTGCAAGGGATTTTTTTACGTTCGACTCGGGGTACTTCAAATTGGTGTTGCTATAGCATGTTTATTTTGTGTTTTTTATGCTACTAAGTGTAGCACATTATCTCATTATATGCGAATAAATTAGCATTACTCGCGCGACGTATGGTTATGTTTAAAAAACTTAAATCATTTGAGTTAAAAGATCATAATTTAAAATGAATATTAATTCTCGAAAGATCTTTAATGGCCTGAGCGGGTGGCTCAGCTGGACTGAGGCCAGTGCCTTATAGTGGTACGTGGGCTTACTTTGCTTTGCTTTACTTTTTTTAGACATTTCTCAGCTCTCAAATTACCTACGTTACATTTGATTTTATAGACAGTCCATTAATCAAAAACAAATCAAAAGTATAACTTCGGCTACAAAATACCAGGCTACCATAACACGCGAGGTATAATTTCTTCACATCACGCCCTAGGCGCACACGCACTCGAGGGCTCTCCACCACGAGCCGTCAGGTGGCTTGGACAAAGGTTTTTACTAGGATCCTTTCCTTCTCGAACAAAGAGGATCTTGAGATAAGGACGCCTTTAGTCTGCTCTTTGAAACTGACAAGAAATTGTGAACTGGAAATGCATCCAATAATAATTAATTATTCCAAAGAAAAAATAATATAATACTACTGAAAGATTTTATCCAAACTTCTTGTTTCAATAGCCGTTAACTACCTGACATAGTCACGAAGCATAGGTACTTAATTTTTGCGTTTTGGTAGTGTGGCTATTGATGAAACTAAAATTATAAAAGAAATTGTAACGCTGTGCGTTTGCAGACTCGTGGTGTTTGGTGTTGTGATCTTGTAGTGGTGGACTCTGGCTGGGTTACACCACTTAATTTGACTGTAACAAACGTCAAAAATCTGTCAAACACCATACAAAAGACACCGGTATAGTTACGGTCAAAGTTTGGTGGTGCAACTTAGCCTCTATGTACGATGAATTTTTTAAATATTTTGTTCTCGCAATTCACGTTAAAGTTTCCTATAAATCATTGCGGTAGTTTTTGAGATTTAGAGCGGCGGACGCCTTAAACAGAACTTAAGAATTTATTGATACAGCCATAAAGTTTCTTCCGACTGTGATTTATATCAAGCAAGTGCTTTTGAAATCTTAGCTGCTTGCTGCATCAAACACACTCCTATGTTTTTGTTTTGATTCAAGCACCAAAATTTATTTATTTAAAAAAATCATATACTGCATTGTAAAACCCAATAACTTTTGTTATTTTCTATTGCCATTCAACAAACTTCAAAGCAAGCTGTCTTAATTAACACTAAAGTACCTATAGAGAAAGCAAGATCCCAACAATGTAAAGTTAATTAAAAATAAATAACCTCAATTTTCTTCCAACAATAAACACGGTTCTTTACATGCACGATCTAATTAAGTTAACAAGTCGTTTAGATATGCATAATTAAGTGGGCCGCGCTAAGCAGTCATTAATCCACCATCATCGTTAGACCCTGCTATCAGGGCAGCTCGTTTGTCAAGATGAGCTTTTGTTTGTTTTTTAATATAAATACTGGTGTAAATAATGTGCTGCAACATGATATTAAAAAAGAAATATGTTTGGTAGAGGTTATAATTAAAATAAATACTGAAACTTTTTTTGCTGACAGTTTGTTTAATCGATGTAACACAACATAGCACATTATAAGATACATAAGTAATTTTGTTGCTAAATAAGTACATCATAAGATGCCTGTATAGCTTTATATGCCGTGCAAGCTCTATAATTTAGGTAATTGCTTTTAATTAGCGATGGTCAGTTACATCTGCTATAAGTGTCATAACTTCATATTTATCTTATTGTTTCAGGTGGAAATGATTTGAACAACCACGGAGGTCATCATTCAAGTCTACTAAAAGAAAAGGTAACCCTTTGTTTTATGCTGTAACAAACTTTAGAAGCCTAAAATAGCCGCGTAATAGTGTTGTAACTCTACGTAATTAATTGCCTTTATATTTCACTAAAATGTTTTTGAATTGCTTGTCAAAAATATTACTACGGTTAAAAATTACATTATTTATTTTACTAGTAACTTATATGCGCGTAAAATTCATACAATGTTCGTGTCAAGGGACCATTAATCTACCCACGGGGCGTCCGACGTTGAAGGGTGTAAGTGTACGACACAATGTCTGCCCAGTTGGCGATAAAAGCTTAAAAAATACATATCGTTGAATGAAAATGTGCCTAAATGGGCTTTTGTGAAATAACAATTAAGTAATTCATAAAATGTATGGTAGTAACTCGGCGGTTAGTACGATTAAGATAAAGGAACTATGAATTACGGACGCCGGGACGCCAGTGACTTTATTTGCTGAAAGTATTAATAATTCCGTTCTTATTTGGAAATTATAGCTTGGTAACGTATAGTGTTTGATTAAAATCCGCCCAAAAGGTTTTTAAGAGAGACAATACAGGCATGATGATGGGACTCTATCACATCGTAACATCATACTATTGTGCACCAACATTAATTCAAGTAGACCTAAGAAATAGCTTGGTGAAAAAATGGCGCTCCTTGGGAGGCTTAAAGGTCTAGCAGCAAAAACTAGTTGAATAATGATGTTAGAAAGTCTAAAGTGCCTGCAAGTGTAGAAACTATCTCAACCCTATCCACCTGAGTCTATTACTGGCTTTTAAACCTATTTAAATTCACCTTAAGTCTTGACGCACAAGGTAATAATCACTTAAGCACCAATATATTTCCCATTTGCGTTTAACGAGTCCCAAGACGCGTTCGTAAAAGTTACTGCGGGACTTCTCGATCTCATATCGTTGCATGTTTAATATTAGCTACTGGATAACTAGAAATACGTTCCTTCTATCATGAAATATGAATAAACTAGCTTTTGCCCGCGGCTTCACCCGCGTGAAATTTCGTTTGTCACAGATCGTCATAAATTATAGCCTTTATGTTATTCTGGGTTATAAACAATAATACTGTAAAGTTTCATCAAAATCCGTTCAGTAGTTTTTGCGTGAAAGAGTAACAAACATCCAGACTTTCGCATTTATAATATTAGTAGGATAGTAGGATACTTGATATACAATTAATGGCTTCAGGTAGGACTTGAACCCACTACGAGTCTTTTTCTTGCCAGATACTGAGGATGAGGTCGATATTTTCATGTGATTTCACTTTACCGCGTTGTGCGCCGGAGTCGTTTCTTCAATGTAATAAAAAATACATAGGTATTCATACTCGTAGTTGTAATAAGAGAGAGTATAAGTTTAATATTCGTAAATTCTGAGATTACGATAAAAAAAAGCTAAAATATTTTCGGTTGCCAAAAGCAAGCTGTGTTTTATTTCATTTATTAATTCTTCAAATCACAGTAGCTTGAATAGTCCAATCAAAAAGTAAAACAAACATGATACGATACCTACGCACAATCAACACACAAGTGTGAATTGTAACCTTATTAACACGTGATAAACCAAACCAAAGCATTCGGCCGCCTTCACCAACAATTATGCCTTAATTAAACCGTAATTTCAGTTTTAATTCGCCCAATTAATATTTCAACTGAATTAAATGCGTCCCGTTGCGGTTGCGCCGCATATAGGAAACTGGTTGGAGTAAAATACTCGATGTTGGGGTCACCATAATTGAAGTAATTGAGGAATATTGAAGACAATTTTATCTAGTCGTTAGACAAGTTATTGAATAGCTGTATGAACAGTTGTATGCAACTATTTTAAAGTAGACACGTCTTCCTGGAGCCGGAAGACGTAGCGTGGGCCGACGATCTGGTGAAGGTCGCGGTAGGTGCCTGGATGCGAGTGGCGCAGAACCGGTCTTTGTGGAAATCCTTGGAGGAGGCCTTTGTCCAGCAGTGGACGTCTTTCGGCTGAAACGAACGAACGATCGAACGTCTTTCTAGAATTTATTTAAGTTAATCATGACCTGTTATAATTAAATGGTAGGATTGAATCCACGATCTTTCGCTTGCCGTACTAACTGAGCTATGACGACATTGGTAATTCTCTGAATATTAAAAAAAATACAACACTTCTTTTGAAATGCATTGAAGGTAAACAACATACTAGTAATATCATCAGTTTAGTCTTATACTCCATGATCCAAATATTACACATACTAAAACCTGTAAAAACAAATGGGGCGAAATTCCTACAACTACCGTAAGCTTGGTCGCCCTACTGAATCATTCTAAATAGAAACCTGCGTCGATCCAGCACGTTTACGGCCTCAGATCATAGGGCTGTCCTTGTTACTTGACGATTCCAGTATCTTCCCTCCACCTTCCCCGCAGCGGTATTAACAGGTTTCAAGCTTAATTAATCGCTTCGTAGGTACTCAAGAGTGTAATCTGCAGTTATGTTTAGTGCCGATTTGTCTTTAAATGGCAGTCGAGTGCCGTTAACAGCAACGGTTATTAAAGTTATCCTTATACGTACTCGTATATGTACCTATAGGAATAATATTAAAAATTTATTCTATTTTTACAGACGTTTACGTTATTTACAGTTCTGCCTTCTCACAGAGAAAAGTCACCATCTTTGCGTCTTGTTTAAATTTTCTGTCATAATAAAAAGTCTACTTACTTAGAAATTCATTTGGTTTTGGTAGGTTCTGTTTGTTATAAAAGGATATTCAATCTTTGTTATATTTTCCTCCACTTGACTCTGTATTCCAAGAAGAAGAAGTTTAAACATGTAATTTTTTAAGAGGGACTTTCACGTATCTTCTAGCTAGACTAATAAAATTACATTTTTACCTACAATATAGCAAACTAATAGCAAAAAAATAGGATCATGATAAAATTAATGGCACCCATACCTTCCTACAAAAACAGGAAGGTCGAAGTAATGGGCACCCAATCGGCGATTCCAAGCACGTTTAATTGATAGTACCATTAGCGCTCGATGGCGCTAGTGTGCTGGGTTTATTATCTCCGGGTTCTAACACAATGTTATGGGGTACAGTGGGTCCATACTGCCTTTTAAAAGCGAATACGTTACAACAACGTGCACGCCTTGTGACCAACATTTGCAAAATTAACTTTCATAACCTATCTCATGAAATTACATTATCGATAAAAGGTAGGCAGCGCAAGGCACTGCTGACGAAGCAATGGAATTGCATAGCACTACTTTCCGTTGCCTATCGTCTCCGAAAGAACATAATGATGTTCTTTATCTATAAAATTTCAACCAAATTGACATTAAAAGTTGAAATATTCATCAGTTGGATGGAAGCACACTCCAAACGCCCTTTGAACCAAAAACTTCCGTTCAAGTTCAACAAGTTGTGATCACATACCTATTACACTATATTGACCATCACAAAAGCGCCAAAAAACATAAGACGTAGGTTTTGCTAAATATAGAACAATACCAGTTTAGTGATAATGCCTTAGTTAAATAGCTTTCTGTTCCCCCTTCAAGTATGACCCAGATGGGCAAAAGATACTGTTCCGTTTGGGGCAAGATTAACCGAACGTGTTCGCAATTTACGAGGATAACTGTGTTTAATGAACCAAAGATATAATTTGTAAACAAACATTAATAAACTTGGGCTAGACATTATTTTATTAACTCTACGCTAATATTTATAAGAATCACAATAACTCCTCGTGAAGTTTAATCCCATAAATTGTGTAGTTTATGCCACCAATCCATTGTTGAAAACTGTGAAGACAAAACGATAGCATTTTCAATAGATTTTGTAATTATAGCAATATGAGCCTGTGACGTAACTTGCTTGTAAACTCTACATACACTTATTGAATTCAAATAAAGTAAAAATCGTTTTGGAAGCTTATTCAAAAGTATTGGAGATTCACGGTAGGGCACGGTGAATCTCTTCTACTTCCCACGTTGACTTATTTATTTGAAAGTCAACCAGATCCTGATGAGAAAAATGGAAAGTGTGCAAAACATTGAGTAACTGCATCCTCCATTTTAATTCTTTCTGTCTGGACTCGTTTGATGCTGGTGACGTGTAATTAGTGCCTATAAACACACGGAGCACATTTTCAATTCGGCAAATGTTTTTAAATTAAACGTCGCGCGTGTAACGACATCCACTTATTAATTATGCAATGTCAACATTCCGCCCGTGTGAAATGGGAGCCGCGGAAAATCGGAAAGGGAAAATCGGAAAAGGGAAAATTGGCGGGCGAACGATATGGGGCCATTAATTGATGCCATTTATCTTTTGACCGTAGACGATTCCTTTTACAGCCCTCTATGAGTGGAGTCGCTCTACAAAAAGTTATGGGCTACGTACTATGGGTTAGGTACTATGGCAGTGGCACATCAAGTTTAATACTGTATGTAGGGAGAATTTAATTAATTTTGTGAGGTTTTCTTTTCATTTAGTTAATAAAACTATTATACTATACTAATATTTCCGCTAACCCCTCCAGCTGCTAAATATTGTGATAGGAATTATAATAGCGACTCACCACAAGTTACGGAAAACGAGGATCAAAATACCGGCTCTTGAATCGGCAGTCTGATGATACAGGCATCGATGGATTTGGATTATTCTCGTATGTAATTGTACTGGTGACTGTACTACTAACGTTATCACTACATAGTCGACGGCATATTGCCCTAACAAAATTTTTAATTTATTATTTATTTTATTTTGGACTTTAACCTAAAAGTTATTAAGTTCAAAATCAGTTGAAAATTTTGTAGTTGGAGGCTGTTGACTGTACAGACGACTGTACATCATGGTGATGTCCCAACAGTATTTGGGGACGGGGTATAATTGCATACTCTTGTCCTATACCCAATATACCTTGTGCCAGATTAGGGACGTTTGTTTAGGCTTGTTTAGTGATGTAACTGTTATTGTTTATTTACCCGCAGTCTGTATTTATGAGGGTTCGGGATTAGAACATTTGGACGGGAGTACACATTAAATTCGCACATTAATTTGTGTTATCGAAATGTTTTGAATTTACGTAGGTACGTCCAAATTATTGCTTTATGTCGGTCAAGCTAAATTATTATGGTGTATTTTAATGATGCTTTAATAATGCCTGTTTCATAACTTACCTAAGGTTAGACCAAAACATCAAAACTTTCATCCAGGTAGTAGCCTAATTTTCTATTTGGCCTAGTAAGCACGCACATCAATCTATTCAAATGACGTAGCATTTAGAAGCCAGTAACTTCAAAACGATAAATATCACCCATAAGATAAATACCTAAAAGATTCCGCTTCCACAATTAAACCCATCCCTGACCGTTAGCTTATTTTGTGCCGTTAGCATCATGACCGATGATTCATCTGTTATTCCAAAACGCGGCTTACAGTACGAAAATACTTGAAAATTCACCCCGATTTTAATAACCATAAACCTGCGGAACAACATGCAAACGACGCCGCCGGCGACATGGCGGGACATAGGACACCGTGTAAATAAACCCGTTTCAATCAAAATTTGGCTAGCGAGTGTTTTTCAGAAGCATTGACTCGGTAAAGGTCCGTTAATTAAAGTACCTAAGAGAGCATTGAATCAACTATTTCTGTTATTATACACCGTACTCTTGAGGATCTCTCTCACAAAGGAAGTTTTTAAGTTATACTAGTAGGAAACTTTACGTGCGATTTGCGAAAATGTGTCTACAACTAAAAAAAACTTTGAGTGCAATAAAATAGGCAATGGCTTGGGCCTATATGAAACTATAGCTTTAACTTATGCTAGAGAAACAATGCCATACCTAGCTTACATGTTAAAAAAAATGTTTAGACACACAGATTCACATTTACTAGTAAATAATCCTAACGTTCATTTATATCATTCGCGGCACAATACTTTTACTCGAAGATTTTGCGAGCAATTTAACGTGCAATTGTGTGTTTATGTTCAGGCTTTTATGTTAAAGTATCACGGATACGCGCCACATTGTCTTTGTTCCATATTTTTCTCATTATACTTATTTCCACTACGCCGCGTTTATGCTCCAGCTTGGCGTAACGTACATACTTAGTTATCTGGTTATGACCTGTTAGATTTTATTAAACTGTTTTGTATCTTCCACTATCTTTGTAACTAAACAAACCATTGGTTTTATCCAAGATTCATACCTGAGAATTACATTATACTCGTAGTCGTTTAGCTGACTCTTCCGTAAGAACTTAATCCATTGTTGAATTAATACAATTAATCCCAACTAATATTATAAATGCGAAAGTAACTCTGTCTGTCTGTCTGTCTGTCTGTCTGTCTGTTACGCTTTCCCGCTTAAACCTCGCAACCGATTTTGATGAAATTTGGCATAGAGATAGTTTGAGTCCCGGGAAAGAACATAGGATAGTTTTTATCCCGGTTTTTGAAACAGGGACGCGCGCGATAAAGTTTTTCTGTGACAGACAAAATTCCACGCGGGCGAAGCCGCGGGCGGAAAGCTAGTAGCACATAAAGAGGATAATAAGTAGAGTTGATAAGGACTTTACTTACAATGTTCCCTCTTGTTGCAGATGGAAAAGCAATGCAGCTGGCGGACGCGACGGCGGCACTGCAGGTGAAGCCAGCCCACCATGGCGCCGATGCTGCCTCTGGCGCTGCTCCTGCTGGCCGCGGCCGCGCATGGCTACCTGGTCCTGGTGCCGGACTCCGCGCCGCCCGGCCACACCGTCCTCGACGCCGCCGTCTACAAGCTCGGCTCCGAGCGCACCTACACCATCGACGTCCACCGCACCGCCAACTTCGTCCACCACATCATCAGGGTCAACAGAACCACCGGCCTCGTCTCTCTTCGCAAACGACTCAGATGCGATGGCGTCCTTTATCCCAACATCTTCACCTTCTACGTCGACTCCACATCCGAACGCATCCGAGACATCGACTACTACAGTCTGCCTATAAGAGTCCTAGTCACCGGTGAAGACTGCAGCAGACGACATGCCGATCTCTACGACATCGACTTTGACAGAGTCTACGACCAGGAGGACTCAGCTTTACAGTACGAAGACGACCATGTCAGGGATAAAAGGGCAGTATTCGCCGAACCGATGGATTGGAGGCTGTTTGAGGAGGAGGAGCTTGAAACTAGTCATTATAGTGTACTCTCCACGGCCTATCCGTGGTCCGCTGCCATGTTCGAAGATTTCGCAGCAAGAAATAGGAGTAGAAGACAGAAACGATCTCATTCTTTAGTACCTTTCGACATGGCCGTAGATGTGAAAATAGCCGAAGCTAAACAATGGATATCTGAGACATATGCCAGCTTCTCGATACCGACCACGGATAGGTGGCAAGGAATCTGTTTGAGAAAATCTCAATTTGTGAATTCTTTGACGGCTTTCCTACCGCGGACAGTGCAGAAGATGTGTAAAGTGCAATTTCTAGCAGTGAGCGATCCTCGGTTTATGATCGAGACTAGTCAAGGCGATTTAGTGGCCAGTGGTGATGTGTGTATCCAGGAGCCAATGTGGAAAGTGTCAGTTCTGTTCACGTTCAACTGTGACCGGACTAATATAGTGGACTCTGATCATCGGCTGAAGATAGTGTACCATCATCAGGAGTTGAATGACACTGATATTGCGAAGCGGGTGAAGAGGGAGCTGCGGAATCAGTCGCCTTACTTTGAACAAGCTTTGTACGTGGCTTCGGTTGCTGAGGAGCAGCCTCCCGGAGTCGTGGTCACTACAGTTCGAGCTCGGTATGTATTTTTTGTCTCACTAAACTAGAAAGGTTGTAAAACAAGCAAAGATAATTTGTTTTCGAAGCTCTGATTGTATTACACGCTCCAGTGCCATTGTTTTTCAAAAGTCAAACAACAGTTTGCTACGTGCTCGCTCGATAACCTTTTTGTTGCTTAGGTCGATGACTCCCGGGAATGGTCCTAATCAGCGGTTTGGTCGGCACCTGATCATAAACCAGCTGTACGAGCACGTTAATTGACTGTACGCCGGCTCGTTGAGCTTTTATGAAGTCATCTATTTTATGCCCGGAACCATTGTCATGAGCCATTGCACGCGTCGCCAGACAATGCGCCCGTTTGCAATAAGGTTAAACCGCACACGGTAGGGGTATCCGATTTTGCAAATACGAAACATTTCTAGGCGAACTTTGAACCCTACAGAGAAAATAAATACCTAATTTAATATCGAAAAAGTCATACTTACAATAAACCATAAATATGGAAAATAGGTAATAATAAAGGCTCATCCACATTCGATGTTTAGTTGCTATTTGTATGAAAAAGTTGCCAATTTCTTTTCTCACCCAAAAGTAAAAGCTGTTTAGATTACGCCGATTAAATTACAAATTAATTAAGAACATAAAGAACAGCGTTTTGTGGGTTTAGCTATGACAAGTCCATTTATACTAAAACTAAGTTCTAACTTTGTTGATCATAGTGCTAACGATCTGTTCTCTTCAAGCACGATTTCACCCACGCATTCCGTTATGTTCGTAAAAACTTCTCCAAATGGTTTGACGAATTTTATTTCATACCGTTTTTGCCAACCTACGATTAGCAAGAACTTTTTTTACAAAGCGTAGCTGCGCAAAAAATGTGTTTTAAGAAGCTAATCTTTTACAAAAAATCTGTCAATGGGTAAAAAATTCGAGAAATTGTCCTCAAAATTATTTCAATGTCCGACGGATTAGCAAGCTGAAGTGGCCATGGGCAGGACACATATTATGCGGAACTGACGGCCGATGAAGCAGCAAGGTTCTGGAGTAGTTCTGGAGGCCACGTACCTACCGGAAAGACGACGACCTCGTAAAGGTAGCAGGAAGGCGCTGGATGCAGGCCGCTACCAACCGGCCTTTGTAGAAGTCATTGGGGAGGCCTATTTTCAGCAGTGGACGTCCTATGGCTGAAATGATGATGATGATGATGATTGCAATGCGCCTAAAGATAACTACGACAATTCTAATAACAACATTCTACATAATGTATCAGGTAGTTACTATGAAAAAGGGATTGTTCAACCCTATGCAAACCGCTTTAATTTGTATCGGTGACGCGGTATTTTTATATGGCACGATCATTATCGCCCACAATACGGCGGGCTCCCTGCGCTTCGACTGAACAGTAAATCTATGTATTCTCATAATAATGAGGATGAGGATTTGGTGAGGATAACGAGGGATAACGAAAGACAATTGACGAGCATATACCTAATACCTAAGTGTTGCCTAATTGTGCTATAAGTCGTCTCTTTTACAACTGTGTAGTTTCGATGTTCCTGCACGATCTGGTTACTACTAACTATCTAACTACAACGAAGCCCGCTGGGGTTTTAATGTTTAGTTTAAGTTTCTACTTTAGTGTTATTTATCCGATTTAGTTGATACAGTACCCGATCCTTGATAGTTCAATCCTTGCTGATCCACTTACGAACGAATTACTTCATAATGTCGCAAAATGGCCACACATTAGAAATCCTCTATCAATTTGCTCGCTCGTGATACAATTTAAGTGAGCTCGCATCACCCATGTGTCATATCCGACCGCAGTAATGGGTGCTACGCTTGTGGTATTTACACTCGTAATAACGTTTTAGGATAAAATACTTGTTTTAGAGAACGTGCGAATGGAGCCGTTAAAATAATCTGGTCAAGATTGGTTAATAACTATTACTTACATAACAGTAATTTGTGGTTGAGCCATTATTTTCAGTCCTAATTTTGTTCTCCTCGCGTATCATTTTGATTTACATTTGATTGATGTCGGTAACTCTTATAATCTTCATGTCAGTATAAAGCTCATAATGTCATCATTATCGTAAATTATGTTCAAAATATTTTTTGCAATACGTTCAGCTATATCCATTACTATAATAGCTTCAGCTTTTTCATTGATGCCTGTGACGCTAGAGGCGGAATCAATAGAGTTGTTTATAGTATGAATATGAAATCTTTATCATATTTTTTCATGATTTATGAGACCATGCCCTGCTAACCTGGTAAACAATAAGCGTTAACGATCTCTATTAGACACAATCGGTGATTAGTCTCATTTTAAAATGACGAAACAATATCTTCGACCTGATCTTCACTTTCCATCAAGTGAGATGCAGGCCAAGAGCTTCCTCGTTGTGCATAAAAAAACAATAGCAGATCTTTCATGTAAACCTTTTCTCCTGCAGCGATCCCGAGAACAGTCCAGTGACGTATTCCATGTCGAGCCTACTGGACTCCCGCTCAGCTGGAATGTTTGCTGTGGACACTCGCACCGGCGTCGTCACCACCCAAGCCCGACTGGACAGAGAGAGGCTGGACGTGCATTACTTCAGAGTCGTGGCGCAGGATGACACCTTCCCGCCTAGGAGCGGGACCACCACCCTGCAGGTGAGTTTAGATATTGGATACAGTGGACGGCATCTAGCATAACAAAATGGCGTCTTATGCCCGTTAGAATAGGTGCACTTTTGCTACAAAACTGTATAGTCGGATGTGCTAGAGTCTGCACAATAATCCGGCATGTTTGCTGTGGACGTCCGCACCGGCGTCGTCACCACCCAGGCGCGACTGGACAGAGAGAGGCTGGACGTGCATTACTTTAGGGTCGTGGCGCAGGATGATACCTTCCCGCCTAGGAGCGGGACCACCACCCTGCAGGTGGGTTTTATGATATTGGATGTATGATCAACCGCACTTCAGTTATTTACTTTTTATACAAATCATACTTATAAGTTCATAACATGCCAAGTGTGCTGTTGTTTACATAAAATTTCATCACCTATGAGGCTCCTCGAATACTTACACCACAACCGTCACTGAAAACGCACGCACTAAATTAGATACCGAGCAGTTAAATCTGGTCCCTACATAACAGGATTTACAGTATGTTTGTGTAAATATCAGGAAAATCCAGGGAAATGCTTATCTTGTAAGTAGGTACCTATTTAGGGTTCCCCAAAAATTCGGATGCACTGCACACACTTCTGTTATTTACAGAGAGTCTCAATAATTAAGCTAAACAAAAAAGAATTGTAAGCCGTTCAGAAATAACACCTACCTATTTCAAATATTTTTAGATCAATGTCCTGGACTGCAACGACCATGCGCCCGTATTCGAGATGCAGCAGTACGAGGCATCAGTGCGAGAAGGCGCCAGTCCTGGCACCACCGTGCTCACCCTCAAGGCTACCGACCAGGATATCGGCAAGAACGCTGAAGTAAGTATCTCTCCGTCTAGTACAAGGCTGCTCCACCTTTTAAAGAGTTGAGCCAAACGGTGGATTCAGTCGTTAACGACGGTCCACTTACATGTCCTATTTCAGTTACACTCAGGACAAGCGCAATCAAAACTTGCGCGGGCCACTTAAAATTATTCGGGTCTGGGATTGAGCAGCCTTGCCTTAGTGCTTATTACAAAGCCATCGCATTTACTACTACTAAGTAGATTCTCTATTTAGTTGATTGTGCTCTTCTACATAGATTGATTATTGTAATTTGATTGCGATAAAAGTTACGACTTTCCATACAATATATTCAAGGAGGTACCTGCGTTCCTCATTTCCTCGATGTAATATTAACATGAAAGACTGAATACGACCTTTACGTCCCACGTACAGTTCTTGGAAATTCAGACTAAAATTGAACTAAATTTTTTGTCCCTTACGTGTTCCTTACTATATTTTAATTGCATATTTTCTACAGGTGGAATACTCAATCGAATCGGTGATAGCAGAGAACCTCAATCCAGACGACGCCAACGAATCAATAGACGTCAGCTCCGAGCAGTACGACATCCAGGATGTGTTCAGGGTGGATGGAAGAAGCGGCGCCTTACTAACCAGGGCCTCCCTGGATAGAGAGAAAGTGGCCAGATACACTGTCATCGTCAAGGCTACCGATCAAGCCAGCCCTGTGTCCGATCGACTTTCTAGCACGTGAGTTCTTTTTTATGACAATACTTTTTGTTGAATCCTGGGTTATACAGAATTGGCAGGAAACAGAAAGAAAGAAAAATATTTTTATTTAGTCCAAACATCCTCATCATCTCATCATTAGACTACTTACAACAACATAATTACTTACTTATGTAGTTAAATTTGAACTAAAATGGCAGCCACTCAGCATGTGCTATGCCCTAGGTCAGGACCTAGAGCATAACTGGTATTCTGGAAATAGTTTTTCACTGTCATGATTGTCAAGGCTACCGATCCACTCTCTAGCACGAGAGTTTAAAAAATTAAATCGATACTTTTTGTTAAATCCTGGCCGGTAATAAAAATTGGCGGGAAATTATATATCTTTTTTACCAACATGGCGGTTTTTTATGTCGTTACAGATACAATAGTTTTTTAATGTACATATTATTTATCAACTTAGAATGAAAGTTCATTATGAAACCTTAGACCAAAGATATTTAACACATAAAAGTATTCATTTACTGGTTGTGACTTTGTAACTTAACTTTACATTTTTCGACATCAAAAACATCTAATTAACGCTGTCCCTTTAATTAAATTGATAAGGTAATTATTTCAGAAGTCTTTCATCATCGCAATTAATGTTTTTACCGAAGACTTGCTTTCTTTTATGTATGAAATACACACTTTTATTTAAACACAAACGATGGAAGTTGTGTCGAGTGAAATAAAAGTATTAACGCTAAGAATCTAACACATAAGTACGCTGAGTTGCACCACCTAACTTTAACGGTAACTTTAGCGATAACCACTGCTTCATGTATGGAGTTTGACAGAATTTTGACGTTTGTCAAAGTTAAAGTAAGATGGTGCAACCCAGCTTTAGTATGTAAGTACTAATTTAATTTTAAAATAATTAATTTACTGATATATTTTCTCTCGACAGAGCGACAATCCACGTGAATATCTTGGACGACAACGACAACTACCCTCAGTTCAGCGAGAAGACGTACACAGTCACGGTAGATGAGGACATCAGCGTAGCTGACAACCCGGTCGTTGCGAGAATCAAGTAAGAGTTCATCATCATCATCAAGTCATTAAGTCTGCACTGTAGGAGGGCGAACATCAGTGTTGCTGGCAGTTTGGCCATCAATCCTCTTTTGATATTGTTTATGGTTTTTTCCTTTTTTTTTTAAATTGTTTCTGGTTCTGAAGTTGCTTTTTTACTGTCTCTTGTGCGGTCTAGTTTTATGTCTTGAGAAAATATACTGTTTTGGCCCTTTTTGGAGTGTTTCCTTAAATTGCTTCTTGCATATTAATCACCACCAGCAGACCTATCTCTCAGAAATATACAGTCCACTCCAACAATCAGAAATTAAGAGCTGGTCTAAATGATGCTTTTTTACACGCGCGTATTCATGCGAAACACGCGACTGTATGAACTATGTGGGCAAAATGTATGAACCTCTAGTACCTCACGATCGCGAGTTCAATACACGCGAGTAAAAACGCATCATCCAGCTCCTGAGGCAAAATTAGGTTTTGGCCTACACACCCCCCGCGCTGGCCCGACGAGTTCTCTCCCTTGTTTATCCATATCTCTCCCTTAGTTGTCTTACGACATCCACTTATAATGACATAACTATCACTGGTAGCCGTAGGACTCATATAGGTACATTAATTTACTGCGGGTCTCCTGAAATACAGTTTAGACTAGTTTAAGAGCCAAGGTCATCCTTCAGTTCAGTGTAGGTAGTTATCTTACAAAAGACATTTCCAATTTTAAGTTATTAAAAGTCATCAAAAATACTTATACAAAAAAAATATTGAGAGGTCAATAAATATCGAGTAGACAAGGCCTGGTAGAGTGCAGACCATTAAAAGGAAATATACTTAGATCTCCCATCTTTTCCCCATTAATCCTGGTTTCTCTCGAGCTCCTTGAATTTTCATGACCGTAAATCGTACTGATGGTTCTTTGAACAAGATATTGAACACTCGCAAATGAGGTTACGAGTAAGTAAGTAGGTACTTATTCTTCTTTCAAAAGAATATTTATGTTATCTTTAGAGTACCTAAGCAATATGGCAATTTGGTATTGCATAAATTCGCCTTTTGTACCTACTCTGTCATAAAAATGTGTAATTTTGATTGATATTTTAATTATACCCTGAAACATAAATCTTAAACCCTCTTCCCAAAAGGATATGAAAGATTATGACTGATTGGTCTAATAAAGTAGCTCGTGAATACTGGAAGCCGTAGCATAATCTAATATCTGAGCAAAATTAGGCGAAATAAATAACTTGGAACTTCGTAGGTAGGCTAGGTAGGTACGCTAGATCTGATGAAATAAATCCTAAATCAAATACATTTACTTAATCAATTTTATTCTGTATAAAATTATTCATAAATATTTATTTATGCATGACATTTGTGCCGGTAAAATTAGATTTTTCATTATAGCACACTTAGATTCTATGATAGCACATTAGGAATGTAGAAAGCCGTTTTAAAATCCATAAAATTATACTGTTGTTTTGTTAAGTTCTAATCTCGATTGCAAACTTATCTGGGGGCACGGCAGTGCCCCCGCCAAGTCGAGCGCGAAGCAAACACTGCCGTACCATCCTTTACTGGAACCATTTCGCCGCATTTTCAGGCCCCTATTTGAGAACCTCTGGATAAGACCAGAACGCAGAAATTTTCGTCATCTAGTAAGCTATAATCACATACTTAAAATCCAAAATTTCAAGTCTGTAGGTCATTTAGTTCCGAAGTTAAGCGAAAGCAAAGTTTCGCATTTATGACACTCACTCTCTCACTCACTAATGATCATCAAAATAGAACTAGTACTTCCCATAAACTCAGAGAGCTGAAATTTGGTACAGAGTTAGGGTTTAATGGCCACATAAAGGGAAAACTATAAAAACTAGGAAAATCGAAGATCTGGAGTAACACCACATTCATAATCAATACTACTAGCGCCACACCGGCACCGTGGTGTTCGCCTGTACCGCTCACCGCTAGATGGCGCTAGCACTTTGAGCGTCGATTTTCTGCACCGCGGTGTCCAGATTTTTTTACTTTCTAGACCCCCCGTCGATTAAGTTGAATGTTGTGTAATTTGAATTTGGTTATTATAAAACAATTCTGATTCGTTGTCCATTTTAAAGGTCGCTATGTTTAATATCGTAAAAAAAATGTCGATAATATTAAAGGACGACGACGTTAAATAATGAGGGCTATCGTTTTAGCGCTCACCAGTTAGCGCCACTGTAGAGTAAGGTCCTGTCAATCGCCAGGGGTGCCAACTGTTAAGTATAAAAACGATAGCCCTCATTATGCCACATTCTACAAAAAGAAGTGAAATCCCACCAAAAACATTCTGTAAAAAACTAGCCAAGTCTCGATGGAGCGGAGCTGCTTGTTTATCTCTAAAAAGTAATGAAATCTAGACAAAGTCGTGCCAAGTCTATGGTTCTTTACTGCGATTTCTTTATTATTATAGTTAATGTTGTGTGACTTGGCCGTTGAACAATCTTTATTAAGATAATCAATTATCATGCATAAGTATTATTGAAATACGCAGCTTTATTAAGCCTACAATTGACTGGTTATTAAATCAACGTTTTTCAAGTGGCAATATTCCATCGTCAATGGGTAGCGGTTCTGGCAACAGATTGGTGCAATGGTGTCATGGAGACCTGGTTTTGTACCCATAAACGGCCAAGTCACACAACATTAACTATAATAATAAAGAAATCGCAGTAAAGAACCATAGACTTGGCACGACTTTGTCTAGATTTCATTACTTTTTAGAGATAAATAAGCAGCTCCGCTCCATCGAGACTTGGCTAGTTTTTTACAGAATGTTTTTGGTGGGTGTCACTATTTACGTTTATAACTTACGAATATCGACGATTTCTTTTGTCCACGCCAACAGAAACCGGCAATTTTTGTAACAGATAAAACATGACGGATACCAAACTGTCTTTATTTCTATTTTTGATTGCAAAGTAAAGCAAAGTTAGGAGTAAAGCAAAGTAAGGCCCGGTTTCCATCAAGGCAGAGCAGAGCAGAGCGGAGTAGAGAAGAATCGGGCGGACGAATTTTTCTATAGAATTTGACAGCAGTGCGGAGCGGAGAAGACAAATGGAATGAATAAATTCTGATTGGTTCTTCAAATTTTTTCTCCGCTCCACCTTGGTGGACACCTGGCCTTAGACAGTCAAACATCTTTATGTCTGTTTCATCTTACCTAGAGTAGGTACAGCCAACTAGCAGCGATAGGTACAAAAGGTCGATACGACTGTCGAGTTGACAATATATTCTGTCTCTTCCCATCTTGTGTATTTGTCGTAATGTCTCGTTCTCCCCGCCAAAATATGTCAAAGTCAGACGGGTTCACTCATGACATAGGGTTTGTTTACATTTGGTATCGCTTCTCTTTACTCACAAAATTGACAGTTTCTATTGGCAGCTGGCACGGACCATAGGCAATATGGCTTCGCAATAAACGCATAACATTGCAAACTGCATCTGAGATGCAACTCACGCAATATGGCCGTTGGCTGAACTTAGATCAAATATTGATTTGCAATTCTGTGGGTGTATATCGATTCTTGTTAGCTATTAAACTTTAATCATGGTACGAGTGTCTTTGAATAGTTTATCATATTGCACAACACGTTATTTGATGGGAAAATGTTAGTTATAAAACAATACAAAAGTAACAAATTGCTTAGTATTGCGAATTTATAGTAGGCCATACAATTTGCTTTTTAAAGTTAAGCTTTGTATACGCGTGAAAATTGTTTCGCTGATTCCAATTTTTGCGATAGCAAAATTATTTTAGATTTAAAATAAGTTTTATTTATATTGTAGATAGAACCTATATTATGGGAATATATAAAAATTCTTTCTTACAAGGAGAACCCCATTTAAATCAGTTCCCCTCCACCCAAATATATACTACCCAAAAACATTTAATAACTAAGTAAAGTTAAATGTAAACTTTAAACTCGAACTACGAAGATCGGCTGTAGGCCAGTCAGTTAGGAGTCGAAGTGATCACCATTGCCGAATTCAGTCAGATGAAGGATTAATCATCATCATCATCATACTTTACTGATTCTTTGTCCACAGAGCAACAGACGCGGACGTCGGTGCGAACGCAGCGATCCGCTACGCTATCATCGGGGGCAATACGCAGATGCAATTCTCCATCGACAGTTTGAGCGGGGACGTGTCTCTGGTCAAACCGCTGGATTATGAGCAGCTGAGGAGCTACAGGCTGGTGATTAGGGCGCAAGGTGATTAGAGTGAAAATAATATGACGACGGCCTTATAGAGTGCAATCTTGCAAAACGAGAGAGTAATTATGAATATCTTAGAAAAGTTTTGTATTTCGAAACGCATGAGTATAAAATAACAAAGTATAAATAATCAGAGTCAAACTTGACCTTCATTGGTTGGGTTTTTATGGCTTTAGATCCTGGCAACAAAGAAGTTGCAGTTGTGGGAACGAGCGCTGGGATTAGTCCCGTAAACTTGACATTTGTTGACATTGTTTTCTCCGAGGAGACTCCTCTCCTCCGGTGCTGTGTACTAGTATTGAAGTAACTATTGTCATGGACAAAACATATTGTTCCATGCTTTTGTGCAGTTCCCATACATTTATGTTTTATCTCTCTCAGACAGAGGTAGCCCATCCTGCAGTTCTCATATTATATTTATGTTTTATCTCTCTCAGACGGAGGCAGCCCATCCCGCTCCAACACGACCCAGCTGTTGGTGAACGTCCGCGACGTGAACGACAACTCGCCCAGGTTCTACACGTCGCTGTTCCAAGAGTCGGTCAGCGAGAATGTGCCTGTAGGATATAGTATTGTCAGGGTAAGTTTGAGAAACTGGTTACATTTTCGCTGATAATTAAGCCTTGAATATATTTAATCCTAACCGGGAGTTTAAATATTTGCAACAATCTAATTCCACCAGCCCCCTTTCCATCACTGGGGAACCAGACGCAGGTTAGCGTACCATCCCTATATTGTCGACATTCCACCAGCTCGCACTAAGCACTTCGATAACTCTTTTATAACAGTTAGGGACTGGATTTCGCTTCCTGTTGCTGTCTTTCCCGAACACTATAATCCGGGCCTTTTCAAGGCGAAAGTGATCAATAGGCACTTACAGGGCAGATGTGTACCATTCTGAACTGCATCTCACTTAATACCAGGTGCAATTGCGGTCAAATACCTGCCTTGTACTTAATAAAAAAAATACAGGTATATTTCATCATCATCATCATTCCAAGTGGAGGAGTGGAGGCCGCGTACCGGAAAACGCAGCGTGGGACGTCCACCCACAAGGTGGACCGACGACATCATAAAGGTAGCAGGAAAGCGCTGGACGCAAGCCGCTACCAACCGGGTAACATGAAAAGCATTGGGGGAGGCCTATGTTCAGCAGTGGACGTCCTATGGATGAGATGATGATGATGACATCATTCCAAATAATATCGAATAAAAATAATCGATTTATCAAATCCAGGTGCAAGCCTACGATGCGGATGAAGGCGTCAACGCCGAGCTGACGTATACCCTTTCGGACAAGGAGTATAGTGGAAGCGAACTGCCCATCACCATCGATCCGCGATCCGGCTGGGTCTACACCTCGGGACAGCTGGACCGCGAGACGCAGTCCAAATACCAGCTGCAGGTAAGATCTCATTACTTCTTACTGGCTCCTGCTGTGACACCCTTTCGGACAAGGAGTATAGTGGAAGCGAACTGCCCATCACCATCGATCCGCGATCCGGCTGGGTCTACACTTCGGGACAGCTGGACCGCGAGACGCAGTCCAAATACCAGCTGCAGGTAAGATCTCATTACTTCTTACTGGCTCCTGCTGTGACACCCTTTCGGACAAGGAGTATAGTGGAAGCGAACTGCCCATCACCATCGATCCGCGATCCGGCTGGGTCTACACTTCGGGACAGCTGGACCGCGAGACGCAGTCCAAATACCAGCTGCAGGTAAGATCTCATTACTTCTTACTGGCTCCTGCTGTGACACCCTTTCGGACAAGGAATACAGTGGAAGCGAGCTGCCTATCACCATCGATCCACGATCCGGCTGGGTCTACACCTCGGGGCAGCTGGACCGCGAGACACAGGCCAAATACCAACTGCAGGTAAGCTCTTATCACTTCTTACTGGCTCCTGCTGTGACACCCTTTCGGACAAGGAATACAGTGGAAGCGAGCTGCCTATCACCATCGATCCACGATCCGGCTGGGTCTACACCTCGGGGCAGCTGGACCGCGAGACACAGGCCAAATACCAACTGCAGGTAAGCTCTTATCACTTCTTACTGGCTCCTGCTGTGACACCCTTTCGGACAAGGAATACAGTGGAAGCGAGCTGCCTATCACTATCGATCCGCGATCCGGCTGGGTCTACACCTCGGGACAGCTGGACCGGGAGACGCAGGCCAAATACCAGCTGCAGGTAAGCTATGATGTATTTCTAGATACTTTTGAAAATTTTAATGTGAGTCTTTCGCAGACAGTCTTTTTAAAAGCCTCGAAAATCGCCTCAACTCTTGCTGTGTGACCTTTAATAATTTAATTTGCGACTAAAGAGAGGTATCTTTACAGATTTTTTCGTGTGTACATAGTGACCAATGAAGACTTTCAATAATACTTTTTTCTTTAAAATTGATAAAATTACCTAAATACCTCCACTTGCTTATCTCTTCATATCCCAACTAATATTATAAATGCGAAAGTAACTCTGTCTGTCTGTCTGTCTGTCTGTCTGTCTGTCTGTCTGTCTGTTACGCTTTCCCGCTTAAACCTCGCAACCGATTTTGATGAAATTTGGCATAGAGATAGTTTGAGTCCCGGGAAAGAACATAGGATAGTTTTTATCCCGGTTTTTGAAACAGGGACGCGCGCGATAAAGTTTTTCTGTGACAGACAAAATTCCACGCGGGCGAAGCCGCGGGCGGAAAGCTAGTACTTTATAAGCTAAGAAGTTGAAATACACAGTACAGTCTACACAACACCGTATCAACCAAATAAACATGATCTCCCTTCGACAGGTGACAGCGACCGACGGCGGGACCCCGCCCCGTTCTGCCACCGCATCAGTAGTGGTGGTAATCCAGGATGTCAATGACAACGACCCGGTGTTCGCGCCCGCGCAGTACGATGTGGAGGTTATATTCAAATTCAAATTATAATGCATGTAACATGGGATAGGGTTTGACAGAAGACATAGGCACTTGTGATGCCATATTAAGGCGTTGCAAGGACTTAAACTATAAATTAATTACGTATTATGCAATCTTGTTGGAAATTAAGTATTTAACAATACAACAATAAATTAAAAATTTATCCTAGATAATTTCAGAGAACAATGAGCGACCTTTTAAGAGCAAGAAACTTGTTGAATTTATTTTTGAAGGTCGATATTTTATAAACCTTTTTCATTAAAGATCGCTGAAGACGAGCCTCCCGGGACGCCGCTTGTCACCGTCACGGCCACCGATGCTGATGAGGACAATAGGTAAGATTAAGAAGGAATACTACACTTTAACTCTGGTTTTGTCAGCTGACAAAATAGACAATAAACCTAACCGCATACGTAAAATTAAATAGTACTGAATACCCAGCTACGCACTTTAATGTATAATGCAATAACCGTAAACGCAACCACCAGCTTCTACGTATTATTTGAAGAGTCTTTCTGATCAATATTCACTTGTTTGTCACAGATTGCACTACGAAATCACCGGTGGCAACACCCGTGGTCGATTCTCCATCACATCCCAAAACGGGCGGGGTCTCATCACAGTCGCGCAGCCTCTCGACTTCAAGCAAGAAAGGCGATATGTACTTACTGTCACTGCTACCGACAGTGGTGGCCGTTCTGACACAGCTATGGTCCACATCAACATCACTGATGCCAACAACTACGCGCCGGTGTTCGAAAATGCACCTTATACTGCTGCGGTAAGTTTCATTTTTCGTTTCGTTTAGAAGAATCTAGATATTCTAGATTCTAGGAACTTATACCCAGTTTCACCATACTTGCAGGGTATAGTGAAACTGAGTTTAAGTCCCTAAAATCTAGATTTTTTAGTTCCACAAATGTTTACCTCATATTATTTACTTGAATATATTGACTACCTCTGTACCCCTATTGCGCAAATCTTTTGAATTCTAGTTTCGCTGTTTATTTTCATACTAAATCTCTCGATGGCGATGCGAATACGCAAACGATACGAACTCGAAAGTTTTTCGTAATAGGGGTACTGCCCTACTGAAATATGTGACGTTTCTGGAGTATTCCAGCATCATACGTATATTCAGCATCAAATAGTCCGTAACACCCAAAGTGGCCAAAAAGATGACAACACTACATGACAACGCTACTCTTGTAGCGGAGTTTTGGGCTGACACTGTAGTAGGTACACAGGTTTGTTTCCGACACGACAAGAAAAAGAAGACTACATGAAGCAACTTTATTCCAATGTAGCAAAGACGTGTTGCGAACTTTTTGACTACTTTGGGTGTCACGATCACGAACTATTTAACGCTACGCGCGCGGCGTATAATATTTTTAAGCTGTGTCTTTCCATACAAAGACTTTTTCAGCCTTTTGTTTATAAACCCAATAATTTTTCACCAGGTCTTCGAAGACGCCCCAATAGGCACGACAGTGCTTGTGGTGTCAGCAACCGACAGCGATGTGGGTGTTAACGCCCAGATCACATACAGCCTGAGCTCCGAGATATCCAACGAGGCGGTGGCGCACCACGACCAGGAGTTCGTGATCAACCCGCAAACTGGCGCCATTACTACGAATAAGCTGCTGGACAGAGAAACTATGAGTGGTGAGCGACATTTATTTTACTCGGTTTCGTTCCTATTGTTATACCTCCGCTATCCCTTTGACGATCAGTGCACTAAGTTTAAATAACGTACTTAAATGAAAAATGAACATGTATGTATCCAGGAATATGACCCTCTTTAATTTACCTGAGGCAAATAGAGGATTTGGCCTATACTCCAGATATATCCTCACTTTGTCCAGATGGATTGGAGAGGCCAGAGCTATAGATGACCCACGCTGAACTGTCCCACCAAACTCAATGACAGGGGGGCGCTACCATCGTTCAACTATATGGTTTCCAACATGGTAAGAATCGGAACCAGCGATCTGGTAATGACGGTGGCGCCCCACTGTCAATGTCATGCATAGGACAGTTCAGTATTTTGGAACTATAAGGCCTTTTGACCGTCTTTTGACATTGCAACTGTCATGTTTTACCACTTGTTTAGATGGTTATAGATGACCCACGCTGAACTGTCCCACCAAACTCAATGACAGGGGGGCGCTACCATCGTTCAACTATATGGTTTCCAACATGGCAAAAATATGAACCAGCGATCCGGTATAGACGGTGGCGCCCCACTGTCAATGTCATCGACAGGACAGTCCAGTATTTTGGAACTATAATGTGCAACTTGTGCAGCAAATGACAGCCGAATGTCATTTCGATTTCTACGACAAAAGGGAGAATCAAACACTAGGTAGGTAAATAAATATTTCTGTTCTCAGGGTACCTCCTAACAGTGACGGCCAGGGACGGCGGAGTGCCCTCTCTATCTGACACGACAGATGTAGAGATATCCGTCGTAGACGTGAATGACAACGAACCCGTCTTCAAGCAGCAACTGTACACCGCCAACATTATGGAGGACGCTTTAGTCGGTAAGATTCATGAAAACTACCCAATCAATGTGTTTCATTAGACACCATTAGCTGACACGTAATTCAAAGCACAGCTTTTCCAAAAATTCTGTATTTTATCCTTCAAAACCAATATGTAAGGTTCCACATAGGTATATGGAGGGTATTATCAGCTATAGTCTGGTCTGCGAGTACGTAGATTTTTGTCCAAAGACCCCAAGCTACCCATCCTTATCGCTCGCTGTCGCGACTGTGCGAGTGAGTGTGCGAACCGCAGTGAGTTTGCGAACACGACAGCAACATAATTACGCGCGAGCGATAAGGATGGGTAGCTTGGGGTCATTGGACAAAATTCTACGTGCTCACAGACCGGGCTTTACAGTCCTATGCAAACTTTAAAGCGGCTCGGAAAATCGTACGAGTCGCTGCGCAGTACCTATACAATATTAGGTATCAGCGAGCGTGCGGGACGAAGAAACCTGCGTGCACCTGCACTCGCAGCTAATATCCGAGTCACCATTTAGTTTGAATCCAACTGTACCCAATTAATAAAATTAAACTTAAAAACTTTTTGATCTTCGTTTGTCTTGTTCTTCATACTTACTTACTCTAAAATGGAGATTTTTCATATTTTAAACTGTCGAAATTCATCACCATTTTTATTATGTATTTTTTCCTTCAGGAACTTCTGTCACTCAAGTGAGCGCGACAGATGCAGACGTAGGCCTCAACGGCCGCGTTCACTACGAACTCGACACCAGAGATAGGGAGGAAGGTTCCTTCGTCATCGACCCTGCATCTGGCGTCATAAGAACCAACAAGGCGCTGGATAGGGAATCAGTGGCTACATACGACTTGAAGGCACTTGCTATTGATGGTGGAACCCCGCCGCAGAGTTCAACGGTAAGTAATATTTAGGTGCTACATAATAGAGTTGAAAATCGAAAGGCCTCGAAAGGAGGGTTCACTACTAACTGGACACCAGAGATAGGGAGGAAGGTTCCTTCGTCATCGACCCCGCATCTGGCGTCATAAGAACCAACAAGGCTCTGGATAGAGAATCAGTTGCTACTTACGACTTGAAGGCGCTGGCCATTGATGGTGGAACCCCGCCTCAGAGTTCAACGGTTAGTTATTTAGGTGCTATGAAAGCTATCTATGAGTTGAAACTTGACCTTCACTGGTTGGGTTTTTATTGGAGGTGAAGCTGTAGATCCTGGCTACACAGGAGTTGCAGCGGTGGGAAAGAGAGATGGGCATAGTCCCGTTATCTATGAGTTCACGAGGAATTCGGCAGTACACCCAAAACCCTTGATACCTTCATTTTCTTATTGTACAATGTAAAGTATTTTGATTCCCTCAAGATCCTTACCAGGGATTTTACTTTTAACGTTCCTTTCCTCTACGTCAACATAATCTGCAACGAAGAATAAATTACGCTGTAAACCGAAATCATTGTTCCTTTACATCACAAATTCTTCCCCAGGTGATCGTGCACATAAAAGTGGAGGACATCAACGACTCGCCGCCAGTGTTCGAAAGCGACTGCCTGACCTTCTACGTGCCTGAGAACAGTCCTATAGGAACCACTGTGGGGGAGATATACGCACACGATCCTGACGAGGGGGTTAATGCTGTGGTGCATTATTCTATCAAAGGTACTTTTCAATATCTGTTCCTTCGTTCGTTTCAGCCAAATCACGTCTACTGCTGGACAAAGGGGAAGCCCAAATATTTTCGCAACGACCGGTCCTGTGCTACCCGCATCCAGATGCTTCTCGTGACCTTCACCAGATTTTTAGTCCAACTTTTATTTTTTTGTATGCATAACAAGACAGGCAATATTATCTAGTATCTTTTTTTTTTTGCATAACAAGGCAGGTATTTGACCACAATCGCACCTGATGTTAAGTGGGATGCAGTCTAGGATGGTACATATCTGCCCTGTAAGTGCTTATTCACTCTCGCCTTGAAGACTCACTCTCCTCTAGTGGGAATCTTGCCGTCTTACGGCCCGTGGTTGCCACTCAACAACTTTTCTACCACAACGGCAATCAGTACTACGGCTAAGTACTACGCCCACTGCTACTTAAGTTTAGTAATTCTGCGGGCTATGACGGTTAGTACGGCTACTTTGATTTTCCTGCGGATCTCTTCATTTTCACGCAGCGAAACAATGACATTTTACAAAGAGAGGGCCGCACTTTCACTCTTCTGAATGGGAGCAATTTTTAAAATCAATTTCTCATGTTTTGACAAGTTTATTAAAACTCGATTTATTTTTAAATCTTTATTATACTCCCAGGTGGTGATGACTCCAACAGCTTCTCCCTCGAAGTGCGCCAAGGGTCTGACAAGGCAGAACTGATCACAATGGTCGACTTGGACTACGAGAGTCCCCGCAAGAAGTACGAGCTTGTCATCCGAGCGGCCAGCCCGCCTCTGTGGAATGACGTCAGAGTCGAGATCCTGGTGACCGATGTGAATGATAACGCGCCGATGATGAAGGACTTCCAGATTATATTCAACAACTATAAGGATTGTTTCCCCGTGGGGCCGTTTGGGAGGGTCCCGGCGTATGATGCTGATGTCACTGATAAGGTATGTAGATCAGACTACTGCTATATTATGATTGTAACTATACGTTTATATAACATCATGAAATCCAACCAAAATTGCTATGACCCTTTGCTATAACTTGCTCTTCGATCTGTTTCTCCAAGCAATGCTAAAACTTTAGTCTAGACAAAATTTAATTGACTTTACATAAAATCACAGTCTTGATTCTATTCTTAGTATTGATGAATACCTACGTGATTCTGGCACTGGTCTACACAAAAAAGATAATAAATTATGTATTATTAAATAAATAGTTTTCTTTTGGTTGTTTTTCCTACAAGTCTCCATTAGGCTTATTATCAAAGAAGTGCTGAATGAGGTAAACTTGTTTCAGCTCCAATATCGGATATTATCGGGCAATAACGCTAATCTAGTTCTACTGAACGAGACCACGGGATCCATGACGTTATCGCCGCAGCTCAATACCAACGTTCCAAAGTTGGCTACCATGGAAATTTCTGTCTCAGGTAACGAATACTGCATCTAATATTATAACACAAGCGATAATAATGTATTAACAATAAAAAAAAAATGTGTAACATACACACGACGTCAAATAAATCGCACCTCCCGCGATATTTTGGGGTAAAAGCCTTTCCTTTCACGGAACTCCTTTCGGACTCTCCTGCGGTGCGTGCGCGCGAGTGCACGCACTATCATTAGCTCCGTAAAATTGTATTGTTTTTAATGGTAAAACGCTAAAGTCTCACAACAAAGTTATATACGTCGAAACGTTATTAAAAAACATAAACAGTGAACTGATCAACTAGTGAAAATAAGTGACTACAGTGCGTAAAAAAGTGTAAACAAAATATCAAAATCACCGAAGTAAACAGTCATTCTCAATGACGTGCGTGTGTGACTCATAGTGCGTGCGCGTGTTCCGAATTCATTGCCTTTTATGGTCATAAAAATCGAAACCAAAAAGTGAAAGTGAGCGAACTGTACCAAACTGTACCAAATATTCAGCGCCTATCCTAACGATCTCGATGGCGCAGCGCTAACTTTTATGACTGTATTGACCGTGGGTTCCAAGTTCAAATCCCACACACGGAAAATTTTTTGAATATTTTTTTTTTTTTTTTGTTACGAGAATAATAGATACAATGTCTTCAAAGAAAAGCGACAGCAAAGAAACAGCACCTATAGTTTGTTGCAGATGTAAATCTCCAATTGATCTCAAACACTCGCTAAAGTGCATGATCTGTAGGAAGAATTATGATTTCGACTGTTCTGGAACCTCGGAAAAACTGTATCGCTTAATGGACCAAAACTCAAGACAGAAATGGAAATGTAAAGATTGTATATCAGCAAAAAATTTGTCAAATGTAACGACCAGGAAAAAGCTCTTGAGACAAAAAACAAATCAGCCTTCAACCAAAGAAACAATGTCATGTCCTACTCAAAAATCCTGTGAGAAATCGTCCCCGCAGAATCAAACTGATACATCTATTACTACCGAAACAAACTGTTCTACACTACAGAAAGAGATATACTACGATTCTCATATACTTACAGAGAGGGAATCCTCCGAATCTCCGGATGATAAATGCTACACTGTATCAAATAAGCTGTCTAGGAGCGCTGATTTTACTCTAAATAATGTAGTAGTAGACCGCCAAGATGACGAAACTATAGCACAGCTGACATCAGAGCTTGGCGCCACGCAGAATGAGCTTGAACGTACAATATTGGAAAATAATAAATTGCACAGACAAATTAAACAGATGACAAATGAAATACAATTACTCAAAGAGTTATGCAAACAAACATCTGACAACTATTGTTTCCCCAATAGCTGTGATAGGCAAAAGAAGAGACATTCTATGTATATTGCGAGATCTTCTGACCAATCCTCGATGTTTACTCCTACTAGAACGTGTTCTGCAAACTCAAACAGGACCGATACTACCAGTCTTCAAAGCAGAATAACTGTGTTATTATCTGACTTAAAAACCGCTAAGGAGCAGATTAAAAGCCTAGAATTTGAAGTTAACAATCTTAAACGACAATTAAGCGAGAATCAGACATCTTTGAAGCACACAGATTCTATATCAAGCAACATAGAGCCACCAAAGACACCCAAAAAGATATGGCCAGGCAGCCAGATAACACAGTCATCTAAACGAACCATACTCATTTACGGATCCCAACAATGTGTTGGTTTGGCTTCTACCCTGATACAAGCAAGACAAAACTCGGAGTACACAAAGAATTGCGTATTATATAATTACCAAATAGTCGCTGAAACAAAACCATATGCATTGAGCAAAGATGTATTATTGCGAGAAGATAGGGGTACACATCTCAAACCTGGCGACAAACTAGTATTAAGCGTGGGAGAAAATGATTACAACCCGGAAATGACAGTATCGATACTTAGAGACATTATAGTAAAGTATAGTGATATAAGTATTATAATATTAAGCGTCTTAAAAAACCATAACTTAAATATTGCGCATCTGAATAACAAAATTAGAATGTTATGTAATAATTATAAAAATTGTCACTTCGTAGTTTGTAATCAATCTGGAAAAACATTTGACATTTGTGAATCTATTAATTATGTTATTGACTCTATTGACTATAATGATATGTACATCAGTCCTGGACAAGTAAGAAAACTGATATGTCGTAATAAACCAAACAAAACTAACGAAAAAATAGCTCTTAAGTACCCTAGAGGCACAATTCCCTACTACTTCGCACGTGAACACACTCAAATTACAGGCCCTGCGGGTGAGGACTCTATAAAAAATCATATTAATACCACAACTATAGAGAAAAGAGGCACTATTCCGTATTATTTTTCTAAAGTAAATAAAAAACAGACATTTTTTCGAGCCTAATAAATTACTGACTTATTTTAAAATTCTTCATCAAAATATTGCCAGTGTCTTATCTAAACAAGAAATTATAGAAATGACATTAGAAGAACTAAAAGAAGGTTCCGAAGAACCAGATGTACTCTGTTTCACGGAAACTTTCTTAAAATCTGGCCATGAGGATTATATAAAGTTCAATAATTATGAGATAGCAAGTAGCTTTTGCAGAAATAAAAGTAGGGGTGGATCTTGTATCTTCGTAAAAAAGGGTTTGATATTTAAAGAATTAACATTCCTTAAAAATCATGCATCTCAGAACCTATTTGAAATATGTGGTTTAGACATTCCTTCTATAAAATCGGCCATAATATGTATTTATAGAACTCCGTCTTCAGATCCGACTCTCTTCATAAAAAGACTAGAGTCTCTACTATTCGAAATGTTTAAAAAGAACAAGTTCAAAGGTAATGTGATTATAGTAGGTGATTTTAACATTAACATATTAAAACAAAATTCAATTACCAAATACTTTCAAGATGTATTATATAACTATAACCTAACAAATCATATCAATGTTCCTACACGGAAATCTTCGTGTATAGATCTTATTTTAAGTAACATAGTTAAAGCAAACGCTTCAGTACTGCCTCTGCACCTCTCGGACCATAATACAGCACAAATGATAAGCTTTCCCATTAAGTGTAAACAATTAAAACCGGCCTTTCATTACATTTATGTGAGAGACTACAGTCCTGAAAATATGAGTAAATTTGAAAAGTGTCTAGCTAGTCTCTCTTGGTCAAATGTATATGCAGAGACAGACTTTAACAAAGCTTTTAGTGAGTTCCACGAATTGTTTTGCCTACTTTATAAATTATGTTTTCCAAAAGTTAAAAAAAAGGTAAACAATATTAACAAAACGAGACATAATTGGATTAGTAATGGCCTTCGAGTTAGTTGCAAGAGAAAAAGATACTTACGTTACCAACATTACAAATATAAATCAAATTCAAGCAAAAATAAATACAAAATATACTCTAACATCCTACAAAAATGTATAACTAAATCAAGAAAGAATGCTAACATTAAATATATAAATAACAGCAATAATAAATGTAGAGCATCGTGGACTATAATTAAAAATGAAATAGGCAATAACATGAATCTAAATAGTATTGACAATATAAAAATAGATAATGTTATTATAACGGACCCTACAGACATTGCAAATGCATTTAATGGACATTTCATTAATTTGACTTCGAATATAAATAATAAACGTAATGTGTTAATTAATAACAAAAATAAACAAAGTAACTCAATATTTTTGAAACCTATGACACGTAAGGAAATTAAAAGTATAGTTATGTCCTTAAAAGGTACACAATCAGTGGGCTATGACGAAATTACTACAAAAATATTGAAAACTTGTATTGAAAAAATTATAGCAGTTGTGACTCATCTGGTAAACTTCTCATTTGAATCGGGAATTTTTCCAGAGGTGTTAAAATTATCTATCGTAAAGCCACTTCATAAAAAGGGGTATAAAGAATGTGTTGACAATTATCGCCCGATCACCTTGATTTCAGTTTGGTCAAAATTATTTGAAAAGTGTATGCATGATAGACTCACAAACTTCATAACCAAATACAATTTAATCAACAGTGAACAGTACGGCTTTCAAAAATTGAAATCAACTTCTACAGCAATTTTTTCGCTAATGCATCATGTTTTAAATAGTGTGAATGACGATAAGTTGACTACTGCACTGTTTCTTGATTTGTCGAAAGCATTCGACCATATCTCCCATGAGAAACTACTTACCAAAATTCATGAAGTTGGCATTAGGGGGCCTGCGTACACATGGCTTGCATCATACTTATCAAACCGCAAACAGAAAGTAGTCATTAGCGGATTAACCAAAAATAAAGATCTTTTATTTTACTCGTCTGACGAAAGACAAAACAAGAGTGGAGTCCCACAAGGGAGTGTATTGGGACCCACCCTATTCTTATTATACATAAATAATTTATCTGACGTAACAAATCATAAATGTATTCTATTTGCTGATGACATTACAATAATTATAACCACTGACAAAAAAATTAATACAATTAAGGACCACGAAATTGACATAAACAATACTTTACATAATACTATCCAATGGCTTGACAACAATAATTTGACAATTAATCTGAATAAAACTAATTACATACAATTTAATCAATCCAAACACTTACAATATAATTTTAATTTAAATATAAATGTTGGAAATGTAGCAATCAAGAAGGCATCCGAAACAAAATTTTTAGGTATAACAATCGACCAAGACATTAATTGGAAGGCACATGTAGATGATCTCTGTATAAGAATCAATCGGTTTGTATATGCATTGAAACAAGTTAGGAAAGTGACTAATATATCAACAGCACTAGTGTCTTACCATGCCTATGTTGAATCGATTCTGCGCTACGGCCTCATAGCGTGGGGAAATAGTACAGATTTTAATAGAGCCTTCATCGCGCAAAAAAAATGTATTAGAGCTATAGCTGGGATACCATCCGACAAATCGTGTAGACCCTTATTTCTAGAGTTTGGTTTGTTACCATTACCGTCTTTGTATATTTTAGAAATATGTACTTTTGTCAAGAAACATTTTACTTTGTTCAAAAGAGTCTGCGATATAAATTTGCGAACCCGTAGAGACCCAGATAGACTTGTTCTGGAAGTCATACCTAGATCTGAGAAATATAACCGAAATTGTGTAGCAATGTGTGTTAGAATATATAATAAAATACCAAAAAGTATAAAAACATTAAATTCTAGCCAATTTTCAAATAAACTGCGTGGATGGCTTAAAAGTAAAAACTATTATAGTGTCACAGAGTTCCTTAATGACCGAGAGTTTTGAATATAATGATTATGTAACAATATTTGGCACTAATGTATGTACCTTTAACATGACTGGGTTTTTTTGGCCCAAAATTAATATTTGCATGCTTCGTGTAAGCAAAACATGACTGAACATTTTTCTGTGTAACATCTGTATATACCGTGTTTTAAGCAAATAAATGTATTCTTATTCTTATTCTTATTCTTATTCATGAAATGAAGCTTAGAAGGCTTTCAAATGGTACCAATATTGGTGGGAAGTGGGGATGCATACGTTTGAAAGTGCTTGTCGCGGGAGATGAGATTTATTTGACGTCGATTGTAGTTTAAAACTCACAAAATACTTAAATTTCCACTCCTTTAGATGGTGTAAACGAGGTGAAAGCAATGATGCAACTGTCAGTTCGACTGATAACCGAAGAGATGCTGCTAAACTCTATCACGGTGCGACTAAACGCTATGACGGCGGAGCAGTTTCTATCACCACTACTGGGTTTCTTCGTGGATGGCTTGGCAGCTATCGTGCCGTGCCCTAAGGAGAACATTTATGTGTTTAGTGTGCAGGTTAGTTCACTGGGAATAACTGTAAATAAGTAGGTAACATAGTGAAAACAGGGGTACCTACTGCCTTTTCGATTGATCTTTAAAAATGATTGACATGCTTTTTTGGATTTATTTTTTGCCCTGGAGATACGTTTTAACTACGAACACTATTTTTACGGATCAATTATGAGTCCAATAAAATCCTAGCTGATATAACTAGTTTCGCCGCCACTGGTTGAGTTTTCGTTTTTGTTTGAGGTCAAAGTTTTAGCTGCACAGGAGTTTCATTGTCGGAAACTTAATAAGTAGAGATGCGGAGAATTTCGTTATCTTGCCGCAAGTCGATTCCTTTGGATAAGATTCCCATTTCCAGACATTATTTAACATCATTCCCCAATAATTCTAAAGAATTTTTTTTAAATGCACTTCATTCTGGTCTTAAAAACTTAATTAATTTTAAATTACTTGTAAATTAAGATTTTTGGTTACATTGTATTGTAATTGAAAAAAGGAGTTTAATTGAGTTGACAAAATAGTGACGTCACTGGGCTAGTATTGCCATACAAAATCTTTGGGAGAGTTTTAAAAAGTACATAATATTTATAATGATGATTGGTGGTGGCAAATACCCTATTTCGGTATCTTTATCTTGCCGCAAGTCGATACCTTTGGACAAAATGCCATCTCCAGACAATTAGTTTTCACTTTGCAATAAATAGCGCTTAAATTGCCGGCCGTTTGGTGTAGTGGTTCGGAACGGACTACTATACCGAGAGGTCCCGGGTTCGATTCCCGGCCGGGCAGAAATTGAAATGATGAATTTTAATTTCTGTGACGGGTCTGGGTGTTTTCTATGTATAATATGTATGTATTTACAAAAAAAAAGTATTTATGTATGTTTATATCAGTTGTCTAGTACCCATAGTACAAGCTTTGCTTAGTTTGGGGCTAGCGGCGTAGTGTAAAATGTCCAAGGATATTTATTTATTTATTATTTATAAATGAAGCTTGATCACAATGGTTTATTCCGTATACAGGACGACACAGACGTGACGGGCAACATCCTAAACGTATCTTTCTCGGCGCGCCGGCCGGACGCAGAGGTCGGCGTGGCTGGTGATACGTCACAGTACTACTCGCCGACGCACCTGCGCGAGCGGGTGTACCTGCACCGTGCTACGTTGGCCAGGCTAGCTACGGTACAGGTGAGATAGAAAATCTGTATACAATGTAAAAAGAGAAGACTTGACTCCCTGATTCATTAACATCCAGCCTAAAGGAAGAAAAAACTCAACCCTGAGGCCTTTATGCGCAAATTGTCAAGCGGTCGCAATCTGCCAAATTCGCAAATTCTCAAATTGCCAAATTCGCAAAATGACAAGTTTTAAGAGGGAAGTGAATAGAGCATTGAAAGGGATTTTTTTTTAAGAATGTTAGTCATTTGTTATTGCTCAAATCACTAATAATCCCTCCTCCCCCTCATAGTTAGCATGAAGGTAGAAGTATAAATTTTCTTAAAATCCGACACAAAGAAATACACTTCAGCGAGTTCTGAAATTTTACCTCTGAAACCTCGTTTCATTAAAGTTTAAAATTCGATATACATATTTAATTTTTATCCTGTGATGGGAGTATATTTGTTAAGCTATTTACTTTTTTCCAGCACTGTTTTATATTTTGTTTATGATTAAACTGGTAATAAAATATCTTGTAACTAAAAACTTTTCTCCCAAGGTGCTCCCATTCGACGACAACGTATGCGTGCACGAGCCGTGCCTGAACTTCGAGGCGTGCCTCACAGTACTAAAGTTCGGCAACGCATCAGGATTCGTGGCCAGCGACACCATGCTGTTCCGGCCCATCTACCCCGTCACCACCTTCACCTGCCAGTGCCCTTATGGATTTACGGGTAAGTCTATAACTTCCAGGTCATTAAGAATTTCCATCTCCACAGCAAGAACACGACGCTAAAGGTTTAAGTACCAGATCATTCCAGTGATTCAGTCTCAAAAGAAAAAAAGATTAAAAGAAGCGAATTGAAGATTTAGAATACCCTCCCCACGCTTGACAGATGGGTTGGGGAGGCCTGAAGAACGCATTTTTCTCACTTAGTCGCATTTTACGATATCCACGGAATGAGTGAACCACATGGAAGAAGTATCTCTCTCCTATCGTCATTCGTCATCAATCATTGAAACATTCTTTTCTAAGAACAGTTTCATGTAAGTAAATTAAGAAACAGTTAAAATCCTTTTCAATATCGGATTGACTTGAAGTCAAGCCGAAGGGCTGGAAGATCATTCATGGTTTCCAGCCCTCACGATGGCAACTTATAACCTGCTTTTAGAGAAATATCTGGAATATTTGGTTCACAGGTTCAAGAGAGCATTACATGTGCGACACAGAAGTGGACCTGTGCTACTCGTCGCCGTGCAACAACAACGGCACGTGCGTGCGCCGGGAGGGCGGCTACACGTGCGTCTGCGCAGCTGGGTATACCGGTACGATCTGCTTACTATACCTCGTTCGTTTCAGCCGAATGACGTCCACTGCTGGACAAAGGCCTCCTCCAACCAACGCAACGGTCCGGCGCTGCCCGCATCCAGGCTCTATCTACACTTATTAGATCCTTCCGTGGCTAATATACATCTTCTAAGTCCTTCCATGACTGCAAGACACAATGACACACAACTGAAATGTACATTTTTATATTTTAGAGCTCATGACCAATATAAAGCGCAGTCTCCTGGCACACCCCTGCTTAGTGTGGCAGGAGATGTGCCTAGTCGCACATCAACCTACCATGAAATGTTACACTTCTCCAATTGATTTTGAACCTAAAAAAAACTAAAAAAATATCACAAACTGTTCTGGATATTTAGTCATTTGAGGTTGATCTTCAGATCTTTATTAATATTCATTTTCCAGGTGTAAACTGCGAGACCATACTAACCAAAGCTACGTGCTCAGTGAACGGAGACGGGTCAATATGCCGCAGCGGGTCTCAGTGCGTGGCTCGACGCGAGGGCGGCATATTGTGCCAGGGGTGTGCCATAGACGCGGCTTATACCACTGCCATGTGTGAGCTCAAGGCTAGGAGCTTTCCTACGTCTTCATTCCTGACCTTTCCTGGCTTGAAGAGGCGGAATCGACTGCATTTGAAACTCAAGTAAGTGGCAAAGCTTAGGGAAAGGAGGTAAGTTTAAATTACTAGTGGTCACGAGTAAGGGTAGGTAGCGTACTGTTCCAGGGGTGCGCCATAGACGCGGCTTATATCACTGCCATGTGCGTGCTGAAGGCTAGAAGCTTCCCTATGTCATCGTTCTTGACCTTTCCTGGCTTGAAGAGGCGGAATCGGTTGCATTTGAAACTCAAGTAAGTACCAGAGCTTAGGGAAAGGAAGTAGCTTTATATCCCTTAGTGGTCTCCAGTGAAGGCGATATATTGTGCCAGGGGTGTGTCATAAACGCGGCTTATACCACTGCCATGTGCGAGCTCAAGGCTAGAAGCTTTCCTACGTCATAATTCCTGACCTTTCCTGGCTTGAAGAGGCGGAATCGACTGCATTTGAAACTCAAGTAAGTCCCAAAGTTTAGGAAAAGAAACTTTACTTATATTCCTCATTGATCTCGAGTGAGGGTAGCGTACTGTGCCAGGGGTGTGCCATAGACGCGGCTTATACTACTGCCATGTGCGAGCTCAAGGCTAGGAGCTTCCCTACGTCATCGTTCTTGACCTTCCCTGGCTTGAAGAGGCGAAATCGACTGCATTTGAAACTCAAGTAAGTGGCAAAGCTTAGAGAAAGTTATGACTAGAGAAATTGTTCTATGATGCAACGGGTTCCCAGTAAGGGTGATATACTGTGTCAGGAGCTGTGTGCCATAGACGCGGCTTATATCACTGCCATGTGCGAGCTTAAGACTAGGAGCTTCCCTACGTCATCATTCTTGACCTTCCCTGGCTTGAAGAGGCGGAATCGACTGCATTTGAAACTCAAGTAAGTACCAGAGCTTAGGGATAGGAAGTAGCTTTATATCCTTAGTGGTCTCCAGTGAGGGTGGCATACTGTGCCAGGGGTGTGCCATAGACGCGGCTTATACCACTGCTATGTGCGAACTGAAAGTTTCCCTACTTTCCCTACGTCATCATTCATGACCTTCCCTGGCTTGAATAGGCTGCATTTGAAACTCAAGTAAGTACCGACGCTTAGAGGAAGAGATGGGTCTTTATGCACCAGTGGTTTCCATCGAGGGTGTGCCATAGACGCAGCTTATACCACTGCAATAAGCGAGCTAAGGGTCAGGATCTTATGTGATTCAGTACATCGGTAGTCCCCATACTGGGAAGCTCGTTATTTTGTGGATTTGAGCTTATTAAATACATATGTTTGCGATAGTGTTTCAAGTGACATAACTTTTATTCATACCCTTGTTATTCTTAGGTTCGCAACGCAAGCATCCTCTGGCCTTCTTCTATACAACGGTCGCTACAACGAGCGGCACGACTTCGTGGCCCTAGAGTTGGTGGGAACGGGCGCAGGGCGGGCGGGCGGCGCAGGACTCCGCTTCACATTCGCGCTGGGCGGCGGCAAGACTGAGCTGACTGTCGCTGCTGATGTAGCTGACGGCATGTGGCATACTGTTGAAGTCCAGTACTTGAATAGGGTAAGTCATATCGTAATTTCAGCCACAGGACGTTCACTGTTTTCCAGATTGCCTGGTTGGTAGCGGCTTCCTTTCCTACAGCCTTTATAAGGTCATCTGTGAACCTGGTGAGTGGACGTCCCACGCTGCGTTTGTCATTCTAGGACCTTGCTTCCCCATCGGCCGTCAGTTCTGCATACTTTGTGATCTGCCCATTGTCACTTCAGCTTGCTAATCCGTCGGCCCATATCAGCGACTTTATAATAGAGTGAGTACCGACTTCGTCTCTCTCGAGTTGGTGGGAACGGGCGCAGGGCGGGCGGGCGGCCCGGGACTGCGCTTCACGTTCGCGCTGGGCGGCGGCAAGACCGAGCTGACTGTCGCTGCTGATGTAGCTGATGGCATGTGGCATACGGTGGAGGTCCAGTACTTGAATAGGGTAAGTCATATCGTAATTTCAGCCACAGGACGTTCACGGTTTTCCAGATTGCCTGGTTGGTAGCGGCATCCTTTCCTACAGCCTTTATAAGGTCATCTGTGAACCTGGTGAGTGGACGTCCCACGCTGCGTTTGCCATTCTAGGACCTTGCTTCCCCATCGGCCGTCAGTTCTGCATACTTTGTGATCTGCCCATTGCCACTTCAGCTTGCTAATCCGTCGGCCCATATCAGCGTCTTTATAATAGAGTGAGTACCGACTTCGTCGCTCTCGAGTTGGTGGGAACGGGCGCAGGACGGGCGGGCGGCGCGGGACTTCGCTTTACATTCGCGCTGGGCGGCGGCAAGACTGAGCTGACTGTCGCTGCTGATGTGGCTGACGGCATGTGGCATACTGTGGAAGTCCAGTACTTGAATAGGGTGAGTTACCATCGTCTTTTCAACCACAGCAACACAGCCACAGCCGGTTGGAAGCGGCCTGTATCCTGCGCCTTCCTGAAACCTTTATAACCTTTATAAAGGCGGGAAGACTGAGCTGACTGTCGCTGCCGACGTGGCTGATGGCATGTGGCATACGGTGGAGGTCCAGTACTTGAATAGGGTAAGTCATATCGTAATTTCAGCCACAGGACGTTCACTGTTTTCCAGATTGCCTGGTTGGTAGCGGAATCCTTTCCTACAGCCTTTATAAGGTCATCTGTGAACCTGGTGAGTGGACGTCCCACGCTGCATTTGCCATTTTAGGACCTTGCTTCCCCATCGGCCGTCAGTTCTGCATACTTTGTGATCTGCCCATTGCCACCAGCTTGCTAATCCGTCGGCCCATATCAGCGACTTTATAATAGAGTGAGTACCGACTTCGTCGCCCTAGAGTTGGTAGGAACGGGCGCAGGGCGGGCGGGCGGCGCGGGACTACGCTTTACATTCGCGCTGGGCGGCGGCAAGACTGAGCTGACTATCGCTGCTGACGTCGCTGATGGCATGTGGCATACGGTGGAGGTCCAGTACTTGAATAGGGTGAGTTCTCATCGTTGACATTTCAGCCACGTCTACTGCTGAACGTAGACTTTCCCCAATGACTCATACGCTACGGGACTACGCTTCACCTTCGCGCTGGGCGGCGGCAAGACCGAGCTGACTGTCGCTGCCGACGTGACTGACGGCATGTGGCATACGGTGGAGGTGCAGTACTTGAATAGGGTAAGTCATTATCATTTAAGCCATAGGACGTCTGCTGCTGAATGTAGTGGCCTCTCCCAGTGATTTTTAAATTGGCTGATTAGGAGTGGCCTGCATTCAGCGCCTTCCTGCAATCTTTCTAGGGTCATCTGTCCACTTTACGCATGCTGGTACATACATACGTGACCTCCAGCCCATAACCTTGCTGCCTTATCGGCTGTCATTTCTGCGGGTTATGTGCCCTGCCCATTGTCACGTCAACTTACTAATACAGGGTGTCCCAAAAACAATGGATAACCCTGTAACCATCGATAGGCCTCGCCATGGTCTCCCTAACGTCCAATTTTGACCCCAGTAAAAATATCACCGTTTTCAAGATTTTTAAGTTTTTGTGCATTTTTAGAAAATTGCCCCCTTCGATTACTTTTTCTCATGCCATTTCTACAAATGAGGATACTTTTCAATCTAGTTTTTTTCCTTATCACAAGGGATAGTTGGGCTATCAAAATAAAAGATCAAAGTTCAACAAACTAGTTTGAAAGTATGAAAATTTTAAGAAAATGCAGAAGAGAAGGAAAAATTAATTCATTGTCTTGCACTTTTGATCAGCCATCGTGTAAAAAAAATGTAGGAAGACCATCGTGCCCATTACCTTAAAAACTTCCTTGGTTAATTGAGATTCTAAAAAGGTATCACAAGCCTATGTATTCAAGTGGAGGCTACGTATCGGAGAGCGCATCGTAGGACGTCCACCTACAAAGTGGACCGACGACCTCATAAAGATAAGCAGGAAGGTGCTGTATGCAGGCCGCTACCAAGCGGTCATTATGAAAATCATTAGGGTACAGCCCTATGTTCAGCAGTGGACGTCCTATGGCTGAAATGATGATGATGATGATGATAAAATGTTGCTTTATTTAAATTCCTACGCTAAAAATTATCCATTTGTATTTAATGCCACTATGCACTCCTAGTTTAACTATTACGAGAAAAACTCATTTTTGCAGTTTTCATACTAGTTGCTATTCAAGTAGCCATAAGATAAAAATAATACAGAATACATAGGCTTGTGATACCTTTTTAGAATCTCAATTAACCAAAGAAGTTTTTAAGGTAATGGGCACGATGGTCTTCCTACATTTTTTTTACACGATGGCTGATCAAAAGTGCAAGACAATGAATTAATTTTTCCTTCTCTTCTGCATTTTCTTAAAATTTTCATACTTTCAAACTAGTTTGTTGAACTTTGATCTTTTATTTTGATAGCCCAACTATCCCTTGTGATAAGGAAAAAAACTAGATTGAAAAGTATCCTAATTTGTTAAAATGGCATGAGAAAAAGTAATCGCAGGTGGCAATTTTCTAAAAATGCACAAAAACTTAAAAATCTTGAAAACGGTGATATTTTTACTGGGGTCAAAAATGGACGTTAGGGAGATCATGGCGAGGCCTATCGATGGTTACAGGGTTATCCATTGTTTTTGGGACACCCTGTATAGCTAGGGCTATGCCAGAAGTAGATTGCCATCGATTGTAATGATTGACTTCTCACACCATTGAGCATATAAAGGCATGTTCCTATTGCTATTCAACGTTACTTTCATGACCTTATTTTTGCAGACGGCGACCATGACAGTGGACGATTGTGACAAGGACTTATCGCTAGCCGGTGCGGCGGACTTTGGCCAGAAGTACGCGTGTGCTAACCTCACCAGGAAGGTCCTGCCGCCTCGCTGCGATATCGCTACTGAGACTTGTCACAGGTAAGCCCTCTTTGAAATTGAACCTTAAAGCAGCTTACAACAACAATGATATTGCTTTGGCAATTCGTAAAGCTTAGTCAGCTTGAGATTTCATTGCTTTTTAGTTTGGTTTATAATGTAAATGTTGAAGCATTTATTGGTATACTCGCCACTCGACAGTTTAATCAATCTATGCGTCTTTCAAGTAGGCATTCTACATTGAGGTGTTCTTCTCACAATATCAAAAGTTTAAAACGCAGACGGTCCTCAATTTGGCATATGCTTCAATATAAGTAATTAGTAATGTATTTATCTCATACAGGTTCTTAGATCTAACGGGTCCTCTCCAAATCGGCGGCTTGCCCAACATCCCGAGTAGTTTCCAAGTGAAGACCAAGGATTTCGTCGGCTGCATTTCTGATTTCTACATCGACCACAAATTCATCGACTTGAACAGGTAATACTATCAAACCTAGTCAATCAGATCTAGATCCCAATATTTTATCTATACCGCTTAATTATTAGGTACTTGCTAAACAATAACGTGGATTCCTGATAAGAGAGGAAAGTAGGTACCTTCACATTAACGCATGTTGAACGTCAGTGACTTACTATTATTTTTGGATCTTAAGACAAAGTATTAAGATTCAAAATAACGTTGGGAAGTACTCTCCATTTAAAAGCTCTATGCCCCATTTAAAAGTTCTATGTCTCCATTTAAAAGTTCCCCAGAAGGATACAGACCTTGAATCTTTTTGACTCGTCTTAAGAACCTTTTTAATTAAAGTTTTATAAAAACATATTAACCAATCTATCTCCACAGCTATGTAGCAGACAACGGAACCCTAGCCGGCTGTCCCGAGAAGCGTTCTCAATGCAGTTCTGCGCCGTGCTTTAATGGTGCCGAGTGCCGGGACCTGTGGGACACTTACATCTGCGACTGTACGGAAGGATACACGGGGAAAGACTGCGGGGAAAGTAAGTACAGTCTAATTTTTTAGAAATCAGCAAAAATGTCATCAAAAATGGCCAACTGACATAAAAATATTTTTAGTCTGTGAACTAGTGATGCGACAAAACTTCTCGTTAATCGCGAAGTGAAATTATTGTAGTACTTGCGTATCATCGCCGGGTGATCGTCAAAATACTAAAAATATGCAACAAAGTCGCAACATTGAATAAGAACTGGAAATTTTCGAGAACAGGAAAAAACTGTATGCACAGATGTAATCAAAAAACACACTGGACAGTAAAACAATCAATGATATCCGTAAAGTTATTAAACTTCAAATTGCAACAAGTTCTGTTTGACAGTGTTGCTACTAGTGACATCTCGCTCGCTCAGTTCTTTGTTGCTCTATTCCGCTAGGGAGGTAATTTAAGATGCTATCAATGAGGGTTTTCGCGATTGAAAAATCCGCCAGATGGCAATACGTAGACGCGAGGTCCAAAATGCTGCATGATTGGTTATTTTTGACATGACATTGATTATGTCAAAATCCAAGCATAATTGCATAAAAAAGTTAAATAATTTCGTTTAAATAAAACCGACTAAAAATGAAACTGACTCCGAAAAAGCCTACACTAAAAGTACAAAAATAATTTTACGTTATCTCCAATATTGTCGAAGTTATCGCTGGAAAACTAAACAAAGTATCGTATATTTTTTATTTAAAATTAATCAGTAATCGGAATAAGTGAATACTTAAAATAATATCGATTAAATTTACAGATTATTGTCTATGAGTCACAGGTTACAGCACTGATGTGTCAGAGACAAGTCATAGACAATATGGAGATAACACATGATTTTAAACGTCAAGTCAATTTGACAAGTCTCACAAATTTTCATCGTCCACGTATTTTGCAAAATTAATTTGTTTCAAAGATTGATTTCAAACTCGTTTAAACGTGAAAATAAAGTTGGTTTCATGGGCTTGTTAAATAATGTGTATGATATTATGAACACGTAAGTGATTATGGTGTAATTGTGTATGAAAGTGTTTGTTTACATCTCTGCTGGATTCTAAAAAATCAAGGTATACTATGGATTAATTGAGAGGTCATGTATCTATAGCTAGAAATAACAACTAGATAATACTCAATATGTTTGTCTCTTGACGCGAATAAATTAGACTGGTCCTACGCTGCCTGCATTCCCATGATCTTTTCTAGATCTTCGCCTTGTCTACATTAAAGTTTCCGGACTGTGATTGCCACTCGAGAACATTTCTGCACCAAATGCCATTAGTTCTACGAGCTATACGCCCCGCCCACTGTCACATCAGATTGTTAATTTTGCGGGCTATGTTATGTCAGTTACTTGGTTCTCCTAGGAATCACCTCATTTCTGATACCCATAGGGAAAACTCCGAGCATTGCACACTCCATCGCCCTTTTGGTGACTTATGAGACCCATAGCAAAGTCCAAGGATATTTATTATTGTATTATTTCTTCCACAGCTACACCCCCACCATGGCGTTTCAGCGGCGACGGGATGCTATCATTCAACCCGCTGCTGCGACCTATCCAGCTGCCGTGGCTCAATGCGCTGTCTCTGCGCACGCGGCAAACCGACGCCTTCCTCGCCTCCATACAAGTGGGCCAGAACAGCTCCATACTGATCAGCGTGAGTTTACATTGTAACTAGCTGCTGTTATATACGGCATGTACCATTCAACCCGCTGCTGCGACCCATCCAGTTGCCGTGGCTTAACGTGCTGTCTCTGCGCACGCGGCAACCCGACGCCTTCCTCGCCTCCATACAAGTGGGCCAGAACAGCTAAATACTGATCAGCGTGAGTATACATTGTAACTAGCTGCTGTTATATGCAGCATGTATCCTTCAACCCGCTGCTGCGACCCATCCAGCTGCCGTGGCTCAATGCACTGTCGCTCCGCACGCGGCAAACCGACGCCTTCCTCGCCTCCATACAAGTGGGCCAGAACAGCTCCATACTGATCAGCGTGAGTATACATTATAACTAGCTGCTGTTATATGCGGCATGTACGGCGTCTCTAGGGTTATTTTCCAGGGGGCGCCTGGCCCCCTACATTTCATGATATGAGGAGGGGGGTGCTGCGATTGGTATCATAGCTCAAGAACTAGTACTATTGTTCATTCTGGAGAGCTAGAGGTCCCCCCATACCATTTTGGGGGGAGGGGGATATGCCATGGCATGTTGTCACAACCCTCTGCTGCGGCCTATCCAGCTGCCGTGGCTCAATGCACTGTCGCTGCGCACACGGCATACAAGTGGGCCAGAACAGCTCCATACTGATCAGCGTGAGTCTCTATTAAATGTTCGTTCATTTCAGCCGAATGACGTCCCCCAAGGATTTCCTCAAAGACTGGGCCCGCATCCAGGCACCTCCCACGACCTTCACCAGATCGTCGGTCCACCTAGTGGGAGACCTGCTCACACTACGTTTTCCGGCTCGTGGTCGCCACGTTTTTTCCAGAACTTTTCTGCCTCAGCGGCCATCATCTCTGCGAGCTATGTGCCCGCCCACTGCCACTTAACATTAGCGATTCTGCGAGCTATGTTTTAGTTCTCGTGCGGATCTCCTCATTTCTGATTCTAAAAAATAAGGAGATTCTTTAGCTGTACGGTTCCGTCGGAGTTCACGTGTTCCCCCACTGTTCCCATGCCGGAAAAGGTGATTTCGAAGCCGACTCTACGCAGCAGCAGACGAATCATCGTGACATTTTTTTTTAAACCTACGGACTTATACCTTTAGCTGCGTGTTTCCTGTAGAGTAGAATAGGACCTCCACTCTTCCCGTAGATGTCGTAAGAGGCGACTAAGAAAGAAATAAGTGAAAATCATGTCTGCCCAGAATAGAGAGTGTAGATCAAATCCTCCCTTTCACCTCTGGTAAATTGGAAAGGGTCGTCCTCCTGGAATGTAGAATAAATGACCTAACTATAATGAGACTAAAGTTTCTTTTTCCTTCTACAGCTCAAATCTGGTCTTCTCCACTACTCTTACAATGGAGAATCAATGTTCCTTCCATCCATGAACCTGGCTGACGGTGTGTGGCATCGCGTCGAGATTAAGTGGCTGGGAACCGACATCTCTGTCGCTATTGACTATGGGCTTCGTACTGCCCTGCTTCCGATGCTGGCCAATAAGGTCCAGGGCCAGTATATTGGGAAGATCCTGATCGGTGGACCGGATAGCACTGCTGGGCTATTGGCGTCGGAGGTCGGGTACTTTGAAGGGTGTATTCAGGTGAGTAAAAGCCGTAAATGGTTGGTTCTAATTTTAAATGTAATAAAAAGAGTCTCATTGAGCACGCCACATGCAAGCCAAGTAGCAAGTGCGAAATTAAACTTTACATTTTAAGGACGTAGCACATCTATCAACCCGAAAAAGGATTGTAACCGTATCAACTCGAGGCGGTCAGTATTCTTTGTATGAAAGTCCATACTCAAAACGGCGCGCCTCGCGATTGACAGCGCGCGAGTTGATAAGTCTGCTATGAGCTTTACTTACTTCAAGATATCCAAGAATAGTTCAAGATATCGTATTTTCTTTTGGTACATAATAAGTAAGATTCTATATAAATTATATTTTGCTCAGGATGTTCGAGTGGGAACGAGTCAATCTCTGCTGAACCGACCGACAGTGAGAGAGAATGTACGGGACGGCTGCCAATCCCGCGCTGACTGTATGCTGTCGATTTGCCCACCTTACGTAAGTATTTTCTTCCAAATTAACATCAAATTTATCGTCGGACATTACTACGAATTCTACTCGTATATGTACTTAAAGTATAACGATTTTGAAACGTCAAATGGCAAAGATCGGAAATAGTATCCCGGCATTGATGGCAGCGCCTTCCTTCAGAGTTTTCCGACGAGGCAAAAATTGGAACCAGTGATCCGGTATTGACGGTGGTCCCCCTGCCAATGTCACGGGTGGAACGATTCAGTGTAGTTCATCTATATCTGTATTTTACTCAATATTATTGTTAACGGCCTTTATTCCAACTGTCTATAACTTCCAGAGCCAATGCGTATCCTCCTGGGATACTACAGAGTGCGAGTGCGACGCGGGCCGCGTGGGGCCGGCGTGCGTGGCGGCGTGCGAGCTGGCCCCATGTGGCCCACACTCGCACTGCGTCAGCCACAGCGGCGGCCGCGGCTACCGATGCGACTGCGACGAGGGATACGTCATGACGGGTGAGTGACTGCGTCATGCGTGACATACCGAGTGTGAAGCGGGCCGCGTGGGGCCGGCGTGCGTAGCGGCGTGCGAGCTGGCCCCATGTGGCCCGCACTCGCATTGCGTCAGCCACAACGGCGGCCGCGGCTACCGATGCGACTGAGACGAGGGATACGTCATGACGGGTGAGTGACTGCGTCATGCGTGACATACCGAGTGTGAAGCGGGCCGCGTGGGGCCGGCGTGCGTGGCGGCGTGCGAGCTGGCCCCATGTGGCCCGCACTCGCATTGCGTCAGCCACAACGGCGGCCGCGGCTACCGATGCGACTGCGACGAGGGATACGTCAGGGGGCGTCCATAAATTACGTGAGACTTTTAGGGGGGGGAGGGGGTCAACGAAAACCTCACTAAATCTCACGTGGGGGAGAGGGGGGGTCTCGGAAAATATCACGTAATTTTTCCCGCAAGAAATAGAGTAAAATTGCCAGAAAACTGGGTTATTGAAGTAAAAAAAAAATGATTTTTTTTATGATAATAATGACAATTTATTCCAAACCGTCTAATCAAATTAAACTAAAAATGCCTCCATCTGCATTTGTGAACACTAAAGATGCAGAATAAATGTCGAAATTAAGAAAACTCGAAATTAAAAAAAAAACGTCATCGGCATCGCTACTGCGTAAAAAAGTGCGTGTCGTCAAGTGTCGTGCCACGCGCAGTGTAGGGTCCCGTAGTTGTCTGTCGTTACCACAATTTATTTCAGAAGCAAGCAATTACTTCATCTAAAGTCACTTTTCATATTTTCTTCTAAGGAATTTTTACTGGTTAAGAAATTGTATGATACATGAGTCAAATGACTATTACTCTTAAACTAAGGTAATGTATCTTAACCGTTGTTTTCCTTGAAAAAATTCATTCCGACTTTACATGCAGGGGAGCTACCCCAGTTTTTTTTTTTTTTTTAATTTTATTTTCCGTTTTGTCGTCGTGATTAATATACCTTCCAAATACCTTCACAAAATTACAGCTCCCCAGTGCCAATAGTTTCCAAGCGAAACCTCGTACAGACAGACAGACATATCAAAACTATAAGGGTTCCTTGTCAGGACCACGGAACCCTAAAAAATGACATTACTTAAGTATGAAAATATTATGTATTCGTAGTTAAAGTAACCAATAGTCAAATTTGACAGATGTCAAATGACAAGTGGTTAAATAACAGAAAAAAATGTTTTTATAAGAATGTTTAACTTGACTTTTAATAGATTTTTTAACTATTAATTTACATTTTATTAATATTTAACCATTAGTAGCAAAATTTAACAATTCGTTATTTTAACTATGAATCAAAAATCTGGTCCTAGGTTGAAGCAATTGCTTGTCTTACTAAACGACGGGAAGCTACGGAACCCTGCACTGCGCGTGGCACGACACTGGGTTACTGATTTTTTCATATAAATCTAATAGACTCGAAGCATAGATATTGCAAAATAGGCATTTTTATTGGCTTAAATATCACGTGAGATTAGGGGGGTGGGGGAGGGGGTCAGGCAAAATCTCACCAAATCTCACCAAGGGGGGCGGGGGGGTTGAAAAATGGCCAAAATTGTCTCACGTAATTTATGGACGCCCCCTCATGACGGGTGAGTGTGCTGCGTCACGTATGATACACTGAGTGTGACCCGTATCGAGGGGAGCCGGCGTACGTGGCGGCGTGCGAGCTGGTCCCCTACGGCCCGCACTCGCACTGCGTCAGCCACAGCGGCGGCCGCGGCTACCGATGCGACTGCGACGAGGGATACGTCATGACGGGTGAGTGTAATGCGTCACGTGTGACACACTGAGTGTGACCCGTATCGAGGGGGGCCGGCGTGCGTGGTGGCGTGCGAGCTGGCCCCCTGCGGCCCGCACTCGCACTGCGTCAGCCACAGCGGCGGCCGCGGCTACCGATGCGACTGCGACGAGGGATACGTCATGACTGGTGAGTTATTGCGTCACGTGTGATGCACTGAGTGTGATTGTTTGACCCGTATCGAGGGGGGCCAGCGTGCGTTTACAAAATATTATGATTGTTCTCTGTACTGTAGAGTAGTAGTATATCCTAGAGTTTTATTCCTACTACAGAAAGGAAAACACCAAAAAAATCTGTACTTTTGACCTGGAAGTGTAGGACGCTTCTTCCTATCATTCTTTATTAGATGAATAAAGAACTTTATTTTTTATTCATTCATTCATTTATAGATGACTTGTTACGTTTTTTTTTTCTCTTTTACAAAGACCCGAGTGCAGAATTTTTTGGTTTTTGTAAATACAACGACTGTTTGTATGAAAGTCCTGTTTAAATAACTAACTCCACGTGTACGAAGTCACGAACTGCCGCTAGTAGTAGTATCATTAACTGTTTTAACCATTCCATATTGTTCCAGAGGAAGGCTGCGTGTCGGGCGGCGCGCTGGAGTGCCCGGGCGGCTGGTGGGGCGCGGGCGCGTGCGGGCCGTGCCAGTGCGCCGCGCGCGGCCTGCACCCGCACTGCCGCCGCGACACCGGCGCGTGCCACTGCAAGGTAGCGTGCGAGTGTTGTAGAGGAGCGCTGCGGGCGGGCGGCGCGCTGGAGTGCCCGGGCGGCTGGTGGGGCGCGGGCGCGTGCGGGCCGTGCCAGTGCGCCGCGCGCGGCCTGCACCCGCACTGCCGCCGCGACACCGGCGCGTGCCACTGCAAGGTAGCGTGCGAGTGTTGTAGAGGAGCGCTGCGGGCGGGCGGCGCGCTGGAGTGCCCGGGCGGCTGGTGGGGCGCGGGCGCGTGCGGGCCGTGCCAGTGCGCCGCGCGCGGCCTGCACCCGCACTGCCGCCGCGACACCGGCGCGTGCCACTGCAAGGTAGCGTGCGAGTGTTGTAGAGGAGCGCTGCGTTTGTTTTTTGATTACAAAATAGTGTAATAAACCAAACTTATTATGACATATATACCTCTCAACTCAGTCTGAACTGAGTTACGAGCTTTAGAAGTTTGATGATTTTACATACTAGAATTGCTTTTTGCGCGCAAGTTTTGTAAGAAATTGCAACAAAATATTGCACTATTTTTTTATTGCGTTGATTCTGCTCCACACTGATGTCTGGAGCCTATAATGGATGGTATTGTTTGTTTACACATACAATGTCACTATTTTGTTGCAATTTCTTACAATACTTGCGCGCAAAAAGCAAATCTAGTACTTATGTAAAATCATCAAACTGCTAATGCTCGTAACTCAGTTCAGACTGAGTTTAGAGGTATACATGTCATAGTAAGTTTGGTTTATTACACTATTTTGTCATCAAAAAACAAGGTGTGGCCGATGGCCGCGCGAAAAAAAAATACGCCAATTTCCGGCATTGTCTTTTAATGGACCTCTCGAGCGTTGCCGTGGATTCTTCGGCCAGTGACCGGTGCGGGTTTCGAGCTTACGCATATTACCCGGGCATCTTCTACCTACCAGTGTTGGGGACATCGCTTCCGCGTCGGACTTAACTGTAACTGGTCTCTAGTACCATTGTCTCGCCTTCGGCGCAGTAAAAGCCCACCAGGTGATTCATTTAGGCCCAAAGAGCGATCAGCGAACAGGTCAGGCGCCTTCCCCACTATCCAGTGCTGATAGTAATGCCAGCAGCATGTTGGCGGTAATGGAAATGATCTGAAGAAGAGGGTGAGGGTGTTGGGGCCCCCAATGTCGACAGTAATGCCCTGAAGGGGCGATCGGAGCCGCCAATGCGACTTTTTGTCTCCTTACCATTGAATGCTAAGTTCTTTATGAATATTTTTAACCGACTTCAAAAAAGGAGGTTATAATATGTTCGGCAGTATGTATTTTTTATCAACTTGTTCATATTCTTACCAGGAAAACCATTACAAGCCCGAAGGCTCGGAAGACTGCCTCCCCTGCCAGTGCTACGCGGCGGGCTCCCTCAACAGCTCGTGCGAGACCACCACCGGCCAGTGCTACTGCCGCGGCGGCGTCATCGGCCGCGCCTGCGACTCCTGCGCCAATGCTTATGCTGAAGTGGCGCCTAACACTGGCTGCGAGGGTGAGTCATCATCATTTTAGCTAGACGTCATCATTTCAGGCTAAGGAACTGCTGAACGTAGGCCTCCCCTAAGGATTTCCCCTACTACCAGTCTTGAGCTGCCTGCCCAGGTACTTTCCCAGATCGTTCCTAGTAAGCCTGCGCGCACTAAGTCTTCCGGCCCGTGGTCGCCACTATAGTTTAGGTAAGAACTGGAGGCTAAAGCAATCTCCAGATTGACCGGTTGGTATCAGTGCTACTGTCATGGCAGCGTCATATGCCGCGCCTGCGACTCCTGCGCCAATGCCTACGCTGAGGTGGCGCCTAACACTGGCTGCGAGGGTAAGTGTTCATCATTTCAGACACAGGATGTTCACTAGGTCTCCAGATTGGCTAGTTGGTAGCGGTCTGCACCAGCGCCTACGCCGAAGTAGCTTCTAATACTGGCTGCGAGGGTAAGTCATCGTCACTTCTGCCTTAAGATATCCACTGATGAGCAATAGGCCTCTCTCGATGATCTCCAGATTGGCCTGCTGGTATCAGTGCTATTGTCGTGGCAGCATTATACAAAGGCTGCGCTAACCTCTACGCAGAGGTGACTTCTAACACTGGCTGCGAGGGTAAGTTCTTAGGAGTTTTATTACTTCGTTGGTTATTTACCAGACTACAAGCCCGAAGGCTCGGAAGACTGCCAGTGCTACGCGGCGGGCTCGCTCAACAGCTCGTGCGAGACCACCAGCGGCCAGTGCTACTGCCGCGGCGGCGTCATCGGCCGCGCCTGCGACTCCTGCGCCAATGCCTACGCTGAGGTGGCGCCTAACACTGGATGCGAGGGTGAGTCATAATCATTTTAGCTATAGTCTTGTCGCCGAGCACGTAGAATTTTGTCCAATGACCCCAAGCTACCCATCCTTATCGCTCGCGCGTAATTATACAGGGTGGAAACGTTAAGTGATCTCACTCGATTATTTCTAAACTATACAAGATATTGAAAAACTGATTACTGATTTTGAAAGTGCTTCACAAGCTCTTTTAAACGGTACCAATAATAGGTTACAGAATAAACTGGATCTATCCGAAAATTAAATTTTTCCAGCTTCCATACATTTAGTAAAACCACATAATATTAAAAACTATACAAGATATTCAAAAACTGGTTACTGATCCTGAAAGTGCTTCACGAGCTCTATCCAACGGTACCAATAATAGGTTACAAAATAAACTGGATCCATTCGAAAATTCAATGTTTCCAGCCAGTGGCGGCGTAGCATGGGTTGGCACCCGGGGCGATCACCCCCCCTCCCCTCGTAATAAGTCCTAAGGCACCCCCTGGTACCCCCTAGGATTTTGGGGTTACCTACCGATTCGAAGACAATCGCACCCCCCCCCCCCCCGCATCATGACATAGACCGCAGATTTGCCATGCAGATGCGCCAGTGAGTACTAATCTGCGCGACTTGTGTCACCCCCTGATGCTTGGCACCCGGGGCGGACCGCCCCCACCGCCCCCCCCCTTACGCCGCTACTGTTTCCAGCTTCCATACATTTAGTACAGCCACAGTCATGGCACTCATGTCTTGTTAACATTATAGCAAGTAAAGCCTAAAACCAATGTTTTCCAAGAATAATTTTAAATAAGAATGCAATTTACGAGTTCATTTTAAGTGTTTATTATTTAATTAAAAAAAATATACTTCTATTATTGTTTGGCTGGCATACATTTAGTATGGAGGCTGAAAACATTAAATTTTCGGATAGATCCAGTTAATTCTGTAACCTAATATTGGTAACGTTGGTTAGAGCTCGTGAAGCACTTTCAGGATCAGTAACCTGTTTTTCGATATCTTGTATAGTTAAGAAATAATCGAATGAGATCACTTATCGTTTCCACCCTGTATTGCTGTCGCGACTGTGCGACGGGCGCCCGCAGTGAGTGTGCGAGCCTAAGGAACTGCTGTACGTAGGTCTCCTCCAAGGATTTCCCTTACTATCAGTCTTGAGCTGCCTGCCCAGGTACTTTCCCAGATCGTTCCTAGTGGGCCTGCGCGCACTAAGTCTTCCGGCCCGTGGTCGCCACTATAGGTAAGTACTCGAGGTCAGAGGCCTCTCCCAGTGATCTTCAGATTGACCGGTTGGTATCAGTGCTACTGTCATGGCAGCATCATATGCCGCGCCTGCGACTCCTGCGCCAATGCCTACGCTGAGGTGGCGCCTAACACTGGCTACGAGGGTGAATCCATCATCATCTGAACTACAGGATGTTCACTGCTGAACCTAGGCCTCCAGATTAGCTAGTTGGTAGCGACCTGCGTCAACGCCTACGCTGAAATAGCTCCTAATACTGGCTACAAGGGTAAGTTCTTGGGAGATCCTTTGCCGTTGGTTGCTGACCAGTGGAGTCAGAAGTCTAGTGCCAGTGCTACTGCCGCGGCGGCGTCGTCGGCCGCGCCTGCGACTCAAGTGATAATGCCTACGCTGAAGTGGCGCCTAACACTGGCTGCGAGGGTGAGTCATAATCATTTTAGCTAGACGTCATCATTTCAGGCTAAGGAACTGCTAAACGTAGGCCTCCCCCAAGGATTTCCCCTTCTACCAGTCTTGAGCTGCCTGCCCCGGTACTTTCCCAGATCGTTCCTAGTGGGCCTGCGCGCACTAAGTCTTCCGGCCCGTGGTCGCCACTATAGGTAAGTACTCGAGGTCAGAGGCCTCTCCCAGTGATATTCAGATTGACCGGTTGGTATCAGTGCTACTGTCATGGCAGCGTCATATGCCGCGTCTAATGCCTACGCTGAGGTGGCGCCTAACACTGGCTACGAGGGTGAATCCATCATCATCTGAACTACAGGATGTTCACTACTGAACCTAGGCCTCCAAATTAGCTAGTTGGTAGCGACCTGCATCAACGCCTACGCTGAAATAGCTCCTAATACTGGCTGCAAGGGTAAGTGCTTGGGAGATCCTTTGTCGTTCGTTGTTGACCAGTGGAGTCAGAAGTCTAGTGCCAGTGCGGCGTCCTCGGCCACGCCTGCGACTCCTGCGCCAATGCTTACGCCGAGGTGGCGCCTAACACTGGCTGCGAGGGTAAGTCATCATCACTTCAGTCAGACGTCCACTGCTGATCGTCAAGCATCCCCTAATGATCTACAGATTGGCTGGTCGTTGATCTTAAGATTGGCAGCGTCATCAGCCGCGCCTGCGACTCCTGCGCCAATGCCTACGCTGAGGTGGCGCCTAACACTGGCTACGAGGGTAAGCCCATCACCATTTGAGGTACAGGATGTTCACTACTGAACCTAGGCCTGCAGATTAGCTAGTTGGTAGCGACCTGCGTCAACGCCTACGCTGAAATAGCTCATAATACTGTCTGCAAGGGTAAGTGCTTGGGAGATCCTTTGCCGTTGGTTGCTGACCAGTGGAGTCAGAAGTCTAGTGCCAGTGCTACCGCCGCGGCGGCGTCATCGGCCGCGCCTGCGACTCCTGCGTCAATGCTTACGCTGAGGTGGCGCCTAACACTGGCTGCGAGGGTAAGTCATAATCATTTTAGCTAGACATCATTTCAGGCTAAGGAACTGCTAAACGTAGGCCTCCCCCAAGGATTTCCCCTTCTACCAGTCTTGAGCTGTCTGCCCAGGTACATTCCCAGATCGTTTCTAGTGGGCCTGCGCGCACTAAGTCTTCCGGCCCGTGGTCGCCACTATAGGTAAGAACTCGAGGCCAAAAGCCTCTCCCAGTGATCTCCAGATTGATCGGTTGGTGTCAGTGCTACTGTCATGACAGCGTCATATGCCGCGCCTGCGACTCTTGCGCTAACCTTTACCCAGAGGTGGCTTTTAACACTGGCTGCGACTTACTTCATTGGTTAATGACCAGACTACAAGTCTGAAGACTCGGAAGACTGCCTCCCCTGCCAGTGCTACGCGGCGGGCTCGCTCAACAGCTCGTGCGAGACCACCAGCGGCCAGTGCTACTGCCGCGGCGGCGTCATCGGCCGCGCCTGCGACTCCTGCGCCAATGCCTACGCTGAGGTGGCGCCTAACACTGGCTGCGAGGGTAAGTCATAATCATTTTAGCTAGACGTTATCATTTCAGCCTAAGGAACTGCTGAACGTAGGCCTCCCCCAAGGATTTCCCCTTCTACCAGTCTTGAGCTGCCTGCCCCGGTACTTTCCCAGATCGTTCCTAGTGGGCCTGCGCGCACTAAGTCTTCCGGCCCGTGGTCGCCACTATAGGTAAGTACTCGAGGTCAGAGGCCTCTCCCAGTGATATTCAGATTGACCGGTTGGTATCAGTGCTACTGTCATGGCAGCGTCATATGCCGCGTCTAATGCCTACGCTGAGGTGGCGCCTAACACTGGCTACGAGGGTGAATCCATCATCATCTGAACTACAGGATGTTCACTACTGAACCTAGGCCTCCAAATTAGCTAGTTGGTAGCGACCTGCATCAACGCCTACGCTGAAATAGCTCCTAATACTGGCTGCAAGGGTAAGTGCTTGGGAGATCCTTTGTCGTTCGTTGTTGACCAGTGGAGTCAGAAGTCTAGTGCCAGTGCGGCGTCCTCGGCCACGCCTGCGACTCCTGCGCCAATGCTTACGCCGAGGTGGCGCCTAACACTGGCTGCGAGGGTAAGTCATCATCACTTCAGTCAGACGTCCACTGCTGATCGTCAAGCATCCCCTAATGATCTACAGATTGGCTGGTCGTTGATCTTAAGATTGGCAGCGTCATCAGCCGCGCCTGCGACTCCTGCGCCAATGCCTACGCTGAGGTGGCGCCTAACACTGGCTGCGAAGGTAAGCTTTTTACAACCTGATGCCGTCCACTGCTAGACAAAGCATAGCTACTAGTCCTGCGCTACCAGCATCCAAGTGCTTCCCTCGACCTTTACGTACTTCCCGCTCCACGACATTCACCAAATCGTCGGTACAACGTGTCTTCAGATTCGTGGTCGCCGCTCGAGAACCTTTCTGCCCCAATGGTCATCAGTTTCGTTTCCCCAAGCGTTTGCTAGCACGAATCTGACTAAGGGCAAGTTGGTAAGGCTGTTAGTGTGATGTACCTACATGTATTACCATTTGTGATGAACTTTTGCTTCTACACAAAAAATTGAGTCCAATTGGTTATTTAAACATTTCATTTACAGTGGTATACGATGGCTGCCCGCGTTCATTCTCACATGGTGTCTGGTGGCCGAGAACTAAGTTCGGTATCGAAGCTGCAACAGATTGTCCTTCAGGTAATAAATTGGTTACTTGTTTCAATACTTTCAATTACTTTTGTACCTTATGCTGAGCAATAAAAGCTTAAATGAATATTTATAGTATAATTATGATGCTTGAGGTTTTTACTTATTATATAAGTATCACTTGTACAGGAACAAGCGGCCGGGCTACTCGGATGTGCGATGATACCCAAGTGATTCCCTGGCAAGAACCGGACATGTTCAATTGTACCACTTCCACTTTCTACCAACTGAGGAACCAGGTAAACCCTTTACATTACTAAAACATAAATAAAACGAGAATATCAGAAAATATAGTATTTATAAGTATTCGTAAGACAAAAATTTGCTACAATAAGAGCGCTTTCACATTTAGGCGATTTAGCAGCGCGACAAACGCGCGATAGACGCGCCTCTGAAAATTTCATACTATGTGACAGCCTCAGATCATAGAAGGGAATAGATGTGAAACGGGGGCGTGGCGCGTGTCTCCGCGATATGCCCAGAAACGAACATCAGCCGCGTAGCTAGGTTAGTCGCGATTCAGTCGTACTAAGGAAATGTTCTCCGATATTTTGGATAATGCGTCGTTACGTGCAATAAAACAAGTGAAACGAAGAACTACAGGAACAATGGAGTCATTTACTACATGTAAGTATTGCAAATCCATTGGTATTTTGCTTATAAATAAAAAAAACTAAACATTTTTACGAACGAATTCAGTGCCGTAACAGTTACTGCGATATCGAAATCAGTGGTGATAAAAATTCTAACACACTTGTACATTGACGATTTAGTTAGCAACCACTTTATGTCATGCTCAACTACTGCGCAATGTATTTTTATTTCTTCCGATATCCACTGAGGTGTGAAAATACACAGTACGGCCGCATGTGCCGGTCGTAACATAGTGCCGTGCTCGTGTTCTAATGCGGTTTCCTATTATCGATAAATAGAAGTAAATTATAATTTTCTATTTTGTAATTTTAAATAAAAAAATGATGTGTTACTTGCAAGAAGAAGTAATTAACAACTGTCAACTATGTAATTACTATAAGAGCTAGTTGAAAGCCTAATATAGGCATTATTTTTGATAAACATATGCGGTACGCAGATCGCCATAATTAAAAAGTAAATGCGTGATAGTAGTTATAGCCTGACCAGGAACATAAAAACCCTGGCATAGAGGCGCGTCAATTGCATTTGATAGTGCAACACTGAGTACAGTCGTACCTGTGTTAAATTAATAGGCTAACTTTATGTATCAGGATTCAGGATTACGGGCTAATTTGGTATTTTCATGAATTAACGAAAAAATATTATTATAGGTAACCTGGTTTAAATAAATTAAATGAAAACATCAATCGAGCTAGTAGGATTTATTTTATTATTCATCAATAATCAAATTCAGAACTTGAATATTCAACTGCAATGTCTGCTCATGAACGCTTCAAACTCGGTACTTCTTTCCCAATTCCATAAAATTCAACACTTAGAAAGTGACAAAAAACTTTAAAATAGGTAGTTGAAACAAACCACAGCTAATTTTCATAGTGGACTGTACTATACGATAAACATGTCAGTCAATTTGACACCCTTGTCGGAAAAATTATTCAATGAAAATATTGTCCGAACCCTTAGTATTTCTCTTCGACAAATACTTTAACACATTGTGAACCACTTTTCTTTCACGACTATGAAAAGATTTTAGCAATTTAATTCACAAAATCAATTGCGCACATTTAAAATAAAGTTTGTTTACACTTTGACAGCAATAGACTGACATGCAAGGTGACATGACAATGAAGTTTTCAGTTACTGTTGCCATTAAAAGAAATTAGTACCATTAGTTTTCCGCAACATGGCGAGGGTTTTTATGTTCCTGGTCAGGCTATAATAATAACGTATAATAATAAAAAGGTTTTCATACATAAGCATTTTGTGAAACCAGTTTCGAGCCTTGCCCCTAGCGATTTAAAGTATCGATATCTTGTCGACTTCATTTTATCTTTGTTCTCTCACTAGTTTTCAAAGTGTGCGTCACGTCACGCGGCCATTGATTGGCCATAAGGCACGCCTTCTGGCCAATCACAGCACTTTTAAGCCGGTTGCACATGTTGTCGTAGACTCTCAGTCGCTTTGTTTTTATACAGTTGAATGTGTGTGTGGGAGCTGTGGTGGGGGAAATGTGGGGACACTGGTTCTCGTTGTAGTAACGCGCGACTTCATATCTATTCTCTTTCTATGATCTGAGGTGACAGCGGATGCATGCCTTCACATTTTAAGTTAACGCCGCTGCCGCGCTGCTGTCGCGCTTCTAGTGCCCTAATGTGAAAGCGCTCTAATAACCCATTTGTTCTCCATTCCATACAGTTACACAAAATAGAAACCGGTGAGCTAGCAGTGAATACTTTCGTGGGCGTTCGCCTCGCCGAAGACCTGGCCTCTGCTTGCCGTAATACACCGCAGCTTTATGGAGCCGATGTATTGGTAGCCGAGGGCATCTTGCTAGAGCTCATACAGTATGAGCTGAGGCAGGCTGGACTGAACCTTACGCACAGCCAGGATAAGGATTATGTTCGGGTGAGTATTTTATAGAAATGATAGCAAACAGACTTATATGAACCGTCTGTTGATCGCGTGTTTTTAGCGCACTAATTACTTTGTCAATTTATGTATGCTCAAATGTATCACCCTCAAAAACTAGCATACGATCAACCTCATCACACAGATTATTATCACGGCTCTAAGCTACAACAGATGATCGATGATGATGAAGATTAATCTTTAAAAATGCATGTCATTAACCTGTAACGTTAGCAATCAGACCGTCGAAGTATCGAAGCACAAAACCTGTCGTCTGTGCGCGGAATAGATTAACGCCCGTATTCACAAACGATGCTTACTTAAGTGAAGCAGAAAATCGAACGCACAGCGTTGAATAGAACTCTGTGATTGGTTCGTGTGTCACCCTGTGCGTCCACGCGTACTGTGAGACCTTATAGTAATGTTTGTGAATACGGGCGCAATAACCATCATGATAAAAGCACTTGAAGAATACCTATAATATCGGAAATTCTCATTCCAGAACATAATAAAATCCTCCAACACGATCCTAAGCCCGACATACGACAAGGAGTGGCGTCGCATCCGCCAGCTGACCGGCCATGGCGTCGAGGAGTTGCTACAAAAGTACGACAAGTACATATCTGTGCTAGCAGAGAGTCAGCATGATACGTATACCAGTCCCTTTGAGATCGTCACCAGTGATTTGGGTAAGAATATTTGACAATTGGCAACGTCTTGTATGCATTAGAACTAAACCCCCCGGAACAAACTTGACCTTCACTGATTGGGTTTTTATTGGCGGTAAATCTGTAGATCCTGGCTACACAGGAGTTGCAACGGTGGGAACGAGAGGTGGGAATAGAACGTATTAGAACTAAACCCGATCTACGACAAGAAGTGCGTGAATCTTCGGGTTACCGCGATGTGTTTGGCTCAGAAGTTACTGATGATTTTGACCGCAATAATGAGCGCTATTGTCAAACAATATCGTTGGCATGAGCTACGTTACTAATGTTACTTACATTGTATTTTAAACTACATGGAACAATAGTTCTTTTTACAGCTGTGTTTCTTAAAATAATGTAATGAACCTCTCATTTCAAATGACATTATTTGTCTCACAGTAATCGGCGTGGACATCGTAACAGCGGAATCGATATACGGCTTCGAGCCTACCCAGCTCAACCGTTTGAACTTGGAGTCATACACCACAGAACGCGTCATCCTGCCTGATACATCAGCTTTCATACACTCGCCCATACAACCTTCGTACGGCAACGGGAAGGTTAAGAAGAAGCCGTCAAGTCCGACTGTGTCGTTCCCCAAGTACAACAACTATGTGAGGAGTAAGAACAAGTTTGATAAGTTCACGAGAGTTCTACTGCCGTTGGATCTGCTGGGAATTACCAATAGCAATGTGCACGGTAAGATCGTCATAAATGCAACAAGATAATAACTACGAAAAAAAGCTTTATCAATCAAAAAAATATCAATTACTACTTACTTCCTTCAATAGAGCGAAAATGTATGGCCTATGCAAACCTGTCCGCGCATTGAATATTAAGTTCTATTCAATGTTTTATTGATAAAAATGACTAATTGGTAAATTCCTAGACTGTTTACAATATCAGTCCCATTTTGGCAGGGAATAAAAAAAAATGGATTTTTCCGAAAATTAGTCCATTTATTTATTTAAAATAGAGTACACAATCGGATCAATATCCATTACGTAGACATAAAATAAAATAAAAATTCAATAACTAAACACAGATCCAAAATTAGCGTACACAACATGTTTAGTATTAAATAAAGCTACTTAACATTAATTAACAAGTTTCTTAATCCCCCAGATACCCTAGAAACCAACTACGAATCCCGCGCAGTATTCTCGTACATGCAATACTCTCGCAACACGTCCCAGCTGATGCCTTTACGCATGGATGAATCGGTCAGCCAACGGTGGGGGGTCAACATCACTATTGGCTCACCCATAATCCAGGTGGCGCTGTTTGTACCAGAGTATGTCTGGATGAAGGAGTCCCATGAGAGTAAAGAGGATAACTCGCTGGAGAACAATATGGAGGATATTGAGGGTGAGTTGGAATTACTTACATCGTACGCTACCAAAAATGTATACTTAAAAAATACGCAGCAATGTCATTTCTCTTCATTGTCATTTAAAAAAGGCCTTCTTCTTTTCACTTTTGCCACACTCATAATGAAATAAAGTTGGCACTTTATTTTGAACCATACTATTGCCTTGCTTAACCTTTAACTACTGACGTGGGGGCCTCTCAGGCCTTGTAAAAGTCAAATTGTTGAATTTCTCCTCTCCCACGTGCACGACACACGCGAATCTTTTAGTACCTTCGAGTTTCATTGCGCCGAGGCTGTCAACAACTGTGCACGTGATTGCACACGCAATTTCAGCAAGTAAATTAATTTTAAAGTTTCTTGTGGGCCTCTCAGGCCCCCACCTCAGTATGGGCGTAACTTTTTTTGTCTATAGTTTTCATTTAGTTGTCGTCTTTTCTTTAAATAATTTGAAAAAATCTATAATATGGAGCCCACAGTACGTCGTCCGAGAGAAAGCGGCATCTCGGAAGTAAAAATAACCAGAATTTAACGAAAAATAGAAGAACAGTAGTTTTTGGCACGTATGTTAGGAAATGATATGCCTGTACCTGTCTATCAAGATTTAAACGATGAAACCTAGTGCCACACATGTCCTTGGAAGATTCAAATGAAATCTACATTTTAAAAACATGTATGGCTTCCTTCACTGAGCAAAGCAAGTTCATCCAGACTGTGTTTAATTCGCACTATTTGATGTGTGTAATTTTTTCCCCCCTTTTTCATATTAGGATTACTGATATATCATTAGCTAAAAAGACTAATGAAAATTAAGATTCTAATTTGATTTTTTGAATTTATGAATATTTGTCATGATAACTTTGTGAATCATGATTTCATGAGATTTTTGCCAAAAAATGCTACATGTTTTCCAACTATTGAAATAATACGTACTTATTAACAAATAATTTACATAAAAATCGTTTTATTGTATTTAAATATAACCACTATTAATAATTACTAGCGGCCGCCCGCGACTTCGTACGCGTGGATCCCGTTTTACCCCCTTCATCTATCTTACGCGGTTTAGATTTTTTCATACAAATGTTTTTTCCCGCTAACTCCCGTTCCCGTGAGAATTTTGCAATATCCTGTTGTAACTAAGCTTTAAATTTACTAAGGTACCTGCATGCCAAATTTCAAGCGTCTATCTTACGTGGCTTAGATTTTTCATTCAAAAGGATTTTCCCGCTAATGTCCGTTCCCGTGGGAATTCCTAAGTATCCTATAACCTGCCCAGGAGTATGAAAAATAATTGTACCAAGTTTCGTTAAAATCCGTCGAGTAGTTTTTGTTTCTATAAGGAACATACAGACAGACAGACAGACAGACAGACAGACAGACAGACAGACAAAAATTTTACTGATTGCATTTTTGGCATCAGTATCGATCACTAATCACCCCCTGATAGTTATTTTGAAAATATATTTCATGTACAGAATTGACCTCTCTACGGATTTATTATAAGTATAGATTAAACATAAAACCCTAAAAAGGTTATATATTTTTAAATATAAGCACACATATGTACGGGCCTCTCAGGCCCCCACGTCAGTGTTTACGTGAAATTAAATCCACCTCAGTAGCTAAAGGTTAAAACAATAAAAAACTTGATCTTGTAATTCTTCAAGAAGAATTAAGAGCAATGAGGGCTATCGTTTTAGCGCTCACCAGTTAGCGCCACTGTAGAGTAAGGTCCTGTCACTTGCTAGTAGCGAAGACAGTGGCACCAACTGGTGAGCGCTAAAGTGGTAGGAGGACTATCGCATTTGCACTCATCAAGATGGCGCCACTGTAGAGTAAGGTCCTGTCAATCGCCAGGGGTGCCAACTGTTAAGTATAAAAACGATAGCCCTCATTTGGTATCGATAAAATAAAGCAAACAAAACAAGATCCTCTATAGAATAGAAGAGTATGCTCTACTCTATATTACACTTCAGGGAGTCTTGAATTATTTGTCTGTTTCTCCTCTTGATAGAATTATTTCCAATCTAAGTACGAGTAATGCACTTAAAACGCAAATACTGTTACGCCTAAATATTCACTCTATAACTCATTTACAGGCATATCATACGCCAACAAAGGCTACCCCCACCCTTCAAACCCCAATAACCATCTCAACGCCAATCCCCAAATGACTAACACGTGGCATCACACTGAAGACGAAAGTTCCAACCACGACAACCACGGTCCCATCCTCATTCAACCAGCGTTTAAAAAACACGACAAGAATGCTTTTGCTAACGACAACTACCAAGAAAACGACTCGTCTTTCACAGCTGAAAAATTAGACCAAGAACCTAAAGTTCTGGCTTTGTCGTTAGTCGCAGATGATGGCAAAACCAAGGATGGGAATGGAACAAAAGATATGGGGAAGAAGAAGTTGGTGTATAAAAGTTTGGGGGGTATGAGGCTGAAGAAACCCATAAGGCTGCAAATGTGGCTGGACATCGATAGGGAGACCTTTGGGTCGAGGACGAATCCGCAGTGTGTACACTGGTCGACTTTAAGAGGGTAAGTTTTCAATGCTCTTTTCCAACTAAGTATATTCAATACTTTGATATGAAAGACGACATCATAAAGGTAGCAGGAAAGCGCTGGACGCAGGCCGCTACCAACCGGGTAACATGGAAAGCATTGGGGGAGGCCTATGTTCAGCAGTGGACGTCCTATGGCTAAGATGATGATGATAATGATGATATGAAAGAGGCGGCAATAATCTTCTTGGGGTAGAATAGATTAGGCGGTGTAGGCGCAGGTTAAATACAACCAAAGTTGTAAAGAGTAAAATAAAAATCATTTTTAGATGTTGCTAACATTCATAAGTTAAGAAGAGTTTCTCTCACTTTATTCAGAGATCATTAGCTTGTCTTAAGTTTATTTCAGGATACATGACTTTTTGGACTTACTGATAAGTCATAACTCAAGGAGTAAATTAGGCTAGGTAATCAAAGTGGCATTTTGTTTTCACATCTACATATTGTATTGTGTAGATTCGGCGAATGGTCCCGCGTCGGTTGTCACACGGAGATCGACTACGACTGGTCTCCGTACTCGGACGAGCCTCTGCTGGTCAACTGTACGTGCAACCACTTGTCCACCTTCGCTGTACTGGTTGACGAAGTCGACATTGAGGTAAGGATAAGTTTAGATTATCTTATTTGTAAACTGACAGAACGATTTCATCATTTGCACCTTTTGTAATTAATTAATGTTTGTTGTCCCAAATAAAGAGAAAAAAAAATCAAGAAAATGGGTCTCTAACGCTTAAATTATTCCTACAGTTTATCCCAGAACCTTCTCTCCTGGAATCCGTGACGTCATACACAGCGTTCAGCATATCCCTACCGCTGCTACTGGCTACTTGGGCGGCTCTCTGCCTGATGCGGGGCGGCGCTGCGACCGTCTCCAACTCCATACACAAGCACATGATATTCTGCGTGTTCATGGCAGAATTGCTGTACTTGATCGCGCTGAAGGCAAGGAACTCGCTAGTGCAGAATGAGGTGAGTAAAAACAAATTTGTTATTGCAAAATGTGTTCTAGGTCAAGCGGCATTACATTCATTTTGGTGAATCACCTGCGTGATGCGGGGCGGTGTCGCAACCGTCAGCAACTCAATACACAAGCACATGATATTCTGCGTGTTCATGGCAGAACTGTTATACTTGATCGCGCTGAAGGCAAGGAACTCACTGGTGCAGAATGAGGTGAGTAATAAAAGCTTTGTTACTGCAAAATGTGTCCTAAGTCGTGGGGCAATTCATTCATTTTCGTGGATCACCTGCTTGATGTGGCGCAGCAACCGTCAGCAACTCAATACACAAGCACATGATATTCTGCGTGTTCATGGCAGAACTGCTGTACTTGATCGCGCTTAAGGCAAGGAACTCCTTGGTGCAGAATGAGGTGAGTAAATAAAAACTTTGTTACTATAGATGACCCACGCTGAACTGTCCCACCAAACTCAATGACAGGGGGACGCTACCATCGTTCAACTATATGGTTTCCGACATGGCAAAAATCGGAATCAGCGATCCGGTATTGACGGTGGCGCCCCGCTGTATTATTGTTCTTATGTCGTGCTACAGTTACTTTGGTGAAACACCTTTCACAAATGGGTAAAGTCATTAGTAGGTATAATTTCTGACCATTCAACATAATGAGAATGACCATGGGTTGGATATCTATAGCTCCGTGTATTAGCACTTTGTAACCGGTTGAGTGGTAAATAAAGAGTCACGAGTTCACGATTTGTGTCGTCATGGGCAACTATTTTTATGTTACATGACTCACTATGATGTCGCGCCATTTCAGCGTCACGCCAAAACCACTGTTTCCATAAATCATACATACAACTGATACAACTTCTTGGACATTTTTGTTTCTAGCACATTCGTCAACTCACTTAGAAAATTATGATAGGTAATCAATTAATCATGCATGTCTCGAAATTGACTCCTGTTTTCAGAAACCCTTTATAGCTTACTATCAGGAAATCGTTTAAACTTTATAATTATTTATCTTCTTCTCTCCTAGTTCGCGTGCAAGCTCATAGCGATGTCTCTCCACTACTGGTGGGTGGCAGCCTTAGCTTGGTCGGCCTGCGACGCGTGGCAACTGCGCCGCCTAGTAAGGGAGCTGAGAGATGTGAACCATGGAGGACTAGCGGCACATATGGCAGCTGCTTATGCCGCGCCGGCCGTGGCATTGGCTTTGGCCGCGTCGCACCATCAGCAGCAGTATGGGAACGCATTGTTGTAAGTATGATTAAACTACTGTTTTGTACTGACAGATTTATAGCATATGCAGCGTGTAGAGGCGCAGCCTCGTTACATAGATGAAGAATGAGAACCACGAAGGGCTCATGTTGGTCTCGTAAAGAAACACCGTGCATGCCTTCTCCATAACACGCTGTTCAACTTGAAGAAAGGTTTTGAATGCTAGGTGAGCTGCTAGAGGCACTGTCCTATGCTAGTGGTCATAAGGTACATATCCACAGCTGCTGCATGGACTACCAAAGGCAGCTCCTTATGCTAGTGGTCGCGCGTGGCCGCGCTGGCGTGTCTTGCCGCAGCCACGTCACTTGCTTTCACCGTGCGCGATCATGTCGCAGCAGCAAATGTCTTATGACACTGATCATAGAGTCCAATCTTGTGCAGCTGCTAGACGAGCCTGTCACAGGCAATTTAATGCCTTATGTCACGGATCATAGAGTCCATTCTTGCGTAGCTGCTGGGTGAGCTGCCACGAGGGTGTGGTGTGGTGGATGGTGGTGCCGGCGGGCGCGTACGCCCTGGCAGCGCTGGCGTGCCTGGCCGCCGCCGCCACGTCAGCTGCCTTCACTGTGCGCGATTACGCAGCAGCAAATATCTTATGACACTGACCATAGAGTCCAATCTTGTGCAGCTGCTAGATGAGCCTACTACTTTGCTTCGTCCATTCCCATTTTATTTGGGGTCGGGCCTCCGCGTCATGCGTCTCCAGGCGGCTCGGTCCTGGGTTGTCTTACTGTTAACTTGGGCTTCTTTAACCCATTATAGACTAGCGGTCCCATATGGTACCACTTTTTTGTGTGTTTTAATTTGGCTCTATACATTAACACGTGAATAGATGCAGTGCTCTGATTGATGCAAGTCGTAGCCAATAGATATGGTCTATACTTCTAGGAATAAAAATTGACAGTTATTCTTTTCAGTTGTGTGTAATTGATGATTGAAGTGAGTGCTTCAAAATTTTCTCTTAAAAATTGACGCGCCATTCAAGTAAGTGATCATATTTTTTGTGTGTGATAGTGAAATACAGATTTTGTTACAATTTTGTATTCTCCATAAGTGCTCTTATTGTGAAATGGTGTAAAATTACGTCGATAGGTAATAATAATGGGAAATATTGTATGTCAAAATTACTGGTACCGTACGGTACCGCTAGCCGCTTACCGTGTCTTTTTAATTATTTTATGATTTTTAGTTTTTACTGTATTTATTGGAAAGTATGTGATATATTCAATGGTATATAAGGTATACAGAAAGATAAAGTAAAATAGTTTCCTATACTTTACAAAACCATGGTTTTTTATTTATTTTAGATGTAACTTACATGAAACATTGGCAGTTTTGGTGGACGATGAAAGTCCCAAGACGAAGTAGATGTTTAAAGAACGAATTCAATATAATTGAAACTCTCGAACAATATTAGAGTATAGAAAATGTCACGTGGGGCTATGTGCAGCAATGCAATGCCAAGCTCCATTCCAAATTTTTGAATATTCAAAGATAAAAATGAATGTTGCTTACCCAATATACAGTTTTTTTTACATTTAATGTCACACCTGTTATTTGCTTGTATATTAATACATATTATAATAATAATAAAATATATCATTTACCCTATTTTTGTAAAGTCCATGATAAAGTTATGTTTCAACCGACTGACACGGTAAGCGGCTAGCGGTACCATATGGTACCAGCATTTTTTTTCTAGATTACAGGTCGGATGATTTTTTTAATGCTTGTATATCATTATGTAGACCATAATTATGAACATATTTCAAAAAAACAAAAATCTGACACTTTCATAAAACTCAGTCTATAATGGGTTAAGGTCGTTATTGATTACGGACATCCATGTAATTCGGGGTATTCCTCGTCCGCGGGGCTTAGTTCGGATGTCTAGCACTTTTCTGGTCGTATGGTCGCCTCATGACGTGTCCGTACCACCGCAGACGGCTCTCCTGCAATTTAGCTGGGATAGTTCTCTAGCTGCTAGATGAGCCTGTCACAGGCAATTTAATGCCTTATGTCAGTAGTTATAGAGTCCATTCTTGCGCAGCTGCTGGGTAAGCTGCCACGAGGGCGTGGTGTGGTGGGTGGTGGTGCCGGCGGGTGCATACGCTCTAGCTGCGTTGGCGTGTCTCGCCGCCGCTACGTCAGCTGCTTTTACTGTGTGCGACCACATCGCAGCAGCAAATGTCTTATGACACCGATCATAGAGTCCAATCTTGTGCAGCTGCTGCTGCCTGTCACAGGCAATTTAATGCCTTATGTCAGTAGTTAAAGAGTCCATTCTTGCGCAGCTGCTGGGTGAGCTGCCACGAGGGCGTGGTGTGGTGGGTGGTGGTGCCGGCAGGCGCTTACGCTCTAGCTGCGTTGGCGTGCCTCGCCGCAGCAACATCGGCTGCTTTTACTATGCGCTACCACGCAGCAGCAAATGTCTTACGACACTGATCATAGAGTCCAATCTTGTACAGCTGCTAGATGAGCCTGTCACAGGCAATTTAATCCCTTAACTCAGTGATCATAGAGTCCATTCTTGCGCAGCTGCTGGGTGAGCTGCCACGAGGGCGTGGTGTGGTGGGTGGTGGTGCCGGCGGGTGCATACGCTCTAGCTGCGTTGGCGTGTCTCGCCGCCGCCACATCGGCTGCCTTTACTGTGCGCGACCATGTCGTGGGATTTGGGAACTTGAGGTGAGATTTTGAACTGTATTTCTTTAGTCGTAGTAATCAATATCGTACTTTCAACATTGTTTTGTCCTTGTAGTAGCTTAGTATTCACGATATATTACTTCGGTAATCAAAGGTCCACAACAAGGAAGCTATTGATATGCATCTCACTTGACGGAAATTTCTATTCACATAAAAGTTTCATCATCATCAACAGCCCTTTACAGTCCACTGCTGGACTATGAGCCTCCTTCACTATAGTGAAGGGTTTTGCCATAATCCCCACGCTTGGCAGGCGGGTTGGAGATCGCAGTTTAAAATATTGATGTTTTTCAGATAGCGCTGCTGCCCGTTCTTTGTTTGATGTGTAGTCCCTAAGTCGCCTCTTACGACACCCGCGGGAAGAGTAGGGGTTGGTGACAAATGTATTCTACTCTGCCGTCACCACACGGCATAAAAGCTTATTTCGCGAAATTACATACAGGCAGTATGTACTATTCTGATGTAAAGACTATACCTACTTCTTAGTAATAAAGTTATACGCGATAGTGTTTAATACGTGAGTAGCTTCTAGCGCGATAAGGGAGAAGTAATAACATTTAAGTTCCACAAAACACCAGTAACGAATAGTAATTAATAATGATGCCAATTATTATTTTTAAGACTACTTAACTAATTCAAACTTCTGAATATCACAACAGGATGCTTCTAGCTGTGAGCGTGATCTGCCTGCCTCTCCTGACGGCGGCATGGGCCAGTGCTTTGGTGCTGGGCAGCGAGACGGGCGCCCGGCGAGGGATGCTGAGTTCGATTCTCGCGGGGGCCATCACATTGCACGCGGCCGCGACGGCGTTGGGTCTCATCGCGTTTAATGTGCGAGCGAGAGACAATTTGCACAGGTAAAGTATACAGAAGTATTTGTAAGCATTAGGCGATTATCACACTGCGCCGCGCTCCGCCGCGGTCCGCGTGATTTCATATAAAAAATCCCGCGCGCAGACGCGTAGTCAGTGTGTTGTGCCGCGCGTGTTTTCTATACAAACTGAGGTACTTGCATACAATGATTAAATCTGTCGCCCCGCGTACCGCGCAGTGTGATAATCGCCTTATTCCTACCGTTGCACTCTAGATAGGTCTATGTATTCTCTTAAAACTATAAAAGTGTCAGTCACCTGCATATACTCTCCTCACATTTGTGAGTTGTAAGTTTGAGGCACCCCTTTTACTACCTTTACTTTTTTACTCAGCTTATTCAGTGAAGCCTGTACCAAAACAACTATTTTTTGGATCCTCGGATCTTGGGTTCTATGACCATTGCTCACCAGCGTTTGACACCTATGCACAATAGGTTTTGTAAGATTTTCATATGAATTGGAAATAAAGACAGTGTAAACGATTGATTTATAAGCTGAATCTGAATGTCAGAATTAATTCATTTTGTTGATAAAATTGTTATTTTTGTAGAACGATGCTGAGATGTCTGGGAAAGAAAGTTCCTCTGGCTGATACTTCGGTGATAGTCAGCAGCAGTGCACAGAACCTGTCACAGGTCAACAGGTATGTCAGACAGTTTTTTTAGCTGCTAAAGAAATTGTAAAGAAAATTTTAATGAAAAAACTGAATAATCAGCTAAGCTGTGGTCTTTTTAGTGTGCTTATCTTGATGTAAAACTAAAATGGTTTCTTATTCTTCCCAGGTCAGCTCTAGCATACCACAGCAGCACAGAGCCTGGCCGGCAATTGCGAAACATTGGCATCTCTGCTTCGTCCACCACCTCTAGATCTACTACTAAGACTAGTTCTAGTCCTTACAGGTATTGTTATTTTCTCCATTAATCTTTCACCCGTATTCACAAACGATACTTGCTTAAGTGAAGCAGCAAATCGAACGCACAGTTTTGAATAGAGCTCTGTGATTGATTCGTGTGTCACGCTGTATGTCCACGCGGACTGTGAGACCCCATAGTAATTTTTGTGAATACGGGCGTGAATCACATTGTTGAAAAACTCAAGAACAGTAATACAACCACATTTTTTTTACTTCAGTCGCAGTGACGGCCAATTGCGTCACACGAGTACATCGACATCAAATTACAACACCAGTGCGAGCGACATGCCGGCCTACCTCAGAGGGTTTGACTCCTCACTACACACCAGAAAAGACGGTAAGTAGTATAACCAATATACTGTGTATCATGAATCTATCATTGATAAATCTTGTTTAAAGTCTAAATATCTTACGCGAAAAACTTAATTATTGCTAGTTTCGATGGCACACGGGTCAGCCAGCCATCTTGTCAGACTGTTCCTACTTTTTGTCTGTTCTAAACGCGTTCGCCTGCCACTCGGTTTTCATGCACCCAAATTTTTTCATGCCACAAATATCGCCATTTTATTCACAAGTATATTGTTCCTGTTGATTCATTTTTACATTTGAATAACAGACCGATGTTCATTAGAAAGTAATGGACTTCTTTGCTCTATCTATCACTTAGACCAAGGCCGTCGTCGGCGCAAAGCGGCCACAGACGGCGAGACCACAGCAGAAACCGGCGAGGAGGCTACTGAAGCCACCGACAGTGACAGCGATGGAAGCGACCGCAGCCTGGACTTGGCTTCAAGCCACTCCTCTGACGACGACGAGACCAGTGGCCGCCGCGCCAGCCACCCACCTTCTGTCGCCAGTGAGTAGCCACATCATCATCATTTCAGCCATAGGATGTCCACTGGCGGATTTACACTATGCGGAAATTAGCCGAGTCAAGTCAAAAAAACAGAGGAGTGGGGATGAAATTCATTCATTTTTTCATCCCCACCCCACTGTTTTTTTGACTTGACTTTGCTAATTTCCGCGCAGTGTAAACGCAGTACACTGATGAACATAGGCCCCCAATGATTTCCATTTTGATCGATGATTAGGTCCCTCAAACAACTTAATTTATAGGTCGCTCAACGAAAGTTGAGGCGAACACGTACACTGATGTAATATTTTAATACAAAACAAACAACATATTACACAATCAAGTTCAAATAACACTTGCTACCACGCGCTTGATAAATGTCAACAAGCGAGAGAGAAAGCACTAAACTTGTCAGTACGACTACATAAGACTCAACTCTCGCTGCGCGACCTATACAGAGTCAACATGAAACCCAGCAACTAGTCTAATGGCGGCTGCGCCAGCCACTTACAAAATAAGTCAGTCAGTACCAGTATCTCAGACTCATGCCCGTTTTCACCATCAATCCCTAATTTTCAAGTGACCCGTATTAACAGGCATTTTGTTTTCATAGGGGTCTCTTCAAAATTAGGGATTGATGGTGAAAACGGGCATCAGTCTTATGAAGCAGAATGCGTAACAATATACTATTCTTTGATTCAAAAAATTATAACTTTTTTGTAGGGGATCGAGGAACGAGCGGGAACGGTGGAGGCTACTTACCAAATATCACCGAAGGGGCTCCTTTGGGCATCACGCCGCGATGGCAGCCTCATATAAGAGAAGGTACTTTACATTTTGAACTTTTAGAGCGCATTTAAGCTAGACACTTAAAGGCAGCCGTGCCATTACTAATTTTAAAACAGTATCTTTGGTAGATGTTTATTTATAGCATTCTATCTATGTCTCCTAAGGTAATAGGCTAGTTTCCTAAAAAAAAATTTTTAGTCCGTCATGTTTAATATCAAAAAATATTGGACACATATATTTTTATTTCTCAATCTAACAAATAATTACATAGTTATGGTGCGTTGAAGTTCCGCACGCACGACGTCACAACGTGCGGCACTTTTATGCAAGCATTGACGTCACGGGCCTCTTCTTATGAACTTTGGCGCGCTTTATCTCTTTAAATTTTCATTAGTTTGAAAAAGTGAAAAATACGTGTAGAGTATTTTTTGATAAGTTAACTGACGGACTAATTAAAACTCTTGCTTTTTGACCCAGGAAACATCCCTATTGTATAATTATTGTTACGACGTCCAATTTTCATAATTAGCAACTTTAAATCTGTTACTTTTCAAACAGAAGGGAACCGCCCAGAAATGGGCCGGTGGTCCCAAGAGACCGGCTCGGACAACGAAGCACTGAACGGGATGGCCTCGCCCTCCCCTAACCCGCTTCCAAACCCGGACCTGACGTCGGACGTGTACCAGCTCGGCCGCCACCGCGCCAAGCCCTCCATACTGGAGAACGTGCACGATACTTACGTGGCCAGCGTGGAAGCTTCCAGACTGCCGCTCGATAACAGGTGAGAAACAAAATAGAGAAACGCGGGTCTCAATGCGATATTCTAGGTAAGAACCAGCCAAGTAAATATAGACATTAGAGGGTTCCATGAAAAATGAGGCACTAAATGTCCTCACCCTTCCCCAATCTTCTTCCGAACCCACGGGGTTACTCCGGAAAACGTTATCCGAAGTTTTGAATGTTGCCATCCCTCTCACGCAAAGCGAGATGCCAGCATGAGCGACGGTGACAGATAGACCCGAAACTTCGTTTCGGAGTAGTCCTGCGGGACCTGACGTCAGACGTGTACCAGCTCGGCCACCACCGCGCCAAGCCCTCCATACTCGAGAACGTGCATGACACTTATGTGGCCAGCGTGGAAGCTTCCAGACTGCCGCTCGACAACAGGTGAGAATCAGCCAAGTTAATATAGACCTTAGAGGATTCCATAGACAACGAGGCACTGAATGGTATTACCTCACCCTCCCCCAGTCTTCTTCCAAACTCCCGGAGTTACTCCGAAAAATGTTGCCATCCCTTTCACGCAAAGCGAGATGCCAGCATGAGCGACGGTGACAGACAGACCCGAACCTACGTAAACAGCGTCTCACGTCAGACGTGTACCAGCTCGGCCGCCACCGCGTCAAGCCCTCCATACTGGAAAATGTGCACGATACTTATGTGGCCAGCGTGGAAGCTTCCAGACTACCGCTGGATAACAGGTAAAAAATACTTTATACACTTTTGAACGTTCCACCATGGACAACGAGGCACTGAACGATATGGCACCGCCTTCCCCAATCTTCTTCCGAACCCGCGGGGTTGCTCCGAAAAACGTTATCAATTGCTTTGAATGTTGCCATCCCTCTCACGCAAATCGAGAGTGCAGCATGAGCGACGGTGACAGATGATCCGAAACTACGTAAACAGCGTTTCGGAGTAGGTAGCCCAGACTGTACCAGCTCGCCCGCAACGAGCCAAGCCCTCCATACTGGAGAACGTGCACGATACTTACGTGGCCAGCGTGGAAGCTTCTAGACTGCCGCTCGATAACAGGTGAGAAACAAAATAGAGAAACGCGGGTCTCAATGCGACATTTTAGGTAAGAACTAGCCAAGTAAATATAGACATTAGAGGGTTCCACAGACAACGAGGCACTGAATGGTATTGCCTTACCCTCCCCCAGTCTTCTTCCAAACTCGCGGAGTTACTCCGAAAAATGTTGCCATCCCTCTCACGCAAAGCGAGATGCCAACATGAGCGACGGTGACAGACAGACTCGAACCTACGTAAACAGCGTCTCACGTCAGACGTGTGCTCGGCCGCCACCGCGCCAAGCCCTCCATACTGGAGAACGTGCACGATACCTATGTAGCTAGCGTGGAAGCTTCCAGACTGCCGCTGGATAACAGGTGAGAAACAGCCAAGTACTTTGAGGATTCCGCGGACAACTAGGCACTGATCGGGATGACCTCACCATTCCCCAATCTTCTTCCGAACCCGCGGGGTTGCTCCGAAAAACGTTATCAATTGCTTTGAATGTTGCCATCCCTCTCACACAAAGCGAGATGCCAGCATGAGCGACGGTGACAGATGATCCGAAACTACGTAAACAGCGTTTTGGAGTAGGTAGCCCAGACTAGAAGCTCGCCCGCAACGAGCCAAGCCCTCCATACTGGAAAATGTGCACGATACCTATGTAGCTAGCGTGGAAGCTTCCAGACTACCGCTGGATAACAGGTGAGAATCAGTCAAGTTAATATACATCTTAGAGGGTTCCATAGACAACGAGGCACTGAATGGTATTGCCTCACCCTCCCCCAATCTTCTTCCGAACCCGCGGGGTTGCTCCGAAAAACGTTATCCGTAGTTCCGAATGTTGCCATCCCTCTCACGCAAAGCGAGATGCCAGCATGAGCAACGGTGACAGACAGACCCGAACCTACGTAAACAGCGTCTCACGTCAGACGTGTACCAGCTCGGCCGCCACCGCGCCAAGCCCTCCATACTGGAGAACGTGCACGATACTTACGTGGTCAGCGTTGAAGCTTCTAGACTGCCGCTGGATAACAGGTGAGAAACAGCCAAGTACTTTGAGGATTCCGCGGACAACTAGGCACTGATCGGGATGACTTCTCCATTCCCCAATCTTCTTCCGGACCCGCGGGGTTGCTCCGAAAAACGTAATCAATTGCTTTGAATGTTGCCATCCCTCTCACGCAATTCGAGAATGCAGCATGAGCGACGGTGACAGATGATCCGAAACTACGTAAACAACGTTTTGGAGTAGGTAGCCCAGACTACCAGCTCGCCCGCAACGAGCCAAGCCCTCCATACTGGAGAACGTGCATGATACTTATGTGGCTAGCGTGGAAGCTTCCAGACTACCGCTGGATAACTGGTGAGAACCAGCCAAGTGAGAGTATTGTTACATCTACAACAGGTGAGAACCAGACAGTATCGCGTGACCATCGTGGAAGTTTTTAGGTTGCTAGCTCGATAACAGGTATTGCGTGGCCAGAGTGGAAGGTTCTAGACTACCGCTCGTAAGTAGTACAACTCGGAAGGTTTTGCGGATAGCGAGGCACTGAACGGGATGGCCTCGCCCTCGCCCAATCCGCTTCCAAACCCGGACCTGACGTCGGACGTGTACCAGCTCGGCCGCCACCGCGCCAAGCCCTCCATACTGGAGAACGTACACGATACCTATGTGGCCAGCGTTGAAGCTTCCAGACTGCCGCTGGATAACAGGTAAGAAACAGCTAGAGTACTTTTACAACTCGAAGGATTTCTCAGAAAATGAGGCACTGAACAGAGTGGCCTCACCCCCTAGCCCCAATTATTTAACGAACCCAGACCAGACGTCAGACTTGGTCTCCATACTGGAGAATGTGCACGATACTTATGTGGCCAGCGTGAAAGCTTCCAGACTGCCGCTGGATAACAGGTAAGAACCAAAATAGAGAAACGCGGGTCTCAATGCGACATTTTAGGTAAGAACTAGCAAAGTAAATATAGACATTAGAGGGTTCCATAGACAACGAGGCACTGAATGGTATGGCATGGTCCTCCCCCAATCTTCTTCCAAACTCGCGGAGTTACTCCGAAAAATGTTGCCATCCCTCTCACGCAAAGCGAGATGCCAACATGAGCGACGGTGACAGACAGACCCGAACCTATGTAAACAGCGTCTCACGTCAGACGTGTACCAGCTCGGCCGCCACCGCGCCAAGCCCTCCATACTGGAGAACGTGCACGATACCTATGTAGCTAGCGTGGAAGCTTCCAGACTGCCGCTGGATAACAGGTGAGAAGCAACCTAGTGATAATACTGCTATAACTCGAAGAATTTCTCGGAAAATGAGGCACTGAACAAAGTGGCCTCAACCCTACCTCAATCCTTTTCCGAACCCAGACCTCACGTCAGACTTGGTCTCCATACTGGAGAACGTGCATGATACTTACGTGGCTAGCGTGGAGGCTTCTAGACTGTGTATCGCATGGTTAACGTGGTCAATTTCTAGGTTGCTCACTCGATAAAAGGTGAGTGAGAAACTTGTCAAGTCCGTTTTGGGTGACTGAGCAGAAGTTTCCAGACGCCGCTTCATAAAACAGGTAACTAACTAGCCAAGGGAAATTACAACTCGGAAGGTTTTGAGGACAGAATAGAACTGAACGGGATGGCCTCGTTAATCTGTCCATGTAAGACCACTTATAAACCTGGAATTACGCAAATAAAGAAATTTGATTTGAATAATCTTTTCTGCTGTTCTGATGTAAAATTGTAAAGACTTATCAGAACAAAGACTTAAAGAGTAACACTTGTACTCTTTAACACCATTTCAAATCATCATTAACAGAAACCATTTCCATTTTTCTCAACAGATACGGGCTAGAAGACGAGCTTATGTACGGCGTTCTACCGAACGACGGCGAGAAGCAAGTTCCTTACGACCCCAACTATCCAATGTCTCCCACGATGTACCGACTGGCGGGAAACCCTTACGGGTCCAAGACCTACCTCTCATCAAGAACGTCAGACTACGGCTACAGCCCTACCAAATACCTAAATACTGACACCAACGTCTACGGGTCAAGGGACTTCAGGGATTCGGGGGTATCTACACGGGAGCACGACGGGTATCCCCCCAGGGATTTTAGGGATTCCGGGATTGCTACTATGTTGAAGAACGACTATCAGAGGAAAATGGATAGTCATTACGGCCAAGACTACAATGAGAGGATGTCTGATGGCTCGGATAAGCATCACCCTCACGATAAATATCTGTTCCCGTATACAGGTAAGAATTTTTAAGTTTTATAATTTTTTTGTGTTATAATGTGTGAGCACGTTGATTTTGTGATTTTGATTTTGCAATTATTTTGTTGTTATATTTGTTGCTGTTTCTTACAGCTATTTTAAACCTAATTGTTGTTAATTTTGGTTATTATTTTATACGTTTTATCCCAAAGCTTTTTACCTACGAGGCCAGACCGTGTACATACATACTTTTTGCCTATCCTCAATCAATACTTAAATTCGACTGAGCCTCATTAAAATTGGACTTAAACTGACATTGCAGTGTTTTATGGTTCACCTAACATGCAGGTGTTGCAGCCCATACTTAATGCATCAAGCAAATAAGACTAGAATACTGTGCACATAAAGTTATTATCGTATTGTTATCGGACCCAGCCAGAGCACACAGGTTGAATTTTTTTACACAATGACAATCAGCATCGTGATCCTGTCAGTAAATTCAGAGCGTACTTATTTGCTCGATCCTAGTCTGCGATGCCTGCTTATCAGGTGGCGTATTTTTGAAGTATTCGAATTCCAATGTGGAATCGGACACATCCTATGTTCAAATACGTATGCGAAGAAGATATACACTGGTCATCATAAAAATCGACCCTCCCGCGACAAGCACTTTCAAACGTATGCATCCCCACTTCCCACCAATATTGGCACCATTTAAAAGCCTAGTTCTAAACTTCATTTCATTAAAGGAAAGGTTTTTACCCCAAAAATGTATCTGTAGAAGAATCCAGAGTCACTTCTTCAAAAAATAGGTAGTTACGCATGAGCCAACTTTTATGGCTATAAAACTGTTAAGTTGGGATTAATCGCTATCCATCTGTTAAAGAGGACACGTGAGATCATTATTTGGTTTTAAAACCATAAAAATTGGTCTAATTGATCCCAGAGGTGAGCCCAAAGTGAGGTCTTTTTTCAAGTCACATTTATTGTATATCGCGTTTATGTTATTCTTTTATTAAGAAATTAAATGTGTTTTTCTTTAAGGATATTTATTGGGCTTTCAAATAACACCAATATTGTTGGGGCACCATGATTGTGTCAGTAGAAACGAGTTTTCCTGTAAAACGTAGGTGGGCCGATTTTTGTGATGAATATGATGAGTATATTTCAAAAATACGCGTCCTCACCGTTCGTTTTGCTCGCTAGCGGAGGAGGACCACGCGAGCTTGCGCGGCGCCCAGCCCTCGCGTAGTGACCTAGCGCACGCAGGTAACGCCTGGCACTTTTTATTTTTTCTTTTGCAACCTTTTTTACGTGTATAGTCTGCACCAATACTCTTTGGTATACTTTCATATTAATATTTATTTATGCTAAATTAAATTTTGAAGTGAAAGACATAAACATGCTCTGATTCATTCGGCTTTTATCATTACTAAAAATGCAGAAGACTTTTGGTGCGGTCTATATTTTATGTTATTTAATAACAATGAAAGCCCTTCTGTAACAGATAAAACACACCGTGCACTAATCCTTAGAAAGAGAGATATTTTAGCTTCTTATTTGTGTGTCTTTTATACAAACTTCCTATAATTATTGTGTAAATATTAAATGGAGCGCTGAGCTGTGTTTCTCCAAAATACTGGGTTCAAGTTCAAAATCCGGAAAGAAATCCCCGACAAACTAATGGTCCTTCGAACCGGATAAATCCTATTCTTTAGTTACATCGTCTTTGTAATTTATCCAGGTGAACCTCAACAACAAATGGGAGCGCCGCTCGCGAGTATGGGTGAGACTAGCGAGTAAGTATATGAATATAATTAAAAAAACTATTACTTTTACTTACTTCTAATTCGTCATTTGCATGGTTGCATGTTGAAGTTCAAATACAATTTTCTGAACTTGTTTCGAAGACGACTAATTTCAATTTTATTGAATTTGTAAGATTTAAAATTGATTTAAGCGCCTTACTTGTAATAGTGTGAAAAACCATAATTCAATAATTGAAAAACAATCATCCTTAAAACTACTTCTTGACTCGTATAAAGTCACGTCTACTTTTGGTCGTAAATCTTACATGTGCTTAAACCGATTTTAAGTTACACAATTATTTAATTATAAATTTTTAAAACACCTTTAATGCTAAATTGTCTATAGATGGTGGCGGTTGTATGAGAAACACTCATTGTAATCATCTTTTGCTTTGCTAACCGGTGGTGTCGCGCCATGTCATCAACATCTTAGAGAGGAGGTAAATAGTTTTCTGCATGACGTCACTTTTTAAGTATACCTAAGTACTTATTGTATGTTATTACGATAAGTGTTACATTCAGGGACTAGGTACCTACTTAAATATATGAACATGTTAATGGGCTTATGGGTCGAAAGATGTTCTTTTACTAGCATAAAAGTCACTTTCACTCAGAAATTCTTCTTGTGTCCTTTCATTTCTTTTAAATTAATTTCCATTTGAATTTCGAATATGGCCATACTCACACACAAAAAAAACATCACTCTGTATGTACACAAAATAACGTTAACTTTCATAAATAAATGTGTTTAAAAACTATTAAGTAATGTATAACCAGACTAAATATTAGATAATTGTCTTTATCTTTGGTCATGAACAGACAGAATGGCCGCAAGAGATTTGTGTGCTAAGTAGGCATCATCACGCTTATCACACAATCACGTGCGTCGACGTCACCACCACGCCTCTGGTTTACATGACATGATATTTAGTATTTTCCACATACTTAAGTGTGGTTTTTGTACTTACAGTTAAAACATACAGATCAGTCAGTCATAAATTCTGAAGTGGCACCAAATACCAAAATACTTAGTCCTAGCGGCCGAAAGAAGAACTAAGTTATCATATCGCTTTTGAAATAATTCATCATAAAAATGGAACATTGTAAACATTTTTATAGTTAAATAAGTCACTTATTTCTATTTTTTATTCCCCAGGAAATCTACTACTGAAGACGACGCTGAAACAAGAGTGTGAAATTATAGTACAAGATTTCCAATGAATCTCAATTAGTTAATTGATTTTACTGTGTATATTATATTATTGTATTTAATTTAAGGGTCTAGCGTTAATTTTCTGCAAGACTGTCTTTTACATCAGTAATCCACTGCCATAGTTTAGAAGTAAATGCTATTTATTTCAACTTGTGTAATCTAATTTGTATATTGCTTAAATTTTGGACATTTTAGTTAACTATTCACATTCCTTAGATTATGTAGAAATAAAAATATTTTATGAAATGACAAAAATGTATGTATAATATATAAGTATAGCTTGAATGCTCCTTGCCTATGGTTTAATAGCGCCATCTGTTAGAAGTTTAATTTATTAGACTAAAATGAATTGAATGTTGGTGCCTCCGCGCGGTATCGTGGGAAGTCCCATTGTGGGTTGTGGTGTGATTAAATAGGTAATTTATTTTGAATGTGAGAAAATGATAATTTATAATAGTATTTTTAATTTACATTACAAACCATTGTGGATGTATTTTGCATAATTGCATGATTTCACGTTGGAATTAGTATTGCCATGGACTAATATAATTTAGTATTGCCAGTGTTAAATGTTTCAACGACAAAAGCGATTAAAATTAACGATATTAAAAACTAAGTAGAAATTGGGACTTTTGTATAATGGGACGTCCCGAATATATCGCAACACAACGCTATTGGGGACACATTTCTGACTTCTGCGCTGCCGTTAGGAGGTCCTAAGAGGCGTATTTACCGGGACAAGTGCAAAATAAAATTATACATTATGCGTATTTTAAATACATGGTGTTCTTATTTAGAGAAAGAAAGGAATGGCATCCAAAGTCAGTCGAGTTATGTGTAAATAGTCAAGTTATTGATTAATTAAGGCATTATAAGTTCACTGTATAAAGAAGTGACTTAAATTTTTTCATACTTTAATCGTCATAGTGATAACATCAATAGTAATACAGCGTTGTTCATTTATTTATTAAACTTGTATTGCTAGATCGTACATACTTTCTATTAATTAAAACAATAAAAGTCATACCATGGTCTTAATTACTTTAATTCTGTTTTCTTCATTACAGAGTAAGTAATCAATTTTTACAGAAAATAATAAGATCACTATGTCGATTAAAGACTCATGTTTATTTATTGTATTTGAGATATTACATACGAGTAGGTATGCATGATATAGGTATGATTCGTTTATTATATTGAAAGCATTAATTACATGAAACTATTTTTATAATAAGAAACCAAAACATAGATAAATTAAAACCTAGTGTTTGTAATAAACCAAGAAAATTGACTTGAGGAATTAAATAAAGAAGGAAAACAATTAGGTTACATTATGTAGTTTTTAAAAAATAAGGTTTAATTTCCGAACTAGGGGTTCCAAGCAAATAGAATAGAAAATCATATTGTATGGGATAAAGGCTATAGTGATTTTCCAGAACATTTTATGCTATGAAAGTTATCGTTTCACATGGGAAAGGAAAATTTTAGATAGTAGGTATTTTTAGTCCCATCGTCACATCACGATGGGTTTATTAGGTAAAATCGGGACTCTTAACTTGTGTGAAATACCTACAATTATAGATTTTTTCAATAGGTTGACGATGATCACTATAGCGTTTGCTCTGGTTGGGGGCTTGGGGGGCGGTTTTATGTTTGTACATAAGAGTGTTGTGTGCATTTTGAGCGTTTTAACGAAGAGTCCACCTATTTTGTAAATAAATAGATTTTTACACTTTGTAGCTTAAAAGAAAGTAGATAGTAAGAAAGAAGCTTTATTTAAGTATCTCTGTAGGTGACACATTGCCATAATTTTTGTACATTATGAGTTTAATAATAAGATATTCGACTTGGTAAATTATACAGACTTACAGCAAATTGTAGGTTGAATAAGTGGTCAGAAGTAGGAAAATCTTAAAACCACCTTTTAAACTACTTTCCCATTTCAATAATGAGTAAAAATTACACTTACAGTCTAACAATAAGATAATTATTGTATAGTAATGTAATACTACGAAAAAATGACAAATCCAATTCTGAACTAGGAATAATACTGGTTCAAAAATGTAACCTTGTAAGATCCTTTTTCCTAATCAGCAGTAGGTATCTAATTTAACGGGTATAATACGAAAATTCCAGGCATTTTGCTTCAAATTATGCTTTAAATGTATTAGAATTTTATTTGTAATTCCTTCAGTCTTGTGATAGGTCATCTTCAATTTTTCTTTACAATCCGTTTTGTGATAATATGCTCATTTTTGTAGGTACCAATATTAATCTCAAATACCTATAAGACATGTGAAAGAAAGGTGACATCTGAATTGTTTGTATTGAAATAAATTATTTTATTGCTAAAATATTATGTTGACTATTATTTCTTTTATCCCATAATTCAAATTCAAATATTTTATTCAGTACATAAGCCCTTTCCAGGGCACTTATACACGTCCTTCATAAATCTTTTATTATTATTATAGTTCATAAATCCTTTAATATTAAATAAATCCTGTATTCGTTTTCAAATAAGTAATAGGTATAATATGAGTGCCCCTGAAGCGCTAATTGCTTTTCTTCACTCTTTATAAGAGGCATCAGTGAAGTACACTCCAAGATATTCAATCAAATAAGAATTAAAAATAGCTGAAGCAAATAAAATTCCACCTGAGAATTCCACAGACATTTGAGACATTCAACAACATCAACATCTACAGCTGCTCCTCGTGATTTTCCCGTTGAGCAACTGCTGAAAATGTGCGCTCTAGTAGTCCTATGCCCGTTTTCACCATCAATCCCTAATTTTTAAGTAACCTCTATGGTAACAGGAATTTTGTTTTCAAGGGGTCACTTAAAAATGAGGGATTGGTGGTGAAAATGGGCACTAGTCCACTAGCGCAGGGTTTCCCAATTTTTTTTTGCCAAGGAACCCTAATTGATTATACTTTTCCTAGCGGAACCCCCGTACTACACCGCCCGCACGCCCGCCCTGCCCCCTCCCTTGTGCGTATACAAGTCGGTGCGAGCGAACAACGTCTGTCACGAAACGTGGGATAATATTTTTTACGGAACCCTTGCGGCCTTTCCACGGAACCCCAAGGTTCCGCGGACCACTATTCGGGAACCGCTGCACAAGCGCCTCTAGCGACTAATTCGAGCGCGATATTCCATTTCCCGTAAGTTATGACGTCCCACATAATATGACAGCCAGTGCAGTGGGCTGTGGCCCACAGCCTGTGGGACAATGTGCATAAAGCCAGAGGCCACTAGTAGCAGTCTCGGGTCGAGGGGACGCCTCGACCTCAATGCCCGTTTTCACCATCAATCCCTAATTTTTAAGTGACCCCTATGGTAACACAACAATAATTTTGTTTTCATAGAGGTCACTTAAAAAATTAGGGATTGATGGTGAAAACAAACAAGGATTTTAATTTTATAAAACCATTTTATACTTGACTCTTTCGGGTCTAGCATAGCATAATCATCGGCCGAGAGGTCCCGGGTTCGATTCCCGGCCGGGTAGAAATTGAAATGAAGAATTTAAACTTTATTTCTGTGACGGGACTAGTGAATTGTCCTAAGTTAATAGACGAAATCAATTACACTGAATGTAATTCCCCTTTCTTTCTATTACTACCATAACAGGAGTGTGGGGTATGCATAAATAACAACAACTAACTTTTATCTATTTATTCATCAACATACATAATATCTACATTTGCACAAATAAAGTATATTTAACTTAGAAATTACATCAGTAAATGGTACTTATGATGACTGATATAATACTTTCTCAATCGTTTTGTTCCAAGTGTACACATGACTTTGTGCCAAGAGCTCGCCGACTCCGAGGTCCAACAATGATGTTCCAACATAGTCTATGGCATTCACATCAACACCTATAGTTAAGTTTAATATATAGGGATATGAATTTACGAGTACAATAAATTAGCAAACAGGAAAGCAAACTAATATTTACAATTGGAAGTAATAATTTTTTTCCAACAATTTTAAATGGGGTTATTATGATTTTAATATTCATAGAATATTTTCCAAGAAGAGACAGACATGAAAAAGAGTGAAATACATATTGAAATGAAATGCTAAGTTACAGTCATCAATTCGAAAAATATTTTATTTTGCATTTGTAACTAATTACTATGACAATTGTGTAAATTCAACTATAAAATACTAAATTGTCTCTTGGTGAAAAATAATCAAAATTTATGTACACTATACGTTAAGCACAGGCTATTGCTTTTAAAAAACCAATGAAAGCTTTCACAAAACTGAATCAGGTCTCTTGGAATGTTTAAGCCTTTAAACAAATGATTAGATACTCCATTGTATCAACTATGCAACCATTAAAGCTATGACAACATCAAAGATAATAAATATAAGATTCCTCCATAGCAAGATTTTCATTGGATACATAGCGTACCTAATCAATATAAATATGTAGTAGGGCACTGAGTTAGATGATAACAGACACAAAATGTGCCATTTAAATGTTGACAAAACACTCCAATATGATACAAACAGTTACAAATGTCTGTACCTTAGCACAAAATGCAATAACTGAAAAATAGATAAGTCTATAAGTCAATTTACAATAAGTTAATATGTTAAAAGTTATACTTTTTATAAAATATGATAGTGCTAAGATCAGATTTTGTTTACAAGACTCCATTAACAGTATTAAAATTAAATGTACATAGCACACATCAGGATAACAGTGTGTTGGAAATCCAAACTACACATATTTAACATTGTATTATTATGAATTTTAAGCTTGATTTGCTTCTGTGATTTTTTCTTGTTTTCATAGCACTGAATATTTTCTGTAGATTAGATTGGGGTCAAGGCTGGATCCAGTGCTGATGTCCACTGAAAAAAAAGACAATTTATTTTTTAATTTTTAGTTAATTTCTATACCACATATAATAATGATTTGTAAATAAAAGTTTCCGCGAGAGCCATAAAGAAGAAAAAAAAGTTTCAAACATAATTCAAGGCTTTGCAATCCCAAATTTTTTACTTTTAGCCTTTGGTTAGCATAATCCTTGTCACATGGTCCTTAAAATGACTAAATACGTACTCTGATTGAATCAATAAAATATTATTTACATGTCTAAAATAGATATTTTACTTTTGCAGTTTTAACACAAATAATAAGCTTATTGATACAATAAAAAATATATCTAGTAGATATAAAAAATACCACACCTATGGGAGAAACAAGTAGCTAATGTCAATTCTGTGTTATACAGACCAAAGAAAGGCCTACTCCAGAAGAAAATTAAACCCTGCCACATGACAGGTCAGGTCATTCAATGCAAAATTATTATACTGATCAGTAACTGACAAGGTAAAATTCATATGTTTGCATGACTTTTTCAACAAGATAAAAAATAGTCTATAAGTACTTACACTTAAATTCAAGTTCCATTTCTTCTCACATTACTGGTTACCCATCTTGACCTTTGACGTCATGTATATACCGACAATGAGTCCAAAGAGACCAATGGCAGACCCGAAGATCTCAACAATTAGGATCTTTACGAACAGGGCTGCATTAGCTGCGTCGGCCAAGGCTGCTCCAGAGCCCACGATCCCGACGGCGATACCACAGAACAAGTTAACCAGCCCCACGGCAAGCCCAGCTCCGAACATCACATAGCCAGCCATCCAGTTCTGTTGCTTGATAGTAATGTCAACAAGGGGCTCTGTGTATCGCTCCAGCATACCCGACAGCACGATGGCGGTGATCAGACCGTAGATGGCGACAGCCTCGCAGAAGATGACAGAGATCAAATTCTTGGTCTTGATTCTGGGCGCTTTGACACCTCCGCCGACTATGCTCACTCCGGTCGTGTGGATGCCCATCGCGGCGCCCACCACGGAGAAGGCCACGGCGAACGCGATTCCCAACGTCCCCCACATGTAAGGGGACGTGTTCTCCAAGAACCATCCTACACTGATTTGCTCACCCTTTCCATTCAGGAGATAGTACAACGAGAACACTGTGATAGCGATTCCCAGAAGGAGCACAAACAGGTAAGTGAGGAAGTATCTCATCTTGAGATATTTGTTGAGCAAATTGGAGCTTTTTACCCGTAAATCCCGTTCGGGACGGTCTTTTTTCGCCCAATTTTTGCCTTGACAGAAAACTCAAAACGGAGAGGTCTTGTGATCACAAGATGTCAGAGACAATAATAATGTTGCCAGCTTGGAAATTGTTTGCGGTCACCAATGCGGTCACGTTCATTTTCACAGATAATTAAGAAGAAAGAAATATCAAAGAAATTAACAATATATTAACGAGGTTAGTTATTTATTATTATTATTTTACTTTATCATATTATTACATTAACTTAAAATGACTTAAAAACTAAAATTTAAAAATTACTAATGAAATTAATAACGAGGTTAATTTAAAACATATTATCATGACCCAGGCCCCGTTTTTTATTTCATTAAATATTGTAAAGAAATTATTTAGTAGGATATTGGAAAGGATAAAGTTAAGTTCTCGATGTTGTACCCCTAGTTTTACCCGTTTCTACCTATTTTTAATCTGTCATTAGTAATTTTTGACCCCAAAATTATATGACATGCGTCAATCAAAAAAAGACAGCGTCAAAATCTGAAAATGAAAAATTCATCAAATGTGTGTATTCTTCTCAATGAAGCAGTGGTTTTGTGTAATTTTTAGTTCCCCATCTTCCATTAAAAAATGTGATTCTTTATCAGTATTAAATAAACTTTCTTAAGCTCCTTTTAAATGAGTATGTGTTGTTACATTAATGCAAGAAGATGGATTAGAGGAATAATAACTATGAAGCTCATGAAATCTACACAAAATGATGTTGTCTGCCTACGCCAGATTTATTGTTCGCCACCCCTACCTGATTCTTGGAAGCATAAGTGTGATTTCCACAATACTTACAGTAATTCCTTTGGTATGTCACGAATTGCCATCATTTTCCGATCCTTTGGTTGGGTTTGAGACCCGCGGCACTGCACTGGCTCACCGTTTTATTGCTTGGGAAAATTTGATCGACGAAACGAGACCTTCTCGGAGACTGGCCGTTAACCCTAAGGAAATTGAAGACCAAATTCGTATGAATCATACTTACTACAATAGAACCAGACCAGATAAACCCAGGTCAGGTCGCGGCCGCTCAAAAAAGAAGAATCGCAACAAAAAGAAAAAACTCAAAAACAATAGTACAGGAATTGAAAAGAAGTTGTTCAATTTACCTGAATTAAACATATCTAATGGACATGTGCACTGGGGTTTTGGAATCAATGTTTCTATTGAAGATGAGAATGCTGCTTTTATAAAGGAACACAGACGGAAACAATGGCTATCAATCAAACAGATGCAGAGACGACCCGACAAGCCCATCCACCTCAACTACGCGTCAGGTACTTGTGGCCCGCCAGTTTCTGACTATGCCCATTTAGTTGTAACTAGTTCTGATAATACATCATTGTTAACATTTGAAAATGTATATAGTATGTGTAAATTCCAAACTGATCTTGTAGAAGTGGGAACATCTGAATATTATAAGTTGTGTCAGCGGAACACACATTCTGAAGATCTTTGCTGCCCTATTTGGAGTGTGCCAAACTACATAGCTTTAATCTCAGGCAAGAGTACATGTGAAAATTTAACCAGGGAGGATGTAGATTCAGCTGTTAGTATTTTACGGAAATGTGCTGGCTATTTTCACAATTTTACTTTAATGGCATCGTGTGACCTGGACCGTTGTAAGGTCCCAAAATATTGTTCACAGTATGATGCTGTGTACAATTTGTTGTTTTATATCATAGACTCAGAGGCTTTCTCCCCAACAGATTATTCCCAAACCTTTGTGAAAAATGCAATGATCTTTCTTCCTTTGCCATATAGTGTTACTTCATTACCTTATTATGTAAAGTTGGAACGTTCAAATTTGACATATGATGCTCTTACTGTACCTGCCATGGATTTCGGACTAAAAAATACTCTTTTTGATGCATTGTTGATTCAAGACACCTGGCTAATAGGTTTAGGAGGTATCTTTGTATTTATAGGTGTATGGTTTTACACTAAATCTGTAATTCTTACTGTGCTGTTATTTACGGCAATAGCATATTCACTTGGAATAGCATACTTCTTGTATGTTTATGTGTTCAATTTGGAGTTTTTTCCCTTTATGAATTTACTAGTGATAGTTGTTGTGATAGGAATTGGAGCTGACGATGCATTTCTCTATGTTAAAATTTGGATCACTGTTAGTAAACAGCTCATAAGAGATAATGTGGTGACTGAAGATAACTGTTTAACTGACATCAAGAATGTATCAAGTGCTGGAGAAACAATCCTCGTGCAAATCCTTGAGGAAACTTTGAAACATTCTATCGTGACTATGTTCATCACAACTTTGACGACTGCAGTTGCATTTTTCGCTTCTTATGTAAGCTACATTCCAGCTATTAACTGTTTTAGCGTTTTTGCAGGAACGGCGGTTATGGTAAACTTTTTACTAATGATTAGTTGGTTGCCTGTATCAGTGTATGTTATAGATGTTAAATTGTGTACTAGTAATGTCAAGGTATTAGATGTAATTCAGAAAGCTATTAATGAGATTTGGGAAGATATCATAGTTGTTTTAAGTAGATTCATTATTACATGTGTAATGAAACTACACATGCCGTTTGTTATGTCATTGGGTGCTATAGGGATTGGAAGTATTGTTGTAGTGTTCTACTCTCCAGGGCTGCAACTGCCAGAGTCCAGACAATTTCAACTATTTCAGTCTTCACATCCTGTAGAACAGTATGAAATGCAGTACAGAGATAAATTCCTATTTGAAAGATTTGGAAAAGACATTGGCACAGGTAGTAGAATGCCATTAAGATGGATATGGGGCGCTAAAGCTATTGACAATGGAAACCATATGGACCCATACTCCACAGGACATTTGGTTTTTGATGAGACATTTTCTGTGTCTGATCCAAGCTCCCAAGTATGGTTGTTAAAGTTCTGCATGAAATTAAAAGCACAATCATTCTATCAGCCAATGTTTGGACCTCTTTTGCCAAATTGTTTTATTGAAGGTTTCAAAAAATTAATGAGTATTCGGTGCATTGATAATATTGACAAATTAAATAGAACACCTTGCTGCGAGTCATCTCCATTCCCCTATAAAAAAGAAGTATTTGAATATTGCATTATAAAAGCCATGGAGTCTTTATATGGGACACGTGGGGAGTTGTTTATGCCTGGGGTGGCTGGTCCCAAATTTTTAAGAAGCGCAAGGCCACCTACTGTAGCCGCTATGGTAGTTGAATTTGAAAGTGTAGTCCCATATTCGATGTCGTATACTAGTATGAATAATTTCTTCTTGCATGTTGAAAACTGGACACAAGAAGAATTAAAATCTGCGCCACCAGGAATGTCAGGTGGTTGGTTCTTGTCTGATTTCCAGTTTTATGATCTCCAAAGAACTCTAGCCAGTGGCACTGTAATGGCATTAATTTTATCGGCTAGTTTAGGATTTGTCGTGTTGATACCGGCGACATTAAATTTCGTAGTTAGTATTTGTGCGTTAACAGCAATGATCTTTTCATCTACCGTCACCATAGCGATTTTGGTTTTATCTGGCTGGAAATTGAATGTTTTGGAAAGTGTAGCTATATCGACATCAGCTGGTTTAGCTGTTGACTTTAGTCTGCATTATGCACTGAGTTACACAAATGCCAGTGGTACTAAATCGTCTAGAGTCAAGTATGCGCTATCGGCCTCCGCCGGACCAACTGCTGCCGCTGCTTTGACTACCGGTTTAGCTGGGATTTTTCTTCTCCGTTCTAATCTTCTTCCGTATTTCCAAATCGGAACATTTCTTGCATTAATAATGTCAGTAAGTTGGTTTTATGCTACATTTTTCTTATGCTCTCTGCTTCAATTATTTGGGAAAAATTCTTCGAAGGAATCTCCCACAGAGGAACATATATCTGTATCGAGGGTTAGTTCTATTTGTTCTGGGGTACCCAATTTAGAAAGCCATGAACTGGAACACTTGGCAGACAGCAATCGTACAAATGTAACTCATTCGCATAGTCCTTCCAGTGTAAGCGCCACCACTGTGGTGCTCCATGAGGACTACGATACTTCTCACAATAAAGTTGATAAGAAAATTAGCATTACTAGTAATAATATAGCTTGTGACAAGGACTGAATGTTTAGATGTAATTGATATTATAAGAAAATAAACTTTTTGGAGTATTTATGACAATTTTACGAACAGTATTATTGTGACGCTCACAAAACTAGTTTACAAGCTTACTGTTTCTCTGCAAAACTAATTGATTTTTTTAAGTGAATGCCTATTTTGATTCATGTACCTACTTACGTAATTACTTAACTATTTTTTTTGTAAATATTATCGATTAATTAACTGATAAAATCAAGAGGAAAACGTTATTATTGTGACAATAACTATCGCATAAATTAATAATTCATATTCGACAATATGGTATGTAAACGAGCTTAGCTTGAACTAGGGGTTGCAAGTCCCGGTACTAAGGAGTGTTACTGAATTACCGGTACCAGGTCTAAGCCAGTACCGGGAAAACCGGGAAATTCGGGAATTTCGGTACTCACGTGAATGGTTATTAAAACAAATTACCTAGTTTGTACGTAATTTTTATAAAAATGTGAATAGGTTAACAAAAATATTGAACTTTTTCTGTTTAGTTCAATTGGTCTGTTACCTTAATAGTAAATCAGTCAAAACAGTTACACAACACGACAAAACTAGCCCATTAAAAATCATAACCCCCATATTCATAAAAAGCAACAATCGTTTAATCAACCTATTTTAGTTAAAATATGTTTTCCCACTTTCTATCAATGTCAAATACTGGCAGCGACAAGAGTTAGGGACAAAACATAAATTAACTAAATTAGGTTTATAAAAAAACACGCTAATAAAAGAAATAATAAGTAGTACCTAAGTACAATCAGATAAAACAATCAGTCTTAAAAGGATAGTCATGAATTAGGAACATTATTAATATTTTTTCATTTGTTGATAGTGTGTACGTAAAAAGAGGATGGCATCTAGTCAAAAAATTGTCATTCAAAAATAAATTATTGAAGTCCCGAAAGTACCGAAAGTCCCGGGAATTGCATCGTCAGTACCGGAACTAGATAAAGGATTAGATTACCGGGAATTCCCGGGAAAAATGAGTACCGGGATTTCCCGGGAGCAAACCCTAGCTTGAACATAAACAATAATTATGTTGATTTCTCTTTCTTACCTACCTTATTATGTTTGAATTTCATCTCGATGTTTATATTCACCTACTAAGTAAAACATGATCTTTCTGTAGTAAATCAATTCTTTTTGTATGAATTAGGTATTGATTTGCTAAGTATTATTTTCCAGTATTTATAATGCTATTGTATCTCACGATTTTGAGATCATCCACCCTTGAAAATTACTTGGTGTCAATTCAAAATCACAATGAAATTTTTATTCATCGAAAATTTAAATGTATTTTCGTAGAAAGTATTAATATTAAGTACTACATATTTGTTATAAGAGAGTTATTTTAAGGTACAATTATGTACTTAAATTAATTAGTGATCAATGGTTACTTATTATTTAATGTTAAAAGTTTTTATGAAGAAGGCGATTATTATTACATTTGTTGATGTATGCTGACATAAGATAAATATAGAAGCCTGTATGGGTCATTCCACAAAAATATGTCAACTCTTAGTCCGCGCCACATTTCACATGAAATATTTGTTAATATTTTATTCCAAAATTGTTAAATAACAGCTCGCAATGTGCTTTATTCATCACCCATTTATATTTTTTGAAACTATTTTTAAAACATCTTAAATTCCTTTTGAATGACTCAAAACGTCATTCCCTAGGCATGTCCGTACTCCAAAAGTTTGTGTTTTGGGACCCACATTTATAAAAACATCAACTTTATCCTTTGTTTTAATTAACGAATAATCTATTTAAATGTATATTACACCAAATTCTATTAATATTTTGCGGTTTCAATAAACAATAATTTGATTTTCTTTAGTTGAAAAAGAGTCTACAGTTTTTAGCGTCATTCCCTCGCCACGCACTGATTTTATAATTTTGCGCTTTAATATGTATTTAGAGTGAATGACATTTAGTTGAGTTTAAAGTACGATACAAAGTTATCCTCAGACCATACTGGCTTTGCGGTAGCCGTTTTTTGAATAAGTGCAAACGTGCCAGTTGTTGCGGAAACATGTGTTAATCCAGTCACTTCGTCAGTCCCTAGTTGAGTAGCTTTATTGATTATAATAGGAAATTGTATATAATTTAATAGTATTTACGTGTGGTTTTTTGGCTATTTTCGGCACATCGTATTAAGCGTCTTATAATATAAAGTTAATCTGCATTTGTGTTAAGTTTTACTCCAAATCGTCAGTCCCTAGAGCGTCAGGCCCTAGCTTTAAACGGCACTTGGGACTAAATTACTAGTTAGGGAATGATGTTTTTTATATAGTGATAATAACAAAACAACTACATTATGTGTATTAACTTATCTATAAATGTTAAGGTTAAAAGTTTTATACTTTATTAGAAGTCATATAGGAGTAATGTAGTATGAAAAAATTGAAAATTATAATTTCTCCTAAAATAAAGCATAAAGTGACTGGCCCTTTTAGACATAACATAATTAATTAATAAACAATAATTTACACTAATAAAGTATTCAAAAGCATCGTAAAAAAGTTACGGACAAAATGACGTCGAAAATATACAGATTTTTATGGAATGACCCCGTATATCTACTGTTAGAGATAATGTTCAGTGCCATAATTCAGTACCTATGTATTTATTTTTATAATTAGAAAACACTGACCTACCTAGTTTTAATATGTGTAGTAACATACATACATAATTTATGTATTGTTATTATGTATGTGTATGTCTAAAATTTAGGTATCAGGGGACTCCTGGGAAATAACTTCCTGTCTAATTTCCACTTACTATTAATGTGACTTCCTAGTCTTTTAGTATTAATTGATTACTTGACTCAGTATTTTCATTAAACTGTTCAAACAGAATTAATTGAAAAAACAAAATGTATTTGTCTATGTAGACTTAAACATAAATACCTACTGAATTCTTGCACAAAATATTGTACAAAAAAACTTTTTTACTTGTGTTATTATCGTACTGATAATAATTTAGCCATATCCACGTAGTAAAGTATAATCCTAGGTGTTGTTATTGAGTCTTACATTTGATGGATAAACCATCATTATTGACTCTTCTTGGTGTACTTATATTAATTTGCTACTGAAGAATCGTTTACGCAGCGAATTGGAAACTTATTTTTAGTCGCTGCATATAGAATAAGTTCTATCAAATTGTACTTTCTTAAAAAATGAAATAAAGTGTTAATTTTTGTAAATTAATCAGTATTTTTCCTGGACCTTATCAAAATCCCAACGACCACATTCGGTTTTAACCGGATGTTACACATATATGGATAGAAGGATGTTAGATTTAAATAATAATACCTACATGACTATCAGTCTGTGATACATACTACAACTAACTAATACGTCATTAAAGTAAACTGAATAACTTTTAATGGCGTACAAAATAAATAATTATACATTTCCACCCGGGTAAAAACCCATTACCTACATTCCACCCGTGGGTGATTATAGCGGGTAAAAACAAATAATTTCTATTTATTGAATTTTTAAATACTTATTCAAGTTTATTAATTATGTAACTACTTTGTCAAATCTTAACACTAATATGCATATCGTGGGCTCGTGGTTATATTTCAAGAACCGCTGAACCAATTTAGAAGGAACACAGTTTGTGATCATGGCAAGGACATGGGGGGGGGGGGTTAGAGTGGGCGCTGCAATGGTAGGGTTGGTGGACTGATATCCATAGGAGATCGAAGACTTTGTTGAAATTTCAGCGAGGGAAGGAGGGCGGGTGTAAAATTAAGATTACGTTATAATTTATCTAGGTATGACCTGCCATAAAATTGTAACGTACCTATATCAATGTCCAATAGTGAATTCCTCACTATTAAAAAAACGCTATTTTTATTTTCACCCACTAGAATGGGTGATAATGGAAAAAAACCATAGCACAGTTCCAGCTACCCGTTGCTTGCCGTTTTTTTTCTCGCCCTCATCAAAGGTGATTCTTTGCGATAGAACGAGAGGATATGACCGGAAATAGCAATAGGTAGCTGGAACTGAGGCCCATAGTAGGTACATAAATGCACCGTTGAAATTAAATGACTCTGGATATTTTTTCATTGGGTTTAGGGCCGATTTTTCAATCGTTGGATAACTTTTAACTGAAGAATAAGTTTGGTACATTGACAGCTTCAGTATGGAAAATATGTCAAAATGACAAGTTTATTCTTCAGATAAAAGTTATCCGACGATTGAAAAATCAGCCCTTAATGGGTTTATGTAAACAAATGGATGCGAACTGCCCTCGCTTGTCGAAATAACAATATCCTAATTGCTGCTGCACAGCACAGAAAGTCTTCTGTGTCGGCTCGGAGCTCGGAGGGTTGAGGCACAGAATAAGTAATAGGTTGAGGGTAGTTTTAATCTCGTCGCGCTAGGTAACAGAAATGTCACACTTTTTCCTGCATGCAACAAAGAAAATAATACTTAAGAATTATATCGAATGCTGTGATCAATGATTTTTAGTATAGCCTGACCAGGAACATAAAAACCCTGGCATAGAGGCGCTTCAATTGCATTTGATAGTGCAACACTGAGTACAGTCGTACATGTGTTAAATTAATAGGCTAAATTTATGTATCAGGATTCAGGATTACGGGCTAATTTGATATTTTCATAAATGAACGAAAAATATTATTAAAGGTAACCTGGTTTAAATAAATTAAATGAAACCATCAATCGAGCTAGTAGGATTTATTTTATTATTCATCAATAATCAAATTCAGAACTTGAATATTCAACTGCAATGTCTGCTCATGAACGCTTCAAACTCGGTACTTCTTTCCCAATTCCATAAAATTCAAAACTTAGAAAGTAACAAAAAACTTTAAAATGGGTAGTTGAAACAGACTACAGCTAATTTTCATAGTGGACTGTACTATACGATAAACATGTCAGTCAATTTGACAACCATTGTCGGAAACATTATTCAATGAAAATATTGTCCGAACCCTTAGTATTTCTCTTCGACAAATACATTAACACACCGTGAACCACTTTTCTTTCACGACTATAAAAATATTTTAGCAATTTAATTCACAAAATCAATTGCACACATTTAAAATAAAGTTTGTTTACACTTTGACAACAATAGACTGACATGCAAGGTGACATGTCAATGAAGTTTTCAGTTACTGTTGCCATTAAAAGAAATTAGTACCATTAGTTTTCCGCAACATGGCGAGGGTTTTTATGTTCCTGGTCAGGCTATACATCTATTCTTAAGTTTTCGATTTTAGTATAAATTACAACTTTTTAATTTTTCTTAATAATTACAAAAGTATAATTTTATTACCTTTGCTTATAAAAAAACTAAATGTCACTAAAACGTCAATGTCATTATTTGTCAATTTGACATTTTGTTGAGGATTATTACGGGAAAAAATGAATTTGTGATGATGATTCATAGTCACAAACAAATTGTAATCACATTATAAATTCCTTGTCGTGTTACTCATCAAGCAAGTTTATAAGTTATTACAAGTTTCTGTGTTATATTGTGAATACTCGCAAACCAAAATGTTTTCAACTAACCCTAACTATTCCAAGCTGAAAACTCATTTGCGGCTAGCTTTAAATCGTCTGAAGTTGTTGGAAAAGAAGAAAACAGAACTAGCTCTGAAGGCACGCAAAGAAATTGCGGATTATATAGCTGCTGGGAAAAGCGAACGAGCTAAAATTCGCGTGGAACATATCATCAGGTAATGTATTGTTTTATGAATATCAAAGGCGCAGTGATCTTCCAAATGTCCTTGAAAGTCAATTAATAGACTATCCTTTGATTGCTCAAATGTTGCGTCAATATTACTTAAAGTACATACAGTATAAACCTGTTATACAGTAATGGAACAAAGTACATAATTACATAGTACATAGTCTCTAATGTATTTTAAATCTGGCAAAATTCTACTTTTAGAGAAGATTACATGGTGGAAGCAATGGAAATAGTAGAAATGTACTGTGACCTCATCCTGGCGAGGTTTGGACTTGTCACACAGATGAAGGAATTGGACGAGGGTCTTGCAGAGTCTATATCCAGTCTGATTTGGGTGGCTCCTAGAATGCATACAGATATACAGGTTTGTATCTCACTAATCATTGTCTTTGACTAAAATAACTATGTCAAAAAAATAACAGTTTATAATAAACCCTAAGAAGCTTAGATTCCAAGACATCTTTATATGTATACTACTTTTGTTTAGGTGTGTCAGGGTTGTTATTATTAGTAGGGATAATGTGTTTAAAGATATGCATTGTATTTGTTTATGATAGTATGATTTCGTAGTGATATGATATGCAATACAGTAGAACGCCGATTATCGGAACGCTGATTAACCGAATCGCCAATTATCCGAATCGGTCATAAGTAAAACCAAGTAATTTTTGATTATTTTTGTTGGAATTCGGATATATTTCTACTGAGCGTTATTGTAGCAGTCCTACAATAACGCCAAGTAGAAATATATCTCTTTATTAAACTAATTAAAGTTTATTATATGTGTGACAGTTAGTTTTTTTCTATTACCAGTCTATATCCGATTATCCGAATTTTCGATTATCCGAATCGACCCCGGTCCCAATTAATTCGGATAATCGGCGTTCTACTGTACTCACTCACTCATTGATTAAGAATGCAAGATTACAGAGGCAAATATTTTTACTGTTTGTAATTAAATGATTAATTTAGGAATTGTCATATTTTGTATTTTTCTAATATACAATTTCATAAGTTCTTTAACTTTATACTATAACAGCCTTTATCAATTAATTTTCACATTTAAAGACCGAGGGAGAGAATTTACTGAAAAACCCAAAAAAAACAAGACAAAACATCTGATTACGACCCAAGTCGATTGCAGATATAAAAGGGAGAAAAAAAAACATTTAAAGATAACTTTCTTTTACAGGAATTGAAAGTAATTTCAGATCTATTAACAGCGAAGTACGGTAAAATCTATGCAGACGCTTGTAGAAACGAAAGTGTGAACACAATCAGCGAGAAGCTGCGACACAAGTTGTCCGTACAGAGCCCTCCCAAGATACTTGTGGAGAAGTACTTGATAGAAATCGCCAAGAACTACAATGTGGAGTATACACCTGATGAACAAGTCATGAGGGGGGAAGAAGAAGGTATTTTATTGATTGTTGATTTTTAATATGATAGCAAATATTTACTCATAATTTTATCTTTGTATGTCACCTTCACCTTCCCTGTATTTGTTTTAAAAGTGGGTAATGAAAGGAGGAGGATAGGTCGTGTGGTGTCCTAAACTGTGCCTTTTCCCAATACTTTAGCAACAGCTTATGAAAATACTTAGGCTGGTTAAAGTAAGATGGTGCATCTTACTTTAACTTTAATAAACGTCAAAAATTTGACAAACTCCTTACAAAAAACACCAGTTATCGTTAAAGTTACTGTTAAGCTAAGCGTCCACATGTCGGTATCGTACGCATCGGACGTATCGCACGCAACGGATCGTAGTATTATTTATATCGAAACTCATATAAGTGCGTCCACCTGTCCGCATCGTACGCTTCGCACATCTGATACGATGTGTTTCGTACGATGCGTCCGTTGCGTACGATACCGACAAGTGGACGCTTAGCTTTAAAGTGCAAATCAGCCTTAGATTCAGACTTTTTAACAACATATTTTTTGGGCTTACCATTACTTAAGCATTGCCACATAATTCAAATATAGCTAAATATAACCGTGTAAGGGCTCCTGCACACGATGCCGCCATTGCCGCGCCGCTACACTGTACATACGCACCGAGTAAAACCGCCGCCGCGCCGCCAGCGCGCCGTCAAAGCATAATTTCGCCAGCGGCGCGGCGGCGGCGCGGTGGCGGCGTGGTGGCGGCGTCGTGTGCAGGAGTGCTTATACAGCACTTGTTTTGTATTACAGGCCGTGACGCGCTCCTCATCGACATCGGCGGGCCTCCAAACCCGCCGGGCTTCATCGGATACCCGATGCAGATGCCTCAGATGCCAAGTGTACAGCCCTTTAGCTATCCCTCGGTAAGCATTCAATGTGCTTAGCAATTCTTATAAAGATTTTAGACAGCATAATATGCCTGCGGGTAGTGCATAGCAAGCCAAGAGCAAGGTTTTTGTACCATTTTGCTAATAACGCGTCTGGATCGCGCATGTCATGTTGAACTCTTTATTGTGTGATACGTCGTGTTCCAGAATAAAAAATATCGTAACATAAATTAGAATAAACTCCAGTGTGATGAGTTTTAAGTCTAGTCTTGATTGAAAAATCGTTCTGTCACAATCAGTACACATTATAAAACAAAGCCACTTTTCTGTCTTTCTGTCCTTATGTATGCTTAGATCTTTAAAACTACCCAACGGATTTTATTGCGGTTTTTTAATTGATAAGAGTAATTCAAGAAGTATTATTGTTAACTTTTAATAGTTGATGACAATAAAACAAACGAATAATCTTTACAAAATATTAAATGATTTCAGGAACCTTCACATGGCAAAGCTGGTGGGTTCATAGCAACCCCTCCAGGCAACTACGGTGGTCCCAGTCAGTCTCCTATGGGGTATAATTTACCCCCAGGCGTAGACTCAAAAAATCTGAGCAACAGTTTTCTTCAGGTTTGATGTTTATTCAGATTTTGCTTGCATTTCATAGAATGTGATTTGTTTGTTGTAGATAGGCATGGATTTAAAAGTGTAGGTATTTGTATAAAGTAATTTGGTTTTTGTTTATTTTAGTTGTAGTCAGAACATCATTGCACTGTAGCAATCATATACCTTTGCTATTTTTTTATATTAAATTTATTTTGAAAATGAAAGAGTTTTGTAAAAAAAATCGAACTGACACTGATTTCTTTGGTATGATTGAAGTCTTTTCCTTATTGCCATGTTTTATTCCCAAATAAAACAATAATGAATGTATGGTACATCATACTTACATTCATATGCATTACTTATGGCAATTTTATGTGCAATGTGCATGTTGTGATTCTTTTATGAATGTAATGATCTCCTCTTATTGCAGGATGAGATGCATAATCTGCCACCTGCTTATGACAGCATTAATCACGATATGGTAATTATCTTTGTTTTTTTTTATTTGTTAAAATTTACTTCTTGACTAAGCGCTTAAATTAATACTGACTGACATGAATACTAATCTGCATGCCCATATATTTTATAGTGTTATTATTTTATTGCGTAAGTATTGTAGTGTAGTGTAAATAGGCGCTAATTTCTAATTTGTGCACAGCCATATAGTTAACCACTTTCAAAAATCATCAACATGCTATTTTAAGAGCTAAGACTAGACTAGACTGTAAACTGTTTGTACCTATTACAAATAAATAAATAAATAAAATGTATTTAGTAGTTTTATGAACTGCACTACTGTTTATTTGATTGGAAAAACTATACATAACACGTAGAATCGAATGTTGCATTTATTTCCATGTTACATTGTCAAACCACTCAATTTATTCATTCGTACAAATTGTGACTGATTTTTATTAATTACTTCAGTTCAGGTCCTCCCTCCTTGATTGCTTCTACCTCTATTTCCGATGACTAACATAACAACTTTACATTGCAGCCATCTCTCCCGCCGCAACCACCGCAACCGCAACCGCAGCCGCGGCCGCGCACCGTCCAAGCACCGAACCTGTTCCCGGAACTCCCGGAGCTTCCCTCCGTGCCCTCCGACCTCATCCTGCCCTCAGTGCCTCACAGCCACGGCTCAGGGACCAGCAACAATGGACCAGGATCAGGATCTGGTAATACACCGAACGCGCCCGATGAGATTGACTTTGATGACCTGAATCGCCGGTTTGAAGAGTTGAAGAAGAAAAAGTAATGAGAGTTGAATTTTCACACTGTTCGGCTCAGTCTTAATTTAAATCGATGACTTGAATAATGAGGTTAAATCTTTCTTTCGCTATCAAATCTATATTGACGATTAACGGGTCACAAATATGTAAACTGATTGCGTCTGTGTTATGTTGAACTTCATGGAAATTTGGAATGTAATGGTAAAATGGGCTCATATATCTTAAAATAAAGTAAATACAGCAAAACAGCGTAATTTGTCAGCATAAAAATTAAGTCGATAAACATTAAATCTAATGTTTATTTCAAACGTAACTTCGGTATTATTTGATTTTGACAATGACATCCTCATTTCTCGTTGAGGTACCTAAAACAGTTTCTAAATATTTATTTGTATATCGCTATTGATGAAGGTTTAGCTTCATTGATGAAAAATGATATATCAGTATGAAAATGTTTAGTTGTAAGCCAATTATTACTTTTTTACTTTGTGTCATTTATATCCGTATGATGCAACCAAAAATCTGTTTATATTTTGTTATACGTTTTTATTTATATGATGTGTTTTATGTAAAATAAACATAGTGTAATAAAAATCGTGCACGTGCCGTCATCACGATTCTGTTAATAGCAATACAAACAAACTTCAATTCATTTTGAAAGTTTCTCAATGTAGATTTAATAATAACTCAAAATGTGAATAAATATTATGTGATAGGGTATTGAAATAAAAAAAATGTTATGTAATATTAAATTTTATTATCAATGCTATTTAATGCTTGTTTATATTAAAAATAAAAAAAACTTCACTGATAACATTCTATAGCAAGCAACTGTAGAACATGCATCGCTACGACTTGTGTAAAATAAATTATTTTTTATAACATTACATGGTGTTTTATATTGTAAGGCATTGAAACTGGTGAGATCAAATTCTATACGGTTTTAATATTAAAATCTCAATATAAATTGGAGTTTTAAATTCAATTATTGCTTTTAGACAGTATCTTCTAGCATTAGGTTTGATCTCATTATTGCTAACATATCGTCAAAAGTCATAATTTAAAGGTTTTACAATTCGAAGTCCCTTCTTACGCTTAAACGACTTTATCTGTTTTTGAATATATGAACTTCGTATTGTTTTACAGTCGCACAACAAAGTTCTTGCAATTTATGAAGATTCCATCCATACACTTTACTCCAACAACACTTAAATCAATGTATCAGTCTTATCGATATTTTAGATAGCATATTAATTTTTTTAGCAATTGCGTACAAAAAGAGTACAAAATGTGACTTGACTGCTAAGCAGCCATTAATCAAAGCTATCAAAATAAATATCGATAAGTCTACGAGCAAAATGACACATCATTTTTAAAGATCCATAATTAATTAACTCACATGTACCGTATCTTCCCTCGTACAATATAATAGGTGCCATTTAGGCACATGGCGTAGCTAGCTAGCATTATTTGTAACGGGAACATGGTTTTGACACAAGTTGCAATATTTCAGTCCAGGACAATATCCAGTGGAAGAAGTCTTGGATTGCATGCATTAGTACATTTTATTGTCTAACAAATCAATTTGATCAGAGAAATAGTATTGTCTACTAGCCTTCTGCGACCATAGAACTACTTAACACCAAGTTGTGACTAGCACATTATCATAACACACAAACACTTGAAACTGGTTCACGCTGCCACTTCTAAACCGCAAGAACTTTGAATAAAATTGTGGAATCACATAGCGCATCGCTCAAAAACTTTGCAAAATAGCACTTCTTACAACTAAATATGTGCCAGTGTTTAGCTTTACATGCCGTTGTCTGTACAAAGCTGACTTAAGTTTTCATTTCATGTTATTTCTGCGCTTGTGATTCTTCTGGAAGTATTAAAGTGTCATTAATTTCAGTGATTCCTATTGGTCTTTATACAACCAATGAGTATCGAAAAATTCCGTTTCAGCCGATCGATACCAGACAACAAACCACACGATAGAAAAAAGCCAATAGAAATCTCAAAACTGTCCATTCAAATATTTGTATATTGACACGAATCAAAACTGGGAACGTATTTTTGAAACATTCGAATTTCAAATCGAATGCGCATGATTCGCATACGAATTTCAATAAGATAATTATTTTTCAAAAGCCATTTTGTGAATAGGGGATCGGGCTCGGCCACCATACACATCATTTAAATCATTAGTCATTTGACTTTGATACCTAAAAAAGATTTTAAAAAAATACCCTAAAAGAAAAGTGTTGTTTTAAACGTGGGTATTTCAATAAACTTTGGAGAAACGGCTATTTGTCAGTTCAAAAAAAGTATTTCAACTGACTTGTTGTGTACGATCCCCTATTCTTCAACGTCGATTCCACAATACGCACGCGATTTATCCCCAGCCGAGCCGAGCCGAGCAAGATTCGATTCGAACGCTTCGAAAATACCTCTCGAGAGCCACTATCACTAAATGCACTATAACAGTCGCAGCAGCTGTTGTGAGGCCACCGTCAGTTTCCTTATGGCGGCGTCCGACGACGCGGCATCTCGCTTCAGGCGGTTGTGTAGAGGTGCGCTGGATACGACTTTAGTCTGGATCACCAGCTTGTTGGGAGTCTCGGCCAGTAGAGTGCCTAGTGCTACGAGGGCCCTGGAATAGAGAAGAATTGTTTTAGGTAAGCCCGTAGACAACTTATGAAAATTTGAGTTGGGAATGAATGGGAATCGTGAAATACGAATCGAGAAAGGTTGCGGTTAAATATAAATGGTATTTTTTACTACGTGTAAATAAGTGGAAGATCAGATTAGGCATGTTTGTTATTTTATTAAATTAGTTATTTAACGAGTGAAAATACCACAAGTGGTTAATTAATGGAAGGGGCTTCGATTCATGCAACCTTTAGAAGGTCATTTGACCACCATATGGGTGGACGTCTTCTCGTTGTCGAAGGGGTCAAAGCTGCTTCTGTGCCTGGCTCATTATCAGATAGAATTTCGTACGACCTTAAGCTACCCATCCTTATTGCTCGCACGTAATTAATAATATATTGCTGTTGCGACTGAGCGACGGGCGGCCGCAGAGAGTGTGCGAGAGCGACACCAATGTAATTACGCGCGAGCGATAAGGATGGGTAGCTTGGGGTCATTGGACGAAATTCTATCTGCTCGGCAACCGGACTTTAGTGCAAGTGTGATGTGTTGTGAAGGCCATTGTGCAAAGAAAACTGTGTGGTGGCAAGTGTGGTGTCAGTGAGGATAACGATGCAGGATATAGTTACCTAAAGTAGGCCTCGTTGTCGTGCAGTCGCGGCAACACGGCCACGAGGCAGTCGGCCAGCTCGGCCGTGTCCAACTGCGCCGCCAGCGCCACGCATAGATTCAGGAGTAAAGACGCCGCCGCGATCTGCATACAGCAATAAAACAACGATTAAACGAGGCTACATTTTTAGTTCTGGATTATTACCAAAACTGGTGAACGTTAGGCCCGGTTTCCACCAAAGCAGGGCAGAGCAGTGCGAAGCGAAGACGAGAAGTGGAAATAATGAAATCTGGGGACGTAGTGTGAGTTTACGTCAAACGTATTCGATGACGAATGCGTATCTAATAAATATGTGACATTAAATGTATGACGGATTGTACAGCGCCCCTAGCGGAAACTTTCAAGAACTAAAATCTTCATATATTTTTTTAACACGTTCGCTAGTGACGTCGTAGCACACTAAGCCCTCTAATTGATTATTCAAAACACTTTTCCGCTCCGCCTTGGTGTAAACCAGGCCTACGTCAATTTTTTAGTTTTTGTTCGCAACGTCGTCTTGGTGGCGGTGGTGAACCCTGGGAATAATCCTTAGTTCTCCCATAATCTTCTGATTAAATTTGTTACGGTTTCCAACATAGGAACTGACTACTCAACATTCACTGGTGGTTGGATTTCTAAACCAGACCGTTCTAAACAAAACGTTCGAATCTTTTTCTCGCTTTGCAGCGGCGGGGGCATATTTCATCATCATCATCATCATCATCAACAGCCCTTTACAGTCCACTGCTGGACTATGAGCCTCCTCCACTATAGTGGAGGGTTTTGCCATAATCTCCACGCTTGGCAGGCGGGTTGGAGAGCGCAGTTTAAAAGATTGATGTTTTTCAGAGAGCGCTGCTGCCCATTCTCTGTTTGATGTGTAGTGGTGACGGCAGAGTAGAATACATTTGTCACCAACCCCTACTCTTCCCGCGGGTGTCGTAAGAGGCGACTTAGGGACTACACATCAAACAGAGAATGGGCATATTTAGTGTCCCGTAATCCCGTTAGTACCGTTTGAATACAAGACCTTAGGGTTATGTAATTTTGAGAGCACAGTAGCTAATAGGGAATAATATTTCATAGCGCTTAGTGCGTTTAAAAGGATGTCATCATGACCCTAACCTGCGCGTTATTGTTCATCTGCTGCAGGCATATGATACAATGCACGAGGCTGTCTCTCGCAGCAAGCACCAGCATCTCTCCAGGCAGGTCACTAAATGCGTTCACTAACACTCGCATCGCTAGCATTTGGTTCGCTGGCAGGTTATCTGAAAGCACAAAAACCAAATTCGTTTGAATCGACTAAAGCCTGGTCCGTGAGCACGTAGAATCCCGTCCAATGACCCCAAGCTACCCATCCTTGTCGCTCGCGCGTAATTATATTGCTGTCGCGACTGTGCGACGGGCGCAGTGAGTGTGCGAGCGCGACAACAACATAATTACGTGCGAGCGACAAGGATGGGCGGCTTGGGGTCATTGGACGGGATTCTACGTGCTCACGGACCAGGCTTTATGAATAAATATGCGGATATTAGACCTCCCCAACCCGTTGCAAAAAAAAAGGCAAATTCCCAAGACTTCACAGTAAAAAAATATTGGAAAGCCCGGGCCCTGACTAATTTAAGGAATCTATTAAATTCTGTAAATATATTTTGAAATAATGCACTATATCATATAAATAAAATATCATACCTGGCGCTAATAAAGAAAGTAGATATTTGACGAACATCGGGCCGTACGTCGTGTCAAATATTTGCCCATTGATATCCTTGTTTCTAACTGCTAACCTAGTAATATCCAATACGGGGAAGAGTATTTCTGAAAATAAACAAAAATATTGTCAATTATTTTCAAGCAATTTGCTAATATGTAACGAGTATTCGATAACGCTCAGAATATGGTTCATTTTAAAATTTTAATTACCTTTTGGCCATTCTAACATCTTTTTCAATAAAGAAACAGTCTCAGGATTGTGTGTGCTATTCTGAAAAAAAAAAATAGATACTTTTTTGAATGCGTTTTCCTTAAATTTTACTTTCAAATAAACATTATAAATTATATAAACTTACCAGTTCTCCTAATTTAACTACGTTTTCTAACTGCTCCGTGGTAAGGGCGCTCAGGCCATCGCCAACTTTACTGTTAAATTCTTTTAGTTTCTCAAATATTGCTTTTAAATTCGCCTGGTCAAACCTGTAACGAAATGCAAATCTACACTAATATTATAAAGAGGAAAACTTTGTTTGTTTGTTTAGTTGTAATGGATAGGCTCAAAAACTACTGGACCGATTTTAAAAATTCTTTCACCATTCGAAAGCTACATAACTCACGAGTAACATAGGCTAAATTTTATTTTGGAAAACAATAGGGTCCCGTAAAATATTTGGGATTTTCATAAGACGTGGAAAAGCGCCATCTATCGTCATTGCTTAAAACCTTCTTGCGCCTGACAAAAATTTTTGAGGTACGTAAATATTCATGAAGGCAAAGCTGTCAAACGCCATCTATCGATATCATTAGTAAATTAGTAACTAAATATTACATGTACTATGAATAGCGCTGTTCGTAAATAATATTGAAAATGTAATAAATAAAGATATTTTATGTAATTGGACCATTCACTGTATGTACCTATTTGAATCATTCACTGTGTTTAAACGAGCAAGTCAAAGTGTTAATTAGTAAGTTTTTACAAACTTCCTTGCAAATTCTTACTATGTGCCGCCATCTACCGAGATGAATATTAGGGTACGGTTCAGCGGCGGACAAATGGGATGGGCGCGTGGGCGATTGTAGTTAAATAGGATAAGAATTACTTCGTTTTTATTTTCTGTATGTACCTAATTTGTAAATTTTTTGGTAGGGTCTTTATTTTAATTACTTAGGTTGGTAGGTACTTACTTATTTGATTTTAATGATAATTACTATAGGTACGTATAATTTTAGTAGAAAGAAAGGTAATTGAATGACTAAGTGACTCACTCACTTATCACGAAGTCTCAGAAACTACAAGTCTCACTGGCTGATCAAAGCCAGGTGATCAAAGTGGAATATACCTACTTTTAGAACGTAGGTAGTCACTAAGACGAAATTTTGCAAAATTCAACCCTTATGGGAGTTAAAAAGGGGGTCGGTGGAAGTCTGTATTGCAGTCCTCGGTTTTTAAAGTAAGAGACTTGAAAGTTAAAATGTATGCTCACTATGATCTCTAGATATTGTGGAGGTGTACATAATATACTGTTCGGTACACTGTGGTACTGCGTACACATCGGTTTGCCGACGATATTGTGGTCATGGCAGAATCGTTGGAAGATCCAACAGGTAGGCCTGAGGATGAACATGGACAAAACGAAGCTTATGTCGAATGTCCATGTTGTGCCCTACCCAGTTTCAGTTGGGAGCTCAATTCTCGAGATAGTCGACAAGTAGGTATGTCTACCTCGGACAAACGATCCAGCTAGGTAGGTCCAATTTCGAGAAGGAGGTCAATCGTCGAATCCAACTCGGCTGGGCAGCGTTCGGGAAACTACGCAACATCTTTTCGTCCAAAATACCTCAATGCCTGAAGACTAGAGTGTATAACCAATGTGTGTTACCAGTGATAACTAATGGCTCGGAAACGTGGTCTCTCACTATAGGCCGTATACAGAAGCTCAGTTGCACAGCGTGCTATGGAGAGGGCTATACTTGGTGTTTCTTTGCGAGATCGAATCAGAAATGAGGAGATCCGTAAACGAACCAAAGTCGCTGACATAGCCCAACGGATTAGCAAGCTGAAGTGGCAATGGGCAGGGCACATAGTACGCAGAACTGATGGCCGATGGGACAGAATGGTTCTGGAATGGAGGCCGCGTACCGGAAAACGTAGCGTGGGACTTCCACCTACAAGGTGGACCGACGACATCGTAAAGGTAGCAGGGAAGCGCTGGACGCAGGCCGCTTCCAATCGATCAACATGGAAAGCATTGGGGGAGGCCTATGTTCAGCAGTGGACGTCCTATGGCTGAAATGGTGGTGGTGGTGGTGGTACTATATACTGAAAATGTATCATTAGAAATCAACCACGGGGGCTAAGGAGATAAAAGGAGGGTTGGAAGTTTATAGTATGAAAGTCCTATGTGTTTAAATAAGAGAGTTGAAATTTAAAATGTATGCGCTAAAGATGCTAAGAGCGGATTTTACGAAACTCCACCCCTAATGGAGTAAAACGAGGTCCACGCGTACGAAGTCGCGGGCGGCCGCTAGTAGTATTATATAATTATAATAAAGTTGATTTGTTTTTTTTAATGGTTTGTAAATCGAAAAAATAATTGTTAACATCGCGTATGTGGGGCGTCTGTGCACTGATACTTTAGTATGCAATATTTTCCCCGGCAAACGATGCGATTTCGTGCCACAGCAGTGTTGAGGTAAAATAGTCACTTAGCGATTGCAGGAGTGGCATTACCACAGGGTGCACAGATGACTTTATTATACAGGTAGTAGGAAGGCATTGGATGTAGGCCGCTTTGGAAATAATTGAGGAAGGCCTATGTTCAGCAGTGGATCTTATTACCTGATATAAGCGTCGTGCGGTATAAGCGGCTTATCCGTCGACGAGGCCACAGTACTGGCAGCACTAGTGGTATAAGCCCCGGAGCCCGTGAAAGGATCGGCGGCTGAAAGCTTTAAAGCGATACTATCTGCGTTAAATAAATAGCATAGTAATAGTGTAATTACCTGATTTTGCAGCAGTGGCATTACCACAAGATTGACATGGAAATCATTAGGGGAGGCCATATTCTGCAGTGGACGTCCTGTGGCTGAAATGATGGTGATTATTATTACCTGATATAAGCGTCGTGCGGTATAAGCGGCTTGTCGGTCGACGAGGCGACAGTACTGGCAGCACTAGTGGTGTAAGCCCCGGAGCCCGTGAAAGGATCGGCGGGTGACCCGGCACGTAGCAGTAATACAGCTTTTAATAAATAACATATTAATACCTGATGTAAGCGTCGTGCGGTATAAGCGGCTTATCCGTCGACGAGGCCACAGTATTGGCAGCACTGGTGGTGTAAGCCCCGGAGCCGGTGAAAGGATCGGCGACAGACGGCGGCGAAAGACCGGGCACGTAGCGATTCTCATAATCATTTCAGGCACAGGACGCCCAGGTGGAAATCCTTGAGGGAGGCCTTTGTCCAGCAGTGGACATCTATCGGATGAAACGAACGAACAGGACGCCCACTACTGATGAACATAGGCCATTATGATTTCCATATTGGCTGGTTGGTAGCGGCCTGCATCCAACGTCTTCCTGCTACCTTTATGAGGATATCTGCCCACCTTGTGGTTGGACGTTTTGCACTGCGCTTGCTGTCATGTGGCCTGTACTGCAAAACCTTGCCACCCTATAACACCGTAAAATAAATATACCTGATATAAGCGTCGTGCGGTATAAGCGGTTTATCCGTCGACGAGGCGACAGTACTGGCAGCACTAGTAGTATACGCCCCGGAGCCCGTGAAAGGATCGGCGGCAGACCCGGCACGTAGCAGTAATACCGCTTTTAATAAATAACATATTAATACCTGATGTAAGCGTCGTGCGGTATAAGCGGTTTATCCGTAGACGAGGCCACAGTACTGGCAGCACTAGTGGTGTAAGCCCCGGAGCCGGTGAAGAGATCGGCGGCGGACGGCGGCGGAAGACCGGGCACGTAGCGGTTCTAATCACCATCATTTCAGCTATAGGACGTCTACTGCTGAACACAGGTCTTCCCTAATGATTTCCAAATTGACATGTTGGTAGCGGCCTGCATCCAGCGTCTTCCTGCTACCTTTATGAGATCAGCTGCCTGTCTTGTGGTAACCTTTACTCCATAACCTTACTGCACCATCGAGTAACCGTGCCCTTTAGCGGTAATATCTCCGTTAAATAAATAACAATAATATCTGATGTAAGCGTCGTGCGGTATAAGCGGCTTATCCGTCGACGAGGCCACAGTACTGACAGCGACTGAGGGTGGCGGAGCCCTATATAGCGATACTATCGCCGTTAAATAAGTAAACAACATATTAATAAAGTCCGGTCGCCGAGTGGATAGAATTTCGTCCAATGACTCCAAGCTACCCATCCTTATCATTCGCACGTAATTATATTGTTGTCGCGACTGTGCGACGGGCGGCGGGAGTGGTGTGCGAGCGCGACAACAATATAATTAAACGCGACCGATGAGGGTAGCTTGGGGTCATTGGACGAAATTCTATCTGCTCGGCGTCCGGTCTTCAGTCTTGTTACCTGATGTAAGCGTCGTGCGGTATAAGCGGCTTATCCGTCGACGAGGCCACAGTACTGGCAGCACTGGTGGTATAAGCCCCAGAGCCGGTGAAAGGATCAGCAGCTGACGGCGGCGGAAGACCGGGCGCGGCGGCCGAGCCGGGCACGTAACGGTTCTCGCCCGTGAATGGGTCCGCGAAACTGTGGTAAAAATACAATTTATTTATATTCAATACTAGCTTTCCGCCCGCGGCTTCGCACGCGTGAAATTTCGTTTGTCACAGATCGTCATAAATTATAGCCTATATGTTATTCTGGATTATGAACTATTATTATTATGGATTATTATTAGGTTCGGGATTTAGATGTATTTTACGATAAGCACCCTAAATTTAAAGATAAATTGCATAAGCACTTAAGTTCTGCGATGTAGGGCACGCTTTTTTTCTTGTTATTATTAGTTTTTTTTTTGGTTTAGCGAGTCGCTTTTGTATTCGTTTTAAATCTCCGTCTGAATGTTGTGCTTACCCTTAAGTGACATATATATCAGAAATTTTATGTTCATAAATGTTAATCATAAGAGTATGATATATATGTTGTTGGTATGCCATATAAATAAATAAATAAATGAACAATAATACTGTAAAGTTTCATCAAAATCCGTTCAGTGGTTTTTGAGCCTATTCATTACAAACATACAAAAATAGGTACAAATAGGTACAAATCTTTCCTCTTTATAATATTAGTATAGATAAATAATAATATAACAACCTATCATTTGGTCTAATCAAGATGTATGCCTATGCCTGACGAACTTATAGATATTGAAGGTCAATGGTTATGGAGATTTGTTACTCAAATCTGGATGTCAGGCAGGATCACAAGAGTCCAACTCTCTAAAATCTTACACTATAAAGACATAAATAGCTCTTTGTTTAAGATGTTGCATGTTAATCAAATTGTGTACAATGGTTTTCTTTTCGATGGTAGGTATTTTAAAATATTCAAAATTTTCCTCAAGGATCTTGTTATAATAGACATGATATGGGGTTTTGAGACAATTGACTTTCAATTTTATTGGATATATTTTATAAGGACGAATATTTTACTTACCCATTACTTGGTGCAGGCAATGACTCCAATTTTGCATTCGTAATAATAAAGTTTGCTACTTGTTCTAAATATACTTGAGGTAGATCATGTCTGAAACAAACAAAAAAAAAACATTTAAATATTATTATCATGTTTGAAATCATTAATTTTACGCAGTATTTAAGACCTTCTACACTATACAGGGTGTTAGGTAAATGGGTATATGAGCCGACACTAGCCCATGTTAACATGGTGATACAAATGGTATGGTGAAGTCAGAAATTTGATATCATAATTTTATTTTTTTTAATTTTCATACAAAATAAATTGTATAAAATCCGATTTGTATGAAAATTAAAATAATTAAAATGAAGATATCAATTTTCTGACTTCACCATACCATTTATATGACCATGTTAACATGGGCTAGTGTCGGCTCATATACCCATTTACCTAACACACTGTATAAATAAAGTATGGCCTACTTACTTGTGTATGAAGGCTTGCGCGGCAACCCAAGGGTCTTGCGATTTGTTGTAAGGCAGTTTTATTGGCGGAGCGCCATCTTTGATGTCCACGCTAAACACGAAGTCATATTCCTAGAAAAGAAACATTTGAAATTTTTAAGATTAGTATTATTGTGGACCCCAAAAAACGGGTTTCTATCTAGATCGGTCCTGTAATGTCTCATAAATGTTTGCCTTTTGCACAAACAAACAGGATGGGCCAAAAAGTGACATTTTTGATTCCTCAGACCTAGATGGTATGTAGTTTTGATTTTTTAAATGTGTATTTGCGAATTTTCAGCCGCAAGAACCAAAAAAATCATAATACATATACCGATCTTGTATAATATACTGATTCGAAAAAGGTTTGTTGGATTACACCACGTGTCAACTATATTCACTTTAAACGAATTAGTCTCACCTGTCCCTGGTACATGGTCTTGCCTTCAGCCGGCGGGTTGGCGCCCATGACGTCACCGATCTCGTTCCAGATGTTCTCGGCGGCGTTCCAAGATGGCGGATTATTGCTACTCACATTCAGTATAATGGCACAGTTGCACTATGCGCAAAACTTAAACGAAGGACAAATACGCGCCACGGAAGTATGGGCAACCCCCGGCGAAACGAAATCAACTGCGTGTTTACACTATCTGATTCGATCAAGTTCGCGCGTAGTGAAACTGCGCCATTAAAAACAAATGCACAACAGCCTCACCTGTCCCTGATACATGGTCTTGCCTTCAGCCGGCGGGTTGGCGCCCATGACGTCACCGATCTCGTTCCAGGTGTTCTCGGCGTTGCTCCAGGAGTAGCACTTGACGGAAGTCCCGCGCCGCACCAGCCGCGTCTGCCCTTCAGACTTGCCTGGTTCGAGCAGCACTTCGGGACCAGGGATCCTGGAGTAAATAATACTGATTAAGAGCCGGAAGACGTAACGTGGGCACGCCTCCCACTAGGTTGACTGACGATCTGGTGAAGTTATCGCTTCTACTTTCGGCCTGATCATAACTTTCCATCAAGTGAGATGCAGGCAAAGAGCTTCTTCGTTGCGGATCAAAAAAGTTGTTCCCAGTTGGCGCCACTTACACTGACGAGTGACTTCACTCGTGGCGCCAAATGGTGAGTTCAAATATGAATTGATTGCATGTTGCGCAATTTTTTTTTTGTGATTATGGTGAAATTGGCAAGGTCCGGAGTCTACCGCGTGCTAAGTCACTGGTACAAAATTGTCGCCCACCGATCGGGCGGTTTTCGCGCGGGCGAAAACCGCCGAGCGGGACCCGATTACAACCGCGCCCGCTGCGGGCGAAAACCGCGTCGTGAGTTGTGCATTAGTTTTTACATAAGTATCTGCATTGTACAGAAGCTGCGGGCCCGCAACCTCCGCGGGCGCGGTTGAAATTCGCGCCATGAGTTCTTAGTCTAAGGCATGACGTGAGGTAAAAACAAAAAACTTGTGGATTTTTGCAAAAAATATCATGAATTCAAACAGCCAAAACACTAAGTTTACAAACAATAAGCGACTCACTCGGACAGCTTGTACCCGCCGATCTCCTGCTGCGCGGCTTGCTCCATCTTCTGCACGTCTTCTTCAAACAGCCGCAGCGTCTCCTCGTCGGCGTACCGCGCCGCATCAGCAGTAAACACGCGCACCACGCCGTCGCTTGAGCCTTAAATAGAATAGAATATAAAATGTTTATTTGACTCAAAACAGGTTACATTTACAAGTAGTCACAGGTATATTACAGAGGAAGCTGCACGCCAGTTGGCGCCACTGTAAAATGTTTACTTGCCAATGGTGCTTACTGGTGGTTATTCACGGCGCCATTTGCTGAGCGCAAGTAATTATTCGCATGCGTACAAATAATTTACACATTAAATGCTTCAATGTTTTGCCTAAATTGAGTTTTAAATGGTAAAATAGGTACCTATTGTTATTGGTGTGGTATACATTTTTATGAATAAAAAAGGACTGGCACTTTCGTGTTGTTGCATACTTGGTCAGTCGTACATAAAGTGAAAGTTAACCCGGACTGATTGCACCACATAATTTACATAATTATGGTTGTTTCAATTTGACACCAGCATCCATAGACAGAGTAAATTAGTGACAGGTCCAATTTCAAGGTACATCCACGGCCGTCCTCGCCGCACGCTGCGAGCCGACGCTAGCGCGGGTGATACTGCGGGTGTTGTGTCTCACCGGTCACGATGTCCCCGTTGTCTAGGCAGGTGACGCTCCACACAGAGTGCACCGGTAGCCGCACGCTGGCCACGCCGCACCGAGCCGTCTTCCCCGCACGCCGCGAGCCGACGCTAGCGCGGGTGACACTGCGGGTGTTGTGTCTCACCGGTCACGATGTCCCCGTTGTCCAGGCAGGTGACGCTCCACACAGAGTGTACTGGCAAACGCACGCTGGCCACGCCGCACCGAGCCGTCTTCCCCGCTCGACGCGAGCCGACGCTAGCGCGGGTGACACTACGGGTGTTGTGTCTCACCGGTCACGATGTGCCCGTTGTCCAGGCAGGTGACGCTCCACACAGAGTGTACTGGCAAACGCACGCTGGCCACGCCGCACCGAGCCGTCTTCCCCGCACGACGCGAGCCGACGCTAGCGCGGGTGACACTACGGGTGTTGTGTCTCACCGGTCACGATGTGCCCGTTGTCCAGGCAGGTGACGCTCCATACTGAGTGTACGGGTAGCCGCACGCTGGCCACGCCGCACCGAGCCGACTTCCCCGCACGACGCGAGCCGACGCTAGCGCGGGTGACACTGCGGGTGTTGTGTCTCACCGGTCACGATGTCCCCGTTGTCCAGGCAGGTGACGCTCCACACAGAGTGTACTGGCAAACGCACGCTGGCCACGCCGCACCGAGCCGTCTTCCCCGCACGACGCGAGCCGACGCTAGCGCGGGTGACACTACGGGTGTTGTGTCTCACCGGTCACGATGTCCCCGTTGTCCAGGCAAGTGACGCTCCATACTGAGTGTACGGGTAGCCACGTGACGTGACGTAGCCAGATAACCGTCTCGCCGCACGACGCGAGCCGACGCTAGCGCGGGTGACACTACGGGTGTTGTGTCTCACCGGTCACGATGTCCCCGTTGTCCAGGCAGGTGACGCTCCATACTGAGTGTACGGGTAGCCACGTGACGTGACGTAGCCGGATAGCCGTCTTACCCGCACGTCGTGAGCCAACGCTAGCGCGGGTGATACTGCGGGTGTTGTGGCTCACCGGTCACGATGTCTCCGTTGTCCAGGCAGGTGACGCTCCATACTGAGTGTACTGGCAAACGCACGCTGGCCACGCAGTCGCCGCCCGCCCACAGTCGCACTGAGCCGTCTTCCCCGCACGACGCGAAGCCCGATGCCAGCGCCGGGTTCAGACTTATACTGCACGTTGCACAAAATCAATCAAAATTTAAATATTTATTCAGTACGTAGACCCTTTCCAGCCGGGCTAGGATGCGCGACATGATATATGTACCTTATCAACTTCAACATGTATGGGCAAAATCGATAAAATGGCGTGATTACCGCTTATCGCGGCGCGTATCCTAGGCCTGCAGGACACTTGTACACGCCCTATTATTGCATTAGTTCTGTAAGCTTCAACTATCATGATAGTATAGATGACCCACGCTGAACTGTTGCACCAAACTCAATGACAGGGGGGCGCTACCATCGTTCAACTATATGGTTTCCGACATGGCAAAAATCGGAACCAGCGATCCGGTATTGACGGTGGCGCCCCGCTGTCAATGTCATGGATAGGACAGTTCAGTATTTTGGAACTATACCATGCATGACGTGGGTACATAAGGCTAATCTGATTTTAGTGATTTTGCAATATTGGTCAACATGATTGCCCTGTGGCTTATAATAGAAACCTTGGAGTTTTGATATTATTTTACCAACCTACCTATAAATATAATTAGAATGTCCATAGTAGGTATTAAGGCACTGTCCTTTATTACTCCAGAGTCTGATTGTGGCGTCATTGGAGCAGCTTAAAAAGGATTCTGGGCTGGCCACCACTAGACCCCTCACACAATCGGTATGTCCTGAAAAATACAATATCACACAAGATATTAATCAATTTAAGTTTAATTTAAGTAAGTAACAAAAGGATTATTCCACTTTATTCACCTGGGTGGCTTTAGTGTCCTTATTTCAATTAAGACACTAAAAATTCCACTTTCTTCACCCAGGTGAACAAAGTGGAATAATCCTATCAAAGTACATGTCATACAATTCTTTGGGTTTCGAGAATGACACATACCAAGTGGTTGCCATGTTGGTTAAATAACAAAGATAATTTATGTAATTTGCAAGATTATTCTTTCTAATTTAATTGTGCATTGGTATTCAAGTAATTCTTATCTTCAAAACATCAACAAAACTTACCTGTCAGGGTAGTAATTAAAGTGGTATCTTTCTTCCACAGTTTGATAGTTTTGTCAGCGGACGCCGTAGCGTAAGCACCGTCACCGAGCTCGAGCACCGCCCACACCGCTGCCTGGTGGCCTTTAAGAATGAGCGGGGTGGCGTGAGGTTTGTTGACGTTCCACACACGGGCTGAACTGTCCCAGCTTGAACTGTAAAGATGATGTGACATGTGAGTACATTTTGAAAATAATGATAAATAGAGATATTTTAGTTTTCTAATCCAGATCCAATGATTAAAATCCTTTAGAAATTAAAATAACATCAACATTGTAATAAGTTTCAGTGAAAACTAATTGGAAATTGTTAAAATAAAGTGTTATTCTCCAATAAACATTTCTTACAATATGGCTGCCTGGCAAGATAAACAATGAAACAATTGAGGGAATCCCCATACCACAGCCATAGTACCTGACGGGGAATCCCCAATTCTTCAATAAAAATGGCCAGAAAAACAGGACAGACAACAGCACATCAGACAACATTTTTATTGTAAAATATCCCTCTGTCACAACTATAGAAATTTCACAGTATTTACCTTGATATGCTGTCGTCTGTACAATAAAAATACACTTCACAAGTGCTTCAAATACTTGCCTTAGAAGTATTCCCGAGTCTCTACCAGGTGCCACACTGCACACGGCGTTCTCGTGGCCTTCCAGCGTGATCTGGATCATCGCATCTTGCAGGTTATACCCAAGAATGGTGTTGTCGTTACTCCCCGTTATCACTAAACCCTCAGGATACGCTTCGCAGGGTGGTAACCAACAAACGCACGAGACAAAGTTCTTGTGACCTTTGTAAGTCACTACGTTCACGAAATCCTTGATCCTATAAAAGAAAATATTATTTAGTATTTAGGTAACCCTTTCTCTCCTTCACAAGTATACAGAATTAAATCTTACCCTTCCGGGTGCCATAGCTTTGCGGTCCTATCACGAGAAGCTGATAGTATACAGTTTTCTTTTGTCGTAGAGACACATCGTACGTCCAAAGAGTGACCACATAATACAGCACTAAGTTTATATTCTGGTATAGCCATTGGTATCACTATTGTTTCTAAATTTTACGGTACAAACAAGAGTTCAGTCGGCAATATTTGCGATAGGAACAAAAAAACAAAGTTGTCAAATCATGGTGGACGATTTGACGTTTATGACACTTTCTTTTTTTTTAAGTTTCTTACGGTTGGCATCCTGACTTCCTGACAGCTTGAAAATCATTGACCTATGAATATTTTTAAAGCATATTTTTTTAAAATAGTGATGTCCTCCTACCAAAGTTGCATGCCATGGCAATTTTAAAATTCATTAAGCGAAGTATAAAATAGAAGTCACTCACGCAGTGACAGTTGAGGCGAACCCGTACTTACTCACACTGATGTAGCTTATTTTAATAAAGAACACAGAATACATTGCACATTCATGTTCAAATATCGAATAAACTAGCTGTAATACCTCGTTTATGATAAATCTGCAAGCGAGATGATAACACTGATATTCTACGCAAAAAATCTTTGCTTGTGTTGATGGCCTCAACTTTTATTGCACTACCTATAATAATAACTAACTTAAAACGCACTGAGCCCCGATTACGCTAATTTTTAACGTCAACAATCCAGACACGCTTCTCGATTCTGCGATACGATTGGTCGTTCAACAGCGTACGTCAGCTGTTTTGACCAATCGTATTGCAGAATCAGAAACGCGTCTGGATTGTAGACGTTAAAAGTTACCGTAATCGGGGCTCTGGAGAGTGTAGATTCATGGATTTAAAACGGTTTGTAACTGAAAACTTCTTTAGGGGGCAAACTTACAATCCGTCAATTTTGCTCTGAGAAGAGCCGCTAACCTGTCTGTTGCTAGGTACTTTGCAATAAAAAACTTTAGATGAGTTGTAAATGCTGGTATTTATGACGAATTTCTCGCAGAAAAATGCACATCCGTTAATAAACATCTTTCTTCGTATGGTTTGTGTATGTGGGTATGTTTTGCTCGTTTTATTTTTTATTAGCTGGATGTAAGAAAACCAAACAATAGTCCAAAATTGCTTCAATTATCTATCTCAAGCAGTCTTAGTGAAGTGCTACATCTTTTGTATGTCTTTATATATTTTATACTAAAGTTAAATCAAAAGAATCTGATCGTCTTTTATCACATTTATCAAGCATCAATAATAATCAAATTGAAATAATAAAACTCTGGCTAAATATGCACACACCCAAGCCTTACGAAAAAAAGAACTATACTAAATTAGTCTTTATCCAAAGCCACAACATTACTTTGTCTTTGGCATCTTATGTCTTGACATTTATCTGTTGCCAACATAAAAGAAAAAGGCGGGAAATGTAAACAGTTTCTATTTTTATTATTTTTTAAGGAATTTTATTACTAATAATCACTTTTAACTACCTAAACTACTGAAAATTATGATAATAACCGTAAGTAACATTATAACAATATAATTTTTGAGCTTTAGTGATTATTTAACCTTCCTTTCCTACAACTTGAATTTGGCCTATGGATAGCTTTAATTTTGTGAATTATTTATTTTGCTTCAAATGGTGTGATAGCAGCGACCAAGATTTAAGAACAATTGCGGCTGTTTTCTATACAATCCAGCATTTATTTGTTTCTTTCTGGCGCCAGTGTGCCGGGCAAACGAACAGTGCCTATACATGCCAGATCCATGTTATACATACGTAGTGGAAAAATGGCGTCGACGGTGTGTGTTTCTAGGTGCCGACTGTTAGCAAAATTAGAAATAAATCGTGGATTGTGTTTATCACCATTATTAAGGGATTTATCAAATAACAGGGTAAGTTTCTGAATATTTCTAGTGGTATTATATCATAATATTGCCCAGTTTCATAGATGACTGCCGAAATTAAGACTTTCTTTGCTGCACGTGTAGGTTATAGCTATACCTATACATTTAATTTGGAGCTGTCAAACGAAGATTTTGTTTTTGTTGCTATTAAAATTTTAATCATGCTTTACAAACTGTTAATTCTACGTTAATTGGTATTTTGAATTGTATCAGATTCTTATAAGAAATTTTACTCAAAGATGGTAAACATTTGCTAAGTGAAAATAACCGCTAAATTCTAAATGCCGGATTTATTGTTTACATGATAATGTTACGGTGTTATGTGTATCGGTATTAGTTCGACATAAATACTTGTTTAGTTACAGTGAACTACATACAGTCGTGTCGTGCTCACTTTGTGCTTTACTGATAACAATGATTTATTATGAATGGACTAGGCACATTAAAAATAACTGCTAAGGATAATAAAATTGGCTTAAATGTAAGGTTATTTTCAATATATTTCATTATGTTGTTTCACTTTTTCTTCAATATTTTGTATTCCTCTTAAAACTTTATCAAACTGGTTGGTTTGCTGTAACCAGTAGTAGTTCAAACGTTTTTTAATCTACCTACATTTAATTTGAGTGTATTTAATTTTTTTATATAGCAATAAATTAAACCAATTTAAGTTTCCATAAGCATTATTTTTTTTCTTAATTAATAAAAAAAAGTTAAATTAATTGACCAAATTATTGTAACTAACTAAATATTGTTTTTTTTTCAACATCTATAGCATGTTAACAAGATCCGGACTGCTAAGTATGTCAGCAGTACTGATACAATCAATTCACAGGTCGTTGATCTTAAACCTGTCTATGTTGGTTATCAGGAAAAACTTTGCATATTTAACTTAGTTGCTTGTTGCTTAACATTTTATATTGCTTTTATTTACCATTTTATTGTGTAGTTAGTTACATAGTTTAATATCTTATTATTTAGTTAATATTAATTATTTGTATAGTTATCAGTAAATATTTTAAAATATCACCAGTAAACTGATACACACCTACCTAACATCTTTCAATGATCCATTGTATGATAATATTCTAATGCTTCAAAAGTCGATGACCTATCCCAATAGTTCTTCATCGCACCTAGTATTCATTGATGACTATGATGTGCTCACAATTTTTTATTACAACTTTGGCAAACTGATTCACTGTGCTCATTTAAATTCTAGGCGTGTTGCTAGCCACGTATACGGCGCTCGCTAAGTGAGGTGTTTATCTGTCGTGTTTTGGGACGAAGTTAGGTACTTTATTTAGCGACACGTCATTTTAGGCCGTGTAATCGCAATTTACGATAATTGTACTCTTAAAATTACCTTATTCATAATATGTGTTGTTTATTTCCCTGTGAAATATTTAATAAAATGAACCTAAAATAACATTACAGTAATATCTACTGTAAGTAATGTTAGTAGTAATTTTAGTATGAGAATGGTTGTGGTGCGTGCTGCCTCCATGACACGACGATTACTTGCCTAAAATGATTTTTTTCGAACATAAATCGTTGACAGTATAAACGTGAATTTTAGCTCTCGATTTTCTACAAAATATTTAACTAAGATGTATTCCATGTTAAAGTTATGCATCACAATAGTTAAAAATTGATAAGTAGGTACTAGACCGTACTACCAATGTTTATCACTAAGAATATTTCCTATCCAGTCACTTTAATTCCAGAAGAGAGAGAAATCCAAAAATAAAAGCTGTCTTATTCATCTACGTCGTAGATTTTACGAACTTAAAAATGATCTTAAATTTAGTCTAGACTAAAGAAAAACTACAAAGAGTAACTTTCAGAAAGTCGACCTTTTTCAAACCCTTGTCAGAAGACCTTCCAAGGTTAACTGGTGCAAAAACTATCGATTTTAATTTTTACCCGACTGCGCCAGAAGGAGTGTATTTACTGAATTGAATAGGACGCTAGGCACATCATTATTATCATATCTACTGTACCTACTTCTAAAGTTATTTACTTAGTTGGTTGTAGTTAAAGAAAGTTTTACGAGTATTACTATCCAACAGGGTGAGTTTTGAAACAAAAAGGAGCTCGTGAATATGCCCCAGATAACACGAAATTATTTAGTAGAAAACTCCGAGAAGAAGTAACTACGTTTAAACAGCGATCAAGTTGTGTAATATAATATAAAGTAAAAAAAAAAATGTTAAAGGGTTTCGTTCAGCTTGGAGAATCGCAAGCGGTCGAAACATGCATAATCGTGGCTGCGGCTGCATAAAAATTCCAAGGTGATTGTACTTTTAACATTGGGACAATCGCAATGTAGGGCGCGTAACCGACCAGCTGTGTCATCGGCACTGAATAAGTTTTATACAGTCAATTCGATTCGTACGATTGTGCTAATCGGAAAATCTGAGTGTTCAATCAAAAGAAATACCAGTAGGTGGGTACTGTTAAGTAATGTAATTAAGCGATTATCGTGTAAACCGTATCGTGTAATTTTTTTTATCGGATCGAGCGAATATCGATTAAATCTGTTATGTAATCAGAGATAAACGATTTCAAGTGTTTCCTTATAAAATGTTATGTTTAACAAGGAAGATAAGGTTGAAAAGAGTGTGATTAAATCAATGATGATGATGCACGGAAGAAGGATATGTTACGAGTAGGTACAGTGTCTGATCAATAGTATAATGAGAGCAGAGCAGAGCGTTAAAATGTGATTTGTCTAATCAATGTATAAGCACTTATTACAATACGAGTAGGTAACCCAATGTTAGTATCCGTAAAGTTAACATTAAATGATTCATTACTTTGTGATATCATCAAGACTAACAAGATGGAATTGTTAACGTGGAATTGTATTATTTAAAATTTTGGAAGATTTATTGATTGGCTAAAATCCGGTTATTCTAGTCTACTAGTAGGTACCTACTTCTTAAATCTCGTTGAAAGTTTTAGAAATAGGATGCTGTTGGTAACCAACGAATTTACTGATAACTCTATTGTAAAAATATAATTTAGTATAATAGTCGCACCTACTACGATGCCGAAACGTTTTTATAAGTTTACTGAAAGATGCCTAATGCTTTACTTACTAAATAATGAAGATTAAACACACGTAGATTGTGGCGAGTTTCAAAATTACCGCTGAAATTCACGACATCGATTTCCCCGCGGATATTTTCTCTATGACACATTAAATACGCACTTACCGAAACTTTTCACTAAAACTAAATAAAATGTAACCTCTAGACGTAAAAAAATATAATGTCTATGAAAAGGAAACTATATCGTTTGATTATTTTAAATTACCTATTATTTTAATTTCTAATGAGGGAACTTACCAAAGTCAATTTGTAAGTGATTTCAACTACGGTAAAACAAATAAGGAAAATGATATTCCAGTCACGGATATCAGTTAATTTTGGGTGACATATTTCAGAACTAACGTTTTTCTGTGTTTAGAATCCCATTAAAACCATTGCACTTAAGGCCCATACTTGTATTTTAAAGCTCGACCAACGGCACCTTTTCATGCAAAACTAAATTATCTGAGTAAAATGTCTAGCAAAGCAACTGCTAACATTAGCATTGTTATTATAAGTTATTCTACTTCCGTAATATTGTGTTAAATTCAAATTCAAATATTTATTTCAAATATTTATAAATATTTAAAACTACAAGGGAAACGTGGCTGTAGAAAATTGCTTCAGTCTCGCCTTAACAATGAAATTTTAGTCGCGTAGCCGATTGATGATTAATATGGTCGTAGATTTTGTTAGAGATACACCTACTGCTAGTTTATCGTGTTAAAGTACTAGTTTGAATATTAATAGTATGGTAGGTAATTGGTGTAGTAATGTAAATAGTATCCTTATTTATTTATATTACAGTATTAAAATGGTATTAAAATCAACACTGAACTAATTTAACTTAGATAGAGCTTAAAATATTATATTCATTCACATTGAAAGGCGTGGAACCTAAAATTATTTATTAGTAGAATTAATAGTACCTATCGTCGGTCCCTACGTATAAAAACGTATCTGAAAACGGTCAATTTTACAGGAGAGCGGTTTGAAGGTTTAAACATGTGTAGCTCGCGTTCTATTTATCATACATTGATGAAATTTGGTATGATAGTTTTATATGAGGTATATTTTATAAAACATGAAGAATTATCAAAAAATAATCACAATAAGTGTATTATTTGTCATTTACTCACTTATACAACGGAAAGTTTCTAATTACAAATTACGTAAGTGGTACTTACTAACTTTTACGTCGGAGTAATACATTTGTTTAAATTATTAACTGCCACATAAGTAGTTGTACACGGGAACAAAGTTCAGCTACTATTGACAGTAACTCTCTGTACGAGTCAACTCGCACATTTTTATTACTAATTAATTTATTGTTAACTTGCATTTTATTCATGCACTTTGGCCAGCTACGCCTGACCTACATTTGGGACTTTGGTAGTTCTAACATTTTTATAATCAGTGCAATAAAGCATTTGGCAGCTAATACACGTCTTTCAATAAATCCCATCAGCGGTTGATACGGCGTAGTTGTCTGACATCTTGACATCAGTCTTACTTTGACACCACATCTTACACTCTCACTCTAGGCCCATAGTCCTGCTCGACGAGGCATAACAGCGTCCCGCCTCGTTTCCCAGATAGTTGCATTTTGGAGGCACTCAATACCTTAAGATTCTTCCTTATCTAAGGGGTCTTTTGACTGAAGAATACTTGTAGAACCGGTAAATTTTCTTTATCAATAGTGCCGGCCTAGTTTGACAGCATGGCATCGAGTACGAAGATCCACAATTCCACATGGCTCTTTTTTGAGTTCGATCTTGTGGAACATTGAATACAACTGGGTACTAAATGGAACCCTTTTCAAGGCATGGATATTTCAAGGTATCTGTCATGCAGATAGTTTCATCATTACAAGAATATGCTCATAAATAAATAAATAACTTTCATAGCGAGGCGGCTTGCCTGGTCGCCACAGACGGCATTATGGTCGCCCTAAACCATGGACCACATATATTTAAAGGCATCCCTGACACCTTCACTTGACGCCCACACCACTGTCAAAACTAAGGCCCAGATAAAATATCTAAGAGTTATCCTGTTAATCACCAGTGGCGCCAAGTAGTGAGCGTAAATACGGTGACCTTATGTATATAACCAGTGGCAGCTCGCACTTTTTCCAATCCGTCGCCGTGCGAATGGAAGACAGCTTGCTTTTTCATGGCTGCTTCCCTAATTTGGAGGTGCGAAAACTCTCATGTCGGAAGGCTATGGAGATACGCTATCTATACTGGTACCCTCAAAAGCATGATTCTGTCCCATCTAAGGCATCACCCTCATAGGAAAGGGTAACGCTGCCCATCTTCTAAGACCTTAACAGGCCCAGAAAGTCTACAGGGCTACATCGTCGTCTTTAACGCAGCGTGAAGAACGAGGTGAAAGCTCCGCCATAGGAGGACAGAGAGGCCGTTTGACGTGAGACTCGCTAGACTGTGCTGTAGTCTAATAGTTGATAAACCACCTCGCCGTGGGCCGTGGCTAAGTTGGGTCGCCGAACCTTATTCGCACTCGTGCTGAAGTTTAAGGTTGCTCTAGCGATCGCACCATGACTGGGCACGGATCCTTCGAGCCCTACCTGTATTGCGGTGGCTAGGAGCATACGACACACCATATTCTTGCGGGATAGCATAGTCAAAGCTATGTGGACGGTAACAAAAGTTGGGTGGTAATGAAGCACATCTATCTGAGAAGACAAGGTGCCACAAGAAGCTGCAGTACGATAGCGCAACTACGAACCAAGTGCGGGTGCATTTTAATTCGCTCCAGGGAAGGTGACAGTATGATTGCCTCCTATCTTCCTTCCTCGGTAATAGCCAGCGTAACGGGGGCGTGAGGCCGCACGGAAGGCATTGCATAGATAGGCCACCACCACCGTCTGGTGACGGTGAGTGTGTGTACGGAAAAGCTGTGTACTTCCAGTTGCTCTCGTCCCAACTGTCGCCGTGTAGGTGGGAGATCTTTGTCCGGAATCTTAAAGTTAGCACTTATAGAGAGTGACGGGGCACCAGGGTATTTTTAGTGGGTATACCTCATCCTTCTGACGGGTATATGTTTGCAATATCATGTAGGGTGGGTAGTCGAACAGTGAACCAACCAGATACGCTGAACCACCGCCATATTTCAAAAAGTATGACGTTGCCAGTTCCACCGAACGAGTCACTACGTGTCTCGTGGATGCCCTTACCCTCTCCCGTAGTGCGCCGGCGACTGTGGCTAAGGTGTGAAGTGTGGCTGCGAATTCTTTGTTTCTCGACGACAAAAGATAGTTTTTTTAGTTATGCTTTACGATTTTTGTATATTTTGCTATTTATATTAAGTACGAAATCTATTTGGTATCAAAATTATTGTAGTTTTATCTGTATAATGAGCACATTCCGTGATGACCATTCCGCGTACTTCTTATTGTTTGTGAACTCATAAGTTGAATAGTGTATGTTTTGAACAGTGAACCAGGTTTTCAAAGTACACAGTGAACCGGTTGACTGTTTTTTTATTTAACCACCAAACGGTTGATTAATTACCTAAAGGCTTTAAGAGGCAATTTTCAGTTATTTTTGTTTAAAGAAGGATTTTTCTTTTCAGTTGTGTCTTGTGTTATTTTTGTTTTCTGTGATTTTTTAAATGAAGACTGTTTGTTTACCACCAAAAAGGTTGATTATTGATTACTTGAAGGCTTTATTAGACAATGTTTAGTTATTTTTGTTAAAAGAAGCATTTTTCTTTTTATTTGGGTTTTGTGTTAACTTCGTTGTTATTTTTGGATTCTGTGATTTTTTATGAAGATTGTTTGTTAAAATAATCATTTTTATTTCCATTTGATTTTTGTGTTGTAAAAATAAAAGCTGATTATCTAAAATTATGTTGTTTATTTTCCAAAATCATAATTTTTACTCGTAATGAACTTTATGGTTCACTGTTGAAATATGGGTGGTTCAGTGAAAACTACCCGTAGTACACAGTGAGCCAAATTTCATTTTTTTAAAAACCTAATTTAAGTTACCTTTTTATTGCTGAGGCTAATTTTAAGCCTAAAAATTAGAAACCTTATTAAATTACCTGACTGATAAGACCATAATGACATTTCTAGCTTCATTTTCCAGCTAATTAGAGCATTTAGAAAAAAGGCCGGTTCACTGTTCAACGATGCACCCTAAGCATTATCATGTAATAGTAGATTCTAAATGCAGTTAATTTAAACTTATGTTTGTAAATGTTACCTGCATCTTTATTTCTGAATGCCTTAATATGCTTAATAAATAAATAAAATAAATTTTACGATTTTTTACTTATATCATGTATCATAAAGTAGCATAGGAGAAGAACTTGGTTGCGTTGAGTCTAATAAATGACCCTAGATACTTCAGTCGTGTTGTATATCATATTTTATATTGTTTTGTCTTCACTTTTGTGTCCACCAAATATTGCTAAAATACAATTTCTCAGCGTAAAACACCGTTACTGGCACTAACTTATAGACATAAAACAAACTTTTCCAAAGTAAAACATTTATAGTGGCAGTTACGGCTAGAAGATTCTTGAATTTTCCGACGTAAAAATAAGTAAGTGCCACCTATTTATAATAGTAACTTTAATTTTCCCGAGTAAAACAACGCAACTACGTTATGCCTACAGTTAACTGATTAATTTACCGTTGGTTTAATGTTGACTGAAATAATTAAGTCAGAAATCATAATAATACCTATTTCCTTCATAAATTACGTATCAATTTACTCGATCTGCGCGGATGAAAGTGGCAGTTGCGGGGCTGGGCGCGCGGAATAAGGCGTGCGGTCCAACGTAAAATTTCTTAACTCCCACTAATTAAATTTTACTGCGGAAATCGTTCTAATTTTGTAGTTGCGGGATTTGTTTTTTGACGTTTTAAGGTTCAATTTGAATAAAAACTGTATGTTTTTTTAACTGAGCCGAAACTCTTGGGTGCTCTGAAGGTTTTGCAAACAAAAACGGCAAATCACGGAACTGGTAGATACTGAACTATACGTAGGGACCGTCGCTATGATATTATTTAACTCTACAGTTATTATTTCAGTTATTAAGTATTGTAATTTATTCCAATAGGAGTCATGGTGTCGGCGGTGGCGGCCTACGCGCCGCTCGTTCTACACAAGTGTATGCGCACATGGATCCAAGTCTTCAGCCTCCAAAGTCGACCACGAAAAATCTGACGGTAAGCTTGAGAGTCCAGGGAAAAGAAAACCACGTCATAACTGTAATATTGGATATTTAATACAAAGAATAAAAGACCATCACCAAGACTACAGTAATTTTCGATTCGGAATGTTTACAATTTTCTACGGTAAAAGTTATGCACCTAAACTATACTAGATACATGATAAAGCTAAATATTTATAAAAGAAGTTTATTACTATACCTACTAGCAATAATTTAATAGCGTTATTTTATCATTTGAATACAGATCACAATTTACGTATGTAAGCGAAGCTTAAATTACATTCTAATTACTTCAAGGACTTATTACTATTTAAACTATCGAAACACGACTCAAGAACTTCAAACTCTTCGAATACCATCTCACCAAACTTGCCGGTCGTGGTTTTGGTCTGATCCACGTTGTCGTTCACATAATAAAACTTCTTTTCAAAACTGTGCGCCTCAAGAGCTTGTTTTTCTTTTTCTGCTTGCGTTAAGTTCTTCCGGCCCTCTGCAGTCTCTGAATTTTCCTTACTATCATCTTCCTTAATCGTTGGAACCGCGATATTTGTTTGCGAGGTTGACTCGCTTCTTCTTAGTTCGGATTCGATTCTTTTAATATTATGTTTTGATTTTTGGTTTTCTTTTTTATCATCACTCTTGTTGTTATCAAACGGAGTTTTAACTATACCTTTGTTGTAGCTCTCCAATCGGCAAATTTTATTTTTCACAGAATTTTCATCGTCGTAAACTAACGGCGGGTCATCGGTTTGGAATTTCCTGTACTTGACCCTGGGATTTTTGCTATCATCAGTACCTGTTAATTCTAGGCGACTGCTACAACTGTTGGATTTCACAAGTTTAAATTTAAATCCAGGGAATCCTTCAGCTCGGGTGAATTTATTTTGTGCTTGATTTATCGGTTCAGTTGTGCTACTTACTTTTTGCTTTTCAGAAACCATTTGTTTATGTTTGTCGGCCACAAGACATGAACACCTGTTGCCTCTACACTTCGTTTGACAAGAGTAGCAATCTCTACTGCAGTTTTTTTGTAAACTTTTGATTTCTTCCATAATTGCTTTAGTCATAGGGCTGACAGTAGATCCAGTTTTAGAATTTAAAACTTTTCCGCCGTAGTATGTTACGGATGTGCCACATTCCCTGATTTTCTTAAGTATGTCAGGACTAACATATTGGCTCTCACAGCAAAAATCTTGACTCATAGAGTCACAAAGATATTCGTCACTGGAACTGTATGAATTATCTTTTAAATTCTTGTGTGAGTAGGGGCTTAAGGCTTCATTTTCGAATTCGTTGTTAGAACTGAGATCTCCACTAGACACCCCACTAGAAAGACTAGCATTGTCCCACTTTTTGTTTCCGAAATTTGTATCAATAGTAAGTTGACGGATAACTTTTTTCCTTCCGCCCATTCTGCTGCCTTTTGTTTCTTCACTTAAGTTTCTGTATGACGTCGCACGTCTTGTCAAGCCCATATTCTCATCGATTAGAGGAGGATCTTGAGTCATTGGACTCTTCATTTTTAATGTATCTTCAAACAAGTTTCTCACTTTCTTTACTGTATCTGGGTTTGGTAATTCTTCTTCTATAATTTCCTTATTCACCCGAATAGGATGATAGAAAAAGTGTCTACGAATAGCATTTTTAGATTTGTCTACTTGACTGCAGGGATTCTCATTCTTTTTCAATAAGGTAGGTGGAATTTTACAAGTATCGGTATTTTTTCTTGGAACTGGTTCGACTTTGGTTCTGACGGGTTCAATAATAACAATATTGTTGTTAACTAACAATTCTTGAAAACTATAATCTTGCAGATATTGTAACAAGCCATCGAATTGAGCTTCTTTTCTGTAGTTAGCAATCATACTGTTTTTGAACAACTCTGACTTCATTACTTTGTAGCGCACGTGGTCAAACTCATCGCATCCTTTTTCAAAACCTTTAGCTTTTATAAGAGTTGCTTGAGTTTTCATGTTTTGATTGTCTTCACTTGTTAATTCTACAATTTCTATTTCTGGCGTGTCTCTGCTAAATTCCGTTTCTGGTTTCTTTAATTTTGGTTTTTCGTATACCTGTGTCTCAGTGTCTTTTACGATTTTCTCTAACGGCGTCTCTTCAATCTCGGAATCACTTTTTACCTTTTCTGTTTCATCCTTCCATAAATGTAGCTTAGTTTGACTTATTTTACGTATGCTATCTACAATTTTTACACTTTCGAGTGATTTTATAATATTACCGACCGATATTTCTGGAGAAGACTTCTCTTCTTCATTATCATTAACATTTTGTTCTTTTAGCTCATCAGCCATATCATTGATCTGTTGTTGATTATTGTTGTTAAATAATTCTTCATGTTTATAGACGTTTTCTGACTTCTGTTCTTTTACATCAGGCCCTTTATCTATTAACCGAGACCAGTAATTTTTCACAGAGTTAAGTTTTTCTTGATATTCTATGTCGGTTTTTATTGCGTTGTGTAGTTTCTCTTTGACGCTACTTTCAGTTTTTAATTCTTCTTTTACTTCTGGAGCACTATCGACTTTAACGTTTATCTTCTCTTCTGTTTTAGTTACTACTGGTGTATTTGTTGGAGTGTTAACTGTATTCTTCTCCATTTTATTTGCTGTGTTTTGTTTACTTCTTGAATCAATAACTTGTAAAACTTGGGGCCTGGTCATTGTAGTATTTACTTTTTTGAAAGAATATACTTGCGTATCGTTACAGTTCTTATCTTTGATGATCAATTTAGGAGGCGGTTTCTCAAATCTATGTTGAACGTAAGAAATCTTTTCACTGGTTTCTTTTTTGAGCTTAGGTATAGTGGTTTTAACTACTTTATTAAGCTTAATAGTTATAAAAGGATCTTTTGGTGTATGGAAACTAGAAGTATCGATAGAACTGTTTTCAGTTGTAGGTGTCTTGATTTCTTTATTCTTTTCAGATTGTGTCTCTTGTTCTTTTTTTATTGGCTTTATCGGCTCAACTTTGACTTCTGTGTCTTTATTATCTTTGTTTGATATAACTTCCTTTTGTTGTGGCACAGTAGGTAGATTAATGTCACTTGGTTTCTGATTGAGTGGTGGATCAATAACAATAGTTTGGTGACCACTCAATGGTACTATAGCAATATTGGATTCCGCTGATGTTTTGAATGATTGTACTCTAGATAGGAGTGATTGAGCTTTTATTTCTTCGATTTGAGAGGATTTGACCAAAGGAGAATCAGTTGATTTATAAAGAGACCTTTCTACAGTATTTGGGCTAGGTATGCGATTTATGTCTTCGTCGACGGGATCTCGCTGTCTCAAAGAGTAGTGTTTCTTTATTCCGACCCGAGATTTCTTCTCTTGTACAGTTTTGCAGATATTGTCGTTTGACAAAGACTTAATAATGTTGATCTCAGGTCTATATACAGAATTAATCTTAAGACTTTCAGATTTAGTTATAACTTTGTTGTTCCTTATAGTTCCTTCTATTTCATTTATTTCTCTTTCGTTCTGGTGTGTATCAGAACTGTAGAAAATTTCTTTATCGTCTGCGTTCGAACTTTCTATAGTTATAATGGATTTCAAGTCGTCTTCAAGTTTAGTGAAATTTTGTATTAAATGTGGTTCTGAATATTCTGGTAAGTAGATTGGGTTATTTGTTTTGAGTGTGTTATTGTTATGGTTAATATTCGATTTATTGAGCTGACCGTAATTGCCGTTTCCTTTTGAAGATAAAATTTCTCTGAAGTGTGTTTGTGCAATTTCGTACGTATTTTCACAAGGAATATCTTCAGGGTCTTCCTCGCGTAATTGTGCGTCTATTCGTTCTGATTTTCTTAAGCATTTACTTATATTTATATCTGGTAAAGAGTAATACTGATTTTCAATTAATGTGGTCACAAATGGCTCAGTTGTGATATTTTTAGTAGACGTGCAGTTGCTTTTTGTGGAAAATGTATCACTTTCAATGTAAGTGTTGCTTATATAGACTTCGTTGTTTTGATTTTTGTGAATTTCGTTAAACAAATTCACACTTTTACTCGAAAAGGAATCCCGTTTGATATCGGCGAAGGTTTTCTTTTTATTGACTTTTGTATAGATGGGATCAGATTCTGGATTATTTTCCGAATTAATAGTCCTCGATGTCACGGAAATATTTTCTTTGAATTGCGAGTCACAATACTCATCAATTTTTTCAGCTAAGGAATTAGCCAAATATTCCAATTTGTGTGACTTGTCTGACGAAGCAATTGAAATTGAAATATAAGACGTTATACTGTCGTGAGGACTTGAAATAGTACCGTCACTTTCTGAAACTATAGACTGTGCATCTTCATCTGGTTTTGGTTCGCTCTTCTTACTTATTGTATCTGGATCTTTATTATGTTGTGTTTCTTCCTGATTATTGGTTATAGGAATTTCTTCACAAGAATGTGTTTCATTAATATTTACCGGCGGTATTAGCTCTCCCTTATCTTTATCACTGTGAGTGATTGACAAACTATCGTTGGTAAACGATTTTGGTGTATTATTTTTGGATCTGCCCCTATCTTCGTTATCAGTGTCGTGGTCGTCAGTTGTTACGTAGAGTTCTTTACTATGATTTGGAGACACTGCTGATCGTTCAGTTTCGGGAGAACTGTCCTTGTAATTCTTTCGATGTGCTTCAAAGTTATAGTGTTTTCTTACGTAATTAGAATCTAAACTATCTATTTCGCTGGGGTTACGCGAGTGTCCGATGCTGTCTTCGGAAAGGTTCGTCTGCTTAGATTCTTCGTTTAAATTTGGCCAACTGCCACTTACAGATCTAGAATGATGACTCTCGTTTCGAGATAATGCGTCTTCCTTTTCAGACTTATTGTCTGGTGTAGCGATTTGAATATCGCTTTCTCTTTGAGCGTTTATATCACCGAAACAAGAGGCAGTGCTATCAATATAAATACTCTCTAATACTTCTTCCTTTGTTTGATATTTTGCTCGTCCAGGAAACCTGAAATTGAGAAAACATGATTTGAATTTTGTGAACAAATGATCAATTTTAGGAAACTAAGGGTGTGTAAATCTGAGTATGCAATTTCTTGACAATTTACTAATAGGCGAACACAATAATTAAATGGTTAATAAAAAGTAAGAATAATAAAAAGGTTTTATTTATTACCTGTCTTTGAAGCAAGGTTTGTCGAATAAGCGGGCACGGGGTATAAGCTGTGATCTTTTGCTTTTAGCGTGGTTTTGTATTTGTAGATCGGTGAAGGTCTCTTCTCTTATAACTGCTAAACTTCGACTGCGCCTTAGGTTTGATGGTTCTGGTTCTTTATGTTTACATAATCTACCGTAACTACCACTGAATTCGGTGTCAGAATTCGAGAATCGTTTTTGTAACAATTCTTCTGCTGCTTTGGATCGCGTTAGGTGTTGATAGAATTCGTCTTGAGGTAACTGTACAGGGAGCTTATAATACTCTGCGAGTTTACTTTGATATTTTTCGTGCTTCTTATTTTTGTTCTCGCAGATATCTTTGTCCTTCTCCTTTACTTTTGAATGTTTCCTCTTTTTGGGACGCTCCTCTTGACTTTTCTTGGATTCAAGCGAATTGCGCGGTTTGTCGAACTCTAGCGTTTCTGTGGGATTCTCAAAGTACTGTATGTCACCGACGGTGTTTGCCGCGGACTTGTGCTCGTCCTGACTCGATTTCCTTTCGACTAGTTCTCGAAGGCGGCTTCTTGTGGAGCTGGCATTAGACGTCACGCTTTCCGGCCGCTTGTGTGGATACTCCAAATTGGATGAAGACCGTCTGAAGAGGCTTGTCTTGATCGACCCGAAGTCGCCTTCGTCTTGACAAGAAGCCGCTGAGAAATTCTGTGTTCTTATACGGTCAACGTGATTCTGGCTAGAATACGACGCGACCGAGTCCACCGAGTGTCTGAAACGCAAAACATTCTAGATTAGATTAAGATGTATCATGGTGCGGAAAGATAATTTTGTTTGCATATGATATAGTTCAGCTTTTGGTGTGGTTAGTCTTGAGTCATAGTTTATTATTGAATGCGGCATTGTTCAAATATTAAGATAGGACATCGTAAATGATAGGGTATCCTTCGTCAAACACTTAGGGATCCTCAGAATCATTAAGGGTTTGGCCAAAGGCAACAGAGATTTCTGTGTTGTCAGTTGACGTGTTTTATGCCTAAACAATATTGGCACGTCGCCAGCGTCGTTCTAAATCGATGTTGACAGCAAAACATTCAAATCCTAGTTATTTGATGTTGTTTTTTTTTGTGTCTAAGGGGACTGATCACGATTGATGTAATGATAATTTTGACCTAACCTCTAACGCCATGTTCTAAATATACCATGATACCAAAATATATTTATACTTTAATAGCCATGTTAGTAATGTAGCATGTACCTGGTGATTTATAAGTTTCAATAAAACTTCGCTTACAAAATCGGCTCTGAGAATATGAAAGATAAGAGTTGAAGTTTTCCATAATTGATTAATAAAAAATTTAAAGCACGACGAAAACCAACAGGGGAGTACCGCAGCGTAAACTTGATCACTCAAATTGAGGGCCTAATAATAAGGAAGGTTGGTTATAAAATTATTCATCTACTTTCTACCCTCCTGCTTGACCCATCTTCGGTGTAATAACCTTGGCTCGTCGAGAATTTCTCAGAAAATCTATGTCTAATCGACTTGATTGTTTTTCATTGAATAAATGTTTATTGTGATAAAGATTTGTTTTCGTATGTCCTAATCTAACCAGTTTTTTTCAATAAACCATATTGTTATATTGATTTTCAATGGTAACGTTTACAATGGCTAAAAATAAATCAACTGTTGATCGAAACCTCGGCCCGAAGTGGCCAGTTGCGAACGAAATGAACCATAAAATGTTGGTCGCTTAGATTTTTACCAAATGTTCTTGGGATTGTCTGCAGAGATCATTTGAACGCTGGCCAAAACGCCCCGTCTTAGTAATAAACACGGCGCCCACTGTCAGCCGGAACGCAATGACACTTATGTACTACGAGTGAGTTTAAAAATTCCAATTTCTATTGGGAAATGTATATGTATCGACTGCAGATACAATTTTCTGGAGTTATTTCCAAGCAGCTTCATAGAAATTGCTACATTCCATAAGGATTAACAGTTGTTGCTTTAGTTAGTTTCAATAACATACTACTTTTAGGTACATCAACGTAAAAATACTTTGTCAAAACTAAAATATAAATAAGTCTACGTTAGTTAAGTGTTTTTACCTCAGTTTCATCTTCACGACTAGAGATGTGCCGCTGAGAAAGTTCTCGTTCCCGGCAATATTCCCAGTGAGAATATTCTCGAGAACCGAGAACGCTCCCGGGAATATTCTCAGTGTTCTCGACAGAACACATTTAGTTTTATTTTTAATTTTGTTGTTTATATGTGATATTATTTGTAATGTTTCGATGTTTTATTAACTGGGCGTTAAGACTAGTCGTTATAAACAAGGCATGAAACGAGTGAGTGAGATATTGCTGTCTTGCTTACTCTTTTCGTGGCAAACGCGTACCGCGGCTTTAGGACTCTGCTACGGTATTTGAACATCAGTGTGCCTCTGAGTTTTAAGGCCCTTGCCACCCTGGCGGATTGCAAGCGGATTCAAAACGGATTCAAAGTGGATTTAAAGCGGAGTGGCGACGCGACGGAGAAACCGCGTGAAAATATCGTAAAGCTCTCCAAAGGCTGCCCAGCCGAGCTGGATTCGATGATTGACCTTTTTTTCGAAGTTGGACCTACCTAACTGGACTGTTTGTCCCAGGTATACATTATTGTCAACAACCTCGAGTGTAGAGTCTCTAACATTTAGAGGAGTGGGTGCAACACGGTCTTTAGACATGATTTTTAAATCTTGTCCATGTTCATTTTGAGACCCACTTGTTGAGAGACTATTGAGGCCATCGAGCATTGTGCCTAGATCTTCCACGATCTCAGCCATGACTACGATATCGTCTGCTGTCTGGGTTATGTACTCGCCGTTGATATTTATGCTGAATCTGCTCCAGCCCAGAAGCTTGAAAACATCTTCCAGGGCGGTGGTGATGACGTCTCCCTGTCTCACCCCTCGCTGCAACTGGATAGGTTTCGGGTCCTGATCTTAAAACGGACTGTCACTGTGGCGTGTTTGTACAAGCCTTTCAACACTTTAATGTATCAATAGTCAATTTGGCACAGTTGAAGAGACTGAAGCACTGCCCATGTTTCAAACTAATTGAAGGATTTCTCATAGTTCACAAACGCAAAGTGGCTGATTATACTCCTTGATCTTCCGTATAATCTGCCGTTGCGTATATTATTATGGTATATGGTACTAAAGCCTTTTCGGAAACCGGCTTGTTCGGGGGGCTGAAAGTCGTCGAGCCTGCTAGCGTGACGTGAATCGAAAACAGCTTGTAGACATGGCTCAGAAGCGAAATGGGTCTATAATTCTTCAACAAGGTTTTGTCACCTTTTTTGAAGAGGAGTATTACCATTCTTCTAAGAGCAGAAACTGCGTTAAGCGGGCCCCGGCGCGGTTTCATACAAAGTGCTCCGTCGCGGGCACCCACGCGGGGGACTTTCGTATGAAACCGCGCCGGGCCCGCTTAACGCAGTTTTGGGCTTAAGTGTCGGATCAATCTAGCTAGCACGTATTTTCTATAAAAATGTGTCAAATGATCTGTCAGACAGGCTATCCACAACTTATCCAGAAGTGGCGAAACAGGCCCTTACTAAGCGATTGTGAAATATGCCCTTAATGTCAAATAAGAATAGTTTAGAAAACTAAAAACACGCTTTTAATTACTAACAGCACTAAAAAGCTAAAAATCATCAGGACCCTGGACATCATCTAGCATTAAAGTGCTCGAAAAGACAAATCCAACGAACCCAAACTCGATGAGTTTCCGCCGTTTCGTTTAGGAGTTCTTTTGGCCACCTTCCAGTCCCATCATCAGACCAGCTGGTACCACAATATTGTATTGTCATTTCTAATCTACATATAATTGCCAAGTTTCATGATGATACAAGACTTAGAAGTGCGTGTAATTCAGATTCTAAGATTCCATTACATAGTTAGTTACGTACACGACGACCTAATAAGAGCGTGTTAAAAACGAAAAATGGACAGTTACATTATTTAATTACGTGTAAAAAGAAATTTCTGCCATCTTACATATCATTAAAACGACATTTCACGACGAAAAAAATAAAATATAATAAAGGTGCAGTTGCCAAGAATATTGCCGAGAAAGTTCCCGAGAATATTCTCGGGAACACTGAGAATATAGCCTTTCACTGCAAATAGAGTGTATTGTTTAATATACACTTATCTGTTGACTTCATTTAATACTATTTTACTTAAGACAGTTTGTTTATTTCCATTTGATAAACATGATTCTCAACCTTTCTCACTTAGGAGAACGCTCCCGGGAACGCTCCCGAGAATATTCTCAGTTGAAAGAGCGTTCTCGGGAACGGCACATCAATATTCACGACATAGGCAATTATTCTAATAGATTGCGGAGTTCTTATCTATTTCAACTCGTGTAGAGAGTAAACAACACCAGGTAGGCACCATAACAAAAATAGCTGTTTCCTAACTAACTAAAATTCTACGCAAGGGCATTGAATGTACCAGCCCCAAAGTTCGAGAGTAACGGGGTGTACCAAAGTTATTCTGCGGTATATTTTCCCGCGACCCGCTGTAAGAATGTCAGCTATAAATATTCATGGTACCGCCAACCGGCCGACGACTCCCGCTTTTTCAGAACGCACACTCCCGCAATTGTTCTAGGAATTTAACGAGTTATTGAGATACCTCCGCCATGTAGAGCATGATAAGACTTTCAGCTACTGTGGAAATTACACGTAATAAATGACTGTTACTCATTCAATAAATACGCAGTGATGCGATTTATTGACCGAGCAGAGATTTTCTGAAGAGTGAGTAGATACTTAGTACTTACTATACAATAGCTGAAAAATGCGACCACTTTTGGGAGTGTTGGGACACGCCCTAAGGTTCGAATTGCATCCAAAATATACTGATAAGTAACCTATTTGTATTGAATCCATAAAATGATTAGATACTTATCTCTGAATAGTAATATTTAGTATGTATAATATTAATCTACAATACAAAGCCAATGACTGGTGTAATGGTGTGATTCATTGGCCGCAACAAATATGATGTGAGCTGTTGGAATTTATTACTTTTATTTTGACTGACATCTTAGCGATAATTGTAGTAATGGATGGGCGTTATGAATAAAATGATCATCGTACTATAATATTTATTTATGCACGTTCACTCTTTCTATCCAAAGATCTATTAAGCCAAATAAATGAGTCTATTTTTATCTCGTCTTAAATGTGCGAGACATCTTGAGTGATATCTAAGCACCTTTGAGATGACTGTTTTATAGAATAAGTAGATTAGTCAAATGAAATGCAAGGTAACTTATTCGCGTAGGTAATGTATGATAATGGTCTCGCAAATAACAACATGGTTCTTATTTTTCTTCTTAAGTTGCCCGAGTTGAAGTTACTTTTTAGGGGTCGTACTGACAAATAGGTATACCTACTGTTAACTGATTTTATACTACGTGTGATAATATTATAATCGAACCGACCCGAATCTGAGACGACTATAAAGTCGAACTAACTAAAGCGTGGAAAAACCTTGAAACAACATCATCTAAGACTGAAACGGTCTGTTGAAACGAAATAATCAGCAACGACGACCGCTGTCATAGTCAATTGATTTTCTTATATTGCGTACGCGCTGCGTTAATCTTATAATAATTAAGCAATGAGGATCATTTCGATTTTTAGCTGTGAATGCAGATTTATAGGGCTAAGAAATCCTTAATACACAGTCCAAAAATTTTTGTTCTACGACAAAAATTGACGAAGTTATGGCCAAATTACTAAAAAAAGTTCACTGACCGCCCGGCGGGGGACGATGACGTCATTATATCCGATCCGAACGCTGCCGGCGTACTGCGTGGATAGAAAATATTTTTTTCTAGCCAAACTATCAGTTTTAGAGAAAAACTTGTAATGACATTTATTCATCAGAATAAAGTAAGCTATCGATACGTAATTTTTAAAAATAGAAATTGTAAAAAATAACGCAAAAACTCCATACGCTCATACGATTCAATGGAACGCAGAGACGCGATTGGGGTCTCCGCGGTGGTATATTTGGCGATTTATTCAAATAAAGTGTTCATAAGTGTTGTTAGAGTCATATCTTCTTCCAAGTAAAATATAAAAATGTATAAGTATTAATTTGTTTACTTCTAACAATAAGGTATAGCTGAGGCAGATACACTCTGCCTAGGCTACAAGACATTGCTATGAAGATCATTTCGATGTACACGCAATACCTACCTGTTATTTAGTTTTTCTGAGTTAAACCTACGTACCTACCTATCTATTCGCCGTTCCCATGGGCGGGCCAGCTGCTGCAGGAAAGGACAGCTGCTCCCTCCTGGAAATCTATTTAATCTTAGCCTAGAAGCTGGGTATGACTCCCCCGCCCCCCTCCTCTCCTCAGATGACTTCCCCCTCGGCCAGAAGTTGGGTATGATTTACCCCCCCCCCCCCCCCCCCCCAGGCCAGAAACTGGGTATGACTTGACCCCCCCCCTCCCCCCAGGCCAGAAGCTGGGTAAGGCTAGCCCCTCCCCCCAGCCCATAGAAACTGGTTATGACTTGACCCCCCCCTCCCCCAGGCCAGAAGCTGGGTAAGGCTAGCCCCTTCCCCCGGTCCATAAGCATAAGCTAGGTATGACTCCCCCTCGGCCAGAAGTTGTGTATGATTCCCCCCCCCCCCCCCCAAAGGCCCGAAACTGGGTATGACTTGACCCCTCCCCCTCCCCCCAGGTCAGAAGCTGGGTAAGGCCATAAGCATAACCTGGATATGACTCCCCTTCGGCCAGAAGCTGCGTATGACACCCCCCCCCCATGCCAGAAGCTTTTTTTTTTTTTTTTTTTTTTATGTGATAGGAGGCAAACGAGCAGACGGATCACCTGATGGTAAGTGATTACCGTCGCCCATAGACACCCGCAGACCCAGGGGCGTTACAGGTGCGTTGCCGGCCTTTAAGGTAAAGATACGCTCTCCTCTTGAAAGCTGGGTAAGGCTAGACCCTCCCTCCAGCCCATAAGCATAAGCTTGGTATGACTCCCCCTTGGCCAGAAGTTGTGTATGATTTCCCCCCCCCCCCAGGCCCGAAACTGGGTAAGGTTTGCCCCTCCCCCAAGGCCATAAGCATAAGCTGGCTATGACTCCCCTTCGGCCAGAAGCTGGGTATGACACCCCCCCCCAGCCAGAAACTGGGTATTAGTATCATATTATGTATTATTATGTTCAATACAAACAATCATTAAGTTACACTCAAAATCCTATGAAAATGTGGTTTTTGGACATAGCGATACTTATTTTTCACAATTTTTATTTTTAAAAATTACTGGTCGATAGGTTACTTTACTTTGATGAATAAATGTTATTAAAAGTTTTTTTCTAAAACTGATAGTTTAGCTGGAAAAAAATATTTTCCATCCCAATAGTACGCCGGCTGCGCTCAATTCGGATATAGTGACGTCACGAGCCCTGCGTACGTTGACTTTTAGCGGCAAAAACGGCCTATGTTTATAACTTAATATCTTCGTAAGTAATGGTCCGATTTGGATAATTCAAAAAGATATATCTTTCTTATGTCTTAAAGATTAACGTAGATACCAGTTTTATTGAATTTTTTACAACAGTACTGATCCTCATTACTGAATACAATAAAGCTATTTAGTTAATGAGCCTTCAAAGCGGGCTTTTATTGATTGCACCTGCGTTGGCTACCGTTCAGTAGTCATGCTAATCTAATACATTTTACTGCTCTGCAATAAAAGTGAATTATTTTACTTCGTGGATTGCTCTTGGCTCGAATGCAGTGATCGTAATAATAAACAGAGGAAGTTCATAAACTGGCAGCGCCCTTTATTGAAACAAATGTTGTCAAAACATCGCCTTCTACATACTTTGAGGACCTAAATTGCTTCTTTAATGCCTGTGTGGAAACCATTGACGTGTGCTAAGTCAGTCAAAACACTGGTCAACTTTGTCCCAGGGGAAAGTCATTGGACCCGCAACGAAATGAATCAAAAGAACATAGAAGCTAAAATCATCTACGAATGGGCCTCGAACAGGCAAAGTCATATAATACGGGAAGTTTGTGTAGTATATCAATTTTGTTCCGGTAATTAGTCCGTAATGTGCAAACGGACTTCCACCTTAAAAACTTTCGAGTCAGTTTTTACCGACGAAAGTAAGAGGTCAATATAATCGTATTGTAACATTAGTTACAAATAATTATCTTTCAGGTTTAGTATTGCAGCACGATAAAAATGTATGAATTGTATCTTTAAAACATGAAAAATATTTATTAACATATACCTAATAAGGAAGGAAACCCTATAAAATACTATGTTACCTGTGGCGGAGGCGCAGCCGGTGTCAAGTCATTCAATTAAATATTTCTAGATTAGCGACTTTTCAATTTTCATCATGTACTGATAGTTTTAAATGTTTTTTTTAACGAACATTGCCATACAATCTGAATCTGATTAAGATCCTCATAACGACAATGTTCTAAGTAAGTATCTACTAGAAATTCTGTGCTATAGCTTACTTACTTAAGTTTTCATACGCTTCGCTAAGTTTAATAAAGAACACTGCAGGTCAGTCGACTGTGATAGAATTTAATATGCTGGAGCGAGGGAGTTTCCAAGACCTATTTTTGGTTTGCATAAAAAATACGATGTTTCAACTCAATTATGTGAGTAGTTGGTTGAGTTAAACCAGCTGGATAGTTAATGTTAATCTCTTTTTTACTACATGCGGTGTTTATATCATTTATAAACAGCTTAAAGTTTAAAGCATTTTAAATGTACGTAGTAAACTGCTCTTCCGTCAATCAGTTACAGGAATTATCATGTTAACATTATAATAAAGCGCATCCCAAACAAGACCCGGAAAAAGCAAGGTTGAAGAGAACACTTGAGTGTCATTGCAAGTGTTTGTATCGGACCCTCCACCACGACACACATTCAGTAATTGCGATATACAGGACGATCCTAATTTACGACTGCGCGCATGTGAGAACAATGGCCTATTAAAAAAGGGATGTGCAGTTTTTCCACGCTGCGTGCCTGCATCCGGCCGTTTTCCCAATTCCGCTGTGACGGATTAAGTTAGATGTGACCCGAAGATTTTAACCTAATCATAAAGTATGACATTAATTTGTGATCTTAGTACCTAGTAAGTGTCAAATTGGTTTCAAATCAATAATTGGCTTAAAATTACTATTGTAGTAAAAATACACTGATGTTTTTGCGCAGTATCAAATACCTACATTAATGAAAGTATAGAATGTTTTTGTAAACTAATTGTAGAGTTGTAAAAACGTACATCCTTGCCCACTACATGCTTACGACCGCATCGCCGCCCTTCGTATTAAATGTTTATTATTCACACCACGTCTCCGGTACCCGGAAGTCCCGGAACCTATCTAATGCACTCAGTCGTAAATTCGTGGCAGGCCTTCAAATTGCTTCCCCGGGCGCAGAAATGCACTAAATGAAGTTGCAATCCCTGCTTAGATAACGCAGAACGTGACATTTGATTTACAGTGTCGTTATCATGAGATAACAAAGCGAGATACATACATTTAAACATAGTGACGTGTGTGGCGCTCATATAGCATTTATAAGGTAGCGTGACGTGAATTCGTGATCATCCTATTTGAGTTGGAAGCTATCTTATTTGCCTATACTGTAATGGATCGAGTAATTTGTTTGCGAAATCATCTCCATTTCGATCGAATATCAGCGTTACATTTTCAGCAATAGAGATAAATATCACAAAGAATCTCGTTTTCGGTTAGCTCTCAGACAGTGGGATGGGAATCTTTAAAATTGCCACTAAGGCGAGAACGCCCAATAAAAGCCACAATTTCCAATAGTTCTAAAATCTAGTTGTTATTATCTAGCCACCAGAGTCTAGGGTGAACATCCTCTTTGGATGGATTACGTGAGACCTAACATCCTTACAACTTTTTACGACTTTATTCCGTAGTATCTGATTGCCGAGCAAAATAACTTAGACCATAAATAACCGATGTTCTACCTCGTTCGTACGCCTAAATTTATCTAGGTAATGGTAATAAAATATTATTCAGTTTATTCAATAGAGAGAAATATGACTGTGTTCTCACTGTTTTGTCAAAACTTAATTTAGCGTCGATACCAATTATAAAGTTGTAAATAATATTAGTAATCAAAGTGCATTTGAAATCAATAATTTTGTGATGAATTTTAACTGAATAAATGAAATGTTTCAAAACAAAATATATATAGTTTAATTAGTGGATTTATAATAAATTATGTGTGCTATTTATTAATTTATGTATTTTTAGCGTGCGCGGGTTTCTTTTACTTTATCAGGTTTTATACATACACACATCACATTGTACCTTTGTTCCCTTTTCACTGCAGTGTTCGTGACTTATTAGAATTCGTGATATCCGGAATATCAAATAACAGTTCTATATTTTCTGTGATAAATAAAGCTTGCGTTACGAAAATTAAGTTATTAAAAGCCAATTTGGTCTTTTGCTAGTTGCTACCTTTTATTTTGCTATATTTTATTTTCATGTGTGTGCAATACAAACACCAATCACTCTTCACAAAGGTGTTCATAATATTACGAAATGAAATTAAAGTGTTGTAAGATTTTTTTAATTACTTGTTTTGCTTATTTTAGAATTGCACCTTAACATAAAAATTTTGTAACACGACTAATTAGAAGCGTTCCTAGCTGAGTCGTCGTGCCGACATTTTATAAAATTAGACTTCGCAAAGATAGAACTTTCGTAATCCAATGTCAAGCTTTATTTTGGGACAAGAAACAGATAAAAAGTCGCGACGAGGAATTGTAAACAGATCAGACGAATGTAAACTTTACACCAATAAACTAGACTTTTTTATGCCAGACTAAAACTTTAGAACTAGGTTTTTTACTAATTTCTACGTGATTTGGAATATATGTTCTTTTTAACACGATGTTAAGGAAATTCTAGAAAAGATAAGTTTAAATCGAGAAACTAGGTCTGATTTGGGTTAAGATTACCTATGTACCTATAATCAGGCGACTACTAGATACTAACACCACTAATAGACATAGATTTGTGTTTAGATGTTTAAAATCCCAACTAATATTATAAATGCGAAAGTAACTCTGTCTGTCTGTCTGTCTGTTACGCTTTCCCGCTTAAACCTCGCAACCGATTTTGATGAAATTTGGCATAGAGATAGTTTGAGTCCCGGGAAAGAACATAGGATAGTTTTTATCCCGGTTTTTGAAACAGGGACGCGCGCGATAAAGTTTTTCTGTGACAGATAAAATTCCACGCGGGCGAAGCCGCGGGCGGAAAGCTAGTAACACATAAATACTTGTAACAAAAATCAAAATAGAGTAGATAACATTCAAACACTAAAACAAAAAGCCCAGTTAAAAAAACAAGCTTGCAAATCCGCGTTCTAACTGGACATAACAACCACTAAAAATCGGTAATTGACGAGCGATACAATCGCTTGGGAGGCTAAGATGAGATCATTTGAACTTGACCTATGTAACCTCAATGATGTATTGTTCTAACCTCATGAAGATGTTTCTGGAGTTATCAATCATGATCATCAGACATGAATGCATAACTCTCACCCAGTATCCGCTTTCTTCAGCCCGTGACACCCCAGTTGCGATGTGTAATGGCATGAACATTCCATTATTATTCACTTAACACCGTCTACATGCAGTCAATTGCAGTGTTAGTTGCTATCAGTTTATTAGAAACGCCTTCTAATAGTGCTTATTAGCGGAGCTTAACAAAGAGGTGTGTTAATAATGCTGTTATTGTTGAGAAATTCACTGTGATTCTTATTTTGGAATTTAGAATTTAGTGTACTCATCTAACAGAAGTAACTAACTATGCTCCATTTGGTCAATCTTCAAACGTGTCCATTGGTAACTCACCGACTTATGAATTGTGTATTGTATTTCAAAACAAAGATATTACAAACAAGAAACCAATATTATTGGCAAGGTTATTGGAAAGCTTTTCGCTAACAAGTTATTTTGCAGAAGTAGGAGTCTTCATTTCAGCCCGGCCTGCTTCCCCAGAGACATAAACTAAGTTGGGATAATAACTTCGACTTAACACTTCAGCACTCGTTATCCGATACTCTTTAGTTATAACTGCTTAGAAAGTTTATGACGACGACTGTTAAATATTTTGGTATGCTGAAAGTATAGTTCTTTTTCACAAATTCTGTTTTCGGTTGATTTGCATTTTTGTTATCTTCAGAGGCGGATTCTGCCACTTGGCTTGTGTTATCAGACGGGAGATAACTATGACGTATAAAATGAATTATCTTTCATCATTTCTCCTCCAGCACGATTAGATAATAATAATCTTACGGTTTTGGAAAAAGGTGACTCATATTTTTGGGACGTGTACTTATTTAAGTGACAAATTCAGAGAAACTATCTATTTTGTATTAGCCTGAGGTAACTCTATGCAAAATTCACCATGTTTTTCAATATAATATTGGCCTGAACAATCTAGTTGCAATTTCAATCACAACACAAAGATACTGTCACCGAGTTCCAGTTAACATAACGATTGCAGCTCGACTTCAGACTACGGGTTGAATTTAAACACTTCGGCGCCTGTCGAAGTATCCGGAGGATTAGTTTGTTCGACTCGAACTTTCCGCCTCGACTGAAGCGGTCTATAATAATACAAACAGATCTAGACTAAAAGGAAAATGATATCCAAAGATATAAAAACCTTTTGTTATTTCAGAAAATGTATTTGATAAAAAAAAAGATCTTTTTATCTTAAGGCTTTAATCCTATTAGTGCGGACTGCGGACTGCCACAACTATTTCTTTATTTGTCTACTTATATCATGTAGATCAAACAGTATAATCATATGGCTGCAAATACCTACATCTGAACGTTGTCGTTTATAAATCAATCTGCTACACGTGTGGTAGCGTCAAATTGCTAATAAATTAAAATATCATCGGCTAAACGAAATGCGTAGCGACTACTTGGCTTGCAAGTAGATTATTACTCGTACAATGACAGAGAGCGAAAGACAATCCCGAAATAAACATGCCAGTGGATATTATTCACTCGTGAGTGTCGTACTATTTTTTGTATTGACTTCCCCCGAAATTCTATACGTTTGTATCGTTTAAATCTCTGCAATTTTATTTTACGAGTAAGTTAGTGTACGTCAGTCTTATGACATGGCGCTAAAGATCTACTCAACGTTTTTATGTGGGTAGAGACTTTAAATTCATTCAACTCCAGCTCTTTTCTTTTACTGTGACACTACGGCTGAATCAAGTCTATCATTAACAAAATGTAACGTTACTTACAGAACTTATAGATTGATATAATTGATATGTTACATATTTTTTGCCATTGACAAACAATTTACGAGCAATTAGTTAATATTAATTATTATAATAACTTATTCCTGGACGGTGTGAATTTAATGGACTGTAATGTAATAGATCTATCCTGACTTCTATTTTATACCCCGACTAAGACGGATCATCTGTTAATATCACTGGGTACATAAAACAAAGACACATCGGTAGATTGGTATGCACACAATGACAAAATTAACAATGTGAATAATATTGTCTGTCCGTGCGTAACAATTTCTCACGTCGCTCTATTCATTTGTAGAAACAATTAGGATTTTTAATTGAATGTAATAAGGCACATCTGTGAGAATCTGTGGTCTGTGTAGTTCTGTGAGGCTAACAACATTAGGATTTAACTTTTTTTTATCAAAATGCTCTTATACTGATTGTTTGATTCCAAATTTTCACCTCGAAGCGGTCTACGTTCGTGTTCGTTTGTAATCTATCTGTTGATTAGTAATCGCAGAACTTTTTCAACAATGTTGATTAGTTTTCATTAATAAAATTGTATGTATATCGTGCCGAATATATTAGTTTTTCATAAGTAAAATAGGTTGGTACACCTAGCTTCCAATCAATCTGTTAAAAATGAAATCTTCTATGTTTAATAATTTAATTTGTACATTCAACGATATACACAGCATAGGTACACAACACACCCTACCACCTCTATAATGAAACGCCATTTCATATAAATATTTTGCGCCTGCAAACTTGGTTACCGCAAGAATTGAATTATGCGTGCACTTATGAAGCCGGCATGACAGTCTCTACAAGCGTTATTTCCGTAACGTTACGGTTTAAAATCGTTTATTGCGTTAATATAATACACTGTCAAGCACCTAATGTTCTTAATAAGCTGCGGCACTAGTTTCGCTATATTAAAGTGTCTTACTGCAAAGTGGCTTTTAATTTTAAAGTGGGTGAATACGAAATAATTATAATATCTGTCATTTTCGTGTAATGTTGTCATAGTAAAGATGCAATTATTGCATCAGTGGCACTTTATTGGTATACCACTGCACTTAGTTATAATATGGTAATATTAGGTGCTCTTTGAATAGATAAACGTGAGTAATGGATGTTAGGTAGGTAGGTACCATGCACTTATAGCAACATACCAGTACCGCGCAAAGAAAGAGTATTGTCCATTTGTATTAGAATCCACTGTTCTGTGTCCATAATTGAAAATGTCACATGATTATTTAAATGCGATTTAGAAAATAATTTTGCTGCCTATTTATTGAATATTATCCGCCCTATACAATTTAGTATTCCCAACCGGCGTCTCTGGGGACCTTTTATCCTAACCAATATTCATATAACTCTAACACCTACATTTTGTTTTAGGCAAATAAAAATACTTGAATCAATAATATTACTGGCGTAAGTTTACGTAAAACAAATGACTACACATTCAGTAAAGTTTGAATATCATGAATCGTACTTAAGATCACTGAACTGAGAATATTAGTCGCCACAAAAACTGGAGCTGTTTTTTACTGCAATATCTTGAGAGCAAAAACCAATTACCGGCAATTACAGATCATTATTATAAAATACGTGAAAACGTATTGATTGAGTTACACTGAAGAGGCGTTTTTTTCGGCCAGATATTTCGTCACAGTCTGAGAATCTTGGATATTACGAGAAGTTCTTATTCGATAGATATTGCTCTCTTTGTGATGAAAGTTTACTTATGATATTACCAAATAATCCTAAGCACATACCATATGTTGTAAGATAAGTCATACCTACTTACTTACTTTACTTTGAAAGTTGTTATTTGGATTTAGCCTTGTGTTAAATGTGTTAAGTATCATAATATAAAAGTTACTTGATTTCATCGGTAAACAAGCAATAAAGTCCAAACTAAGCCGTAAAAAAGTACTTAAATGTCTTAAATTACCCAACAGCATCTTGTAATGAAATAAAATAACTAAATCTAGCTAAGGATCAAAACTAATTGAGTTGTGGTGGAACAGTGCAATAAAAGAACTTTTTAATGGAGTTAGTGCACCGCGCCGGACTAAACCATTTAACTAATTCGAAACAAGATCTTCGTATTAGAAAGATTACTGCTAGGTAGATAGGTCTTTCACTCTAGCTGCTGTAAAACTTTTTCTAATGAAAATGAAAGACACCGTGACGTTAGATATTACGAGTATTAAGCAGGTGTAGTTACACAATCGGAATCGCGGATTTGACAAAATTAAATGCTTCATGTACGGACTAAATAATTGGATTAAAAACATAACCCTCCTTCTGGCGCAGTCCGGTAAAAACCCAGTACTCTTTCGTTAGTTAAGTAGGCAAACAGTTAAAGATACACATGTCGCCATTTTAAAGCATAACCCTGAAGTTTTCAAGAGCGTTGGTTAAATAACTTGTTTTTAAGTTTTAAACCCGATCACCGCGACGGATTGATTAATTGCCCGCATGATCGGTTTATATCGGCCGCCATTGTCACTGCGCAACTGGGCTAAGGTCGTCAGGAAGGCTTGTCAAGAAGCGGGGGAAAAGATTCAATTTCAACAACATCTTTTTCGATTACTATTCGAGTATTATCATTAAACTCCATCGAGTAGGTAGGTACCAAGGTACCTAATTATTTTTTATACTAGATACCTAGTACCTATTCTTGCAGAGGCTTGTGTGATTTGAATCATAATATGAAATATTATTTGTTCAGTTTGTTTGCACGAAATGCATTGCAAAAGTAAGTTAGCAATACAGACGCGCTAATTTTCTATTTATTGATGTGACCTTGTCGTACGGATGTCCCGCGCGTATTTGCGAATACACCCAATCCTACTTACGATTTTTTTTAAATCTGCATGTCTTTCTTAACGCGTGATGACTGCAAGGCCTTAATCAACGATAGTCACGACATACTCGTAATATCTAAATAAATAAGCAGGTATTTAAAAAGATCCTAGACAAAGTTCCCATACTATAAAAGTCGGATCAAATGTAAAAATCGAGCACCCAAACACGGGGGTTTTCATTTAGGTGGCTGTTTAAATTTGCTTACAAATTGGTAAGTCCTTTTTACCAATAAATGTAGCATTGAGCGCCGAAGCTGACGCTAGTAGGTGTATCGGATGCGCTGTACCTAGCATTTTTGCCAAAAAAGATGATAAAAATTTCGGAAAATTATTGATGGTGTGCAATAATGTACCTACTAATTACTAAATTAAAAATTATAATTAACTGAAACTCAATCCAATATGTAATCATAAATGCTAAGGACGTTAAGGTCAATTTTACAAAGGTCAATCAACGGTCACGCCTCTACAACGGTTGAACGAGAAGTACCTAAGTACCGGAAGTAAACATCGTTCGGGAGAGTTGTAGTATGGATTACCAAGCTATTAATTATGGATTAACCACGGTTTCACGCGCGTACCTAATTTTAATTAATGTTTTGGGTTCTATTGATGAGTTTTCGTCAATCTTTGTTTTTCAGTAACGATAAATCTTTCCATAAAGGATAGGGTTTTACATGTTATTACTTAATCGAAGACTTCCATTAGATCAGCTGTTGAGAATATAAGTTGCGTGTGGACTGTGGACGTGCATGTGATACTTATTGGTAAATGGTAAGCAATATCAGTTCAATAGGTACAACAACGACTTTAGTAGTAGCTACATAGAAGTCTAGTCTTTTTCCTGTCGTTCCTCAGCCAGATCCTTGGATTTATACGTAACACACTGACCACTTCATCGTATAAAATGTACTAGTAAATCATGTAACCTACTTGAGAAGCCTGATATTACTTTAACAAATGTTGTAACTTTATACGACACAGTTAAGTTTAATCTTTATACATCACGTTATATGTATGCTACTATAATGTAGTAGGTAGCTACTGAGTATGTAACTCTCAACGGCCTCTATTAAATTTTAAACCCAGTTTTCAGCTTGTTCGGTTCGTTAAGACTTTCATGACCATAGTTTCGTATTGCGACAGTTGTTTTAAGTTAGTTTAAAAGTTTTAATGCGGGTAAAAATGGAAGCCTACAAAGTTTAGTGACAGAATAAAAACCTTTTTGAAGGTTATGTGGATAATTTTTTAGCGCTCTACTAGACCATTTTGCTAGATCGGTCAAGTGCGAGTTAAACCTATTTCTCACGTGGGTTCCATTCAGTGTTGTGAAACGCAATGTAGAGAGTAGGGGTAGGTAAAAGTAATAAAACGACAATTTATATTACCCTAAAAGTAGTAAAGTACACTTTTATTGTGTATCATTTTCAGACAAATTAAATCTATACTTATAATAAATCTGTAGAGAGGTCAATTCTGTACATGAAATATATTTTCAAAATAACTATCAGGGGGTGATTAGTGATATCGATCACGAATACTGATGCCAAAAATGCAATCAGTAAAATTTTTGTCTGTCTGTCTGTCTGTCTGTCTGTCTCTCTGTCTGTCTGTCCGTCTGTATGTTCCTTATAGAAACAAAAACTACTCGACGGATTTTAACGAAACTTGGTACAATTATTCTCCATACTCCTGGGCAGGTTATAGTCTACTTAGGAATTCCCACGGGAACAGGAATTAGCGGGAAAATCCTTTTGTATGAAAAATCTAAACCGCTTAAGTTAGACGCTTGAAATTTGGTATGTAGGTACCTTAGTAAACTTAGAGCTTAGTTACAACAAGGAATTCCCGAAATTCCCACGGGAACTGGAATACGCGGGAAAATCCTTTTGTATGACAAATCTAAACCGCTTAAGTTAGACGCTTGAAATTTGGCATGTAGGTACCTTAATAAACTTAAAGCTTAGTTACAACAAGGAATTCCCGAAATTCCCAAGGGAACGGGAATAAGTTGAAAAATCATTTTGTATGAAAAATCTAAACCGCTTAAGTTAGACGCTTGAAATTTGGCATGCAGGTACGTTAGTAAACTTAAAGCTTAGTTACAACAGGATATTGCAAAATTCCCAAGGGAACGGGAGTTAGCGGGAAAAAACATTTGTATGAAAAAATCTAAACCGCGTAAGATAGATGAAGGGGGTAAAACGGGATCCACGCGTACGAAGTCGCGGGCGGCCGCTAGTTTATACATAATTATATTTATTGTTGGAAAGAAGGAAGGAAGTTGAAAAATATCGAAATACAACAACACCTTCGAAATCTTAGCACAATCTTAGTTCGAAATATTTTTATAGTGTCAGTGACATTTACAGGGGGGCGCTGTATAGATGACCCACGCTGAACTGTCCCACCAAACTCAATGACAGGGGGGCGCTACCATCGTTCAACTAAGTAGTTTCCAACATGGCAAAAATCGGAACCAGCGATCCGGTATTGACGGTGGCGCCCCACTGTCAATGTCATGCATAGGACAGTTCAGTATTTTGGAACTATACAGCATTTTTTCTATGGGGAAATGTCAAAATAACATTAGTTCCGACTTTTGCCACATGCCAAATAACCGTGATCGGAACCATGATCGAACTTTTTCGCGAAAGTAAAGGAAACGATGCCCATTCAGCCTATTTTGCAAATTTGATAGAAAATACGTAGATTCTGGGACTAAAGTTCGTAGGTTTGCAAGGAAGGCTTAAAATACGTAGATCTACGTAAAAATACGTAGAGTTGGCAACCCTGGTTCCATTGTATCTTCATTACAGAATTTAGATACATGACATGCAATAGTTTCAAATTAATACTTAGTTACAAATTACTATCAAAGCAATTGGCGGAAGTAAGTAGTTAAGAAAAATCGTAAGTTACTCCAAACCGAAAAAAATCTACAAAAGTTGCATATTTGTACAAATGTACAATTTACTAATAACTTTACTACTAGTACCTAAAAGTAGATAGAGAGATACAGCTTATGTGGCTCGAGTGAAATGCTCTTTGGTTTGGCTTAGACACTAATCCACTGTGGACGCGGTAATCTTTAATCGAATCGTGTCTGGTGGTTACTTGCCAAATCATTTAATTATCTAGGCGGACAGCCAATATATTTTGAAAATCTATATCATTTGTTTTCCTACCCGCGTCGAGATGTTGGCTGGTGTGGAGATTAATGTCGGTTTTCTATGTACTGATGTTTATTATTCTAACAGAAACGACAAGGTAGTTGTTATTTCATGATTTACAGCATTTCGTACTTCAGTGACTAATAGAAATAAACACAAAAAATGAAGAAAAAATAAACACTAAAAATATAAAAATTATACTTAGGAAGTTCTTTTATAATAATAATTTATAATCAACATACCGTCGTGTTGCTAAATACCCATTAATCTACCTAATCTATAAATATTAATTGAACTACAAATAACATAACACAATGATAAAACTTACCCTTAACTACATTAATATAAATTACTAAAACTATAACAAAACTTTCCTCTGACCAAACTATGCACTTATTACACAAAATACGTACGGCGGCAGCGATAGTCTCAAAAAAAACCAATTTACTTTAAACTAATTTAATTAAAGATATAGAAATTACAATTACAAATTAATTATTACTAGAGCGATTGACCAAGTTCGATGTTGGAACCAAAGTGATCGATGTGGCGGTGGCGCGATGGGACGCGGCGGCTCGGTGCATCACGTTCTGCCGACGCAGCTCCTCGTGTCGCCGATTGACGCAATTACTTGTTTAGCCAAAATCTAGGTTGGTACTTCGTAGGCGTTTCCCTTAGAGTGGCAGGGTGTAACACCTCCCCCCGAAGATCAGCAACTATTGGAGAATTTTCTTCGAGAATGTTGCTGTAGTGAGACTGGATACATCTCGTTGCTTATCTGAGATTTCTGCATAGGTTTCTTGAGGGCTTGACGTATTCACTTGACGTTTGATGTAGTGACGTCGAATTAATAAGCCAATAACGAGTGCGCCTGCACTTAACAGTACTACGTATAAGGGTATCGTAGTATGGTAAAGGCTAGCTTCCACAGATTTGCTTATCTCTACTGGATGCTGCAGAGATATCTTCGTGTTACTTGCGTGTAGATTTTCTAAGTTGATTGAGTTCAATTTTATGAGTGATCTCGGAGTTGATGGGAAGTTCTCTGGAGGTGGCAGGTTCATGATTTTGATAGCTGTTCCTCTTGTGCAGTCGTTGCTGTTGAGTATAGTGAACTCGGACGTTTGGAGATAACATCCCGAAGGGACGGTAGCCAGATAACTGCCTTGAAGAGTAGAGTAAGTATTCTTTCCACAGGATGTCTGGATCTTCGTTGGTTTTGGGAAGCTGACTACATAGTGTTTGTCGTCCAGTTGCTCAAGGGCTTCTCGATCGAGTAGAACCGTGGTGAGCTTGCATGTGATGTCCAGTTTCTGGGTAGCGATGAGAGTCTGGATGCAGTCAACTTGATCTTGTGGCTTGTAGTTTATTCTTATCTCGCAGAGATACCAAGTATTGGACTTCGGACATTCTGTCTCTATGTAGATGAAATCATTTCTATGTATTGCTATATAAGGAGAGGATGGGATGAGAACATTATGGTGTTTATTGGGAACAATGGCTAATTTATACAGATCATAGGAATGTGGGATAGCGATCGGAATCTTGAACACTATAACTATTTTATTTTTAGTGTAGTAAGAACCTAGTTTTATAATATCGTAATATTCTCTAAGATTGACTTCAATAACTTCGTCTTTGTTATATAAAGTCTTTAACTTATCTAGCATTGATCTTAAAACTTCTAAACTTAACATAGAATGGTGCGTGCTCGATGCACGGATAAATGCTAAGAGGTTTTCTAACTTAACTAACTCCTCTGCAAGATCTTCTATATTATCTCCTAAGATTAAAAGTAATTGAGCCAGATGGGCGTATTTTACTAAATCTGTATCTCTACTTGCTTCGCTATTAATAATTAGATTAAGTACGTTCTCAATCTTTATTTGATTTTTAGAAATAGTCTCTAGTATGTTAGTGTGTTCAGTCATCCATTCTTTACTTAGACTTATGTGACTGTTAAATTCTGAAACTAATTTTTCTTCGTTACTTTGTAAAGACTTAAGAGCATTATCGTAACGCACAGCATCTGTATAATCTAGGTTTCCTGAGATGCTTTTTATGACTGATCCTAATCCGTCTATCAATCCTCGTTTAACGCGATTCATTTCAAACGTTTGCAACTGGTCAGCAACCTTTTCTAGCTTTTTACTCAGATAATCAATATGTGGTTCGTACAAGTTTAAAGTCTTATTATTTAACTGAGGCCGAACATCATTTAACTGTGATCTAACTAAATTTACCTTAGACTGTATGTAATCGATATCAATAAATTGGAGAAAGGAATGATAGTGGGATATTATTTTGGTAGGACCTAGTTTGAAAGGGAGAATGCCTGGACCGTCTTCTAAGCTGTCAAGTAGGATCTCTTGTGCGACTGCTGCCCGGAGCAGGATCATCATTATTATCCTGCAACAAGCGTGCACTATTAGGGACTCTCTTTAACCTAGACTTAGCCACGGGACCACGCTTTTTCTTAGTGTAAATATGTATAGGGAGATCGGCTAAAACAGTATCGTGAGTGTATCGCGGTGCTAGTTTCTGACGACTGGCCATAGGGTTTTTAACAAAAACGTTTTGCTCGGGATTATACGTTTCTTCGGCCTCTCTAGTTTTATTACGATTCTCCATGATCTCAGTACGGAGGCGTAGAGATGAATCTTGTATCATCTCATAAGCCTTGCTCATCTTAGCGCGATGATCTATGATATATTGTTGCAATAAATGCTCTGTTAACTCGATATCTATTGGGTCGCGGGGATCGAAGTGACCAGTAATAACCTCTAAGGGTCTACATTTAGTTAAACTGTGTATCGAGCTATTGTACGCTAAGATCGCATAAGATATAAGATTTACTACCGATTCGCTGCGATGCTGTAGTTTTAATAATCGCAAGTGCTCTAACAACGTCGAGTGAAAGCGTTCTACTATTCCGTTTTCGTTTGGAGCATGAGCTAAGATCTTGTGATGCTGGATCTTATGAACGCGAGTGAACTCTAAGAAAAGCTGGTTTGTAAATTCAGTGCCACGATCTGATACTATAATTGAAGGGATTCCATGATGGGTACAAAACTTTAATACAGCCTGTACTACACTAATAGCAGTGCCATCGCGAAGATGGTACGCCTGGGCATACTTAGAAAAAGCATCAACTAGTGTTAGGTATTTTTCTGTATCAACTGTGAATAAGTCAATGTGCAAGATTTCAAAAGGCTTGGTGGGCGGAGGAACTATGTGAAACTGTTGCTTGATTGGACTACGGTCGTATTTAGCTTGACCACAAATATTACACTCATTGATATATTTCGAGATGCTATCTTTCATCTTAGGCCAAAAATATTTATTTGACAAAGCTAAGTAACATTCAGTAATACCGCGATGGTTAGTTTTTCCTTCGTGGTATTTCTGTATTAACTCTTGCTGTCTTAGATACTCTTTAATGTTTTCAAGTTCAGTTTTAGTTAGTACAATGTTCATAGCGGAACTTTTAAAGTGGGTTTGAATAATAGGAACAATGTTAAACATCTCTAAAGGAGGATGGATGATGATGCCTGTCTTCACTTTCGGATTAACGTATTCTTTTATTGCGTTAACTACATCTTGTTCGAGATTAGACTTAGATAATTGAATAGCGGTGCGTGTGTGGCTTTCGAAAGGTTTAGATACAGTGGTTTTGCCTTTGATATCACCGACTACTGTGAAACAGATCTGTCTATGGAATTTATTAAGAGGCTCATCTGAAATGGGGACTTCTAAGATGGGATTCTCAGCATCTGTATGTACTGTCAATGTGTCTGAATTATCTAAAGAAGGGGCCTTCTCGGTTGGGTTAGCTACTATAGAACTGATCTCCTCATTGTGGATTTCAATGCGAGATAGCGCATCGGCGTTGGTGTTACATTTGCCTTGCTTATAGATAACGGTGAAATCATATTCACTCAGCTTTAATCTCCAACGAGTGAGACGAGAGTTAGGTTCTTTGAGATTCATAACCCATTGCAGGGGCTTATGATCTGTAATGATCTTAAATTTACGTCCAAATAGATATGGACGGAAGTACTTGGTGGCCCAAACAATCGCTAACAACTCCTTCTCAATAGTACTGTAATTTATCTCGCTGGTGTTAAGAGTTCTAGATGCGTACGCTATTGGCTTGTCGCTACCGATAGGTCCTTGAGATAGTACAGCGCCTATTGCTAGATTGGAGGCGTCTGTAGTTAAAATGAAATCTTTAGAGAAATCCGGATACTGCAATATGGGATCATTGGTGAGTAATAATTTACATTTCTCGAAACAGTTGACATAATTTGGATCTAAAGTGATTTTGGAACCTTTTTTCAAACACTGAGTTAACGGCTTAGTAATCCGTGCGAAATCTGGGATGAACTTCCTGTAGTACCCTAAGAGTCCTAGGAACCTCTTAATTTCAGTGGGAGTTTTTGGTATGGGATATTTCTTGATGGCTTCGATCTTATCCGGGTTAGGCTTTACACCGTCTTTGCTGATTATGTGGCCTAGAAATGCTGTCTCAAGTTTGAGGAACTCGGACTTGTCCATCTGTATCTTGAAATTAGACTCGCGGAGTCTTTGGAACACCTTTTCAAGATTATTTATGTGTTCCTGTAAGGACGTACTGAAAATGATGACGTCATCAAGATACACAAGACAGATAACGTTCTGTAGACCACGGAGGACATTGTCCATAACGCGTTGGAAGGTGCTTGGTGCGTTCTTTAAACCCATCGGCATTCTGAGAAATTCGAAATGGCCGTGTTCTACGTTAAAAGCTGTTTTAGGTATATCCGAGGGTTCCATTTCCACCTGATGGAAACCACTGGCAAGATCCAGGGTGGTAAAATATTGACAGTTGCCTAGTTTGTCCAAGATATCCGCGATGTTAGGGATAGGATACTTGTCGTCGATGGTTTTATCATTTAGTTTCCTAAAATCAACGACAAGACGCCACTTAGTTTTGCCAGAGGCGTCAGCTTTCTTGGGAACTACCCAGATAGGTGAGCTCCATGCTGAACTAGATGGCCTGATGATACCTTGTTCTAGCATTTTACTAATCTGGCTCCTAACCTCTTCCCTATGGATGTACGGGTAACGGTAACTCTTGGTATAAACTGGTAGCTCGTCAGTAGTCTTGATCGAGTGTTTGATCTGATTTGTAAAAGTTAAAGCCTCGCCTTCGATATAAAATACGTCTGCATATTGAGCGCATAAATTTTGTAAGTTCGCGCGCTCTTCAGCGTTCAAATGGCTAGTCCGTAGACGCGAGAGAACGTCCGTAGCACGTTTAGATAGCTTCGTAACGCTTTGATGACGCGGGTCACGCGGTTCACTACTCGTAGTATGAGGGTGACGTAATTCGCTCGTAGCATAGGTAAGTTCCGTAGCATTTAGTTCGCGCTCGGTACGCGTGGACTCTACATTATAGATCTCTGCGCTAACCTGGCGGTCGACGGAAAAAATGACGTCATTATGACTTGGGTTTGATATCTCTAAATATCCACGATTATCTTTAACGCTGGTTAAACATTCTCCTACAATGCAATTAGATATTACCTGTTCTGGGATAAACGCATCTCCGTCTCTGACATTGATAGGTAGTTTAATTAATTTAGAGGAACGCCCTGGAATGATGTCTTCATACAGGTTAACGTTCCGGGAATCATAGACATGAATCGGGTTAGAAGCGTGCCGTGTAATAAGTAACTTATTTTTAAAATCAATTGACGATTCCCATTTGTTCAATAAATCTGACCCAATTAAACCGTCGAAATAATTATGGAATTTATAGACAAAAAGTGTAACATCGGTCGTATCATTGAATTCCGAGAAACACGGTAGCGTAATAGAATAATCGCACCGGCTTATTGCGTGTACATTGACGACTTCAAACGGATCGTAATTTAATTCATAATTCGAGAAATATTTTTCGACAGCTTCCGGACTTATAAACGACTGATTAGCTCCGGTGTCTATAAGTAATTTTAAAGGTGGGTTCAATATCTGAACATACGGGAGTTGTCTCTGGGTTTGCAAGTTTAATTCTATTTTGGTTTGTTTGAGCGGGCTGGCTCCTGAAAATCCTCGGCCTTGCTAGGTGAAGGACTTTCTTCCGTAATTTCACAAACGGGTTCGGGGTTAAATAGTTCTGGATAATTATAATTGGGTGCATAAAAAATATCATTAGAATAGTCAATGTATTCGCAATAGGGCATGCTGTTATCGCCGTGATAGTAATCTGAGTAGCCATCGAAATAAGGTCCGTATTCATAATCCAAGCAATCATTAAAATTCATTTCTCGCGTTTTAAAGTAATTACTTGGTGGTGGATTACCAAACCTACGCCAATCATGACCACTAGGTGGTAAAGGTTTGCTAACAAAGTGGCTTACGCCGCTCATGGGTTTGGGTGCCTGATAATTAGCAACGGGTGGATTCCTATTGGGCATTCTGAACACATGACTTTGTGGATTATAATTTGGAGGTGGAGCACTGAACATCTGCTGGGTACGTGTCGGTCCACGGTTCAGTTGTGGTTGAACTGGGTTTGGTCGCCATTGCTGGGACGGCTGGGGTATACGGAATGGTTGAGGTTGAGGACGAGATGGCCCTGGCATGCTAAAACCTAGAGGCTTTGAAGATGGCATTGGTGGCATGGGAAAATAATTAGGAGGGCTATAAATTGGTTTAGTAGGTGGAGGTAAAATGAAAGATTGCGATTTCCTATCGGGCAATTGCTCATTTCTCTGCTGTAAATATAAGGTATTAATTTCCTCCTGTACAAATTCTAGCGCTTGCTCTATAGATGCGGGCCGCATACATCGAATACGCGAACCCAGCGGTTCCTTGAGGCCGCGTAAATATGATTGCAAGGTTAATTTTTTGTATAACTGACGTTTGGCCTCTACTGTAGTGGGAACACTATCATGCAAAGTTACGTATGTTATTATAGTGCTGAAAAGGGTCTGACAGCGCTCATAAAATTCCTGCGGTGTGCTATGGCCCTGCGACTGTAATGCTAAATCATTGTACAACGCGGTTTCATCGCGTTGATCAGCAAAGTTATTAATTAACGCATTTCTTATGCCTTGCCAATCGCTAGGAATGCCATGTGAATTTATAAGACGGGCGGCGGGCCCTGTGACTTTATTTAAGATGCCGTTTAATAAGGCCTGGTTTTCCAATTCGTGTCCCGGCCCTGTGTTAACGTGCCTGAGAACGAGTTGATCGCACAAATGTATGAAACGAGTTAACACGTTGGGGTTCCCGTCAAATTCCGGGAGTAACCTAAGGGATTTAAAGATGTTGTCTACGGGATCTGACATTATTTCGACTTCTTCCTCTATTACTTCCTCTATATTCCTATGTGCGTCTAGCCTATTAATCCTATCTAACCTAGGGGAATCAGACCCCGATCGTCTAGGATGGAAAATTTTGGAAAGGGATAATTACACTAGGAAAGGTAAAAAGGATTACACAGTAAAAGGAGAGCAACACATGAAAGATTCAAATGTACTCACAGTTTCATAATCTTGGTTTTCTCTGGCTATTGGTATCGATGTCTGGATGCCTGCGCTGCTGCACGTCGTAGGTTCAGGATACTCAGGATGCGACTTGATAGCCACGCGGTCGTCTTCTTCTAGAGTCTTCTCGATGAAGCGCGAGCCCGACCGTGAGTATCCTACCGACTGCGCCAAATACGTACGGCGGCAGCGATAGTCTCAAAAAAAACCAATTTACTTTAAACTAATTTAATTAAAGATATAGAAATTACAATTACAAATTAATTATTACTAGAGCGATTGACCAAGTTCGATGTTGGAACCAAAGTGATCGATGTGGCGGTGGCGCGATGGGACGCGGCGGCTCGGTGCATCACGTTCTGCCGACGCAGCTCCTCGTGTCGCCGATTGACGCAATTACTTGTTTAGCCAAAATCTAGGTTGGTACTTCGTAGGCGTTTCCCTTAGAGTGGCAGGGTGTAACACACATCTTACACAGTCATACTAGTTTACTAACTAAAATAAAATAAAATAAAATATTTCTTTGGAACAAGTATAACTTGTATTACATAAACATGAAGACACCCTGTAGGTACGTTGCAAAAAAATAACTAGCGGAACGCTCGACCCGAGTCGACGTAGTATCGCGTTGTGCGACTCACCTCCAGCTGGCAAATTTATTGATACCTACCGCCTTCCTATAATATTAATTTTTATACTTATAAGCTATTGCGATGAATGTGCAATGTCACAACAAACATTTTTATGTTTAGTGATATAAGAAATGTTAGATTATAAGCCTAACCTTGTAATTAAAATCCCAACTAATATTATAAATGCGAAAGTAACTCTGTCTGTCTGTCTGTCTGTCTGTCTGTCTGTCTGTCTGTCTGTCTGTCTGTCTGTTACGCTTTCCCGCTTAAACCTCGCAACCGATTTTGATGAAATTTGGCATAGAGATAGTTTGAGTCCCGGGAAAGAACATAGGATAGTTTTTATCCCGGTTTTTGAAACAGGGACGCGCGCGATAAAGTTTTTCTGTGACAGACAAAATTCCACGCGGGCGAAGCCGCGGGCGGAAAGCTAGTAAATAAATAAAAAAAATAGTATCGTCTTGAAAACTAAAATAAGCGATGATGTCAATACAAAAGCAACATCCGATAACGTAAAGGTAAAAACCTACTCACTTTACAATTTGAACACGACAGCCTGAGAAGTGAATTATTGTAATTAAAGACTTCAGCTAACTTGTTGTCATGTTTAAAGTGCATTAGATATTACGTACGTTACACTCGTGGTTTGGAAACAAAGAAATTATACTAGGGCAGTAGATACTAATTATTTCTACTCCTTTTTGAGTATTTCCAAATTGATTTAACTTTGCAATGTCGTTTATTAAGAGCCGTAAAGTTTCCCATTTTAGATAATTACATGTAGGAAATGTTTTGTTTTTCAAAGTTAAATACAGTTGGGCATATCTGCGGTTCTCTGCTAAGCCGAGTTTCGCCACTTTGTTGACATTATCTCGGCTGTCATTATTATTCCGTAAATTACATATCTACCTAACAAAGCTAGTGTTTTTATTTGTGGAACGTGCAACTAGCTATTATTTTTTCAAACTACTTATTAACTTTTTCTCACGTTCATAACTCGTTATGATGGGATGACAGCTACGCATTAAGTGCTTTAAATTGCTTAAAACAAAACACTGATAACATTTTCCACGTTGTTTCTATCTACAGGTAGGTATTTAAAAATATTTCAATAGCTATACGAAGAATCGCTCGTAGAACAACAAGCTTTACCAGAATTACCATTTCGTATGAAAATGTAAGCGTTGTATTCTCGTTCAGTTTGCAGAAAGACAGAGCATAACCGCATATGAGATTTTCTGACGCCGAAAATCTGTCGCGTCTCAACCTTTCCAAGCTGCATTCTACTTGTAAGGAGAAGAATATTGCATTTCGTGAAAAATATTTTGAAGCCCGTCTTGCCAAGGTGGTGCAACATCTGCGGAACGAGGACAATTTTTGAAATTGCTTTAAAATTACCTTCATATTTATGCATTATGAGATTTGGAGTATGATGATTAAGGGTACAGAGATCTGAATTCTGATCAATATAATTTAAGAGTAGTATAAAAAATTAAGTAGATTAAATTTTTATGCGGGTGGTGCTGATATTACCAATTTACCTAACGTAACATTGACATTGTAGCAAGAGCGTGTACCACATTCTAAATAACGGATATAATAATGAAACTCATCTCGTCCTTCGATCTGGGCGTTTCAATCGTTTCATTTCTCCTTGGGCAACATAATATCGCCATAACGTGCTGATGCCAAGTGACCAATCAGCTGTTCCATCTTCGGGTACAACAAAGCATCGCAATATCGCAGAGCGTGCTGATAGCATTACGTGATATGACACGTCACAGCTCTACCACGAGGCTATATTCGTACCGATAAAAGATAAGCCCTGTTTGCCACATTGATCCATCTCGTAGCGATAAGAGAGAAAGTGCCCCTCTATTCAATTTTACAGCTCTTCATTATACTGGTGTCATTATTTTGACGTTTATGCAGCCATTTAAAACTTTCTGACAATTGTTTCGCGCGCGGTGATTGCAGGGTAAATAGTGATTGTACGATAACGTGAGTTATGTTCGTTTTTCTAACACACGTTTTTTAATCTGTTGTTGTTCGTTATTTTAACATTAATTTAGGTTTATGCTAGGTCGTAAAATTGGAAATAACTAAATAGGTATCTGTCTTGCTGTAGTGCCATAAGTAGATTAACGATAAATCCGATATATCCGAAATTGATACAGTATCGGATTGATATTTTCATCTCCATAATGTTGCTCGTGATACAGTTAACAGTACGAACAACTAAAGCTAAATTTCTATGCATACCTAATGTATAGTACACCAATGTAAAAGGTAATTCTACCAACACTAGTATTCACCAGATCGCAGTGGAATTGTAGATTTTGATATTTCATAAAGTAGAGCCGTTTTGTTTGACCTCTGGTTAAAGTTTACTAGATCCTAATAGGTATTGCAATATTAATTGCATTATTGTAGTAAAATTGTCAAAATCGTATCACAAACGTTGTGATCTTGGAAATGAAACAGATAAAATATTCATTTGTCGAGACGGACGGACTACTCTCTTCTGTGGTACTATTGAAGGATGCAAACATTCCTTTCCACCGTTAAAGCCACAAAAAGTATATTTCTTTGTAAGACGTTTTGTAATTCTAATCTAGCCAAAGACAGCGATGTGCGCAGTAACAGATGATGCGTGAATCATTTGAAATGGTCGATGGAGCACTGTTTGATCCATTTGCTTGATCACTGTTACGGGCGTGGCGTTTGTTTATTATTGTATTGTTCGAGACTCAATAGCTAGGAAGTTTTTTTGCGATTAAATTTTAAAGAACTTCTATGGAATAGTTACGACACCGCATTAATACAGATAGGGATGGCCTTCTATTCATCCTCATAAACTTTTGTGATTGTGATGTATTAGTAGATTTTTATGGTAGTAGTTACCTATATCGTGCTCGATTTATAATCCAAATAGGTACCCCTAATCACCTTGGTATAAGCTGAGGTCTACCGATAGAACATTTAGGATGCCGTCAAGATGCTTAATAGCACCTGTGTCCGATTAAGGCGATTGTCCCAGCAATCTTTACATAATAAGGTCATTAGTATCCTGTACGTGCTAACTGCTTCCTTGTGTTGCGAGGTGCAGGTCTCGGCCCACTTTCCAGCTTCATTATGACTTGATTAAGGAGAAGTGTATGATATTCGCTGAATACGTTTGCATTTGCAATGAAGCCGGATTCATGAGGCAAGTTTTTAGGCGTAGTTTTTGGTGTATGTATAGTTAATGCAGGAGCCGCGTTTCCATCATTTTCTACGTCGTTTGCGCTTTATTTAAAATAAGTTTGAGGAACTACCGATAGTGGTACCTAATTGAAGCCTTAACGCAAACAGATTTAAGTCAAAGGGAGAGTTTAAAATTCTGAAAATCACATTAATTTTTATATGAAAAAAATACTATAGTAAACATCTTCAGCGAAAGGATGAGATGATATTCTTTGAAAATAATGTATCTTATTGAAAATAATGTATCTTCCCTGACTATGAACTGCAGATGTGTTTTGTTTTCTGTCTTCGTGCGGTACGTACCTAGGTACTACCTAGTCTAAAAGTCTAGGGTTAGTCCGTCCACTAACTAGATTCTCATTAGCCATACGAGACATGGTAGGAATAAATTGAAATAGTTACGCGTCCACCTTTACGTAAATAACTATACGACTTTCGTATGTAGGTACACTGAATAACAAATATAAAGGTTAGTTACAAGTAATCAAGTTTTTGTAGGATCAGTTTTTATGTTTAACTGTAAGGTTAACCTTTAACCAGTGACATGACTATTTTATAACACTATAAGGGACATGACGTCTCACAGGCTACTACTTCGAAATCAAAAAATTGACAAAATTGCATGTGGATTACTTTAAAATTGTATTTGTATTTAACTATTGGTATGTCAATAAAACAAATGTAAATGAATTCAATCATTTTTTTTATAATTACATAGAAAAAAACTATAATTACCAATTAGTGGTAATTTTCAGCCTCAATTGATATGAGGTCCTTTTTTAGCATTTTAATAGACGTTTTATAAATTCTATGTCAAATTTAATACTTTTTACTAAAAATCTAATAATACAGAAACCGAAAAAACATAAAAGCCACTTCTGAAAACTGAAAATAAAAATTCTGACACCCGCTCAATTTGGCATAAAATCAATGGCAATTTTTGCAGAAAAGGCGAGAACATTGCAAACATATGGGATTGCAACACCCTAACACAAGTGTACTGTGGCGGCGTAGCATGGCCTGGCACCCGGGGCGACCCCTTCCCCCCCTCCTCACCCCTCATAAGACCATAAGTTGGATGTTCATATTGCGGGGGGCTAAGGCACCCCAGAATGGTCTGGTGTCCCCCAGAATTTTCGGGTTACCGATTTGAAGCCGAAAGATTTTAGTACTAAGTCATGAGCTATATTATTATGATGAGATGATACCAATCGCATGCACCCCCTTATCATGACATATCAGATGCGCGACGTCCTTGTCATGCAGATGCACCTGTGGGCACTAATCTTCGCGACTGAGTTGTCACTCCGTTGTCACCCCCTGATGCTTAGCACCCTGGGCGGACCCCCCCCCCCCCCCCCTTTACTCCGCCACTGTCCGCTGTGTACACTGTCATTTTGTGTAGTTTAGGCAGACAAATACTGCATGCCCTTTGCTTGGCTTGACTTGTTTCAGGATGGAACAGACGGTCCATCGTTTGAACCTTGACGAGGTTCAAAAGGTTGAAACGATTGACTGACCGTTCGTAATATTTTATTCTTTGATGAATTCGTGGGCTGGAGTTATCATTTCCTAGTCTTTTCTGCCATTTTTCACTTAAAATAAAAAGTAGAGTGTAAAAGTTTTTGTATGACAACTAGGGACATGTAGCCTCACAGGCTACGATCGATTTTCTAATTCGTATAACTTACGTGCAAAACAACCGATAACACGTCTGCCTTCTTCTGTGGTCGTTTTAGCACTAAAACAAAAGCTATTAAGACGCTGGGTCGCTGCAAGCGAGGGGAAGTGGTCAATTCTAAGAATTTGAAAAACATGAGACGCCTGTGAGACTACGTGTCACTGGTTAAAGGTTAAGAAGTTTTAAAGATCTCACACTGACCATGTACGAAAAAGTAAACACGCTGTTGACCTTATTCAAAAACAGTCCTTACATTAGTGCCTTGTCACCATCAAGATTTTTAAGGTAAATAAAGTTGCATTATTCAGTAGCGCAAGTAGGTAGAAAACATGAAAAAAATCTTTGATATTTTTACGCCAGGAGAAGCAGAATTTGATTAACCTTCCCATCTTTATGGCTCGTATTACGAAACGGGGCTCAAAATTCAATTCAAACTCAAGTAGCTAAAGATTGATGCTACTGATTGGAAAAAATAATGATATTCAAGCAATCTCAGGTATTAATTTATGCTATTGACTTAATAAATTTCGTTTCAGAATACCCATAGCCTCAGATCGCTTAATGTTTAAAATTACTGGACATACATTTATTCCTATCAATACATAGTATAAAACAAAGTCGCTTTCCGCTATCTGTCCCTACATAGGGATACATATGCTTAAGATCTTTAGAACTACACAACGGATTTTGATTTTTTTAACAGAGTGACTCAGGAGGAAGGTTTATACCTAGGTATAAGACATGGATATAAAGAAGAGAAAAGCCGGGAAATTCCATTGCAACCGTGTGAAACCGGGGCGGGCCGCTAGCCTCATATAAAAGGCTTAAAAAGATGAATCGCATAATAAATCTCATTTTCACCGTGTCTGTTTCATCACTATACCTACTACTACTTACTATCGGTAAACGCGTTAAGCTACGAGTAGTCGCTCCCACCTAGGTTCGTGTAGCTATTTGTCTAGCTCTGACGACTGTTGGCTCGCAGCCTGAAAACTATCTTACTTATCATTGCGGTGGATCAGTACGAACTTTGTATGAACTGCCATAAGTTTCAGAATTATGCAGATACTAAAGTTAGGCATACGTTGACTACTAATGATGTCATAGCTATAATTTAAGCCTGCTTATGGCGGAAAAATATTTCCTTCGAGAATCAATTTAAGTCTGCTATGACATAGGATACATTGTATCCTACCTAATTAAAAAAAAAATACATAAAGTGTAAATTATGTGTCCTCCAACCTCTAACCTATGAAAGTCAAAATCGAGTAAGTGAGACATTTTGATAGAGCCTATTCTAGTTCTTCAAAAAAAATATTTGTCCGGAACATCGTCTAGATTTTTATTAAGTTCTAACTGTACTTAACCCTACACTGCATGATTTTTTTGTTTTTAGAAAAAAAAATCTTTTCAGGTAATATTTGTGGTCTAGAACACGGGAAGCACAGCTAAAATAAAAAAAAACTAGTAGTTGAGGAGAAAATTGATTTTTTTATTTTGTTCCATATGTGGCACTGCATGCAGTGACCTACCTAAATTAAAGCGTAATCAATACAGGGTATGTGTAGTAGTTATCAAGAATTACTCCCATTTATGAGGCTTATTAGGTAAATATTGGCGCAGCATGATAGAGGCCTTAGTAGCGCACATCTGCTCATCCACTGACAATGCTTCTCGTTTGGGTATAGCTTGACATTTTTTTAGGATTTCTATTAGATGTCTGAGTTATGGAGACGATCGTATCCTGCAGTGCCTGCTGGTGGCTGAGTTGTATTGTCATTGAAGTGTAGATATTGCTGAATTTTTCAAACTGGTTTACTTACTGACATGGTATTTCTTATCAATGGCAAATAATTACAAGAAATATTGCATAGGAATTTCAACTTCTGGGTCTAGATCGGTTTGCCCTCAAAACTCAAGATTTGGGATGGTAAATTTTTTTTCCAGCTGATATTTTGCTTTATTCTGGCGACGGAAACAGCAGGTGTAGGAGAAGCGTCTTTTTTGAAGCAGACGCGGAAGAAACAACTGTTGATTGACGTGTTCGTGAAGCTAACTGCATCACGAGTCTGAATGTAGGGAACAGCAGGATCTAACCACTAGGATTTGGTATATTATGCTGCTGCATATCACCAGCATATGACCCTGATAATGGTGCAGCGAATTCATACCTGTTCAGTGAAAAAAAATGCTCTTCGTCATCCGTACTTATTGCTAAATGTTTCAGAAAGTTTGTTGAGGGTAGATCTAATTGAGGCAATGTCATCGTCACTTTCGGCCTGAGGAGTCTTGTTCATCGCCTGCCTAATAGTATTGTCAAATAATTTTGGATTTGAGCGCTGGATGAGGTTTTCTTCGCCACTATGCAAAAATAATCAACATCATACCATTAGTATACATATCTAAAACTGTATCATCACTGCATGAAGTGACACATCGGGAACACACAGTAATTGTAAAAATTTAGTATCGAAACACGGCCAAATCAAAAAAATATACTTACATTTGTTTAGATCACAGATATTTCGACATGAAAACAATTTATCCACTGTTGTATTCCATAAACAACTATTTTTTATTAAATTTTCAAAATGAATACGCACGGCGCGTGGCTGACGTTCAAAATTTTCAATTAAATGACTGATTAAGCGAGACAGTGCTGCCATCTAATTTCAACTACTGCAATAAATGGATGCTATTGGTTGTTGTCACTTTATTTACGTAATGATAGATGCCGCTACTTGGCTCAAATCAGAAAAAGCATCAATTATATTGGTTGTCCCACATAAGGGACTGAATGCAGTGTAGGGTTAAAATACCTATCAATAAAAACAGTCGAAGTCTGCCCAAATAATCCCCCACAATAGCCCCTATAACCAACGAAATGGATTTCGAATTTAATACATCTCTACGGAGCTCTATATTCAGATCGTGGGAACGTAATAAAAAAACCTCCCGCGTGACACGGACAGAGTCATTTTATATGTAGTTGCACGCACTCGCTCTTACCGCCAAACATAAATATAACGTACTGCATACATTAAGAGAGTTAAGGGACCAATAAAGAGTATCGGTCTTGAAAACAAATTAGATCGTTTTATGGACTGAATTGGAAAAGGGAAAGTCGCTGCGAAGTTAATTAGTCAGCCTTCGATTACGAATTAGAATCTGAATAGTTTATTAGCGGTGCTGGAGAGAAAATATTTAAATCTTGAGGAAAACATTTTAATGAAGTAATAGCGCAGAAAAATTATATTATCGTGGTTTTAAAATGCTACTAGGAACTAGATAGTATAATCAAGAGCATAAGTAACGTTGAGAACCATACTTTTCTTTCAACATTATCTACTTTTATTTGCCTGCTACAGTAGACAATAACAAATCAGACTACATTTCATATTAAAATAATAAGTTGCCTCGATGTTTAGCATGACGAGCTATCCTCAGAACAATCAAGCAATTTATTACCTACTTCGTGTTATTACGCTGACGTAAATAAAAAAGGCGTACTTTAAGTCCTAAATACATGCACCTGCTTTTAGTCCGGTGAATTACCCTAATGACGTCACCATAATTATAACGATAATGTTCTCTTCACAAAGGGTGCATATGGGAAGTCGGCTGCAAATTAGGTAAGCGTCAACAGTGTCACATTACTCTGCTAAAATAGACTTTAAAAGTACACAGTTAAGGAATAGGAAAGTGGCAAGAGTGCGTGTTACATGTCCGCAAATCGTAGTTCCTGTCGCATTGTCTCCGGACAAAACAAACGATTATGTACGTTGATAACGGTGTACGCTGTCGAATAATGTGGGCTGATTTTTGGGCGCGATTCCTTTGTGGGAATAATTAAATTCGCACATTTTTGGGATCAAGGACTTAATTACGTTTTGTAATTTTGCACAACACGCAGAGGTTATATGGGCATTGTTGAAATTTCTCGGAATGCCCACTCAGCCTCGATTACGGTCATGTTAATGTTATTTCAATTTGGTCACATTTTAAACCTTTTACGCAATTAGCTTAATTCGGTTAATGGACTGTTATTTATTGCTTGGTTGAAATGCAATAAATATTCTTAATAAATTCCATTATTGGCTTAAGTGTTTTAAGTGTTTAATTCTAATATTGGTAAGTTAACTATTTGTCAAGAGTACCTACTCTACAAGCAACCTAATAACAAGTAATAAAGTCACTTTGATCTTATAAAAGTGCCAAATTAACTTTAACTCTTTCAGTACGCTACTTTGAACTTGATTCTCTAATGAAATTACAAAATTAATATCTTACGCACGTAAGAAACGGGTGACAGAGCACTTAATTACACGGCTGGCTGTAATTAGAAAACAAATGAACGCGATAAGTAATTAAAGCGTTCTCAACTTGGACTGAGGACTTATGTGATGCGTGTGCCTGGAAATGAAGAAGGGTGAAGGGTGGAAGACAATAATTAATATCTGAGAAGGCAATGATTACGTGAAGAATTCAAGAGGTTTACATGGAACCTTTTCTACAGTGTAATAAACAGTATTATGGTTAAGGATGTTATGGATATGAAGTTTCGGTTATGGATACGGTTACGAATATAGGAATAATATTATACCGGTTTCGGTTACGGTTACGGATATCTGTGCTTTAGAATGCAAATTGCAATAGTTGTCCAAAACGGTTCATTTATGGCCACACACTACATCGAATAAAAAATGATACTAGATGGCTTATAAAGGCAAATCAGGCTATTATGCCTTTATGATGCTATACAAAAAAAAAACAATTTTAAACTGCCTACATCTGAAACTGTCCGAAACTTTTGAATTGGTTACGGTGACGGTTATGGATATTTTATTATTTCGGATATCCGAAAGTTTCGGTTACGGTTACGGATATCCATAACATCCCTGATTATGGTCCATAATCTACAAAAAATGAAAAGGTTGGTTTCCCCCCTGATTCTGATAGAGAAATCAAAAATAATTTTATACCTTACTTTATTTCAGAACGTTTAAAGCCATGACAAAAATAACACACGAGTGAACGAGTTTTTCTTCATGCCTAATCTAATCTAGATTCTGACTGGACTATTCGAAGAACAAGCCTTTCGAATTCGAAGAAAAGGCTTGGTTTCTGTTAGTTAATTACCCAATTATCATGTTAGGGCAGTTCAAAGATAGACAGAGGTTTGATAATCATCGTGGCGTGCATGTCCGTGTTTTGAATTGCCCATAGAATACCTTACGTTACAAAACCCGTATTTTAACAAACAGAGCACGTTCTTAGGACGCAGGAACTTTATTATCAAGTTCCGAGGGAGAAAGTGTACCTTCTTCATGCAATTTTCTTGGCGTTTACGTAACGCTTGCACTACTCCTGACATGCCAGTGACATATCAACTCTTTAAGAATTTTGTAAGTTATGTCTTTGCTTGTTTTTCTTTTTTTAACTGAGAAAATAATTACGTAGTGTCAGGCCTGGCTCACTCCGCGCGGTACATCCGATAATTACCTACAGCGAAGCGCCCCGCCGGCGGGTATTATATCAGTCGAGTGTCACGCACGCGCCCGTCAGGACGCTGGCGTGCGTTGTAGTACCTAATTCTATGATCGAAGTATTATTTAAAAAAGGACATAAAGAGAAAGAAATATTATTGTGCGGCGTTCGGGTGTTTAAATTCGAAAAGAAATCTACCGGATTTATCTTTTTTTTCGCTTCCCAAAGATGCTGAAAGGTATGTTGACCATGTAGGTAATCAATAATTCTTAGGATAGTATATAGGAACCTAACCTACCATGACTACTGCTCAGAATGCGTTCGTTCGTTTCAGCCAATTAATGACGTCCACTGCTGGACAAAGGCCTCGCCCAAGGTTTTCCATAATGAATGCGTACTTACCTACATACGTACCTCATTACAAATAAGTAGATTAATTATTTTTTTTACTAGACACTACTAGACAGCAACCCTAACAGCGTAAGAAGAGTTCAGAGGCACGCGATAGAAAGAGACAAAACTTGTAGATGAATAAAATTGTAGGTACGTAGTGCTGTGCGAGCTGAATTCCACTGTATCGCGTCGTAGCAAGACTCGCATTTATTTAAATCGTCTTGCGGAGTAATCCTTCTGTACCTGTACTATTACTTATTCTGTGGTAGTGTTTGCATAACTTAATAACTTCCACATTGCCAGAGATTCCTGTAGGTAATTATTATGTCTTTGCCTGATTTTGTTTGAAAAAGTGTAGCTATGCTTTCGCTGTAAAAAATGTTTCATAACGTGGCGGGAAATGCAGTGTCGGAAGACTAATTACCATTTTCTTAGAGAACTCATATAATTAATACTCAATTACTCATAACTAGCTTAAGTACTCGTAAAAACAGAGCAAAGCCGTGATTTACTAATAAACTGTTACCCATAATGAAGCAAGATTATTCTCGAATAGATAATAAAATAGTAGAAAATTTTAAGTAAAATCTTGAAATGGAAATATTTATTTACTATGTATGTAAGAGTTGAGCGGTTTTGGATGATAGAATGTTTCCTAAGATTGTTTTGAAGGTCGTCCATGAATATGCCTTTGTATTATCATAATTAGCAGATAGGTTGCAAGTCTATGATAATAACGTAAAATTATCACGTTAAATAACTTGCAAAACTTTGAGGTTACTTAACTTTATTTAGAAACATGTAGAGTAGAGCCATTTGCATTTACCTTCAGCCCCCCTAGACAAGTTGCACTTTTTGATCGAATCGAAAATCGAATCTATCGAAAGGCCTTTCGACCGTTTTGGTTTGCGATTATAATGTGTTACTTTGTCTAGCTAGACCCACAGATGTCTTCAAGAAGTAGGTATACCTATAACTAGGTTTTGAATTTACTTAGGTATTCTGAAAATCGAAACAAAAGAAGAATAACCAAACACATTGTTATCTTTAGCTAAAGAATCAAATGTGTTAAGCAGAAAGTTTATTCACATTATAAAACGTATGCTAATACTCTTTTTATCTGCCTAACTTTTAGTCATATTATTATACGGTCTCTACATTTAACAAAAGTTAGTGTAGGTATATCACTAGACATCCTACTGGTTGCCTCAGCACAGCAGGTAATAGAATGCCATTTATCAAGATTTAGAGTGCGATATCTTTTCGCTACGTCATCATATTTATACCATTAATCTCAAGTCTATAAATGTAAAAAGGTTTTCGAATACGTACGGAAATAATTTATTTCCAATTGTACTGTTCATTTGTTGTGAGAAAGTCTATCAGCAGTGCTATAAAGGTTTACTTTCATCTTTTAAAACTTTGGCCTCCTTCAAATGTATGTTGAATGCATTTTAAAACTTTTTTTCCTGGTGTAAAGTTACAGTAGGTAGGTACATTGTATTTACCAGTTTCTTCACAAATTATAAGAGTAATGTAGACGTTTGACGTATGTTTTATTGAAAATCCGCTAAACAAAGAGTAGTACCTCTCAATTCTATTGTTTTAAAAATGACGAGTCAAATGACTGATGGATATTTAATGTCCAAACATTGTTTTATTGTAGAAACAGGCAAGTTGCGTCCTAAGTTGTTTTGTTTCATAGAAAATCTTTCGAAAACAAACAATGCAAGTAAATAATTTCACATAATATCATGTGTTTCATGGCGTAAAGCAGGTGTTTACTTCTACAACACGAATATAATGGAATAGGATGATCGTTACACGCAAATAAAACTTCAATTAAATATCATTTAACAACAACACGCTCTGAAATGTTATGTAATAAATGCTAAAACTTTTTTCTTGGTAAAACGACCTTCAAATGACACCGAGTTACAAAAACAACATCTAGGTAGGTACATCTTATTATTTACCCACGAAGATGCTTAAATAAATAGTAACTTAGAACTTAAAAGGTTAGATTTTATGTTCGTCGATTTTGACCTTGCCAGCGTTTCAAGGAAAAGAAGCAAGAATAGGAAATTCTGCTGATCTTTATTATCCTCACCCACTCGTAGAATTTACATTTTGTAAAATCATCGCCCGCGTATTATTGAAATTGACTACGATTACAGACTATCTTTGCATTTTTTTAAACTGGGATCGGCAAATTTAAAGTGAATCTGAGAGTACAATACAAATAATAAAACGATAAGGCACGTTATCTGCCCAGATAACGGCAATGTTGTGAATTTGTTGAGAAAAAAAACCTGAATTGTGTCAGTTTGCCAATAGCAAATATTTTGAAACCGGCGTTCCATTGATCTCACTCTTGCCCAATAATCAGCTGAAATGCTGTTTTAGAATAAAACTTGATATTTACTTAGCCTCTAATTTAGTTGTAACTAATTAAAATTTATGAGCCGTTGACTTGTTGGTAATAGAGCCTTAATTTTCATCATAAAAATGATAATTCAAGTTTGATGAAGACGCAATGCATTCAATATAAAAACTCTGACATTACTTTTTGTAACATTCGAAATATTATATCTATGTCCCTGTTATCAATTGTTTCGAATTGATTAAAACTATTTAAAAAATGATGAAAGTGATTTAAAACTAGCCACGGGTTAAGTTTACAACCTAACAAACCGTATAGGTGCACAAAAACAACACCTAATAATAATGCCTAACATTAACATAATAGTTGTAGGTGCTAAATACGTTTTGTTATGAAAAACAAACAATAACAAAGTCAAATTAATGTGTAAGTTAAGTTAACTTAAATACAACTTAAAGCTTTTACCTTTACGAGCATGTTGTCACCATAATTCCGTGAGCAATTTTTTCCACAAAAATAATTCCACTTTAATTCACACACGTCAAGTACTGATAAGTGAGGCGTTGTTATGCGCGGGAGGCTGTCGCGCGGCGGCGGCGCGTCTGTGCGCGCGCGCTGGCGTCACGTCACGTGCGGCGCGCGCGATACTAGCGCCCCGCGGCCGGCCCGCTGCGGCGAAACAGCGAATTAACGGGACTTTTCATGGTCCAATGATTACATCACTATGAATGGAGACTGAATAGATTTGTTGATAAAGATGAAGATACAGGAAAACTGGCTAATGATCATAAATATGTTGTCTAGAAATATCAAATCTAAGTTTTTTTGCTTAGCTACATAATTATTGGGAAACAATAAAACCAACTTTACTAATAATGAACTGCAATTAAGTTTTGCGCTGTTTATTAATGCTCTTTTTATGCCGCCTTATTTTTACGGGTTACATAACTCTACATAAAGTTATAGAGAACTTGAGTGGATAAAGTTTGTTAAGCTCTTGACGTTTAAACGAGAGCTGAACCAATACAGAGGGCAGTGCGGGGCAATATTTGACCTCTTTAACGAATGTCTGTTTCATAAAAGTTGAACGTGTATTGTATATCTATCTACGAATACTGGTTAACTATCAATTTTGTGTTTCATAAATTAGTTGTTTTCAAGTTAGGATAGTAATGTCATTCAGATTCTCATTAATCTGAGTTTCCGTGACGCATTGAGCATTTAGAAATCTTATAAAAGGCTTCCTTTGCTAGTTAATTTGATAATGCAGCAAAAATACAACGGCCTACTCTAGTTTCTACTTAAAAAACAAAAGTTCTCTTGCCTTTTATGTGTTTTGTTCGGAAGAAACTTATTGGATTGCAATAAATGCGTGAAAATTCTTGCACCTTTCGGCCTGGCACGTTTCCTTTGCCAAATCTCGCAGGTGATGGCGTATTCGGAATAATAATAAATGCGAATATTTTAACGGGAACTGCAGGTGATTTTGAATTCATGACGTCTACTCAATAACACGATCAACTTAAATAATCTTTAAACCTTTTGGGAAGAATTTTGGAGGGTTTATTGCATAGCTTACTTGTGAACGGAATGTGACTGAAACAGTAGGTAAACAGTATCAACCAAAATACAATAAGTATGCTAGAAAAACCCAGTCACAAAGTGACTATTTATTTAGGTACACTTGGTACTTAGTGTGTTAGAGAAGATACGGGTTCCTTTATTTCTGAATTATATTGTTAAACTTTGTAGATACTTATTGGAAGATTCCACTTAGCCTGGCATTGACGTCACGCTTTATGGATCTATATAGAAAACTAGTGTCTAGTAATATTGTCTGTATCTATTATTCTGCCATCTGCAAGGCTGTTTCAATACAGTCTTATTGAAATTTGCTCAAGACGTTGCTAAGGAAATATCTCGTCGAGAAACTTCGTGTTTGTCTCGTTATGATATTGACAACGAAATCAAGATGGCTCCCAACTAAGTTCCTTTATTAGAGTATCGTTTGAAGTTTCCCAGTTATTAAATGGAAACTAAAGCAATGTAGCAGTAAGTAAAGGCGTCACTTGAGGTTATCTTTCAAGAAAATTAAGTTGGGAAAGACACACTTACCTTTAAATTCAACTAGAAGCTGTCCTTAAAATAACAAGGCTGTAGGTAGAGTATATCGTAGTTATATCATAGATTACCTAATTAGAATATGTTCACTTTCATTCTCAATTAAGATAAACCGGTTTTAATTATTCATAATGCTAGGTCGACCGGGTCTCCTTTTGGATAGATATCAAGTAGCTGAAGTATGAAAGTTTTATGTGATACTGCTTTTACTGAGATGTTAATGAGTCTTACTACGACTCGCATAAGTTGCAAAAGTTGTGGCTTATAGTAGAAACTTCCATCAGGTGTTTTGTAAAAATATTATGTCGTGCTAAATGAAACATTATTCCAAGGCTAATGGGTCATCCCAGTGAGGTTAATGTTAACGCTGACATTGCCACAATCAGAAGATCTCAATTACTTTACGACGAAAACGATTCAATTTCCTAACTTCAAAAATTTTGTTTCTTTCGTAGTCACGTAAAAAAATCAAGTCTAACGTGTATCCAAACAAAGTTTTATTAACTAAACCTTGGATTTTTCCTTCCTTTTATGTAATTATCCTCGGAAAAGTCCCCTGTGGCACATTTAGCGACTTTTAAAAGGTAATCTTCATTAATTTATTTTCATGGGAGATGACAGAGCAAAACAGTTAACTGTATTAAACTACACTAGCTCATATGCGCGGCTCTGTCTGCTTATTATTAAATGCTCACAATCTCTTTTTGAGTCATAAATAACTTAAGCGAATTCTCTTGTTGAGTCATAAATAACTTAAGCTTTTCTGACGTATAAAAGGGTTGTAACGAAATAGGTTGAATTAGGAGGAGTAGGTACCTAACACTACTGAACAGGGTGATTACTGGGCAGCTAAGTCAGTGTTGGCACCTAAACAGTTCTGTTGGAGCCAAAACTTTCCCATTTGAGGTTTGTGATATTGAGTGAGCTGAGCACGACACTTTGGGGGCTAATTTGTCTACGCTATAACCTAGTGATTATTCTGTGCTTTAATGAACTAGGCAAAGGCTTTTAAATAGGGGTTCTTATTACCTAGGTTAAGCAGTATTATAAGTCTAATTAAGTAATTACTCTTATCTACGTGTCTACTCTGTAGTTAGGTACTAAGCTACATCTTCATTTACGATCCCATACTAGTTTTATTGGGGACATAAACTTGAATATATTCTATCTTGACTCCAGCATTTAGTAAATTTGTAAGAACGTCACAAAATATCTCCTCAATGTTGCATTCAAGGTGATCTGTCAACCTATGTTATGACGCCTCGTGCGCGCCGCCCAACAAAAAATATACCGTATGCTTCATTCACGTAAATAAAGCTGTAAAAGTATCATGTATTTTTCATTTCAACTTTAAATTCAGTCAGTCGACAGTCAGTTAATCTCATATGCTAGGTTTACTGTTAAATCCCTTTGCCTACAGTCCGTAGCAACGGGCTTATGAGTAGTCCTCGTAATCCAAACAAAGCATTAACCTCTCTGAGGCTTAAGGCTTGGTATTTCTGCTAAAGTAGGTATTTCGCGCTGTCAAAATCTGCGCGCGCAATACTTCGCCGAAGACAGCGCGCCAAAGAGCTCTCGCGGCTACACAGTATAGAAATACGCAGTTGGTTAGGTTAGGTTGACTTCCTTCCGTTCAAGCGTCACACTCACAGCACTTTCTAATACAAATCATATCCAAGTGATACAAATTAAAAAACTTTCAAAATTTTTGGGAATATATTTTAGAATCGAATAAATATAGAATATAACTGCCAAAGTAAACACGGTTCAAAGAGGCGTGGCGTCACCCGACCGTCCGGAAGTTCCGCGCCGGCTAAAAGAATTTCAAGATTACGTCACTCGACCTATCGGTAGATCCTCGGGAGCTTGAGCGATTGGAAAAACATTTTATGATCAGTTACTCGTAGTAGCGATTATTTAGAGCTTGGATAATAAATTATAGTTGTTGCAATTCACAAAGCTTTGCATGTGGTTAATTACATTAATCAGTACACGGGTGTTTTCTTTCCATAATTTATGTATATGTACGGGGCTCTGTATCGAAAATCACTATGAGCAATAAGCATCACACACGGTTACCTGGAGTGCATTACCGCAGCAAAAAGCTTGCCATCTTAATATCGAGGTTTCGTCAGTACAGTTGCGAACAAAGGTGTTTGTGTAGTGTATTTGAGTTGAGAGTTCAGATTATTGAAATAATAAAACGAACATTTTATTTTTTAAATACATTTTAAAAATAATTTACATTACAGATAACAATGAGAGGATGACATTGCAAGGTGGTGCCAGTCCAGTCTTAAATCCGTTGATATATGCTGCATCTGCCATGTTTTTGGCTAAAATATTCTTCTATCTTGCAGTTTAGACTTTTATTACAGACCTCAGACAGTATTTTTGGAAAACTTTTACGCATGGTTGAGGAAGGGACGCTCTAGAGTAGGGTTGCCATAAGTGTGGGGACTCAGACGGGGACATTTAAAGAAAAACTATTAAAGGTAGAAAAAAGGAGCTTTTATTACAACAATAGGTATTAATCAACATTAACCAAAGTATTAAGTATCTGTCAACATTTTTTAATTAGCACACGTTCCCCCTTAGTCTTACTAATAATGGTTGTATAGCGGTGGTATAGCTATACAATCTTTTGACCTTATCTGTCATTGTGACATTTGAATTTGACAGATAAGGACAAAACATTGTATAGCTATACCGCCACTATACAACCATTATTAGTAAGGGGGTATGTAATCAACAAACATAAAATTATCACAATGTTATTTTTTTAATAAACACAAAATATAATCAACAACAAAATAAATATAACATTCTCAACTATGCATGGCATTGTTATTTTTTAAATTAACACAAAATATAATCATCAAATATTATATCCTCGTTTATGCATGGCATTTTTTTTTATTAGTACAAAATATAATAAATTAATCAACAAATATAAAATCCAGCGGTTAGGAAGCTTCTTAGTCTAATTGTTGCCACTTTTGTAGGCCCATTCATACTTGTCAGATGTTCCCGCTTTACGGAGCAACTCTTTTTGGGACTTCACGTCGCCGATAGTGTACGATAGTGTGCGTGACCGTGTGCGACAGTGTTCCCTATGTGCCTACTAATGCGCTCTTGCTCTGTCAACGTCGAGAGTTCGCGATCCCGAAATGTGTTGACACTGTTGATGTAAATTCGTGAAACGTGAACGGACAAGACTAAGTGTCAGCGCTTACGTCGTTCTATCAACGTACGATTAGCCTCATTAGCCTAGCTGCGTTTATTTCTACGTAGGTATATTACTGTTTACCAAGTCCAGCCCTCTATTAAATAACTATGATTTTTAAACGGGGACAAATTGCTTATCGGCCGGGACGCCAGGACACCATGCTTCAAACGGGGACATGTCCCGGCGTACGGGGACGTATGGCAACCCTACTCTAGAGACTCAAGTCTAGAAGGAGTCACATGAACTCCAAGTTTTAAATCCGTTGACATCTGCTGCATCTGCCATCTTTTTGGCTAGAAGATTCTTCTATCTTGCAGCTTAGACCTTTAGCTACAGACCTTAGACAGTATTTTTGTTAAAATTCTTACGCATGGTGGAGGAAGGGACGCTCTAGACCCTCAAGTCTACAAGGAGTCACATCAACTCCAGTTTTAAATCCGTTGACATCTGCTGCATCTGCCATCTTTTTGGTTAGAAGATTCTTCCATCTTGCAGCGTAGACCTTTAGCTACAGACCTTAGACAGTATTTTTGTAAAAATTCTTACGCATGGTGGAGGAAGGGACGCTCTAGACACTCAAGTCTAGAAGGAGTCACATGAACTCCAGTTTTAAATCCGTTGACATCTGCTGCATCTGCCATCTTTTTGGCTAGAAGATTCTTCTATCTTGCAGCTTAGACCTTTAGCTACAGACCTTAGACAGTATTTTTGTGAAAATTCTTACGCATGGTGGAGGAAGGGACGCTCTAGAGACTCAAGTCTACAAGGAGTCACATCAACTCCAGTTTTAAATCCGTTGACATCTGCTGCATCTGCCATCTTTTTGGTTAGAAGATTCTTCCATCTTGCAGCGTAGACCTTTAGCTACAGACCTTAGACAGTATTTTTGTAAAAATTCTTACGCATGGTGGAGGAAGGGACGCTCTAGACACTCAAGTCTAGAAGGAGTCACATGAACTCCAGTTTTAAATCCGTTGACATCTGCTGCATCTGCCATCTTTTTGGCTAGAAGATTCTTCTATCTTGCAGCTTAGACCTTTAGCTACAGACCTTAGACAGTATTTTTGTGAAAATTCTTACGCATGGTGGAGGAAGGGACGCTCTAGAGACTCAAGTCTACAAGGAGTCATATGAACTCCAGTTTTAAATCCGTTGACATCTGCTGCATCTGCCATCTTTTTGGCTAGAAGATTCTTCTATCTTACAGCTTAGACCTTTAGCTACAGACCTTAGACAGTATTTTTTATTATTTATTTGTGTCAGTGTGCTCTTTTAAAGAGTGTAAGACGATTGTATGTAGGTACTATTAATATGTAATTTTAACTCATTGGTTTTGTCTCATATTTGAGGAATGTACTATGTATCATGAGTAGAGTCTTCGTTTAAAAGGATGCGAACGATTTAAATTTCAATAGGTAGACAAAATTGATAATTTTTAATTATAAAAAATTTAAGCTTTCTCCAGTAACACTGATATTATTATACTGTGACTCATCAAAGTCATCATTGTCAAAAATATTGACAAATCGCGAACTGTCACGGCCAAAAAACTGACACGCGTCCGTCCTCCGTAAGCGCCACCGCGCGACTGATTGAGATTGTCCAAGCCGTCATGGACGATTTTTTCCACATTTTTTAACATAGTAACTAAATAAGACGCAATATAAAAATTTCATCCGTTAAAAGCCCTCAAGTTATTGCTGAACTTTAGTTTAGTAAAAGATTTAGAATCTCAAATCGCTTATTTTAAAAATAAAACCATAAATAGAAAACGAATAGAGGTAACTTTGGGAATTTATTCTATCGAGTCAACTTCATCAAATCGTGTTTCCATCCGTTAATAGCCCTAGAAAATATCCTCAACTATGCCCAATAAAAATCTTAGCCTTTAATTTTACTGTTTAGTACCTCAAAAATGAAAAATGAAAACCTCATTTTCGCCATTTTCTCTGCTACCCGGCCTTAATCTAGGAGTTTGAAGAGATCAGGTTGATGTCAACGTGACCTTGAAGATGCGGTGTTAATCCAAATAAGCCTGACAATATTTATGTGGTTTATTAAATGGCTCTTGTTTGACTTGTTGTTTGTCTGGTTACCTACATAGGGGTAGTCCTAATTTATTGTTCTAAGCCTAATTTGTTATTCCTCTAGGCTACTTCTGTTAGTAAAACATTCTATGGACGGCGTGTAAAGTTATAGTGTAGTAGTAAAGGTAATAAAAATAAAAATTATGTATGATACAATTGCTAAGTTATGTTGGTTAATATTAAATACAAAGTAAGAGCACGTAAGAGTAAAACTAGAATCGCATTTCTTTCATTGGACTAGAGTGCGACAAACCATGCCCACACGTTTTAAATAACGTTTTTCATCATAAAAATTTTCAAACATGAAGTCAAACTCTATCAACATGCTGTTATTTCGTCAACAACATTTCATGGCTTGTCAAGTTTGTACAGCTGAAATTAGCAACGGAAAATTAACAATATGTCATAAATAATGTTAAGTGGATTCGCAACGCGTTAGCTCCGTCAATCCTTGCCAAATTTTGTTACTTTATAAAGTCTGAAGCTGAGTTCGCGATGACACTCGGATTTTTTTTGAAAAGGGTGAAATGATATTAGTAAAATATAGAATGATCATTAAAGTCGAATTTGCCATAAACGTGAATAAGTAGGCCTATTTATGCGACAGTTTGTCGCGAGAAATGAAATGAAATTACTCGTACTTGCAAGTCCGGTGACGACTCTGGCTAATTCAAAAAATAGAGTTTAACATCGCGAGTCTATTAGGGAAAATAATCCTTCGAACAAACCACCGTGTCTATTATTAGATAACTTTTTAATTTAATATAAAGACAGCCAGCTTTTGTGTACTTTTCATGCGCGTTTAAGAAATAATTTACCAGCAGCTAACTTAGATTACTTTTATCTAGACTTCTAATCTAGGTGGCCCTTTTGATAAACGTGGATAACATTTATTTTCGGAACTTTCTTAGTGAAAAGGCGAGTAGATTTGTTATGCAAATGAAGTGATAAATCAAAATAACATTACGGCTGCCTCCTGTGTTTCTATTTCCATTGTTGGAATTGTTTCTGTGCTTGAACTTCTTTATGTATTAAAATATCTGTGGCCATTGTTTTTTATCAACCTTTGAGGTAATCTCTATTCACAATTCACATCGATCCTACTTTGTTCAAAACGATTTTATTATTATGTTATTCGTGCACCGTTTGAAGCCTTCCTATCGTACTGATTGAGTGGTGGAAAAAGCTTTTTCATCATGAATTCAGACTGTTAGACATCAATTTCTGATATTAAGCGACTACCTATATTAAGCAAGAAGTTGTTGTAAGAACTTCTTTGCTAAAGGATTATGCAAGTAATATCCATTCACGAAGTACTTATGTCATATTACACCTTCTTACTTTAGCAATCAGCTCGAATTAGCTTTTTCAGCGTCATCAAGCGTGAACAGAAAATACTAACTTGTCAAAGTCGTGATAATATTAAGGCCGGGTAGCAGAGAAAATGGCGAAAATGAGGTTTTCATTTATCATTTTTGAGGTACTAAACAGTAAAATTAAAGGCTAAGATTTTTATTGGGCATAGTTGAGGATATTTTCTAGGGCAATTAACGGATGGAAACACGATTTGATGAAGTTGACTCGATAGAATAAATTCCCAAAGTTACCTCTATTCGTTTTCTATTTATGGTTTTATTTTTAAAACAAGCGATTTGAGATTCTAAATCTTTTACTAAACTAAAGTTCAGAAATAACTTGAGGGCTTTTAACGGATGAAATTTTTGTATTGCGTCTTATTTAGTTACTATGTTAAAAAATGTGGAAAAAATCGTCCATGACGGCTTGGACAATCTCAATCAGTCGCGCGGTGGCGCTTACGGAGGACGGACGCGTGTCAGTTTTATGGCCGTGACAGTTCGCGATTTGTCAATATTTTTGACAATGATGACTTTGATGAGTCACAGTATAATAATATCAGTGCTACTGGAGAAAGCTAAAATTTTTGATAATTAAGAATTATCAATTTTGTTTACCTATTGAAATTTAAATCGTTCGCATCCTTTTAAACGAAGACTCTACTCATGATACATAGTACATTCCTCAAATATGAGACAAAACCAATGAGTTAAAATTACATTTTAATAGTACCTACATACAATCGTCCTTACACTCTTTAGAAGACACTGACACTGATACAAATAAATAATAAAAAATTAGGTCAGTGGGTCAAATATAGGGGCAGCTGCACGTCACTGAAAGACGATTCTGTTTACTCGGCATCTGGGCTGGAGAACATGAACCCTTGTTTACAGATGCAGCTGTAAATGGAGTTATAACTGGACAAATTTTACATGAAATGTGTAACAGAAATCAGTTAAAAGACACATACATGGAATACCAATAAGGTTGCGGAGGGAAAGCTACCTATATAAACTAGCGGCCGCCCGCGACTTCGTTCGCGTAGACCTCGTTTTACCCCCGTTAGATATCATGTTGATAGATGGCGTTTCACGGCTTCCCCCAAATGAATATTTACGAACGTCATACAGAAGTTTGTCCAGCGCTGTAGATTTTAACCAATGACGATAGGTAAATGGCGCTTTTTAGACACGTCTTATTTATTTATTGAAATTTATTTGTCACATATCGTCATAAGTGTTAGCCTATATGTTAATCTGGGTTATAAACAATAATACTGTAAAGTTTCTACAAAATCCGTTCAGTAGTTTTTGCGTGAAAGAGTAACAAACATCCAGACATCCAAACTTTCACCTTTATAATATTAGTAGGAAGTAGGATATTTCACAATCTAAACTAATAATTTACTATTTAGTTTAGCATTTACTTACCTACAGTAAATATTAGTTTGGATTGTGAAATGTTTAAAATAAAAAATAAAAAAACAAAATAGGGTTTCAAATTACCTATCTTTATCTAATTTATAAAGAGGTAAAGTTTGTGTGTTTGTATATTTGTTAAATTGTAAGGGGTAATCTCGGGATCTGCTGAACCGATTTTAAAAAATCTTTCACCAATAGAAAGCCACATTATATCTGAGTGTAATAGGTTATATAAAAACCGAAAAATACTACGCGGGCGAAGCGGCGGGCGGAAAGCTAGTTTATTTATAATTATGTACGAGCATAATAATAGGCTAGTTGCCTAAAAAAATTTTTTTAGTCCGTAATGTTTAATATCAAAAAATATTGGACACATATAATTTTATTTGTCAATCTAACAAATAATTACATAGTTATGGTGCGTTGAAGTTGCGCACGACGTCACAACGTGCGGCATTTTTAAGCAAGCGTTGACGTCACGGGCCTCTTCTTATGAACTTTGGGGCGCTATATCTCTTTAAATTTTCATTAGTTTGAAAAAGTGAAAAATACGTGTAAAGTATTTTTTGATAAGTTAACTGACGGACTAATTAAAACTCTTGCTTTTTGACCCAGGCAACATCCCCATTATTAAGGTCTAAGTCAAACATTCTTTATTTGTGTTGACCTATATTAACGAGAGATTACAAGGCGTCAAATATTTCAAAAAAAAAATTAAAAACTATTGTAAAGCTAAATTTTGCTCTCATGGAGCCTTTACCTACTCTGACAAATCAAGACTTAAAGAAGAAACTAATAATAAAACTATTTAACTGTCCTGCAATGAAAAGCTTGATCGGGTACAACACCTCAAGTTATTTTAGAACTTGATTTCATTAAAAGACTCTGAATATCAAATCGCTTAGGTATCTAAAGTCAAACGATTCTGAAATGTCAAGTGGCATAAAGTTGGGACTAATAAATAACCCATTAAGATAGTGACGCCCTCCTGTCAATGACATACCTGGAACGTTAGAGTATTGGACAACTAGTAAAAATGCTTTGTCCTAAATGACTGACGGATATCGTAGAGACCTGAAAGTTGGAAGGTGTGTTCTTTGTATGACGTAGGCATCCGATTTTCCGAAATGGGGTCATGAAATGAAGTGGGTGAAAAAAGGGGGCAAAGATTGTATGGGACAGTGATTCTTTGGTTCAATCTACTTGAAATTTTGCTTAACAATTCCTTAATATTATAATTCACGACAAACGTGTGAAAGGGGTAGAAAGTTATTTTGGGAGTCATTTGCTTCGAAGTTGATATCAATACTAGATACTTACTGCTTTTGATTTAATTACTTTTTATTTTTACAAGTGTTTGAAAACTCCATGTCAGTTTGGAATCAATGTCAAGTGAAATCTCAAATTGAAATGTCCAATCTCAATGAGGAGGCTCTGCATTTATTCCTAGAATTCCCCTAACACCGTCAAATTACCCTTTCGAATTCAAGACAGTGCAGTTTCCCATCAAAATCTGCTTCGTAATGACTATAAAGAAAGCTCAAAGTCAAACTCTAGCAACCTCTGCATAAACTCCCATGAGTGCTCAGAGCGGGTGCCTGCGCCAGGTATGTGCATTTTCGATACAGAGCCCCGTAATACGTTGTACATAAATTATGGAAAGAAAACACCCAGACCAATACAAACAAATATGTATGCAATTTTTGTATGATATTTTTATTTATTAATAAACAAAAAGACTGAACAAAATTGATGCGTGTACTGATTAATGTAATTAACCACATGCAAAGTTTCGTGAATTGCAACAACTATAATTTATTATCCAAGCTCTAAATAATCGCTACTACAAGTAACTGATCATAAAATGTTTTTCTGATGAACTGATCATTAAATGACCTACCGATAGGTCGGGTGACGTAATCTTGAAATTCTTTTGAACTTCCGGAAGGTCGGGTGATGCCACGCCTCTTTGAACCGTGTTTACTTTGGCAGTTATATTTTATATTTATTCGATTCTAAAATATATTCCCAAAAATTCTGAAAGGTGTTTTAATTTGTATCACTTGGATATGATTTGTATTAGAAAGTGTTGTGAGTGTGACGCTTGAACGGAAGGAAGTCAACCTAACCTAACCAACTGGTATTTTTATACTGTGTAGCTGGGAGAGCTCTTTGGCGCGCTGTCTTCGGCGAAGTATTGCGCGCGCAGATTTTGACAGCGTGAAATACCTACTTTAGCAGAAATACCAAGCCTTAATTTGCAGAAAATGATTCGCTTGTCACGACGATACTGGAAATTCTCATGTTTGTATCATCATTATTAGACCTTTTTGCCGTCGAGTCTTGGAAAAACAACGACAGAAGCATACTGAGAGCTAGCTCATTATTCGGAGTCAAGGGCGCCGGCGATGCGAGAAACGAGTCAATGGGTTGTAAATCGATTACATAATTACACCGATTAGTTATTATTCGCTTTCATTATCAAGGTTGCGGATAATAAAATTATAATCGATTGGTTTCATTGTGCCCACGCTAAATCTGTCGCTGGTAGAGTCGGTACTTTTCTAATTTTACTAACCTGAATGTGCTGTTTTTATAGGGTTCCTTATGTGCACTTTGACCAAATGTCTTGATCGTTTTAGTAAAGCGATTCTGCGACTTTCCGACTGGCCACAGATGATTTAACTTCTCCTTTGTGTGCAGTATGTGCCTTCGGCCATTATTTTCTAGTATGTAATTTAGCTATTGCTTAAAAAGTCATTCTATTTAAAACCGGGGCTGTGAAAAGCAAGCTACCATCACACAGATAGGCAGTACTTATTTTACCAGTCATATTATGATTTTTAGTGGCTCCAGGTCCATTTCGTTACGAGTCTCATAATTATGCAAACTCCCTTTTTGTGACACGCCACAGCGGGACTTTAATTGTTCACACGCGGGACTCGTTATTGCGAACGTATTTTTAAAAACCTTTTTTATAGGTATGGGATTTTGTTACAAATATTGGATGTGCACAATATTTTCCTGAAAACTCATAACGAAGGTTGCATAACCAAAAATAAATACTGGCTGCTTTACATGATGGTCACAAATTAAAAAAATATGAAGGTATTTTATTTCCTTGATAAATAAAAAAATCAAAAAAGTTCTTATATCGACGCCTAGAGTGAAAACCTCTTATGTGTAAAAGAAGTATTTTTTCAGGCTTTTAATCCAAAATTGACCGAAATGTATAAAATAAATATGAGAAAAAAAAATGCTTTCCCGAGGTTTTCACTCTAAGGCGACGATATGTACCATGCTTTCTAAAAACCCACCATTTTCTTGCCTTTTAGAACTGATTATTTGTGTGAATAATTAAAAAGCCAGCTTAATATTCTCATCATCACCTAATTCCATGTCTTTACTGGTTCTATTATTAAGACGTTTTCCTGGAAGTAGGTCGGTGTCTTTTAAGCATACTAAACAGCGATTCCCGAATCGTTCTGTTTTCATTACCTACGCTTGGCATATTTTAGTGGGCGCCCTATTTATTGGGGCTATTTTACTTCCCACTAAGTGTATAAGGTCTCGTGCCAAGTATGTCAGAGGTAGTTTAGGCAACACGGCTTTGTTTTAGACTATCAGTAGTCATTTTTGGATTATTATGAGTTTCTAAAACTTTCATTAGATTTGATCAATAAAATCTTCAAAACACATTAATAAACCTTTTCATTGCTGTCGACTTTAAAGTTATTATAAAAATATAGGTAACAGGTTCTTTAAAACATAATGCTAATTGCATAAATAAAGGGTTTACTCAGTCAAAAATAAATGAAACTTCAATAAAGGTCCCCAATAAATAGTTATATGCGATTTAGTAAGATTACATTGTAATGTTACAGCTGTAAATACTGTCACATACTGGCAAATTGCTACATCCAGACGTACGAATAAAGTTGTAACTTTGTAAGTCTGGTCTTAATTGGCTTTGCGTCTTCGAACTTAATCAAAAGGGTTTCTGAAGAAAATGAATGGCTAGACTAATTACTTCAATAAAGGCATTGAGGCTGTCTTAACGAATAAAAATGTTTCTCTGATTTCACACATAAAGATAATTGTAGACATTATACGTCTCTATCAATGGGAAAGTAGCTTAGGTAATTATCTTCCAAAAATTTTATAAAAAAAAATAAAACCGACTCCAAAAAACCTACACTAAAAAGTAGAAAAATAATTACTAATTACCTACTTATTTATTAGGACGAATTATTAATATTTATGTAGGTATACCATGATTGATAATTCTGGAGTCGGTGCCAAGATTATGAACATGTAAAGTTTGCCTGCACCGACTCCAAAAGTATCAATCATGGTATACCTACATAAATATTAATAATTCGTCCTAATAAATAAGTAGGTAATTAGTAATTATTTTTCTACTTTTTAGTGTAGGTTTTTTGGAGTCGGTTTTATTTTTTTTTATAAAATTTTACTTATTTCTTGCTTTTTAGTTAACTAATTATTACCTTGATGTTACCAATGAAGGTAGGCAGTACATTGAGACCATATTCTTAATGTATATTATAAAAAAGTTCATCCCCAATTTTCCACCCTTGGGGGTGAAATATTTTCTTCAAATTCGCATGAAACCACCCTTTTGATAATACCTATTCAACAAAAAAATAATCGTTCAAATTGGTTCATAATCGGCGGAGATATTGCGTATAAAAAAGTTCATCCCCAATTTTCCACCCTTGGGGGTGAAATATTTTCTTCAAATTCGCATGAAACCACCCTTTTGATAATACCTATTCAACAAAAAAATAATCGTTCTAATTGGTTTATAATCGGCGGAGATATTGCGTATAAAAAAGTTCATCCCCAATTTTCCACCCTTGGGGGTTGTTTTTTTTAATATTAAATTTAAATGGGACCACCCTTGAGGTATTACCTATACGCTGAAAAAAGATTTGTTCAAATCGGTTCATAATTGGCGGAGTTATCGCGTAACAAACATAGAAAAAAAAAAAACATACGGGTCGAATTGAGAACCTCCTCCTTTTTTTGAAGTCGGTTGAAAATGCAATTAAAACACAAAAAAGTCATCCAATGTAGGTATGACATTTGCCTTTTGTGTACTTTGTTATATTTTGTGCAATAGAAGCTTGTTCAAAATGATGAACCATAGTAATTTTTATCTTAAAATCATAATTATTAATAGTACAACTAATCTGGCCCTTAATTATATTCAGCTTGATGATAATGCTGTTGAAATTAATCACTATTTGGTAAATCATGCAAATCTTGTTTACGCACATGCAAATTCAGTTGGCATTGGCAAATTAGTTCGCACTAACGATACAGTTTCTGTGTATATTTGACGATTTCCGTAATTGAGACCAACAATGGTAATGAGCTTATTGTATAGTGTCAATTGCCTATTATTAGTTTAATCAGATTGTCTCATGCTTGGATAGAGGTGAATGTTTCAATCTTGCTAATGTTTGACATTGAAATAATTATGTGGGGTACAATTTAACGGATCACTTCAAGTTTAAGAAGAAACGTTTCTAGGAGCACTTACGATAATGTGGATACTGCTAATAATATTCTTTCATATTTTATTAAATACTTGCTCGCAAACTTCCATTTCTAACTTTTAGTTACACGCGCGTTGCATGCATGTACCTATGTAGGGGAGACTGGGTACGGTTGAAACAATTTTGCTTTTATTGTCTATAATTTTGTTGTTTAATAACCAATTATACTCGCACCTCGTCCTCGAGATAAGTATCCTGAAATTAATATATTAATATTCACAACATGTAGTAACGCATATTAGTTACCGATCTTGCACTATGGTTGAGAGATAATTTAAAAAAAAAGAACTAATTTTCCGCTATGGTCACCCCGGCCTCACCAATCCGCCATCTTATATTGTCATTCGCATTTTAGTGCTTAACCGTTCTGCACTTTTTTCTTTACATTCAAAATTAAGCAGTTAAAATGCCGAAACGTAAGCGTGAAAAGGATTTTGACTACATCAGTGATCAAATCAAGAAGTTAAAAAAGAAATTAAAGCGAGCACGGAAACAAAACACAATTTCTTCGGATAGTGATTCTGAATCTAAAAATAGCTATAACGGTACGTACCCACTGTTACCTTTTATTAAGTGTTAACAAATTATATGAAAAGCATCCGTTAATATTCACATTAGGTGCAATCGGGCTGATCTTTGGACTGTCCCACAGCACATAATAAATGTTCAGTTACCCTCAATTAGAAATTGTACGGGCTTACTTGGTGATTTAAATTATTATACGACACAATGCATTCGAGCTGATCATCGGACTGTCTCAACGCATTTACTGATCGTATCTACGCTAAAAATAACATTACATTAAATATTGTAATTTTTACGAAAAAAGCAAAAAATGCAACTCGAACTGTACTGTGGTCTGTTTCACTGCAATTATGCTTAAATCTTTTTTACATAAGAATGTAACCGGACTGATCTTTGGACTGCTCCACTACATTCTGCAAATATTGTGTAAACAATATTCTAATAATTTTACTACGATAAAAATCAAGTTACATAATGATTACAAATCAGAATGTAAATAATTACTCATCACAGGTATTGTTTACAATTATAAACCATTATTTTCAGATAATGGGCTAACAGAAGAACCAATCATCGATCTCGAAAATAGTACTAACGTTTCTCAATCCAACCAAAACTTGGCCGAAATCACGAATACAACCCCAGTTTTGCCCAACGCAGAAATAGACCCCGAAAGCGACCTAGTCAACCTAGAACATATCTCGGGGGAGACTGCCAATAAAGAATGTGAAAACACACAGTTGGACAAAGACATTTTAGAGGTCCTTGGAGACGACCCTTACACTACTGTACAGTACGGAGAAGAAATCCATAAGGAACTCGCAACCCGGTTACAACATATTACAGCCTCTGGCTTAACCAAAGAAGCTAGAAAAGAATTGCAACAAAAATACCTGCTTCCGTCAAATGCAATTCTTTTAGGCGCTCCCGCATTGAATCCGGAGATTAAAGCAGCTTTGCCTGAAACGTTAGCCAATCGCGACAAAGCCATAGAATCTAAACAAAAACTCTTGGCATCGGCCATCTCCTGCGTAGCATCAGCTACTTCATATTTACTGGAACCCCAAAATCAAAACAAGGAGTTATTGAAGAAACTTATGGACGCAAATAGACTTTTGTGCGACATACAGCATTCCGATTCAGTGACCAGGCGAATGTTTAGTACGTCAGTACTTAAAAAAGACGTCAAATCCCAAATAATGAACTCCAAAATTGACAAATTTCTATTTAGTGAAAATCTTGCTGATACACTAAAAACAGCTAAAGCCGTGTCTAAGTCCGGTGCTGAAATAAAATACACGAATACTAGAAAGGACGTCAAAAAACCCCAACCCTCAACCCTCAACATCCAAAGCCGGTACTTTAAACGTGAAAGCCCAGGTGGCTCAGCCTCAGAGACCACCTGCGACCACGAGGAAGACCCAACCACCTGTCTATCACCAGAATCGGCCCGCCGGATCATCCAAGACGTCATCGCAACGGCAGAAGACGACCAACTATCGACGTTAGAAGAGGTAAACTACGCGGGACGCTTATCTAAATATTACTCCCAATGGTTACGGATCACAGACAATCAGACCGTCCTGTCTTGGATCCAGGGCTACAAAATTGAGTTTAATAGCACTGTAAAACAATGTTCTATTCCAAAACCACCTGTACCCTCTCCTAAAGAGTTTACACAATTTGAGGAAGCTATATCAGAACTTTACAATATTGGAGCTATTTCTAAATGTAAACCTTGTCCCAACCAATTTATATCAAGTATTTTTCTAAGGCCTAAACCAAATGGTAAGATGCGGTTAATACTAAACCTAAAAAACTTAAATAAACACATTGACACTTATCATTTCAAGTTAGAAGACATACGTACAGTCCTAAAAATCATAGAAAAAGATTCGCTAATGGCTACTTTAGACTTAAAAGACGCGTACCTTTTATTAAAAATAGACGAAACTTCCCGAAAATATTTGAGATTTACATTTAATAATATCCTTTACGAATTCAACGCCTTACCATTTGGTCTTAACACGGCACCTTACATCTTTACCAAAGTGATGAAACCGGTAGTCAAATTGCTACGATCAGCAGGTTTTTTATCATCTATATATCTAGATGATTTATGTTTACTGTCCGACTCGTATCACGGCTGCCTGAATAACGTAGAAACAACGCAAAAACTGCTCACTAGTCTCGGGTTCATAATAAATTTGAAAAAGAGCGTTTTGACTCCCTGAACAACATGCAAATATTTGGGCTTTGTAATTGACACAAATGAAATGAATATTCAACTACCTTCCGATAAACGAATTCAAATAGTCAATGAAACCAAAAAAGTTATAGAACTAAACCAATGCAAAATCAGATATTTCGCACAATTTGTTGGACTGTTAGTTTCGGCCTGCCCTGCGATAGAATATGGCTGGCTCTACACAAAACAACTAGAACGTTGTAAATATTTGAATCTTCAAGGGCATGGTGATTACAACAAAACCATGATACTTCCGCCTTCCCTACATGAGGACTTGGAATGGTGGTTACAGGCTGTCCCTCATTCCGTAAAACGAATAAGAGACGACCACCATGAACTAGAGATCTTCTCTGACGCCTCAACAACGGGGTGGGGGGCTGCCTGCGGATCTGATACTGCCAGTGGTCCGTGGTCCAACAAAGAGCGCCAATATCACATTAACCAATTAGAACTTTTAGCCGCGTTTATAGCTCTTAAAATATTTGCTAAAAACTGCACCAATTGTCAAATACTAATGCGTCTAGACAATTCCACTGCGATTAGTTACATTAATCGCATGGGGGGCATACAATTCCCCCACTTAACGGCCATAACAAAATCTATATGGCAATGGTGTGAACAACGTAGTATTTTTGTAGTTGCTTCATACATAAAATCTAGTGACAATGACATCGCGGATGGGGAGTCACGACGAACTCACCCAGACATTGAGTGGGAATTAAAAAACTCCGCCTTTAAAGCTATTACAGACAAATTTGGATTCCCTGAAATCGATTTATTTTCTAGTCGCATTAATAAAAAATGTGACGTTTATGTGTCATGGAAAAAGGATCCTGATGCACTCGCTATTGATGCGTTTACTATCAATTGGGCCAATTTTTTCTTCTATGCCTTTCCTCCGTTTTCAATTATATTGAAAACCCTCCGAAAAGTAATATCAGATCAAGCTAAAGGCATCGTGGTGGTCCCAATGTGGCCTACACAAGCTTGGTACCCAATGTTCACGAGTCTTTTGATATCTGACTTAATAATTTTTAAACCGAATGACAATGTGGTTATCTCCCATTCCAGCAAAGGCAAGATTCACTCCAACCTTACCCTGGCTGCCGGAATCTTGTGCGGACGGCGTTGCTGAGACGTAGTGTACCACCCTCATCTATAGATATCATGCTGGCGTCACTAAGCGACAACTCCATCAAGCAGTACAACGTTTGTCTTAGAAGATGGCACGAATTTTGTGTTCACAATAACCGGAATATCTTTCAAGCTTCAATTCCAACAATCATCTATTTTTTTACCCAACTTTATCAGTCTGGCGTGCAATATGGCACATTAAATAGTTACAGAGGTGCTCTTTCTCTTATAGTAGGTTCACACATATCCACAGATGATAGAATTAAAAGGTTCTTTAAAGGGGTTTTTAGACTCAGACCCCCAGCCCCTAAATACAATGTCACGTGGGACACCTCTAAAGTGCTAGATGCTTTAAGTAAGTGGTACCCTAATGAAGCTCTCTCTCTGCAGAAACTCACCAAAAAATGCGTTACCTTACTGGCCATAACAACGGCGCATAGATCACAAACATTTCATAAAATAAACATAAGTAATATAGAATCTTCTACAGCCCATATTAGCATTAAAATACCAGACTTAATTAAAACGTCGAAGCCAGGTACCAATCAACCTATTCTTTGCATACCATTCTTCACTGAAAAACTTAGCATATGCCCAGCTACCACGCTACTATGCTACATTAAAAAGACAGCTTCACTTCGCCAAACAGAAAACTTATTAATAACTTTTAAAAAACCCCATAAAGCAGTCACTACTCAAACCATCAGTCGATGGATCAAGAGCACTCTCAAAGATTGTGGAATTGATATCTCCATATTCACGGCACACAGTACCCGGCACGCTGCCACTTCTAAAGCTTACCAAAAGGGTGTCAGTATAGATGTCATCCGAAAGACTGCGGGATGGAGTGGTACTTCCACTACATTCGGTAAATTCTATCAGAGAATAATAAGAAACGAGGATCAGACTCCTTTAGCCAGAGCTGTCCTTAATCAGGATTAAATAGAGGCGATGATTTTGATTTAACATAAGTTACAATGTACTGATTCTAATAATATACAAGATAAACCTATTATTTACATATTTACATATCTGTAATGAGATTTTCTACTGATTATATAAAAATATAATTATGAGATAAGTCCATTCTTTGTTATTTTTGGTAAATAAAACAACAATATTGATTAAATCAATTAACTTTTATTTACAACAACTACTTTTTGTGATATTACCGAAACACAAATACTCTCAACCTCTACATGTTGTGAATATTAATATATTAATTTCAGGATACTTATCTCGAGGACGAGGTGCGAGTATAATTAATGATTAAACGAACTTACCAAGTGAAGTTCTATCATAATTATACGAAGCACCTCGTCCGAAGAGATAAGTATCCATCACCCTCCCGAAACCCGACCCAAAAATACGGGCTTCGGTAATATCACAACATCTCTAAACTAAATGACAATATAAGATGGCGGATTGGTGAGGCCGGGGTGACCATAGCGGAAAATTAGTTCTTTTTTTTTTAAATTATCTCTCAACCATAGTGCAAGATCGGTAACTAATATGCGTTACTACATGTTGTGAATATTAATATATTAATTTCAGGATACTTATCTCTTCGGACGAGGTGCTTCGTATAATTATGATAGAACTTCACTTGGTAAGTTCGTTTAATCATTAAGTGACGATTACGATACGTGAAATTGAAATTTGATGTTTTAGCTATGATATGGCTGTATCATTATAGTTCCTGGGTTACTTTTTTCGGAAATATACGAAATTAAAAAAAAATAAATTTTGTTTCAACCGTCCCCATGCCAGGGGCGGTTGAAACAGCGATTTGGGTCTGTTGAAATACATACAAATAATACAATAATTACTAATAAAACGTGTTTTATTTATCACTAATACTACGAATATTAAAATTATGGTACCACATGACGACATTAATCAGTCTAAGTATTTAATATTTCTAAAACATTAATTAGCCTTTGATAAGTAGTAGGTAAACATTTAAAAAATTTACAGAAATATGTTAAAATAAATGATATTTCCAAATCTAATAAACATTAATATTAAAATAATATTAACATTCTGAATAAAGTTAACGAAAATCTTTTTTTTTTCTCAAACCATACTTTTCCGCCGCTTTCCGCAGTGAATCTCCAGCTTTTACCTCCTCTTTTGCTTTACCAAGTGAATTTCCTCCCTGGAAATCTTCCTTACCCAAACTCTCAGCATTTACAAAAAATAAATATTAATACATCTTCTGTTTCAACCGTACCCAAAAAAAATGTTTCAACCGTCCCCAACCCCACTTTTGGTAAAATATACTTTATAGTTTCGACACTAATAATCACACATTAAAAATAGTTACTGTCCTTTATTCTACAAGCTTCATTGTAATCGCAAACGCACACTCGATACATTCACATAAAAAGAACAGGTAGTATAAGCGTTAATGTCTGAAGAAAAATACTTACTTTGGGTAGTAAAAAACAAAATGGTGTTTTATACACAACGTCAACGCGTTAGGAAGTTATTAGGCACTAAATTCGTGTTCGGACCTGTCTTCCGCTTCTTTTTCCCCTAGGACCCCTCACTCCCCGCGGAACCGTTTACGAGATATTTGCTCTGTTTCAACCGTACCCAGTCTCCCCTACTTGTTTAAATTGATGTTTTGTATGGAAAAAACTTTTAAACTAGTGTTCAATTCTCTCGTAACTTTTTATTAGTAAGAGAATTTAAATATTAAATATTAAAGACATAGCATAAAATCGTATAAGACAAATGTATTTAAATAGGGGGTGATACTTCCTCGCCACGAAAGCAATTTTTAACGAGGTTTTGTAGAATAAATGTTGGCAATATGTTTGATTTTGCCGCGATGAGAAACTTAACCAAAAATATGGTTAAGTGTGTACTTATTCCAATTGTTTTGGCTCAGTTTGGAAAATAATTCAATGGAAAAGCCATTACCCGTCTCAACCCTGACCTGTTTCAAAATCCTTTGTCTATTTCTTTCGGCCAACTTTCCTAATTTCGTCCTCGATTTTCTAGAGCCGTTGCCAAGTTTGAACTAGGTCTAACATCGTCGGTTCACTTGGCAAGTGCTTGAATTGCTAATTGTCCTTCGCTGGCGTCTTCAAGAAGTTATTGTCAGTGTCATTGTATGTTCCGAGATTGGAATTGGATTTTACACCTTTGAGCGTTAACGTCAAGAGTAGCTCGTGTTTAGTACCTACTTTGCATTTCTAAGTTTAGGTAGTACCTACCTACTTAGATTCGATTTCCAGCAGACGAATCTTCTAAAATGGTTAACTATGGCTTCATGGTATTATATTTTATTATTAGGTTCAAAGTTTGTCATTTTCTGGTAGGTTTATGTCCTACTGGCGTGTATAGTGAATTTTTAACAATTTTGTACGTTGCTAGGTTCTTGCATAGATTAATTAAACCATCGTAACTGTCAGGGGAATACTATTATAAAAATTACGAGTATTGTGTGTAATCTTGTAGATGTTATCTAAGCAATTACTTAATTAAATACCCAACGACACACGTTTGTATCTTATCGTCTCTACCATCGTCATTAGCAGGTCAATTGTAAAAGAATCATTAATTTGGATGGACAATTTCTGATTAGCGCGGGTAAGTAATTCGATCCCCTTTCACATTATTGAGTCGTCGGACCAAATGCATATCTCCCTTTCGGACACTCTGATTAGAACGGCTACAGATGTAAAAGAAAATCGATTTGCTAATAGGGTTACCACCCAAAGGACAATGTTCGTTCTCCATACATTGTTCGCCTAAGAACCAACAATTTTGACATATTACTACCCGAAAGCGAAATAATATGATTCTGTGTGTAAGAACAATGATTCCTGATGGACACTTGCCATAAAATTAATGATTAAGAATATTAAATAACAGCGATTTTATAATATGTCGTTTATGACAACATGGCGTCTAATGTATTGTGTGAATGTATGAACACCGATTCGCGAAAAATGTTTTGTATTGTCGTCACGCCGAGTCGCAGCCAAATAGTATAAAATAATAGAACAAGTTTTAGAAATACAACTCGGCATTCCACTTTTATAATATGCCCACATATTGCACGTAAATAAACAACATAATTCGTAGGTTGTTTCCACCCTTGTCATCTGACACATGAAATAAACTCCTACTGTATTATAGATATCGAAGCCGAATCGTATATAATAATAGAATGGGTTTTGGAGATCACTCGGGGTTACACTTTTATAAAATATACAATATGTAACAAAAACACCGTCCGATCCGAAAGGGTCATAAAGTAGCTTTAACAACATTACCAAAACAAGTATCAAAATTACGTAATTAATAAAAACAATTTTTTTATCGATTTTTAAAGTCAATAAGTTTAGCAATGATTTACCCTACAACGGGGAAATTTTCAAAAAGCGTTAACACTCTGTCTCCGCGCGGCTTTTTTTAAAACGCTGGGGGTCATGACCTTATGACGTCGCTACGCGTGCCGGCGCATCTCTACCCCTCCCGCGTACCCTCTACACTGCCGTTCGGATTGCCATGTAAGCTATTTTATTTTTGTAAATTTTGTATTTATTTTTCATGGGGTATTTTTTTTATAATATTTTATGAAAATTATTACACAAATGGAATCTTAACTCGATACCTATTAACACCTTAATGGATCGGACGGTGTTTCCGTTACATATTGTATATATATAAACCTACATATTGCATAAAAATAACACGAATCATGAGTTTTCTTTTCACCATTTACATCTGACACGAGATAACAAACTCCTATCTCCATGACTACCGTCTTAGTCTATGCCAAAGACTACAATATTTTAAGCAAGAAGTTTCAAACCTTAGCGGCTACAGTAACCCCTGGGCCACATACATCATGATAACATTCGGTCGACACCGGAACGAAGTCTTGCGATTATGCAAAAAAGCATCGTATTCTAGTGCGGCTATATCACGTTCAACCGCGGTTTTAATTCGACTAAAGTCCTGACTAAAGACTGGAAGAAAATACGCCGCATTGTATGAGCACTTCGTGTTCGTTAAAGCGGCTTCAGATCTAGAGCCCACATAGTTTTCTTTCCAATAATATCCGCAAGTAGCGCTGCATGATCTTTACAACAAAAACGGCAATAGTTATTAAGGTGCCAAAATTATATGATTACTTTGGCACGGTATTATACACGTTCGAAGATTTGTCATTTTCATTCATTTCATCATCATCATCATCATTTCAGCCACAGGACGTCCACTACTGAACATAGGCCTCCCCCAATGACTTCCACATCGCACGGTTGGTAGCGGCCTGCATCCAGCGCCTTCCCGCTACCTTTATCAGGTCGTCGGTCCACCTTGTGGTGGGTTGACATTGCAGAATATGACTTTTGATAGGTTCATCATAGAATTCGGCGGGGATATCCTCACGGAGGAAGTTCGAAAAAGGGCGGAACAAGATCTTATAATAATGCAAGGCCGAAGCTGTAACGCGCGTGCTCCTACGTGTAATCCGGCGAGTATGCAATAAATAGTAATGTCTGGTAAATAGTGGTAATACGTATCGTTCGTTCGTTCGTTTCAGCCGAAAAGACGTCCACTGCTGGACAAAGGCCTCCCCCAAGGATTTCCACGAAGACCGATCCTGCACCGCTCGCATACAGGCACCTCCCGCGACCTTCACCAGATCGTCGGTCCACCTAGTGGGAGGCCTGCCCACGCTACGTCTTTCGGCTCGTGGTCGCCACTCAAGAACTTTCCTGCCCCAGCGGCCATCAGCTCTACGAGCTATGTGCCCCGCCCCGTCTATGTCTATATGCGCTACGATTACAGGGTATCATTTTGCATAGTCGCAAGACTTCACTCCGCTGCTGTCAAATCAATGTCGCATAATGTTATCGCAATGTGTGTGGCCCTTGGCCAAATCACAGAAGCCTATGCGAAGAAAGAGCACTTGAATGACAATGAAAATCAGGGTTACCATTTTATAAGATCTCCTCACTATTGAGGGTAACAAAGTAACATTAATAATCTAGCCATTAATTACATCTATTACCTATACGAGAAAGTAAAGCAACATGCGGTTTTATTTTAATTTGTAAAATATTTGTAACAGTTTGTTCCAAATTTAGTTTTACAACAGTATTGCTGTTTCAGCTGTCACTGTGAAGCTTTGGGAAAATAAATAAATAGAAAAAATATTAACATAAATATTTATTTAAGTTTTTATGTTCATTATCATAATATGCCAATTTAAGTTACAATGTGTGACAGTCTTTGACACTAAACAAACTCTTCAGCTTAATAATACCTACCTACAGGGCGTTTTTATAGTTACTCTTGCTGATGAAACAAGAAGGGTTGATTCTACTACTGAAATACAACTAGTTTTCTTACAGGACCAATATCAAATTCTCAAAAAAATTCACATCCTCGTGATGGTGATAATTTCTATGGAGAGGTTTTTTTTAATATTCGGTCTCTTGGGATAAGTTATTCCATTTGAGCAGTAGAATTAATCCTTTTTATTTGATCACATATAAAAATAACACAAGTGTTTAGGAAAACTTCTTTGGTATGGTATCACTACGGAGTTATACCTAATGGCGGCAACTCTGTATCACTGACTTGTAACATTCAAACAGTATGAATAATAAGGGCACCACATTGGTTTTCTTTCTGAAAAAAGGCTTTCACTTTTAGTACTAACCCTTTAGCACTATTTCATTGAAATAAAAATACAATAAACGCACAGAAGACTGAAATTGAGTCAACTGACGTGACATTTATAATTTGTTGACATTATGACAGTTTGACAAGACTAGGGATTGAAAAAGTAAAATGACAATTTATTAAAACGATTCACAAGGATATAATCGATTAAAAATATTTATAAAATGTTCTGATACTTGCCTGTAGCGATTATCCAATCCTGGTTTCTACTGAAAAACTACCTCGTGGCAAGATTTTAATAAAATAATAAAATCTTTATCTTCTCTTTCACAATCTATAAAAGTTCATTTGGTCTATTATTATACATGTGCTATGAATGAGGGTTTTCGCGATTGAAAAATCCGCCAGATGGCAATACGTAGACGTGAGGTCCAAATGCTGCATGATTGGTTATTTTTGACATGACATTGACAGATATGTCAAAATCCACCAACTCATTGGCATAGATTATGCTCTCATAATATATATAGAGACTGGCAACTATACTAGGTTGATATTATGTTTCTCTCACTTCAACTGGAATTGGATTCAACATCGGATTCTGACACTTTTACAGTTATGATACCATGAATATCAGTTTATAGTCCTAATTATTTTTATTTTATTTACGACCTTCGACCAGTTGGACACTTTAGATAGCTTCTTGTAATAGTGTCAATATCTTTTTAGCTTTTAACGCAAATCTAGTCTTCAAAGCAGTTTAATCGATTTATTTTATTTTCAAAATCGATATTTTATTGTCTATGATGGCCGCAGGAACATCACTATACATGGACTCCTAGCAATAAAGTACGGTAATGCCTCGTACAGATTTTATCGGCAAAAATTATGGAACTTGATAGGTTTTAGACCATGCCACGCACCAAAACGTCCGGAAGTTGTAATAGTATTATAGAATAAACGTTAAAAGACTTATTTATTTAATTTTTCAATGCTTAAGTGTCCATTAGAATGAAAGGGTGCTTAATATATTAAAAAAAATAGAAAATAATTATGATGGGTTAATGTTTTTGGGCGGTTTTTAGGCGGTTTCTGACAATGTCCTTTTCGATAGTTCAGTTTTTTGGCACTAGAACTATTTTGGTGCTACATCTTTTTTGGCCATGGACATCTTGACCGCTCACAGATAGGCTGCATAGTTTATGATCTTGGCCTGGTTATGAATAATTAAAAAAAATGCAGCCTTCTAAAAAAAAAATTATTGGCAAAATTATATTTATTTATTTATATTAGGGAAACAAACAATTTTGATATAGGTACAGACAAATAATCACACAAAAAATAGGACTGAAATCAGCAGTTTCCACAGTTAAAATTAATATCATGCCGCAATCCTTACTTTGTACTAGGTAGGTACGTATACGAAGACGTCCATGTGTGTCTAAAAATTTTTCCTTTGCAAGCTTTATCTTGCAAACAAATTCAGTGAGGCGGATAATCCATCTCTGTACCACACTTATTACGTAAAATATGAGTTGGCTCAAAATTATTTTTCTCCACACAACTGGATAAAAAGTTTAAGACATGAAATATAATCCGGGTCTCTGAGCAAAATTGTTTGGGATTTTTGGTAACGAGCGTCTAAATTCTGGATTTTTCTACCCAAAGCCTAAGACTAGACGCAGACCACCGATTTTTAGTTGGCCGATAGGTGTGCCCGATTTTAAATTGTATGAAGAATTTGCCAAATCAAATTGGTGTAATGTGCGCACTTCCATACATGCCCATACTGATCAACTGCCCGACTAAACTATCGGCTGACGAAAAATCAATGGTCTGCGCCTAGGCTAAAACTAACCGGCTTTCTAAAATCCACATTAGAGGTAGCCCTATTTCTTACTAAAATCGTCCTTTTATCACATTCCTAATTGGTTCATCTCGGACTGACTGATTTATTGCTACAGTTAATTTAAATTGATTCCTTTTTCATTCGATCCTAAATTGGATTTAGCATTTTGAATTGTAAATTATTGCTCTCAAAATGCGCACACTTTCTATGGTTAAATTTTTTTCATAATTAAAAGTTCTTGATAACATAAGTAATAAACTTTATTACTTCTATTTACTTAAGTAAATGGCCGATGGGGCAGCAAGGTTCTGGAATGGAGGCCGCGTACCGGAAAACGCAGCGTGAGACGTCCATCTACAAGGTAGACCGACGACATCGTAAAGGTAGCAGGGAAGCGCTGGACGCAGGCCGCTACCAATGGATTCTTCTTATTCTCTTCTTAATTGTATTCATTGATTTTTGTGGAGTTTATTACTCAAAAGTTATTTCATTTACTACGACATTAGTCTACTAGAAGTAATGATAACTCATTTTATTATTAGGACAACCTCTCAAGTTTGAAGCAGCAAAGTTTTGGTAATGTTACTGTTAATATCTTTAGTTTCCTAAAGCCTTTTTCCGCGAAAGCGAAAATGCGGTTATCGAAAATTTACGAGAAAGGGATAAATTAATACCGTTTCTTATATCATACACGATCAAGATGCTTAGCTTATCTTACTTGTTCTTTTGCTGTTTTTGAAGTCGAGTCTTGCTATGGGATTAACTTAAGAGTAGCACTTATTATGAAGGATTTATTTGTTACATTGTTTACTATAAATAACTTCGCCCCTTTTTTGGTATGAAATATGCTAAAGAGAGCAAATTATACAATAAAATAAAAATATTTTTAAAAATTTTCCTTAATTTTCGTAGAGGGTGTTTAAGTTGGCGTCCAGCCAATGCAGGAAACAGTATACGTAGAGAACATTAAGATACTTAATAATAAGTAGTTTAAGTAAAGTTATAATACAAATACTAGATAGTAGTAAAGCGCTCTACAAATTGATATTTTTATGTAACTTTGACCTAGTTTCATGTGTATTTCTTTCTGTTTCAGGTAAATACAATTGTGCAGTCGCAGTAATGGTAAATCAGCAACATTCCTAAGTTCCTAACCATATAGTTTTATAACTCAATGTGTCGTTCCTAAAGAGAAAGTTAGTTTCATTAGTTGTACAAGTTTTGTACTTAATCGTGTTGGACAAGAGTTGTCTCGACCCTTAACAAAGTTACGACACGGCAATATTACTTTTAGGGTTCCGTACCTCAAAAGGAAAAAACGGAACCCTTATAGGATCACTTTGTTGTCCACCCGTCCGTCCGTCTGTCAAGACCCAATTTCTCAGGAACGCGTGTAAAGGTATCAAGCTAAAATTTATATCAAATACTCTGGTCTACTGTCCCTTGGAGCTGTGAAAAAATCAAACCTCTAAGCCGTCGCAATTAAAAGATACAGCCTACAGGTTTGTACGGAACTTTTGGTGCGCGAGTCCGACTCGCACTTGGCCGGTTTTTCTACTTAGCTGATATTTTGTTAAGTTCCCACTGAAACTATGAGCACAACTATGAGTTGCAAGTTGTACTCATGTTTAATTGGAAAAAGTTACTGACTTTGGGTGACAAGGAAGCGAAGGAAGACAGTCAAGGTCGGAATCGGTTTGATAAACTGGTTTCAATTCTTAAATAATGGCCTGAAAGTGAACCTATTTACGTTAGTTAAATCCTCATAATAAGTAATTACATAAAAGATGCTACTAGCATGTCACCGTATCAGCCACAGGACGTCCATTGCTGAACATTGTGCATGTGTGGCTTTATTGATTTATATTTACTTATGCTTTATTAAGACAAATAAATATATACTTTCTGTCTATCTATGTTTCAAGTGTAACCTATGAGAGGTAACTTTTTGAGGACTCTATACAACCAAGCAGACAGCCGGCTTGCAGTCGGCGGCTTTATTTCAAAAGAACCATGTCGACGACTTGTACTTTCTATGACTTGACAACATGTCAAAAATCGGCAACTCGAGTAAATATGTATTAAGGTACTGTACACGCCTAAGTGTCTCATCTTGTTAAGTGGGACTAAAATGAGACTAAAATGTGTGATAGAGCTATCTATATTTATTTATTTTCTTATGCAGAACAAGGCAGGTATTTGACCGCAATCGTATGTAATATTAAGTGAGATGCAGTCTAGGATGGTACATACTATCTGCCCTGTAAGTGCCTATTCACTCTCGCCTTGAAAAGGCCCGGATTTTATTCTTCGGGAAAGACAGCAGCAGACAGCGAATTCCAGTCCCTAGCTGTTCGCATTATAAAGATTTAGCGAAACGCTTATTGCCAGCTGGTAGAATGTGGAGAATGTAGTGATGGTACTCTAACCGGAGTCTGGTACTTTTCTATGACTTGACAACATGTCAAAAGTCGGCAACTCAAGTCGGCAAGTCGGCGGGTTTGGTGTGTAGATTGCATTAATTTTACTATTACCTACAGTTCGGAGAATTATCTTAAGGACTCCAATTTATTAAAGTGATCTTCCGAGATAAAGGAAATGTTTATTACCTTTTAATTACGTAATGTCCTTTTAATGATACTAAAGGCCAATTTACGTAATGTAATTAACTAAAGAAGGACATTATTGTGTTGAACTGCCGTAAAAAGGTGAATATAATTTTAATCGCTGGCGTTTTTATTTAAAATATTGCATTTCAGATATGAATTAAATTTCGTTTACTAATGTATTAATAAGCTCTAAACAGCAGCTGCATTTGACTTTGACTTAGCTATTTGAAGACAAAATTCATTTCTAAAGCCGACTTGAATCGAAACTCAAGATTAAAGGATTGGGATACCAAGAGGATTCGAACGAATTACGTTTCGAAACTTGAAGCTTTCTGATATTAATTAAGATATTAATTTCATGGCGTCGAAGCACTTTCTGGAAGTTAAAACGAGGAGTTAGCAAGCTTCATAAAGATATAGAGGTTACACGCCTATGACGGCAGTTTTATAAGATTGGAAAAGTTTAGTTACAAGTTAGTTTAGAGCTTTTTAAAAGTTAGATAGCCCCTGGGCTGAAGCCCAAAAAGCCATATTATTATTGTAGATCCGGCCCTGTACCTATACAGGGTGGAAACGATAAGTGATCTCACTCGATTATTTCTAAACTACACAAGATATGAAAAAACTGGTTACTTATCCTAAAAGTGCTTCAAGAGCTCTTTGTAATGGTATCAGTAATAGGTTACAGAATTAACTGGATCTATCCGAAAATTCAATGTTTTCAGCCTCCATACTAAATGTATGCCAGCCACAAAATATTAAGTGTTAATTTTTTTAATTAAATAATAAACACTTAAAATGATGAACACGTAAATTGCATTCTTATTTTAAATTATTCATGGAAAACATTGGTACTAAGCTTTATTTGTTATAATATTATCAAGACATGAGTGCCATGACTGTGGCAGTACTAAATGTATGTAATTTGGAAACATTGAATTTTCGGATAGATGCAATTTATTTTGTAACTTATTATTGGTACCCTTGGATAGAGCTCGTGAAGCACTTTCAGGATCATTAACCAGTATTTGGATAGCTTGTATAGTTTTTAATATTTTATAGGTTTTACTAAATGTATGGAAGCTGGAAACATTGAATTTTCGGATGGATTCAGTTTATTTTGTAACCTATATTGGTAGCGTTGGATAGAGCTCGTGATGCACTTTCAGAATCAGTAACCAGTTTTTCGATATCTTGTATAGTTTAGAAATAATCGAGTGAGATCACTTATAGTTTTCACCCTGTATAGTGAACCTAGTTCGTAAACTTAGTGGTCAGACTATAATGACAGGCTTAGTGGTCATTCTGTAGGCTGGACGAAGTTGATAAGATTGTAAGGAAGGAAATTCTAGATAACAGCAGATTTGGGGTTCGTATTTTTATAAGAAACTACATAGTAAAAAAAAGTAAAACAAAAAAGCTGAGTTGCACCACCTAACTTTAACCGTAACTATTACTATGACCGGTGTTTTTTGTATATAAGTTTTAGAGGTTTTTGACGTTTGTTAAAGTTGAAGTAAGATGTGCAACCCAGCAGAATATACTTAACACTGTTACAGCCAAATAATAAGAAGAGAATATTTTGTTGTTTTTGTATATTCGGTTGTAAAACACTTGTTTACTGTAATTTTACTCATACTTCTCGCTGAACAACAGGTTTTAGGAATATGGTCAGTTTCGTGGAAATATTCTGAGTGAAAGAAAAGTTTTGCAATCTGTTGTTTTAGCTTTACGTCAATGTGCTCACAAAAGCTCATTGGTTGTTAAGAAGAATTTAAGAAGGGCTTTTCCGTGAAATTAGGATTGCATTTGCAGTAAAAAAAAGAGCTTTCAATGAGATGAGCGGAAAAAATATAGGTACTTATTCGAAATTGAATTGTACAGTAAGTACCTATGCAATGTACGTTTGATATAGGTAATTAGTGTGTTTATTATTGTTTTAATACCTATATTGCTTCAAAGTCTTTAGTTGAAAAATAAATACAACAGTAAAGTTTTACACTCTCCGCTTAAATTAACACCAAACAAAGCATAAATTCCTTTAGCAGCAGTAAACATTAGTTAACTATTCGAGAACAGTTCGAATTCTTTTAGTGAATTCCGTTTATTTTGTAGCTTTTATAAAGTTCTAAAGGCAATCTGAAAATCGCTGACGTTGCTACAAACACTTGCGGGTTTGTTCGTTGCCTAAACGTCGAAGCTCAGCTTTGCTTCATTTTCAGGCGTATTTTCAGACTTGTTTTGCTTGGAATAGTGCTGTTATTGGACTATCGATAACATAAAAAAGATACAGAGATTGCATCTATCTGTGCAGGAAACAAAGTCGGAAAACTGAAACGATTCCGAGTACAATTTATGGACTTTTGCCGGCGTATACTGTTTGGGTTTTGGTACACAGACACATAAATGATAAATGATGATTTATTTCCTTTTGAAAAAGAGTACCTACCTACTTTAGGTTTTTACAGTAATAAAGTTCAGCTTTATAACGCATCTCTACAGAGCCATACGTTCTCAAGATAGAAGGAATTTAATTTTATCTCGGACTGAAACAGTGCCCTTTGTATCAACGAAATTAATTTGGAATCAGATCAATAGTTTAAATCAGTCCGCAGCCAAGTTTTTGAATGAGTCTCGACATTTGTTTGATATATTAACCGAAGATAATTTGACAAATGACTGAAGTGTTATTACACTTGGCTCTACCGTCAGAAGATGTATGCATTGCTTTATGATTAGGCTATGCTTATCTGGGAAAAATCAATATATTTTATTGATAAAAAGTTATGATTTGAAATCGGTGTTATTAACTCCAACATAAAGGACAATGTTCTTTCTCCATACATTGTTCGCCGTTAGATCAACAGTGCCGAAAAAATACTTTCTAGGTTCTAAATGACACAAATCTTTATGTAAGAACAATTATTCCTGGCGGACCAATTCTATAAACTTATTGATAGCAATATTGTTATCATAACCTCTTACTTACTAGTATTGTATTATAATATTGTATGCCCATTGATTTGGGAGATGTTCTGTATTGTAGTTGTCGCAGCCAAATTGTATTATAATATTGGACGGGTTTTGGAAATAGCTCGGCGTTCCACTTTTATGATTTACTTACTTACATTTTGCACGTAAATAAATAACATGAATCCTATGTTTACTTTCCACTCTTGACATTTAACACGTGACTTACCAAACTAACTATCTCCATGGTTACCGTCTTAGTCTATGCATGACTAGGGATTGAACAACTTTTAATTGAATATTATTAACAATTCTCGATAATTTTTATCGATTGAAAAATATTCGGTATTTGAATCGAAAGGTATATTCAATTTTATCAATATCAAAATATTCAATTTTAATAATAAAATACATATTATTATTATTTACTACCACCTATGAAATGTTCTGAAAATTGCCTGGAGCGCTCCCCCAATCCTGGGTTTTCCCTTTCCAAGCTGAGAGGACATCATTTTGGTTCTATCGATACATTATAAAGGTACTTAATATTTGAAATGTATTACCAATTATTGTTATAAGCATTTTGAGTGAATAAAACTTTCAATGCTATTAGAACTTTAGACATTTCTCTCACTTTAAGCGGCATTGGATTTTTCATCGGATTTTGAAACTGTTACAGATATATTAAAGATGATCCCATATTTATGTCATTGTCAATATCAGTATTATGATCACAATTCTTTTTATTTTATTCATGACCTTTTAGACCAGTTGGACACATTAGATAGCTTCTTGTAGTATCGTGCAATATATTTTTAACTTTTAATTAAAATCTAGTCATACTGTAGCAATTTGGACGATTTATTTTATTTACAAGATCGGTATCTTATTGTCTATGATGACCGCAATCAACATCACTATTACGTGGATTCCTAACAATGAAGTACGGCATTGCCTTGTGCCGATTTTACATAGATTTTATCGACACAAATTATGGAACTTCATAGGATATGGAGCAGGCCACGCCCTAAAATGTCCGGATGTCGTCATAGTATTATGGAATACATATAAAAGACTTTTATTATTTCATTTTCTAATCCTCAAGTGTCCATTACAATCTAATTAATATTTATGTATTCAAAAAGTAAGAGATCAATTTTGATACTTTACTGCTGTGCCCAGGAATCTGAGGCCGTTTCTGACAATGTCCTTTTAAAATATCGATATCTTAAAAGCTTGCCAACACTAAACTCGGAAACTTGCAATGCTGCTTTTTCTAGATTCAACAATATGGACCGTCTTATTTCAAACTCGAATAAATAAACCATCTATTTATTAGAAAAGCGGGACATATTGGACGGGAAAGACTTAGGCCTGGTATTAATGAAAATTAAAATTTGAAAATGTAGGTAGAGCTATTGATTTCATGGGAAACAATTTACAATACATATTGTACCGAAATATTACAAATACAATAAGTACTATAATATACATAATAGTGTAAAAATAATTATAAAAATAGCGTTTGTGAACGACAATACAGCACGTTTATTTATAGCTCTGAAAGTTTTCCCCTTTCATTCTTTTGTTGAGTACGTTGACTGTTTTCATTGTTTTATGACAATAGATTCGTTTTCAGCATTTATTTGGTTCACGCGGTGTCGAAATCATTAGGAAACTTCAGGTTTATCGTATAACTCAGTCAGTGCCTGAGGTATGGGAGCGGCACGGGAGGGGGTGACATTGACATATTGTGAGGTGACAGAGCATACAAAAATCTTTTTTTTTTCTAACAGGTTTAACGGCTTTGGATAGTATCCTTACGGCCAAATCTTTAGTGAGATATTTCTAGTAGTATTTTCATCCATGAGTACTTTCTGAGTATTTATAATGGATATGAGTTGAGGATTTATGTTCTTCTGTGTCTATGTTGATTGTCTTCATAATTTTATATGAGTATTTACAATGTACTGGTAAATATGTGGGTATGACTTCTCGTTCGCTACTATGAATGGCAAGAGGCGGGGAATATTTTCATCTTCTTGATAGATCTTCAGTAAGCCATCCATCCACTAGCAAGCATACAAATCTGAAGCCATCGATGACATTTGACGTCTCAAAAACCCACCGGTGCCGCTTCAATCCATACCACCCGTGCCGCTCCAATCCATACTTAAGGCGAGTTAAGCTAGACCTGTAGTGACAATGATCTTAGAAAATATACTTGTATTTATTTAATAAAGGAAAAATGGTTGATGTCATCATCTACTAAGCTGTCATTAACATGAACATTTCATTATAGACTAAAGTTATTCTCATTCCAAGGCCAGATCGAATGGATGGTCAATTGTCATCTTGTAAACAACTCTTATAAGACTATAGCTACACTATCAGCTATGTAAGTCGTGGATTTTCTTGGATTTTCTATGAGCGTGGGCACAATAAGTTATTTTATCCATTAAGGCTAAGTGTCCAGTGCTATGTAAAATATATTTCAAGTACTTAATAGCAGTAATACATTAAAATTCAAATAGAAATACTTGACATGAAGTGGTATTGCAGAGTTTTGTTTAATTTGTCTACACTCATGCTCATAATATGAACACGTTTATGGTTCATTATCCACAATTATTTCCTATTGTTTTTGGCTAAACACAAATTATAGGAAACAAAACAAAACGGCCAAACGACGCTTCAACTTTCCTACCAAGAGGTCACAATAGTCATTGTCGCAAAACAATTTCAGGTTTATTGACTCTTAGGTGTAAATTGCGAGTAAATATTATTTAGGTACTGCGTAGGCGTGTCTCATCTTGTTAAGTGGGACTTAGACGAGACTAAAATGTGCTATCTAATATGTATTTTTTTTTCTTATGCATCTGATGTTAAGTGGTTCCCCGGTGATGGAAGAGAGCTTGTAGATATCTTTGAATTTGGTGATATTTTCTGCAGCACAATTTGTGCAGTGTATCTATGCTTTATAGTCTTGCCAAACACACTAATTTGCATTTCATGTTAGCATCTCGTGACCGGATAGTGTGATTGCACCGTAGCCGCCCATCAGTCATGGCAGCCGATCCATGAAGATGCAAGGTGCCAATCTGGCTTGTTAAGACTTGATTCGACCTCCTAAATAGTGCGTGACAATTCTGCACGAGATTGAGACATCAAAACAAAACTTATTATGGATGCATTATAATTGTAACTTATTGCTTTTCCATAACTTCAATAGTTCACACCATTCAAAAAATAAATCCTATTACTTGACAGGCGAATCACGTGTAAGTTTTGATGGGCTTCCCAGATCCTTATTTCTAACTCTTTGTAATTACTTGGATTTCTTACTATAACATTTCTACAGCAAAACATACTACCTATCAAATGAAAATTATGCTTGAAGTTACTAAATAAAACAATCTAACAACAACAAAGACATTTCATGCCACCTAAACCTTTTAGTATTTCAGTGGAGAGCAAAGGAATTTTAGAATGTCGTTTGCATTCAAAGGCTTTTTGAGTTTTTTATTGTCTGCTTCAAATGGAATGAAACTGCCATTATAAAAGTTAGTCCGGCTATAGCACTTTTCTCTGGCTTTTTTATACAAGAGATTTAGCACTTTTGTTGTGCCTAAAATAAATCAGCTTTAGACTTGGCAGTTGTATGACTTCATACCATATGTATGGAGATCGAGCGCATTTATCTTACGATGAGAATTTCAAGTGTTGTGGAGTGTTAGGTAGTTTTTTATGCACCATTATGTGAGTTTTCAGACTTTCAGTGCTGAATGGAGTTCAAATGAGATGAATGAAAAGTGGCACAATACAATAAAGGTGGAAATAGACAAGTGTTTTATCGGGTGACTGCTCTTACCACTAAACGGGACTATTCCCACCTCTCGTTCCCACCACTGCAACTCCTGTGTAGCCAGGATCTACAGCTTGACCGCCACAAAAACCCAACCAATGAAGGTCAAGTTTGTCCCGGGGGAAAGTTAAACTGTCATTGGACCCGCAACGAAATTAATCAGAAGAACATAGGAGGAGTTCGAAATTAAGGTTCGACTTCCCTCCATTGCAAAGCGGATGACAGGTGACAAACAAAGGTTTAAAACCTTTAAGAAAAGATTATGCACCACGGACTATAAATTAAATTAAGGGGGCCTATCTTATGAGCAATTAGCAACTACCTGCCAATAATATTTTTCACAAAATCGCTTAAAAGCACGGAAATTTTTCCTTGTCGCGACAAGATCGGTGTAATAAATTGCGGAAACAGATGTATGTTGTATTGAATTAAGCATTATATCACGTTCATGTTTCTAAAGATCACACTCCCACAAGATATGATGGGCAGACTGCTCATGACTGACATCATCAGTGGAACACTCGCAAAAAGGAGACGGAACTAGTTTGAATTCGTGAAGTTTATGTTTAAAGTTGCCATGTCCCGTGAGGAACTGCGACGAGCTGCTCTTACCACTACTTATGCTACAGAATCATTGGTTTCACGCTGTGTCTGTGTCCAACAATATGAGCTTCTTTAACCCTTGATTTATTCCCAGGTCCCAACTATCTCACATGATAGTCAGTCTTCATGGTTCACTCCAGGACAGACGAATGTTTTTATTTACCAAGTGGTTTCAGTCCTTGGCTGTCTCTACTATAAATCGTATTTTAAAGCTTGTAAACAAGTAGACTGCAGTTTGTTGCAACAGAACTGAACCAAAAAAGTACGGATTTTTTCGTTTAGTTCTGCTAAAGAATTTAAGTAAAAAAACAGCAAGGTCATTTCCTTCAAAAGTTAACATCTTGGCACGAGCACCCGATCTGAGAAACATCTAAAATGTATAGAAAAGAAATTATAGTGTAATAACACTTAACTTTTATTGTAACCGTGAACAAGACCGGCTTATTAGATTTTTATTTCGGTCTGTCGAAGGGCGAACTATAAAGTTTTATGAGCTTTAGGCGTTTTTTATTTTCTCGCCGCATGAAAATTTTGGGATCCATGAAACGTGTACGTGTTTGGAATGAAACTATGTAACGTCATTTATTATTTATTTTATTTTTCTTTATTCAGAAAATTTTCATTGTCAGGACAAAAACAAATCAATCAAACTTTACTTTTTTTTAGTAATTTTTGGCTAATATCCTTGATTTAGTTTGTTGATCTTGATTGAAATCCGTAAATCGACTAGGTATATTCTCTATAATATGAAAAGTGATGGGCACTACTTATCTAACCTTATTAATGTTATACTCATATTATGCTTGTATCACAAGTGGGTTCACCACAATAGTCCTGCGGCGGTAGGGTTCGAACCCGCGTCGCGTTTCTCGGATCTCGAGTCAGCAAGTATGACACCTTCACCATCAATTCTGTGCTGTTGTTTTAAATGCCCTAACGCCCTCATTCACAAACATTACTATGAGGACTCACAGTGCGCGTGGACGCACAAGGTGACACACGAACCAATCACAAAGCTCTATTTAACGCTGCCGCGCTGTGCGTTCGATTTGCTGTTTCACTTAAGCAAGTATCGTTTGTGAATACGGGTGTAAGTGTTTGACGAAGTTTCTTTCCTAAGTAAGCCATCTAAATTAAATCCTTACGAAGACGGTCGATCGCAGATAGGGTTGCCAGTTTTGCCAGGTTGCGTTTGTTCCGAGTCACGGTCACACAGTTTCTTCTTAGTCAAACGTGTAACAAAACAATTGTTTACCTGAAACAAAAATACGCGTGTTAAAAGCATTTCCATGTTAAGAGTTAGGTACATTTTGTTTATTCAGTATTTTTTGTAATATTTTTTCGGTAGTACCGTTTTTGAAATCTTTTTCTTACATTATAGATACAATACAATTACCTAGGTACAGGCATTATCCATCCAGAGTTTAAATGGTCCGAGAATTGCTTAATTCTATAAAATTTTTACATATTAAAATTCATTACCCACGAAGAGCTTTGTGTTGTGCATTTCTTTAAAATATGTTTCCTTATTTATAACTTAAATACCCACACATTTTCACTTAAAGTCGCGTAAAAGTCCAACTTAATAGTTTATTTTATAACTTTGCCGACTAGAATTTATTCGAATATCTCTCGGATGTGAATATCAAGCTGTAAAATGTTTACAACTGTTTCACGAGCGTATGTCAGACTAGATTGCACCTCCATGGATAAAACTTTTTGATAACATTGTGACTTTTTTGTCACCGTACATATTAACAGTACTTTATATCTTTCTCTTTTACACTTTTATAAAGAGAATAATAAGAGAGACAACAGTACTTAATCATGGAGAGACATACTGTCACGGTGACAAATGTGCGCGCGTCTTTACACAGATTTTAGGAACATTTTTATTTTATTTTTAAAACCGCTGTTTGCGTTGGTGGATTGCGCATTTGTGAAAATGAAAGTTAAAAATATTGTTCACCTCTAATTTTTTTGTGCTTCTAGTAAAGCTCATTAATTTTGGTTGTGTTTAATTACCTAATTAGTTACGTTTGAAGTAAATAAATTAAATACATCGAAAATCAGAAAATCAGAATCGAAATCAGAGTAGGTAGGGACGTTAATTTTTATAGCAATATCGCATCTATTTCAACTGCCAAATAAGATACTATAAAATTAACTATATGTACGTGTCTACATACTAATTTAACAGCTTACTTGTAATTAATATCTGTGCAACTTGTATACTTAATTACAAGTTACAAGGACAGACATAGTATAATACGAGTATACGCCTGTAGACGATACCAATATGGTTACGTAATTGAAAGGATTAATTGGTTAGCACATATTATACTGTATCAAAGATCAAAGCAAATTATGTAGGTATATCGAAATATATTGCTTTAATCTTTGTTATACTTTTTTTTTTATGTGATAGGAGGCAAACGAGCAGACGGATCACCTGATGGTAAGTGATTACCGTCGCCCATAGACACCCGCAGACTTATACTTAGTATAGGTATGTGTACTCGGTATTAACATTCTAGATACCTTGCTAATATTACCAAAATACTAGTAATACTCATTACCTACAAGTACCAACTATGAAAGTCAAAATCTTAGCGAGACGACCATTTCTTACGTACTTTTATCTTTTAAAGGCACTTAAAGCTTTGATAACAATTAAAAATCGTTTAAACAGATTTTATTGAAGAAAATAAACATTTTTTTATATACACATATTACCTATACTTTAACACTAAATTATATTTCCTTACAAAAAGTACGCCCTTTAAAACTAGTGCAACTAGTGCTCAACGCATGTGTAACTACTCGTACCTATACGGGACAATTCAAATGGTTGCCACATTAGTAGATTACACTTATTATTAATTATGAAAATGTAAGTGTAATTGCGTTGTTTCACTATTCACCTTTCGTTCAGCTCAGAGGGCTTAGTGTGAGTTTATATCAAACGTCGTCACTAGTAAGCGCATAAAAAATATCATTAAATGTATGACGGATTGTACAGCGTCCCTAGCGGAAACTTTCAAGAACTAAAATTTTCATATAGGTACACTCGGCATCAAATAAATCGCACCTACCGCGACAAGCACTTATCAAACGTATGCATCCCCACTTCCCACCAACATTGGTACCATTTGAAAGCCTAGTTCTAAACTTTATTTCATTAAAGGAAAGGTTTTTACCCCAAAAATGTGTCTTTACAAGGATCCAGAGTTCAGTTCTTCAAAAAATAGGTAGTTACGCTATAGCCATTTTTTATGACTATAAAACTGTTAAGTTGGGATTAATCGCTATCCATCTGTTAAAGAGTTTTATAACCATAAAAATTGGTCTAATTGATCCCAGAGGTGAGCCCAAAGTGAGGTCTATTTTCAAGTCACATTTATGGTATATGTTAATCATTTATTTAGAAATAAAATGTATTTTTCTTTAAGGATATTTATTGGGCTTTCAAATAACACCAATGTTTTTGGGGTACCATGATTGTGTCAGAAGAAAATCTTTAAAGTTCGCGTCGCGGAAGGTGCGGTTTATTTGATGTTGAGTGTATTTTTTAACGCGCTCACTAGTGAGGACGTTTCTTTGATGTAAACTTACCTTTTTGCCCCTCACTACGATTGGCAGTTGCATGGAAATTGAAACGTTCGCTTGATTGATGACAGCTCTACATGACTGGATTTCTGCTATGGCCGACGAAGCCACGTGAAATTCACTATGATGTCACAGTCAGATAAGAGCAGCTAACCTAACTATTCTTCGTCCTAGGTCTATTATATTGGACGTGCTGGAAATAGTTTCACTGGGATGAAATTTGATAAAACAATTTTCAACAAACAACATTATTTAAACAAAGTCTCTGATACTAAGTAGCTAGAATTGATCCTAGCGATTATAAAAAGAAACTATGCCATAGTACCTGTACCTATATTCTAATTCGTCATAAGGGGGTGACCCCTTACTAATAAAAGTTACACCATAGTTGAACCCTGTTTTAAAGTGACTTTTAGTATGGAAGTGTCACTTTAAAACGGAGTTTAACTAGGGTGTAACTACTTATTAATAAGGGGGATAGTGTGGTTTATACAGGGGCAGGTATAGGCTAACTTGCGACGCAATGCATGTCAGTGTATTTATTAATTTGTAATGGATCTTTTATTTTTTTTAAGCATTGAAACTCATAAAAGTAATTTATTTCTGCTTGGTAGGTAATGCTAATGGGCTTTTAAAAAGCCTTTTAACGTCCAAGTATCAATTTAACTACCACTGCTTCGGGACCATAAATAGTCCAGTATTGAATACTGTGAAAGTAATATTTTTCATTTATAAAAAGATAAATGTGCTAGCTGTACTTTTTGGACCCGTTCCCCGTAAATGTGTTCGATATTACATCCTCGGGGAGCGGACTTTTGCGGCGTTTGTTCTTTTAATACAAATAGCAGGCTTCGGCGGTTTCCCCTTTATCGTCGTAAACCGAAGGTAATGGACCACTTATCCTGTGGTGCTTGGGATAAGTTTTTCTCACGCATTTCCGAATTCGGATATCTGGGTTATTTTTTCAGATTGTATGTAGAATTTTAGTTTTCACACTTAAATCACTTGAAACCCTGGGAAAATACCCTGGCATATTTTTACACAAACCTACTTTTTGAAACGACAACTTGCGCTCGTTAATCTATCTGTGATAGACCAATTTACATGCAGGCGAAACCGCTGGGTTATTTTCATATATTTTTCTTTGTAAAGTCAAAGTTAAAAAAGACGAAAGATCCGGTTTGATTTAAGTACCTATATTTATGCAAGTTTTAATTAAGGCTTGGTATTTCTGCTAAAGTAGGTATTTCGCGCTGTCAAAATCTGCGCGCGCAATACTTCGCCGAAGACAGCGCGCCAAAGAGCTCTCGCGGCTACACAGTATAGAAATACGCAGTTTGGAAATACGCAGTTGGTTAGGTTAGGTTGACTTCCTTCCGTTCAAGCGTCACACTCACAGCACTTTCTAATACAAATCATATCCAAGTGATACAAATTAAAACAACTTTCAAAATTTTTGGGAATATATTTTAGAATCGAATAAATATAGAATATAACTGCCAAAGTAAACACGGTTCAAAGAGGCGTGGCGTCACTCGACCTTCCGGAAGTTCCGCGCCGGCTAAAAGTATTCAAGATTACGTCACCCGACCTATCGGTAGATCCTCGGGAGCTTGAGCGATTGGAAAAACATTTTATGATCAGTTACTCGTAGTAGCGATTATTTAGAGCTTGGATAATAAATTATAGTTGTTGCAATTCACAAAGCTTTGCATGTGGTTAATTACATTAATCAGTACACGCATCAATTTTGTTCAGTCTTTTTGTTTATTAATAAATAAAAATATCATACTAAAATTGCATACATATTTGTTTGTATTGGTCTGGGTGTTTTCTTTCCATAATTTATGTATAACGTATGTACGGGGCTCTGTATCGAAAATCACTATGAGCAATAAGCATCACACACGGTTACCTGGAGTGCATTACCGCAGCAAAAAGCTTGCCATCTTAAATGAACGCTATAATATCGAGGTTTCGTCAGTACAGTTGCGAACAAAGGTGTTTGTGTAGTGTAGTTGAGTTCGATGGGTGCCGGGAATAAAGCCACAATCGACAAAACACAATTTTACAGGAGAAGAGATTTAGTGTCAATTTTGAATAATTCTAAACTACGAGGCGTATCAAAACGGTTTGTATATCAAAGGATGCGTTATTTTTTCTGGAGTAACATTTAATGTGCATAAGGTTATAGTGTTTAGAATATACTTTAAAAAGGTAGAAATACATATTGCCGCTTCATACATTGAAAGTCGGTTCCGTAAGAGTCCATTGTGGTTTTATTCCGGTAAAAAGTGTGCAATTAATCAAACAGCAATAGTGTATTGCAACCTCGGGCGCTGATCTGAAGGATACAGTAATAGCCGTTTGCTTGTGGAAGATTTAAATAAAAGTTTTAACATTGTATATGGCACGATTATTCCGGTCAACAAATTTTAAATGATGAATGGGAATAACGATTCAATATCCATAGTGCTTTTGGTAAATCAGGCAGTTTCAAAGATACAATTCTGAATAAAATTCAATAGGTGTATAGGGACCCGCAGTTTACTAAAATCACTTAATCGGAAAACTGCTGCTATGGCTATTGCGGCTTTGTTCCAGGCACCCATCGAGTTGAGAGGTCAGATTATTGAAATAATAAAACGAACATTTTATTTTTTAAATACATTTTAAAAATAATTTACATTACAGATAACAATGAGAGGATGACATTGCAAGGTGGTGCCAGTCCAGTCTTAAATCCGTTGATATATGCTGCATCTGCCATGTTTTTGGCTAAAAGATTCTTCTATCTTGCAGTTTAGACTTTTATTACAGACCTCAGACAGTATTTTTGGAAAACTTTTACGCATGGTGGAGGAAGGGACGCTCTAGAGACTCAAGTCTAGAAGGAGTCACATGAACTCTAAGTTTTAAATCCGTTGACATCTGCTGCATCTGCCATCTTTTTGGCTAGAAGATTCTTCTATCTTGCAGCTTAGACCTTTAGCTACAGACCTTAGACAGTATTTTTGTGAAAATTCTTACGCATGGTGGAGGAAGGGACGCTCTAGAGACTCAAGTCTACAAGGAGTCATATGAACTCCAGTTTTAAATCCGTTGACATCTGCTGCATCTGCCATCTTTTTGGCTAGAAGATTCTTCTATCTTACAGCTTAGACCTTTAGCTACAGACCTTAGATAGTATTTTTTATTATTTATTTGTGTCAGTGTGCTCTTCTAAAGAGTGTAAGACGATTGTATGTAGGTACTATTAAAATGTAATTTTAACTCATTGGTTTTGTCTCATATTTGAGGAATGTACTATGTATCATGAGTAGAGTCTTCGTTTAAAAGGATGCGAACGATTTAAATTTCAATAGGTAGACAAAATTGATAATTTTTAATTATCAAAAATTTAAGCTTTCTCCAGTAACACTGATATTATTATACTGTGACTCATCAAAGTCATCATTGTCAAAAATATTGACAAATCGCGAACTGTCACGGCCAAAAAACTGACACGCGTCCGTCCTCCGTAAGCGCCACCGCGCGACTGATTGAGATTGTCCAAGCCGTCATGGACGATTTTTTCCACATTTTTTAACATAGTAACTAAATAAGACGCAATATAAAAATTTCATCCGTTAAAAGCCCTCAAGTTATTTCTGAACTTTAGTTTAGTAAAAGATTTAGAATCTCAAATCGCTTATTTTAAAAATAAAACCATAAATAGAAAACGAATAGAGGTAACTTTGGGAATTTATTCTATCGAGTCAACTTCATCAAATCGTGTTTCCATCCGTTAATAGCCCTAGAAAATATCCTCAACTATGCCCAATAAAAATCTTAGCCTTTAATTTTACTGTTTAGTACCTCAAAAATGAAAAATGAAAACCTCATTTTCGCCATTTTCTCTGCTACCCGGCCTTAAGTACTTAAGTAAGTGTTAGGGGCAGCGCAGGATCGGTTGTTATGGAAATCCTTGTCCAGCAGTGGACGTCATTTGGCTGAAATGAAAGAACTTATGGACTATTTCACTAAATTGTTTTTCTGTCTCCAACTTTCCGTCAAAGAAAACAAAAATCTATTAGTTAAACTAACAGTGCAAAGTACGAGCGAACTTTGCAGTGCTAATTAATTGCTTTACTGACTTCACTCAAGATGAAAACTAACTTTTGCTCGGTTTATTTCAAAACAGCAAGATGTAATTAGTCTGGCTTTGACTGTCAACTACATTTACTCCCTTGAATAGTAAAGTTTGGTATTACAATTTAATACTATATCCAGACCCTATCTAACTTAGGTTTCATATTTAATGCCAATACACAAATGATAAGGGGTCATCCATAAAGTACGTCACACGTAAAGAGGGGGGAGGGGGTCGACAAAGTGTGACATGGTGTGACAAGGGTTGGGAGGGGTCCTAAGTTTCATGACATCACATTTCAAAATCTAATATATCTAGAGGTACTAATCGCGTAATTTGAAATAGAAATTAAACTAAAAAATACCCCCACCACTTAAGCACAACTCTGTCGAAGTCGAAAACCTAGGAGAGTTTTAATGGGCAACCAATAAAGCCATTAAATCAATAAAACCTTTTGTAGGAATTATTTCAGATTTAAAATCTAATTCTACTGGCCTATAATGCTGCCAAACGCACCGTACCTCGCGCGTGATTTTATTGTTTCTATTTGTTGCTATTTTTTTGATAAGTAATTTAATAATTTTTCGATGTGAAATTGCAAAACATGTGACGTCACACTAGGGAGGGGGGGGGTCTTAGAAATGTGACCACCTGTGACAAGGACGGGGGAGGGGTTAAAAAATCATGAAATTCGTGTGACGTACTTTATGGATGGCCCCTAAATCTGAAATTGTATCAAAAACCCAAGTAACAATATAAAAAAAATACCTATCGCATTTTACAATCGACAAAAACACCAGCAGTTCAATCGTAAAAAAATAGTGAGAGAATGTTTGTTGAATTTAAAAATGTAACTCGATAATTTGGAATGCGCCGGTCGCATTTAACGGATTGCAACTGTTATATCGAGTTCGCAGATCCTGGCTTTTGTCTCTGGATTTTTTTTATTCGGTTGTAAAATCTGTAGTAAAGGAATCGTTGGCGTTGAAATGATCAGATCGCGTTTCGCCGCAGCAACTTAATTAAATAAACAAAAGATTTTTTAAGTTTATGTAAAGAAAAACCATAAACAAATTGAAAAATTCTTAAATCAATAATATTTGCAGTAAGAATAATTTTGACAATTTTGTTTGATTGGCAGACATGTTACGCTTGTTTATGAATTTATACTTACCACGTATTACTAGAAAAAACATTGTCATGTCTGTCGGCTGTATACAGTTGATTTATTGAGATTCTTGTATAGTTTATGGCACTTATTGGTTTTTTCTACCCTATAAATCATCAGACTTTCAGCTAATATAGATAATAAACCCATTATTACGGCTAAATTGTTCAAGAAAACAATGTAAGAAAATTTTCGCGCACCAATTTAGTGCACGAATAAGTTGCGTGTATTTAAATGTGTTGGAGAGACAAATAAGTACGTCAACTGACTCTAACTGTTGTTGTCACGTGATAACCATTGACATGTGTTAAAGAATGGACGATAAAAATGATTAAGATAATGAAGCTGTTAAAATAATTTAAAGCTCATAAGTTTGAAGTTTTTCACGTTTTAAATTCAGAACAAATTATTATTTTCTAAAAGTTTATTATTTTAGCACGAATTTTAATATTATGAATTCAAATCAGTTATTTTTCCTCTGGGTAGGTAATTTAATTCCATTCCTGTAATAGGTTATTTGCGTAAATAATCATTTCAAGTAAAAAAAAAGGTACGTTTGCATGACGTTAAATGAAAACTCGAGTAGGCCTTCATGGTCCGAAATGGGTTTATTCGTACTTCTGTTCGCGGAAAAAGGACTAATGATAATATCTTTTGGGAATAACGTCAATCGAATCGGGAAATTACTCCTGACTGGTCCAATCCGGGAAGATATGTCCGAATAATACCTACCACCAGTTGCTGTTATAAAAGTATAAGACTTTTTTTACTTCGTCCATCCGCTTTTATGGGGGGTGGTAAAATTTTCCCCGCTCGTAACTTAGGCCTTTGTTTTTAACCAAAGCCGGGCGAAGATTATACTGAAAAGTTTTACAATCTTGGAATGAAACGACGAATTTGGTCCGGATTTTATGGCGTTTATGGGATCGAATCCCGCAAGGGGCATAAGTTTCTCTGGTGAGATCGAATAAGTTCGTGCCGAAACTTATTTATCCAGATTTACTAAAGATGTATTTCTATGAACAATCCTACTAAAGTTACTTAAAACTCGTTGCAAAAAATATAAATGACTTTGTGTCTACTTAATTTATTAAGTAGTCAAAACTTCGGACTTTGTAACTTTTATTACTATCTGTGACATGGCAGAAGGGCTGTGGCTCATGTCTGTAAAAGTCTTAAAGATGGTAGATCTTAATTCGCGCCTAAAATAATGATCGGACGTTATTGAAAATTACTTGATATTTACTGATACTTGATGAAAGTATTAGTTAGATACGCAGTTAAGTATCCAATATATGAAATTACGGCGACGATTCAGTCTTGTATTTAAATTAGAGAGACGTCTTTGAAATGCGTGTTGATTATGTACTTAAAAGACATCAACAAAAGTATGTAGATAGATTAATGTAATTGTTATTTAATTAAAACGAAACTGGGGTAGCAATAAAGTCCGTAAAATACTTGACACAGAGCGGTGCGGCCTCATGAATATTTACCGACCTGCCACTTACTGGGTTACATAATATTTACATTTCAAAATACACAAAAACAGTATAAAGTTTATTTGTAAAAATGTGAGAAAGTGAACTGAATGTCTCAATGGTTGTTATCTTGTGCACCAGATTTCGTGTTGACTTAAAAATAGTGTTCTTACAGTTCCTAAAGTTAACCAAGCTTAATTGAACAATTTTGCAATAGGTATGTTTTCATATTTTATTGCTTTAATTTTAGTCAAAATTAATTGGTAATTTTGTAGTAGGCAGGTTAATTAACGCACTGGATTTACAAGTAGGTAGGTATGTAGTAACAATGACAATATTTGTTTCAATCACAAGTCTCAACATACATAAAGTAGTAAAGAAAATAGTTTTTTAAAAATCATACATTTATTTTCGTGATTGTAGTGGTTGATTTTTATTTGTCTTTCATTTTATTTATATAGCAACTAAAAGACAAAGTCGCACAAAATTCAGGCACGAAATGTATGAAATGTAACTAATGTGATAATTATGATTGTTTATGTCATTACACAACGTTAATGTAGGAAGTTGGGACATTACGCTTTCACAGTGTTTTTGTGTGGACATTTTATTGCTGTTTAGTGTGTTAATTGGTTGGCACAGTTTTTGGGCAATGCTATACGTTTTGTCTCTTTTCTTACTTAATTTTGTTTCAGTGGGTCTAACTCATGGATGCACAAACCTAATTAAAATAGCGAAATTATAACAATCTGAAATTATAACAACCTTTAATGAGTTGTTTTTATTTTCCGCGGCCCGCTTTTACGTCATAATCTGGTCTAACAAAATCCCTAAAAAGTTAGTCTAGTTTAGTTAGTAACTTTCTGTAATAAATATAGGTTTAAATCGTATTTTATATTTGTAATATACGAGCAATGACCCATCTGATAGCAATTAATGAAGATATATGACCTCATAAGGCAGTAATGGTCAACCGTTAGCAAAACAAATGACTATTAACTAAACAACTCCCCATTTCGGGGTAAAATCTACCCATGCCCTTGGAGATGCGATTCATGACAATGTTTATGATGAGAAGGTAATTTTGGAATTCAAATTGGATGTTTTGATGTTTTAAAGAGATGACAAGACAATTATTATAATAAGGCTGAGTTGCACCACCTAACCTCAACGGTACTATAACGATAACCGGTGCTTTTTGTATGGAGTTTGACAGAGTTTTGACGTTTGCCAAAGTTAAAGTAAGATGTTGCAACCCAGCCTAAGTAGTTTATGCATCGCCTGGCTGACTTACAGCGCAACTCGCACCCGTATCACGTTGTGGTGTAAAAAATACAAGGCGTTCAGTTCAATAAATACTAATAAGATCAATATAAACACGTCACATTAGCTTCTCTAGACAAGGCCCCAATCCCGAAATCGCCCAGATCCGCCTCTTCTATGTATGTTGTTAATTCGCTCTGTGAAGCGATTTCGAAATCGAAACTGTTACGATGTATACTGTAGCTATTTAAGGTGGCAGTTTCTTGATGGTTCGAAGCGAAGTTGCATGTTTTCGAGTTCTAATAACGTGTAACTCAAAATTAGCAACTTTTCAAGGGAGAAAATACTGCATAACTTTCCCCTAATTGTATGGTAAAGTTAGGCTGTTACTTTTAATCAATTTGTGAGTTTTATTTTGTTCGTTTCTTGCTTCTGAGTTGCCCAAAAATTCGAAGAACTTCTGATTAATAATGACATTAATAGATGAAATAGATAGTTTTAACAATAGTATGTATAAAACAATGTTATTTTATTTTAATCTCGCCATAATCAGCTTCAAGAGTTTTAAAAACCTACGTTCATAAGGAGGAGAATTTCTTGGTAAGCGATAATGTTCCTTAATTTAACCGACTGAGTATTTTTATTACTTTCTTGATGATGAAGCAAATGCATTAGTATTTTAAATAATATTTAAGCTTTGTAGTAAGTGGTAGATACTTTAGCATTTTAAATAAATGTTTTAAGCTTTTTGTGGTAATCTATCTATCTTATCTATAACAGCCTTTAGGGGGTTCGCCTTCGAACATAGGCCTCCTCTTCAACCCTCTACCGACTTCTGTCTCTGGCCACTTGCATCCAGTTCACTCCAGTCTGCTGCCGGATGTCGTCTGTCCACCGTTTAGGCGGTCTTCCCCTGCCGCGGGTGTTGTTGCGGGATCTCTACTCCAGTCTTTCTGGGCCAGCGATCTTGGTTCATCCGTGCAATGTGCCCTATCCATCTCCATTTACGGTTCTTAATCTCTTCCTCCACGTCGCTGACCCCCGACTTTTCCTGGTAATAATAAGGTCGAATTTGACTATGTCGTTTGTTGTTTATGGTCTAGTAGAGTAGCGACGCACGCGCGTGTAACAATCCACGCAATAATCAAATCAGTGACTGTTCAACGTGGTTCAACGTTTTGTTACAGTTAAAAGGGGACTGGGTTAATGGATTTTTTAATTCCACTTAATGAGTTATTGTGAATAGGTCGTAATTTGTTCTAATTTTAACCTGGCCTATTTGTTTTGGTTGCGGTGGCAACTGGTATGAATGCCGAAAAGGATTTGAATTTGAAACAACATTAGAACTTAATAGGTAGACGATAATATTTTAAAAATGAAAGAAAAATCTATTCTACCTACATGGTTTTGTACGGGTCTGTTATTTTGTAGCTAAATCCTGAAAACATTTGTCTCTAAAAGATTTTATCGTGGAGCACGAAAAACAACACCTAAAGCGGGCAATGACAAAATGTTTTTCTTATTATGTTTTCAATATTCTTTTTGGTTTGTTTAATGACAATAAACAAGACACAATACTTAGTTGATCGTTGGGCGTGAACTATAATTTATATGGACTGTTAATAAACTGATTAATGAACTTGATTAAACGTTCATTCAAGCGTAACAAGTGACATTTTATATAAATAGTATCGAGTGAAAAGTCTCGCACGATTCTAGTTTTTCATGTATACAGGGTGGAAACGTTAAGTGATCTCACTCGATTATTTCTAAACTATACAAGATATCGAAAAATTGATTACTGATTCTGAAAGTGCTTTACAAGCTCTTTCAAACGGTACCAATAATAGGTTACAGAATAAACTGGATCAATCCGAAAATTCAATGTTTCCAGCTTCCATACATTTAGTAAAACCACATAATATTAAAAACTATACAAGATATCCAAAAACTGGTAACTGATCCTAAAAATGCTTCACGAGCTCTATCCAACGGTACGAATAATAAGTTAAAAAAAACTGGATCTATCCGAAAATCCAATGTTTCCAGCTTCCATACATTTAGTACTGCCACAGTCATGGCACGCATGTCTTGATAATATTATAGCAAGTAAAGCCTAAAACCAATGTCTTCCATGAATAATTTTAAATTAGAATGCAATTTACGAGTTAATTTTAAGTGTTTATTATTTAAAATAAAAAAAAACTAACACTACTAATATTGTGTGGCTGGCATAGTGGCATACATTTAGTATGGAAGCTGGAAACATTGAATTTTCGGATAGATCTAGTTAATTATGTAACCTATTAGGTACTGATATTGTTTGAAAGAGCTCGTGAAGCACTTTCAGGATCAGTAATCAGTTTTTCGATATCTTCTATAGTTTAGAATTAATCGCGTGAGATCACTTATCGTTTCCACCCTGTATATGCATGTCTACTTGCATTTAAGAGTTGCATAGATATTAATCGATTAAAAATCGAGAATATTCACTATGTTGTGGGCATGTGTTTTAGCATGTTATTATACCTGTACCGCACGAATGAGCATCTCATCTTGGCATTACAGCGAAAGTATAATTTTATGTCAAATCGAGTGATATATGCGATCAGTTTATATTAAAATCCGGCGTAGGCGCATTTGAAAGCTGTTTAATGATTTATGGTCGTTGGTAGAGTCATTGTAAGGAATGTTTAATATTTTTCTACTCATGCTATATTCCGATTATTAAAGTATTTTAATAAAATATTTATTTGTAAATTGCTTCTTATTCGTAGTAGGCAGTGAGAGACAATGTAGAACTAAACTGTTAATAAAAGTAATTTATTTTCTTCTAATATACTTAATTTTAAAAACCGCTTTTACTTGGTTCATTTGGTTAAATCTTACCCTATTCTAATAAGTTTACATTTACATATTACTTTGCGACATAAATTACGAGTAATTAGTCTACGTTTTGTCGACGATGAGGCCTTTTACTTTTTTTGGTAGCTACTTTATATTATTTTATAAAACAGGTAATATAAAAAGAATGAATTCAATTACATCTAATTAATTATTTACCGCATCTCACCCATCACAATATTGGCTTGAAACGCCTGCCGCGAGCGCCATCGCGTGACTGTGTGATTCGTTGCGTGCGAAACACCAACAGGTGTGTTCAGTGTAGACGTATTTTGGAATAAGGTCGGTTTGTAACAAGCGTATTAAGAGGTAGACAGGGATATATAAATAGCTTTGTGATGTAAAATATTTTTTGGGTACACAAAAACGAAGACGGAAGAAATACAGTAAGACAAAAAGTCAGCTTATTTAGCTGAAACGAAAAAGGCTAATAGAAAGGCTAACATTATAGACGGATACGATAAACGTATGGAAATGTGGCTCAAAATCTGTTTTGTCCACTTTGACGAGTTTTAATAATGGCTCATTTATATTGCGCTACTCTACCTTAGAAACAATCCTGTTAACCTTATCCAACTTTGGCATAACATAACAATGCAGAAATAATTTTATTGTATTTTAATAGAAAAAAATATTTGCATGAATGAAAACGTTAGGCTAATGTTGGTATGCCTCAAAATTGGCTTATGGATTGGCACTTCATATTATATGGTTCTTAAGTTAATTAGGTACGAGTTCCAAAATAAAAAAAGCTACTCGTAATCCACGTTTTATTCACATACTTAACGTTATCACAACAATCGTTTCTTAACGTTTAGTTCATAAAAATATCACGCGATCGAAATGTTTTTATAAGGATAAGGGCGCATTGACCTCATAAATTAGGTAGGTAATTATAACGTTATTTGGATTGTAGAGTTTTACCGTAAAATTTATTTTTAACGTAGTTTACCGTAAACTTTATTTTTAACGTAGAGTTTAACGTGAACTTTCTGTTGTGATAGAATCTTTGGGTTCCTTCGACTTAAGTTATTTTAAAAGAAAAAATATGTTAGGTACTATAAGTTATACATTTTATTATTATTACTTACAGTATACGCAAAGTTCGTAAAAAGTTTCTAATTGCTTCTTAGATGAATGTTTTGCTTGAACTTTCGGGAAAGACGAACTTTTCAGACCCTAATATGAACAAGTTTGATTAGTTATCGTTGAAAAGGCTGCCTTGGGCCATATTGCCGTTTTTTTCGTACAACAAATAGCCAAACATTAACTGGGTGTCGTCCATCAAATAAATGTTCGGGTCAGTCCTTCCAGGGGTTATATCGAATAATATGGACCCCGCTAAGCGATCGTGTTCCGAAGTAGGGATGTTATGGATATGTAGTTTCGGTTATGGATACGGTTACGAATATTGGAATAATATTATACTGGTTTCGGTTACGGATATTTTTTTATTTCGGATATCCGAAAGTTTCGGTTACGGTTACGGATATCTGTGCTAAGTATAGAATGCAATAGTGTAGATTCCAATAGTTGTCCAAGACAGTTCATGCTTTAAGAATAGAATGGGTACAGTACAGAAGAGATTTCTTTGGCATCTGTCACCTTCTTTTGGTCCCACAAAAAAGCTTTTATCTTATGGGAAAAAACTCATGTAGGTACTTCAAAGTGCAATCATTAAATCAGCGTAGGGACTTGCTTGACTCTGCCTACATCCGAAACTATCCGAAACCTTTGAATCGGTTATGGTTACGGATATTTTTTTATTTCGGATATCCGAAAGTTTCGGTTACGGTTACGGATATCCATAACATACCTGTTCCGAAGTATCTATTTACAAGGGTGCCGTAAATCAGGATATGAATAATATTCCCGGTCAGGTAGGACCTTATTTAGATAAGGTTACATCAACCGAATGCCCTTTAGCGGACGTGCTTCCCTAACCAACCGGAAAAAGGTAGTTTTATTATTAAATGATGGAAAAATCAGAGATAAAGGAGATACACAGATAACCATTAAAGATAGGTATTATATTTTATTACGTCCACCCACAAGGTAGACCGACGACCTCATAAAGGTAGCAGGAAGGCGCTGGATGCAGGCCGCTACCAACCGAAAATCATTAGGGGACTGAGATAATGATGATGATGATTACATTTTATTTAAAAAACATGCAGTAATTAATGTAAGGCATTCTTCCACAAAAGCTCTTTTGATGGTAGGACGTAGAAATCCAATTTGTAAGTTATTTAACATAGAATTTACAATCATGAAAATTTCTTTCCTCCTTTCATGGTTTTGAATAGAAATGGGACGTCTGTAAGAATAAATAATGCATAAAATCTGTTGCATTCAGCATGCCAGTGCATTTGCATAGCGCCCGATAAGTCTGAAAACCGGAAAAACCACAGTGTCGGCAATACCGATAAGATTATGCAATTTACTTTAACCTCCTGGGGCCCGGGAATTATTTTTATCGTGAATTCATATGAAAACTATCCAAATAGTATAAATAATTGATATAATTATCATAAAAAATAAAATAAAAAATTTTATCTGGAAAACGGCAATTTTCTCAATGTCATATATTTACGACATCGGTTCCCAATGTCAACGACTTTTTTATTTCATGTACAGGATGTCCCGTAATAAATTGCACAAAAGTAATTCCTAGGTAAGTTTTTTGACTATCTACAACGAATTTGAATCGATTTTTGAAATATATTGAGCTGCCAAAAAATTTTTTGCTATATTTTTAATTTTTTTTTCTGCCTGTACTTACTTTTTTCTATGCAGTGGATGCAACTATTGATATTTTTTAAGTACCTTTTCGTTAAAATGTAGCTAGATATATTCTTTATCAAGTTTTATGTCATTTTTGGGCAATAACATTGCATCTCTATTTTTTTTTAAATAGTAATTCAAAATTTTATTGCATTTCATTTGGATGACTCAAATTAAAAAATCCTCGTGATAAAAAAATGCATCACACCAATGTGTAATTAACATTAAATGATGTAGATAAGGTCAATAACAATAAAAAAAAAAAAACAATTTGATTAAGTGCCTTATGAAATTATTTTAATTTCATAAAAAAAAATCAAAGTGACTTGAGGTGTTGATAATACTTCTGGGCCGACTTTACCAGTAAAATCCATTTTTGAGTGTTCTAATATGTTATATTCGCATATATCTACCTAAACAAATAAGAAAATTATATTAGATTGTATGCTATTTAATAGAAAATGTATAATGTCATACAGGTATTACACTGGGCTCTGTCAGTTTACACTAGTAATTGGGACCTCATGTAATACCTGTATGACATTCAGATTTCACCATGGTTTTCGTAGTTTTCATACGTATTTCCACAATCAGTGATACTCAGATAATAAAACAGTTCAAATCCCAAAACGAATAATAAGAAAGGCTTATAGAAATCGTTTATATTTTAGTAAAAATTTCATTATTACTAACCACTTGTTCGCGGTCGCGGCGCCGTCGCTAGTTCAATTAAAGATAAAAATATATAAATGTCACTTCACTAGCCAATCACAGCTAAGAATGATGGACGGATGCACCATCTAACTAACTAACGTAAAAGTTCTGGTAAATTTCAACAGATAGCGTTGATTTATATTTTTTTGTTTTATGTAATAAATATATGACGCCAGGCCCCAGGAGGTTAAGGTAAGGGACATGCTTTTTAAAAATTGATAATGTTGTAGGTTATTTGTACTACTTTTATAGTACTTTAGTTTTGTGTTTTCTAAACCCATATTTTGTTCATATTCTATAAATTACAAAAGGGTTTATTTTAAAACAAAATTACACCATTAAATATGGGTCAAATGGCGCAAGCTACTATGTTTATGATTGACATTATGGCTGTACTAGATCTATTTTTCCTCTCCAGAATTTCACTAGTACTGGATTGGCAACCTCTACCAATTAAATTCCGAAATTCCGGACACAATCCGATATAATTGTGTTGTGTGAAAGGTTAAGCTTTCATTTGCGATGGATTATTTCTAAAATATGGACTTTACCAGTTCTTATTTTTCCTCTTTTCAAGCAAGTAAAAGTCATTCGATTGACACTCAACACAAACAAGCTACTTTTATGTCGCTCATTTTATTCAATACAGTTTGTTGGTAAACAAGTCTACATGTATTTAGCAAAATACCCAAAAAATTCCAGGTAAGCCCAACATAAATCAAGTTTTATTTGTTTACCTACTCTTTGAAATCGAATAACCTGATGTAAAAGCTTTTTGAATGCCATTCAATTTTATGAAACCCGAACTTTTAAAAGTCTATTATTCCAAAATAAACGGTTTCATAGACCTGTGTGCTTACCATGAGTTTGTTACGTGTGCTCGCTAGCGACTGCGTAAAAAAATGTCATTAATTGTATGACATATTGTGCAGCGCCCCTAGCGGCTACTTTCAAGATACAAAATCTCCATAGAGATTTTTGACGTTTTCGCTAGCGAGCACACCTAACGTAAACTCATGGTAGGTAGGTACACAGTTTTTCCTGCAACAATTTTTTGTCTCTTCAAACATGTGGATTATTGTTGTAATTTATCCAATTATACTTATTAGATAAGATTAAAGACGAGTAAATAGTAATTATAAAACAACCAAATATTGAAAACTAGATTTTTTTATCTCTTACTGTCAATAAAGTCTCTATTTAATATAATTCAGCGGGTTAGCTCTTCTCTTTGAGGTATGTCATTACAAATTAATGGTTCCTAAAGCCAAATAGATTGATCCGGTATGTAGCATTAATTAAGCTATGCCTAATAATGCATGACATCATTTGGCGAATGTATTAGAGTAGGCGCACACCGTTGATTTTTAGTTGGCCGATAGTTGTACCCGATTTTAAATTGTATGAAGAATCGGCCAAATTGAATCGGCGTAGTGTGCGCACTCCCATACATGCCCAATTGCCCATACTGATCAACTGCCCGACTAAACTATCGGCCGACGAAAAATCAACGGTGTGCGCCTACTCTTACTACAGAATTACTATTTGTGTACATTTTGGCTGATCAAAGTAAGAATATCTTTTTGGTTGTATTCCTGGGAATATAATGGCCATAATTTCAGAAATTTTTGATTAACATTTATAGTTATTTTAACGCAAAAGTTTTCGAAGTTGAGTGGACGTTTGATAGTCTTTCACGCAAAACCTACTAGGTGGATTTTGATGAAACTTCAATATGTTAGTAGCTTATACATCAGTGTAGTACGTAGGCAATAATTACACAGCTAGGCTTAGGATTAAAAAAGACTACGTACGTAAATTTGTACATACATAGCTCTACTCAATGTATTGTTAAAGTAACAACGTATCGCATGCCTTCACAACAAAGAAAAATACCAATTTATTAATGTATCAGCTTTGTCGTTTCTAAGCAAAAGTTATTTACAAACGCCAAGGTCAAAATACGATACAAAGCAATGAATTCACGAAATCAGTTTCGGCTTTATTCAGTATTTTCGTTGTTATTCGGTAACATAATTTGGGCTATTGAATAAATGTTAATTTCGCGAAAATCGTTCGCCAACAAAACGTTTTGGATGTTGGAAATAGTTAATTAATTCGCATTGGAAATTCTGTTGTTGGTAAGAGCCGTCGACTTACTCAATTTAAGCAACCCAAACTAAACTCTTACTTCAATTCTAGTCGTATTGTGAACGCTGAATGCTTGTGTACTACGAATGTATATTTCATTTAGTTTTACTTTATACGTTTATTACTCTTACGACTTGAAATTAGTGTATTTGTTACGGTCAATGTGATAAATGTGAAAATTATGAATAATCGCCGGTTATTATGAATAATTACCTCATGATTTGGTAAAAGTGATTAATATGAGATCATTTATGTGTGTATAAAACTAAATAGACGGCTTAGGGGTGGCCCAAGGGCCACCCCCGCCGCACCCTTACCTATTTTTCACTTTAAATCAAAACAATATGTTATGGGCATTATGGCAAAATAATGTTACGCAAGAAACAGTCTAAAGTAATTATGCCAAATTATATTAATATATGATATAAAAACGATCAAAATGTGTGACTGTACACCGGCGCTGTGCACGAGCCGATGTTCTCTTTTATGATATTTGTTAGTATTAAGGTTGCATTATTAAATAATCACTGATAAATGTGATTAATTTATCACTTTTACCTCGCCTGTCGGTAATTATTCATAATTACCGGCGATTATTCATATTTTTCAATTTATCACATTAACCGTAACATATTAGTCATTTTCTTGTTACACTTGCTTTCAAAATGTATGCTTCTTTTTTTTGTTTCTTTCGTCGTGTACAGTGTAACAACTGAGAGCATACTTATTGAACTGAAGACCATAATGTCATGAACTAGTTCAGTTCAACAATATGGCGGGCGATATTCAATAATAAGAGAAAAAGACTTGCAAATTATAATGAAATGTAACAGGCTGCAAAAGTGCTGCAATGTCATTGAGTGGGTGTGAAACGAGCTTAATCAGCTCTGAAATCCACATGTCCATTAGCTCTAAGTACCTACTTTGCCCAGACTTCCCACTTTTATCATTTAATGGTGATTAGACGCAGTGAGAGGTTTGTCGTGTTTAAATGAAGGGTTTTGATATGGACGAAGATATGATATGTTTTAAATTCCAGAGTTTGTTTTAAAAACGGCCAGACTTATTTAACTAATATCGATATTTCACAATGTCGTGCTTATTCGTACTTAAGTTTTTAGTTACTGATTACAACAAGAATCGTTTTGGAAATCACCTAATCTAATGAGTTTTGGTTTTCAGTTTATTATTTTCCCTTTAACTAGAAATGCTTAGTCTAAAATATTAAATAAAGATACCTACTGCTCACTTACGAGTATAAATTAAAATCATGAATATCAGCCACAGATCCATTCTCTCCAGATCAACTCAAATCAGTAGAAATTCGAAACCAATTCATAATCCACAGACCAACCATACTAATGCCCAATTTCCCTTTCTCCTGAGCAATCGACACCTGACTGGCGACAGGTAACAGGGTAACTGTTCGATGCCGACGCCGCCCATTGGTATTCATGGGCGGCTTTCCGCCCAGGCGCGCAAAGCTCTGTCAATTTATTTTTTCCGCCAGAGGGAGCAGATTGGCGATATTTACAAGTCTTCCATGAGCCTATCCCGGATAGATTCTGCGAAATCCGAGATTATGCGGATGTAACGTTTTCTGCGCTTTTCTGTTAGGAGACTTAATGTATGTTACACGATGTCAGTTGGTGTGTTTTTCTTTATTTATTTGCCAAACACAGTAACCTTAACCAAATATCATTTAGCGATTGTTGAATTTAATTGTCGGCTAAATTAGAGTAATAAATATACATTTTAAACTAACGATCAAGGTAATACAGTCGAAAATTTAATGCCGCGTTGAAGACAAAGACACTGGCTCTAATTTACTTATCGAAAATCTTCGTGTTTCTCTTCCATAAAAAATATTTTTCGTGTATTTTGCGTGTAAAAAGAGTTGTAACTATGATTTATTTATTTATTTAAATTTTATTTTATTTATTGGTTTATAAACCTGCTTAAATAAACAAAGTGTTTGCATTTCCAGAAATGGCAAGCGTAGTGCAAACGCTAGACAATAAATTGTATAAACGTTTGGCTAGAATCTTCAGACTCGTTACTCGACACGTTTTCGCACGTGTCGACAATTTTGGGACATGTAGACACGAGCTTTCTGCTTTTGAATGTTCGTTAAAGTCACTTGAGTTGTGTCTTTGTGTCACATAGCTAAAGCTCCAATTTAGTATTTTAAAGACTTTTGAATGTGACCTTTTGTGACGACCTCATAAAGGTAGCAGGAAGGCGCTGAATACAGGCCGCCATCAACCGACCGTTGTGGAAATCATTGGGGAGGCCTATTTTCGGAAGTGGACGTCCTATAGCTGAAATGATGATGATGATGAATGTGACCGCCCCGGACGTATCTAATTACAAAATTGTAACACTCCTTTGTTCTTCGAAACGACCCTTAAAGTGAACCAAATATCACGCATTAAATTGGGTTTGTGTAAACAAGCAAAAACATGTTAGTGTATTGGCGTATTATGACATGGCATCAAACTGTCCAGTGTTAAGGTTGTTAGTAGTTAACTGTTGGAAGTAACGCTGTGTTAACTTGTTTTACACAAAATCCTTGGGCTACGCAATATGAAAGACCACCAAACCATCTCCCTGGACTACCATAATTATTACGTTTAAATCAATTTAACCCATGCACAACCTCGTAAGTATCCATAAAAACAACTGAAATAATAAAAGATCCTTTGTAACTGAATTGAAATTCGCATTTTCACAAAAATAATGATATGCCAAAGAGATAAAATTAAAAGAGAACCGTAGTTGGTTGACTGCTATCCAATTGCATTGTGACATAAACCTCATCATTTTAAAAGCCGCTGCAAAAACTCAGAGCAACAATGCAGCGCTTTCGGTGTGTATTTCCACTGTTTTTATTATTTTATTTAAAGTACCTACACTTATAATATTTTTAATTCCACATTGTATTCCACATATTCTTCGACTGACAGAAACATTTTTTTTAACATCGTTTTAATAGACAGTCACTACAAACATCACAGTGAAATGTAAACTTAATAAATGTTAAATAACATCTAAAATAATGTAACCAAAGTCCATAGGTAAATCTTATAATGATCGCGTCGCACCAATATACGAGTATTATAAAGTTTTTATAAAAGTCTAAGCAATTTTTGTAAAGAACTTGGTATTAAAAGTGCTGAGGTATAGTAGTAACAACAGGCAACCGCTTATCTAATGTCATCAAGTTTAATATAACTTTTAACACTACTCCCTTTAATTTCCGAGTTCCGTTTCCGGAACATTAAAATTCCCGGGAAATTTTAATGTGAAATGGAAACGTGCCTCAAGTTGTTTGCGGTGCAGATGTTAATTTCGCACCGGCTACGAAAGTTCGGACGCAATTAGTGAATGAACAAAACGTACTTTCGTTAATTAGTGGTGTTTTATTGACGAATTTCATGTTGTGTGCTACTATTGGAGGTCAACGATCTGCCTTCTAACTAATAACACCTCGTAAGTACAAATTCGGTAGTACGACGTTTAACAATGTCAAGTAATCAACGTGTTTCACACATTATTTTTCACTTACGCGGTGTTGTTAGTTGAGCCAAAAACAAGCGACCAGTTAGAGTCATAGAAAATTCTTAATTTTTTACTAAAGGCAGATAGACAAATAAACAATGTTACTAAGGCAGACTAGCTTTTAGGTGAAAAGAGAACATAATACAAAAGGTAAACATGTAAGAACAGCATTGCAGCAACCCAATAAAACCGTGTTAACTTGAAAACCATTAATAATGCGAATCATTTCGAAGAAGATAAACTTATCAAATTAATGGCGGATGTCCCAACTTCTCCGATTTAATTTGGGCTCGATGAATTCGAGTAATTTGTTGTCAATTCCAGGCGGAAGATAAAAAGGGAAAATTCCCTTCAGGGTCTCATTTAGGTAATATTCATAGCAGACAAGCTTTGAATACCTTAAGAAAATCAAGTTAAATGAGGAGTTGATTTGTGTATAAAAATAATACTTGTAAAAATATTTTTTATATAATTGTTTTACTGTGGACTAAATGATGTCATTAGTTCAATACGCATTTGATGACGTGTATGTAAGTGTGAGTAATTTATTTATTTATTTATTTACTTTCATAAACTAAACATGGATTATTTGACTATTTTACTTGACAATAAGTATGACTTCTATAGGCATTTAAAACTTATACAAAACCCGCTATTAGTACCACCTTCTACAACAAGAACACATGACACCTCCACAAAACATGATCTAAATCGCTTACAAGATTCCATTCTGCACTTGACACATCAAAGCTCTACGCAAGCTTTCACCACAAACACTTGCGGAACAAAAGCACGAATCCAAATCCGAACCAGAGACAAATTATTCAAGTTCCAACTAAACCAGCCACTTATCCATTTTGCTATTCCGCGTTCAAACTTGCCCCGAAAGCTTGAAAGCTTGAAAGCTTCGCCCTCGACACTCGGTTGGAAATCGCATTGTATGCACTTTGAAATGCCACGACACATGCTCTCTATTTATTATATGTAATTTATAATTATTATTATTTATAATTTTTCTGTTAATATTAGTACTTATTATTATTCAGTGATATTAGGTACAAGACGTAACTTTGATTGTAAGAATCACGGATTTTTTTTCTTCCTTGACATTATAATCATTTAAGGATAGGTAATACACAAAATAATGGCATAATAATGTATCTTTTTCTTATCTGGTAAGTACCCATTGTACAAGATTTGTCTATTTTGAGACTAGATGGCGAAGAATATGATAAGAATATTTATTTATTTCATTTTATGCATCCTTTAAATATCGCTAATAATCTGATTCTGGCTGAGTAGTTGGAACGATTCAAGTACCTAGTTTTTTCATTTACTTATTCCACTTCACTTCACTTATAAAGAAAATTGCGCAGTTCCTCTAGGATCCAAAAAAGTTTTGACATACACTGGCAGTTTTCGTAAGCCGCCACGCCATTACGATAAGGTATCACGATTATTTCTCGCACACGTCTAGTTGACTGCGTAATACGTCTCCCGGGAATATTCCAAGATTATCACTGGGCAATATTTTCTCAAGTTTGGGAGGAGATTGCGGCCGCTTAAATTTATGAGTATAGTAGTAACAACTTGGAAGAAACACTTGGACGTAGGTCTTGATCTAGATAAATGCATGAAAGGTTTTAAAAATATACTTTGAATTAGGCACCTGCCCTATCTTTTAATGCAGAGAAATTTTTTATTGGCTCTTTGACTAATAAATATGTTTTTTTAAGTAAAAATAAAATGAATAGAATAAGACTTAACACAGTAAGCATTTATAAACAAAAATAACACAGTAAGAGAATAAAAAATAGTGGGCCACTGCGCCAATAGACTCTCGCTCAATTTTGAAATTTATTTTTGAACTCAGCTGACCCACAATTGAAAATAGCCCTTCGTCCTTCTTAAAATGACTAAACATATTCTACGAGTTTTGCATTCACCAGCTACGAGCTTTGCTACAGCGCGCGGCCTACGAGATCTCGTAGAGCTTTCGTAGACGGTCGTAGTCCGTAGCAATCGTTACTAGTTGAAAGTTCAGAGGTTGTTTCACATTATTATCTCAGTGTCTATTTAACCGACTTCAACAAAAGGAGGAGGTTCTCATTAGATTACTCTATTGATAAGTACTTATTTGGTAAGCTTGTGGTAATACAATTTTGGCTTGTTTACTAGTTTTCTAATCGCACTTCAAAGTGATAATCACTTTGAAGTGCGATTGACCGAGGTATGCGGATACTAAAGAGGTAACTCTGTATTATTAAAAAAAAACAATATTTTGTATATGTATAACTCTTGCAACTATGATTCACTTCTGCTGTTTTATTCTCGCATTGAGTATAAACACAGGACGCAAACAAGGTTAGAATGAAAAATTAAACGACCACAGGCTCCATTAAGTAAATTGTTTCTAGTTGAAAGCATTGCCGAGCAAAATAATGTATAGTAAAGGCTTGGCATCCTGCTAGTACCTAACTACTAACTAGAGCATTGGTTCTCAAACTTATTTGAGACACGCCCCCTTTCGAACATACAAAAAATTCCGCGCCCTCCTCCTCCAGTCAAGATTATTTATTGGTCGTATGGAGCAGTCTGGAATGCATTCTCTCAGCGGTCGCAGTTTTTTTTACTTGAGTATACCTACAGATGACCCGCGCCCCCCTTTAAAGGTCTTTGCGCCCCCCACTTTGGGAACCAATGAACTAGAGTAAACGATGTTGCACATTAAGTATATGGTACTACCAAAAATTTATCTCCTAGCAAAATTCTCAGTGCTAATAATTTCATGAATTAATTTCAATTTAAATGCAAATCACCCCGCTTTACTAAATTCAAGGAAGAGTGCTTTGTTGTTTTCGTGTTACTAATGTTGGTGCATGTATTTTGGAAAGTTGCCCAATTAAACTATTGTTTATAAGAACTATTATGACACCGATATTTGTGACTTACCGACTTTTGGCTACAATTATCCGTGCTAGGAGGGACTTAGTAAATTCTAGTGAATTAGAATGTGACTATCTGTGGTTTAGCAAATGTTGGTGTACGAATGACGCGCTTGTACGAGTAAGGCCCGATTCGACCATACTTTTTTCTTTCTTTCTAACTTTCCGAGAATAACTCCTGGTATAACCGGCACATAGACAGTTTCAGTATGGGAAATATGTCAAAACTGACGATTTATTCTGAGATTAATATTTAATCTTGTTTGGTCGAATCCACCCTGAAACGTTTTCTGCGTAGATAAAAGTTGGAGTAAATGTTGAGAAATCAATGTTTGCAAATTAATTATGTTTTTCTGTTTAAAACAATGGGTAATGTCTTCTGTATGTAGTTGTGATAGATGCTATTTTTCAATAAAATTCTTTGGTCGATGTGCTGTTAAAAAAAAACCTCATAAAACTCATTTATTTCTGTAAGTAGGCTTTAAAAAAGCACTTTTACACTGTTAACTCTACATTTATTACACGACGAAAAGGAGCATATCAGTCATGATTCTAATGACTTTTTCGTTCGTATTGATTTGCCCTTTGATGAAGATAAAGATGAAGTCCACATTAAAACGATAAAAGTTTCATAAATTATTTTTATGTGCGATAAAGAAGAAGATGGAATCGGGATATCTCGAAATATCTTCGAAATTGCCGAATGGCACCAAATATTCGATAACAATCAAGTACGCTTTGATCTTACATCTCGGAGCAAAAGCGGGTCTGCTTTGTAGCTCGACCGAGGAATTGTGCCAAAAGATGCAAAGATGGAATTGGAGATATCCCATTAAAGTTATTTCACAAAAATATTACGATTTATCTCAAAGTTGGGGCGATTGAAAGAAGTATTGTGCGGTTGCGGCATTCTCTCCATTTCTTTGTGTAAATCCTGGCTATACAGTGTTCTTACGAGTTGACATTAGGTGTGCTCGCTAGCGATTACGTAAAAAATAACATGAGATGTATGGCAAATTATTGTAAGAACTAAAATTGTAATAGATTCTTTTGACGCACTCGCTACGATACGACGATGGCGTTTATGAAACTCATGGCTTCAGGAGTTTCACTTGTCGAAAAGACGATCGGGATTTTCTCATAATTGCCATAATGGTATGAATGAAAGCCATCATACCTACCATTTTACTATACTTGAATTTCCCATTCCAAAAACCTAGCTTAACTTGTGTCATTGTAATAATTATGTATCGTTAGTTATTTGAATTACAAATATTGCGTGCGAAAAGAGACTTCGAGGAAGTCGGACCGAGTGTGATTTCCGCGTATACCTCGATGATATCATTATCATTATGGCTTTAACGGAAATACGGAATCTCGTAACTGTAGGAAATTGTTTGAGTAATATAATCCATGAGTAATGTTCGTATTCGTGACCATGAAAGTTTAAAACAATATATTCTTTATGCAGCTGAAAATAACATCGCATTTGAAATAATAGCAAAGAAATAGTGTTGTCTAAACTTAGAGCTAGCTAAGCTTTATAAGCAGCCACTAAATCGAATTTGTTCTTCCAATGCGCGACACTTCTATTCAGTTAAAGTTGGCTGAATTGTTTAGAAATTCAGTTGGATTTGCTCGTGTTAACCTCTCCTGTGGCTTGTAAGTACACACTGTATTCAATTGATTTAAATAAAAAGAACTGTAAAAGACATTTTACATTGTTCTGTTAATAGTTTAAAAGTGATCTGAATTCCGACACTATTTAAAGACTACAGTACTACAGTAGAGTTAGTGACAGTGGATATCACAGTTACCCATACAGATTTACAAGAACAAAGAGAAATGTGTCCAAACATTTCGATACCCAATATAAATAACATTGTAACTTTAGTTACACGTTTGTAAAATATGACATTATGAACTAGACTTGTCTGTTGAAAGTTGTACAAACCTGTAACTTAAGTTCATTTTGGGTCTCGATTTAGATCCGTTATGACTTCAAAAAATGACACAGCGTATGTCTGTATACTAAAATCTAAAAAAAAAAAAACAAATTCCAGTGATCCGCATCCAACATTCCAATGCTAGACCATAATGTAGGAAGCCAAATATTTGTCGTCCGATTTATTCGCCGTTCAATGCCGCTGGCTTCCCGCTGACAATTTTGCTTGAAATATGATGGAACGCATCGCCCTACGCCATGCCAGGATCTGCATTGCGTATCCATGGGTAGGATGAGGAAAACAGCTAGCACATCTTCGAAGACAATGTGTTTTTTATTTATTTAAATTTACACATTGAAAGTTATTTTTTTTTTAGAAAACGAGGGACAAAATTACTTTCATGGTTTTACTAACATTTCTCATAATATATTTTGCCCTACTATACTAGCGTTTTGAGACTCAATATTTAGCAAGTGCTGACGCGCCGCTACAAACTTCGTAACTACCATTTGCGTTTCGTTTTACTGTCATAAATAAAAAGTAACTAGAGCTGCATAAATAGGTGTTATGCACCTAACATGAGCTTTTACCAAAATTGAATTAGGTACAAATATTTATACTTAGTAAATTCAAAAGCTTGTGGAGAAATGGTTTGCATAATTACACTTAAAACCAAAAACTGACCTACTTTGGCATCATCGAAGTTTACTTTAATTTTTCGCATGCGTGGTTTATTAACTTGTTTGGAAGTCTCGATAACTAAGTATAAAACCCGGAGATTCCTTTTTTATTTTATGTGACCCTAAAAAGTACAAACAGTCCATTTATTTGGCTTCTGAAACATCACAGTTTACTTTTGAAATTAATTAAGTAATTATTAAAAGTAACTTTAAATGAAAAGAAAACTGGATTTGCATAATTGAGTACCTAAGTGAAGAAAATTAGAATCATAAAATGGACACGTTTTATAACACTTAGGAGTTAATACGAGCTAATTAATTTCAGTGCGTACTTAATTTTGACTTATTTTAGGTTTAAAAGCTTTGGTAGGTCCCGAAGCTTCAGCAGCTTTAATAGCATGGTGCATACTTACTCCCACTCGAAACTCAAAATATTCAATAATAAGTCACCCTTTCTCAAGTAACTTGGTCTTAAACCTTTGTTTGTCACCTGTCATCCGCTTTGCAATGGAGGGAAGTCGAACCTTAATTTCGAACTCCTATGTTCTTCTGATTAATTTCGTTGTAGGTCTAATGACAGTTTAACTTTCCCCCGGGATAAACTTGACCTTCATTGGTTGGGTTTTTATGGCGGTCAAGCTGTAGATCCTGGCTACACAGGAGTTGCAGTGGTGGGAACGAGAGCTGGGAATAGTCCCGAAGAAACTTGGTCTAGTTGTTATTTTCGATTCATCTGATTTTTTGATTTACAAAAAAAGTTTCACGGGGTAGAGGCTAAAATATCGTAGTTGTTTATGTAGATATAAGAATACGAATACGAGAGCTAAGTTAGGCAACAAAAACAGTAGTTTTTTTCTAGAGTATAACGTAAGAAATATAGCTGCCTTTTTGCCGAAACAACAATAGTTCGTCAATAATGTCCCAGGATAAAACGGCGTGTCTTACTCCATATTCAATGTGTAACCTAAACGAATAAGTTGTTTTGACTCGCGCGCCTTATTCGAATCTCCATAATCGATTCAGCGAGTAATCGAGAGTCGTGTGTTATCAGGAGGAGGTAAATCGATGTCAAAGTTTTCCTGTTGTAGTACGACATTGTAATAAAAAGATGTGCCTGCTGAAATATGTGTCATTTACACGGAAAGTTACTCAAAATGTGGCGTCGTAATGCATTTTGTAATGGTGATTACGCCATGTGTGTTTTGATAAGATATTAAAGATTAAGACAAGTTTTTATTACGATTCTAAAGCTAATGGTTTTTAGACTTTTACTAAATGAATTTTTATTTTTTATTAATAGCACATTTGCCATATTATACGAATAATCACATTTTATATCGAAGTTATCCTATCCTGAGATGATCCTTGAACTCTCTTCTGAATGGAGTCATATACAAAATGAGCGGTTTTGATTGACGGCTGAATCGAAAACTATTTGTAGCTAGGTAGTTTCTTGAATAAATTACCAATTTCTTCTAACACGTAGTACCTATTTAACACCTTACTGTACCAAACCAGAAGAGATCTGCAGACGCAATGCGGGCGGGTGATTATGTACCCGCCCAGCCAGACCCTTGCGGGGCTATTATTTGTTCCCACTCTTAATCCAATATGCCCGATAGTGGCCCTTTGTGGAGTGAAAATAAGGGTCAAAACCAGAGGTACCCAAACTTTCTAGTTTTGTAAACCACTTTTCAAGTTTTTCAGTGTTCGGTTTCAGACCTTTAGATAGGGAGAAATTAGCTCATTTTAACTCAACCCCATCTTTGTGAACTATTTGTCTGATTTATTGTCTTTCTGTTTTTTAAAGTTCATCATCGAATCCCGCCGCCGATTGACTATTGTGGTGAACCCACTCGTAACACTAGCATTATTTTTATTTTAGCTTACTACGAGGGGTTAACGGGATTATTAGTAATTTGTATTTACAAATCGCTAATATAAGATTTTAAACTTTCGCGTTCCATTTCATCAATAAACGTCGCGTTAAGACCCGTGTCTTACTATTTTATTTAAATTGCTAATATTCTTAAAAAAAACATGGAAAGCAAACATGTAGATCATTCTATTGCCATTGACTTCTGACTTCGCTATTTTCATTGACTCAGAAATTTTAATACTCAAAATGTTAAAAAGTTAGGGGCATAAAGACTTTGGGTATCACTGGCCTAAACTTACCTTAAACAGTGTTGTTTTACTTAGTGTGAGTTAACCAACTAGGTGTGGGTATGAACTTATGGTGTTAACTACTTTGGGCTACTGAACTTCGAGAACCTACCTACAAGATAGGATAGGTAAGTGCTAAGATTGCTGTTTTGAATTTAGTTTTATTTATATGAATTTACTTTTTGGGCTGCTAAACGATTCCCGATTTATTACAAACTTATTGACCGCTAATTCTGATTGAAATTAAACCGACTTCACACTCGTTTATATGTCCCAACGACGATCCTTGGAACAACGACGGCATATCACGTTGAACCCTGTGGCATCTTATTACATATGTTTATTTTTATAACTATTACATTTTTGGTTTAATTGTGTCTTAAATCCTATTGATGTTAGTCCAGACGCTATTGTTCTCTAAGAAAAAAAAATAATGTTTAGATTCAGTAATGTTCTTGTAGTATTATACCAAAAGTGTATCACATAACAGCATCAACTCATACATTACCCTAATTAAAACTTAAACCTCATTACTATGCATTGATTGAATCATTGGTTGTTTGTATTCGGTTACCTACAAAATTAACATGAACCAGAAGTTAAACACATGTTGATTTATCGGCCATTTCCACTTTTTCTATTTACCCAATTCCCCTTATTATGTAAACATTCGGAAACAAAGTTTTACAAAGTTATTCTACGGTAGTTTTCTTTGTAATATGATTCTAATGTTGATTTATTGCCTTCGTTTTCAGTTATTCATATGTAGTAACACGGCCATCAAAAATCTATAAGCTATTTTGCCAACACTGTTTTTCTCGCAAAATTAGTTAAAAGAACAGATTTTTCTTTTTCGTTGTGCCGACAATATTGATATGATAAAGTTATATTTAAGTAGAATTAGATGTTACGAGTACGCTGTATTTTCAATACGGCAAATAACCATAATGAAGAAATGTTTAATATCGCATCTAAAACCATTTTAACTTAACATAAAATATATGTAATTCTTATGAAAATTACCAACGGCCGTATTTACAAACGATGCTTGCTTAAGTGAAGCAGCAAATCGAACGAACAGCGTTGAAAGAGCTCTGTGATTGGTTCGTGTGTCACCCTGTGCGTCCACGCGCACTGTGAGATCTCATAGTAATGTTTGTGAATACGGGCGTTAGTATAAATGTATTTGTGTTTCCGACTCTACCACATTTTATTACCGTTGAATTTATGCATAATTACAACATAATTCAAGCCTACGCTTTCCTCTTTAGAAACTTATAATGAGCTCTAATTGTAATTTTACATACACACAGAATTATTATTTTATGTATGTTCTTCGTAACTGAAACGGCGACCATTCTTAGAAGATCTGTGATACTTTAGATGTGTCTTGTAAAGTCAGTTCAGTTTAAACTGGTGAAGCTAAAAGACACGCAACATCATAAGCAGTGTAAAAAACCTATCATTATTTAGGGCCCTAATGAGAATTTAGGTGAAAGTACATACATTCGAAGTGTAAGAATATATTTGAATTATTCAAAAGTTAAGATATATTCAGTACTACATTAATACTTGTATAACCTTCTATCTTGTGAATTGTATAAACAGCTGAGGTTAAATTAAATAAATAAATAAAATATACCTACTTTAAAACTAATAAAAAATAACATTTTAAAACTTTCAAGTCCGCAAACGATCGTATCTATTGAATGAAATGGAAACTGCCATTCGGTTCGGGTATTAGAACGCGAAAATAAAAACAATAGAAAGAGACAAAAAATAAATAAACAACACTATCAGCAACTTTGAATTTAAAATCTCTATAAAATATAAATGTATGGATATGAATCCTAAATACAAAGTATTAAGTATTACTGACACGGACAAATTGTTCCTCATTGTAGGACAATTTTGGAATATTCGGCCCTGACAGCGAATGATGTTTAGGGATTCTGATGGATGGCGGGACCTTTGACTTGGTTAGTGAATGAGATTTCTAACTGCTTAAGATATGGAGACACTACACTTATTAATAAGTACTCTACTAAAGGAAGCTTCCAACATAATAATATAAAGCTTGTAATTATAAGTTTTATTTCCAACATGTCACAACAATAAACATTTTGGCGGCTTCTGCACTGACAATTAACGTTAGTAAAAATAATTATGAAATAAGTAATCCTTGGACACCATCTAAACTAAACAAACACCCAATAGCACACATAATAAAATGCAAATACACCTATGTATATTATAGTGCAAATTACCCAGAACAATGCAAACAGAACATTCAGTACATTGTTTCTTATCACTCCACGACCCTACCTTACCCTACAGTAAATTCTGTTCGATAATTCGTTTTTAAAAGAAAACAAATTATACAAACCCTACCCAATGTAATACGGAATAAACTACAGATTTATCAAAGCGCCTCAATCTTCGTTCGGCTTATTGACAATAGCTGATATCTGATATTAACATCACAGCTGACGGTTATTCAGCGCTGACTGACAGCGGCGCTGTTGGCTTTGTTCTGGCTCACATTTCAATCAAAGTTGCTGAGACAAGAATGACGTGTACATTACCAACTAGGTTAGCTAATTTAGGTCTGGGATATTAACGTTAACGAGAGAAATTCGGGATAAAAAGTAATAAGCAACATAAGCAGCGAGTAACAGATTACCTAATTTTGTTCGTTTCAGCTGAAAGATGTCCACTGCTGGACAAAGGCCTCCCCCTACCCCTAGCTTTCAAAACGTAGCTCTCTTCTCTATAGAGTCGCTTTTAGAGTAAAGTTCTGTATCCAATTCAAGTGATCGAATGATAAATTGATTTCAAATCAAATAAAAACCCAATATAACAATTGCAAATAAACCAAAATAGGCAAGCTTTGAATAAATAAGTTAAAAGCGTCTTTGAGCAAACGAGTTATTTTAAGGAATTCTTTGTTCCGTTTTAACAATCCGTTCCAGTTTAATCTAAGTTAAGTGGCCTGTGCAAAGGTACGAGTAATGGCTTAATGTATTGTTAAATACATATTATTATCTAAAAGCTTATAAAACACAATAAATTAAAGAAGCACCTTATTTTATATACGCAACCTCACGATCATAGAGGGCAGAGGGTTGAGTTCAAAAGGTGAACGTCCGTGAGCCATAGAGACCGCTGAAAAGGCTGCGACTTGGCAACAAGATATTTAGCTCACAAACGAATTGTGACGTAATGTTGTTTTGTCTCTGTTGTGTACATTGAAGGTTACTTTCAAGGATTAATACCTTTTCATGAAACCTAAAAATAACTTAAATACGGTGCTGATTTAAGAAATGTTAATCATAATGAAATGACTTTTGGTAGAGTGACATAGCTAAAACATTAACTAAAACGATAGATTTAGGTAGTGTTTTCTAGGCGTTGTTTTCTTTTAAAAGGGGTGTTTTTCAGAGCCATACTTATACATTTATTACTTTAGACTATGTTCTGAAGAATGGAAGAAACCTCAATGTTGTATGTCGACATTTCGAAATTGTACGACAAAAGGAAGCGGCCTACAAGTATAGAATAAAATGTTGCGTTATGTATAATGTTTGTTTGTAATTTACAGTGGCTCATGTTACGTATTTATGTTTTAAAATGTGAATAATAACATAAATTGTGTATTTGTTTCAGGTACGTTATTATTATGAATGAAGGAGTTAGTTGGTAAGCAAATAAATATTATTACTATTAGTTACAACACAATGAAATTGTTCTAATGATGGTGACACCACCTATATGTGTTATGTGCCCTAGTTATTATTACCCTTTTTATTTCCAACAACTAAAGATATTATTGTTGTTGTATGTGTAATCGCTCTTCAGCGATAAAAGCCTGAGTGTTTTCTTTCTAACTTCTATTCCTTACATTTGTATTTCTGTGTGTACATGACATCTGTATATATTATTATCTTTCAAGTAAATAAGACCGTAGTAAAACAGCAATTCTGTAGATGCCCATATTTACAGCAGGCTGAGTGTAAGCCTATACATAATTCACGCAAAATACAGAAGCAGAATAATTCAAGGGTAACTCACGTTGTAACAATTAAACAGACAAAGGGGCGGTGTGTATCTGCAAAAGACAAGCCAATCTAACTGATCGTATCTAAGAAGGAGCATCAAAGTCAAAGTGAAAGTCAAATCGTCACACTAAAAAAAGGTAAATAAAAGTCAAATAAAAAAGGTTTTGCTCTTCAGGAGCGTTTACATGACTCAAAATCTTTTTGCCCTACCAGCGCTTCGAGACCAACATTTAGCAAGTGCTGAGAAAAAGCGCCGCAACAAACTCAGTCACCACGTCAGCCGGTTGAAATCTGTACTGGTTAAATGTTTCTAGGATTATTAAATATAAATATTGTAGAGACGGCGTTTTCTTGAAAGGATTTTAACGAACAGAGATTATATTACTACGGTTTTACTTTCATCAACTTGATTAATAAATGTACCTTGGTTAGGTATAAATTCAAAATTGTAGAGGCTTTCACTTGAAAGGCCGGGTTTTTCTTGAAAGGGTTTTGACGACAAAGACTTACTATGATTTCACTTTGATAAATTTTCGTGGCAATTGGAAAATAAAATAAGTTGAAAATGAGACATAAAATTAAAGGGAAAATTACTAAATACATTTGATTATTTTGTTGGTTAATAACATTATATTTCTAAATACGCTGCCTTCTAAATATTCTGGGCTATAACCGTCAAAAGGAGAACTTTTACTGATTATCCCTTTTATTCAAACAATCAAGATATAATATGAGAATGAAGGTTTATTATAACAAACTATTTTAATTAATTTGCCATTGACGAAACATAGAAATAAAGTTCGCAACTAAGAATAGAATATAATTTATTTAGCACACAATATAAGAAGAATATATAAATAAACAAAAAAAGAAACCTTAACATAATTAAATTTAAAAAACTGTGTGTGTCCAACCAAGAGAGACCTTAAAGCTGTTTCAGACAAAGATACGAATAAAACTTAAAAGTATTTTACTTAAATTACTCAATAAGGTCTAAAACCTGTGTAATTAAAATATTTTTTTTTGTCCAAGGAGACTAAGTAGATATTAAATGTAAAAATTTCAAAAAGCTGATCAAAATCAATGTAAATGTAAACGAAAACTTGCCAGCTCATGTTTGACGAAAATGTAGAGAAAATGTGCAAGCTCACTTTAACAGAGTTTAGTATCAATTTGGAGTTAAAGTGCTATTAAAATGTATGACAGGTCCGAGATCTCGTGTGATAGCGTGGATAGCAAGCTGAGTGGATTTGCATAATTACAAACCCTCATTCGAACTAGTCATGTATTTATTCTATTTCAGAGAATTTCATAGAGATACTCACAAAGTAAACATAATATCGCTCAGGTCGCTCTAGCCGCGGTACTTGATACTAAATACCTGAGCGAAACCCGCGCGGTATGTACCTCTACCCACAGCGGCAGCGAATATCGCTCAGGTTTGAATAGGCCTTAATATACACATTATAGGTCATAGCAGACATGTCAACTTGAAAACGGATCAACATCGTATCGCCCACAGCGGCAGCGAATATCGCTCAGGTTTGAATAGGCCTTAATATACACATTATAGGTCATAGCAGACATGTCAACTTGAAAACGGATCAACATCGTATCGCCTTTCGTGAGCTGTCATCGCCTTTCGCGCGCTGACAACCGCGAGGTGAGTCATCCTACGTTACGGTACGGATAACAGTGTGCAGTCCAAGGTTGCGGTATAGAGTTTCATACAAATAATACTGACCGCCTCGAGTTGATACGGTTACGATCCCTTTCAGGGTTGATAAGTGTGCTACGTCCTTTAAACTTAATTATAATTAATTGTTTAATTCATGATACTTGTCGAAATTAATACTGTTTTCATGTAATTAAACATTAGAATCCTGTCCGTAAATCTGTAAAATTAGCGAAATTTAATTAACTTTGACAGGCTAAACTGTAAAATACGTTTCACATCAATGCATAAAATATTTCCAAATAAAACCTAGTATTAGCTCTGTTTACTCAATTATTATAAATGAAGCAAACTACGAAATAAATGGTGAATGAATTAAATTAAATCAGTACGAGTTTGAATAGTTTCATATTTTATTATCATGCAATCACGTCATTAGTTCAATGCTCGAATATTTTACTTTGGTAATATATTTTTAGTGCTGGCAACAACATTTACAGTGAGATTTATTTGTTGAACTATTGAACAAATAGTACTTGTTCGTGAAGTTGTTTGTACACATTTCAAGTAATCACATACATGTCTGAGAGTTTTAAAGAAAAAATCCAATCACCGAATAATAGCCCTCATAAGAAACGATTTTAAAATGCTACTTACGTTAATAACAGTCAGCGTTAATTATTATTAATCCTTCAAGGCCCGCGAATCTAGACACAATAGATAATCAATTGTTATGACATTAATTAATGCCGTCTGGGACTCAAGCGGTTAATGCATAATGCTAGCAAATACCTACCTACATGTTTCTATAACTATGAATAACGTTTATGTAACTTATCCATACATATTGTTGTTTGATGAAATCTCACACTCAGCCCACTGATGTGTATCCTAACCAAAGTTGCGTCAATTGTAAACAAATACAATTCGTTTTTTATTTCCCGCGCAATCCCATATTGCAGGTGCGATGCTCACACAACAAATGAAAATAATTTTACGCCTCGCGCCAACTCGCTCGCTCCTCATCTCCAAGGTCTACAATTTAGGGTTACGTATTCAATGAAAAAGAAACCTTTGGATGTATTTTATACATTGTTGGACTATCCAATACCTTACAGAGAAATTATTCAAATGTCGTAAATTATACAATTGAATAAATCTCTTTCCCGGACGCTGTATTGAATCCCGGGAGTAATAATGGGTTTGCGACTAGAATCCTGAGTGCAGTAAGGGACTTTTAAGCGCGTCCAAGACGAAGACAGCATCACTACATTTACGAGAATTTTATTTTTTATAGCATTAATCTTTTTTATTTTGCAACGAGCAGTTCCCTTTTCAAATACCTAAATGGTTTTTGTTTCATGAAGTTGAACCAGTTGAACTGTCAATCAGCCATGTTCATTTCAGAGATCGAAAACTTTTTGATCAAATGTTTTCTTTTTCGTGCCATTAAAAATACAAGTTTTGACGTTCGAAATTCAACATAAAAAAAACTTCAGCGTGATTATTATGTTTTTTAGGGTTCCGTACCTCATAAGGAAAAAACGGAACCCTTATAGGATCACTTTGTTGTCCGTCCGTCCGTCTGTCAAGACCCTTTATCTCAAGAACGCGTGAACGTATCAAGCTGAAATTCACATGAAATACTCAGGTCTATTGTCCCTTTAAGCTGTGAAAATATCAAACTTCTAAGCCAAGCCAATCAAAAGATACAGCCGATTATGTCGATATTTTCAACAAATTTTCGACACTCGCAAAGGAATCAAAACCTACAGGATACTTCCCGTAAACTCAGAATCTTGAAATTTGGCATAAAGCATTGTCATATAATGCAAATATAGGAAAAATTGCGAAAATTTCATTTTTTTAGTTATATAATATAATAAAAATATTTTAATAAAATGAAACTTACTACCTTATTTCTCACGAACGAATAAAGGTATCAAATTGAAATTTATACCAAATACCTAGATCTATTGTCCCTTTAAGAAGTAAAAAAATCAAACTTCTAAGTTAACGCGATCAAAAGATACAGCAGTTTATACCGACACCTTAGACGAATTTCCGTCACACGCTAGGGAATCAAAACCTACAAGGTACTTCCTGTGAACTCAGAATCTTGAAATTCGGCACGAAGCAACGTTATATAATAGTACAGATAAAGGAAAAATTGCGAAAATGATAAATTTGAAGTTATATAAAATTTAAAATATTATTTTTGCTTACATGACATAAAATATTTTTTTAATAATTATAAACTTACTACCTACCCTTTTTCACATGAACGCGTAGAGATATTAAAGTTGAAATTCATATCAAACACTTCTTAAATCTAATTGCCTCTAAACTGTGAGAAATTCTAAATCAACGCAAAAATTCAAAACGCTGAGGTAGGTACCTACCTATAATGCAAATATAGGAAAAATAAATAAATAAAAAATAATCATACCGCATATTTTGAAATTCGCCACTACTCGCAACGGAATCAAGTAAGTAATTTGATTTAATACGTCATAAATTGTAAACCGCTACGTTTGTACGGCGGAACCCTCGGTGTGCGAGCCCGACTCGCACTTGGCCGGTTTTTTTTATTAAGGCGTCATAGTATGGTTTACATTGTACACATGGCCAGTGTCAAGTAACAATTAAAGTGATGAAATTGATAATTTTAAATTATGTAATTTTTAGATAACACGAGTCTCCTTTCCTTGGTTTTCTGTATTGATGCGGAACAGATATTAAACATTTAATGGACCGAACTCTCAAGCTTCCATATATTTTATCATTTCCATTATTCGAAGGGTTTATAACAATTTCAGCGTGTGAAAATTATGGAAAAGCGAAGGCAATATAAGCTGGCGCGGATCGCTGGCTTCGAAAGTCAAGGGAAAGCCTATTAGAGAAACGTACTTTCAATTTATTTTCCTTTGCGAGGAAATGGGGCAATCAATAGGAAACACTTGGGACTTAAAAAAAGATGAAAGCGATTTAAGCAACTGATCGGTTGGTAATTCCCAAATTATATTAACGAAAAAGTAAATAGATTAAGGCTGTTTACCCAAAAACAACAACAATAATTTAATCACAGTTTAATAAGGCAAGAATTTACTGAAATTGTTTTTTAGCGTAAGCCGGTTATACAAAAGATTTCTGTTTTAAAATTTCAGTAGAGGGCAGTTGTTTTTACCAGGGTAGCAAAATATTTTTCGTCAACCATATTTTAGGAAGTTCTTGAAAATATATGTACTGAAGTTGAAATGTGATAGTTTTTCGATCTGAACACTTTTGGAATATGTTAGAATGATAGAGTATTTTCAATGCTGTTTGAATTGCTTTCCCAATTTGCAGTAAACATCTTCGGATCGTGTTTCAGATATAATTTATCCTACATTAACGTTAATTACGTATTAATGTGAGCTGAGTCTGAATGAGTTAGCCGAGCCTTTTTGTCGTCCGTTAGTTGGGTCGGGCTGTTATTCAGTATGGATTACACCGACTTGGTATCGGCCGATTCTTCATACAAATTATGATCGGGCCCCACTATAGGAAAATCGGTATCAAAGGTCAAAGTTAGTATTTTTTTTATTAACCTATTATTTAAATCGACATTCCACGTACTTCAACGTAAGACCATCGATTCATCCTCAACTCGACTTCATCTTGACGCAGGGGTCTCGTAAATGGATTTGCGTGTCTTCAAGCCTTCCATAAAGTGATTGACAATTTATCATCATATACGGAATTGAGTTTTACGGCCCTGTGGAGTCGTAAAGGCTCTCATCTGATTGTCCGGATTGATGAATTCGTGCCGTCTACAAATCTTAAATGTTATTGCATTATACTTCATAATGTAGTCATACGTGTACATATTTTTGATAGCTACAGCTGGCAGCGTCGACTTCAAAGTACATACATACATAGCCTAAGTTGCACCAAGTTGCACCACCTTCCACGAGTGTCGCAGCGGTGCGGAGGACACGGCGCACCATACCCTTGCGGTGTGTACGGCGTGGGCATCGCAGCGCAGTACACTAATCGCGGTGGTGGGCTAGGACCTGGTGTTGCCCAGTATAGTTGAAGCTATGCTGGACAGCAGCGAGGCCTGGGCGGCAATGGCCTCCTTCTGCGAAGATGTGATATCACAGAAGGAGGCCGCGGAGCGAGAGCGCGAAGATGATCCAAACGCGCCCTCGCTCCGGCGACGGCGGAGGGGTCAGAGGAGACAGTACGATCGCCTCCAGTTTCCTCTCCTCGGTGATGGCCAGCGGGCCGGGGGCGTGGGGGCGTCCTCGCCTGCATTGCATAGGCCACCACCACCGTCGGACGGGAACAGCTGTGTGCTCCTAGCTGCTCCCGTCGCCCCCCGTCCTGGGGAGCTTGTAGGGCCCGCCGTGTAGGCGGGCAATCGCCGGGAGGGACTGAGGTAGTGAAGGCTTTGTCCGGAATCCCACAGTTCCTTCCCACTTAAGGCGAATGATGGAGCACCGGGGTCTTTTAGTGGGTATGCCTTGTCCTTCTGACTTGGTGAGCCCCACATAACCTACCCTGTCCCCGTAGGGTAGGTATGCAATTCAATGCATTTTTCCCAAAAAAAAAGGTTGCACCACCTTAACTATTAAACGGTGTTTTTGAGTCTGACAGACTTTTGTCGTTTGTTATAGTTAAAACAAGATGGTGCGACCCAGCTTTAGCGGGCCCTCTACCTCAGAAGTCCTTCCCCAATGTTTTTATGTCTGAGTAATTAAAGACTATTTGAAGGCCCGTATTATTTAACAATACTCAAACATAAATAGGTAAGACAAAAGTGACATTATTAGTGAAAATATTCCACCCATTTCAAATACTCGAGTATGAATTAGGAAAATCTTGAACTTCGTGAAAATTTTCCACCCATTTCATCTTGTAACAATATTTATAAGAGATGTTAATGTGTCTGTAATTTTTGTTTCCAATTCCAACGTTGTTTATTGTTTGCAAAAATATTTTCTGCCTCTTGTACACTCATTTAGGAGTTGTTAATGTGAACCTTATTCATTAGCAATAAAGTTCACTTTTTGTTAAAAAGAGTAAGCATTCCTGCGCGAATACGTTCAGAAGAAAATATTTGTTCAGAATCCTAAATAAGTACATTTGTTAATACATTTTTTCCGAATAATATTGTTTTAGCAAACATATTTTACTGTTGGTTGTCCCTTGTTGTTATTAAAGTATCCTTTGCTAAAATAAAGGATTTTCCATTAGAATTCTTATTATGCAAACTGATTGGTAGCCTCTGGCATTCACTGGATTGTCTTTTAGCTTCACGTACTAGTACTAAATTTCAGATGATTTCGTTCACTTCTTTCTGAAAGGAAAATAAGTTTGTTCTTTTAATATAGAATTTCCATTTGGTATACAAAGCAGGCAAGTGATGGGCGGGGAATGTTAATAAATAATTCTATAAATGTAAGGAAAGGTTAAGCCTTTGGAGTAGACTCCAAAGGCTTAACCTTTCCTACTCAATAGATTGAGTCATGTGAGACAGCAATGGCGGTTAAAGCCTGACATCAGGGTTTTTACCTAAAGAGAGATAGAGAGATAGAAAGGTAAAAAGTGAAATTAAACTGACTATGCTAATAGAAACTTACTACTTTTGTCTACTTAGACAAAATATAAACGCGGCCGCAACTGCTAGCTCAAATGGAAGAGCATTCGTCCGGCATGCTAAGGTTATAGGTTTCGATTCCCGCCTTAGGCAGTTCAATTTTTTTCAAGTTATTTATTTATAATCTATGATCTGTTTAATTGTCCTTAGTTTAGTTGTACCCCGAAACCAATTTACGTACAAAAAAGTCCTCCACTAAAGCATCAAGTGAAGGCGCTAAACGGTGAAATTGCCGCTAAGTCGAAGAATAGAAACGTCGCGTCTGCGAGTGGCCATTATGCCGAGTGCCGAGCGGAACAGCTCTTTATAAACTCTATGGCACTTCTACACTTGACGAGGCAAGATTGTGCCTCTTTTATTACCTGCTGATAAGGTTAACTTTTGCATAACTAGAAGGAGGTATATGTTAGTAATGTAGGAATTAAGATAAGTTAGGCTGCCGGTCTAATTGGGTCACGTCAGACGAATATGGCAGCTTATAACATCTTATGCCTAGATTATAACTTCAGTTGTTCTAATACGATAGAATAGCTTAGCATAACCACTTGTTCGTTTCAGCCAAATGACGTCCACTGCTGGACAAAGACCTTCCCAAGGATTTCTATAACGACCGATCCTGCGCTGCCCGATAACCACTTATCCTCCAAAATCTATGCGAAAGCATCATCATCCTTATTGTCAGACACATGTGACGCGGCGTCCAATGCCAAATGGCGATGTGTTGCCAAATTGTCCTATAGTTTCTCTAGTAGGACAATGCAACATTTGTCAGATCACTGGAGTCTAATGCCTCAGCTATCATCAGTTTTTCGCACTAAGTATGTACCCTGTCTGGTATTATTACAGCTTGCTTATCCACCTAGTTGTCTCTTTCTATTTGGTTCCTTTCTAGTAATGCTTAGCTTTTTTCAAAGAACTTTCTAAGAGCTCTTTAAACGTGTCCATAAAAGCGAATAATAAAATGCACAGCTGTATTTAAATCCTAATAAGGCTTTTAGTTGATAACGAAGAAATTATCAAAGTTGAAATAGTCTTTTGAGTCGTTCGCGCAAATGATAATAACTTTTAAAAAGCTAAAGCCAGTGAAACAAATAAAGGCATACCAAAAGAGACTTATACCGCTCACTTTCATGAAAGGAGTACGCATTTATAATCCGAGATTACTCTGTTGTTTGCGTTTGATAATAAATCCTATCCCACAATTTGTTGAACAACGCTGTATTATAATGAGATGAAGTATTATTAGACGTGCTTTTTGAAGAGATAAAAGCCTTATTCAGTTACTCACGTTCGCCTAAAATGCTATGCTGAAAATCAAAGGCTAAGAGCGGTTTCAGACTAGCGTTTTGTACGCATTTATAAGCTAGATTTTGGAAACGCATGTAGGCGCACCTTATAAGGCAGATATGTAGGTACCTACCATCCTAGACTGCATCTCATTTAACACCAGGTGCGATTGCGGTCGTTATGCATAACAAAATACCTTTGCCACACGCACAACTCTACGAGCGTTTACGCGCTTCTATGCTCTTGTAAGCGAAATATAGCGAAATTGAGCGAGCACGCCGAAATATGCCCGTGTACGAGAGTCCGGTTTTTCGAACCGCGTAAGTAATATAGCGCGCGTTTAAGCGCATCTTTCGATTGTGCCGAAACACCGTATACACGAAGAAAAAAACGCTTATCTGTAACGGCTCTAAGAAATATGGTCCCCTAATTCGTTTTCAGTTACTACTCAGCGTTCCTTTTGTTACCTTCAATGTCAAGAATAGGCTTACTTCGAGGTTAATCGAATTCTGCGAGTACGTCTACTGAGGCCTGAACAGCCTTCGCACGATTTATAACAATACGATTTGTGACTTGTGGACTTTGAAGACATAAGATGACGTGATTTATAGAGCACGTCTAGAATCTCGGCATTTGTGTAATATTTGTGTGATTAATTTTATTATTTAAGTAATAAGCAGTAAACGCTAAGTGCTATTGCTTAGAGAGATGAACAATATAAAAATAAACAAACCTTTTTAATGACACTATGACGTCAATTAAAACTTTTTGGCGTTCCAGAGTGAGTTCAAAAGACATGTGGATTGGACAAAGGGCATTGTCCTAATTCGATAATACGAGTATGTAGTTAAAAACAATAATGCATTGGAGTTGCAAAGAATGACGTTTGCCCACGACCCCAAAAGCTTGTCACAGATCGTTATAAATTGTAGCCTACTTATAAATTATGTTATTCTGATGTTTAAAAAATAATACTGTAAAGTAAAGTCATCAAAATGCGTTCAGTAGTTTTTGCTTGAAAGAGTAACAAACGTACAGAGGTAGTAGAGATAGCGAGATGGAACAACTTTGGTATCAGCATTTGGAAGGAGTATTCATTAGTGGAAGTTTCCAGTAATGCATTAGGCAGTAAAGTGGCCTGATTAGGTACTATTGTATACCTAGCTTTATGAACATAAACCACGTATTAAATCAACAACCCAGCCCTTTCAGTTTAGTAGCAATCCCATCAATTGTTCATAGAAACTCGATCGCTTGTTTGCCACTCGCCGGTAACGACCGTGATTGTTTGTAGTCGCCACGTTTGACGCAATTAGTTCTGAATGGGCGAGGGTCAAGTATACGAGTGGGTTTTCGCCTTTCATTGAACAATGTTTCCACTAGTACATTTCGTTCGTTCGTTCGTTTCAGCCAAATGACGTCCACTGCTGGTCAAAGGCCTCCCGCAAGGTTTTCCACAATGAACGGTCGGTTCTCGAGTGACGACCACGGGCTGGAAGACGTAGCAGGCCGTACTAGGTGGACTGACGATATGGTAAAGGTAAAGGTTTATTTATAAAGGAATATAAAACGATTTGTCTCAGCCCCTCGATAGCTCTTCTTTAAGAGCAAAGACGTCTATCTTTATTAGATAATATCTTTAGGTTCTGGAGTGGAGGCCACGTACCGAAAAACGTAGCGTGTGACGTCCACCCACAAGGTGAACCGATGACCTGATAAAGGTAGCAGGACGGCGCTGGATGCAGGCCGCTACCAACCGTACAATGTGGCAGTCATTGGGGGAGGCCTATGTTCAGCAGTGGAAGTCCTAGGCTATGGCTGAAATGATGATGATGATGATCTTTAGGTATGTAAAAAGTGATCCATAAAATTGGCATGCGCAGTGAAAAGGTTAACATAGACTAGCTAATGTAATCCGACTTTTACTAAGAACAAACCCAGGAATCAACCTGTCTTAAATTTTTTAAGTATTTGTAAACATCTACCCATAGTGGTTTCACTTATTTTAAAAGTTTCACCTTAAATACTTATTTAACTTAAAGCACATTCGTCTCAAGAGAGATTTGCATTTCGCTTTATCAAAACCTAATCTTGAATCCAAGCAAGATTAATCCTCAACCATTACCGAGTCGACTCTTGACACCTGTCGCAGAAGGCTGGATTCCAAGAAATAGATCTTAAGATCATTGCCTCAAGACTTTATCCATTCATAACCCGGGGGAGTCAAGTTTTGAGGAGCATTTTGATGGCGAATATTCATTAGTTTAATTTGGTTGATAATCTGAAGTCGAAGTTTGCCCATGGGTGGTTAATGGGATGTAGAATGAACTTGCAGGATTGGATAATATTCATACAAATCCAAAAATACAAAAAGTATGTATATGTTGACATTTTCCCAAGAGTCTGGTTTGGTCCGGCGTTTTGTGAAATACATATAAGTTACCAAATTGACCTCACACGTTGAATATCATACGGGCCACCAGTTAAAGTCGATTACACAGAAAAGAGGAGGGTTGACAATTTGGGAGTGGACAGTGTCGACACAAAAAACATGTCTGTCTATAAATGATCATTATCAGTATTGCAACTGTAAAAACTAGCTTTAGAAACTTAATAGGCCAAACAATAATTAACTCAGTATTAAGCTACTTGTATTAAAATAAGGCTGTGTGTTTCTTTAATAATTTGGTATTTGAGGCTTACTGGCCTGCTACTTAATTACTATTAGTGTGAAACAATTTATTAATTTTTTACTAAAAATGTTTTATTCCAGTAAAAAGCTCTTTCGTCTGACGCGTTCTTGTGCCAAAAAACTTTCTGCTTTACTGGTACTAGCGCCATCTTGCACCTCCATAACGATTTGAAATGCATCGAAATAGTTCTCTCGTATTAAATGCAGATGCCCCATCTACTTGTGCATTCCTGGTACATAAATGCATTCGGTTCATTCCTCAAGCATCAATGCAATCCTCTTGCCGATGCAATGTTTTCGTTACTTTACATATTGCGTTTTCATGAGCCGATTTTGTATTGGCGTTTTTAGATTCATATCAGTCGGTTGTGGGATTGAATTCAACTGAAGCTTTTTGCATGTCACTAGAGATTAATTTTATAGAAATAACTTGTCCGTTATTGTCACTTTCATTGAACACTGAAAGTGCGCGGTTGTTTGCATTTGATAATGTTTTTATTTCTCTTATAAGATAGCCAGTTCCTCCATGGTTGAGGATTCCGGGTGAAGCTCGCTTCCACCTTCGGCCTGATCATCACTTAGGTACCATCAGGTGAGATACAGGCCAAGAGCTTCCTCGTTGTAGACAAAAAAATGTATAGAAAACAGCAGCAAATCCCAAATGCCTCATACCGATCATCTTAGTTAAGTTTTATGTATAGTTTGTAAACGAGTATGTTGATAATAATCGACTTTAAGTTTACACAAATCACAACGATATACTTAGACAGTTCGACATAATTATTATTCAGGTATATTTGTTTAAAATTGTCTTTTTCAATTAGCGCGAAACATATTATCAAACTTGAACTATTAACACCTTGACACGACAGTCATATGCAGTGCTAACGACTTGGTAAAAAGCCAGTGACGTCATGAGGGATGACAAATTGCCCGACACACCCTCAACTCGTGTTCGGGTGTATTTGGGAATTAATTCGGTGACACCCTGACACCCACTTGCTGCGTCGCTTTGAAGACATGAAGTTTATGGATGTTTATTTAATAGGGTTTTAGATTACACGATATTTTTCGATAATATTTTAGCAAAAAGGTGTAATAAAATGCTCATCTAGAGGTTACACTGGTTGAAAATGTGTAAGAACTTAAAAGGGGCCTAAATATTTAAAGAAAGAAACCCTATAGATATATCAAGTTCCGTAGAAACTCTAATAAAATCTAAATACACCATTAAAAGTCTAATAACTTAATCAAATGCTTTTTAAAATATTGAAATTGACCGCCCCACTCGCCATGGGGCAAATTGGCTTACCCTCCCTTCCCCTTTGACCCCACTCGAGTCGGGAAGCTAATGCCATAACACCCACTTGATGCTTCGAGCTTAAAGCTTCGAATTGAAAGCACGCAACTCCTCATACTTAATACTCCGTCGTAGGCTTATTAATTTTCAATTTCAAAGGGGCTTGATTCTAATATGTTCTTTGTGAGTTACTGAGGAGAATCTTTATTTACAATAAACAGATTTTTTTTAAAACTAAGGCAAACTTAACTCTACACAAAATAAAAATATAAACTTATTTTACTCAAAAATAAAAGTGTGTCCGTGAGGCAAAGAGGCGAGAATGCTGGCTGCATTTCCTCGCTGAATGGCAATACTAAGCCTTTGTGCAAGGAAAGAGCCAGCATTTAGATTTTCCAAAATTTTAATTAATTTAGGGGAAATGGTCCGAAACAGTAATTTAGCATTCGGTCCCCAAGGTCCGAAGTGGCAACATAGACCGTGGTGACCGAATTTTGCCAGCAATCCTTTTTGATATCTTGTTTGTGGTTTTTTTCTTTTTATTGTTATTGTTTCTTTACCTTTTGAAGTACTGTATTGTGATTTGTGACCTACTCTGTTTTGGTTTTATTTTAAGTTTCCTTAAAGCTTCTGCATATTTACCACCTGGCCCTATCCCAGTCAGTATACAGTCCACTCGTTCGCGGGTCAGAACATTTAATTTTGTGCGCTTTTAAACCATGCTTGTTAGACTTTGTGTTTCAATATTGCAGCCTTATTAGTCACTCGCAATTCCTCATACTTTAATACTCTTTGCGTCTATTCAGGCTTATTAATTTTCAGTATAACTTAAGCGGGGCTTGTTTCTAAGATGTTCTTTGTCATAATAATTTTATTGTGCTAAAAATAGCCTGCTTTACTCTTTGCAACATACCTACAAACTTATTAATTTGCTTCTACATTAACGGAGGCGATTCTGTTTGTCAGAGCAATTTTATTGTGCTTTTTTTAAAGGGTTGAAGAAAATGTAGGTCTGTACTCTAAAAAGTGTGCCATTGTTGCTAGATATAGATGCAGAAGCTGTAATCTTTATTTAACTTACGCAAATCGACGTTTGCATGATTTTATTTTGCATCAAGAATTACTCACTAGGTACCTCAAACTCTATGAAAAAGTAGCAAAACAATGTACTTACTTGTGTGCTAATAAGTAAACTTAGCCTAAATTGTATCTATACTTTGACAAGTTGAACTGTATTTACATCCAGATATGGTTTAACATTTATTTGTGAATTGTACAGCAATAAAGAGGATTGCTTTTGTATCTAACTGAATACTCCTGCTTTGTACCTGTTCCCTTTTGTCTTACAGAATTAATACCATACACCCACTGACTCAAGTTTGAATTTCCGAATTGATATGCATCCAGATCGGGTAAATTCAGGAATATCCGGGTCTTCGTACCGGGAAACTGTAGTTAGTTAGTGATAATATGATTTATATCCTCCCGTACCTAAATGTGATGGAATTTTCCGGGCGCAGGAGAAAGTTTGACAGTTATTTAGTGAAGACTGATAGGTACTATGCCTGTAGTTTCTTTACCGGAAAATATTTAACTTGGGTTTCATTTCCATTCCATTCTGTCAAAGTAAAGTTGAGCTTTAAATATAAGTGTGGGTTGCACCATCTTACTTTAACTTTGACAAACGTCAAAAATCTGCCAAAATCCATACAAAATGCACCGGTTAATGTCATAGTTACCGTTAAACTTGGTAGTGCAACTCAGCCTAAGTTTCGAGTGAAGTTGAAATCTCACAAACAGTTTTAGTGCTATGGCTAATATCAAACGATTAGAACTTATGTGCTAGATGTGTATGTAGTTGTCGGCCGTTTGGTGTAGTGGTTCGAATCGGACTACTATTCCGGAGGTTGCGGGTTCGATTCCCGCACAGTACAAACATTTGTGTGCATGAACATATTTGTTTGTATTGGACTGGGTGTTTTCTATGTATAATATGTATGTATTTACAAAAAAAAAGTATTTAAGTATGTTTATATCCGTTGTCTAGTACCCATAGTACAAGCTTTGCTTAGTTTGGGACTAGAAGCGCAGTGTAAAATGTCCATGGATATTTATTTATATTCATTATTTATTATTCATTATATTCATAGATAAAATTAAACTTTTAAAAAGCTCTTCAATCCGTTAGGTCGACACTCGAGACAGTACGTGACGATTCAAGTGCAACCAGCTAAGCGAAGCAAGCGAGCTAAGGACTTAGGTACAGGCGTCTTAGTAACATAACCTAAGATAATGTGAAATTCGCAAGCAAGCCTTGCTTTTCCAACTGTCATAGTCATAAAGGATTTTCCATATCCTTAGGAATCCGATCTTAGCTGTAATACAAGCATTAAGTTTAGTGTAGATTTGAGTATAAGATTGTTGGAGTTTTCTTTGAATCGCAATATTGAAGATCACGAACCAAAAGCACCTTGTTTCTGTTACAAATCCAATCAGATAGAGAGCGTGTCGCACAAATAATGAAACTTGAAAGTTCAATATTATTAGCTTTACACAATCTGATCTTATTACTTTAATAATAAATCCTTTGCCATCGATCCCGTATCAGTCATTTCTAGGGATTCGCGTTCTATTAAATCCTGGCTAGATTAAATCCTAACAATAAACCTCCTTTGCTGAGCTTACCTCAGTATAACGAGTCTGAACCACTTGCTTGAAGAATATTGAATTGCATCGTTTGGCTTAATCTCCAATTAGTTTAGGTAGCTCGAAGTTTTATTACTACAGCATCTAACTCTAAGAGAGGGATTCGCGAAGTTTAATTTATTCTAAAGTAATGAAATATCTAAGCCAGCGCTACAATATGGATTTAGATTAAAGTCTGGTTTAATGTTTTTGTTTAATTATGCAAAAAATTAAAAGCATTAAATATCATCTTGTGGATCGGCTTATTAACGAAAACCCTATAGTAAAAGCGATAGGTATAAAGCTTACGAGTGATTGCAAAAAGTGAAAATTGTACTCTATAGAAAACCCATTGCCAAAGACTGGTGGTTCCTAAAAAAAACAATAGCGTACTTGAAATTGGATAGTTAACCTTTCAAAGGAGAACTGTATTGACTTGTTGCTCTTTCACTCTTGTGCATTCCAGCATAAAGTGCCTCTAAATATGAATGGAACTGAAACGTACGTGTTACGAACGGATCAATAGAAGCTAGAAGCGGTAATGAAAATTATTCTTGGCGTAGACGTGTAAAGAGAAGACCAGCTAGCCATTTTATCGTCTTGTCGAGGCATTTCATCGAATTTGGACGATTAGCCCTTCCATTTGTCGTCTAAAATCGACGGTAATATTATATCATAGAGCGCATCCTGCCTGGCAAAACTGACGTTACTATTAAAATAAAGTAGAAAGTGTCAATGTGAGAATATTGACGGACGAAGTAGGGACTGTCAACGCGGATGAAAAATGGTAGCACAGGACATAAATAACCCTTCAGAAAAGGACAGTACCCGTGTTGCCCTACTTTGAAGACTTGTCACGTTGTTTACTAAGGTAGTAAAAGGTAATATATTGGAAAAATGGCCTCGAAGCACGGGAATTCACCTTATTGCAGTAGGTATATGTATGATAAATGGGTTTGTCAAGTCAGCCAAGCGGACTGGAAAATGACATTGCTTCAAGCATTTACATACTAGACCGAGCGAAACATGGACTGAATCCATTTGATTGAATGGCAACAGCGAATATCTAGTTTTACAACCTTGTTTGTGAAATTCTGTCCTTGAGGATATATTCATTCATTGTCTTGGGTAAACTTCAGTGATTTAATTTAAAGTAAGTAAGTATTTGTATGAGCTCCCAGTTAAAAACTGCGTATTGGCTTACGTCATTGTGATACTTAAAATAGGCTTAACGCTTTCCTGTTCCATTACATTCACAACTGGGAGATACAAGTTTCGGTAGAGATTTGTCTCAGTTTTAAAGGCGATTATACGTGAGCCCTAATTTTAATTTAAAAAGCGTCTTTATTAAGCTTAATCTAGGGATTTAAGCATCGTTGTAATAACCCTTTGATGTGATCTAACAATGCTTGCTAAAGACTACAGGCCGAGTGAGCTCGACCCGACTCAACAAGTGAGAGCGCCCTTCACACCGCGCTTAGCGATTAATAGCTGACTGACGTTTGAGTAGGTTAAGGGCTTCTAGACAATGTTCCATTTGTGACAGATTCAATTTCGTGATCGTTTCGCTGCGACCCTAAGTTGTACAAGATTTTCAGTGTTGTAAGGGTTCTAAGAAGAGAGATAGTTTTATGCAGTTTACACACCAAACTCGACTTTTGACATGTTTTCAAAAAATGTAATTGAAAATCTAAGTAGGTACCTACGTCGAAATGATTCTTTTGACATAAAGCCAAGCCACCGGTGTGTAGAGTCCTTAACACCAGCTACTTAACTTTTTCTATTTTATAACTGAACGAGGCTTGATTCTTAATACGTTTAATTTGTTACTTTAAACTTTCCAAATTGCCTGCTGAACGTGCTGCATTGCTGTGGTGAGGCTTAAATTTCAAATCCCGCTTGGGGCCAACGCCAATCTAAAACTTTTTTTAAATTAGTTAGATTTACCATATATCTAAAATTGAATCCTGTTAAATCAGTTTTATAGAATTACCTACAAAATAACTAACGTGAAAACTCCATCAATTACTCTCACTTTGTACATATTTGAGCAGTTATCTTGGTAGTTAAGACTATCTTCGGAAAGGGCCTCTCAATTATTCAATCATGACTATGTTAATCGTCCCTTTATAGCAGCCCCTCGTTTGTTATTTCAAAGGTGTTTTCGTTTAAGCTGCTTCCTGGAATCTCTAATTGGTGTACGGTTGTTTTTGCAAAGTGGAACGTATTTCATAATTGCCACAGTTCTTAACTTGATGTCTGCCTGATAGGTTAAAAGATTTATTTTTGTTTACAGACCACAAAAATTGAAAAAATATTTAGGGAAATGTCAGATCTAGAATGAAAAGCTGACATAGGGGGGATTTCCAAACTAAGGCTGAGTTGCACTACCAAATTTTAACCGTAACTATTACGATGATAACCGGTACTTTTTGTATAGATTTTGACTGATTTTTGACCTTTGTAAAAGTTAAAGTAAGATGGTGCAACCCAGCCTAAATGTCAATTTAAACTAGCGATCAACGTGAGTCCACTTTTTGTATTAAGGGGGAAAGTTTTACACTGTGGCATCTTATGTACATTGTAATAGGTACTATTTTACAAAAAATTTTTTTGTTTGATATGCTGTCCACCTTTGATGTCATGGAAGCGTAACTTCATTCTCGTGTTCGTTATCTTGAAGTTTAATATGAGTCTTTTTCTAATTAATTGTTTTTTGTTTCAGGTACGTTCTACTTCTACCATGTTGGTGCTGTTAAGTATACTAACAGTTGTTTATTTAAATTTTATCGTTTTGTTAATGAGTTTATTAGCTTGAGAGCAAACGTTCTATAGGAGATGGCGTGCTGAAAACGGTTTCATGTAAATGGGTACAACGTATTGCGGTGCTTGGTTTTTGTTGTCATGTTAAAATACAACATCGGTAGGCATAATTAGTGTTCTGCATAACGTGGAAAATCTTCGTATATAAAAAAAGCTACAAGTCTTGGAGCCAATTCACCAATGTTCAAATAAATCAAGTAATGAAATTGTGTCGGCACACGCGAATGTTTTTATCTGAAGTATCATGATAAAAATTGTCAGTCAAACACAGATCATTCAGCACCAATTTAAGTTTACTACCTACCTATTCGACACTAAAAATATTCGGTCCCTTCCTTTAAGTAACTACAGTGAAAGAAAAATATTCCACTAAATATTCCTCTAGATTAAATCACTGTAAAACATAAAAACAACCCGAAATAGAAATCATAACATTGTAGGGCGGCAAAGTAATTAATGAAAGTTACCAGTCGTTGACCTCGGCCGTATTCATTTAAAAAGAAAGCGAAAACTAGACTTCTCTACGAGCGTGGATTTACATAAAATATGTAATGAATTTAAGTGTAACATACGAGGGTACGTTTGATACCGCTTACTTTGCGCGGTAGAGCGTTCAATTTAACTATTGTTTGACCTTGATAGGAAACTTCTAGCGTTTATACCTACGGTTAGTTATTGAAGAGTTTATAATGTTAACTAGCTTCTACCCGCGCTGGAAAATTTGTATTTTTTTATGCTTACAAGGCAAGTATTTCTTAAATTACAACATCGGTAGCCGTTTGGTGTAGTGGTTCGAATTGGACCACTATTCCGGGGGTTGCGGGTTCGATTCCCGCACAGTACAAACATTTGTGTGCATGAACATATTTGTTTGTATTGGACTGGGTGTTTTCTATGTATAATATGTATGTATTTACAAAAAAAAAAAAAGTATTTAAGTATGTTTATATCCGTTGTCTAGTACCCATAGTACAAGCTTTGCTTAGTTTGGGGCTAGCGGCGCAGTGTAAAATGTCCAAGGATATTTATTATTATTATTATTATTATTTGACTGCAATGGCACCTGGTGCAGTCTAGGATGATATGGTACATATCTGACCTGTAAGTGCCTATTCACTCTCGCTCTGAAAAGGCCCGGATTATACTTCCTTTTAACAGCGAAAGAACTTTTCCAATAGCGTGGTTCTGAAATTATCTTCCACATAAAAGCTAACAAAAGCTGCCGAACCAAGTAGGTACCAAGGTTGCTCATTTAGCCAAGTGGGTGAACAGTATGGACTAGTAATAAATAAGGCTAATAGAGCCCCTTATCTTTAATTCTGCGCTTTTTCCGTAAATGGGGTCTAAACACCACAAAACTTAACAATTACTATTGAGTATCAAAAACAGTTACATCAAATGTTCACCTCCTACTTTGCTATGTGCTACAATAGTATAATAAGGACATGGCGCACAATTTTTGTTGAAGATGCCAAAAAAAACTACAAAAAATTAGAATGAATACTGTATTTTTACTTTTTTGATATCTTTAAAAATGACTGAAATATTCAAGCTCAAAGTGCGCTCTTCCGCTAGGAGCGATTTTCCGCGCGGATTTAGAATATGTGACGTAGTAACATGAAAAGCTGCATGTAAGATATTATCTGTGTACAATGGTTAGAATGGTTAGTAGGGGTGCCGAAGCGGGGATTTCGGGACTTACTAAAGAGTGGCAGACTAACTTACAAGGAAATACTTTGTACCTGGTTGATTACCTCTAAGTATGAATTTTTGATATAAAACGGCATTAGTCAATTATTTGCGGCAACGGCATTGTTTAATATTTGTCAAAATAAACTTGACTGTAATGAACTAACTAATCAATTGCATTATCGCGTCCCTAGCCGGTCTCAACGTATCCGTGACACTCATGTACATCGTTTATTTATGCCCAGATCATGTCGAACTAATGCCGGAAAGCGTGCCCCACTTCATCGTCTTATGGAGTCATACAATACATATTTTGCAGATATAGATTTGTTTAAACTTACGCCAATAGCTTTTAAAAAGGAAGTACGTCTTAAATTGGAGGAATTTATGTCTTAATTTAATATACTTAGCTACCTGAATTAAACCTAAGGATTGTAAAATTTATAATTTTATAATTTTGTTAAATTTAGTACTCAGATTTTGAACAGTAAACTTAGTGGATTTTCAATAGTAAAACTGATAGATCTCATTTAATTAAATTAAATTCATTGTTTAAATCAGAATATTGTTATAAAATATTATTGTGCTGTGTTAACTGTCTGACTGTTTATATAAATAACTCTGTTCACTTGGAAAATTCCAATTTAAATGATTTGTGGGAATGAATAGAGGTATCCGTGGCCGTGGGCTCCACTGATTGTTCTGTTCATTTCCATAAATCAGCTAGTGGTGCAAAGAGGCAATGTTTGTAAGATGGGGATAGCGGTGCGGGTTGTACAATAACTAAATGTCGATGTATAACTTTACTGCATATCTGAATTGTACAATTGTTTGTTATCCTAAATAAAATAAAATAAAATAAAATAAAATTAGTTCTTATGCCTCTCACCCAAAAAATACCTCAATTAAGCCCAAATTTGAGACCGCAGCCAAACTTTGAGTGACGATGGTAACTAGCCTAGATGGAGGTCACATGAAATTGAACTTCTGCTTCTTCATTGATAAAGACTTATCATTTACCATACTTTATCATTTTGTATTCCATTTTCAAGTCACTTTTTTTCGCTTACTGTTTAAACAAAACGTGGTATTTTTTTAAATCTCAGGTCTTTTGAACGCACATCTGAACGATGTCTGGTTTTAATTTCTTCAGTTACTCCGTGACCATGGCACTTGCAACAGTGCCGAAATATTGGAAACTCAAAACTAAGGTACATGGTAGCAATCCCGTCAGTAATATAATAGGAAAATGTCTTGAAAAATAAGTAAATCGTATATTACTTTATGTAACTAATTTTATTATGTATCATACTTATAACTAATCACTTCATTCAGAACTAGAAAACGATTCCAAGGATTCCACTTTTCTTCAATAGATGATCAAGATAAAGAGTTATTTATTATAAATTGCTCTTCCACCATTTCAATTATTCTATCTTACATCTTACTTGATGAAATTTTTTTCAATTTTATTTACATGGTCATAACATTTTCACCATTGCTCTGCACCAATTTGTGAGGTACACCTGAAACCCCCGATAAAGCAGCTATTATAAGAATAATATTTTAAAAAAACCCTCCTGACGCAGTTAGGTAATAAACTAAATGTATCCAATTTCACTTCAACTTACTGTCAACTCAACGACGCGCTTTAAAATCAAAGATTGACTTTGAATTATGCCTTATTTTACAATACACATTGAAAACAATATGACTTGCTTGAGCTTTTTCGACTTTTTCACAAAAATAACAAATAGGCATGAAGAGATTACAAAATTTCTGCAGCGACTGACAGTTCACTTGATTTACGTTGACAGGTGACAATAAAGCCATAGATATTTGCCATATGAAAGACACACTTTTCCAATATTTTTGTTTGCCATGAGATTCTGGTACACCTATACCTATCATTTAATGAAAAGATAAACTAAATTTTTTCAGCACAACGAAAATCTGCTTTGGCGCGTAGCAATGCAACGTGACAACTACAGTTCGGACTTCTTTATGCTTCCACTACACATAAAATAAAACTCGAACTATCGCACATTTTTTCTTTTTAATTCTAATTCATATTTTTACATTCATTCAATAAAATGTTTTTGAAACCTTCATTCAAAATTCAAAAGTTATTATAATATGACAGAACTTATGACCAGACTATGTACATTGAATAAAATATTTTTCTTTTTATCATCAAGCTTAGCAGTCTAATAAGTTACTATGACACTCGAGTTAATCCACATTCAGCACCATAGCCTCCCCTTCTACAAGGCCCTCTACAAATGTCAAAACGTCACTTAACCCTTTTAGCACCAGTTCTTTTGTTTTTGAGAAGATGTACCCTTTATATCAATTTAATTATAGTCCAGTCGTTTGGTTCAAATTAACGTGGTTACCTGTAAAGTGTTCCGTGAGTTTTGAAAATTGGTGATTAAAATAGATTTCGCTATGGTCTCTTTTAGTCTGTTAGTTAAGTGTGATTGCCGCGCTCGTTGCGAAATTGGAAAAATGCTGCCTTAGAGAAAATTTTTGATAGTTACATTATTTCCTATTTCGTCGTTCCAAATGACGTTCACTGCTGGACAAAGGCGAGAGGCCTTTGGGTTTTCCATAGGTTTTTCATAATGAACAGTTCTGCGCTGCCCGCATTCAGGTTCTTCCCGCGACCTTTACCAGATCGTCGGTCCACCTGGTAGGAGGCCTGCCCACGCTACGTCTTCCGGCCCGTGGTCGCCACTCAAGAAATTTTCTGCCCCAATGGCCATCGTCTCTACGAGCTATGTGTCCCGCCCACTGCCACTTGATTTTAGCAATTCTGCGTGCTATGTCGGTCACTTTGGTTCTCCTGCGGATCTCCTCATTTCTGATTCGATCACGCAGGGAAACCCCGAGCATAGCCCGCTCCATTACCCTTTGGGTGACCTTGAGCCTTCTTATGAGGCCCATAGTAAGCGACCACGTTTCAGAACCTTAAACTTTCCTATTTATTTCACGACTAGCTTTTGCCTGCGGCTTTTCCCGCGTGAAATTTAGTGTCACAGATCGGCATAAATTATAGCCTATATATTAATCTGGGTTACAAACAATAATATTGTACAGTTTCAACAAAATCCGTTGAGTACTTTTTGCGTGAAAGAGTAACAAACCTGAGACACAGGAATCTTCCTAGTTCAGGTATCAACCCACCAACATTCTTACTTTTTGTTTTTCCTGATTGTTTGTTATCATAATATTATCTGTTATGTTGGTGGGAAATAAACATTATTTTACTTTATTTTAAACTTCCAGACATCCAAACTTTCGCATTTATAATAATAGTAGGATGCAATTATGTAATGTAGAAACAAACAAGACAAAAAAAAATGTATACTTCAGCAACGCGAATTTTTTTATACTTCAGCGTAATATTTAGGACACCCGACAGCGTGTCCTGCCATGATCAAAGAAAAAAAGAACTCGCAATTTAGCAGGTACATTAATTTGACTGTTTCACAACTCTAAATCTATTTAACTTACATTACATGAAATTTATTACATTTATCAAAGCTTCTTAGCTTGTCTATGTCCCAAAAATTATAAAATGAAAAAAGTAGTTGTCAAAAACCTTTTTAAGGCGGATTTTTTTCAATAAGGCGGGCGCGTGCGCGGCTATAAACGAGGTCACAAAATTCGGAAAGAACATAGCGAAATCTATTTATTCACCAATTTTCAAAAATTCCGGAAAACTTTCCAAGTAAAATTAACAAATAACTGGACTGTTTACTTGTTATTGAGCACAGAGACACAAACTTGGTTATTTTTATAGAAAATTTATATTTAAGTGCATAAATGTAAAAATGGCTTCATAGTGCACAAAATTGGCAATAGGTGGCATAATAATGATTACTTTTATAGCGCCTAGTTTGAAATGTGATTAAACGATGACAACTAACAACAGTTGTCAGTTAGGTAAAATTTTATTTTAGTTGGAAAAAGACAAAAAGTGGTAAATGGGTTAACGTGCGGGGGCTGCAAAATCATGTTGTGACGTCACGCGCGAATATTGGAAATTTTTGAAAATTTTAAAAAGTCCGTAAACTTCTCGAGGCTCTATCTTCGGTAATACTGGATGGATTGAGGTGAAATAAAAACTAGTGTAATGTGTGTGATCTAAACTTTAAATTAAGTCATAATTTAACTTAATATTACAACTTATGCGTGTTGTCCATTACCACTAAATTGCCCAATTTGAGTGTCAAATACTTTTCACCAACTTTATTCAATAAAAAGTTGATGTCAAATACATTTCCGCAATTCGTTAGTAGATACTTTAGCCCGCTGAATTTGTGGTTGCGTGTTCACAAAAACCGCCCAACTCGTCGAGCATTTTGTAATAAATATCGCCAACTGTTTCCATCTAATTCCTAATTTTTTGCCGACTTCGGCTACTGTTTTGCCTTCATAAAGTAAGTTTGGTATTTCTGAATTGTTGCGGTATCGATTCCGATTCGTGTGGCTTTTTGCGTTGCCTGTGTTGAGATTCCAGTTGGTATTTAAATAGTTAGGTGTTAGTTAAACATGATACTGATTTGTAAAACGTTTAAACTAATCAATCATGTGATCATGTGCAAACAATGTACGATAAAATTCTCATAATTGTGTCGTGCCATGTGTTATTATAACATAACATTAATTTCATCAATACATTGTTCTCTATGCGTAGATAGATTTCTCCCATTAAATGGATTTAGACAATAACTTTCAACGAACTCTGAAATTACTTTTCATTCCTTTTTCTCCCCAAGTTTTTTTGCGATAAAATTTAGCCTTAAATCTTCGCAATACCTAAACGATCTTTATACAATCCAGCAGATTTTTAAATTTTCCTTGAAATTCCTTGACTTGCACGAAATACTCGTAGGTACTGTACCAAAACTCAATATAGGTTATGGTCCCTAGAATTCCTATAAGTTCCTCAACCTAATTGAGAGTGGAGAGCTCGTTATGTGAGCTATTCGAGCGATCGGAGCAGTCAGGTCTTTCTCGAATAGAATTCTGCACATTCTAGGCTTTTAATCTTTGAAAAATTTCCAATAGGTCCGATGCAGAGGAAATGTTTTGGATTATTATAAAAAAAGGAATTACATCAGTAAAAGATACCTTTTGCTAGTGATGTTGATTTCAGTTATCGTAACATATTTACGCGGGAAAATGCACTGCACTTGGGGCACACACATTTGTGGTCTGCCAAACTTCATTTCCTACCTCATTACCTACAGCGCTTTTCTTGGAAAACATTTCCTTTCTAAAATTAATTTTTAATATTACTCATAGCTATGATAGATAATAATATTCATAAATTTTTGTCATAGGGAGAACAATTCATAGCGAAAAACTTTTTTGAAACTATTTTCCTAAGTCAATTGTTTGGAAGAGTCAAAATATCCATATTTAAACCTACCAATTGCACAAATTGGGACTAACGAATTATTTACATTATGTATTCTAGAACCTAATAATGCTTTTGGCAAGTAAATTCAGTAACTTAACCACGAAACTAGTAACAATGGACTACATGCCTGCACATCGTCCGTAATTGAGGAACGAAGTTGCAAGGTCGGGACATGGGCCAAGACGTCTAACTCGTAAATAGGCTGGGCTCTAGGGACTTTAGTGTACAACCTAGAACAGGGATTCTCAAACTTTCAGCTCCACGAAACCCTGTTATGGTTTTCAGGTGACAGCGAACCCCTTAACTAGCTAATTAAATCCCCCTCCCCCCAAGGTTTTAATTTATAATTTAATCAAGAGTACCAAATAAAGTACTATAGAAATGTCATTTTAATATTAATGTGATGGGTGTGCTTGTTTCTTTTCGCAAATGGAGTCAATTTTAGGAGTAATTTTGGACAATTTTATTTTAATCTTAATTCTGCCACCATTACGTATATCTTGTCGCGAACCCCCGACGAACCCCTAGGGATACGCTAACCCCACTTTGAGAAACCCTGACCTAGGATATTCAGAATGTGAAGGACTTTAGACCTTATGGCGCAAGTACACTGCGGGAAATTGATCGAGATGAAGCGCGAGCCCGCACACCGAAATATGGGCGACGCACTGCGAAACTAACTGAAGTGCATGTTTACACTACGTCTCGATCAACTTCCCGCATAGTGTACTTGCGCCATTATTCTGTTAGAATGAATGTAGAGATTTTGTACAGTGTGCAACAGAGTATTAAATGAAGAGCGCTGTACATGAGGAACGTTGCGGGCTCTAAATGATACCATGTTCGTTTATCTGTTGGTTTAATAGTTAATTAACGTTCAGATACTGCAAAATGAAATATTCTGATGAATAGAAACAATCTATGAGGCTATTTGTTTTTGAATAATAATATTTCAAGCCTATAACTTAAATGTATCGTATAAAGGCTAACATTATATTTCTCCTTGACATTCAGTTTCTCTGAAATTCGCCCATTTAACAAGAACAGTCAAGGCTCTATCAAATCAATATGTCGACAATGAAGATAGTGTGAAATTGGTAGTTAGGTATAGACAATAGGTAGGTAATAATTAACATAAGGGCTTCGATAAATTGACCAGTTTTGGAATACCGAGGAATTCTTTAAAGGCAACTGTATTTTAGGCTTAGAAGATAAGGAGAGAATGTAAAGAGCCCCTGACCCTTCTTAATTATTTTGACGTTTCTAAGTGCCAAATTTTATTGATCAAAACTGAATAAATATTTTTCGTTTTCATTATAATTTTGTGTTAATATTTACAAAAATATGACTTAGCAACTAATTTAAATAAACTAATAGGTGAATTACCTATTCGTAAACAAAAACACCATCAATCATTAGGTTGGTTTAAATTAAAATTAATCCAATGAATATACCAGAGAAAGCAATAACACCGTTGTAGTCGCATACAATCGAGATTATATTTGCCAATACTCCAGTATTATATTTCACCAAAGATTTTGGCGGCAGAATTTAATATCATCCCCTCTTTTCATGGGAAGGCAAATACATTTGTTTGTATTATTACCGAGCAAAACGAACGATGTTTACCACATATTGCGTGGGCGAGAGCAAACACGTAAGGACTTTGCTAAATTAATATCCTTTTAGGCATTCCGCTTACATTTCTGTTTAAAAGGTTTTAATTTTAATTTAAGCCGTTGACATCTTTGGCTTAGCAAGGCTTACGGTTGACCTCGTTTTGTGGTTAAAAATACGACGAGGTTTTGTAGTTTACAAGCTTAAAACATCTTTTTTGGAGAAATAGGCAACTCCAATTAAAAATATCATAAAAAAGAAGAGTTTTTGTGGGGTTGAGTTTCTCGGCTGACAAGCGGGGTGAAGGGCTCCAAATAACAACACCGCGTTGATGCAAAAATGGGGTACTTTTATTTCAAAGTACGGGGCAGATACAAAAATGAGGTGCGGGCGTCTCCCGTCCGTAGACCAATTCCCGCAAGGACGTTGGACACAGACGCGGGAGAATCGCTGGCAATTTGTAATTAGGCGTTCGGAAGTCCCAATCTGTGATTCCCCTAAAGAACGTCACAGTCGGATGCAACCTTGGCTTATTACTTACGCCTCACAAAACTTACTATATTCAACATAATCGTCGGAAGGTCTTTAAGGGGAAAAAAATCTGGACACCGCGGTGTAGAAATCGACTCTCAATGTGCTAGTGTCATCTAGCGGCGAGCGGCGCAAACATTTCCTAGACTGGATAGATCTTGCAATAAGCACGGTGATCCGCGGAGGCTTGGTAATGCAGGCGAACACCACGAGATGGCGCTAGTAGTATTTATTGATTGATAAATGCGATATTGTTACAGAGTTTGTTTGTTTCTTGGCTAAACCCAATAATCTCAAGAACTACTGGTTCGATTTGAAAAAAATATAGCTCATTTATTGAAGAAAGTTTATTAACCCTACAGTGGTCGCGTGGATTACACCCGTAATCCACTCGTGCAAATTGTCGAATATTTTGAAATCGGTCAACGCGATCGTTTTGATACTTCGTGTACTTTAAGTTGCATAGTCGAAGATCACACTTAATGACGTGTGAGCGCCAGGTCGCTTGTGGATGTGTCGCAGGAGCCCCGTAAATGCCAATGGTCTACCCGTGTAATCCGCGCGACCAATTACGTAAGTATTTTTTAAGTAACCTTTTTTACTTAATGTGTTTGTTTTTGCATTATTAGTGTAAATTAATGCTTTATAATAAATAATTACGGCATAGGTATGTATTTACATTTGTGTTTTCAATAAAATCATTGTATTTCAGATAAAAATCATGAACAATAGACAAAAAGCACAAATTGCGGAATGGCTAGAAGTAATTGACAATGAAAGCGTATCTTCTAGCGACTCTTCGGTTTCTGATGAAGAAGTGCACATTCTTCCACAAGAGAACAAGTTTCTCAGACCAGTGATTAGCCATCTAACTCAGAACCGGGTGCGCCAAAGTTCACCTAAATTTTCAACTCCGAAAATTGGAAGTCCGAAAATGTTCTTCCTAAAATTTTTCATCCTAACAATCACAATTCCTAACTACTCTGTTTCTAATGTTCATAATTCCGAATCATTCAACTTCATAATGTCATTAGCAATAAACATATTTTATACTTTTATTTGTTCTCCTAGATTTTCTCAACATAACCATATTTTACACTATTATTCAAAGTCATATCTTTTTTGTTTAGATTTCTTTCTTTGACGATTTATATTAAAGTTCAAGTTTGTTGGCATTAGCACGTATACTTGAGTCCCGCTCTAGTCATTCAGTCAAGTTCCAGAAACGAATCGGTCCTATTCATAATTATTGGTTTAGGTTAGGTTAGAACTGTGACCACAACGCACGAGCCGAGCGAGCGAAGCCAGAATCCCGCTCCAGTCATTCAGTCAAGTTCCAGAAACGAATCGGTCCTATTCATAAATTGGTTTAGGTTAGGTTAGAACTGTGACCACAACGCACGAGCCGATCGAGCGAAGCCAGAGTCCCGCTCCAGTCATTCAGTCAAGTTCCAGAATCGAATCGGTCCTATTCATAATTATTGGTTTAGGTTAGGTTAGAACTGTGACCTCAACGCACGAGCCGAGCGAGCGAAGCCAGAGTCCCGCCCCAGTCATTCAGTCAAGTTCCAGAAACGAATCGGTCCTATTCATAAATTGGTTTAGGTTAGGTTAGAACTGTGACTACCACGCACGAGCCGAGCGAGCGAAGCCAGAGTCCCGCTCCAGTCATTCAGTCAAGTTCCAGAAACGAATCGGTCCTATTCATAATTATTGGTTTAGGTTAGGTTAGAACTGTGACCACAACGCACGAGCCGAGCGAGCGAAGCCAGAGTCCCGCTCCAGTCATTCGGTCAAGTTCCAGAATCGAAACGGTCCTATTCATAATTATTGGTTTAGGTTAGGTTAGAACTGTGACCACAACGCACGAGCCGAGCGAGCGAAGCCAGAGTCCCGCTCCAGTCATTCAGTCAAGTTCCAGAAACGAATCGGTCCTATTCATAATTATTGGTTTAGGTTAGGTTAGAACTGTGACCACAACGCACGAGCCGAGCGAGCAAAGCCAGTGTCCCGCTCCAGTTTTTCAGTCAAGTTCCAGAAACGAATCGGTCTATTCATTATTATTGGTTTAGGTTAGAACTGTGGCCTTACGTTTCATTCGCGAAGAACGTACTTCTGTACGTAGTATTTATTATTATTCTATGGTATGAGTGAAAATATTATGGTAATGTTTAGGGATAAAAGTGCTATGATAAAAAACAGTAGGAGTTTAAATATATTTACATAAATGATATTATTAATTACAATTTTTGGAAACATGAGTGTTATGAACATCGCCGGTAGCACTACAAATAGTATGAATGAAAACTTTAGGTTGAAAAATTTTAGGAAGAGTGATCATTCGGATTTAAAATCGTTAGGAAGAACAATTTCGGGTAAATAACTTTAGGTGAGCCAATATGGACCCCTCAGAACCATCACAGCGGAGGTTTTTAGGTCGCTATTTTGACTGCGGAAGAAAGCGAAATAAAAGTTCTGGAAATACTTGTAATTCGTGCAACAAATTTATTTGTCCTTATCATTCCATGATGACCTGTATCTCTTTTTCAAAATATAATTAATAAATAAGTGCAATTAGAACTGAATAATTTCTGAACTGCCAAAGTTGACATTTTCTTGATGAAAAATGATGATTTTTATGTTTTGGTTAATTTATAAAAACTGAGAAGAACTTCTCGTTTCTTTGTCTGATTATTTCATTAACTAATACATAACAATAAATATAAAAAATAAAGAAACATGTTTTTATAAAGAGATGTCTTCTTTTTTTACTCCATAAAATGGCTTACGCATGTAATCCACGCGACCATTTACGTAATATTTTAGAGCGCGACCACCGTAGGGTTAAAAATAAATAGGTACCACCACGCTACGACAATACGGAAAAATATTCAAACTATTTTCACGCGTACGAAGTCGCGGGCTTAGATAGAGTTAAATAAAATAAAATATTTTTGAAATAATATGAATACTCACTCGAAATGTCAACTGAATAACTTACATAAGATTAACAAAAAGTGTCCTTGCTCCGCGTGAGAGATCAAACCAAACCATATTATGAAACTTTACTTTCTTTTTCTGTTTTGAGCAGAGGGACATGCTTTTTATACTAGTCAAACAAAATAAATCAGAATTCAGAATACTTTATGATTTTTTTGTACGTCATAAATATTTTTAATAAATAGTAACATAAATTTTTAATTAGGTACAAATCTTACGTATCATCATTACAGCATTAATACAAAAGAATATGTCACCGTATTATTTTAAGATCTTTTATTATCGCCTGCAGCAATAAAGCAAGATTATTATGTCAAAAAAATACTGCAAAAACTTTAATCGATTGTGATTGGTTGAGCCGATCACATAATTGTGTATTGACATTCGTCAAGTCGGTTTCTTTATAAGTTTATAAGTTGTAATGAGTAAAGACATCTCAATCGGTAAGTGTTGATCGACAGTCTGAATTGGTCCAGTGGTGTTTTCCATAGCTATCTTGTGTGCTAGCGTGACGCAATGTGTACGTAGGGTTGCCAAAACACAAAAGCCGGACTCGGTGCTTAATTTGGCCGGACATTTAACCCTAAAAGACGGAAATACCTTTTTTAATGCTACGTGCAATTAGTCTCATACCTCATGAGTGAGTACTATCTACTATCATCTTCGAATCGATAGCCCAACATCATGATACGCGCGTGTGTCCGATATTACTTATTCTGTGGCTCAATTTTCGACTGGCGTGAAGCCGGACGGGCATGCCCGACAAGCGAATATTTGGCCGGACAAGTCCGTAAAAAGCCAAACATGTCCGGCTAAAACCGGACATCTGGCAACCCTATGTATACATGTGTGTCATCGCAAAGTATGCGCGGTGGAGAAATGCGCGTGACACGCTCCGCTGCGCTCTTTTTACGCGTCGGGGGTGCGCGGGCGCGGGCTTGACGTTCTATTTTCAAATTGTCTTTGATTTAAATGTTGTCTTTCTCTGAGCTTGATGTATAGTTTGGGAGCAAAAGAAAATATGGATGACATTGTAATTAAACGAGCAATCTAGTACGTTTAGTAACGTTGACTCTACCACTACAAGTTTTTGAAGTGTAGCCTGGCAGTTTGCATGCCAGAGCATTACGACAGAGATCAGGGTCATTCCCCACGCAATAGAAGCACATTAAGTTTGTATGAACATAATGTTTACCTATATGTTTGTCTGGGTGATCTTTATATGCATTTTTAACTCATTAAAATTTTTATTTTTCTCTTCCGTCGTTCTTCAGGAAGTCCTTTTCACTTTTCTTCATCGAATCTAATCTAACATCTCAATAAACAAATAAGTATTCAAACAGAACACAGAAACTACTAGGTATTTACTCACGAATAACTTCATGATGAAAATGTGAACTGATTATTTACGGGCTGTTAAATGATAATAACAGTGAAATATTGTCAAATAAAGTCCCATTTTAGTGATAAGTCAGCCGTGTCTAAAGTCTGATTGGATTAGTGTCAACTCGAATAATGGCGCCATTATTAAATTTGCTATTAAAATAACATTGCTATTCGTTTGTAACAATAACACGAGGTCAGCGACGAGTCAACACATTTAATAGGCTTTAGTGAATCAGTCTAATTTAGTTTATTTGTATTTGTTTAGTAGCAGTCTTCAAGAATTGTAAGTGTTAATTTAGAAAGTAGATTTGTTTTATATCGTCATTTTGATAGCATTATTGCAAATGAATCATTCCTAAAAGTTAGGTGACTGCTTTTAAATGCCTCTACATGTATAGGGTTTTCAAAAAGCAGTTTTCCTCTGGAATCTGGATTGATTCAGTGATCGCATAATTGAGGTGAGGTCAAAACTTAACTTAGGTGACGTTTTATCCGAGGAAATTTCAACCGAGGATGAATTGTCTCCCTTTCAAATTGTTCAATGTCGAATCATCCGTTAATGAATCGTCGAAACGTCATCTGAGTCAAATAATTATGTTTCAAAGTTAGTCGGTTTTTTTGGCTTGCAATGTTGGCATTATCTCGTACTTTAGGTGCCGCCAAGGACCATTCTTTCTGCTTCTAATTACAATTAAGATGGTGAACGAAACTCGGTCAGATATTATCAATAAGATATGCAGTTATTTGAAAAGTTCCATTCAATTGTAGTTTCTATTATTTGCATATCAAAAGCGCAATCATCTTGCCGCGTGTGGTTACGGTTGGTAACTGTTTAAACGGTCTGTTATTTGTTTAATTTCTTGCTATTTAATTTGATCTGGCATTGTTCCTGATGCTAAGAATTTCTTTCACTTGAATAAAAAAAAATAGTAGGTAAATGTTTAAGACCCATAAGCATTTTTGCCATTTTATACCGCAGCAATGCTGACAAGATAACAAAAGCGTATAGTTTCATTAATAGGCAATTAAGCAGTGCCTACCTGGCAGGGTTTTATTGATGAAAATTAGAGGTTTGAAGTAGGAAAATAATAACTGTAACTGCCTATTAATATTTACTTAACATTCAGTTGCTAGTCTATGCACTTCTAATAGTCTTGTATAGACGGTACGGTACACTAAGCTAAACTGTGGCATCCTATGTAAGTAGTTATAAAGAGTACTATTTTCCAGCGAAAATGTATAGTTTGAAGTAACGAAAATATAAACATAAATGTAGAGCACATTTTGCGCTCGTTTCCCGACCACATCCTACCGAGCTCATTCGTTATTAATCCAGATCTATTCGGAATAGCCCCCCAGCCTCGACCAGTATTCATACCATCCAGCCTCCCATCGAAAAACCCATTACCAACCTTATATCTACCAGCATAAGGCCAAAATTAAAACACCGCGTCATATTCACGTCTGTATCCTACACATGACAGGACAACCCTTGTAAGTGACCCTTATTGCTAATAGACATAAGGCATATATTTTACAGGTTTTACGGGTCTTGTTACAGGCTATTCACCATACAGGGCGTCATGAATGTAATGACTGGCAGAATGTCCCTCGTGTAATGTTTTGCAAAACCACGCGGACTTGCGAATTTACTGAATGTGAGTTTTCATGGAAGAATTTAAAATTTTGACTTGTAAATAAACAGTAGGTAAACTGTCTTTCATAATGGAACTATTTATTTGTACAGTCAGCGTAAATAGTTCAGGACACCCAAAGTGGACAATAAGTTGACAACATAACAACCTTATTTCAATTTAAAACAACACGTCGCGAACTTTTTGGCTACTTTAGGTGACACGAACTATTTGAGGCTGACTGTACCTATTATGAAAATAAAATAAGCAGCCATCTTTTTACTAGATTTTCTTGTCAGTTGCCTCAACATCAACGTTGCAAAATTACTACACACCTGTTACGCTAGCAATCTAAAGCTAATTTCGTTGCACATCACGTTGTCCTCAAAACCACAGTAAAGCTAAACAAGTAGGTTTAATTACTCATAGCTCATAATAATATCGTGCCTTAATTAAAACTTGTATACTGTTTCTGTGGAAGTCTAGTATAAACTTAAGTCTAAATTAGTCTTAGATTCAAACCAAGCAAATCAGCAATGCATTATCTCGAATTCTCGACTACCTGTAGACATAATTGTCTCTGAAAATTATGTGTATAGGGTGGAATGAGTAAACGGGACTTCTCGTTCCCACCGCTGCAACGCTGTGTAGCCACAGATCTACAGCTTGACCACCAATAACCCAACTAGAGAAGGTCAAGTTTGTTCCGGGGTAAAGCTGTACTGCCATTGGACCCGCAACGAAATTAATCAGAAGAACATAGGAAGAGTTCGAAGTTAAGTTTCGACTCCCTCCAGTGTAAAGAATAAAAAATATTATGGGTAGTTAGATATGAGAAAAAAAAAACAAACACAATAGGTATGTTTGATATTCACAGGCATATTACTGCATCTACTTTGACTGTGGCACATTGCAGCGAAAAAATGCAATTAACATTCTTCAGCGCGACGTTTACCTAAACTGTTAATTACAATACGGCCAGCCAACGGTGAAGATCCTGATAACGTTAATATTATAGCCGTAACACGTACGTCTCCGAACGCAATAGAAATTCTCAAATTGATTACATCGTCAGCTTGCGTTTGGAGAAAGTACTACCATATTTGGTTGTGAAAAACAAAACCAGTCTAATGCAGAGGCATATCAAACTAAATGTATATTGCAAAATAGCATCTAATCAGGTCAGTTTAGCTGTCCATTTGAACCATAGCCAGGTAGAACGAAAACTTTAGCCGTAATATTATAACAATAACCGGTGATTTTTGTAAGGAATTTGACAGATTTTTGACGATTATTAAAGTTAAAGTAAGATGGTATAACTCAGCCTTAGTGTGATTTCAGCTAGTAAATTAAAAAGGACAAAAACAACAAACAATCAAATGAAGCCTGTTAAAACGCCGAAGAACAAGCAATTCATAATACCAAATCGAAAAACAAAACGGGTCCTGAAAACCAACAATAAACAAAAAAGGTATACCTACTTCCCGTGTGGAAATATAAAATAGTAAAACATACGTATTTTTGTATCAGCAGTAACATGAAACCCATCATTATTTCGATACGTATCGGTATAACTCCAACGTGTATACGCTTATGTTCACGTTTTATTTACGACTGCAGACATGTTTATTGTTTATGATAGCTCCCAATAATTAATACTAGTCGTGCCGTAATTTATAGCTTTGCTAATCGGTTTAAATTTCAAATATTTTTACAGTTAACTCTCAACACAAGAGCAATAAAATTAAATTTCCCTCAGTATATGTTGCCAATTGAGTATTGCGATGGCTTGTAGGGGAGATCGAGATAAATTGTAGCAGAACAGAGTTGTGACATTGTCGATTTTTTGTAAATTATTAATAACTACTAGCGAGCCCGTAGCATTGGGCATTTTTAGTTCAAGTCTCGAGCTACCAAATGCGCGCTGTTGCGAGTTCGCTGATAGGTTAATAGGTTTCCAAAAATCGACAATGTCACTTGTGTCACAACTCACCTCGGTCTCTTCTTCAATCGACAGAACATCAAAACCACTGTGGCATATGTAGTTTTAATACAGGCGTTTTTGCATCAAAAATGCATATTCTGATGAGATGCGATTGCCCTAATAGAACAAAAGAGTGCAAATCCAACTGCTGTTAACGGGCAAGTCAGTGACACAGACACTACACAGACAAGCAATTGATTGGCATTGCTGACTCTCTAGTATCTGTACACAAGGATTAATGTGATCAAACGTTTGTTCTTGTAATTGGGTCGCTCACCGCCGATTCCTCAGCACGACAAATGTTGCGTCGGAGCAGATTGGTTGCGGCGAACAAAGCACCGTGTCCATGATTTTAGATTTGTAGTACGATTTCAGATTTTAAATTTACCTTAACTACCTAATTAGTGCGTCTAAACAGAACATTTTCTAATGAATTTAATTTGAAGCCACGATAGCCGAACGGTGAAGGGGTCGGACTGGCCGATTCGTGATCCGGGGAGCGCAGGTTCGGTCCCTGCCGTCGCTCAATCATCAACAGCCGTTTACAGTCCACTGCTGGACTATGAGTCTCCTCCACTACAGTGTGAGTCACGTTAAAGTGCACATATGAAAACATGTGAAACTAGACCTATTTTTATCGACAAAAAAGAGGTCAAAAATTTTTTGAGATTATTTTTTAATTTTTTATAGATTTTTTTTTCTTCCAATTACTTATTGTAAAGAAAACGTAATAACTTTTAAACTAAGAGGTATATTCTGATAAAATAAAAACAGTAATAATGCTAAATAACAGGCGATACTAAAAAAATACATAAAATACACAAAAAAGGCCAACAAATAATAAAAAATTATACTTTTTGAAAAAAATCTGCTTTTAAATTCGTGTTTTTTTGGTTATTTGATAAATTTCTCCAAAAAATGCCCCTATAACCGGTGATTTTTATTACTTTGTATTATTATCTATCGTATTACTTTCGTAAAACCAAAAATCGCATGTCTCTATCCCTATCACAACGTTTGCAATGATCGTTTGAACTAAGCCTCTCCGGGCGCGCCATTCAACGCTTCGTTAACAACGAAACTGAAAATGGCTCTAGATTTGTAATTTTGATAAAGACAAGTTAGATTTTAAATAAAAACAAAAGATTTCGAAGTAAAATAAGCATTTTAGTTAAAATTAAAATTGTCTCTACCTGTAGCGGAGAATAATGTTGTGACAGGCCTTTGTTCAAACGATCATAGCAAATGTTGTGATAGGGATAGAGACATGTGATTTTTGGTTTTACAAAGGTAATACGATAGAGAATAATAAAAAGTAATAAAAACCACCGGTTATAGGGGCATTTTTTGGAGAAATTTATCAAATAACCAAAAAAACACGAATTTAAAAGCAGATTTTTTTCAAAAAGTATCATTTTTTATTATTTGTTGGCCTTTTTTGTGTATTTTATGTATTTTTTTAGTATTGCCTGTTATTTAGCATTATTACTGTTTTTATTTTATCAAGATATACCGCTTAGTTTAAAAGTTATTACGTTTTCTTTACAATAAGTAATTGGAAGAATAAAAAATCTATAAAAAATTAAAAAAAAATCTCAAAAAATTTTTGACCTCTTTTTTGTCGATAAAAATAGGTCTAGTTTCATCTACTTTCATATGTACACTTTAACGTGACTCACACTGTATAGTGGAGGGTTTTGCCATAATCTCCACGCTTGGCAGGCGGGTTGGAGATCGCAGTTTAAAAGATTGATGTTTTTCAGAGAGCGCTGCTGCCCATTCTCTGTTTGATGTGTAGTCCCTATGCCGTCGCTCGACTATGTGTATTTAGCTTAGTACGAGGGGCTAACGGGAGTATTAGTAATTTGTGCAATAACAAATTACTAATAATCTTTATTAAAAAAATCCGTGGCCCAAATGATGGCCCTACCAGAAGAAGAGACAAAAAGAAACCCACGATTGGGACACTATAAAATTGGGGGATTCTAAGAAAAGATGATTTTAGTATTATCTCGTAAGTAGTGACTGAGAAAACTGCAGGTTCGAAGTAGAATTAGGGTATTTGGATGAGCCAATATGCCCTGTATCCGATTCGAATCCGTAAAACCTCTAACAAGCAAAACCTACTACTGCTACTTCGGTCCGACCAACTTTCTCGACGTCGCATCAAAAGTAATTTCATAATTGCTCTAAGGGCCTGCTTCTTCCCTCCACGTTCATCATCATGACAATAATGATGGGCATATCTAAAAACCTTCAGGTGATTTTGTATCAATTACTTTCACAGTCCAATTAAAAGTATGCCTACGTAGAAAAATGAGACTGTTTTTTTACCTTCTTATCGCTCCACTAGTTCTGATTGTTCTGAAGAAACAAAAAGCTGCCCATCGTTTTGTTTTTGATAACTGCAATCATCATCCCTAAATAAAGGTTCTTCTATTCATACATCTATAAGTTAGAGCTTAGTTAAAATTACTTTTATCAATATCAGCAGTGCGATTACTAAAAAAACTTAAAATTGCTTAAATAAAAATATTTGAACGGTGACAACAATGTGAGAATTTGTTAGTACAACTTTTGTTCTCCTTTCGTTAGTTCGAAATCGACAAGATGATTGTGTGAGCAATAGCTTAGGGCTGCCTGTCTATTGGAAAAGTTCATCAGACCGAGGCACGTCCAGCAAAACACTGCTCCTTATAAAGTTGTAATAGTGCAATTTCGCAACAAACCTACATACATAGTCTGCAATAAACTTTCTTATCATTGATAGCAGCCATCGGCCGTGATAACGGCGCGGCTGCGCACGCTCCAGTTGCTATGATACCGTTGTGATCTCGCGCATCAAATGTGAGCTGCGATGCACTGCTGGACACGGGGTAGTTATGCATCACTGTCTAACCTCAGTATTTTGAGAAGGACAGCATGAGAGATTGGTCAAGCAATAATGGTAACTTATGAACATCTTTGAGGAGTAATAAAATTGAAATTGGTGAAAAGATATTTTTATTTACAGTCTTCGATTTTCGTTCGTTCTTGCGTTGGACAACGATTTTACCAAAATCTAATCTAGACAGAAGCTGTACACTTGATGCATTATGGGATATCTATTAATTCTTAATTCATTTCATTCACATACTGCCTAAAAATTATTGTCCTGTAACTGTAATTTTTTTCTGTCAATTTTCTAATGATTTTTCTTTTTTTTTATACACGAGGAAGACTAGTGTAAGTTGAAAAAATCTTGTTATGTACACTTGATCTTGTCTTGTTATGGTGTTAATAAGTGAACTGTGGCCACACATTTTATTGACCATGATTTTCGCTGTGTAGTCAGCCGTAAAAACTCAGTACTCAAAAAAAGGTGTTGTTTGCTTTGGTCAGAGCATTATTCTTAACGGTAATTGTTATTGACGTGCACTTTTTCATAACTTTCTTCTTATCCAAAATTAGTAGAGTACAAAAGTGGTTTTTGAAATTATTTGTCTGTACCTATATACGAGTAAGCTGTAGTAGGTATTTTGATACCATCATCACAAAAGTTGTAGTTGGTACATTGGACAGTTAGAAAGGATTTAAAACAAATAGATATGCAAAGGAATACTGTCCACATTACCCAAGCGTGTCTAAACACAGCACAACAAGAAAATGCTGATTAGAAACACCACAGTGGTGAGGCAACGTGGGGTAAAGCATGTGATTGTAGTCCACTTGCTAATGAGCGAGCAAACACGCGAGCAATCTGTACTAACAACACCTTGATATATGGCCGGTTGGGTTACGATTATCAGTCGATTAAGAGTAGGCGCACACCGTTGATTTTTAGTTGGCCGATGGTTTAGTCGGGCAGTTGATCAGTATGGGCATTTATTTATTTATTTATTTATTTAATTTATTTATTCATGAATAGAACGGTAGTACCAATTACACTATTCATGTATGGGAGTGCGCACACTACGCCGATTCGATTTGGCCGATTCTTCATACAAATTAAAATCGGGCACAACTATCGGCCAACTAAAAATCAACGGTGTGCTCCTACTCTTATAGTTGATTATAATAGTATAGTGGACTTCAGGTAAACGATGTTAAGGGACTATTCCCACCGCTCGTTCCTATCGCTTCAACTCCTGTGTAGCTAGGATCTACAGCTTGACCGCTAATATCAAAACCCAACTAATGATGACAAGTTAGACAAAGATCATTTTTAAGAAATTCCTATTCGCCCACTGAAACACGCATATTCTATGAATTCGTATATGAAATGGCGTTTCTTTGCTTCAAAAAATGTGCTTTTAGGTACATATTTATAGTTCTAAGGGCTTTTTAGTTTTAGTTCATTGGTTTATTCCAACTTAATGGAGAAATATGTAGGTAATTACGAACTTATTATGCTGTAAAACTATAAAACTCGCTTAAGAGATTGTCTAAATTGTTTAGAAACTTTATCAATATAAGAATTTAACTAAAACTATGGTAGCTTAACCGATACTCATAACTACAAGTTGTGCAAGCCACTAGGGAGAACTATAATCTGAGCTCCAAAGTTGCAATGGCCGAACTTTTGCTCTACTTTTTTAGAACTTATATTCTTAACGCACGTTTCTTCTGATTCTACATGGTTATTTGGACAGGCTTAATGGATTTTTTTGAAACTTATACTATTTTTGTTGAAGCTAATGAGATTAAGCTCACCACATAGCAAAAACGCAGTCCTGAAAAGTATCATGCAATATACTTCGTTCGTTTCAGCCAAATGACGTCCATTGCTGGACAAAGGCCTCCCCCAAGGATTTACATAACCACCAGTCCTGCGCTGTGCTATATGTACTTAGTATAAAAATATTATAACCATCTTAACGACCTACATTCCTTTAGGCCAGAAATGTGGAACAAAACAACTTACTGAATTATCTTAAATTATCTTAAAGTCTTAACTAGGTTGAAAGAAAAAATGATGATACAATTTATTAAATAAGTATGGAAAATAACTATACTTATAATAATATGTTATTGTCAATGGTCTGATAAATTGCCTGACGCCGACTCTCACATTATCCAAAGGAGGTTAGAAAGACAATAACAATGATGTTTTTATACTTTTATGATGCCATTTATACCCATTATTACAAGCTTTTATTTACTTTCATTACACATTTTAATGGTATTTTTGATATATTGAAACTTGTTTCTAGGCTTCTGTACCGTTCATATCGATAGTGGAAGTATCAATTAATGTAAGGGACATTTTGGCCAAAATGAGTTATATATACCAACGCATTCAGAATTTTCGGCTCTATCGATTGGTATACTTGAAATGTTGATATCTTTAAAAAAATGTCCCTTACCTTAAACATTTTTAGTCGTCTGAATACGACTTTTGGGGAAACAAATGATTTAAAGGACGTAAATTCCTTTTAATAATACAATTCAGCCCTTACCCTAAACTGTTGGTTTTAACTTTTGAACTCATTGAACCTTACTTCATTTAAAACTTTTTGATTTATTATAATTAGGCCCTTACGTTAATATGCATATAGGATATCAATTACTTTTTTTGGTGGTGATATGCATTTAATGCCTCCCACTCCTACTACACTTATGAACACTAAGTTGTCTTGTTTCTATCTTTTTTCTGTTCATTTTTACGCAGTTGGGTTTTTGACCGAGGGGCTGAAGGCTCTTCAGAAGCTGTTCAATTCCGTCATCCTCGAAGGAAAAACGCCTACGGTATGGCACAGAAGTGTGGTGACACTCTTCTTCAAAAAAGGCGACAAAACCTTGTTGAAGAATTATAGACCCATCTCACTTCCGAGCCATGTCTACAAGCTGTTTTCGAGAGTCATTACGAATCGTATCGCTCGTAAGCTCGATGACTTCCAGCCTCTCAATCTCTCAATCGCTTTAGTACACCACATACATACGCCACGGCAAATTATACAGAAGACCGAGGAGTATAGTCAGTCACTTTGCCTGGCGTTTGTGGACTATGAGAAAGCTTCGATCGAGACCTGGGCAGTACCTACTACAGTTTCTCCAACGGTGCCAAATTGACTACCTATATCGATACATCGAAATGTTGAAAGGCTTGTACGAAAACGCCACAATGTCGTTCCGTCTCCAGGATCAAGACTCGAAACCAGTTGCAGCAGCAGACAGGGGGAACTGAAAACTCCGAAACTGTTTCTGGACTGGAACGGATTCGGCATAAATATCAACGGTGACTAAATAACCCACCTTCGATTCGCAAACGATATCATAGCCATGGCTGAGACCGTGGAAGATCTAGGCACAATGCACAATGGCCTGAGTCGAGCCTCTCAACAAGGGGGTCTTAAAATGAAACATGGACAAGACAAAATCATGTCAAATGTCCGTGTTGCACCCACTCCTCTAAAGGTTGGATACTCTACACTCGGCAGTTGTTGACACTTATATATACCTAGTACAAACAGTCCAGTTAGGCTGGTTATAGTGTCACGCGGACCGTCCAGTGCGGATCCGCTTCACACAGCCGATCAAGTGGCAGTGGATGGAGCTCGTAGCTTGCAAAGCTGATGGCCGCTGGGGCAGAAAAATTCTTGAGTGGCGACCACGAGCTGGAAGACGTAATGTGCTGCAGACCCCCACTAGGTCAACCGACGATCTGGTGAAGGTTGTAGGAGGTGCCTGGATGCTGGTGGCGCAGGACCGGTTGTTGTGGAAATCCTTGGGGGAAGACCTTTGTCCAGCAGTGGACGTCATTCGGCTAAAACGAACGAACGATAATTGAAAAAAAAAACCTAACTGCGTAAAAATGAACAGAAAAAGATAGAAACAAGACAACTTGTTCACAAATGCAGACGTAGGCATCATCAGTGACTAAATGTTTTGTTGGTGATGTGTATTTGATGCCTCCAACTGCATTTGTGAACACTAAGTTGTCTTGTTTCTATCTCTTCTCTTCGTTTTGTTAATGAATACTCGAATGCAACCTCTACTTACATCAGGTTTCAATGTTAAAATTGTCAAGTTACAATAATATTACTGTCGTGTTTATTCTTAAATGTACCTTACAACATACATGACATTCCATACTGTGAAATTTCAACATTGTAAGGTACAGTCAAGCTCGTTTTTTTAATGTAAGGGACATGCTATCTTTTAAACTACCCATTTTTCGAAAATTTGGCGTTTATATTATGAAAGAACAGAAAATTCTAAGAAACTTTGCCATAGAAACTATTTAAATCGTAACATCACATAAAAAGATATTGAGGTATAAAGAAAAAAAAAATCGTTTTTTGGCTCTCCTGAAAAGTCGTGTTTTGTCCCTTACAGTAATTGATATTTCCACTATCGAATTTAAGATGATACTATTATAACTTGATCAAATTATTTTTGATACTCTTTATAGTAGTACCTACTATTATCTTATTAGTTTAATAACATCAAATTATAAGCAAAGATAAAAACCTTTACCTACTTATTTCACAATCTCCATAATATCTGAAGGAAAATCCGCGCCATTTTAACAAGACGAAATATTATAATTGGACGCTAGCCGGAGATTTGCCAAACTTTAAATTGCTAGAATTTTGCTTTACTTTGAACATTATTTTATAAATACATGAAAGTTAAGGTCATTTACTATGTTGGATAAATATTTGTGCACTTACAATTTTGTTTGGGTTGTTATATAATTCTGAGCTCAAAGTCTACACATATTGGGAAAGTGCACGACATTAGCGCCATCTGCCAACGGAACTTTATGGGGCATATGTCAAAAAATAAATAACAACAGCTTTCTTATTTTTATTGATTAAAGTAAATAAAATATAATTTAAAAGACAATAAGTGGTACGTTGAATTGAATTTGATAAAAACTGTTTATGGAGAAATGGATGTCATTATAAAAACTGGTTTTGAGTGTGTAAAACACACAATATGTTTCCAACCCCAAACTCAGCTAAAAGGAAAAAAAAGGTGCTAGCAGAGCATGTGAGGAATGTAGAAGAGCTGAGAACTAATGGCAATAGTTATTTAATATGAGCCCCCATCATTCGTCAAACATCGGTGACCTCGACACCCTATAAAACAAGTTTAAACGTAAGTAATCTCCTAACCTAAAAATATGACTAAAGATTTAGATAAAGTTATATATAAAAATAATATTCATTGCATTTATTACAGATCGATCATGCTAGGGTTGTCACAGGAGTAAAATGCAGCTGCGTTTATAACCAGAGCGGCAAGTGCAAACATGTTGCTGCTTTAATATGTTACATTAACAACAAAGTTAGATTCAAAAACGAGCATCGAACAACAATGGGGAGAACCCAGTACCTATTCGTTAATTTGTACCTTGTAATAATAAGTAATTGTATTGATTTCCAGAAACGATCCTTTCCTGGAAAATATATCTCCAATTTATGCTAACTTCTTATGTTTGGATGTGTTACAGTAATGATACTGATAAGAAAGTGTTAATTTAATATATAATGATAATAATATAAGTTTTTAAACTTTGTAATATAAGTGCAGAACTTTATAAAATAAAAAACAGTTATGTTCTTCAAAAGTTTAATTTTATTTACCTCTTACACAGTATTACTCTTGGAAAAGATTGGAGGCTGTAAATTAACTAAAACACAAAAGATATGTACAATATCATCAATACAATTGAATAAATTAACACAATCACATTAAATCAGAACAACATTGACAATGACAAGACAAGTTTGTTTGCTTCCCTTGCCCGTTTTGTTACACATTTGTGCCGCGACGAGCGCAGCGATCGTTTTCTTTACCCCTTCCACACACTTCGCACGTTCCCAATACTCGTACATAATCTCTACATTGTCTCTCTATTTACTAAAGTGATTATTTTATTTAATTAGATTGCATTCAATGGTTGTTAAATAAAAAAAATCTTAGGCTGGATTGCACCAACTTTGTTGGAGTTTGACAGATTCATTGGACAGGCATCGAGAATCAAGACGTCGGTTTTTGGCCAACGATAGCTTCAAATCCCATTGTTTTCTTTTTTTAAATACGGCTTCGAGCACAGAATCAATTTAAAATGTTCTTTTTTCAAATGCCGCCCGCAAACTTTTCAAAACAAATGAAGATCGAACGGTCCTTGCGCCATCGGATTGCTATAATGGCGCCCTATGAGAGCATTAATTGGAGCGTGGCAGAGGGGTTGTGTCGTAACCTGCAAATGTTTTAGATGCCGCAGTTAGCACTCACAACAAACGCAAGCGTCTTATTGTGGTTGTTATAGGGTGCTAATTTGCATAAAAACTTTTAGGCTGAGTTGCACCATCTTACTTTGACTTTAACAAACGTGAAAAATCTATCAAACTCCATACAAAAAGCACCGGTTATCGTTATAGCTACGGTAAAAGTTAAATGGTGCAACTCACCCTTAAACTCGATTTGCTGATTGTACTAACTTATCTGATTTGGAAGATTTTTGTCTTGTTTTTTTTTTTCTTCTAAATTGAAATTGCGAACGGTTTTAACCGTCAATTCGAAGTTTTAAACCGCCTTTTTGTCGGTAATAGCCCGTCAAGCGGAGTTATGGCGTGTTGTGAACTATTAAACGGGGTTTATATGGGGTTTAATGGTGAGGGGCGTGGAACCGATGTTTAAGTGATTTTATTAAGATTGCTGTGAGTAATCGTATGTGCTGTAAGTTGGAACAGTTTTGAAATGCAATTGACCTTGCGAATATGAAGTAGTAGGTATTTTGTAGTTAATGTTGTTGATTTAGCGTATCATTACAAAGGTATCCTCTATTGTTTTTAACATTATGAAGAACAGTAGAACGTTTTCGTAGCGCACTACGTTTAACCAGGCCTGTTCATCTCCGCGAGTTTACATCGAAAACAAAACACGCACGATGGCCCACCTACAGGATACTATTCGACAAGGCCTCACATACGAGCGAACATTGACTCACGCACGCGTATTCTTGTGTATGATGGAAGAAAATAAAGAAAATGGTGTACTAAATATTGTGCAGTATTTAACTGCCTAAATAATAATAAAAACACAGAATGTACTTTTTTAAGTTGCCTCAAGACACTGAGAGATAAATAAGTAGTTAATATAATTCATGATAATTCATGCTAAATCATGTATTTCCTCCGCCATTTTCCGCAGTTTGGCACCTCACGTCACATCATTTTACCGAAGTCAGCCCTATAGCTTCGGCGCAGTGCCGATCACTGACGTTTGTCAACAAAATGGTGCTTGACTCTTGAGACAGGCTAAATTACACCATATTGTTAATGACATTGAGCATACATTTTTTTAAATACCTTCGCGAAGTAAAACTTCTGTACGTAGTACTTATTATTATTCTGTGGTTTAACTATCAAAATAAATGCGTGTTTTTCTATAAATCTTTTAACTTGGTGGTGATTTTTTAATATAATATAAATATAAATATCCTTGGACATTTTACACTGCGCCTCTAGTCCCAAACTAAGCAAAGCTTGTACTATAGGTACTAGACGACGGGATAAACATACTTAAATACTTTTATTTGTAAATACATACGTATTATACATAGAAAACACCCAGGCCCGTCACAGAAATTAAAATTCATCATTTCAATTTCTGCCCGGCCGGGAATCGAACCCGGGACCTCTCGGCATAGTAGTCCGTTCTGAACCACTACACCAAACGGCCGACGAACTGTTGAAGACACTAGGAAATTAATATAATATATTATTGAGGCTTCATTTATAAATAAGCATGACTTTTGCAACTTGTTCACATGTTGCAACTATGGCGCAACTGAAAGCAAAAGAAAATATACTATTGTGCTGAAAAGAATTTATTTCGTCTAGAATAAAAGTATTGGCAATTCGTTCTCTTTCTTTGTTAAACAGAACCATTCATTGCAGTTGCTTAAAAATGGGTTCACGTTTTATAAAGTTTATTGAGTTTCAGGCGAAAACAAGAATTCAGTTTCTACCAATGTTAATGTTTCGGAATTTTTAATAACTTCTTTACTTTATAGTCGCAAAGAACCATGCTTTTAGGCTTTATGATTTTTGATAAAACAATATTTTACGAATTACTCTTTTAAATACAAGCAGGTCAGCTTAATTTACTGTTTATTCTTTGTTGTATTAATTTCGTGTCAAATAGAGTCTTCTTTATAATGTAAATAAATGATTTGATTTGAGGAATTTATAAAAATTCCTCATTCTAATCATTGTATTTCAATTAGTACCTTAACTATGAAAAATAAACAGTTTTTTTTCCTCCAATAAAGTTTGTACAAAGAGACATAAGCAGTTTGAAAATTAGATTATTTTCAACCGACTTCAAAAAAAAGGAGGAGGTTCTCAATTCGACCCGTATGTTTTTTTTTTTCTATGTTTGTTACGCGATAACTCCGCCAATTATGAACCGATTTGAACAAATCTTTTTTCGGCGTATAGATAATACCTCAAGGGTGGTCCCATTTAAATTTAATAATAGAAAAAACAACCCCCAAGGGTGGAAAATTGGGGATGAACTTTTTTATACGCAATATCTCCGCCGATTATAAATCAATTTGACTGATTATTTTTTTGTTGAATAGGTATTATCAAAAGGGTGGTTTCATGCGAATTTGAAGAAAATATTTCACCCCCAAGGGTGGAAAATTGGGAATGAACTTTTTTATACGCAATATTTTTAATTTTTAGTTTTTTTTTGTGTTCACGCATTTGAAGTCGGTTTTATTTTTTTTAAAAGTTAATTATCTTAAATACGTAGCGCAAAAGAGGTGATACAGGAAAAAACTAAAAACTTCACCACTTTCTGAATTTTCCGGTTAGCGCTACGTAGTTTCCAACCCTTTGTCGTCAAATGTGCGGGAAATATCAAAGCAGTTCTGGAAACGTGGAATTGTGTTTCGCTGAAAGTTTTGCACCTTTTTACTGAAAATGTTGCTGGTACGAGATAACTACTAACACCATATGAATGGTTTCACAATTTATCGTCTTATGTACGGGTAAGAAATTAGATTCCATTTTTGTAGTGAAATAGTAAGTACGAGCTTTTGCCCGCGGCTTCACCCGCGTGAAATTTAGTTTGTCACAAATCTTCATAAATTATAGCCTATATGTTATTCTGGGTTATGAACAATAATACTGTATTGTACACCTTTATCTCCGCCATTAGATTATTATTTGGCTCGCCTACGCACACAGCACGACCTGCCCGCACCACGGTCGGACGCCGAATGCCCCCACCGCCGACTAGGCTGTGACGTATGCGCTCGAGACAAATGTCTATACACTACATCCCTTCCTTGTTTTAATTTGAAATAAATACAATTTATTATTTAATTAACTTTTGAGGCGCTTCTTCATTAGGCGCTTTGTTTTAATCATTTGATCATTATTGCTTCACTGTTTTACTATTTTAAATATCCATAATATTACTATTAGCTTCTGATTAATCACCCTCATTCTGGTCCATCACTTTCCATTGTCCTAGTACTTTTTTTTTTTTTTTTTTTTTTTTTTTTTTTTTTTAATAGTTTTGAATGTATTTGAATATCCTCCTATACTTTTAGTTACTGTGTGTAATGTCGCGATTCAAACTCAGTTTATTTTCTCTAGTCATATTTTTAACACGCTTTTATTAGGTCGACTTGCAAGTATTTTAACGAACTATGTAATAAAGTCTAAGAATCTGAATTACACGCACTTCTGATTCTTGTATCATCATGAAAATTGGCAATTAAGTGTAAATTTATATGACAATATAATGCTATGGTTCCATCGAGCTGATCCGATGATGGGACTAAAAAGTGGCTGATGGAACCTTGTATTGCCTTTTAGTAAACATATCGAGTTTGGGCTCATTAGATTCGTCTTAAGATATTCTGTTTATCTACAAGCGTGTTTTTAGTTTTTTGAAACAATTATTTATGTAAACTTTATCCCCTGGTTTTAACTCGCATTTTTTTTTTTTTGCTTTTCTCTTCCTATCTTTATATACCTTACATTATGCCTTCATTTCCTTGCCCCTATGCTTTGCCTCCACTGAGTCACTTGAGATGATAGCATAGATATAATACATCATTATGCTACAGACACTACAACCCTTTCCTTGTTTTAAAGAAAATAATTATTTCATGGAATAATATTTTAAATAAAATAAAAATAATCCACTTTAAACTACCGTATTTAGTAGTTAACGTTTTTTGCGATCTCATGCTATCAAAATCTAAAGGTAAGTTGAAAGTTGAAAGTGGATAAAATATAGTTGGTAAATGTGTAATTATGCTGTATCACATTTTGTTACTTTGCAAAGTGCTAGGTCTGCTTGAATTATTCCTTTCAAGGCTGCACTTTACTTTAACCCATAAAACCTCAGTTTTAGCACCTATCTCTCTATGTGGGCACCAGGTTTGAACCAGGAACCCAATATTATTTCCAACTGCTATTATTTTTTAGTATAAAAATATATTACTGAGTAAGTGCTCGACCGCTCATACCACAGCACATTCTTTTCAGTCTGGCAACAACGGCGCTCACCATTTTTATCCCCAAAACGATGTTTTGTGGTCCCTTGTCATTGCACTGTACTAATACAGCGTACACTACAGGAACTTTAACAGTCATCATCAATATTTTATATTCAGGGTTGTAATAATTCCAATTGTGGACGTCATGGCTGATGTTGCCCTGGCTGGCCCTGGCGGGCCGCGTTTAATTTATCACAAAAGCATGTTGTCGGCTAACTACCCACAGCTTCGTTAATATCGGTTATATACCCTACCCTACTTCTGTCGCAACAGCCCCTATAATGGCCTCGTGATCGTTGCCAAGTGAGGAATCCATTTTCCTACCTCGCTGACCAGGCCAATAAAACTTTGTAGTTCTGTGATGTTGGTCGGTGCTCCAAAATCATTATTAACTACAATATTTTTTCAGAGGGATGACTCCATGTTCGTGTTCAAGAAACTGAACTTTCGTATTAAGATATTCACAGTTTTCTTTTGACCGACAACATTATCTATAGTAATGCTCGTATGTGACAAGTGTAGAATCTCCATCCAGGGTTACCTACATGGAATATTGCAGGAGCACATGTAATTCCATACATCATCAGCATGTTTATGAATGAATAGTCCCTTTCGAGTTATGTATGAGCTCCAGGTGACTATTCAATCTCTCCTCTCTAACTTTAAACAGTGTCTGATTTATTTTGAGAAATGTATGATTTTCTCACTTGATAGCTGAACTTTCTCTACTGATATTATATTATAATACATAATATAATATGCTTACATAATTATGTGCCTGGATGCCGGCGGCGCAGGACCGGTCTTTCTGGAAATCCTTGGGGAATGAACGAACGATATACTTATCTGAATATCTCCCATTTCCATATAAATCTAGAGAAATGCCAACCAATGCGCTGATTTCGAAACCCAGTGTCGCGTTAGAAATTCATACACACAAAGTAATCAAAATAAAAACAATTCTTCACGAAGAGTGTGTGTCATGCACAGAATGCACACATTGCATTCAGTACGATTATTCGTTGCCATAGTAATGTACGTACATAGCATACAGCACCACACATACGTAGTCAATTATGATACGATGTGATAATTGTATTTTTTTTTTTTTAGTTTGATTGTGCTCATTATCCACTCATTGTGCTCAACGTCAGTACTCAACACAATATCAGTACTCATTGTGCGAATAATATTTTGTACTACGCAAGCAATATAAACTGTTTATTTATACATAAAACGTCAACTGCATGGCACATTGCTGTTGCGAGCAATGTGTTCTGTTTGGCATATTGCTGCGACACTGGCCACGCCCCCTTGTCACATCTCTCTTTAGTTTTTTGAACTTTTTTGTGATCTGTGATAGGGACCATAGGTGAAACCCAATTGGATGGACTTTCAAGGCTTCTATCACTCGCTAAAGGTCACGCGATAAGTAAATATCTATCGCTAGTCATGTGGTTTATTCGTCCAAGGTTGGAACACACAAGTGACAGAAGAAGAGGACGCCTGAGAAGTCGCGCGGCATGCTCCTTACTACGTATTGTCTCTTTTAAATAGGTATACATAAGCGTTTTAACAATTATGTATTAATATCAATATTATTTGTATCTCAGAAAGTGACACTTACTAATGATCTGCTTTAACCTCCTTTGCCAGATAGACTTATCTCTTTTTTTTTTTTTTTTTTTTTTTACTAATATTTTGTCTGTTACTTGTTAGGTAAGTTAACTTTACTGAACACACGTCGGGAGTATTTATTTCGTGAGAAACAAATATTACCTCAGACAGGAGCAAACTTGCAATGTTTAAAAGTCGTTATAAGCGCATAGACGCTATTCGAACTTAACATCATAACACTTGTTCCGCCTGTTTTTTTTTCTTTTTACTATCCCACGTTTTTTATTGCCGCAGTAATTCTGCCAATGTCAAGTGTTTAGGGAGACGCATACATAAATTAGTCTGCTTCAGTACCACCTCTGTTAAAAGTCACAGTTGCGTTGAAAATATAACTGAAACGGAGACTGTCTACCCGTCACAATCGAACTCTTCCAAAGAATAAGATGCGATCACCCGTTTTCTCAAACATTACTATGACGTCCCACAGTGCGCGTGGACGCACAGGGTGACACATGAACGAACCAATTACAGAGCTTTATTAGATTTGCATTTACTTTATTGCATTAGATTTGCTGCTTAACTTAAGCAGCATCGTTTGTGAATACGGGCGTAAGTCTACTTAGCCGTACTTACTCTTGACAAAAATGATTTTTCCATGGTAGGTACACTGATACAACTAAAAATTGCAATCAAGTCCTATCTACCCACTTTATGATGTCTTCGCAATTAAATGCCTCACATCACAATTTAATATGTCATTGCACTGGAATGCACCATCGCAATTTAATGCGTCACAGCAATTTAATGCGTCACAGCAATTTAATGCGTCATTGCAATTTAATGCCTCAATGCAATTTAATGCGTCATCGCAATTTAATGCGTCATAGCAATTTAATGCCTCATTGCAATTTAATGCTTCATTGCAATTTAATGCCTAATCGCAATTTAATATTCCATTGGCTGATTTCATCATCACTAAACCTTGTTTGGATAGTGTAGATTTTACTATGTTCTTTTTTTTTAAATAGAATAGGTATATCTACATCATATTATATTGACTGAACAATATTATTTACTTCAGTATTCAACAGATTTTATTATACAATTATACAATATTCAGTATATAACTGCTCTTTAGTAACTATTTCAATTTCAGTATTTATCTACTCTATTGTAACAATTTAATGTTCAGCATATACTGCTGTTAACAATTTAATGGTCAGCATTATTATTTTACTGCTGATAACAATTTAATGTTCAACATTATAATGCTCTTATGTGACAATTTAATGTTCAGCATATACTGTTGCTGACAATTTAATATTCAGCATATACTGGTGCTGACAATTTAATGTTCAGTTTATAACAGCTGTTAACAATTTAATGTCCAGCATATACTGCTGCTAACAATTTAATGTTCAGTTTATAACTACTGATAACAATTTAATGTCCAGCATATACTGCTGCTAACAATTTAATGTTCAGTTTATAACTACTGTTAACAATTTAATGTCCAGCATATACTGCTGCTATCAATTTAATGTTCAGTTTATAACTGCTATTAACAATTTAATGTCCAGCATATACTGCTTCTATCAATTTAATGTCCAGCATATTCTGCTGCTAACAATTTAATGTTCAGTTTATTACTGCTGTTAACAATTTAATGTCCAGCATATACTGCTGCTATCAATTTAATGTTCAGTTTATAACTGCTATTAACAATTTAATGTCCAGCATATACTGCTTCTATCAATTTAATGTCCAGCATATTCTGCTGCTAACAATTTAATGTTCAGTTTATAACTGCTGTTAATAATTTAATGTCCAGGATATAACTGTTCTTATGTGACAATTTAATGTCCAGTTAACACTTTGTTGGACTGTACAATTTAAGAATTACTTCCCAAATGACACTACTTATTCATATACATTGCCTTTGGGAGCAGTTTCAATGTTAAACGAATCAAAACTATGACGTCTGTAAGCGTTCTGTCGTATCATCCTTTACTACCTGAACGCTCGTGAACGTTACTGTCCATTATTGTGTTAAATTTAATATTTGCTGTTATGTAACAATTTTATGTTTAGTACTGTTCTTATGTGTCCAGTATATAGCTGCTATGTTGCTTCTATAATTTGTGTGCATAGGTTGATGTGTGCGTAGGTTGGTGTTATGGTTTATAAATGTTTCAAAAATAAATGTAAATGTATAATCCTTGCGAATTATTTATTTTGTTAATTCAATTTATTTTATTATGTGATGAGGTAACGACATTTGGCCGTTAGTAAGCACCTTTAGATAGGTAATGGTATTGTGAACATAATCGTTTACATGTTGTAAACTCAAAGTGCCAACAGACAAATCTTCGTATGTTTATTCTAAATATTGATCAAGATAATAATCAATAACAGTGAAACGAGTTTTATTTCAAATAAATATTTCCATTAATTCATTTCTCGATTAAAGTAAATAGATAGTACTAACACCTGGGTTATAATTGTACACCTACGCTTATGGTAAGTCAATAAATAAATTGCCATAACACTACGATTTATTTTTAATAGTGACTATAGTCACCATACGCCATCGAGCGGAAAAGGTAATTTATTTTATATTAAAATATCACCAACATGTTTATACTAGTGTACAACAATTAGTAATTAAATAATTCATTTCCATGGCATTAACCAATTTTAAGCATAGAAGAAATGGGTACTGCTAATTTGGTTTGAGTGTATTGCATCAAACATTTTAATTCAATCAATAATTTAAAAATAAATACCATTATTGGATAGTGATCGATCACAGCATTCCTCTAGTTAATTACGTTGCATGTATCTGCTGTATTTTACGTAATTGTATTACTGGATAGGTAATTAAACTTCTGCTGATAATTTGATTGTTAAATAATAGATATTTACCTAGCCCATAACATATTTTATGACTATGTCATAAATTCCTGTCATATTTCTATGCGCAGACCAGATTAACTTTCAGTATAAAATAAATGATTTTAATATTTTACTGATTATTACTTTTCCGCTTATTTTCGTGAGTGTGTTATATGTATAGTCACTTCTTAATGTAGGTACCATGTTACTAACGTAAAATATTAAGAATCGTTTTACTGCAAAACACACCCACAACAAAAAGTATTTTCGTTATTTCTGATCGATAAAATAATTTTAAAAACACCATCACTTATCTTTATTATTACAACGGGAATATCACTCTTCACACATTTACACTTTGGTGGCTGAGAAAATATAAAGTAAACACTTCATATTTAAGCACAATCTAAATAGATACTTTGTTTGAAATTAATAATGTTCCGTGAGTTAATTTATAACTTTGACTTATACATGTACCTACTCACTTCTTTTTTTTTTTTTTTTTAATGCACTCCTTTTTAATCCTCGTCGCCATTGTATTGTACACCTTTATCTCCGCCATTAGATTATTATTTGGCTCGCCTACGCACACAGCACGACCTGCCCGCACCACGGTCGGACGCCGAATGCCCCCACCGCCGACTAGGCTGTGACGTATGCGCTCGAGACAAATGTCTATACACTACAAATACTATAAAGTTTTATCAAAATCCGTTTAGTAGTTTTTGCGTGAAAGAGTAACAAACATCCAGACAACCAGACATGCAAACTTTCGCATTTATAATATTAGTAGGATTAAAGAAAAATAAGATGACCTAATGTTTAACTCTGTTTGCCGTCATCTCTAAATCGAAGTCACGACAGATTATAACATTTTTGCTGTAATACGTGATTGCGCATTAATAATTACGTAAAATGTAAAATGAACAAACGTTTCTTTATTGGTTATCTTTAAGCAAATACTTTTAAATCTCAAGCAAAAGGCGAAAGTATTAATCTTTGAAAGCATCCGTTTCTCTTTTGGTTATAACATTTTGTCTTAAATCCCAATACTTTACGACGCGCCCTCAGATTGGTTGCGAAGCCATGCATCGCTCGGTATTTACCCGGCTTCGCTCGGAAATTCTTTAAGCTCACAATTTCAAAGAGATATTTTGACGTCGAGCTGACCGAAGCCCCAGCAAATTGCCACCAGGCCTGGGTAAACCGCGGGCCTTATAAAATTTTGCTCTAGAAAATGATAGGATACTAGCTTTTGCCCGCGGCTTCACTCGCGTGAAATTTAGTTTGTCATATATCGTCATAAATTATAGCCTATATGTTATTCCGGGTTATAAACAATAATACTGTAAAGTTTCATCAAAATCCGTTCAGTAGTTTTTACGTGAAAGAGTAACAAACATCCAGACATCCATTTAATTTAGTGTTATAGTGTTTATTAGACAGACCTTTAATTTAGGGTGTCCATTTAAGTTCACTAATTGCCCGTTTTCACCATCAATCCCAAATTTTTAAGCTAAAACGAAATTCATGTTAGTTGTTACTATAGGCGTCACTTAAAAATTAGGGATTGAAGGTGAAAACGGGCATAAGATGGTTGTTAATAGAGATAATGTACTAACTAGCAACTGTTTGTGCCACTAAACTACTAGAGAAATAGTACGGAAAGTATATGCCACTGTGTCGTATCGTACACAGTTAAACATTAAAATGTATGTTGGTTGCTGAACGTCAAAAAAATAATAATAAATAATAACCTTAATTGCTCAATATCGTTTTAAGTTGGTATTTCCTATTTTATGTCTGTGAAATAAAGTATATTATTAAAACAGTCTATCTTTAAATCTGTACATCATATACAGTGTGAGTCACGTTAAAGTGTACATATAAAAATAGATGAAACTAGACCTATTTTTATCGACAAAAAAGAGGTCAAAAATTTTTTGAGATTTTTTTTAAATTTTTTATGGAATTTTTTTTCTTCCAATTACTTATTGTAAAGAAAACGTAATAACTTTTAAACTAAGCGGTATATCCTGATAAAATAAAAATAGTAATAATGCTAAATAACAGGCGATACTAAAAAAATACATATAATACACAAAAAATGCCAACAAGTAATAAAAAATGATACTTTTTGAAAAAAATCTGCTTAAAAATTCGTGTTTTTATGGTTATTTGATAAATTTCTCCAAAAAATGCCCCTATAACAGGTGGTTTTTATTGTTGTGTATTATTTTCTATCGTATTACCTTTGTAAAACCAAAAATTGCATGTCTCTATCCCTATCACAACATTTGCTATGATAGTTTGAACAAAGGCCTACCACAACATTATTCTCCTCTACAGGTAGGGACAATTTTAATTTTAACTAAAATGCTTATTTTACTTCGAAATCTTTTGTTTTTACTTGAAATCTAACTTGTCTTTATCAAAATTACAAATCTAGAGCCATTTTCAGTTTCGTTGTTAACGAAGCGTTGAATGGCGCGCCCGGAGAGGCTTAGTTCAAACGATCATAGCAAATGTTGTGATAGGGATAGAGACATGCGATTTTTGGTTTAACAAAGGTAATACGATAGAGAATAATACAAAACAATAAAAACTACCTGTTATAGGGGCATTTTTTGGAGAAATTTATCAAATAACCAAAAAAACACGAATTTTTAAGCAGATTTTTTTCAAAAAGTATCATTTTTTATTATTTGTTGGCATTTTTTGTGTATTGTATGTATTTTTTTAGTATTGCCTGTTATTTAGCATTATTACTATTTTTATTTTATCAGGATATACCGCTTAGTTTAAAAGTTATTACGTTTTCTTTACAATAAGTAATTGGAAGAAAAAAAATTCCATAAAAAATTTAAAAAAAATCTCAAAAAAATTTTGACAACTTTTTTGTCGATAAAAATAGGTCTAGTTTCATCTATTTTCATATGTACACTTTAACGTGACTCACACTGTATAACTTTTCAGTGGCAAATAACTATTTTATTTGAAGTTTATGACTGACGTGAATTTGTTGATTAAATGTTGATCAATAACGTTTAGATGAGTATTTTATTACTAACCCAAAACACTTCCAATTATTAAGATGAGTATAGACTAGACTGCAGTGGTTCCCAAAGTTGTCTGGGCTACGATTCATCTAATACAAGTTCCCAAACTCGGGGCCCACCTATAGGAAATTTCGCCCACTGCCCAGCGGTTGGATCGGTAGGGTGGTGTGTCGTTCTACAGGCAGGGCTCACTCAATATACGCTCGCGACCCACGTGGTGGGTCGCGACCCATAGTTTGGGAAACCCTGGACTAGAACATTTACTTGTATCAGAATAACGAGCCACTATATTGCTTGCGTGTCAACCTGTCATGAACCAAACGTCATGTTTTACCTGTATTGAACCATTTGAAAGAACGTTACATTACATAGAAATGCTTAAAACTGGGTTGCACCATCCGACTTCAACTTTAACAAACGTCAAAAATCTGTCAAACTCCATTAAAAAAGCGCCGGTTATCATTAAATTTACTGTCAAATATTAAGGTGGTGCAACTCAGCCTTAGCCTACTCACATATTATTATACATGTTAAATGTGTAACTTGCAGTAAGTATAACCAGGAATTAAAACCTTGCCTGAAAATGTTTCTACAATATTTCAAAGTTTCCTAATAGTTAAAGAATCATACTTCTATCTTACTCTGACAGGTTTAGCGTGCTTAAAGCTAACAAGGAAACTAGTTTCTTTTTTATACTTTGTCACCAAACACATCATGTTTGCTTTACCTGCGGCGTTTTACAAAACTATCCTGTTTGCCCTCCGTGTTCCCGCAATTTTATGGGAAATCCAGTCTTTTACCGTTCGATTGACAAAGGCGAAGAAAATTGCCATTGAGCCTTTGTAAATAAGGTTCGTTGACATCGAGGTTGTCACAAATACTAAACGAAAATGTTTCTATAGAAAAAGACTAGTCATTCGCGAGTTTTTCCTTTGAAATATAATGAAAGTAATTTCAGATATACCTATATCTTCTATATCAAAGTGCAATATCAGTGTAAAAATATGTAAGCGATGGTAAAAGACTATTGAACATTTTTAAGTAATAACAATGTAAAATTTTACGGAAGGCAAAAATATTTTCTGTAATCTCGGGAAAACTCACTGAAAATGTAAAAAGCGCCCTGTAAATGACTTTTGATATCTTTATAAAAGCCTTAAAAAGAAATTCTTGTTGTGTATCTTAATATTTAAAAAATAAACTGACTTCTACATTGTTATTTAAAACAATAATGGCTACCTCAGCAACTCGAGCGCAAAGATATCCACGACCATCAAACGCGGCCGCGAAACTTTCACAACTTCTTTCTTACTGTCTGTCATAACATAAAGATGCGCCGCCATATTGTTACACAGTTATAGAAAAGCAAATAGAGAAGTAGTTTCCAATAACATAAATAGGCAATTTGTTATATCAATCAAGTGCTATACTTATTCTTATGATTCTTATATCTCCTACTTTTTCTTCTGATCTGTCAAAACGTTATTAAACACTTTAACTGAGCTATTATGTTTTTAACTGCACATTAAAACACGTAAGATTAAAAAAAAACATCTCTGTAGTTTTCAGCACTCAGAAAAGTTTCTAAAGATAATGGATAATTTTTTGACCTTTTCAAAATAAGAATTTCTAAAAAAATATTTATTAAAAAAAATTACGAGTTTTACTTATCATATACCTAATTACTAATATCAACAGCTGATTTTGCTTGCACGCAAAATTATTGCTTAACCAATTACATGTCAAATTGATAGCCTATTAATAAAATGATTATGACCAGTTTAATGATTGATTGATTAAATAATTTTTACTTGCTCCGTTAGGTGATTTGCTGATTAATAAAATAAATTAGTATTGCATTTATTTTTACATTTAACCCTCGCTGTACGAGGTGGGGTGTGACACACCCCAGGCCTTTAAAAATCGCCATAATTTTAAAAATTTGCAAGTGCTGAATTTGAAATTCTCAGTAGCTGGAATTATGGCGCTGCTGCTTCGATCAGCGCTGCAAAATCAGTCCAGCGGTGACTACCAACTGAGTTACATGCCTTTAAAGTGCGTGTGGGTGTCACACACCCCACCTGGTACGGGACGTTGTTAAAATAGTTAAAAAATAATTTAACAGTTTTGGTATAATTTATACATTTTTAACTTTGTTAATTGAATAAAATTCAATACAAATAATGTTTTTCGTAATTTTCACGGAATCTGAAATTTTCAAGCACTTTTAGTCAAATGAGATGACTTTTAGTGCGAACCTGGAAGTTTAGTACTGAGATCCGAGGATGTATGTGAACATACACTTATGGGCTACAATTTATACTTGGTGATACAATTTATGGGCTACTGAAATGGAACAGCATATTTTATAAATAAATAAAATTGTTACGCTTCCATTTTATGCATTGAGCATACTCATTTTCTTTCATCAGAATTGTAATAAATTGAAAACCGATAATCAAAATAAATTTATACCTTTCCAGTTTTTAATTTACTTTTAAATTATAAGTAAATATCTTGTAATTTGTTAAATAAAACGGTTGTCATAATTAAAAGCACTAATAAAAAATTATACATAAGAAACTGATTCCTCAATTACAAGAACAACGGAAATTGTGTCTTTTTGTTATTTTATGATAAAAATGTTATAATACACATTTTCAGCTCAGAGCTTTTCTTACACCTAATTAGCATACGTAAATAATCAATATTAAATATTAAATTCCACCTAAAAAAATGTTCAATGAAAATTTTATCACTTTGTATATTGGGGTATGTCATACCCCACCTGGTACGGGACGTAACTTTTAGTCACCTCGTACACGGAGGGTTAAGATTATTATCGATATTTTATTCGTCTAGTTTTCATATCATTTATGTATTGAAAATTTAATGCACTGTACGAAAGCCGATACACAACGCGTCGTATTACAGTAAGAATAGTTGTTATTTTGCCACAGAAAATAGTTTAATGTGCTATCGACTGTTCTTTAACGTCGAAGATTTATTACACAGCTATTTCTTTTCTTTCGCGTCATCATTTACCAATTTATTTTTTAAATACGTTTAAGAAATGGTTTGCTCTAAAAAGGTAAACGATACGTTTTGCTGTCCATGCTTTTTTGGGTTATCACTATGACTTCTAATGTTTGACAAAGGTCTAGACAAAGTGCACATTAAAATCGAAAACCAGTCGAAAAATGGTATAAAGGCCTTTTTACGGTTCCGTAGCCAAGTGGCAAAAAACGGTACCCTTATTTTTGTTTGGAGTTATGACGGATTCGACTTTCGATTCGATCAAAAAGTGCAACGTGTCTAGGGGGACTAATCAGTTGATTGATCAAACTTTGATTAAAATATTTCATGTATTTCCCACTTCCTAAATAATTTACCCACTAGTTTCTATTCAACTGTCAGAACCGCACTGCATTTACTTTGAAATTGTCTTAACATTTGCTTCACAAACTGGAGCAAAACGTGAGCTCATATTCTATTAATAGTCCTTAATTCGTTCAATTACACACTGGCAGCTTGACCTTAACAATTATGTCATTCTTTGAGCTACATTCCATTTGACATTTCAAAAATAATGTTCGAATTACTAGGAAAAAGTAATAGATCTGTTTTAAAAAGCTGAAAATACGCAACGATCTGTTGGCACCATTTTGCTGAAAACGGTCAACCTTGCTCATCATATTTTTGATGCACACTGCTTTCAAATAATAAAAATACTTTCATAAGTGTATGAGTAGACAATATTGCTTGTATTTGTATTTTTACATCTTCTTCTGTTTGTCTTTCTTTCAAATTCTTCATAAATCAATAATAACAAATTTTTAGAATCAGCAAATTATTATGCTTACTTCAATTGAACTCATTTTTATGATTTCATATTTATGTGCAATACATGTACTTATAGGTAAAATGTGTTTCAGTCATAAAATTACGAGGAACTTTTACATCAAACAATAGATTAGGTATGTAAGTACTCTAATTACTTATTATTAAACTTTAGTTTTAAGTTCTACCTAGTGTCAATAATTTAAAGTATGTCATTCATTCGATTCGCACGGATCGTATTGAATCCATCGTTAATAACGAAACTACTTACAAACAATTTGTTGGTTCGACTACGACACACTTTGAATATCGAATTCGTAGTTCGTAGCAATCAACCGTAACGTACCTTTGATCTGTCGTAGTAGCTACGAATTCGTTAGTTCATTGGGAGTTTAGTTTGTTTGTATAGACTTAACTACGACAGAATTTTCCTACTACAATTGCCTTTTTGTTAAATAACCAACTTAAATACCATCTTTCTGAAAGGATTGCGTAAGTCCTAACTCATTAAAATGAATGATTATACAAATTGTATAACCGTACACAAAATAAATGCTTTCTATTTTAATGTTATTTAATTTCACCACACAAATGAAAGAAAGTTGCGTTCAAATTAATTTCTACTTGAAGAAAAAAATGCTAATGACACGATCTGTAGGCTAGGGATGCGTGCCGCGATAAGCTTTTATCGATTTCACGCGATAAGTCTATAATATATTGTCTAAAATCATTGACAAGATTTTATCATGGCGCGCATCCTAGTCCAGCCGGAAAACTTTTGAGAAAAATAAAAATAATAATCTCACCTTCGCCTCCTACAATGCGCCTTACGCCGGTCATGAGCAGGCGGGTCGCTAGCGTAAGCCCCCTGCTCTCCTTCCGCACTATGTCCAGCCCCCATCTTTACCCCATGCCACTTCACACACCGTCACTGACACACGCACCTACGACACCCTCGTTCGAGAATCAAAATTTAAAAATTTGAAATTTAAAATTTAAACTTGGAACGTTCGAATGGAGAACTGTCACTGGCAGGGGAGTATGGAGGTAGTACAAGGGTGCCGTGGTGTACCCGCGATGCGCGGGCGGCTCGCGACGAGAATGTGAACCGTACCGGCGCGTGAGTCGACGCGCCCGCCTTACATTATTTATGACTGGGCCAAGCGACGGGCGGTTGCGATTTGGGATTTTTTTGGATTTTTCTATTGTTGAGAAGTTGATAGAAATACCAGAATTCACTAGACGTATCGCTGTTGTGTACAAATGAAAATAATTTATAAACTACCATTTTATTTTTAAAACGTAGATGTTTAAAAGTCAAGGAAAATATGGGCTTTTATGTATTTGTTTTACAGTGCAATAGTGGAACTAGAAATATGTTTCCTGTTTTTAATGTTGTCTGTTTCACAATCATTACGATGTGAATAGGAGAACTCTACTATATTGAAGGTTAATAAAAAGCAGCTAAAAACTACATAATGTTACACATTTTCGGTAGCTTAACGAATTTATTAACCTCAAGAACATACTAAACGAAACGATTGACTGCTTTTTAGTCCACTACACTATTGATGAACAATTATTAAGCTCGAGTTTGTTAGCATACGGTCAAATATCAACTCTATAGTTAGCATGTATTACGAGTAGTATTTTGTTAAAAAATCTATTATTATGTCTGATGGTTTCAAGTATCTTACACTTTTAAAGCGCAATCACATCGATTGATCAGTAAAGCTTCAACCACACCAACGCTTGCAGATCGCCATCGCCGGCGCGATCATAGGCCAATGACAGTTCGCGCGGACTGTCATGCGTCGCGCGACTTGTCATTGGCCTATGATCGCGCCGGCGATGGCGATCTGGTGTGGTTGAATCTTAAAAATAGAAACTTCTAGTCTTCCCACATCATGCACACGGGCCTCCTTCCTATCACTTGGACCACGCACGCTAATTGCCGGCCGATCCGCCTCGGAAATCGCTTCGCTCTCGTTTCTACTAATTACACGACCCGCTGCTTTCCCAGTGGAAAACGTCGCGCCGGAAGGAACGAGCTCTAGTATTCGGTTCCCGACAGTGACACTTTGGGGACAACATTTTTGGAGGAGAGAACCCAGCTTAAAAAAGTGTACCGGATTCTAAAAAAAATTTCAGTAAGTATTGTGTAAGTGATATGGTTTGATTTGCAGCCATGCACTGAAATTCGTAATGCTACTTTGGTGTGCCAAATATGACAAAAAAAAAGTAGAGCTTGCGTCGTCGGTAGAATTCTTACTTCTGTATTTTTACTACGGATTTTCTTGTTAGTAGTTATTTTTGTGATTTTCGTTTGCTGTTCGTGGTTTAAAAATGATTATTTCTATCATAACCATTACCGCGAATTCTTAGTCGTATTATCCTCTAAATAATAACGTAGAGTCTACAAACTGTACCTATATCAGACTACATAACTTTATTGCAAAATAACACCTATTTTGACGAAAAAAGATGTCACAGCAAGTAAAATGCTCAAACTTAGGTATAGCTACATAAAATAACACCTATCCTAACAAATTCTTCAAGAATTGTGTGTACAGGACTCCTTTCCGCAAACCGTCTATAGGATTAAAGCGCTTTAAGCAAATGTAGCTCAAACACCCCCTAGTAGGGGTCCCCTAACACTCGCAGCGCTTGCAACATAAGTAAATGCAGTTTACACTGGCTTGTATTTATTCGTCCACCCACTGAGTAAATAAGATAGATAACATTTGTATAAAATGGGACATTTCGACTAAAATAGTAAGACACATGGGACATTTGTTTTCCATACTCTGTCCTACGAATATGCGTAGTGGCCTAACGTGAAAGATAACAACTGTCTACAGTATTTTTGCGCACGGGTTATGCATAGCTTATTTTTATTGCTTTATAACCTAGAAACAAGAATAACAACAAAAAATTGTTCTGAATTTGCTTTTATGTGTAAAAAAATAGAAAAATTCATATCAATGAATGTATGAAACATGAATATAGTGATGATTTAATTTGTTGCCAAATATTTTTTTCTTTCTTTCTTTCATTCTTTCTAATTATTAAAACATAACAAACATCCATTTAAGATTCATTCTCACAAGAGAAAAATTAAAATAGAGTCCAAATGTTTATTAAAAATTAAAAGTTCTAATTTCTTGTCATGTTCCATAGAAGATTTTTTTCATAAAAATCTAACCCTATCATGCTTTCAGTATACTGGCCTTGGTAACGTCGTTTCTCAAATCCCACTATATTTTGATGAAAGCGTGCCCCTTGTTCTTGCGAATAAGCCCCCATAATTATTTATAAATATATCCCAATGAGAATGTGACGTGCATCTTTAGAGACATTTTACTATGAAGATGGAAAATTCAAATCGCTATAACTTTTTAAAAAGCAAATATTTTCGATTTGTAATCGCACTTTTTTTATATACATTTGCTTATATAATCAGAATATAATAAGTAAAATCCATGCGCAAAAAAAATTTTTTTTTTTGTTGACCCGTGTAATGTAACATAATTGAAGTGGGATAACTTTTAAAGCATCATTAATAAATTGACATGTACCTACTTTTACCCACTTTTAACCCACTTTTGGGTTTTAAGAGCCGTAAAAGTTATTGGGCTAAAATGAATTTAGAGAAGTTACGTTTTCGAAATGCTTAAATGGTTTATTTATACTCAACATATTTTTTGATGTAACATCATTTAAGATGTTCTAGAATAGGTCAATAGTAATCTATACTAATATTATAAAGCTGAAGAGTTTGTTTGTTTGTTTGTTTGTTTGTTTGGTTGAACGCGCTAATCTCAGGAACTACTGGACCGATTTGAAAAATTATTTTTGTGTTGGATAGCCCGTTAGTTCCTGAAGGCTTTAGGCTATATATCATCACGCTAAGACCAATAGGAGCGGAACACCAATGACACGGTAATACTATCTATACAGTATTCCAACTCGGCCATATTTTTGAAATAAATGTCAACAGTCGTGCGGTATGTCACAGTATGACAACATGCGATAGGGCTGCCCACCTACAGTACCCAGTTTGATATTACATCTGCCTACTTAAAATTTCTATCTAGTTTTGTAATTGTATTTTTTATTTAGTTAGACAAACAAAATACTTTGTGAATGGAATAGGTTAAAAATGTGTGTTGTTTTGTGATTACTTAGTAGATTTAATTTAGTAAAAACTACTTAAATCATTTTGAAACTTTAATAATCATAATGATCTGTTACTTTAATTCGTCGTTGAAGTCGTGGGCAAAAATAAGCTAGTTTAATACATCATTTTCATTTCAAATCAAACTGACTGAAATTAACAATTTGACTAGTTTTTTACCAATTTGAACGTAAATGACGGTCATTCAAATTCAATCAGTTTTGTCATTTTTAGCACTTGGCCCACAGCTTGGCCACCGACGTCCATTCGGCACATTCGCGACACCCCCGACTTTTGCATACCGAGCGCATACCGAGATTTGAATTTCGAAAGAAAGTTCTCGTTTCGTCTGTTTATATGAAGTTACAATACTGTATGATATTATTACCGTGCCAATGAAGAATGTTTCAAATCAGTGATTTTTTTCCTTTTGAGAGCTGACGCTGCGTAAACGGTTAAAGTTTCGCAAAAATCATGTATGACAGGATTGTTCCCCTTTAAAAGTTCTAAAAAAAAGTCCGCTATAGTATATGTCTATCTTTTAGGGTTGGCTCATAGTAACCCTTTTTATGCAAAAAGAAATCTGTTTTATATTAATGCATTATTTGCGGAGGTTTTTTCATAAACATGATATTAATCCTTATCCAAATAAATAAGTTATTCATCACAAGTATTTAATTTTAAACATACTTGGCCTTTACACCATTCGATTTCAATAAATATCTTAGGAGATATCGCAGTTTTAAAATATCATCGCAGCAAAATAATGATCAAGTACTGCGCGCGCCACTGATGGATCAATGCACAGCCTAAATCGCTAATCGTAGAGACCTGAAACTTGGACGGTGTGTTCTTTGTAAGACGTAAGTATCTGATAAGAAAGGATTTTCCAAAATTCTACCCCTAAGGAGGTAAAAAGGGGTGGCAAAGTTTGTATGGGATAACGAGATTCCTTCGTTCAATCTACTTCAAATTTCGCATAAGCATTCTATAACAGAATTAATGGAAGATGTGTTTCGTATTTTAGTGAAATGCACCCCCTAACTATGTTAAAAAGGGGTAGAAAGTTATTTTAGTGGTGATTTGCTTCAAAGTTGATATTAATTACCTACTCATTAGTGCATTTTTTTACAATCATGTCATGTTACAGACTATCATACTCTAGGGGCCTCCACTTAACCTCGGAGTGGGTGCCCGCTGCGTGCGCTCGCCTAACAATGCATAGTAATGCATGACGGTCATTCCGCGGGCACCTGCTTGCGCTGTATATACAAAAACTCATTTTCGCGCGAGAGTTTTGGCGGAGGCCCTTGAGTTCGTGGGAGTAGTCTTGAGGAAAGCTCCTTCTCCCACGGCCAGTGGCATGCTAGAAGCTTGGTGATTCTAGCACCCGTAGAAAAATAAAAAAAAAGTTTACCAATAATACTGCGGTAGGTGTAGTTTTCGATTTCGTAGTAAAAAGATAATACCACCGAGTAACTTTCACCGGATCAAAGGCCGAGCTGCATATTCATAAAATATAAGAAAAATTTATTTTCATGTTTATTTAACCTTTAAGATTTTTATATTTTATAAGTATTCAAACATTTAGATAATAACGTTAAAAACATTTAAAAATCGTATGAGAACGTTTTCGACTTCTCCGCGGATGAAGTCGCGGGCAAAAGCTATTTGTAAAATAATTAGACTAAATTATTAAAAGTGCCTACCCAAAGTCATTATTCCACGCGGACGAAGTCGCGGGCACAGCTAGTAAAATATAAAATGGACAAATAAATAATACAGACAAGATAGCACAATTAGTTTTTTCAGACAAGCAAACAATTAAATACGTAGAATTCATCAATAAAATCAAAGATAAAATTGGGTTTAAATATGAGCCGAATTAAACTGTTTTAATGCCATGTCAATCAAATATTTGAGGAGCCGTTGCAATTTGTCAGCCGCAATACATTTCACATTTTCACGTCGTTTGAAAATTATTAATTTTCGTTTGTTTGTTTTCAATTAACAATTTATTGGCAGCCAAAATTCAATTTTCACAACTGCTTTGCAATAAAATGTATAAATGGCCCTATGAAAAAACTTGCATGTCAAAATATGAAAGCGTTTCAGGAATTAATGATTTTTAACTGTCGGCACTTATGTATTTAATTGAATTAAACGTTATTAAAATGAGCCATTTCAACGTTTCGTCTTCTAAATAGTAATTAAAAACTAAATTGGCGCTATTAAGTAACAAATGACGGTCGCAATATTAGAACATTCAACATTTCAAAAACGCAAAAACAAAAGACGGTGCATTATTTTATGCATGCATTACTTTTTAAATCTTCTATGACTGGATAATACGTCGCTACAGTGTTATTATTATGCCAGTATTGTTTTCTATCCATAAACTATCACGTGCTAAAGCTACAGAACAATTAGTTCCTACACAGTCGATGCAAATAAAAACAGTATACTGTGTGAAGTTTCCGCATGAAAGATGATGACCGAAGATAAATTACTGTGCGTCCCGCTCTCTCGTGTACGTGCGAAAGGGATGCGAGAGCCAACGGTAAGACTACTGTTAAGAACATGGTTTCTGCTTTAATAAAATTGGTACCGTTGGTAATGGTTCATTGTAAGAGTAACATTTCAAATAAATTAATACATGCTTGTATTGATTATGCACACCTGCTTAGATTTTTGTGCTTAAGTCAATAAAAGTGATAGATAAGAAGTCCATAAGTATTTTTGTGGAGGCGTATGCCGTATGCGCAAAACATTTTAGTTTGGAAAACGTACCAAAAATACATAAGACAAATTCGACAAAGCATTAAATATCTTTAATGCCATAGAAATTGGTAATAAGGCCAACTTAATGCCATAAGGCATTCTCTACCAGTTTACCTTCGGGCTAAGGGAAAAAATTCGTCTCGAAACCTTTCTCTCCTCGTCAGTCTAACATTAAAAGTTGAGTAGGTAAACTTTATCATAAAAAAAGTTGTCCAATTTTTTTTATTGTACCATTACCTAACTCTTCAGCTGATGGCTAATCTAAGTACTTCTACTGTTCATTTCAAATTTTACTATCGTCATCATCATCATAAGAGGGTCGCGATCCCTCCCTCCGAAAGAGTGCCATAAAACGCGACTCTATAGTATTTTCATCTATCCATCACGCGTATGTAATGTCTTTATGAGGTTGCCTATCCATTGCAAGATGAATAAGTGCAACAATTCCTGAAAAATTGTGGAAACTAAGCCTAGGCGCATTCTCACAATGCGCGTGGACGCACAGGGTGACACACGAACCAATCACAGAGCTTTATTCTACGCTGTGCGTTCGATTTGCTGCTTCACTTAAGCAAGCATCGTTTGTAATTACGGGCGTTAGTTGGCCGATAGTTGAGTCGGGCTGTTAATCAGTATGGACATGTATGAAAGTCCGCACATTACACCGATTTGATATCGGCTGATTCTTCATACAAATTAAAATCGGGCCCAACTATCGGCCAACTAAAAGTTGGTGGTCTGCGCCTTCCTTAAACCTAAATTAAACACGATGATTATTTTTAATTAATTCTTTAAACCATCAATAACTTAATTGTTAACAAGTCAAGTAAAACAACAGTTATAATAACTTTTTGTTTCGTTCACCATTGCATGCTTGCCTATTTGATATGCTTCCAGATAAGCTAGCATATTTATATATAACAACGAGAAAGTTGGTTCGTTTGTTATCTAATGTTTCTCGTCTTAATTGTGAAGTAAATGAGATGGACGTAATAACAGTTTAATCTATTTTATTTGAACTAACAAGTGGTAATCGGATATTATCAGTGTATAATTTTGGATTATCTTCATGATTTAATTTTTGCAAAGAAATTGTGGCTAGTTTACTCAAACGACACTATTAAACTTAGTTAACCAAATAGGATTAAGTTTAATAGTACTAGTAAAGCTTCTAAGAGCTTTTATTTTTTAATTTATTTAGTTACTAATAACTCAAAGCATGGGAATTAGATAACGAATATAGATAGGCGTACCTATTGAAATACATAACACAGCATTTTAAAAACACATTGGACAAACACATGGGTGCACCATCTTACTTTGACAGTAATTATGACGATAACCGGTGCTTTTTGTATGGAGTTTGACAGATTTTTGACGTTTGTCAAAGTTAAAGTAAGATGGTGCAACCAAGCCTAAGAGTAAACCCTGTTTTATTTGCAGGGTTATTTTAACATGCTTATGTATAAGTAAATTTACATAGACGTCCCTCTAAACTAGGAATTCGGATGTAGGTAATGTTTTAAAAGCTTAACGTGAAACTATACTAAAATTACTTTGCTAATTTCATGGGAAGGGAATTCAACGAAATATCAAAAGTTGTTTGTTTATATCTTATGCCTTTAGAAATAAGATCGAAATTAATTCCTTTTGATGTCCGTTAGCTAAATAGGGAAGGGACTAAAACAAGTTGAAGGCAAATTTTGTTACTTGTTTACTTAAATTGTGTTTAGTTTTTGTTTGCTACTAAAAATACAGTCGGCAACGCATTAAACTTTACATTTTTGTTGGAAAATAGCATTTATAACTTTATAAGATTCCACCCTATTAGTAGCTTTACCATAAGTTTACTTACATTAAGCCTAGGCGCAGACCACCGACTTTTAGTTGGCCGATAGTTGAGTCGGGCTGTTAATCAGTATGGACATGTATGAAAGTGCGTAACATTAAACCGATTTGGTATCGGCCGATTCTTCATAGAAATTAAAATCGGGCCCAACTATCGGCCAACTAAAAGTCGGTGGTCTGCGCCTAGGCACAAGCCTAGGCTAAACGTCATCTCTAACGAGTTTTGACGCACTCGTCAAAAAATCTGTGAAGATTTTAGTTCTTGAAAGTAACCGTTAGGGGCGCTGTACAGTATGACATACATTCCATGTATTTTTTTTAAATAATCAATAGCGAGTACACATTATGTAAAGTCATTATACAGTACACTACACTTTACATGGTTGCTTGTAAGTCTGGCCTTAGTACCGGACTGTACCAATATTAAAAATTTCAATTACAAAACTTTGATATTACAAGATTAAACTTCGCAAACTTTGATTTATGTTCCAGTTACTTTTATGAGGGCAACTTTCAACGCAGACAGTCGTAATAAAGCCAGCTGAAGGTAGAATAAGGGAGATTAATGGTCTTCTATTGAAGCTGGATTGGGGAATTTTGATCTTTATGACACTTCTTTGAGTAAGGGTTCGTAATAACTGTAGAGCTAACTCTTGCCCGCTATTTTGCTTACGTGGAATGGACAAGTTTCCAATTTTTTTCTTTTAATAAAACTTGAAAATATAAGTAAAACTTAATAATAATTGTGAAAGAATTATGAAAATATCTTTACAAATACAAAAGTTATAGGGCCTTAAAGTTGCGCATAACAAATATTCCCGCTATTTTGATCGGTGTAGTCACGACAGTCATTCGGAGTACAAACAGTAAATCACCCCTGGTCCAGTGCTATTGACAGATGCAATTTTTTTTAAATCTAGTAGTTTTTAATTTTTCATCACGAAACTTCTCCATTAAGGCCAGTCACAGAAAATCTTATGCTGAGTTGCACCAGCTAACTATTGCAGTAACTATGACGATAACCGGTGTTTTTTGTATTCAAAGATAGCCGTCTCGTCCTCTCAAGTTCGTCTATCATACGAAAATAAATCTGACTAGATTCCGCAAAAAACAAACGACTATTAGATAAGTTACAGGTAACGTGTAAAGTTAAGTACTATCGCATTTATACATATAAGAATATAAGTATTCATTCCCTTTGGGGTATTTATGGGATATTACGTCCTGAAAATAGTCATAACTTACTTTTATTTGCTTCTGTGGCATCATGTAGGTATTGTAGCAATAAAAGTCCTGTATTAATTGTACAATAAATAATACCTGTTTTAAAGAAGCGTAGCGTAAAATGTCCAAGGATTCGTTCGTTCGTTCGTTTCAGCCAAACGACGTCCACAGCTGGACAAAGGCCTCCCCCAAGGTTTCCACAATGAACGGTCCTGCGCTGCCCGCATCCTGGTTCTTCTCCCGCGACTTTTACCAGATCGTCGGTCCACCTAGTAGAAAGCCTGCCCAAGCTACGTCTTCCAGCCCGTGGTTGCCACTCGATAACTTTTCTGCCCCAACGGCCATCGTCTCTACGATTTTAGCAATCCTGCTGTCCAAGGATATATTTATTTATTAATGAGAACATTGTCTGTTAAAAAATAGGTCACACAAAAAATATAAGAAGAAACATTGTTTTGTCAGGTCTATATTCTTGTATTTCAGTTTATTATTGGTAGAAAATTCTTTAATATTTTCACTCGATTTCAACTTCACGCTGTATTATGGAAATCGAAACGAAGATATCAGCTGGAAATATAATCTACTTGTCATCTTGACGTCTATAATAACGCTATAAGAATCTTACGTTTTATTTATGCGTTTAGCACTTGAAGTAAATTCCAAGAAACCAAATACCGTGCTAGATGAGGATTCTAATCGTATAACGAACCTGTGTCCAAGTTTCTACTGCCATTACATTATTTTAAGAATTATGACAGAATTATACTTGTTCACATACCTACTTTAGGTAAAGTTTGTTCTATGAAATGTTGATGAAATAACTGCCAGCAACTATTTGTTCTTAGCAGTTTTTTTTCTAATAAGTGGAACGCGTCAGATATCACGAATCACGCGATACATGAGAAGTACCTACAATTAACGTCAAATCAAACTACTATACATTTCATTGCAAAATGGCATCTGCTAAAACTACTTAAGAAGCAATAGTGTTTGGATAGATCATTGGTTCAAAAAGTGGGGGGCGCAAAGACCTTTAAAGGAGGGCGCGGGTCATCTGTAAGAAACCTGCGATCAACTATCGAATGCATTCCAGACTGCTCGATACGACCAATAAATAATCTTGACTGGAAGAGGGTTTTTTTGTAATGGTCGAAAGAAGGCACGTCTGAAATAAGTTTGGGAACCAATGGGCTAGATGTTGTCGTCCCTATCTTGAATTAGATTTGTGCGTGTGGTGACTGAGTTTGTTGCGGCACTTCTTCTCAGCACTTGCCAAATGTTGGTCTCGAAGCGCTGGTAGGTTAAAAAGATTATGAGACATGTAGAGGATCCTTAAGAGCAAAATATTTGACGATTTGTACGTTTTTTTTATTTAATGCCGCGTACGCCCTTTCTTTTTCTTTTTGGTTGTGTTATTATCACTTCTTGTCTTTTACAGATAAAAATGGAGAGAAAAGTGTCACTGGTACGGTGCAATTTTCTATAAAATAACATTTCACATCATGATAACTTACTCCATATATCGTGGACATACCTACTAAATTGATTTTTCAGAGTTTTTAGACCGTAGACATTAACTATTTAGCCGCTAACCTTAAAAAGCCGAAAGTAATCTTTTTTTCATTACTAAAAAGTTTTTTCCTATAAGCACGCAATTAATCTTCCACAGCGTATAGGGCTTGAGAAAATATTAATATATTCTAGAATGCCGATGAAAAATTAGTGAATTCCAAGCCGTGGAATGAAGGCGTCAGCCCCAGATCCTATCGCCATGATATTGCGTCCTGAATTATGCAAAGCTGTACGTTATGAATTCGTGCGATATCCTCATATAAATGTCTAATCTGACAGCAAGGTTATTAGAAGGGGATCACATGGGGATCAGATACCACCAGTCGCATTACGTATAGTCAGCGTCAAATAGTTCGGGTCGCCCAAAGTAGCCAAAAAGTTCGCAACACGTCGGAATAAGGTTGTGATTGTGTTGTATACTTTTTGTTACGAACTATTTAACGCTGACTGCTGTAGGTATGTACTTTTATGATCTGTCACAACGCTGATTCTCCAAACAATTTGAATAGGAAATGTTCAAGTGTGACGTACCGTGTAGATTCCATATTCAAAATTAATGACCGAAGACCTGGCTATGTAGGTGTAAAATAAAAAGAAACCGTAAGTTCCATTTTTCAAACCGAAGAACTGGCCATGCAAAATAAGCAGAAGAAAAAGTAAACTGACCTAACAAATTATTGATTTAAAACAAATAAACATCAAACTAAAACAAAAACGAGTCAGTGTAGTGTTAGTAGGTATATTACGTAGTTTATAATCGATATTTTTGAGGATTATTTTTTTCGGTCCCTATTTCAGTGAATTTTCACACGTCCGCATGTTATGGAAACTTCTTGTTTGGTATTCAGTGGAACTCTGAAAGTTGTGAACTTGTTGACTCTCGAGTCAGGAACATGTTAGTTTATTCTTTGAGTGAGCGAAGGCGACGATACTCGAATTAAATGATAAAGAAATCACTTATTTACTGAGGAACTTTGAAAATAAGTTTTTAGGAAACGTTTTTTATGATTATTTAAGATAATTGGTCCATAATAATATTTATATTGATGGCTGTCTGGCCTTCATAACTACAATGATAGTTGCAAATTATCTAATTACGCGGGTACAAAATGTTCTTGTGATGACTCCGTAATTTATGTGATATAGAAAAAGTTCCGTAATAGAACTTTGATATGCGGTTCCATCCACAAGGTAGACCGACGACCTCATAAAGGTAGCGGAAAGGCGCTGGATGCAGGCCGCCACCAACCGGCCATTGTGGACATCATTGGGAGAGGCCTATGTTCAGCAGTGGACGTCCTATGGCTGAAATGATGATGATGCGGTTCGAAATAAAGTGTTTCTGGGTCATGCGACATGCAATTAAGAATCAATGTTGGAGTAATTTATTTATAATCCACGAGGACAAAGTCGCGGCCTTAAGCTAGTAAAATGTAATAAGAAAAGGTTATTTAGTTTTCCCCGTGCCAATATCTTCTCACCTGTATATTGATTAACCTTGGGTGAGATATTGTCCTTCTGTCCTCATAAAATAACCAATCAAAGGTGTACGTGCCTTCATCCTTATTGATTACTCTCAGATAGGTAAACCTAATATTTGGTAGGTACGTGTAGGTACAGAATACCTACATAATATTCGTATATTATATAAAGCAATTTGTAAGCAATATAATAATTAAAAACTCGATATAATCTGACGCCTTTATTGGCGTAGATCAGATATATTAAGTAATTATACTAATGAGTAAAAACCGCTTTAGAAACGTCATGTTTCCATTCAACTTGGAAAATTAATGAAGTCTTATTACTAAGCCTGATTTTAATCTACATTTTCAACGTTATTCGATAATATCATCAAATTAAAGTTTAGAAATCAGCTAAGTTTGATAAAGTGCCTATTATACATAACAGCTAGAGAAGACAGAAATAAATCAGTTTTCAATTATGGATATTATGAAAAAACTTATAAACTCACAAAAATATAAAAAACTTCAATAGTTAACAACAATAAATTAATCTACTAAGATTAATTTGTTTGTTAAAGTTTAGTCTAATACATTATTAGGCCCGTATCGGAAGTGATTTAAGCTTGCCACGATTCAATTCCTTTTGATACCTATGACACCTTAATTTCGTGAGACATAATTGTCTAAATGAAAAAAGTCATTTTTCACCAAAAATCCTTCACTTCCTAGTAATATACATTTATTTACAAATTAAAAATATATAGATATTTTTACAACAAACGCAAACTTAACTAAACAAAGAAAAAAAAACAAGATAAATAATTTGTGACTTAAAGGCTTTACTTGGAAGAAAATTACAATAGATTGAAGCCACCAGATTCAATTTAACCAAAAACAGCTCCTACTGCACACATAAAAAGAAAACAAAAAAGACTTACATGATATATCTCTTAAACCCACCCTGAAACCTATGATCCCTGACGAGGCCGGTCTAATTTCAGCTGACAAAGATAAGGAAGCTTTGCTGAAAGCCCATTTGTCACTGGAACTAGTATTAATCCTAGATTATTCTGCTGTTGGCCTGGGAAACGAAGATAAAGTGTCTTACATAAGGACATAAGGTATACGTGTCCTACATGGTATACAAGGAAACATAGGGACCTACATCACAAATTAATCAACCAAAATAAATTAGGGGATGATAATATTTTTTACCAAATTGACCATAAATGTACCTAATGTTTGTGAAAAGTTTACTACTCGTGCTTAACATAGAAACACAAGATGAAATATATGTTCAAAACTCATAAAACTCATTTATTTTTGCAAATAGGCTTTTAAAAAGCATTTTTAAACGTCCCTGTATTAACCCTACCACTGCTTTGGGACAATAAATGGGCCGGTGGTGCTGAGAAGAAGCAGCGCAAGAAACTCAGTCTATGTATGTCTATTAATAAATCACATTCTGGGAATTATGAGAACCATATTTCACCAATAAATTCGTTGGTTATTTTACTCAGTGATCATAACTTCGACAACGAAGCGTCAATTTTGAGTTATTTTAATACTTCCGACCGAAGCTAAGTTAAGCACCGGAGGAAGTCAAGGGTCCTCTTTGTTTTGGATCCAGACAGGAAATTCCATGGAAGGGTCCTTGTCTGGTTATATTTTAGGGAATGTAACTTTTCAGTGTAACTCACTTTAAAATTGATTGAGATGATGATTTTTCCGACCGATTTCGTCCATGGCGACCACTTAGATTCCTGGCTTGGCGGCGCTGGTGTGCCCGAAGATGGCTTACGTGGCCATAGGTTTTCCAGACTGACGCTCGTATTCACAAACGATGCTTGCTTAAGCGAAGCAGCAAATCGAACGCACAGCGTTGAATAAAGCTCTGTGATTGGTTCATGTGTCACCCTGTGCGTCCACGCGCACTGTGAGACCTCATAGCAATGTTTGTGAATACGGGCGTGAGATTCTTCCGTCACTTCTTCTCAGCACCAGTATTATGTATTTGGAACGTATGTGTCCTGAAAACGGCCTGTATACTAATTACGAATTTTAATTTCCCTGAAAGTCAATTGGAATATTCGTATAAGGACTTTTTCCAATTTCGATAAATAAATGGATTCAAGATGAGCTTGTTCTCGGTCATATTTGGTTGCTTTACAAATCTATATTACAAAGTTTTATTGATAGCGAAATGAAGCTATTCAGCGCTTCAAAGTTCCGAAAGGATGGACAATTTGATTACCCAAGGTTTTAGTCACGAAGTTACTTTAGGACTTTTATTAGCTACTAATCAAATTAACACAGCTACTCTATTTTAATTTAATTGGAAACTTAACCCGATTAAAAACCAGTGCAAAGTGCAAGGGGTTTTTGGAACAATAATCCAATTATAGACAAGAGTAGTTAAGGATTTTGGACTTACATATACAGTGTGAGTCACGTTAAAGTGTACATATGAAAATAGATGAAACTAGACCTATTTTTATCGACAAAAAAGAGGTCAAAAATTTTTTGAGATTTTTTTTTAATTTTTTATAGAATTTTTTTTCTTCCAATTACTTATTGTAAAGAAAACGTAATAACTTTTAAACTAAGCGGTATATCCTGATAAAATAAAAACAGTAATAATGCTAAATAACAGGCAATAGTAAAAAAATACATAAAATACACAAAAAATGCCAAAAAATAATAAAAAATGATACTTTTTGAAAAAAATCTGCTTAAAAATTCGTGTTTTTTTGGTTATTTGATAAATTTCTCCAAAAATGCCCCTATAACAGGTGGTTTTTATTGTTTTGTATTATTCTCTATCGTATTACCTTTGTAAAACCAAAAATTGCATGTCTCTATCCCTATCACAACATTTGCTATGATAGTTTGAACAAAGGCCTATCACAACATTATTCTCCTCTACAGGTAGGGACAATTTTAATTTTAACTAAAATGCTTATTTTACTTCGAAATCTTTTGTTTTTACTTGAAATCTAACTTGTCTTTATCATAATTACAAATCTAGAGCCATTTTCAGTTTCGTTGTTAACGAAGCGTTGAATGGCGCGCCCGGAGAGGCTTAGTTCAAACGATCATAGCAAATGTTGTGATAGGGATAGAGACACGCGATTTTTGGTTTTACAAAGGTAATACGATAGAAAATAATTCAAAGTAATAAAAACCACCTTTTATAGGGGCATTTTTTGGAGAAATTTATCAAATAACCAAAAAAACACGAATTTTTAAGCAGATTTTTTTCAAAAAGTATAATTTTTTATTATTTGTTGCCATTTTCTGAGTATTTTATGTATTTTTTTAGTATCGTCTGTTATTTAGCATTATTAGTGTTTTTATTTTATCAGGATATACCTCTTAGTTTAAAAGTTATTACGTTTTCTTTACAATAAGTACTTGAAAGAAAAAAAATTCTATAAAAAATTTAAAAAAAATCTCAAAAAAATTTTGACCACTTTTTTGTCGATAAAAATAGGTCTAGTTTCATCTATTTTCATATGTACACTTTAACGTGACTCACACTGTATTGGAGTCTTGGATCTGTAGGTACTTATGTACTCAACAACTTACAGTCTGTGAATGGCAAAAAATTTAGGTAATCCTTAAAGATCATTGTGGTTTTAAGTTTTGAGCTTTATTTGATTATAAGGACATTATAAGTTTAACATATTGGAGTAGGTATTCAATCTATACTCTAAAGAGTCTGCGATTGTCCAAATATTACATCCAACCAACTAAAAAAACTACGAGTCTGTGCTTGCGTTTTGAGTTTTGAGCTTTGTTGCATAATACATTAAAGTTTTAACATTACTTCAATAACAGTCAGCCATTTTTACGTTGTGTAAACTGTAGCTACAAGTGCCCTCGGTTTCCCTCCTGCAGGATCTAATGGTTTCATTAAGTATACATGCGCGGTTTTGTACACATGTCTACAGCTGGGATGGGTGAGCGTCCTGTGTATACAAGCACTTAAATAGTGCCTGACAGGAAATGGTGTTTTATTAATGATTTTTTAAAGCTGGCCTTCTGCCCGTCAAGCAGTTGTTTAGCCTTTTGTTTGGGCTCAGTCTAAGTGCCTTAAAATATTAGATAAATAATTGCTACTAAATTAAAAGTCGTAATTAATTACCTACACATAATATCTGTACCCCCAGTGAAAAGGGAGTTAAGTCGAAAATGGTGATTTTTGGGAAATCGCATTTGAAGTTAAAAAAAATCCTGCTTCGTCGCTATTAGAGATAACTTGGTGAAATATTTTTTAGGTGAAAGGTAATGTTAGATATAATTAGGCAGTGTGCCAGTTTGGGAAATATAGCTTGTGGTTTTTTCGTAATTAAATAAAAACCTAGTTATATCACCATGCACGACAACTTTACATTCGTGTAAAGTGATGTAATGAGATATAAATCATTTTACACCACACTAAATTAACCACACGCTAACAAGTGTAAAGTGATACATTTTCCACCATTTCTGTTGATAATTTTTTGTTTCTTCAATTTTAGAAAAAGTTGTAAAACAAACATAAGTAATTACACTATGAGGAATCATTATTTCAGGTTATTTAGGGTAAATCTTCCAAAAATTGTTACTTATATTAATATACACCAATTTTGTGGAGAGAAAAAAAATGTGTAAACTGATCTAACTAACATAATAGCGATCTAAGTATCCTTATAATTATGTGTAAAGTGATATAAGTGGCGACTGTAAAGGAATAAGGCTAGAATTTGAGACTGAATTCTAATTATTTACTCCTTAAATGTTTATTCTGATCTGAAACTACTATTTTATTCATTATTACACCATATACCATGAATGATATCGGCCTAAATCACATACATTATCTCCTATTATAAAGTAAGTATAGCTGAAGCAATTGTGTAGTAAAGACCAGAAATAACAATGGTTTCACATGAACTAATTAGACAGGAGACAGAGAAAAGTTTGTTTTCTACAATCACCCTTTTAGGAATCAAACCCTGAACCAGAGATGGTGATGTCAAGGTATATTGATTGCCTTTTGGCTACAGAAGGATAATATAAAAGTAAATTCATAAAATGCTTTTGTTTTCAACAAAGAGGCTTTTAAACAGCCCTTTAACACGTCCTAGTATTACTTGAACCCTACAATAATTTTGGGACATAAATGGACCAGTGCTGAGAAGAAGCAGCGCAAGAAATTTAGCCACCCTTGTCAGACTCTTCTTAAATCATAAATAACTTGAAAAAATCGAACTGCCTAGGGCGGGAATCTTCTTAAATCAATAGAGACATGAATTAACAAGACATGTTATACTTGCGAGCTAAGCAGATAAAGTCCAGCAACACATGCCATTTACATAATTATTTACTTTATACATAGTATCCATTCATAAGGACTTTCGTAGATAGTTTCTCAGGGCAATCGAATATTGCACTTAGCCTCTTGATTAGACCATTGTGTGCTATTTGTAATTTATCTTCCTATTCCAATCGCTTCAGATCCCCCCAAGTAGCAGCAGCCTATCTAGGTCGCTACAGGCCTTCTGCAGCGACCCTGGTGATTGGAGATTTTGAGCCTGTTGATCTGCTACGCTTGTGCACTACTTGTGCACGTGCTGCGGTTTTTCTTCTGCCTCCATGCATATTCTACACAGTAGGCTGTCTGTAACAGCTATATTGTGTAGGTGTTTGTTTAACATACCTGTTATTACACTTAGGACCTTTTGGATGTTGTCCCTGTTTAGTCTTATGAGGCTGCGGGAGAACTTTTTCGATATATCCACAACTGCATCTTTTGTTTGCCTGCATCTTTTACAATCTTTCCATTCTGTGTGGTGTTATTTTTCTATTTTGGAGCGCAGCCAGGTCTTGATCTGTGCTTATGGTATCGGCATTATAGGTAATTGTTCCGGACCAAATACCGTCGTGTACGATCCCTTTCTGGCCAGTTCATCTGCTGCGTCGTTGCCCAAGGAGTTACTGTGCCCTTTGATCTACTTCAGGAGTGCAGGGTAACGCCATTTGCGTCTGCAACGACTTAGGAGCGCGTCATGGCATTCCAATATAAGTATTATAATGTAGTATATTAAGTTGCTTTGTATTGCTTGCACTATCTGAGATTATTTTTATATTCAGACCTCGGATGTCTATGGTTGCAATCACCTGTGCTGCTCTGATTGCATTCTGCTTGGAAAATTGTATTGTGTTTATCTAGTGTTGTAGATATTCTTAGTATATTTAGGTAATTCGAGAAGACACCAGCTCCTGTACCTTTTTGGGTTTTGGAGCCATTAGTGTATATCCTAAGTTCATTGATTCCAGAGCAATCTTGCGTTTCCGCTGTAAGCTGGATATTATAATCTTCAGTCGAAGATTTGAACACAGGAAATTCTGTCGATGGGTGCCTCGGTGAGAAGTATTTCTTTTATTAGGGTTTTGTGCAGGATCGTGGATTGTCCTGTCTCCTTGTTTTGCTTCTTATATTTTATGTCCTTGACCTTTAAGTTTTAAAGCGGCTGCTTGCGCTTCCTCCTGAATGAAGAGGTCTAAAGATCTAAGATTCAGAAGGTACTCAAGTGATGTCGATGGAGTGGTTCTCATACAACTAGTGGCCGCTATGCTTACTATGCGTTGCAGGCTTTGGAGTTTTGATCTTGCTGTGGATAGTTGTGTTCTATGCCACCATACAAGTGATCCATAATAATATGTGTAAGAGGGCCATATAACCGACGTGTACAGCCAAAGTGTTATCTTTGGGTTGAGACCTCATCTACTACCAATGAGTCTCTTGCACTGATGGAATGCTATACAGGCCATTTTTATTTTGTTCTCGACATGACTCGCCCAGTTCAATTTGTTGTCAAAGGTGATGAGTTTTGTTTATAAAGAGTTCTGGTACCTAGTTGGAGCTCTTGTAAATTCTATAATGCACTTATTGACAACGTTAGGCACTTTGAATTCAATTATATGTTTTACTAGTAGATGTTCACCATTATTTATTAAAACTATTAACTAAAGTTCTTTGATTTATAAACTACGACATTATTTTTTCCTTTAATCTGACGTTTGGGCTAAGTTATATCATTTTACACCAAATAATTAACCAAATTATTAGTTGCGATTTTCAAATGTTTCTGATCTAAGTAACTTATAACATTTTACACATGTACGAAATTTTTGTGGTTAATGGTATTAGTCTAATTGAATCATTATACACAAAAAAAATAACCTTTTGTTTTTTACTTTTTGTGATATAAATTAAGTTACATTCTTTTTCACCAACCAACAATACATAGTTTTTTTTGTGTATATTAATATGAGTCATCTTATATTGTTAGTCACAAATTCAATCTGAACAACTTCAATCGTGTAAAAAGTAGTAACACGAGTCATACCTCTTGACACAATAAAAAATTGAAAGAAGCCTCCGGTACACTTTGTTAAAAGTAGACATGTATCAATATACACGAAAGAAAACTCAAAATTGGTTCACAAAGCCTTACTTGTATCATTTGACACAACATTATTTTCTTTTCTATACGTCGTAGAAACATACCGATTAGATACAAAAATAGCTAATTTTTCAGAGATTCACATTATGTTATAAAGTCAATTTTGATCTAAGTCGAGTTAGATCCCTTTTCACTGGGGGTACAGATATGTATATCTGTGGGCTGAGTGTGAGTTTTCATCAAACGAGCTCACTAGTGAGCGCGTTAAAAAATGACAGTGTATGACGGATTGTACAGCGCCCCTAGCGTGAAACGTTCAAAGACTAAAATTTTCATACATTTTTTTTTCCTTCATATAAACTCGCACTCGGCCCACTGATCCAGAGTTTAAGGTTCGCTTGAAACTAAATGAGATCTGAAAGTCTTTGCAATTTCCCATCAGTTCGAAGAATTTAGCATCGGCCCGATCCAATCGAGCTTATTTGATTTCTAACGTACGAGAACGAAAAAAGTGTAGAAATACATACTGTGACTCGTATTATGCGTCTAGTCTGTAACATATAGGTTGAAATTTTTTTTCCTTGGTAGGGCTAAAAAATCCGGGAAAAATTTAGATTTAGATTTCCATATAGCGAGTATGTTCCTATTTTCTACGATCGACAGGAATCTAGAATGCAACTATTTTCTGTTGTCATAAAATATTATAGGGATTTCACATTTACTTTTTATTCTTATTTTTCATCGAATTTTCGATGATAATAAAGTGTGCGTGTGGTAAAAAAATAGCTCGTAGTTTTTTTAAGAGTTTTCACAACCACTGTAACTGTTTCTATGTTTTTTTCCACATTTGCCACAGTTGCGGTCGCAACACTGAATAATAAATGCCGGTTCGAATCTCGTTCAAGCACGACCCTAAGTGATTAGTACTTAATTGCGGCTAAATACGAGTCTCTACAGAACAAATACGACTTAATAGTCCGAAAAGTTTGAACAATCAAACTGTTTAATCATGATTATAAACTTTAATGAAAAGCGAGCTGGTTTATTGAAGTTACTTCTTCAATCTAAGTTATGCTGGGTAGTAAAGTCAGTCAAGTTGAAATGGAGGTTCAGTATTTCTATTCGTAACTTGAAAGTGTTTGCAGTTTCAAACTAAGTTGCAAAAACAAATAAGTAAATCAATTAACTTGATTGATTTGTGTAACTTAGTATGTTGATCGTAGAAATTAGATATTTTTAGGCCCATTTTCACCATCAATTCCTAATTTTTAAGTGACCCTTATGGTAACACATAACAGGAATTTTGATTTCAAAGTGGTCACCTAAAAATTAGGGATTGATGGTGAAAACGGGCATTAATCTCTCAGATATGGCTGTCAATTTAGCAGTCATACTTTACTAGTGGCCGTCTGCGACTTCGTACGCGTGGATCCCGTTTTGCCTCCTTAGGGGGTTGAATTTCGCAAAATCCCGTCTTTGTGAGCACCTACGTTCTAAAAGGAACCCCCATGCAAAATTTGAGATTCCTAGCACGTGTAGTTTCTAAGATTTCGTGATGAGTGAGTCAGTCAGTAACCTTTCGCTTTTTAGAGGCCGACTCGCACTTCACAGTTTTTTATAATTATAATTCTCTACTCGATTGCCTCAAGTTGTCTAATTTAAGTACAGGTTTGCTTATAACTTGGAATCTACAACTGAAAAATGCAACCAGTGAAGGTTGAGCCATCTCAAGAAATCTGATTCCGAACTTCTTGCAACGAACTAAGTTCTATGAGCATAGGATGAGTTTGAAGTTTTATATCTTCAGACAACAGATAGCTATAAGAATTCTGAAAGAAGTATGTTTAGATCAGATATTCTTCTACAAGTTTTATTTATTTTGAGCAGCCTTCTACCATACAAATACATTTTCCTTCCTTTCTTTCATAATACTCTTGTGTGAGATTTCAAAAGAATACAGAACACGGATTGATGGTCCAGATATCATATTTCAAATACAAAGTAATGTGTGTCCAGGAAAATAACAAAAGGACGTCCTTGGGAGTGATAGGTATGATGTCACGCAAATACTCCATTATTATGACGACTCATTCATACTTCCTTGTTTTGAAAACAATAGCAAAATACAGGTTTTATTTGTTGTGTAAAAGCTTTTTGCAGAAAATAAAAATGGCATTTCTTCATGAAGACAGGTCTGAAGCTGTCTCACAAACATAATAATGTTGTCTTGACATGATAATAAAGGCGCAAATTGTTTTTCTTTCGGTGAATTTACAAAATATGACAATGTCTCTGAAGATTATTTTGCTATGTTTTTAGGCTACGCTTTGGGGACATAGAAGGGCAATAAAACCTAAAAGTATTATAAAATATGATAATTTAATAAGGTCTTGTCATAGTCCCATCTTTTCAATTTAGTTCAGTTTGCCTTTAAATAAACTTCTTTGACTTTGAAAGTTCTTGATATTATACAAAAGAAAAGTAAGCAAACTAGACTACATTCGTATTGCTTTTTATATAGTGCAAGAACGTCATAAAAAGATATCTGTGGCCAAACATGACCTCTATTAGGGCGGAACATAAATATATTACCTCCGGGGAACCCCCGAAAATGACCGCATTATGTTTTTATCTCAATTCAAATAAATAGTTACGCTTTTCCTCAAAAGCATCCCATTTTCTTTTGCAGTTTTATGTGAGTCCAGACGTAGTCAATTTATCTAACATCGTTGTTAATATCATTAAGTAATACGAGTATTATTTAAAGCAACATTTATTGTCGATAAAAGCAATGAGATACGACAAAATACATTAATAATAATAACTCATATTTTATTACTACATACTTTCCTTAAACTAAGTGATTATTTTTCTCAAGTTATACAACTTATACTACTTATACAGGGTGGAAACGATAAGACAAGTGATCTCACCCGATTATTTCTAAACTATATCTACAAGATATCGAAAAGCTTTACCAGCTCTATCTAACGATATCAATTTTAGTTACGGAATAAACTGGATCTATCAGAAAATTCAATATTTCTACCAGATCTTCGTGGGTTCGAATCCCGCCTTAGGCAGTTCGATTTTTTCAAGTGGTTTATTTAAAGGTTTTACCAGATTTTCGATATCTTGTATAGTTTTTTAGAAAATTAAATAATCGAGTAAGATTACTTATGGTTTCCATCCTGTAGATATAACTGATATCGAAATGGTTCCTGAAACGGGATTCGGCTATTGAAAATGGGATACGGATTCATTTTGGAAAATGTTTATTAATGTAATGGTCGATCCAAATGAGTCAGATGCCTATGGCAGCTCCTTTCGAATATATCTATTAAAGTATAGAGATGTCACTAGGTTTGTGACCTAACGCCCGTATTCATAAACTATACTTAACTTTTAAGTTATTGACCACACTATAAAAGAAGAAGAATTTGCAAAGTTGAATTATACATAACTAGCTTTTGCCCGCGGCTTCACCCGCGTGAAATTTCGTTTGTCGCACAGATCGTCATAAATTATAGCCTATAGTATGGTATTCTAGGTTATAAACAATAATACTGTGAAGTTTCATCAAAATCCGTTCAGTAGTTTTTGAGTAAAAGAGTAACAAACATCCAGACATCCAATCTTTCGCATTTATAATATTAGTAGGATACGAATTCCTAACTTCTAATACTGACTGTACGTATTTTACTGAAGATGAATAAAATCTAATCTGATAGGTACTGAATACTGATATGTTTTGGCAGAGATATTTGAAATAAAAGCTCGTATTTGGCAAACAGAATGCTGGAAACTTACTAACCGGGTCGTAACTTCGGAATAAATGGATATTCGTGTTCAGTGCATTTGAAACCAAGTTTTTGATGCTTAGGGTTTTGTACGTCACTTATGTATTTACCCTCACACAAGTGTATTTTGGTGATAAAGTAGCTTTACAGTGTCATTCTTTGTCCAACTTAAGTAGGTACCCATCGATAATGAATTTTAGTACATTTTAACGTATGTACCTATAAATTATTAGTTACATTATAATAACACATATTTATTGCCGTAACTAAGGTAGGGTTTTTTGAAACTCGAAATTAGTTCATCAATATTTTTTTCAAATTATTATTTTTACAGAATTGGAGAGTCATATCAAAAGATAGTGTAAAACTCTCACAACTTTATACCTAGGATGAAATTGGAGGGTAATTTTCCTGGAATTTGAGTGCAGTTCTGGAATCCAACGTGGACTGAATTTTTAATTTGATAAACAGTTTCGTTCCCGTTATGGAATGCTCAGTTCACTGTGAATTTTTAATGAAACACAAAGTAAAGACTTGTTGAGTTTGAAAGAGACAAATAGGGCCTAATTACTTTTTATTGTAGTGTTTAAATCCCTTGTGTGTTGTAATGGCAGATATCCAAAAGGTGAATACTTAACTGCGGAAGCTAATAGAAGTATAATTACACACAGGTGAATTATTTTTGTATAGTAAGTGTTGTTGTAGGAATATCAAATTCATCAATTAGGTACACGTGTAAACAGTAATGAGGAATGTCAGGTACGTGTCCATAAAGGCATAATTTACTCGTGTTCACCAATTATCGAGTGAATGTTTTATCATAATTTGAGTAACTAGAGGTCGAGGAGGAGGAGGGGGAGGCCTATGTTCAGCTGTGGACGTCCTGTGGCTGAAATGATGGTGATGATGAGTACTAGAATTTTGAACCAAATGATAGTCACTCAAATGAACCGGCATCGTTTTTCTACATTTTATGTTCCAACAAATTGTTTTAAATGTGACACGGTACACTCAGTTACATTATGAATGCAGGTTGCAAACACCTTTGTACAAATTGAACTTTATTACAAGCGAAAAAAGCTCAACAAGAATGTACACTAATGCCAGCACGGCAAGGTGCTAAAACATTGTATCTTATACCTCGTACAATAAGAGCGAGTTTGCAACAACAATTTTGTATGATGACTGTATATTAAAATCGTGTCGCACATGTAACAACACCGATTTTACGTCCTATAAAATCAGTCTGAAAACAATAACACTTGTACTCGTTACCCCGCCCATACATATTATTCCGCCCATACATTGTTTGCGTCGTTTGACGCTACATTTCAATCAAGGTATGAAGACATGAAATCAATGTTTGCCGTTGGCGAACAAGCTATAAATTATTTAAAAGTAATGTAAATGTTATAATGTTTTAAGCCAAGTACCTACTATTACTCTTTAGTACTCTCTGAGATTTAATAGCTTTGAAGTATGAACTCTTTCTTTAGTTTCGATTTCCAAGTCGTTTCTCGGTGACTAATGGCATCCCCGAAATTATCTTTTCACGATTTATGAGTTCAGTTTCTTAGAAAACTGAATTGAATTTATGTTCACTTACTGTGTGAGTTTTACCAAATAAAAAAAAAATGATACGCTCAACAAAATATTCCACTTTGGAAACAGAGGTAACTAATTACACTTTTTAGTTAACTGATTTAAACACTGTACTTACTGGCTCTTACGTTGTATCGTATCTCTAAAACAAAATTGTACATAAGGGCCCATCTTGGTATATTTTCCAGTTGCGTTCTCTTATTGCGTTAAAGATATCATTCGCCGGAAAATGTACGTCAAAATCTCATGTCAACATGTTTGCGGTAACTGAGTTGCTGCGTATATAATTTAAGACGTGGTACGTAATACGGGTGCCTTAGTTCAATTAGTGTTACGAGAAATACCTTTACGTCTCGTATAACAAAATAATTATTGAATTGAATGAAGTTAACGTACAAGTACACCGCTGTTTAATGTTGTACACAAAATGCTCTGCTAATTCGAAAAGTAACTTTTTCGAATGTTATTACTTCAACTAAATCAAGTTCTAATGACTCTATTGAAACACACAAAATGGGAGTTTAACCTGTTAGTTGCCAGTGTTAGTAAACTTTTAGGTCAATTTCCATAATCGTGCCTGCCTGCGAGACCTGCCCTGATATTATGGGCGATTATACGCATTTTAGGCTAAACAGCAATAAAAAAGAATGACTTTTTTGAACAAGCATTTTGTCTGTCATTTTGAAATTCACATAAGGTTCTTGAGTTGTTCTTGATTAGGTTACTCTGCATGTCTAGGTTTGAATGTCAAAAACGATATCATGAATTTCATAAACAATTTGTTCAAATCATTTTTCACTATTTTAAAGGTAAACTTCTTAGAAACATACTAGTAGATGCATTTGTTTTAGAAACATAGCAAAATAATAAAATTAACATAGTCAAATGAATCCATACATCATCATTTCACTTTTGAAAACCACTATAACTCAATCCCAGATTGAATCTGGCATTCGTAAAAAGTGTTTACAAAAAGTATCGTTGCATGCAAAAGTGATATCTATAAATCAAACATTGTGGAGAAACGGTGCGACGCGATGGTAATTAGGAAAGTGACAGGGCAATTACAGCGGGCATGCGCGTATGCGATGCGTATGCGCACAGTGCGACGAATTCAAGACTAGGCGGGAAAAATGTTGTACTGAGGGCCTAGTATGAGTTTACATCAAACGCATGTCAAAAATGACAATAAATGTATGACGAATGGTACAGCGCCCCTAACGGGAAACGTTCAAAAACTAAAATTTTCATACATTTTTTAAACGGTTTGATGTAAACTCACACTCAGCCCAATGTTGATGAGTGATATCCGCCCAATGTTGATGAGTGATACATTAGACCTGAGGGGTCTTTGTGTATGAGCGGCACAAGATGTTGAAAAAAAGTTAACTAAGCTAGATGTAGTAAGTAGTTAAGCAGGACTACATTAGAACCACTCGGCTTTATCATCTACATAAAATTTTATATTACCGCCCGTTTGCGCCGTTTAATGTCCTGGTGATATTAGCACCTTTTTGTCCTGTAGTTATACAGTAATATAGTCACTAAAGTATCCAGAAACATTTAGCTTTATTTCGAATTATTTTAAAGCATGATTTCAAACAAACTGCTATAATTTACTTCTGAGCGGACCATAAGCTCTTTTTTGCTGGCGCGCCGTAAAACAAACTGAACGCAGAGTCCCTAGTGTCCTAGTTTTTGCAGAAGTTGTGAAATTGATGTGAGTAATAAAACTAAAACAGCTGATTTTGCTGTAATTTATTGTACTTACTTTCAACAGTTAATTTACAGGCAACCCATTTATAAACATACCACTTTCTGACTTATTAATTGGAAAAAAAAGTACTTGAATTCACAAAATAGGTGTAATCAATAATGACATACTTCAAATCTTAAACTAATTGTTAAAAGCTAGGTATTTAAAATTTTCGCTAGCTCCTACTTCATCGATAGTAGATTTATAACTAAATCCACAGAACCAGAGGAACTAAAAAAGTATCAGTACATTTTTTTTTTCATTTTGCCATAGAGCTCATATTGCACCACTATGCGATTAGTCCGCTTGAAAGTCTAACAATGAATTTTTTGTACTGTCGTGTGCAAAATCATTACATCCTAATCAATTATCTGGCAGGCTCATTATCAGTTTGCGAATTTGTTCTCGGACACGCTGTGTTTGCTATAGCGATAGGGGTGTTATTCCTGTCATTTGAAGTTGATATTCTGTCATTGCAGCACAAACAAGATAACCTTTTTATAGCCAAAGTTTAATTCGAGGCTAGTTAAATTGTTCTAAAATCTCATTTAAATTCATTAATGTTTTACCTTATTGTTCCAGTTACGCTATTTGATTCCATAGTGAACTAGATAATCATCCTTCTTTTTGATTCAATCAAAGCCACATGCATAAACATTTGCTCTTCGCGTACTTTTTTACCACTGTGCTGTTTCTTGACTGACAGCTCTAGTTTGTTCTGAATTCCGATTAAACGGCATCAACTGTTTGAAGTTAAATGTCAATTTGTCTACCCCGAGCTAGAATATTAGGTTCTCGCTGCTGTGAATTGGCAATAACCGTAACTGTTTGTGGGCTCACCGAGATGATGTGGCTTCATCTGGTTCCATTCAGCTTAATTAATTGCTTTCCCTCTGAGTATTTAAGCTACTATAGCTGTTAGATCAACCGCATATTACACCTGCTAACTTGATTCAATTGAACTTTGATCACTTGTAGCTCATTAAATTTATTGTTATTGAGAATTACAAAATGTGATGGAATTTTGGTTAAAGGAATTCACAATTTCTAGTTCCAAAGGGTTACTCTACCTAACGCTGTAGCAGTATTTTCGGTGCTTTTCATCTCTGTTACTTATAGCAAAAATGCTAGTATGAGTGAGATGGAAAAATAGACCTAAAACTAACGAAGATAGACGACTTGAAAAATTGTAAGACAACTACTTATTTCAGAAATTGTTATTGTCCAAGTTAAATTGTTTAGAATTAAAATTGTGCAATATTTCCTAGAGCATACGCAGGAAAGTACATGTATTCTCAAAATGTACAAAGTTTTAATTTCTAAATATTGTATTGCTAAACTTATATTTAACCAAGAAAAACTCTGCTTCATTGAGTAGAAACGCCAGATTGTTGCGGTGTATAAAGTGTAAAAATAAAACAACAATAATTGGCGATGATTATAATTACGCTACAATATCCGTTAAGTTGTAAATCTTATACATCGGTGGTCCAAATGAAATAATTGGTTAGACGTGCGTAGGCGCAGTTGTGCTCGACTGTACGATAAGTGGAGCGCGTCGGAGAACAGGCCCGTATGCAAAAACCAATCTGGTAATTGAGTAGTTGTAGTTTGAGATAACCTGTGACGAACATTGTTTTGAAAAATTAAAATGAAATGGAAAACCGTGGCTGAAACAAAAGCGCTGTATGTGAATAGTTTGTGTTCTTTCAGTTAAAATCAATACGTTAATTTCGTGTCAATTGAAATTTCAGAGAATTCATTTATTAGGTAATGACATAAAAGTTTTAAATCATTAGTTTTGTAAAAACCGCTTCATGAGCTTGACTTAACAATTTTTTAGTAATTATTACACGTGTCAAGAGCCTTTATTGCTGAAAATTCAGTTGTTTTCTTTACAGCTGAATTTCATATTGCAAAAAGTTCTACGTTTCAATCTCGCAAGCAAGGCTACCAGTTTCTATCTTGACTTTGAATGCTGGTCAGTTACACTGACACAGAACTACCGAGTCTTCTTAAACTTACTTCTTTGGTTAAATGATAATTACGAGTACCTATGTATAATTTTTGTTTAAATGCACCATACCTATGTATCGATATTTGTAAGACTTTAATAGTGTGCACTCTTTTAAGAGGAGGATGTTATTTTTTGTTTACGACATCCGTTTTTAGATCTCCTTGGAGGTGGATGCGATCTTTATTTAAATTCTGTATTGTGGTAACATTGTATCAAGTAAGTAATCAAATGTGGGATCGGTTTACAACTAGAGTTAATCTTTAAGACCGACGCCCGCGCTTCGTGAACAATTTCATTCTATCCATTCACTTAGCAAACTACTAGTGGTTTTGTGGAGAATATTATCATTAATTGAGATTTAAACAGCTCTTCTAAACTCGGAGAGATAGTTTTATTAACCATACTTATCTACATCATGTAAACTATAAATTGTATTCTTTTGGAAATGGCAACACGTGTAATAAATATGATATTCTTGCGTGGTTTTGGCTCAAGGTTTAAAATTACAATAAACACCAAATTAGACAGAAAGAATTTAAACAGTCTTGTTCTCTAGGTAGATAGTAGGTTTTAGTCATGATTTCGAGTGTATGTAAATGCCTAATTTAGTATGTGTTACTTAATATTTAGCGGTATTCGTAATAAGCCTTAGGCTGGGTTGCACCATCTTACTTTAGCTTTGACAAACGTCAGAAATCTATCAAACTCCATAAAAAAAGCAGCGGTTATCGTTATAGTTACGGTCAAAATTAGGTGGTGCAACTCAGCCTTAGATAGATATTTTGTGTATGACATCCGTGTTTGACGACGTTTGTTTGATGACCGCGTCAATTTATTAAAAATTCTATTTTTTTTTTTTTAAATTATTTATTTATTTATTCAGTATATAAGTAATATGCCCTTTCCAGGGCACTTATACACGTCCCAAATATTAAGTATCATTATTGACTAATGTATTCTTCTTGGAAAAAAGGTTTCTTTGCTATAAAAGGATATTCCACGACCTAAGTTACGAGTATGTCATGATGAATTTCGAGTGTATCATAATAATACCACAAACATAACAACGATTTATCACCACAGGGGCTAGATATAACCGTAGTGTCTTTTATATTACCCAAATGGAATGGTAACAAGTATTGCCACGCTTAAATTGAAATGCCAGAGGGTAAATTGCCGGGAAAAGAAAGTACCTAATAATGTCACAGTGGAAATGTCAAAGTGGAATATGTCTGTTTTTCTTCTTTTTTTTTCTATGTTTCTTTACCATATTAATAGGCATAAGGCTGTAGAGCTCACGTCGAGAAAAACAATAAAGAACTTGCATAGGTCGTGCGACTTGAAGCGGTCGCATGAGACCGCGGTAACAATTGACAACAAAATAGGTGCCATTGACCACCGGGATGGTAAACGCCATCGCGCCACCTATTTAGTGCACACAACCAGCCCGGTAGCAAAGTTCGAAGGGGCAGATGGGAATATAAACGCCACCTATTTAGTGCCAACTAACACGTCAGTGGCAAGCTCGATGGGGGTAGATGGGAATAAAGTAGCATCACTGACATTACTATAACTAAGCTTAGGCTGAGTCCGCACTAAGATTTTTTCGCGCAAGCGGTAAACCGCCAAACCGCGATATCGCCCGAAACGGATACGCGGAAAAAAGCCGCAGTGCGGACGCTTGCATTAGTTACTTGGTTATAAAATCTCGCGGTTAAAAACCGCGGCGGTTCATCCGTAGTGCGGACTCGGCCTTTTTCGACTGAACATTGACTCAGAACTTAACTGCTCTATTTCTTTGTTTCAGAAGTGATAGTAACGTACCGGCGTGGCTTGCCGGTGATCACGGTCCCGTTGCCGTCGCGTCGCGAGCGATGCCGCTTCACGCTGCGGCCCGTGTCGCAGACCGTCGGCGACTTATTAGAACAGGTCAGTTGGTCATCATCATCATTTCAGCCACTTCTTAGCATAGGGCTCCCCCAATTATTTCCAGATTGGTTGCTTAGAAGTGCCCTGCATCCAACGGCTTAATTACTGCAACCATTATAAGGTCATCTAAACCTTGAACGTAGACGTCTCTCGCTGATCTTATCAGTACGTGGTCTCCATTCTAGAAACTTACTACCTTGGCCAATCTTACGTACAATACTTATGCCCTGCCAGGTGGTCAATTGATCAATATACCGCGATGTTGATACACACATGGCTATATCAAAATCGCGGTTATTCTAGCCTAATTTGACTTCACGCTGCAGTACGTGTCACAGAATGTCGACGACCTGCTAGAATATAGGTATCATTTTGTCAATAATAGCCATTCTACTGACTAGCTATGCCAGTGTGCTAATAGTGCCAAAATAGTCAGAAGTGTGCCATCAGGAACATCAAGAAGTTTGCAACTTCGACCCTTAAACTGTCAGCATGTTCCAGTCCGCTACGGACGTTTAAACTTAGTTATCGCGATGCAGGAAGCTTAATTGACTTACACACGACTTTCGCTTCCATTATCAAGATTAGGTATCTGGAACGCGTGTAAATCATTTACACGAAGTTTTATTGGCTTCGCACGTCATATTTCTCATACTTTTACGTCGTTCCCCAGCGGTGTTGGCGTGACATTCCGGAAAGGGGCAAATAGAATGTTGGAATTTCTTCCGAATATGCTCTGGAATTTTCGGACGTGCTGGCCAATGATTTATATGGTGGGTAGTAAAGCTCGGACGTCCATGTAATATTGTGAGGATCTTACGGATCTGGTATTGAATTGGCCGCATATTCAATCAATCTTTCGTTCTACTATTCTCGAATATTCAGGGTGAGTGAGGTCCGAGCCCAATACTATTATTTACTACCTATTCGATTGTGGCGACCTGCCAGCGGCTCTAAGCGATTGATTTTCTATTGTCCCATCCTCGTTTGTCGATGTACATTCGGCAGCATATTCAGCTATAAATTCTTGTTGCAAAAGAGTCCTTATTACAGCTGATTAATATGCTATTAGCTTAGCTTCTTCTGTCGTTTGTACTAAATATTCAAATTCAAAACGTTTATTGCATGTCACATTACAATTTATATGTTGTTGCAAAATAGAGGTAGGTTAGGTATACATGTGACGCCCTGCAAGGGCACAGCAAAACATCAGAGAGAGGGTTAGTATTTACCTTAAAAATAATTTTAAATAACATTTAGTTAGTCTTAAATGGTCAGTATTATACGGAAAAAAAAACGTTATTCCATTTTATTAAATTACAAAAACAATTTGAATTGAGACGTCGAAGCATTCCAATATGTCAGAAAATGATTAATAAAATTTTAGTCAAGCTTGTCATTAAAAAATTCTGGTAAGTCATAGTAGCCTTTATTTATTAAGAATGATTTTAGTGTTTTGTTGAACAGTGTTGATTTTTCTAGATTTTTAATGTTATTCGGTATATGATTGTAAATTTTTATTAGCATCGTCGGAGGGCTACATGTAACTAATTTTAATTTGGAAAAAGGTACTTTAAGTTTATTTTGGTTTCTATTGTTTCTTTTTAAACCTTCCAGTGGTGAGTATAACTCTGGGTGGCTCCTAACAAATTTACACGACTCAAATATGTATATAGACGTTAGCGTGAGTATTTGGTGTTTGATAAAGTGCGGTTTACATGATTCCAACTGGTCTATATTTGTTAATATTCTAATACACTTTTTTTGCAGTATAAATAATTTGTTTGCTTCACAAGAGTTCCCCCAAATAATTATACCATAGGAAAGTCTCGAATACGCATAGGCGTAGTATGCCGTTAGGGCCGTCCCGAAATCTGTTACCCGCTTTAAATGATAAAGTGCATAAATGAATGACGATGTTTTATTCAGTAAGTATTGAATGTGCCTATTCCAGTTCAAATGTGTATCAAGATGTATGCCCAATAGCTTGGCAGAGTTTACAGTGTCTAGTTTTATATTGTTGTAGTGATATAATATCTGTAGCGCTTTTTTCTGGTAGGGTTTAAATTGTATAAGTTTGGTTTTGCTCAGGTTAAGTTGTAGGTTATGTGAATCAAGCCAACCCATAATCCTATCCAGCACCGAATTTAGCTTGATTTCCAATTCTGCGGTGTTACTACAGGGAATTAGAACTGAGATGTCATCGGCAAACAAAACACATCCTTCGTTCAATATACTAGGGAGATTATTTATATAGATCAAGAACAGGAGACATCCCAGGACGCTGCCTTGAGGTATTGAGCCAGTAATAGGAACTGCATCCGATCTACAGTGGGTTATTTCTCCGGTTTCAAAGTTGGTGTTTTCTATTTCCACGTATTGATAACGGTTGCTCAAATAAGATCTCAACCAGTCATGAGCTACTCCTCTGATTCCTGACTGGTATAATTTATTTAGAAGGATTTTATAGCATACTCTATCGTAGGCCTTGCTCATATCTAAGAGTAGACCTACTGCATATGTTTTTTTATCAATTGTGTCTACGATATTCTCTAGGTATTTATAAACGGCAAGACTAGTAGAGCGATTTTTTCTGAACCCCATCTGATTTTCATGTAGGATTTTAAATTTTTCATAAAAATCATACAGGCGATTCACCATAGCGGTTTCAAAAATTTTCGATGACGTAGGGAGTAATGCAATAGGCCGGTAGTTTGTGATGTCCGTTTCATCCCCCTTTTTGTGGATTGGCTTAACTATTGCTATTTTTAGAGCATCTGGTACAGTGCCCTGTGAGAAGGATTGGTTAATTAGCTTGGTATATGGGTAGGTGAGCAGTGTTTCGCATTTTTTTACCAAAGAGGGGGGGATCTCATCGATGCCGAAGGAAGTCTTATTTTTGAGGTTCTTTATTATATTGCTTATTTCTTTTGGTTGAACAGGGCTAAGGTAAAATGTGTTTTCTACTGTGTTGTTTGGTGTCTTTTCAACAATTTTTGCCGATTTTGTTTGGGAATTTCCAATGGACGCAAAGTAGTTGTTAAATGTGTTTGCTGTCAATTTAGGAACGCATTGAGTATTTTTGTCAGGCGCCTTAATCATTAGGTTCCTGTATCTTTGGGTATTTTTGTTAGTTTCACGGTTTATAATTTGCCACATAGATTTAGTTTTATTTTGTGAGTTTTGAAATCTATACCTATTACACATCTTTTTTGATTTATAGATAACTGCTTTTAGTATTTTACAATAGGTTTTATAGAATTGTTTTAAATTATCATTTTTTGTTCTTGATGTTATTAGTTTTAAGAATCTTTTGTTTCGGCATGATGTCTTTATTCCTGTAGTGAGGTGTTTCTGCCTGTGATTTATTTTGATTTTAATAAGTCTTTTAGGCATACAACTGTTCAAGGCCGCCTCCAAGGTATCATTGAAGGCATTATAATTTTGATTAATATCTTTATCCAGTGTAATTATACTGTCCCAATCGGTTTTCATAAGTGCAGCCCTGAAACTGTTAATACTTTTCTCATTAAATATTCTTTTACAAACCAAAAATTGCTTTAAGTTTTGCGACATGAGAGGTGCTGAAAACAATATTCCTCTATGGTCCGAAAGGCCAAACTCGTGAACAGATGTTTTAGTGTCTCTAATTTTAAAATTAGTAAAAAGTAGGTCAATGCATGTAGAGCTACTTGGTGTAACTCTAGTGGGTTCTTTTATCTTTTGGTGAAAATTAAATGTTAGCATTAGATTTTTGAGTCTTATTTTATTTTTATTATTTGTCATAAAGTCCACGTTGAAGTCACCTCCTATAATAATATTTCTAGAGCCATCTCTTGTAGAGATGTGCTTTAGAAGTTTCTCTAGGCACATATAAAATACTTCGATTTCCCTCACACTATTCGGCCAATACAAATTAATGATCAATAGGTTCTCTTTTGGTAACTCAATAGCACATACCTCGAAAATCATTTCTAATGACATAGAGGTTATATCTGTACGTTCATGGTAATGCAATGTCTTTTTTATTAATATGCACACGCCCCCACACTCATGTTGTTCTCGGCAGAACGATGAGCATATAATGTAGTTATCTAAATTTAGTAAATCTTTTTTGTCTTTGTTTAGCCAAGATTCAGTTATACATATGATGTGCAAATTTGAATTTTCCTGAGTAAGAGCATCTAAAAGATGGATTTTATTACAAATGCTTTGCATATTTTGGAACATAATATTTAAATTAGCTACGAAAGGAACAATTTTTAGATTGATTTCCATTTGATGTGCCTACTCTATCACCTGGTACCGCATTTGGACTTTTATGTACAGTTTGGGTGGGGGAAGGAGATAGGTTTGGGGGTAAGCAGGAGCGATTTTCTTGTAGATTGGTGGCTTCTTTATTTTCTGTCCTTGAAACTCGGGAGTTTGATTTACGGTCTTTGTGTGGTGGGGAGGTTGTTTCTTCTTTTCCGTTTATAATCAATTTGTTATTTCTTATTATTGCATGCTGCCCGTTTCTTCTAGCGGCTTGTAAAGCTTGATGTAATTTCCTCCTTTCTTGCAATGCTAACGGGTTTAAATATTCAGTGACGTTATAACCTACTTCTTTCAAATATATAGAGTTTTCCAAAATGTATTTTTTCATCCTTTTGCTAATAAGTTCGATTTTTAAAGGTCTTTTGTTGTTATTTCTTCCTATAAATATCATTTCTTCGACGTGTCCCGATATATCTACATTTAGCAATTCATAAAACATGTTTGTTACTCTGGCAATAAGTTGTTCTTCTGATTCCCAGTAATTTTCTGTTAGGCCATGTAAAACTAATGTTTTGTCATTTGTTTCGTTTTTCATTTGGTTGTTAGGTTGGTATGTATTGCATGTTTTCTGTAGATTTTGTATCTCTATTTGTAATTTTTCTTTTTCTGATTGAAGTGTGTTGCATTTCTTTTCTAGTACTGATAATTTGGAGTTTATAGAAGTGAGATCCTGTTTAAACAATGTTTGTTCGTAAAATATTCTTTCAAAAGTTTGTTTGAAGTCCGCTTTTATCTCTGATACAACGTTTGCTATATCATTTCTGAAGGATGCTTGTAATGCAGATATTATGGTTTTATTATTTTCCTGTAGTATTGATGTAAAACTTTTTAGTACTAATGGATTTTCCACAAAGGAATCAGTTGGTTTGTTTGTAGTGTGTGCTTGTGGGCTTGTTATCAGTGTATTTCCTTCGGGAGAGCAGGTTGAGTCATCATAGCTTTCTATGTAACTGGTGTTTCCGCTGTAGGGAATCTTTCTTCTAACCGTGACGTTTTGATCTAGTGTTGGGGTCTCCGATGAACGTGCTGGACCCTGGCTTTCATGAGATATATCAAGATGAAGGTCTGCGCGAATTGGCGTGTTGCTGTTACCAGTTTTCGGTTCCTTAGATCGACATAGTTGACATTTCCAAGCTCTTTTGTGGTCACTTGTCATAGTATTGTAGAAACGCTTTTCAGGTACGTTTGCGCAATCAAGATCATAGTTTTCATGACATTTCGAGCACTTAAGGTATCTTCTATCAGGTATTGTTAGGCGGCAGCCTGCGCACACATTTGCCATCTTTCGGATAACGGCGTAAACTTAGTTTTTGGTATGGATTGCACTGTTTAACGCAGATCTTTGCGGTGTAGGTAATTTTCTACAACTTCACTAGATGGCGCTATTTACGTAGATAGTTTTCGAATTTTTTAATAGATGGCGTTGTTGTAGTTTTTCGCTCGCGATTACAGCAGTTCATGAATCATCAATATTTTATTTCGAGGTTATTAAAAGATATCAATTCTCATACCTTGAGCTTTAGTGGCACTCACAAGCGTCCTCGCAATCCATGATCAATTTTGCACGTAAATTGATAGGTCAGTCATAAGAATCCGCAGGAATGAGATGAATTTAGCAGTGTTTATTGCGTATCAGTTTTTGGGTAATTTCACTTCACACAAGGTAGTTTGTACGTAGATAACACTTTCACTTGGGTAATATTGTTACTCCTATACATAGCACACGTTAAAAAGTCAATTTATTGGGTGTGTATATTTTTAATCACGTAAAAAGTACGGATCCGATGTTTACTTGGCAACTAGCGCCATCTCTCATATAAAATAAACCTTGGAAAACCCAGGGTCAGCCGGAGTAATTTCACATTTCGTAATAAAATTGCAAACCTATTTAGTAGAAAAACAGTGGAAGTCCTCCAAATATAACAAACAACCTGTACCGAAAAGGATTTTAAAAAGTTTTTACAGCCTAAAACCGGGTTGAAAAACAACAGTCAGTCTTTTAAAAGACAAAGGCAATTTACAAGCGAGCGGGAGCACTCAAAAAAGGAAGCTCGAAGCTCTTGCTAACTAAAAACCAAATGGATTCGCGCAAGGGGCGATTGTCGGGCCTTTGCTGTTTGAAACAACGGAAATCGACTGCAGTTGCCTTGACGAAAGTATCGAGAGAGAATTGGTTTTACCTTTTTGAAGAGGTACGTTTGTACCTGTAATTGAAAGAAGAGGTGTTCTTTCATTTATACACCATTGTGCCATTATGCAATCTACAAGCTTCTGCTATTGAGAAATTATCGACACTGACTCACCACAAATCTTACTTCACTAGATTTTTAAGAGTTGGTGTTTCTTATTGTGTACGAGTAGACATGATTATCTAGCTAGATGAAGGTTAAGAGAAAATAAAAAATGTAGTTCAAGCTAGAATTAGGCATATCTAAATTCATACTTAACAATATTTATCAAATTAGATAAACCCCTCCCCTCTTTACATAAGAAGGTAATTAGGTATTTAATCAAAAACCTCTTTACATCAGTAGGTTAATTTATTTAATCACTTGCTATGGTTTTGTGTAAAATCAATGAAGATTACTTATTAACGAATCGGATTACAAGTGTACATAATTACGTAAAATCAATGAAGATTATTCACAAATAGGATTATAAATATACAGTACATACATACCTCATACAAACAATAATACCGACAAAGTGTATTAATTAGCACAGCTTCCAACGTTGAAGATCAAACGTTAATTGCAACAAGATATCCCCGACATAATGAAGTTAAGTCGGCTTGGTTCTAATACGTTTCTCTCACTGAACTTCAGTGAAGCTAGGTCTGGTATTCTGGAACGAAGTTCGCAATTTGATCTTAAGTTAAGTATAAATTATTTATTTATTTAATAAACAACAATCATATCTATAACATGACAGGTTGGCAGCATATGGGTAAATGCGATAGAGTAGATTATTTAGTTACTTAAATCAAAGACAACCAATCGGCTATGAGTGTCTATTCTTTTAAAGATATTTATTTCTCAAAAAGTATGCTAAAAATTATCTTATTAGAGAAACAAAAATAAACTCAAGCAATCAAAACATGAAAGGGGGAATTCTTTTTTTTTGGTGTTGATTAACTTTACCATCGTTTATAATAATAGGTACAGTCAACGTCAAATAGTTCGTGACACCCAAAGTGGTCAAATAACTTATTTTAATGACCAGATGGCAATACGTAGACGCGATGTCCAAATGCTGCATGATTGGTTACTTTTGACATGACATTGACAGATATGTCAAAATCCACCAATCACGCAGCAGTCAGACCCCACATCCACGTCCCGCCATCTAGCGGATCTTTCATTCGCGAAAACCCTCATTGTAATAAAGACGTGTTGCTTTTTAGCTACTCTGGGTGTCACGAACTACTTATTTGACGTCGACTGTACGAGCTTTTTATCTCCGTAACATAAATTATGAAACTTAAATCAATTAGTCGAGTTTACGTTAAATAACTTTCACGTTTTTGATAATGGTGATAAATTGAAACAATAGCCATGTAACATATTGCCACCGAAATTGGGGGTGCACAGGAATAATGGCAACGAGTATTCCAATCGCAAAAGCACACAAATCAATTTTCGGCTAGCAAAAAATTGGTTTCCACTATTTTATTGCCATGGCTATTGAATAGTTGAGCTTTATAACAACTAGATTCAGATATAGAGATTTATGCAGATTTTCACGTTGCGTTGGTTTTGTTATTTTAAAGCTTTGCGTACATTTTAAACAACAAAAATAGAAAAATTATAACCGAATTAGAACCTCCTCCTCCTTTTTAAAGTCGTTTAAAAAGTAAGTAAATAGCAATGTTTATAAATAGTAATTTTTACAATAGCAACACCATCAACGATCCTGCTCTAAACCACTGACGAATTTTAGAGTCCTAAAATATAGAACCCACTTGGGCCACGAGTATAAATTTTCATGATTCTACCATCACTGACGTATTTAAGTGATAAAATACTGGGCTTTATACTAATAAAATTACTGGTAAGCAACCCAGAAATGTTCGCTTCGTTAAATAAAGAATAGATTTGTCACAATGCTCCGTAAGAACTTATGATAAGGACGCGGCACTTTTGAAGAATGGCCTAAAGGGTTTTATAATGAAAGATCGTTTAAGTTCCCTTTTGCAGCCTTGCAGGAACATTTTAGGAACGAGCTGGAATTCTCAATACTGGATATAATTTACTCAGCATCCTGAGGCTTTTTGGAATATTTATAGAGGCAATAACCCGAAAATGCATTTGCTATACCTATTGGAATAGATTTAAGTTCGCAGATAAGTTATTGGAAGATTCTCCATATTTTAGTCCTCTTCTATCGCTTGTACTCTAGGTAGTTGACATCAGTAACGACGACAGTAACTAATGATTCTTAAAGACATTTCATAAATATTTTCATTTTAATAAAATGAAAAAGCTTTTTTGTGCCCAATTGCGTGACACATTTGTCACATAATATTCATGGTGAAATAAATAGGACGCAATTCTTTCGTGGTTGTCGTAAGAGGTGATTAAGCATGAAATATGGGAATATCAGGCTTAACCCGTCTGACCAGAGGGTGGGGATTGTGGTACTTACTCGGCCAGATCCTGCATTTCATCATTTTTTTTCATCATTTCAGCCATAGGACGTCCACTGCTGAACATAGGCCTCCCCCAATGCTTTCCATGTTGATCGATTGGCAGCGGTCTGCGTCCAGCGCTTCCCTGCTACCTTTACGATGTCGTCGGTCCACCTTGTAGGTGGACGTCCCACGCTGCGTTTTCCGGTACGCGGCCTCCATTCCAGAACCTTTCTGCCCCATCGGCCGTCAGTTCTGCGTACTATGTGCCCTGCCCATTGCCACTTCAGCTTGCTAATCCGTCGGGCTATGTCAGCGACTTTGGTTCGTTTACGGATCTCCTCATTTCTGATTCGATCTCGCAAAGAAACACCAAGCATAGCCCTCTCCATAGCACGCTGTGCAACTTTGAGCTTCTGTATAAGGCCTATAGTGACAGGCCACGTTTCCGAGCCATAAGTTATCACTGGTAACACACATTGGTTATACACTCTAGTCTTCAGGCATTGAGGTATTTTGGACGAAAAGATGTTGCGTAGTTTCCCGAACGCTGCCCAGCCGAGTTGGATTCGACGATTGACCTCCTTCTCGAAATTGGACCTACCTAGCTGGATCGTTTGTCCGAGGTAGACATACTTGTCGACAATCTCGAGAATTGAGCTCCCAACTGAAACTGGGTAGGGCGTAACATGGACATTCGACATAAGCTTCGTTTTGTCCATGTTCATCCTCAGGCCTACCTGTTGGAAAACTCGATTAAGGTTTTCGAGCATTGTGCCAAGATCTTCCAACGATTCTGCCATGACTACAATATCGTCGGCAAACCGAAGGTGAGTGATGTACTCGCCATTAATGTTTATGCCGAATCCTTTCCATTCCAGGAGTTTGAAAGCGTCTTCCAATGCAGCGGTGAACAATTTCGGAGATATAACATCTCCCTGCCTAACGCCTCGCTGCAGTGGAATCGCCCCCGTGCTCTGCTCCTGTACTCGGACCGACATGGGGGCGTTTTTGTACAAGCACTTCAGCACCTCGATATACCGATAGTCAATACGGCACCGCTGGAGAGATTGTAACACTGCCCAAGTCTCAATCGAATCGAAGGCCTTCTCATAGTCCACGAACGCCAAGCATAGTGGCAAGTTATACTCCTCAGTCTTCTGTATAACCTGCCGCAGCGTATGGATGTGGTCTATGGTACTATAACCTTTTCGGAATCCGGCTTGTTCGGGAGGCTGGAAGTCATCGAACCTACGCGCGAGACGGTTCGTGATGACTCTCGAAAAACAGTTTGTAGACATGACTCAGAAGCGAGATGGGTCTGTAATTCTTCAGCAAGGTCTTATCACCTTTCTTGAAGAAGAGCACCACCACGCTTCTGTTCCATGCCTCTGGCGTAGTTCCCTGGAGTAAGACGGAGTTAAAGAGTCTCTGAAGGACTTTCAGTATCGGTGTTCCACCCGCATTCAGAAGCTCCGATGTTATTCCGTCATCACCCGGTGCCTTGTTGTTCTTTAGCTGTTTGAGAGCCATCCTAATCTCGTATAGGCTGATGTCCGGGATATCTTCGGTATAGTGTCGAGTTAGCTTAGCTCTTGGATCTGAAGTTAAGCTATCAACGGGTTTGGTGACCGAGGTATATAGCTGTCCATAAAACCTCTCGATCTCACCTAGAACCTCGGCTTTTGTTGACGTTACACTACCGTCCGCCGTCGTTAGCTTCGTCAGCTGGCTTTGCCCAATAGAGTTGTCTCTTGCGAACACTTTGGAGCCTTGGTTCCGCTCTATCGCCTCTTTAATACTGTTTGTATTAAAGTTGCGAATATCATGTCGCAAGGACTTCCTTATCTGTCTATTGAGCTGCCTATATGCCGTAGCGTCAACGGAGGACTGCAGCGTCATTGCACGTCGTTCTGCCATGAGGTTGAGGGTGTGGTCGGTGAGCTTTTGCGGCTTGTCTTTACGACGAGGTCTAAAGAATTTAAACCCAGCCGCCTGGACAGTTTCTACGAACCCGTTATTGATCTCATCCACTGACTCGCAGTTTTCCAGGCATGCAAAGCGATTTGACAACTCGAGCTGAAAGCTCTCGGGGCAGTGGATATGGGAATTGTGGCAGTGGATATGGGAATTGCAGGGATCCTGCATTTGCCTCTGGTAAATCTACCATTTGCCTCTGGTAAATCCACCGTTTGCCTCTGGTATAGTCCGCTCGCCGAGCACGTAGAATTTCGTCCAATGACCCCAAGCTACGTATCCTTATCGCTCGCGCGTAATTCTATTGCTGTCGCGACTGTGCGACGGGCGGCCGCAGTGATTGTGCGAGCGCGACAGCAACATAATTACAGGCGAGCGATAAGGATGGGTAGCTTGGAGTTATTGGCCGAAATTTTACGTGCTCGGCGACCGGGCTTTACATTGAATAGATTGTATTCTATAAAGCTGTATTCTCCCAGGTCAAGGCTGAGGACCGCGGCGTGGAGCGCGCAGCCGCGTTGGCAGCGGATGAGCGCGTGCGCATCGCCGCCAGCGACACCATCGAGGCGCTGCTCGAGAGCGACTTCCGGCTCATCATCAACGACACAGAGTATTACGTCAAGAGCCCTCCACAGGTCAGTGGGTTAATAATAGTAGCTTCTTACGATTGGTACGCGAGGACTTGGTACGATTTTCCACCAAAAATAGTTTCATGAAAAATGTTGTCAAGACGAACTTGGCTTGCATTGTAAATAAGTTATCATATCTCATGTAGGGTCTTCAATTCTACACGCCCTAACACATCTCTGTCAAAACATGTGGCATGACCAAAAGGTCAAAAGGTAACGAAACCGTTACCTTACGAACCACAGAACATAGAAAGATGTTCTGTGTTAGGAATAGGAACTTACTATTGTTTAAAGTACATAGTGTAGGCTAAGGCTTCTGTTGGTCTCTGGAATTTTTTTTATGATCGTCCATCTGTAGTGTAAACTAAAATGTCTTGGAAGGGATGATATTACATAATCTCCTAGGTAGGCGCTATTGTGTTTATAAAACTTTCATTAAATTAGAACTAAAGTTAATTTAAACTTAAGAAAATATTATTACAATACAGCTATTAAATCAATCCCCAGTTATCTCTCGCATCTAAATGAGAATGCAATCACGACGTTCCATTTAAAATTTCCTACACTCCAGTCTCATACATACGAGATGCGTGACACTTTCGTGCCGCTAAAATGTCGTCAAAAATTTAAATGAACGCTGCCATTTTTCATCAGGCATGTTTAATTTATTTTTTCGCGAGCCAGCTCTCTTGTGACAAATTCCCTGTGGGTAATCGTCCGCCTCTATGTAAACACGCGACTACGGATGTAATGTGGGTTGCCAGGGCCGGATTTGTGTACCCTAATAATATTTTTTCAGGGGGCCCCGTAATGGGTCATATCCCAATAAAAACATTGGTTTTGGCTCTGGAAAAATAGGGGTGTTATCTTTTCTAATTGCCAGCTTGTAGCAATATTTGTCTCGTTTTATTTGGAACAACAATATTTTCGCCAAAGTACAATACATGCCTAAAATATTAACTTATTTTAACCTGTTACTATTTTTATGTAATGTTTTTGAAAAGGATAGCCAGAATGAGTCGTGACGTGAGAAGAGTCGTGATTTGAGTATTATTCTCAGAATGTCAACATCCTATCGCTGGTGCTAGAGACTCCTTTTTGCACGAAATTGTTTAGAGTGGGAGCTGTACTTTTCAAATAGTTAACTAATTTACATCTAAGTAGTACTTGAATATAGAAAAGTACAGAAATCATCCATTGCAAATAACTTGCAGCAAACTTTTTCCAATAATAATACCTATTGCAACTCTATCTTTACATTGTAAGACTTGCTTAGATCCCCGTTTGAGACCCTAGATCCGGCCCTGGAGCTGATTAGTACAGTTTGTGGCGTGTAAACAGGTTAATTGGACCCTGATCGCAGCCCGCCATACACGGTGGTTTAAGAGGGGACTAGCCATGCTTTGTTGGACGCTGTGGTTTTTACATAAACACCGTGAAGCCGTCCAGCGTAATATGCTGTGATAGAAAATAATGTACATAATAGAAATCAACTACGAGTATACACCACTTGGTTCTAATGATAAAACTGTGTTACAAATACAAGCGCTTGCGCTAGTTCGATTCGCAATCCAGAATTTGTCATTTAAAAAAAAATTTGACTCCAAATACAACTCGGTAATGAAGTAATGGTTATCAATTTAAGCAAGAAGTGATCTTATAACCAGCTACATAATAATTTGCGGTCTGCCGAAGTGTCGTCTGTGTGGTCTAACTGCCATACCTTTTTTAGGCTAGATCCTTAAGTTTTAAAAACCTTCTTAGTGTAATGTCTGAGGCCCGTTTAAAATGGTTGAATCTGGTCTAGACAGTAGCTAGATTTTATGCCTACTAGTAAATACGTAACTCAACACAGAGGCACAAATGTTCGAGCTCATCGAACGACCATTTACTGGCTTTGTAATTCGATGTGTAAGCACAGTATTAGTAATGTAGTCCCTAAATGACCGTCTTTAATCAATTCGAGTCTATCTACTCTCTTACGCTGGGAATCACATTCATGTGAGAGAAAGAGACGAATAGAAATCGATGTTTGTTTTATTCTGTAAGTCTGTTGCGGAAAATCTGTGTGAAATCCTCCGAATATTCAAAGCCTAGCTAAAGGATAAGAGGGCATGTTACTTAATATGCCTCTACGTATCTCTACTTGGAGTCGACTAAAATTTTTTGTTGAAAAATAGCACCTATTACAACGTACTATGTTATTATGATAAGTTAAGCCCATAAAGTTAATATACCTAGCGGAATAGAGCAACAAAGATGTTGCGAGATGTCACTAGCAGGAACACTGTCTGATAAAAAGAGATGCGTAATGCCGTCGCCGTCACGTCAAACAGAACCATTTTTGCCACTATTTAGCAGTTCAGAGGCACGCAGTGGCACGCTGAAAATTTGATATATTTTCAGATTTGACATGAGGGAAATCGTGGATGTTTATGAGAAAAGTGCTTAAAGTGGTTCAGAAAAGTGATAACTGGTTCAGTGATTGATTTATTGTAGAAAACAGTGAAATTAATAATCCTGTCTAACTTTATGGTTAAACCTGACTTGGTAACGTCACTTACAGAGGGCCTAGTGTGAGTTTACATCAAACGCGCGTCAAAAAATGACATTAAATGTATGACGGATTGTACAGTGCCCCTAGCGGGAAACGTTCAAAAACTGAAATTTTCATACATAGGTACAGCTTGTTGCCATTGAAACAATATGTGTCAGTAGTTTAATCAAATTAATTGGGCTGAACAAGACTGTCCAATTAAATGATACCACTAAGCACATTACTGTGAGCGAATGCAACGCACTCATTTGCTAAGTACTCAATTAGTTGAATGGATTAGCGCATAACGCGGTCTTTGTTTGGTTGCTGTGTTTAAGTCCCCTAATAAGAGAGGTTACTAAGCTTTTGTTAACTGGGAATATTGAAATACTTAACTAGAAAGTCTAACTCATATCTAGCATAAACAAACATGTAAGTAGGTATGATGCACAAAAATAATTTTCTTTGCTTATTTTCCTTTATTCCCTTTCAGAAAATTGCTTAATGAATTGAAATTTAAAAGTTTATCATTAACATTAACTTTGCGTAGGACCGACGACATTATAAAGGAAGCAGGGAAGCGCAGGCCGCTACCAATCGATCAACATGGAAAACATTGGGGGAAGCCTATGTTCAGCAGTGGACGTCCTATGGCTGAAATGATGATGATGATGATTAACTTTGTAAACGAAAAAAAGATTGGCGTGAATTTCAGACGGCGCGGTCTTATATTGTAAGATTGCTAGTCTTTATTACTTATATTGAAATCAACATTTCCATACATCCCAGGACCAAGCGGTCCGTCATTAATTGCTCAGAATAATGACGTGGTAGCTTTATTTCCCAGCTATCCTGGCATTAAACCCTCACTTATCTTCCGCCGCCGCTAACGACATTTTGATACAACTCAATTATACTTAAACTTAACGAACATTAAACCTTAACTCAATACATTTGAGGTCATAATAGTTTGGCGACGTAGATCCTCGTTATTGTCACTGAGGATGTCATGGGACACTAATATAGGGTGTAGATTTCAATATTTATGAAGGAAAATGCGTTCGGGAATAAATTAATTACATATCGATCGTGTCTTGCATCTAAATTGGGATTGCTTATAATATGTGAGAGATGATTGAACATTGGGTTGGTAATCCTTGGCAAAATTAAGTAAAGTAAAAATAAATAATGTAAGTGGTATTATATTTTCTAGAAGCGTGTGACGGTGTGAGACGGCTAGAGAGAGAGTAAAATGAGAAAATGTTGTCTAGTTGACAAAACCATATAATTTAAACAAAAAACGTCGTCTACGCGTTGACCCCGCCTCGTAGTAAGTTTTAAATATGCTTGTCTTACTAGTGGGTTCACCATTGGTTACCACAATAGTTGTACGGCGGCGGGATTCGAATCCGCGTTCATTGGATCAAAAGTCCGCTTGTCCGACACCTTCACCGTTCGGCTATTGTCCTTTATTAAGGTATCAAAAGAAGAATTGATTCATTGAGTTAATATTAACAGAACTTTATTTCAATACTCATTTAGTGCGTCCACTAACAATCGGGTTGCCCAATCAATTTATCGCACTGTCAAACCAATCTTAACTAGTTTCCCGCCACTCAAAACCATTAACTGCACCAGCCTAAATTGAAATTTGATTGGTGCCTCTAGTTTGTGAGGTGTTCCATTTCAATTCTCCAATTCTGCATATTGGTTTACGTTCCACCTTTTTTTTATCAGTTTTTTTTATAAAAGTAAGAAAAATACATGTTTATTCAGTATCACACACATACATAATTTTGCCAGTTTTATTCATATGAAAGTGTATGCTTTCCATTGTCACTTTTTGCAATTGTAAATTCAATTTACGTTGCCCGAATTAAAAGTGTTAATGGCTTTTTTCCGTAGGCTTTTAAAAGTTTTATCTGTTTGCATATTTTACTGCTTAATTAAATAACTCCCTTCTTAATTAAATGAGTGCCACAAAAACTAATTGAAGTACACGTACAGTCTTTATAAGTAATAAAAGTTCCATTGAAGTCCTTCTGTTTTATTATTGGCTATCAAACCAAACGTTTCATCAAACAATAACAATGCAATTATTTAATCAAAATAAACACATTGGCTAAACCATTTATGCTGTCAATATTAAGCCATAAAGGTCATGTCGACATTTTTTTTTTTTTTTTATTTGTGTTGAGCGGCTATTCTAGTTCAATAAAGTCCTAGTATCACTGCGACCGTTATCGATCTATTGTGATCGCCGCTGTTTTCCTTACAGTTCGCCTCCGAGTCCTGCATCCATTAGGAAGTGCAGTATCTTTTGGGGGGCGATATGTTTTACATCTTGTGGGCTTAGGATGTGTTTGCCCAGGTGTAAGCTCCGCTTGCGCATCAGAGGTCCGCAGTCCGTGAGCATGTGTAGTGGCGTTTCATCTGCCTCTTGGCACATCCTGCACGTTCTTGTTTCGGATAGTCCCATAGTGGACAAGTGCTTGTTTAAGCTGCAGTGTCCAGTGAGGGCTCGAACTAAGATGCGCATTTTGGTCCTACTCAGTCCTATGATCTGCTTAGAGCTTTTTCGATCATAGGCTTTTATGAGAGCTTTGGAATGAGTTAATCCTGGCGTGTCTGACCATGCCATAAAGGATTTGTTTAAATAGATGTTCTCCAGGGTCATTCGAGCGAGACTTTTGGGAACACCACAAAAGGGTTCTGGACCATATTGTGTTCCCTCCGCTCCCGCTCTGGCTAGTTCGTCGGCATTTTCATTGCCCTCGATTCCCGCATGACCTGGAACCCATCTCAGCGTTACTCTGTTTCGTTCTCCTAGAGTATTTAGTCGACTCATGCAGTTTTCTACCAACTTTGAGGTGATTAAGTTGGAGTTTAAGGCCAGCAGCGCGGCCTGACTGTCTGAGTTAATGTAAATTATGTGGTTGGCATAATTTTTTCGCAGGTTAGCTTCCGCACATTCAATAATGGCGTAGACTTCTGCCTGAAAGATAGAGGCAAATTTGCCCAGGCTTTGAGATAGCCTAAGCTTCGGCTGCTCTCCATACACGCCAAAGCCTACGTTAGGGCCCATTTTTGACCCATCAGTAAACCATATAAGGCTGCCCTTCTCACAGGTGACTTGCTTGTTCAGCCAGTCCTCCCTGTGTGGTATTTCCACTTTGTAGTTCTTTTGGAAGCTACAACTTGGAACCATGATGTCAGAAGTCATGCAAAGAGTAGGTGTGCTCTTTATAGCCTCCAGTAATGTTCTCATTCTCTGGGATATGCAATGGAAGCCCCCCTGAGCGTCTATTCTGTAGGCACTTGCCTCCGCCTCCTTAGCAATGTGCATACTTAGGGGCGTTAGGCACAGTAGTGCGTTCAGGGCCGCCCCAGGTGCGGTTGACATTGCCCCAGTTGCCATGAGACAGGCAAGCCTTTGCAGACTACCTAGTTTAACTGTTACTGTCTTTTGGCTGGTTTTGTGATACCACACTACAGAGGCGTACGATATAGTCGGCCTCACGATAGTGGTATACAGCCATAAGACAGATCGGGGATTCAAGCCCCAATTGTTGCCCATCATGCGGCTACAGGAGCCTAAGGCAATTTTTGCCTTTTGTATTATGTTATTAAGGTGAGTATTCCATGTTAGTTTCTGGTCGATAGTGACGCCCAGATATTTGACTTCCGTGGAAAACTCGATCTCTTTTCCATTTAGAGAGGGTTTGACTAGTTTGTTCAACTGTCTACGCCTGGTAAATGGAATAATGACAGTTTTATCAGCGTTAACTGATAAACTGTTTCTTTTGCACCACCCACCTATGGTGTTTAGCGCTCTTTGCATTATGGAAGATATTGTACTTTGGCAGAAGCCCCTTACTATGACAACAAGGTCGTCAGCGTACCCTTGAGTGTCAATGTTGAGGTCGGCCATTTTATACAGTAGTGTATCAACCGCCAGAGTCCAGAGAAGGGGCGAAAGCACGCCCCCTTGCGGGCATCCTCTGGTGGTTGTAACTTCCGACATATTTCTAACAAGACACGCAACCCATTAGACTGTTATTATAGGAACATTAGAGGCCGTAGTGGTAAGCATTATATGGGGTCAATGGGGGTGTAGGAAAGTTGTTGCATTTGAGTAGTAGAATGTATCCTGTCTTATTCACCAATGGGTCACTTGTATAATATTTTGAACTCAACTAATGAAATAATAAAGAAGATACGAGTAAGATAATTATGGTGTGAAAAATTACTTTTAAGCTTTTTTTTACTTCGTCATTTGATAGTTTGATTTGCCACTAATAAATTGTTGGTAAATCGCTGAATCCGCTAGAAAGTTTGAAGAATGGTACATTTTAGCCTAAAATAGCCAATCTGCTTTAGGGGTGCAATAGCCAGGTGCTATCAGGCCAATAAAAACATACGGGCAGGCTAATAAAAGTTTTCACTTCACTGGAACGCGCTACCGTCGTGGAAATTTACATCTCTATATTTAGATGCAATATCGATTCCTTGAAACATTGCTCGCGGAGAATGAAAAGGGGTTAACGTTATGTTTTTATAACTTTTTATTACTAGTTTTTTTTTAATTCCTTGGTTGAGAATCCTGTTCTTTGTCAAGTAATAAAGTTGTGAAGTACCGGTCTCAAAGGCTTGACAACTGCTAACGAGCGAGAAGAAAAGTGGCTAGACTTCGAGACGCCTGTTCTATTGTCAACCGACTTCAAAAAAGGAGGAGGTTCTCAATTCGACCCGTATGTTTTTTTTTTTTTTTTTTTTTTCTATGTTTGTTACGCGATAACTCCGCCAATTATGAACCGATTTGAACAAATCTTTTTTCGGCGTATAGGTAATACCTCAAGGGTGGTCCCATTTAAATTTAATAATAAAAAAAACAACCCCCAAGGGTGGAAAATTGGGGATGAACTTTTTTATACGCAATATCTCCGCCGATTATAAATCAATTTGAACGATTATTTTTTTTGTTGAATAGGTATTATCAAAAGGGTTGTTTTATGCGAATTTGAAGAAAATATTTCACCCCCAAGGGTGGAAAATTGGGGATGAACTTTTTTATACGCAATATCTCCGCGGATTATGAACCAATTGTTTTTGGTCTCAGTGTACTGCCTACCTTCAGTGGTAACATCAAGGTAATAATTAGTTAACTAAAAAGCAAGAAATAAGTAAAATTTTATAAAAAAAAAAAAACCGACTCCAAAAAACCTACACTAAAACGTAGAAAAATAATTACTAATTACCTACTTATTTATTAGGACGAATTATTAATATTTATGTAGGTATACCATGATTGATACTTTTGGAGTCGGTGCAGGCAAACTTTACATGTTTCATAATCTTTTCACCGACTCCAGAAGTATCAATCATGGTATACCTACATAAATATTAATAATTCGTCCTAATAAATAAGTAGGTAATTAGTAATTATTTTTCTACGTTTTAGTGTAGGTTTTTTGGAGTCGGTTTAATTTTTTTTTATAAAATTTTTATTAGGTGTCTATTACATTACATTTTTAAGTGTTTGGTAGCTACTTATTTTGTTACATTAATTTATTAAGTTCACGTACCTATGTGAGAAACAAAGTCATACGAATATTAATAGAAGAACTGACTTTTATCGCAGGAATTCATTCTATTCACTAGATCTAATATTGTTGTTTAAAAATTAAATATGACGATCTGATAAAGGTCGCAGAAAAAGCCTGGATGCGGGCAGCGCAGGACCGTTTATTGTGGAAAACCTTGGGGGAGGCCTTTGTCCAGCAGTGGAAGTCATTTGGCTGAAACGAATGAAAAATGAAATTTCGCCTGTAACATGGCGATAAGATAATTATCAAATAATGCCTGTTACAACTATATAAGACTTTATAGTGCTTAACTTGATATCAAGCTCTACGACTCTCTTTAATTCAGACTAAATAACAAATATTCCTACCTACTGAAATTTTTATCCCAGACGGGTTCCAAATAATTTTCGTTGAATTTCCAAATTATTAAATTCCTTAAAATTGAATACAAAAGTTAATTAATATTTCGCTATAACATAAACCTTAATTTCGAACAAATTACATTGTTTAAAAGTTCCCTTTTACAAAGCACTGTTGCATTACCCGACCAAAAGCGGGAGGTCTCTATGGTGGGCGATAAATCGTACAGTGCCGGTAATAATTTCCGCCTGAAAACACCTCGCTTTACTTTTTGGCGTAACACCTGCGCGATGTATTAGTTATTTAAGGAGTTATAGCGAACGCTCATTTATTATTTTTTGGGACGCAAATGAACATTACTGGATGTACAGCTTCCATCAGAAAGGCATATCAGTGTCGGAGTATAAAACAAAGTCGCTGCGTCTGTCTCTACGTTTGTCTTTTCAACTACCGACCTACGCCACGTACGTACCTAATAGACTTTTTATCAATGGATTCAATTGGACATTATAAATTGGATCCATGCGGAGCCGGGGCGGATCGCTATGATGCTTTGAATATTATAGGGTTTCTTTCAAATGTGAATATAAGTAGATCAGTTTTTTTTATTCTCTCTCCTTATTATAGGTACTTATTACTCGTTGAAAACATAAATTTCAAAGAGCCGTAAGTACCTAGTAGAGATTTTGAATGTTAGATTTTCCACCTTTTATGTCTAGCTCATCAAAGCCAGTAAATAAAGGTAAAATAGGTAGGTACCTACCTAATGTTAAAACCAAAACCAAGTATTTCCTTCTTATGTATGCTAAATAACCAGGTACAGTAAACTTCAAGTCAGCTTATACTTACGTTTTTGTTGCAGAATAACGTTAATATTTCAACCACATAAAATAGCACAGCGTTTAGTAGTGTCGTTATTTCCCTGGCGATTTAAAATCCCCTTCTTCAAAATGAAACTGTCCACCCTGGCCATTACTAAGCTACCCTTAACACAGCTCTAATATTTCCATAATACAGCCATAGCCACCCTAAAGCTAGATAAGCCTTTTTAAACCCTTGCATAATGGTACAAGAAAAACATTTTGCAGGCTGAACTCATAACATAAAGAAACTGGTTTATGCGAGGACATTTTCTACGTTGTATTTTTAAAATAATTCAGACTATTTTGTAGGAAACCAATTAAAGATTTTAACCATTAAATCTACTAACTTGTCTCAATATTATCAGAAGAATGTCTCTAACCTTTAATTGAGTAAGTTGAGACCACGAATCCAGACACGTCGTTAAACGATTAGGCTCTTTAAAGTCAAGAAAACCCAATTACTTTTCAATCAACCGTAATGAAGATTTGTATTTTCTAATTTTCATCACATTTAAAGTTATGTCCATAGAATACCAGCTTTGTGTTCTGCAGGGTTCTACCCTAGAGAATGACATAATGTTGAGCGGTTTCCATTTGGTTAAAAATACTATTTCATACTTTATCTGTACTTTCTGATGTAGATTATTTACGAATACGTTACAAGTAAAAGCTCTAACTGTTGCTTATTTCGTACTTGTTTTATTTAATGTTCTTTCTTCCACAAGCGATGTCAGAGATGTATGTTGCTCGAGGGTAGCATTGGCTTCGTTAAAAATAGTCTCCATGGGATGTGTCGGGGTTCCCAAAGGATTCAAACCTGACACGCAACTGAGGGCAGAGCAAATAGATCAGTTTAACCATTTCAATTTCGATTACAACAAAATAATTCTGTCTAATACTTAGTTTTGTTTAGATCTTTGGCGTTTTTTAACAACAAAGCCTGCGTTTTAACTAATGGAAAGTGATGATAAGCTCGAAGGTGGTCGAGCTTCACCTGGAATCCTCAACCAATCAAGAACTGGCTATCTTAACTCCAACTTAAATGAATGATATTTGGTTTATGACATTTCTAAACTTAAAGGGATACATTTTTTGGGTAAAAAATACCATCCATATTACGATAACATCTGTGGAATAAAAAAGATTTGAATATTCCACGATTCTTATAAAATCTGAATTTAATTTTAACGAATATGGAAATCAGGATTACTGTTTTATTTGAGCAATAAGTAAAGGTCTGATTCGACAGTCGCAAAGTAGGATTGTCTGGTGAAAAATAGCGACCCTACTGAAGCGAAAAGGTTTCCCTTTCATCAATTGATTCGTTTTGGAAAATAGATAAGTACTTGCATACTATTCTACTGTAAGGATTTTGTCGCTTTGTAAATACATCGATAAAGGAAGACTGGTATTTTATTTGGAAGTATTTGGTACTGAAAGGCACTATACTAACCCGTGAATAAGTCGAATCCACAGTACACAGCTAAATAAATAAGCTTGTGTTACGAGTGGGCTCACCACACAGTCGTTCCTCGAATCTCCATTTGGCCAGTCCGAACCCATCACCGTTCGGCTATCGTGGCTTCAAAGTTAGAAGTACTTACCTAATATAATTTAAATACTCGTAAAATAATAATAAGATTTCAAAAATGAAAACTAAGAATATGCGAATCGTTGGACTTCAAAATCCGTAAAACCAATCTTAAAAATAAGATTAAGCATAATAAAGACCTCGAAAAATATGTTAACCTACTTTTTTAATCTAGTCAAATTCAGCAAATCCTCATTGCAAATTAATATGTCAACAACCTTTTTTTTATTACCCAGAAATTCGTACCTCAAAAATATCGCCCCATCGCGCGCGCTAATCGTGTAGACCCGCCTTACCCACTTACCCTGAGTTATTATTAGCGGGTACATATTTTCTTATGACCCGGCCACACCTGCGTTGGTCATGAACATTCGTGAACTTATGATTGAGTTTTGACTGCTTTTCATTAATTCTTTAATTTAGATTTTTTTTGTTGGTATTGCTGTTGACTGAAATACAAAACTACGCAGCTTTTCTATGATCGTTTTACTAAATTGCGCTAAAGTTTAAGCAAGAAAAATAGAGCCCGATGGTGAAATATTGAAATTGAGATAGTCATAGACTTGAATTTAGTTTTGTTTGAATTAGTTTAATAAGACGCTTGACCGTCGCTCTAAATTATCGTGCTTAGTTGCAGATCAAGAGCTAATTTAGTTTAGTTTAGTGTATGATTCTTTAATTCTTTTTTTTCCTGTAAAAACAAAATAATTAGCTTAGTTCTTGATCTGCATCATATAGAAGTTACATTTTTCACGTCTTGGAACGTTCCAACACACGAAGATTCGCTGCGGAATATCTGCGAAGCATATTGCCGAATTACGCAGGTGTGGCCGCATCATATTTTTTTTCCACTTTCAGAGCAGGTTCATCAATCACAGAGGAATCATCAATCAAGCGGATTGACTCGGTATCTCTGCCGCGTGCACGGCAAATTGGTTTTGGTTTTGTGGTTATTTGATAAATAAATGTACCAAGGAATTAATGGTAAAGGAAATTGAAAAAGACTGTACAAAGGACTGGCATAAAAGAAAAGTTATGAATACGAATGTATTCTATTTCAGTCCTTGTTTTGTATAAAATATTCACGTTGTTTTATCCCGTACAGAAATATACAATTACCTACCTAATACAATTTGCTCAACTCCAAGAACTCCAATTCCTTCGTCATTGCAAACTCTTGTATTTTCTCTAGGTACCTACTTATGTAGTTGTTTTTGTGTTTTGCCTACTGTAAGTAATAACTATTTGGTTCAGACCTCGCCCATGCTATTAGTGGTGGGAAACGTGCCGTGGAAATAGGGAAAATACGAAAACAAGTTCCTTAAAACAAAGAGCTTTGGAGTACTTTTAATTAACAAGTGGCATGATGAGTATCACAAGAATTCGAGATCAATGAAGAGTAACGTTGGTTTTTACTTCGTTTTGTACCACAAAGCAAACAAGTTAACAAAGTTATTAAATACAGAAACAAAATTTGTACAAAATCTCTTGAGTAGAGCAGAGATAGAGCACACAGCAGCTATGAAATAATTTGTGTATTGGATCAACATTAAAATACGCTAAAGTATAAATAAATATCATCATCATCATCATCATTTCAGCCATAGGACGTCCACTGCTGAACATAGGCTGAAATAAATATACTCGTAATTATTGCAAAACTCGAGCATGGCAAAACTTATCAAGAGGAAAATTGGAAAAAGTTTCCCGGAAAACTTTGAAATTCGTGAAGAAATGAATATCCCTATTTTTATAGGATATGTCTTAGATAAATTCATGATAAAATGTGGACATTGCGTCCGATAATTATGTTTTCACAATTCCGATGTTCTTCTTCCATTCCGTTTTCGCACACATCCTGTTTCCGGCGCATTCATCTTGTACTGTCAACATCATACAACATAATACCCGTAAGATACAACATAATACATATAAGATACAACATTGCAACAACACAGAGCATAGCTTGATGGGCTATTCGTTTGTTCAAACTCTGCCAGGTGCATTTTAGTTGGGAACTGGCATTCAAACAAGTTGGAACACGGCTGGTGCCGTCTGCTCCAATTAGGTAAGTACTCCAAACGTCAGGGTTACCCACTGTCCGATTTTACGACAAATTTTGGGAAAATCCATTAAAAGAAAATCCATATTCTGTAAGACTACTTTCCCTTTTTAAGTCATTTAATTTGTTTAGTCAATTTAAGGAGCCAACTAGAATTACGGAAACCACAGCTACTTGTCTAGATAATATTTTCTCTAGCTGTGTCCCTGACAAAAAAGCTGTCATACACAATCTTACGTCAGATCACTGTGGTATTAAAGTAGAATTTATTTTTAATAATTCTAATAATACAAGTAACAAAAATGCCGTATGTAGACCTGTAACCATTAGTCGTCTAGAACGTTTTAAGAATAATCTTGGAAATAAATTGCATTTAGTGCCGTACGTGCAGGGAAACCCAGATGCTCTTTACAATAACCTTTTCGAATGTATTAAAACCGAACATGACAAAGTTTTTACTGTAAAGCCATTAAAACCAACTACCAAATCTAAGTTTAGTGACTGGGCTACTAAGGGAATATACAAAAGTCGAAATACGTTATATGAGCTTTATGGCATGAAAAAGTATAATAATAGTATATCTTTTCTTGAGCATGTGAAAAAGTATTCAAAAATTTTTAAGAAAGTTTGCTTCATGGCTAAGTCTTTTTATATTCGGGACAAGATAGGAAACGCCAGTAATAAAATAAAAGAAACTTGGAATGTTATCAACCGAGAGACTGGTAAACTAAAACCAAGAGATAATGACTTTTCTCTCAAAGTTCACGATAATTTGATATCTGCAGATAAAGATGTAGCAGAAGCTTTTAACAAATTTTTTGTTAATATAGCTTCAGCAACAACTGCCAACTTAAAGTCATCTCCCTCCGAGGCTGAAGAAATATTGAAAACCCACGTGACACCCTGTGACTCGCACTTCTCTTTTAAACATATTACTCCATTAGATATCACTAAAACTTTTAATCTTTTAAATGTAAAGAGTACAACTGATATCTGGGGCATCTCTGTCAAGATAGTCAAACACATTATTGATATAATTTCCCCACAGTTAGCGATAATATTCAATAATTGCATAGAGAAGGGAATCTTCCCCGACCTCATGAAACACAGTAGACTAATGCCATTATTTAAGTCTGGTAGCAAAACCGACCCTGGCAATTATAGACCCATTTCTATCTTGCCCGCTTTGAGCAAGATTTTTGAAAAAATCATACAGGAGCAACTTATGATTCACTTTGGCTCTAATAAACTATTTCATAGTGAACAATATGGTTTTACCAAGGGTCGTTCCACCACCGATGCCGGGGTTGCACTACTTAAACATATCTTCGAGGCTTGGGAGAATTCTCAAAATGCACTAGGGGTCTTCTGTGATCTCTCAAAAGCTTTTGACTGCGTAGAACATCAAACGCTAATTCGCAAACTGCACTATTATGGGGTAAAGGACTCGGCTTTGGATTTAATACAATCCTATTTAAACTTTAGAGTTCAAAAAGTCGACATAAATGGTGTTTTGTCTTCTGGGTCACCTGTAAAAATGGGAGTTCCACAGGGGTCCATTCTGGGTCCATTCTTGTTTCTTATATACATTAATGATCTACCATATTTTGTTAAAGACTCTTGCGAAATAGTGTTATTTGCTGATGACACATCTTTGATTTTTAATATTGATAGAAGTAAAAATAACTTTGACGATGTAAATAATGCACTAACAAGAGTTTTAAGTTGGTTCACTACAAATAAATGTATAAAATTCTCTTTGCCTAACGTAAAAACAGTTAGTACCCAAATACAACTTAATAATAATGCAATCGATCTGGTAGAATCTACTGTATTTCTGGGAATTACCCTGGATTCAAAACTCCAGTGGGGCTCCCATATAGAAACTCTGGCGGGAAAGCTCAGCTCAGCGGCTTTTGCAATAAAAAGGATACGGTCATTAACTGATGTTTCAACAGCTCGCTTAGTCTACTTTAGCTACTTTCATAGCCTAATGTCATATGGAATCATGCTATGGGGCAAAGCTGCAGATTTTGAAACAATATTTATTCTGCAAAAACGTGCCATAAGATACTTGTATAAAATGAAATCAAGAGCGTCCCTTAGAGAATTGTTTAAAGAAATTGGCATTCTCACGGCCGCTTCACAATACATCTTAAACTGTATTCTATTTATTTAACAAAATATTAATGAATTCAAAAAGAAAAGTGATATTCACCAAATCAATACTAGAAATAAAAATAAATTGGCTATACCCGCTTTTAGACTTAATAAAGTGTTTGCCACCTTTATGGGACAAGGTATCCATTTTTATAACAAAGTCCCTGATAAATATAAAGAGCTACCGTACAATAAATTTAAAGGTATAGTTAAAGATCACATGCTTAAAAAAGCCTATTATACAACTCGAGATTTTCTTAATGATAAGTCATCCTGGGAGTAGGATTATGGTCCTCTCATGCTCGCACTAAAAAGAATTAAAATCGTGCTATGAAAAGTAATGTATAAACTAATCTAATTTTCTAAAATGTTATAGTGTCATGCTTCTCAATCTGGACTGTTACTTAGCTTTATTATTAGTTTTTTTTTCTCTAAGAGATAACTTGGTATTGTCATTCTCACTAAAATGTCTCTGGGGTGGTGGCGTAGTGTGGCGGGTCGTTACATTCCCTCTAATATGGTCGAGTGAAGCGATGGCTGGTTCACTCGTCATGTCTGTGAACAGGCGCTGCTTTCGGGGACTGGTCAATCCAAGTTATTCCAACTTATGTATGCGAGTCATTTCTACTAGTATTTGAGTATGTAATCTGTAAGTCTAGATATTAGCACGTCACTACCTTGTTTAATATGCCACGCAATTTTGTATACCCATTCTTATAAGATACACTATACAAGAATGCATGGTAAATTCAGTGAACTGCTCCTGAATCGAATGTACCTACTACTGCTATTTCTATTTATTTATATTAACCGGCAGACAGTGGTGACTGAGTTTGTTGCGGCGCTTCTTCTCAGCACTTGCCAAATGTTGGTCTCGAAGCGCTGGTAGGGTAAAAAGATTATGAGACATGTAGAGGCTCCTTAAGAGCAAAATGACGATTTGTAAGAACTATTTATTAGTCTAAACAAATAAAGAAATTTTGACTTTGACTTTGACTTTGAAAATGGAGAGGATTATCTCACAAACTGGATAGGTTTTATTGACGACTGACTGATGCCTTTCAAGGTCCAAGAAGTGAATGACAGAAAGATATTTTTTTATGATATTTGCGTGACAATCTCATCATCATCATCAGAATTTCAGCCATAGGACGTCCACTGCTGAATATAGGCCTCCCCCAATGCTTTCCATGTTGATCGATGGGTAGTGGCCTGCGTCCAGCGCTTCCCTGCTACCTTTATGATGTCGTCACGTGACAATCTATAAAGTTGTAAATAAATAACGAAAGTTATTCTTATTATACAGTCATCTTAACTTACATTAAAGGTACTTATTCTAAAAACAACATTAAAAAATAAGGCCAAAGTGGAGGAAAAAATTACGGTGCCACGCCAATTTTTCTACATTTTGAGAAGCAGTTGCTAATGCCGTACCATTACCAGCTAATGGAAGACCCATATTTTATTACGGAAAGTTAGAGTGACGCGATATTATTTTTATTAATCGTATAAATAGATTGCGAGGCCACCAGCGACAGGAGACGACGGATTTTTTTCTACAGATTTCTACAAGATGAAACCCAGGCTATCAATCAATTTGCTCGATCATTGCTTTACTAAGCCTTAGCGATAGCGTCGCCGATCTATCCCAAAATCATAATCATAGAGGCATTGATTAATTGGTTAATCTGACGCAAGCTTTGACGCTACATTGATATTTTAGGACAACGTAAATCTTACATTAGGATTACATTAGGGACCCATACCAATAAAACATCGTTTAAGACTAAATTTTCTTGGTGATTGAAAGAAAGCAAGATACGTTTATTACAATGGGCATCACACAAATACAGGCAATTACATAGACATGACAGTGGCACATAATAATGGAAGAAGAAAAAATAAAAACAAGAGTAAACTGAGCAGTGTCACCCATTACAAATAAGATGCCCACTGCAACGGGACCCCACTCAGCTTATGCCGTGGCCCACGGTGACGAAGGCCACGGCGCTGGTTTTCAGTGTGCCCCATGCCGAGTGAGGGTCACGGACCATTTTTCGAAAGCTTTTTCTGTATCATATCCATACTTTTTGCTAGTTTCAGTGGTAGAAAAAAACCGGCCAAGTGCGAGTCGGACTCGCGCACCGAGGGTTCCGTACAAACCTGCAAGGTTTACAAAGTTCGTTCATTACGACAATTGAGTCATAACTATGGTATTTTCATTGCAAAATGAAATTCATAACATTACAATGGGGAAAGATGGAGGAGCATAAATTTAAGACAAAGATCTCTTTATCGTTTAAGTAAATAATAATGTCATTGAATTTAATTATAAGTATAACACTCTAAGCAGTTAGGACGCATTTAGATTATACAGCTACATTCACCAAAACATCGGGATTGAATGACGATGAGTGAGGTCGTCTTTGCCGTTTGAAAAATGTTGCCCTCCCCATACATAGTATAATAACTCGCGGTCATTGCTGTAACTAAAATTATGTTTACAATCACAATTTTTTTGGTGGTATAACTACTTACAATTTTAAGCTTTTCGGAATTTTCTGTTACCTGTGCTGTAAGCTATTGCTTCTTACCAAATTTCGAGATTCTATGTCAACGGGAAGTGGTCTTTAGGTTTTAATTCCCTTGCGTGTAGTTGCGAGTTTCAAAATATGCGGTATCAATGGTTGTACTTTTGCGTTTTGCGTTTTTGCGTTGACTTAGAATTTTTTTTTTCACGGGTTAAAGGCAATTAGATCTAAGTATTTGATATGAATTTCAACTTGATAGCTCTACGCGTTCATGAGGAAAAAAGTAATAAGTCTAATAAGTTTATATTTATTAAAAAATATATATTTTGTAATGTAACTAAAAATTTAAGGTTTTCGGAATTTTTCCTTTATGTGTGCTATAAAACGTTGCTTCATGCCAAATTTCAAGATTCTAGGTCGACTGGAAGTACCCTTTAGGTTTTGATTCCCTTGCGAGTACTTGCGAGTTTCAAAATATGCAGCTTAAATTGCTGTTTCTTTTAATTGCGTTGACATAGAAGTTTGATTTTGTTACAGCTTAAAGGTATTATAGACCTGAGTATTTGGTATGAATTTCAATTTAATACCTCTACGCGTTTATGAGGAAATGGGTAGTAAGTTTAAAATTATTAAAAAAAAAAAAATTATGTGATGTAACTAAAAATTTATGGTTTTCGTAATTTTTCCTTTATCTATGCTATAAGACGTTGCTTCGTACCAAATTTCAAGATTCTGAGTTCACGGGAAGCACCCTGTAGGTTTTGATTCCCTTGCAAGTGTCGAAAATATGCGGCATAAACGGCTGTATCTTTTGATTGCGTTGGCTTAGAAGTTTGATTTTTTCACAGCTTCAAGGGACAGTAGACCTGAGTAATTGATATAAATTTCAGCTTCATACCTCCACGCGTTCCTGAGAAAAAGGGTCTTGACAGACGGACGGACGGACGGACAGACGGACAACAAAGTGATCCTATAAGGGTTCCGTTTTTTCCTTTTGAGGTACGGAACCCTAAAAAAATGATGGCAATCCAGGATGGGTAGAATATTTGTGAGCACCCTGCAAACGTGTCGGCTTTCCTGCGAACCATACAACGTTTCGAATGCCAGTCGGTATTGGGCGCTTTGATTGATAGGTAAGCTTTAAAAGGCTGCGTTTTGGAGCTGAAATCAAGTTAGAGCTGTTCAGATGTTTGGTTTTGATTCTCGTGTGATATATTGATGTTTCTGTCTCAAATAGGGTTATTCTGAAAAGTTTTTGTAATGTTGGTCACTCAATCATTTGAAGCGAATGATTTTATCTGTAAAATTATTGAGGGGACAACAGAACAACAGAGTATCGAAATGGGTCGATCATTATTCTCTTGTTGACCGCTGCACTATTATGATGAACCCACACAAATCACAGTTGGTGGCTTACATAAAAAGGAATAGGAAAGTGTAGAACAATACTGAAACATGAAGATACGTAAAATAGGCTAAAATTAAGAATCTAGACTGGCTAAAAGGTCAGTTTTGGAGTAGAGCGCTTAAATAGGTTGCACTAGGAACCAGATAGCAAAGATTAGTAGAGGAAATATTATTAATATTGACCTAAGTAACAACGTTTAATCCACAGTGGGTGAACATTTTCGGGGTAAATATTTTAAATGTTGGCAACCCATGAACTAGAATACATTTGGAGCCGACACGTCTGCGGCTTCCCAGCTAACAGCATTTGAATGCTTTGGTATTGGCTTTGTGGATAGTTTGACGTAAAAGCTTGTTTTGGAGGCAAAATCGAGTTGGAGGTGTTATAACGTATGAGCTTATCTTTTGTGATGTAATTCATGTTTCTGTTGAAAAATAAGGGATTTATTGAAAATAAAAAGAGCATGTTACGTTAAAATTCTTATGTTACTACTAATGTATGTGAAAGTTTATCAGGATGAATAGATAGATGGATGACTGAACCGATTTAGATAAATTTTGTAATAGAGAGTTTGAAACCAAGGTTTTTTAGAAGGGACCAAAATTCACACGGGCAAATCCGCAAGAAACGAAAAATTTTGCGCGCGTATGCTAAAGCGCTTTAAAAACCTTTATACAAAAGAGGCTCCTTTTTCTGATAGAGCCGTCACTGACGTCACTGTCACCCGTTAGAAGTTACGGGGTGTTCATAATCCGAGGGTTGTCACATTACACGCGTGAAGCGGTTACTGGCAAGGGTTGCCAAGGGGACGCCACGGAGCGGAATGATTGGGGCACTTGAGGTGTTTTGCTAACCGAGCATCCCATGATATTATAATGGTTCAGAAGTGATGTCTTTTTTTCAACGTATGATTTTTGTACCAATATTACTGTTTTTCTTTGTGTATTTAAGACCGTGTTCCCTTTAATTTTAGACTGCATTGATGGATTATAATGACTGTGTTAGGTACTTGTGCTATTCTTAAATGTTTCTTTTTACCACAGGCAAATTGTTACGAATAAACTTATTACTTTATCTGGTACTATTTAAATTTACAGGAGCGACTGAGCAACGAGGAGGTGACACGCCTGAGCGACGTGCGGAACCTCGTGAACCAGTTGTACGAGGCGCTTAATGTCCGCGAGCATCAGATCCGAAAGGAGAGGGACCTGCGTTCCCAGCTCGAAAAACTTAACTCGGAGCTGCAGCCGCTTGAAGAGGTAAGAGCAGCTATAATGTTTAATATTAATTGGTCCTTTAATTTTTTTGGTATGTAGGTACTGAACTGATATTGGCACGCCTAAACGACATTAACTAGGTACGCTATGAAGCGATTAGATAAAAATGAAAATTATACGTCTGAACGACGTAACGAAAAATAAGTAGAAGATTTTAAGATGTAAATTCGGATACTTTAGTAAAATATTGGGAATTTTGGGAATTAAAATGCATGTGGCATTGTCAGACACACGAAAATAACCGTATTAAACTTAAAACAAAAGTTTGATAAGTTTTAGGTTATGAAAGGTGTAGGCATTACGGGTAGACCAAATGGTCAGGGGCGATGTAGGTTGTCTAAAGCGTAGTTTAATTCTGACTTAAGAATAAAGCTTAATCACCAGAAAGCGATTATACGCATCGTTCCAGTTTGGCAACAAAGCCGGACTCTACGTAACAGTTAAACAAATTGCCAAAGATACGAACTACCAAACTGGGGCGATGAAGTTTGGCAAAACTTTACTGGCGATTGAAACCTACTTTTTGCAATCTAACTTTGGCGTAAACATTCGGTGGTTTTTCTTATTGTTTTAAGTGCTACTACGTACGAGCACAAATGTATGAACGAACGGTATGAATTTCCAATGTTTATGTACTTTCAAATCATAATCATAATGCATGTTCTAGCAAAAGGATTTTAAATTATTTTTCGGTAGGGAGTTAACTAATGATACATGATTCTGAAACTACGCTCAGGCTGAATTATTATAATATTATCAATCACAACACTGAGTCCATACTTGAGTTTTAATCGAGTTTCAACGTTTATTTTCAAGTTACCGTTTCGTTTAATTTTAAACGACATCCTTTTTCGGAGAGAGTCCTCTCCTCACTCCTATCGCCTCTTTTTCCGTAGCTACATAAAGTTATATTTACAATTTTGTACACTTTTATGTTTCATTTATCATTTCACTAAGATTTATTTATTTATTTACAACATTATTTTTTTTACTGTCATGACAAACATTCAAATCTTTCTCCAGAAACGCATGAGCCTAGAAGTGGAGACCACGCGTAAGACCTCAGCGCTCACTTGGGTCGGCCTCGGCCTGATGGGTGTGCAGTTCGGGGTCCTCGCTCGCCTGACCTGGTGGGAGTACTCCTGGGACATCATGGAGCCCGTGACTTACTTCGTCACTTATGGCACCGCTATGGCTGCGTACGCTTACTTTGTGCTGACTAAGCAGGTAAGATAGAATCAATAGATCACAAGATAACTGTCCGTGGTATATACTAAGGTTACTTAACTTCAAACTCCTTTTATGTTCTTCTGATTAATTTCGTTGTGGGTCCAATGACAGTTTAACTTTCCCCCGGGACAAACTGGACCTTCACTGGTTGGGTTTTTATTGGCGGTCAAGCTGTAGGTCCTGGCTGCACAGGAGTTGCAGCGGTGGGAATGAGCGGTGGGAATAGTCCCGTAAGCAGGTAAGACCAAGAGCAATCAGTAAGATATGCCCCTACAATGGTTTATTAGATGCTAGACCAAAGATAGGGGAAAGAGAGTTTCAGCTGCGATTTTTTTAAAGGATTTTAGAAATTTGTATTGCACCATTACTAATATTCCCGTTAACCCCTCGTGGTGAGCTAAATATGCTTGCGTTACGAGCGGGTTCACCACAGTAGTCCAGCGGCAGGGTTCGAACCCGCGTTCCTTGGATATCGAGTCGATCAGTCCAAGTCTTTCCCTGTAGGGCTATTGTCGCTTCAAATGGATGAACTTTAGCGGGTGGTTGATGTTATACTATTAAGAAAATAGAAGAATTCAGTTGTGTAATTTATATTTGTATTATTTTTCCAGGAATACGTCCTGCCTGATGTGAAGGATAGGCAACACCTGCTGACCCTGCACAAGAAGGCGAAAAAGATAGGCCTCGACATCAACCACTACAATCATCTAAAAGATGAGGTACGTAACTTTATGCATTCGTATTTAAACAAAATATGCCTGTTTTGTTAATTTCGTTCACATTTTCTGTATTTTCAAAATAAAATAAAATCGGTCGGCAAGTACTCAGCTGATGTAGCAGTCTGCGTCAAACAGACCATAATACCTTAAAGCTGGGTTGCACCATCTTACTTTAACTTTGACAAACGTCAAAAATCTGTCACACTCCATACAAAAAGCACCGGTTATCGTTATAGTTACCGTTAAATTGTGGTGCAAATCAGCCAAAGTAGCCAAAAAGTTGCCAACACAAACTTATTCCAATTGTAATAAAGACGTGTTTACGAAACTTTTGGCTACTTTGGATGTCACGAAATTTTTGATGCTGACTGTACCAAAAATTTTAATGGATTTTGTGAATTTCGAATTCAGGGACTTTTGAAAATGTTCCTTTAGTTAGATATTTGCATGCAAAAAAATGGTTGTGTGCGGAGACGCGACCTCTTGTGTAGTAGGGGAGACCGAGGAGAGTTTTTTTAAATTTATTTATTTAAGGCAACCTTCAGTCATGTACAGTCACGGAATGAAAAGGTTCGTCAGTTTCAAATTGATTCCTTCAACGAATCGCGAGCACATATTACCTTTTGAAACTATGTTACAGAATAAACTCGAGTTAGAGAAAATAATCTTTAACTGTTCGTCAGTAAAGTTCAAAATTATTCAGATCAAAGTTGTTTGACGATTTATCTTGTCAAGAAGATTATTATGATTTATAAACTAAAACCTTCTTGTTGGTTCAACCTGCCATTATTATTTCTTTTAAATAAAAAAAACTATTGTCAATTGGTCAATGTCATCATTGCATTGCACTGATGGGATAGAAAAATAAACAAGCAAAACCTTATTCGTTAGCAAACGTCATATTTGTTTAAATGTTAGCAGCACTGTTTCTTGCACTGTTATGTTGGCAGGTTTGACTCTACAGTACCTAGTGCAAGCGAAAACCGACACTAAGGTGACGAACCTTTTCATTCCGCGACTGTACAATCGATAGTACTATGGTAAAGATGAATATGACTAAAGACCAAATTAGTATTACAATATTAGTAACTAGAAAGTTGTGACATTGTCGATTTTTGTAAACTTATTAACTAACAACGAGCTCGCAATAGCGCGTATTTGTTAGCTCGAGAAATAAACTAAAAACGCGCACTGTTACGAGCTCGCTAGAAGTTAATAAGTTCCATAAACTCTCCTCAGTCTCCCCTAGGCGATTACTGGACAGTAACGTCCACGAGCGTTCAGGTAGTAAAGGATAATACGACAGAACACCTATAGACGTCATCGTTTTTATTCGTTTTACATTGAAACTGCTCCCAAAGGCAATGTATGTGAAGTAGTGTCATCTTGGAAGTCATTCTTAAATTGTACTGTCCAACAAAGTGTTAACCGCGTCACCGCCGATCGTCAACTAACCAACATTTTTATCTTACAGATAGACAAATTAGAAAAAGATCTCGGCCGCCTCCGTGATCCTCTACACATCCACCTCCCGGCGTCCTACGTGGAGAAGTCTGGAGACGACAAGCGATCGCCCTTGACCAAGATAAAGGACATGCTCGAGGAAACCAGCAAGAAGATGAAAATCACGTAATATTGGCTGAACCTCTCGCGTCGGGGTCCCCGCCCCTAGATGCGGCCCTGTTGAAGTTAGGCCACCGCTCATGTGACGCCTTAGAGCTTAGAGCTGAGACACTTAACTTTAATGTGTCCCGAGATTCAAATATAGCAAGTTTTTTTATTATGTTTCTGGCAGTTAAAATGTTAAGTTTTCTTACAAAGCCCAATAGGTCAGCTTCGTTGTCCGGTACTTCAATATAGCTTAAATAAAGTTTGGTAAAATACAAATATGCAAATTAAAAAGCTTCAAAAAATTTAAAAAATATTACCCCAAGTAAATGTTACTTGTTTATGTAAAGTTGTGTTGTTGGTAGATCTTTGTCAATAAATAATAATAATAATAAATAAATGTTAACCTATTTGGTCAGTCAAAAAGACATTTAAAAACTTTCTGTACATAAAGTATTCTTTGAAAAAATATCTTGCCATTTTCTTCAAAAGAGTTATCGCTATATTAGTCTGTTTAAGACCTAGACCGAAAATATGAATATTGATAAATATGTAGATAAGAAGAATAAATAACAGCCATTATTGAAACTTGCCATGGCTCTTGGTATCGATGACGGGCGTTAGTAGATCGTCTTAAGTCTTTTCTAGATGGAGAAAGATGCAATTTTTAATATAATATAGTGAAAGAAATTGTAAGAACAATCCAGACCATTGCAATGGACGTACGTGGATGTAACTTATTACCAAGTAAGCTTTTGAAAAATGAAAATTAGTAAAATAATATGAAGTCTCTAAGGCGTACCATGAGCTGATTTAGGCTTTTTTGAACGACAATCGCACCGTTCGATATTTTTCAGCCACCGTTTCGAATCTTAGTTGTTTACAAAATAATATATTAAAAGGTTTAGATTATTTTACGTAAATTGGCCGAGACAGTCTCTCGGTAGGTACGAGTGTTTCGCGTAACACAAAATAAGTACCTATCTTAGGAAATTGCTTTTAGTAAATTTTACAAAATAAAAAGATTTAAGTTACGTAGTTTTTACAATATGCTCACAATCGTTTCCTATTTTAGTTTTAATTCTAACAATACCATAATTTCTTTTTTTGTGTTTGAAAATTTTGGATTTTTGGAAAACTGTGCCAACGAATTTGTGAATAAAGTAATATAATGTTTGTTCAGGAACCACAAAGTTTATTTTAAAGTTTGGGATATTTTTTTCATGTCTCAGTACTAACCTTTATGTAGTTTGTAAATGAAATCTAGTCTTGTGTTATGTTCTAAGTTCAACTGAACATAGTAAAATATTTACCTAAAACTCTTGATAAGAATACCTTGCTTGATATTAATGCTTGTCTCATAAACGCCGATAAATTTAATAAAATATATAAAAATAAGAATATGTATTAAAAGGTTGAGTTTTTGGGATGACATTTGATTTTTTACATGGAGAAAAATGCTTCTACGAACCTGATGCTCAATTTATCCCAAATTCTCCGTACATTTTTACCTTAGGTTTACAAACAAACAAATTAATATGTACCTTACCTACATACACATATTATGAGTCATCTCTTGGGTATCTTAGAAGGATTCTGTTCTATATTGTAAACTTTTCTATATGTTACATTCAATTTCCCATATAAAAAACTCAACCAAAATAAAATCTTGACCAACTGTCGCATCGTACAGCATCAAATGCATAATAGAGTTATAATTTGTATAGCAGTAAGTCACATGAACTGAAAAGTTGAATCATGCTTAGGAAAATCATTTGTAAATTTATTGCCAGCTAGATTTACATACCTATTAGGTATTTAATTGCTACGGGGCCTACGCGGGGCGTACATGAATATTAGTATGAGACTGAACGACCCGCACACGTCCGTCACAAACGAAACGGCTAATTAATAAAAGACATTTATTTTATTGTGTTAATTTTCTGTTAAATCCGAAATATAACTTTTTAGTAACAAAGTAGTGATTAACGAAGTTAATTAGATTTCATTAAATTCTCAGTTATGTTTGGGAGTCATACAATGTACGCCCCACAAACGCCCCGCACATGTCACGTGACCTATAAGCCGTTTTTGAAAAACACGGGTACATAAGAATCTCTGTATTAGTAAAAATTCATAGCATAAGAATTTTCTCGATGCTGGAAAAACAATGTAATATAACTGTAGAAATTACCACATTTTGGTTCGGATTCTACGCAAACATTGCACAAAATATTTTTAAGAACGTAAGGTGCTTTTAAAATCAGCTGGTAATATTATTTTAAAACTGCGTTTAGTGTTTTGCTTCATTTATTTATGTCATTGCGTAGTTAGTTTTATGCATTTCGATTTTTTTTCAATTAAATATTTATTGATATTTTTGCTTTTTTAGTATCTAACATGTCTGTTTATGTACTAATTTCCCGTAAAAAGGACATCGATAGAAATACAGCGAATGGCAAACCAAAATTCATTATGAAGTTGGTCCAATTGGCTCCAATTTGGAACAACGTCATAATGAATGCGAAAAAGTGTGCGTTGTTGAAGCATTAAATGTGCTGGTCCTGATCACGACCACCTTATGACGTTTTAGAGTTTTACTAAGGACTTTTATAGTTTTAATAGCGTTATTTCAAGTAATGGTATAATCGTTATTCTTTTTTTTAAGTCACGTTAATAAACCATACATAATTCTTGAATCATAAACAACGTAGAGGAAAGATGTATCTTGTATGTATGAGCGCTAAAGTAATATAGTTGCATGTTTGAAATGATATATTTATACTTATAGTAACCGCTGTAGGTTAAATAATGGCTGTGAAAAAAATGTGAAAAGCATTTTCAGTCCATAAAACTATTTAAAATCACGTTTAGTGACTGTATCGTCACAGTAAGTGTTATTGAACATGAAATTACTCGATTTTTGAGCCGATTATTGTCACGTTTGCAGTATGTGGCAGTTATTATGATTGTAAAATTGACATAGGCCATCCGTATTTAGTTGATAACGTGATGGTGCACGTTCATTATAAACGTTAAAGTTCATAGAATAACGTTACGCAGTAGGCTACATGTAAACGTTTTTAAAGCACACTTTAATTAAGTTGGTCTTTATATCATTATAATTTATTTGGCTACGCGAGAAGTGAGAAAACTATAAGTACAGTATATTTTCCCTCGTCAAAGTTTTATATTAATTTACACTCGTAAAATGTTAGTTTGTAGGAGTGTACTACCAACAGAAGGGATAATTTTTAAAATAATATTTCGCCACAGATATTTTATTGGATTGTATCAGGTACACCAACCAATTCGTATCTAAATACGTTGGTTGGGAGACGCTAGCAGGGCTGTAAATATTCAGTTCCAAAATTATTATTATTAGGTACACAGCCGTAGGACACTCACAAATGCTGATTTTCATTTTTGCATGAGAAAACCGGGGCGTACGCGGGCCTTTCCGTAGTCTTTAACAATTTCGTACGTACGTAGCGTATTAAGTACGCCCCGTTTGTTATGTTGAATAAGTAGCTAAAATAAAAGGTTTTCCGACTTGCCTTGATTATAATTAACTAATAATTTTGAGTTCTATTTTGATGTTTATTTTACCGTAAAGGGACCTACTTGAGATATTATTTAAACTTAAAATTAATAGGTGTAATTCTAATATATTTTTGTTTTTAAATATTGCTGTTTGTAAATATTAGTAACATTATTTGGTATAAATATCTAAATCAGGTGACATATAAAGTCCTCAGTGTGTTGAAACCCTTAGGCTTAGATCTTTAAGTGCAATAGTTTTTAAATTCTGTTGTTTAACGACATTGGTTTTTCTCTCGACTATGAGCTTGCCCTACGGACTTGTATAACATTTTGACTATCACGGCCTTATGAATACGGTCTAAAATTCTTTGTATATAATGTACCCCATGTATCTAGGTATAAGCACGCACATGATGTTATTCGCTCAAAATAGCTTTCTCTTGTGATTTGCTGATTTGCCTTTTAGGATCTTTTTCTAACTAACGTTTTTTCTATCTATAATAGATTTTTATATAAATAACGTAGCGTTAAGTGGGAGCAAAGCTTCAGTTGATGTTATTAAAGTTGATTTATTTAATAGTTAATAAATAGTTATTTGAATTAAGATTTAGTATTCAGAATTTGTACGTAGCGAGTTGGAGATGAACCTTGTGTTTGTTAGCATTGTCTTCATATTTATGGTGATAGATTTGTCTTACCATCGATCACCATTGAGTAGAATGTTCGTTGTTTTTAAGTTTCATATCACTCTAATTTGAGCAAAATAAGTCTTAGAACACTAGTTTTTATTTTTTGACTAAGTCTAAATGTGTACTCACCTTAACTCGTCGAATGTGCGACTGAGACAACGCTCTACTAATCGACAATTGCCGTCTCCGTCTACAGCTCGCTGTGTATATCTTCGAGTACCTCACGTACAGTCGCTGGCACATCAGGCTATGCATATTTGTTGAAAAATGGCACTTATTCCAACTACATTAAGATGCTGTATTGTCTAACTTGATGTGCCTCCGTCTGCTGCATTATCGTACAGACTTGACGTTAGTTTATGTTCTTAACACAGTCGCAATAGATTAGAGTTAAGTGTAGTCGAGAAACATGTTTTTAGGACGGAATAGTTAGATATTTTCAATTTCAAGGGGTGATTGCGTAGGTAAACGAAAGGGTATTGATACTTTTCTTTGGGTTAAATAAAGTACAAAAAAGTAATCTTTGATTCACAGTTTAAAATCACCTTGATTGGAAAATAAGGTGTCTGTCAGCCTGTGTTTGATTATTATTTTGGATTTTTACGTCCTGATTTTATTTTTGTACTTTCTATAACCCATTTTATTTCCTTCTATTATTTTCGTTAATCCCCTTCTATATTGCTGCCTATATTGTCCTTAATATTTCTACTATCGTAATATACACTGAAGTATTTATTATAAAATAATAAATCAAAATTTATTTTAAAAATCTAGTTATACATTGGATATATGCATTTTGAAATTATAATACGCATTACTTAGACCTTTTAAAGATTTCACTATCGAGTAGGTAGGGTGTTTATTATTAAAAATACTTACTGACAGTATTTGGAAGGGCTGGTTGTCTTGAAGCATTTGTAGATCATCAATGAGGATCATTTTCTTTTATTAACTAGGAAGTGTACAAAGCGAAAATATTATTTATTTTAAGCCTTATTATTAAGGATGTTGGGTTGTTTTCATTTTCTTCTTGTCAGTTGATGTGCTGACGTCAGTACATTTTGGGCTTTCGCTGATATTTGGTATGTATTTATAGAATTTATGTGTCAGATAAACTCTTGAGAATTATAACTGTCTATTTTTGTGGTTATTATCGATAATGTCGATAGTATTGCCATTATCAAAAATAGTGTTATCGATATTAATCCTGCACATAATAAGGCACAAACTAAACACAGTCTATCTCTTTTTATCTTTATTGCACAAAGTAGGATAGCACAGTGCTGCCACAAACTAAATTAGACTATTATGTAACAAGACAAACAGCTCTTCATACTTGGCATGTACTAGACTAATTAATTTAACCACATACTAACTTTCCTGATACTATTTCACTTATAAAGAGATTTGCCAAAATTTACCCTTCCAAAATTCTTGTTATTAACTTTGTTAATCCTTTTGCATTATTATATAATTATGGAGAGGTGCAGTCAGCGGAAAATGTGTCAACTCATAAACTCAGATTTTTGATTCTCAAGTTGTAAGTGCATTTTTTTTATCGAAATCAACAACCGAAAAGGTTGTTGACTTAAGATGATTTTTTTTTCAAAACCAAGCCTATAAGTCTCTGTTTGATTCTTCGTTTTCTGGCACTTGCGGTCACACAAAGCGGAGTCCAAACTACGGTTTACCTAATGCACAACTAATCGAGATAAATTGATGAATAAACATTTGCATCATTTTGTGAAATCGTCCATAAAAATGTGACCGTGTGTCTTTTGAGATAGATAAAAATCTGAGTTCAGCAACTGAAATTGAGTTGTATCTACATCTTGCTGCTGACTGTACGGGAGTGTAAGGGGCGACCGGCACAAACATACAACCCGACTCCTTTACAGTTAACTATTTTGCATTTTGTTAAATTTACAGTCGTGTTGTTCGAATAAATTTTTCAAAAAATAACTAATGTGTTCTTATTCATCCATTTAAACCGATGTTAAACCGTTTATTATCATTTCGTCCATTTGCGACGACACTGTGATATATCAAAAACAGTGGTTTTACAGAAATCGACTTTTTAACTTTTGAATGACCATAACTCTTAAAATAAGGTTAGGATTACCTAATTGTGTATGAAACGTTTAAAGATTAACTATTAATGAATTTAAATATTTATAGTAAGACATAACTTTGCGTCTAAATTGATGAAATTATAGCGATTGAAAAAAAAAGAGACAACTTATCACGTTGTTCTAGTAAAAAATAATATTTTGAAGATGGTAAGTTCAGTTGTCACGTTGTAGATGATATAAAAAAATATATTTATATAAGTCATTATTTAGATAAAACGTTGATCTTGAAAATTTTTATTTTATTTTACTAACATTACAATCAGTAAAAATGAGGTAATTATTGGAACAGGCGAATATTTCGCTTTGCCATGTTAAATTTCACTTATAAAAATATTATCTAAGTAGACAGACAGTTGTATACATACAATATTTAAGTTCACATTAAGTTTTCTTATTCTAAAAACTAATACTTATCAAAATAAACGAAAAACTCTCAAAAGTAAAACCTCGTAAACTACTACAAAAAAACACAGTAAGAGAAACTGTACTAAGTATGTATGTATGCAGAAAAAAAAATTGTAGGTACCTACTAGGTTAGTAAATAGATGTTTTTTAACAGACTAGTTATGACAATTTTAATCCTAAAACTATCAACGCAAAAATCGCCGTCTCCGGCGCATAAAATGGCAAAAAAGAGACATTTTGGTACCTCTTAGGGTCTTTTAATTTTTTATACTTATTTAAAATTAAATTTATAAAAGATATTTAAATAATGTATTAATAGTGAAAAATAACAACCACTATTATTTTATAAATAATGTAGCCATTTTATTGGCGTAGTTTTTCTGCAATAGTTATACCTATTGCAATATTATTATACAAAACAATGTTGCGCCCGCCAAAGTAAATTTGGGCAAGATGCGATAAAATTCCATTAATTGCTGATGATCTGTAATTATATTAAAACATTAAAATACCTTTTTTTGCAGAAAGCAAAACATAGCCAATACAGCTAAGTAACATTGAATAATTACATAATATTTTTAAATAATTAAATAATAAATAAATAAATATCTGGGGTCATCCAACGCATTGCTATTCTAGCATACTTCTACTAATAGATAATTTTGTTAGCTATCGTCTTAGATTAAGCTAATCTAAGGCTATTGTATGATAATATACAATATTTTGCTTGTTGTGTCTGTAAAAACAGACAGTCGTATAAGTATGTTTTATTTGCACTGTATTTCTAGTATTTGAACTATTCTTCAAAACGAATGTATGTTTATCAGTCTACTCATATCTACTCATATTAGTTCCGACGTTATTGTAGCTCAAAGCTCGCATAGCGCTGTTAGTCATGTTGTCGGATTAGGTTGTGGAATTCCTTCAGGCAGTGCATCGCCACAAATGTTAACCTTTGCTTTTTTGCATTGCTAGTCCCCATCTGTAATGATATCTGGAGTTTAGTATTACTGTTTAGCGTATACAACGTGACAAGTAGATATACCATTTAATTTCAATAACATGTATTCTGCAATAACAGAACATCAACAAATGACCTACAACATATTTCCAATATAGGAAAAATTTTCATCATCTACAACGTTACTAGTTAAGATGTCCCGATGATACTTCGATTTTCTTACAAGAATAACGTGACATATAAATAATTTATCTTTTACTTTGCTTTTTGTTTTAGAAGAACACTGTGATAAGTATGACGTGCCACATTGTCGAATAAAATAAAAATATTTTAAAAACTTACCTTTGTCATCAATACCGCGGTATCCTCGAGATGTCACGTTTTTCTTAAAAACGAAGAGCACCTCACATCTCAAAGCGCAGGTGGCAACTGAACTGTCACAGTGTCGAAGCCAACTAGATCGCCGAACGAGCCAGCGCTATAACGTAATATTTTGTCTCTTTCTCTCATAGTATTGTTGTTTTTGGAGTAACAAATACCCTGTTTTTGGAGATAAAAGAACGCAAGATCGCGGTTCAGAATTTCGGTAAAACAAAAAATCGTATATGTCGAGATGTCACAGTGTCGTCGCAAATGGGCGATTTTTTATAAAAACCTATTTATGTCATTATTCATGATAACGTACTAAACGACTAATAATATTACTAGTTTATTAACATTTTCTTATTCTTACTGCAGAATCAAACGCAACAATTAAATACTGAATTACATCTTTATTCGTTAAAAATAAGCCTTATTTAATGTCCTCTCATTTACATCTTATTACATAATATTACAGTAAGTGTTGTTAAATAACTTAAGTTACAGCGTGGCTAACGTTATGTTTTGTCCTTTTCTAGCGCTTCAGAGGGAGATATGGGCTTGGAATCAAAGGGATATAGGTCGATGCTTTGCACGTGTGCTCTAACCGACACTCCCGGAGGCACGCCGAAATAATCTCTGCCTATGTTTCTTATAATAGTCGTACCAGGTTTCGAGTGGTGTATGTTAAATCCTATAGCGAATTGGGGACCGTTATTTTCACCTTTCCCGGCATCGAAAGCTCCGTTGTCATCGTTATTATTCGTCTCGAAAGGTTTAAGTGGCACATAAGGCTTCTTCGTCGGCCTATAAGGCTTGCTCGGGCGTCCTGGTTTGCCTGTAATATGCAATCACTTCTATATTCTTATGCGGTGCTGACAGCGATGTGCGAGGTGCCGTAAGGTGTTGGTGTAATAAAAACCAATTTGCTTGTGAACATGTTTATTGCATTCAAGCAATTTTTTTATTAAAACTAACTTTTAAATAGTTCTACAGTGCAACTCTTCAACTTCTAGCAAGTGGATCGGCTGTGACCTTGTTTCTAACCGTAGAGGCGTCTTTAAAACAAAGAGGCCCACGAGCGCCTGCGATCTTTCTTTCTTTAGCGTCAGTAAAATCAGTCGTACGGTTATGGAGTTACGGAACAAGATCACAAGCGTCAATCACCTTGCCGTGATCCGTGCTATTCGTCACCTGGTCCTTTTGTTGGCTTGGCGCCTCCGAAATTCGAGATGTCTTCATCAACATACGTTATATCATCCGTACCACTACCTTGCGGGAACGTGGGGCTTTGATACCCACTGTCTGGTGGACTATCAGGATCGGCCTCACTAGACCCGCTAGGGCTGGCTGGCCCATTGAAACTGTCTGATCCGCTGAAACTATCGGATCCACCGAAGCTGTCTGAACCACTGAAGGTGTCCGAACCACTAGGGGCAGGCCCAGTGGGCTCAGAACTGGGTTTACTACTTGGCCTGTCTTTGTCGCTGCTTGGGAAGGGAGGTGGTTTTACGTGTCCCGACGCAGCTGTGCCATCCGGACCTACGGTGAGATACAACAACTGTGAGAATTTTGCTGTGTTAAAAGTTAGTAAAACCATTATGGGATCAGCAAGCCCAAACCATTGTTAGCTGTGTGTGAAGCATATAGTATTTGGTCCTTCGAGCCGGATCAAAATGGTTACCTTTGAACACATCATCGGTTCCGCTGTCATCAGGCGAGAAGTTGGTTGAGCCTGCCGCATTCACGAAGTCTGGGTCGTACGCGCTAGGGATCGTCGGGAAGAATGGTGGGATGTAAGGGTCCTTGCTGTTCTTCACTATGCGATATCCAATTCCTGGGCCAGCGATGTAGTTGACAGTTCTAGAAATGAATTTTACTAGGTATTTATAGAAGTATCAGAAGTAAATCGCCAACCAGGTAAGCTAATCTTTTGTAGGTCTATTTTCCATTAGGTGTTAACAATGTTTACCTTTGAACTCCTTTGTCATCTAAGAACGTGTAGGATCCCCTGACGTTTCCGTGTGAATCACTGCTCTCAGTTCTTCTCTGGTCTGGGCCAGCTGATATAAATCTGCATAAAAAGTTACAAAATATAACTTGTCTAATTTCAGTTACCTGTTTAATTATCTAGATAATAAATTCTGGCTTAATTACAGACGAAAAACAACTTAATTAAAAACATTGCAAAGTATCAGGAGTGATGAGGATGACCCATTTACACCAGGGAGGTTTCAGTTAAGAAAAACGAGATCAAAAAATAACATTTTCAAGGTATGTAGGTACCCTACTGTATTTGCAATTTTTAAAGTAGTTTTTGTTATGTTCTTCTCCAATTGGTTGGTATTTATTGATTAACTATCTGATGGAGTTCTGCTAGAGGATAGAATCATTAAGATTGCCACATAGAATATCTTTAATGTTAACCCAGCTTAACCAAGCATGGTTATCTAAGGTCAAGTGCTACTGCAATGTTTTTGTCTTGCAGCCGGTTTGATAGTAGAATAATACGAGTATCATGAAAGAATCGAAGGTCAGATAGTAGATATCTACACTAGGTGACATTGATCAGTAGGTACCTGTAGGATCCATCAAGCCCCCTCTGCACAGCAGTCCTCCCCCTAGGCTTGGCCTCACCCCTGACCAGCGGCGCGCGGTGGAACGGAGACCCGATGATGCTGGGACTGTCTGGGTGCGCAGAAGAGACGTGAAAGCCTGTGTCTCGACCGGCTATGTACGAGACATCGTGTCTTTCGCCCACGTCGTCGACGAAGGAGTAGTGGCCTTGAAGAAAAGAGTTAAAATTAGTGCGGGTTACTTGAGTGGTATTGAACACTAGGGTGGTAAATCATAGTTTTTAGTCACACGCCTCCATGAGGTGGGCCCAAAGGGAAGATGGGCGTACCTATCCACCTTCTGCGCCAGGTAAAGATTTGTGGCCTTATGAAGCATAATCGTGTTTTCACAAGGGGTCGAGTTAACTGCGCACCTGGCTGCCGTGACGTCACATCGACTCTGGTACAGACGGTTAATAGAGACATAGGTAAACAAATCTTGTTAAGATACGAAGTGATTTCCACCTGTTTATAAGATCTTACTAGCCATTGTCATGGTTTTTCTCAAGTCACACAATATTTTATTGCGCTGTGAAATATTCATGGCTTTTATAATTGCCAATGTAGATATTCGTTTATCCGCATCTGCATCTTTATAGGAATATGTCTAAAATTTATTGTCTTGTGTTGTATGACCCTGAACTCACTTGGTTTATTTTAAATACAGTTAATAATAGTTGATAATACAACCTTATTCCCATTGTAATAAAGACGTGTTGCGAACTTATTGGCTACTTCGGGTGTCACGAACTATTTGACGCTGACTGTACCTACTAAGTTTGATGCATGTTATTTTTTCAAGCATATGTACCTATTTCTTCGGAACTACATTCTGCAGCCAAAACAGTTTGTTGGATTTCAACATAATTAGTTACCATTGGATTGTGGAAGTGACAAGGTATGTGCAAGTGCATGTACCTACTTAAGTATTATTTTAACATTTAGATATTACTTGCATCTACTAAAAGATAAGGCAGGTAATCATTGATGACCATGTCTTCCGTGTAAGAATAAGTAATACACCACAGAATCCTTACGGTGTATTGGTCATCATTTCATGGTCATCATTTTTGCCAGGATACTACGTACTCCACGGGCTGGAAGACGTTGCGTGGGCAGGCCTCCTACTAGCTGGATGCGGGCAGCGCTGGACCGTTCATTATGGAAAATATTGGGAGAGGCCTTTGTCCAGCAGTGGACGTCATTTGTGTGAAACAAACGAACGAACGTACTCCTATGGCCAGGTAGGTGGTGTCTAGGTACGAAAATCGTTATTTAAAACATGGCTCATTGTCTCTAGAAGTGATTATGTAGGCGTCTAATTAAGTAGTTAAAAACTACATCTCACCTTTGACATCGCCTCTGCTGTCTGCATTCTCGTTTTTTGAGTAGGTCCTTGTCTCGAACTTGAAGCCGTAGCTGGGGTCCTCGTTGGGGTCGAAGTAAGGGTCGTCTTTGTTGCCGATGGGCCCCCGGGGGCGCTGGTCCAGGTCCATTTTTCTGTGCACGTTTGGGCCCTTTGCGCGAAAACTGGAAGGTGAGATTGATTTTTCTTTAATGAGCAACATGCAGCTAAGTGGTGGCAGTGCTTGGCAATCACCAAAGTCTGACAGCTAGATTGGCGACTTACCTTACACCTACACTAATTTGACCTTTTCACACTAGACCAACATAGTGGAGTATGGCCTGAGCCACACACGCTTGGGGTTAACCTCTGTGGGCTAGAGTGGAACTTATACCAATTTTAATAACGTTTGCTCTTATTGTTCCATTTTGGGCAAAAACCAGAATGTCAAGTCTTAGGTTTTGGAATAGAAACTGACAAACGTGGTATAGGCGCTTCAATCGACAACCTGAAGAAGAATCTGATTGCGCTGGTTGAAAAGAACAAAGAACGCAACTTTGTTTGCTTACGTCCAGCAGTGGGATGCTACAGGCTGCAATAATAACGATGATGGCTCACCCCCTAGGCCCAGCAGTGTAGACGGTCTCCTTGACGGTGTCAGTGGCAGGGTCTCGGGCTCCGAACCTGCCTCCCACCACGCCGTTCGCGTTGCCGTGGGACAGGTGGTAGCTCTGACCTCGGTCTTTGTTTGTGTACCTAGATCACCAATTGTTATGAGTTACAAAGCAATGAAGTTAAAATTATGTAACGCTAAAATAATACTTAGCAAAATAACATTAAATTTTTCATTTATAGAGTTAAAAGAGACACACGGATTTTTATTCATTGAAATGGAAAATCTGACATAATTTTGTGGAATTAAGAATCTTTTAGTTGAGTATTAACTGCTGATTCAAATTTTAATAAAAATTTAATAACATCCAATTAAATTGGAATTTACTTATTTACATGGAGTAAATATTATCATATAACTGTTTAGGCAATTAAATTAGAATAGGATCAATGACCTTATTACAAAATATTGAAATCTAAATTATAATAACCACTTTAGTCTAATAATTATTATACTTAATAATTTAATGATCTCGAATATTTACACTAAAATATAGATCAACAACTTAATTAAAAAACTTGAAATAATTCCCAAATCATTTCACCAATTAAATTAATCTATAATATAACACTTGAAATAATTCCCAACAATTTCACCAATTGTAAGGTTATCATGCTATCACTTCTGAAAACTAAACTACCTATAAATTTAAACCTTTATCACTTCTGTAAGCTATAGATAAAAAAGCTCGCAATTACCCAAAATCGAACGATCCATCCGTATTCACAGTATTGTAATCACCATCGTTGGTCCTGGACTTGCCAGGGATGACCTGAGTCCTTGCTACCCCGCACACACACACTACAAGCACACAAGTCCAAAACATTTTGCCACTGTGCACTGAACACTGCACTGTCAGAAGTCAAGGTATGACTATGCTGGTAAAAAACAAAGCCCCCTCTTATATATGGCGCTAAAAATGAGCGCCCAGCGGAGTCATGCCGCGTGAAAACGACCGGACGTCATTGTTATTAATAATAGGGCTGTGATAAACAGCGAGCGAGGAGATTTTTGAAAATGCTAGGCTAGTGCGCTTAGCTGCGGACGAATGTCCGATTTTAGAATAATACTCGCTTGCGGCTCCTGGGTTTTAGGGGAGAGTCCTACTACATAACCCATGACAGATGGCAACGGCCACAGGGCTTGTGCAAAGCATTTCCCAGCTGAAAAAAAGGCTAATGGACTACTCGTAAGCAGTTCGAGTCATTTAGGACTTATCTTTGTGGATCAAATGTCTTAAATTATTTTACCTTGATTAGAGGAATTGCTTGGGTGTTCATTAAGAGCCATTTCACAAAAATATTCCGCGCGAATTTAGGTAAAAGCTGTCAACGCAACGTCAAAAGAGTAAAAAGAACGCTGAAATGGACAAAAAAATCTTGAGCCGTGACCGTATTAAGACTTGATTTAAGTTATTAATTTTAAGGTAGAATGAGGTATTCAAACTTGATTAATTAATTTAAATTTTTAATAGAGTTTATTAAGTCTTTTATATTTCGATTCATAATGAAACACGAATAGGTATAATATGTAAAATATATATTAAGTACAAAATAAAGACAGTCACATAGTGAAAAAAAAATCTGCCCCCTTACAGCTCCATCATCGGACCCTGGATACGAATAATGAAACACGAATAGGTATAATATGTAAAATATATATTAAGTACAAAATAAAGATAGTCACATAGTGAAAAAAAAATCTGCCCCCTTACAGCTCCATCATCGGACCCTGGATACGAACTATTCGTCAAGGCGAATCACACAAGCCCAAACTCCATAGGGTTCTATTGTTTTGTTACGGAGGTGGCCATTGCATCTCCTCCAGATCCATTATCAGACAGAGCTAAGAAATAAATAAATAAATATTATTATAAGTAAACAAATAACTAAAATAATTCATCTTACTATCTTACTTCTAACTAGTCTTACTAATATTATAAATACGAAAGTTTGTGTGGATGTCTGGGTGTTTGTTACACTTTCACGCAAAAACTACTGAACAGATTTTGATGAAACTTTACAGTACAGTACAGCAGCACTAGGCAGTCTGTGTTCAACTATCACTCGGGTCGGACGTTCCTATCGCAAGACCTTTGGTTCACTCAGTTCCGATACGACTCTAGTGCTGTGTGTAATCATTTTCGTGAATACACTGAGTTTATTAATTTCTACGAGTGAATTTCATTTTGACTGAGACCTACGCCATGAACCCTGAACCAGAAGACCCTGTCGCCAGCGACAGCGACGCTCATCCATCCCAGGCGTCGACCAGAATAACAATGTATAGGCTATAATTTATGACGATCTGTGACAAACTAAATTTCAAGCGGGTGAAGCCGCGGGCAATACTACATATTTCATACTAGCTTTTTGCCCGCGACTTCTTCTGCGATGAAGTGGAAAATGGTTCTAATAGAATTAAAATATTCTAAGAAAATTAATTTTGTTAAATAATTATATTTTTTGATATAAAATCTACAAATTATTATGTTTAAATATTTGAATACTTACAAAATTATGAGATCTTTCTAAAACAAAATTAAAACACTACACCTGCCGCAGATTTCTTTGTAAACAATGTTTTTTTGTTTTTTTTCCTTCAGGTGCTAAAATCACCAGGCTATTGTTGCGCATACTCTGGAGTATTCCACATACAACTGGTCGTCGGAGAAGCATAGATTTCCATTAAGTCTACTCCCGCTACCATATAGAACTCCGCTAAAACTCGTGAGGGCGCCAACACTTACTTTTGTATCGAAAATTAGTATGAGCAGCTGCGCACGCGGTTGCCCGTTGCAGGCTCTATGCAACCACACTATTTTAAACCGTGGTCCCTAAGCATGAGATGGGAAACTGCACTCTCTTGAATTCTCTTGAATTTGATGGTGTTAGGGGAATCCTAGGAATGAATACAGACTTTCCAATGGAATCTCCTCATCAATATTGCGAAATTGCGAGTTGCAATGCAATGTTACGTTTTCACTTGTTATTTTATTGTAATCTGACCTTGATTTTTCAAACACGTGTCAAAATAAAAAAAAAAAAATTTAAATCAAAAGTACTAAGGAATATTTCTTTGATATCAACTTAGAAACAAGCACAGATCACAGAAACTAAAGGGAAATGTGACAAGGGACAAATTTGAACATATTGCTTGTGAAAGCAATGATGACAGTAGCGACGTAATTATGTAAACAGTTTATATTGCTTGCATAGTACTAAAGATTATTCGAACGTTGAATACTGATACCGCAATGGATAATGAGCACATAATTTGATTTCTTTGTGTGTGTGAATTTCTAATACGACACTGAGTTTCGAGTGGTTTCGAACTCAGCGCATTACTTAGCATCTCTCTATATTTCTATGGAACCAAGTTATCTCCAAAATAACATTCCACACCTTTTTAACCTAGTCAGGTAATAATTTTAATAAAATACGAAGCATGTCATCTATCAATAGGATATATGTATATTTTAGAAGTTAATAAATTATGCATAAAATATAAACACTTTAGAAGTTTAGTTAAATCGTAGAATTTCTGAAAAACAAGTACTAAAATCGTACTGAAAAAAAAGTATTAACATGTTATCTAATTTATTTATTAAACGTCGAATTTTATCAAAGATTTTGGACTAAAGTTTTTGAAAATATTTTATAGCCTACATAGAAAAAAATTAGGATTCTAAATCGTGAAAGAAATTTTTTTCGGAGCCTATTGCCTCCAAACAAACAAACAAACAATTAAATCTTTCCTCTTTTATTAGTATAGATTTAACAACAAAACAAAACGCTTCTTTTTCTTCTTCACGAAACAAAACTCAAAGCGGATAAATAAATAAACAAATCTTTGGACAATTTCACAGCGCCATCTAGTCCAAAAGTAGGCAACCAATATGCTTGTGTTAAGGGTGCTATCATAATGGATATACTTTTTTATAATTTATTTATTAAATTAAATACATGGTACCTACATATTATACATAGTTACACCCAGATCCGTCAAAGAAATTAAAATTCATCATTTCAATTTCTGCTCGGCCGGCCGACTCGAAACAGCCTCTCGGCATAGTATCAAATGTATTTGGTCGCCGTACAAATCACCGCTTTACGACACGAACGCACGTAAACGTCACGGCGGGAAAAATGACACAGGTCCTGCCTTGACGGGCGCTCGCGCCATACTAATCGATGTCGGCTTGCGCATTGTAATTTATACTGATATTCACATCAATATTTTGACAAAGTGGTTACTAATATTTAAACAATAACTGTAGAAATTAATTCTACAATGAATATTCTTTATTTTGGGATACTTTTATTGCAGTTTATGCTGTGTTTTTAAACCAAAAACCACGATCAAAATGTGACGTTAATCTTCAAATTTGCCAAATTATTTTTAGATTTTACTCAATAATGGTAATGAAATTCAAGAATCTATTTCATTAATGGACTACAAGAATATATGTCCGATGATTACTATATATTTTTAAGCTTATTATATGAGCATAAATAATAGATACAGGACTTTGAAAATGAGTCTGCGGCAATTTTTTCGTAAAATGGTTGTGGGAGATGGGGCACTGTGAATTAAGCAAAAGAGTTTTAGTAAATCCGTTTCATTAATGGTCAACAACAAGGATTGACCTATCTTTCGCAGTTATTAAATAATCTCTGGGTGTTGCTTAAGATAGTAATTCATGCTTCCAAAATCTTAGAAATTCGCACGAAAATGTAAAATGGCTCTTAAAGAGGTAGTTACTTACGAATTTTCTTACTGTAGGTACCTACTTTTGATTTGTCACTACGTTAATAAAGGCATCAATAAACAATCAATTCAAATTACTTTCATGAAAAAACGATATTTAATTTTTTGCCAATATTTACTCGTAGATCTAATTTCATTAATAAAGATTTCATAGCGCCATCAACGCTAGGTAGCTTATCTTCCAGTGTGCGCAAGCGCATAGAGATGCAGGCGCCTGAGATACGAGGGCCACCACATCCTCTGTGCTGTACCAGGAACACGCCACCAACATTTGCATCTTTTTGGATCATTAGTGTAACAATTGAATGAATCGTTTAACGTAACGTAGTAAACGAACTTCGTTAAAGAGAGTTTAATGGGGAACTTGCCTAGTTAGTTGGTAGTGTTCAGATGCCTTTGATGGGGGCAGACGGGATTAGGCGGTACTAAACAGTCATTTATCTATCTGACGTATTAACAGCTTGAAATAAGTACAGTAATTAGTCGTGACACCTACTTAGGTAAACCCAGTTTTAGGTAAGAAAAAAAATCATATTCGTTCTTCACACATATTTCTTCATTAACTAATTACCTATATAAACCAAATGGTTGAACTTTACCTCTAAACCTCGTCTACATTAGCCTATAGGTCGTCATCATCGTATACATTATACGTCTCATCATCATTTCAGCCACCGGTCGTCCACTGCTGAACCTGACCTCCCAACCTCCTCCTCTATAGGGGTCAACTGCTGGAAATAGATTTCTCCTAAATCGCGCCATTTTACCATGTCTTCGGCTTGTCATACCAGCTTCAGCTGGAGAGTTTTCTTAAATCGTAACTTCATCGAGCTAGAGAGCGTGAATGAGGGTTAAAGCTCATGGGAATTATAAACTTATATTTTATAAGGTCGGATTTAATTTCTAATTCGGTTGAACCCATCTAAGCATTGTACATTGTACAGTATCTACTATCTACTATGATATCTAGTGTTAGACTTTTATTCTAATGTAGAGCTCTCATTCGATTGTATTTTTCGCTACACGAATAATAGGCTTGGCCAACTGCATAAAAATATTTTTTTTTACTAGAAGCAGCTCCCTCTGCTATTAGAGACCTAATAATGTGTACCACCAACGGGCCAATCTGGAAATCATTGGGGGAGGCTTTAAACGTTCAACAGTGGACATCATGTGACTGAAATGATTAAGATGGGCGGGCCCACGTCCCGCGACTTAGGTGACATTTCATCCGAAAAAACTTCATCCGCGCATAAGTTGTCGAATCATCCGCAAAATGATGAAAATCTTCGCATGAAAGGTCATCTTTTCTAACTTGGGAGTGTCGTCTCATCCGAAATATATTCATCATCATCATCATCATTTCAGCCATAGGACGTCCACTGCTGAACATAGGCCTGGTGTCAATGCTTTCCATGTTGATCGATTGGTAGCGGCCTGCGTCCAGCGCTTCCCTGCTACCTTTTCGATGTCGTCGGTCCACCTTGTAGTTAGAAACGGTGACGTTTCATCCGTAGATAAATATTTTGCGTAAGATTTGACACCTAACAAATTTGAAAGGGCGACAATAACTCATCCGCGGATCAGATTTTCTCGGATGAAATGTCACCTAAGTCATCCCGCTCGTGGTCAAATACCACTTTACCATATTCAGATTCATTCCACTGCAGCTTTATCATCAGCTCGTTACACCGTTGCGTTAATTACAAGACACTGATGAGCGCGAATAATGCCCCTCCAATATCCATTAAGATGTTCATACTGTTCATTATCGACATAATTAATTTTCGCGTCCGGCGTTTGTTCCACTTCCTTGTCCGTCTGTCCGTTGTCCGTCGAGCCTTGTGGATGCAGCACAATGCTGTAATAAATGTCTTATTCTGACGAGAGACCTTTAGTTATGCGAGTTTCCATTGTACGGGGCATCTAGAATCAATTGCACTAATTCCAATTAACTATACGAATTTTCCAAATGGAAATTGTTATGAAAATAATCTATGAGCTCTCGAGACAATGCTAGGTGTACAGTACATAATGCTTTTACTAATTTATCTTTCACACTCTATTACATAGGTAAAATGATATAATGTCTTTTCTTATCACGGTTGTTTATACATTTTATGATTATGATGGATTTGTGAGTAAGTAACTTTTTAAGTATGTGCTGAAATGAAATGCTGTACCTAAACCAGGTAATATAGCTACCTATTTCAAGGTATGGATCCTCATCGATCCAGCGATATTCAAAAAATCTCGTAGCACAATGTGCACACACAAACCGAAGCTCGTTCCGGTGCGGTCATCGCATATTATAGTGTCGAATTGTACTCACTGAGATGTGAAACTTCCTCGCCTCCAGACCCCCCGTTGTTAGGATCCTCTCAACATCCTCCTCACCTCTCAGAGGTCTAGAAATACTGGGCATCAGTAGCGTGCATTAGCATGTGTCCTTCCAGGCTGCCATTGTTTGTGGCGCGATATATTAGGTGGTTTTACCAAAGATGCGTGATACGAAAGTCGGACAATCGGTCGATATGGTACCTGAGTTCCTATGGCCTGATTATTCTGGTGAGGTATATGATAGTATTGAAAAATCATAAGTCATTTCAGTTTTTTCAGGTGATTAAATGTGAACAACGCCAACCGATGTGAACAAATGCCTCAACGTGACCACGACCGCTCTGCCAAGAGCGTAACGAATAAGAAGAAGAAGGTGATTAAATAGGATGAAAGTTGTATTGTCGCATAAACAAATTCAATGAAATGAATAAAAATAAGCTACGCTAGAAAAATAAGTAGGTAAGCACTTAATAAGATCCCATCAATAGCATTTTCATGTAAAATTGCTCGCACTGTAAAAAAGTTATCAGACATGTAAAGTTAAGCTCTTAAATTGTGCTTAAATCTAAATACACGCCCTAACTCTATATTTCAGTCAAATATGTGATGTATGTAAATACACCCTTAATATTTACTATTATGTGGTTTCGCTTTGTTTTGTTACTGAAAATATTTTGTTTTTATCTAAAGTGACATGGGACTACTATAATATTTACGCTTCTCGTTCCCACCGCTGCAACTCCTGTGTAGCCAAAATAATCTAAAGCACCACAGTGTAGTGTACGGTAAATCTCAGAAGATGGGTAATTTGTTTATAGTAGGACCTCAAATCCTAACAATTTTTTTCAAGTTTTCAACAAACCGGATCCAAATCGTTTGCTGTGAAGATACCATCACTCCTCAAACGGGTCAAGGGGTCAATACGAATTCAATATCATGTACACGTACGCCCAGCCAACCGTCCCTTCTTTACATTGAATGGGGGGTGCCTCGGAAGTTGCCACATCAAGAAATATGAGCGATTGGAGATGATAAGCAACTCATCTGGTACTAATATAAGACTATAACGCCCTTATATTAGTTCACAAACATTACTATGAGGTCTCACAGTGCGCGTGGACGTACAGGGTGACACACGAACCAATCACAAAGCTCTATACAACGCTGTGCGTTCGATTTACTGCTTCACTCAGTATCGTTTGTGAATACGGGCGTAAGAACACTTCGCACTTACTTATTGTTGTAGATTAGATCGATGTTTAAATGTAATTAGAGATCATTTGAATGCGTTTAGCTGGTTATAATTGTGGGGTAGGTATTGTCAGTAATTAACTAATTATTATACATTGCTTCCTGTAGCTAGGTGTGAGGATGTGTAAAGATTCGTACATGCCTACAGACTCTACCATAAGGTAAAATTAAATCTGCTTGAATATAAGTAGGGAAGGTAATGCAGTTCATCCCTTAAACTCCTATTTATAACTGTTTCTGCGGGGACTTTTGCTATGTTCACCTCCTAACTAGTCTAAATAAAGTCCCGAAGTCAGAAAGTGTGTTCCACGGATTTCTATCTATAATGCTTTATTGACTGGACTATGTAGGCACTACTAGAGTTATATTCTAGCTAAACGTTTTACATTGATAGGGATCTTGTACTGAAATATTGAGTCTTGAGTATGTATTTTGTTGTGGTTATTAGCCATTGCGCTCGTTGGACTCGCTGGACAGATTAGAGTCCAATAGAGTCTTGAAACCTTATTATAGTGATAAAAATAAATTAAGTAGAAGCTATCCGGAATAATACAATGTCCCACACAGTCCTTCTCTACTCTTCCAAAATGTGGTGTTTTGATTCTTCATCAGCGCATGATTTGGTAGAACAAACAGTCGGTATCAACAATTTTCGCAAGTAATCTCAATATTCGAGGCCGACCTGGCCTCTGAGGGATTCAAATCCGCCGAAGCGATGTCCAAAGACATACTAACGAGGAGGGAGCGGAGGACAGAGGGCCAACAATGGCCGAAGGGCATCTCGCATCTTCACGGTGGGTGCGCGCGCGTCGAACGCGGACCTATCGGCCGATTTGTGGCGTTTTTATGCCCACTTTTGGTTCGAGAAAGTTTTTAAATATTTTGGTACTGAATTCAAACTTGAGGGAAGTTCGTTCGTTCGTTTCAGCCAAATGACGTCCACTGCTGGACAAAGGCCTCCTCTCCACAGTGGACGGTCCTGCGCTGCCCGCGTCCAGGCTCTTCTCGCGACCTTCACCAGATCATCGGTCCACCTAGAAGGAGGAGGGAGGGAGGTAGGAGGCCTACGAGTAATATGCCGGTTCAAATTAAAGTGAAAAATATGTTAGGATGTTGTTATAATAGGTAAGAAGATCCTGTTCTTTGATTTACTTTTCTTACGTAAAGAATCCACGTGTAGAATATCATATCCTGTCTTAATTAAGACAAAGCTATCTTATAGGTAATCTCAGTAGATAAAAACCTGGAAAACTTCTCAAAATGAAAAACTTGCTCCCGGATTTGACGTAGTTTATGGAAAAACCAATTGTCTTTAAGTTCAAAACATGCTCTCATCATGCAAACAAAGAATACAAAATGCATGAAATATAAAAATTCTTACGCAATTTACCATTGTCTCAAATTATTTTATTTTCTAAGTACACCTAGGTACTTCTACTTAGGTACTAATAAGGTATGTTACTTTTCAACCAGGTAGAGTATGAAAGCTTTTCCAACGCAATAGTCGAGAAAAAATCCTATTGTTTTTCTTGTTTTTACAAGTTTTTTTTTTACATTTTTTAATGGTGCAGGTGCAAACGTTTGCAGGCTCGCTGCTAGATCTTAACCAGCACATCAATCACAGTATCCACTTCAAAATAACCCTAAAAGCCTACGTTTGTAATGAATGGCTTTACCAACGTAAATACCTTATCGTAAATACAATTGAATGTGCAGCCAGCATGTGCCACCAGAGGTCGTGGGACGACAGACAATGTAAGATGGGTATCACTTGCTGCTCACTATCACATGCTTTGATGAGGAAGCTGGGGGCTTCCGAAAATTGGTAATTAGCAATTATTGTGAGTGATGACGTAGTGCAATAACAGAAGTACTGCCAGATAAAGGTAATGTTTTAAAATGAATGTTAGAAACGAGCCAGAGTATAAAAGTTATTTTAAGCTTATAATGTAACTTTATTTCTTGTAATTCCTTTTATGTGTAAAAAGCAATAAACGTTTTTTTATTTTTTTATTTATTTATTTTTGTTCTTGAAGAGATTAGAATGAGGTCATGGAGTTGGCCGCATGTTTACAATTTAGGCATACTTTTCAGGTGAAAGATAAATATTTTTTGATGTGCAGGCTATTTTCAGTAAATTAAAGTCTTGCTTTTGAGTTATATGTTATTTCTATTAAATCCTCTGTGGTAATTTAAATAGCCTTATACCCCTTTTGTACAATTTCCTGGAATTTTATCAAAGTTGAGGTAATTTGTGTGTAGCTGCCGGCTTTATGTACGTACGTAAGTAGGTACTTACTTAGTATTTAAGTAGAAGAGTTACTAAAATCAACAAACAACTCATTGTCATGTCAACGTAGACACTAAATTATCGAATGAACAATCGTATGTTTTGTCCGCTGAAATTCATAAAAGATTTTTTGGTAAAAGATTTCATGTAAAAATAGTCTGAAACGGTTATAAATGGACTCTATAAGTAAAGCCAGTTTACCAAAGGGCAAAGGGCATTCAACGTCATATCCTTTTCTTATTGTTCAGATAGAAAAAAACAGCAAAATGCTGGGTGAATATCTAAAAAAGGGGCAAATCTAACCAGCTAAACAATGAACTTAGTTTAGCATGCAAATGATATCAGATAATGGTTAATCACTAGATGACTGTATCAGGAAACAAAAACGTCGTGGGAGACGAATCATAATGAATAATTATTAAAATTTGCTTAAGATTGTGACATTTTGATACTGTGTGACCTTAGGTAAGTATCAAACTTATTCGGGTGGGAATTCCGAGGTATTTACCTAGTAAAGTTCTTACCTACTTATAATAGGTTAGGTGAGCATTAGGTGGTATGAAGTACCGCCTATTCACTTCATATTTTGTTTTATCTATATATTTTTTTATCTATTTAGCAAAGTATGAGAGAGTTTACTTGTTTACTTTCTTGATTCAACGGTTGAAGGTTTGATTCCCAAGATGACCACAATGTAATTAACTAGGTATATATTTTTCTCTCCTTTCATTTGAAAACAAATATTTTTAAAGCAGTTGATGACTGTCTGGCTGTTACGTACTTAGAGGACTAAAAAGTTAGGTCCCATAGGTCCAATGGAAATCCTGATAAGAGCAGAATAAATAAATAAATTACGTTTAAGTATTACGAATTTAATGTGATAAAAACGATAAACTTTTTTGTATTTTCAGTCTTTTTCGTTCGAATCACCTTAAAATTAGTATCAATTAGCTTTGTTTGGTGTGAAACATATATTATTTTCCTACAGATAAAGAAAGAAGAGTGATTTTCTTTTATAATATATTTCTCCGCTTTCATATTAGTTATATTATGTTCTATCTATGAAAACGTTTGTATTGTGTTTTATTGTAGTCGTTGTAGGCAGAGCTTTTTTACTTGTTGAAGAATGTGCATGCAAAAAATTACCAGGCGTTTTAAAATCTGTCTATAGAGACAGATTATATACTACATAGGTAGTTTTGTTTAGTTATATGTATTTTATATCGAGTGGTGATAAAAATACGACCTACTTATATTGATCTATTTTACCTTCCATAATTTTAAATATAGATACAAAGCGCAGACTGTTTTTTAAATTAAAACTAATGTAGGTACTCGTAGAGACTCATAGAGTCACTCATAAAGGGGATTTCAAAAATATTTCAGTTTATGTTCTATTCTTTTCAATACAGATTTTAAATGAAATAAGTCCTTAATAGTTAATATTTTCATTTAAATTAGGTACCTATGTGGTTTTTGTGGTCACTCTTGCTCTATTTTCACCAAATACAGATTGAAATGAATATCATTTTGGAGACTGGATGAAATAAAACAATAAAGTTAAAGTATATACAGTAATTTATTAGAGACAACTTATAGCTAAGTTACAATTAATTAATCTATCAGTTCGTTAATTTTTCCTCTAATTTATAAAATACACAAAATACCGGGGTCAATTCTAGCCAAAATATTTCACCTTTTACCGAATATTTAAAGAATAAAAAACATCTTTATAGAAGCGATTCTGAGATTCAATCTGCTACGAATTTAGATAGAGGCTAGAGTCAAAGCTAAAGGCTCTAGTAAAAGTGACTCTAATATCCATGAAAACTTTACTTTGAAAAAAGGTTTGAAAAAGCGTTGAGGTGAGAAAATGGTTTGAGGTGAAAAGCGTTTGAAATCTGTCTCTATGTAGTTTTCTTTAGTTATATGTATTTTATATTAAGTGGCGATAACAATACAATAGTACTTATATTGATCTACTTTACCTTTCATTATTTCAATAGAGATACAGAGCACAGTCTTTTTTTTTAAATTAAAACTAATGTAGAGCCGTAGAGTCATTAAAGGTATGAAAATGATTACTTCAGTCCGTGTGCTATTGTTTTCAATATAGATTAGTCCTCATTTAAATTATGTGTTTTTTTATCTCTTTTTTCACTAAATACGAATTGAAATGTTAAATCATCATTTTAGGGACTAGATGAAATAAAACAATAAAGTTAAAGTATATACAGTAATTTATTAGAGACAACTTATAGCTAAGTTACAATTAATTAATCTATCAGTTCGTTAATTTTTCCTCTAATTTATAAAATACACAAATACCGGGGTCAATTCTAGCCAAAATATTTTCACCTTTTACCAAATATTTAAAGAATAAAAAACATCTTTATAGAAGCGATTCCAAGATTCAATCTGCTACGAATTTAGATAGAGGCTAGAGTCAAAGCCTAGAGCTCTAGCTCTAGTGAAAGTGACTCTAAAATCCATGAAAACTTTACTTTGAAAAAAGGTCTTAAAATACATAAACTAAACGTTATTGAGCATCACAATTTAGTAAATTAATATCCTTCTATATACATACAACTTACAATTAGGTCGCTTATATTAGTAGGTGTTTTCTCTGCTCGTTTGGATAGAGAGATATACGAACAGAGAGCTATTGTATGGTAACTGGGCTTTTTAAAATGAAGGTAGCCTTAATAAGAAATAAATCGAGCAAAAAAACTTACTTCGAAACAGTAAAAAAAAATTACTTTTAGAAAATCACACCTTTACTGCGGTGGTATAATAAGTCGTGTATACTAGTCCATTTGATGTCACCTAGTAAAATGAAGTAGGTATCCCTCGCTAGCTGGATAGAAAGATAAGTATCATTTATAGTTAGTACTTTACTTACGCCCGTAGTCACAAACGATGCTTGCTTAAGTGAAGCAGCAAATCGAACGCACAGCGTTGAATAGAGCTCTGTGATTGGTTCGCGTGTCACCCTGTGCGTCCACGTGCACTGTGAGACCTCATAGTAATGGTGAATACGGGCGTTAAAATGACAATCACTGGATATCCATGACTTTTATCACTGGATCCACTCATTTTATGTTCACACTGATAGACGACTCTACCTTCAGTTTGAAAAATAGAAATAACAGACTTAGGTGACGAAATTTCATTCACTCGACATTGATGATTGATATACTCGTGAAAGTGATTCTTCCCTAATTATGATGATTCAGTTGAAAATACACACACGATGCGTTGTAAACATAGCATGGAACAATGGGAACGAAGGAGAAATATTAAAGAATTTAAAAAAAAGAAAGTTTTTAAAGCATTTTTCAAATAAATAAACATGAATAAGTAAATCCATCTCTCAGATATATGAAAGTTATCTATATGTTTTTCTAACGTCAACTTCATTAGAAGAAAGTGAGCTTTAATTTTATCAAAGCCTAGTTATTTACAAATTCCTTCATTTTCAATTACCTACTGGTATTTCAAAAGTCTGGTATTGCAGTCGCCGTGACAACGCATCGTGCGGGTAGTCGTGTGTATGCGGGTAGTCGATCAGAGCCCGGCGTTGCCGCAGTACTCGCCGATGCGGTCCGAGATGCACTCGAAGATGTCGAATGACACGTCGCAGTTGCGTCCGTTGTCTGGGGAAAAAAAGAAAAAAAGATAGGTAAATTACTAAGCCATAAAACTTTTTAGTTATCAGCTACACGTAAACATTCCAATTTCAGAGTGCAATAAAAATAAATGTTATTTTTTGGCATTCATCATAATTATCATTATTTTCAGTCACAGGACGACCACTGCTGAACATAGGCCGCCTCCCCAATGAGTTCCATATTGCCCGGTTGGTAGCGGCCTGTATCTACTAGGTACCACCAGCGCCTTCCTCTATTATGTTTTGCTTTAAGCTTTTTTCCTTTACGCACTTGAAAGCTTGTATTCTAACGCCCGTACTCACAAACGATGCTTAAGTGAAGCAGCAAATCGAACGTACAGCGTTGAATAGAGCTCTGTGATTGGTTCCTGTGCATCAATGCGCACTGTGAGACCTCATAGTAATGTTTGTGAATACCAGCGTAAATGTATAGAAAACTTACAGTAATTTCAATACATTAAGTAAATACATTATTTGAGTCATCAATTGTTCAGTCTAATTATGTTTTCTGACAAAATATGTTGTGCTTTAGAGGAGTCTCTTTTGGATACGGGTGTAAATAATCAAAAACGAAAAGTCCGATTAACTACATAAGTAAAGTTTTCGATTTGAACTTACCCATAGGCACAGTTCGTGAGAACTTGTCGTGATACTTCATGAGGCACTCCCGTGAGGCCTCCAACACGGCCATGAAGTAGCCTCTCTCGTTCACGCCGTCAGAGTAGAGCCCCACCAGCCCCTCGAGGGTCGGGAAGCCGTAGCCGTCCACCTGGGTATCAATCATCATCATCATCATCATCATCATAAGGTCTCCACCACAGGAGGACGACCGTCTCTTGTTTACCAGACCCAAATGAAGGATATGGTCTACACTTCACGTCAAACAGTCTGGACAGCCTGGGACTGGGCAGTAGTGGGCAGTGCAAGCTAAATTTTCCATTTGCCCCAGGTAAATAAATTAGAGAAGGTGTGTGGTGAATGGGAGCTTAATGATGAAAGTTCATTATGACGTCAATAATTTTACCAAAATAACTTATGTAAAAACACTTTACTTTAACCTAAATTATTATGTAAATTAACAGTTCAAAGTTATGTTTATTTTTGCACTATGCGCTATTGCACGGACTCCTATTTTCCATTTTACTTTTCTGTCTATTAAAGATACAAACAAATTGCACAATGACAAGTATAGCCTGACCAGAAACATAAAAACCCTGGCATAGAGGCGCGTCAATTGCATTTGATAGTGCAACACTGGGTACAGTCGTACCTGTATTAAATTAATAGGCTAACTTTATGTATCAGGTTTCAGGATTATAGGCTAATTTAATATTTTCATAAATTAACAAAAAAATATTATATTATAGGTAAACTGGTTTAAATAAATTAAATGAAACCATCAATCGAGCAAGTAGGATTTTATTATTATTCATCAATAATCAAATTCTGAACTTGAATATTCAACTACAATGTCTGCTCACGAACGCTTCAAACTCGGTACTTCTTTCCCAATTCCATAAAATTCAATACTTACAAAGTGACAAAAAACTTTAAAATAGGTAGTTGAAACAAACCACAGCTAATTTTCATAGTTGACTGTACTATATGATAAACATGTCAGTCAATTTGACAACCTTTGTCGGAAACATTATTCAATGAAAATATTGTCCGAACTCTTAGTATTTCTCTTCGACAAATACTTTAACACATTGTGAACCACTTTTCTTTCACGACTATAAAAATATTTTAGCAATTTAATTCACAAAATCAATTGCGCACATTTAAAATAAAGTTTGTTTACACTTTGACAGCAATAGACTGACATGCAAGGTGACATGTCAATGAAGTTTTCAGTTACTGTTGCCATTAAAAGAAATTAGTACCATTAATTTTCCGCAACATGGCGAGGGTTTTTATGTTCCTGGTCAGGCTATACTAGGTATTATTGGAATCTTGATGCTTCATCTAAATTACTCAAGCATTCGTATCACGCATTGTGCCGAGGCTGGTAGCCAGGAGCAATACAATACATACCTGAAGTATTTACTCAATTTACAATTATATTACACAACCTTAGTTATAATCGTAAGTCTTCGTAAACAAGTAAGACAGCCTTTTCCAAACTAGAGTCTCATGCCCGCTTTCACCATCAATCCCTAATTTTTAAGTGACCCCTATAGTAACACATACAGGATTTTTTTATGTTTTCAAAGAAGTCAGGGAAATTAGGGATTGATGGTGAAAACGTCGAGCATCAGTCGATTAAATTACGATATTTATTTTTATTTTGATTTTTTCAAACTTCCCAAGTATAGTTTGCTCTACCGTCATTTCGCGACAACTATGTCGAAAGAAACTCAGTCACCATTGTATCAGCCTTTTATTTATTTTAAGAAATAGGTAGGTACTAACTACAACTTGCAAAAAATCTAATACCTTTTGAGATCAAACCTATTTTGCCTAGATAGGCAGGTGGAGTACGACCTTAAATTACTCAACTATGCTCATTCAATTAGTGGAGTAAAGTGAAATGTACCTACTAGGTACAGCAGCACACTTTTTATAGCAATTTTTTTTGTATCTAGAGGACCACTGCTAAAAATAATTATTTCTTTTTAGATCGATCTGCATTCCCATAAAAAATAACAAAGCACACGACGGAGACCTTGGACTGGTGCACTATTAAATTACAATTCGCTTGTACTAATAATAAAGCAAGTTATAATACAAATTACAACGTGTTCGCCCGCTTTTATGGCCGTTATATTTCTGTTGAAGGGATTTTTTTCGTAAGTAATAAATAGGAGTGGCCATTCCTTTTTTTCGTTTTTCAATTTACGACATAACCCACAAGTTTTATCGTTAACAAATTGGAGCAATCAGCTCGTGACAGAACCATAAAGCATTAAAACTCGATTTAAAATGGATTTTTGTGGTTATTTTTTCATCGGGACACAGGAGGAGCGACCTCGACTACCTTTATGGGAATATTACCAGCGTTTATAATAAACGTCAGTTTTATTAATAAATACACATCGAAAGGTTTCTTTATGTCCAATAAATTAAAGGTAATTTCGAATAACAAAAAATGTTTTAGTGACTCAAGCGGCGAATTCGATATTTATTTTAAAACTAAAATACGATATATTATTTCAAGGATTCAATAAACTACAGGATTAAGTTTAACTCAGTCCAGAGATTTAATTTCTCTTTTTAGCGATTAATCGTAATATTCGTACGTTCGTTTCAGCCAAATGACGTCCACTGCTGGACAAAGGCCTTCCCCAAGGTTTTCCACAATGAGCGCAGGAGCGCTGCCCGTATCCAGGCTTTTCCCGCGACCTTTACCAGATCGTCGTAATAATTTTTTTTTCAATTTGACTAGTCATAACACCTATTAGGTACATATTATTACGTTGTAAGTGAACTTTTTAAAGTTTTTTTTAATAATTTCTATAAGATTATATCTCCTAAAGCTAAGGCAAGGTGAAAACCAATCTGTGCAGTATGCGCTTACGTCGATCGCGGAGTTAATCCGCGGTAAATGATTTCCCTTTTAGCTGTTTTACTTGTGTTATTCATGTTTTCAATTTCACTAGTCATAAACCTACCTATATTTCGTTGTAAGTGAACTCAAAAGATTTTTTATAATTTATATAAGATTATTATCTCCAATGGCAAGGCGAAAACCAATCTGTGCAGTATGCGCTTACGTCGATGGCGGAGATAATCCGCGGTAAAAGTACTTACCGCTTTCACTTTTCGGTAAACGCATTGTAGGAGGCACTGGAACAAAAGAATTTGATATGTTAATGGAATCAACACTTATTTAACTATTACATAACTTGTAGTGTATACTCGTAGAGGTAGAGTTCAATTTTAGTAAAAAGTTTTAACACTTGTTACCCTACTAATAAGTTGTGACACTTGTGAATACTACAGTAGGTACTTATTAATTATTATTCTGTGTTTTTTAGAAAGATTTATAGATTTATTATCTGAGAATCAAACTCAAAACATTAGAATCAAAGTCTAATTCCTGTTTTCACCATCAATCCCTAATTTTTAAGTGACCCCTATGAAAACAAAATTCCTGTTATGTGTTACAGGGGTCACTTAAAAATTAGGGATTGATGGTGAAAACGGGTATTACTCTCTAGCTTTTCAGTGGTTCTTAACCTTTAAGTCATGAAGGACCATTTTACCAAATTTCTGTCTTGTCAGGGACCACCTCATAATCACAATCGGTCAAAAGTAAACCAGTTTGACTGCAAAAATCAATTAAAAGTGGTTTTGACCAAGGCGTGCAAGTGCACTTCGCGGACCACTTGGAATACCTCCAGGGACCATCAGTGGACCGCGGACCACCGCTTAAGAACCACTGATTTAAAGGATTCATTTATCACAAAAACAACTTGAAAGAGATGGGATATTAGGGTAAATATGGGATAAACCATCCCTTAAGTTAAAGTTATGCTAATTATTCTTTTGATAATTAAGATAAGAAAATTTCAGGTCACGACCTATTTTATGACAGTCTCACAGAGGTCTTACTTATTACAGACTTGTAATAAGTAAGACCCAAAATCCATTTGCTGAACTATTGGTATAGGCTAGTATACAATACTCGTAAAATAACTTTTAAACTCAACGATGAAATGTTGTTGGATAATGTAACAATTTGTTTTTTTTTTTATGCATAACAAGGCAGGTATTTGACCACAATCGCACCTGATGTTAAGTTTATTTTTCCATAGTATCATATTATCACTACATGCTAGTAATAAGTTGACTATATTTCAAAGATATTATTATCAGTTGGACAATGAATAGTCCATACAAAAATTTAAGAACTAGGTCTAGCTCACCCCAGCGATCCGTTTCTCGTCGTGCGTGAATGGAACTTCTCTCTTGTTCCTGCTGCGCTGAGCAGGCATCGTGTGCTCCTCCTTGATCACGTCCAGGGCCTCTGGAATTGCGTAAAATTTACTTTAAGTACAGTGCAATAAGAGTTAAACATTCACGCTCAAAGAAGTCAAGGAATTAATTATCCCTGGCCATGTAGTAGTCCCATATTAACTATGTTATAACAGCTATGTTGTGTTCCCGCTATTAGAGGTAAAATAGTGAGTTCCTCTGTGGTTGAGGATTCTGGGTGAAGCTCGCTTCCACCTTTCGGTCTGATCATCACTTTCTATCAGGTTAAGGGTTTTGCCAGTTGTTTAGAAGGACAACCAACTAGGCAGATCCTGTACATACTATGGGTATCAGACTACTTTTTTTTGTAAATCAAAACCCAAAAACAAACAAGTACAAAATATATTACGTATGTTTGCGTTGTGCGGAGATCGCACCCGTGACCCCGTGAACTCGGTCCGGTATGTATGTTAATAAACTACTAAGCCTGGCGGCCGTTAGATTGTAAAGAATTCTCGATATTAAATAAATAATAAAGTTTATTTATAATATAACTACACATAAAATAAAAGTATTAACACAGTTTCATTTATAGATGCATCCTATAAAACAGGGCTAAGAAACAAGGGACTATGATACAGAATGTCTTCGGTTCCAAATAAAATTAAAATTAAAAACGGGAATATGTAGTGGGATGAAATGAACAATAAATTAAAATTACCCGCCCATTCCTAGGCGCTTCACTAACTAGGCTAACAGGGCCCGCCCAAGACGTCATGAATTTGATGACGTCACGAATAACGTGAAACTTATTTAAAGATAAATATAATAAAATCGTGTCCAATAAATGAAACGCTAGGAAAACGGTATCCTTCCGTTTGGCCAAATTACTTTTCGCCAAATTCACTTCGCAAACAACTTATCGCCAAAGTTTCATTTCCCAAATGAACTTTTAGCAACAGAATACTGTACTTTTCGCAACTAATTCATTTGGTCAAATTATCATTTGGAAAAATTTTACTTGGCAATGTTTATATAGCAAATGTTTTATTTTGCCAAATATTATATCCCAAATAATTTGTTTGGTCAAATTGACACTTCACATACTTACCCACCGTTACCCACAAATCAAAGCATAAGGCACATGATCGTGGTTTTCACAAGAATTTTATGTAAAACAAAGAGATTGCAGAAAATAGTATGGTTGCAGAAAGTAGGTATTGCAGAAAATAGTAGGTTAGGTTAGAACAGTGACCCTTAGCGCGCGAAGGCGAGCGAACGGAGCGAGCGAAGCGAGCGAAGTGAGCGTGCCGCGGCAGCGGCCGCCTAATTCCATCTTTATTTTCAAGCGGTATGAGATGACAAAAGAAAAATAATAAAAGTATTCATGTGGACAGCTAATCCCCCGGTAAGTTTTCAGCCTTTTAATTTGTTTATGTATTTACCTTAAAATAAAATAAAATCTTTGTTATATTTTAGTTAATCAACATATTCATATCTATAATTTTTTCATGTAGGTGACGTTTTTTATTTTTTTTTTATTTAATTATAAATCAATGTACATACTAGTAAGTATTTATCATTATTAAATTTCTGAAAAAACAGTAAACGTTGTTTTGCTATCCATACTTATTTTTGGTATATTTACTTTGGGTTGAGTAAGGAATGCATTTGGGTAGAATAACGAAATTATGTAATGGGTTGAGCTAGGAATACTAATTTGGGATGACTGAAGAAATGGGTTGAGTTGTCATGGGTCGAATACGGAATAACCCGTAAATACTTCTGAATCTCTATCTGAATCTGAATCTAATAATAATAAAAAAAAACAAGCATGTAACTTGACTATTCGCGCCACAGTGACCAAAAAAGTGCCTAAGCGCAGAAATTTAAAACAATCATAATTCGAAAACTATCAAAAATCGCGGAACATACGGGGATGATTTGGATAGCCCTAGTGATGCTCTACCTCTGGGCTTCGGCTTGACTCTACTTTTTGGGACACCCTGTATTGTCCAGTCGAAGAATTGAAAAGTTCTGGAATGTAGGTTCACTAGAGTCGTTCCATAAGGGTCTAAGAATCCATTAAAGGTATCATTTAAATCGAATTACGCACAGCATAGGTCATCCATCGCAAGTGGGATAAAAGTAAAAATAACAGCCAAAGTTAATCACCAAATGATTACAGTTTATGGCCGAACGATTTCGAAATAAGACCAAGGAACATTTTTATAAGCACTTATTTAAAATGTCTTTTTGTACGCCATTTACCTCCTAATGGTTTGAGTAGGTTGTCAAAGTACTTTACTATGTCTCGATTTTTAGTACAGTTTCAAGGATTTCTTTCTCTTTTAATTTGGAACACGTTTATAGAGCTCCATTAGCTAGTTTGCTTATTGTAAACTGATGTTGCTTAAGAAACATACAAAGGCTCAAGGTCACCCAAAGGGCGATGGAGCGGGCTATGCTCGGATTTTCCCTGCGTGATCGAATCAAAAATGAGGAGATCCGCAGGAGAACCAAAGTAACCGACATAGCTCGCAGAATTGCTAAAATAAATTGGCAGTGGGCGGGGCACATAGCTCGTAGAGACGATGGCCGTTGGGGCAGGAAAGTTCTCGAGTGGTGACCACGGGCTGGAAAACGTAACGTGGGCAGGCCTCCTACTAGGTGGACCGACGATCTGGTAAAGGTCGCGGGAAGAGCCTGGATGCGGGCAGCGCAGGACCGTTCATTATGGAAAACCTTGGGGGAGGCCTTTGTCCAGCAGTGGACGTCATTTGGCTGAAACGACAAACTCCGTATTATACGAAGGCTGAGAAATCGAAGAAGCAAAGGAACAGTCCTTAATACAGAAAACTCAATTATACCAGCAAAGATTGAAGCTTTTGATTGATCAATCACAGGACAGAAGAAGAAATCTTTTTTTTTACTTTTTCGAGTTACTGTAGAAATGTATTTTTTATTTTGCTTAACTTTTAGAATCTAGTGAGGTTTTTTAAAATCGATGCAATGGTTTTGAACATTATCCTCATTTAAATATTTGTTTCAAAGTATTCCTAGATGTCAGCAAGCAAAAAACATGAATTACACCCATACGTCCTGGTACATTGTTATTGTAAACCAATATTTTACCAGTGAAATAGAAGACATTGGAACTAGATTGTCCTATCTAGAACTCATAGATCAGGAATTTATTGAACCCGCTGCCGTGATACGTTCACTTTCAATATTTTGGTCGCCATGCTGTGCTCTATCTATGCTGGGGGGCTACTCCGAAACGCTATTTACGTAGTTTCAGGTCTGTCTGTCATCGTCGCTCATGCTAGCATCTCGCTTTGTGCGAGAGGGATGGCAACATTCGAAACTTCGGATGACGTTTTTCGGAGTAGCCCCGCTGGTACGGAATGCATGCAAATGCGACAGAATCTAAAACATTTCTGTATATTGCATACCTACTAGCTTCTGCCCCCCTGATTCATAGACATACCTACCTAGGTACCGCAACAATAAAATCTTTTGTTACTAAAAGAACATTTAGTTATAAGTCCGACAGTTAAAGGTAAGATAGCCAGTTTTTCTGTGGTTGAGGATTTTGGGTGAAACTCGCTTCCACCTTCGACCTGATCATCACTTTCCATTAGGTGAAACGCAGGCCAAGAGAGCTTCCTAAAAACAGTTTATGTCGACGTCGTTTTAAAGGATTATTGATAATGCTTTTCAATAAAGATGCTTAACATATTTAGTGCTTATTTTATATAGCAAACTTACGTCAACCGGTAGTACCTTCAGAAAAATCGAGATGACCTCACAACATGGAAGGTAGGTACCTAAGTAGGTAGTTAAACATTACTTTGAAACTTGTTAATAGTATCTTAATTACATTACAGAAATCAGTTTTCGATTGCAGTAAAGTTTAATTTATGAAGTCTGAAACTATTTCAACACGTAATAAACTAACAAGATCTTTCGAATTGACACGGAATGTGAGACCTTAATAATAAAAAGTTGACAGAATAACATGGCTTGGATCTATTAAAGTTTTTCTATTCTGGACTTAAACCTTATTTAACTAAGTAACATATTTCCTACCGGATTTTTTATTCATCACGTTCTTGAATAACCCTTAATATTATGAGAATGTAAAAAAATACATCTTTCGGACCACCATTGACTTCAGAATAAAATTATTGCGCCCTTTTTGGTAAGGCAGCAGTATTATTACTCATTATATCAATGTTAATTACTACTTATTAAACGCTTAGTGCCTTCGGACTGTTTGACAGGTCCAGTCAGGTCCTGTATTCCAATTAGCAGTAATTTACTTTCGTAAACATTAAATAAATATTTTATCGTCAATCTAATCACGATAAATCAGTAATAATCGAAATCAAGGTCTTAACAAACTCAATACTAATTAATGATGTTACAATATCCTCTAAAGGAAGCGACATTTAGTACGAGTTGCACATTTCCTTCGTTGCGCCGGCGCATAAGCAATATACCTATAGCTCTATTGGGGTACTATACTTAGATAACATAATACTAGTCCTGGGTATATTAGGTAATTTATAGGAGTATGTAATTTGCAAAGAGGTTCGCCGACCTAACCTATGGCTCTCGCCAAAGTGGGTTAACCACCTTACCTGATATTTGTCAACCTGTACATCATTGAAACAAGTTGTCCTAATTTCTCACTAGCCTTTGCCCAAAGAAGGTTTCACATGCATCGGATTAAAAGTCAAAATAAAAATCTTTAATACAAAATACTTATCGCTTAGCATAAAAACTTTCAATTTTTTTCCCGATTTGATACTATTCATTAGATGGAAATACAATTACTTATAGTAATTATTAGGTACATTCATTTATCTTTTCATATATTTTTTTTACTTTGGTCATAACAAAAATATAACCTATCTAATTGTAGACCAGTATTTCACAAGGCAAATACAGTGGTCGGTCTACAAGCATACGAACAAGACAGTATCGTTCGTATGACTAATTAAGCAGTCATATTATTTTAACGATTCAACAAACGATTTTCTACTGTTTGACAGGTTTGTATAAAATATATCAATGCAAGAAAACTCCAATATAAAACACCCAATAAAACGCACGACCAATTTCTTGACCACGCTCTACATTTTTTATTGCCTCGATAAGATAATTATTATATTGGCGGTAATGCGATGCTAAGTACACTTTCGGCCAAATAAAGATGTGCAGTAGCGTGCAGTAATTTCGCAAATTACTTGGTAACAGCTGAATGGTCATAGCATGCAGTTGCGGCGTACTTATGCAACTGTTGTGCAACTTGTAGTAGGTATATGGGTCACTAGAAACACGATTGCACTTTGTCGTTTTGAGAGTGCGATACTTACCTTTATATGGGTATTCCTCGAAGCGCACCCATTTTGAGGCGCACCTAATGAAGCGCACCTAAACTATTCCGCAAAGCGCACCTATGTTTACTAATACAAGATATTGAACGAAATCTACTTATGCCTACTAAGATGAATAAAAAATATTAGGGTAACATTACACAGGTGCGCTTCATTAGGTGCGCTTCATTAGGTGCGCGTCAAAATGGGTGCGCTTCGAGGAATATCTCCTTTACTGTGAACTCGTTAGCTTTATATCAAACCCTAGTGGTTACTCAAAGCTATAAGTGTAATTGTCCCAATGCAACTGTCTTTTTTACTTGTTAAATAAATGAAAAAAAAAACAAACTAAATTCTAAGGATTAACTTTTTTTTTAAATTACGGTGAATTATATTTTATACGGTCCCTCCACCCAACCAATTTCAGAGAACGCTTCTGTTTTGGCTTAAATGCATTGATAAAAATTACAGTTGTCAACGGGGTGTCATATTACATTATTAACGTACCATATTTGACGTTTAACTTAACGAGATGAGATTGAGGCTCAATTTGGAACAAATTTCATAAAATTGGTATCTTGGTAATTGAGCAATTTAACGAAATAAAGAGGTAAGTTATGAATTCTGAAATTGCACGACTCGTTTACGTTATTGTATTTCATGGTCTTTCTGTCGCTTATATGGCGCTTTCTATACTTCTTCTATCGTGGGGATTATAACAATTAATAACGCCAGTCTTAGTTGCCTGATATGACAAATGTTAATGCACAAAATCATAAGGCATTCATCATCATAGGAAGTCTCTGATGATTTAATTAATGTGTCAATACTTTTTCTGCATTTTGTTGGGAATCGATCCTAGAGTAATACTCGTAGTTGTCTAGAATACCTGTAGACATCAAAACAACAGACAGTTGAGTTAAACCACAATGTTTAGCGAAAGCATGAAGTCCCACTTTCGTAATGGTGCAAGAAAGCCGATATAAATGTTGCAGCTGCAAATAATGAAGAAACATTGTTTTTGTTTCAGTTTTCCTTGTAATTCCGAAAAGAGACCACATTTCCCATTAATGAGCATATTGCGTAAGTTAATAACTGTTAATAACTGCTAATAACCCGAAAAAATCTTGTATTCCGCAAGAAGCTCTTTGTACCATTTTGGGAGCCACTTTTGGCGTTTCTGGTTTGGCCTTTTGTGACTTAAATGTCAACATGGAGTCGCATTATAACGTATGTATTAGGTTTAAGATTCATATTGTGTCTGAAATACAAACATCAAAATGTTTCACTATTTACCGGAGCTTATCAAGCTAGATATTGTGTCATCACAGATGTGATAGGTCTATTAAAAACTCACAAAACTCATTTTATTTCTGCTAGTAGGCTTTTAAAAAACATAACCCTCCTTCTGGCGCAGTCGGGTAAAAAGCACTTTTACACATCCCAATATTAACCCTACCATTGCTAAGGGACAACAAATGGGCCAGTGCTGAGAAGAAGAGCGCAATTAGACCTATATTTTAAAGTAGGTAACAACATTGCAGACCTACAAACAACAATAGCTAAATCCTTGAAAAGAACTGCTAATTGTTATACACTATTTACTATACCTACATAAATTCAGTTCAGTCATAATACGTGAGTCACAGGTGATCTCAGTCAATACAGTTACGTTTCAACCTTCCTTTTAAGACACCTTGTTTTAGCTTCATTGTCAACATGCATTGGGGGCAACTGAACGTTGACTATTTTCGACATATTCCTCCGTTAGCCTTTTTAAGAACGGAGTGAAATCTCTGAAAAGTTATTACGAGAGCACTGGCTTTAGGAGGCTCTAGAACTCATAGGTGTGCAGTTTCTGCTCGAATTTTATGTTCTATAAAACAGGTGCATTGAAAAAATTCAATGTTCCAGTGCAGTCAAGTGCACTGCACTATCAAAATTATATCAGTTGACTAAGTAGGTACGTACATAATTATTGTTATCAATCCTCATACCTAATACTACAAGTTACTTTTAAAATATCCTTAACAGCAATCCAAAAGTATTATTCAATTACCATAACTATAGCTACATGATGCACCAATGAGGCATTTTCCATTGCAGTTATCCTTCTTACGAAAGGAACCGCAATGTTTGCGAACCAGCAAAGCGTAATATAGAGTCAACTTTAGCCTATTTTGGCCGAATCATCATCATCATCATCATTTCAGCCATAGGACGTCCACTGCTGAACATAGGCCTCCCCCAATGCTTTCCATGTTGATCGATTGGCAGCGGTCTGCGTCCAGCGCTTCCCTGCTACCTTTACGATGTCGTCGGTCCACCTTGTAGGTGGACGTCCCACGCTGCGTTTTCCGGTACGCGGCCTCCATTCCAGAACCTTATGTAGCTTATGGCCGAATAGACTTATGTAAATATTTTTTTATCTTTTCTGTCTATGATCTTGACAAGTAACCTTTGCTAGCATCCGATAATTCACACAAGGTTACGAATGGCTACAGATCTAGATTGTTTCTACGCTGATAACTTGACCGGATTTACATACGGGTTAGAATATTCAATTAATTTGCAAATTTTTAAGATGTCGAAATGATGATGGTTGTATATTTTTTATCTGATGGGTTTTGTACGACTGACTCTAGAGAAAATACGCACCATGTATTTATGATGAATAAAGTAAAATAAAATACATAACCCTTATCCTACCCTATACCACACCGAGATAGACCCAGTGTGTCGCTTTAATTCCCTTTGAATACAGTACAAATTTTGTGACAATAGTGCAAATAGCTGAGTCACGTGAGCCGCCCCACGTGTAGGGTTACAAGCTATCTAGATTTTTCCGGATATATCTGGTATGCTTTCGCTTTTATCTAGTACATCCTTAAAATATGTCTAGTTTCAGAGGTATCACGTCCCTTTTCAGGACTTCAGATATTTCAAAATAGAATAAGTAAACACCTTTACCTACTTCATCATTTATTATTTCAAGTATAAAGTATCCCAAGGAAGTGGGAAAGCATCGTACTCATATACCTTATTATGTCAATATGTACAGATACATATTTACGTTAAAAATGTTTGTATTGTTTTTACAGTTGTTCTTTACCAAATAATTTCGCAAGTTTAAACAAAAAGAGCGCTTATCAAACAGGTTCCCACGAAATCGATATAGATTTCGAATTCCCCAACACTGCATGGTCCCTTCACCAAAACTCGGTGTTAACCACTTCGCGCACGTCACTTTCACTCCGCGACCTTGAACGCGCGACCCCGCGGTTAGCGCGGGATTCTTACATGTTTTTTTAACTAGCCGTAATGCGCGTAACTCGCGTATGTTTGGCATTTGTTTTATTAGCTTTTGTTTTGCACGATATAATCTAAAACAAAAAGGTGCTACACTTATTAACTGCATAGTAAGATACGAACATTTTCAAGGAAGGATTTCATGATCATTGCGCTCTATGATACATCTAAGTTACTAAAATTGTAAGTTAAAAGCTTAAAATAAACCATTCTACTTATCAAAGTTTTGATTTATTCCCTTGACTCCTAGCAAGTGGCAGTCGGTACGATAACTTTCTCCATAATCAATATTTAATTACATGTAGAGAAGACATGAGGGCTAACTGTTTAAAGACTTTATGGAAAACACTGAGCAATAATAAATTAATAACCTTGAGCCAGTAAAATAAAATAAGTGTGAAGTAAGTAAACACATTAACAATTACACCAAATTATAAAAAGTTGTTGAACTACTTTTGTATTACAAATATAATTTATCACCTCTATGATTTCAAAAGGCTTGCATTATTATGACACTATATCAAAATAACTCCTTACTTAGACATGTGCTAAATAGTTGTTTAGAAATGTATGTTTGTGAATTCTGCTTTCATTTTGAATTCAGCAATATGTTTTTCTGCGTGTTTAACTTTAAAACTCTGTTTATTAAAAAAAAAACTCAATAATGTCATCTTCATCGTCGTCTGTCGTCGTTTATGACATACAATCTATTTTTTTTTTGTTTTATTCAGCTACCTAATTTAATTCCTAATCTATCTTACAAAAGAAACGTTGCGTTTTTATGTCACAAGCGGAATGTATTATCCATCACTGAGACCCAGGTCAGTGATGTGGAGATACACCATATGACAGGTGCGAGAAAGTTGCAGTAGGTTGCTGCTCTATACAATGTAGAGTTACACAGTGGTCCCTCTCCGAATGTACTTGATTTCCATATTTTAAAAGTATATCAATTTGTTTTTTGGTTTGTATTTTACGGTAAAAAAATAAAAGCAAAAAAACATACAGTTGAATTGAGAATCTCCTTTTAAAATCGGTTAATAAATACCTATAAATAACTTAGCCAGCATTTATCCTTCAGATCTGTCTTGTATAACGTTTTCTTCATAGTCCAAAAAAAAATGAAAATGAAAATACTTTTATAAAATAAACACTTTACAATTACAAAATATGTGCCGCTCTCGTTTAATGGTTAACATTACGTTTGGTGCTATAGTTAATGCAGCCCTACATAGGTCATTAGTTATGCTCTTAAATTAACCAAAACAATTAGGGAGGGCTGATACTCAGACACAACTAGACAGACAGAACTAGAGTCATATGAAAGCTTGGGAAAGGTTCATGTCCAGTTGTGCCTACTGCACCATTCCTGACTGTGGTCTCCACCACGTGCTCCACAGAACAATAGAACTGTTAACATTGTGCAAGATGAACTATCACAACGAGGTGACATAACCACGTTGCATTCATTCCGCCCGATTGGTTTTCCATAATCGGTGTCATTTGATGAGATTGGTCGCGGTTTACATTTTAGCTAAGCTCTTATACGGTTGTAATAGATGTTATTTTGCAATAGAAATGTTTAGTTTTATGTGCTGGTGACTGTAACAGTGTTATAATCTTGCAAAAGTTGAGGATATGTCTTGTTGAGTTATTGCTAGTTCTAGAATTAAGGAGCCAGTTCTGCAAGTAAATGTCAGATTAAAGTAACGTCAACCCACTGTGTATTTGAAGCAAGTTGATGATGAAATAATCAGATAGATTGATCAGGACATCTGAATGTGGTTGAATTGGCGAAATTAAAACAAGGCACATTAAGAAATTAATCATAAGGTCTTCGTGCTTGAAAAAAGATGCACTGTCTTTTTTGCACTGCGCTAAAGGATTTGCTTGTATACTATGCTGTTGCGTTCGAGATTAAAATGAAATCAAAAGTTCCTTCGTACTCCAAATAACAACAAGTAGAGGTGAGGCAGTTTAGAACTGGTTCGCGACATTGAAACGCAGCCGACTTTCTCGCGGGTAAGCCGATTAAGATGTTAATTACATTAATTGCTACGTTACAGATATGTAACATTAAAATAATATTAGTAACACAACATTTCACCGGCTTTATGTGCTATTAACGCTTTTTTATCATAAAAAAGCTTTGCTAAGTGGGAAACTGGCACGTGATGTTATGACATTAAATTAAATTCTATGGAATCAAAGTTTAATAACGAAACTTTTATAAGAGCTCACCTCGCAAAATGGAAACTTTGATTTCATCTTGACATAGTGTGATGACTCTTTCTATCTTCTGTGGCGCTGTGGGCGGATTCTTGCATCTTTGTTCCTGAAACAAAATGATTAAAAACATGTTTATATGTCCAGTTTAATCCAGTAAGTTAATGTCTAGTTGATCTAATAGCAAATGTACATAATTAGTTTTTAGATGTAGAAATCTTCAGTTTTATTAAATTCGAAAATCGTATTGACATAAGTAATTGTAGTAAAATGCAATTTAAACTTTTTGAAATCAAAGTTAAAAACGCCTAAAATCTCTTCTGCCCGTGGGCATGAATCAATGAATGGGTGAGCAGTCAATGAGTGCATTGAGAACTCGTAAAAACAGCAAAGACAGAGAAACAAATAATTATTCAAAACAAATCATCAATACTACTAAAAGTAGGTAACAATTTGTACGCAGTCATGAGAGGTTGGACACGGATGACGGAAGGGTCAACAAGGTATATTGTTCTTTGACAATACGCAGATTTACAAGAGAAATATTGCGTGTTTGTGGGGAAAAGTGAAAAGGGAAAATGCTGGACAATTGACTCACTATTTCCTAGAATAGAACGTAGCTTTCAAAAACATTGTCATTGTGAAAACACAAAGCTTAACCAAAGCTTAGTTCTACAATGTATTGTTGTAACTAAGCTTTAGTTACATAAACCTTTGCATCCAGCCCATTTATGTTGTCCCGAAGTGGTGGTAGGGCAAGCTATATTTATTTTATTTTATTTTATTTATATTTGTATTTGGGACGTGTTCGTGTATAAGTGCCCTGGAAAGGGCTTATGTATTGAACTATTTGAATTTATGTGTTACTGTCTTGTCAACCAATACTGAGTTTAATTTTGTAAGCTTTTTCAGTAATAAAGTTGACTACGATATTTAGCAAGTATTTTATATTTATTCAATTTGTATTTCATCTGCAATATGGTAGATTTGATTGTAATCAGCCGTAAATAAAATAATCGTTAGCCAATTCCATAAAACAATGTTGAAACAACTTTTCAAAATATACTCGACCTAGACCTATTTGGTGGTGATATGTGTAACTAATGTTGTTACTACACCATGTCGACATCGAACCCTGGACCGGGTTTAAGCAACGGTCAGAAATCCAAAGTAGAGCATGTGTGAAATCAACTTCACTTTATGCACTCTCATATGAATTTGGCCATATTTTTTTAATAGTGTTGTCTGAAATTATGCAGGTCACTCAGAGTTTAGAGTGCAATATGCAAACAGGTCATTAAATACAAGGTGTCCCAGATATTTTTGACATGAGCAGATGTTGTTATTCTTTTTCTTACTCGTCTTGAAAAATATCTGCTCATTTGTACACGCAGCATCACAAGACAAGAGATAGACTCGCAATTGGGGATTTAAAAAAAAACATGAAAATAAATCATATCTTTGACATACTTACTGATGGTCATCTACATATTAGTCTCTCTTTTTGGGACACCCTATATGTATCAATCAATAAAATACTCGAAAAACATCTCAGAAAATAAAAAACTCTACTACATCTAAAATGAATTAATGAATATTATTTCTTCTTGTAATTCCTTCACCATTTCTCCTACAGAGCCATATTCACTAAAGCCCTTAACATCTAAACACTTAGCATAATAATGCATAGGCAATATTGAATATTGTTTGGACCATAATCACAGTAACAAGCTCGATGGAACGCGACAGAAGTGTCCATTCCTAGTGTTTATTACAGGAGGAACGCTTTCATAATCAGGACCCGTTGTTGGTACCGACAATGGTCTTCCTGAATATTGATGGGAATTAACCTGCAGGAAATGTTTATAATTTAGTGGCTATTCAGAAACTATAATTTTCGTATTGAGCTACAGAAGTGAACAGTGTAACTGTCAACTGTTTGGTACCTTTCAGACCAGTGATGATTAAAGGTGATAGGATTTTATGACCTATTTGCAAAGGTTCTGGTATCCTATTTTGACAAATCATGAAAAGTATGTCCGGCTCGAAGGACCATGAATATGATTGACATGGAAAAAGTACAGAAAGGTACTCGAGATCTGCGTTACTTATTTTTATTACGGAGAAAATTCAAACGATCGTTTTTATGGATAGTGCAGAGAAAAGAGAGCCATAGAGCGAAACAAGCGTTTCTTATAATTGATGATTTACCAATTGGTTATATCAACTGCTTTGTTATAGCTTAATTATGTATTATTGCGTGAAATAGCGTCCATCCAATATTGCGTTTTATTACTACGACAGGATTCCAGTCGTCGCAACCGTGTCCAACACTACCATTTCTATTTACAGCTAAAAATTACTCAACGATCGACCGACCATACTAAATTGGCTGGTTACTACTGTTTTGCAGACCTAAGGCTCGGCGCACATGTGTCAATAAAAGTGTAATTAAATTATCTATGTAGAAATTTAATTTACAAACACTATCATAGTTGTCTTTTTCTAGCATTAAATAAAAAATAGCTTTATCTTTACTTTAACATTAGCATTTTAGCAATGTTAAAGTAAAGATAAAGCTATTTTACGTATTCACAAACGATGCTTGCTTATGTGAAGCAACAAATCTAACGCACAGCGTTGAATAGAGCTCTGTCATTGGTTCGTGTGTCACTCTGTACGTTCACGCGCACTGTGAGACCTCATAGTAATATTTTTATACTGGCGTTAAATGTTCCTTCATGTAAATAAAACTTAACTGTCAGCTTTTTAGCTTAAAAAATAAACAGTTTTAACGTGCAACGTCTACGTTTGCGTCTAGCCTAGGACGCTTTGGCAACTATGGTAACACGCGCAATACCACTGGTTATATAACTAAGTGGTCCAACGCACCGCGACTGTGTGAACTATGATGTACTCTATAATAAACTTAGCGTGGAATAGTTCATTTGCCAGTAAATTAACCTAACACGTTTGTTGACTTGTTTATGTGAACAAAATGATCGTGTTTGTGTTCACCAGTTGGCGCTACTGGCGAATAAGGTCCTAATACAATAAGTTACTCGCTAGTGGCTAAGATAGTGACGCCAACTCAAGTGTACAAATTGATAGGAGGACTATCTCATTTGTGCTGATCAAATAGCGCCACTGACGATTAATTCCTTACTAATGGCTGAAACAGTGGCGCCAACTCAAGTGTACAATTCTTATAGACGGACTATCTCATTTGTGCTGACTAGTTAGCGCCACTAGCGAATAAGGTGTTTGCTAGTGGCTAGGACAGTGGCGCCAACTCAAGTATACAACTTTGATAGGAGGACTGTCTCATTTGTGCTGATCAAATAGCGCCACTGACGATTAATTCCTTACTAATGGCTAAAAAAATGGCGCCAACTCAAGTATACAACTTTGATAGGAGGACTATCTCATTTGTGCGTCTGCGTACTCGTTAGCGCCACAAACGAATAAGGTGCTTGATAGGGGCTAAGACAGTGGCGCCAACTCAAGTATACAACTTTGATAGGAGGACTATCTCATTATGCTGATCAGGTAGCGCCACTGGCGAGTAAAGTTCCTTACTAATGGCTAAGAGAGAAACGCCAACTCGAGTACATATACAATTTTATAGGAGAAGTATATCACCTTTGCTCACCAGGTAGGTTCCTTAAATGGCTAAGAGAGTAGCGCCAACTTGTGTTCACAAATTCGATAGGAGGGCAATCCCGATGGCGCTACTGGCGGTAAAACGAAGATGATTATGTTTTCTACTAGCTGTAAAACAAAGAAAAATATACAGGGTGGCCAAAACAGTGAGGTCTAAAAGAAAAATTTAGATTCCTTACATCAAGGTGTACCTAAATCACCCCCATGTATATAATACGATTGTGCTTAGTTTAGGAGATAGAGTTAATTTTGTGATATTTTAAAATTTTGTGACCTAGTAGGCTTTAAACATTTTTATCTTTTTTTTTGGTTGACTTTTTTCAGATTTCTTTTTTTCGACAGATTTGTTATTAATTGCAGATGTTTGAAAAAAATAATCACCTTCCTATCTTTGATTCAAGATACAAAAATTTTGCTAGAAACATTAACATAATGCTTGTATCAGAACACTATCAAATTTTCAACTTAAAAGTTTAAGTAAAAAAAAGAACTTCCATAGGTCCAAAACCATTTTAAAAACTGCGCCGTTTCCTGAACATTCATAATAATACAAAAAAACATGTACTTAATGGGCCACTATTTCCTGTAATCGGTCCACTAAAGCGGTAAGTCGGAGATTCCGTTACATGTTTTTGACTTTCTTAGAGTGAATTAATATTGGGAATCCTCTAAGTTTACATTACGTAGAACAGATTTAGAGCAGTAACTGGACTGAACATGTTTTTGTTTTCAACGAAGAAGGTCTTGCCCTTCATCACACCTGGTGGAAACTGATGATTAGGCTGAAGGTGGAAGGAAACTTCAACTACAGAGGAACTATGGCTTCCTACCTCCAAATGCCGGAATACAGTAATGCTTTTAACATTATTGTTATAGTGACAGACTTAGGAAAATAGAGTTGCTAGCCAGGCAGACTTAGATCAAACCCTACCACCAACCAAACCGATCAGAAAATTTCACCTCCACTGGGAATCAAACCCGGGACCTCTGAAGCTTACCTCTTACCACTTGAAGACAGAGGCAGTTGTTACATTTTACTATTACCCTTGAAATACCTACTACAGTGAGAAGAAGGAGGGATATTTGGTTTATGTTCATTAAAACTTACTTAAAATAACAATGTGTTCCATAATTTGGAGGTAGGAAGCCATAGTTCCTTTGTAGTTGAAGTTCCCTTCCACCTTCAGCCTAATCATCAGTTTCCACCAGGTGTGATGAAGGGCAAGAGCTTCCTCGTTGAGAATAAAAACATGTTCTGTCCAGTTACTGCTCTAAATCTGTTCTACGTAATGTAAACTTAGAGGATTCCCAATATTAATTCACTCTAAGGAAGTCAAAAACATGTAACGGAATCTCCGACTTACAACTTTAGTGGACCGATTACAGGAAATAGTGGCCCATTAAGTACATGTTTTTTTGTATTATTATGAATGTTCAGGAAACGGCGCAGTTTTTAAAATGGTTTTGGACCTATGGAATTTCTTTTTTTTACCTAAACTTTGAAGTTGAAAATTTGATAATGTTCTGATAAAAGCATAATTTTAATGTTTCTAGCAAAACTTTTGTATCTTGTATCAAAGATAGGAAGGTGATTATTTTTTTCAAACATCTGCAATTAATAACAAATCTGCCGAAAAAAAGAAATCTGATAAAAGTCAACCCAAAAAAAAGATAAAAATGTTTAAAGCCTACTAGGTCATAAAATTTTAAAATATCACAAAATTAACTCTGTCTCCTAAACTAAGCACAATCGTATCATAAACATGGGGGTGATTTAGGTACACCTTGATGTAAGGAATCTAAATTTTTCTTTTAGACCTCACTGTTTTGGCCACCCTGTATGTTATGTTATAAAGATTTTTACATACTAAAACTTAATGTCCACTGCAGCTATTGGTCCATTTTACTCATACTCGTACGAAGCATTCGCCCACGACGTCCATTCACTTATGACATTGAATTTTTAGCTAACCACAGCCGATTGGTATTGGCATTCATGTTTACTACCAATCATATCGAATTCAGGAGTAAATCGATTAAATATCAAGTTATAATAAACATTCAAATATTATTTTACTGTTTCAACGCCTATTTATTGAAATATAACTTGATATACATTATTGAATTAAAACTTGTTAATAAATTACTACAAAATTACTAATTTGAAGTATTTTATTATTTAATACTATACAAAAATAAAATATGCCAAATATGCGCTGCTACAATACATACATAGAAATAAAATAAACATTATTACATCGATTGTAAATAAATAGTTACCTACACAAGTACGTGAAGTGAATAAAATGACAACATTGTAGTGCCTATACACTTCCTATCGTACATACTTTTTAACAAAATGGTTATCTTATCTATTGAGCTTACGTAACATTGAACAATAAGTGCACTTTCAAGTTACTGATGCCTCAATTTAGTTATTTATCAACTTAAAAATGCTATTCAAACAAAAGACTTCAACGCATTAGATATAATTTGTTGACCTCAAAGTTAAGATGATTCTTCGTCCAAATAAAGTCGACTATTGTGATGAACCCACTTGTTGTAATACAAGCATATTTAGCTTACTACAAGGAGTTATGGGGATTATTAGTAATTTGCTTTTACAAATGCTAATTATTCTTAAAAAAAAGTACCTAGATACAGTATTTTAGGTCCTTCAAATGGAAACTAATACTTACACGGCATCTAACTCTATCAACGCTTATTTTGTCAAGGCTTAAGGTTATGAATGTTCACATAATGTGTTCAGTGCAAAAGGACCTGGATCACGGGTAGGAAGTATTTTTAAAATCTAAATCTACCTATAGAGCTAGTAATAGTCTATTACTTTGTTCGTTGTCATCTATTACTAATAGATGACAACACCAATCAATCAAGGAATCAAGCTATTTTATGAATGTTGTTAGAGAAAATAAACTTGTGACAAACGCAGGCAGAAACAAACATATACCTACACTAGTGGCCGCCCGCGACTTCGGATCCCATTTTAGGGGTGGAGTTTCGTAAAATCCTTTCTTAGCGGATGCCTACGTCATAACATCTACCTGCATGCCAAATTTAAGCCCGATCCGTCTAGTGCAGGGATGGCGAGCCAATGGCACGCGTGCCATTGATGGCACGCCCCACCTATCACAAAATTCACTATGAAATAAAAAGTAAATAAGGGCTATCGTATTTGCCCTCATCGGTTAATGCTACTGTAGAGTAAGGTCCTACTGTCACTCGCCAGTGGCGCCACTTGTACTATACCCCTCATTGATAGCATTAGGTGATATTTGATGGCACGTAAGACTACATCAAACATTTTTTTCGGAAAAATGGCACGTTGATACATAAAGGTTCGCCATGCCTGGTCTAGTGGTTTGGGCTGTGCGTTGATAGATCACTATGTCAGTCAGTCATTCAGTCATTTAGATGACTCAAGTCAAGCGTTTAGTCCCTTTGTAGATGACTAATACAGCTCTATTCGCCTATCGTTGTTTGAGCCAGTTTGAATACAAAGCAGTCGATTTTATCTTAAACACTGCGCAGGGTCAGCTTGATATGGTCGACAGGAGACCTCGCTCTGGTTTCTGGGAGCTGGTCATACGTGAAGAGGTTGTGATGGAAAAAACTTGGCGAATATTTATCAAATGACTTGTAATACTTTATAAATTAATTAAATATTTTACTAGCGACCCGCCGTTGATCCGTGAATCCGTTGCGTAGTTTTCAATATCTAAGCATACATAGGGACAGACAGCGGAAAGCGTTGTGATAGTAGGGTACTGTTTAGGTATACATGGTATAATGTACTAAATCTGAGGACAAGTAACTAGGTGCTGGATACTGTGTAAATTTTATAATTACTCGTTTATGATGGAGCCCATCTCTACCTATGTAAAGTCGACAATACATAACTTGCTTTAAATTTTTTTCAAAAAAGGCCATAAGATTCACTGGCTAGCTTGATGTGCTATTAATACCATTTGGAATGAACTGGGCTTGCTTTGTTGTCGCTTTGAGAATGCGTCTGTTAAATGATGACGAATCTAAAAGTACATTAAAACAGCTAGTATTTTTATCAATAATGAAAATACTTGAAACTTATCAGAGACTTATTTTGTATAAGAATTTATCAATCTTAGCAAACTACACTCAACATCAAATAAACCGCACCTTCCGCGACGCGAACTTTAAAGATTTTCTTCTGACACAATCATGGTACCCCAACAATATTAGTGTTATTTGAAAGCCCAATAAATATCCTTAAAGAAAAATACATTTCATTTCTAAATAAATGATTAACATATACCATAAATGTGACTTGAAAATACACCTCACTTTGGGCTCACCTCTGGGATCAATTAGACCAATTTTTATGGTTATAAAACCAAATAAAGATTTCACGTGTCCTCTTTAACAGATGGACAGCGATTAATCCCAACTTAACAGTTTTATAGTCATAAAAAATGGCTATAGCGTAACTACCTATTTTTTGAAGAAGTGACTCTGGATCCTTGTAAAGACACATTTTTGGGGTAAAAACCTTTCCTTTAATGAAATGAAGCTTAGAACTAGGCTTTCAAATGGTACCAATGTTGGTGGGAAGTGGGGATGCATACGTTTGATAAGTGCTTGTCGCGGGAGGTGCGATTTATTTGATGCCGAGTGTATATTTAGTTTTATAACATCTTCAGTCACATGTTTTAAAAATATTCGCAAAATACGGCTTACTTGAGTCATGTCGACATAAGGCATTTGGGAGATCGCTCCTAATTGAGTTACTGCGTAGGCGCAGCCTTGCTACCGCTCTATATGGCCGTGTGTAGGATGTATGTGACGTTAGCGCGCTGTGGGTAGTGTTTTAACGCGGTTTTAAAAGAAAATAGGATTTTGGTTTATGCGTCTGCTGAAGATTTAGACGGACTATTATGACCTTTATAAATGCAAGGATAAAAATATGAGAAGAAACGATTAGAAAGCAAACTGATTGGTACTCAAAAAAGTAACTAAAAAGGTTTGTCTTTTTTTAATTACAAAAAATAACAGTAACTGTACGTTACATACATATTTACACAAATTAAATTGTGTACTCGTACATGTGTAGAAATGTCACAAAAGCCAATTACAGAAACACATTGTAGTACTAAGTACTAAACACGATTATTTTAATGTGGGAATAATAAAGAATTATAAACATCTTTTTTCCCCACTTCTTATATCATCACTTAATTAACCCAAGACTATCATGTGGCATACCACATCATTTAGTTAAACCAGCCATTTACATTACGTCAGGGGTGCTAAACCTTCCGTCGCGTCTGCCACGGCCCAATTATCTATTACGTAGCATCGATTATGAATACTCGGTTCATGCCAGAGTGGCATTCGCCACAGACCTTATAATAATATCTTTGCATAACTGTCGAACTTTATGCAACAATAAGTTATCGCAAATTATTGCCTAATTTCGCTGTTTTTGATATTGATTTCAGTTTATCCAGTTTACAGTTAGGATTTTACAGGCTTTCATAATTTATGTTTGTCCAACCAAAGTGACAGACTCAAAAAGTCTGACATCGGAGTAGTGACCTCATTTATTGCAACCTACCCGCTAGTTATCATTTTCATAATTTATGAAATAGCTGAAAAACATGTTTGGTATTTGACAGTTCTTACGTTTAATATAATCATCTAATATTTTTAAGGAGATCAAAAAACTTTTTAAGGCACATGCTTGACAACTACATACAACTCTATTTTATGCATCAAGTTAGTTAAAGCTATTTTCATGGTTTTGTTGTACCCTAATTTTACAGAAGTATGTAATGGGCACCTGGTACTGGATGTTATTTCATTCCAAAGTAACACTAACCCACTTAGTTCGCTTCGACGTCAAAACAATATCTCAGAATTTTCCCATCATAAAGAAAGCTTGGAAAATGCATGGAAATAGAAAGCATACACCATCGAGTGTGTGAACCGTGACGAAGATAACCCATAGCGATGCGCAAGCGCGGCTTTCTCTTACGCACCAATTGTTGACGACACCTGCATTTAGCGTTGCACAAACTAATTAAAGGGTTACGTTTGAATTTAGATCGTCTTTGGTCAGGGGTGGTGAAATGCACAATATTTATTTCTTCAAGCTCAATGAAAGCGAGATCATTGTGAAAGATTAAAAAAATTGGCAACAAACAACAGCTACTATTTATTTTATTGTACCTAGTTGAATTTTAATTTGTTGTAGGTACTACTTATTGTATTTAAAATTTAAATTGATCGTAAAACTTATAAATGAAACGGACGAATGAACTCATTATTGCAATAAGTCTTGTAAATGTGGGATTAATAGACATGTACACGAAAAGTGAGTATAAACAATTGTTACGTAAGGTAAATCGTAACTGGCTTTTACAAACAAGTATTTCTGGATAAAATCATGCTTGATTTATTTATAGTTTGTTTCAATGAAGATGATCACGTCTAATATTTGCAAATACTAGCCAAATCTTTAAGTTTATTAAGTGCGTACGTACTTAATATGCATGCAAAATTGGTACCAAAGTTAAGTGTATCATACCTAAAGTAGATAAGTAGGCTTTTATTATGTCAATGTAAATATACGAGGCTTTGTATTTTCGTACTCGACCACAGCTTGCACTTATTCGTACTTGTTTAAGTTCACATTTTTGTCTGCTCTCGATTACTCGCAACATATTACACAATCAATTATCTCCTTGTCGGTGATAAAATATCGAGCGTCATGGTCAATGCTCGGTTCGCCATAAGGTGACACAGTAACGTGGTATAGTTGTATAGCAGACTATAGCACAGACAACCGCATGTCAAACTAATCTTTGTGACATCTTATGAGGGTTGTAATAGGGACGATATTACAACAGAAATTACACAGCAGCCTAATACATCCCATATTAGTCTGCTGTACTGTCATTGTACATTAGTCATCATTGATATGCACAGAGCTTCTTAAAATTATTATTGTGTAGAAGATATGACTGAAACCTACTGAAAAAACTTTTTTACCTTACACCCATGACTGTAATTGTTAGCTAAATGGCCAAGCCACATATTTTAAGGTGTAGAGTTTGCTAAGTTACACCCTAGTTGAACACTATTTTAAAGTGAAGTTTAGTATGAAAATACCACTTTAAAACTACACTGGTAGAGTTATTTAGAAGCTTTTGGCTCTACATTAGATCTCATATAGACAGTGCGAACCACGTGGTCTCATCTTGACTACATTTGACATGAAAATGTTCTTTGTGAAATTTTCAGGAAAAAAAGACTTGAAAGGTCCTTATAGAGTTCAAATCCTTGATAAACAAAATATTGGACAAGGCATTACTTGTGTCCTATTTAAAGACCTGTTTTAAATATTGTTGTTAAACTATTTATGATACAACCTTGCAATGAAAATACTGTCATTTATGCAAGTATACAACCTTCATTAAGATTATGAATTTACATACAACTTACGAACATTGTTTATTATTTTGTATACTTCCTTGAATACATGCTAAGTAGGTAATTCAGTTTGTATTAATGTAACAAGAAGTACTAGTTAATAGAAATAAGGTTCTGTTTATATGACCTTATTATAATACTCATAGAGGAAAATTGCTACAGTGAATTAAGTTAACAAAATGGTAAGTAAGTATTTGGTCATTCAGATGTGGTAATAGAATGTACCTATACCAGATTTAATGATACGAAATACAACAGGTACCGCCTACACTATTTAATAAATACTCCTAATAAGATAGAGTAGTAGAGAATACCATAAGGCATTAACTTCGGCTTTTGTACTGTTGTTTTCAATAAATAAAATCGATCAGATTATCAAGAATTAAAATATTAGGTAACATTCTAATTTATAGATTAGAGATACGGACCTAACAACACAATGTATGTAATCCTGTCTGACAAGATATCGCATTCAAGGCTAGAAACTAGAGCAAAGCAGTTTTGACGTCTGCGATTACTAAGTTTCTAATGTATCGGAGCTACATTTTAAGTTCGATCGTCCTTGGTATACGATACGACCTTTTTTACTCAATTAAAATAGAAAAAAAAAAACAATAGAGGTTTTATCTCGGAAATTATTATTTAAATTCGGACTTCGTAAAGCTTTTCATTTGTTTTCTAGGTAAGAGTTTTTTTTTTATTCTAAGTATAGTGGTTATAGTCTATGACTTACGCTATCAGCTGATATGGCGCTATCACTCAATGAGATGCCGAAAACGCAGAGACAACACAGGAGCCCACTAATTTTGCGAACCATTTTGTTTCACACAACACAACCTCTTTTCGAACTTTGGCACAATTTGAATTTTTAAATTTCGAACGTGTTTTTTTTCTGCGAGGCACGTGCGGCGAAAGGTGCGCGACTGTTCTCGCTATGGAATGGAACGCAACTTGCAACTTGTGAATGTGGCGATTTTGAAAGGCCCGCGTAGGAGGGTTTCGCGCGTTTTCTGCCCGCGTTCCGTTCCACGCGAACTGAGTTTTAGTTTTTGGTATCGTCTTTTTATAAACATTAAATTCATTAATGTTCTACTTTGACATACTTAGGCAATGATATTATAGAACTATAGATATGTTACGTTCATAGAAATTACGATTTTAATCCGTGCCGAGCTATTCCAAATTGCACACATTGACAAATGTAACTGATAAGTGAAACAAAAGATACGAAATAGCACGCAAATGAAAGAGATAGCTATAGTTTTAACGATTCTGCACTAACTAATCTATGTCCGCAGCGCACGCATCCTTATCGCTCTAACGTCAAAACAAGATCGCTTTCTCTTTCTTAACTTGAACATGGCGCATGGCGTCTTGATTGTTTGCATTAATAATTGAAAATATAAATACTAAATAATTTTGCATAATCACATGTGGTAAGAGATCCCTTGTATTTTGTTTACTTTAGAGTCATAATTGGTACACTTTCGAAACACACACGATGGCATTTTTTATTTATTTTGGTAAGAACACAGGAACTTACGGTGTGGTACGCACGCGATTGCGCACGACGCAGGCCACACGAAGACTAAACACAAGACGTCCCAATTGGGACGTATTTGAGTATTCACAGCGCGAGCGCTTATAACATATCTGCTTTTGTTTTTATATAATATCATTGTACTTAGGTCACAACTTAGGTACACTTTTTGAGAAGTTGCTAGTGAAATTAATTATGTACTTACTTAGTTAATTAAATAAATTAGTATAAGGTAGCAAAAAATGTGTCGTGGACGGTCTATTAGGAGCTAAGGGCACTTCTTCGAAATCGCATTCTTCGGCTGATTCATATGGACAAATTTCAAATTCAATTTTAGGTTTGTAACATACACTCATATGAAAATAGGTACACCCAATAACATATATTTGGATAAGGGACTCGTTTTTGTAAAGTAGTTTTCAAGATATCGACGTTCAAATATTTTGTGCCCATATGAATCAGAATTTGTTACATATTAATCAAAAATAGAAATAAAATTTATGATATTTATGTACAATTGGCTCTAAATCTATACTTATAATAAATCTGTAGAGAGGTCAATACTGTACATGAAATATATTTTCAAAATAACTATCAGGGGGTGATTAGTGATCGATACTGATGCCAAAAATGCAATCAGTAAAATTTTTGTCTGTCTGTCTGTCTGTCTGTCTGTCTGTCTGTCTGTCTGTATGTTCCTTATAGAAACAAAAACTACTCGACGGATTTTAACGAAACTTGGTACAATTATTCTTCATACTCCTGGGCAGGTTATAGGATACTTAGAAATTCCCACGGGAACGGGAATTAGCGGAAAAATCCTTTTGTATGAAAAATATAAACCGCTTAAGTTAGACGCTTGAAATTTTGGCATGCAGGTACCTTAGTAAACTTAAAGCTTAGTTGCAACAGGATATTGCAAAATTCCCACGGGAACGGGAGTTAGCGGGAAATAACATTTGTATGAAAAATCTAAACCGCTTAAGTTAGACGCTTGAAATTTGGCATGCAGGTACCTTAGTAAACTTAAAGCTTAGTTACAACAGAATATTGCAAAATTCCCACGGGAACGGGAGTTAGTGGGAAAAAACATTTGTATGAAAAAATCTAAACCGCGTAAGATAGACCCTTGAAATTTGGCATGCAGGTATCTTAGTAAACTTAAAGCTTAGTTACAACAGGATATTGCAAAATTCCCACGGGAACGGGAGTTAGCGGGAAAAAACATTTGTATGAAAAAATCTAAACTGCGTAAGATAGACTCTTGAAATTTGGCTTGAAAGTACCTACCTTAGTAAACTTAAAGCTTAGTTACAACAGGATATTGCAAAATTCCCACGGGAAGGGGAGTTAGCGGGAAAAAACATTTGTATGAAAAAATCTAAACCGCGTAAGAAAGACGCTTGAAATTTGGCATGCAGGTACCTTAGTAAACTTAAAGCTTAGTTACAACAGGATATTGCAAAATTCCCACGGGAACGGGAGTTAGCGGGAAAAAAATTGTATGAAAAAGTCTGAACCGCGTAAGATAGATGAAGGGGGGGTAAAACGAGATCCACGCGTACGAAGTCGCGGGCGGCCGCTAGTTAAGAAAATAATCATATTATAACAAAAACAATGATCTGTTGTTATGAAAAAATGCAACGATTCCACAATAATTCGTAAAAAAACATTTTTTTGGAACTTTAGTATACATCCATAATATTTTGTCATCATAACATAGAACATAAGCCTCTCCCAATGATTTCCATAATGACCGGTTGGTAGCAGCCTGCATCCTGCGCCTTCCTGTGGGAGGACGTTCTACACTGAGCTTTCCGGCACGTAGCTTCCACTCCAGAAACGTGCTATCCCATCGGCCATCATGTCTGTATACTATGTGTCCTGCCCATTATCACTTCAGCTTGCTAAAACATCGGACTATGCCACCATGCGACTTTAGATCGTTTACAGATCTCCTCATTACAGAATCGATTGCATGAAAAAAAAACAAGCATAGTCCACTCCATAGTACACTATGCAACTTTGTGGTTCGTAAGCCTACAGTGAGAGGCCGCTTTTCAGTACAATTTGTCATCACTGATAAACACACACTGGATGTAGACTTTCATCTTATGGCACTAAGGTATTTTAGATGACACTACCGAGCTGTATCACTTATCCAAGCTATTGTTGTTAAGACGTCCACCTACAAGGTGAAGAAGGTGAAATGAGCTTATAGAGGTTGTGGCAATGGCAATCAGTTAATCTCGAAATCATTGGAGGCCTTTGCTCAGCAGTTTATTATTATGTGCTATGGACGCCATAAGTGTAGCTAAAATAATAATAAAAAGAAATAAATCGTTGGGCAATTTCATACAGCACCATTTAGCTACAAAATAAACAACGAATATGCTTGTGTTATGGTTGCTAGCTTAACGGATATACTACTTATTTACTGTTTAAACACAAATTATTCTTAACATAAAAATGATAATGTTTTTTTATTCATAACAAGACCGCAATCGCACCTGATCTTAAGTGAGATGCAGTCTGGGATGTCATTCTTAGTTAAAAAAAACCCTTTTTGGTGCTTGAAAGACCAAAAACTAATTTATTTTATGATTCATACAGGGCCCTGACCATATGAATCACGCACAGATAAATCAGTTTTTTGCCTAAAATCGAGCAAAACTCGTAGTACATACAGACTACAGTGTTGTCATTTTTCTACATGAATATATAACCCAAAAGCATCACAAGAAAGACAGATTGGATTTTTAATGCAATAATGTAATTTTATAAAGTAGGCATTGTAATCAGCATGCCACCTGAACCAAGCACAGATGAATCAAGTATTTGCCTTTGTCACACCGGGTTCTAAGCCAACCAGCTCCACGTCTGCCTTCGAGTTCATTCGTTGCAAGATGGGCTTGCCTCCACGCCAGAAACCAGACTCTCATGATTAAAACCTGACCAGTTATGGTCAAGAACAGCTCACGCCATATGAATCAGTATTTTATGCCGGACACTGCTTATTTATTTTTTTGCGAACAAACTAACTTAATTAAAATTATGACACATTTTTTTTGTAGAAGGACAACTCATGAGCTTTCGAAATAATTTTAATTTATATTGATATATCAAAAGGAAAATGCTACATCAACCATTTTGTTCCGGAAAATGGCTAACGGACACACCATATGAATCAGAGAATCATACTTCAAATATTTTTATTTTGTATAAAGACAGCAATTATGTCAAAAATGTAATTTGCGCCAGATAGGGCTATAGCTAAGCTATACGAAAAAAAATATTGCATGCCATTTTGTTAGTTGATTATAGAACTATACCCAAAGACATCGAAAATTTTGCCTCCGAAGAAATACCCCTAATTTAATAAAGTTAATGTGTTGCATATTTACACGAAATTAAAATTTTATATCTAGTTGTATCTATTTAGTAAGACTTGTAATTGTATCTAATTCAAACTTCCTGAAATATTTGGCATTGCTAGTTCTTGAATTTTAATATTACTACATTATGCTGTTCAGGATGTTTTAATCACGTTAACGTGCGCCCGTAATTAAAATAACTTCAAACTATGTAGGTACACAAATTGTGCATCTTACTAAACAATGACGACGTTTTATGGGTCTCATCAAATGATAAGAGCCCGTATTCACAAACATTATTCTGAGGTCTCATAGTGCGCGTGGAGGCACAGGGTGACACACGAACCAATCACAGAGCTCTGTTCAACGCAGTGCGTTCGATTTGCTGCTTCACCGTTTGTGAATACGGGCGTTAGATTGTCGCAATACTTCGCGGGTCTTTTGACTTGTTAACTTATCAACAACTTGGTAAGCAATATGTTCTTACCTAAATTATGTAAGTAAGTGATAATTAATGGTAAGTAGTTCGGCATAGCTGGTTGTAATAGTCCTCCTTGATCATAAGTAAATCATAAAATTCTTCTATTCTTATGATTATTTCTTGAGATCAAGCGATATCAAAATAAATCTACCTACTCCACTTCAATAAAAGATAATCATGAAATAAATAATCTTGACATCAAGCGAAAAAATAAATATTGGTATCTTCGATTGTATCAGAACACTTTGTGCATGTCCGAAATAAAATCGACCTTTGATCTGGTAGAATGTTTATTGTTTCTTAGCAAACTACACTTAGTTACAGCAGAGTAAATACAAATGAGTAGGTCATCTTCATAGAAACGCACCGAGCACGGTTTGTATGTGAGCGCGCCAATATACGTATGCGGCGCGCACGCACACACTGACAAAATTCAGCGCAACAACAAAATCTCACATACAAATCGCGCCCGTGCGTTTCTATGAAGATGACCTACTCATTTGTATTTACTCTGGTTACAGATTACACAAAATGATAAATGTTTTATGTGTATCTTCTACATTATGTTATCTTTATTGTCAACTAGAAACTTAACTCAATAGATAAGCGGTAAGAAAAATGCAGTGTTCGTAGTGCGATCGGAGAAACAATACATTTAACTGTGTTTTTGAATATTAATAAATAAATAATAATGTCTGCTATAACAGATGAAGTAATAGAGCGGTTTAGGGAGTATTTGCAAATTCCCAGTGTTCAACCAGATGTCGACTACAGTAAGTATATTTGTTACCTTAGCTATAAATGTAGTTATAAGAACTTTTTAACCTTTTAGGTATAAGAGTGGAAATGCAAGTTCATACTTAGGTACTTAAGTTGTAGCTATAGTAGATAGTAACACGAAAAGAAAATACTAGAACTAGATGTTTTAGTGTCTCATTATTTTTGACACAGTAAAACATTATTTATTTTTATTCACATACCTACTCGTAGAATCAAACTTATTGTAACTGTACTGTCAGCTGTTTGTTCCGGCGTTTCTTCTCAGCACTTGCCATATGTTTGTCCTCGAAGCGCTGGTAGGGCCCGAAAGATAAGGAGACATGTAAAGTGCCCCATAAGAGCTACCTTTTCTTTTTTATTATTTTCTATATTTTGACGTTCATAAGTGCCACTTGTGGTCTAAACTGAATAAATATTTTTGATTTTGATTTTGATTAAGCATCAGGAAAAGTTGCACACTTTTGACAGTAGACTTGCTGTAACTAGTTACTGTATTTATTCATCAATATCATCATCATTTTTGATTTCCAACTTCCATATTGCCCGCTTGGTAGCGGCCTGCATCCAGTGCCTTCCTGTACTTACATCTAAATCCCGTTACGTTTCAAGAATTCCATGTGTTTTACACCTCTAGTAGAAATATAAACTACACAATCTATGCCTCTCTAAAATAATTAATAACATTAATTGTAAATGTTACGCAGGTGATTGCGTGAAGTTCCTCAAAGGCCAAGCGAAGGACTTGGACCTACCAGTGGCAGTCCACGAGCTGGTGCCAGGCAAGCCGGTGGTGGTGATCACGTTCACCGGGACAAATCCCGAGCTGCCTTCCATCCTCCTCAACTCGCATATGGACGTAGTCCCTGTTTATTAGGTTTGTAGTTAGCCACGAGAGTTTATGAGCTTTGAACAGATGTAGGTGCGAAACGTTTTTTCTTTTCTGCTTTTATTTTAACATTCATTCGGTAGTAATCACTCATGTTTTAAATGCAGGCGCCCACTGAGTCTAAGCTGAAATTACGTTTTTTTTTTAAACAATGGAAACAATGTTTCCATCCATCCATTTCCGAAACATCTATTCATTTTATGATGAAAGGGCACTTCACTTTAATGTTGTACTGCAACATAGGTACAGTCGCGGAATGAAAAGGTTCGTCAGTTTTCAAATTGATTCCTTCAACGAATCGCGAGCACATATTACCTTTTGAAACTATGTTACAGAATAATCTCGAGATAGACAAAATAATCTTTAACTGTTAGTCAGTAAAGTTCAAAATTATTCAGATTAAAGTTGTTTGACATTTATCTTGTCAAGAAGATTTTTATGATTGATAAACTAAAACCTTCTTGTTGGTTCAACCTGCCATTATTATTTGTATTAAATAAAAAAAATACATTTTGTAACATTGCACTGATGGGACAGAAAAATAAGCAAAACCTTCTTCGTTAGCAAACGTCACATTTATTTAAATGTTAGCAGCACTGTTTCTTGCACTGGTATGTTGGCAGGTTTGACTCTTACAGTACCTAGTGCAAGCGAAAACCGACACTAAGGTGACGAACCTTTTCATTCCGCGACTGTACATCTTTATCAAGATGCACTAGATGTTTTAAACCACAAGAGTGGTTTCCAACTAGGCTATCTGACATCATTGTGGGCCCTTCGAAGCATTTACCTACTTCAAAACTTCTCAACTCTTAACTCCTAAGATTATCCCACCATTTGTCGACCCCAGAACCATTGATTTTACTGAACTTTACAGGCATTGAGTATTGCTTATTGCTACAAGCTAAGCTACCCTAAAGTATCCCAAAATTACTCTATATATTTTAACATTCACTCTCATCATCAGGAACATTGGACTCACCCACCTTTCGAAGCGGTAATATCAGAGGATGGGTTCATATACGCGCGAGGCACCCAGGACATGAAGGGAGTGGGTATGATGCACCTAGAGGCTGTCAGGGCGCTGAAAAACAATGGAGTCAGACTGAAAAGGACTGTACACGTCAGCTTTGTCCCTGGTAAGCATATTCAAAGAATCCAGGATTTTTGACAGGGAACTGAACGCTGAGGTTAGTTTGAAAAGAACTGTACACGTCAGCTGTGTTAAGCATGTCCCCAAAAACCAGAACTTTATTAGTCTCAATATAAACGTACTGGTGTCTTATGCCCGTTTTCATTCACCATCAAACACTAAAGTGACCCTATGAAAACAAAATTCATATTATGTGTTATCATATGGGTCACTTAAAAAATAGGGATTGATGGTAAAAACAGGCATTAGTTCATGGGACCAAAGGGATCTACTTAACCACTTCGCCACCTCTCGTCGTTTCGGCAAAATAAAATGCACTGCCGGACTGCTAAATGGATGCCTTCCCCAAAGATTTTCAAAATGACCTGCATCTAGGTGCTTCCCGCAAATTTCACAGATCGTTGGTCCACCGAGTTGGTGTTCTACCCATCTCTCGTTCCACTATGAGCCTGCCTAAATCCTAAAGCTTGATATCAATTAAATCCAATTAGTACTACTTATCTAACTATAAATAAATAATATCAGTATAATCGGTAATAAAGAATACGTAGAGCTCCGAGATAAGCACAACAATAAACAAAATAATGTTGTCAAGATGATGGCGACTAGATAACGAATAAATAAAGTTGAATAAACACAACCTGATTAGGTACTTAATTAATATCCTTATCAAATTCTGTTATCTTATAAATACATCTATTAGAAGTTTAACTTCTTTAGATACAGTTATAAATTATTACTACGAGTATTTAGAGCTATAGTATTATGATAGATTAACATATTATTAATGGTCTTTACTTAGCTATTAGTAATTACATATACTCGTGTTTTTGCATGTGTTTAAACAAAAAGCAGCTCTACCTACTCATCACCATATTTTTTTATGAAATTCATCATTTGGAACTTCCCAGATGAAGAAATAGGCAGCGCTGACGGAATGGAGGTGTTTTCCAAGTCGGAAGAGTTCCGAAGACTGAACGTTGGCTTCGGGCTGGACGAGAGTATGCCCGGCACCGGCGATGTATACGAAGCTTTTAACGGAGAGAGAACTAGTAGACGTAAGTAGCATATGAAAAGATCCGCATTTCTCTAGCACTATTTTAGGCACATATATCTCTTTCTCTATTACTATATAAAAATAAGTCGGGTTTTCCTTCCTGACGCTATAACTCCAGAACGCACGAACCGATTTCCACGGTTTTGCATGCGTTGGAAAGGTCTCGGGCTCCCTGAGGTTTATAGCAAAGAAAATTCAGGAAAATTTAACAAACGAAATTCCACGCGGGCGAAGCCGCGGGCGGAAAGCTAGTTAGTTACATAAGCTTGTAATGAAACGAAGTTTGTAACTCGATTTTAGAATCAAGTTTTAAACTTCGTTTAAAGAATTATGTAGGTACAAATGCTTGGGTTAGCCCAAGCATTGGTACCTACATAATTCGTTCGTTTCAGCTAAATGACGTCCACAGCTGGACAAAGGATTTTCATAATGACCGGTCCTACGTTCTTTCACCGACCTTCTCCAGATCGTCGGTCCACCTATTGGGGGGCCTGCCCGCGCTAAGTCTTCGGGCCTGTGGTCGCCACTCGTGAACTTTTTTGTCAATTAAAACTAATCACTGGACTCAATCAATTTGATCGATTTGACTGTTGATTTATACTTCAGTGAGTTCAGAGTAATTTTATAATGCTCGCACATCGTTCTATAACAACATTAACTATGTTTCAGTAATTTTTCATTAGGTAAAACTACCCACAAATTGCAAAATTGTACGCCACAAGTTTACCAAGTGATGTGATCCTTTATACGGTGGTGATTAAGCAATAACGATAAAATATGGCTTCAGAATAATTAATGAACCCACTCTCTTACCAAATGTCCCATTAACTCTGTCATAGTACATTTGCGAAATTAATAACATTCTTACTTAATTACCTAGCTTAAAACTTGCAAAACATAATTACCGATTTTATCTGAACCAAGCAACCAGTGTGTGACTAGATAGCAGACCCAAGCCTAGCTACCATTAAGATGTACATCGGCGACAATAACTCAGTATTTTCGTAACTAAATTGAGCAATTTGAGCCTTTTCACAAGCTAATTAGAGAATAAAAAGTCATAGAGGTAAAAAGAGGATTGCTAAGTGCGAGACCCGATTATTATTTTCTGTATGACTCTACCAAGATAGATTTTATCAAACTAAAGCGTTCATCATCTACACCTCCTATTTGTTCTGGAGTTAAGTGGTTGTGGAGTTCAGATATCTAGGTTTAGAACCAAGATGTGTCATTTTTTGGCTTGAAAAATTTCGGGCATTTATAATTTTAGCCTTGTTTATGATGTTTAAATTTTTATTTTATTGTAGCGTTAAAGGTGACGTGCACTGGCATCCCAGGTCATGGATCTCTACTAAATGACAACACAGCCGGGGAAAAAGTAAGTTAGAAGATAAACGACAAAAAATATGACTAGTGTTAGAAAAAAATCGATGTTTTTAGACGACTGCGCCAGAAAGAAGGGCTATTTTAGTTACTAGGGCATGAAAATGCTAGAGCGACAGACAGACTGATAGAGCGACTATATTGCAACCTTTAATTCAATCGATAAACTAAGGCAGTATAAATTACTCGTACTAAATAAGTTTTTGCCTAAATAATGAGTTAATTTTGCAACAAATTCCTATGTCAGAATAAATAGGTATTGCGTGTGAATGCAAAGCGTTGCCACAGTTTTCCAGTTCAGTGCTCTTCATGATCAATATTTGGTGGCTATTTAGTCTATGTTTTATGTTACTAGCTTATGCCTGCAGCTTCGTTGTGTAAATCAGTTAGAAAGACACAGAAAGTATCTAGCTGTTTGTCACGTAATTAATAAAAATGGTCGTAAAATTTCTCTATTTTGTACCACACTTTTGTATCCTAGCTTGTGAAATGAATATGGTATATCTCTTTATTTTAATGTGTTTTTCTTTAGGATAAAATGTGATTCGAGTACTGTGTACTAGCGGCCACAATGCCAGCTACCCATTTCCATTTTTTCTCTCGCTCTCATCAATGGTGATTATTCGCGATAGAACGAGACGACATGACCGGAAACTGGTAGCTGGAACTGTGGCCGATTAGTACCTTCCTAGTTAAAAGTTTTATATATTTTTCAGCTTCACTATGTGATCAGCAAGTTCATGAAACTTCGTGAGGAGGAAAGGAAAAAGCTGGTTTCTGGTACACCCTATGGAAATGTTATAACTGTCAACTTGACACAGACTGAGGTAATCCATCTAACTATTTAATTTAGTTACAGGTTAAGATCAATTTTTCCCGCAAGTTCCAAAATAAGTGTATTACAGGCACAATTTTAAGTTAAAAAATAGAGTAATGTTGAGTATTAATGAGCCAATTGTACCCAGGCATTTAACATTTTATGTGCGAATAAGAATTTTTATTGTATTTGTGTTAATTGATCGTTAAATTAACAAACATGACAAAGCTCTTTATCATCAGATGGTTAGAACTTGTCAAACATTAAATTAATTAGGACAGTTTTTAATTATTTAGCTTTATTTCTTTAGCGCTTCGTGTATTTTTGTTACAGGGTGGAGTTCTAGTGAACGTTTTGCCAGAGTTTTTGTCAGTCTCGTTCGATATGAGAATCCCGCCTGACCTTGACCATCAGGAACTCGAAGACATGGTAACTATTTATCTTCATTTCATACTGCATTAAGCAAGTTGTAATACTGCAGTTTTGTATTATTTTAGCTATATTTTAATCATAACACCTACCTACTTACCAATTGATTTTGTTCTTGTTTTGCCAGTCTTAGCTATCCGACTCGACCCAGAGTAATCACTCAAAGTCATCTATTTTTATAGTGCAAGTAGGTAATGGTAAATATCACAGATAAAGGAATGAGTAACCCATTAACTACGCATAGTATCAATGTACAAGATTGCTTAATCTAGATACACAAAAAGGATATAAAATAATATACATTTTACTTTTCAGATTAAATCCTGGTGTGAGGAAGCAGGAGATGGTGTTACACTTGAATACTACAAAAAGAACCCAGAGATCAAAAGTACGAGGATTGACGGCAGCATCCCTTTCTGGACCGCCATGAAAAGTGTCGTCAATGACATGTAAGTAAAGGACTATACAGTCCTTCGCATTGCAATATTAGATTTTCAGGTATCTGATACCGTAATTAAATACTGAGAAGAGGAGTTTACAGATAGGCCCGATAAATATCATACTTTTTGGTTCTCGTCTACGACGTCTACCTTTTAATTAAGACAGACCGCAAGATTTAATGACATTAGCTACTTTTTCCAGCTTTATGACATCGTGTTAAAAAGCAATGCTGTCGCGAGCAATGTGTTCTGTTTTTGGGCATATCGCTGCGACACTGGCCCCGCCCCCTTTTCACTTCTCCCTTTAGTTTCTGTGATCCGTGGCTGTGGTCTTACAGTGGAGGCTTAACAACCTCATGATGATGATAAGACTGTTGCAATTGCAAAAATGACCGACCCCAAACTATTTTCTCTCCTACAGGGGCTACAAAATGAACTGCACCATCTGCCCCGGGGCGACAGACGCCCGTTTCGTCCGCAACCAGGGCATCCCGGTCATCAGCTTCTCTCCCATCATCAACACCCCTCGGCTCCTCCACGCTCATGATGAGAGGATCCATGTTGATGAGTACAGGAGAGGAATTAGTGTCATGGAGAAGATTTTGACTGCTGTTGCTAACGTGTAAAGAAACGAATGTATTGTGGAAATAAACTAAGTTATATTCTAATTGCATTTGTATTTTTATTTTGAACTAGCGGCCGCCCGCGACTTCGTACGCTTGGATCCCGTTTCACCCCCTTAGGGTTGGAGTTTTGTAAAATTCTTAGTGAGCACCTACGTTCTAAAAGGAACCCCCATGCAAAATTTGAGACTAGCACTTGTAGTTTCTGAGATTTCGTGATGAGTACCTAAGTGAGTCAGTCAGTCTGTGACCTTTCGCTTTTAAATATTATACTTAGATGAAGTAGCTCCCAGAGACGTTTCCTGATTGGGCCATTAAGGAGCTTTTTAATGACTCCAATTTCAGTGTGCTGGGTTTCTAATTAATAAAAATCAAAGACTTGATCGCTCATAAAATATAAGAATAATATAGCTATATTTACTGTAGGTACCTAACACTTTCTTTATACATATTTACTCGTACAACAAGACATATTTTCATAAAAAACCTTCCCGTCTGTTCCTTAACTCCTTTAGAAATATTGCTTTACCACATTAATTTAACTATACCATAATTTCGATTATTCTCTCTCATCCTTTGAAGCACTTGTAGACCCTTCACTCTGTCTGTCTTTCTTTTTCTTCCTCAACTGCAGTACATCTGATTTGTCCTGTTCTGATTTGTTCTCCGATTTTTTCTTCTTCATATCTTGTGACTTGGTCGCGCTTCTGTCTACATTCTTTGACGAAGACCCCTGGCTAAGTTGTGCGGCAATCACGTGGCGCTGTGACACTAGAGTGGCGCGACGATCATTGAAGTATTCCTCTATTTCTTGGAGCGTCAGACCTTTTGTCTCTGGCAAGTAGAAGTAGAGGTAGATGCTGCCTAAAAAAACCGTTATTTTGAAGAAAAAAATGCAGATTTACGCAACATTTTTATAAACGAACGGCTGAAAACTTGGGTACCTACTTCTACGAGCTATATTTTATTGTAAAAAAAAGACTGAATTAAGAGGTAGTATTTGAGTGGCTCACCTAATAAAGAAGATGTTCCAAAGCATAAAGTTATATTAGCGATTCCGATTAGATTTCGTAAATATGGATACAATTTATTCACTCCAAATATCATGAAATTCAACAACGACACTGTGATGCCACCCAATAATCCACGCACCTGAAAATATTCAAAATAAGTAGTACCTTGTCTGCATTGTGGTAAACGACTTTTGACCTAACCCGATCGAGTTAACTGCGCATCTGGTAGCAGTGACGTCACATCGACGGTCTGGTACGGACGGGACGAACGCGGGGAGGTATGAGGGTGAGTGCGAGGGAGAGACGCATTCCAGCGAAGTGCGCAGTTAGCTCGATCGGGTTATAGTTTGAGACTTTGGGAGACCCCATCACCAACGCAACTATTTAACATCTAACTAGTCATCTACTAGCTTAAATTACATCCTCACGATTTATCTTTGAGCATTCAAAGCATAAAATCTACCCATAGTAATTTTAACTTTTTCTAAACAATAGACTCTATAATCCTTTTCATCCTTGTTTTTATCTTAATAAAGTATTAAGGGTCACAGTTCCAGCTACCCCTTTCCGGTCATGAAATTATAGCAAAGAATCACCACTGGATGAGAGCGAGAGAAAAAACCGAAATGCTAACTGGAACTGGAGGCCACTGTACAAAATATGGCGGTCTAGGGAGACTAACAGCTAAAACTGACCTGCAATGGATACAGCTCGTACATGATCAGAAGTGGTATGGTATAGTAGCCGAGGGTGGCGAACATGACGGTGGACACGTAGCACACCACGGGAATGACGCTGGGCGGACTCTTGGAGTGGATGTACGAGCCCAGAGCTATGAAAGACAAGCCTACACCGACACCTGGAATACATAATATAAATTACATAGTGGGGCTTCTAAAAGGGTTAGGGGTCCAGCTCGCATTAAGCGTTTTGATAACTCTTTTATAATACGGACAGCTAAAGACTGGAATTCGCTGCCTGCTGCTGTCTTTCCCGAACTAACTATAATCCGGGCCTTTTCAATGCGAGAGTAAATAAGCAGTTACAGGGCAGATATTTACCATCCTAGACTGCATGCATCTCATTTCACACCATGTGAGATTGCAGTCAAATACCTGCCTTGCTTGATACGCATAAAAAATGTTTAGTGATATTGCATTAAGTCGCTGCACTTTTGACAACTAACTACCCGGTCATATGCCAACATGAAAACAACGTTAATGAATCTTACTAATAATAATATTATACTCTATCTTCTTATTTAATTTAGTTCAAATAAAATTGGTTCGTTCCAATTTATGTATTTCTTGTGTTAGTTTTGTCTAGCTACAACTGTGTCTTATACCTACCATTGTTTTGGAATATAACATTGACAATCTCGCTAGTCCTCTGTAACTCTATCTGGTTGCTTACTTGATATCAACGCCTGAGGTTTCCTTCCAATTCTGTACAACATCAACGAAGAAAAGATTCCAGTAATAAACCTTGTCATGCCCATTGCAAAGTTGCCCAAGTTGGCGTCAACTGACGAGTTAGATCCCTGAAAATTTACAAAATGATGCAAGAGATACTGAAAATAATATAGGGCGTAATTAAATTTTATGGGCTCTGACCTGAAATAAATAAATTTTAATTTATTTTATTTTTTATTTATTTTATTAAGAGAAACGTTAGTAGACTAACTTTACTAAAGCAGCTAATCGATATCGGTAAAGTAGTAAAGAGTCTTATATTTATTTTCGGGAAAAATGGTCATTTAAATTCAAATTGTTCGTGATACTTCGTTTGAGAGAGCTATTTCATTTTCAATAGGTATCTACTTAAATTATTCCAACCTTCCATTTATTTATTTATTTATTTATTTATAATCTGACACCTTGTATCTAAAAATATGTTACCTCAATAAGTTCTATGGTCCACATGAAAATGATTGTAACTCCTGAAATCTGTGATAGTAAAATATAAACGAATACAATCCAGAATGGTCTGCACACTCCTTTAGTGAACAAAAGGCATAACTCTTCTTTAAACTGTAATCTGAAATTAAAATAATTTATTTGTGTGAGTATTCATGTGAGTACAGGACCTATGTGGAATGTGTGCATTTTGTTTTCATAACTTTAAGACGTGTTTAGCTTTAGCTCACATTTTTCAACAAGAATCTAGATTCTTGAACATAAAATTCTATGATTGTCAGAAAAACTTGAATATTCTGCATATTAATTAAATTTTTAAGCATAAGTTAATATTTGCTGCATCACGCAAGTGGAGTTTAAAAAGATCGGATTTTAAATGGCTGATCAAGTTCTCTTTGAATAAGTATTAGTATCATTTGGAGATAGAGTACAGGATGCATATAAAAGGTTTTTTACAATTTCACAAAAACAAGAATATAACCTACGAATGTTGTTCACCGTCTTGTATTCCATTAGATCATTAATTTCCCTGTCCACCTTATATTTCTTTGATCTGAACCATTTTAAGGTTTTTCTGGCGTTTTCTTCTGTGCCTTTGAGGAGCACGAAATATGGAGTTTCGGGTAGCAACATGTTGAATAAGAAGAGGAATAATGAATACGCTCCGCAAACGTAGCATATTGTAGTCCATTTCAGGAAGGCTCCAAATGCTGCCTGAAAATATGGATAATTATTCCAATGGAATGGAAATAAATCGAGTTGTAACAAAAACTATCTATTGATACTTATGAAAACAACTGGCTTATTTATGACAAGCAAATAATTTTAGTACTTAGACAAACAGTATCATAACTGGTATAAGTAAATAATTGCACTGAAAACTCTTTAATACATAAATGAGCCTTGCAGTGTTAAGATACATTATTGTCTTTAGCATTTCAGTCAAAGGACGTCCACTGCTGAACATAGGCCTCCCCAATGATTTAAATATCACCCGGCTGTTAGCGGCCTGCATCCAGTGCCCTACTACCTTTATGATTTAATAAGTGTATAGGCCGAGACAATTGAATTTTTAAAATCAACCGTGATATTCGAGCATAGGAAGGTTAATTGTTTACCAGTATTGTTAAGCCCATAGACATAGCCAGGTTAGGGAGGGCCCCGACCGTCCCACGCATGTTCGGCAACGATATCTCCGTGACGTAGATCCTTGGCGCACCCATTGACATACCGATCCCTAGCCCTGTTATTATACGTCCTGAAAGAGCATACTTATTTTGATCTCTATTCCATTTTAATTAGGATTTATTATTTTCATATGCTTCAACAGCTCTTCCTCTGGCGTTTGAGGAACTTTGCCTCGAGCGCGATAGCATAGAGTTTCTTCCTACAGACTGACTCAAAATGACTGTATGATACTTATCAAAATTGAAGCTATAGACCTAGCGCTTTACTCACTCAGTGCCTGAAGTATGGGAGGGGCATGGGAGGGGTGACATTGACATAACATATTATGACTTGACAAAGCATATAATTCTGAAGGAGATCTGAAGTCTCGCTGACGCTACAAAATCACCAGACACCCAGGCACTGACTGAGGTAACCTATAGTTTATTTACCTTCCAGATCACTAACTGACCTACTAATAAAAAGAGCTCTAACAAGGCATCTTGAAGTCTCACAGTAAAATAAAGCCTAGAAACTCTACATACAAGAAATACAATATCAAATTTGTGGTAACCTATGATGATTTGCTTGGCGTCAGCAGCAAATCCTGTCAACAGCCAGCCAACACACAAAGGCAGTTGGCAAATGATCAGGATCAGCTTTCTTCCTAGCGTATCCATCATGTAGCCACACACAAGGCACCCAGCTGGCGCGGCCAGGGTCAAAACACTGGCTGAAAGTAAAAATCATATCAGGTATTCATTCAATGCTGAAAAATCCTGACAGACCTCCTTCGGCTGACATTGATTTGGCATAATTATGTCCTGCACTAGTTTTTTTTTTATCCACAACGAGGAAGCTCTTGGCCTGTATCTCACCTGATGGTGAGTGATGATCAGGCCGAAGGTGGAAGCGAGCTTCACCCGGAATCCTCAACCACAGCAGAACTGGCTATCTTACTTAACAATGCTATTAACATTGTTGTTATGGAGACAGACTTAGACAAGATAGTAGTAGCTAGCCAGACTAGGAACAAGCCCTACCACCAACCAAACCGAACAGAAAATTCTGCCCCCACCTGGGAATCGAACCCGGGACCTCTGCGTCTGAAGCAGGTGGTCTAACCACTAGACTAGTATGTAGAAATAACTTAATTATCAACACCGGAGTATGCCATGTAGGATTTTTTTAGTGAGTACATGCCTCTTACAGAAGGTTATAGAGCATTTCCACCTGAAAATGTAGGTATTCCCATGGTGGTAGGAAAACAACAAACTATCATGACAAAATATTCTGGTTGAGAGCCCTGTATGAGCGAGAAAGATATTTCTAATGGCTAAGCCAGACTGTAAATATCAAAAGTAGAGGTAATATACCTACTTAATATAGATAAGGAAGGCCTCTATCAATTTCTTACTTGAATTAACCTATCACTAACCTATCCAACTCTCATCACTCGTAGTGATTGTAATCGTCGAATTCGCTTCGTTCAACTGCGGTATGGTCACAGCTGGGAAGCCAAACGCCAAGCCAATGCCCACCATGGTGAGGCTCACCCACAAGCCATAGCCCAGCTGAATCCACGAGGTCACCGTACAGAACCCAGGGTCAGCTGTGATACTCTCTGACATATTGAGCTCATACTGACGAAAAGTCTTCGGAAGACATTCTAAAATCTGGAGTAACTGTAGAAATTAGAAGAACTTGCACTAAAATAACTTTTGATTTATTACAAGCTTTTTATTATGATTGTTTGGACTTTGGTTGTCGATGATTGACAGAAAGGATCACAGAATAAAAATACAGCAGCAAAGACAACATAGGTTCTCAAGGAAAAGTTTCCTAACTAGATAGTTGCATAGAAATCGAGAAGCAATTTATTTAGATTTCCAATTTTCAACCTCAACATCTGATAAAGGGTTCGGGCTTTTGTGAATGAAAAACGTGGAAAACCAGTCACAAGGACTTTTACACCTTTTTGATACATTGTTACCACTGGAGTCTAATCAAACCCGCGTTATCTTGTTTGCCAAACACACGCCTGCTGGCAAAACATTGGCCATGAATTGGCTAGTTTGCCTTTATACTCGAGTTACTCTTATATTGGTGGTAGTGAACGTTGGCTTCACGAATATTTGGAAAAAACCTGACATTAAATCAATCCGTAAGTACTTACTTAAGTATCTTATTTGAGAAAAGTCTACCTATCCTTTCAATATCCTTTCTGAAACAAACGAAATTCAAAAGGAAGCCTTTGCTTCTAGAGAGAAGGAGAAATGAAAGACTTTTATAAAAGTTTGATAACTCTAAAATCCCACGAATAGGAAAAAGAAGGCCTTGGACTCTACCTACATTAAGTATTTTTATACGTCTCATCCGCTTTGCAGTACCACTTAATTCAATGGTGGAAGTACTGGCTGAAAAACCATCGTTCTCTAGATCTCTCTCATTTTTTCAGCACCTTCCCGCATTGCTCTACGAGAAGGGATAGAGTTCAACGCTATATCCCGTGGCACACTGCTGAAACTCCTCAACGCCATGGAAGAGAACATCCATGGGAGAGTCCGTGGCGGGAAGCGGGCTGTGTACACGGCGCAGTTCGCAAATAACAAGCACACGCGGAAGTTCATTTATCCTGAAGCTTGTGGTGGTTGAAATGGAAGTAGAGAAAAGAATTTTTCATTGTCACGATTTTGACTAAAGTTTTTTGTAAAAATATAAAGTATATAAAGTATAATAGGTAAAGTAAAAGAGAGGAAATCATTTTGATCCGAAATTTTAAAGATTACTTACCTAACAAATAGGGGAGAATTTTTTTTTTAACTCGACTGTTTGCTGTGTGAGAAAAAGAGAGCTAAAAAAATAGTTGAGTTCCGATATTATGCTTCTTTAATGTGATAATTGTACTTTTTAAAACACTTTTAACAAGTGTATTTTTGTAGTGTATCTTTATGTAGTTAGTTTAAGTGTAAACTTAAACCCTACCTTAAATTCTGTTCCTTCTTAATTCTTTTCAGGAAAAAGAGAAGTAATGAGAAAAAACACTTCTTAAAATCTTAAACAAACATTTATTCAGAAAATATGTTCATTCAGTTTTGTATAATTTTCTAAATATTTTATTCTACAACACTATCACAAATGCTTCCTTAAAAATAACTAATTAAATCTCCTATTAATAAATAAGTAACAACATTAACATTATATTGAAATGCTTTCATATAATTTGACTAAATTTAGCCGCATTTTCAATAATATTTTAATCTCAACAGATCTTTTAAAAATTTAGATTATTTTTACATTTTCCGTAAATCAAAAAGCAATGGCAAAGAACTCAAAAAAATCAAATTATTGTGAATATGATAATGAATATTTAAGTAAAAACTTATAATATTATACAAATAAATAACTATTAACTTTATCTCATAAAAAATAAGAACTGTACTTATCCTGAATTTGTAAAATGGCACAAAATATTTCAATATTATGACACTGTGACTTATATTTAATAATTATTATGTACAAAATACAGTACCTACGAGTACTGACTGTGATATAAAATATATTCAATACTTTTATACATGTAGCTTTAATACTTCTGAATTTGACACGATTAAACATATTTTTACGTACATTTTTCTACCTACTTGTTTCTAAAAGTGAAAATGGTAACTATAAAAATACATTATCTCTTTTTAAGGCACTTATAATAAGGTACATACATGTCTTATTTACCTACAGTACCTACTAAAACTTTAATAGGTGTTCATGATTTATTTTGTGACAATATTCTCACAAATGCTCCTAAGGAATCCAAAATGATGTTTGTTTTACAAAATAATCTCTGAAATGTAAAAATAATATCTAAGCCACATCACAGCTTTACAAAAATGCTTTGTACGATTTAGAGCAATATTTCGGAATTTTTTAAACTTTACTAGATAAATAAAGTTGTATGTGTGAAATTACATGGTGATTTTGGTTTTAAAACCCGACTCTACATTTATGAGTAGGTAAGCACTTCTATAAACTAGTGTAAACATAACATTGAGCGAAAAGTCACTACTGTAGCAGCATCAATGCAAACGCGTTTTTATACGCATGCAAGTTAGAGGATATTTTGTCCCCTAATGTATCAGAGGCTTAATACAAGAATAAATAATTGTTAAAAAGCAATATTACTGTCCTTGAAAGATGAAGAATCGTATCTTTTTTTTTTTTTTTTTTATGCTAGACAAGGCAGGTATTTGACCGCAATCGCACCTGGTGTTAAGTGAGATGTAGCTCGCCTCTACATCTATCTATATCTATAAAAGCGAAAAGTCACTGACTGACTCACTCATCACGAAATCTCAGAAACTACAAAAGCTATAGGAGTCTCAAATTTTGCATGGGGGTTCCTTTTAGAACGTAGGTTCTCACTAAGACGGGATTTTGCAAAATTAAACCCCTAAGGGCGTAAAACGAGATCCACGCGTAAGAAGTCGCGGGTGGCCGCTAGTAGACAGAATATTCAACAAATCACATAACCAGTCACTCTACTAAATTGTCACTTCTCACGCTTTACTCGTAGTATCCGTGATTGACGCTTTTTTGAGGGTTTTCGTTCTGCCGCAGAAGTAATCTTCTATCTCTTGGAGAGTTCTTCCTTTCGTTTCAGGGAGGAAGAAGTAGTAGAATACTGTGCCTAGAGACGAAAGTAATTAGTTATTAAATTGTTAAAATTGAACTTAAGCTTACGACATGATAGATACTTGAATCAATATGGAGTCACAACCCTGGTGTCAACCCAAGTGATTCAAAGCTGCAATATGTTAACAGTGAGAGCACCATTACACTACTCTGGGGAACGAATCCAGACAGAACCCAAGTGAAATCTAAATATACAGGGTGGAATTTTGTAATGCCACCTGGAGGGAAAGTACTCTTAATATTGTAGATAGAAAATTATTCGCAAAGTGAACTGCATTCAAAGATTTCCAAAAATTTGCTTGCCACACCCGGGAATCGAACCAACTAAAATCTGTTAAAAAAATACACCCTGTATTTTTATTACATTGATCATTAGGGTTAAGTGTAAGAATGAAATCTCTCTAACAAACTTGATAAATCAAATGAAAGGAAAAAATGAAGTCTTAAATTATTTGAATTATGTGTACAGAAAATTGTATGGTATGGTAGTGACTTTTCGAAAAATTTTCGAAAATCTTTGAATGCAGTTCACTTTCTTTTCAAAAATAAAGGAATGTTTTCTTTGAGTAAAATTTTCTATCTACAGTATTAAGAGTACTTTCTCTCCAGGTGGCATTACAAAATTCCACCCTGTATATGTATAACTCAAAGGTGACTGACTGACTGACATAGTGATCTATCAACGCACAGCCCAAACCACTGGAGGGATCGGGCTGAAATTTGGCATGCAGGTAGATGTTAAGACGTAGGCATCCGCTAAAACAGGATTATATGAAACTCTACCCCTAGGGGGTAAAACGGGATCCACGCGTACGAAGTAGCGGGCGGCCGCTTAGTGTGTAAAATTTATGTTTACTTACCAACTATCGACATACATCCGTACAGGGCGAAGACACCGTAGTCGTTGAGCGCGCCCTTCAGCAAATTGAAGGTTTTCACGACCGAGAACACCGACAAGTGCGCTGCGCACGTCGTCATGCCACCCACGATGCCACGGACCTGAAACGTAACGTAACATATCGTAATGTATCGTAGCGTATCGTATCGTAGCGTAATGCATCGTAGCGTAATGTATCGTAACGTATCCTATCGTAGCGTAATGTAGCGTAGCGTATCCTATCGTAGCGTAATGTATCGTAGCGTAATGTATCGTAGCATATCGTATCGTAGTAACGTAGCGTAACGTAACGTATTGGAACTTATGATAAAGACTTTCTATTCTGGGAATATTATCAGCGTGGTAGACCAAAATAAATATTCCATTTCTTTTGGTGAATAAGAGAGGGGGTGCTCCTGTAGTAGAGACTTAACACCCTGTTAATGTTGATGATGACCTCTCCGTTCGTTTCAGCCAAATGACGTCCACTGCTGATCAAAGGCCTCCCCCAAGGTTTTCCGCAATGAACGGTCCTGCGCTTCCCGCATCCAGGTTCTTCCCGCGACCTTTACCAGATCGTCGGTCCACTTTGTAGGAGGCCTGCCCACGCTACGTCTTCCGTGGTCGCCACTCGAGAACTTTCTGCCCCAACGGCCATCGTCTCTACGAGCTGTTCCCCGCCCACTGCCACTTAATTTTAGCAATTCTGCGAGCTATGTCGGTTACTTTGGTTCTCCTGCGGATCTCCTCATTGCTGATTGGACCACGCAGGGAAACTCCGAGCATTGCCCGCTCAATGGAGCGGATTACGCAATTATGGGCAATGGCCCTGAACAAGCATGATCTCATATTGAGTGTAAATATTTACCTGCGTAGGATAAACTTCGCCGATCATCACCCACGGCACGATCAGGTAGCCCAGGGTGCACGAGATTGTGAATAAGAAGATAGCAGCCACTGGAATCCAGGAGTGCATGGGCGGCTCATTGTTAGCTCGCCACTGCGCTACGAGGTACATGTATACGGCCAGCACTATCATGGTTGTGCCACATCCGATTGCTGGAAGGAGCCAGAAATAGTCCCTATTAAACGGAGTAAAGATTCTAAACTGCTGCTGATCTTTCGTAAGCTGAATTGGTCTTTTATAGCTTTTCTCTCTCATCCTAAAACTAATGCCAATGTCAGAGCTTCGTTGTGGAAAATTACACTACGTTAGCCAATGTTTGATATTTATATATGTAGGTAGGTATAATATGTAAATATTATCTAGTTATAATATGGACTGCCTCGCTGGTTAATTTAATTAATTAGGAACACGAGAAACTTGACTTTCGCCAAAAAAGTCAGTCGTTAAAAATAGGTACCATAGGTAGTATTGATTTTGATTTGACTAATTCAAAATAGGATGTATTTCTAAAACTTACCAGAAACAAAAGTGAGCGGTCTGCGTCCACACCTCCTGCACAGGATGCAGCCGATGACGGTGAATATGACCCTGATAATGCCCATGGAGATCGTCAGCCAGTACTTGTTCAGGGTGGCTCCTGAAGCCTGATGAAATTAAAAAGAGTTTAATAGTGTAACAGGGTATTTTAAGATTATGGGTTTGTAAAAGAGAGTATTTTGAGAGAGTCACTCAACCTGCGTGGTAAAACTCATGAAGGTATAGTATCTTGATATCAGAATAGATTTCTTGTGAGTAGATAGATAATTCTTGTAGTAGTAGGTAAATAAGAAGATTTATAAAAATATGGAAACAAAGTACAAACTCTAGCCACTAGGACTTCACTCGCGCAATAAATAAATAAAAAATGTTAAGAAACATTAAATTTTCAGTGACAGGTAAGTTTACGGGTACACGCTGTATGTGTTGATTGCTATTTTTCAAGGAGTCCTACATAACCGGGGCTATTCCCATTACACCAAGTATTTAAAGCATTTCAAAAGAACCCTATTTCTTACCAATAACACACACGGACCTGCATCCAATATCAATGTGAAACCTTAGCTAGCTTGTAAAAAAATATACTCACTTCAAACACTTCAACGGCGTAGAAGGTGATCGTGTTGACACCACACCACTGGTACAGGAAGAAGTAGATCGCGAGGATGCTGAAGGGCTTCAGGGCTGATGGTGACATGAGCGCCTTGATGATCTCTCTGGGAGTCCTCAAGCTGAAAGAACAGAATGTTAACGTGAGAATGCAATACATTAAACATGCGAATTTAAGGCTACCATAGCCCTAAGTTTGGCTGGTATTGGTAACCTTTTAAAAAAAAGGAAACATTAGTTTTGCTGCAACGTTTACTCGTAGCGAAAAGAAGAACTTAATAATAGTGTAGGTACTTATCGAAAAATAATTCAAAAATTTCATTTATTTTTGCAATAAGCTTTTGATAAGCGCTTTTATAAAGTGTTAGAGCTAGTAGGTAAATAAACAAACAGCATATTATTTAGCTGGTTCAATTAAGTTAGGATTACCTATTTACCTATTCCGACAGATTAATGAGGTTTGTTATTTATCGACAAGACCTATGAGGGGATAATGCAAATGCATCACGTATTATAATTATGCACTGTACAGTTGGCCCTGACCATTCACAAGGCGTTTTCAATGAACCATTGACTTTCAGGGACCAAAGGAAAAAGCGTTTCATGAATTATACAAATTTATTGAAACTAATTTGTTGCTTGCCAAAATTACAATTTAAGGAAAATGTGTTGATTGAATTTCACATATCGTTGAAGGTAATATGAATAATTCATTAGTGCACAAAATAGTGTATGTGCACGTGCATCTCATAATTTGTTGATTATTATCATACCATGACCCTCCGTCAAAACCATGACATGTTAAGAGCTTAACTTAGCTATGTAACGAGTAATAAATGAGTGGGATCACCACAGTACACCACAATAGTCCCAATGACACCATTGAATCGGCATTTCAACTATAGTATAGACTAGTAACTTTTACCCTTCATCTATCTTACGCGGTTTAGATTTTTTCATACAAATGTTTTTTCCCGCTAACTCCCGTTCCCGTGGGAATTTTGCAATATCCTGTTGTAACTAAGCTTTAAGTTTAAGGTACCTGCATGCCAAATTTCAAGCGTCTAACTTAAGCGGTTTAGATTTTTCATACTAAAGGATTTTCCCGCTAATTCCCGTTCCCGTGGGAATTCCTAAGTATACTATAACCTGCCTAGGAGTATGAAGAATAATTGTACCAAGTTTCGTTAAAATCCGTCGAGTACTTTTTGTTTCTATAAGGAACATACAGACAGACAGACGGACAGACAGACAGAGAGACCGGAAAATTTTTACTGATTTCATTTTTGGCATCAGAATCGCTCACTAATCATCCCCTGATAGTTATTTTGAAAATATATTTTATGTACAGAATTGACCTTTCTACAGATTTATTAAAGTACAGATGTTCTATAGTCACCTTTAATAAAGTTATTTTGCACTTTCGTCTATCCATCCAATGCCTATCGTCATAACTATTGTTTGTTGATTGTTATTGTTTATTGATTGGTCTAACAATAATTTATTAATTCATTTTATTACATTACTTGAAGTTGCAGGTATTTTATTTACACAGGCACATTAACACACTAAATAGTTAAAATGCCAGGTAAATGCATTTCTTGAGAAGCCGTATGGAATAAAAATGTGTTTGTAATGAATAAGTTTACATAAATTGATAAGAACGTGTTGGGAAATGGCGCCATAACAAGATTATTATGCACAATTGCACATAATGTACGTAACATACGTACATACTTAAGAAAAACTGAACTATCCTCAGTGGCACCACCTTAATTTTAACCGTAACTATTACTAGTGTTTTTGTATAGAGCTTGACACTTTTTACGTTTGTTACAGTTAAAGTAAGCTGGTACTACCTATCTAGGGTTAGAAATCACATATTCATGATCCAACGATACTCACGGTTCAACATGATTCTTCTCCTTAAAGTTGACCATCTTCTGGATCTCCTCATCCAAGTCGAAAGTGGACCCCCTTAGCTTGGCCAGGGAGTTCTTGGCTCTATCAGCCTTGTCCTGGGTGAGGAGGAAGTTGGGCGTCTCTGGCACCAGGAGCATCGTCAGGAATGACAGCATGGGGACGGAAGCGCTGATGCCAGCTAGTATGTGCCATGGTAGCGCGCTTCCAAGCACGTACTGGAATAAATTATTATGATATTAGTCTTACTGGTTCGTCTTTAAAAAAAAAACGTCCTAGGAAAAAGTAGCAAGTTCAACATGAAGTTATAAAAATTATTAAATCCAAGAGAGTAGAAAAGACCGCCCCCACTCATCCCGTGGATGTAGCAGTATTTGACTAAACATAGAGATATACATATGTATTGGTACATATATCTCTATGTTTAGTCAAATATTGCTGAACATCAGACCTCATAAAGGTAGCAGGAAGGCGCTGGGTACAGGCTGCTACCAACTGAATTAGAGAATCTATTGGGGGAGGCCTATGTTCAGCAGTGGACGACGAGCAAAAATAATGATGATAAATGACTAGCCTAATGGAGTGTAGATCAAATCCTCTATTTGCCTGGAGTAAATTGAAGAGGGTTATCCTCTGGAGACCTAATGACTTGGATGATGATGATCACCCAAGGAACGATCACTCTACTTAAGAAGAATGAACTGAAAGATTGTGGGAAAGATTTTCATTTATCCACAACGAGGAAGCTTTTGGCCTGTATCACATCTGATGGTAAGTGACGATCAGGCCGAAGGTGGAAGCGAGCTTCACCCGGAATCCTCAACCACGGAGGAACTGGCTATCTTACCTCTAACTGCCGGAACACAATAATGCTGTTAACATTGTTGTTATGGCGACAGACTTAGGTAAGATGGTGGTAGCTAGCCAGGCGGACTTAGAACAAGCCCTACTACCAACCAAACCGAACAGAAAAATCTGCCCTCACTGGGAATCGAACCCGGGACCTCTGCATCTGAAGCAGGTGGTCTTACCACTAGACCACAGAGGCGGTTAAAAGATAATTCTATGCCGCAAATACGTTTTACTAGTGCCATCCATCCATTAACACTTCATCTTCTGACAACTCCAGCCCACAAGTGACGACCGCCAATAGGTTACGTAAATTATGTAAATATTACGTATGATGTTGTTGTTTGTCGTCTACACTTGACACATCTAATTCTGGTGAGCCAACACAGATGCTTTTCAATTATCTGTTATCACGAGCTGATAACGAAGTAATCGCTTCCGAGTAATTACATCGTGAACCACGAGTTATAGTAATCTATTTTTGAATGTAAATGAATAGATTTTGTGTGTAAATATTTTGCAACGACTCGACGTTGGGACTACGTTTTAATACACTCTGGCATCTTATTTTCTTAAAATAAGAGGGATTTTGTAAGTGAAATAGGTCCGGTTTACGGTCGATTGCCTTTGCTTAAAATTAAGTTAAGTTTTTGGCTTTTGGTCATCCTTCTCTATCATTTTGGTATTTTAATGTGCGTATGATTACCCTTAAAGTTATTAGTTAGTTTACTCTATACTGAAGGACCGAGATTTACCTTTAAAGTGTGAATTACATGCGTTACTTGTTTATTATTTACTTTAGTGACGAACAATGTGTATAAATAGAAATAAAAATATTGTTCGACTTAGTTTATTTGAGTAGTGAGAAAACAACTAACGTTTACTTTAAAACTTAGTTTCTGTTGTTTAGGAAAATTGTGGCACAATTTACTTGATGATTCAATTTATTATTTTGTTTATGAAATATTGTTTACTAATAAGTTTCTTTAGAAACGGATAAACCATAATATTCTTGGAAAACTCTTTCAATCACTTATTAACTTTTCTTGATTAATAGGTACGTTCCCGAACGCTTATATTAATTAATGTTTTCCACAGGGTTTTCTAATCAGGGTGTAATTTTAAACATTCTTACTGTAAATACCTACTGTCTTTATATTATTTCATGAGCAAGGTGTTGTGTATACTTTTACATAAATTAACCAAATGGAAAATTTTTAAAAATATACTTTGAAGCTAAATTAAGAAAAGCTTGTTTTTCCATTAAGGGCATGAATCTGCCACTAAGTGAATGTAAGGCCGACTTGGAAAACTTGTTAGAATATATCCAGTTGAAGTAATTTGGAACGCAAATCATTCGTTAAATTAAAAAGTTACTTATTTCACATTTTCGCAATATTGTCTTATACCTAATCTAAAATATCATAGAGACTTACTGATTTTAGAAACTAAGGCATAAATTATACTTAGGTATATGGTGACAATATTCCTATAACGTGCGTGTATTGAGAATTAAAGAGCTTCCTCTCGGTGGATAAAAAATTTTTTAGCCAAAACAGTGTTAACCAACAATTATGACATCTTAATTTTCGCATGTGTGTGGCTGAAACCAGTATAGGCCTGATATCGTGTATTTCAGCAATTTTTCCATGACACTACATCACGATTATCACGACTGCGCTGGTACTAAGCAAACTGCGTTAGATTTTTCCGGCATAAGACTATTTTTGACAATCGACGCATTTAATTTTTAAGTTTATGTGAGGAATATACCTTGTTAAAGTAACTTAAATAGGCTTTTTGTCAATACGAGAAGCTACAATTAACTGTTCTTAGTATACCTATGTATGTATGTATGTACATACAACGAATTATCTTTATGTTTTAATCTCTAAAAATTGCCCTCTATTTTGATACATAAGTTCGTTTTCGTAATTGAGTAAAACTGACTGATAGAAAGGATATAATTTAATAATAATATCATTATTATGTCTATTTAGCACAGGAATTGAAGATTAAACTGTCTGTTAAAACTTTACCGACTTGAATTCCAAACTAGACTTATAATGAGTATTATTTGCATAAAATTTGATAGATTTTCATACCCACTCTACATCCATTAATTTCCCAGTAAACTGTTACAAATCGATTCGTCACGCCAAATAACACGCAATAGCTAGTGAACAACTAATAATTGAATATGTAAATTGTGTTAATTTGTGAATTCTAAACAATGTGAGCACACCTCCATCGTCACAGTGACGTCTCTGCCGATTCGGACGCCATGATTAGGAGCGCACGATGCGCAAGCGATGCGTGGTGACATGTGACCTGTTACGTTCACCCTTGATAACTAATTTGTTAAGTCATTCTCTATAGACCAAAAAGCGATTGGCAGAAACCCATATCATTATACAAGTCAGAACATGGGTCTAAGAACATGGATGTATGAGAGACACGTCTTGCGGATTGATTTTCTTCATTCTTAAAATGTTTTTATTCATGACTCTACGTTTTAACTAATGTAAGCATTATAAAGTAAATTTTTCTTTTACAATTTATCCTAGTTGATATCTCACAAAATATTCATGAATAATATCATCATCATCATTTCAGCCATAAGACGCGTCCACTGCTGAACATAGCCAAATTATTTCCACAATGATCGGTTAGTAGCGGCCTGCATCCAGCGCCTTCCTGCTACCTTTATGAGGTCGTCGGTCCACTTTGTGGATGCTCTACGCCGCGCTTTCCGTTATAGGATATTGTGGCCACAAACGAGGTACCTACCCTGCAAATATCTTTTTAATCCAAAGAACATTTTTATTTCTATTCATGGTGATTAATCTCGTTGATGATACGGAACCATGCTTGTGAGATCGACTGACACTTTTCCAGTAATTTTAATACAACAATACATTTATTTGTTCATATTAACTAACCTGTATCAAGACTCCAGTGGACACGCCGACAGAGGCCAGCGCGCCGAGCATCCCTCTCAGATGCGGCTGCGCTACTTCTGCAGTATACACTCGCGCCGGCGCTCCCACCATGCCTGATCCGAAGCCCACTAGCAGCCGACCTGATGAGGGAAGACTAGTTTAGATGACACATCAAGATACATTGATAAAAAGGAAGCACATAGATAGGATCTTATGTAGTTTTAGCAGGTGTTATCTTGCGCTTGTTCCCAACCAGTTACACCAATTCGAAATGAACACCTGTTGTGTTGTTGTGAATGTCACCCAAAGGGGGATGGAGGCTGCTATGCTCGGAGTTTTCCTGCGGATCGAATCAGAAATGAGGAGATCCGCAAGATAACCAACATAGCCCTCAAAGGCTATGTTGGATGCGGGCGGCGCAGGACCGGTCGTTGTTGAAATAATTCAGCCAAATTGGGTGAAACGAACGAACAATGTGACTGGTTGGGAACAAGCGATATTTTGCTTGTCGTCTTTGACTCATATCAAACTTAATTGAAACAAAACAGGCGTAACTATTTATAGATTATCTTACAAAATATGTTTACAGTTTAGTACAGTTATTTAAGTGGAAACTCCCAAAAATATAAGAAAAACAAAACATATGTTTGCGCTCCTTGATAAGAAACACTTTTACTATAGTATTAACGTCATTTAAACCGTTAAAAACACTTATAAGGATACTTGTCGTCTAAAGCGGAAAAGTTATATTTAAATTGCTAAATGTTGTTCCTATTTTTAGAACCATTCACAACTTGTATCTAATACCTACCTACACAGAAAGTATTAGGTTAAGGTAAAAATACAACCATTTTAAGGTACCAGTGATGTAACCCAAAATGTAGAGAATGTTCGGAGTCGCTTCCATGTCGAAGTGGTCTGATAAAGCAAACCAAAGGAAAAAAAAATAGACTCCACTACAACTTCACATTTCAATCTCGATTAATGCTACAGTATATTTGTAAGTAGCTCGCCGTAGTAAGCCTGAGTCGCAAAATGTTAATGGGTGGATGGATACCACTGAATTCTTAAAAATTTTGAGTCTCATAAGCTTTAATGTAACTAAATTGTTTACCAATCTTTTGGCAATGCTACTTTAAGTACACATTTATCTAAATAGCGATAATTTACCAGGAATTCTTGACGAAAGTGACAAAATATGCTATTTCAAACGAGCAATGAAATCACTGCCAAAATGATGCAATAATTTAGCAATATAAGGTAAACCTAATGTAGAAGTTCATAAACGGTCACATTCGTGCGTAGGTAATCATCACGATTTATTTTAATGTGAAGCAGTTACAATGTTGGTACTTCCGAACTAAAACCTCGTTCCGATAAATTAAGTATTTTAACTACTTTCTGCAGAAAAAAGAATAATAATGGTTCTCGAGTTGAAAAAAGCATAATTGCTAACTACAATGCTAGTAGGTACTAAAGCGGAGTAAGGACAAGCCAGATTTGTTATTTCAGTATCATATCGTTGTCAGTGCCGATTTACTCACCAACATAAATCATAGGAATGTTCTGTGCAAACGCAATCAGTATCCAGCCTATTATAAGGGGTATCTCCGTAACAATCAGAGTCGTTCTACGTCCGATGGCGTCCATGAGGTATCCACTGATGATGCACCCCATGGGAGTCCCCGCTGCGCTGAGACTGGCTGCAATTTGAAAATGAAAACACAAATCGTTAGTGTTTTGTTTTTTTAGTCATATTTTATTTATTACAATATTAGAGTAACATTTTCAAATGAATAACACTTTTCATAGCCGTCTTTTGTTTTTTATTTGTCAGAACTAATACGTTTTGCGTTGGCTTTTGTTTTGCACTGTGCCAAAAGTATTTGCTTTCAGTGGAAGTGACTGGACAACCGTAGCTAAATGTGTTGCAATCGTAGTTATAATAGAACACATTTATGGAAACATATAAAGAGAATAGCATGTAATCGGCTACTTAAACAAACCGAAACTCTACTGAAAGAGATTTTGGCAGGTATAAGCATTTCCCTGTATTCCCTTTATCGTGTAATGCTCATATTTTATGTCCTTAGGTTTCCTTTCGTTCGATTCCACTATGTAGGATATGAGTGTGAAATGGAACGTAAGGATGTGTGAAAGAGAAGGAAGAGTGTGTGAGTGTGACGAACGACGATTGTATTAGATTAGTTACTATTTATATTATTTTCTATCTCGGGCAAATAAATACGTGGGAATTAGAACCGCATTTCAATTCCTACAACAATTTTATTTGGTATCTCTATCTGCTAGCTGTTTTCGTTAAGTTGGCAGATAAAGATTTTTATTTGCAAAGAATATCCTAACTGACTAGGTATGAGTAACTTTTCAGCAAGTAGCTCTGAAATTGGCTAGCAATTTTGAGATTATCTAATGGTCAAATTATACAATAAAACAAAGAACAAACTTACCAATCCAACTGGCTTGATCGTTCGTAATATGTATACTAGACTCATTGCTCTTAAGTTGAGGCAGTGCCACCGCTGAGAACCCAAATGCCATTCCAGTGTTGATGGTGCCAAGGTTGGCAATCAGGGCTGCCAAGACCTGCCTAAAGGCCTTTCCTCTGGCAGCCTTGGCAGCGGCCTTTGTGGAATCCTTCTGCTTCTTCGTGTCAGCCTTGCTGATGACTGGTTTGGTCCCATTCTGGATGAAGGGGGTTGCGTCGGTTCTGGAAAGAAAGTGTTTTGTTAGGGACTTCAAAATGTTTTAGGTCAGCTTCATCGGTTCATGATGATGCGAATAACGATAGCTAAATGCTTTGGACAACAAGAATAACTTCATCTGAAAATACAGTTATAACTTGGTGGAGAAGACCCCCTGATGTCATGACCGTGGCTACTTAGTATTGCTTACAAGTTTAGGCTGAGTTGCACCATTTTATTTTGACTTTAGCAAATGTCAAAAGTCTGTCAAATTCCATACAAAAAGCACCGGCTATTGTTAAAGTTACAGTCAAAGTAAGTTGGTACTCAACCTTAGATTTTTAAAGAAGATAAATACAAATTACTATATACCTTCTGCTTCTTATAAATAAGTAACGTTTAAAAGCTCTATTCATGCATGCCCCAAAAATATTTTTAAATAATAAAATCAACGTCCAAGCAGATTCCATTTCTAAAAATAAAACGTAAACAAAAATATTTTTATCAAAGTGATAAAATATGCAGCGTCCACCATTCACGCCTATACGGCCAACAAAATGTCCACTTTAAATTCACGTTAAATACCTACTCAATATTCGATAGCACATCGCGGAATTAATTTGCAATCATTATTTTTAGGTCTCGGTCAAAATAGCCTAGGCATTGAAAATTTTCCGATTTTTAATCACTTTTCCTTGTTTTGACCTTTTAACTGATCGTAATTTTTCCTTTAGTACCCTGTTGTAATACAATGTTTCAGATGAGCTTAATTAAAACAACATGGCCGTATTCAAGTTCAGTCTTGAAAGTCACAATAACTTACGATGTACTAGTACTTTATTGTAAGTGACTTTTGTATGAATGATACGTACGTATTCTGATTCTAAAATGCTTTTTTTTGGTCATGTGAAAAAAGGCTCTCCTCAAACTTTCACTTATTTATTACATCGCTTTCACTAACGGGATCGTCAAGTTACATTTTTGAGTTAAATCTTATTTTTCCCTAGCATTTACAGAAGTTAGGTACGAGTTATTTCGATCGAGCTAATATCAGACAACTATCTTATGACGTGTCTTTCGCTAAATATCATAGTTAACTTTCCACCAAGGCGGGAACGGAGAAGTGTCGGGCGGATGGAATTTTTCTATAGAATTTGACAGCGGCGGTGGTGCGGTGCGGAGAAAAGGAAATAATATCTGATTGGTAACTTATTCAAAATGCTCTGCTCCGCTTTGATGAAAACCGGTCCTTACTCATAGTCCTAGAGCAGGGCTGGGACCTTAGCTGTTATACCAGGCCTGTTCATCTCCGCGAGTTTACATCGAAAACAAAACACGCACGATGGCCCACCTACAGGATACTATTCGACAAGGCCTCACATACGAGCGAACATTGACTCACGCACGCGTATTCTTGTGTATGATGGAAGAAAATAAAGAAAATAGTGTACTAAATACTGTGCAGTATTTAACTGCCTAAATAATAATAAAAACACAGAATGTACTTTTTTGAGTTGCCTCCCTGAGGCACTGAGAGGTAAATAAGTAGTTAATATTATTCATGATAATTCATGCTGAATCATGTATTTCCTCCATTGAAGTAATATTACTACGTATAGAACAGACATCGCGAACAAAATATGTACAGTGCGGGGTGCGGGGCGGGAATTTGACGGACAGCTGTCAGTCAAATCCATGACTACAAGTTTCATAATTTATGGCGATAAAATCAGTGGGTCTAGTCAAAACGCACTTTAAAATCGCAAACCCATCGCAAACCAGTCGCAAACAAATAAACAAATCGCAAAAGAGGTCGATAACAAAAAAGGCTTAGTCAAACGGCAAAAAATCGAATCGCAAAGCCCTACCTATCGATAATCGAAAGACTGGATTGAAATTTCCCATACAAAGGCTTAGCCAACATGCATTTATGACTCAATCAAAATCGAATCGAATCGCAACACCCGCCATTTTCATTGCGATTACTAAAACCCCGGTGATAAGCTTTGATTCGATCGAAAACCAATTGGGTGAGTTGCACCACCTAACTTTGACCGTAACTATGACGTTAACCGGTGTTTTTTGTATGGAGTTTGACAGATTTTAGACGTTTGTCAAAGTTAAACTAAGATGGTGCAACCCACCCTAAGGCTGTTTTGACAAATCCGTATCGCGATGTCGTTTTGACAGCTAGTTTGACAGCGAAGCATAGACGTAAACAGAGAGCAGAAAGAAGGAAGAAACTAATTTAAAAAAAAAAGCTAGAAAAAGTAAAAACAATCGCAAAGTCATAGACATTTTTTAACTTTTATTCGATTTTGAATGAACTTTTATATCGCCGCGTCGTTGGTGGTTCAATGTGCATTTTGGCTGCCATTTTCCGATCGAATCGAATCACTGGTGACGCGGCGACTGACATTAGTGAAAACTTCACATTGGTTTGCGATGGCATTTTGACTAGACCCACTGCACCAGAAAATGTCGTACTTCATTGATAGGATTGCACGAATAGTGACGTTCCTGCGGTCGCCTCATCATAGACATTGTGAATCGATTGTGAAAATAAACAAATCGGCTAAATTGTGTTAAATTTTCATGGTGCTCAATAGCAAAAAGGTTCAGCTATAAGTAGCTAATATGTATAATAAAAGAAAATAATGTAAGCATTGTTTTCTTTTATTATACATATTGTGCGTTTCCTGTAATGTAATCTAAGCTCCCCTCCCTTAGACTAAAATTAGCCCTCCTAGACAAGTGACAAAACGTAGCAGTTGAAACATTCGAAATCACTTCGCTCTGCCGTTTTTTGGTGTTAGTTACTTCACTCTGTGATGCGATTTTAAAATTACAACTGGCGATTCCGAATTCACAACTGAGGGGACTGAGGCTAATCGTGTTACTTGTGCTACAAGTGCGTATGGACTTCATACTAATGCTTAAGCCATTAATTATTTTTCTTCCCGATTAAAATCTAATGTAATCGATAATCGCCTTGAGAATCGTTAACTGGTATTTTCTAATTCGATAAAAAAATTACCCATCTCTAGTTTAAAACTGTCATCCAACAGCGCACGAAATATTATGAGTTATAGATAATGATACCATTACAGAGGCGACACTTCGTTTACGTTTAGTTTCTGCCTATTGAATTGGATACTGTAAGGAAACATCGTCATCATCATTTTAGCTACTGGACGTCCACTGCTGAACAAAGGCCTCCTCTAATGATTTCCACATCGCCCAGTTGATAGTGGCCTGCACCCAGCGTCTTCCTGCTATCTTCAGTCAGTCCATCTTGAGATTTTAGAAAAATTCTTACTCGTAACGGTAGGAACAAAGCTAGGGATGACCCACGCCTTCATTCCAGAACCAATAAAATAACTGAAAGTCAGAAACTTTCAGTTATTTTATTGTCTCTATTGTTAACTAACTCAGTGGTTGAGTACACGTATAATAGCTGTGAGGTAGAAGTTACGGGACTATTCCCACCTCTCCTTTTCACTGCTGCATCTCCTGTGTAGCTAGCACCTAGACTAGTTGATTTAAAGCCAAGGTATATCAGTTTTTAGGTAATGACTTAGTGCATCTAAAAATGTAAAACTTTCTAGTTTTTTGTAACATTGAAAAATCTAAAAAGAAGCATCATTTTTTTACGTTCAAGTGTTTCTAAGAAATTTAAATGGAAGCTTTTGATGACAACGTATTGCTTACTTTTTCAGCTGTCGAACGAATCACTTTTATACTCATAGGTCCTGTACATCGGTAGATTTGGTAAATAAATGAATCCATCCGGACTCAGAAACTAAAAAAATTAAAATAGCTGTAATTTTTTAATACTGGATTTGTCGATTAAATTGATCATATTATTGCGCCCTAACGGGTCGGACACTGGTGACCAGACACACTGTACAATTATTATAATTTTAGCCTATCTCGTGAGCTAGGTGTCAATAATTAGGGTGATTTACTAACTAACCAGTCGCATACGAACAACAGCAGTGAGATTCAAACAATCTCACTGATCCATGATGCCGCACGACTATAGTGTGAGCCCACCCGTAACCCAAGCTTATTTAGCTTAACACTAGGGGCTGGACGGGACTATTAGTAATTTGTGCAATACAAAGTGCTTATAATCTAAAAAAAAATATTTTTATTGCTGTATTTAACCTTCCTTTCGTATACTAATTTATGCGTCAGTGTCAAGTCTGCGATTTTTATTCTTTGAAATTTTCGTAAAATGGCTGCCGCCGCGGTGACGCCTTGTAATTAACAAATTAAAATTAAATTAGTGTTTTAAGTGCATAAATGTACAACTTAATGGTAAAAAGTCATTCCTTGATTTTTACTTAATATGTATCTGGGGTTATTTGAACAGTATTTTCGTCTATAGGATGGCATATTTCAAAAAATAAAACTGCACTCAAGCGTGTTGTCACAGCAACCGCTGAGCACATACTAATTGAATTTCGGTCCATGGACCTGTTTGCGTGCCAGAAACAGTCTAGTTGACATGTCTTCTCTAGTACGTAGTACATTATAACTCAATGATTTCCTCCGCCATTTTCCGCAGTTTGGCACCTCACGTCACATCATTTTACCGAAGTCAGCCCTATAGCTTCGGCGCAGTGCCGATCACTGACGTTTGTCAACAAAATGGTGCTTAACTCTTGAGACAGGCTAAATTACACCATATTGCTAATGACATTGAGCATCATCATCATCATCATTTCAGTCACAGGACGTCCACTGCTGAACATAGGCCTCCCCCAATGACTTCCACATCGCACGGTTGGTAGCGGCCTGCATCCAGCGCCTTCCCGCTACATTGACATTGAGCATACATTTTATTAAATACCTTCGCGAAGTAAAACTTCTGTACGTAGTACTTATTATTATTCTGTGGTTATACGATAAAAATGAGAGGACCTTCTCATTATATCCTCATAAAGTACCAATTTAATAGATTCCTTGTAAGTTTCCGCATGATCTAGCTTTTACGATGGACTTCTTTTACAGCCGTGTTTATAACGATAAGTATCAATGAATAAGCAGATTATTATGATAATGAATAGCATAATGGTGTTAGGGTTATCGTGCCGTTATCCTCAGATAAGAAGGTGAGCATCGTAACCCTGTCCGTTGCATTCCGGCTTTAAACATTGTTTTTTATTGCCAATGTTGTTATGTTTATTTATTATTGATATCTTATACAGACGTTCAGGGTTTATTTTTGGAATTCGGTCAAGATGCTCAATCAGGAATTAATAAATTCCAAAAATAGCGCTTTATAAGAAGGATTAAAACGGCAGTATTCAACAGTAGTTGTAAATACTTAAAAGTCTATATTTGGACCCGGTAAAAAGGTAAGTAAACTCAAAAATGGTATTTGTTTAGATGTACATTATACATATTGATGTTTAGATATACATAATATAGGTTCGGTCTTGTTTTCGTTCCTCTACAGTAATGTATAAGACTTTACCGAATCGATATCGCATAACTAATTACATTGTCTGCAACTATGTATTTTTATTAGCTTACGGAAATAAAGGTTTATGCCGTCTGCCAAGTTCCGCGACAATCCGCAACATTATTATTCTTTAGCTTCTATATACCTACTGCTGATAGATAACAAACAATAGTAAAGATGATTAATCTTCTAAATATTTAAAACTCAAAGGTGACTGACTGACTGACATAGTAATCTATCAACGCACAGCCCAAACCACTGGACGAATCGGGCTGAAATATGGCATGCAGCAAATGTTATGACGTACGCATCCGCTAAGAAAGAATTTTACGAAACTCCACCCCTAAGGAGGTAAAACGGAATCCACGCGTACGAAGTCGCGGGCGGCCGCTAGTCTATGATATTGTGTAAACAAAGGCACGTTAAACTAAAAACTACGTTATCTTATGCAGTTTTAATACGTACGAAGTTACAAAAATATGACTCTACATTTTTTGATAACACAAGATTATTGTATAGTTGCTACAATAAAGGTTAGGTTAAGTCTCCCTTCTTGTTAATAAGTACAGTAGCGTAGTCTCATTTCCTATCAGTTAAAAAACTGTTATTTTCCAAGATTACCCCACACAGACATAGTATGTATTATAAACAATATGCCTATCATTTTTATCACTTTAATTTAAACGCTTTGTTATTGCAATTTTTATCATAATAATTTATAATGAGACAATTTGAAGAGCTTAACAGAATTTTAACTGCCAAAAAAAATATTAGGGAAAACTGTCTGCCAATTAAGTAAAAATTAAGAAAACGGCAATACACAAGCCCTCTTATTAATAAAAGTTACACCTTAGTTGACCTCTGGCTTAAATTGTCATTTAGTATGGAAATGTCATTTTAATCTAGAGTTAGGCCCAGAACAGACGGTGAAACGCAACTGCAACGAAACTGCAACTGCTAGTTACTTTTGAGTTGGATCTAAGTTTCTGCCATAGCGTCCGTTGAGAGACCACACATGACGCGACTAGTTTGAAACTTTCAGTTTCAGTTTCATTAATCAGAATCATCAGAAAGTTGCAGTTTCGTTGCAGTTGCGTTTCACCGTCTGTTCTGGGCCTTAGGAGGAAGAAGTTTAACATCTAGCATAAAAACGTGTGCCATAGTGTGAACAGGGAAGGCCCTGTGAATGGATAAGGATCCATTTATATCAACTTCTTCTTCATGTCGTGTAGACAACAAATCTAAGTAACAGTAGTGTCAGCCCAAAACTCCGCTACAAGAGTGGCGTTGTCAGTAGCGTTCATTAAATCTTCGTACGTTAGGTATATCTTCTAATCTACATCGAATAACATAGTAGGCAGGCCAAGATAATAATATTATGCCAGGAGATATTAGTTAATTGTTTTGCTTTTAATATTCAATGATCACCACGAAAACACGTGCTACTATAAAGATAATATTATGTAGGTAATTATTATGCCGGCCCCGATGAATCGATAGTAAAAATCTATTGACGTCATTCATGATTATTGTGTGTTTATTTGTATAAATAGCTTTTGCTTTAATAGGTTAATTAAAGTTATCTATAGAAGGTGGGATGGGTGTTTAAATTAACAAGATTATAGTCCTTTCATAAACATCACTCAGACACATTTACTAAAAAAGAAGATAGGTAGGTCTGACGTGGGGGCATTATCGTTAAACAAATTATTTTTCTCTTTTTATTTTATTGTTAAAGTTTTGCCACTGAAAACACACTTTTTATAGATCGTTTCATCCACGAAGACGCACCCCACCAATTTTTGGTCGAGGGAAGCGCGGGGTGCGGGGAGTTTGATCCGAGCAATCCGAGAATCATTATTGTAGTGTGTGTGTGCACTCGTGGATGACTTAGCGTGTACCGATAACACTCAAACATTAGCGGAAGAATGGTGGGGCGCGTCTTCGTGGATGAAACGATTTATAGGCAATGTTACGGACGAAGCTTTTATACATACTTATGTCCAAGCTTTTTATAGGGTAATTCCAGGATACATGCCCCAGTGGGATAGGTGCCGCGATTTTAAGTACACTATGTTACAAGCAACTTAGCCTAAAGTTATAGTACCTATAATAGAAAGGGACCTCCCTGTACCACTTTTCGCCTCGCAAACCATCAAAGAGTGCGTTCGTTTAGCCAGTGAGAGCAAAAATCTTCCGCGGCCAAACCTTAGCGAGCGTCGAAATAAAATTGGTAAGTATCTTTTAATGGATAATTTTTTTGTCAGCTGTAAAATGAAGCAGATTTTTATATAATTTGATAGACTATCTTATAAATTAGACGGGATAGCAATGTTTAATTCGATTTTTAGTGTTATTATATTTTTTATTAAAAAAAAATTAGGCAACTATCCTTTTAGCATAGGATAGGTGCCTAATTTTTTTTGGGTATAGATGCCCTTAGGGCCATGTCCCATGCACCTAGGGGCATCTATCCTAACCTGCTCTTTTTGTCACAGGTAGCAAGTAAGAAGAAAAAAAAGAATGTAGTTTTTTTTTTATGTGACAGGAGGCAAACGAGCAGTAGTACGGCTAACCTTAGGAAAGTAATAAATAGGGTGCCCTTCTGATCGAATTACCTTTTTACCCGACTTCGGGTGGATGTACTATGTACTATTTTTAATAAAAAATATTAAATTTCATTTTTAATTCATATAATAACAAACAATCTTAGATAATAATAGAAAGAAAGAATGAAAAATTGTTTATTTGGTTCAAACATAGTAATTTACAATACAATACAATACTTGGCTTGTTTGATTTCAAAATGCATTTGATCCTTAGAATTCAAAAACTGTATTAACGAGTCATCTATCCCTGCATCAGGCATCTATCCTTTGAAGCAATCATACAGTGAGTCTTCTATCCCCCACATTAGGCGTCTATCCCACTTTTTAGAGGTCAATTAAAATGGTATTTACTCAGAATCGGTATAACTTAAACTAAAATAATTATAGTAATATCATAGACGAAAGACCAAAGTTTACAGATACTAAGGTCAAATTGTTGATAAAAACTTACTGACCGAGTTACAGAGCTGTTTCAAAAAGTGGGGCATCTATCCTGGACTTACCCTATCCAGTAACTCTTATACGTAGAAAGTAGTTAGGAAGTAACCTAACAAAAATTGGATCTGATTATTCTTCAATTGATTAATAAAGAGTAATAACAAAGGCGTGGTACTCTACTTCATCTGTGCTCATTGTTATATTGACACATAAAACGTTATTGATATTTTGGGGTAATTTTATTGGTTACTGCCAATTGATTATCGTTGACCATCCCTAAATTGACATCATTACACTGGACCTTCATAACTACCAAAATAAGGACTTTTTCCCAAGGAGACATCCCGTTTTTGCGGGATCCTGCATTACTGGATACTGCTAAACTGATTGCCGTGGAAAAGGGCCCTTATGAAACAATTCTTAAATAAGAATAAGAACACTTTATTCAGCATAGAAAAGATAAAATAAAAATACAGTACATACTTACTTATAACATTAAATTAAAACTATGCTGAAGTGGCGTCCGCTCAGCTATATTCGCGACATAGCAAGCGCCATGTCGAGAAGCTGGTTTTCAGCGGGAACCATCATACGATGAGGATTGCGGATTGCGCGCCCTCTTGACCGAGACCATACTGAGGCTACCAGCCAAGAAGGCGCGCAACAGCGTTAAAATGCTGATCTATGTTACATACTGTCATAATTATGTCGATTCTATAAAAGCGAAAGGTCATTGACTTACTCACTCACTTATCACGAAGTCTCAGAAACTACAAGTGCTAAAAGTCCCAAATTTTGCATGGGCGTTCTTTTTAGGTGCTCACTAAGATGGGATTTTGAAAAATTCAACCCCTAAGGGGGTAAAACGGTATCCACGCGTACGAAGTCGCGGGCGGCCGCTAGTCTTAGGTACTATAATTACATAAGATATTACAGTATTCAGTTTGTTATGCTTCATCCATCCATTAGTATTTAATTATTCACACAAGTGTGATCTGTGTGATGCTTTGTTCCATTCTTGCGCATAGATACAAAATATCCTTCTTTTTTGATGCCGTTTATGTAATCTTCGTCATATTTTAAAATATTTTTTTGTTCCAGCAGTTCCAGCTAATCTCCGAAACGAATAGATTGATAATGAAACGCTTTTTATTAAATGAAAAAAATGAAATTGATGACAAAATCCGTGAAAGATCGATATCACGTGGACGAAGCCACACAAAGAAAGAAAGAAAAAATATTTACCTATTTAGTAGCAGAAATTAAACAATACAAATCAACATTTATCTAGAAAACGGCACATGAAGCTAAATTCTGAGCCATTTTAGGCGACTGTGATAAACGTGCTATTTTGCAACAGAAATATGTCATACTTAATGTGCTATCGATTGTAACTAACTTTAATATCTCTAAAAGGGCTTGCACCCACAGAGACATCCTGTTTTTTGCAGGAACTTTTTTTACAGAATCCTGTTTAGTAGTACTAGGTCCGTTCTAATTTGTTATTCGAATTACAAACACACATGGTAAATGTGTATTCACAGGACAGTCCAGTTTTGCGGGATTTCCGTGGGAACCAGCCCTTACTCAAACAAGTAATAATATGTAAACTATTGTCCTTGCGAACTATAGTGGTTGGAACTTGGAACTGTTTGCACATTATCTTATCTTTTAATTTGCTATATTTTTAGTTCACTGCGGGCGAATATTGCATTCTGAACATTCTAAGTAAGTATTAAATTAGCACAACAATTATATTATAGCCCTATTTTTTTCAGTGTATCATAGTGACTTTATAAGCTTTATCACTTTTAATTATTAAACAAAACAAAACTTATGTGAAGAAAACGAAACGATCTGATTACATTAGAAATTTTAATCGTTTTACTATACATATTAAAAAATTGCGGGGAAGAAAGATGATGCGGGGTTCGGCTGGTGACTCCAAACAACTCAAAAATACAGCTGCATAAAACGGAAACCACCAACCTGCGGATCAGAAGACGGAGACCAGGCTTCGAGGGTCGACCCGTCGATATTTCTTGCGGTTTTGATTATTTCAATATCTTCAGCAAATATTCAGCGGATTTTTCACATTGACTTCGTTGACAGACGTTCCAAGACAACATAGAGTTTTTTCTTCTTAATTTCTATAGAGGTTTTCCGCGAAGGTTGGCTCCTGCGAAGGTGCTGGCCCCGAATCCGATAAACAGATTAGTGGGAAACCATCTCATGCAGCTAGATAATTTGAGAGTTGGAGCCACCGAAGAAAAGGAAGAGAAGAAAGTTGGACATAGGCCCAACCATGCTCCCCGCCTTGAAGTTCATTAGGACTTCAATAAAGAAATTTTAATAAGAAAAGAAAGAAAAGGGGGAACATGACGTATTATTGCAATTTGCTAAGTATAAACAAAAACTTCAAAATACATCCAGGAAACCGTAAAGAATCAATTCCCTAAAGAAAACAAAATGTATAAAGTCCTCACATCGAAGAGCTTTAAAGTATTTAAATTAATGCATAATAATAATGCGAATAATATTCAAGAAATAAAATTAAAATTATAATTTTAAATTGAAACAAGGCAATAAATGAGTAGTTAATGTAATAAATACATGCGTTATAAGTTGTTATTGTGTAGGTAACGGATATAATTTAGTTACTGGGCGCTTATAGACACCAGTACTGGTTCTAACAGAAGCGACTCTGACCACACCATCGGAACCGGGAAAAACTTCGGTAATTACACCAAGTACCCAATGCAAAGGCGGTACATTATCATTGCCTATTATTACAACCGTACCTAGTTCGATTGAACGTTCAGGTGTGCACCATTTCTGACGAACTTGCAGCGTGTGCAAATATTCGAGGCGCCATTTATTCCAATATGATAAAACAAGCTGGTCTAAAAGTTTCTTGCGGTTGGTTAAAGTTAATTTTTCATCTTTCAGTTCTGTTGAAGGCAAGTAACGCAAAGGAGTGGACATTAAAAAATGTGCTGGTGTCAAGACGTCCGGATGTGGATCAGCTGATATCGCTACAAGCGGTCGAGAATTTAAAATGCATTCAATTTGCACAAGAACTGTTAGAAGTTCTTCATAAGTAAAAAGTTGTTTACCTACAACACGGTACATATGCGTTTTTATACTTTTTATATTGGATTCCCATATACCACCAAAGTGTGGGGCGCGGGGAGGGATCATTTTCCACTCTATGTGATGATCAATTAGCATTCGCTTAATCTCATCTTGAAATTCAGTATTATTTAATACGTTATATATTTCGTCGAGCTGGGCTTTAGCACCGACGAAATTGGTGCCATTATCTGAATACATAACAGATACTGGACCGCGGCGAGATATAAATCTTTTAAAGGCGGAAAGGAACGCATCTGTGCTAAGATTAGAAACTAATTCTATATGAATAGCTTTCGTAACTAGACAAATAAAAAGACATATGTATGCCTTTTGAGAATGTTGTCCCCTTCGTCTAGTGGGAATGAAGCTAATAGGACCTGCAAAATCAGTACCAGTATGTACGAAAGCTTTAGCATCTTGAATGCGAAATGCGGGTAAATCTGCCATTTTGGGAGATGGATGCTGCGGGTTCAAGCGGAAACAAACATTACATTGTCTACAGCGGGCGCGTATAATAGATCTGGCATTTAATATCCAATAGCGTTGACGAAGAATAGACGTGAGCAATCCAGGTCCAGTATGACAATTAGCGGTATGATAATGATCGATAAGAAGTTCAACGACGCGGTCACGTTTGGGTAGAAGCGCAGGATGTTTGGCTTCATAGGGAAGGTCTGATTTAGACAGTCTTCCTCCAATGCGAATTACACCGTGAGGGTCTAAGAAAAGTGATAAGCCACGGAGATGCTTCGAAGGCAACTCACCAGCCTTTAACAATTGAATTTCTTTGTTAAAATGAACGCTCTGAATGCTTTTGAGTATAAAAATCTCCGACGCATTTCTATTGGCTACGAGCTCATTACTCGGCAACCTTTTTGTGAATTTCAGAATATAATAAAACGTGTTTAGAAGCTTATTCCAGGAATTAACGTGGTTCGATATTTCATCAATTAAAGAAGGCTCAGAAGGAGCAGCAACAATAAGCGTATTGCTTTTGTCTTTAAACTCTGGAAGAGTTTCACTCTCTAATGGAGTAAATATATCGATAGGCCATTCATTGACAGGTCTTTGAAGCCAGACTGGACCATCCCACCATAATGAATGAGAAATCAGCTGAGAAGGTAACATCCCTCTAGATATACAATCACTGGGGTTCTCTTTGCCCGACACGTGATGAAAACAATGAGGCGGTAAATTTTCTTGGATTTTGGCTACTCTGTTACTAACGAAAATAGACCATCTATGAGGAGACGAATGTATCCAAGAAAGTGCTATCGTGGAGTCAGAAAAAGCATAGATTCCTACAATTGGAATGCGCTCGGATATTCTCTCTCGGACTACTCGCACAAGTTTCGAAAGAAGTAAAGCAGCGACGAGTTCCAAGCGTGCTAGCGTTTGGATTTTACTTGGTGAGACTTTAGATTTAGCACATAGAAGCCTGACAACAATATTACCTGCAGGGTCAGTTATGTGTAAATAAATACAGGAACCATAGCCATTGAGACTAGCATCGCAGAAAGCAACAATGTTTACTGCGCAATCCATGTTAATAACACCTATATGACGCGGAATACTCATGGTCGAAAGAGTGGGCAAATCTAATAGAAAAGCAGCAAAACGATTTTGAATGGATTCCGGAGGCACTTCATCCCAGTCTATCTTGCTTAACCAAAGTTCCTTAACCAAAATCTTGGCAAACAGGACGACGGGAGCAACTAAGCCGAGAACGTCAAATAAGCGAGCAACCAGAGAAAGAATACTGCGTTTTGTACATTTACTGTCGACTGCGACAGTAGTGAAGGAAAAATTGTCATTAGCAGGTTCCCAGGACAATCCCAGTATTTTAAAATTATTATTACCTGTATCAGAGAAACTGACAGGTGAGCGGTGTGAGTCTGGAAGAGCCTCAAGCAGTGCGGGAGAATTACTTGTCCATTTGATAAGATCAAAGGACCCTAACTTGAACAAATCAATTAAATCGCGGGATAAATTAGTTGCGGTCGGTGCATCGGGTACCGAATAGACAAAGTCGTCCATGAAAAATTGAGTATTTACTACTTTAGCAGCATCAGGGAAGCGGTCGCTATGGTCGTGCGCTAACTTGCGTATCGTACGCATAGCTATATAACGGTCATTCTCCGGATCTGGATTATTTTGTTGATTACCCCGACCTTTTTTATTTTTGAATTTAGAGTAAGTTTAGGTAAAACATTTCAAAATAGACATTATTACGAGCATATTTTTTATATTGGCCCATCTGTAGCAAGCAGGAATAAAAAGTTATGCGACATCAAAATTTTCATGGTCGGGGTAATCAAAGTTGGGAGTCAGAGTAATCAAAAATAAAACAAAATATTTTATTTTCTAAGGTTTTTTTAAGTTATGGTAAAATAAATGTTATTATAACTAGCCATTTGTTATTTTGATGTATAAACGACAATATTGTAAAGTTTCAACAAAATCTGTTAAGTAGTTGTTGCGTAAAAGAGTAAAAAACATACATATACATTATACATATAATATTAGTGACTCAATGTCCTATGTCTCCTATATGGGACAGAAGGCGTACAGTCCTCCATCGCATTCGGTCTTGAGCTTCGTGTTTGATCTCGCTCCAAGTCTTAACAGTGCGCCGCTATGTTTTTTTGGCGCGACCACGTTTGCATTTTCCCTGGGGGTTCCAATCTAGAGCCTGCTTGGGGATGTGATCGGGGTCCCTTCGCAGTGTGGTCGATCCAGTTCCACTTGCAGCGTTTATTCTGCTGAAAGATCGGTATTTCGTGGCAACGTTCCAAAAGTTCGTCGTTTGAAGATTTTGGAGAATTCGGCGAAGACAGCGGCTGAAGAAGATCTGCAGCTGGTGCGAGATGACCTTAGTGACCTTCCACGTTTCACGCCCATAGAGCAGAACTGGTTTGACGTTGGACTTGATCTTGCTTGGGTCAATTTCCGTGACTGCCATACGGCTCGAAGTTGTGCGAAGGTAGCTCTGACCTTGGCAATGCGCGAAGTGATGTCCTCTTCGGTACCTCCAGGCTCTGAAACGATGCTCCCGAGGTAAGTGAAATTGTGGACTCGTTGGACATCCTCTGCACCAACGGTGTGCAATTCCTCACTCCAGATCGCATCTCTTGGGTCTTCCGGTACTGATACCCTTGCTTTACCTTTTTTCGGCACAATAATTAGAAGCCCCTTATGCCAGTCGTCTGGGAGTTCCTCTTCCATCCAGATGTTTTCGAAGACAGGTGTCAGGACGTTAACGGAGGAGTTTACATCGGCTTACAGCATTTCAGCGGTGATAAGGTCGAGTCCAAGGGTCTTGCCAATTTTGAGGGATAATATTATGTATTAATAGGAGAAAGGATTTCATTTTAGTAAAGGGTAATTTTGCTTATTAAACGTTATTTAGTTAATCATTAATTAGTAAAATTACAGTATTATTGATTACTCGGTGACAAAAGTCGGGGTAATCAAGGTCGGGGTAGTCAAAAAATTAAGGTTTATCCTGAGCCCTGCCCAATCTGTAAGTTGAATCCCATATGTTTTAATACACAAAAATGCGGTTACATGGACCATTATTCCTGTACATTTTCAAGAACTTTCCATGTAAAGAAACCTAAAAAAACAGGATAGAGTAAATCAATCGTGCACTGAACCAAGGTCGGGGTAATCATATTCTTATCTCGATAACTCCGAAATCCTGCGACGAGTTGCATTACCGATCACCTCGGCACGCAGGCCACCACTAAAGGTTCACGGGGGAGGATAGAGCTCGTTTCTAAATTGCGTAGCTAGGGACGTAGGCGCACATTAGTGACGTGTCGGGGTAATCACGGTTAACGCCCGGACACAACTTCAAATAGTTATTTTACAAAACATTTTAGTCATATAGTTATATCGTATTTAATTTATCAATGTTTATTTAATCAGTAATCGATTACATAAGCATTGAAAGCGGTAATAATAACGGATTAATTTATACGAGCAAATTTGTTCTGAAATCGGGAGCGCGGACACGCCGTGGTAATAAATTTTTGATGACTCACGATTTTTTTTAAATTACTTAATTAACTATTATTAACTATCTCTGTGGTTTAACAACAAGAACCAAAGTTATACTATTAGATAAAAATATTTGTTACTAAAATATTATGATATTTGGGTACTTTTTGGCCCCGGACACGTGATTTTCATGGCCGGTGGAATGACCCATAAGGACTTGGTTTGAGTCCAAAGGGTAGACTACTAAATTGATAAGTGCGTATAGGTTCTTGAGGATCGAAACGGAAGAGAATTTTCAAATATTTGCGATGGTGTTCATTCACACTTACGCGAAGAAACATTTGTTTTACATCAGCAGTGACTGCAACAGGAAATATTCTGAAGTCTATTAGCAGTAAGAATAGGTCAGACTGTAAGTTCGGCCCAACGTAAAGAATATCGTTAAGTGACAAACCAGATTGAGTTTTACAGCTGGCGTCCAACACGGCGCGAGCGCTGTCCTTTCCAGCTTTAAATACAGCGTGGTGCGGAATGTAGTAACCCTCATCTGAGTCTGCCTCGGGGGCTTCAGATAAATAACCTTGTTGAATATATTCATTTATGGTTTTATTATAGTTTTGACGTAAGCCATCCACTTTGTCAAACTTTCGTTCAAGCATTTGAAAACGTCTATAAGCTACGGAACGGGAATCTCCCAATACAGATGGGTCTTTGCAGAACGGTAAGTCGACACTAAAGTGTTTATCCTGGTAAATCACCGAGGAGGTAAAAATATTTTCGCATTCTGCCTCATCTGGGCTAAGAAAGCTTTTAGAAGGAACCTCTTCTAATTCAAAGAATTTATGTAAACTTGATTCTATTTCAGTGTGCGGAAGTGCGGTAAAAAATGCAGTCGAGTGCGTCGGCAATTGACTAGAGTGAGCCGGTACGTCACCCATAAGCACATAGCCAAAACTAGTAAGTATAGCAGTAGGCGCGCGTGAACCTGATTCCACCTTATTCCCCAAATAAATATAAGGGAATAATTGAACACCCAATACTACATCAATTTCACTAGGAATGTTCCAGGATAAATCAGCAAGCGGTAAGTTATTGAGGTAAGTCATATCCTCTGTTATATCAACATAATTCGCGGGAAGACGATCTGTGATGCAGTCGATCACAAGAGCGTAAATATGATATTTATTATTCGGATCAGTACGAGATTCGATATCAAAATAAGTAAAACCATGAACAGGTCTCGAAGACTTGCCAACGCCTTGCAGGTAAGAGTCATGCAATTTATTAACGGGCAAGTTCAATTTATTACAACAATCTAAAGTTATCAAATGATTTTGTGAACCATTGTCTATCAAACAGCGTACAATCTGTTTATTTTTATTAGCGCGGTGCGATGCAAATACTTGAGCGGTGGATAATAATATGGTAGAACTCGGTCTCACCTCCGAAGTGAGAGTAATAGAAGCATCATTCATATTTCGTTGAGTTGGAGTAGTACTACTGCACTTCTCTGTGCACTGTGGCGCGGTGTTTACGGCCGACATTGTTTGTGACGCGGCAGAGGTAGCGGGCGAATATTTTCGCGGTGCGGGCACATCAAAATGAAGCAGCGAATGATGTTGCTTGCCACAGTTATTGCAAGTGTGTTGTGAGTTGCATTTACTTGCAGTATGAGAAACACTAAGACAGTTAACGCAACCGCCCTTAGATTTTATAAATTCGAAGCGTTTTTGCGGGTTAAAATTGTCTCGAAATTGAGAACAAGAATACAACCTATGGTCAGCTTTGCATAGAATACACTGACTGGTCGTTTGAGTTCGCGGGTGCGGATCGTTACTAGAAACGAAAGATTTATAAGTGTTATTATTTTGCGGCGCGTCCCGATTATTATTATAATAATTATTTTTACGGGGCTCAGAAGCAGCGGTAGTGTTGGAACTACTATTATTGCGAGTTCTCTCTAATATTTTAACGCGGTCTTGAATAAAAGATATGAACTGATCACACGTAGGTATTTCTTTATCACCTACAGAAATCTCGAAACTCTGAAGCGTTTGAGAATCAATTTTCCTCAAACTACATTGCAAAATAATAAAATCTGCTAAGTTTTCAATATCTAATTGTTTGAGAGCTGCAATAGATGAAGATAACTTCTCAACAAATGGATTAAGACTCGCAGTGGTACCTACACATGTTTTAATGTCCAGGATGTTATTGACGTAGTGAACACCTAGACTACGCTTATCTTGGTACTTTTTGACGAGACTATCCCACAAGATATTATAAGTATCGCCGGTAGGAACGATACCTGCGGTCATTTTTAGGGCGCTGTGTGTCAATTTACTCATCAAATATTGCACACGTTGTGAATCCGTCAGCTGTTTATTAGAATGTACGTTAGTGCGGAAGATTTCATAGAAAATAGGCCAATTTTCAGCCTTGCCGTCGAACGAAGGCAGTTCGATTGGTGGCAGTTTAATTTGAAAGCAACCATTTTGCGTATTACTAGAAGGCGATTTCAATAACAACTTATTGCGCGCGTATTTAACGCTTGAATATAAATCTTCAAACGCGCTGAGCGAATTATAAGTTACGGTAAAATTGGGGTTAATTTCAAGTTGAATTTCGTTTATTTCATCCAGTATGTGTTCAAACTTTTCATGTAATTCAGAAATGCTTTCTGATTCCTCTAAAAACTTCTGATTCAATCTTGAATCAAAATTGGAAATATTCTTCGATGAATTGAATAAAGTATTTATTCTTTCGAATATTGATTCTTTTTTGGAAAGCAATAATTTTAATTTCGAATTTAATTTCGTATTTGCCATAATGACAAAACAGCAAAATACTATGAAAAAATTAGTGCGAAAATAAACAAATTGCAGAAAAATATGGCCGGCGGTGTATGAACGTCACGTTATTTGAAACGAAAATAAATTTAAATTATGCGGGTTAATTATTTGAAAAATAAATAAGCTGGAATATCCGGCTCGAAGGACCAACAAATGGTGTGGCGTGTAAATAGCCACACCAGGAATAAAAAAATTGCGGGGAAGAAAGATGATGCGGGGTTCGGCTGGTGACTCCAAACAACTCAAAAATACAGCTGCATAAAACGGAAACCACCAACCTGCGGATCAGAAGACGGAGACCAGGCTTCGAGGGTCGACCCGTCGATATTTCTTGCGGTTTTGATTATTTCAATATCTTCAGCAAATATTCAGCGGATTTTTCACATTGACTTCGTTGACAGACGTTCCAAGACAACATAGAGTTTTTTCTTCTTAATTTCTATAGAGGTTTTCCGCGAAGGTTGGCTCCTGCGAAGGTGCTGGCCCCGAATCCGATAAACAGATTAGTGGGAAACCATCTCATGCAGCTAGATAATTTGAGAGTTGGAGCCACCGAAGAAAAGGAAGAGAAGAAAGTTGGACATAGGCCCAACCAATATGATTTTATTAATATAATACTCGTAGGCAATCTCGATCGGTACGCGAATGTCTAACTACTTATTATGGTCTTTGTATTGTCCTGAAAATTCAATACCACATCTGGAAGGAAAATTATTCAATGGTACGATACATTTCCGCGGTTTTATCTGTTCTCGTATACTGAAGAGGATAATTTTAAACTAATTTTATGAAAACTTAATGTTAAAGAAACAGCTAATACCCATTGTTAGAAAGTAATAATAAATTCACTTCATTGTACAGTCGTCAACACAATAAATTAAACGTTTATATCGCATAATAACATCTAATGTGGTAAGGTGACAGTTTCTTCTTTATTTTGCTGTCATCTGTACCTATTATGTCTCCCAAGATTTTTCACGGGTGGTGAAAAACCAAATTGATGACTCTACCTTCAAAGAAAGAAAAGTATTTAATACTAAAGTAACGGTCGCCCGCGACTTACCCCCTTAGGGATTGAATTTTGCAAAATCCCGTCTTAATGAGCACCTACGTTCCAAAAGGAACCTTCGTACAAAATTTTAGACTCCCAGTTTCTGAGATTTCGTGATGAATGAGTCAGTCAGTTTAGTACCTTTCGCTTTTATGTATATGTATAGATATATTATGTAGAATCGTTCTCCTAAAACTATGAACTACATAGTTGTATGCTTATTACCTACATAATGGACACTATTATTATAATATTAGATTAGTTAAGTAGGTACTAAAAATGTTTCCTGTTTGGATTCGCATCATCAATTTGTGGTCTATCTCTTTATTGTATTTTGATGGGTTTGTGGTTTATTTATTGTGTAATAATAACATTAATAATCTTTCTCTCGTGTACTACATTGTATTGTAAGTTCAGTATTTTTGCAAGAAAATCAATTTATATTGCAATACGTAAGTGCATGCATTGCAACATTTCCATATCTACCTACACCAAAACTAATAGGCGCTTATTACATAAATTTTTAAACGGGCGTTAAACATTTGTTTAAATTGACATTTAATATAACCCTTAAGTAACATCCTTATTTTTGATATTTAAAATAATTTCAATTTGTGATTTATATGTATTAGCGGGCAAACTAAATGACACGATTGCTTTAAAAAAAATCGTCTGTCTAGCGTAAAGAAACATCTTAAATGAATCATTCATAACAAAAAACAAAGAATTTTTCATTTACAACTAATAGTCTTCACAATAGTCTTCTAGAAAAATCTTGGGAAGTTATTGTGGGAACCAAAAACTTACACTAATCGGACATCGAATAGATTCTTTATACACATTTTAAACTTAAAGTTAAATAAAACCAAAATTTCTGGACTTATACCAACGCAAAATAAAAAAAACTTGTTTTTTTATAAAAGTATGAGAAATTATTTTTTATTTTATTTTATTCGTAATTATTATTTACAAAACACATCAAACACACTAAATAATTACGTAACTGTGATAGTTAGTTAGTTTCGAGCTATATCTGTGTCGAATTTATGAACGCTCTGTTCTGAGGGGATGTTTTCAAAGTCCGAAAAATATCATGTAAATCAAGCTCTATTTATCTCTCTTCATTCTCGAAACAACATGCTACTTGATCATCATATAAATATTTACTCATTTTGTTTAAATATTATAAAAACCGATTAATAACATGTTATGTGATGATAAATTAAAGCATGCGTAATTGCGTAACTAACACCCTGGGGTAAATTTCTACCCCACCTACCTGTAAAAGCCAAACAGATGATTTTTTTCACATCTCGCGTCTATGAACCTAAAGCGTACGCTTTGAATTGAGAATACACAAAACGACATTGCACTAGCTTTGCTAGAAAAAAAGATATGTCAATTTTTATGCGCCTGGGGTAAAAAATTACCCCACGGTGTTACTTAAGGGATAATATGGAAATGTCATTTAAAACACGTGTTTAGCGTCTGTTTAAGTTTTTTGTATTAACATCAATGGTGTCTAGCGGTTTTCCTGTGATTCAGACAAATATAGGTTTTCCTTTAAGAAGTTTCCGTAATAATGTCGCATTTTTAATTTTAAATAGAGTTTTATGAAAAACAGCAGTTTTTTCATATCACTAAAAAACTTATTTTTCTTTCTTACGTTCTTTCATGGGATTGCCCTTTTAGGCCTAAGGTCACGTTTCCAGTCAAAGTTACGGTCGAATCGTTCGTAACCTTACTTCAAAGAGAGGAAGCGGCAGAAATGTTCAATTGGCCTAATTAGACTCTACTGCCCAGAAAACGATTGCAAGATTCGAAGAGTAGACTTCACAGATACTCGTAGGTATATGAAATATCGTTGTAATTATTAAGTCGCATTCTTAAACGTTGCTTAACACTTGATTAAAAATACGCTGCAGGCCTAGATCAAGCTTAGATCGATTAATATTTAGGTCTATCTAGTTTGAATCTGTTCTTGAGTTCAGATTACAAATTTCGGGATACTAACCCGAATGTTGCTCCTTACCTATTTACTTACTACCACTGTACTGTATGGTACAATTCAGCATAAATGTAATTACCTATTTCTGAAAATCAATTCACCTACATTCCAAATATAAGTTATTAAATATCAACCTCACATTATATTTAAAGTTCTGCGACTATGTACTTACAACCAAAAATCCTTAAAAGTCCCAATTTAAAAACCCAACGAAACGACAAGCAAGATTTTGCGCCACTCCCAATATAAGCGGACATCCACTATCACCAACATCCTTATTCACAAAAGACCCCACCATCACCAAGATCAGAAACAAGCAAACCAAATTACCGCGAGCCTATTCACAGCCTATAAAACGATTTCATGGACAATCTACGAAACAAACATTGACCGTTTAAAAAGCAAAACACCCACTAAAACACCCTACAACACGTAGGACTTACGTAGCAGAATCATAACGAAGGTTTTGATGTGATGATGCAGAGGTCGAGGGTCCCGTCATCAGCCAGGACCTGGCAGGACAGTCACTCTTAGAACTCAAACTAAATTATAAACAACTTGAAAACATGACCTTTCGCTCCCCTTCCATTTTTTCAAATTATAATAACTCAAATTCAAATTATTTATTGCATGTCACATGGGTAAGAGTTGGTAGTACATAATATGCATTGTTGTGTTCAGGCAGTTAGAGGTAAGATTAGCCGGTTCCTCCGTGGTTGAGGATTCCGGGTGAAGCTCGCTTCCACCTTCGGCCTGATCATCACTTACCATCACGTGAAATACAGGCCAAGAGCTTCCTCGTTATGGATAAAAAAAAATTGTAACTCTTAGAACTGATGGAAAAAATTCAAGTACAGTAAACTTAAGAACTTTCCATCTGATAAGATTGGCATCTAGCAACACGTGTCTCTATCAGGGACTAATCAAGATTAATTATTATTATCAATTGACGTTATCAATTATGTCATAAAGATTTATTATTATGTGGTGTGATGGTGCCTTACCTTTAAAAGCTTTTGTTTTTAAGTTTTGCTTTGGTTATTTTATAAGTACTATAGTAGAGCTTTTTGAAAACTTCTCTTGGATATAAATAAACAACTTGGAAAACTGCCTAAGGCGGGAATCGAACTTATAACCTTTCGCTTGCCGGGCGTTTCGCTGCTCTCCCATCTGAGCTACTTAGACACTGGATGAACCCGTCGAATTTCAAGTGTAATAATACGCTGTTACGGATATATTTCGTTGTAGTCATTGTTCTCAAAAATACCTACTGCTCTTTCTGCGGTAACGGAGTGAATTAATTAATCAATTTCCTAATTAATAGGTTAAACAATTATTTATTGCAGAACATTGTTAAATTAGCTTGGATAGTTAATAGATTTCTAAATTTTTATACGACAGCAAAATTACTAAACAACCCACCTTGCTAAACAAAATTCTGCAGACAGATTAATATTTCGCGTAAAATATTGCAAAATTATAGTAAATCACAAAATATAGTATTCCATTTGAACAAATTTTAATATCATTGACATAATTATTCGAATCATGTGACCAATACAGCCTTAGTGAGAGTGGTCACATGACTTTGTGGCAGGTTAATGAACCTAGTTTCTAGTCGTATGGAAAATCTGGCTGTATTTGGGCCAAACACCTGAACAAACTGTGGGTTTTACACATAGGTAATTTAATACTTTACGTTAAACTATATACAATAAACATGAGACTATACATTTTGGGAGCAGAAGACTGCATATTCTTCAAATTATAATCGAGTCCAAACTGTTTGAAACCCATGATATATCAATCTAAAAGAAAATTTTATATATCCAGTTTTCAAACTAAAGCTAAAACTGAGCTAGGCAGTGCTGAGTGCTTAAAACATCGATTTTACATACTGAAATTGCCGTGAAATCTTCCATCGATCTATATTGACGTTTCAGGATGTGAACCTAAATCAGAGGCGGCGTAAGGCGTAGGCGACGTGGGCCACCGCCTACGGCCTCGCGGTACAAGGGGCCTCGCGCATCAAAAATTTTGAAAAAATGTATACAAGGTGGAGATGACAATATCACAATACGAACATTGACTATTAAATATAAATTCTTGATAGCTAAACAATGTAGTTAAAAATAAAAATAATTTTTTTCCAAACAAATTCAGCCATAATCAGACACAAAATTAAGCAACAACACGGTTTTAAGTGACGAAATTATTCTTTGGCGCAATATTCCTTTAAAAATAATCACTGAATCAAGAAATCAGAAACTGTCAATGTATAGACCTTTGACCCTTTTTTTTTTATTATTTCATAAAATCCGTCTTCAGGTCGCCACTAGGGCTTGCAAAATCGGATAGTTTTCAATTCCGGAACTGATTTCCGATATTGGGCACTCAACTCCGGAATTCCGGAACTAGTTCCGGAGTTGGTTAAAAAAAGAAAGCGCCACCCGACAAACATGTACAATTGTACACGTATGTGGCATCCACTTCAGGACCTTGTCCCATCGGCCGTCTGTTCTACGTACTATGTGCCCTGCCCATTGCCACTTCAGCTTGCAAATCCGACCGCTATGTCAGGCGACTGTAGTAATCTCCACATTTCTGGTTCGATCTCGAAAAGAAACACCGAGCATTAGCCCTCTTCATAGCACGCTGTGCAACTTTGAGCTTATTATAAGGCCTATTTATAGTGAGAGGCCACGTTTTCAAAACATAATGTCATCACTACTGGTAACACTCACTAATTGTAGACTTTCGTCTTTGAGTACTGAGGTGTTTTGGTTGAAAAGATGTTATGTAGTTTCTCGTACGCTCCCCAGCCGAGTTGGATTCGACGTATTATAACGTAATATAGAATCGCCCTCGTGCTCAGCCAGGCTCAAAGACCTTCTAATAGTCCAAGAACGCCAGTCATAATGGCAAGTTAGATTCTTCGGTCTTCTGTATAACCTGCCGTAGCGTATAGATGTGGTATATGGTACTGTTAACCTTTTCGATAACCGGCTTCCTCGAGAGGCTATAAGTCATCGAACCTACGCGCGAGACTATTCGTGATGACTCTCAAAAACAGCTTATAGACATGACTCAGAACCCAGATGGGCCTGTAATTCCTTAATAAGGCTTTTACCCCTGTCTTGAAGAAAAACACCACTACGCCTCTGTTCCATGCCTCTGGCATTATTCCCTGGAGAAGACGAAGTTACAGAGTCTCTGAAGGACTTTCAGTATCGGTTTTCCACCCGCCGCGATCAGAAGCTCCGAGGTTATTCCATCATCACCCGGTGCCTTGTTGTTTTTTAGTTGTATGAGAGCCATCCTAATCTCGTATAGGCTGATGTCCGGGATATCTTCGATATATTGTCGAGTTAGCTTAGCTCTTGGTGGAACTATCCTGTGGTTGAGCTATTAACAGGTTAGGTGACCGTGGTATACAGGGTGTTAGGTAAATGGGTATATGAGCCGACACTAGCCCATGTTAACATGGGCATATAAATGGTATGGTGAAGTCAGAAATTTGATATCATCATTTTATTTTTTTTAATTTTCATACAAAATAAATTTTAGAAAATCCGATTTGTATGAAAATTAAAATAATTAAAATGAAGATATCAATTTTCTCACTTCACCATACCATTTATATGATCACGTTAACATGGGCTAGTGTCGGCTCATATACCCATTTTTTACCTAACACCCTGTATAGCTGTCCATAAAAACTTCTCGATCTCTCCCAGAACCCTTTGTTGATGTTACATTACCGTCCGCTGTCTTTAGCTTCATCAGCTGGCTTTGCTAGAGTTGTCTCTTGCGAACATTTTGGAGCTTTGATTCTTCTCTATCGCCTCTTTAATACTATTAGTAATAAAATTGCGAATACATGACTGTCTCGAGGACTTCCTTATAGAAGGACCGATTTGGATAAAAATCATTTTGAAAACTTAAAATAATTTATGAAAAATTTCAATATCGGAATACGATATTGGCTTCAGTTCCGGAATTGAAATATCGGAAAAAACCTATCCGGAATTCCGGAGTTACGAAATTCCGGAATTCCGGTATTCAAGCCCTAGTCGCCACAGAACAAGGCCTCGCGAAATCTGTCTTGCCCACATCAAATTTAGGTCTTGCCCCGCCTCTGACCTAAATTAATCTTCAGGATAACTGTTAAAAATCCACTGAAACACTTTTGTTGACATCCATGAAAGCTTTTTCTACCATGACGCAAGCTTCCAATACAAATTAAACTCTATTGGCTTCGAAGCCTCAAAAGCTACCATTTTCAATTTACTTGTGTGCCATGTAGATATGCACACAAGTTAATTGAATCCAACCAGTTCAAATCAGTTCTGGCTTATAATAAGCCCGCATAACGCAGCCACACTTTTAAATTAGGTAACCCCATAGATCTAAGGTTTCGTTATTTCAACAAATGGAAAAATCATTTCTTGTCACTTTTTCTATCACACTGTACTTTCTTGTATTCAGTAACTTCCCCAGGGACAAACTTGACCTTCACTGGTTGGGTTTTATTGGCGGTCAAGCTGTAGATCCTGGCGACACAGGAGTTGCAGCGTAGGGAACGATAGGTACATAGGAATAGTCCCGTATAGACAATATTCAGTTATTCACACTGGTGTTAAAGTACTTCCTTCGGTCGAAGGAGCTATATTAGTCACCTATGGTGGTTCACAGTTCGTCACAAGGGAATCTTACGCCATAGAAAAAAATAGTTTTTTAACAGACACCATTAGAAAACGTTAAATATTAATTTTGTAACTAAAATTACTTTAGTAGGATACTTCAGCGAATCAATAGTAGAGTCCATTCTGAATTTCATGAAGCTTCAGTTATTTTATTATCATCTCTCTCTCTATCTTTTTAAAAACTGTTGATCAAACCGTTTTCTTTGAACTATGAAACCCAAATTCATCATTTTGTGATTCGTGACACACATTTACAAATGGCCTTAGCCGCACTTTGGGTTAGGATTGTTTATCGTTTGACAATATTGTGGTAATTAAATTAATTATGTAGGTTTTGAACACGGTTTGCAATATTAAGAGCAAATTGTAACAGTCAAGTGATTATATTATTACTCGTCATTATAAATATCTCCTCTTGGATAGAGGTAGGTACCTCTTTTTTCGTCGCTATACACTTTTTAGAGTGGTCGTGGTTGTCCCACCTGGTATGGGGGCAAGCTTTATAATCCGACGCCATTCCTTCCGCATTGTTCATAACATTTTAATAAATGTTTCAATATAAATTCTCGAAAAACTACTACATATTATAGCTATAGAAGGTGGTAGATGTATGAATCCTGACTCAAAGTTTATCAAACAATACGAGGCATTGTAGAGTCACTAACTCTGAACTTGTGTACTTGCAAAGGGTCATTTGTCTACTAGTTACTACTTATTGAACTTCAAATGAAGAAAGACAATACGCCACATACTATAATTTATGTATCGAACACTTAATTGGTGAAATTAAAACTCTTATAAAACTCTCTTTAAAGTTTTATGGTAAAACCACCGAGAAAATTCCCAACAAAACACGCTGTTTTGTAAATAAATGTATAATCGCAGAATTGTAAACAGTTCTCTCTTTACTGGAACGTTACTGTCATGTTGTTGTCCACGGTTTTATCTTCGTCCTACGTAAGTTGATAAAAATGGCAAACAACAAAATCTGAATGTGGATCTTTTACAGTGTTTAAATAGTAGTAAAATATTATTTTCTTAAGAGACGAGGTCAGAGATTAAAACATTGTTTTAAGATCAGTAGCTTGAAAGAATATTATTAATAGGTATGTCCGTTTGTCGCAGAGTCACGTGCGACGTAGCGTTTTACGAGTCAAATATTATGACGTCTAGTTATTGTACAGTAAATTAATGAATAGGTACATCTTAATTCTTAAATTAGTATTTTTTACACACTTGCTCTTGAAGTACCTACTCGTATTATATAATGCTACAGTGCTTACTTTGATGTGATGTGCCATCTGATATTTTTATACAAAATATTTTAAAATCATTTTTTTTACATTTCCTTTCTTTCCTTCAAATTGTATCCTTTATTTTAGCCTATTAAGTTAATAGCGATAAAAGGTGGTAACTTATACCTACATCTCGTGTGTCTTATATTTGTCTCCATACTAAAATTAATTAAAATAGGTCTCGCTGTTCGTGAGAACATGTAACAAACATTTAGAATCTGCTTCATGAGTCAATACTGGTATTATCAATTAAAAATGCAAACAACTTTGAAAAAGACTATGAGAGCTTCAAATAAATTTATAAAGGCTTAACTCTAAACTATTAAAACAAGTTTAATCAAGGTTATAAAATAGCGTCAGAAATCAGATCTTTTCGTAAATATAACATTAAATATCCAGCGTTTCTGGGTTTTTTAAATATTTACACCAATTCTTTACGTAGTCACTTTTTATCAGTAAAGTAAAACAGCTGTCATGTCAGCTATAGGTACTGAAATCGCTTTAGTATTTATTACTCAGGATGTTTTGAAGAAATTAAATTACGTAACTAACTAATAGACAGAATTATGTTATTTGTTCATGACACAAAACAGACACATTAAAGTCGTCGTTCGTTTCTATGTTTATTACTAGGTACACTATGCGACTCTACAAACGAATTATTTAATGTTAAATACAAGGTGGGCCGACGACCTGATAATGGTAGCAGGAAGACGCTGGATGCAGGCCGCTACACAACAGTGCGATGTGGAAGTCATTGGGGGAGGCCTATGTTCAGCAGTGGACGTCCTGTGGCTGAAATGATGATGATGATGATAAAAGACAATTTATACAAACAATTTAGATATTAGGTCTATAGATGCGACTCTACAAATAAATGAACTAATGTTAAAGACAATAATTCATACTATACAAATAAAAACAAATTCAGCTCACCCATTTTGTTTATTAATTTAATGTCAATTAAGACGGCCATGTTAATTTATACTCCACTCAACCTCCCAGAAGTTCAGTGAACGAGCACCCAGTGTTGACGTGCCTATAGTGCTATCGTTCGTGACCTCATCGTTGGTGGATAAAATAAACAATTTAATATACATACAGGGTTTAAAGGGCATGAGTATTGTGAAGTGCGAGTCATACTTTTAGGTTTAATATCATAGCAGTGAGGCAGCAGGGCACATAGTACTCAGAACTGACGGCCGATGGGGCAGCAAGGTTCTGGAAAACGCAGCGTGGGACGTCAACCCACAAGGTGGACCGACGGCATCATAAAGGTAGCAGGGAAGCGCTGGATGCAGGCGGCTACCAATCGATCCACATGAAAAGCATTGGGGGAGGCCTATGTTCAGCAGTGGACGTCCTATGGCTGAAATGATGATGATGATCATAGCAGTGAAGTTTTCTCACTTAAATTCACGATGTTCTTACTTTCCCAAAATGTACATTTGCTTTTCGCACTTCTTTTTACTTATCGTGCGAAAAGAAAGGATAAGAAATTTAATTCTATCTACTTTGTATCTACTTTGAAATTTGCTAAACCACTAAACAATATGATTCTGGCAACAAATATTTTCATTTTCATTTCATTTTCATATTATAATATTTTTCGAGGAATGTTTAATACTATGGTTACAAACCGCTATCAGCTCGTTGATCTCATAGATAAGTGATATTGCAGCAATTAATGATCGCTCAACTCAAGATAAGGTTTATTGCCTGTCAAAAAAAAACAAGCAATAAAATACGTATACAGTTGATACATAATATTAATGTACATATTTATTGCAACGTGTTTGTGTATTTTACTTTTCTGCTTGACCTGTGGTTAGCTGGTAGAGAATGCCTCACGATTTAACCCGCCACTTGTACCATCACCTTACGTGCAGAAGATTAAATATTACTGTAGTCCTAGAGGTACAGTCATGGGTAAGCATTAGATATAGGCATTGCTGAAAATAAATGGTTTGAGATTTTTCAGTAATGCTGCCTTCTGAAAAACACCTGCTTCAAATTAAATGTCAAATCTAGATTAATCTTTGTTAACATAGTGTACGAATCTATGTGAGGACATAATATTACTTTAAACCTAACAGTTATTTATTTATTTGTTCACCATCTTTTGAATGCATTAAGAACCATAGTTCGGTTTATAGGGAAGTCGAACCTTAATTTCGAACTCCTCCTATGTTCTTCTGATTAATTTCGTTGCGGGTCCAATGACAATTTAACTTTTTTTTTTTTTTTTAAACCTTTGGACAATTTCACACAGCGCCAGCTAGCCCCAAAGTAAGCAACTTAATGCTTGTGTTACTTTCCCCCGGGACAAACTTGACCTTCATTGGTTGGGTTTTTATGGCGGTCAAGCTGTAGATCCTGGCTACACAGGAGTTGCAGCCGTGGGAACCAGAGGTGGGAATAGTCTCGTAAACCATAGTTTGACCTCCCACAAACGAAGTACATTGATAACTATAATGAACAAACAATGTGATGTCAGAATCAGTTTACAAGGTAAGTTTGCAAATGATAGTGCTATCTAAATACTGCATAAATATCTATTGGCCCTTATCAGATATAATCAAATAAACATCAAAAGATACGAGTCCATCGCCCTCCCACGTGATTATCACATTATTCTAAATGATTATCATCTCTAGTATCTCTTTTTATGAAATGATAAAATTATGAAACTTGTATTAAGACTAAAGAATGCTTGAATATACTTGAAAGTAGGTAGGCTTATGTTTGGCTGAATTTCAACATAATTAGGTATTTATAAATTGCATTTTACTGGTGTAAATATTTTCATAATAATTGTAGGTACCTCATGGTTTTATAGAGACTAAATTCAGTACCGGTACCAGTTATCTGTGTAAAAAAATATTAATCATTTTACTACATTTCGATATATTTAGAGTTCAAAGGCAAAAGCATTTTTTTATCAGTCATCTTGCTGATTGATATGACAGTTTACGATTAACTGTCACGTTGGATGCCATACATTTGTAAAGCCACAAATTATGCGGCACTATACCGAATGTAATACTATTACTTTTTTTGTAGTTTTCTTCGTATTATCTCTTAGTTATTACGATTTAATCTTGAATTCAAGCAATTGAAGAGTCGCATTTCTAATTTCCATTTCCCGAAAGCTTTTTCCTTGGCATCTGTTTTCTTTACAGATTTACAGATCATAATATAAAACAACATTGCTCACAGCCGAATGCAGTGCCAAATACCTAAAGGAGAAACACCCGAGCGTTACGAACAAACCTGACACGTTTACCTCACGTGAAACGTATTTCGGGTGCATGTAGGAACACCACAAATGTTCCGATTTTCGTGGACTGTCCTGATTGTGCAATTACAATAATTGAAGTGCCGAAGCGATACTCAAAAGTCAAATCAAGTGGAAAGAATAAGATATGTGACACATCTAGAATATTTTCCATAAATATTAAATGAGGTCAGTTTCCATTGATTGCATTGATTATGATTATGAGCCTATAAATACCAATGATAACAAAAATCCTTCAAATGTTCCCATTTAAAGTACCTAATTAAGTAGGTAGGTACATCGTTTTGATATACGAATAATTACCATGGTAGCAACATGCGGGTTGATAGAAGGTTTGCTTGCACTCCTTTAATTTATAATACTCTATCACACAGATAACAGAAACTAAAGAAAGATGTGACAAGGGGGCGGGCCCGGTGTTGCAGCAACATGCCCAAAAACAACACATTGCTGCAGACGTCATAATGTAAACAGTTTACATTGCTTGTGTAGTACTAAAGATTATTCGAACGTTGAGTACTGGTACCGCAGTGGTTAATGAGCATATATTTTGATTGCTTTGTGTGTGTCAATTTCTAATGCGACACTGAGTTTAGAACTCAGCGCATTGTTGGCATCTCTCTGTATCTCTATGGTCTTCGTTCGTTTCAACCGAAAGACGTCCACTGCTGGACAAAGGCCTCCCCCAAGGATTTCCACAAAGACCGGTCCTGCGCCGCTTGCATCCAGGTACTTCCCGCGACTCTATGGTCTATCACATAGTAATTTTTGAAATAACTACGGTGCACTTGGGGTGTCAAATTTTGAGAAAACAATTTCGTTTTAAAATAAACCAGTTATCTTGGCAAACCTTGTCAATGTAGTCTCGTCTTATACTCATTGGCAAGCTCAATGGTGTTTAAGAGTGATATTTCCTCGTCAATTCTTCAGCTAATATCCTATAATCACCTCTCATTTCGGCCGTCAAAAATTACACGAGTGACGTCAATGTATGATTGACGATGTGAACACCTAATATGAGTGGGTTATTTCCAGATATTTACCATAATAAGGATTGAAGTAATGGCGGCAAATCAACGTAGCAATAAGAACAAGAAGACGATTTTAAGTCGATCAAAGAACCTAAATTATCTTTGGTTGGCATGACCATTATAAGAACCATTCATAGAACTACCAAAACATTTTGGTAGGAAAAAGCTCTAGGTACCCATACTTATAAAATACTGCTTCAAGATACCTATGCTACAAGATGCTAAGCTACCAAAGCAAAAAAAAAATGTTACAGTTTAATATTATTATGATGTAATAAATACCTACTGAAGTGACAATTATTTAAAAAATAATGACAAAACCAGCGTAAAAATAATAGTTACATTTAAGGTAGATTCGTCAAAAACGCGCGGATTTTAATAAGTTCCATCTTGCAACACTCATTCCTATCGACGTAAAATTGCTGCCAAACGCATGCAATTACGTTTTTCGTGTTTTTCACGGATTTTTCATTTCGTAAGCTCTACATTTGGCTTAGAAATAGTAAAAATAAAACAAAGGCCATTGCATTTTGTTTTGCAAACTATCGTCATGCACTTTCTTTGTCATAAACCAAATTAGAAAAGGTGATCGACCGTCAGCACGCTTTTATCAGCTGCACTGCTGACAACGGCTGGCAATCAGCCGGCGCCCTTCACCTTGCTGTCAAGCGGGGGACACACTGCTGTTTCATCGACGGAAATATTAAAGGAAGAAAGAAGATAGTGAAATGAAATAAATTGTGTTTTCTTCATAGAGCTACAGCATTTAGCAATGTTGGTTATCTGTATCTTTGAGATATATTAATAAAATTAGGGGAGTATTGATAAATATTTTATAATAATATTAGTGGACATTTTGTACGCCCATTAGCAAGGTCAGGCGGTCGAATCCATTAAAAGTTCAATATTTGGTAACCCTAGGAAATTAACAAAATAATTAATATATTTGTTAGACTAGTTCACCTTTTTGGCACAAATTGATGAAAATTAATAAAGTTGTGACTGAAAATTAATGTCCAATTGTACGCGTTACTAATCCAAGTTACCAATCCAAGTCCAATGCACATTAGTAGTTAACGCCTAATGTACCTGATAGGTACCTAATTAATGTGATCGACCAATGGAATTTTACGAAATAATGTTGTCATATAGGTACCTACTACGAGTAGACCAATTCATTTAAGATCAATTGATCAGCGTCGATCTCTCTCAAATAACAGCAAGAGTATAAATAGATGTTTGTTTAGGTAGGAAAAATGATGTGCATGAGTAAGAAACGACAATATTTGACATCGAAAATAGAAAGTAATTTGAATTATTAAAGTGACTAAGACATTCAACATTGAATAAATAACTCAAAACGAAGACGAAGACAATAAGTTATTTTGCAACCCATAAATGTAAAGTTATGTCATAAACACAGCAAACATAGCGTCGCGGACGCATTTAAAATACGATTATACGAATTAAATGGTGTTGTCACTCTATTGTTTCACTAAAATACCTAATCATTGTCAAAAATAGGGAGACTGAATAGGTACATAATCTTTTCAGGTGGGGATTCTCAGATGGTTCAAACTTGGAGTGCAAGTGTGTTTGTGTTCCCAGTCAATGAAGCACATGATGTCGTGCCCTGCGTACCCAAACAACTGCACGCAGGAAGATTTTCATGAATGCAGCTGACAACGCCACTCTAGTAGCAGAGTTTTGAGCTGACACTGTAGGTTTGTTGTCGACACGCCCAGTACCTACCTACATACGTTCATGAGTTTTCAGCCTAATATTTGCACTTGGCTTTCATCATCAAATATTGACAAACGTCATCCAGCATTGACTGATGAATGCGGTAAAAATATGTATTTCAAAAATTTTCAGCTCCACAGGGGTGGCGATGACTGACTGACCGTGGGCGCCAGGTTGGGCGCCAGAAGAATGGCGTCAAAGAAACTAAAATAAGTACTTAACTAATTACCTAGGAATAGAAAGTCAATACTGCGTAAACAACTGAAATATTTTTAAACTTTTTGCATAATGTGTTGGCGCACCTTATTCAAAGAACTAGATTTTTTCAAAGGTTAAAAGATTCAAGTTGTTTTGAAATTTTCATTTGTTGTGGTTTTATTTAAATGTAGATTTTTGAATGTATATTTGAATAAAACCAGTCATAAAATATGCCTCATAATCAGGTATATTTTGAGGAATCTAATTTTGCTTAATGGATAATTTAATTTAATTCAAATTATTCTTTCTTTCTTTCAAACCACCTAGGTAATGCGTATACGAGTAGGTCAAACACAAAATAACATTGTTAATCGAGCAATGTAACTAGGTACCTAGCGATGTTTATTTTTCATAAGTATTTATTACTATATCTGATAATTTTTATGAGCTCAAATGGTCTTTAAATAAATAGCTACGAGTATATTAAGCTAAAGTGTCACGATAAAAACTCATATCATCATTTGCATCCGTAGTAAACAAACCCAAAATAAACTTACTTTTCGTCAGCCATTGTTTTGTTGAATAAATATACACAATATCACAGATTCGTTAAAACTACTATCACATAATTTAATTGAGTTAAATTTAAAGTCACTTTGATTCACGATGTTATTTTCGCGCGTTACTTGGTCATGTTCAATAATATATCTACACGACTGCACCGCACCGCGTCGGGATGTGAACTGTCGTTTAGACTCGATTAGCGAGTGTTTTTCTCGTATTTAGTGATATTTTCTCGCTCGAGATTTCACGGTAGGTAATTATTATGGGCAGTATACGTGTGCAGACCTCGAATACATACGTAAGTACACATCCTATGTAACGTTTGCACTGCTAGACTATCTCTATCTTTATCGTAGGGGTAGACTAGACAATACTATTATCAGTATTGGCACACGCGACGTCTGTTTATAGAGTTCACGTTCATTTAGATGCACGATGCGTTTCTATGCAATAGTGCAAACGTTACGATTTTCACTAACTCCGCCTGCCTATAGCAGCAGATCCGAAATTACCAAAAATTAGTTATTTTACATTATCAATAGATTTAGCGTTATTTTTATGAGTTCTTGCAATGTCGAAAGAGAGATTGAGAAAACATCGAAATCTTATCACCTAATCAAGTGGTAAGTGGTAAATCAAGTGCATTGTGTATTGACACGAATTGGCATATTGTTATGTCTTCCTCAATGTAGAGCCCTGAAAGGCCCCGCTGAAACGCTGAAAATCAGTGCATGAATGACTTGCTGCCTTTTCGTTAAATGAGAATACAATAATAAAATGCGTATAATATAAAAATTAAGTAAGAATATTTGCTAAATTTATACATTTTGTGGTTATTTCTGTGGATTATAAAAAAAAATACCTATTTCTAAAAGTTGTTGATTATGTCTCAAATAAAAACTGTTTGAGTAGGGTATTGTCCTTCAACATTGCTTATTTTATTACAAATTATAGTATTCTATTCAGTATACAGATATTGTGCTGAAAGGCGACGTAAAGGCTCATTTCCTACAAGCCAAAATTATTTTTAATACACCAGTTCACACAGGTTTGGGTTCGTGTGCTACGCCAAAATTAACTGCAGCGTACTAACCAGTACTTAGCACGTTATCACTTCGGCACGTGATGTGGGAAATTAATGAAATTGGAGGATCATGACTTATCTGCCTCCGCTGAATTGTTAATGAACTATAATGTGAAAAATAAATAATTGAGGATGTTCTTAATAAAACTTGTAACAGCAACAAAAAGGTCTTAGTTTGTGGAGATTTTAACGTCAATTTACTAGATAGCTCATCATCATATTCTGTAAGACTACTTTCCCTTTTTCAGTCATTTAACTTGTTTAGTCAATTTAAGGAACCAACTAGAATTACGGAAACCACAGCTACTTGTCTAGATAATATTTTCTCTAGCTGTGTCCCTGACAATAAAGCTGTCATACACAATCTTACGTCAGATCACTGTGGTATTAAAGTAGAATTTATTTGTAATAATTTGAATAATAAAAGTAAAAAAAATGCCGTATGTAGACCTGTAACCATTAGTCGTCTAGAACGTTTTAAAAATAATCTTGAAAATAAATTGCATTTAGTCCCGTATGTGCAGGGAGACCCAGATGCTCTTTACAATAACCTTTTCGAATGTATTAAAACCGAACATGACAAAGTTTTTACGGTAAAGCCATTAAAACCAAATACCAAATCAAAGTTTAGTGACTGGGCTACCAAGGGAATATACAAAAGTCGAAATACGTTATATGAACATTATGGCATGAAAAAGTATAATAATAGTATATCTTTTCTTGAGCATGTAAAAAAGTATTCAAAAATTTTTAAGAAAGTTTGCTTCATGGCTAAGTCTTTTTATATTCGGGACAAGATAGGGAACGCCAGTAATAAAATAAAAGAAACTTGGAATGTTATCAACCGAGAGACTGGTAAACTAAAACCAAAAGATAATGACTTTTCTCTCAAAGTTCACGATAATTTGATATCTGCAGATAAAGATGTAGCGGAAGCTTTTGACAAATTTTTTGGTAATATAGCTTCAGCAACAACTGCCAACTTAAAGTCATCTCCCTCCGAGGCCGAAGAAATATTGAAAACCCACGTGACACCCTGTGACTCGCACTTCTCTTTTAAACATATTACTCCATTAGATATCACTAAAACTTTTAATCTTTTAAACGTAAAGAGTACAACTGATATCTGGGGCATCTCTGTCAAGATAGTCAAACATATTATTGATATAATTTCCCCACAGTTAGCGATAATATTCAATAATTGCATAGAGAAGGGAATCTTCCCCGACCTCATGAAACATAGTAGACTAATGCCATTATTTAAGTCTGGTAGCAAAACCGACCCTGGCAATTATAGACCCATTTCTATCTTGCCCGCTCTGAGCAAGATTTTTGAAAAAATCATACAGGAGCAACTTATGATTCACTTTGGCTCTAATAAACTATTTCATAGTGAACAATATGGTTTCACCAAGGGTCGTTCCACCACCGATGCTGGGGTTGCACTACTTAAACATATCTTCGAGGCTTGGGAGAATTCTCAAAATGCACTAGGGGTCTTCTGTGATCTCTCAAAAGCTTTTGACTGCGTAGAACATCAAATGCTAATTCGCAAACTGCACTATTATGGGGTAAAGGACTCGGCTTTGGATTTAATACAATCCTATTTAAACTTTAGAGTTCAAAAAGTTGACATAAATGGTGTTTTGTCTTCTGGGTCACCTGTGAAAATGGGAGTTCCGCAGGGGTCCATTCTGGGTCCATTCTTGTTTCTTATATACATTAATGATCTGCCATATTTTGTTAAGGACTCTTGCGAAATCGTGTTATTTGCTGATGACACATCTTTGATTTTTAATATCGACAGAAGTAAAAATAACTTTGACGATGTAAATAATGCACTAACAAGAGTTTTAAGTTGGTTCACTACAAATAATTTACAACTCAATGCAAAGAAAACAAAATGTATAAAATTCTCTTTGCCTAACGTAAAAACAGTTAGTACTCAAATAGAACTTAATAATAATGCAATCGATCTGGTAGACTCTACTGTATTTCTGGGAATTACCCTGGATTCAAAACTCCAGTGGGGCCCCCATATAGAAACTCTGGCGGGAAAGCTCAGCTCAGCGGCTTTTGCAATAAAAAGGATACGGTCATTAACCGATGTTTCAACAGCTCGCTTAGTCTACTTTAGCTACTTTCATAGCCTAATGTCATATGGAATCATGCTATGGGGCAAAGCTGCAGATTTTGAAACAATATTTATTTTGCAAAAACGTGCGATAAGATACTTGTATAAAATGAAAGCAAGAGCATCCCTTAGAGAATTGTTTAAAGAAATTGGCATTCTCACGGCCGCTTCACAATACATCTTAAACTGTATTCTATTTATTCAAAAAAATATTACTGAATTCAAAAAGAAAAGTGATATTCACCAAATTAACACTAGAAATAAAAATAAATTGGCTATACCCGCTTTTAGACTTAATAAAGTGTTTGCCTCTTTTATGGGCCAAGGTATCCATTTTTATAACAAAGTACCTGATAAATATAAAGAGCTACCGTATAATAAATTTAAAGATATAGTTAAAGATCACATGCTTAAAAAAGCCTATTATACAACTCGAGATTTTCTTAATGATAAGTCATCCTGGGAGTAGGATTATGGTCCTCTCATGCTCGCACTAAAAAGAATTAAAATGAAAAGTAATGTATAAACTCATAATAATTTCTCAAATGTTATAGTGTCATGCTTCTCAATCTGGACTGTTACTTAGCTTTATTATTAGTTTTTTATTTTAAAGAGATAACTTGGAATTGTCATTCTCACTAAAATGTCTCTGGGGTGGTGGCGTAGTGAGGCGGGTCGTTACATTCCCTCTAATATGGTCGAGTGAAGCGATGGCTGGTTCACTCGTCATGTCTGTGAACAGGCGCTGCTTTCGGGGACTGGTCAATCCAAGTTATTCAAATTTATGTATGCGAGTCATTTCTACTAGTATCTTAATATGTAAGTCTAGATATTAGCACGTCACTACCTTGTTTAATATACCACGCAATCTTGTATACCCATTCTTATAAGATACACCATACAAGAATGCATGGTAAATTCAGTGAACTGCTCCTGAATCGAATGTACCTACTACTACTATTTCTATTTATTTATATTAACCGGCAGACAGTGGTGACTGAGTTTGTTGCGGCGCTTCTTCTCAGCACTTGCCAAATGTTGGTCTCGAAGCGCTGGTAGGGTAAAAAGATTATGAGACATGTAGAGGCTCCTTAAGAGCAAAATGACGATTTGTAAGAGCTATTTATTAGTCCAAACAAATAAAGAAATTTTGACTTTTTTTTTTTTTTGAACTGACAAACACTTTTTTAATAATATCTAGTCAAAATCACTATTTTGACTAGATATTATCGCGAAAAGCAAATGGTGAGAAGGTCGACATGAAAAAAGTTTTATCTTTTATGCTAATACTAGCGGCCGCCCGCGACTTCGTACGCGTGGATCCCGTTTTACCCCCTTAGGGGTGGAGTTTCGTAAAATCCTTCCTTAGCGGATGCCTACGTCATAACATCTACCTGTATGCCAAATTTCAGCCCGATCCGTCCAGTGGTTTGGGCTGTGCGTTGATAGATCACTATGTCAGTCAGTCAGTCAGTCAGTCAGTCATCTCTGAGTTATATAATATTTAGATTGAACTCTTATGCTTGAGTGGTCGGAAAAACTCGCTCGACCTAGGTAAGGGTCTGGCATTCGACTTTTAGGAGGAAGATTATCTAGATTCGAATTAAATGATTGTCCACAAAGCGGTGAAAAAGCCTGTAAAATTAAGTGATGGAATTAAAAATTTGGAGAAGTTTAACCGCGTGGTTCCAACATAAATAACCATGTGGTTCCGACAGAGTAGAATAAAACCAGACCTCTTACCGTGGATAAAGGCATCTAAGGGACCTATTCTTTGCAAATAAACACTTTGACTTTGAAGCTTATGATTTAGCAGACGGGACCTCCATTCTACTACCTATTACATTTTCTAAACAACTACTGCCCTCCCCTTTTAATAGGTATACTTAAATCAATATTTTCATTGATTATATCAAACTCTAAAGAAAATAATCGATCCTAATAGCCATAGAACTAACATTAAAATAAATGAAGCGTGAAATTATAAATATCCATAGCTTGATTGTAAAGTATTTTCCATACAATTGGGTACATCAGTACATGCAAACATCAGCTGAGTGAAACGTGATTTCACTTCACGTGGAATCACGTTGGACTACGAACTCCGGAACTTTCAATGGTTCCAATAATAGTTTTTGTACTTTTATTTTAATGAAGACATGGCGGTTCATAAGATTTATGGTGTTTGTTTCGGTAAAAAACGCCGAGATATTTCGCCATACCAGCCATACCAATTAAATAAAACTATTTTTTACTTATTGATAAAACTGAAACTTCGTATGCTACTTACCTATCCTAAATTTAAGTAATAGAGATAATAACTAATCTTGTACTTTTTATTGAAAGAACCGTATTTCTCTTCTCATAATCGTACCTACACGACGTAAGTACACTTATAGTAATACATAAAATTATTTTATTATGAATCTATAAAATTTTCGTCTGATTTATTTTATATTTTTTTAAATAAATATTAAATAATGTTATGAAACCGCGCTAACACATGTATGTGATAACTGACACGAACGATTTTTTCTGGATTGAAAACGAGATTCGCACGTACTACTTACTTGGGCAGTTGCCAAATTAAGATCATTCATAGTGTATCTATAGCAATATAATATAAATAGTTGGGAACCGAGGTCGATGTTCTATATTTCTTTGTTTACAAAATACATGGTACCAAAGTCCAGAAAGAGAAATTCGCGAACAATAGTAAATGTGACTCAAAGAAATAAGAGTGACTAAGGTAAGTGCCCCCTACTTCGGTATATTAAGGCTCTTACGACTTTAACATTTTATTTAAAAATAACCAAGCATGATATCAGTATGAAAGCTTTTGTATGCTAAACTTTGGTCTTTTGACAGTAAGTTAATACATAATTTATAGTTATACAGTTTGAACTTTTTTTTATATTAATTGTTCTGCGGACCTCTTGTTTGGATCCTGTTTCGTGACAAAATTTTGCTCTGTTTCTAAGTTCGTGAACTCATGTCCCCTATTTCGGGATAAGGTTTTATGCATCCAGTTAGGATATTTTAATAATGATTAAGGGTTTAATAAATTTAAAAACGATAATATAAATTTAGAATAAAATAATTATGTGAAATTGACGATATTACTTACCTGAAATATTAATAAGAAATAATGTGAGTCTAGCTAGGTACGTACCTACGTATAATATTTTGATTTGTTAATTCGAACAATATGTGAAAATATTTATTTAACCATTAGAAATGTGGGGGGGACTTATCCCCCCCCCCCTTCGTACCCATAAAATTTTGATTTGTTATTTGTAACGATAAGTATGTGAAAATATTTACACAAGCCATTAGATGCCAGGGGTGGGATTATGAGGAGGAGGGGGGGATTACCCCCCCCCCCACCTTCTCCTTATAATCCCACCCCTGGAGCTGTTTCAAGTGAGGGTAGCCCCCCCCCCACTGAAAATAACCCCAGATACGCCAATGACTCATAATAAAAAGTAAGTAATTAATTTATTTCTTAGGTAGGTAAGTATTAAAAACTAAAAAACACGTCGATTTCTTTGATGGTATGTGTCATAAAAGTACCTAACACCATACATTTATTATCACGAACTTGGAAAAAAGTAACAATAATACGGTTCCTTCCGTGATACTGATTATTCCAAATTCCCCAAGTTAAATTCATGGATTATTGTCAAAATGTGTCAATTAACTATTATATATCCCATGTACAATACAAATAAAAAAAGATAAATAAAACAAATCGAAATAAAACCAAAATTATGCTGGTACTACTTATGCTAGTTTATCTTAAAATTGGTCATTTATGTGAACTTCAAACTCGTGTCATATAAATTCTAGTGAACGAAACATATACCGAATTTAGGTCATGACAAACTTAAATAAATGCATTATTTGTTTCATAACTTACATTTAAATTATCATAAATAATTATTTTAAAACCAAGCATCAAAATGTTATCCATAATATCCTTGAATCGGTAGTGTCACGAAATAGGGGACACCCGAAAAATAATATGTACGCTATTTCGTGAGTCAATTAATCGCAATTTTAAAGGAATTCTACGTTTTCATATAACTTTTTTCTAAGCCAAATCAATTGTCAAGGAACACATGAAACCACCATTACAAGTTTTATTTAAATGGACGTTCCTTCGCCTTTTTATAAGCTTAAGAAGTTGGAGCGCTAACCTTACGGTGAGAGCAACCTTTACAAGCCGCAAAGATGTTTTTGGCTCTCTGAGAGTTTGAAGCTTCGTATTGCTCTCATTTTTGGCGCCACAATGTTGGTACTTGGTTTTTTAGATAGCTTAAATAATAGAGTTTTTGTAGTAATGAAGAATTTTTATAAATGATATTCCATTTGCTTATTATTTGAGCTAGAAAAAAAACTTACGAACTTACGTACTGTCACGAACTAGTAGCCGTTTACCTTACTTATAGTCCTCCTTAGACAAAACAAGTGATTTCGGAATTAAAAGAAAATAATATTACAACTGCAAAAATCGTACTTAGTTGTCTCTATGTATTAAAATAAAATAAAATAAATTAAAATTCATAAAATTCATTTATTTTTGCAAATAGGCTTTTAGAAAGCACTTTTACACGTCCCAATATTAACCCTACCACTGCTTCGGGACAATAAATAAATAATTCCAAATGAAATACAAATGCGTATAAAATCTACGCCGTCACTGGTTCGTGTGTCACCCTGTACGTCCACGCGCACTGTGAGACCTCATAGTAATGTTTGTGAATACGGGCGTTAGACACTTTTGTTTCGACCCACTTTCTACATTTCCATACAGAGCTATCTTTCAGGCTCTTAATATTTTAATCAATTATAAAATAAAATATTATTTTTCAAAATCAGACCGCGGCCAACAACTGTTATTTTTATTGCAATTAAAGATAAGCTTCAATTGCAGGATAATCGCCACTCCAAAGATATCGATGTCCATTAAAAATTGATATACCTATCGCTATACTAGGTAGTTATTTTGTATTATAAATTCACATTAAAACAGAAAACTGGATGTTAACAAAATGAATCTAAGTATTTACTTCAGCAGCTCTATAGGCTCAGCTTTCTTTGCTTAGACAGGTCTGTCAGTCTGTCATCGTTTCCTAAGCTTTGATGAAAGTTTTGATAATTTCTACTCATGGCATACCTTCGCCTCGAAACCATGAGAGCAAAACGCTATCAAGTCATATTTCTGCGTTCATTTCCACTACTGACTACGGAGGTGTGTGTGAGCTGTTGAATTAGTTTTGAAAGAAAGAAAGAAAGAAAAAACATTTATTTGGTACCAAAAAATTAAACAGTTATTTTGCAGTTATTTTGTTTATAAAATTGCGGTCCCAATATACTATGCTCTATAACACAGTAAATTGTGTTTGTTTAAGCGTTTAAGGCGATTATGAACAATAATGTTAATTGCCGTAAAGCTCTGGATGAAAAGTTTATAAACTTCTACTTCTCGCGTGCTTTTAGCGACAATTGCAATCAATGGACAACTATAATCAAATTGCTCAACATTAAAAATGTTTAATTGTTATGAGTAATCGCCACACGTTCGCAATTAATCTCACAACTCATAACCGTCACATGACCACGCTATCTTTATGGCTCTGTTTGTTGAACAGATGCGACCGTTTGCGTCGCGAACACTCGAAATGATAATGACTCTTTGGGAGATCCTTCCTATAATTGTTGATTTCTTCAAGAATCATAGGACGGATTGACTTAACTCTACCTATACAAACAAATGAAACTTCAAAGCAAGTTTAAACAAATTAAGTAAATAAGTTATTGAAAACTTTAAAGATATTAGGTACGTACTATGAATGAATGAATCACAGTTATTGATGTATGAGTGACTGAATTTCTTACGCCACTTCTCAACACCAGCCTATATTATGTTGTCCCGAAGTAGTTAAAATGGCAAGCTATAATTTGGGGCGTGTTATATGTCCTGAAAAAGGCTTACATACTAATAAAGAATTTGAATAGCTCCTAGCACTAACCCCCTGCATGAGTGCACCGAGTTGGCCAATTTGACCATCAACAGGCAAAGATAGCGAGATATCGTAAGACAAGCAAAATCCGCCCACAACTCACGACGACCACAACTGTCAAGCTCTAAAGAAAAAATAATAGCAATAAGTAATTAAAGATTGCATATAAATTGAGTTCAAATTGGAGCAATGCGTCATTCTTTAACACTTTACGTGCTAATTAAAATAGGACTAGTTAGCAATGTTGTTGCTATCCATTAATATTCGCGCTAGATACCGATTAAAAATGTTTGTAAAGGATTAAAATTTTTGTCTTTTGGTATGCGAATTCTACGTTTCCTTATTTAGACTCGTATGAAGCGAAGTATCAATCGCCGATAAGGAATTTATAATTAGGAGAAAAAACATACATGATTCTGTTGTTCTCTTACATGAAATATATATTTCCCTAAGGCTCAGTTTCCACCGTGACGGAGAGGAGCGGAGAAGTGTCGGGCTGTCAATTTTTTTTACATTGGCTATTCAATACACTCTGCACCGCTCCGCCTTGGTGGAAACAGAGTCTAAGTTTTCATGCTGTTTGTCCAATTCACATCCGTAATTTTTCAGTAGCTCCATGTGCGAGAAAAACTATCCGCTAGAGACAAGTTTTCCGACCTTCTTTTAAAATAAAACACTAACTTGTGTTATACATGGAATGCAATATATTTTCTGCATTAACAATATAAAAGAGAATAGTATATACAGTATACAATAGTACCAATTATGATTAATTAATTATACACATAGTAATAGGTAAACTTAGTTTAACTATATAAAGACTTTTTTGACGAGGGTCGAGTTTCTCGTTTACCTAATAAATTAAATTAACCAGCGAGGCAGTCCATATTATAACTAGTACCTGCTAGAAATATCAAACATTGGCTGACGTAGTGTAATTTTCCATATCGAAGCTCTGATATTGGCAATAGTTTTTGGATGAGAGAGATTTAGCGAGTTAGATCAGCAGCAGTTTAGAATCTTCACACTCCTTTTAATAGGGACTATTTGTCGGCCGTTTGGTGTAGTGGTTCAGAACGGACTACTATGCCGAGAGGTCCCGGGTTCGATTCCCGGCCGGGCAGAAATTGAAATGATGAATTTTAATTTCTGTGACGGGTCTGGGTGTGACTATGTATAATATTTATACAGGGTGTCCCAAAAACAATGGATAACCCTGTAATCATCGATAGGCCTCGCCATGATCTCCCTAACGTCCATTTTTGACCCCAGTAAAAATATCACCGATTTCAAGATTTTTAAGTTTTTGTGCATTTTTAGAAAATTGCCATCTGTGATTACTTTTTCTCATGCCATTTCTACAAATGAGGATACTTTTCAATCTAGTTTTTTTCCTTATCACAAGGGATAGTTGGGCTATCAAAAGAAAATATCAAACTTCAACAAACTAGTTTGAAAGTATGAAAATTTTAAGAAATTGCAGAAGAGAAGGAAAAATTAATTCATTGTCTTGCACTTTTGATCAGCCATCGTGTAAAAAAAATGTAGGAAGACCATCGTGCCCATTACCTTAAAAACTTCCTTGGTTAATTGAGATTCTGAAAAGGTATCATAAGCCTATGTATCCTGTATTATTTTTATCTTATGGCTACTTGAATAGCAACTAGTATGAAAACTGCAAAAATGAGTTTTTCTCGTAATAGTTAAACTAGGACTGCATAGTGGCATTAAATACAAATGGATAATTTTTAGCGTAGGAATTTAAATAAAGCAACATTTTGTCATCATCATCATCATCATTTCAGCCGTAGGACGTCCACTGCTGAACATAGGCCTGTACCCTAATGATTTTCATAATGACCGCTTGGTAGCGGCCTGTATACAGCACCTTCCTGCTTATCTTTATGAGGTCGTCGATCCACTTTGTAGGTGGACGTCCTACGATGCGCTCTCCGGTACGTAGCCTCCACTTGAACCCTGCTGCCTCAGTTCTGCGAACTACTGTGCCTTGCCCTTTGCCACTTCAGCTTGCTGATCCGTCGGGCTATGTCAGCGACTTTAGTTCGTTTACAGGTCTCCTAATTTCTGATACGGTTTCGTAAAGAAACCCGAGCATAGCCCCTTCCATAGCACGCTGTGCAAAAAATCCACGTTTCCGAGTCATGTATCATCACGGGCATCTGTCTATAGGCACATTTATAAGGTGTAAAACAAAAAATAAGTAATCACAAAAACGCAGAACGGACGGCCAATGGGGCAACAGGGTTCAAGTGGAGGCTACGTACTGGAAAGCGCATCGTAGGACGTCCACCTACAAAGTGGACCGACGACCTCATAAAGGTAAGCAGGAAGGTGCTGGATGCAGGCCGCTACCAAGCGGTCATTATGAAAATCATTGGGGTACAGGCCTATGTTCAGCAGTGGACGTCCTATGGCTGAAATGATGATGATGATGATGATAAAATGTTGCTTTATTAAAATTCCTACGCTAAAAATTATCCATTTGTATTTGATGCCACTATGCAGTCCAAGTTTAACTATTACGAGAAAAACTCATTTTTGCAGTTTTCATACTAGTTGCTATTCAAGTATCCATAAGATAAAAATAATACAGAATACATAAGCTTGTGATACCTTTTCAGAATCTCAATTAACCAAGGAAGTTTTTAAGGTAATGGGCACGATGGTCTTCCTACATTTTTTTTACACGATGGCTGATCAAAAGTGCAAGACAATGAATTAATTTTTCCTTCTTCTCTGCAATTTCTTAAAATTTTCATACTTTTAAACTAGTTTGTTGAACTTTAATCTTTTCTTTTGATAGCCAAACTATCCCTTGTGATAAGGAAAAAAACTAGATTGAAAAGTATCCTCATTTGTAGAAATGGCATGAGAAAAAGTAATCGCAGGTGGCAATTTTCTAAAAATGCCCAAAAACTTAAAAATCTTGAAAACGGTGATATTTTTACTGGGGTCAAAATTGGACGTTAGGGAGACCATGGCGAGCCCTATCGATGGTTACAGGGTTATCCATTGTTTTTGGGACACCCTGTATATTTAAAAAAAAAAGTATATAAGTAGTATATCCGTTAAGCTAGCACCCATAACACAAGCATTAAGTTGCTTACTTTGGGGCTAGCTGGCGCTGTGTGAAATTGTGCAAAGATTTATTTATTTATCTAAACGATACATTTATTGCCAAAAAGTTACTAATACCGCTTAATACCTACCACAAAATGTACATTTCCTGCTAATATTGATTTTAAACATATGCCTTGAATGAATACAAATACGGTTCAAAATTGATTGCAAAAAGGACATTTTGTAGTAGGCTATGAGCTACTATGTACAATATGTAAGTACCTACTTACAATTATGTATATCGTAAAAATTATTGAGTTATAAGTACATATCATTAATTATTTAAGCTCATACTTATTAGAGTTATTGTTCGATAGAATACATTCGTTAGTATTTTCATTTCAATGACAAAATATCTAAGACTGAGTAGTATAATTATTTTATAGAGCAATAAAAGCTCTTATCAAACGTAAATATAAAATAACTTAACGGTTTATTAGCAATACAATATATTTACTTAATGTGAAAAACCTTGCGTGAATTTCACGTGATTCTAAATGTAACATTACACCATAACTGACATAAGGTTGAAATAGAACCTGTAGGCTTAGGATGCGCGTCGCGATAAGCATTTATCGCGCAATTTTATCGATTTTACGCGATAAGCCCATACGTTTGTCGTCTAAAATCATCGATAAGATTTTATCAGAGACGCGATAACATCCTAACCCGGCTCGTCGATAACTACGGACCTGGCAGCCGTGACGTCACATCGACGCTCAGGTACGGACGGGGCGAACGCAGGCGGTAAGTGGTAGGAGTCGCATTCCAGCGAGGTGCGCGTCAACTCGATCGTTGGTCGATAGTTGGGCCCGATTTTAATTTGTATGAAGGTTCGGCCGATACCAATGAGGGTTTTCGCGATTGAAAAATCCGCCAGATGGCAATACGTAGACGCGAGGTCCAAATGCTGCATGATTGGTGGATTTTGACATATCTGTCAATGTCATGTCAAAAATAACCAATCATCAGCATTTGGACCTCACGTCTACGTATTGCCATCTGGCGGCTTTTTCAATCGCGAAAACCCTCATTGGTGTAATGTGCGCACTTTCATTCATCTCCATACTGATTAACAGTCCGACCCAACTATCGGCTAACTAAGAGTCAGTCTGCGCCTAGGCTTAGACTCCCCCGCAAACTACAGACTTTTCGTCGGCCGATAGTTGGGCCCGTTTCTAATTTGTATGAATACCAAACCGGTGTAATGTGCGCACTTTCATACATTTCAATACTGATTAACAGCCCGGACCAACTATCGGCCGACAAAGTCTGTAGTCTGCGGGTAGGCTTAGACGCTGAATGTTAGTTCTTCGCTATCATCACTGTACCATCTGATTTTCTCGCTCGCAATCACTTTACTAAGTAAGCTATCTCATTTTAGCATATCCTTTCCAGCACTCGCAGTACCTACATAGAACTCTATGTAATCCATGATGCTTACTTTCCACTGGTCCTTTGCCTTCCAGTCGCCAAGACTTGGAACTTGCCAATCACCTCGTTAGTTCGTTCTACGCAGGCGGCCCCTGGTAGGGTTCCTCAGAAGTTTGCTCAAGCTGTGGAGGATCGGAGTCCTCGTCGCTTGTGCTTCGGCCTGGCAGGCGAATGTAACGCGCTTCCCTGCAAAAATATGAAAGTATAACTACAAGCAACTGCAATAAAAAAGGAATTTGTACGTATCTAGCAATAGCCCAGTAAATACATGGATATGGTGTGGTAGGGTTTTTTTACAGGGCTAACAGACCCCTATAACAGACCCCATCGTGACTGGTTGGTACATAATATTGAAGTGTATTTTGTAGCCCCAGTACAAAATAATTGCTGTATGCCGCATACGTTTGTAATTTCATCGCATACTGTATGCGATGAAATTACAAACGCAACAATTTTCTGGTGACGGATACCTAGTTTGTACTTTTTGAGGAGTTCATATTTCCCACTCTCCACTTTGCTATATGTATAGGATGCGCAGGAGCAGAATAGTTCAAGCATGGTTTATAACTTGAAAAAGTCTAGTTTGTGGTACTTGAACCCATGACTTTTCGGTTGTCGAACTACTTACTGCTGTGACATTTAATTGAATAGTAATTTATCGATGGTATAAACACTATAGTCCATCCAATATAGCTTGATTAGAATGACAGCTGCCATCAAAAGTAACGACATAACTTTGTAGTAGCGATCAATGAGAGCTAAATATTGGCGGACAAGAAATAATTCACGTCTGACCTACAAACAATATTTTCGACGACAGTGCTTCCAATAAAAATGTTAATTTCGTGTAAATGCAGCGTTAAATTACATCAATAAGTAGTAATTCGAAATTATAAAAATCAAGCTAGAGTATTAACGACGTCTCTACAAGGTTTATCTCGAGTTACAAAAATGTTAGTGTTGGGACATATCGACAAATGTCATATTAAATTAAACCTAATTTTTTAACATATTTAAGTCAAGTTATACGTTTTTCTAAATGTTCACTATTAAAAACCAAAAAACATTTCATTCTTAAATAATCAAACATCGGAAATCAATCACCGGTAATTTTCTGGGTATTCATAGCACCGTTGCTCTAGAAGAGATGCCCACCGCCCTCTAGCGAGAGGAAAAAACCACTGAAGAACACTGATGATAATGACTACGACTTAGGTTGTACACCCTTGACATGAATTTTAAATTTTACTGTCTTTAAATTTAAATTATAATTGTCATTTTTATGAATAAAGATATGAAAAAAATTGGGTGCATTTTTTATATCATTTTTTTGAAAACTTATCGATACATCTATGTGAACCGTACGAAACATACCCAGCACTAGTCACATTCGTTTGACAGCTGTCATTCTAATCAAGCTATATTGGATAGACTATAGTTATAGATCGTTACATCCACGAAGACGCGCCCCACAATTTTTCATATTTAGTCGAGGGAAGCGCGGGGTGCGGGGAGTTTAATCCGAGCGTCATTATTGTAATGTGTGTGTGCACTCATGGATAAATTAGCGTGTACCGATAACACTCAAACATTAGCGGAAGAATGGTGGGGCGTGTCTTCGTGGATGAAACGATTTATAATAAAGTCCGGTCGCTGAGCACGTAGAATTTCGTCCAGTAACCCCAAGCTACCCATCCTTATCGCTCGGCGTCCGGACTTTAGTGTCTGTTCTGTTTTCTTTTAATAGCAGGCAGTAAAGAAGTGTCTGGCGAGTGGAAATCGGCTTGGGTGATCAACGGGTGGTCACACTGGTCACTGGTTTGGCGGCCATTCGAGGCGCCCTATGCTGATTGGGCGCTACTTCGATGCTGAGGTGTCAAAACTTGACGCCTACTAACCTGTCATCCACTAAGCTGATTTTTTTATCAGAAGCCTTTTAGCCTGAGACATCATTACTGTTTTGTTCGTGTAGGTAGGTCATACAAATAACTACTTAACGTCATTTGCATAAATGATTTCTGTGTAGATTACTTCAAGAAAACAGTAACTCTATCTAATTAGCGATACTTAAATTAGTATAGTTTAATTTCTGTGTTCCAGCTCAGATTTATTTGTCAAGCTAATGTGAGTGTTATTTGGCTTTATGTAGGATGTTATGTAGGGTATGTTGGCAAGATCTAAACAGTGAATCGTCATTTATCAAATCAGATTTTAATAATGAACAAATTCTCAAAATTTTAAATGCTGTTCCAGACAATATTCCACTGAAATAAATGAGGAAAATTCACAATTAAGTTTCTACCAACTCTCCCTTATACCCAGTGTATTTACTTTGGATCGGGATTAGAAATGAAAGACAGCAAAATCAGAATACATTTATTTGTAAGCAAAATCTTATAAACTATTACAATCACTCCACTATATCCCCCTCTTAGAAGAACCGTATTAGGGACTAGTTCTCCAATACCCCGGCTGAGTAAGCTTGTCAACAGCATAAGTGATCTGGTTGATTTACACGCGGACTCTCTGACATCATACCGTAAAGCCATTTTTAGTCACTTGTCCGGTCCCAGCTCTGCGGAAAACACGTCTTCATGAAAATAAAATTCTCTAGATACCTACTTGCTTAATTAATGTAAAAAAATCTGTACAACTTTGTTTCTGTTAAAACTTAGCATATGTCTGTTGGATTGATCTATACCTATCATTATAATATAGTATAATATTAGTCTTCACGTTAAATGCATGCTGTGTTTGCCTGTAATAAGTTAATACATTGAACATGTACCTATTCTTCTTAAGATTTATACAATTGTATTGGTGTAATTAACTGTTGGTGAACCAAATAAATAAAATAAAATAAAATAAAATAAAAATAAAATTACAATCGGCCATAGACTAAAATTAAAACTTGTCTATTACACTTGATAGCTCTTTTAACCTCAATCTATTTTTATAGGGGGTAGAATGAAAAATGCAGTGTTAATTTACACACATTTTAATATAAAATGTGCACGTGATCACAGATCGATAAAACAATATGGCGGTGTGCCATTTGATAACAATTTAACAATATTCCAAATAATAACTTCAAACATTGCATTAGTTACATCAGTCTATCGGTTTTCATTAAAATGGATATAAGGCAAGCTTCAAGCAAAGTTATTTTACTAGTTATAATGTTATCTCTGTCTAAAAATAGATCTTTCTCTTTCACTCCTAAAAAAACTGTATTAAAACTTAAGTTATTCGGAAAGTGTATTTTAAAAGCATCGGAGTACACGAGTCTATGGATGTTTTAGTTTAAACAATGATTTAGCAACAAATAATTTACAATATTTTTGAGACAGAACTAAAATTATGCAATTTTTATAGCCTTGTCTCTGAAAACGCCTTACAATACCAGATTCAGGCAATTATAGACTCTTAGAAAATGTAATTTAAAGATTATTTTACAATAAAGCTTTGTTCACGTATTTCTGCTACAAAATAATACTATTACTTGATAAATACCTTTAAAGACCAAATTGCATTTCTTTTATCTTCTCTGGAACCCTGTCTAACGCTTGATAAGCCTATTTATTAATAAGTTAATGAATGGATAATCCTTAAACGTAGCTTAAACTAAAATATAACTAGACGAAATGGCTACTGAGTTGCAAATGCGTTACGAAACTGGAGTCTTCATCAAACTTTCCCTTCCAAGTCGTATTTCTTCTCGGAGGCGTGAAAATTAGAGAAAAACCATTAGTTTTATAATTATTCAAGCTAATACTAACTACTAATAGCTAATTGATATTGCAATTTGTCATTTGGTAAATTTAAATAAATACAATCTTCAGAGAATAAGAAAATAAAGTAGCAACGGATATTGTTGGGTATTCTTTCTTCTCTTATAATAGGTTCGATAACCAATTTAAATCATTAATTAGGAGCAAGTATGTCTAAAAACTGCCGGGAGTTGTATAATTTTTTTATCTGACATTGCGACAAATTAACCCCAGAGGTTATAACCAATTGCAATATCTAATATGATTTATAACTACGACTACGGGATAGGTTGAGTTGAAAGCTTTACTTGTGTCCTTTGATCTACAAATGATTCCATTTTGCAGGTTGCATTTGTACAAGTTCATGATTAAGTAGCTTAATATGCTTGTATTATAGAGTGGGTTTACCACAATAGTCCAGCAACGGCAGGGTTCGAATTAGCCTTCTTCGGATCTATAATACAGGGTGTCCTAGAATGGGTGAATCAAACTGATAGGGGAGGTAGCTCTACTAATGTACTATCCCTAAAATATGAATAAAAAATAAAGCGTAAGCGTAAGGACACAATAAAAATTGTTTTGAAAAAGTGAAAATAAATCAGCTTTGCCTAAGTATCTGGCTATAATTGCTGCGTTTGGGAGTTGATTTGTACTTTTTTCTTACTAATATTAATTGTACATGATCGCTTCGTTTATCTGTAAACAAACTTTTGAAAATAATGACTAGATTTCGAGTTTAGAGCACATTATTTTAAAAAAATCCGAACTCAAAAAATTTTTTAACCTATTTTTTTGTGATAGTACATTAGTAGAGCTACCTCCCCTATCAGTTTGATTCACCTATTTTGGGACACCCTGTATAATCGGTCAATCCAGCACCTTCACCGTTAGACTATTGTCGCTTCACCTTCATCACTAGTATAAACTTCATCAGTTTTGCAAAATGGTATCACCCTTGTAGATCAACCTCTAACTACAGTATACATACCACTTAGTGTTGACCAAAAAGTACGTTTGTCCATCGTCACTCTTCGACACATTCGAACTATTCTCACTGTCAAGCACTAACTGATCCTCTCTGAAATAATATACCACAAAAAGATTCCCATAAAAGTCTCCAGACAATTTGTATCCCTTTTGAAACTCTGTTGATGCAGTAGCGTTTCCCGTTATAGCGTCCCGTTGTTGCGTTTACCGATAACGTTATTGACGATGGAGGCGACATCTGTTATGAGGTTTTATGAGGCTGTGTTTCCAGTATAAAAATTCCAGTGTTTTCATTGTTTTCCGTGATATTTTTGGTTTATGTTATTCATTTTGCTGGTTTGTGTTCCATGTTTTTAATGAATCGATGTAGAATGAAGTGATATTCGTATATCTTTGGAATTTCTCCAAGTCTCCAGTCTTTTGAAACTACGTCTGATGCAGTAGCGTTTCCCATTATAGCGTCCCGTTGATGCGTTTACCGATATCGTTATTAACAACAATGGTGACATCTGCAGGTTAAGAGGTTTTATGAGGCTGTTTTTATATGACATTTCTTTCTGTGTGTGTTCCATGTTTTACGTTTGCATGAATCAATGCAAATGTATTTATTTGTATATTTCTGGATGCTTCTTTTCTTTTCTTGATCTTGATATTATGTTTTATATTGTTGTATTTACAAAGTTTTAGAAAGTATACTTATCTTGTGTTTCATATTTTAATGAAATGAAGTGATATTCGTGTATTTCTGGAAGTCTCTTTTCTTTTCTTCAGCTTTCATGCTCATAAGGGAGAGTCCGCTAATTTGGACCAGTTTTTTTCAATGCCATTTTACACATAGTTTTCTTTTGTTTTTGCTAATGTCCATGGTATATAATAAAAGATAAATTATTCAACTTACTATTTCATAAGTATTAATTAACATGATTGTTGTATATTTAGCACAAATCAACAAAATACGAGCTCAGAGCTTCGGTCCAATTTAGCCAACCGGTTCGATAATTTGTACCACAGGGTTACCAAATTGGATTTCAATAAATTTCAAGCCTATAAAAAAACTATGGCAAAATATTATATGATACATTCTTAACAAATTAGGAAACGAAAAGGAACAGTAGTTAATAACATAGACAATCGATATTGTTTTACACGTTATCACGATTTTGAGTACAAGTTTTGTAATTCCAATTATCGTAACGCACACTTGTACCTAATCTACTTGGCCAGTCTTTTGCTTTCATTTATTGTTAGTCAAACATAACTACGCTATTATAACTTCAAAATATGATTTACTAAAAAAACATTTCAAAATCCTTTGGTAAAATTCCATACAACTTGATGTGGTACAATTTAGCCGACTAGGTGATAGTGCTTTTAAAAAATCGGTAAAAAATATAACTTATAAATACCGAAAAACGTTTCAAATAATTGTAATCCACACTAATTTACGCTTCTAAATAATATATTAGAAACACCCTGTGACTTAATTTAACAAAATTACAAACTAAACATGTATTGTCAAAAATTACTTGAAAACAATGAAAAAATACTTTTCAAAATAAAACACACGTGTTTGTTGTCACGGCAAAAACCACATGGCCGATATTAATTGATTTTAGTTGTGTATCGCTGAGTGTTGCAATTACAGACATTCAATAAATACTTTACGAAATATGAGGGTGGTACAATTTATCCGGCGGTACAATATACCGAACTCTCCCCTAATACTGCTCAGGCTTCTCGTCTTATGTCTGTATTTGTTGTCTTCAAAATGGCTTGCTAGGTGATGTTCTTCCCATTTCTATTACAAGCTCTATTATATGCTTCCCATGATTTTTTTGATGATTGTAGTATCGATTTATAATAATGGTAAAGTGACACAAATGTAAGAGTGAGAGAAAGGAGTTAGAAATCGTAGAATAGCAGTCAAGAATGCTTAGACTATGTTAGAAACCCTTCCCCACACCGATGTAAGTTGCGGAAAATTCAAAACTTTTTTCCACAATTAAAAAAAATGACATGTCAAATTAAAGTCAAGATTCAAAGGATATAAGATTTCTAAATAAATTAATAGTAAAAAATCTCTAAATAAATTAACACTAAAATTCAAGTAACAAAATTTGACATGTCAATTTTATTATATTCCATACGGTTATAGCTATCAGTATGCCATGTCACGAGTTGATAGCGAATGACCATTATTAAGTATCAGTTAAGGACAAAGTAATAAAAATAAACTTAATTATTTTGTTGAAAACACACTCAATGAACTTTTCAAATGATCACCAATGATATAAAAAAATGTAGCACGCCCAATGTGTTATTATTATGAAAACATGCATTATTTCGAACAAATCATGTTCACATTAATTCTTATTTTCAGAGCATAATCCGTCAAAAGTAAAAAGACAGTATTCAGTTAGAACCGTCACTAAGCTGAGCTATTTCTACCCTTTGTCATAATGTCAATGATTTGTAATAGTTTTTAAAACTGTAAGTTCTATTTCAGAGGTCATTCGTTCGCAGTTTGAATCTGCTCCTTTCTCAATGACATCAACAAACGTGACATAGCATAACTGTCATCCATTAACCCTTAACGCACCTGTAGAAAACGTAGTGCTGCAGGATGAAGAATACATCGAACACCAAACTGAACAGGCCCAATCCGAACTTGGTGGCATCTCCGAAGAACGACGCCCAGTCGTTGTAGTTGTAAGCGTTTAGCGCCATCTGTAGTATGGAGAGGAAACCGCCCACGAAGTCTAGGAAGATGTTGCCGATCGACCAGCCGACGGTCGATTTGCGTTTGTAGTTCATGTAGGCCTGAAAAGTGGATGTTTAAGGGTTAATAAATGAATCACTGTTAATTATCAAAACAGATATTAAAATATAATCATCATCATTATCCTCAGGTAATTTATAGTCTCCACTGCAGAAGCACGGCGCTTTCTTAAAATAAATGAGTTAACATTTCCAGCTAACTTAAAACCTACGGCCTACAACACCTCACGCTGGCCAGACTTGACGTCTATATTGCATATTTGTATTTCTTGTAGTAAATAAGAGTTTAGAGCACAGGACCGGTCTTCGTGGAAATCCTTGGGGGAGGCCTTTGTCCAGCAGTGGACGTCTTTCGGCTGAAACGAACGAAATAAGAGTTTATGGGTGGTAGCACGCAAGGTGGACAAATGACGTCATAAAGGTTGCAGGAAGGCGCTGGATGTAGGCTGCTACCAACCGGCCGATCTAGAAATCATTGGGAGAGGCCTATGTTCAGCAGTAGACGTCCTAAGGCTGAAATGATGATAATTTGATAAATAAAACACTAAAATACTAACCTGCGGCACATACTTGATGAGCGTAATGGACAGTTTGATATAGCTGCAGTAGTAAAGGAAGTCCAGCCACTCCAATATGCCGAAGAATCCCAGCCCGGCTGTCACGATCACAATCACGGTGAACAGCGACAGAATACCGCGCCCTGTGTTGGAGACGCGTTGCTCGTCGCGCTGGAAACGAAATAAATTAAAATAATTATTTGATGATTTTCATATAAAAAATCACGCGCGCGGACGCGTTGTCAGTGTGTTGTGCCACAGAATAATAATAAGTACTACGTACAGAAGTTTTACTTCGCGACGGTATTTAAAAAAATGTATGCTCAATGTCATTAACAATATGGTGTAATTTAGCCTGTCTCAAGAGTCAAGCACCATTTTGTTGACAAACGTCAGTGATCGGCACTGCGCCGAAGCTATAGGGCTGACTTCGGTAAAGTGATGTGACGTGAGGTGCCAAACTGCGGAAAATGGCGGAGGAAATACATGATTTAGCATGAATTATCATGAATAATATTAACTACTTATTTACCTCTTAGTGTCTTGAGGCAACTTAAAAAAGTACATTCTGTGTTTTTATTATTATTTAGGCAGTTAAATACTGCACAGTATTTAGTACACCATTTTCTTTATTTTCTTCCATCATACACAAGAATACGCGTGCGTGAGTCAATGTTCGCTCGTATGTGAGGCCTTGTCGAATAGTATCCTGTAGGTGGCCCATCGTGCGTGTTTTGTTTTCGATGTAAACTCGCGGAGATGAACAGGCCTGGTTGTGCCGCGCGTGTTTTCTACACAAACTGAGGTACTTGCATACAATGATTAAATCTGTCGCCCCGGGCTCCGCGGCGGAGCGCGGCGCAGTGTGATAACCGCCTAAGACGTTCGAGATAGAAATAAATGGCCCATAACGTATGTGAAAGTCGACCTCGCGTAACAGGATAAGACGAGGCAAGTGAAGAAGAGAAATATAAATTTTGTATCTTCCATTTAAGCCTTTGCTTTTTGCATGTAATTTTCCTGAACTAGAAAAAACCCTGTACCAGGCCTGTTCATCTCCGCGAGTTTACATCGAAAACAAAACACGCACGATGGCCCACCTACAGGATACTATTCGACAAGGCCTCACATACGAGCGAACATTGACTCACGCACGCGTATTCTTGTGTTTGATGGAAGAAAAATGGTGTACTAAATACTGTGCAGTATTTAACTGCCTAAATAATAATAAAAACACAGAATGTACTTTTTTAAGTTGCCTCAAGACACAGAGGTAAATAAGTAGTTAATATTATTCATGATAATTCATGCTAAATCATGTATTTCCTCCGCCATTTTCCGCAGTTTGGCACCTCACGTCACATCATTTTACCGAAGTCAGCCCTATAGCTTCGGCGCAGTGCCGATCACTGACGTTTGTCAACAAAATGGTGCTTGTCTCTTGAAACAGGCTAAATTACACCATATTGTTAATGACATTGAGCATACATTTTTTTAAATACCTTCGCGAAGTAAAACTTCTGTACCTAGTACTTATTATTATTTTGTGCCTGTACTAAAAAAATTAGATAATGTTTAAACATGTAAATAAGATCCTTGTGTTATAAAAATATGACAAACTGTCTCACCTCATACATGAAGCATTGGCTGATAGTGATGAGAGTCGCGAAGGCCGCGTGGAGCGAGAAAAACACGTCGTTCAGCTGTACCGGGTTCAAGCCCCGGGGGTGCCGGCTGAAGTACTCTACCTGGAATATACAAATACAAATATTATAGATATAGGTACGTAACTTTATAAGATTTTAAACTTTCGCGTTCCTTTCAACTAAAACAGTAAGACACGCTGCAGCATAGCAGCCGAAACGTCAAGCTGTGAGTACATAATGTAACTCATTAATAAACGTCGCGTTAAGACCCGTGTCTTACTACACAACTTTATTCAAAACTAGCTGACCCGGCGTACTTCGTACCGCGTATGTTCATCGGAAATAATGTAGGATTGTATTGGTGAAATTTTTTTCAAATCGGTCCTGTAGTTTCGGAGTCAATTCAATACAAACAAACAGTGAAATCATGCCTCTTTATAATATTAGTGTAGAAAAAAGATATTTACCTATAACAAGAAAAAAATATTAACATTGAAACTTCTTTGTTTTGTTCCTCCAAACATACAATAATAGGTAGAGGAAAATGGCGAATATAATGGAAAACTCGTGGCGGAAGATTATTTTGAGAATAATAATAGTTTGTTTCCAAGAATTTGGTTACAGACTTTATTATAGGAGTTAGTATTGTGCTTTTAGACCGGCTCCTCACGTCGGCCCGAACGCCCAATGAATATTTGTCACTTTTCCAACGTGTGTATCTAAATAAAAAAATTGGGACTGACTATTTTCTCTAAGCACAAACCGGATGAATGGCGTTGGGCCCAACGTTGGGGCCAACGTATGAAGCCGGTCTTATAAATTTAGAAGGAGGAAAGTATTGCAGCCGAAACGTCAAGCCGTAAGTACATATGTAGCTCATATAAAAATGTCCCGTTGTAACCCGTGTTTCTCTATTTTAGGAAAGTTTCGTAACCAAAGGTTAATAAGTCAGAAAACAAAGCGTACGCGCATACGTGACGTCACTGTAGTTTCCGCACAACGCAATATACGTAACAATAATACGGTTAACTTAAACTTACCCTACTATAGTACGTTTTAATTAGGCTACAACAATGTTAAAGTGTTAATTGAAGATGATTACCTCTAATTGACTTTCTAATACGTGTTCTTTTATTTGAATAACAATAACATTAATGTAATATTTCTGCTAAAGTAGGTATTTCGCGCTGTCAAAATCTGCGCGCGCTATACTTCGCCGAAGACAGCGCGCCAAAGAGCTCTCGCGGCTACACAGTATAGAAATACGCAGTTTAGAAATACGCAGTAGGTTAGGTTAGGTTGACTTCCTTCCGTTCAAGCGTCACACTCACAGCACTTTCTAATACAAATCATATCCAAGTGATACAAATTAAAACAACTTTCAAAACTTTTGGGAATATATTTTAGAATCGAATAAATATAGAATATAACTGCCAAAGTAAACACGGTTCAAAGAGGCGTGACGTCACCCGACCTTCCGGAAGTTCCGCGCCGGCTAAAAGAATTTCAAGATTACGTCACCCGACCTATCGGTAGATCCTCGGGAGCTTGAGCGATTGGAAAAACATTTTATGATCAGTTATGTTACTCGTAGTAGCGATTATTTAGAGCTTGGATAATAAATTATAGTTGTTGCAATTCACAAAGCTTTGCATGTGGTTAATTACATTAATCAGTACACGCATCAATTTTGTTCAGTCTTTTTGTCTATTTATAAATAAAAATATCATACTAAAATTAATATATTTGTTTGTATTGGTCTGGGTGTTTTCTTTCCATAATTTATGTATAACGTATGTACGGGGCTCTGTATCGAAAATCACTATGAGCAATAAGCATCACACACGGTTACCTGGAGTGCATTACCGCAGCAAAAAGCTTGCCATCTTAAATGAACGGCATAATATCGAGGTTTCGTCAGTACAGTTGCGAACAAAGGTGTTTGTGTAGTGTAGTTGAGTTGAGAGGTCAGATTATTGAAATAATAAAACGAACATTTTATTTTTTAAATACATTTTAAAAATAATTTACATTACAGATAACAATGAGAGGATGACATTGCAAGGTGGTGCCAGTCCAGTCTTAAATCCGTTGATATATGCTGCATCTGCCATGTTTTTGGATAAAAGATTCTTCTATCTTGCAGTTTAGACTTTTATTACAGACGTCAGACAGTATTTTTGGAAAACTTTTACGCATGGTGGAGGAAGGGACGCTCTAGAGACTCAAGTCTAGAAGGAGTCACATGAACTCCAAGTTTTAAATCCGTTGACATCTGCTGCATCTGCCATCTTTTTGGCTAGAAGATTCTTCTATCTTGCAGCTTAGACAGTATTTTTGAAACATTCTTACGCATGGTGGAGGAAGGGACGCTCTAGAGCAGTGGTTGGTTCTTAACCGGTGGTCCGCGGACCACTGGTGGTCCCTGGAGGCATTCCAAGTGGTCCACGATGTGCACTTGCACACCTTGGTCAAAACCACTTTTAACTGATTTTTGCTGTCAAACTGGTTTTACCGATTATGAGGTGGTCCCTGACAAGACAGAAATTTGGTAAAATGGTCCCTCATGACTTAAAGGTTAAGAACCACTGCTCTAGAGACTCAAAACTACAAGGATACACATGAACTCCAGTTTTAAATCCGTTGATATCTGCTGCATCTGCCATGTTTTTGGCTATAAGATTCTTCTATCTTACGGCTTAGTCCTTTAGCTACAGACCTTAAGACAGTATTTTTGCGAAAATTCTTACGCATGGTGGAGGAAGGGACGCTCTAGACACTCAAGTCTACAAGGAGTCACATCAACTCCAGTTTTAAATCCGTTGACATCTGCTGCATCTGCCATCTTTTTGGCTAGAAGATTCTTCTATCTTACAGCTTAGACCTTTAGCTACAGACCTTAGACAGTATTTTTTATTATTTATTTGTGTCAGTGTGCTCTTCTAAAGAGTGTAAGACGATTAAAATGTAATTTTAACTCATTGGTTTTGTCTCATATTTGAGGAATGTACTATGTATTTTTTTTTTTTTTTTTTTATTTGTGGCAACCGAACCTCTCTGGGAGGTTTATTTCTGCCAATGTCGAGTGAAAAATATTGACATAGTTATCAATAGAACGTGGGTGTTTCAGTTCTATTGAGTTTTCATGGATTCCGTGGAGTTAAGTATGCCCGTAAGCAGGTTTCGAGACGCCACCGGGTCCAAAGCGGGTTGTTCATACGACAACCCACTCGACACTCGATGCGCGCTCAAATTCGAAGTATTTCAATGTTTTTTATAATTTATCACTTCACTGCACTTTAGAACACAAAATAACACCAAATTTGTACACTAAAGTCCATTAAATAATAAATTGAAACCATTAAAACAGATCGACCATGCTTCCCGTTCAACTACCCTCCACGGAATCAATGTACTATGTATCATGAGTAGAGTCTTCGTTTAAAAGGATGCGAACGATTTAAATTTCAATAGGTAGACAAAATTGATAATTTTTAATTATCAAAAATTTAAGCTTTCTCCAGTAACACTGATATTATTATACTGTGACTCATCAAAGTCATCATTGTCAAAAATATTGACAAATCGCGAACTGTCACGGCCAAAAAACTGACACGCGTCCGTCCTCCGTAAGCGCCACCGCGCGACTGATTGAGATTGTCCAAGCCGTCATGGACGATTTTTTCCACATTTTTTAACATAGTAACTAAATAAGACGCAATATAAAAATTTCATCCGTTAAAAGCCCTCAAGTTATTTCTGAACTTTAGTTTAGTAAAAGATTTAGAATCTCAAATCGCTTATTTTAAAAATAAAAACATAAATAGAAAACGAATAGAGGTAACTTTGGGAATTTATTCTATCGAGTCAACTTCATCAAATCGTGTTTCCATCCGTTAATAGCCCTAGAAAATATCCTCAACTATGCCCAATAAAAATCTTAGCCTTTAATTTTACTGTTTAGTACCTCAAAAACGAAAAAATTAAATGAAAACCTCAATTTCGCCATTGTCTCTGCTACCCGGCCTTAAGGGTTAACGTAACTACGCATGGAACTCCTGTGTGCTACGGTCGGAGACTGAATTGAAACTTGAAAGTAGGTAACTGTGAATTAGAAGTAATTTGAAAAACCTCTGACGTTACAAAAGTTACAGAAGCAAATCAGAATCTCTTCGGATTAGTGAAGTCTGCAGTTTAAGTGTAATGGTTAACTGTTAAGACGTCAAAAATGACCCAAAAAATTTTCTTACGTTTTTCTAGATCAGCGGTCGGCAACCTTTTGGCAGGCACGGGTCACAAGGTCGCAAAATAAACTAGAGGCCCGCCGCACTTGTGATATTAAGACTAGAGGCGCGCTTTCTTATTAATTAATGCATGTATTTTGATTATTTACAAAACGTTCTAGATAGCTGAAAAGGTGAAAGCTAAATTACTATCTAATAACTCACATAGCATACAAAACATAAAGAAACTAACCTGAATCTCCCTAGAGAAGTAAAGTCCGCAGTTAAAGAGCGAGTACATGGTAAAACCCATGATGTTCAACGCCAAAAAGTCAAAGTTGAGGCCGACCACGCTCTTCCGTTTGAAGTTGATGTAGATTTGTGGGTAGAAGGACACCGACCACGCTGCGAAGTAGATCCAGCCCATGATGTATGAGATCAGGCGAATGGCGTGGGAATGCATCACAGTGATCCGGAGAAACACGTCGTCCATGCTGGGAAATTAAATATTTTATTACAGCTTGCTCAGTAAAGCTATGGCGCTCCTTCTGGAGTTTTTGTTTCACGGTCGTTTGACGTTACATTCGACGTATAGTAAATAAGTATCAGGTTTTATTTTTGGGGACATCTATATCATAAATTACAGGGCGAAGCGGGCATTCTAATCTCCAGGTGCTTCCAGTCCTAACCCATTTGGCCAGCTTAGGGAGTATAGGCCAATCCTCCATTTGATTCTTCCTTTAATAAGATCCTACACCACGAACAATAAACATCAATTAGGGGACTTATAAGCTATTAGCTATCTGCTAAAAATATTTATCACAAAATCCCTTATAACCACAGTCAACTTACAGAAACAGATGTATTGAATTAAGAATTATGTCACGTTCATGTGGATAGGCATTGAAGTAGGAACTAGGTTAAAGGAAAGGCAATTAATCATTGGTAATGACTTGTTTATAGAGTAGAAAAAGAAATAACTAATTTAATGAGTAATCTGGATTTTTAGATATCAAATGTTGGTATTTCATAAGTCATTCAATGTTTATTTATCACTGATATAAACAAAATAACCCCAAGTTTATTTAAAGTAAAATGGAAAGTTTATTTAGATAAACAGCGGGTTAAAAGTTAAGATACGAATAGACCTACACACTTACTTAATTATCTAAAGGTTAAAATTCTATGCACCCAAATATATGTTCTGACTCATTTGATTTATATTTTTATTTAAAAATACGAACGAAAATAACTATCACGTGTTTAACCTTAGTTACCATGCAAGATATTATTATTATTCTGACTAAACAGGAGTTGCCGTGGTGAGAATAACGTTTTCATTAAGGATTTTTTTAAAGCTAAGATCTGGTGCGTCCGTCCGTCCACAAGGTGGACCGACGACCTGATAAAAGTAGCAGGAAGGCGCTGGATGCAGGCCGCTACCAACGTCATTGGGGGAGGCCTATGTTCAGCGGTGGACGTCCTATGGCTGAAATGATGATGATGATGATGAAGATCTGGTCGAGGGAAGCTGGATGCAGGCAGCGCAGAAAATTTCTATAGACTTACTTGACAAACCCTTCAGGTGTGACATTGAAGACGGCCTCAGAATGTCCCGGGCTTTTTCCTAGCACACAGATATCGTGGGTGATAGTCACATTCGTATTCGGTTCCGGAGATCCTGGGATTTCTACAGTCTGAGGCACGAACTGGACTATGTCAGGGTGCTGTATTTGCGCCGTCGCTGCTAGGGTGATGTTGTATTGCCCCACTTGGACCAACTTGAGGAGATATGTCTCGTCCACAAGGAGATTGAGATTCGTGACGTCCACGTACAATTTCTCGATCTGGGAGTGTGCGCTTGGTAAAACTGTGGAGTAAGGACATCATGGGTTAGTACTAGTTTTTTAAGTAGTCAAACAAAATAGACGGATGTTTAATAAATAAAGCGGTTACTTCATAAATTAAGCATGCACGTTAATTACCATTCTTAGAAAAAAGGAAACTAGCATGAATTATTTTCTTGGTAAGTACTGTTGATAACGATTTGAGACAAAATATAACTGGCATTGGACGATGCCCATCGGTAAAAGTGTAAAATTTTATGTGTGAGTTATTAAAGGTAAAATCCTTTTATTTTTAAACAATTTGCTGCAGTAAATTTACCTAAAATCAACATGATAGCGGCGATGTGAAGGAATCTGTGACTAGATGAGCTGCCCGCGACTCCTCTCGGCAACGATTTTCCTCGTGCCATTTTAATCTAAGTATTGGTGTTCGTTTCTGTAGACAAAAGAAAAGTTACGTGAAAATACATACCTAACACACATAAATTAAAAAAACATCACGCTAAAAACAAAAAAAAATGCTTAAAACATGCAAATGCACAATGAATGGATTTTCACAATAGTTAACTTGACCATAAACTAAGCTCAGCGACTATTGAATTAAAAACATAGGTATTTTTAAACGAAAATATAGCAGTACCTACAAGTTTAAAAACCGCGTCGCAATGCAATAAAACTTATGTAATTCTTGTAATTTCATCGATAACAATAACGAACCGAATACCTAACTTTTATAGCTGTAGTTAAAACGCGTGCTTTTAATAATATTTCTTCGTCGTCATTATTGCGTACAGAAAAACTATAATTGCTTTCGACGTTTACATTCTATAATATAAGCATTGCAGTTGAACATGAATTATTAAAATAGTGTTTTCAATTACTTTGTAATACCTGCCTTGTCCTGCATAAAAAAAAAACAAATTTTGTCTTATCATATCATATTGTATACTTAGTTGCTTTAAATTATTTTGCCATCATGCAATTTCATTATTGCCATCATTTGAAAACTTCGAAAACACATAAATACTTATAGTGTGTGCATTTAGGTACTTTGCTAAGAGACTCCTTTCTGTCTCAAAGTCAAAGTCAAAATTTCTTTATTTGTTTAGACTAATAAATAGTACTTATAAATCGTCTACAATGTAGACTCTACATTACTATGGTAATTTATTGCACTTCGATTTTGTGACACGCTCGAATTGGCGTGTTCCTACATCACGTCACTTGACCGTTACGCACACTACAAAACTAATGTCCCGTTTTGGGACGTGCATTCATCACTTACTTACTTATTTATTGTACTCATCAGAACTTAGGTCAACTTCTAAACCTGCGATATTCCCAATCAAAAAATGAACCGATAGTTTTGGATACGCTAGCTACCTTTTTAATTCGGTTTGTTTTAAGGGAACTAAGTTCTTAGACGAAAATAAAATTACAGTAGATTTTCCAAGAGAAAATGATTCAGTGGTTTTACATAATGATTCAAGAGTATGACTAAGTCATTATAGGTTCGCCCGATAATAATTAAAATGGAAAATAAAATGTAGACCTTTCAACATTTCTAAATATTTTCAAGCGTCAATATTGCGAATAATATTCTGAGATAAATTCTTCCAAGACAAAATGTTCCAAAGTAACATTAAGAATATTGTACTTGTATTTGACCTAGTGACCAGAAAGTCTATAAGGTCCGTAGCGCAAAACAACGTTCAGTTAGGCCCAGAACAGACGGTGAAACGCAACTGCAACGAAACTGCAACTGCTAGTTACTTTTGAGTTGCATCTAAGTTTCTGCCATAGCGTCCGTTGAGAGACCACACATGACGCGACCAGTTTGAAACTTTCAGTTTCATTCATCAGAATCATCAGAAAGTTGCAGTTTCGTTGCAGTTGCGTTTCACCGTCTGTTCTGGGCCTTAAATCCAGTTATTAATTCTTCTCAAAATTCTCAATCAATTTTTTGAGCTCCGTTAGGTTAGGACTACAACTTCGTCGAGTTAACTGCGCACCTGACAGACGTGACATCACATTGACGCTCTGGTACTAATGGGGCGAACGCGGGGAGTAAGGTAAGGGTAAGTGCGAGGGAGAGTCGCGAGGTGCGCAGTTAGCTTGATCGTGTTGTATGTGGCAAAATGTAACTTTTATGTAAGGTACCTACTTAATCACCGTAATGCCGCTGGTTTTAATTAAAAAACTACTATAAATAACAAGAAAAGATAAATTATATTGTATTGTTCCATTTGTATTAGCATCCAACGATAAAATTGAATTGCATGCATTCAATTACATTTTATTGCACTCATGGTATTCATAAACAACAAAACAATAGTAAGTAAATTAAATTGAAAATAATTTCACCTTTCAACAAATGCGTACCTAATTGTTTTTCTCTTGTCAACAACACATCAGATTATACATTTTTATTGCAAAATCGTACATTTACAATTATTACGTTAAACAACAACAAACAATACGAAGGGGAAAACCCTTATGTAAGTATAGCGCATGAACACATAAAATATTTTATAGTAATATAACTTACTGTGAGAGTTACAAACAGTTTATTCGTATGTTAGCAGTTGGCATACATAAGCTGTTTTTTATACTTACATTATAACAGAGTTATAATAAATCAAGTATAAATTAACAACCTGCCTATCAGGTCAGGTTATTTAATGTCAAGAGTGGTTTACCTTAGAACCTTACGGTGGATGACATTGAAAACGATTTATTATTAGACATACGAGGGGCGGCTGAAAAGTTTTGAGCCTAAGTATCTTCAAATGTTATTATTGACTCGCGCTAAATTTAATTAATTTGCCAATAACCTCCTTAGTATATGTACAAAGTTTCATTTCATTAGCGTCATCACGCTTTTAGTAATTAATCTGTAAACATCATCATGTCTCAGTCATCCGCGCAATGTACGAAATTGAAGTACACAGTTGTCATAAAATTCATCAAAAAGAGGAACAAAACGCTGACGGTAACATTTGATGAGATGTTTACAGTTTATGGGGAGTCTGGGCCTTCTTTTGCCATCATGAAAGATTGGATCCGATAGTTCAAGCATGGCAGGGAGTCGCTAAAAGATGACCGCAAGTCAGGGCGGCCAGATTTCGCCATTAACGAATGAAATAATGAAAATTTAATTAATCTTGCTTTAGAGATCAGCGAATTAAGCTGTGACAGATAGCTGAAGCCATAGGCATTAGCAAGGAACGTATTGGAGATATTTTTCATACTAATTTGCACATGAAATAGGGGTGCACGCGATGGGTGCCAAAAATGCTCACGCCGCTCGACAACCAGCGACGAGTCACAACTTCGCAGGAGTTTTAGGACATCTTTGGCCATAATCCTAACAATTTTTTTCTCACATTGTCACTATTGATAAGTAATAGATCCGGCAGTACGATGTAGAGTCAAAATAAGAGTCAATGCAATGGATATAAAAGGGAAAACGCGCCACGGAAATTCAAAGTGGAGCGATCGACACCCAAGCTCATAGCCACTATTTTTGGGATTAAGGAGGAATTTTATTCATTGACTACGGACTTAAAAAAAACTACAATAAACGGAGATTATTATGCTGTACTGTTGATAAGAGTGCGTCAAGTGGTTGTTGAAATATTGAGAGGCAAACTGGCGAAAGGAAATCTGTTATTGCAAGACAATTCGCCCGAGCACATCGCGCATGTTGCATGGCTTGCCCCGGGTAAAACTGGATTTCAAGAAATTAATCACCCACCACACAGTTTAGTCCGAATCCCTAGCTATTTTGTCTAATTCTCAAATTGGAAAAAAGACCTTCAGGAACGAAGATTTTTGAGTGACAAAGAAATGAAGGCGGCGCTAAAGGCTCATTTCGAAGGCAAAGATTGCGAATTTTTTTTCAGTGGGTTCAAAGCTCTTTTACACAAATGTAAGAAGTCCGTTGTAGTAGAGGGAGATTAAATAGGAAAATATATTTTTTATACTTTTCTATCGGCATTTTTAATACCCTAGGCTCAAAACTTTTCAGCCGCCCCTCGTAAAACCATTAGGATATTCAATTATAACAACAAAAATATTATGACCCAGGAAAAAACACCGATATCTTTTTTACTTTTGAGTTTACCATCGATCCGAGACGAAAAATACTTTTTTTTTCTTTTTATTACAACTAACTTGTGTTCTGAAGCTATAAATATAAATATTCTGGATTATTAATGCGAATCTAAATGTTAAAATCGGTTAAAATGATAGCCAACAACTTTCTTCAGATAAGTGAAAATGTGTCACTTTTCTAATCAAAAATTATTCATTGCAAAGATAAGCTCGTGAAGTAATTCGATACTATAACTTTCGTTCGATTAGAAATCTGCATTGAAAAGTAAGTCTATTACATTGAATACACTTCATGCATTAGCAGTGAATACATAAGGCCTAGATAGGTAATCGTAGCCAAGAAAATAGTTGTTTAGAAGAGTCTTTTCTGGCAAATGAATTATTTATTTGAGGGCAATACCTATGGACATAATAAGGATTATTTTCAGTTCATGTAATTAAATATATCTTGAATCAATTTTACAACATCAATCATCAAAGACGATCAGCGATATCAGATGAATCAAGAGAGCGGCATATGCTGACAACGATTCAATTATGTAATATGCTTCGGGAAAATCAACTACATTTCATAATAATATGTCATAGGAAGAGAGGCAAATTGCACAAATGTTATGTCAAGGCAACAAAAGCTATATTCGACGGGGCCCTTTGTCATAATCAAGTGGTCTGGCCCAATTCGCTCGTTATATCTCCAGCCTTGTATTAGGCTCCTTTGTCCTATCAGTTCAAAGGACGATTTTGACTGACACATCCTTATAAGACACGATGTCACATCAAGCAAAGCACTGTGATCGTATGTAGTTGGAATTAGAAGCTATTTTGCAACAAAAATAATGTGCTAATGTGCGGTCGACGGTAAATTCATCATTGAGATTTATAATGGATTCATTTGTGTAATTATTGCATGATACATCTAACTTTACGCAAATCATTTTCGTTGTCTTCTGCGGTCACTCTCTCCAGCGAAACGAGCACAAATTACATATCCCAACAAAAACGAGACCGCCAAAAGAAGCGCATATAAACTTGTTTTATAAGAACGGCTAATTAAAGACAAATCGATGAAAGAAGTATTAATTAACACTGGCCACATTAAGCCGGTAATGGTAACGAGAAATGGAAGACAGAGCCCCATTTACACGGTAGAATAAAGCGGTTTGTGGGGCGGTGGATAAAAACTGGTCCAACGCACATGCCGAGGAAGTAAGGGGGATGCCATACTGGAAGTTGCATGCAACAAATTGTGATACTTGATATGCGCGTGGACTTAATTACAGGTCTAGATTTATTTCCCCTATAGTAAAAGATGACAAAACAATACTAATTCTGATTGGCTACACCAAATACGATAGCACATTAGTACACTATGTATGGCGGCATGGGGTAAGTATCGTCAATTTTAGAGCGGCACTGAATGGATTCAACCAAGATTCAACTGGGTTGTATAGAGTCGGTACTAAAAACAACTTCGATGATAGAAGAAAAGACCAAAAAATGTCGCAAGCAACTGTTTGGGGTCTTTGAAAACCAGTCAAATCTGACGATAGCAGTTAGATTGGCACCTAAAAATACAAACAAAAAACAATCATAGTAACTGTCCTGTACTAGTCCCGTTTTCTGGTCTAGAACAGCACATAAACAATGAAAGGATACCTGATACTTTTGACCGTATTACAGCAACTGCTGACCGCAAAAACCACACGAAATCTGTCACTGCTCGGTATTAGATTTATTATTTATCTGGGGCAATTAATACTAGAGGTGTATCTGTTTCCAGCACTATAATAATATCAACATTTCTCTTGCATTCTGTGCACAATTTTCAATTACTTTTTTGTTCATATATTGCACCTCACGCTGCATAAGGCACAGTATTTATTTACTTTAATATGCTGTCGTCCGCACCTTAAGCATATATCGGTAAAACTAATCGATTCCATTCAACCTTTATTTCTGCTAGTAAATACCTCCACATTTGGAGGCCAAGTCGCATATTATGCAACCGACGTAGTAAACGTTCCATTGGAATGGTAAAATAGTGCCGATTCTCTCACGGGGACAAGATTACAATGCGTGGCGGTGTTTTCAATCGATTGTCATCGATACTTGAGGAAAACAAACGTGTTTACGCCTTTAAAGACATTTTGTAAGTCGCATATTCATCGTCATCATCAGGTTTTTTAGTCTCCACTGCAGGAGCACGATTTACCAGAGGAAAATGGAGGATTTGGCTAACACTCCATATGCTGGCCAGACGGGTTGGAGAGGTTATAAGTCATATATTACAATTTTCGAGTTCTTTTTTTGAATCGCTCTCTTTTTCGAGTATTTTACTCAACTTTCTTAGGGTAAAGAACTTTCTTGATGTAAATAAGGGTGTTATACGGAGTCCCAGAAAGAATTAATGATGAGAAAGTTTTTAAGACGCGTCTCTGTACAACGGTTAAACTGTAATGTTATTCAAAGGAAATCAACCGTGAAGGCTGGAGCGATGACGCTGATTATACAGATAAAGTTTAACACTTAACAATAAGCTCTTGGTCTTTTAAATATACAAGAAGATAGATACTTAAATATTATTATGTAAGTAGCTCTACCACCGTTAACATTAATCATTTTATTGCAAAAAGGCACTTACACAATTTTGTTTTGACGCGAGACCTAATTTCCACACTAATAATAGTATTGCAAAAAATGCAGTTCAATTAACCAAATAAAAAAATATGTTTATTTTTTACGCAAATAATAACTGAATATCTAATAATTAACTTTTTAAAAAAATAAAACCGACTTCAAATGCGTGAACACAAAAAAAAACTAAAAATTAAAAATATTGCGTATAAAAAAGTTCATCCCCAATTTTCCACCCTTGGGGGTGAAATATTTTCTTCAAATTCGCATGAAACCACCCTTTTGATAATACCTATTCAACAAAAAAATAATCGTTCAAATTGATTTATAATCGGCGGAGATATTGCGTATAAAAAAGTTCAACCCCAATTTTCCACCCTTGGGGGTTGTTTTTTCTATTATTAAATTTAAATGGGACCACCCTTGAGGTATTACCTATACGCCGAAAAAAGATTTGTTCAAATCGGTTCATAATTGGCGGAGTTATCGCGTAACAAACATAGAAAAAAAACATACGGGTCGAATTGAGAACCTCCTCCTTTTTTGAAGTCGGTTGAAAATTAACCGCACATCTAAAAATTTCTACGAAATGTCGGCCTCAAATTAATTAGTGGAATAATTTGGATGGTGGAATAAAAAGAAAAAAAATGTTTGTTAAGATTAAACAAAACTTTCCAGAACACTGAGTTGCATCAAAATAACTTCAACGAAAAGCGACAGATAAAACAAGATTATCTCCGTTTATCAATAATTTTATGTGAGACGAGCCTCGTTTATCTCGAGTAGGTAACAGGAAAATGCATTTTAACAAAGTTGGCAAGTATTCATTAAAAAAATCGTCTTCTCTTAGCAACTGACCTGAACCTCTGAAGTCCCTGAAATGTTAGAGACTTGACTGATAAAAAACGCATGTGTAAGTGTAAGTGGCATGTTATAATGACAAATGCTATAGCTATAGCTCCTACTTATTTTGCAAAGTACACATCAAAATATACTTACAAAGAGCAGCGTATAATAGGTGGTGAAAAGTGAATCATCTTTAGGCATTATGACGGAGAACTAGTGACCGAGACTTACCGAGAATTGTAAAAAAATAGTCATCAAACGCAAAAAAAACGCGATGAACTTTTCAAAAGTTTTTACAACAATATCCATTTATTTATAAAATATAGCACGTTACTTAAAAAGAAAACTGGCTGTAAAGTTTTTATCGAAATGGATGGTATTTACATTCTGTTATCAGGAACCGAGGCGCGTGCGCATGGCTCAAGTACCGTAACCCGTGGCGGCTCTTGCAGTAGTTTTGTCAACAGCAGAAATGTAAACACAACTGGAATTGCGTAGCCGACATAATATTTTTCTGCATTTACATTTACACTAAATTAACTTGTGAATTTGTTATTGTTGAAGCAAAAAATTTACAGGGTTAGCTCGCTAAGTATCTTCCAGAGAAGAAGTTAATTAAGCCCTTATTAGGTCTCTCATTCAAGTTTTATTGAGGGATCCTAAAGAATTTAATATAACTCTATCTCTCTATTATACTGGCTTAACAGTAAAAGTTTTAGTACCTACGTCCTACATAGTAAAACTACTAAAAGTAGTACATAGTAAGTGCTAACTGCAAGCACCTGCAAGGCAAAGTACAAACATTGAAGTACTTTCTCGAAGACCGCCATTTTATATTCCTAACATGCTCCTTTTAAGATCATTAGTTTTAGATATTTTTTTCCTCCATTCAAACTTGTATGGTGTTTGATTTTGAGGTCGACGAATTTGATCCTAAACATGGAACGCTTACTTTTAAACAAGTTATTTATAATTTTCCTTGAGAATGATTTTAAGAAGTTTTATCGCTAATGATGATGCATTGGAAACCATCTTTCGAGAATTTGCATTATTGAACTTAGATTAGTTAGAATTCTACAGATATGCATTTAAAAGTCTGGCGTAATTTATGCAACAGGGGATTCCCAAGTGTATATCAATAAATCACTAATCTGTGAACTCACAAAAACTAGAAAAAAGAAACGAGACTAAACAGTACAGTCAGTGTCAAAAAGTTCGTGATACCCAAAGTGGCCAAAAATTTGACAACACTGCCTTATTCCTTGTAACAAAGTACGTAAGTAGTCACGAACAATTTGGCACTTTCTATTTATTAACGCTGTCTTTATTTGATACCACACAATTCGGTAATACAACAAAACGGACACCAGCTACCTACTTCAAGGTAAACTTGTTCAAAGACATGTCTGGGTCGTGGTTTGCAAGAGTTTAAAATTTGTTTTCCTCTAATGACCAGTCCGGAGGCTTCCTACAACTACTGACTGAATTTTGATACATAATAATGATAAATTAATTGCCACTTGTATCTCTAGCAGCTTCTGCACTAAGCATTGATTGTGTCGCAGTCGCCTTTAATATTGAGTTCTTTACTATGTTCTGAGTGATATCATTCAAATTATAGATAAGAAGTTGAGTTGAGCAACTTTTGCAGGTTATGAAGTAAAAGGTGTATAAATTCCAAGGAAATACGAACAATTTGCATGAAAACCTGCAAAGCGAATTAAGTTACATTAGCAACTTTGAAATTGAATAAGTACTTTGACATTTGATAAAATAGAGGGATCAATGGACAGTCTAAGTGTGCGATGACGATTATATGGACATACATACTTAAAATCTGTATACAAGGAACCAACCAACCAAATTATAGAAATATATTAAAATTCAAGATAGGTTAGGTAACCAAATGAAGAAAAATCGTCGATAAAAATCAGCACTTTGTTAGCAGCAGTAGTTTGAGTATCTTGCTACTTGTTCTTGAATGCAAATAAGCGAAGGTTCAATATTCTCGTGAGAAAGGGAAATTGCCAGGGTCCTATCGATATTACTCAGAACCAGATGAAACCGGAAAAGTTTGGAAACTGCAATTGATCATAGAAATTGGCAGATATTTTTGAACTTTGTTCAAATTTAGTGGCAATAATTTTTCATCAAGCCCTGTGACTCCCCTTTTAATGATTCACGAATAAGTTGCTCCATCAGTTTTTGTAGAACTCCTGGACGAAAAGTATCACGACCTTAGTTTTTGCCTTTGCAAAAACGCTTTAGGGAAAATATTTGTAGGACTCATGGACAAATCCAAGGGCCTTCCAAGAAGTACAGCTAGAACGCATAATGCAAGTGTTCCACGAACTTACGAGAAGCGATTGACATATTCTGAATGAAAGCCGTCGAGACTTTCGCGACCCATTAGGTGATATACCTACATAGTAGAGTCAACACCATTTTTGTTGCAAAATCGCTTCTAATAAAACTACATAAGATCCCAGTGTTTAGCTTGATCGGCTGTCGTCTGTACACACTCGTTCTATACACCAGGGTCGAAGAAAAACGTCTAGACCTTAGTACTACAAAATAAAGACCATTTCAGACTGAAGTGGACACTTAGGCTAGGTCGTTGGCCGCGTTGACTGATCCCGATCTACTTGATCTGACAAGTTTCGTTTTCATTCACGATTGACAAGTTGCCAATTGATAACTTGTAAGCAGATAATATTTGCGCTTTATCATCATTGGTAAGAATAAGTGATGAACCGTAATCAAAAACAAAGGTTATATTGGGTGACATAGCTCCGAAACCAAAACAAAAAGGAGTAAAAAATGATAATGATTAAAGCAATAAATAAAAAGAGTAATCAATCAAGGTGTTGGAAATTTAAATTAAATTGGTTTTAGTCATACCTTTATGTGGTATTAGGTATGACAGTGTTTCAAAACAATGTATCTCTAACATCTGCTTCTTTTCAATGGATTTGCATCACAATAGACCGATAGATACAGACGTCTCAACTACAGCTGAAATATTTCTTTCAATACCAATGATTATGCGAAACTGAACAAAACAGAAATAAATCTTTTGGTAGAGATGTTACTCATAATTTCATAAATCATTCAATAATTACGTATGTTGATATAACGTTTTATTCGTAAACCTTTACATCTATAGGTAACAAATGTTAAATAATGCTAAGCATATGGTAAACGTATGTAAATAATCCCCATTCGACGTCTATTTTTTACGTCGTAACTACTTTCCGTTTAGAAATTGAACTGTCCAAGATTTTACTGAAGAGTTACAATTTAATAAACACTTTGATTTGGCAGTTATAATGTGGGTCAATCAGTTACTATGCTAGAATATTGTCAATCTTTGACCTTCATAGATAACAAAATTTAATGCAAACGCCAATTATTGTTATCAAGTCTAGTAACTGACCATGACTTCATGTTTCACGTGATTTTGATCACCTCAGTTCGTCTCTGTTGAAAAATAACTTCCTCATTTTATTTATGAAACCAAAAAATGGTTTAAACTTCTACTCGTTCGATAAAAGAACTGCAGGAGACATCCAACAAAGTAAAATATAAAAACCTGCTTCTGTAAACCGCATTTCTGTTATCAAATTAATCACTCGTATGTCCCATGGCTGGTATTAGTTCGTTTCAAATATTGTCCTCAAAAGTTTCAGAAAAAGCTCATTATTATTAAGTAAACAGAAAATTTTTACACATTACACCAAAAATTTATCGAACTTATAGGTTTTTTTTCAAACCTGATTTAAATAATTCAACTACATAACCACTTGAGTCTGCGATAATATAAAATAAGCTTTATTATAAATCGAGCACAAAACATGGTTATAAATTACTTTAACTAATTTCCTACTATGCTGATTACATCAACTTGTTCCTACAACAGACTGTACATAAGACAACTTTCGTCCAATTTCCGAGAAACCAGGTAACTTTAAGTTCGAAAATCTTTGCAATGTCTCGGTGTAACTCATAATTGCATACTTGCTCCCCAACCCGTCTTCGCTTGTTTTTGCAATTTACGCAATTTTCATAATCATTCCTTTTCTGGACAGTAATTCAGCCGCAATCAATTATGCATGCTCCACTCGTGTCATCATTATGCAATCATCATGTACTTAAAATATTCTTTGAATTGACATAATAGGTAGTGTATAAATTAATAATACTTATTCAGAACGAGTAAGGGAATTGGCAAAAAGTCTGATCAATTTCCTGTACTTTTGTTTCATTAGGCTTTGTTCCTGAAAAAAAACTTACTTTCCCTTTATCAAACGTCTGTCTGTCAAACTCCATACAAAAACTTAGTTAGACCATAGACGTTAAAGACTGTAGTTACGGTTAAAGTTAAGGTGCTGCAACTCAGACCTTGTTATTTATTTGTATAAAAATGCGTGGCTTATTAAACAATTATGTTGGGTTTCTTTTATTAACGGAATGCTCAAGGAAAAGCATTTTTATTATAAATTCTCAAGAAGGAAAAACTACGCTTTACGTTTTACGCAGTAAGTATACAATTATTAAATGCGCATTAACTAGAAATGGCACGTAGTACTATTGGAATTCACTGAAAATTTCTAAGAACTAAGTTTTCCGGAAGAATAAAAATTAAAGTTAAACCTGTAAACCGAAAAATTATTGAATGAACACGAACGGGCGGGACCACTTGTTAGGAAATAAGGTTCATCATAGGTACAGTGAGAGTAAAATAGTTCGTGACTCCCAAAGTAGCCAAATAAGTTCGCAACACGTCTTTGTTACAATTGGAATAGAGTTGTGTTTTTTTATCCCCAACGGGGAAGCTCTTGGCCTGTACCAGGGATGTTATGGATCCATAACCGTAACCGAAACTTTCGGATATCCGAAATAAAAAAATGTCCGTAACCGTAACCGAAACCGGTATAATATTATTCCTATATCCGTAACCGTATCCATAACCGAAACTACATAACATCCCTAACCTGTACTGTCATATGGTAAGTGATGATCAGGCCGAAAGTAGAAGCGAGCTTCACCCGGAATCCTCAACCACAGAGGAACTGGCTATCTTACCTCTAACTGCCGGCACACAACAATGTTATCAACTTTTTAGCCACTTTGAAGCTGACTGTACATATTATGTAGTGCAATTTTATTGTCTGTATGAGCTAGTACTACGAGTAGTCAATATTTATTCTGTAGTACATAATATGTAAAAATAGCAAGCTAAACCTCTGAAATCTGAATACCTTAGATTTCGGTCAGAGCCTTGTATATCTTGGAAAATGTTACTGCTCAAGCATGAACTATTCTACTACATAATCGTTCTACAAATTGTCGGTTCCACTAAGTTTGTTTCTAAAGCAAGCTATGAGACTGTAAACTACGCGTTCAGTTTACCCGCTCCCAAACATTCTCCGCCCAAACAGCGGCGTATTTGCAAAACACAAACATCCGATTATGGCATGAAATTGTTCTGAGCCACACATGCATGTTTAAAATGCCTTTTTAATTAATAGAAAATCAGGGTTTTGCCATGGTATCATAAATTGCATTAAGGAAAACACATTCAATGAGTAACTGTATACACTTATAGTCGCGGAAGTGAATAATTAAGAGCGAACTAGACCGTAGCCCATCACTGAACTATTATTTTTAGAAAGAGTTATGGGTCATTCAGAGCGCAGACTCCAAAAAAGTACTTTAAGATACTGTAACAAAACCTTTGTATGAAAAACTTACTACGTTCAAACCTACATAATAAAATAAGTACTTACAACTATACAAAAGCAAATATTTTGTGCTTTGAAGGTGAAACAGTAATTTTGTAGGACTTCGGCACGTTTTAAAACCTATTTACTATCATATTAAAATAAATTGTATCCAACATTACCTACTATGTATCAAGTTTTTCATCAAACTATATTATTATGTTTTCCACGTATGTCGTGCAGGCAGTCAGTGTTAGTAAACGGAAAAACGTTCACTTTCACATCTATATTGATTATAATGCTTACATAAGAAATAAGAGAATATCACAGTGGTAAATTATTCGTAAACGACTGTTTCGTCGGAACTAGCCCGACGAGTCAAGTAGGTAATGACTGTCATCACAACCTATTATGTGATCGCCTGAACCGTATCACATAAGTACTATTAAAGTATGTTGTCAACGGATTTAAACGCCAATGCGAATAAAAGTGGTCATTACAACAACTGGCGTCGACAAAAATGATGTTGTTGAGAGGTTTTGTCCTCTTGTCACTTTTAATTAAAAAGAGTCAGCTGTTTTTTTATTGAGGTACTTCAAAAGCATAATAAAGGATTATGTATTTCAATGGGTTATCTCAATAAGAACTTTTTTTCTAAAGAATGCGTAGTTTAGTGAAAACTAATATCAAATTCGTAGGTCTACGGTCTTTTGGAACTAAATGGACAGAAAATGTCAACAAGCTTCTAAATCAAATCAATGCAATCAAAAATTGTTATTATCAATTAAATGCCGCGTTATCAACACTTCTAGACTCTACATCAAAGATTTTAACGGCATTACATCGCAGCTGCAGGGATTAAAATATAGACAATAGTCAAGTGCCTTTGTGTAATTTTATTAGTAGTTTGTGTAATAAAAAAATACTAATAATCTTTTTTTGAAAGTGATAAAGTTGCAAGATTGATTTATTGATTGTTTTTTTTTTCTTTAATATTTTTTGATAGGTATAAGTAGTTATTTATTTATAATGTGTATTTGATTTATTTTTATGAATTATAAGATTTTTTCGTTTAAGTCTCTTAAATTCTATTGTGTTTGTATTTACAGATAAGTACCACTGACCTGCAAGCTGACACATAACAATACACACGAGAAAGTTGCAGTTTCGCTAACTATATTTGCAGTAACCTTATAATGCGTTGGGCAAACAAAACTTTCTATCATAAAGTTCATACAAACAAATCATAAAATTTGTTACACCTCTGCATAACTATAATATTTTAAACATAACCTATGTACGAGTATGCAAAAGTAAATGTCTAGATAGTAGAAGTATGATGATTGGCGAGTTTATAGGATAGTTTACTTTTATTGCCACATAAATGTGATGAAAGTTTGTATGGGGAATCCTCATTTCTCATAATATGCCTCTTTAATAAACCGTGGCTAGTCTTACCTACATGCTTAAACCCTTTATTTGTAGTGGTGCCCTTGGAATAGGTAAACAAAATGTAATACATCTGTATATTTTATGCACAGCTGTGTCTACGCTGAAAACAATACATCGAGTCTACTAATTCTATTAATCCGACTACTGAAGGTGACCTAAACAAATAAACAGCACCTTCGAAGAAAACTGGCACTAAAATTAAATAGGTATTTTATAAGTATTATTTAATTTTAATTTGGTTATGGTTTTTGAAGTATAAATTGGTTCCATAATAATTAAAGTTGGTAATTATAGACAGACAGAATTAAAAACATTATTAAACATGATTTACTTACTTCTATATTATTTCATACGAGTATACACGCGAATGTAATTTCAAATAAAAATTAAACACGAAAATACATCAGTGTCATCGTGTCATGTAATACATTTTCATTTGCAACAAAAAAAATATTCACAAATAAAAAATTGTAAATATACTCAACAAAACAATTAATATTAAACAAATGTTTAAATATTAAGTTTTATGTCTGTATAAGTATTGGTAATAATAATTGTCATAAACATTGAACAGATGGTTTCTCTAAGTTTTACCAACCGATATTAATTCTTAGATGTCCTAATTAATTTTAATTGGTTGCATTGGCTCGCGAAACTGCAATTTGCAGTAGTCATGTCATGATAGCAAGTAATGTCAGATATAGCGTGTTTTATTGAAGAAATATCAATAGTGATTTATGAAGCAAAAAAAAGTAGAGCACACGTCTATTGCATTTTAAAAAGGATATCTTTTATTATTGTTCAAATGGCTTAACTCAATCTAGATTCTAGAGTTTAACGTAAAGATAAAGTTGCTAAGATTTGGAGTGTCTGTAGTTTGATAATATGCGACCGTGTCACGAGTCTGAGTTGAGAGTTGCTGATTCAATTGTACTGAAGGGCATAGGGCTGTAATTAGATTGTACAGATAATAGCGATAATTATATAAACATCCCATGATTAATTGAAATAGTTGAATTTAGAAAAATAATTAATTACCTACTTCAATTCTTTAAGTCGTAATTTTTGTTTCTGATACTAAACCAAGCGCTTACAATATTATTGTTTTAAAATTTGATATCGTATATTTTTACTTCATTTGCGTTAATGACCATTTAACAATAACATTTTTGCAGCTTTTGGGATTTTTGATAAAACATTGCATTTTTATCATTTTATAAATATTGCTATTAATTTCAGAGTATACCTACATCAGAAAATAAATATTTATGTTTAAAAAATAATAATCTCTGATTGTAAAACGCAGACTATTGTATTAATCAACACGTGTATCGTAAAAGATTAGAAGTAAAATAAAGAAACAAAAAAACATAATTCTCCTGGAATTTTGCTATAAAATGTGTTTAGCTTCTTATTTTTTTTTTTGGTACATTTGCACTACCAAAATATTATAATGTATTTAAAACCTTCGGCCTGATCATCACTTACCATCAGGTGAGATACAGGCCAAGAGCTTCCTCGTAGTAGATTTAAAAAAAAACTATAACATATAAAAAGTACGACGTTTCAGACGTGAGCTTTTGAGAAGCACGCAATCAAACTTTTAAATTACCCTTGATTGACTAATTACAGTCAATGGCAATTTAATCTTACTTAAAAAAATATTTTCGTAATTTAAAATAGTGACTCCAGAAGTCAGATGACAGAAAACCAACGACGCAGAACTGCGGATCTACCACCACGTCATAGTTATGAAATTTTAGATGATATTTCAGTAACAAATATTATGCCTTTCTATCTTAATATGTTATTGTGAACTAAATATAGATAGCCTTAGTTTATTTTTGTCTTTACAAAATAGCCTAATGACGAAATGCCGCTAGAGTTTATTGGCCTTTAATCACATACTTAATTTATTTATTTATCATTCTGTAGGTATTCGAATTTGTAAATAGTTGATTCTTTGACACCTTGTCCATTACTAGCCGCACCTTGTTTATTTTATTGGTTACTAACCTCTGTGGATTAGCAAAAGTGGTGTCTATTAATCTGTATAGGGTAAATAAGTATTTGGTATTTTGTTTGCATTAAGAGACATCTCATACTAAATTTTAAATAACTTAAAAAAATCGAATTTCCTAAACAAAAATTAAGCGGTTTAGTAAAAAAGGTAAATTATGTACAGACAACTTTCTGAAGTGCCGTTGTTCGTAACTTATTGATAAAATCCTTTTTAGACAATGACACTGAAAAGTACTTAGGCTAAACTTATCTCTGCCTAGGCCGTTATGAGAAAAGAATCAATAGACAAGCCAAATACCTGATAAGCATCAAGTACCATTGATCTACAATCACAATAGGTTCATAAATATCTATCTCTTTCATAGAACAGATACTTTGCGTTAACTTGACATTCGTATTATCAGATAAAGTATTTCATCATTATGTTACAAGATGAGTGAGTAAATGATAACATATCTTACTGAATTCTAAATGTAATGATGTTACGTTCGACATGTAGGTAGATAATATTTACCTGCCTCTCATCTCATAGATAAATAAAAAATAATCAAGACTGTTACTAACGATTTTTTTCCTTATATTTTAACCTCAAAATAGACAGCCTTAGGTGGGACTTGAACCCACGAGCTTTCGCTTTATACCTTACTTTTAATTTAAAATATTACTTTTGATTAGGCTGGCTAGTTAAAAAGGCTTTAAGAGTGTATTGTGAGAAAAAGTAACTTAATAAGTTTAAAAAAAACTAAATTAGTACGTTGAATAATACAATACCAATCGGTCAGTGTACATTTCTCAACTCGGTATCAATCACTCACTCATTTCTAAAACTCTCACGATATCAGTAACAATTTCTAAACCTATACCAATATGTATAGCATTTTAGGTCTGAAAATTCACAACTTACAGATCAGTATTTTTTCTTCATTTACTAGGCACATTACTTAATTTTTTGAAAGCGGTTGTATAAAATTAGTTTAATTTGAAATATGATATTGTCAATAAAAAATACACTTAAAACAATTACAACATCAAAAATAACGTATCAAAAACAAATGAAATATAAAAAAACTGGACGTGCATTATTGGCCAAGTTTTGTTGTTTTTAAAAAGCTAAACGTGATAAAATGAATTACTTACAACAAAATAAAACGAAACTGGCTATCCAAAAACTCACTGGCCACTTCACTGTTTCCGTAAAAAAAACGTAACTGTAAACTTGAAAATTGAAAATCGAACGAAATTCGAAAATAGCATGCGCACACGTCCGCGTTGGCTTGAGGCGCGGGAAGATAAGAGGCGCGCACGCCGGTACCTAAATTATATGGCCGTCGAGTGCCTTTGAACGACTCAGGTGTAGGAGTCAATACACTTGCGAACGGACAACGAGCGCGAAATTATCTCAATTGTTGTGAATTTGGACCGTTTTAGGAAGGACTGCCCACTCTTTGACACGACGGGAGGTGACGGGGGTTAGTAATGATTTGTGAGAATGATGTTGACGGACCAGGGACCAGCCAGGTGATTCAGAACTTTATCATGACACTGTTTTTGTATCGCTCGGAAAAAAATACAAAAATGCTAGTCATCATAGAATCGAGTCATCATAGTTTATTTTGCGTTTAATATTTACTCTCCGTCACTAATGTCATTTATGAGTAATTAATTATTCAACAATATATTTAAATACATGCAGACTCCTATCCTTTCTTTTTATAGTTAACCACCAGATCAAGTAATTACAGACAAAAAAAATCCGAACGAGTAAAATGTAGATTAGCATAAAAATTCAAAATTTATTTTACCAATAATCCTGTTCCAGTTTCCCACGTGACCACGTTATCTGCGACCTTCACTTTGAGAACTCGTTTGTAAATAAAGCCTACTTTTTGCAGTGTGCTCGTATGAACGGGCCTGTACATGACACTTGATGGGTCAAAAGCTTGGGCTACATTTATACATCCGGCAAGCAAATAGCTAGCTATCATGTTGGCACTTTCGGGCAATATTGGAAAGAATTTTTAGCACTAAACGGATCCCCAGAAAGTTTCTTCAAGTATTCAAATTGGGTAGGTAAGATGAAACAGTTTGAACCAAAATTTGGGAAATAATTAGGTAATGGGAACTTGGTATCTTAAAATTTTACAACATCATTTGAAAGCCATTTGAACAGGACTGGAAGTTAAAACTTTACACAAACTGAACAGTTTTTTAACTGAAAACGGAAAACAGTACTAACTACGCTAAGTGACGTAGTTGTAAGTCATCATCATTTTCACACTGTTCTATTGAATAGACGCTTCATGTGGATGACGACAGCAAAACCATAGCTTCAATGACTAGGCGTATTAATCATTGATATCATTCTTCTAGTAGTCAAATGACTGGCAGAATATAAACTCCAATTAGGTTCCTTGTCTGTCAATAAATTAGTGCCCATACTGGGTTTACACAACATGACATCATCAAAAATTAATAGCACTTATGACAAAAAGCTATCAATGGAGAATATACGCCATTTTCTTTTCGTTTTTAAACTCCCTAAGCATGTAAGAATTTAGGGATTTTAATTAGATAAATCATTTCAAGTGACATTCTCAAACGATTATTATCAATTAAGAAGTTATTTAGCTATCAGAGTTTTCTTTGCATACAATAAATGAGTAACAAAACACTTTCCTTCCTAAATTCGCTTTTACCGGGACTATTTGCTGATACAATGTGTAGTATGTAAAAAACTGTCTATCATTAAATCATGGTATTTGCGTGTCCAGGAAAGGCAGTGGCTGACTCATAAATTAACTATTCAGAACGGGAAAATCAGTTACGGAGCGCAATCACACATGCTCATGATTGCTTGCCATCGACGATGCTACGTAATATGCTAATACTGGACTGCACATCAAGATTAGCATAGCATTTTAAGTATTTGTACTAAGTTCGAAATTGCAACAAAATATTATATGCTAGCGACTGTACAAGGTGGAAAATAAATTCAAGTAAGACGAAAAACAAAACATAAACGCGAATAATACGGCATAGGAATAGTTCTTTACGTGGCGGCACATCAAAATAAACAACAGCACTGTAAGTTTTTGTAATAAGTGACAATTTGCAGCACAAAATTATAACGTGTTGGCCGCTTAGGGTGGAAAATCAATTCGAGTAAAATGAAAAACAAAACATAAACGCGAATAATACGACAAGATGCTAGCTAGCTAGCTAGTGCTTTAAGTGACGGCATATCAAAGTAAGAAATAAAACCTTTTGCAGATAAAATAGGAGCGACTTTGCAAACTGTACTGGCCACTGGTGGAAAATCGATTCGAATAAAACGAAAAACAAAAAATAAACGCGAATAAATACCCAAGTACTTTTCTAATTCGTCAGAAACAATGTAGAGTAAAACAAAAAGTCGCGAACAAATTACGTACATACAAGCTGCGCCCGCGCAACGCAGATACATCGTTACGTAGCGCAGTGTTGTGTTGATAGGCATTGTCTACACTACTTAGATGGTAGAAGAGTGTCATACATAATCATTCATGTAACATTAGATTCCTGGAGTGCAACACACGAAATCAATAGATTTCCTACGTAAAAAAAGTCGGATTAGTCATTTAAAAATACAACAGACGGTCGTTTATTAAATATTTTTAACATTTACATCTGATAAAATTCAAATCGGCCTTTCATTTGCCGGCGAATGCTAATCATTGAGCTAATAGGACAAACGAAAATCTAGTTCTAGAAATAAAATGTGAAATAGTCAAATAAGTAGTTTCAAGAAGGCCACAAGAAGAGATAACACTTTTGCACTTTTGAACTAACAGCTAATTAAGAATGAATATTAATCATTATTTAATTTTTTACTTAATACGGTATTAGGTCACGTCAAAAATTATCAAGATTTGTGGGGTCAAGAACGTGCGATATTAGATGACTTGCATTTTGTGCTATTTTATAATGGTTAGATACATTAGGCCATTAATACAAGAATCTCTTGAACTTCAGATTTTTCCTTTTGCTTATTCCATAGGTCTACTTTAATAACACTATTCAGCGAATAGGTAGTTAAATAAACTACTTGAACATTTGAAATGTTCAGAAGAAAAGAAAATAAATTGGGGCATATATTTCAATACAGGCTATTTGTAAATCTTTTCTTGACTTATTTCACTAGTTGGCAGGCGTACATATTTCAGTTGATTGTAACGCAATGATTACACAAATACTATCACTACTACGACTCTAAATAACTTTACAGTGCAGTGTGTTCGATTCCCAGTGGGGGCAGATTTTTCTGTTCGGTTGGGCTTGTTCTAAGTCCGCCTGACTAGCTACCACCATCCTACCTAAGTCTGTCGCCATAACAACAATGTTAACAGCATTGTTGTGTTCCGGCATTTAGAGGTAAGATAGCCAGTTCCTCCGTGGTTGAGGATTCCGGGTGAAACTCGCTTCCACCTTCGGCCTGATCATCAGGTGAGATGCAGGCCAAGAACTTCGTTGTTGTGGATAAAAAAAATGTATTTTTACTTATAATTATTATTTGTACTGTAAAAATTCTTGACTGTATACTGCGATCAAATTCCTAAACTTTTGGACAAACGATTTCTTTAACTACTAATAAAAAATGTTGACCAAGTCTGTACTGGGCCTTATTCACTTATCGGTCATTCAATTACATTTTCATTTGCTGATAATGACACCCATTCAGATGTACAGCCGGCATCATATCAGACTCTACATTTTGTCGCAAAATAGCACTTATCACATCCACTTAAGATGCCCCAATGTTAAGATTGATGTGTTGTCGTACGTACAAAACAGAAACCGGTCAATCACGCTGCCTGTCGGCAAATTTGATAAGAACCTGGTCAAGTTCACTATAATATTATTTATGGACTGGACAGTCATTAGATTGTGTAATATTGATTAAAGCAAAAGCCGACCCATTTTATTATTGTTACTTAGACTCTTCTTATCAGTTTAACTTTCCCCCGGAACAAACTTGACCTTCACTGGTTGGGTTTTTATTGGCGGTCAAGCTGTAGATCCTGGCTACACAGGAGTTGCAGCGGTGGGACGAGAGATGGGAAATATTCCCGTTTTTTAGACCCTTTTTACCCTTCGACAATCCATATTATTGATTTATGTTAGTGTTATAGATACACTCAGCGGCACGGAATTTGGCCCAAGACTAAACAACCAGATATGAGGCCAAATTGGTGTTGTATGCCTAAGTTTCGTGTTACATGTTAACAGAACATTTGTTTTTGTTAATTTAAGAGGCTAGATTTAAAAAAAAATGCGTCTGTTTAACATTTTTGACTCTAGAAACGCTTTTCGTTGTTGGAGCGTAAAGAACATGGGTCCAATTTGCATGTTCTCTAGTAAACGTAAGTCGCACTTCGCGAAGATATCGGAGAAGTTCTGGTCCTCGAGCTGGTCTTCGAATATGCAGGTTATGATCCTCCATCCTTCTTCTTATTGTGTGCTCACTGATATTCACTGGACTTGCTGTTTGTAAACGCTGGCGTATCTCAAACGTAGTGAGAACCCGATTTCTTGATATCGCAAGCACGATAATCGGGTCATCGCGCGCTGATTTACACCTTTTGATTTAAACTTGCCCGTACACTCTACGCTCCAACAACGAAATGCGTTTCTAGAATCAAAAAAGTTAAACAGACGCATTTTTTTATTAATCTAGCCTCTTAAATTAACAAAAACAAATGTTCTGTTAACGTGTCATACGAAACTTAGGTATACAGCACCTATTTGGCCTCATATCTGGGTGTTTAGACTTGGGCCAAATTCCGTGCCGCTGAGTGTATTTTAAAAACTCACCTAATTATTTAGCCATTTCAGTGTGCAGGAAACTATGTTGTAACGCATGTGCAACTCAGCATTTGCCCTGAAACAGACAATAATTTCAATACATACTCTGTTTGAGTACAGAAGCAGATCGATAGTTATTAAGTACCATACAAATAGTCAATAGAGTTCTGTTAACGAAATTAAATCGATCAACCTTCAGGTAGAGGACAACAAAACAGGTACTGAAAGGGTTAAAATAACTATAGACCTTGCTTATGAATGGTTCAAGTATATTCAAAACTCACTCATTATTTAACTAATCCATTTCAGCTTGCCTCCTTTCTTCTGCTCGTACAATTCCCATCTTTTCGTTATTCCTGAAACAAATCTATACTTATAATAAACTAGCTTTTCCCCTTTAGATGTGAAATTTAGTGTCACAGATCGGCATAAATTATAGCCTATATGTTAATCTGGGTTACAAACAATAATACTGTAAAGTTTCAACAAAATCCGTTCAGTAGTTTTTGCGTGAAAGAGTAACAAACATCTAGACATCCACACAAACTTTTGGATTTATAATATACAGGGTGTTAGGTAAATGGGTATATGAGCTGACACTAGCCCATGTTAACATGGTCATATAAATGGTATGGTGAAGTCAGAAAATTGATATCTTCATTTTAATTATTTTATTTTTCGTACAAATCGGATTTTATAAAATTTATTTTGTATGAAAATTAAAAAAATTAAAATGATGATATCAAATTTCTGACTTCACCATACCATTTATATGACCATGTTAACATGGGCTAGTGTCGGCTCATATACCCATTTACCTAACACCCTGTATAAGTAGTAAGTAAGTATGTATATTAGTAGGATCTGTAGAGAGGTCAATTCTGTACATGAAATATATTTTCAAAATAACTATCAGGGGGTGATCGATACTGATGCCAAAAATGCAATCAGTAAAATTTTTGTCTGTCTGTCTGTATGTTCCTTATAGAAACAAAAACTACTCCACGGCTTTTAACGAAACTTGGTAGGTACAATTATTCTTCATACTCCTGGGCAGGTTATAGTATACTTAGGAATTCCCACGGGAACGGGAATTAGCGGGAAAATCCTTTTGTATGAAAAATGTAAACCGCTTAAGTTAGACGCTTGAAATTTGGCATGCAGGTACCTTAGTAAACTTAAAGCTTAGTTACAACAGGATATTGCAAAATTCCCACGGGAACAGGAGTTAGCGGGAAAAAACATTTGTATGAAAAAATCTAAACCGCGTAAAATAGATGAAGGGGGTAAAACGGGATCCACGCGTACGAAGTCGCGGGCGGCCGCTAGTACTAAATAAATGTTTTTGTAAAAAAAACCCGCTAATTGAGTAAGATAGAACCTTAACATGGCTTAATTAATTATCTTAACATGGCTTGAAAACGGGGATTTGGTCATGATAATTTTTATCGAACTCTTTTTTTCCCTAAACAACTTTGGATTGATGTACCTAGGTACAAATGGAGTATCTAAAGCTTCCACCAGAGTGTAGAAGATTAAATATGTGTTTGAATAACCAATCATATTTCGTTATTGCCCATCACCTCTCTGCTCAGCTCAGCTTCGGTTTCTGATTTGGTTATTCAAACACCTCCTCTCCCAATCTCCTTTCCGCTTTGTTGGAAACTGGGCCTAACTAGATAAAAAGGTGTCTTAAACCCTGATCTAGCGGTCAACATCTTTCCTACCAATCAAAGGGTCATCTTTCCGTCATTGATTCACTAACCAGCGTCAAGAAGGAAGTAATTTGCCGCTGTTATGCTATCATCGTATAGATTATGGAGTGTTCAATTGGAAAATTGCGCGCTCGTTAAACATACACTATTTACTATTCGACACATCGCTTGCTGCATTCGAGGCTCGAGCTCGGTCAATCCGGACAAACTTTCATTTAACCTCTGTGATAAATTGTAAATTGTTGACCGGTTTTTAACCACTCAATCACACAGGACACAAATCTTAAGCCTTCGCCATAAAACGCCAAAGCGAGCGGATCTGGATCGTTTGCATCCAGTAGCTTCATCATCATCATCATCATCATCATCATCATCATCATCATCTCAGCCATAGGACGTCCACTGCTGAACATAGGCCTCCCATCCCCCAATGCTTTCCATGTTACCCAGTTGGTAGCGGCCTGCGTCTCTGAATCCAGTCGCTTAGCGCAATTTAATCATCAATCCATCGAATGACTGGAAGGAAAGCCTAAACACGCTGTCTTTCAATTTGCGGTAACTGCTTTCCTTTCTTCCCGAACGGCTGATAAATATTGAATGCACGTAGACCTTTTGGGTTCTAGGATGCCACGAGCCCTCAATGAAGTCGCTTAACTTATACGTCGCAGCATACAAGAATAATTCCCAATTTCGGGGTAATGACGATATAAGATGGTGGACCGACCGGCGCCGTCCTATTTGAGCGCAAGACCACCGGCCCTTGACCAGTCGTTGTGGAAAGCCTTAGGCCCAGGCTTAGGGTTCAGCGAGATGGTCATCTCGCAAAAAGAAGCGGCAGAGAGGTAGCGAGAGGCCTCACCTGACGCTCCACCAAACCATCGCCGACGTCCAGGGCACCGCAGGAGACACTACCATCTCCATGCCCCCTCTTAAGGGTCCTCGGCCACTAGACACGGGGTTGTTTGGTGGCCGCTAAAGGAGGACCCGTTGCGGCGGCGCGCGCATGTGTTCACGCGCAACGTTAACCAAGTACAGGGGAGGTACCTACTACTCCCCTGAAGCCAGTCGTCGCTTGCTCAAGCCGAGCGAGCCACAGTCTGGGCCGTCCAGCTCGGACAATAACTCGCAGTTCCGTCCCAAAGACTTTGGGAGGACACCGTCAGGTTTTAGTGGGTCATCATCATCATCAACAGCCCTTTACAGTCCACTGCTGGACTATGAGCCTCCTCCACTATAGTGGAGGGTTTTGCCATAATCTCCACGCTAGGCAGGCGGGTTGGAGACCCGCGGGAAGAGTAGGGGTTGGTGACAAATGTATTCTACTCTGCCGTCACCACACGGCTTTACAGTTTTTGTTGGTTGGCCCTGCCTATCCGGCAGGGAGAGCCTCACATAACCCACTGGTTCCCCCGGGCCAGTGGGTATGCAATTTCATGCATTTCCTGACGAAAAAAAAGCTTAGGGTCCAGCCCATCGTATTTTGAAACAAAAAGGACCATGGGATACCTAAGTACTAATCTATTTATTTTTCTCATTTGTTATCAAATTCAGCCTATACCTACGTAAGTTAAAACTCACTTTTGCAGAGTCAAACAAATTAGCATCCACCAGCCACTAACCATATCATTAGAAAGGTCAAGTAGATACAGGAAGCTATACAAATGTAAAATTGCCTTTGAATTGATGCAAATTAGATGCAACAGTTAGTACCCACTAAACGCACGAGACGCAATAGCAAACAATGAAGTCGCGCTTGCGCATTAAAAGCGAATAATAATATAATGGGAGTTTTGCAATACTGAACTCTACTTTCGCTATTTCCATTTCAAAATACTATTAAAATCCTTTATATTCTAGGCCCTTTTCAGGGCACTTGCCATTTACATGTCTTAGGGCCATTTAGCCGCTTTTTAGAAGCCGAATGCAGCGACCACACATTCCACACCGCACACTTAAAAACGCGACAAGTGAGTCGCTTTTCTGAAGGTCAACGCAGCGACAGCAGTCGCTAAAAAGCGCGATTCCGATATCGCGTCCGAACGCTTGAAGTCGCGAAATCGCGATGCTGCATCGATCGATAGAGTTGCTAAAACGCCGATAAACAAAAAAAGCATGTCGGCTGTGGTCATTAACTTTGTTATAAAATTATTCACATAACATCATCTTTTACATGATTCTAATAAGTCAGTAGGGGTGCTGATAATAACATTGGGAGACTTCTTGTATAATATTTACAGTTAGCACAACTTAAAATAATATAGGGGTCAAAAGTACAATATCATTAAGTTCTGTTACATAAAAAGCCAATTTGACACCTACCTATTAACTGGTTTTGGTCTTCTATTGTATGCAAATTCAAGTTTGATTCAAAGCCAAGTTTCTAATCATGTCAGTACAAACTGAAACACAACTGGCCAGTGTCAGGTTAAAAGAATTAGTGGGTGTATTGTTTATTTATTTATTTATTTATTTATTTATTTTTTGGGAAACATACAGTTACAATATAATTTAACTTAGGTGCATTAAGAAAACACATAAACCAATTAAGTTTCCACAGTTAAATATACACATAAAGTTGGGCAAACCATTATGAATAAAATTTTGTTGTGAAAAATATAAACTTATATAAAAAAAGTAAACAAAGTGACAAAAGAAAAATTATCAACTACCTAATTAATAAAGGAGCGAACTGCAAACATCACCTGACGCTCGCAATTTAGTTGCCACAAGACAAATCCCGGATTTGTTTTTTAAACTTACTTAAATTAGACCCAAGTATGTCTAATTCTTGGAATTGTTTGTTGTAGCAACGTTGTTCTTGGAATTGTTGTGTACAGACTACAGCATATCAAGCTAAATACTACCTTATTTAGTTGCAATAAAAGTGATTCTCCAACAAAATACCTATCAGTTACTGTTAAAATAGATAAGAATATCAATTTTTATTGTTTTTGTACCTTTTATGTTTTTTGTAGGTGTGAGAGATTTTTCTTTGAATGTGAATGGTCTGCTAGCAGAAAAAATTTAATAGTTTTCAAGCCAAAGAGCCACAATCCAAAATTCCAAAATATTATTATGTTTATCAATTTGCAGCTGATCAAGCTTACTTTTGTACAGAATTGTGAGTAAAAAATATGCAGTAAACATACCTCCGCATATATCGGAGCCTTTATTGGATTAGTCCTCATTGCTTACATTGTTGTCTCAGCTCTAGGGCATGCTGGAAATAAAATAAATTATTATTGATATGGGAATTACTATAATTTATACTCATAGAGCTTAGAAGAGATAAAGATAAAGATTCTATTTTTCCTATAATTCATCTCATCATTGCTGAACAGCAATCTTAATATTAACTCCAAATGTGTAGATCCTATCGTTTCGACTCAAAAGAAGTTGTGTTATGCTGAATCTCTTCAATAGTACAAGCAGATTGATAGCAGGTTGTGCACAACCCTACACAATATTGCATAGGTTGTTAAGACCTTACTAAAGATTCAGGCTTTGGGTCGTGATAGTCCGTAGGTCAATCATAGCCATATATTATTTCTAATAAGGTTATTAAAGACAAAGACAACAGAATAGTAGCAAGTTATGACTAAAACAATGAATACGATATTTCGAATAATTCCGGTACGTTAACTTAATATTATTGTACAAAGTAAATTGACTGAATAAGTAAAACTGGTGGATACTAACATTTTCCATCCTTTGCCACTATTATTGTGTAATTAATATGCACAAATAGGATGTTTTTCGTATTTTTTTCTCATTAAAAAAAGAATGATGACAATGACAGCAACTTTGAAGTTTGAATCCTGACAGTGACAGCTGACAGATACTTAGTAATGCTGTACAAGTACATTCAATAAACTGATATCGATAGTTTGAATTTTTGAAATGAAACAGTTCGCTCGCGGTTATTACATCATGCAGCGGTGCATGGTGGACATGGACATGGTGGTTAGGGTGGAGCGTCATTGTATGGGTAAAAAAAAAAGTTACATAATTAAACGAACTTGAATACCTGCTAAAAGTTGCATGAGAGCAAGTTAATAACAAGGATATTTTTATTTTATTTTTAAAATGTATTTTTTAGCCCTCTACCGTCGTTTTAATTTAATTATTTTTTATTGTATGGCAATTTTCTAAAATCTTTGTTATTAAACAAAACAATGAAAATAGAATTAATTTAAAGGTGTTTTTTAAATAGAAAATAAATTTTATGAATAAAAAAGTTTAATTCGAAAAATCACTATTAGAAATAATTGAAAAAATATATGGAAAAATCACAAAATTTAAATTTAAAAAAAAAATATTTAGAACATTGCAATTCTATTGGTTTTGAAAGATGTCATAATATTGCTCATTCAATTGTTTCTAAATCTATTTTTTCTTTAGAAACATTCACTATTTTAAAATTAATTCATATCAATGAAAGGTTAAATTCGGATTTTTGAATGCTCTAATACTCCAGGTACTTTGTTGTCTTTTCTTGCTGCCATTATTTGTCTCAAGCTCTCTGATAACCATACATAATTGTTTTTCATAGTACATCAAAGCTAACAAAAGATGCTTAGGGTGTGCAAAAAACGTGACTCTTTGAATAGCTCGTTTAATAATTTTCTTAACATTTGATTCCAAAGACTTTAATAATGTAATCAATTTCAGTCTTGCTTTGCTTGATCTGATCTAAATCTCCTGTTGATATTTTTCTAAAACGTTTCTGATTTAGTGAAAACGCTCTTACTAATAATGTTACTTCTCATCTTTTGGACAATTACAAGTGCTCAAATTACTAGATTTGTAAGAAAACTATCGAGTAGTTCTTGTATGCATTTTTTCCATTGCTGTAGTTTAGCGTTGAAGTTATCTGATTGTTTTGGTTATGGAAAGCGAATGAAATGTGAATACTTACTTATTAGAACAACACTTTAACAAAAAATTGTTTTATTCGTTGTATCGTAACAACAGGCTAAGAAGTTTTCCTCTTAGTTCCGACTAAATTTGAGAAATACAACGGGCTGTTTACCTTTTTTTATTTTATTTCCGATTAGCGACCCCGCCCCTGCTTCGCATAGGTACAATGTAATGTATTATACTTAAAAACCTTCCTCTTAAACCACTCTATCTAATTAAAAAAAACAGGTGTCAGTTGTTACACTGATTAAGGTACAAAACAAATAAGGAGATCCTAAAATAGGTCACTACGAGTGCTTAATTTCGATTTTATTTTGACTTTGGAACAATAAAATTAGACAACGCAATTACGAACTATCTACTTGATTAATATCAGTTAACTAAAGATAAAGACATAAGACAAAGATAGAAAGAAGAAAATAGGTAACTGGACTAATTCTGATGAACAGTTCAAGTGGCAAAGTTACGCGCTGACTGTGAGTTTAGCTTATAATCGGCGCTTTTAATAATGTATTGTTTTAAGTTTATGACAAGCTTATAATGTTATACAATTATTTTTTACGATGTATATTATATTTAAAGTTACAAAAATATATTATTTATCAAATAAAAACTATTCTAAGGTAATTTGTGATTTTTGCAATAAAGTCCTATTTTTTCATTTTTATGAAATATTCAAAAGCCAGTAGAGGGCTAAAAAATGGTCTCAATATTTTTTTATTTATTTTTCTCGTAACCGTGGCAGCAAGATGCAACTTTTTAGAGGTATTCACAAACGCAAATGTAAAAAAAAAATTTTCGCTCCACCCTAATGGTGGTTTAGAAAATTAAGACTTTAGATCATACGATAAAGGAGTAACGTGTGTGAGTTTGTATCCTAAAAATCCCTAATATCTTTGCTTAACTGATAAATGAAAATTAAGCTCAGGATAGTATTTTATTACTACTAGTATTCTTATTTTTCTTAAAGATTATTAATATTCATTGTATGTTGCAGACTTTCAGTACTTTAGCATTCTTGGTAAAATATCAAAATGAAATTAGTTTTATCGATATCTTGGCTACTCGAGCACAGCACTTTGGCTAATACCATAGACTATTAAAATTTTTTGTGTTTCTTTTACAGGCAAAGGCATATAATACTATACAGCCAAGTTTTTGTTGTTAATTTGTTCTTTTCATAACTTCAAGCCAAACAAAAAGAAAATTTTAAAATATTTTAATAAACCTTAACTATGCTTAAAACACAATTATTACAAAATTATCTCAAAAACAAACAGTGGAGTATTAAAACCTGAGGTAGATGAGTTTCATATCCGTGGGGTTAAGGTTTAGAAGCCTTTGCAAAAAGTAAATTTAACATAAAATATAATTTCATTCATGAATGTGGTCTTTTTAATGCCTTTTTCTCCTTATTGACTTTGTAAGCTAAAGACATTTTTTGCATATTTTCTTTGTGTATTTTATCATGATCAACAATTCTATTTGGGTAATCTTCTCCAATCATACATCCAGCTGCCTTTTGCACTGATTTCGGAGATTTCCAAGGTTCAAATATGTATTCTGCTGGAAACTTTTTCAATTCAGGAACATACTTCCTGATATAAAGGCCATTTTTGTCTGTTTTCTTTCCAAATGCAACAGGACTGTAAACTCTGAAGTATTTATAAAAGAAAGCCGAAGCAGACAACCACATCCAGTTGCCAGCATTCAGAGACCAGTCATAGTCAAGGAGGTAGTCTTCAAAAACTTTGGCCCCTTCTTCCCATGATATCCACAGGTCACCTCTGGTCAAAAAGCAAGCTACCATGTGTCTGGCTAGGTGATGGATCCAGCCTTCTTGTTTGAGTTGCCTCATGATGGCATCAACAAATGGGTAGCCTGTTCTTCCCTCTGCCCAAGCTTTTAGGTGCTCATCATTTCTCCCCCATGGTATTTGAGTACAGACCTTATTGCCCACCATTTTGTCAAAGTTCTCAGTACCAGTGCCAGCAGTGTAGTAGAACTCTCTCCACATCAATTGACCAAATAATGAAACTGGTGGCTCAGAATGAGGCATTCCACTTTCAACTTCTTTCAATTTGTGGTAGAACAATTTTGCTGATAGGCATCCATGGCTCAAATATGGACTCAGTACTGTGGTGCTGGGTTCTATACTGTTTGGTGATGTGTTTGGTTTCTCAAACTTGCAAACCCATTGCTTTTTAGCCATGTAAATGTCCAGCCTTTTCAAGGCTTCCGTTTCACCACCAGGATACTTGCAGGGATTGAGTGATGACTCATCCAGACCTAACTCTTCAAGACTGGGAACATCGTATTCATCAGAATCACTATCTGGAGGTTTACATTCATCAGATATTGACTTTGTTATTTCAATGGATTCTTTCACTTGTATGTCATTTACTAAGGACATAAACTTTTGGTATGTTAGTGGAACACTGCCATTATTCTTTTTTAAAACATTTTGACAATCATAAACTGTGTGTTGAACTCTTCTAACGATAAACACGTCCTTTTCTTCTGCTACTTTATCAATGATTTCATCTTGTTCAGTAAACTCTGGTTCAATATCCAGTTGTGATGTTAAATATTTGACTTGCCATTCATCAAACAGTTTTGGAAAAAGTTCTATGGCTTTCCCTTTTAAGATGAACAGACGGGTATTAAGCTTTCGCAAGTTTGAATCTAAATTCTGTAAGCTTTGTATCAAAAATCTTAACCTGTTTTGACCAACTCTGTTTTTTATGTCTGGGTCAATTACATAAACTGGTCTTAGAAGATGTTTGCGATTCTCAGCCTGTAAAATAAATAATTACACTGATAAAAAAAAAGCTTAATTTTCTAATTAGAACAAGTCGAAATAAGTAAATTGCATACATACCTCATTTATTGCGTTACGAAGAGCAAGATTATCATGAATACGTAGATCGAGGCGAAACCAATGAACAACACTCGGCAACTTAGCCATTATGTGAACTTAAAAATATGTAATAATTAATCTTAGATCGAATATTTACTAATACGACAACGCAATTTTACATTTACAAAAACATAACCTAAAAAATATGTCAAACTCGCTTTGAAACTATCAAAATTAACGACTAACGAACGAAACGCTAACAAAACATGAAACGTGCAAGTGAAATATTATTTGGCACGTTTTATTATTTCATTCACAAACCGAACCACAAATTAACGAGAATTTTCTTCAGGAATTATTTTATGAGATTTTTCAGAATAATTATTATTAAATAACAGAACAAGTCGATAAACTTACAATTTAAATTTTCTGCAGGAATCGAAACGGATTATTTGTTTGCTTACAAATGTTGCTATGGCAACTATGACTCAAAGTATGATAGGTTATTAGTTTTCCAAAACCTCACAGTGATTAGCTACAATGGCTTATCAAAGTTAATCAACCAATTGCAGTGCACACAGCTGTTAATGTCATCATCAGTAAATTAGAAAATGTCAAAACTCAAAAAGTGGAAGTCAAAAAACAAGTTTCTGATGATGAACTTCAGATAGAAAATTAATTAAATATGAGTTGTGGTTAGTGTGTAAGCTTTGTCTTAATCTGTAATTATGTGATGCTGCAACATGCCTAAAATTATCGAGCTGACGGTCGAACTTGAAGTACAAAAGGTAAAGTGCAAGATATTTTAGAAACAGTTCTGTGTTACTTATTTGTCGACCTAAGATATAATTATACTAAATGGATAAGTCCTTTTAAAAGTTAAAACCACCCAATTCTATCCAAGTAATACAACAATAACATGGTATCCCAAGCTTTTACACAGTAATTTAAGTAACAACATAAAAGGAAATTATAAATAACTTGAAAAAATCGAACTGCCTAAGGCGGGAATTGAACCCACGACCTCCGCTTGCCGGGCGACTGCTCTTCCAATTTTCAAATTAGTTGAAATTCAAATAGTGAAAATCTTATAATTTTCAAATTAGTTTGAGATGCGACTCTTAACGCTAAAAATTAAATAACTAAACATAAAAGGAACAGAATACAAGTTTTTTCAATTTTCTTCCAGGTCTCCTGTCCAGGAGTGTGGCTCTGCCAAGATGGCCGCGTGTCGCTCACGGTGTACGCCCTGGGAACAAGCTACCAGACCTGCATGTTGCCTCCAGTCTTTCCACTCATGTTCAAAGATGTGTTCTACTTTAGAAAACGGTTCCAGGAATCCTGTACGCTCAATAATATTTGCTGTATTCTAAGTGAGTACAATTGTTGGCAATGAACTTAAGAAAAAAGCCGACTGCGTAAAAATCAACTAAAATGATAAAACAAAACAACTCAGCCTTAGTGTTCACAAATGCAGTCGGAGGCATCAATGACTAATTCTTTTGTTGGTGATATGTATGTATTTGATGCGACTGCCTGTAGGCCGTGCCAAAGAAATATACATACATACATTCTGGCGCAGTCGGGTAAAAAGTCTGTTTGCTGTATGACTGCCATTAATGTATGAATGCATTCCAATGACTTGCAGAAGACGAAACAATATACTGTGAGCTAGTACAATGGAGTAACGACTGTCGCTCTGGCGAGTGCACAATCCTGGCGCAGTATCTGGGCGCCATTAATGACGTCCTGTTCCCGCCAAATATGTGCTCCAATGATGGAGTTGACCTTCTCATGAGGAGATCTAAAGAGTTTCCTGTATGTTATTATCATTATCCTTAATATTCAAAATGATTAGGAAATAGAGAATTTACTAAGTATTTTTGATTTTTAGGGAATCCTATCACCAAAGATAGAAATAGCCACTAAAGTGCGAATCGATGAGGTTTGGGACCAGCCATGCAATATGAAGACCGTCAAAGTGACGTCATGCCATTGTACAGATTCTGACGGCTCCCGCCAGAGACAAGTCTGCCATTCAGCGCAGTATCACAGGTATTTACTATATATTCGGCGCAGTATTTACGTCGATGATCTGATGTTGTCAGTAAAAGTCGCCATGGTTAGGAAATTGAAAATGGCTACCTACCTGTTGTCTTGACTTGAAGGCAGACTTCAGTCTCATTTACATTATAATCTCAATGTCAGTCACTACAATCAACAAACCCACGAAACTCAATTAAATATCAATAGCATCAAGATTAAGTTCTCGTTTAACTGGGTCTGGTGGTGACACTAATCACTAAGCGCACTTACACATTAGGGCGTTATAAGGGCGACAGCAGTGCGGCAGCGGCGTTTTTATAGAGCGCTTAAAATTTTGGCGATTTAGTAGCGCGACTGACGCGCTGCCGAAAATTTCATACTATGTTGTGACAGCGGATGCATGCATTCACATTATAAAAACGCCGCGATCGCGCTGCAGTCGCGCTACTAACGCCCTAATGTGAAAGCGCGATGACAGCGGATCCCTGCTTTCAGTGCAAGCGCTCATATAGGATTAAATTATCGGCAGCGCGTCTGTCGCGCGTTTCTCGAACTGCTAGTCGCCTAAATGTGAAAGCGCTCTAACGCTTCATTTTCTTCTGTCAATTGACCTTCCATCGCGCGCATCATCAACAAGACGCGACATTTCATCACGTATCTCAGGCACCTTAGTGCCTTATTTATATTAACTTTGTTCCTACAGAAACAAATGTAACAAGGCAAGACAAGGCGACGGGAACAAAAGACCGCCGTCCGTAGCGCGGTCTCGCTCGCGCTCCCGATCTGGTGGTTCGCGGTCTTGCTGTAGCCTCCAAGAGCCAGAGACCAATGTCGTCTGCGAGTGTCGCACGTAAGTACAGTTTGTCTATAAAGTCGTGACAGAAAATGAGGGCGCTTTTTTTCTTCATGTAGCAACCCTATACAATTTGACCAAATGAGTTTGATACTAGGGCAATTTAGTTAAGGGTAGATTTTTCTATCCTTAGATATCTTTTGACTGATGAATAAACTTGTCATTTTGACATATTTTCCATACTGAAACTGTCAATGTGCCAATCTTATTCTTCAGTTAAAAGTTATCCGACGATTGAAAAATCAGCCCTTAACCAATTTAGACGACGATATTTTGTTTTTGTTTTTATACAGTAGGTACCTATGCTTATGAGAGGTTTTACCAAGCATTTTTGTTGAATCAGCATAATAAAAAACGCATTATACATAGTTAATAAGGACGTTTATTAATCACTTTCATCATCGGATTCCAAATTTTCGATGTTAAGAAAAGTTTCGTTGCCACTTTCATAAGCAGCGCTGTCATCATTCACATTATCATCTTCGCTGCTGTTATTATCGCCTAAGCAAAAATAACCAATTGTCTTGGTACAGGTCCATAAATATAATGGAAGGCTCATGAAGATTTGGTATTAGTTTTTCTTTAATCCACTTCGTGAAGTTATGCGCATTCATTTCTGAATGGTAGTCTTCCAAATTATTTCTGCCAGTGAATATGAGGAGGCAGTTTGGCACAAACCCCTTTTCGCTTCCAGCATGGACTATGATGTAACGCTTTCCTTTGAAAATGTCTTTTGTGATGCCTTTGATGTTTAGAGATTGCGAACATTTTGTGACCTGGTGGAAAAATAAATAGATTCTTGTTAGTGAAAATTTTATAAAATTATACATCTATACTCATATTATTAAGAAGAAAGATTTCATTGTTGGTTTGTTTGGATGGGGGTTTAAGGGTGTATAAGAGGGAGGGGGAGGGTGCAATTAAAATTATTTCATCATTACAATCTAAAAAAACTGCTTTACATAGGCTATAATATTATATAGGTTACCTTGTATGAAGAATGAATATAGCTCACATCAAACAAAAAACATGCAAAAGATGAAAAATGTTATTTACCTACCTCTTTTTGTACCGTGTAAAAAATTATATTTTTTGGCGCAGAGCACAAATATTAAAATTATCCATTTCTTTCTTTGGTCGGCCTTGCCTGTGTTTCCCAGGAGTTCTAAATTTTCCATTATTCTGAAAACCTTCATTGACTATGCGCTTAACCGTACTCTCTGATTTTCCTGAAAAAAAAAGTTCAAAGTTTAAAGGGATGGAAAGAATAACTACAATACCTAACTAATATTATTTATTGTTAAAGATTTACCAACAAGATATCATTTCACATGCATTTAAATAATAAGAGCTAAATCATAATCATAAAAAAATATTTCAACAAATTATTATTTTTGTAGACGGACAACTTGATGTGAAAGTGATGTCATACAGTTATCAATGGCCAAAGCGAACGGGTAATATAGATATGAAGCAATTAATTCAAATTCAAAATTCGTAGAAAACTTGACTGAATTAATATATCAAAAGAAATGGTCGTACTACAATATTACGTACTTACAATGAAAATTTAACCTAAAAATGTCCTATGTAAACAATGCCTGTTTTGGTCACCAAATCGCAAAATGCAGTAAATTTGTTACTTTAGGTAGATTATAAACAAGCAGTAATACGATTACGTACCCGTCAAAGATGCTGTTCGCCCATAAAAAACATCAAAATCCCACAAAATTTGACCAGCTTGGTACTCCGCGGAACATTGCTGGAAAACTTTAAAAATCACTTTCCGCGTGGCACTCCAATTTACTTTACTCATTGTTTATACTTTTCTACGTAGCTGAGTAATAATTTACAGGAGATTAGTCAAACAATAAAAACCACAAAATGAAAATCGTTCCACAACTTGTTCTCGATGACAGCTGATGTACATATGTTTGGTGATCTTTGGTGTTGCCAGACACATGAATAATGTTAGTTCCTCAAACATTCATGTCACGACTTTATAGACAGACTGTATCTGAAGTTTGGAGTCGCTGATGTAGGTAACTGAGAGAGATGACACGATATCCCGATGGCTCGAAAGATCCGAGATGATGAGGTAAGTTATACAAGTAAGTTACGTAGGTAGACACTTTCTTCAAACTCAGCCTGTCATCATCATCATTTCAGCCATAGGACGTCCACTGCTGAACATAGGCCTCCCCCAATGATTTCCATGTTGACCGGTAGGTACCTAACTCAGGCTGTAGACCCGTTTTAATTTGAACACCTGCATTCTCGCGGTCCCACATCCCACCTTATCCGATCAAATATAACCTCCTTACGTGACCAAGAAAGTTTGCCTACCTAGGTTCGACTCAAAACACCCGTTCGTTTTGCGACACGACTCGAAAGCCAACCGTTTCTTATCGATTCCTTAAAGTTCCTCACGATATAATGTTTTAGAGTATCAAACGGCAAATAATAAAGTGAGGTATAAGCGATGCAGGATATCACATTTCCTACTATAGCTGTCTGCTTTTTTTGCTGACTTGTCCTCTATTACCGACCCCTGCAGGAATGGGGACAAGCGGGCCACGAAGTCCCCGTCTCGGTCCCGCTTGGGAGCCACGCGTTCCCACGACCTCTATCGGGAGTCGGAGACGGACGTCGAATGCAAGTGTCACCCCCGGTAAGTAGACCAAATAGACTGCTTCAGTATAGACTGATCAGTCTGTTTGTGACCACGGCTGCAGTATAGCAGCCAACGTCAAGCCGTGAGTGAGTACATAATGTAACTAAATGTCGCATTTGCATGACCTAGCAGTCTCAAGGCCAAATCAATAATTCGGGCACATTCTTGACTGGAAGTGTCATAATAATAGAAATATTGCTGTGGTAAACCACACGTACCACACCACGACACAGCCATAGCTATAACTATGCAGATTTTTGGGCCCATCAGCTTATTATACTGCAATAAAGGAGATATGCTGACACCTTTGTCATTCAGGTACCTAGGACAGTCTTCAGGTTCTTCAACCAAACACTCACCTGCTAGCTAGAGTTCACTGGTAAGTAAGAATAGATCGACGCCACTTTTCCACATTACCTGCCTTATTATCTCAAATCCTTTACCTATGCTCTTAGGAGTACCCTGCTGTACCACCACCACCACCTGATATTTTTAGGCCCTTTAGCTGAGCGCTCAAGAACCTTGCGTCATTCCTCAACCCTCCTCTCACCTGCATCCTCTCCTTCTAGCCCGACCAAGTCCCGCCTGTCCCTGTTCCGAAGCTTCCTGCCCCGACGTCGCCAGTACAACATCTACAACGTGGAGACGCGCGTGGTAGCCGACTGGCCTAACAACAACGTTGATAGGGTCAAAATCCACACGTTATAGAACTCCTTAACCCTCCTCTCACTTGCATCCTCTCCTTCTAGCCCGACCAAGTCCCGCCTGTCCCTGTTCCGAAGCTTCCTGCCCCGACGGCGCCAATACAACGTCTACAATGTGGAGACGCGCTTAGGAGCCGACTGGCCTAACAACCACGCCTATACGGGTCAAAATCCACACGCTTTAGAACTCCTTAACCCTCCTCTCACTTGCATCCTCTCCTTCTAGCCCGACCAAGTCCCGCCTGTCCCTGTTCCGAAGCTTCCTGCCCCGACGTCGCCAGTACAACGTCTATAACGTGGAGACGTGCGTGCGAGCCGACTGGCCTAACAACCACGCCTATACGGGTCAAAATCCGCACGCTTTAGAACTCCTTAACCCTCCTCTCACCTGCATCCTCTCCCGCCAGTTCGACCAAGTCCCGCCTATCCCTGTTCCGAAGCTCCTGTCCCGACGTCGCCAGTACAACGTCTATAACGTGGAGACGCGCGTGGGAGCCGACTGGCCTAAAAACCCCGCCAATAAGAGCCATGATCCACACGTTATAGGTCTCCTTGAAGGTCATAGCAGACTTATCAACTCTGAAAGGGATCAACAACACCGTATCGCCTTTCGCGAGCTATCATCGCCTTTCGCGCGCTGTCAACCGCGAGGCGAGGAGTTTTACGTTACGGTGCGGATAAGGGTGGGTCGTAGACTCGCAGTATGGAGTTTCATGCAAAGAAAATACTGATCGCCTCATGTTGATACGATTACGACCCCTTTCCGGGTTGATAAGTGTGCTACGTCCTTTATCCTCCTCTTACTTGCATCCTCTCCTTTTAGCCCGACCAAGTCCCGCCTGTCCTTGTTCCGAAGCTTCCTGCCCCGACGGCGCCAATACAACGTCTACAATGTGGAGACGCGCTTAGGAGCCGACTGGCCTAGCAACGATACGGGACGCGTCGAAGAAGACCGATACACCAGGTAACCTCAAACGCTACATTATTGTAGAACTGCTGTATTTGCTACAGTATGACGAGCTAGATGTGCGTACAGCCTAGACAGAATTAATCTAACCCATTGATTTTTCATCGGCCGATAGTTTAGTCGGGCAGTTGATCAGTATGGGCATGTATGGGAGTGCGCACACTACGCCGATTCGATTTGGCCGATTCTTCATACAATTTAAAATCGGGCACAACTATCGGCCAACTAAAATTCAACGGTGTGCGCCTACTCTAAGAAACCAACTGAAAGCTAGTACAGTCGACAACAAATATAACATAGCATCTTAGGTGGGTTCTGTTAAAAACCAAAACTATTTAAAAATATCTTTTTCACATTTTTTTAATTTAAAATTGTTCTTTCCTCATAGTTTCAGTCCATCCCATTATTATCACTGCCTTATACTTCATGGACATAGAGTTATTACCTTTGAAGCAACTATTTTCCTCCTCATATCTCACTGAACCAACTTCAATTCCTTATCGTTTTTCTCAACTTCCAGATCAAGTACAGACTCCGAGCATGTCCGAAAGCAAGTGTTCCCAGACGAAGACAGAATACAGAAGATGATTCTCGAAAGCAGATACATCGACCACGCCCCGATCTTCGAGGCGAAGCCGAAGGAACGCGAGAAACACAAGCACTTCAGGTCAAAAGTCACCCCGTGCGTCTGCGAGATATGCAGGAGATACCACGAGTTGTTCCACACAGGTAACGTCAAAAGTTGATTGTTGTTACCAATAGATGGCGCTTTATAGGTAAAGTAGCGGCAAAATGCGAAATTTTCACGCCCCAGAGAATGTAATTTTTGTAATCAAATCTTCCAGGGTCCATATTTTATACTCGACAACCCACCTTCTTTTAAGTTACTTTTATTTACAAGAATTTATCAATATACATGTTTATACCGCGAATTAAACAATAGAAATAGACTTGAGATACATACATAATTACCTATAGATGAAATGTGTTTTCACATAATAATAAAATAGTTTTACGTATTCATAAAATAATACCGATTGTGTCTTGATTGTAGATATCTTAATATTTATTTCCTTACGTGTCTTGAAAACTGATTTGTATGACTGATTTGATTGACACTGCGCATTTTTTTGCAGTACGACTGTATCGCCTGTGTTCTAAACATATTATTCTGTATTTCTAAATTTTAAATAAATTCTTAAGTTGTACAGAAATTATTTCATACTGAGCTTTCCCAGAAAAAAGAGATAGAATAGACTTTTGTTAAACATTAATTTCATTAATTTATTATTAAATCATTTATTATATTAAATTATTGTTACCGCACACGTTAAAGATGAAATAAAAGAAATTAAAATAGTAGTTATTGTCTTTATTACTTTAATTTTATGATTAACGTTAAGGTAACTTAACAATTAAGTTTCTCTATATTTAAGTGATATGGCTCCACTTTCATTATTATACTAAGTTATAACAATAGTTGGCATATTGAATAATATTTATTTTTTGAAAATATATAAATTTTCATTGAAAATAAATTCAAAATGAGCATTACACAAGGGCAGTGTTAGCGATATACGTGAAATTATGCGAATTCGGCACTAAGTTGTTTTTAATATTTACAAATTAATTTTTTTAACTAAACATGCTTACTTAAACATCTTTTTTCTAACAAGAAGTAGAGAAAAGGAAGCAAGAAATAGAGAGAGGTAGATAGAAATAGAAGACCCTTTTGAAAGAAGTTCATCGAGAAAAAGAAAGAAGTACAGAGTAAAGTTCTAGATTTTTTTATAAGTTTTAAGTAATTTATATAAAATTAAAGTTGCGATAATATTTTTACATGCTACAATATTTTTAAAAGATTTCATTCAGGACGGAAGACATTACTAGTCAGCCTTACTTTTGAATAACAAATAACCTTAAAAATATCATTATTTTGTACATTTTGAACGAATTTATTAATTTAATACAACCTTACGCTCGTCTTTGAGCATTTTATTGCATTGTCTATGACGTAATAAATTGTGATGATTATTTTTATCACATTTTATTGTATGATCATATTTATGTATTGGCAAATATCACAGATTTACGTAAAACACGTAAATTGATGATGTTTTCTACATTTTAATCATAATTTTGATAATTCATTTATAAAGTTTACTTGTGTACTTTCTTTGTAGGGGTCTGTTTATGTGTAAATTTTTCATGCGTGCATTTTGTTGATACAAACTTCTTTTGTATGACAAAAAGCTTATTCAGTTCCTAGTCTCCAGCCTTATTGGTCAAGACTATAGAACTGGAATCCAAGGTAAAAACCTTGTTCAGCAGCAGAGTGCCACTCAATTTTGAAATTCCCCAATAGATTTTAAACTTAACTCCTTATCGCAAGGTTCAAAATCAATTGAAGAACTTTTTGTGATACGTAGATGTACTGACTACCAACATCCCTACGGCGTATTGACAGTGATCTTATGTCCTTTCAAGGACGCCCTGTGTTTGCTCCTCGTGTACTTAGTACAGTCAAAGGTGAAAGCCAATATGGCTACAATCGCAAAGACGGCGTAGAAGATAGCCAAGGCTATTAGGAAGCTCTCGTCGGTCCATTCCCACAGCTGGGCGGAATGAAGGAACTCGTAGTTGGACAGGACTTGCGTCCCGTTCGGCGGTGGGCACGGTGACTGGACGATTATGTCCTGGTATGGTCTCTGAAAAGTAAAAAAGATTGTAAAAGAAAGAAGAATACGTAATAGAAGAAGATATATCTATGGAGACTACTACAACTTCTGAGGGCAAAGTTTGCCTGTCAATAAAGCACAACCAGTGAAGGTTTGTCCCAAGAAAAGTTTAACTACTTATTCGAGAAATCCTGTCCTATCAAGGAAGGATAGGGTGAAATAGAGTGAAGGAGGTTCGACCTTAAAATATCACTTGTGTTTTTATGTATGAAATATCAAAGAACACTACAGAATCTCAAACAAGCTACTGCATATCCTTAAAGCTTCAATCACACTAACGCGTGCAATTCGCCATCGCCGGCGCGATCATAGGCCAATGACAGGTTGCGCGACCAATGACAGGAATCGTGACCTGTCATTGGCGTATGATCGCGTCGGCGATGGCGATCTGCACGCGTTTGTGTGGTTGAGAGAATTTGAATCAACTTATATTAAAGGAACTATGATACCAACCTGCTTATTGGTACACCTGGCGTCTTTACTAATACTGGTCCTCAAGGCTGTCTCACTGAGCTCTCTGCCCAATATCTCAGGCATCAGCCATCTCTGAGGCGACACGTATTGCAGCCACTTGGCCAATCTAGGAATGTCTGCCTCGTGAAGCGTGACCCCACAGACCAAGGTGCTAAGAAGAAGGCAGAGGCCTGACAGGATGGCTGCGGTCTTCTCCATTGGCACGAGGAATATGGTAGCGCGGCACAGCATTTGGATGCTGACTAGGTATAGCACCATGTAGCCTGGGAAAGAGCAAGAAAAGAAATCAATAAAATAGCAATATTCATTTGGCGCAGATATTTATACGTCGTGAGATTGCAATCAGTAAGAATTACTTATATCTAGGTGATACTCTGCCAGAGTATTGCAAAAGATTCGAGATAGAGAGAAAAGTAGCAAGTGCTGACAAGGGATTGCGATAGATGGTAACTTTAAGGGCGGTCCGACCTCGGACTGGATAGAAACCGACTCGTCCAACACACGCCCTAAGGATGTGCAAGTTACGATCAAAGGGGCGCTGAAAAACAATCGGAACGATACAGATCAAGGGCAGAGACAACGGCGCTGGTGATATTTATCTGTATGAGGTAGATTGAAGAATATCTTACCTAAATAAATATAAAATCCATCGAAGGAGCCCGGCGTCTGCGCATAGAGGCCAGACATGGCGTAGCTGGGCACTAAGTAAGCCAGCCATGTCAGCACGCCTGACCATAACTCAAGGAATTGCTGAAACGTACAAAATGATGATACATATTATTATACTAGCTCTCCGCCCGCGGCTTCGCCCGCGTGGAATTTTGTCTGTCACAGAAAAACTTTATCGCGCGCGTCCCTGTTTCAAAAACCGGGATAAAAACTATCCTATGTTCTTTCCCGGGACTCAAACTATCTCTATGCCAAATTTCATCAAAATCGGTTGCGAGGTTTAAGCGGGAAAGCGTAACAGACAGACAGACAGACAGACAGAGTTACTTTCGCATTTATAATATTAGTTGGGATGAGAAACAGACAAGCCAAATATTGAATTTTCAATTGCTTTGAACTTCACTGCAAGACAATACGGCTCAAAATAATACAGAAACTATATTTAAAAGTTACCACACTAGGACTCAAAAAAATTCCATGAAAATAATAGGAACTAAGATAGATTATAGAAAGCTAAAATCTGCTGAATGCTTGTGAATAAATTGCAACTAGGACCACAGTTGATTCCTTTGACTATTTGATCCTACCCAGTCTAGATGCTACGGGATTATTCCTAGTTCTCATTCCCACCGCTGCAACTTCTGTGTAGCCAGGATCTACAGCTTGACCGCCAATAAAAACCCAACCAGTGAAGTTGAAGATATTAGTAGAGAACCATCTCTAAAGACAATCAAATTAAATATCTCTAATTTGTACTCACGTCAAATAAAATAAAGACTATTCTCGAGTAAAGGCCGACGGCGATGTCCCTTTCCACGTGGTGCCGCATGGAGCTCGCCTCCCGAGCGCTCAGCCACAGCAGAATAGGCCACACTGTCAGGCACATTACCGAGTAGTGGAAACCCACTCGGTCATTTTGGGTTAGCTGAAAGAAAGAACCAGTTCAGGGGAAGGCCGAAAACAAAAGACTAGATACATAGATACTCGTTGTAACACAGCAACTGATAACTTTATTACAAGAAATACAACGAGCTGGTACGGACGTATTATTGATCCAGTTTTATCGGATGTAGAGAAAGCGGACTTCCAGTCCAATAAGCCTTTATCGCGCCATTTTATCTATATTACGCGATAACCCCATACGTTTGCCGTCTAAAATCATCGATAAAATTTTATCACGGCGCTCATCCTAGCCCGAAAGAAAAACCAGATAAGAATTTTGCAAATGGAGATTCAGAAACAGTTTTATCACATTATTTCGTCTACTGAAATTAAAAAATCTGAAGCTTTTGATCTAATCTAAGATTGACAGAGCAACTTTAATGATGATAACATACCTTAGCATCAGTTGTAGGTAAGTCCCAGAAGATAGTCCCAGTGACCAGGGACATGATGGCTGCAATGAGAACCCGCGTTACAACATTCGATAGCGTTGTCATCTGCGTGAATACTAAGCTTTTTCTGCAAAGAAAATAATTTCATCAGAAAAATGCACCAGTCACCACCATCTAGTACACTGCTAAACTATGAACCTCCTCCACTATAGTAGAGGGTTTTGCCAAAATCCCCACGCTTAGCAGGCGGGTTGGAGATCGCAGTTTAAAATATTGATGTTTTTCAGAGAGCGCTGCTGCCCGTTCTCTGTTTGATGTGTCCCTAAGGCTTAGTTTTTTGATTCATAGTTAAAATAACAAATTGTTAAATTTAGTTACTAATGGTTAAATATTAACAAAATGTTAACTAATAGTTAAAAAATGTACCACTAAAAGTCAAGCTAACCATTGTTCGAAAAACATTTATTTCTGATATTTAACCACTTGTCATTTGACATCTGTCAAATTTGACTATTGGTTATTTTAACTACGAATCAAAAAACCGGGCCTTAGTCGCCTCTTTCGACACCCGCGTGAAGAAGAGTTGGGGTTGGTGACAAATGTATTCTACTCTGCTGCCACACGGCTTCTAGTCTTATACTATGCCATAATAAGTCATAATACTTACTCAATAAGCGCGAAGACTTGCAACGCGACGTTAGGAGTCGCAGCGGGCGCGGGCAGAGGCACGGGGGGCGGGGGTTCGGGCGGCGCGTGCGCTCCCGCGAACACATTCGCTAAGGCTTCGATACGCCCTGACGACTCCAACATGGCCGCCGCGGATAGGTCGTCCAGGGTTACCAGGTCCACTGGGAAATGACAGTCACATTTAATATCACCAACTATCTATGTCGCCATGGCAACATAATTTTGTCAAAGAACATGGCCGCCGCGGATATGTCGTCCAAGGTTACCAGGTCCACTGGGAAATGATAGTCACTTTTAATGTCACTCATTATTGTCCTTGTCCACATGGTAAAATAATTTTGTCAAAGAAGACCTGACATTTATATGGGGTTGTGTGACTTGTGTGACGTTATTTTCAGTTGAAAACTCAAATGTCTCAGGATCTACGTTAATTTAAAATGTATAGTTTACCTATAAAATAGAAGGTTAGACTAGAAACCACAGTTAAGTTGAAACTTCTTCTGTTAAGGATGTTACCTCTCTACGTTTTTAGCTAGACGTTACATGAAATTAAAATGTCTTCTGCACAGCTTTTGCTGCATTGGTAACTAAGGATATTCCAAAATGATCTATATCTCTTTTACTCACGATAGTAATCCGAAGGGTTCTTGAAGGCAGGACTGGGGTAGTCGATAGAGGTGAAATATGGCAACATGTCTCTTCTGTACCCGCTAAACATCGTTCTGGCTGCTGATATTAATACCACCTGAAAAGCAAAAAGCTACATTAGAACTGTTCCATTTTACACATAACGCGCCTTCCTAAAAAAATATTAGAAGAATTTCTTCAACTGAACAATCGCGTCCCCATTCTTACCCTCTTATAGAAGAAGTAGAAGATCGTTTTTAACTAAATGTTTGCCTTTTACCAAGACCCGATTGTCATCCTTACCTTCGTCAACATAGCGAAGATTTCATACGTTGGCGGGTGCAGTGAAATTATAACCACCCTGCCCGTGCTCGCCCAATTCCTCAAATACTCCACTAAGAAGAACGTATCGAAGATGTCCATTTCCTTAGTAGGCTGGTCCAGGATCAGAATCGCCATGTCCAGGAGTAGTTGGCACGCTACGTTCAGTCTTCGCACCTCGGATCGCGTGAGGCGGCTGACGTTTGTGTCTCGCACTTGTTCTAAGCCTAATTCTTCTATTAGGAGGTTTATCTGGAAAGAAAACCATCAAGTTGGAGACAGAATCTTATCAATCTTGAAAACTGTGGAATGCGTACAAAAATTTTTAGGAGTCGGGATGATTATGATAAAACGAGTAAGGATACTCGTCTCAGCAGGCCTCCCACTTGGTGAATCGACGATCTGGTGAAGGTCACAGGAGGCGCCTGAATGCGGGTAGCGCAGGACCAGTCGTAGAAATCCTTGGGGGAGGCTTTAAATAGTAAAAATTCTAACTTACTCTATCCCTGTCGTCCATTTTGACCTGGTTGTGGTTGCTCCTCGGCCTCCGCAGTGCGGCGTGGAACCTCAGCGTGTGTTCCACCGTCATATTCGGGCACAGATTGGTGTCGTTCCGGACGTAGGCCGCCACCTTGCGGAGGGTCGACGAAGCCACTGGTTGCCCGTTTATCACAATGTCGCCGGAGAGTTTCTGGAAGGTGGTAGTTTATTTGGAAATAGCCTTTGAGTTTGGTAAAGTTCTGAGTGATGAATGAATAACACCAAGCGACTTGAATAAAATGTTACGATAAAAACAATGTAGAATGGTAACCAGTAAGTATAATATGAACAATAATATCTATGAAATATGAATATCTAAAATGGCGTCAATGGAGTTCGAAAACTTCCACTATCCTCTCGCCACTGCAGTGATGAAGTACCTAATAAATGATAATAAACTTGCAGTTTGGGTGACACGGGATCCTGTATGACCTTAGCTTTTCAGGTCTGAAGATTGCTTTTGTTTTACAGGATACATGGTAATTATGTGCCATTGGCCAAATTTTTGTGTTTCGTATCTTTATATGACATGTCTTGGGCTTTCTTAATATTTTCTAGACTACGCAGCTTGGTCAGAGCTATCCTAACTTCTGAAGACTTTTACAAGTTTTGGTACTCACTTTCCTCACTCCCGCTAGCACGTCCAGCAAGCCAGTCGCCTCGTGCTGCGACGTGGCCAACACCGCCAGGATCTCGCCCGATTTCACCTCGAAACTCAGCCCTGACACCAGCAGCGTCGACTTGTTGTCGGGTGACGTGATTTCTAAGTTGTTTACCTGAAAATAAACAGGCATTTTAGGAATGCAATTTAAGCCGCGGGAGTTGCCACTTTATTCGAAAACTGTCAATGTTTATTTCAACAGGTAAAGAGGTAAGAGAACTATCTCGTCAGATGGTATATTTCATATTATTTTCTTCAATACAGTAACAGGGCAGTAAAGGTAAAATAGCCAGTTCCTCTGTGGTTGAGAATTATTTTCTTCAATACAGTTACAGGGCAGTAAAGGTAAATAGCCAGTTTCTCTGTGGTTGAGAATTCCGGGTGAAGCTCGCTTCCACTTTCTGAGATTTTCTGTTGCGGGTTAAAATATTTATTTGCCGAGCAATGTCAGTCAATTTGTTGCCTTGCAATTGGTATTCAAAGACAGTATGTACCTACCATACAGTACTCAAAGAACCAAGACCGATCTTGTCAGTCCCGTTAAACAAAGAACCAAGAACTAAATGGGTAATAACCAGAGACCAGACGAATAAAGACTAATAAAGTGAACTCACATAATAATTAGGGTAGATGTACGCGGAGTGGGTGTACCCATCCAGGTGGTCTGTGGGCCGCAGCGTGGAGTGCTTCCGCGAGTGCGCCACCGACATGTGGCTGCCGGCTTTGGAGGCGCGCCCGCCGAGGTGCGACGGCGCCATTAGGTAGCTGGAAGTAAACACATCTTCAACTTCAAGCCTTTTGCATAGCCATATCGCGAAACTATGATGCTGGAAACTAATTTGCTCCGGTCTCAAATTCGGATCGCCACATTACCTAAGACTAAACTAAACTTAGGAACACAAACCATAAAAGTTCCTTCCGTAGCTATGGACTATTTACGGAATTAACGGACTACTTACATATTGATAGATGAATAGACCTGAGTCATCAAACTATAATACAAAGAATAAGTGATCACAGAAAAACAAGTCTACTACAAAATTGGATTCAGTCTTAGACACGAAGTCAAATATAGAATACTTGAAGTAGTTTTTTTGTGCTCTTCTATCCTTCAATGTATGCTTTGGGTAGGTACTATTGATGCCGCGTAAATGCTGCAGCTTTAGTAACTACCTAACCGGCTCGCTATATTTTTAACTGCCTTAAACTAGTGTAATTTCTGAACCAAAACAACAAGACAAAGTATCATACCGATGATGGTCGTTATCAGGCACGAAGTCAGCAACACTGTTCCTCCTATTGTAGTGCGACCGGTGCGGCCTGGCATCAATGCCCAAGAGGTTGGCTTCACTGACGGACTTGTTCCTCGTGCCTGTCCACTGCGGCTCCCCTCTAATGCCGGCCTGCTGCATGGCTACCACTGGCACTGCTGTGCTGTGCTGGATAAGGAATAGATCTTTTGATTAATGGGTTATAAATGCCAGGTTCCTACTACATTAAAATATTGTTAAAATAACTTTCAAACTAAAAAAGTGTGGACCTAGAGTCTGCAGATCCATTGGTAAAAGTTAGGATCACTTGAAAGTCCTGAAAAAGATTGACAAGTGTCTGAAACTACATTTTTAACGTTCTAAGTAGTTGCAGCCCCATAATATCTGGCTGTGAATATAATCGTAAATACCTCTAGCTAGACTCTATTTTGGAAAACAATATCTCTTTACCAAAGGTTAACTGGAAGAGAATACTATATGGCTTAAGTTTGCTTTTTGTAATCTGGTATTGTGTGCAAAACGGTAATTAGAATAGGTATTATAAATGTTTCGTAATATGTCCAGCGTGTTACCTGATACGAAGGGTGTAAGTTCTGCATCCTGAAGTCAGGGTCGGAGCGGTACTTTCGGCTGTACTTGTAGTTGGTGGTGGTCTCGTTGTCCGAGCTGTCGTATCCCGACGACGTCTCGCGCACGCCTCGACTTTGCCTTTGGATCCTGGAGGAAGAACGGTTCATTACTCCCAAATCTATCTATCTAGCAGCCTTTGGAACAAAGTTCTCTTCAACCTTACTACCCCTTACTAAGTTACTAACCCTACTCCAAATGGATACTGCTTACTAAAGGTGTCGCAATTGGAACGCTACAGCAACAGAACGACTGTAGACTACATATAATAAACCTTCCTAGTTTACGCCGTTCCCAAATCATGAAACAATCTGAAGTTCAAAAATATTTCTGTAAACGGTTACGCTTTTGTCCATAAAATCTAAATATACCTAATAAATAAATAAATGTAACTGAAACTGCATTTCTATAAAGAGAGACATAATCATCATTTGAGATGCAGAGAAGTGACCATATAAGTAAGTAGGTGCCCATTGCTATCCAAAAGCTAACTAAAATCACGTTTAACAGCTTATAAAAAGTATGTCAATTGATAAGTGATCACTGATCACTCAGAGTTAACGAGAAATCTGATAATAATTAAAAAGTCCCGGTTGCCGGGTCGCTGATCATCATCTTTAACCGTTGTGTGCAATCGAATCCCTCGATCTTGACCGATACGTTCGATACTATCAAGCAATTTACTGATCGGTTGATAACACGTTAATAAGACAAGGCTCTTTATTCAGTCTAATTGCAATGGTAAATATTAAGATGTGATAAGCTGATTATTTTGATTGTGTTATTATTTTAGGTAACTATTCCGATCAGTAGATAGTAACTGTCTCTGATCATCTACCTATTATTATTGTTTTCTTTGCTTATTGTTTGCTTTATTTATTATTATGCCATTATTGATTTAATGTAGAAACATTAGCGTTTTTATTTTCTGCATATTTCCGATTAGGAGGTTTTAGCGGTTCTCTTTGCAAGCGAGGTTTATAAAGTGATAAAGCTACTTTGATAAGAGATAGCTCTGGAAGAGCTTGTACCGATAAGACCGCCTAATTGTGACTTGTCTTTTGTATATTTCTTTCTTTACTGATCTTGTGTGGTGTACCTACAATAAAGTGTGTTTTATCTTTGATAGTTTGAATGGAACTCGGAGGCAGAAGTTCTGTCCTGACTCTGACTGTCTGAACATAAAGATCGACGGAGATTTAAAGATACATAGGAAATTGATGTTCATACCTAGGGGCAGGTTTCATGCCACTGCCAATAGAGGTCTTGGGCTTGGGCGTGCCGGAGCGCTGCGAGCCGTTGTGGTTCGGTGGGAACACCCTCGGGAGCCCGAACTTCAGGTAGGTGTACATGTTCGAGCCCAGAGCTGATCTGTGGAAAGAAGAAAATACTTAGAAAACCTACATCAAGACGTAGAGTCCTATTAGTAAGTAGATAATCTTTAACCTATTTACTTGTGCCTTCTGTCTAGGTATGTGTATATTTATAACATTCCTTATGAAATACACCCGAAACGAATAGATGCGTTTGGTGTTGGTAATGGTGATAACCATTTTCATCATTTAGTCTCCACTGAATAAGGATCATTCTCTCTAATTTACCAAAGGCAAAGGGAGGATTTGGCCAGGTCAATTTAGCGTACACTACCCCTCGTGGCCAGACGGGCTGTGGTGACTTGATGTTCGTATAGGTGTTTCTCCCTTCGTCTCTTATGAAATCTATCCTGGGGCTCCACTCCAACGTGAATGATCCTATTCTACTCTGCCGGAATGATATGACCTAGATTTTACATGTATTCTTATGTTATTAATTAAGGTCCAATACCTCACAGATCCAATAAAAAATACAATAAGTGTAAGCTCACTTGGGTCCATATCGAGGGTGTGACAATATGGACTGCACGGTCGTATCGCGGAGCTGGAAGTTGCCGTAAGGGAGCGGGCTCTTGTCGGTGCTGCCTAGGGCGCTGTCGGTGAAGTCCGAATTCAGATTTTGTCTGGAACATTAAAAGAAGATTTGATGAACCACGCACTACCTACGCATTTATTTTCCTCAGCTGTTAGTAACGTCTCTGTAAAAGTAAATTGAGGGTAGATAAGTTCTGCGGAAATCAGAAGGGATACACGTTTATCGACCACAAGTTGATAGAGGAAGTTTTCAAAGGGACTCGGAAATTTAATTTAAAAGGGCTTAAACCAACCATGTGCCTCGATGGTTGACCAACTTGATGAAGGTGGCGAGGAATCATTAATTAAACGCAAATGCTACGGTTCTAATTGAGATGCACACCGCACATATTGGTTCTCAATAGGCAAAAAAATAATTCAATGTCTTTAGGTATAGTCCTTGAGAAATACTTAGAAACCTAAATACCTTCACGGACTTTGCCACTATTTGTGTGATTTCAAGGTCTTAGGTTTTGCTTTTGGAGGGTGTGAAAGTTAGAAGCTGATAGAAGAGCTGGTACCTTATATCGACCACGACCTTTACCACTATTTGTGTGATTTCACGATCTTAGGCTTTTGGAGGGTGTGAAAGTTAGAAGCTGGTAGAAGAGCTGGTACCTGTAAATCGACCACGCGTGCAGGTCCTCCGAGTGCATCCCTCGAGGATCGTGCACCAGAGGGTTGGAGGGCACGGAGTACCGGCGCTCCCCGCCGAGCCCCAGCGCCGACTGAGGCATAGTGCTCACACGGTCACGCGCATCTGCGTCCAAACAAAAGAATGTGAGCTTTTTAATTTTATTGTTAGTGGCCAGTTCGCTAATCTAATTTAAATAAGGTTTTTTTTTCTTGTCATTATGGCCAGTTTGCAATTTTTTTCTTGTCAAGTTTAGACGATAAACAAAGAATAAAAGAAGAGGAAAGATAATGCTGACTGTCAATCAATCGTAACCACAGCTTCATCAAATTCAACAAAGTATTATAGATACAATAGAGAGTAAAGAAATAAATAAAATAAATAAACTGAAGATTATCCTCCATATAATATATGTAGGAGGACTATGACTCTATTTGAGCCATGTCTACAGTTACATTAGTGTGACGTCATGTCTTCAAATGCACTTAGCCGTTACGAAAATGTTATTTATACAAACCCACCTATGTCATCCCAGCATTATCCAACTGTATCTTACTCGCTTTAGTTTGCACATGATTTTCTTTATCCGTGTGTTGTGATCATCTGAAACAATTCAAAAACAATCATTATTAAATCATACAATTACAGTTCGCGTTTGTTTAAAATTTTAGCAGTCCACCAGTAATATACCGGAGAATAATCATCAGGCCCACTTTATGGCCGTATTCTCAAACATAGATTCAGGTTTAATTAAATGAACATCTTTAAGATACGGAGTATGAATTGCGTCCTGAAATGAGTCCGAAATGTAGGTACCTACATCTTCCATAGTTTCATGTTTAGGACTCAATAGATGTAGTTTATTTATGTCTTCATTATTCCACTGATCTAGATCCTAGAATGCAACAAAAATGCGACCTTCCACTAATTACCGTGATGGTATCACTGGCATATAACATTGTCCTATTCGGCCAGCTCGGATGTGTGGCCATGACGCAACGGCCGGACGCGGGCCCGACCGTGACGTCACACCAATACGCTTTGTTGGGATTGGGATTACGCAAAATTAACCGGTGTGTCACTGGGCATTTGTTTAATTCAATTAGGTGCACTTTCTCCTGTTTTCTAGGTATTGGTAGAGTTAGAGTGTGTCCAGGTAAACAAAGTTATTCTTAAGATAGCTTCCCGAGTTTTATATCCTAAGACGTAAAACTCAGGAAGCTTTCTTTCAGGAAGCAAGGCGCATAGGTACTCCGCAAGTGAAGCAGTTGTAAGTTGAATCAATCGCAAGTTTCACTGATTCCTAAAGAAGTGTCAAAAGACATAAAGCCAAGCAGTGAAGTTGAAGATTATCTGAGAGACGTTCGTTATATGGTTATACCTACCAATAAGTAGGCTTTTTCAACAAGTTATCTACGTGCTTAGGAAGTATCAAAGTGTTTCCTAAGTATAAGTAAACAAGTAGTTTTTACCAAGTTTAGTTTGTTTTAGCGAATATTTCTATTATCGAGGGGTTTTGAGATGAAATTTATAGATAAAATATAGTTTTGTTAGACGGCAATGTATTGTCGTTTTCGATCCTTAATCTTCGTTTGCAATGATGCATAAGTTGTACCGTAATCTTTCACTATCACTGCTTTCTATCGTGATGCGTCATCTTTTTTAATATCCAGCTAATGTCGTAATATTAACAACCAATTTTCTGGCTTATTAGCTTGGTAATTATCCAATACTATTACTTATTGTTTAAAAAAACAACATATAATTTTATTATCGCTTATTAGACTTGTTAGTCGCTTAATTAACTGCTTTCTTTGCTTTATATCCGTTTTTGTTTTAATTGTTATTTGTAAAATGCGGAATTAATTTGGAAAATAAAGAAACGGATGCGATGTTAACACGCACAATGCTACAGTGATTATCATGATCATAAATAGCACATTATTGTTTAATGTTTGAAAATTATACATTTCAGTACCTAGATTAATGACTTGAATTAATTAACATTGTTATTTTTGATTGAATTCTCAGTTTTTCGAAAGAAAATCATTGCAAAATAATTACCTATCTAGAATCAACAGCTTGACTGCCAACAAAACCTTAGTCACTTCATTGATTTATCATTTACTTAGTTGGTAAAATAACGGTCATGTTTCTGAAGATGATTAAAAGCTTACTTTAACGGTCTTAAAAAAGGTGTAATTAAATTGAATTAATGATATAAATTCTGCAGTTCTCTATCCTATTTAGAGATATCAAGAAACTTCAAGAAATTAGTTCTCTTTAAAATTCGCAGAAATACTTTAGCTCCTCTTGTCTAATTAAGTCAATCTTTTAAAACTTAATCACCTGCAAATAATGTATCCAACCGGAAATCGTTACTTCTTTCCTCTCACGTCCAGCCATTAAAACCACACTAGCCTATTTACACGCTTGTTATTGAACTAGACCTAGCTCTAAACTGAACTTAGATTCCGTGTGAACCCATTGTGTGACTCAGATCAGAAGTGTCACGTCTTTCTTTCAGTCACGTGAGCATAACGTAAACAGATGCAGTAGGATTCTTTCTGCAAACGTTAAGATGTATTAGCCTAGGCGCAGATCACCGACTTTTAGTCGGCCGTTAGTTGGGCCCGATTTTAACTTGTATTAAAAATCGGCCGATACCAAATCGGTGTATGTAATGTGCGCACTTTCATACATCTCCATACTGATTAACAGCCCGACTCAACTATGGGCCAAGTAAAAGTCGGTGGTCTGCGCCTAGGCTTAATGAAGATCACTTCTTATACATTTTAGTTTGTAGCAATTTATTTTTGGAAACCCCAAGTATGAATCGTAGTCGCAAGAAAACGCTTGTAAATTATTTTTTGAGCAAGAGGATGAAGTCGCTTTTTCATAACGTAAGGAGGTAACATAACATTGACTGCTACCTATTATTCTTGCTGAAGTAACAACCCACAAACTGCACACCGTGTAAGAAAACAATTTTATGAATAAAATATATTCCCTGCCTAATGTAGCCTACTTGTTACCTTATTAAATAACACAGAAGTTGGTATAGCAAACTTATTCAATGTAGAGCTACTATGTCTAGAGTTATTGTATCGGTAAGTATGCAAACGATGTTCACACGTGATAAAATCAGCGAAATGCAAACAATGTCGAATGTATCTTGTTAGACGGTCGATTCACATTGACGGCTGCTTTTGGTTCGTTATATTAATTACGGTAATTTATTGTTTCCAAGGTGTAGGAGACATTTTAGCGATTTGATTCATCATCATTATATCAGCCATAGGACGTCCACTGCCTGAACATAGTGTTGGGTTCCAACACTAAAATTCATTCATTCTTTCATTCGTTCGGTCTTGTGACGTATGTATTTGAGCGCCTTCGCGCCCAGTAGCGTTTCGTACTCCGACCATTACACTTGTGATTGTGCTGTAATATCTTAAACTGTGCAGACCTGGCAATAAACTTAATTAGTGAAACACGGCCTTTCAATCAACAACAACCAACAACTCCGCTGCCCTACACATAGGCCTCCCCCAATGATTTCCATAAGGACCGGTTGGTAGCGGCCTGCATCCAGCGCCTTCCTGCTACCTTTATGAGGTTGTCGGTCCACTTTTATTTGAATATTATTCGCATATATATTATTGCACTAAAGTAGGTATTATGTATGTGTAATCTATAGCCATGAAGATAATAAATAGATTTAGGCTCTTGCTTTATCCCATAATTTATTGCTTAATTGATCTCTTCCTTGATTTTCTTCATTATTATTTTGAATTGCAAATTTTAATATTGCTGTACAACATACAAATGCCATGTTAAGATTTGCATAAGGACTATAGAAAACTCGCCAGTCCAGACTTGAAGATGAACCGGATAGTTTTAATTATCATTATTAATTAACCTTCAACTTGACTGGCTATCACTAACGTACTTTATTGTGATGAAAGTGATATTGCATCGGCGGCTCATGGTTATTCATTTAGTACTGCAGATGTAAATGCGAATGCATCTAGCATCATAATCATCTGCTTTTACTACTTAGGAATAAATTAAAGTACCGCAGTTGAACGGTTAACTCGCGTTAACTCAAGGTGTAGAAGGTAGAGTCGACAGCATACAGATTATTATTGCAAAATAGCACCTAATGTGAAGAAATAAGATACCACAGCTTTAGCTTGATGTGCCGTCGTCACATCTTTACAGTAAAATATGAAAATGGTCGCTCTTTAGAAACGTCGCAGCTGCAACCCCAATTCAGAAGTAGAGAAAAACATTTAAATACAGGTTATTGCCATGTTAATTGCCTAGTCGTACCTATAAATATACCTAACAGTACATGTAGTTGAACATCTACAGTTAATGTATCCTATTAACAGGGAAACCATTACATTAAAATATTTCAAATCATCATAATTTAAGTGAATCTCCTCTATTTCGACTCTACCAAAATACCAATTAAGTAATTGAACCTATTTTATGGGAATTTAAACCATACACGAAGCTTTTCACGTTACAGAGGAAATTGATGAAAATACCTACCTAAAATCATCTTATAATCTCCTTATTATTAGGGTGGAGCTCCTTAGTGTGGAGTTTCGTAAAATCCTTTCTTAGCGGATGCCTACGTCATAACATCTACCTGCATGCCAAAGGACATTGTCAGAAACCGCCTAAAAAACCGCCCAAAAACATTAACCCATCATAATTATTTTCTATTTTTTTTAATACATTAAGCACCCTTTCATTCTAATGGACACTTAAGCATTGAAAAATTAAATAAATAAGTCTTTTAACGTTTATTCTATAATACTATTACAACTTCCGGACGTTTTGGTGCGTGGCATGGTCTAAAACCTATCAAGTTCCATAATTTTTGCCGATAAAATCTGTACGAGGCATTACCGTACTTTATTGCTGGGAGTCCATGTATAGTGATGTTCCTGCGGCCATCATAGACAATAAAATATCGATTTTGAAAATAAAATAAATCGATTAAACTGCTTTGAAGACTAGATTTGCGTTAAAAGCTAAAAAGATATTGACAGTTTGACACTATTACAAGAAGATATCTAAAGTGTCCAACTGGTCGAAGGTCGTAAATAAAATAAAAATAATTAGGACCATAAACTGATATTCATGGTATCATAACTGTAAAAGTGTCAGAATCCGATGTTGAATCCAATGCCAGTTGAAGTGTGAGAAACATATATATTTTTTTTTTATGTGACAGGAGGCAAATGAGCAGACGGATCACCTGATATCAACCTAGTATAGTTGCCAGTCTCTCATAATCTATGCCAATGAGGGTTTTCGCGATTGAAAAATCCGCCAGATGGCAATACGTAGACGTGAGGTCCAAATGCTGCATGATTGGTTATTTTTGACATGACATTGACAGATATCCACCAATCATGCAGCATTTGGACCTCGCGTCTACGTATTGCCATCTCGCGGATTTTTCAATCGCGAAAACCCTCATTCATAGCACATGTATAATAATAGACCAAATGAACTTTTATAGATTGTGAAAGAGAAGATAAAGATTTTATTATTTTATTAAAATCTTGCCACGAGGTAGTTTTTCAGTAGAAACCAGGATTGGATAATCGCTACAGGCAAGTATCAGAACATTTTATAAATATTTTTAATCGATTATATCCATGTGAATCGTTTTAATAAATTGTCATTTTACTTTTTCAATTAAAACTTTTTCAATCCCTAGTCTTGTCAAACTGTCATAATGTCAACAAATTATAAATGTCACGTCAGTTGACTCAATTTCAGTCTTCTGTGCGTTTATTGTATTTTTATTTCAATGAAATAGTGCTAAAGGGTTAGTACTAAAACTGAAAGCCTTTTTTCAGAAAGAAAACCAATGTGGTGCCCTTATTATTCATGCTGTTTGAAAGTTACAAGTCAGTGATACAGAGTTGCCGACATTATAACTCCGTAGTGATACCATACCAAAGAAGAAGTTTTCCTAAACACTTGTGTTGTTTTTATATGTGATCGAATAAAAAGGATTAATTCTACTGCTCAAATGGAATAACTTATCCCAAGAGACCGAATATAAAAAAAACCTCTCCATAGAAATTATCACCATCACGAGGATGTGAATTTTTTTGAGAATTTGATATTGGTCCTGTAAGAAAAGTAGTTGTATTTCAGTAGTAGAATCAACCCTTCTTGTTTCATCAGCAAGAGTAACTATAAAAACGCCCTGTAGGTAGGTATTATTAAGCTGAAGAGTTTGTTTAGTGTCAAAGACTGTCACACAGTGTAACTTAAATTGGCATATTATGATAATGAACATAAAAACTTAAATAAATATTTATGTTAATATTTTTTCTATTTATTTATTTTCCCAAAGCTTCACAGTGACAGCTGAAACAGCAATACTGTTAACAAAACAGTAAAACTAAACTTGGAACAAACTGTTACAAATATGAGGGGTTTAATATTTTACAAATTAAAATAAAACCGCATGTTGCTTTACTTTCTCGTATAGGTAATAAATGTAATTAATGGCTAGATTATTAATGTTACTTTGTTACCCTCAATAGTGAGGAAATCTTATAAAATGGTAACCCTGATTTTTATTGTCATTCAAGTGCTCTTTCTTCGCATAGGCTTCTGTGATTTGGCCAAGGGCCACACACATTGCGATAACATTATGCGACATTGATTTGACAGCAGCGGAGTGAAGTCTTGCGACTATGCAAAATGATACCCTGTAATCGTAGCGCATACAGACATAGACGGGGCGGGGCACATAGCTCGTAGAGCTGATGGCCGCTGGGGCAGGAAAGTTCTTGAGTGGCGACCACGATCCGAAAGACGTAGCGTGGGCAGGCCTCCCACTAGGTGGACCGACGATCTGGTGAAGGTCGCGGGAGGTGCCTGTATGCGAGCGGTGCAGGATCGGTCTTCGTGGAAATCCTTGGGGGAGGCCTTTGTCCAGCAGTGGACGTCTTTTCGGCTGAAACGAACGAACGAACGATACGTATTACCACTATTTACCAGACATTACTATTTATTGCATACTCGCCGGATTACACGTAGGAGCACGCGCGTAACAGCTTCGGCCTTGCATTATTATAAGATCTTGTTCCGCCCTTTTACGAACTTCCTCCGTGAGGATATCCCCGCCGAATTCTATGATGAACCTATCAAAAGTCATATTCTGCAATGTCAACCCACCACAAGGTGGACCGACGACCTGATAAAGGTAGCGGGAAGGCGCTGGATGCAGGCCGCTACCAACCGTGCGATGTGGAAGTCATTGGGGGAGGCCTATGTTCAGTAGTGGACGTCCTGTGGCTGAAATGATGATGATGATGAAGAAATGAATGAAAATGACAAATCTTCGAACGTGTATAATACCGTGCCAAAGTAATCATATAATTTTGGCACCTTAATAACTATTGCCGTTTTTGTTGTAAAGATCATGCAGCGCTACTTGCGGATATTATTGGAAAGAAAACTATGTGGGCTCTAGATCTGAAGCCGCTTTAACGAACACGAAGTGCTCATACAATGCGGCGTATTTTCTTCCAGTCTTTAGTCAGGACTTTAGTCGAATTAAAACCCCGGTTGAACGTGATATAGCCGCACTAGAATACGATGCTTTTTTGCATAATCGCAAGACTTCGTTCCGGTGTCGACCGAATGTTATCATGATGTATGTGGCCCAGGGGTTACCGTAGCCGCTAAGGTTTGAAACTTCTTGCTTAAAATATTGTAGTCTTTGGCATAGACTACGATGGTAGTCATGGAGATAGGAGTTTGTTATCTCGTGTCAGATGTAAATGGTGAAAAGAAAACTCATGATTCGTGGTATTTTTTATGTAATATGTAGGTATTTTATAAAAGTGGAACCCCGAGTGATCTCCAAAACCCATTCTATTATTATATACGATTCGGCTTCGATATCTATAATACAATAGGAGTTTATTTCATGTGTCAGATGACAAGGGTGGAAACAACCTACGATTCATGTTGTTTATTTACGTGCAATATGTGGGCATATTGTAAAAGTGGAATGCCGAGTTGTATTTCTAAAACTTGTTCTATTATTTTATACTATTTGGCTGCGACTCGGCGTGACGACAATACAAAACATTTTTCGCGAATCGGTGTTCATACATTCACACAATACATTAGACGCCATGTTGTCATAAACGACATATTATAAAATCGCTGTGATTTAATATTCTTAATCATTAATTTTATGGCAAGTGTCCATCAGGAATCATTGTTCTTACACACAGAATCGTATTATTTCGCTTTCGGGTAGTAATATGTCAAAATTGTTGGTTCTTTAGGCGAACAATGTATGGAGAACGAACATTGTCCTTTCAGCCCGATCCGTCCAGTGGTTTGGGCTGCGCGTTGATAGATCACTATGTCAGTCAGTCAGACAGACAGTCAGTCAGTCACCTTTGAGTAAATCAGTTATAATTCAGATTAAATTGTTAGGCGCACGTTTAAATCAAACTGAAATCGGATTTCCTTGGTAAAACCACGTCTAACGTCTGTCCAGTTTTCTAATATCCCTAAACCGGTTCCAGCTGGTAAAAGCTCTTAGCTGTTTATCTTGTGTTTTATTGAGTGAGTATGCCTGAAACATAATTGGTGATGATACAGAAAGCTCACCTTCACAAAATCTTGAAACAAGTGACTAAGAATTTTAAACAGATTTTGAACGTGACTTTTTGTTCAGGAAGGCACAAAATACTATTTCCAGCCCTGCGGTACAAAAATTTGATAAATATTGAAAAAAGGCGCCGCAATGAATTTAACAGTATAAAATAAATGAGTAGTAGAGTCACTCACTATTCGTCAAAGAGGCTTTACCAAAATCGTGTGCACACACGTATGAGTAAACGCATTCACTCCTTAATACTTAGATACTATGTAGTAATGCCCTTGAAACTTAGAAGTATCCACTTAAATGACATCATCAGAGACCTACTGAACCTAATTCTTCTGCCTGAAGTCTCGAGACCCTCACCCCATTACACCCGCTCTACCGGTCTAGCGTGCATGTTGAAATTATGCTAATGGCCAGAACACGTCTTCGTATCCGCTGTCGTTTAGCTATCGGCTGCATGTCAGGGGATAATGCGATGGAAATTCGCTAGCCCTGAGCCTATTGTGTTGCAATTAAATAGGAGGATATCAACATTGCAACACGGAACGCAATGACACGGCAATTGAAATCTAATTGTACCTTCTGTACCTCTAGCAAGAAAAACTTTCGACTTCGAATCGTTTGCGTATTCGAATCGCCATCAAAAGATTCAGTACGAAAACTACAACAGCGCCCTTGTGAACATGTCGTAAAGTGAATTTAGAATGAGAAATGGTTGTTGTACGAAACTTATTTTGACAATCAAAATTGTCACGTTATCGCTTAATTCGAAGGTTGAGTATCGAATTTTGTCGAATACACAAACGATTCGAAGAAGAAAGTTGTTCATGCTAGAGGTACTGAAAAGTACCTAAGGTATCATACCTATTTTGTTACTGTTATAAACTTTTGAACTTTCTCAGATGCATAGTGCATTTTACTTTCGAGAATCTGAAAGTTCTGACTGAATAAAACAATTTTTATGAAAATCTTTGGTAGTCAATTAAAGAAACCTTTACAAATCCGAGGAAAATAGTCCTCTCTTTCTGTCACAGATGTTTACTGTCATACTTATTAAAATGTCGCTTCTCAAACTTAATTATAAATAAACTCGAAAAAATCGAATTGCCTAGGGCGGGAATCGAATCCACACGCGGCCACAACAGCGCATTACACTTGAAAATTTCGACAGGTTCATCCAGTATCTCTACTAAGTAGCTCAGATGGAAGAGCAGTCGCCCGGCAAACTGTCATACTTATTTATGCAGAATTCTTCAGCTATCTCAGCATCAAATGTCATCCCACCCATACACATCCTTCAGAGCTTAATCATTAGAAATTCCACGCACAATAACTCATAAATACACTGATCATGCAGACTCACGACGTGGGCGATTCCCTTTGTATGTTAATCTTCAGTTTTATTATTTCCTATCCTAGGCTTTGAAGATCGCCGATGAAGAAACAACATATTACAGGGGATCAAGACTGCCTTAATAATGTCCATGAAGTTATGCCCATTTCACAGAGCGATTTAGTTTCATAGTTACTTATATCGTATCTATTCGTCTCTTTCGTGCATTTAGTAACCTAGCTAAATAAAGAAAATGACTCGATTTGAGTCAAGACCATGTTTGTGAATGTAACGAATCCGCGGCAGTCGTGACGATGTAATTTTAGAAAACAAACAGACAGTTACAGACTGTTTTTGTGATGATTTAATTCAAATCTAACCTTCTAACTCCTTCTAAGGAGTTTGACAGCGATTCCTAAAGTTCCCAAAAGTGGCAGGCTTTAGTAGGTATAAAATAGGTATCGAAAATGTTTTCATAGTTTTAAAATCCAAAGCCTCAAAACCACAAGATGTTTGTTTCAAACAATTGGGTTCCAGGCCGGTGCGGGCGCACCCACCTTATGTAATCCGTCCTCTAAACACCAATGGAGTTAGCACTATGACAATAACAATATGTGACTGGTTACTTAGTGGTGTCTACTTAAGTACGTACGTCGTACAGTAGTTAACTTGCAAATTGATGTGCAAACTTGGTTGTTATGATTTTATATTGGTGGTTACCTTGTTATCCTGTTAGACAATGTCAGCAATGTTTAAAGCTAAAAATAAAGATATACATACTTATATAAATATAACCAATCGACATTGGCAAAAATAAAGCTTCCATACAGGAGGTTTGGTTGCAAGTTGCAAATTGCAATTTAACAAAAAATAGTACCTTGTTTCTTCGAAAAAAGTGAACTAAATGAGTCAGAAAACATCATTTTGAATTTAATTTTTTAGGTTTATGTCCAAAATAGAGGAACTAGGCAATTCGCGATAACTGCAAGTTTCCATGTCAAGCACCTAACCTGCCTACACTACACACAGCGAGAATATGTTCGAGCTAAGTATTTCCAAGAAACGCTGCCCGTGGTGTGATCACGGAACATGTTAGAGCCATTATACCATCGCCGCAGGAATGTATGAAATCGGTTTCTTCTTTTTGTTTCACTTTTTACTTGTTTAAAACCATTATTTTCCATTATAGCATCGTCTTTTGTTGACCAGTAAAAATTGTTGTTTTATTTGTAACCGTTAATTTTATTACGTAATGTAGCTGATGCTGCACTGAAGTATTTTTATAGATTAGGTATGAACCACCTGTTCTCATCGCATTCAGTCCATTGGGCTGTCCTTGGGCTCGTCGTATCATGAGCTTAAATAAATACCTACCTTATGTCGTACCGGTCGTACCGTAGAATATCGAAGAATAGGAAAAAGTATTTTTGTGCTTTCGAGTTATTTTAATCGTGGCTGCAGCATTGCTGTACTGTATTTATTTGCAAAGACCTGAACATTACGTAAAATTTCCTTTTCAGTCTCACAAAGGGAGCCGTTCGCACCTCACCACATAAGGCACTTTAAGCTCAAACGAGGCTGTATTTTAAAATATGCTTTCTACGATCAATCTGCGTCCGCGCACGTTATTCCGAAGCGAGCGCAGGTGAGGGCTGTCACGGTGGCGGTGGTAATGCCGCGGAAATGTGAAAGACAATGTTCGGAATATGATAGTGATTTGTCGCCAGTTTGTGGTGTGCATTAAATAAAATTGCGCCATTTTCCAATGGGGAGGGGGCTGTCACTTAACGTGGAACATCATGTTTCCGTTAGCATTATTGTTCGATTTTCAATCTCCATGTTATCTAAGGAAACTTGCCTGGATGTCAATTTTCGCGTGGCGCTTGAAAAAAAAGGTCATTTTCTCTTTCTTCTAAGTGCTTTTGACTATTCTCATCTCCAGACCTGACGATATCCTGGATCTATCTGTAATTTATTTATTTACCATGAGTTTATCTAGATATTTTTAGCAGGACAGTTTCTAATAACTTATACTCGAACGAATTGATGATTCACCGGCCACCCAAAGACCTGCGAACTGATCACATCTTCCCACTTTCAATTGCGTTCACGTACCACTCAACAGTCGTCCCAAGTTCAACCCTATCGCGAATCGAGAATGCGTGCGCGCAGGCTGTGCGGCTATTTTAGCCCGCCGGTATGCGCTGACGGCGCCTAAGGTTCGACGACCCGTGCCAGAGAACTGCACGCCTTAACCCTGAGTTAAACTTAGACTTCACTGTGTTTGAGGTAAAATCATACCTTCTTCTGAGGAAATGAGGCATGAGTCACAGAGTAAGAATGTCCTCCTTTTCCTTGAGACCAGTAACGTCCTTTGACCTTCTTGCACGAATAATGTAGGTATCAGATGTTTACAGTTAAAATAAATTGTTTTGAGTGTGTGACCAAAGTACCTACTAAAACACGAAAAATTGGCATCACAGTATAGCAGAACTCTGAGGAAAGTGGAAAAGTATGACTTTTCTTTCTCTTGGGGCTCCTTTGTCTTGCAGTGCATGTACAATTTTTCTAGACTCGATCATAGTTTAGAGGTCCCTACCACATTTTTCCATGTCTTTTTGATTTACGTGATTGCGATAAGTCTACATCCATTGCGACAGTTTCGCTGTCACAAGATGCGTTCATATCGATGTTGTGATACTATGCATGTTGTGTTTACTTACTACGCAGGTCACAGTTTCTTTTTCTCTTGATAACATTGACTTTATCCAACTTTTCAAGGCTTTTTTGTCATTCCAAAAGATGCAAATAAGAAGTCCCTTCCTTCAGTTCCCGCCCACTTAATTATGCAAGAAATTACACCTATGCCAACAGGAAAAATAATTTATTCCGTAAACAGCAACAGTCATCACGAGTAGCATACCATTACAGCAATCAAAGGCTGCAGATGTACAGTCAATTCCAAAAATAAGCTTTTATCAAGCACCGTGCGTGGTTGCGATTGATGTCTTAATATCGAAATCTCGATATTGGTTCACGGTGCTTACTTAATTAAAACTTAAAAAAGTCCTATTTTAAGCTAGTAGGACTATTTTAGTGATGCCAAAATAAGATCTTGAGAAACCGCAAATCATCAATTGTTTCGGAAAATAATCCTACTAATATTATAAATGCGAAAGTTTGGATGTTTGTTACTCTTTCACGCAAAAACTATTGAACGGATTTTGATGAAACTTTACAGTATTATTGTTTAAATAAATATCCTTGAACAAAAACTAAAGTTCGACAGTAACTTGAAGAGAAAAGGGCAAGGCTCTTGAGGCGCAATACTATCTGACTGTACTAGCCTACGCAGATGACTAATTCTTTGTTGTCTTGTGTTGCATACACCCAAATTACAGCTTGATCGCTTATTTCGACTGCAAACGATCACTTAATGATATGCTCACGATGATACGCACAAGGAATGACGCTGACTGGTCTTTGTTCACCGAAGACATATGATTATGTGGTTACAACATGTTGTTCTAGATACTATTCGATAGTTAGATAGATACTTAAATTAGAATTAGCAATTAAAATTGCAAGACACGATGTAACTATTTGATAAAACAAACTTTTGTAGAGATAAAGAAATTTTACGAAAGTGGATCAGATCACAAAACAAACCATTCGACTCTAAGGCTGACCACCTAACTTTGACTGTAACTTTGACGATAACCGGCGTGTTCTTGACGTTTTTAAAGTTAAAGTAACATGGTGCAACCCAGCCTTAATGAATCAGAGCCAATGCCAAAAATAAGTTATAAAAAGAAACAAAGCAATAGCTATTGAGAATGTAGTTTAAATAAGGTTATAGCTAGTGGGTTTGACCAGCTCTTAGTCACTATCATAACAACCCTGTTTTCTCAATACAAAGCTCCTACCCAGTGTAATACTGAGTTGCACCTTCTTACTTTAACACTGACAAACGTCAAAAACCTGTCACACTCTATAGAAAAAGCACCGTTAATGTTATTGTTTCGGTTAAAAGTATTTAAGTATGTTTATATCCGTTGTCTAGTACCCATAGTACAAGCTTTGCTTAGTTTGGGACTATAAGTGCAGTGTAAAATGTCCAAGAAGGTGGTGCAACTCAGCATAAGTCTTCATACTTCAGCTGATGATAATCACATAAAATACTTTTATATTGTTGAATCATTTAATCGAAAGTAATATCGCCTTCTTTGCTAGATGAGTAATGAAACACAAACGTTACGTGAACAGCTCCCAATCATTGGAACTGCGCAAGCGCATCCGACCAACGAATTTTGCGCACATCGGAAAGTGCAAATCCAATATTTATAACTGTTCCGATGTTTTTCATCACGTGAGGCGTATTCACAGACGAGTTAATCGGTTTTTATGTGCTCAATGTAATCAATGTAAATATTGATTTCTGAACACTATAATTAGTACAATATTTTAAACTACTCGTAATAGTATAGTCAAGAGAGAGTCGCATCTCAAACTAATTTGAAAATTATAAATAACTCGTCTAAGTATAGCTTAATTAGAAGAGCAGTTACCCGGCAAGCGGAAGGTCGTGGTTTAATTACCGCCTTAGGCAGTTCGATTTTTTCAAGTCTATATATATAAAAGAAAGTCGTGTTAGTTACACCACTTATAACTCAAGAACGGCTGAACCGATTTAGCTGAAAATTGTCAGGGGGGTAGTTTAGAGCCAGGAGAAGGACATAGGATACTTTTTATCCCGTTCGAAATTAAAAAAAAAGTCTGCTTATTTATTGCCATTAAGGCGGAACAAAGTTCGCCGGGTCAGCTAGTTATTTATAATTTTCAAACTACTCGTAATAACAGAAAAATGTAGGTATAAATGATGCATTTCCGTTCCGACCTTATAAATACTTCAACATGATCTCACCTTATGGTATCTCATTGAGACATGATGTTTTGCTATGTCAATGTGAACATAACCCAACAATGTAAGCTTATTAGGGCTGTCAACTCGAACAAACTTAATTATATAATTACATACAAATTAATGAGGTTAACTTTAGTTGTTGTGTTTCCAGGCTAAGTATAGAGTTGCGGTCGTGAAAAAAGAGGTTGGGTTAGTCCCAAACGTGGGCCATTATCTACCTACGTAGTTAATAACATATTTAATGTAGCATTGATTACAATGCTACATTAACTATGTTAATAACTATACAAAGCAGTTATTGGTGTTTATTAAGATAATTAGTATTTTATTTCAGCACCAATGTGCAATCCCTGGAAAAGTGCCTGGCTCACGTAAGGCTGTGCGAACCGTTACACTGTTTTCGTCGGCCGATAACGAGCGCGTTACTGATAAAACATGCATAGGGTCGTAAACTCAGCCATAAAGTTAGTGTTGTGAAATTAAAGTTAATGTTTGGAAATATAGCTATAAGGTAGACTAGCGCAATACTCCAAAAGGTGTAGAGAAAAAATTAAGAATATCTTTTTGAACTTTACAAAGCACCACTTTGTGCCAAACTCAGAAAAGCGTGTGCTGTGGTTATAATGGGTATAGTACCTACTGTATACAACATACCTATGACAATCCCACAAAATAAATGAGCGCTTGCACAACTAAAATAGTACTACTAATAGTAATAGTAATACTTAGTGGTTTTTTGATAAATAAAACTAATAAATTATACTGAACGCTCGTTAATCCATCATTTCAAGCCACAATAAAACAAAGTAAATGATTTATAAGTACTACAACATATACAGAATAGACTTCCACATTTTTAACTAACCACATCACGATGCATGATTTGCGAATGCGGAACTCTGTATTTATTGGTGACGTCATGCCACTGACGAATAGGTAGATGTTTTTTCAGTAAATCTAGTTGGTTATTTATATTTCCTAGACATTTAATAAATATAGCAGATATCAAAACGAGTGGAGTTTTTGAATTCTCAAGAAAATAATTCTCTCAAAGTTCATTCTTTCGGATAATATTCATACTCCTTAAGGAAACCAAAACAGTATTTGAGTTTCATTAGAGTGAAATCAATATTTCACCTTAATTATGAAAATGATGCTGTTTATATCACTTTCATAAAGTTTTATGTACCTACAGAGTGTGAGTGTCCACAAGTGAAAAGTGTAGAGTCGGGTGAAAAAACCACATAAGTAATTTGCGACCACAGCTTACAGCTGCCTCGCCTAAATACGAGAGTGGGAAGGTTGTTAACCTTCTTTTTGCACGTTCACAAACAAACATAATGTGAAATTATGTGTATTCCTCGCAGTTCTATTGAACGCCGGGTATATTCACATGTCTCGTTAGTCGGTAGGAAATCGCGAATTATAACCTCATCAAAGAAAATTCAGTTGGTAATGACTGGTACATGAATATTTTTGACCTCGCCAAAGTACTGGAGATGGTTAATTTACTCATTAAAGTAATTATCTGACGCTTAGGTGCCTCCTTCTTCTATCACGTGGGTTTTAACTGAGGCCACCACAACCTTAAACCATTGTGGTGGTTTCATTATTTAATTACATTACTCGAAGTATAATGAAAGAAAAACGATATACGTGCCTATAAAATTTGAGGGTTGCCCTCGATTTCCCTAGGATTCCATCATCAGATCCTGACTTGGTGACAATGGGACCACCTCAGAAGTGTACCCTATCGAATAACAAAAGAATGTTGAGTAATCGGTGAATATACCTACATAGAAAAAAAAAGCATACATACAGCCGAACAAATAACCTCCTCCTTTATTTAAGTCGGTTAAAAAGACAAAGAAATTCCTTTCTATGTTTGCTTGAGAGCTTTCGTATAAAGCAAGACTCAATGCTTTCTTAAGCAATTAATTGATCAAAGTCAGTTCAAATACGACGCAAGCGGAGACAAGCGACCACTAAAAGATTTACTTACCAGCCTTTAGAGATATACGGCTGTTTCCAAGCAGTTTATGTGATAATTATCAAGCAACGACCCAATAACCAATTAATGACACTGCTGGACTGAACAATTCAGCTTTCTCTATGAGAGGAAAACGCAATTCATGTAAGATGGATAGAGTGCATTTTGTTAGTGCTATGTTAGTTATAAGTTTCAGTTTTTGCTAATTATATTGCCTTGAATTAGCGATAATAGCTACCTACTAAATACTATTTAACATAGCATGTTAATCATTGGAGCAGAATGTAAATGGAAACACATTAACTTGTAAAATTAGATTAGAATTGGATTCAACGTGCTCATGAAAAATATTTCTCATTTCATTCTTATCTTAGATCGAATATTGTATTGATAAATAAAAAGTGATTTGCAGTAAACGTAACACATTATGATTGCAAAAAGCACTTCAATATATAATTGAGTAAATCAAGTCTATTATAAAGTTTTAATTTTGATCTGATTATCATTTTTTACTGTTACCTATATCATCGTCTGTAAACTGTCTAAACTGGATGCAAGTGGCCAGGGACAGAAGCCGGTGGAGGCTTGAAGAGGAAGCCTATGTTCGAAGGCGAACCCCCTAAGGCTGATATAGACAGACAAACTGTTATATCATTAGTGTGATCGTTTGGTTAGCCTTGGCAAAAACTTGGTTACTCAATAGGCGGTTTGACTGATGTATTGATGGCATATGACTGACGCCCACCCATCGCGTGAAGGTCCACAACTTTCGTCGACTAACAATTGTTTAACTGATGGTATTCATGAATCATTACGAGTAGCTCCTATTTGTACAAGAATCATTATTCAACACTGTCATCACATGATTGCTTGCAAACATAATGCAGGTTACTAATTTCATTCTACCTACTTGACATGAAACTAATACTCTAAAACATTTCCTGGAGACAATAGAAAAAGACGAATGAAATTGTGTGAAATGCCCCAAAATAAAACCTTTAAAATTTTGTGTGAAAGTTAATGTTAATTTACTTTATTTAAAGTATGTTGTACCTATACTTTTAACATGCAATGAAAGAACGGAGACTGAATGGTATCGTCTTTATAAAACTTGTCACAATAAAGCTTACCTACTTAAATTACAAGTTATGATGCTTCGTAAGTGAATGGATACAATAATGGACTGTTCTGATTCCGAATAATTTACTTATAAGCCGGATAATGTGTAGTGGAAGGATGTCAAACGGTGAACGGACACTTGGGCAAACTTGGGCTCGCGTCCGGCGCATTCCAGCGCTGTGACTGTGGTGAATAACGCTTGCGCAAGCGGCAAGCACAGCCCGGTGTGGATCAAGTTGTGAATAATGCACCGAAACATTTGAGGAAATATATAAGTCACTAGGAAGTATATGTTCAAAGGTTTAAAAAGAAGTATATGCATTTGAACCTCATTCATTCATTCATATGAAGAGTTCTGCTCTTGTCAGTGGATCAATTTCCACTCATCCTTGGACTTTGCCAGCTTTGAAGTTTCAACTTTCCGTATTGTCCTGACTTTTGCGACTGTCCTGTCCTGACTGTAGAGTTATAATGCACTGAAATAAAACTGGATCTAAGAGGTTACAAGTACCTATATACCTATGTAATTACGTTTAACATTTCCTTAAAGAAAAGGGCATTTTTCTTGTAACTAAACGACAACCGTGACATTTTTACTTGAGTATCGAAATTCCTGAGTCATTTTAAATATCTTTGTAAATTCATAAAATTTTGCCTTACGTTCTTGAAACGTAGCCATGACCTAGAAAAATTAAGTAAACGCACAATACCTACCAAAACTAATGTACATATTCAAATTGAGTTTGCTAAGACCCGCCGACTTCGCACATACAAATATGGACAGAAATGTAATTGAATCCGGTAATGGAGATTACCAAAGTGAACAATTATAGGAATTAGTTAACACGTTTCAAAGATGGTCAAAACTCTTTCGAAAATTGAGTATTTCCTTAAAAAGGAACTCTTATAAATACCGTCTTCATATGACTACGGAATTAATTAGACTACCTATTAATGTTATTGGCTCAACAAATATCATTCTGATCCAAAATATCAATTCAATTCAATAACATATTCAATTACATAAGTTTTATTAACACACGTCATGTATTTATACTTCATCATTTTATTGTCTCGATGGACACCGTCCTTTTCTTCTGCCCTGACCTGACCAAGCCCAAACTACAAGATACGAAGATACGATATTTATTGATTCCGCGTAAAAGCGTCTCAAATACGACAGGTAAGTGTTGGATTTGCTGCTCCATGCACTACTACACACCTGTGCAATTTATATGCAATATATTTTCTTCAACTTTCTAAACATTTCCATACATGTAACATGTAAGTAACGGTATAAATAACACTATGTATACAGGGTGTTAAAATTGTTACACTTTTCGAGGGATGGTTAAATTTTTATCGATATTTTTACTCATTAATCAGATTAGACAACAATTACACAACAATATGCCATATTAAATTACCCTTTACTACACCACCAAATTTTATTTTTATTTAGAGAGCACAACTTAAACGATTTACTTAGTGCTTTTAATGCAAATGCATCCAGCAACCAGTATGATGATCAGGTTCTCGATTCAACTGTTACAGACAACCGGCTTTAAGCCAAAAGAAATCTGACGAAATCGAATCTCATTCCGATGTCTTCGCCCCTTTTGGCCCAGCTGTGGGTCAGCCAGTTTTTGACGCTAAAGGAACATGGTCAGGCGCATTACGCATAACGACTATACTTTTACACGTAAAACAGAAGTAGGTAGACGTTTACAAATAAAACAGAAGTATGTCGCAACTTTTGCTTTGTAAATTGTTGACAGTTTCAGTAATTTGGGTAAATTACGTATCAGAGAAATGCAGTGTTACGTCGCATTTTGTAATTACTACTGATAAAATTATAATTGGCTATGCAATTTTAATAAAAGTCATGCATTGAATCAACAACACGTGTATGGCCCGTTTGCTAATAAAAGAGTCAAGTTTTTGTACCTATTACCACAGATAATATAATACTATATTACCTACTGCCAATAATTTCTTGTAACCTAAGATAAAGACACGTCTACTGTAATTTTTAACCGACTATTTATTTATTTCTTTGAGCAGTATTTTTCAAATGTTTAGTGCATTTTTAGTATCCAATTAAAATTTTGTTTAAATAGTTTATTTACATAATACCGCATACATTCTTAGACCCATCAATCATATATCGCCTGATAAATTTCCTCCAATTCGTTTTCAGTAAATCAGTCATAATCGATGCAAGTCCGCTTCCTGCGCACTGCGATGCGCACGCGCCGATAATGTATCGATTGCGTCTCGGGAGATTAGTCTGTCTTCGTGTCGATTAATCGCACGTACCTTATTATTATTCTTACTTTATGGCTTTTCGTCACGAGTATAGTGTCAATAGCATCGATCGATCCTTTTTATCATTGGTTTACACTATTATTTCAAAATATAAGAATGTAGGTACCTACATAACATTATGGGTATATTTTATCATTTAGGTAGGTACCTACTTAAAACAGATATAAAATTTTAAACTATCGTTGATGTCTTTTGTACCGGAATGCAAGAAAGGTGTTTTTATTTATCTCACATTCATGATTTTCAATACTTATATGAGCATTATACTAATTCCGCAGGCAACTTGATTATTTTTGAGTAGGTATGTAATGTTTTCTTTTTTCTTAAGAAACTCACCTTAAGACCCGCCAATGCAAGATTCCAAAGCTCTGAAACAATAAAAGATTTATTAATTTTAGGAAAAAATACAATAATTACTACATCAGTAAGAAATTAAGCCAGGTGATCAAAAGAACTATTCATACAAGGTAGTTTGTAAGAAAATTTGTATGAGATGCATTTATGTAGAGTAGCTCATCTTATTACATAAGTGACAGCGATTAACTATAAAACAATTTTGTGAAAGCTACAACAATCGTGCACCCGCTACGGTCATGCGCACGAACTGTCGCGAATCTGACGTACGACGACGCCTGCGCAGCCCGTGGAGTGCAGGGATAGTTAACCTGTACCTCTAGTAGGAAAAACTTTCGAGTTCGTTTCGTTGCGTATTCAAAGTGTCATCGAAAAATTTTGTATGAAAAATTAAACAGCGCCCCCTATATTATAGCCGCCCTAGGGGGCGCTGTTTAATTTTTCATACAAAATTTTTCGATGACACTTTGAATACGCAACGAAACGAACTCGAAAGTTTTTCCTACTAGAGGTACTGTTCACTTCCACGTAGTAAAAACAAATGAATGTGTTTACGTGTCCATGGAACGAAAAAGCTTAGTGCAGAGACCGCCAGAATAAATTGTACATGTGACATCTTTGAGAAATAAATACTTTTTTACTTTTTTTTTTTTATCAATGATGCTGCGGTTTGCAATGTTTTGTTGAATATCGTGATTGTTAATTATTGAGATTTCGACATTTAAGGGTTTTGCATTTATCAACCAATCTAAAACAATACGGCTACTATCCAGAGCCACGGAGACTACTACCACGGAATAATTTATCTACTTCTTCTTTCTTCTCGAAAATTGAGTATTTCCTTAAAAAGGAACTCTTATAAATACCGTCTTCATATGACTACGGAATTAATTAGACTACCTATTAATGTTATTGGCTCAACAAATATCATTCTGATCCAAAATATCAATTCAATTCAATAACATATTCAATTACATAAGTTTTATTAACACACGTCATGTATTTATACTTCATCATTTTATTGTCTCGATGGACACCGTCCTTTTCTTCTGCCCTGACCTGACCAAGCCCAAACTACAAGATACGAAGATACGATATTTATTGATTCCGCGTAAAAGCGTCTCAAATACGACAGGTAAGTGTTGGATTTGCTGCTCCATGCACTACTACACACCTGTGCAATTTATATGCAATATATTTTCTTCAACTTTCTAAACATTTCCATACATGTAACATGTAAGTAACGGTATAAATAACACTATGTATACAGGGTGTTAAAATTGTTACACTTTTCGAGGGATGGTTAAATTTTTATCGATATTTTTACTCATTAATCAGATTAGACAACAATTACACAACAATATGCCATATTAAATTACCCTTTACTACACCACCAAATTTTATTTTTATTTAGAGAGCACAACTTAAACGATTTACTTAGTGCTTTTAATGCAAATGCATCCAGCAACCAGTATGATGATCAGGTTCTCGATTCAACTGTTACAGACAACCGGCTTTAAGCCAAAAGAAATCTGACGAAATCGAATCTCATTCCGATGTCTTCGCCCCTTTTGGCCCAGCTGTGGGTCAGCCAGTTTTTGACGCTAAAGGAACATGGTCAGGCGCATTACGCATAACGACTATACTTTTACACGTAAAACAGAAGTAGGTAGACGTTTACAAATAAAACAGAAGTATGTCGCAACTTTTGCTTTGTAAATTGTTGACAGTTTCAGTAATTTGGGTAAATTACGTATCAGAGAAATGCAGTGTTACGTCGCATTTTGTAATTACTACTGATAAAATTATAATTGGCTATGCAATTTTAATAAAAGTCATGCATTGAATCAACAACACGTGTATGGCCCGTTTGCTAATAAAAGAGTCAAGTTTTTGTACCTATTACCACAGATAATATAATACTATATTACCTACTGCCAATAATTTCTTGTAACCTAAGATAAAGACACGTCTACTGTAATTTTTAACCGACTATTTATTTATTTCTTTGAGCAGTATTTTTCAAATGTTTAGTGCATTTTTAGTATCCAATTAAAATTTTGTTTAAATAGTTTATTTACATAATACCGCATACATTCTTAGACCCATCAATCATATATCGCCTGATAAATTTCCTCCAATTCGTTTTCAGTAAATCAGTCATAATCGATGCAAGTCCGCTTCCTGCGCACTGCGATGCGCACGCGCCGATAATGTATCGATTGCGTCTCGGGAGATTAGTCTGTCTTCGTGTCGATTAATCGCACGTACCTTATTATTATTCTTACTTTATGGCTTTTCGTCACGAGTATAGTGTCAATAGCATCGATCGATCCTTTTTATCATTGGTTTACACTATTATTTCAAAATATAAGAATGTAGGTACCTACATAACATTATGGGTATATTTTATCATTTAGGTAGGTACCTACTTAAAACAGATATAAAATTTTAAACTATCGTTGATGTCTTTTGTACCGGAATGCAAGAAAGGTGTTTTTATTTATCTCACATTCATGATTTTCAATACTTATATGAGCATTATACTAATTCCGCAGGCAACTTGATTATTTTTGAGTAGGTATGTAATGTTTTCTTTTTTCTTAAGAAACTCACCTTAAGACCCGCCAATGCAAGATTCCAAAGCTCTGAAACAATAAAAGATTTATTAATTTTAGGAAAAAATACAATAATTACTACATCAGTAAGAAATTAAGCCAGGTGATCAAAAGAACTATTCATACAAGGTAGTTTGTAAGAAAATTTGTATGAGATGCATTTATGTAGAGTAGCTCATCTTATTACATAAGTGACAGCGATTAACTATAAAACAATTTTGTGAAAGCTACAACAATCGTGCACCCGCTACGGTCATGCGCACGAACTGTCGCGAATCTGACGTACGACGACGCCTGCGCAGCCCGTGGAGTGCAGGGATAGTTAACCTGTACCTCTAGTAGGAAAAACTTTCGAGTTCGTTTCGTTGCGTATTCAAAGTGTCATCGAAAAATTTTGTATGAAAAATTAAACAGCGCCCCCTATATTATAGCCGCCCTAGGGGGCGCTGTTTAATTTTTCATACAAAATTTTTCGATGACACTTTGAATACGCAACGAAACGAACTCGAAAGTTTTTCCTACTAGAGGTACTGTTCACTTCCACGTAGTAAAAACAAATGAATGTGTTTACGTGTCCATGGAACGAAAAAGCTTAGTGCAGAGACCGCCAGAATAAATTGTACATGTGACATCTTTGAGAAATAAATACTTTTTTACTTTTTTTTTTTTATCAATGATGCTGCGGTTTGCAATGTTTTGTTGAATATCGTGATTGTTAATTATTGAGATTTCGACATTTAAGGGTTTTGCATTTATCAACCAATCTAAAACAATACGGCTACTATCCAGAGCCACGGAGACTACTACCACGGAATAATTTATCTACTTCTTCTACACAGCGTCGGCAAAAAACTCCGCCACAAGAATGGCGTTGTCAGTAGCCTTCATTAAATCTCTACTAAATATCATTCAATATCGACTACTACGAGACTATTCCCACCTCACGTTCCCACCGCTGCAACTCCTGTGTGGCCAGGATCTACAGCTTGACCGTGAATAAAAAAGCCAACCAGTGAAGGTCAAGTTTGTACCACAGTAAGACAGGGCGTAGTAAAACATGATGGGTTAACGAGACGAATTAAGATAAAATAAGATATATTCATAAAACGTGTGCCAGAGTTGTATTACCCCTACATTGTATAATGCAGAACTCGAGAAGTGATTTGCAATCCTCTCTCTGTAGTTATAATAGACTTAGTTGGAACTTGCAGAAACAGTTTTCACCTCACCACAGATGTCATAGAAAACTTGCCAGGCAGGTTACATTTATGTGAAACGTTTGAAACGTGACAATGTTTCATGGTTTCATAGTGAGGGACAGGGTTGTCTCTATTTAGTTAGTTAAATTAAGTTACTTAAAATGTCTATGGAGATTGTCGTATTTGTACATAAGTGCTTTATTCATAGACGTGAATTAAATTAGGATTAGTATTTATCTAATGTCGTAGCTTCTTAGATGTTAAATGCTCTATTTTGCCCTAATCAGTGTTGAAATCAACAAAGAAGTGTATCTTACACATCCAATTTTTTTTTTTAAATTGGCTTATGCCCGTTTTCACCATCAATAACAAATTTTTAAGTGACCCCTATGAAAACAAAATTCCTGTTATGTGTTACCATAGGGGTCACTTAAAAATTAGAGATTGATGGTGAAAACGGGCATCATTTAATTCTGTATGTCTTAGCTAATTACCGTGAAAACCTACGTAAGACCATATACAGCCCTTCACAAAAAGAGCCGTTGTGTAGTACATAATAATTCTACAGAAAGTTGTGTAACGCATTCTTCGAAGTTACACCACAAACAACAAGCAAAATATACTGCAATGAAGATTGTTTCAGCATGCAACGTTTGTGTACGTTTACTATGTTTTTCCGCACGCATAATGTGCAATTAGCGTTAAAATTAGCTTTAAATAATAATTAATTAATTAATTACTTATTTTATTAGCAGATTAACGATTTCAGATTAACATAATAATGTTTGATAGAATTTTAAAACGTTAATTGTATTACATTAATAGACGTTTAGTATTTATTTTATTTTTATTTATTTAATAGGAAAACCAACAAGACATGTTACACTAAAACATTTTGGAAAATAAATTGAAAGACAAATACTTTTTTAATCAGTAAATACTGTCAACAAAGTTTGTCACATACATACGGTCTACAGCTTTAAAAAAAACAAAAGAATTAAAAAATGGAACACCATTTTGAAATCAAATGAAGCTCTATAAATCGTATTCCTTGTTCAAACTCCTGTGAGAAAAAGCAAGCTATTATTGTTTTTAAAATTGATCGTGCTTGCTAGATTAGCAGCTGGCCAGTCACGTCGGGAGTCGGATCGTGATGCAGGGTGGATTAGACACAGCACTCGGCGGTTAGAAAATGGCCGGTACGGGTTAGCTTAATCGCGATTCGTTGTGGCTCGCTCGATCTACTCCATTTGAATTTGGAATGTAAGATGCATTGTACAGTCAGATGGAAAACACGTTACAAAACAAACAAAATACATAGTTTCATAGTACGAGAGCCCACGACCAAAATTTTTGTCTCATAGCAATACGGCCAAAACCGCATCAAATCGATAGATACGATTATCCTGAACTCGAAAATACCAATATCAGACATTTTCCGCGTAGCGTTTGATCTGACCGAATTTTCAAAATTGTCAAAGAATTTTACCGAACTGCATCATAGCAATATGTCTGATTTGCAGACTGTAGTTGAATGATAGTTCTGAGATACCGGAAACATTATTTTCAGACGTTAGTGGTGTAGCGCAAACCCGTAAAATCACTTAAAAAAATTAAAAATGAGACAAAAAAAATGTCTCATAGCAATACGTCTGAAAATCTTTTTTATTTGTAAATTTTGGTTATTTGATGCGAACAAAACAATTTTCAGACGGAAATGTGAACGCATTAAATTTTGAGACCGTTTTGAAAATGTTAACAAATTTTACCGATCGGTATCATAGCAATATGTCTGAAAATTGTTGGACATGATAAAATAAGTTGTCCACATGTGCAAAAAATTTATATCAGACAAATTAAGTGTAGCACCTTCTCTATCATACAACTTTTTGATACACTTAAAGTGTCTGAAAACAGGTTTTTGGTAATCAATGCAGCAATACGAAAAGTTGAAAAAAAAATTATCCGTATTGCTATGATACAGGTCGGCTAAATTTGTTGACATTTTCAAAAATGCGCTCAGGCTATATGCTACGCGCAAAATGTCTGAAATCAAACTTTTTCGTAATACAATTATAAAATCTATGTACATTTTCACTATCAGACGTATTGCTATAATACCGACTGTCTTTTTTTTTGACACAGCAGAAATGGCCTCCCACGCAGTTGCTACACTTTTGACCGTTACTACAAACCTAGTCGGGTTCAGAATCATACAATCTAACGATTTTATAGGGTTTTTGCCGTATTGCTATGAGACATGGTTTTGGTCGTGGGCTCTCGTACTATCAGTATCATCTACCATAGTATATTAACTTTAGAATGCTCCAAAATCTTATCAAAATGAGTTGTTTACTTACTGAAGTCTAGACAAATGTGAAAGCGTTATAAAAGTGACGAATCTTTCACACATTCTCTAATGCAATCCTTTTCCAATCAAGATTTAGCACCTTTTACTATAAAAGTGGTTTTTAATGGCGTTTTGATAATTTTTATCTGATTGATATTGAAATTACTATTAGTTAACAGCACAGTAATAGTGACTATCGTATCATAAATTTCTCTTCCGCTGTAACAGCATGTCGTTTAAAGCAAATATGAAAATTTTGTTTGCATTACTACATCCACACGTGCATTGCGAGGCTCCAAATATTTGACCACATTGGTTACAATTAAAATAATACAGCTGTTAATCTAGGTCAAGATTACACGTTTTGTGCAACCGATTGCAGTGCAATGCCTGATATAAATCGCTTAGTTTTCGTTTTATAGCCACAAACTAGTTTATTCCCGCGGCTTAGCCTGCATGAATGGTCTGCCACAGGAAGACTTTAAGCATGCACCTTTCCAAACTGGAAAAAACTGGGATAAAAACTAGATATCCCATGACTATCCCATGGTATCAGAGTAGAGAGCTTCGGCGTGAATTTCGGTCTATCACAGAAATACTTTAGCATGTACCAAAAACTGGGATAAGAACTATCCTATATTTTTCCCAGATGGTCAAACTATCCCTATATCAGATTTAATCTAAATCGGTTTAGTTGTCTAAGCGTGGAACAGTAATAGACAGACAGACAGATATACTATCGCATGATGTTAATACGGATAAAGATCTAATGAACTTTTTCACTGCATTCAGGTGTTGAAGCGTGCGAAATTATTTGAGTCTACATTATTATTTTAGCTCGCATTTCAGTGTTATGTTTCAATTCAGGTATTATTAAGTTAATAACAGTTAATAACTGACTATAGTGCTTAAATTGCCGCAAGAATTAATTCAGAAAATTAATCAAGCGTTAACTAATATTAATATTCTAATTATCCGCGAATTCGTTCATAATATGGAAATGTTTCTAGTCTATATAATTTTAATACATATTTTAAAAAATATTGCTCCAATATTGCAATAGGATGTAACATAGTTTTCAAGTAGTGTGCTATAAAATTTTTTTTTTCAAATGGTTTACCACTCAGTAGTTGAAATGTCTTAGAAAAACATAAACTGGTATGACTTTTTATTTTACCAAATTACCCATAAAATGCGGTTGCTTGTAACTTTGTAACAATCGAATCAACTGAAAGCCTTGAACATAATCAATTTATAACCGCATTACGTTAACTTGGTCTCACAACTTGATGGCGTCATAATAAGTAACCCTTGGTTTCTGAAATAGACAAATAATTTAACGCTTATTCATGAAGGTAGAGCATAAAGCCGCTGACAGACGTCGAGTTAGCATGACAGCAAGTCTGTCATAATATGTTACATACAAGCATGCTCACGTCTATTTATAGCGACTAACAATTAATTGTATTTAATAATTATCATATACATATACAATTATACATCGACTGTCTACCAACTGGTAACTAACAAAAAGCTCATCGTATTCTTCAAGAAGTCTTCTTTTAAGCCCATTTAGCTACTTAAAATTAAAAAATACATCTGTAAATTAAAACATAAGTACGAGTAGGTAACTAATTTTGTTAATGACTACCTTTTGATTAGCCTTACTAACTAAATAAGACTGAGTTGCACCACCTGAGTTTAACCGTAACTACTTATACGTAAACGATGTTTTCTGTATAAATTTTGACAGATTTTTGACGTTTGTACGGTTAAAATAAGATATAGCAACTCAGCCTAAGAATAATATGAATCGTAATATCAATTTGTTATGCCGCTGCTTTCTTTAAATAGGCAAATCCACATTTCCACAGTCCCCACATACGCATTTTAAAGCAAAATCTTTCCACCGATTTCCTAAGGCTACCCCATCTGATGATGGCCCGTGTTCTTAATTGTTATATTGCCGGTTGTTACAACCACGCAGCCCGCTGCATCAGTAATGTTCTTTAATGCTTGCATTAGTGCGGAACTGGTAAAGTTATTATTACATTTATGTTAAGTTGTGCTGTAAGCTAGCACTGTTATTATTTTCAGGGTTTATAGCGCCTAATGAGACTGTAGATAATAGGAATTTGAGAGAGAATCTATCCTATCTACATAGTTTTATTCGTTATTAGTTAGCAAGACATAATTTTCACCGTCATATTGGATTACCAACGAGTAAGTTAGGTTAGTTCTGTTAACGCTGTAATTATTTTCAGGATTTATAGCGTTTAATGAGAGTGCCATAGTAGTTTGTTCAAATTGAAATATTCTAGAGATCTATCCTATAGACATCATTATTCGTTGTTAGTTAGCAAGATATGTTTTCACCGTCATATTGGATTACTAACGAGTAAGTTTGTTCTATTAACGCTGTTATTATTTTCAGGGTTTATAGCGCTTAATGAGAGTACCATAGTAGTTTGTTAAAATTGAAATATTCTAGAGATCTATCCTATAGACAGCCTTATTCGCTGTTAGTTAGCAAGATATGTTTTTCATCGTCATAATGGAATACCAACGAGTAGATAAGTGGTGGCTTTTAACGATTAATTAGGGTTTATAGCGGCAAATAAGACTGTAGGTAGGTAGGTAATAGTCATTTGTTCAAATTGAAATATACTAGAGATCTATCATATCTACAGTCTTATTCGTTGGTAGTCGTATGTGACTTGCTTTTTGTCTTCATATTGGATTAATAACGAATAAGTTGTTTGTAAAGAAACACCGAGCATAGCCCTCTCCATGGCACGCTGTGCAACTTTGAGCTTCTGTATAAGGCCTAAAGAGAGGCCACGTTTCCGAGCCATAAGTCATCACAGGTAACACACATTGGTTGTAGACTTTCGTTTTCAGGCACTGAGGTATTTTGGACGAAAAGATGTTGCGTAGTTTCCCGAACGCTGCCCAGCCGAGTTGGATTCGACGATTAACCTCCTTCTCGAAATTGAACCTACCTAGCTGAATCGTTTGTCCGAGGTAGATATACTTGTCAACAATCTCAAGAATCGAGCTCCCAACCGACACCGGGTAGGACGCAACATGGAAGTTCGACATACTTAAGCTTCGTTTTGTTTAATAAGTTGTTTTGAGGAGATCCGTAAACGAACTAAAGTCGCTGACATAGCCCGACGGATTAGCAAGCTGAAGTGGCAGTGGGCAGGGCACATAGTACGCAGAACTGACGGCCGATGGGGCAGGAAGGTTCTGGAATGGAGGCCGCGTACCGGAAAACGCAGCGTGGGACGTCCACCCACAAGGTGGACCGACGACCTGATAAAGGTAGCAGGAAGGCGCTGGATGCAGGCCGCTACCAACCGTGCGATGTGGAAGTCATTGGAGGAGGCCTAGGTTCAGCAGTGGACGTCCTGTGGCTGAAATGATGATGATGATGATGAAGTTGTTTGTCCTGCTATTATTTTCAGGGTTTGTAGAGCTTAGAGTGTAAAAAAAAACTCATAAAACTCATTTTATTTTTGCAAATAGGATTTTAAAAAGCACTTTTAATCGTCCCAGTATTAACCCTACCACTGCTTCGGGACAATAAATGGGCCAGTGCTGAGAAGAAGCAGACTTCTATGTATCCTATATTCAATCTACAGTCATATTCGTTGTTAATCTCAAGACTAGGAAGATATGTTTTCCACCGTCATTGGATTACCAACCGGAAAGTCGAGATCCTGTAGGATATGTAATATTCCCGAGAATCTTAGATGCTTCAATGTGCAGTTCAGTTTATACTTGTGAGTTTAAAATCACGACTCCATAAAAATGGAAACAGGTTATTTAAAATTCCCCTTAACAGTTTTATTTTACATCGCTCCGATCAATTTTCCAGCTGTAAGAATATTTTTATAATGCAGAATTTTTAATGCAGTAGCCATTAAACTGAATAAAGATACTCAACTAGAGTAAGTAGTTGGGTAGATGCTAAGTAAAATGAAAAATACCGCTCTAAAGTTTTAGGGTCTCAGCAAATAACTGCCTAACTAATGAATGTGATTATAAATCTTATGTAAGTCAAAAAAGCAATTAAGAGTGCATCATTAACGACTGATGATACGGATACCTTGACCGCGGGTAACCCCTAATTAGCATAGAATCATCTGTGCAACGATAAGAGATGTTCTCACGACATAGACTGTTGAATCACCGAGTAACACCTTCTTGATGTCGTTTGATTAGGGTAACTATATTACTTCAATGAAAAGATTTAGCTGTGAATGTAGTCAAATGTTGCTGTTAAGTTAACAGTAAGTAAGTAGGTCTCTATCGAGGAATGTCAACATAGAACAGTTTTTTATAGATCTATAGCCTGCATCTGTTGCTCCTGAAGTGAACACCAAACGACCTCATGATGATGATGATGATGGCGATACACTTCGGCCGGCCGTTTGGTGTAGTGGTTCAGAACGTACTACTATGCCGAGAGGTCCCGGGTTCGATTCCCGGCCGGGCAGAAATTAAAATGATGAATTTTAATTTCTGTGACGGGTCTGGGTGTTACTATGTATAATATGTATGTATTTAAAAAAAAAGTATATAAGTAGTATATCCGTTAAGCTAGCACCCATAACACAAGCATATTAATTGCTTACTTTGGGGCTAGATGGCGCTGTGTGAGATTGTCCTAAGATATTTATTATTTATTTATTACTTAGAGCACGCACTACATATAGGACAGTCTGTCTACCAGACAAAATATTTAATAGAGGTATTTAGCTATACACAGTTTGATATTGAAAAACAATTACCTTCTTGTATGTAGGTAGTTTCAGCAATTGTATATTTTGTTTCGTGCTTTCATCCTGGTACGCAATAACTTAACTGCTTAGATGCTATAAATATCAAAGAAAATGATGCTGTATTCAAATAATTCAATTGCATGAATGTTTATTTACACTCAAAAGATTTATGCAGATAAATGATTATGCACTTAAGTTGAAACAATGGGCAGTAATGTTTTGTGAATTTATTTATCAGTCTTATCTATCAATCACAATGTTACATAGAATGTTAGTTTATAATGCAACAATTGCAAAATTGCACCTTAGTAAACAATAAGAACCCAGCCCAGAAGAAAAATTAATTATAATTATCTACAACTGTTCTTCAAATTCAACATTACCAAATGTGCAAGGAATGTCCCTAAGGTTTGTTGGTTACTTTTTGAAACCCTTTATGTATTTTGAAACTTTATTGCACATATAAAATTGCTATACAAAAGGGTAACTTAATACCGTATGCCATTCTCTATTATTTATAATTTCGAGTTTTATTTTGACATGACCTCTCCTGCTGCCTTTTGTACCCTTTGCATCACCGGCCTGCACCACTGGTGGTGCAAAGGGTATTTTTTAATCCCTTTTGCACCACCAATAGTGCCGCCCTACCATTAACTGTAAAACGATTATCTATAATCATATAATATTAATATTATAAAGAGGAAAGATTTGATTGTTTGTACTGAATAGGCTCCGAAACTACTGGACAGATTTGACAACATAACATAAAAATTAATAACAACCATTCATTTCTACATACAACGAATAATTCCTAAAGTACCAGGGCAACATAATCATAAAGGAGCTATATCAAATTCTTCTTGGTTGATCCGAGAAATAAACATGTATCATAAAATAGCTCCTTTATGGTTATGTTGCCCTGGTACTTTATTCGTTGTATGTAGGATGTAGGCCCGGGGTATCGTGGGTCTGAAGTGAAATGTTTATAGGCACTTACACACACACAAATTAAAACTTTTAGGTAGGTTTTGATTTATTTATAACAAGTAAATTATTAAGTATTTTACAGTCTACTACTAGTTTTACAGTCGATGGTAGCACAGCACTATTTGTTGGTGGTGCAAGAGGGATTTAAAAATACCCTTTGCACCACCAGTGGTGCAGGCCGGTGGTGCAAAGGGTACAAAAGGTCCTGCTGCTATTCTTTTAATTAATCCGAAAAGAACATAGATCTAGTATTTGATCTAAAAACAAGTTAATTTCATTGCAGCAAGGCCAGTCACATAATTACCAGTCTAAAGAACAATCCATAGCAACGTTGGTTCCATTCGAATGTTTGCAACTTATCAATGGTTATAGGTTCAACATCCGGCGACAAACGTCGGCAAAAACAGAATAGATAGCGCTAATTTGTCTTGCAAACAAAGCCTTTGCTCAAAATACCTACAAAAATGTAAACTAGCATCTAGTTACCTACAAGTAGCTGTGCTTGTGATTTCGTACGCGTGAAAATAGTTTGAATAATATTTCCCGTTTTTGCAACACTTTTCTTTACTGCTCCTCCCCTATTGGCTGTAGGGTAATGTTATAGCTTAAAATCTTCCTCGATAAATGGGCTATCTAATCCAACACAATAAGATTTTTTTAGATCGGACCAGCAGAAAGAAGATAAATTGTAAACAAACATCTATGTATAAGTATTGTTTTTATTGAATTAGCCAAAACCAGTCGTATTCTAGTCTTTTATCGACAATCGTTGCACAGCACATAAACAAACAGTGTAGAATATACTCGTAAATCTAAGTACATAATAAGTACAAGTTGCTCGTATTAATCCACTCTATGTATACTCTGATATATCGTACCAGTTGTTTTTTGTAGTAAAATTATCACACGATACTTAATACTACATACATAAAAGTTTTACAATATTACCATACAATTCAGATACAACCAATTACAACATTAATTAGGACTTTTAATTTATGTCTGACAACCCTAAACAAAATGGTGCACAAAAAACTGGTACTATTCTCCTAGGCCGAATGACTTCGTGGGAGAATCGCTCGGTTTACTGTTAGCCGAATAAATGACCATATAACAGTCTTTATAACTATTATACTACAAAACAAAGAAAACAATGTCGTAGATGCCGACTGTACAGACTAGAGCACGTCTAGCTAAACACGGTGGCATCTTATGAACCTGGTATTAGAGGCGATTTTACAGTACTATAGTGATGTGCTGTGCACTATACTTGTAATTATTTTCATCGATTAAGCAGCGAGATACAAATGTTTCAATTACACCGGCGTCGGCGTTCATTAGCGACGGAGAATAGCAATTACAACTGTATCTGTTATAACAGATACATTGATTTCAGCTAATCAATCGTATTAACAATTAATTCGTTTACACCTACGTAGTCAAGGCTGACCGTTATCTTTTACATTCGAAATAGTTTTGCTGTTTAAAGGCTTAATAACACTATTGACCGTATAAAGTGATACAAAAGTTTTTTTTAAAGGAAAGAAGACCGACCGAGGGACAAGTGCTGAAAATATTATAGCACACAAAAAAAGAAATATTGTTATTTTCAGCGTGTCTCCGCGGTTTATAATGCTTAATTAAATAAAAGAATTCGCCTCAAAATATGAAATAGTTAAAGATCCCCGTTACATTCTAAACATTAGCGCAACAATGATATAGCCATTGTCCAGAGGCTTTTACTCCAATTTAGAGCTATATTTTATCTAGTGACCCGTTAGTCATAAATCTGGCTAATTAACGAAGAAAGGCACTGATGAGGCGGTTAACCCTGAATGTTTGTGCCACTTTAGCGTTTGAAAAAGGCAAACAATTGAAATGTCTCTTTCTTGAAACAATAACGCGGCTGACGTTAGGAATATTCCTCGATGTTGATTGCCTTTCTTCTCTTTACCAATGCCTTTAAAATAGAGATTGTAACTACATACTAATAGTACATTGTTTTAAGTTCCTAGAGTGATTAAAACTATTTAAAATCAATGAGATATTTTATTTCTTTCAATTCGTTACAATAATTATGGCCTAAACTAAATAAAACGTACTCATCTGTGAAATTGGGAGCAACTAATCGGTTCTAAAAACTTAAAAATTTCCTAAGTTGGATGACATTTGAAATCTTTTTTCGCCGTTTGACCCTCGGTCAGCTCATCAACCGACCGTAAAGGTTGTTTACACGAGCGATTAGGCACGCTGTTCACGAATTAGCCTGTGGTTACTCCATCTGAGGAAGGCCGAGTCGAGTTGCCGTGTTTGAGGAAAAACAAATGACAACTGTCTTCGGGGCTGTTCATTTGTTATAAAGCAGCCATGTTTAATTAAGAAAAACAAACGACTATCTTTTGTTAATAAATTTAGACTGTTTGTTAACTACTTCCCTGCCGTGATTCGAATGAGACTGACTGAGTGTTTTCATAACTATTGTGTACTTTGAGGGCAGTTAACTAGATAATATTACGAGACTGTAGTAATAACCAAATATTGTGATTTCAAATAAGACGATAAATTAGAAATTGTATTATTATGAAAAATATAGATATCAAAAATAAATGTAGAGCTTTTCTTAATTGTAAGTTATTAATTTCTTTTAATTATCAAACACCATAATATTTTGATCATTCTCTCATTTCACAGTTAAGTTATTGCAATGGAAAAAAACACTAAATAAAAAAGTTTTAGAAAATTACCCATTTAATTCTAGTACTAGTGAAAAGAAAATCAAAAAGCACAAAATACCTGAAATTTTTAGATACGTATCCATTTAGGAAAAGAGATTCATTGTTGAAAGATCGACCTCAATTGCCCTAAATAAATAAACAAATCCAGTTACTCTATCACGAAAACTACGTCTATAAATAAAATTAAGTAGAGCGCTGAAACAACTTATAAAGCTATAAATCTGTGTTCATTACTTTACATTATTATTTAGCGTGAAATGTAGCGTGCACGCATCAATCATTGAAATATAGGCTTGTAGAGGCACGAATGTCCAATTACTTTAGTAATGGCTCTAAAGTGTTTTAATGTCTCTACCACTGTCTCTACATACGATAATAATTCTAGCGGTCAGCCTTCTTGCAATCATAAATAAATATCCTTATCCTTAGACATTTTACACTGCGATTCTAGTCCCAAACTAAGCAAAGCTTGTACTATGGGTACTAGACAACGGATATAAACATACTTAAATACTTTTTTTTTTGTAAATACATACTTATTATACATAGAAAACACCCAGTCCAATACAAACAAATATGTTCATGCACACAAATGTTTGTACTGTGCGGGAATCGAACCCGCTACCTCCGGAATAGTAGTCCGTTTCGAACCACTACACCAAACGGCCGACATGATGATATTATAGTCTTTGAATTGCGCTAATCATAGAGCTATGTCGACGCCACATTGGGCCAGAAAGCAAATCAAAAGAAAGAGCTAGTTTTCTATGAGGGTTTCCATCTTAGCCTAGGTGCAGACCACCGACTATAATTTGGCTGATAATTGGGCCCGATTCTAATTTGTATGAAGAATCGGCCGATACCAAATCGGTGTAATGTGCGCACTTTTATACATCTCTATGCTGATCAACAGCCCGACCCAAGTATCGGCCAACTAGAAGTCGGTGGACTGCGTTTTCTTGAGTCAGTGTTGTTGTCTTATTTATTCTATAATATATATAAGTATGTAAGTATTATCAAAATTATGTTAGTGACTCTAAGCTTGTTTATTTTGTGGGAATATTTTTTTAAATCAGTGTCATTGCCAATGTCAACTGTTTTAATTAAATAGAGGAAGGTACTAAGTATTCATTATGCTTCTCCGAAGCGTATAGCCAGGAACCAAGCCGTGACGAACGCCTTGCAGACTTAGAATTAGCTTCCACTTAAACATTACCCTACAATTGGGTAAAATACCCCACAATTGTGCGAACGGTCGCGACAGTTACATGTCCAGCGGCCATTCGAGCTCATCGTACAGTTAGGCACGTAAAATATGGTCTATTATGGAGCGAGCATCAGAAAAAGTAATTTTAGACTTTTTTGTTAGACGAAGATTATGTTAAAGTCGCTTGACTGACCATGGTTATTTATTAGGGATTAACGGGAGAACGACGAAGTTACGTTTCTTAGTTTTTTGGTGATAAAAATATCGCCCCAAAATAATATTATAAGCTTATTTTTTTTACTAATAGCAACTCCCATAACCAATGAGATTCACCGTAATAATAACGTCACGGTAGTATCGATAAATAATCGATAAATCACTCGGTCTCATTTCGAGTCGATTAGGGTGAAGTGCTAATCTCGTTACGTGGCTGACCGTACCAATCTGACCGTTCTAACAGTACGGGTAACTGTGCTCCGGTTTACGGGAACCGCTCGCTTGCATGAAATAACCATTATTTGTAACCTAATGCAATTTTGTTGCAGTGAATCATCTGCAATGGCTTGTTATGTTTCCAAAGCTGTATTTGGTATATCTCAAAAGTTTCCTACTTGTGAGCAGAATAAGAATGTAATGTAAGAAATGTAGTTGCTAGTCAAACAGTAAATTTTGAGCCAGAGAGAAATGAAAGAAAGGTATTGACACCTGTATTCACAAACATACTATGAGGTATCCCAGTGCGCGTGGACGCTGGACGCACAATGTGACACTCGAACCAAATATCACAGAGCTCCATTCAACACTGTGCGTTCGATTTGCTGATTCAAAGCAAGCATCGTTTGTGAATACGGGCGTGAGGTACAATGAAGTTGGTAGGATATAAGGTATTAAAAGAAGTAGAAAAATACGTAAGTACTGGTCCTACCAAAAACCAAAAACAATACACCTTAAAAAACCTATGTAGAGTGACTTCAATTTGATCTAATTTTAAAACAAATAAAGCAAAGACATACTGACACACAGCCTCGCAAAGTTCGAAAGTCTCCGGATCATCAGGCACGACACAGGTGAGAGCAACCTAACCTTGATACGAAGAAAGCGCACCGATCGAGATGCCAATTAAACGGAATACGAATGCTAAAGAGAAATCACGGAACCGAACGTGATCAGCATTTTACAAACACTCAAAAAGTAACAAAACTTTTTGTGCTGCTTCTTTTGTCTGCTATTTGAGTGTTTATTTTGTGCCAGTGCTATACAGTTTGGGGAAAACAAAGCCGCTGCGGGGTTTAGGACGTCCCTAACTTAGGAAAGACATTCCCAAAACACTAACATCAATCGAATAGGTATGCGCTATTAGGCCATCTAAAGACCTTGCTCTAGTTTATAATAATCTACATACCTAGTTTATTAGTAATTTTTGCATAATTTTTAACGTCTACGATTAGGCACGAACTTATAGTATTCCATACTAAAAGCTACAGAACGTTTTGATAAATCTAGGCCAGAGAGTCTTATTACTATGTACGTAACTTATGGCCAACCTAAACAGTAAAGCAAAGCAAAGGTCAATCGGAAATAGTCTAAATCATGACTACCAACAATTTACTCGATTAATGAAACAAATTAATGGCAGTATCACGATTCGGCGATTATTTGCGAGCAATCAAATAGTTTTTCAGATTTGCGTGAATGGTAGAGCTCTACAATTTTGTTACTCACGGAGGCATAGGCTTGCCTTGACATTTGGTAATGTAGAGTTCGAACTTCCTAAAACTTTATAGGTGGGTATTTGATTTGTATTATTATAGCAATTACGTTACTTTTTAACACGAGTACCTTATTTTTATTGGTTTTATGTACCAGTTTTGTATTAATTGTAGTGGAACTATTTATTGATATAATTACCGGTTTTTTATGAGTTGTAGCGAAATTATTCTGATTTCCAGATTTTCACGTTTTTAAATGTCATTTTTAGCTGATAACACAATTTTACTAGATCAAGTAAGCAAACCGTCTTCCAGTTGCTTTTGTTAGAGCGTAAGTAATTTAAATGGAAAATATAATAATATATAATAATTGAATAAAATATGACAAAATACATTTATTTTATTTTATTTCAAAGTACGTAATACAACAGTTTTTAGTTTTTAGACTTTGACCAATGCACAATGGCTCCAAAGGCCATAGTAATTAGGGGGATAAAAGTTTTTAAGTATTTCTCAAATTATGGATATCAGTGCTCTAATTCATTATATTTTTCCTTTGAAATACAGTAATTGGATCTCACCGTATGCGTGATGTCTTTTCTTTAGATTTTCTGTGACAGCTCCACTTAGCTTTCTGGGCCCAACAAATTAGTTAACAATGGCATTAAAATAGTTGTTCCACCGATAAACGTTTACTTTCTCTGTGCGTACACGCAAGCCGATAATAATATACAACAATTATTATAATCGAAACATGCGAACGTGTGATTATCACGAACACAACAATATGGACTTTTTGTTTATTGTGATCGGAAATTTGACCTGTATCTTTTTACCAAGCAAGCAATGGCAAGCATAGCGTTCATCATTATTTTATGCTTCCTATCTATGCAATTTATTCAACGTAAGAGACAATTGAAAATCTTCAACTTCATCTTCATCGTCTACATTGCGTTACTTGATCAAACAAAAAGAATTGATTTCACTGCTCAAATGCAACAACTTTTCCCGATCGGGACCGAAGTTCAAATATAAAAAGAAAATTCTTTTCCATACTTTTAGTACCAGCTATCAGTCATTTAGTTTAAGGATTCCACCCTTTTTCTTTGATGCAGTACTATATGTAGGTATATTTTTTTATTAAAAATCATTTCATTAGGTTCATAAGAACGAGTTGGAAGAAAGTTCCTATTTATTTATAAACACCATTAAATAGAGAATGATTCAGAAACACGACACTAATTAATGTAGTGATTAAGGAGCATTTTATTTAAAACATGCGCGAGCGCATCATTAAGATTCTCATCGGATTCGAAGAGGCAATGTCAACATATTTTGGTAGGAAAGGTCACTAAAGGTCATTGGGCCATATCGGACAAGTCGGTGCAGTGACCTTAAAATATTAAAGACGCCATCGGCGTGATAAACAAACTTTTGACACCAGAACTTTCCTTATATTATCTTTTCTGTTAGTGTATGTCGGCGTCGGACTGCCGAATCTCGTTTGGGGAACGTTAGTTTGACGATTCCCGTAGATCGCTGAATTTTGACACAAAACTTAAGTGGAGCTTTTACAAAAGGCATGTTCCGATGAAAAAGCTCATTTTTTTATTTACACAAAATGATGTAATATACAGCACATGTGGATGTAAAATAATTTTAGAAATCGAATCTATAACGATCAAATCATCGCCTAGATCTCCTACTATACAGTCTCCACACAAAACAATTCCAGCCCAATCTAAGATTTTGATTGATTTATAGAAAACACCGTATTGACGTTAGTCGGTCGTAAAAGCATTATTGTTGCAGTATCTAAACTTTACAATGGTGCTCTACATTCGAAGTGGATCAGTCGATAAGCCATAACTAAAGCTATTGTTTGCTCAAGTTAATAATCTTTTGAGGGTTGTCAAATGCGAAACATTTAGACCAAATTGTGAGACACATTCCAATGAGGATCATTTCGATTTTTAGCTGTGAATGCAGATTTATAGGGCTAAGAAATCCTTAAAACACAGTCCAAAAATTTTTGTTCTACGACAAAAATTGACGAAGTTATGGCCAAATTACTAAAAAAGTTCACTGACCGCCCGGCGCGGGGACGATGACGTCACTATATCCGATCCGAACGCTGCCGGCGTACTGCGTGGATAGAAAATATTTTTTTCTAGCCAAACTATCAGTTTTAGAGAAAAACTTGTGGGTATTTCTTCGGAGGCAAAATTTTCGATGTCTTTGGGTATAGTTCTGCAACCAACTAACAAAATGGCATGCAATATTTTTTTTCGTATAGCTTAGCTTTAACCCTATCTGGCGCAAATTACATTTTTGAAATAATTGCTGTCTTTATACAAAATAAAAATATTTGAAGTGTGATTCTCTGATTCATATGGTGTGTCCGTTAGCCAATTTCCGGAACAAAATGGTTGATGTAGCATTTCCCTTTTGATATATCGTCAGTGGAAAGGAAAAAAGACTAAAGCGCCAAAACCGTACTTGTGGGAAATGAGGATCAAAGTTTTTTTTTTACGAAAAAAATTCGTATCTCTTTTGATATTAATGTTAAACAGTTCTTTTAAAATGCAATCGTGTTCTTGATTTTTTGCCTATATTTTAATGAAAACACCAGGTTTGTAGCTCTTTTAGATCGTAAAATAGGTGTCGCTTTAGAAAAAGAGTTATGAAAATTCATTAAATGTTAGTCAGGGTAAAACTGCTAACCTCCATTTATAATCAAATATCCAGCAACCAATAAGTGCTAAATAGTTTGAACAACCTTTTTGATAAAAGAGAAAAAATACTTAGTGAGATACAGCTTAATAAGTAAGTCGAAGATAAATTACTAAACTACAAAATAAGATAGTCGCATGCGCCAGCGAAAAAATGCGTAAAAGCGATATTATCCATGGAGCTTACATGAATATTTGCTTACTTACGCAGACCCTATAGAACGAATATAAGCAAATGTTACTAAACTCTTACTACATTAAACGTTTTAAGCAAAAGTAATGCTTATAGATTGAATAGGTATTATGTTTTATGACAAAGAATGCTTAATTTATCCTAACATCATGCATAATTTGATTGTCATTACTTCTAACCGGGTACAGGAGTAGTAGGTAATTACTATATTTTGAATTATAGTGAACAAACGTAGGGACACTTAACAATTTTAATGACCACCACTAACCACTGGTGGGAACCTTTGGTGGGATGGACATGGTGGGTGGTGACTTACGCGGCCACCACCATGTCCATCCCACCAAAAAAGCCAAACCACACACTGATAGTCTCATCGACGGACTCGAGCATAACCGGCGACAATGTCATAAGACCGTCAGAACCACTTTTGACTTCAAAATCAAAGGTCTAAAGGTGGAAAAGGATGACAATCTAAAGGCCCAAAATAAGAAACTCTACAATGCTATGGATGGAAGTGTCGCCCATTCTCTACAAACGCTTGTTCGAGGCGGGGGCAGTCCACATAGGTCTGGAGATAAGACCGGTAGAAGACCCCACTAGTGAAATGCGCCAAATGCCTCTGTTTTGGACATACAAAAGCCCTATGCAAAGAGGAAGAGGAACTGCAGAGGAACTTACTCATGGCTAAACTATCCAGCCTGAAAATAAGGCACACGACAATCGTGGAAAAAATGCGAGGGCGAGAACTGACTCATCCAACATCCACCACTACATGACATTCAGTGATAAAGTGATGAATGCCCAGAAAAACAAAAGTAGGACTACTTACTTAGCGCTTTCCAGAACAGCATACTGCTAAGAACACCCTAAACATGCAGAGTTCAAATCTCCTAAAAGACCGTGTCCGTGGTCTTTTGGGAGATTTGATTTGATTTGTGAAAGCTCAACATCATCTGAGCTAACCTGAGACGCTCCAAGCAAGCCACTTCCGAACTGCTGCAAGCAGCCAAGGACAAGGACATAACCTTAGCACTCAATCGGCAGAAACCAGTCACTCAGTCTTCGGTGACCGATTGAGTCATTCACGACCCCTAACTGGTCACGGAGACGGAGGCCGCGGTAACACTGGGGGCAGGCAGGCTAAAACTAGGAATTGTGTCCGTGTATTATGAGGGAGACAATCCAATTGAGCTTTAGATATAACGCACAAAGCGGTATGAAAAAGCTAAACACCCAAAACATCATTATAGGGGGAGACGTGAACGCCTAGAACCAATGGTGGGGCAGCATTTCCGAAAGCTTAGGTGAAGCTTACAGTTTCTTCTTTCAAAAAATATCGACAGGGCAGATTGCGCACAAGCAAAGTGGATGTGTCAGCGTGCAGTAAGCCACTACTGGGTAGGATTAAAGAGAAAGTGGACAGAACGCTAGTCACTTCAGACCACAACGCCATAACCTATTCTCTCTGTGTAGGTGAAAGTGCGGCAACAAGAATACGCACAGAAGACCAGCGAGGCGCAAACAAAGAGTTGGAATGAGTTCTGCTCGACACACGAGAGAGAAAACATGTGGGATGGAATCTATGGAGTCATCGGGAAAGCTCCAGAGAAAAGAGGACATGCTCCTGAATGGTTTTAACTAGAGATGAAACGGATAGTTGTTTGGCCGGATACCGGATACCGGATATCCGGCGAGCAGCTAGGCCGGATAGCCGGATATCCGGCGGCCGGATAGTTGGCCCATTGTCTCGTTGCATGTCGTGACGAGTTAAGCGCCGCACAGGTGCTTCGAACGCGATCAGTGGGTCTATTAGTAGACTAGACTAGTCACACTTCGAAAATCGAATCAGTCCGAATAGAATGTCAGATTTTGCCACTTGTCTAGGGGGCAGATCAATTCGGGCGATTTCGGTTACCATCCTGAGTGTGTGATTGAATAGCGAAAATTAAATTAGTTTAGGTACTTGCTGCGTAATCTGACTGAACTACATCATGACATCAGACCATCAGTGAAAAAAGATCGCCTATTTTATTTGGCAACTAGCGGCCGCCCGCGACTTCGTACGCGTGGATCCCGTTTTACCCCCTTCATCTGTCTTACGCGGTTTAGATTTTTTCATACAAATGCTTTTTCCCGCTAACTCCCGTTCCCGTGGGAATTTTGCAATATCCTGTTGTAACTAAGCTTTAAGTTTACTAAGGTACCTGCATGCCAAATTTCAAGCGTCTAACTTAAGCGGTTTAGATTTTTCATACAAAATGATTTTCCCGCTAATTCCCGTTCCCATGATAATTTCGGGAATTCCTTGTTGTAACTAAGCTTTAAGTTTACTAAGGTACCTACATGCCAAATTTTAAGCGTCTCACATAAGCGGTTTAGATTTTTCATACAAAAGGATTTTCACGCTAATTCCCGTTCCCGTGGGAACTTCGGGAATTCCTTGTTGTAACTAAGTTTTAAGTTTACTAAGGTACCTACACACCAAATTTCAAGCGTCTAACTTAAGCGGTTTAGATTTTTCATACAAAAGGATTTTCCCGCTAATTCCTGTTCCCGTGGGAATTCTTAAGTGTACTATAACCTGCCCAGGAGTATGGAGAATAATTGTACCAAGTTTCGTTAAAATCCGTCCAGTAGTTTTTGTTTCTATAAGGAACATACAGACAGACAGACAGACAAAAATTTTACTGATTGCATTTTTGGCATCAGTATCGATCACTAATCACCCCCTGATAGTTATTTTAAAAATATATTTCATGTACAGAATTGACCTCTCTACAGATTTATTATAAGTATAGATATTTCGACTTAATAGATATTTACTATTTATGTATTCGTCATTAGAGTGAATAGCCCAAAAAAGAAATTGTTTTTTTTAAACTCCTTAATATTTTTTTTTGTAACTTTTTGGACTTTAAAATAAAAGCCGTCATTATTATAAGCCATTTTATTGATGTTTACCTCAAAGATTAATGTATTTCATTTTATTAATAGGAAATTGTCGTAGTTTTTTAATATCCGGTATCCGGCCGGATAGTGAGTTACTATCCGGTATCCGGCCGGATAGTAAATTTAGGCCGGATATCCGGCCTACCGGATAGTTACCGGATATCCGTTTCATCTCTAGTTTTAACGGCAAGACTGGGCAGAGTGCCCAGAATAATCGGCTGATCCAGATGATTCCGTGACAATAGATAAACCACACCACACGCGTCTCCGACAACTGATAGAGAGCGAAACTTTAGAAGAGCAAACAGCAAACGATCCCCTTTTTACCGAGGCAGGAGTGGAGGCCGTGCTTAACGTGCAAAATCTAAAGAAAGCCCCGGGACCGGATGATTTCCCGCCGATATTTATGTACCAGAGCTATTCGTAGCGAAAGGGAGATATTAATGGAAACTGCAAACAAATGCCTATCTATAGCGTATTTCCCCAAACAATGGAAGACGGCTCACTTCATCCTCAAGAAGCCAGGGAAAGACTTATCTTGCCATTAGTTTGGGAAATTTTCTTGATAGAGCAGCATACAGGGTGGAAACGTTAAGTGATCTCACTCGATTATTTCTAAACTATACAAAATATTGAAAAACTGGTAACTGATCCTGAAAGTACTTCATGAGCTCTTTCAAACGGTACCAATAATAGGGTACAGAATAAACTGGATCTATCTGAAAATTCAATGTTTCCAGCTTCCATACTAAATGTATGCCAGCCACACAATATTAGAAGTGTAATTTTTTTTATTTAATAATAAACTCTTAAAATAAACTCGTAAATTGTATTTTTATTTAAAATTATTCATGGAAAACATTAGTTTTAGGCTTTACTTGCTATACTATTGTCAAGAGATGAGTGTCATGACTGTGGTAGTACTAAATGTATGGAAGAAAGAAACATTGAATTTTTGGATAGATCCAGTTTATTCTGTAACCTATTATTGATACCATTGGATAGAGCTTGTGAAGCACTTTTAGAATCAGTAATCAGTTTTACGATATCATGTGTAGTTTTTAAAATAATGTGACTTTACCAAATGTATGGAAGCTGGAAACATTGAATTTTCGGATAGATACAGTTTATTCTGTAACCTATTATTAATACCGTTTGATAGAGCTCATGAAGCACTTTCAGGATCAGTAACTAGTTTATTGATATCTTGTATAGTTTAGAAATAATCGAGTGAGATCACTTATCGTTTCCACCCTGTATACTGCAGGCAGGTCAATTAGACGGCGCGGCGCCCATACAATAGTGTTTGTTACCCTTTTTTCTTGGCTTGTGGATCTGAGACGTGGTCGCTTATATAGGCCTCATAAGAAGGCTCAAGGTCGCCCAAAGAGCGATGGAGCGTGCTATGCTCGGAGTTTCCCTGCGTGATCGAATCAGAAATGAGGAGATCCGCAGGGGAACCAAAGTGACTGACATAGCCCGCAGAATCGCTAAAATCTAGTGGCAGTGGGCGGGGTACATAGCTTGCAGAGCTGATGGCTGCAGGGGTAGAAAATTTCTGGAAAAAGAGTAGCAACCACGAGCCGGAAGACGTGGTATGGGCAGGCCTCCCACTAGGTGGACCGACGATCTGGAGGTGGTGGTTGCAGGAGGTGCCTGGATGCGAGCGCGGGCCCGGTCTTTGTGAAAATCCTTGGGGGAGGCCTGGCCTTGGGGGATCCAGCAGTGGATATCGTTCGGGCTGAAACGAACGAACACTTTTTTTCAATGTGTGAGTGCATTGAATCCACCGGCATAAATGTGTGCCCAGGGAGCAAATTATTTATTTGGATAGTTGCAACATTCTTGCATCTTTGCAGGCACTTGTGAGTGACCCGAGTGCGTAGTGTGTGCTTATAGTCACAAGTGTGTTTGAGATGTCTTTGTTAATAATACTTAACTACTATAGTTTTTGCTTTGATTAATGCTCTCATTTTCGCTAAAATACTTTAAAGCTTATTAAAAAAAGGCTACTTTTTGCTAAAGCGCCAAAATTAATCGAATCTTGTTCACTTACTTTTGCTTACACGCCAAATCATTTTGAACTACAACCATGAATAACTACTAATATACCAATGAACTATAAAATTAAAAAAGCTCGAATTGCTAAAGTAACAAGTCATTCGAGTTCTTAAATAACAAAAAAATACTTAATGTTGTGAAAGCAAAAATATTTTGCCAGCAAAAAAACCCTTACGCGACACTTGTTACAAAAACACTGAAAACACGTCGTTTTAGCAGCGACGAGGGCGGTGATTTTAGAAATACTTAAAATTTTCAGAGTGCTAAAGCGCCAAAAAAGTCATCGGATTGAGTTGAAACCTAGATAGATCGACGCAGAAAAAAAAATCCTATCCAACAATGTATATAACTCATTTTGGCCAAAATGGCGCTTTAGCATTTTTTCCTTTCCACTGACGATATCAATATCGTCAGTGGAAAGGAAAAAAGACTAAAGCGCCAAAACCGTACTTGTGGGAAATGAGGATCAAAGTTTTTTTTTTACGAAAAAAATTCGTATCTTTTTTGATATTAATGTTAAACAGTTCTTTTAAAATGCAATCGTGTTCTTGATTTTTTGCCTATATTTTAATGAAAACACCAGGTTTGTAGCTCTTTTAGATCGTAAAATAGGTGTCGCTTTAGAAAAAGAGTTATGAAAATTCATTAAATGTTAGTCAGGGTAAAACTGCTAACCTCCATTTATAATCAAATATCCAGCAACCAATAAGTGCTAAATAGTTTGAACAACCTTTTTGATAAAAGAGAAAAAATACTTAGTGAGATACAGCTTAATAAGTAAGTCGAAGATAAATTACTAAACTACAAAATAAGATAGTCGCATGCGCCAGCGAAAAAATGCGTAAAAGCGATATTATCCATGGAGCTTACATGAATATTTGCTTACTTACGCAGACCCTATAGAACGAATATAAGCAAATGTTACTAAACTCTTACTACATTAAACGTTTTAAGCAAAAGTAATGCTTATAGATTGAATAGGTATTATGTTTTATGACAAAGAATGCTTAATTTATCCTAACATCATGCATAATTTGATTGTCATTACTTCTAACCGGGTACAGGAGTAGTAGGTAATTACTATATTTTGAATTATAGTGAACAAACGTAGGGACACTTAACAATTTTAATGACCACCACTAACCACTGGTGGGAACCTTTGGTGGGATGGACATGGTGGGTGGTGACTTACGCGGCCACCACCATGTCCATCCCACCAAAAAAGCCAAACCACACACTGATAGTCTCATCGACGGACTCGAGCATAACCGGCGACAATGTCATAAGACCGTCAGAACCACTTTTGACTTCAAAATCAAAGGTCTAAAGGTGGAAAAGGATGACAATCTAAAGGCCCAAAATAAGAAACTCTACAATGCTATGGATGGAAGTGTCGCCCATTCTCTACAAACGCTTGTTCGAGGCGGGGGCAGTCCACATAGGTCTGGAGATAAGACCGGTAGAAGACCCCACTAGTGAAATGCGCCAAATGCCTCTGTTTTGGACATACAAAAGCCCTATGCAAAGAGGAAGAGGAACTGCAGAGGAACTTACTCATGGCTAAACTATCCAGCCTGAAAATAAGGCACACGACAATCGTGGAAAAAATGCGAGGGCGAGAACTGACTCATCCAACATCCACCACTACATGACATTCAGTGATAAAGTGATGAATGCCCAGAAAAACAAAAGTAGGACTACTTACTTAGCGCTTTCCAGAACAGCATACTGCTAAGAACACCCTAAACATGCAGAGTTCAAATCTCCTAAAAGACCGTGTCCGTGGTCTTTTGGGAGATTTGATTTGATTTGTGAAAGCTCAACATCATCTGAGCTAACCTGAGACGCTCCAAGCAAGCCACTTCCGAACTGCTGCAAGCAGCCAAGGACAAGGACATAACCTTAGCACTCAATCGGCAGAAACCAGTCACTCAGTCTTCGGTGACCGATTGAGTCATTCACGACCCCTAACTGGTCACGGAGACGGAGGCCGCGGTAACACTGGGGGCAGGCAGGCTAAAACTAGGAATTGTGTCCGTGTATTATGAGGGAGACAATCCAATTGAGCTTTAGATATAACGCACAAAGCGGTATGAAAAAGCTAAACACCCAAAACATCATTATAGGGGGAGACGTGAACGCCTAGAACCAATGGTGGGGCAGCATTTCCGAAAGCTTAGGTGAAGCTTACAGTTTCTTCTTTCAAAAAATATCGACAGGGCAGATTGCGCACAAGCAAAGTGGATGTGTCAGCGTGCAGTAAGCCACTACTGGGTAGGATTAAAGAGAAAGTGGACAGAACGCTAGTCACTTCAGACCACAACGCCATAACCTATTCTCTCTGTGTAGGTGAAAGTGCGGCAACAAGAATACGCACAGAAGACCAGCGAGGCGCAAACAAAGAGTTGGAATGAGTTCTGCTCGACACACGAGAGAGAAAACATGTGGGATGGAATCTATGGAGTCATCGGGAAAGCTCCAGAGAAAAGAGGACATGCTCCTGAATGGTTTTAACTAGAGATGAAACGGATAGTTGTTTGGCCGGATACCGGATACCGGATATCCGGCGAGCAGCTAGGCCGGATAGCCGGATATCCGGCGGCCGGATAGTTGGCCCATTGTCTCGTTGCATGTCGTGACGAGTTAAGCGCCGCACAGGTGCTTCGAACGCGATCAGTGGGTCTATTAGTAGACTAGACTAGTCACACTTCGAAAATCGAATCAGTCCGAATAGAATGTCAGATTTTGCCACTTGTCTAGGGGGCAGATCAATTCGGGCGATTTCGGTTACCATCCTGAGTGTGTGATTGAATAGCGAAAATTAAATTAGTTTAGGTACTTGCTGCGTAATCTGACTGAACTACATCATGACATCAGACCATCAGTGAAAAAAGATCGCCTATTTTATTTGGCAACTAGCGGCCGCCCGCGACTTCGTACGCGTGGATCCCGTTTTACCCCCTTCATCTGTCTTACGCGGTTTAGATTTTTTCATACAAATGCTTTTTCCCGCTAACTCCCGTTCCCGTGGGAATTTTGCAATATCCTGTTGTAACTAAGCTTTAAGTTTACTAAGGTACCTGCATGCCAAATTTCAAGCGTCTAACTTAAGCGGTTTAGATTTTTCATACAAAATGATTTTCCCGCTAATTCCCGTTCCCATGATAATTTCGGGAATTCCTTGTTGTAACTAAGCTTTAAGTTTACTAAGGTACCTACATGCCAAATTTTAAGCGTCTCACATAAGCGGTTTAGATTTTTCATACAAAAGGATTTTCACGCTAATTCCCGTTCCCGTGGGAACTTCGGGAATTCCTTGTTGTAACTAAGTTTTAAGTTTACTAAGGTACCTACACACCAAATTTCAAGCGTCTAACTTAAGCGGTTTAGATTTTTCATACAAAAGGATTTTCCCGCTAATTCCTGTTCCCGTGGGAATTCTTAAGTGTACTATAACCTGCCCAGGAGTATGGAGAATAATTGTACCAAGTTTCGTTAAAATCCGTCCAGTAGTTTTTGTTTCTATAAGGAACATACAGACAGACAGACAGACAAAAATTTTACTGATTGCATTTTTGGCATCAGTATCGATCACTAATCACCCCCTGATAGTTATTTTAAAAATATATTTCATGTACAGAATTGACCTCTCTACAGATTTATTATAAGTATAGATATTTCGACTTAATAGATATTTACTATTTATGTATTCGTCATTAGAGTGAATAGCCCAAAAAAGAAATTGTTTTTTTTAAACTCCTTAATATTTTTTTTTGTAACTTTTTGGACTTTAAAATAAAAGCCGTCATTATTATAAGCCATTTTATTGATGTTTACCTCAAAGATTAATGTATTTCATTTTATTAATAGGAAATTGTCGTAGTTTTTTAATATCCGGTATCCGGCCGGATAGTGAGTTACTATCCGGTATCCGGCCGGATAGTAAATTTAGGCCGGATATCCGGCCTACCGGATAGTTACCGGATATCCGTTTCATCTCTAGTTTTAACGGCAAGACTGGGCAGAGTGCCCAGAATAATCGGCTGATCCAGATGATTCCGTGACAATAGATAAACCACACCACACGCGTCTCCGACAACTGATAGAGAGCGAAACTTTAGAAGAGCAAACAGCAAACGATCCCCTTTTTACCGAGGCAGGAGTGGAGGCCGTGCTTAACGTGCAAAATCTAAAGAAAGCCCCGGGACCGGATGATTTCCCGCCGATATTTATGTACCAGAGCTATTCGTAGCGAAAGGGAGATATTAATGGAAACTGCAAACAAATGCCTATCTATAGCGTATTTCCCCAAACAATGGAAGACGGCTCACTTCATCCTCAAGAAGCCAGGGAAAGACTTATCTTGCCATTAGTTTGGGAAATTTTCTTGATAGAGCAGCATACAGGGTGGAAACGTTAAGTGATCTCACTCGATTATTTCTAAACTATACAAAATATTGAAAAACTGGTAACTGATCCTGAAAGTACTTCATGAGCTCTTTCAAACGGTACCAATAATAGGGTACAGAATAAACTGGATCTATCTGAAAATTCAATGTTTCCAGCTTCCATACTAAATGTATGCCAGCCACACAATATTAGAAGTGTAATTTTTTTTATTTAATAATAAACTCTTAAAATAAACTCGTAAATTGTATTTTTATTTAAAATTATTCATGGAAAACATTAGTTTTAGGCTTTACTTGCTATACTATTGTCAAGAGATGAGTGTCATGACTGTGGTAGTACTAAATGTATGGAAGAAAGAAACATTGAATTTTTGGATAGATCCAGTTTATTCTGTAACCTATTATTGATACCATTGGATAGAGCTTGTGAAGCACTTTTAGAATCAGTAATCAGTTTTACGATATCATGTGTAGTTTTTAAAATAATGTGACTTTACCAAATGTATGGAAGCTGGAAACATTGAATTTTCGGATAGATACAGTTTATTCTGTAACCTATTATTAATACCGTTTGATAGAGCTCATGAAGCACTTTCAGGATCAGTAACTAGTTTATTGATATCTTGTATAGTTTAGAAATAATCGAGTGAGATCACTTATCGTTTCCACCCTGTATACTGCAGGCAGGTCAATTAGACGGCGCGGCGCCCATACAATAGTGTTTGTTACCCTTTTTTCTTGGCTTGTGGATCTGAGACGTGGTCGCTTATATAGGCCTCATAAGAAGGCTCAAGGTCGCCCAAAGAGCGATGGAGCGTGCTATGCTCGGAGTTTCCCTGCGTGATCGAATCAGAAATGAGGAGATCCGCAGGGGAACCAAAGTGACTGACATAGCCCGCAGAATCGCTAAAATCTAGTGGCAGTGGGCGGGGTACATAGCTTGCAGAGCTGATGGCTGCAGGGGTAGAAAATTTCTGGAAAAAGAGTAGCAACCACGAGCCGGAAGACGTGGTATGGGCAGGCCTCCCACTAGGTGGACCGACGATCTGGAGGTGGTGGTTGCAGGAGGTGCCTGGATGCGAGCGCGGGCCCGGTCTTTGTGAAAATCCTTGGGGGAGGCCTGGCCTTGGGGGATCCAGCAGTGGATATCGTTCGGGCTGAAACGAACGAACACTTTTTTTCAATGTGTGAGTGCATTGAATCCACCGGCATAAATGTGTGCCCAGGGAGCAAATTATTTATTTGGATAGTTGCAACATTCTTGCATCTTTGCAGGCACTTGTGAGTGACCCGAGTGCGTAGTGTGTGCTTATAGTCACAAGTGTGTTTGAGATGTCTTTGTTAATAATACTTAACTACTATAGTTTTTGCTTTGATTAATGCTCTCATTTTCGCTAAAATACTTTAAAGCTTATTAAAAAAAGGCTACTTTTTGCTAAAGCGCCAAAATTAATCGAATCTTGTTCACTTACTTTTGCTTACACGCCAAATCATTTTGAACTACAACCATGAATAACTACTAATATACCAATGAACTATAAAATTAAAAAAGCTCGAATTGCTAAAGTAACAAGTCATTCGAGTTCTTAAATAACAAAAAAATACTTAATGTTGTGAAAGCAAAAATATTTTGCCAGCAAAAAAACCCTTACGCGACACTTGTTACAAAAACACTGAAAACACGTCGTTTTAGCAGCGACGAGGGCGGTGATTTTAGAAATACTTAAAATTTTCAGAGTGCTAAAGCGCCAAAAAAGTCATCGGATTGAGTTGAAACCTAGATAGATCGACGCAGAAAAAAAAATCCTATCCAACAATGTATATAACTCATTTTGGCCAAAATGGCGCTTTAGCATTTTTTCCTTTCCACTGACGATATAAATTAAAAATATTTCGAAAGCTAATGAGTTGTCCTTCTACAAAAAAAATGTGTCATAATTTTAATTAAGTTAGTGTGTTCGCAAAAAAATAAATAAGCAGTGTCCGGCGTAAAATACTGATTCATATGGCGTGAGCTGTTCTTGACCATAACTGGTCAGGATTCAATCATGAGAGTCTGGTTTCTGGCGTGGAGGCAAGCCCATCTTGCAACGGATGAGCTAGAAGGCAGACGTGGAGCTGGTTGGCTTAGAACCCGGTGTGACGAAGGCAAATACTTGATTCATCTGTGCTTGGTTCAGGTGGCATGCTGATTACAATGCCTACTTTATAAAATTATATTATTGCATTAAAAATCTAATCTGTCTTTCATGTGATGCTTTTGGGTTACAGATTTATGTAGAAAAATGACAACACTGTAGTCTGTATGTGTGACGAGTTTTGCTAGATTTTACGCAAAAAACTGATTCATCTGTGCGTGATTCATATGGTCAGGGCCCTATATGAATCATAAAATAAATTAGTTTTTGATCTATCAAGCACCAAAAAAGTGTTTCTTAGGTAAGAATGACATCCCAAACTGCATCTCACTTAAGACCAGGTGCGATTGCGGTCTTTTTATGATTAATAAAAATCATCATCAGTTTTATACAATGACTAATGTATGAGTTTAAACAGGAAATAAGTAGTATATTCGTTAAGCTAGCACCCATAACACAAGCATATTTGTTGCTTATTTTGTGGCTAAATGGTGCTGTATGAAATTGTCCAACGATTATTTATTTTTATTTCAGCTACACTTATGGCGTCCATAGCACATAATAATAAATTGCTGAGCATAGGGCTCCAATGATTTCGAGATTAACTGATTGCCATTGCCACAACCTCTATAAGCTCATCTCACCTTGATCACCTTGTGGATGGACGTCTTAACAACGATAGCTTGGATAAGTGATACAGCTGGGTAGAGTCATCTAAAATACCTTAGTGCCATAAGATGAAAGTCTACACCCAGTGTGTGTTACCAGTGATGACATATTGTACTGAAAAGCGGCCGATCACTATAGGCTTACGAACTACAAAGTTGCATAGCGTACTATGGAGTGGACTATGCTTGTTTTTTTATGCAATCGAATCTGAAATGAGGAGATCCGTAAACGATCTAAAGTCGCATGGTGGCATAGTTCGATGTTTTGGCAAGCTGAAGTGATAATGGGCAGAACACATAGTATGCAGAACTGATGCCCGATGGGATAGCAAGTTTCTGGAGTAGAAGCCACGTGCCGGAAGCTCAGTTCAGTAGAACGTCCACCCACAGGAAGGCGCTGGATGCAGGCCGATACCAACCGGTCATTATGGAAATTGGGGGATGTATACTAAAGTTTTATAAAAATGTTTTTCACGACTTATTGTGGAATTCTTTGCATTTTTTTCTCGTAATATTTTGATAACTGATATTGTTTTCATAACAGATCATTGTTTTTGTTATAATATGATTATTTTCTCAATATAGAGCCAGCCAGTACGTAAAGATTTGAAAATTTTATTTCTATTTTTGATTAATATGTAACAAATTCTGATTCATATGGGCACAAAATATTTGAACGTCGATATCTTGAAAACTGCTTTACAAAAACGAGTCCCTCATCCAAATATATGTTATTGGGTGTACCTATTTTCATATGAGTCTATGTTACAGACCTAAAATTGAATATGAAATTTGTCCATATGAATCAGCCGAAGAATTCAATTTCGAAGAAGTGCCCTTGTAATGACATTTATTCATCAGAATAAAGTAAGCTATCGATGGGTAATTTTTAAAAATAGAAATTGTGAAAAATAACGCAAAAAATCCATGCGCTCATACGATTTAATGGAACGCAGAGACGCGATTGGGGTCTCCGCGGTGGTATATTTGGCGATTTATTCAAATAAAGTGTTCATAAGTGTTGTTAGTCATATCTTCTTCCAAGTAAAATATAAAAATGTATAAGTATTAATTTATTTACTTCTAACAATAAGGTATAGCTGAGGCAGATACACTCTGCCTAGGCTACAAGACATTGCTATGAAGATCATTTCGATGTACACGCAATACCTACCTGTTATTTAGTTTTTCTGAGTTAAACCTACGTACCTACCTATCTATTCGCCGTTCCCATGGGCGGGCCAGCTGCTGCAGGAAAGGACAGCTGCTCCCTCCTGGAAATCTATTTAATCTTAGCCTAGAAGCTGGGTATGACTCCCCCGCCCCCCTCCTCTCCCCAGGTCATAAGCTAGGCATGACCACCCCCTCGGCCAGAAGTTGGGTATGATTTACCCCCCCCCCCCAGGCCCGAAACTGGGTATGACTTGACCCCTCCCCCTCCCCCCAGGCCATAAGCATAAGCTGGATATGACTCCCCTTCGGCCAGAAGCTGGGTATGACACCCCCCCCCCCAGGCCAGAAACTGGGTATGACTTACCTCTCCCCCCCTCCCACCAAGGCCAGAAGCTGGGTAAGGCTTGCCCCTCCACCCAGGCTATAAGCTGGGTATGACTTATCCCCCCCCCCCCCCAGGCCAGAAACTGGGTATTTTTTTTTTATGTATTAGCATCATATTATGTATTATTATGTTCAATACAAACAATCCTTAAGTTACACTCACCCCAACCGCGTCTCCGCATTGCATCGAATCCTATGAAAATGTGGTTTTTGGACATAGCGATACTTATTTTTCACAATTTTTATTTTTTTAAATTACTGGTCGATAGGTTTCTTTATTTTGATGAATAAATGTTATTAAAAGTTTTTTTCTAAAACTGATAGTTTAGCTGGAAAAAAATATTTTCCATCCCAATAGTACGCCGGCTGCGCTCGATTCGGATATAGTGACGTCACGCGGCCCTGCGTACATTGACTTTTAGCGGCAAAAACGGCCTATGTTTATTACCTAATATCTTCGTAAGTAATGGTCCGATTTGGATAATTCAAAAAGATATATCTTTCTTATGTCTTAAAGATTAACGTAGATACTAGTTTTATTGAATTTTCTACAACAGTACTGATCCTCATTACACTAAATAAATTAAAAATAAAAATTTAAATAACAAGTAACAAACACCGTATATGGAGGATCTACATATATCGTGGATTTTCCTGCCTGATGTTGTTGTGTCCTAATGTATACCGTCTTTTATTTTTATTAGGTGCAGTTACTTACATTCATTTTATTTATTACACCGAATAACTTTTAACTAATTTTCAGAACGTAAATCATCAAAAATGTCCTTGCAGCTATTTTATGCAGAACCACAAAGTGGAAAAAGTTCAAAAACATTGCACACGGATTTCGAAACACAGGAAGACCTAATAGAACAATACAATACAGCATCTTATCCGTCAGATGCACGTACAGATTGCCACCGAGCCGGCCCCGATAGAGCCATCCGCGTTATCTCGCGTTCGATTCGATTTCCACACCGAATAATCGCGAGCTAGATCAGTAACGGAGCTGTGTGCTCTTTGCGATGAGATTTTTATTAGAGTTTGTAGTATACAGGGTGTTCCATAGTGGCGCTCCATAGTGACCAAATATTCATGAAATTGAAACCCGCGCCCGCGCGATTAATGTAAAAAAATTTGGCCTATCCTGTAGATTCATTCAGAACCATTTTTGTATGTTTGTTGTTGGATTGACGTAAAAATAGATATATGCCCTATGTTTTCAGTAAGTACCTAAAATCCGTAAATAATAGTAACCGAATTATACCAACATATTGACAATGACACAAATTAAAATTGATCGAAAGCGGTCAAGACTTTCAAGACAAAAGGTCTTGCCGTTATTGCCAACCTATTTATTAAAAATTCATTTGTAAATTGTGATATTACTTCACACCAATTTATCTCTCTCAAGACAATTTCTCTAAAGAGCTAGCTAGTATTTCTAGTAATCATCTTAAACACATTGGTAATTTGTTTTGACATTGTGCCATAATTGGGCTAAAAAAAATATGAACAGTTACTTTTCGATACAATTTTAAGTTATAACGAAGCTATACTAAATTCGATTCATTCAACAAATTCTTAGTATTTTCGAGAAGTTTAGATCTCGACCTGATAAAGTACAGTTTTAAGTGATCAAATGATCAAATTACGTGACCTAAAAACTGCATTGTATAATTTCACGGCGAACAGCCAAACTTACCGAATCACGGTAATGAATTTTGCATAGCCAAGTAAAATTGCTAAAGCGCGGTAAATAGCTGGATTTCATTATTTCAATGGCATCATTTAATTAATACTCATTTAAACAAGAAATACAATTGTTAAAGTTAGAGATTTCAATTAAATGAAACTTAGTAGGTACCTGTTTCATTAATGATTATTACAGAATATCAAAGAAATCTAACATTGATCAAGCATAATATTGTCGTTTATAACAATTCACGCAGTCTGATATTAAATCAAGTCATAGAGAAACAGAATGATTGTAGAGATTTGTAGAGTACAAAGAAAGTAGTAAAATTGTGAAAGGCTATTCTAGTCATTTGCAAAGATTTAACAAGTAAATGTAAAACTCGCACGTGTCAGCTAAGTGGCCTGCCTATGGCACTGTCTCCATATTAAACAAGAAATACTGGACTAACTCGTCCATTCTCAGAACTAAAGCATCAGGTTTGTATGAATACTATGATACATGAAGACATTTACATATTATGTAGGTCTTTCAAGAACTTTCAGACATTTAGTGCATTTGGAGAGGTTATTTTCAAAGGTCTAATCTAGAAATATTATGATAGGCTGATGATTACAGTTCAGCTAATAATATCCTAGTGGTCTTCTAACTCTACATCTGTATTCTAAACAATACAATATGGATACAATTCTTTGTGTACCTTTCTGAAAAACTCAGGCTGAACCGGCTCTTGTTTGTGTTTGGAAGTGCTAGGTATTATGAATGCACAAGACTTACGAAGACTTAAGAGCTAGTGGTTGCTTTCAGCTTATGCGCACTATTATAACTCCAAATGATCCAACTACCGTCTCACGCTACAAAAAACCTTACACAGCCAATCTAAGCAAGTTGTAAACATATTTACATCACACAAGAATGTAATCTCAGTGTAAACCGTAAAGCACGCATAGTACTGAGTACCATCGACAGTAATCCGTGAGGATCGCTTCTGATAACACCAGAGACAATGGACTCCGTTCCGACCCAGCGCGACTTGCGCACGATCACGAAACAGCTAGTTTTAGATTAATTTTGAACTCTATTGCTTAGTGCATTAGATCAACTAGTTCATTATTTAGGTACCTCTTCCAACTCACAAAAATGGGTAATCCCTGACCCTTATGGCTTTGAACATAAGGACTTGCATGATGCAGCGCAGAGGAAACTAATACTACCCTGTGTTACGACATGCGCTCAGCTGATATGCTTTTGCGTAAAATTAGGCCAAGTGCAGGTCATGCATGCTTAGCCTGCTGTGAAATTAGATCCCTTGCCCTCCCCTTTGATGCTTTTGAGCAGTAGAACTATCTTAGAAAAAGAGAGAGAGTCTACGCGGAATTAAATTGTTTGTATAAACAACATAGTAGGTACCTACCTACATTATCTTTACAAAATCTCTGTCTAAAACATAACGCTTTGAGTCGGAATTTATTTCTTAAGAATTTAACTGAGGAATTTTAAGCAGTCAAGATGTATTATCATACAAATATCTTATAACAGTACAAGAACGTTTATAAATGATATCAAGTTACTTAACCGGTTTATATGCTATTGTTGGGCTGAGAAAGAGTTTCGGCCGGACCTTGTGGTCGGTGAGAAATGGCGGCATTCAATCTTCTTGCTAACTGCTAACGTCCTTACTGTTAAATATCGGCTGTAGTAAATCTTATAGACCATGCCAATAGACTTTGGTAATTCTGTATGATATTAATATTTTTATGCATAACAAGGCAATCGCACCTGGTGTTATGTGAGATGCAGCCTAGGGATGGTACATAATTATCGGCCCTGTAAGTAATAAAAACACTTTATTGAAACTTTATCTTTAACTTTATTGTACACCACACACAAAACAAGAAAGTAAGAAATACGCGGGGACAGTACAATTTAGACGGTCTTATCGCTATAGAGCGATCTATTCCAGACAATCTATGAAGAGGACAGGATAATATTATAGAACAAGAAATGAGGAAGGAACGCGCTCAGTGTAGGATTATTTTGATTACTTTGCAATCAAACTCATCCAAGTTATTCATGATTATGGGCGTAGACATTCCAACTCAATGTTAATTGGTTTTATTTCGATTGTCGCGAATTAACATACTTATCTCAAGGAAAACTCTGCTACGAGAGGTTGTTACTCACTGACTGGATAGAGGTATAAATAAGATTTGTTTTTCAAACCTACCTACTTGAATACTAGTATTTCTATTAGTACAATCGCTTAACCACTTTAGTATTTGTAAATAACAATCGTTAGATAATAAAACGTGCATAAAACAAACAATAATTTCATAACTTACTTCATTTGATTTATCTCGGTTATATTTTGCGTAGTTTGCAATAAAACAAAAGTAATTAATGTTCCGTTCGCTTTTTAATCACTTGAGTAACGTTTAGAAGAATAGTAAAGTGGGCCATGGCGCTCGTACTTGCCACAGTAAAGATAGAGACAGTAGATTCTACAAAATGTTTTTCTTATTTTGGCAGTACTACAGTTTTGTCGTAGGTGATTCTCGTCTATGTGGAAAATGCTAATAATACCTACACAAACTAAAGATAATAATTATTGACCTAAGTAGTTAATTAAGTGGTCCAACTTTTACTTGACTTTCCAGCAGGCCTAAACCACGAACGAACCATAGTGGTTATTAGCGCAATAGATGTAGTTTTACCAATTACGGCCATATATTACTTTATTTTTATCCTCTTCACTCCAATTTACCATTATCAGAATCTCCAGATTCTGGTTACATAGGTAACTAAAACAGCAGATTCTTAACGGTGCTCTCAAAATTAACATGGCCAAGACAAAAATCATTTCATATGTCCGTGTAAGTGTAACCGTGTTGCACCTACTCCTCTGGAGGATGGAGACTACACTCGAAGTTGTTGATAATTATGCATAACTGTGCTGAAATGGTAGGTACACTAATAATCATGAAATCTATCCTGCTGGAAGTAAATATCTACTTACACAAACATTTTTGACGTAGTTCTTCTGGGAATAGTTCACTGTTTCTTTTCCCATTGTGTCGTTACAAAGAGAATCACGCAAATTAACCACTATCTAACTTTTTAATGAAACTATACGTGTCTAAAGATGGATTAATTACTTGAAAATTCAATCGCATTTAGATTTATGCGATTCGATATAAAATATTGGAGCGATTTTGAGAAGTGAGAGATAGTAATAAATAAATTGTATCAACTGCAAATGCTTGTATTGTTTCTTAATTTTCTCATTTTCATCTTTTGACAAATAACCATGAACTTATTCGTTCTAATAAGAAAACCGATGCATATCCCGTCCCATGGTCCCGTTCTATCCCATTTGAAAACACACGCACATTGTAAGTTATTCTCTCACCAACCGTTTTTCCAATGATTTCAAATTCATATTTGGAATGGTATCGTTTACATAATCTTTATGATTGGCCAATAGACCAGAAAACGTTTTCCGTTGTAACAAAGCGTTCGTTTATCGAATTACTGGTCGTATAATGTAACGTACGCTATTACGCCCTAGTGGATTCCCTGCTTCCGTCCTAAATTGGAATTTGGAAGGACCAATGTTTAGATGACTCATTTAATTAATTTTATGTTAAAAGTAGTTTAAAAATATAATTAATTTGTAATTGTTAAATATCATCGTGAAAAAATGCAATAAAATAAGGTAAAAATTGCAATAAAAGAAACCAGTTTTTATTTAACTATAATAGCTAATAATGATTTAACTATGTCAGTGGCAAATGACGTCATAACACCGTGACCTCACCTTCGAGATGCGCTCGCGGTATCTTCAGCAATTAAAATATCTGTGTCACACTACCTATGTAACATACTAATAAAAGATCTGACAAAAACTGAATGTATGTTTGTAAATACGCTAGTGATTTCATAAGGGTTTCGTTTCCACAAGTTCATCAGTTCATCATCAGGTCATAATTATTGAGTTTCCACTTCTTTCAACCTGTGGCTCGTGGGGGGTCGCGAGAGGTCGGAAAAACTACATCAGTAAAAAATCATCTTATAACTCAAGAACGGCTGAACCGATTTAGCTAAAATTGTCAGGGAGGTAGTTTAGAGCCAGGAGAAGGACATAGGATACTTTTTATCCCGTTCGAAATTAAAAAAAAGTCTGCTTATTTATTGCCATTAAGGCGGAACAAAGTTCGCCGGGTCAGCTAGTTAATTATAAAGGCAGATTTATCTAATTGTGCAAATGCATTAAAATGTTGTATGGATTGAAGTATTCGGCCCCTACAAACATTTTTGTAACTTTTTAATGCATGGAAAAAGAGCGAATGGTCGGGGGGTCGCCAAATATTTTTTCATACTAGGGGGTTCGTGTCATGAAAAAGGTTGAAAAACACGGCACTAGAGGATTGAACCTGCACTTCTCACGCGGTCAGGCGGATCAGAGGGCAATGTTCGCGTTTTTCTCCCTTAGTCATCTTTTAGGTATGACATCTTACGGGAAGAGTGGCTCTATTCTACTCTTGAACCACAGAACTAAAATTTATGTACCATTATTTATAGGAATTCCAAATTAATACAGTAACATTGTTCCATCGCGCCATTCTGTGTAGGTGCATTAGTTAAAACCTTATTTTATTACAGCAGGAAACTGACCATTGATAGTCGCGAAACGAAATTTATCGCGCATGCGGCCTCGAAGCGCGAAATAATAAATTCCGGCGCACAATGCATTGCGCAAGTCCACCATGGGCCATGGCTGTGTCGCCTTCACGCCTATCGATGCACCATGGAGTAGCTAGTTTCCATATAATTCTTTATAGGTCTGGGAGGCCATCAAAAAAAAAGTGCGTGCTCTTGACCCGAATGACTCTACAATTAGTAATTCTTACTGGCCATTGTGAAAATCCTTTGCCCAGCAGTGGACGTCATTTGGCTGAAACGGACGAACGAACTGCAATTCACCATTTGTGCCTTTTTAATGTTTTGAGAAACTAAAACAACGTTTCATCATCATCATCTCAGCCATAGGACGACCACTGCTGAACATAGGCTAAACACCATGCATATCAAATATTACGAGTACAAGATTTGTAGTCTCATGTCATGAAAAATCTAAGGATTCGCGGGAAAAATCTAGTTATGAATATTCAAAATTATCACATTGTATGGAAGTAGACATTATGACTCATTAAAACGTTCACGCTGATTGAGCGCCATAATTAACCACTGACTTAGTAGATTTTTATGGCAAAATCGTCTCTATTACGTCAACATAAGATGCCACAGTGTTTAGTGTGATGTGCTGTCGTCTGTACGATTATGCACACTCAGCACACTAGCTGCGCCTGCGACACGAAGTGCAATTTGTTAATAATATAATTAGCTGGGAGTAGCGTGGTAAAGCAGCAATTAGTTGATCTGACAAATTGGACAGCTTCTAGAAATTATATTTAACAAGTGTTTTTAATTTGTACCTAAACTGCAGACTGCAGTTGCTGATTGAATTAAAAGGATCATGCAACCAATATGCATACTAAATTAAGAAACGATACAACTCGATTGAACTTAAGCAAGAATTTAAAGATGGGATTAGTGTGATTCAGTATTTTTTTTGATATTAGTTTCGTACTAGAGTTAAGTTAATTAATTAATTTTATGGCATGGAAATCTAGAGGTCGTGGGCTCTTTTTCCATCAAAATCGAGATTATCAACTGTCCCCAATTGGATTCGAACCCGCAACCACAACTTAACAACCACGCAAACCACCAACCCGATAAATATCGAAAGAATTTAGTTCGCGGCCAATTTAGCACGACTCGTACGCAAGACCTACACTATTTTAGCACAATGTACTATCGCGTTTGAATTATATTTCTCAAGAAAAGAAATACCTAGTGATTGCGTAGGTTAGGTGCATCGCAAATCGTAAATAACAACGTATTTTACACTTTTGCAAGAAAATAAGGCAGCGCTAACTGTTTGTGCTGCAAACAGTAACGATTTATTGATATCTTGTTAAGTTATTTCTGCAATATCTTAATTGCAATTTTTCAACCTCAATCACTTGCAGTATCGGTAAAGATTTAATTATAACTTACGTAGAAAGGATATTTCTGAAACGTTGTTGAGACACTAATGTATCGCGCGGACGTGTCGTAGTAAATTATCTTACGTAGGTAGGTACACTAACGTAATTTGACTTGAGTTACAAGTTTTCAAGTCAAAATCACACATAACATACGAGTAGCGTTTACGAAGCTACGTTCGTGATAGTGTAAGATTCCTCCAACACCATAAAATTTGAAAGGATGTTTCCAAAAATCTCTTCAGAAAGTCAGGAGGAGTAAAAGTAAATAAAGTATTCCAATATCTAAATTATATCTTGAGATCAACTTATTGTAATAAGTTACTTATACATAGACGGCCAATTAAGTCGCAGCAATGCTTTATAAATTTAGAGATAGAGACAACAAGCACTTGCGCCATCATCCCAAAACCATTCCGCTTTGGCCCCATCATCTCACGTAGAAAATTGCCATTCCACAACACCATGCAGAGTTCAACGTTCTGTATCAAGAAATACTACCGTGTACCGTAAGTGTAACCGAAGAATAGGAAACCCGCCCGGGTCGAGACACGCATCAAAAATTGCCCACTCATGATAATTCAGTTACGTGGGAACACTACGGTTCATATGCATATGGCCATATGATATTGTATATTGTCGTTTTACAGTTATAGTCGCTCTGGCTCTCTGAATGCTTTTCCTTTTGACTTTCACAAGTTATTCGGCTGCATTACAACGCGGTATCGTTTTGTTTGAACGAAAAAGTGTTAATGTAATTTAATGGTTGCTTTTAGCTTATGGAAGCATATTGCGTAAGAGGTAGAGCTTAAATATTTTTTATATACAATTTCAGATAGCGATCAGTCGACGTACCTACTGATCATGTAATACTTATTACATACAAATAGGTACATAAGACAGTTATAATTTAATGTAACTGGATAACGTTAAAAAACGTTTCAATGTCCGTTTCTGTAACACAGAAAAAGTACAAATAAATTGCTTATTAAGGACTGATATTTTGAGACCGATTTCTTGCAAAAGTTTTAACATTTGTGTTTAGCAATCCTTAATAACCAACAATTAATTTGTAAATATGAAGTGTTGCGTACTCGTGAGTAAAGTTATAAATTTTTGTATGCAAGTGCCTATTAAAATGTCGGCATATCCTTCCGTTTCTATGTAGATAGCCGATCTAGATCTATGTTGTAAAAGATTTCGACATATTGAACGCTCTTATATCTGAAAATTAGTCCAACATGAATGACTAATCATATAATCTGACAAAATATTTGAAAGTAACCTTCTAAGGAAAACGGGCTATAAATTTTTAGATTAATTTGTTTATTTATAGCCACTGTTGAGGCTAGGATCATAAATTAGAAGATTAAGCCGTGATTTACATAACAGCGACCTATTTACATCAGATACAGTCAGCGTCAATTAGTTAGGGACACCCAAAGTAGCCAATAGATTCGTAACACGTCTTTGTTACAATTGGAATTGTTTGTGTTGTCAACTTTTCACTTTCACGAACCACTGTACTATTTTTTGTATCCTAACTAAAATACAGGTACTAGAAATTATCATCACTTTCTAAGTGGGTTAAAAGGTATAATTTAATTGTACTCGTATACGGTACTGAATAAAATGTACCAGGCAGTTATTATAACTCAGTCACGGTGCGCAGGTCGCTACATTTAATTACGTTTTTAATGAGTTTGTTCGCGACGCGTCGCGACGCCGCAAACAGACCGTGCGGACTTGTGGTCCAAAAATCCAAAATGACTGAATTTTAATCGGCACAATAAACTAGGTTTAAAAACTACAAGGTCAAGATTATATCTTCGTAATATTGTGCGATCTGGTAAAGGTCGCGGGAAAAGCCTGGATGCGGGCAGCGCAAGACCGTGCATTGTGGAAAACATTGGAGGAGGCCTTTGTCCAGCAGTGGTGATCATTGGCTGAAACGAACGAACGAACGATTGTACGGGGAAATTATATTTCTAGAAAATACGGAAACAATATAAAGGCGCCAAATATTGCGGGATGTTATTTGTTGCACTTTCATTGCGGATATCGTAATTCATTCTTGCTATTAGCAGAATTTGTCCTCTCACTGCAATATACTCGTCATAACTTTCTTTAAGTCGCCTGTTTGTCACCAAGCCGGTATTTCAAGCTTCCACCTTTTCAGAATTATCATCACCGTTCTGAAAAGAGACAGTTTGAATTCTACAACGACTATTTTAGGTATAGCAAATAAAAATTGTTTGACATCAATAAAATTTAAAATACAAGAAACATACTCACTACCTACCTACTCTCAATCTTGCCTGCCCGAATGACTTAGATCCATTAGCTAGCTACAAATTAATCAAAACATCGTCGATAGAAACTGGTGATACCACGCCGATGACTCAATGGATTTACCTTTGCCATCCAGTTTTACCAATTAGGTATGTGGTTTGGTTTGTCTGGGTTTGCATAACAAAAAAGTCATGATGTGGTTATGTTTATCACTTAGATCTACTTACGAATTCCAAAGCGTATTTAAGTAAGTATTGCTAATGTTCAGTAAATTTCACTTATGTCGTCATTAAATACGATTAGGAGAAAACTATGAGTAGCGAAAGTAATTTAAACGATAGGTACTTAACTTTTTCAAATGTTTTACTTGACCAACTTCAAAAACAGGAGGTTCTATGAGTATTTTGCTATCGAAAACTTAAACCTTTGCTCAAAATGTACTTAAGTAATATCTGAGCAGTGGCGTAAAGCGATTCCTATTGTGATTTTTACTCGCACAACAGAACAGATCTCCCTATAAATTGAATAAGATCTTTAAACATAATGGTGTATCCGGTGTGAGTCATCCCATGCCCCTCCGTGATTTGCTACAAAACGCTACATAATCAAACTCGTGGATTAGCTATAAACTTAAGACATTGACTCATCAAAATGCGGTTGGGGAGTTCGTTAACTCTGGCCAATGCATTGTCTTAGCTTTTTATTCTCGTCCAAGGGGCATAACGAAGACATAGGTTTTGTTGTAGCTGCAGGAATGGGCAGCAAAAAACTTAGTGCGTGGTTAGGGCCCATAATTATTCGAGTTTGCGAAGATTTATAGCCTTGCAACAAGGAATTTTGTCTTGGATTAAGCATCAAAAACTTTGCGTTTAAGACAAAATACGGAATCTAAACAGCCTTCATAATGTGCGTTCATAAACGCGTTTTTGAATAAGAATTTATTCATAATTTCAGTGCATGTCAAGGTTTTTAATTATTAATAAATAATTAATTTAATAATACATGCAACGTATGTGATGTCAATGTTATAAAATAAACAAGTCATCACTGAAGGAATATTTTGTTTAGGTTCGAGATTCGAGATCAATATTTCGGTGTTTACAGAACCTTTTGTATTTATTTCTCGCAATTCTAAGATTTTTCACTTTATGAAAATCTGACTATACAACCTATGTAATTATAACAAAATTGTTTGGTTAAACCTAATGATGGCTCGTTGTAATATGAAAAACATAATACTACTTTTTGCTTAGCATTATGGGCTAACTTATTGGCTACAGCCTTTTAAGCTTATTACTACTTTGCCTGGCCCATTCCCATTTTATTTGGGGTCGGCCCTCCGCGTCATGCGTCTCCAGGCGGCTCGGTCCTGGGCTGTCTTACTGTTAACTTGGGCTTCTTTAAGGTCGTTATTGATTACGGACATCCATGTAATTCGGGGTCTTCGGGTTCCTTTTAAGCTTATTAGTAGATAAATTATCCTTGTAAAATAATTTCCAATTACCATAATAATACTAGTAACTCTGCCTAGATCCTGCGATTCGTTCATTGGATATATTCCCATACATCTATGTTAATAAAATAACGAAGCAATACGATCTCGACTCGATATCGATGTTACATTGTCTACAAGCCATCCGTCCTAACTTCTCTGAATCGCGTTTTCATAATATTTCCCTTAGAAAATGGTTAATTACTAAACATACGGGTAGAACTCACATATTATATGGGTGTGTAAAAGCCAGAATATTGCAGACGAACAAAAAATTTAAATCGTGATGCCATTATCAGCGCTCCAGTCACGTTCTGATAACTCTATGCCCACCACACTTCCACCACACCTGTGGCATCCAGACCTCTTCGCTTCGTGACCTCTTCCCACATCTAAACAAACAGACCCAGTGTCAACTTACTTGAAATAAAACCGGTCAACGGGACTTGACGCCACACACTCAAAATCACCTATCACACAACACTTTAAATAAAAACCACACTGAACACGAAATCAGACGTTACTTTCAATTTCTTAACGTAGCTTCAGTTCATAATTTGTAGCTTTTAATCGTTTTAATACAGAGTTTTTCAGCAAGTATGGTGTTGCTATTCCTCTGCCGCGCTATACGAGTTTACGTCCAGCGACCGTGCGGACACCGACTGAGCAGTCAGTGACACTGCGCATGTTCTCCTGTCCCTTTCGCACTACTCGTGACACGGTACGAGCGACGGAGATGACTAATCCGAGGAATGTGCGGACACCATCAGCTACTGGTTGTGCAGCCGTCTCAAAAGTGAATGATGGTGTGCCGTGCGTTAGATAAGGACGGAATACGTATAGCCTTTGGAAGGTTCACGGTGAACATCTGGCAACGGCGCGTTGGAAATGTGGAAAAATGAGGCTTTCGTTGTTAAGGTGCAGTTCTTACAAAATGATTACTTTTTTCAAAGTAGTTATCAATCAAAAACGTCAATATACTCGTAGTTAAATCATTAAATTTAACTTAAATTATATTTAAATAGTAGCTTTCCTTGTAATTTACCCCTGGGAGTAAACCCTAGAAATATTCTGTTTTAAAACTACTCAATTTATCAACCAAAAAAATTATAAGAAGTGAACTGCCTTTAAATGTTTCGGATATTATACTTAAGTAATATAATTTAATATTTTGAACCTAACTTGTTACCTATTTAACTTAATGACAGCTAAAATTCAATTATTAAAATAGCACATACCCTTAATTGCTACATTACAAGGTTCTACGAATATGAATCTTTCCACCACACAATAAAGTCTATTTTCCCTTAACAAAAATCTTTTCCAACATTGTATGCACAGTTTAAGTGATGAAGTTAGCGCAGCTTAAGTTGGGCAACGCCGCGAACGCAGGTTAACTTTGAAGTTGACTGCAATAGATTAGTTTGCGAATTGTTTACCGAGAGGAGGGTGTGTCGCTCAGAGATGCATTTAGTTCTAAAATTAAGCAGTTTTTAACTAAATAAACGCATATTTGCAAAGAACAAAGATGCTCGCCACGGAGTACACGTTGGAACTATGCAACGTGTTCCATTCTGGACAAGTAAGTGTGTTTTAAAATTGTGTTGCACTGTTGTGTAGATGTGTGTATTTTATACGGGAGATGGTTTATGTTTTGGTTTTTTATCTAATTATTGAATTGCGTACACGTCTATCTAATTTGTAAAGTAAGAAAATAATGCCTTTAGTATCAATTTGGTTTTCAGTGTATGTTATTTTTAAATCTGACATATTAAAACTTGAAACTTGTACCGCGGCTACCTATGCAATGGGGACAAACTACTAGTAGTCCAGTCATTTAAGCTTAAATTAGGTAAGAATCTCGGAATTAGAGATACCCAGCTGTAAGTCTGTAAATACTTGTATATTGACACCCTAAAAGTTGTCTCAAAACCTACATATGGTAGGGTGTAAGCAACTATTAAATTTTAAGGTCAAAGGTCACAAAAATCGGTTTTTTGCGCTTTTTTTGGAAATATATCATTTCCTATGGGTTTTTTGCTATTTGTATTATTATCAATATTGTAGAATACTAAATTCTCTACAAATTTTGTTTAAAAAAATTTTTTATACGGTGAACCGTTTTCGAGATAGAGGGCGGAGAGCGCGCGGTCACTGCATCACTTCAGGTCAACTTAAGCGGTTTAGGTTTTTCATACAAAAGGATTTTCCCGCTAATTCCCGTGGGAATATCGGTAATTACTTGTTGTAAATAAGCTTTAAGTTTACTAAGGTACCTACATGCCAAATTTCAAGCGTCTAACTTCCGTTAAGCGTTTAGATTTTTCATACAAAAGGATTTTCCCGCTAATTCCTGTTCCCGTGGGAATTCCTAAGTAAACTATAACCTGCCCAGGTGTATGAAGAATAATTGTACCAAGTTTCGTTAAAATCCGTCGAGTAGTTTTTGTTTCTATAAGGAACATACAGACGGACAGACAGACAGACAAAAATTTTACTGATTGCATTTTTGGCATCAGTATCGATCACTAATCACCCCCTGATAGTTATTTTGAAAATATTTTTCATGTATAGAATTCTGTCCGTCTGTATGTTCCTTATAGAAACAAAAACTACTCGACGGATTTTAACGAAACTTGGTACAATTATTCTTCATACACCTGGGCAGGTTATAGTATACTTAGGAATTCCCACGGGAACAGGAATTAGCGGGAAAATCCTTTTGTATGAAAAATCTAAACGCTTAACGGAAGTTAGACGCTTGAAATTTGGCATGTAGGTACCTTAGTAAACTCAAAGCTTAGTTACAACAAGGAATTCCCGAAATTCCCACAGGAATTAGCGGGAAAATCCTTTTGTATGAAAAATCTAAACCGCTTAAGTAGACCTGAAGTGATGCAGTGACCGCGCGCTCTCCGCCCTCTATCTCGAAAACGGTTCACCGTATAAAAAAAGTTTTTAAACAAAATTTGTAGAGAATTTAGTTTCTACAATATTGATAATAAATACAAATAGCAAAAAACCCACAGGAAATGAGATATTTCTAAAAAAAGCGCAAAAAACCGATTTTTGTGACCGTTGACCTTGAAATTTAATAGTTGCTTACACCCTACCATATGTAGGTTTTGAGACAACTTTTAGGGTGTCAATATACACGTATTTACAGACTTACAGCTGGGTATCTCGAATTCCGAGGTGAACTTACTATAATGACTGGACTATAGTGGACAGCATGAAAAGAAAGAGATTAAAGATACAATTTGACAATAGTCCCAAATTCGTAGTTGTTTTTTTCTTATCAAGTCTCAAAACTACGAAATAGGGGCGCTACGAAAATTCGTGTTTACTTTAAGACGTAGCTCGTTGATATCTTTTGTATGTGCTACGGCGTAGCAGGTTTGCTTATTATTTAAAAGTTTAAATTATGAAACAATAAATGATTATGACTATGACTTTAAAATGATTTTAAATGACTATGATAATAATTAAAATGACTCAGATAGTTATACCTGTATTATCATGACATTTTGTTCTGCAAATAAAATCATTTGATTTGATAAACTATTATTCCCTAAGACTAATTAAGTTTTTTTATTAAAGAAAACAGTTGTATCTTACTTGGGCAATTAATACGCGGTGACTTTATTTCTTACTTTTCACGCCTAAACAGCTGAACGAATTCTACGAATTTTTGTATAATAATCAGCATGATTTTTTTTTGTAAAAAAATATTTAATCAGCATTATTTTATTTTGTCTTTCAGGTGGAACCTGGTAGCTTCTTCCAGCGCCTCACTGGGGGAGTGAAGACCGGCGTCATCCTCAAAGATGTGTCGTTCACGACACACAGCGGAGAGGTCACGGCTATCTTGGGCTCTAAAGGTACAATACAATATTAAATTCTATAATCCTAGGTTTTTTCTCACTATGATTTGATCTTTAAAAAATTCGTATAATACTGACTTGAGTTGCACCACCTATCTTTGGCCGTAACTTTATCGATAACCGGTGTATTTTGTATGAAATATGACACATTTTTGACGTTTGTTAAAGTAAGATGGTGTAACTCAGCCTTTAAACTATTGTAGTGTGGATGACCACACGGGTGACACGGGGAAGATACGCATTATCTAACTATGAAGTATACAAACTAACGCAACCTACCGAGGGGCTCTTAAATACTCTAACACAGTCGCTACTGTTTTTTTTCTTAACTGAGGGTCAGTCATCAGGAATCTAACCTGTAACCCATTTAGTAAAAAAGTTTCATCTACAATCATTTAATCGCCTTCAGGTAGCGGCAAGCGCGCCCTCCTCGACGTGATCGCCCGGCGAGTGCCGTCCAAAGGCCACATCCTCCTGGACGGAGTGCCTCTTGAAGAGGAGCAGTTCAATAACACGTGTGCGCTGGTGCGGCACTCTACTAAGCTGCTGCCGGGCCTGACTGTGCAGCAGACGCTGAGTTTCTCACTCACTAAGGTTTGGATTAAGATCTTTTTAACACCCTCTTCAATATGAAGTAGAGTGTCCAAGGCGTCCCCTCGAAGCTGGAGTAGCTCAGTTTCATTGGACGCCGTTGGGTTTTATTGGGTAGTCCCCGCCTTATGGTATTTAGTGGCCCTAGCGGGGAGAGTCCTACCTAACCCACTGGTAGTTCCCATAGGCTAGCGAGTATGTGCAAAGAATTTCTCAAGAAAAAGGTTGTCCAAAGGCCACATCCTCCTGGACGGAGTGCCTCTGGAAGAGGAGCAGTTCAACAACTCGTGTGCGTTGGTGCGGCACTCTACTAAGCTGCTGCCGGGCCTGACTGTACAGCAGACGCTGAGCTTCTCACTCACTAAGGTTCTTATAGGATAAGACACAAATATTCGAATAAGTAGTACAACAAGACAGAGACTGCCCTTACATGGTAAACATACCTCCTGGCCACACCAAGCGCAATGTTTGCAATGTGCATAAAGAAGACTTATAGTGAATGGAGTGAAATTCCCTGCAAACCACTCTGTTTCCGAAATCACAGATACCTACGTACAACCCGAAGGTATTCAAGCCACAAGTAAAAGGCATCACTTGAACAAAAATGCTCTATCATAGATCACATCCTCGTGTTAGATTGTTATAAATCCGGAAAACTAATTTTCGGTTACCGATATCTTTTCACCATGTTTCAGTCTGGCTTTGTCACAAAGCTAACAAGATATTATCAAATTTAATTTTCATGCTCTTCTTCCTAATTTGTGCTATGGCCATGAAAATCACCTAACAAACCCGTGTTAGTGTTACAACACAAAAGTGGTACGCGAGGATACATTGTTCGTAGAGATCGGTGAGAGATAGTTTAAACAATGTGAACCCCACAGAAAAGTGGGACTGATACGTTCATAATACAGTTTTAATTCGGTTCGGTTCGGTCGGGTTTATTGTTTAACAATAATGCTGACATAGTTTTCGGGACAAAAATAAGTATAAATCAGAAAAACTCGTAGAAGCCGAGCATACGGTTACCAACCAGCTAATACTTACTTAAAGTATCAGTCGACATTTTTCTATTCACTTGACTCCCACTCCCGAATGATATCGAGTGTATCTACGTGTAGAATAAAATATGAATGAATTATGTAATAAAGCTTTTTAATCATTATTTTCAGATTGAAGGCTATCTGAAGTCGTCAAAAGTGAAGCAGGTTATGGCTGATCTGGCGTTATCACAGGTAAAAAAAATACCGGATGTTATGAAAAAAGATTATACATACGACTTAGTTGTAGTAATCCTGTAATTAATTTAGCTTGTATTCGTAGGTGGCAAATAAAAGCGTCACAAATCTAACGAAAAGCGAGTATAGAAGGCTGGTGATCGGAGTCCAGCTTATAAGAGATCCAAGTAAGTCATAAGTCATTTATTTTCTGCAAATAGGCAGGCTTTTATAAAGCGCTTTTAGCGCTTGTAGCAGGGAAGCGCTGGACGCAGGCCGCTACCAATCGATCAACATGGAAAGCATGGGAGGCCTATGTTCAGCAGTGGACGTCCTATGGCTGAAATGATGATGATGAAAGCGCTTTTGCGACGACGAAGTTGTATAGCCTGATTTTATATTAAGAGTTACTAAAGCTGGATGTAGGCCGCTACCGCTACCAAACGGCCAATCTGGAAACCATTGGGGAGGCCTATGTTCAGCAGTGGACGCCCTATGACTGAAATGATGATGATGAGCTACTACATCTTACATATTATATACTTACATCGCCTGAAAGGCCCTTAATCAAAAATTGGTTCTTTTCAGTAATATTGCTTCTGGATGAACCAACATGGGACCTGGACCCGCTCAGCACGTATCTAGTGATATCGATATTGTCCAACGCAGCCAAGAAGTACGGCACTGCCATCATTCTCACCATGGAAAAGCCCCGATCAGGTAGGTACCTACATTATTATTTCTATTGCTATATTCCATTTTTTCATAAATTAATGTTGTGCCGACTGTAATTAAAACATGAAAGTAAATTATAAATAAACAACTTGAAAAAATCGAACTGCCTAAGGCGGGAATCGAACCCACGAACTTTCGCTTGCCGGGCGACTGGGTTCGATTCCCGCCTTAGGCAGTTCAATTTTTTAAGTTGTTTATTTATAATTTACTTTGAGGAGCAACTTTAATCGCCAAGAAATTTTAATAACATGAAAGTAGGTATTATGTATCTACAGTCATATCGTTCAACTTTTACCTACTTTTCCAAAATAATAAGCTAATTTTAAACAATAAATTAAACACTGCGCCGCGACTTACTTTGTTTAAGACAGTTTGAACAGCTGCTCGTTAACATAACAGTTAAATTATAATATGCAAGTGGGTCACTAGACTGGACTTTGTTGATTAAGTCAATATTATGTGAATATTATAGTATTTTAATGTATTTCACTGTCGAATATTGGCAGAGTGAAAGATTTTTTAATTGAAAAGTTAATGAACCATCAACGTCAACATCAGCAGAAAGTGTTGGTAAACAACAATATAATATTAAAGTAGGTGCAAAATCGTTTTGACCTAGGAATAAAATTGCAATTAAGTACCTAGGTACCTAAGTACTGCAAAAAACTAGCGTTTTTCGTTTTTGGCCACAGTCTTATAGATTTGCTTTTGTGACAAAAATATTTTTCCAAGTGCCTCGTCTACTAAAAAAATTGTAAGTCCTTCGCACCCTTCCGTACACCTTTTCAACCCACCTACTTACTTTCTTAAAACACCATTTTAGAAAACAAATACCTACACCCTTTTTCATTATTCCCGCTCATTCCAGACGTATTCCCGTTCCTGGAGCGGGTGGTGTACCTGTGTCTAGGCGACGCGGTGTACGCTGGGCCCACCAGGAACCTGCTGGATTACTTCGGCAGCATCGGCTTCCCCTGCCCGCAGCTGGAGAACCCGCTGATGTATTACTGTGAGTTCCTATCAGTGCCAGAAAGTTTTCTATTCTTTTCATGTATTACTGTGAGTTCCTAGTGGTTCCTATCAGTGCCAGAAAGTGTCCTGTATTTTCTTAAATTGAAAATCTCTTACGCCCGTATTCACAGCAGCAAATCGAACGCACAGCGTTGAATAGAGGCTTGTTATTGGTTCACGTGTCACCCTGTGCGTCCACGCGCACTGTGAGACCTCATAGTAATGTTTGTAAATACGGTCGTCGGGCGTTAGCCTGTAGGTATCGCACCTGATGGAAAGTGATGATAAAGCTGAATGTGGAATTAAGCTTCACAAAGAATCCTCAGCCACAGAAGAACTTTCTATTTGCCTTCTTCTGATAGAACAATATGCTAACGTAATGCTTAATGGAGTTGAATGTAGATCTAAGATTACAAGTTCCAAAATTAGTTTAATCACAATGCTGACATAACGGTCAATGCTGTTAAAATTTGATCTGAGCTGAGATACAAGTTCCAAAATTAGTTTATCTGAAGTTCTAAATAGGCGCCTTTATCAGCGAGGACTGAATCAAACACTGATTTTTTTACAAGAAGTGTCTCTCAATAGACAGACAATTGAACTTGAGTTTGTTTTTGAAACTGCAATACTTGCAACAGCATACCTAAGTATTTCCAAAACTGTACTGTATGTCTTTGATAAAATGTCCACAATAATAAAACCTTCAATTCCTTTCAACAGTGTGCCTATCAACCGTGGACAGGAGATCCCGGGAGCGGTTCATAGAGTCCAACCACCAGATCGCGGCCCTGGTGGAGAAGTTCAAGCTGGAGGGCCAGGGCATCATGCAGGGCCACATGACCGAGCACAGTCGGATCGTGAACCCGAATAAACAGTACGGAAAGCCGGGGGGCGTGCAAGTTATTTGGATGTTGTATGTGTAAGTGTCATCATCATCAGCTTAGCTATCCAGACCTCTGCTGGACTTAGCCCAATAATGCACTGTATTATCCTATCTTCGGCTTGTCTAATCTAGCCTCAATTTATTAGCGACTTTTCGCAACACTACCTACGCGTCCTACCCTACACTTGCCGTGTCATGGCCTTCACTCAAGAAATCGTTTACCCCAGCTCGGTTACCGGATTCTTAGACAGATATCAGGCAAATGCTCTGGACTGGAAATATATCACTTATCCAGTCGACTTTTGATGGCGAATTAATGTATTTTTTTATGTTTCGCAGGCGCATGTTGGTATCAATATTCAACTTCAGGAAGAACGGACTAAAGCAAATGTTCATGAGGTTATTTACATTACCACTTTACTTTTTGATATTGTGGCTATTCTACAATGAAGCTAAGGTATGTTTTATTAATACAATCCCTTACTTCAGGGGTTCGTATCCTAAGATGAAAATGGAAATAGTGGATTTATTTGGATTTTTGATGTTTCCAGGATTATCAGAGAGCTTTTATAACTAAAAGTGGCCTCATATTCAACGCCATGGTGGGAACTTACTTCGTCAGTATTATGAATACAATTTGTTTGTGTAAGTATGTTTTAGCCACTGTTAAGTACAGTACATTTCTCGGAGAGTTTTTAGACGAGATAGTTTTAAAAGTTCAGAAGATAGCGGATCAAAGGATTATGAGCCTTAAATGACATTGAATAAGACACAATTCGCTTGCAGATGGTCCATACCGCACGCGGTACTACCAGGAGTCACAAGAAGGACTGTACAGCGGAGCCAGTCTACTGCTGTCTTGGAACCTCGTCTCGCTGCCTTTCTCCTTCATCAGCACCTTTGCTTCAGCAGCTATCATTTACAAGTAAGTACTCGTGAATATCCTCTTAAAATACACAATCTGTAAGATTAGCAACGGTGATAATCCCACAACATATCTCATGGAATATCTAAATAATAAACTCTGATAGACCAACTACAACTTTTGATCTCAGACTACCATCGTGTGCTTCATAATCCTTAAGGCCGGGTAGCAGAGAAAATGGCGAAAATGAGGTTTTCATTTTTCATTTTTGAGGTACTAAACGGTAAAATTAAAGGCTAAGATTTTTATTGGGCATAGTTGAGGATATTTTCTAGGGCTATTAACGGATGGAAACACGATTTGATGAAGTTGACTCGATAGAATAAATTCCCAAAGTTACCTCTATTCGTTTTCTATTTATGGTTTTATTTTTAAAATAAGCGATTTGAGATTCTAAATCTTTTACTAAACTAAAGTTCAGAAATAACTTGAGGGCTTTTAACGGATGAAATTTTTATATTGCGTCTTATTTAGTTACTATGTTAAAAAATTTGGAAAAATCGTCCATGACGGCTTGGACAATCTCAATCAGTCTCGCGGTGGCGCTTACGGAGGACGGACGCGTGTCAGTTTTTTGGCCGTGACAGTTCGCGATTTGTTAATATTTTTGACAATGATGACTTTGATGAGTCACAGTATAATAATATCAGTGTTACTGGAGAAAGCTTAAATTTTTAATAATTAAGAATTATCAATTTTGTCTACCTATTGAAATTTAAATCGTTCGCATCCTTTTAAACGAAGACTCTACTCATGATACATAGTACATTCCTCAAATATGAGACAAAACCAATGAGTTAAAATTACATTTTAATAGTACCTACATACAATCGTCTTACACTCTTTAGAAGAGCACACTGACACAAATAAATAATAAAAAATACTGTCTAAGGTCTGTAGCTAAAGGTCTAAGCTGTAAGATAGAAGAATCTTCTAGCCAAAAAGATGGCAGATGCAGCAGATGTCAACGGATTTAAAACTGGAGTTCATATGACTCCTTGTAGACTTGAGTCTCTAGAGCGTCCCTTCCTCCACCATGCGTAAGAATGTTTCAAAAATACTGTCTAAGATCTGTAGCTAAAGGTCTAAGCTGCAAGATAGAAGAATCTTCTAGCCAAAAAGATGGCAGATGCAGCAGATGTCAACGGATTTAAAACTGGAGTTCATGTGACTCCTTGTAGACTTGAGTGTCTAGAGCGTCCCTTCTTCCACCATGCGTAAGAATTTTCACAAAAATACTGTCTAAGGTCTGTAGCTAAAGGTCTACGCTGCAAGATGGAAGAATCTTCTAACCAAAAAGATGGCAGATGCAGCAGATGTCAACGGATTTAAAACTGGAGTTGATGTGACTCCTTGTAGACTTGAGTGTCTAGAGCGTCCCTTCCTCCACCATGCGTAAGAATGTTTCAATAATACTGTCTAAGGTCTGTAGCTAAAGGTCTAAGCTGCAAGATAGAAGAATCTTCTAGCCAAAAAGATGGCAGATGCAGCAGATGTCAACGGATTTAAAACTTGGAGTTCATGTGACTCCTTCTAGACTTGAGTCTCTAGAGCGTCCCTTCCTCCACCATGCGTAAAAGTTTTCCAAAAATACTGTCTAAGGTCTGTAATAAAAGTCTAAGCTGCAAGATAGAAGAATCTTTTAGCCAAAAACATGGCAGATGCAGCATATATCAACGGATTTAAGACTGGACTGGCACCACCTTGCAATGTCATCCTCTCATTGTTATCTGTAATGTAAATTATTTTTAAAATGTATTTAAAAATAAAATGTTCGTTTTATTATTTCAATAATCTGACCTCTCAACTCAACTACACTACACAAACACCTTTGTTCGCAACTGTACTGACGAAACCTCGATATTATACCTACCGTTCATTTAAGATGGCAAGCCTTATGTATGGAACGGTCGCTTTTTTGTAACCTTTATAATTTGGTCGGCTTATAGAAGAATTCCTGATATTTTTTTGCAGTTCGATAACTTTCTTATAAGTCGTAATATAAAGCTGAAATTAACAGGATAGCTTATTCAAGGAACATTTTAATTTGTCCATTGTATGCCATGTTCCCTTGTTATAAGGGAATCGCGTATTCGGCCACGAAAGTAAGACTGTTAAAATAAATTAAATTTCTTGAAATCTCTCTTTTGCGCAAAGCCACATCATTTATATTTACTGTGGTTATAAAGGTGTACCAGGGGTACATGCTACACCTTTTTATTCAATTGTAAGAGTACTGGTTTACTCACAAATCCGTTTTATATGATTTTCGAAATCTTTTAATTACTCTGGTGTTTATCATTCAAATCAATGACTAATGTTTGAACTAATTTGGACATATCAAGGTCTATCATTGGTATTTTTTTCAAATTTCTGCGTTGAGCCATTTACGAGATCTGGGACATCACAAAACATTACCCCAGCAAAATTCTAAATAACTTGAGAACCGGAACACGAACAAATTTTGCTATTCGTGGACAAATTACTACGCAACAAGAGCTATCTATCCATGTATTTGGTTCCGGGATAGAACGACTTTAAAAAAAAAATTTTGCCAGGGTAATGTTTGAAACGTTACCCCAGCAAAATCTGTATTTTCCTAATAAGTTTAAAACTACACTCGACATCAAATAAATCGCACCTCCCTCGACAAGCATTTTCAAACGTATGCATCCCCACTTCCCACCAATATTGGCACCATTTAAAAGCCTAGTTCTAACCTTCATTTCATTAAATGAAAGGTTTTTACCCCAAAAATGTGACTAGGGAAGGATCCAGAGTCACTTCTTCAAAAAATAGGTAGTTACGCTAAAGCCAACTTTTATGGGTATAAAACTGTTAAGTTGGGATTAATCGCTATCAATCTGTTAAAGAGGACACGTGAGATCATTATTTGGTTTTATAACCATAAAAATTGGTCTAATTGATCCCATAGGTGGGCCCAAAGTGAGGTATTTTTTCAAGTCACATTTATGGTATATGTTAATCATTTATAAAGAAATTAAATGTGTTTTTCTTTAAGGATATTTATTGGGCTTTCAAATAACACCAATATTGTTGGGGCACCATGATTGTGTCAGAAGAAAATCGTTAAAGTTCGCGTCGCGGAAGGTGCGGTTTATTTGATGTTGAGTATATAATTTGAACGAATTTTGCTATTAGTGGACAAATTTCTGCTCACGATGGACTAATTATCTGCTATACTCTCGACTCTCTAAAGCACAACATTTATAAAAATTTTGCAACATTTAAAAACCGTGTGTGATGCCCATTGCTCATAGTGATTTTCGATACAGAGCCCCGTACATACGTTATACATAAATTATGGAAAGAAAACACCCAGACCAATACAAACAAATATGTATGCAATTTTAGTATGATATTTTTATTTATTAATAAACAAAAAGACTGAACAAAATTGATGCGTGTACTGATTAATGTAATTAACCATGTCGCAAAGTTTCGTGAATTGCAACAAATATAATTTATTATCCAAGCTCTAAATAATCGCTACTACGAGTAACTGATCATAAAATGTTTTTCCAATCGCTCAAGCTCCCAAGGATCTACCCATAGGTCGGGTGACGTAATCTTGAAATTCTTTTAGCCGGCGCGGAACTTCCGGAAGGTCGGGTGACGCCACGCCTCTTTGAACCGTGTTTACTTTGGCAGTTATATTCTATATTTATTCGATTCTAAAATATATTCCCAAAAATTTTGAAAGTTGTTTTAATTTGTATCACTTGGATATGATTTGAATTAGAAAGTGCTGTGAGTGTGACGCTTGAACGGAAGGAAGTCAACCTAACCTAACCAACTGCGTATTTCTAAACTGCGTATTTCTATACTGTGTAGCCGCGAGAGCTCTTTGGCGCGCTGTCTTCGGCGAAGTATTGCGCGCGCAGATTTTGACAGCGCGAAATACCTACTTTAGCAGAAATACCAAGCCTTAAGGCCACCCAAAGGCGTGTAATACTCGGAGTTCCCCTACGTGATTGAATCAGAAAATGAAGGAGATCCGTAGGAGAACCAAAGTAACCGTAGTCATAGCCCGCAAAATTGCCTTTATTAAATTACTGCAATGGGAGGTGCACATATTTCGTAGCCGACCAGAACTGTCTTTTGGTTAAAACGAACGATATCAGATGTTTTTTTTTAATTATTAGCAATTTGTATTGTACAAATTACTAATAGTCCCGTTAGCCCCTCGTGTTAAGCTAAATGAGCTTGTGTTACGAGTGGGCTCACCACAATAGTCGAGCAGCGGTGGGATTCGAACCCGCGTTCCTCGGATCTCGAGTCGGCCACTCCGAGACTCCGAGTCCAACCCCTTCACCGTTCGGCTATCGTGGCTCTGACATCTTTAACTTTAACATCTTCATACTTAAGAATCATAATCCCATTTCCCAGCATCCTCGGCGACATAACAGAGAACTTGGACTTCATCTACTTCGCGCTGGTGCTGTGGTCGTGCTACGTGTTCGCGGAGCAACAGGCCATCGCCGTGATGATGGTGGTCAAGCGCGGGCTGATCGCTGCCGTGGTCAACATATACATCACGTGTGTCTACGTCATGCTGGCCAGTGGAGTGCTCAGGTAAGAAAAATATACACCAAGTTCAGAAAGGGCAGAAAAGTTCTCGAGTGCCGACCACGGGACAGAATTCTACGTCTTCAGGGGCCTGATCGCTGCCGTGGTCAACATATACATCACGTGCGTCTACGTCATGCTGGCCAGTGGAGTGCTCAGGTAAGAAAAATATACACCAAGTTCAGAAAGGGCAGAAAAGTTCTCGAGTGCCGATCACGGGCCAGAATACTACGTCTTCAGGGGCCTGATCGCTGCCGTGGTCAACATATACATCACGTGCGTCTACGTCATGCTGGCCAGTGGAGTGCTCAGGTAAGGAAAATATACACCAAGTTCAGAAAGGGCAGAAAAGTTCTCGAGTGCCGACCACGGGCCAGAATACTAAGTCTTCAGGAGCCTGATCGCCGCCGTGGTCAACATATACATCACGTGCGTCTTCGTCATGCTGGCCTGTGGAGTGCTCAGGTAAGAAAATACACCAAGTTCAGAAAGGGCAGATAAGTTCTCGAGTGCCGACCACGGGCCAGAATACTACGTCTTCAGGGGCCTGATCGCTGCCGTGGTCAACATATACATCACGTGCGTCTACGTCATGCTGGCCAGTGGAGTGCTCAGGTAAGAGAAGCAAGGGCCAAGTTTCCGTGTATGCATGCATGAACTGTCGTCATAGGTGAATGACAAACCAAAATATCGAGGAGACACGTCACGTGAAGTTGGCTTAGTAGGATAATGAGCTTTTTCCTGTATTCCATCTGTACCTGTATCCTACTTAATGGCAAATAAAATGTTTGAGTTTGAGTTTACATTACGTCGCGCGCGTCGCGTAACTTATGTCGCTCACCTAGGACAACGGGTGACCAACTGGCGAGAGAAACGCATTCCTTGGAGGTGCAAGTTGACTTTTGTGACTGGTACCCACTGTCTTTGAACACGTATAAAATTATGAACTGAATAAGAGAGAGACCAACTTGTGAAACTGTGGAGCACGCCAAAAAGTCTTGGTCAAATCCTAGCTAATCTAAGGCAGGCCCGGTTACCGCCAAAGCGGAGAGGAGAGATGTGTTTGAATAACCAATCAAGCGAAGAGGTGATGTGGAAATAACGAAATAATGATGTATTATTTATTATTCAAACATCTCTTCTCCCTGGTTTAGTGGAAACCGGGTCTAAAATGGACGTTTCTTTCAGATCGTACAAAGGCTACGAAGACTGGCTCTACTACGTGACGTACATAACGCACACTCGGTACGCGTCCATCTTCATGCATCGCAGCATCTTCAAACAGCCCCGATTCAACATCCTGCCCTACAATGACCAGGAAAACTGTACTTCTATCACCAGCCTAATCCAGACTTCATCATCACTGAACACCAACTCTAATGCCAACTGCCGATATGCCAGCGGGAAGGCCTTCCTTACTGAGAGGTTCACAGCAAGGAACTATGCTGGTGACATCTATACTTCTGGAGATTTCAACCTCGAATTCAACCTTGGGATTTCTTTCGCGTTTTCAGTCGGAATAATGGTCCTAAACAAGTTTCTATATTTGATACCTTTGCCCAGTTACATCACAGATAAGTTTAGGGAATAATTTACTTTAGTCTTTATAAAGTTCAAATAGTGCTATCAAATTTAAAATGTATAGTCGGCAGCAAACCAACTTTCAGTAAAATTAAAATATCATTTTTGGTATCAATTATTTTGATAGATCGGCTTGCAGGCGACCGTATCCCGTATGTGTGTGTATAATAGAAATTATAATTTTAATTATTATAAAAAAATGTTTTATAATAACTAATAAATAAGTGTTTGATAAATTAAAGAATTTGATAGCGTTAAAAATTTATTTAACATCATTTATTACAATATCAGTTTGTATAAAACGAAATGATGCTCATTAATAAATTGTGATTAAATAACAGCAGTAAAATGTGTTAGATAAATAAATAAGTATGTATACCTATTTCAATTTCTGCTTTTGAATGCGTAACCCTAGCCTGAGAAAAATTGAGCCTCGAGGTACAGTCAAACACCACATCTATCTGCCACAAAATGTTAAACCTTAATTGATTTTAAACCTAATTGAAACGACATACGGTTCCAAATTCATCGGGGAAGGTAGATGTGCTGTCACCTGTACCAAATTCAAGACATAATAAGGCGATTATGAGTCTTTTCATATTTTTTGGAAAAATTATACTTGAGACACATCTCTTAAACTACACAACCTTTACTTTAAAACAAAACGGTCATTGAGATGAAACAACACTGTTTTGGCGAATTTTTTTGCAATATAAATGTAATACCTAGTTTTTTTTAAATATGGGGTCAGTTTAAATTACTATCGACTACCTCAATAAAATTGCACTTGTCATTCCTTTGATTTCTGACTGAGCTTTTTAGATTAGCGTTTTTCGAGCTCTGGAACGAGTACCAGTGAGTACTTAAAAATAATTAGCGATCCCTTATAGCATCTTCAGCGGATTACACTTATCAACATACTTAATATCGTAAGGAACGATACCCATTGACCGGCGCGCGTCGGAGAGCACTTACACGGCCGTAAAGAAAATAGTATTTTACTAACAGTTCTTAGAGTCGTAATTGCTTACAACTGATTAACTGACATTTCAATCCGAAATCCGGAAAAACGCGAGCATGCGTTGGAAGCCGGTGGGCTCCGAGCGTATTCCAGCGGATACGCGCTCCGACGCGCACATTCCACCGCATTTTTGGCCGAACGGACGCTGCACCGACTCGCGCCGGTCTATGTGAATCCTGCCTTAGAGTTCATGTAAGCGAGTTTTGAACAAGACAAGGGATTGAGCTTCATCACAACTTACACTAATCTTTTAATACGTGCGATTTGCACCAAATATAAAAGTAACCACCCGAAAAAACGCTAATCCGAACAAGCCCTAAAACTGTCTTCATTATGCAAACTGGCCATAACTGGTATTTATATTCCAATCTTTAATTTGAATCAGTACATTGTCATTCTGGGCTCTTGAAAATCGCTGTTTTACCAAGTCACAATGGCGCCACAACTACATTGCGCCAAAATGTAGCAACAATATGTTTGCAGCCATAGTGTCCCGGTGAAATAAAGACCATAGAGCTGTAGAGTCTGCGCCAAGAGACTCCGGTAATTTTATTAATAAATCATGATTTAAATCAACTCAATCAAATAGTTTTTAGTATCCAGCATTACTACACATAAAATCACAGAGATATTTACTCATCACATAGACAAGATATACAGGTTTTCCCAAAAACACTTAATAATATGCAATAAAAAATTTGAATTTGAATTTGAAAAGTAGTGTCAAGCCGCAGCTCAGAGGTAGAGCATCACTAGGGCTATCCAAATCACCCCCATGTATGTTCCGCGATTTTTGATAGTTTCCGAGTTATGATTGCTTTAAATTTCTGTGCTTAGGCACTTTTTTGGTCACTGTGACGGATTTTTTTATTATTATTAGATGAATACTAGTCCTAACTGATTCAGACGTATTTACATCCCTACCACGAATGTAACTAAAATCCTCAATGTTGTAAAAAAAAACATATCTCCAAAACTATCAAAAGTTACGGTGATTTGGGTCGCCCTTATGATGCTCTACCTCTGGGCTTCGGCTTAACACTACTTTTTGGGACATCCTGTATATTGTGTCAATGTTATTGGCGCGTTATACAATAACGTCGGCACTGGTGTCCTGATGATATTCATGTCAATTTACTGACTCAATAAAAACTGGACTTAACCCCTCGTAAGGCATAGCAGGCTAACATTTTTATTGTCTCGACCTTAAGACAAGTGTGGTAAGGTTAAAAATATGCTAGCTACATGTTCCTGCTGCCTTACTTGTACAAACGTGATCCATTAGGCGATTCTCACTTACGTGATTGTGAAGTCTTCAATTACTTTAGGATAGGTATATATTACCGTGGCTTCTGATTGCGAGTCATTGTCATTGTCCATTGGAACACAGGACGCTCCGTCCCCTGGAAGTAAAATAAATAAATATTTCAGGTCGATACATTAATAGCAGAGTAAGTACAAATGAGTAGGTCATCTTCATAGAAACGCATGTGAGCGCGCCGCATACGTATATTGGCGCGCTCACATTCAAACCGCGCTCGGTGCGTTTCTATGAAGATGACCTACTCATTTGTATTTACTCTGTTAATAGTGACTAGCGCATTTTGCACTCACCAGTTGGCGCCACTAGCGAGTAAGATACGCTTCCCACCGAAGTGGAGAAGAGAGGAGACGAAAAGAGATAAATTTTGATTGAATAACCATTTAGATTTCCATGGAAATCTGGAAATAATGAAATCCGGGCCTAAAGTCTTATCACTAGCTAGTGGCTGAGGCCACAACTGAGGCTGAGACAGTGGCGCCAAATGGGGAGCGCAAATACGGAGGAATATCGAATTAAGGTCCTGTTACTCGCTAGGCACGCGACTAGTGAGCGCAAATACGGTAGGTCTCATAAATGGCTGAAATACTTCTTACAGCTAACGAGAAAGACTAGCTCTATCAGGTAAGGAAGAGCCTACATGATTTTGGACTAATTGATTCAAGTCGTGTTGTTTTTTTTTGTTGTGGGCAGGGAATGGGTTAACTCAAAACAAGCAGATTTGTAAACAATAGTTGTAAAAGGTAATAGAGCTGGAAACTTACCTCCGTATACCACAATTTTATTCATTTTATTGATAGTCACCTGAAAAATAAGAGAATTGTGTGGATGAATGGAACAATAAAACAGGTTCTGAACAATGTTTTAGCAATATGAATATACCTTTAGAATTCTATTTTTAATACAAACGTGTGAGCAAGAAACCATGCAAGTTTTACAATAGGTACATCATTATTCTTAAATTTTATGATTACTCCAATTTTATTATTAAACAACTTAGCTACTATACTTACAGGAGATAGGGCAGTTTCTCTAAATTTCTTAAGGTATAACTTTAACGGTTCAACATAGTTATCAAATCCGAGAGCATTCATGGCGAAGAGAACATCTTCACCGTTAATGGTTTTTCTTTTTTCTACTTGGCATCTGTCACTGGCTTCGCTGGTCACGAATGAGATGAATTCTGATATGCATTCTTGGACACACTCTCTTGCATCCTTGGCGATCTGTGTGGACAAATAACGGTAAGTAAATATAACTTACTAGCGGCCGCCCGCGACTTCGTACGCGTGAATCCCGTTTTTCCCGCTAATTCCCGTTCCCGTGGGAATTTCGGGAATTCCTTTCTTAGTGCACCTCTACGGTACCTAAGCTACGTCCCTTCCAAATTTCAAGTGCCTACGTTTAGCCGTTTAGGCTGTGCGTTGATCTGTCAGTCAGTCAGTCAGTTTCTCCTTTTATATATTTAGATTTGAAAAATTCTTATTGGATGTTATTTCTTCCAAGATACACACATAGATAAAAAAAACTGTCAATTGTTACTTTTGGCTGTTATCATGAAATTGAAATGATCAAAGATAAAGAATTAGTTTTTTTTTAATCCAAAATAGCAGTTACAAATTATTAAAATGCAACACAATAGCTCAGACACCAGACACTAATCTAAAAAGGCATCAGTGCAGTGATTTGTTGTACTCAGGCTTCAAGAACAGTAGCAGGCTTAATCTATGCTGAAGTGTTGTTTGTGAACATTGTTTTAGAATAAAATCCCTTAAATATTGAATACTAGTTTAGTACCTTTCCATTAGGAGGTATTGCCCTCTTCATAATTTTAACAATATTAGCTATGGGCAGAAAACGATCTTGCTCTCTCAATGGGGCAAGTTTTCCTCCACAATTTGAATCCGAATTGTTTTCTTCTTCTGCAAAAAAATGAAAATAAATAAGGTTAATTAACTCTTACTTTAGACCACCATGTACACTTTAATACGCTGTTTATAAACAACTTGCCCAATACATCATCAGCGTTAACGACATAAGTTTCTTCTAAGAAGCCGCTGCTGACCAGATCGGTGCCAATTTCGTCGTTTTCCATTATTTATCATCAATATTGTAAAACTTTTAGGTTATGTTTTCAGATCCTTTGTAAAATGTGTACCAGTTATTCTTTGCTACAGTAAGATGTACAAAAGCACTGTATTACAACAATGAGTGCAAAATTATATCACAATTTTCGAGAAAATAGTATTTTTGTTTATTTACAATTTACAAACACAACGCAATGCAACTCCAACCAACCAAATCAATCGATTTCGGAATAGTGATGTTCGTTTATACAAACGCCATTTTATTGGATTATGATTTAAGAAAAAATATTTTTTCTCATATTAAGAATTTCATTCATTTGAAAATTAAAAACATTCTCGATTATTTTGGATTTTACGTGAAAATATGTGCTTTGGTAAAAAGTTTTTGGAGTAATAATACCGATAAAGCATTAAGATTCCGTGTAGTGATTCTAATTTGACTTTGTAGACAATCTTTAATTAGAAATTCAAAACAGAACGTTGTTTTTTGTTTCACTTAATAATTTTTGTTATTCTTTTTTATTTTGCTAAATATTTAATTTTTTGTTATTTTATTTAATCGTAATCGAGTAATAACTGATGTTTGCTCATCTGTCTGTCTGTCTGTTACACATCACTAAAAATTTACGTTTCGAGAATGTAGGTTGTTGGAACATTTAATTCTTTTTTATCCGATATTTTCCAATCGGCCGACTAATTTAATAAATGGATCCATAAAATTAAATACCTGCACTCATTAATTTCAATGCAGAACATAAACTAACGTTTTGTGATAAGGTTATACGAGATTTAGGGGTCACCGATTGGCAAACCTTTGCCAATAATAATCTTTCAGTTTTGCAAATAATTTGCTGACTATCATACAAAATGGGTGTACCAAAGTTCTTCAGGTACACGAGTGAGCGATATCCGTGCCTCAATGAGCTCGTGAAACAATATCAGGTAAGTTATCTTATTTCAACTTAAATCTTGAGTACTCCATATTTTCCAGTTTTCCTTAATTTTGTACACAACAATTTTCAGAGATAAATCTTATTCAGATAATTCCATTTCAGGAATCTTCTCATTTCAGTAAATTATACAAAAGTAATAATTCATCCTTCACTCTATGCCTTCACTTGAAAACCTTTTGATTTCACAACAAATTATTAATTGATGAAACCATTGGCAGCATTAATTCTGATTATATAATATCATTTAGGTATCTATTATAGTAAAAGGTTTAAAGTCACAACTCAGAAATTCCAGTTTTACAATAATAATACAAACATAATTTTTTGCTCATACTATAGTAGGTATTATATCAACACATTTTTGCATAGATACCAGAATTCGACAACATGTATCTGGACATGAACGGAATCATCCACAACTGCTCCCACCCGGATGACTCCAACCCGCACTTCCGGATAACCGAAGAAAAGATATTCCAGGATATATTCCACTATCTCAGTATTCTCTTTCAAATCATCAAGCCAAAGAAACTGTTCTTCATGGCCATTGATGGTGTCGCTCCCAGAGCTAAGATGAACCAACAGAGAGGCAGAAGGTAAGTTAGCAATTAAATATTTGTAAAATGGCCTTTACACTTACAATTCATATTAGATCCAATTCTCTTTTATGTAGGTCTGCTGTTAATCTTCATTTCATATATTTGATTTTGGTTGACATGTCCGAAGCTTTACTTATTGATTGTGCAGCCTCAGTCAGTTTTCATTAAAAGACTTGGTAAAGAAATAGTTATTAATGGCTTTTTTTTTTCAGATTTAGGTCAGCCAGAGAAGCAGAACAATTGGAAGAAAATGCCAAAGCCAAAGGTAAACAACAAAAATAAATTTAAATGAATCATAATAATATAACTAGATTCTAATTAGAATAATTGAGAAAATACATTATTAAAAAACTGAAACATTTTATTTTTATTTTAGGAGAAGTATTGCCAACGGAGAAACGTTTTGACAGTAACTGCATCACTCCTGGCACGGTATTCATGGCTCGGCTACATGAGCAGCTAAGATTCTTCGTAAAAGAGAAGATGTCCACTGACCCGCTGTGGTCTAAAGTGAAAGTCATACTTTCTGGCCATGAGGTAAGACATTTCATATTCTCGTAATACAGAAGTGAGTTATTTCCCAAATTGTTGTGTTTATAGTTGTAAGGGCGCCTTCAAATTAGAAGTATGGTGCTAATTTACATATTGTCACTGTTGCAAATTCGTGTTCACAACTGTTGAACTAAATTAGTGGCCACATGTTAATTATTGAAGCTCTACAGATGCGTTGCTGCAGCGCTTCTATTCAATTCAATTTAAATGACTAGTTATGAACTTTTTTGGCAATAAGCAAATAGCAAGTGAGTGATCGTAGTCGTAGGTCCAATTCCCATCTGAGGCTATATTCGTTCAAGTTTGAAAGGTTTTTTTGTCTATTATTTTAATTTTTAATGCTTTTTTATAACAAAAATTTTAAACCGTTTGAATTTAATAAAGCCTCTTTCCCCAGACGCCAGGCGAAGGCGAGCACAAGATAATGGACTACATCCGATGGTCGCGCTCGCAGCCAGGCTACGATCCTAATACTCGGCACTGCCTGTACGGGCTGGATGCGGATTTAATCATGCTGGGCATGTGCACGCATGAGCCGCACTTCGCGCTGCTTAGGGAGGAGGTAAGAAGACACTTTAGTGACGAAATGCCACATTTATTCATTACTAGCGGCCGCCCGCGACTTCGTACGCGTGGATCCCGTTTTACCCCCTTCATCTATCTTACGCGGTTTAGATTTCTTCATACAAATGTTTTTTCCCGCTAACTCCCGTTCCCGTTGGAATTTCGCAATATCCTGTTGTAACTAAGCTTTAAGTTTACTAAGGTACCTGCTTGCCAAATTTCAAGCGTCTAACTTAAGCGGTTTAGATTTTTCATACAAAAGGATTTTCCCGCTAATGCCCGTTCCCGTGGGAATTCCTAAGTATCCTATAACCTGCCCAGGAGTATGAAGAATAATTGTACCAAGTTTCGTTAAAATCCGTCGAGTAGTTTTTGTTTCTATAAGGAACATACAGACAGACAGACAGACAGACAGACAGACAGACAGACAAAAATTTTACTGATTGCATTTTTGGCATCAGTATCGATCACTAATCACCCCCTGATAGTTATTTTGAAAATATATTTCATGTACAGAATTGACCTCTCTACAGATTTATTATAAGTATAGATTTACAAGTATACTAGTTCAAGTTTACGAGTATACGAACACGAGTTCATGAGTATACAAGTACAAGTTAATGAGTATACAGTAAGAGTTCACGAGTATACAAGTACGAGTTCATGAGTGTACGAGTATGAATTCATATGAGTATACAAGTCAGAGGTGCGATTGTGTAAAGTTGTTCATGGATGGACAATGAATACAATTGATCATCGATCGTATATCTAAATTCGAATTGTGTAATTTTGTCCATTTCATGAAGACCGAAAAGTGACCGGTCGTATATAATCGTTTCATGGATTTGCGTTTTATTAATGAAAAACATTCGCTAAAACTCATTATTTTTTAACAAATAGCAAATGAAATCCATGTTCAAATGCAGTTTTTTTTAATAAAATTTTATGATTGCACCTTAATAACATACTTTTATTCATAAAAACATTGAATTCGAATTAAAAATTTACCTCTGCAAATCATATAACCAAACGCATAGAACGAATGAAATACGAGTTCCACTACCCGCCCCCAGGTGGCATACATAGGCAGGCTAAGTTGAATACTACTCTACAATAGGTGGCGTTAATGGACTACGAAAAACGACGTGAAATGCTTACTTCTTTTTATTTATTTATACTTTAATGCCAAAATTTTAACCTAAGGCGAACTTAATCTCACATTTAATCAATTATAAATAAATAAGTGTTTTGAGAAGTAGTATTTTAATCTATGTTCTGTGAATGACAAGTGTTATCTGTCAAGTGTCAAAAAACTTGAAAAACTTTTACGAAGTTTTTGAATTATGTTAAATTTGTTTATAAACACAAGTAAGTATAGATTATTACACTAAATTAAGGCATTCTATCAAAAATGAAAACAACCCAAGTTTCAATAACTACTCCTGTAACTTTGGTTTCTTCATATCAAATAATCAATTTCATTTTCAGTGCCAAAGGCAAGAATAAATTGCCCACGCCAGATGGAGACCCAGCTAAATAATGTAGTAACAGCGCGTGGTCGTGTGATGAGGGTTCCTTGACTTGAGTTCTGGCGCAACACGTCCTGGGCACTAAACAAGATTGGGGATGGGACGTCTAAAGAGGTGCAAGCCTGGAAAACGGTAGGGCCTATTTTATTGACATTAACCAATAAACTGTTCAACATACTTACACAACATAACATTATTATGACTCTTATAATGCGAACAGCTAGGGACTGGAATTTGTTGCCTGCTGCTGTCTTTCCCGAAGACTATAATCCGGGTGTTTACAAGGCGAGAGTGAATAGGCACTTACAGCCCAGATATGTACCATCCTAGACTGCATCCCACTTAACACTTGGTGCGATTGTGGTCAAATACCTGCCTCGTTATGCATAAAAAAAACAGTGACTAAGATTTATCACAATTTTTCAGCCACATTCTAGCTAGCAGCTAACATGTTTTTTTTGTTTCTCATTGCAGCTCTCGTCTTGCTCTACAGCACTTGCACTTGTCCCACCATCTACCAGTGTTAGAACTCTTCCAATAATTTCCCACACCCAGGTGGAGAATACTCCAGTTACTGCTACTGCTACTCTAAAATATGTAAGTTAAATAATGGATTATGATAATGTATGTTTATATTATTATTATGTATGAACAGTATGATTTATGTTGCACAAATAATGAAGGTATTTTTAGTAGCTTTTGCCAGCGGCTCCACCCGCTTAAAATTTAGTTTGTCACAGATTGTCATAAATTATAGACTGTATGTTAATCTAGGTTACAAACAATAATACTGTTAAGTTTACACAAAATCCGTTCAGTAGTTTTGGCGTGAAAGAGTAACAAACATCCAGACATTATGACATCCAAACTTTCGCATTTATAATATTAGTAGGATAATAGATATGTGTTGTAGCTATATCCTAGCTAGCAGCTAACATGTTATTTTGTTTGTCATTGCAGCTCTCATCTTGTTCTACAGCGCCTGCACCTGTCCTACCATCTACCAGTGTTGGAACTCTTCGAAGTGTATTAATGATTATTATTTTAGTAACCATAAAAGTTTAAAACAATACATTTTATTGCATAATTATTTGTTAGAAAAAACGACAAGTACAAATGAGTAGGGAGGCTGTTGATTTTTCATGGTTATTTTATATCTTGTTGATTGTTCCAAAAAAAAACTAAGTTTTCAAGAATTCTGTGATTTAAAGTATCTATAGTATTATATTTAAAATAAAAACTTTGTAAAGAGACGAAGGCTGACCACAAAAGAAGTACTTATAGCTGTCTGTGTCTGTGTAAAGAATTTAAATAAAAAGATGTGTATATTTGAACAGTTTTCTTTATTTTATTAGTCATTTATTCCTGTAAATAAGCCCACACAGGGCACTTTTACATGTCCCAACATAACTTTACCCTACCACTTTGGCAGTATTGTGGGTTAAGGCTGATTAAAACGTGTTAAGTAGGTACCTACCTAACTACTTTATTGACTTAATTTTAAGTAATTAATTGCGTAGTAGTATAGTACAAAACTTAGTGTTAATGAAAAAGAACTCTTGTGTCTCACTAAAACTTATTTCCATTAACACCAAGCACTCACCGCTTACCACACTTTATCTTTCAAAGAAATAAATTAACAATTTGCATACGAGGACGAGGATAGAATTACACCTCCTATGAGAATTTATACGATTATCATGAGTTACGAGTCACCGCAATCATTTGACATTAGCAATGGGCTCATGAAACTTAGACAATTCGAATTTTCTGTCAAAATCATATTCATCATTCACTCATCGTATAAAATTACGATCAAATCGTTATTATATCGTTATCGTTTTATGAACTCCTTACACAATTAGAATTAGCCGTTTGAGACATCATAACGTACGTTATGAACTGTCAAATGAATACGATTGCCTTAGACAATCGCACCACAGGTTCACGAGTATAACTACGAGTCAGGTTCACGAGGGTACGAGTACGAGTTCATACGTGTACGAGTTCATATGTGTACGAGTTCATACGTGTACGAGTTCATGAGTATACGAGTAAGAGTTTACGAGTATACTAGTATAACGCGATCATCAGAGGATATTCCCAGATAGCCATACTCATCTAATAGATTTTATGGACAATGATGAATGGATGAGCAATAAATCTGCATAAAACAATAAAGATTGACATTTTCTTTGAGACCTTGGTCAGTTCATAGTTGTTTGCCAAGTTTTTCCTAATTAAATAATTTCTTATCAGATCGTTCTAGGTCGGAATTCTCCTTTTAGCACTTGCCATATTGTTTTAAAACTTCATTATTGTATTTCAGGTAAAATTCGGGAAGACAACTCAACGCGCGACGAGTCCCGAAGAAACAAATTTCTACCTCCTCCACTTATCGTTACTAAGGGAGTACTTAGAGCAAGAGTTTATGTCCATAAAGGATACGCTTCCCTTTGAGTATGATTTAGAGAAGATCGTAGACGACTGGGTGCTTATGGGGTTCTTAGTCGGAAATGATTTTATACCCCATCTACCTCATATGCACATATCAAACGATGCATTGCCTTTATTGTATAAAACGTATATGAAGGTATTACCTACCTTAGATGGTGAGTTCACACTTTTCTTACTTTGAACTAGAGTTTACTTTGTTTTTGTTTAATAGAATAAGAAACATAACCCTCCTTCTGGCGCAGTCGGGTAAAAAAACTGCCCATCAGCACTTTCATATTATTATTTCATTAGCTAACATGGGGTTACCCATGTTAGCTGATAAATAGTATGTAGTAAAGTAACAGGCCAAATTTCATTGTCTTCATTCTACTCGCACTTTATCGACCTTATCTGAAATGCACCATATTATGCTAACGAATTACGGACCACTTCTGCTTGACGCCAAGAATTCAATCGTAATTTCTCTCAGTTTGTTCATAATTATTCTTCTTCATTTCCAGGATATATTAATGAAGCTGGTGACTTGAACCTGCAAAGGTTTGAAATATTTATGCAAGAATTAGCAAAAATAGATAAAGAAAAGTTCAATGAGGTTTACGTCGACCTAAAATATTTTGAGGCCAAAACTGGTCGGCGGCCCAACGCGCAAGAAAGGAAGCAGGTTGGTTTTATTTAATGGTGTTACATATATTTTGTGTTATGTTTTTGTTACTAAAATCTAATAAGAATCCGGTGAAAAACTTCCTACCTCCTAACTGAACTGATTTATGTAAATGTCTGTATCTCTTCATCTCACTTTCACACATAGATGAGAGACGGGTACATAGAAATTATGAAGTTTGTCAATAGGTGCCAATATACATTGTACCTATTTCCTTGTTTCAGTACAAACCCAACAACGACGAAACATTCAACGTCGATGTTGAAGACATAAAGAACAATAAACCTGACGACGATCTGCAAGCGCTGATCAACGCCACTGAAGATATGGTAAACATAATAATCAACATCATTATTTCAGCCATAGGACGTCCACTGCTGAACGTAGGCCTCCCCCAATGTTTTCCATGCGCTGGACGCAGGCTACTACCAATCGATCAACATGCAAAACATTGGGAGGCCTATGTCTATCAAATTATTACATTCTTCCGTAGGTATACGGACAAAGTCCTGTGTTTAACCCTCGACGCAAAAAGAGGGATGTTAAAAGTGTAGAGTGTATGGAGGTGCCAAATAAGTGCACCACTTATTCACTTACAGGATCAGCAAAACTTTGTTTGAACAATTATTGTTGTATTTTTTTCAGTTTTTAGAGGAAGCAGACGAATCAGATGGATACGAAGAAACTAGTGATGGTGATTATTTCTTGATTTAAAACTAAGTCAAAAGAAATTAGTATTTGTGACTTAAAATTGATTAAAATAAAAATTTCATTTTGTTTGCAGAAGAGGCCAACATAGAAATGGAGTTCTTGTTGCACAAAAAAGATTATTATATGAATAAGTTAGACTATACAAAAGTCACTAAGTAAGTAATCGTTTTATTAACATATTTGGTATTTTAGTGATGATTCGTTAGCGGTTAAGAAAAACGTCATATGTATTTTGGTAGTTTATTTTTAATTTCGCAACAACACTTTAAATTCTCTCAAGAACTCACAATGAGTTCTAGTATTTACTGAAAAAAAAAAACTTTTAGTTCGTCAATTACCTTATCAAAAAATACTCGACACGTATTTTCACTTTTTCAAACTAATGCAAATTGAAAGAAATACAGCGTTCCAAAGTTATTAAGAAGAAGCCTGTGAGGTCAAGGCGTGCTTAAAAGTGTAGCACTTTGTGACATCACGCGGAACTTTAACGCGTCATAACTTCGTAAAGATGAACTACACTGAAATGTCCCACCGACGACATTGATAGAAGGGCGCCACCATCTTCGTTCAACTACATGGTTTCCACCGTGGCAAAAGTCGGAACTAGCGATCCGCTATTGACGGTGGCCCACCTGTCAGTGTCAAATAAAGGACAGTTCAGTGTAGTTCCTCTCTAATTGCTTGTTTGATTGACAAATAAAAAGATACATGTCCAATATTTTTTGATAATTTAATTGACAGACTAAGTTTTTTTAGGAAACCATTAAAGAATTTTAGAAACTTAATCCTTAACAGCCGCGTATTACAGGGAAGTGTTAGCGGACCAGGCGGAAGGCTACGTTCGAGCCATCCAGTGGAACCTGTGGTACTACTACAAGGGCTGCGCGTCGTGGTGCTGGTACTACCCGCACCACTACGCGCCCTACATCTCCGACATCAAGGGCTTCAGCCACTTGAAGATCGAGTTCGAGAAGGGAGAGCCCTTCAAGCCTTTTGAGCAGGTACGATGTGCTTTTTCTTCCTCTTTTTTTCAGTCGTTTCGCTTTTAGCAGAGCGATCGTGGTCACATTGAAACGTTTACGCCATTTATAGCGGCGGATATAGCTCTCCGGATAATCTCTCACCATCTCTCCCGGTTGGCAGAATTTTTCTCACAAATATAAGAAAAATTATAGTAAGCGGTGATAAAAACTTCAGGGCTACATACGTAGTTTCGGGTTTCTTTGTCTCCGTCGATCACGCTGGCATCTCGCTTCGCGTGAGAAGGATGGCAACATTCGAAACTTCGGATAACGTTCTTCGGAGTGACCTCGCTGGTAATACAGTGGAACCTGTGGTATTACTACAAAGGCTGCGTGTCGTGGTGCCAGCACCACAGTAGTACCAGTACTACCCGCACCACTACGCGCCCTACATCTCCGACATCAAGGGCTTCAGCCACTTGAACATCGAGTTCGAGAAGGGAGAGCCTTTTAAGCCTTTTGAGCAGGTACGATATGCTTTTTCTTCCTCTTTTTTTCAGTAGTTTAGCTGTTGGCAGAGCTGTCGTGGTCACATTGAAACGTTTACGCCATTTGTAGCGGCGGATATAGCTCTCCGGATAATCTCCCACCATCTCTCCCAGTTGGCAGACTTTTTCTCTTAAATATAAGAAAAATTATAGTAAGCGGTGATAAAAACTTCAGGGCTACATACGTAGTTTCGGGTTTCTTTGTCTCCGTCGCTCACGCTGCTATCTCGCTTTGCGTGAGAGGGATAGCGACATTCGAAACTTAGGATGACGTTTTTCGGAGTGACCCCGCTGGTAATACAGTGGAACCTGTGGTACTACTACAAGGGCTGACATCAAGGGCTTTAGCCACTTGAAGATCGAGTTCGAGAAGGGAGAGCCTTTTAAACCTTTTGAGCAGGTACGATGTGCTTTTTATTCCTCTTTTTTTCAGTCGTTTCGCTGTTGGCAGAGCGGTCGTGGTCACATTGAAACGTTTACGCCATTTGTAGCGGCGGATATAGCTCTCCGGATAATCTCCCACCATCTCTCCCGGTTGGCAGAATTATTCTCATAAATATGTATAGGAAAAATTATAGCAAGCGGTGATAGAAACTTCAGGGCTACTCTGAAACGCAGCAACGTAGTTTCGGGTCCATCTGTCACCGTCGCTCACGCTGCTATCTCGCTTTGCGTGAGAGGGATAGCGACATTCGAAACTTAGGATGACGTTTTTCGGAGTGACCCCGCTGGTAATACAGTGGAACCTGTGGTACTACTACAATGGCTGCGCGTCGTGGTGCTGGTACTACCCGCACCACTACGCGCCCTATATCTCCGACATCAAGGGCTTCAGTCATTTGAACATCGAGTTCGAGAAGGGAGAGCCCTTCAAGCCTTTTGAGCAGGTACGATGTGCTTTTTCTTCCTCTTTTTCTTTTGGCAGAGCTGTCTTGGTCACATTGAGACGTTTACGCCATTTGTAGAGGCGGATACAGCTCTTCGGATTATCTCCCACCATCTCTCCTGGTTGGCAGACTTTTTCTCTTAAATATAGGAAAAATTATAGCCCGCGGTGATAGTATCTTCAGGGCTACTCCAAAACGCAGCAACGTAGTTTCGGGTCTTTCTGTCACTGTCGCTAACGCTGCTATCTCGCTTTGCGTGAGAGGGATGGCGACATTCGAAACTTAGGATGACGTTTTTCGGAGTGACCCCGCTGGTAATACAGTGGAACCTGTGGTACTACTACAAGGGCTGCGCGTCGTGGTGCTGGTACTACCCGCACCACTACGCGCCCTACATCTCCGACATCAAGGGCTTCAGCCACTTGAACATCGAGTTCGAGAAGGGAGAGCCCTTCAAGCCTTTTGAGCAGGTACGATATACGATGCTTCTCAAAATAGTCCGCTACTATAGGATCCGAAACGCTGCTTACGTAGTTTCGAGTCTATCTGTCACTGTCGATCACGCTGGCATCTCGCTTCGCGTGAGAAGGATGGCAACATTCGAAACTTCGGATAACGTTCTTCGGAGTGACCTCGCTGGTAATACAGTGGAACCTGTGGTACTACTACAAAGGCTGCGTGTCGTGGTGCCAGCACCACAGTAGTACCAGTACTACCCGCACCACTACGCGCCCTATATCTCCGACATCAAGGGCTTCAGCCACTTGAAGATCGAGTTCGAGAAGGGAGAGCCCTTCAAACCTTTTGAGCAGGTACGATGCTCTTTTTCTTCTTTTCTCAGTCGTTTTGCTTTTGACAGAACGGTCGTGGTAACATTGAGGCGATTACGCTGGTTGTAGAGGCGAATGTAGCTCTCCGCACGATTTCCCACCATCTCTCCCAGTTGGCAGACATTTTCTCTTAAATGTAGGAAAATTATAGCCAGCGGTGATAGAATCTTTAGGGCTACTCCGAAACGCAGCAACGTAGTTTCGGGTCTTTTTGTCACTGTCACTCACGCTGCAATCTCGCTTTGCGTGAGAAGGATGGCAACATTCTAAACTTCGGATGACGATCTTCGGAGTGACCCCGCTGGTAATACAGTGGAACCTGTGGTACTACTACAAGGGCTGCGCGTCGTGGTGCTGGTACTACCCGCACCACTACGCGCCCTACATCTCTGACATCAAGGGCTTCAGCCATTTGAAGATAGAGTTCGAGAAGGGAGAGCCCTTCAAGCCTTTTGAGCAGGTACGATGTGTTTTTTCTTCCTCTTTTTTTCAGTCGTTTAGCTGTTGGCAGAGCTGTCGTCTCTCCCGGTTGGCAGAATTTTTCTCACAAATATAAGAAAAATTATAGTAAGCGGTGATAAAAACTTCAGGGATACGTACGTAGTTCCGGGTTTCTTTGTCTCCGTGGCTCACGCTGCTATCTCGCTTTACGTTAGAGGGATAGCGACATTCGAAACTTAGGATGACGTTTTTCGGAGTGACCCCGCTGGTAATACAGTGGAACCTGTGGTACTACTACAAGGGCTGTCATCAAGGGCTTCAGCCATTTGAAGGTCGAGTTCGAGAAGGGAGAGCCCTTCAAGCCTTTTGAGCAGGTACGATGTGCTTTTTCTTCCTCTTTTTTTCAGTCGTTTCGCTGTTGGCAGAGCTGTCTTGGTCACATTGAGGCGTTTACGCCGGTTGTAGAGGCAGATACAGCTCTTTGGATTATCTCCCACCATCTCTCCCGGTTGGCAGAATTTTTCCCACAAATATAAGAAAAATTATAGTAAGCGGTGATAAAAACTTTAGGGCTACGTACGTAGTTTCGGGTTTCTTTGTCTCCATCGATCACGCTGGCATCTCGCTTCGCGTGAGAAGGATGGCAACATTCGAAACTTCGGATAACGTTCTTCGGAGTGACCTCGCTGGTAATACAGTGGAACCTGTGGTACTACTACAAAGGCTGCGTGTCGTGGTGCCAGCACCACAGTAGTACCAGTACTACCCGCACCACTACGCGCCCTATATCTCCGACATCAAGGGCTTCAGCCACTTGAACATCGAGTTCGAGAAGGGAGAGCCCTTCAAGCCTTTTGAGCAGGTACGATGTGCTTTTTCTTTCTCTTTTTTTCAGTCGTTTCGCTGTTGGCAGAGCGGTCGTGGTCACATTGAAGCGTTTACGCCGGTTGTAGAGGCAGATACAGCTCTTTGGATTATCTCCCACCATCTCTCCCGGTTGGCAGACTTTTTCTCTTAAATATAGGAAAATTATAGCCAGCGGTGATAGAATCTTTAGGGCTACTCCGAAACGCAGCAACGTAGTTTCGGGTCTTTCTGTCACTGTCGCTCACGCTGCTATCTCGTTTTGCGTGAAAAGGATAGCAACATGTGAAACTTCGGATAACGTTTTTCGGAGTAACCCCGCTGGTAATACAGTGGAACCTGTGGTACTACTACAAGGGCTGCGCGTCGTGGTGCTGGTACTACCCGCACCACTACGCGCCCTACATCTCCGACATCAAGGGCTTCAGCCACTTGAAGATAGATTTCGAGAAGGGAGAGCCCTTCAAGCCTTTTGAGCAGGTATGAGAAACTGTGCTTTTACTTAAATATAGGGAAAATTATAGTCCGCGAATCAGCAGGTCTACTCCGAAACGCAGCAACGTAGTTTCAGGTCTCTGGCACTTTCGCTCATGCTGCTATCTCGCTTTGCGTGAGAGGGATGGCGACATTCGAAACTTCGGATAACGTTTTTCGGAGTGACCCCGCTGGTAATACAGTGGAACCTTTGGTACTACTACAAGGGCTGCGCGTCGTGGTGCTGGTACTACCCGCACCACTACGCGCCCTACATCTCCGACATCAAGGGCTTCAGCCACTTGAAGATCGAGTTCGAGAAGGGAGAGCCCTTCAAGCCGTTTGAGCAGGTGATTGTGTGGTGGGAGAACTTCGTTATAATCGGAGTGCTTATGATCAATCTTGCAACAAAACATAATGAAATACGAACAGAATAATACTCTCACTTCGTGGATGTCGTAAAATGTGACTAAGGAGCAAATATGAATTAAATAAATTGTCTTGACTATTGGTTGACCTTATTTAATAAATGATAAAGAAGTGCAGTAGTTTCTGCTCAGTATCTTAGCACTCAGTGACTTTAACGCTGAAACAAGGAATAAATTATTTGTAAGAAGTTGTGTAATTGTTGGTTATTCGTGCCGCCTAAGTAATTATTTATTTACTTTTGTCTATCCAGCTCCTAGCTGTACTACCGTCGGCCAGCAAGCACTTACTACCCACACCGTTCCACGAGCTGATGACGGAAGAAGACTCGCCTATACTGCACTACTATCCGGTGCACTTCGAAACCGACCTTAATGGCAAGAAGAACGACTGGGAGGCCGTCGTCCTCATACCGTTCATTGATGAGGTGAGTTTACCAATTTTGAACTTTATTGCCTTATGTTAAGACCCATAAACATGTGTGAAAAAAAACGATTTCTGAAATGTAAAATTCCTGTTCTTTTGGCACTATTCAGCTCTCTTCAGTTAGTTTTGCAGAGCAATCGGTCGTTCACCAAATGCTGGCTCGCTTATGTTATGTCGTCCCTCGCATGACTAACTATCCTATCTCAGTCTTTTGGCGATTTGATAACTCGAAGTCCTAACGGACTACAAATTTTTTCCTGCTTCCATTGTCTACGATTTTCTCTAACTCACGTATCTGTATGTACCTATTTTTCCTCCCACGAGGTCCGTAAAGTATAAACAGAAACTAAATTTGAAATGACCTAACTGAAAACCCGTGGTTTTGAGAAAGTGGAAAAACTGAGATAGGATAGTTAGTCATGCGAGGGACGATGTGTGTAGCAGGCAGCAACCCTGACGAGTAAAATTCAACATTTTGTATATTCAAATAAAAAACTTTCTTGCAGACGAATTTGCTATTGGCAATGGCGCCATGCTACGAGAAGCTGACCGAAGACGAGATAAAGCGGAACACACACGGGCCCATGCTGGTATACAACTGGACGGCGGCCAGTCAGGGTGAGTGCACCATTTGAGTCTTATACAGGGTGTCAAAGTAAGGGATAAGTTGGCAAACTATGGGAATTATCATGCTTCTGAATAGGAAATGAGTGGGATTTCTTTACAAAAAATTAATATTTGCTGTGATGATTCATATCTTTTTCTATTCAAGATAGTTTCATACCGTCCAGTCCAGTCTAATCAAATTTTATCTTCATTTTCACTTGGGTTAGGCAATAATGTACAATTTCATACTTACGAATGATTGACTCTAGAAATAGCCAGAGCGGAAATAAGAAATCCTATAGTATGTGTGTGAAAACGTATGTCAACTTATTACTGTTCTAGCATGACCACAGCTATGGCTAATTACTAGTACGCGGGTTTTAATTTGACTATGAGACTAGGGCCTACGCTAAAACTTACATGAGCACCAGCCGCGCGCGTGAAAACCCGTCCGTGCCACACTGCGCTCATATTGTTTTTCGATACAGATGTGGTGCGAGTTTTAACGCAGGTCCTAATCTCATAATCCTCGATTACCATTGTTTTTGCTCTGTGAACCAATCCTGATTTTAATGGCTTCTTACCCATTGTTTCATCAGGGGTGGAACACGCACCAGAGTACTTCCAGCCCATAGCGGACTGCCACGCCATAGAGACGAAGGTGTGGCGGCAGGAACTAGAAGTCCCGGCCGCCGAGCTCAAGAGGGGGATGCTGCCGAATGCCATGAGAGACATGATCTTCCCCGGCTTCCCCACCATGAAGCATCTCAAGTACAAAGTGAGTTATTGTTTTGCCTGGCTATAGCAAACTGTCAGGAAGAGATGAAGATGTGACGATAGGAACTAGAGATCTCGAGCTCAAAAGGATGCTGCCCAACGCCATGAGAGACATGATCTTCCCCGGCTTCCCCACCATGAAGCATCTCAAGTACAAAGTGAGTTATTGTTTTGCCTGGCTATAGCAAACTGTCAGGAAGAGATGAAGATGTGACGATAGGAACTAGGGATCTCGAGCTCAAAAGGATGCTGCCCAACGCCATGCGGGACATTATGTTTCCTGGCTTCCCCACCATGAAGCATCTCAAGTACAAAGTAAGTTATTGCTGTTACCACCTATAGCAGACTGCCAGGTGGAGACGAAGGTAGGACAGCAGGAACTAGAGGTCCCGAGCTCAAGAGGGATGCTGCCTAACGCCATGAGAGACATGATCTTCCCCGGTTTCCCCACCATGAAGCATCTCAAGTACAAAGTGAGTTATTGCTCTTCCCGCCTATAGCAGACTGCCAGGTAGATACGAAGGTATGGCGGCAGGAACTAGAGGTTCCGAGCTCAAGAGGGGGATGCTGCCGAATGCCATGAGAGACATGATCTTCCCCGGCTTTCCCACCATGAAGCATCTTAAGTACAAAGTAAGTTATTGTTTTGCCTGGCTATAGCAAACTGTCAGGAAGAGATGAAGATGTGACGATAGGAACTAGAGATCTCGAGCTCAAGAGGGATGCTGCCCAACGCCATGCGGGACATTATGTTTCCTGGCTTCCCCACCATGAAGCATCTCAAGTACAAAGTGAGTTATTGCTCTTCCCTCCTATAGCAGACTGCCACGTAGAGACGAAGGTATGGCGGCAGGAACTAGAGGTTCCGAGCTCAAGAGGGGAATGCTGCCCAACGCCATGAGAGACATGATCTTCCCCGGCTTCCCCACCATGAAGCATCTCAAGTACAAAGTAAGTTATTGCTGTTACCGCCTATAGTAGACTGCCACGTGGAGACGAAGGTAGGACAGCAGGAACTAGAGGTTCCGAGCTCAAGAGGGGAATGCTGCCCAACGCCATGAGTGAGAGACATGATCTTCCCCGGCTTCCCCACCATGAAGCATCTCAAGTACAAAGTGAGTTATTGCTGTTACCGCCTATAGTGACTGCCACGTGGAGACGAAGGTGTGGCGGCAGGAACTAGAGGTTCCGAGCTCAAGAGGGGAATGCTGCCTAACGCTATGAGAGACATGATCTTCCCCGGCTTCCCCACCATGAAGCACCTCAAGTATAAAGTAAGTCCTAGCGTCAGAAATGTGATAAATAAGATCGTGGGTAGATTCAACTGAGGTCACCAGTGGTCTAATTCACGTATTTTGACACAGTCAAAATCTCGCTGACGTTCAGAAGTCGTCCCATTGAAAAACAGTTCTAAATCCGTATTCACAAGGTTCATTTCGATAGAACGATTACTCGATAGGATCGCAACTCAGCGATTTGTTGTCGTTGAAGTTTTGTTACGCGAATAAGGCTACAGGAGGGGGTGTGTTATATGGTTCATATATCACAATATGAAGGCGGTTCATATTGTGATATATGAACCGCCTTCCTTCTTTAACACGCTTTGGAAAGCGCGGTATCATTTCTTTTTCGGTCAATCAGGCCTCTTGATAATAAATACACCAAGTTTTACTTTTTACGTGTGTCTCGCCTGTAGGGCAAGTAGCTAGGCTAGTAATATAATACCATCATTGGATTTTATCGTGTCGCGCATAATATAGCAATATAAAAGCCTTTTAGCCCAGCCTTAGCTTCTGCTCCTCTAAAACATGTGTTACAACTATTGTTTCCAGAGCAGCATAAAAAAATGCAAAGTGAAGGTATTCGATCAGCCGTCGCGGAATGAGAGCCTGATCGTGACCATCGTCAGGGAGCCCGACGTGGACGACAGCCTGGAGAAGGTCGCCCAGGAGTTGCTGGGCAAGGTCATCTGGGTCGGCTGGCCACATCTCACGAGATCCAAGTAAGTCTTCGTGTAGATCTTTGTAATCATCTATTATGTTTCTTTATATTGAAAACAAGTAGCTTATAGTCTAAGTTGTAGACAGCATAGTAAATCAGGTGATCCGTCTGCTCGTTTGCCTCCTGTCACATAAAAAAAAACATGTGTAAAGTACGGCCAAGGAGAAGCGACACCAAACGTAAACAAACCCAATGTCATTGTCATTTGGAATAGTAGAGGTGGGTTGCACCACCTATCTTTACGGTAACTATGACGGTAACCGGTGCTTTTTGTATGGAATTTGACAGATTTTTGACGTTTGTCAAAGTTAAAGTAAGATGGTGCAACCCAGCCTAAGGGTTTGACTTTGACATATTTTGGCGGGAGAACGAGACATTACGACAAATACACAAGATGGGAAGAGACAGAATAGATTGTCAATTCGAAAGTCGAATCGACCTATTGTATCGCTTCTCGTTGGCCGTACTTTAGTGTTATTTGGCTCCATTGCACGAAAATTACCCTCTAATTTACTTCTGGCAATTGGAGGATTTGGCTTTCACTCCCCACGCGGGCCAGACGGGATGAGTGGTCCCATTGTGCTCTGCCGAAACTACATGACTCGATCTTTGTATAAATAGGCATTTCTTGGAAGATTGATAGATTTTCGTAAAAAATAGCATTGTCAAAAAGTTACGTGCTCTTTAAACAGTTATCAGAAATCTTTTTTTTTTTCTTTTTTTACCTAAGCACTATAACTGACTAAACTAACAACTTTCAATATCTTTAATCTTCTTTTTCAGGGTGATATCGGTGTCAAACGAAAAGATGCGTTTGCATTATGTGGACAAACAGAACAACAACGTGAATGGAGCTCCCAACTACACTACAGAAGCTAACTTTGGCAACCTACACAAGCAGTGGATCTCAGAACGGTCCACAATTATTGAGCAGTATGTTAATCACTAACCACCTAAATCTTATATGCTATTAAACGTGAAAGTTAGTATGTAATTTTGGTTTGTATTTTTACAGCAATATGAATAGGCTTGGTATCGACTTGGAAACGGTGGATATTATTATACATGCAGTCAATCTAAAAGGTGAGACATTTATTTATTTGTTTGTTGTTGATTTGATTTGAGCTCAGTAAAAAGTTTTTAAGTAAAACATTGTTTTGTTTCTTTTCTATCCAGTTTTTTTAAAGTGACTAAGCACGTGCTCAAAAACTGTTATAAATTAGAAAGAGACAACAAATTAACCGAGTTACTGAATTTCACAGACGCGGCACGGTTCAATATACATAATAGACATGTTGACACCACCAGTCAGTTGAAGTACTTTTTAAAACTGTCAAAACGAAACTCTCCCATAGATTTTGTATGGCACTATAGATGATCCACGCTGAACTGTCCCACCAAACTCAATGACATGGGGACGCTACCATCGTTCAACTATATTATGGTTTCCAACATGGCAAAAATCGGAACCAGCGATCCGGTGTTGACGGTGGCGCCCCACTGTCAATGTCATGGATAGGACAGTTCAGTATTTTGGAACTATACAAGCAAGTTACGTCACTATTTTGTCAAGTCAAATAAACTACTTTTTTTAATTACAATGCGACCAAAAATCGTAATTTACAGTTAATTTAAAATTCATTAAGTTTTTAAGACCAGAATGAAGTGTCTTTTTAGAATAATTGTGATTTATAGTTATTGGGGAATGGTGTCAAATTGTCTATTTTCTCAAAGAATTGGTAGTGTTCTTTATTAGCCACGTATAAGTATCAATTTTCTTTGTCAAATTTTCAGTGTATTTCAATAACATCTCGCCCGCAGGTTACAAATACATGATCCAAGACAACGTAGCAATGGTTCGCGAACCGGAATGGTGTTCCGTAGCGTGCGGGTACGCGCGACACGCGGTAGTAACCGATGTGTCGGCGCACGTGGTCGCACAACCCTCGCGATTCCACACGCCGCAGGAGGCTTATCCTCCTGGTGATAAGGTGTTCTTGTTGACGCAGGGACAGTACTACGGATGCTTGGCGACGGTGAGTTTTTCATTATAGTCTGGTCCAAAATTCTACGTGCTCCCTAGAATTTTGTCCAATGACCCCAAGCTACCCATCCTCATCGCTCGCGCGTAATTATATTGCTGTGGGACGGGCGCCCGCAGTGAGTGTGCGAGCGCGACAGCAACATAATTACGCGCGAGCGATAAGGATGGATAGCTTGGGGTCATTGGACAAAATTCTACGTGCTCCCGGACCAGACTATAGTCGATATCGATAACTTAGTCGATAACATAAAGATCGACACGCGGTAGTAACCGATGTGTCGGCGCATGTATTGGCACAACCTTCGCGATTCCACACGCCGCAGGAGGCTTATCCTCCTGGGGATAAGGTGTTCTTGTTGACGCAGGGACAGTACTATGGATGCTTGGCGACGGTGAGTCTTAATTGATATGGATAACTTAGTCGATAACATAACGCTCGCTACAACGTAGTAACAGACGTTGCAGCGCAACCTTCGTGATCTAACACGCCGCAGGAGGACTACCCGCCTGGAGATAAGGTGTTCTTGCTTACGCAGGGACAGTACTATGGATGCTTGGCGACGGTGAGTTACTGGATCATAGTCATTGGTCGATAACTAATGCGCGACACGCCGTGGTAACCCTTGAGATAAAGTGTTCCTGCTCACGCAGGGACAGTATTACGGATGCTTGGCGACGGTGAGTTACTGGCTTTATTTCTTTAGTCGATATCGATAACTTAGTCGATAACATAACGTGCGACACGCGGTAGTAACCGATGTGTCGGCGCATGTGGTGGCCCAACCCTCGCGATTCCACACGCCGCAGGAGGCTTATCCTCCTGGGGATAAGGTGTTCTTGTTGACGCAGGGACAGTACTATGGATGCTTGGCGACGGTGAGTTTTTCATTATAGTCTGGTCCAAAATTCTACATGCTCCCTAGAATTTTGTCCAATGACCCCAAGCTACCCATCCTCATCGCTCGCGCGTAATTATATTGCTGTCTCGACTGAGGGACGGGCGCCCGCAGTGAGTGTGCGAGCGCGACAGCAACATAATTACGCGCGAGCGATAAGGATGGATAGCTTGGGGTCATTGGACAAAATTCTACGTGCTCCCGGACCAGACTATAGTCGATATCGATAACTTAGTCGATAACATAACGCACGTCACGCGGTCGTTACCGATGTGTCGGCGCATGTAATGGCCCAACCCTCACGATTCCACACGCCGCAGGAGGCCTACCCGCCTGGGGATAAGGTGTTCTTGTTGACGCAGGGACAGTACTATGGATGCTTGGCGACGGTAAGTCTTAAATATCATTATAGTTGGTAACTTGGTTGATAATATAATACGCGACACGCGGTCGTAACCGATGTGTCGGCGCATGTAATGGCCCAACCCTCACGATTCCACACGCCGCAGGAGGCTTATCCTCCTGGAGATAAAGTGTTCTTGTTGACGCAGGGACAGTACTACGGATGCTTGGCGACGGTGAGTCTTAGTCGATAACATAATACGCGACACGCGATATGTGTAGTGGCACAACCCTCACGATTCCACACGCCGCAGGAGGCTTATCCTCCTGGGGATAAGGTGTTCTTGTTGACGCAGGGACAGTACTACGGATGCTTGGCGACGGTGAGTTTTTCATTATAGTCTGGTCCAAAATTCTACGTGCTCCCTAGAATTTTGTCCAATGACCCCAAGCTACCCATCCTTATCGCTCGCGCGTAATTATATTGCTGTGGGACGGGCGCCCGCAGTGAGTGTGCGAGCGCGACAGCAATATAATTACGCGCGAGCGATAAGGATGGGTAGCTTGGGGTCATTGGACAAAATTCTACGTGCTCCCGGACCAGACTATAGTCGATATCGATAACTTAGTCGATAACATAACGCCGACACGCGGTAGTAACCGATGTGTCGGCGCATGTGGGGGCCCAACCGTCTCGCTTCCACACGCCGCAGGAGGCTTATCCTCCTGGGGATAAGGTGTTCTTGCTTACGCAGGGACAGTACTACGGATGCTTGGCGACGGTGAGTTTTTCATTAGTCGATATCGATAACATAACGCGCGACACGCGGTAGTAACCGATGTGTCGGCCCATGTGGTGGCACAACCCCCGCGATTCCACACGCCGCAGGAGGCTTATCCTCCTGGGGATAAGGTGTTCTTGTTGACTCAGGGACAGTACTACGGATGCTTGGCGACGGTGAGTTACTGGATCATAGTCATTGGTCGATAACTAATGCGCGACACGCCGTGGTAACCTTTGAGATAAAGTGTTCCTGCTCGCGCAGGGACAGTATTACGGATGCTTGGCGACGGTAAGTTTCTGTCTGTATTTCTTTAGTCGATATCGATAACTTAGTCGATAACATAACGTGCGATACGTGGTAGTAACCGATGTGTCGGCGCATATGGTCGCGCAACCCTCGCGATTCCACACGCCGCAGGAGGCCTACCCGCCTGGAGATAAAGTGTTCTTGCTTACACAGGGACAGTACTATGGATGCTTGGCGACGGTGAGTTTTTCATTAGTCGATATCGATATATTGCTGTCGCGACTGTGGGACGGGCACCCGCAGTGAGTGTGCGAGCGCGACAGCAACATAATTACGCGCGAGCGATAAGGATGGATAGCTTGGGGTCATTGGACAAAATTCTACGTGCTCCCGGACCAGACTATAGTCGATATCGATAACTTAGTCGATAACATAACGCGCGACACGCGGTCGTAACCGATGTGTCGGCGCATGTGGTGGCCCAACACTCGCGATTCCACACGCCGCAGGAGGCCTACCCGCCTGGGGATAAGGTGTTCTTGTTGACGCAGGGACAGTACTACGGATGCTTGGCGACGGTGAGCATTAGTCGATATCGATAATTTAGTCGATAACGCGCGCTATGCGTTGGTTTCTGGTCGGTGCATCCTTGCGATTCCACACGCCGCAGGAGGCCTACCCGCCTGGGGATAAGGTGTTCTTGTTAACGCAGGGACAGTACTATGGATGCTTGGCGACGGTAAGTTCCTGGATCATATCACTAATCGATAATCGGTTGATAAAATAACGCACGTTACGCGGTCGTCACCGATGTGTCGGCGCATGTGGTGGCCCAACCCTCGCGATTCCACACGCCGCAGGAGGCCTACCCGCCTGGGGATAAAGTGTTCTTGTTGACGCAGGGACAGTACTATGGATGCTTGGCGACGGTGAGTTTTTACCCGACTGCGTCAGAAGGAGGGTTATATTTAGTCGATATCGATAACTTAGTCGATAACAACGCGCGCTACGCGTTGGTGACTGGTGTGTTGGTGCATCCTCGCGCTTCCATACGCCGCAGGAGGCCTACCCGCCTGGAGATAAAGTGTTCTTGTTGACGCAGGGACAGTACTACGGATGTTTGGCGATGGTGAGTTTTTCATTAGTCGATATCGATAACATAACGTGCGATACGTGGTAGTAACCGATGTGCCGACACATCGGTTACTACCACGGCATGTGGTCGCGCAACCTTCGCGATTCCACACGCCGCAGGAGGCTTATCCTCCTGGGGATAAGGTGTTCTTGTTGACGCAGGGACAGTACTATGGATGCTTGGCGACGGTGAGTCTTAATTAATATTGATAACTTACTCGATAACATAATGCGCGACACGCGGTATGTGTAGTGGCGCAATCTTCGCGATTCCACACGCCGCAGGAGGCTTATCCTCCTGGAGACAAGGTGTTCTTGCTTACGCAGGGACAGTACTACGGATGCTTGGCGACGGTGAGTTTTTCATTATAGTCTGGTCCAAAATTCTACGTGCTCCCTAGAATTTTGTCCAATGACCCCAAGCTACCCATCCTCATCGCTCGCGCGTAATTATATTGCTGTCGCGACTGTGCGACGGGCGCCCGCAGTGAGTGTGCGAGCGCGACAGCAACATAATTACGCGCGAGCGATAAGGATGGATAGCTTGGGGTCATTAGACAAAATTCTACGTGCTCCCGGACCAGACTATAGTCGATATCGATAACTTAGTCGATAACATAAAGATCGACACGCGGTAGTAAACGATGTGTCGGCGCATGTGGTGGCCCAACCCTCACGATTCCACACGCCGCAGGAGGCCTACCCGCCTGGGGATAAAGTGTTCTTGTTGACGCAGGGACAGTACTATGGATGCTTGGCGACGGTGAGTCAATGATGTGGTTGTTAGTCGTAAAAAAGTATAGAGGAAAAACAGCTTATAAGAGCCTAACTACACTTTAGGGCGTAATAAAAACGAAGCTAGATTCAAGCTTTGGTGGTCAGTAAACTAAACTAACCACCAACAAATGCTACGGTTTCTTTTACTTAAACTGTTCATGTTTTTTCATACCATACATAAGGCTAAAATTATCATTTCATCTAATCATTTAAGTCCGTGACTCCTCCAAGGGATGCACAATATCTACCAACAGCAAGGGCGTTCACACAAGACCAGCTTCTTGACATGCCCTTTCGAGTCACCAAAAATGCTGAGCGCCTGTGGCAGTGTTTTGTTACCTACCATTTCTTTGTTATATGTTTTTCTGTGTCAATAAATTATTTCTATTTCTTATACCAGTTGGTGGAATCCGAGGGCGTTCGCAATGGTCGAATGAAGGTGCAAGTGACCGAGAGGCCGGAGCCCGTGCCGGTCCTGAATTCATCCGCCATGCCGTACCGAGGCGCCAACCACGCGGCTGCGCAGTGTGGTAAGTCATCATCATCATCATTTCAGCCACAGGACGTCTACTGTTGAACATAGGCCTCCCCCAATGACTTCCGATCCGATCCGATCACTAACGTATGTCAACAAAACGGTGCTCGACTCGTGAGACAAGCTAAATTACACCATTCTGGGAGTGGGTAGTCAATGCGAAAAAACGCTCAACGGTTGGAATGTGCAGGTGTCAAAATGTCCATATGGACCGGCCGTTAGTGTGGCAAAAAGTATGAACGTCAAAAAGTCCCAGTGTCAAAATGTACATCATTACCATGGTTACAGTGCTTTAGTGACAAATGGTACACATCACAAAATACAAGTACAACAAAAGGTGTGATAGATAAAATGATCAACTGATATATTGTGCTCATGATTAAATTAATAAAATTAAATGTCAAAATGTTCAATGTTCTTGTAGTCCAGTCAATAAAGAGTTTTTTGGACATTTTTACCTTGATGCATTTAAACACGTGTTCACGTTAGCTATTATACAATAAGACGATTGTTCGAATAAACCCGAAGACATTTTAACTTCAGATCATTTTAACCATTGCTCATTTTGACGTTCATACTTTTTGCCACACTAACAGCCGGTCCATATGGACATTTTGACACCTGCACATTCCAACCGTTGAGCGTTTTTTCGCATTGACCACCCACTCCCAGAATGAATTACACCATATCGTTGACGATTTTTAGATACCTTCGCGAAGAAAACCGACAAATAATAATAAGTACTGCGTACAGAAACGTAGTATTTATTATTATTCCGTGGTTAAACATTAATACGTATTTGAATATTCGATGTAAGTTAACGTTAATCATTTTACATTGCATTTGTTAAAGAAAAATGACAGTTACAAGCGAAGTTTAGGGAGTATCCTTATAATTCAACTAGAATAAAGACGTTTCCTGGATAAAAAAGTAATAATTTAATTAGTCCGTCAGTTAACTTATTAAAAAATATCCAATATGTATTTTTCGCTTTATCAAATCAATGAAAATTTACGGCGATAAAGCACGCCTAAAGTTGAAAAGTTTAGACCCGTGACGTCACTACATGGTAAAACGTGTAGCACGGTATGACGTCAGTCGCTAGCGAGAACGTTTATAAAGTCCGGTCGCCGAGCACATAGCATTTCGCCCAATGACTCCAAGCTGGGTTCCTTATCACTTGCACGTAGTTATATTGCTGTCGCGGCTGTACGACGGGCGGCCGCAGTAAGTGTGCGAGCACGAAATTCTATCTGCTCGGCGACCGGACTTCTGTTACTTCTTAAGAGCGTTTACGCCGTTTGGCGCAAAAACAGTACTTTTTCAACCCGTTACAATCATTAACCAGTTACATTACAAATAATAATAATAATAATAACTTAGCGTCACTGACACTTTAGCGTCAGTTTACAAGCTGAATTTTTTATAAAAAATACTGTGAAAACGATTTAACAAACATTTATATCCTATAGCATAGGTCCTTAGGCAAATAGTTAGTTGAGAAAATTCTTAGATTTAAGCATTTTACAATAAGAAATCACAAATTCAAAGAACGTGAAATACCCAAAAATCAAAGTGATTTTTACACCATTATTCTTCTTTAATTCAACATAAAAAATAGCTTAATATAATAAAATAACATCTTCTTTAAAATATTTACTTTGAAACGATATATAATTCATTGTTATTGTTTTGCTATAAACATTTAAAAACTATTAAAAAACGCCGTGCGCGAATCATTTCCAATGATGCCCCTTGAAACGCCGCGCTTCGCATAAACGCTCTTAACCCATATATGCCCAGAGGCACGAAAACGACCCAATGGTACATGTTCTCTTGCGATGCCCATTACAAAAAAACTGTAGGTTTGTTTTCTGTTTTAACGCTATAAATATAATGTTGAAAGAACTTCCTAATCAAATATATCAGTTACTAAGTTCGTACGCCGCCACTTTTTTTAGAATTTGAAATTGAATTTCACAGATTTTTTTGTTGTTAAAATTAGTGCACCCAGTCTTACAAAAATGTAAATATTCTTTTATGTATTCTGTTTTAAACGATTATTGCGATTGAAATATTGAAATGAATATATTTCCAAGGTAAATAACTAAGAAGTGTTATGAAAATTTAAATATGTGCTTTGTTATTTTTTGCAAAAGTTCTGTTGGTCGAAAACGACCGCATGGGCATATATGAGACCAGAATGTAGATTTTCATAGTATAAAATATTTCAAATAAAAGTCGTGTTTATTATATAATTAGTTTATAATTTCATCAAATTATAGTAAATAGTGTAAAATAATGTTATTTGGTTAATTTAGGACCTTGAATAATTACACAGTTAGTACAATTTAGGCACGAAATTCTGCAAAACACTTGTTTGTTTTTGCATACTGGACCATTCCTGAGATTCTGACTGGTGAGGATCAAATGCTCAACACCATACAGCCTTCTAGAGGTATATTAGAGGGCACTGGGCGTGTTGAAGGTCCAGGCTGAGTTCGAGGAGATCCATTTGTAAGAAGCGAATTTCTAGTAATTTACCTTCGAAACTTCAAAGTGTCTACAGATGCTCCAAGGGATCTCGCTATTATGGCAAAGTTATTGATGGGAAGGAAAGAAATGGTTCTAATGTTTTTGACATGGTTGATTGATGTCACCGTCAATAATAACTCTGGAGTTTCGAAGCAATTGACGCTAGAAATTTGCTTCCAAAATATAGATCTCCTTGAACTCAGTCTACCTTCAACACGCCCAGTGCCGTCTAATATACCACTAAATGTAAGGCGATATGGTGCTGAGCATTTGATTGATCCTCAGCGGTCAGATTCGTAGAAATTGTGCAGTATGCAAACACATAACTGTGAAGAAATGCAGCAAGTGTAGTGTAAATCTCCATGACAAATGTTTTGCGGCCTAAATTGTATACTAACTTTATTATTATTCAAGTTCCTAAATAAACCAAATATGATTATTATACACTATCTGCTATATTCTGTTCAAATTTGTAAACTAATTATATAATAAATACGACTATTATTTGGAAATACTTTATACTATGAACTACTACATTCTAGTCTCATATATGCCCAGGCGGTCGTTTTCGACCGACTGAAAAAAAAATAGTTCCGAATCCTGAAATCCAAAAACTCATCTTGGTTCATGATTATGGGCCTATATAGAGTAAATATGCCAATATACATAAAAATCTGGGACCTAAATAGTTCTGGGCATATATGGGTTAACAACGGCACTGAAGCTCATTTCCAACGTGGTTGTTGCAGGTATCTCCACACAGATGCTGTCGCGCGTGACGGGCTCGGTGCTGGTGGTGGCGGGCGAGCGCCACGACCTGCCCACGGAGCAGCTCGGCAAGACCAACATCGGCCTCAACCTCAAGTTCAACAAGAAGGTATTAACTGCCTCGAGAACTTCGAGAGAATCTTATTTGAATTTGAAATTCGAGAGTGAAAAGTCCATTGACATCACACTTTAACAACTTGCCAAGTATAGATGACCTAAACTGAACTGTCTCACCAAACTCATTGACAGGGAGGCGCCACCGTCGTTCAACTATATAGTTTCCAACATGGCAAAAATCGGAACCAGCGATCCGGTATTGACGGTGGCTCCCCGCTGTCAATGTCACGGATAGGACAGTTCAGTTTATTGGATCTATATCGTTCGAATGACATTCAGTCAAGCGTGTGATATTCTCGATCGCCATTTTGTTCTTTTTCCAAAAGATTCTTGAACCTCAGACATGTGAGTTTAAAAAAAAAGAAAGTGTTTCTTCAAAATACTAATTTATTTATTTGTTATAAAAGTTAATTAAATAAATGAAGCGTCACGTGTGTTAACCATTCACTCGAATTGAGCAATTCCTCTTTTTTTGAAAAGTATATTAAAATCTATCGTAAATTGTTTGCTAAATTACGGGGTCATAACAAGTCTACATTTTTCATTATTTTTAGACCTTATGACACTAAGACGTAAAAAAATGGTGAGAATATTGACTTAATAAAGGTTATGTATGATCCACCATAGATAAAGGCTGGCAAATACTATAATTTATATTTTCGTTATCAGAATCAAGAGGTATCCGGCTACACGCGCCGCTGCAAAGTATCCAACACGTGGCTGTATTCTGACCGCTGCATCGCGCTCGTGAAGTCTTACGCGATGCAGTATCCAGACCTATTCGACACGCTGGCCAGGAACCTCGGCTGCGACATATTCTTCGAGAGCGACCTGTGGCCCAACGAGATGGGGTGAGTGGCTAAAGCCCGGTCCGTGAGCACGTAGAATTTTGTCCAATGACCCCTGTCGCGACTGTGCGACTTGCACCCGAAGTGAGTATGCGAGCGCGATAGCAACATAATTACGCGCGAGCGATAAGGATGGGTAGCTTGGGGTCATTGGACAAAATTCTACGTGCTCACAGACCGGGCTTTAAGCAGAATTGAGGAGATCCGCAGGGAGAACAGTGTCAGTGGGCGGGGCACAATGCTCGTAGAGCTGGTTGTCCTTAGAGCAAAAAACTTTTACGAGCGACCACAGACTGGAAGACATTGTGTAAAGCATGTCTCACACTAGGTGGATCAACGATCTGGTGAATGTCATGGCAAGTACCTGAATGCGGGCAGGATCAGTCGTTGTGGAAATCCTTGGGGGAGGCCTTTGTCCAGCAATGGACGTCTTTTGGTGTCAATTGGGCTAGGATGCGCGCGCATCCTAGCCCAATTGACACCAAAAGACGTCCACCATAAGAATATATCACGGCACCGTGATATATTCTTATCGATGACAAAATGTATGGGCAAAATCGATAAAATGGCGTGATAACCGCTCATTGCGGTGCGCATCTTAGGCCTACATCAATTAATACAATAAACGAGATGGGGTGAGTGGTTAGTACAGATTCCACACCAGAAGATACATTGCGCTCGAGACACTTCGCTAAAACTCGCGCGGATCCCCACAATCAGGTTTATACAGGGTGACTGGAACTGAACCCGCCATAGCTAATACGCGTATAGAGGAGGTCATTTGATAACACTGGTCAACAAAAAAAATAAAATTGTTTGTTTCTTTTTCTCTAACAGCTTTTGTTTTTGTGTTATAGCTATCTACCCTAATTTAATATTTTTACTTAGATTTTTGATTCAATTGGTCAAAAAAAAATATTTTTTTTGTGTTTTCGATATTGTTTCGTTACGAAGATGTTGTGTGCTTAATCTAGATTGCTTCTGCTATGTTTGTGGTAAATATAATATTTGAAAAATATCGAAAACCTCTATCGGACTTGACGAAAACTGCGTAACATCGACACTTTAAAATAAATATTTGAAATTAAGTAATCAAGACCACAAATGGGTCATTTGTGTTCTGAGAATAGGTGACTTCTTTTAGGCCAACAAGGGGGCTACACAAAGTATCCGTTCCATGGTGTCTCTGGAATAGGCGTAACAAACAATAGCGTTGGTTACAAAACTTTTGACCAGTGTGGCTTCCCACACACACAACTTTAAGCTCTTCAGCTAAAGTTGATACAATCAATTTTATAAACGTGCCTTTAGTTAGCCAAGACCGTATCACCGTACTTCCACCACATTATATTAAGCTCGGCATCTTGAATCAGTTTGTGAAGGCGCTTGACAAAAGTGACGAATGTTTTAATTTTCTTTCGCGCAAGATTTCAGGATTGTAGGCGATGTAGGTCGATGGGTGAACGTAGGTGATGAATGAAATGAAAGTCCAGGTAGGTACGTTGAAAATGAAGGCGCGTCCGGGTGTGCGCACTAGTACGTTCGCAGAGGGTGAGAGTTCGACGACGACTGGCGGCTCTCGGCCGCGTGTGCGGCGCGGTGAGCCGCTAGAAGCTTCTCACCATAAAAGGCGAGAGGCCTCCGGCCAATCAGCGGGCCGCATTGCTAACGGCTAGCTCGGAATGTTCTAGGCGCGCGATAATATTATTACCTACGCGCGCACCCAGATTCGCTTACTTATTTAATTATGCCATAACACAACAATACAACATTTAGGTAAATGTAGCAAACATTTAGATATTATTGGCTTAGTTAGATATAGGTAGGTAAAGATATAGATTACACATTTAGGTATTAAATAGATTTCAGGTTATAAACAAAAATACTATCAGGTAAGTCACAGGACTTAAGGTCATATAATAGTCAGTAGTTTATATTATAATGTACAAAAAGTATAACATTACGTCGTTCTAGTTAGTTAGTACCTAGTCTTGTCAAAGTCAAAGTCAAAGTCAAAATTTCTTTATTTGTTTGGACTAATAAATAGTTCTTACAAATCGTCATTTTGCTCTTAAGGAGCCTCTACATGTCTCATAATCTTTTTACCCTACCAGCGCTTCGAGACCAACATTTGGCAAGTGCTGAGAAGAAGCGCCGCAACAAACTCAGTCACCACAACAGCTTGGTGGCCATCGTCAACATCCTCCCCCCTAGTGTCGCTTTGCGACACTCATAACCAAAGTTAAAACTACGCGCGTCACTCACTGGTCACTTCATCACACCCGTTGTTGGTCCCAGACCATAGTGCCAGTTGCCTCAAGCGTGGCTTAGCCAAACGTCGCGCGGTTCTAACAAAGTCTCCATAAGTAGGTAGGTATTAGGATAGGACGATGTCGTAAAAAAAACAGTAAACGATAAATAAAGTAAAATTTTCAGTAGCACACAAAGAAATTCTTACACAACTAGTAATTAAAATGTTCATCAAATAAAATAACTAGTAGTAATCAAAATGTTCATCAAATAAAGTAACATCAGTAGATATTTCCGTTAAGTAGGATCTTGCGGCCACAAGGCGCACTCTTTACGGAGGAACAAATGACTTAAAATGCCATTTTTCAAGCGGTTAACATTTTGATACGAGTTCAGCAATCTAGTGACGTCAAAGTCATGCTTCCACAGGAAGTCCTCGGTGAAAAGACCGTCAACAAGTTTACCTAAACTTTCTAAAATATTAATTACAAGTAAATCATCTTTATATTTACAAGGTTCAATCTCTTGCAACTGTAGCAAATCATGTTCATATGGATCGTGTTGCAAGCAAGTTAAACTGTCACTATAAGTAGATTCGACAGAAGGTTCATCTACTTTGCGCGGCAACGACTTTCCATATGTATCGGTAAATAAACAAGTTGATGAGATCGCTAAATTACCTAAACATTCGTTGCTAGACTCGGTAGTGGAATCGAGCGCACGCGCCTCCGTAGGTATGCAAGCGGCGTCGGCAGACGCGTGGGGCCCGAGTGGGGGCGGCTCGCACGCACCGAGTGCGAGTGAGGCCGCGCTATCGGCCAGCGCATCGCTACGCGCGCGGGGCCCAACTGGGGCCTGTTCGCACGCAACGAGTGCGAGCGAGACCGCGCTACCGGCCAGCGCGTCGATATTATTACAACAGGCGGCGACGGTTTGAGTTGGTTCACGAGATTCAACAAAACACAAGTTTGTGGTAAAGCAAACAGATGAATCAATTACCTTGTTCGTTGGCCCGTGTACGCACCATCCTAGGCACGTCTTTGTCATGTATGGCTCACCTGGTTTTCTCCTTATGCACTCAATCGGAGCGATTAGGTCGCAATTATCTTGCCCGATTAATAACATTGGCTGGGCATTACACTTACACAAATCACTATTTACACATTTGTATTTACAAAAATCAATATTATGTACACTTTGCAATGGCAAATTAAGCTCAGATATCTTTCTGGCTTCTAAACTAAAACGCTTATTGTCTCTATTCGCGATTTCAAAGTTCACTATCTCGGTCTCACACGATAGTTCATTGTCCCATGCACCACGAGCGCGCATGGTATGAGGCGCTCCGTGCAGTCCAACCTCATCCGCGAGTCGCGACGCGATTAACGATACGGTCGAACCGTCGTCTAGCAAGGCGTGCGTGTGCATACTGCCTTTCGGACCGTACACTGTAACCGGCACTATTTTCAGTAGTACTTGGGACTCGTCGTTGCACTGAAGCGCGGTGGTATGGTTTACGGTTTCACAGTCACTCTCACTGAGACGCGGTTCGTCGCGTTCTGATGCCGTCTGCTGCTGGGGTCGCGGGTTCGACCAATGTAGAAGGCGATGGTGGCCGAGCCCGCAACCTTCGACGTCACACTCGGGGGCTGTGCACGTAGTATCGGCGTGTCGTGGTAGTAGGCATTGAAAACACAGTTTCTCTGTACGTGCGAAGCGCCAGCGATCCTTGCGTAGAGCTCGCTTGAACTTCATGCATTGTTCAAGTGAGTGCGTTTGTGTTTTACAAAAGTTACACTTTTCGTTGTGGTCGTAGTTGGTAGACACGAGTACATTTTTGTGTGAGCTTCTGTTGTACTCTGGCTTACGTCTGGCTTCGTGTTGGTTGTGTACGAAGCTAACACCGGCCGCGGCTACTTTTTGTGCTTCTAGGTATAGAAAGTCTGATAGGCACTCTAACTTGGGTTTTTCGTGTAACTCACGGTTGGTGTATGCGTAGTCAGCCCACTTGTTCACGAGTAGTGTAGGTAACTTTGATACGATGATGTTTACGAGTTCGGGGCTCTGTAGGTACTCGCGTTGTTTTATCGCTCGGGCAGCTGCTACGTGGTTTTTGATGTTGATTGCGAACTGCACTAATTCGGTGTGGTAACTTTCAGCTAGTGGTTTTACTTTCTTGAGTTGTGACACTATCTTGTTCATGATGATTTCTGGTCGGCCAAACCGAAGCTCTAGCATGTCAATTATTTCGTTAGGTGACATGCAATCGATGAGTAGCGAAGATACTGCGTCTTTAGCTTCACCTCGTAGGCATTTACGAAGGCGCCACATGTTCTCGGTGTCGGTGTATTTACAGATCTCGGTGGACTCGAAGTATGCGTTCCGGAACTGTAACCAGTCGAGGGGGTCACCGTAGTAGATTGGCAAGTCTTTGGAGGTGGCCAATCTCGACAAAAGTTGGTCGTTTTGGTTCATTGCAGCGACGTTGGAGATCGCACTTACGAGTGCAGCCGCCAGCTCTTGAATTTCAGTACGCTGCTGGGGTGCGGTGCAGGTGACTTTCTCCTCCCGATGTGTCGTTGCAATGTGTGTTGTGTCAAGCCAAGCTTCCACTTTCTCCGATGATGACATCACAGATCTCTCCGAGCCGAGCTCGGCAAGGTCGGCGTTCAGCTCCATATCAATGAGCGACTTACGAATCGCGGCTTTTTTCGCGGCGGCCTCCGCGGCGGCTTCAGCGGCGGCGTTCGCGGATGCTTCCGCGGCTTTTGCGGCCGCTTTCCTGGCGGCTTCTGCTGCTTCGATCGCTTCCAATTCGACTTCTGCCCTCTTTCGTGCAGCTTCAATTGTGAGTCGCCGTGCTGCAGACGATGTGCGCGTGGACTGGCTGCCCTCACTCTTCAACACTTCACTAGCGACTTTCACTTTGTTTGTCTTGTCTTCGTCCATCATTTGTCGGCGTGTTTTAACAGCGGCGCCGCGGGGGGAGCGAAGCAAAGACATGTTGATGACTCACTGTGTTCACTATCGTAGATTCGGCTCGTAGGACCACTTTGTAGGCGATGTAGGTCGATGGGTGAACGTAGGTGATGAATGAAATGAAAGTCCAGGTAGGTACGTTGAAAATGAAGGCGCGTCCGGGTGTGCGCACTAGTACGTTCGCAGAGGGTGAGAGTTCGACGACGACTGGCGGCTCTCGGCCGCGTGTGCGGCGCGGTGAGCCGCTAGAAGCTTCTCACCATAAAAGGCGAGAGGCCTCCGGCCAATCAGCGGGCCGCATTGCTAACGGCTAGCTCGGAATGTTCTAGGCGCGCGATAATATTATTACCTACGCGCGCACCCAGATTCGCTTACTTATTTAATTATGCCATAACACAACAATACAACATTTAGGTAAATGTAGCAAACATTTAGATATTATTGGCTTAGTTAGATATAGGTAGGTAAAGATATAGATTACACATTTAGGTATTAAATAGATTTCAGGTTATAAACAAAAATACTATCAGGTAAGTCACAGGACTTAAGGTCATATAATAGTCAGTAGTTTATATTATAATGTACAAAAAGTATAACATTACGTCGTTCTAGTTAGTTAGTACCTAGTCTTGGTGGCCATCGTCAACAAGGATTAAGCACAGAAAACTTAAAAGCTGGTAATTTTTGATGGGATTCACATTAGGCAACTGTTGAATGATCGTAATTTTAAGAAATCAATGACTGAAGTCCAGTCCTAAGCTTAGAATTCATTTTTTTTGGTTAAAGTAATTTCCTAAGCAAAAATAAATTGTTAAGAGCATACTATCCAACTTGCAAGAGCTAGGGTGCAACATGGGCATAAAAATACACTTCATGTACTCGCATTAACATCGATTTTCACAAAATGTGGGTGATTTTAGTGAGGAGCAGGGTAAAAGATTTCATTAGAATTTTCGGACAATCGAAGAAGGTTATCAGGGGTGGTGGTGCTCATATATGAATGGCAGACCATTGCTGGAGTTTGCAACGAGATCTACTCAAACCTGTCCATTCAAGGAAATCATATAAAAGGTCATTTACTAGTGTTCAATATAAATTTTATTAACACAATGTATAATTTTTCGTATTTTTTTGTCAAAATAATAAAACTCTATATTTTAAAAAGTAAAGCTGTTGGCGATCTCCCAGTATTTTTTTCATAATCAGGGCCATAGAAATACCCAATAACAGAAAAAAAATTAAAGGAAACAAAACATGTGTTGACCAGTGTAATTATTAAACCTTACTTTCTATGACTAAAGTTTCATAGTTTAGGAGATATGTAAATTTTTATACTTTTTTCAGATTTTTCCGAAATTTGACCTAAAAACTGCTTAATTTTTTTTTTCTCGCATGATTTTAACCGATTTTTTTATTTCATACTAATATTGAATAAATCTTTAGTCAAATAAAGAAATTTTAGATCCAGATAATGATTGAATAAACTAGTTACGAGCCGCCAAAGTTCAACAAAAGTACAAACTACGATAAAAAATTCAAGTTCGAATTCGATTTTAAAAAAAACTAATGGTGATAATGGATTGCCAATTATCTTAAAAATATCTCTACCTTCTCTTCTTTCCAATGATATATCACATGTAGTAATTAGATATTGAAATTTATTAAAACTTCAAAGTTTATGGAAGAAAGTGGAGTAATAATATGAAAATTATCCATACAAAGTTTCTCCAAACATCTCATATTTTCTGCTATACTCCTTTTCATAACTATTTTTGTATGTTTTTTGAAAAATGAATTTTAGTAATAATCACATTATGAAGAAAAGAGTTTAAAAAAATTCAAAATCAACTTTGTATGGATAAATTTTTGTATTATTACTCCATTTTCTTCTATAAACTTTGAATTTTTGACAAATTTCAATATCTAATTACAACGTGTGGTATATCATTGGAAAGAAGAGAAGCTAGAGATGTTTTAAAGATCATTGGCAATCCATTTCACCATTATTTTTATTAAATCGAATTCGAAGTAGAATTTTTTATCGTGGTTTGTATTTTTGTTAGACTTTGGCGGCTCGTCAATCATTATCTGGATCAGAAATTTATTTTATTTGAATAAAGACATATTCGATATTAATATCTAATAAAAAAAAACTATTGAAATCACCAGGGAAAAAAAATTTAAGCAGTTTTTAAGTCAAATTTCGGATAAATCTGAAAAAGTATAAAAATTGACATATCTCCTAAACTATAAAACTTTAGGTATAGAAAGTAAGGTTCAATAATTAGCAAATGATCTCCTCTATACGCGTATTAGCTGTGGCGGGTTCAGTTCCAGTCACCCTGTATTTAGCAGCATATGCGTATGACGTGATTCCACACACAGGGGGCCGGCGTGGAATGCAAGTTTTGCGTCAGCACTCAAACGCACGATCCAATGTGGATGGCGATCGACATTCACGGTGTTGACCTGTAGGCCTAGGAAGCGCGCCGCGATAAGCGTTTATCACTACATTTTATCCATTTTACGCGATAAGCCCATACAAATTGACGTCTAAAATCGATAAGATTTTGTCACGGTGCGCATCCTAGCCCTATGTTATGGATTACTTATGACAATACATAACTACGTGGCTGTACTCGGATCGTTCCATTGCTTTAATGTGGTCAAAGCCTTTTTTTAATCTCAGAATCAAAAGGTATCTGGGTGAGTGGTAAATGCTAACTGATTTAGCTGGGTTCATTGCGCAAGGCACTTAGACACATGATGTTGGTCTTGAGAAAATGATCCCGATGTTACGTCGCCTACGTCATATTTAAACCGTGCGTTTAATGGTGCTCCCACATTGCCGTTAGAAAATGTTTAGTAACATAGTAAACATTTGTTAGCAAACATTTAATCACAAATGTAAAAAAATGTTTTTATGTTAGAAAACTTAGTATCGTTAGTTAACAATTTATAACCAAACAAATTATAACAAAATTAAACATGCTATATTTTCCTCTAGCTTTAAGCGTTTGGCGCATCCAATAAGAGCGCTTTTTCTTCTTTTTTAAACAAAAAATGAAAGCTATTCCAATGAGCAAATCCTTTTCCATTTTCGTGTAAACGCCCTCAGAACGCTAACCAAACTGCGAGCCAACACCAGATTTAAATGTTATAAAATGTTAGTAAACATTTTCTATTAGTGTAGGAGCACTTATAACATGTAACAGTTCCTAACAAAATGTAACAATTGACAACATTTGTTAGTAAATGTTTTTATGTTAGAAAATGTTTGCTAACGACAATGTGACAATGTGGCACCATGAGGAAATAGCCTAGTAACATTTCACCCTTCTCCATCAGGCAAAAGAAAGCAAACGAAGTCCAGAACTGGTTGAAGAGTCTGCCGCACAATAACGCGGTGCGCCGCGAGTGCGGCTCCGAAGCCCTGGAGCCCGAGGAGCTGAAGGCTCTATGGGGGTCGCTGGAGAAGCAGCTGCAAGACCTCAAGCACAAGGAGAAGAAGGTCACGCTGCAGGTCAAGTGGAACCTGCTGTATAAGGTCTGTTATGTTTTTACTAGCTTTTGCCCGCGGCTTCTCCCGCGTGAAATTTAGTTTGTCACAGATCGTCATAAGTTATGTGTTATTCCGGGTTATAAATAATAATAATGTAAAGTTTCATCAAAATCCGTTCAGTAGTTTTTGCGTGAAAAAGTAACAAACATCCAGACATCCAAACTTTCGCATTTATAATATTAGTAGGAAAAGTGTAAATTGAGTGGAATGTCAAATGTCAAGTAATCAACTGTTTCTTGCCCGTATTCACAAACGATGCTTGATTAAGTGAAGCAGTAAATCGAACGCACAGCATTGAATAAAGCTCTGTCATTGGTGCGTGTGTGACATTGTACGTCCACGCGCACTGTAAGACCGCATAGTAATGTTTGTGAATACGGACGTTTTAATTTTTGTAATTGATGAAAGTGCGTTGGTCCTTTGTAAAATCGAATTAAGACTTTATTTGTGTGTTAAAAAGAGAATAATAATAATTCTTCTCATAACAGAGTTGTTAAGGTCGTCAAGAGTCATAAAGTTGTTGTTGTTGACGAAGAGTCCGCGTCTGTTTGAACTGTTAATTAAATTAAATTAAGGTTAAAAGACCAAAAAAACAAAAGTTGCTTTGTAATTGAAAAAAATTGTCAGTTGAATTGACAAAATAGTGACTTCATCAGCTTGCATTGCCCTACAAAAGTCTCTTGACAGTTCATAAAAGTACGTCAATTGATTCTGCTGTCAAATACTATACTGGGTTTTTCGCAGTCAAGCTGTAGATTCTTTTTACACAATAGGTGCAGCGGTAGAAACACGAGAAAGATTTGAGTATTGAGTATTGAGATGGGCTAGTCACGTAATCTTTTTAACTATTTCTCTAAAGGCGGAGCTCCACGAAGGCAACATCCAGCCGGACCCTTCAGCGGACTACAAGCTTTACGACCGAGTGGTGTGCGTGGCGCGAGGTCTTAGCGTCCCAGCTGGTGCAGTTGGTACCGTCACTGCTGTGTATCCACCGCCTAACGCCAATACTGTGCGCCTGTCTGATAGGCTCAATGCCGAACCTACCTACCAGGTACTTAGTTATTACGAACCTATTAGTAGGTCTTCGCTGTTAAAAAACTAACGTTGGAATTTGCTAATGTGGTTATGCAATAAACGATTGAGTATTGAAACTGTTTTGGCAAATGTGTTAACAAAATTCTGCATATGAAATAAAAGAGCTGTATGTTTCTTTCAATAAATAAAAAACTTAAAACTCTTCTCTCTCATCTGGTACTACTGAAAGGCCTGCTATACACGAACAGTTTAAGTAGTTGGCTTGTAATAAACATACATGGACCGCTTGCAGTCATAGTCAACAGTTTGAAGCCGACATTGATAAATACTTGAGCTCACAACTGCTCGAGTGGTTCCGTGTACGTAGAATACTGTAGTTTGCTATGCAGTCGCAGCTTGTAGCTGTCGAAGAAACTATACCTCGCACAATATGCGTTTGAAAATTATAATCTGAAATTCTGATAGAGCCTATTCGACGATATTTCATGAATTAGTTACCTGAGAATCAAAATCATGGCTAATTATTTAAAAAATCTTACAGGTAATGTTCGACGAACCATTCCCAGGCGGTATGCACGAAGAATTATTTGATGAAGCGCGATTTTACAGGTTAGTAATACAAATCTTCGTCACTTGTATATCGATTTTGAAACAACAACAAATCTCACAGTTAGTCGAATATTCATTGGGTATCTGAAATGCTTTAGAGCAGTTTGTAGGTTAATAATAATGATAGTAATGTCATGTGTAGAAGTGCTTTAACTTATCAAAACCTAAGGGCCTATGCACACGTTTTAGTAACGCGCGTCAACAGTGCACTTTTTTCTTATAAACATGTATAGATTGAGTGTGACTTTTATGTTTATCGCGTATGTATCGTTACAAACGCGCGTCGATGGCGCGCTTAGGCTCTCTAAGAGATGTGCATTTCATCATCTAAGCGATCGCATGAGGCCGCAGTAACAATTGACTTCTAATCTCGATTTGCAGATACTAGAAGGGCTACAACCCCATATAATTAATGTATATTGTTCCCAGAATGCTGCCAACAAACATGTTGAACATTTCGTACGGGCGCAAGCTGCGTAACTCCGTAGTCACGGCCGCGCCTCCGTCACCATCCTACCACATCACGCAGCCGCCCACGCTACTACGCAGGGAAGACGGACACCACTCCGCGTTTGCTAGCTATAGGTAATGATAGCACATAATACCTGTAGGCCTAAGATGCAACGCCGCGATAAGCGGTTATCACGCCATTTTATCGATTTTGCCCGTACATTTTGACGTCGATAAAAGTTATCACGGCGCGCATCTTAGGCCTGCTGGTCGAGTTAACTGCGTACCTGGCAGCTGTGACGTCACATCGACGCTCTGGTACGGAGTCGAATTCCAGCGAGGTGCGCAATTTGCTCTATCGGGTAGTAGAGATGAAGACTCATACCGGCGCAAGCTGTGCTACTTTGTGGTTGCGGTCGCGCCGCCGTCGCGTCGTCCTCCTACCACATCACGCAGCCGCCCACGCTACTACGCAGGGAAGACGGACACCACTCCGCGTTCGCTAGCTATAGGTAGCAATGACGGATTAGCAAGCTGAAGTGGCAATGGGCAGGGCATATAGTACGCAGAACTGACGGCCGATGGGGCAGCAAGGTTCTGGAATGGAGGCCGCGTACCGGAAAACGCAGCGTGGGACGTCCACCTACAAGGTGGACTGACGACATCGTAAAGGTAGCAGGGAAGCGCTGGATGCAGGCTGCTACCAATCGATCAACGTGGAAAGCATTAGGGGAGGCCTATGTTCAGCAGTGGACGTCCTATGGCTGAAATGATGAGGTAACAATGATAACTTAACTTTCCCCCGAAACAAATGGCTCTAAATCCTGGTTACACAGGAGTTGCAGCGGTGCAAACGAGAGGTGGCATAAGTTCCAATATAGGTAACGATCATGGCACATAGAGATCAGACTCATACGGTCGCAAGCTGTGTTACTTTATAGTTGCGGTCGCGCCGCCGTCGCCCTCCTACCACATCACGCAGCCACTCACGCTTCTCCGTAGGGAAGATGGACTCCACTCCGCGTTCGCCAGCTATAGGTACGGGACTATTCCCACCTCTCGTTTCCACCGCTGCAACTCTTGTGTAGCCAGGATCTACAGCTTGACCGCCAATAAAAACCCAACCAGTGAAGCTCAAGTTTGTCCCGGGAGAAAGTTGAACTGTCATTAGATCCGCAACGAAATTAATCAGAAGAATATGGGAGGAGTTCGAAGTTGGTTCGACTTCCTACCAGTGCAAAGCGGATGACAGGACAAAACAAAAGTTTAATAACCACATCACGCAGTCGCCCACGCTACTCCGCAGGGAAGACGGACACCACTATGCGTTCGCTAGCTATAGGTAATGACGGCAGATCGTTTCAGAAAGACATCTACTGCTAAAGTCTTACCCTAAGGATTTTCACTATGAATGGTTCTGCGGTGCCCGCATCCAGTCGTCTTCCCACAAATTTCACCAGATTATCGGTTCACCTGCTTACACTACCGCTCCGTAGTACGGCACAGATATAAATACGATAGAGAAGGCTAGAATAGCCCAATGATGTAGGCGTCGGAATACCGATTGGAAATTCGAGGAATTCTAGTGCGATTTTTCAAGTAAATTCTGAATGTGCTATTTACGGATGACAGCATATCAATCTAAACTGCTTGATCTTTGTTTATTGTCATCGGTTCGACCCGACAGTATAATACAGCGTGTTTTATTGTTTCAGCCCTCCAACCCCAGAAAAGGCAGAGAACAAGCCGTTACAAGATGCCCACACCTTCAATAATGTGCCACCACCACTGGTAACTTTTACAAAACATATTTAAATATAAATAAATCTTTATTTTACTCACACAAATATCGAACAGAGTTACATAGTGAATGTATAAGATACGTTTGATGTTCATTCTTGTGTGAGTCTGATGCCTATGCTAGGTATTTAGTAAACCTGTAATACAGGTTGCTATTAGTTATTTGCATGTGATTATTTAACAGTGAAACGGTGCTAAAGGTATATTTACACCGTAGGACATGTCTCGTGCTTGCATTTGTTTGAGGAAGTACAACACCTCTCGCGCAGAAAATTTGAATGTACTATGGGCCACACTTCCAGCTACCCATTTCTGGTCATGTCGTCTCGTTCTATCGCAAAGAATCGCCATTTGATGAGAGTGAGAGAAAAAACGCAAATGTGTAGCTGGAACTGTCCACATTGTACCTTTCAGCTTTGACTTTCTATGGTTATTTCTAGCCCAAATGTAATCTCAATGATTGGCTATGTAACAATAATGCAGATATTTTGAACGATTTAAATTATAAAATAGACTGTAATTTGGTTACTTATGGAATTTACTTATTTATTATAATTTTCTGTACAGGATAATGGCACGAATTTGCTTAGGACTTTATTAAAAATTAGCGAAGATGAAGATTCATCCAAGAAAAAGAGTAATAAGGTAAGATACTAAAACATTTGATAACACATTACGTTGCTTACAAAGTTTTTTGCAAACAAAATCACTGTTGACGATTCACTATAATCCGTCAAAAACATAAAATACTTTTCTAGATTCTTTCAACACTCAAACAATTATATTTCCAAGTAACCCAACTTAAAGTAAGAAGCTAGTAATGTTTTATAATGTTTATTTATATTTCAGACAACTACTGATACAAATTGGCGAGCCAAAAACGACACCAGCTCGCCTAGCACCACCACAGCGCAATCGCAGCAGCCCAAGTAAGTGAAATAGTCAACGTAAAATGTACTCTAAACTGAAGACTTTAAAGACACCTTTACAATAGCAAGACACAATCTGGTAGGTTTTAAATAGCAAAAAAGTTTTAATTCAATACATCTACGTATATTAATATGTACACAAGTGGTGGTCAGAAAACGCAATTTTGTTGTTATATTCTAACGATCTTACCCGAAACACACACATGAACTAAATAGTACTGATTACTGATAAACTGTCGAACAAATAGCATAATTCGTACAACCATTTGCAACTAAAAAGCTTAATTTTTAATAATGGTACATGAATATCTGTTAATTTGCAAAATGTTTTGTATACTTTCAATGGCAAAGCGCCTATTGTAGTACATTCTTATGTTCCACGCAGCGATATTCATCCGTTTTGGAAATTGTTTTGTGGGTAAGAAGTTTGTGCGTTCATGTCGGATTCATTGATGAATCACAGGACATACTCCTCTAAACGAATTCGATGTATCGTGTACAGTGTACACTAGACCTAAAGGTGAGTATAGACTAGAGCATTTCTATGTAATGTAACAATCCATATAAAACTCCAAGGTGACTGACTGACTGACATAGTGATCTATCAACGCACAGGCCAAACCACTGGACAGATCCAGCTGAAATTTAGAATGCACTTAGATATTATGACGTAGGCATCCGCTAAGAAAGGATTTTACGAAACTCCACCCCTAAGGGGGTAAAATGGGATCCACGCGTACGAAGTCGCGGGCGGCCGCTAGTCTTGCAATAACTGGTAAAATGTAATTATGTCGTTTGGTTTGTGACGGTGACATAATTAATTAGACATTTCATAGAGCTGCTCGTTGTTCTGTTACAAGTAAATGCTGTAGTCTATACTCACCTTAAGGGAAACGGATAACATAACACCTACACATCGAATTAGTTTTTTGGAATAAAACACTGATACTGTATAAGCCGAGTACTTTACTAATAGCTCAGTTTTGCAATTGAATTATAGCTTGTAATTATTGCGTTATCACACATTATAAAGTAATTTCATAACGGTTTAATAAGTTCGTATTGAAATGTAAATATCGTTCATAGCGCTGCCTTGCAATTTATAGATAAATGAGTGCTTACAAAAATTAAGCACTTAATATTATTATCTTTATTGAAACTTGCTCTTGCTCTTTTCGCTCTAATACTCAGTTAACATCATATACACATTCTCAACATAAACTAAGCTTGTTGAGCCAATAAACCGCTTTTAGAATCTATTTTACATAAGTTTAGCTAATTTTACATAACAGAGTTAGCTTTATTGCAAAACGATTATAGCTTGCTAGCCTACATAATATCATTAGTGTTTGAATTAAGCTGAGTCTCCAGCGAGTGTTTTGTCCTACACAATCAAAACATGTCAATATTCAAAATTTTTGTAGGCAATTTTGTCGAATGTTGACATGTTTTTGTTGATTTTGAAGAGCAAAATACGTGTTGGAGACCCGGCTTTAAATAGACCCATAAAAGTTTTCATATTTGATATTATTATTCGATAAATATTCGTAAACTTCCCATAATAACTTGCTTGGTAGCAGTAGGTAAGGTATCCTACTATACAAAATAGGTTCCATTTGTTTATTTCTAGCCGTCTCGGGGTTCCTTCCAATTCAATCAAAAAACATATTTTAACAAAGCTTGATCATTGCAAAATTGTAAATGAATTAATTTTAAATAACATATTTCTTAACAGAACGCAACAACCATCGAATTGGCGTAAAGAAATGGCCACCAAACCACCGCCAGGGTTCTCGAACGAGTGGACGAATAATACTTACAAGGTAAACATTTGATAAGTAAACAACTTCATTTATAATGTTCCGGCTTTGAAGAGATTATTGATTATCAGTAATTGATATCATTGTCACTGCCAAGATAATGGCTGCAGTCAGAAACCCGCAAAGTTATAATATAAAACTACCAGAAATCGTCGGAAAACGCAGCGTGTGACATGAAAATCATTGGGGGAGGCCTATGTTCAACAGTATCTTGTTGCTGAAAGGATGATGATGATTTTTTTTAAATAATTTAGGCATTTTCAATTTATTTGATGTTAGGTACTACTATCAATATGCCATGCTCTCCTTAATTTAAAGTAACATAGTTAATTTGAAGTAATTTTCAAGTTCCTTCGTTTACACACTCACGCTATGTAGTGTTTATCATCTATTTTATTATATTGTAATTTTTCAGGTTATACGCGTTTTCAAATTAATCGGTCGATGTATACTGAGATATATTTTTAAAAGATAATAACGAAGGTTGGAAACGTTTTGTGAGAACCATTCTAACTAATATACATGACGTGTTTTGTTGTAATTAATGACCATTGTGTTGCAATTTGAAACATCCATTTCAACAAATACACGTATTTCTCTAATCATATTGCCATTTGCATGGCTTGTTTAGCATAAATTATGTTCACGAATGAAAAGTAGCTTAAACTCTTTAATCTTGAGGAATATTTTTATATTATTTCATCTCAATAAACATAAAAGTTTGGAGGGTAGGTGCGCCACAGCCTACAACCATCACTCAAGTTTTTTATAAGCACTGATTTAGCAATTTTACCAATTCAAAGTAAAAACCTACAGATGATTCCAAAGTTAGTGATAGTGTTTAGGTCTAGAATGAGAATGGATACTTTTAGAATAGATAGGTATCTTCAAATTACTGGTTTACATTGTCAATTACCCCATAAGAGCTTTCCACTAACACGGGACTATTCCCACCTCTCCTTCGCACCGCTGCAACTCCCTGTGTTGCCAATAAAAAACCTAAATAATGAAGGTAAAGTTTGTCCCAGGAGAAAGTTAAACTGTCATTGGACCCGCAAAGAATTTAATCATCGTCTAATACATAAATATTATTCCAGAACCAGCCACCGGTGCCCCCTTTCCCCGCCTTCAACCAACCTTTCCAAGGGCCTGTTCCTGGGCCCACTCAAATCCCATTCCCGCAGTTCCAAAACCCTCACTTCGCACGCAACCCTAGCTTCGGTTACCATGGCAACCAGGACTCGCAGCGCCAACATCACCAACAGGCCACCGTCCAACAGGCCAACGTCCAATACCGGCCGTATCAGCCCGGTGTGCCAGCCTTCCCCAAACATTTGCCGACGGTCAGCGGGAACAACATCACGCTCGGTCCAAGCTGGGTCCAAGGACAGGTACTATACTTCCATGTGATTTCTTTTAACCCTTTCCTTCTAAGGTTTGTACAAATAGCATCACATTATAATTACTTTTGATGTCTGAGATATTTAATACATATTTTATTTTATATCAAGTTCGATATTATGTGGAAAAATGACTCGTGTATATTTATGATAATAGAATAACGATGTCTAAGTAAAACTGCAGTAACAGTGTAACTGTAACATCAATTTCTTGAAACAAAAAGATGTCCCAGTGTACACCATATACCACATTTATAAAAGATTAAAAATGCACAAAATATTAAATAAATTAGCAGACATTTGACTGATCGTTGAAGCATTGAATGATTCCAGTATTCATTTCGTTACATAATAATTGCACTATTTCTTTTATTATACTTTTCATCTGTTTTTATTTTGTGAATACAATTTCCCATCAGTTGTCCGTGACCGTGATGCTATTTGTACGTACGTAAGTAATTCGCAGTTTCCAGTAGAGTTATACATTGGATTAAGCAACACACTTGCTGTCCAATTAAATCCAAGTTAATGAACACTAAGAACACATGGAATATTATTATTTGATGAGTAACTGGCCCAGAACAGATATTAACAGCTTAACCTTATATTGTTTTTACTGCTGCTAAGTTCTTCTCTTGTGGAGTGGTATGTAAAAACAGATGTTAAATATGTGTTCTATGTAAATCGATGTCGATTGATGTAAGATTGGCATTGCATGGAAATATATCGAAAAGAGTACGTTTCGATATCAAGCTCTGACTGTACTGCGATCTACTAATGTTTCTTAACCTTATAGCCTGCGACTAACTTCTGGTATGAAAATGTGACGGCACGACGTGACGTGGCGTAAATATGCTGCTCCAATACAAACTACATTATAATGATTGTGCACACAAATATGTATTGTGCAAAGATTAACCGCGGACATTCTGCCAATAGTTCGTGACATCCAAAGTAACCAAAAAGTAGCACAACCTTATTCCAAAATCGTAAAAAAGACGTGTTCCGAAAATTTTGGCTACTTTTGGGTGCTACGATCTATTTACCAATAGGAGATATAGTGAGTTTACGCCACGCCAAGCTCGTCGCTACTGTTGACATATCCTTGTGTTCCCTTCTCCTGCATGTGACAATACCTGTCATGACATATTTTTGTATTAATAATAATAACAGTTGGAAAGATACTATTGGTGTAAAGTAAATCTTGGATGTCAATTTGAGTCAATATTTCGTCATACCATAGATTTCGATTCGACATTCGACAAACTATTCAGTCAAACTATTGGCCCAAATTGAAAATCTAATTTGAGTATAGTTAGCCTCAAAATTGGTTGTATTATCAGTGTATTAACTGCCACGTAGTGTTGATTCCAATAGTCATATTTTCGATTGCAATAATTATGCGAATGCCTTTTTTAAAACTCGTTAAATGTCAACGCATTCGTATACTTTAAAAAACAGCACCAATTGAAATCAACACACAGTAGTGTATTGAACCAGCTAGGATTACAATATTCTATGTAATAATGTATAATTATTAAAGCCTGGTCCGTGAGCACGTAGAATTTTGTCCAATGACCCCAAGCTATCCATCCTTATCGCTCGCGCGTAATTATATTGCTGTCGCGACTGTGCGACGCGCGCCCGCAGTGAGTGTGCGAGCGCGACAGCAACATAATTACACGCGAGCGATCCTTTGCGTGTAATTATGTTGCTGAGTGAAAATGGGTAGCTTGGGGTCATTGGACAAAATTCTACGTGCTCACGGACCAGGCTTTAGCATGGCTATGGTTTTCGCGAATCCATCAATCTTGAGTTTGAATCTAATTATTTTGAGCATTGTTTTAGAAGATAAAGCCTAAATACACATTTGCTAGTATATCTATTCTATCAGACTATTATATTGTTATTGTCGCAAAATCCAACCTATTAACTCAGTCATGGTTTCTCAAACGTTATAGTTGTCATCCAATTTTCCGTAAGCGGTCCTGCAAATGGCAAACGTTCGGCTACTACTATTCTAAACGTCTAATTTGAAAGAGCCGTTGAAGACTTTTTTCTCTTAAATAAGAGAGTTTGAATGTGACAATTTTTATTGGGATCTCACATAGATTATTGAGAATCCTTGAACGTAATACAGCCAGCTTCAAATAGTTTGGTCACGAACCCAACCTTTGGGTGTCAACCCTAAGTAGCCAATAAGTTCGCAACGCGTCTTTGTTACAATTGAAATAAGATTGTGTTGTCAACTTTTTGGTCACTTTGGGTGTCACGAACTGTTTGATGCTGATTATAGTTAAGTATTTAGTTTGCTGTGCTATCGTCGTACCTATTCGTAAGCCTAACGATCTGTGGTGTCTCAGAACTTGCAGGCGGTAAAGCAGGGCCCGCCGCCGCCCAGCCCTGGGGCCAGGCCACCCGGCCCGCCGCAGCCCTTCGTGCCTCTGCAGGTGCAGACCAGTCGGAGGTGAGTCGATGACAGCGTCATAATAGTTGTTCTTCTTCTTCTTTTTTGATGATGTTGGCAATACACGTCGAGGTCGACTTGATTTGTGCCATTTTCAAGTATATAAGTGATACGAGTTACAAAATGAGATCAAGTAATGATATAATGAAGGATGATAGATGATACCCCTTCCCACCCTTTGAGTTTCAATAAAGTTGTGGTGCTTTACTGAGACCTCCTATGGACAACTTGAGAGAACCAGAAGAATCACGATGCACTGTTTTGCTTCACTTGCCCACACCCATGCACGTTCACGAACACTCAATGGTTAATAATCCACCATTATTACACATTAATAGTCGCCCACACACGAATTTGATTCCCGCTTCAGATTCCCGCCAAGAAGTCTAATAGTTGTTCTTTAAGATATTAAACTTTCGCGTTCCATTTCGATTAAAATAGAAAGACCACGGGTCTTAACGCGACATTTATTAATGAGTTACATTATGTACTCACGGCTTGAGCCGTTGATCTTTATCGGGGAAAATTGTATACCTATCCTGCGGGGACACGGATAAGTGGGACTCACCAAGTCAGAGGGAAAAGGAGTAACCACCAAATAAGCTTCGACTCTCCGTCATTTGGCTCAAAAGCTGAGGGATTCCGGACACAACCTTCACTACCACAGCCCCTCCCAGCGATGCATGCAATGCAATTTTAATCTGTGACAACCTCAGATCATAGAAAGAGAATAGATATGAAGTCGCGCGTAACTACAACGAGAACCAGTGTCCCCACATTTCCCCCACCACAGCTCCCACACACACATTCAACTGTGTAAAAACAAAGCGACTGAGAGTCTACGACAACATGTGCAACCGGCTTAAAAGTGCTGTGATTGGCCAGAAGGCGTGCCTTATGGCCAATCAATGGCCGCGTGACGTGACGCACACTTTGAAAAAAGCAATTAGAGAGAAGAAAGATAAAATGGAGTCGATAAGATATCGATACTTTAAATCCTGGGGGCTAGGCTCGAAATTGGTTTAAAAAATGCTTGTATGAAAACCTTTTTATTATTATACGTTATTATTATGTTCTTTAACGATTTTTGCATAAAGGAGTCAGTTCCATTTTGTATGGACGAAAAACTCAGAATCAATTATTGGGACTAAATGAAGTTACCTTATATTAATTTACCCCAACCAAAGCTCAATGTCGTTATCGATGGAGTATAGAAGTTATAGACTGACAAAGTTTGTATGAAAAGTCATGGGTTAAGTAGGTACTTGCGATTTTTACCAGTATTTACAATATTGGTAATATATTATTATTTACTTTAATAATAATAACAGGATCACTGTAATTATTATTAACTACTATCGCGCATTAACTTTTTAATTATGGCGAAATTCGTACCGCCTATGTTTATCAAAAATAATTCCTATATTAGGCTTTCAACTAGCTCTTATAGTAATTACATAGTTGACAGTTACTAATCCCTTCTACTATTGTTATTGTTTTTGTAAAAACTTAAAAATCGCAAGCAACTCATGATTTTTTCATTCAAAATTAGAAAATAGAAAATAATAATTTACTTCTATTTATCGATAATAGGAAACCGTATTAGAACACGAGCCCTGCACTATGTTACGACCGGCACATGCGGCCGTACTGTGTATTTTCACGCGTCAGTGGATATCGGAAGAAATAAAATACATTGCGCAGTAGTTACGCATGACATAAAGTGGTTGCTAACTAAATCGTCAATGTACAACGTGTTTGAATTTTTATCACCACTAATTTCGATATCGCAGTAAATGTCACGGCACTGAATTCGTTCGTAAAAATGTTTAGTTTTTTTTATTTATAAGCAAAATACCAATGGATTTGCAATACTTACATGTGGTAAATGACTTCATTGTTCCTGTAGTTCTTCGTTTCACTTATGTTATTGCACGTTACGACGCATTATCCAACAATATCTGAGAACATTTCCTCAGTACGACTGAATCGCGACTAACCTGGCGTCGCGGGCGATGTTCGTTTCTGGGCATATCGCGGAGACACGCGCCACGCCCCCGTTTCACATCTATTCCCTTCTATGATCTGAGGTGACAACCTTCCTCAAAAACGCAACGGAGCATTATCTCTCGCTGTTTTTATCCGGCTATATTCTTCAGGCCTTCAGTGCATCAAATTAAGACTTTTTTCATCTAAGCTGCAAATAAGTGATAACTAGAAAAGGACCACTTCATGATGCAGTTTGATTATTTTAGAATGTTTTAAGCCTGCAATGACCTAACTAACTAAATCAACGTTGAACACGGCATGCAACTGGATAGTCTACGATTATCAAGTCCTACTCAAAATATAATCAATGAATGAACATCGAGCACTCGAATAAATTGCTTCTATCAGTACGAGTGTGGTAAACACTTATGTCGGGTATGCCTCCTAGGAATTACCGCTTCCTATCCACGTCACTGGCGTCAAGTGAAGACAAATTCCTTGGAAAAGTTTCCCCACAACTTACCTACTGTCTGCGGGTTTTCAGTTCACACTACTTACTAACTATACAGAATGAATACAATAGATTACTATACAGGGTGAATGCAATGGATTATTTATTATACAGGATGACAGGGAAATCCGACCTATTCCTTGTTAGAGGTTGTATTCCAGTGAAGCAGGGGTCAAAACAGAATGAATTAAGGAATAGTTTTCCTGTCACTTTGTATACGATAATCTATAGGAATTTTATTTGTCTTACATTGGGGTTGGCGGAAAAAAGTGTTTGTAAGCGCTTATAAGCAAAATGGCGATCGCTAGGGCAGTTTTCGGCGAGGGCACGTTTGCTAACTTCAATAAATAATAGTGTTTCATTCACTGTTTTAGCAGTGACAGCGCTTACTTAAACAAAAGCGCTTCCAATAACTTTTTTCCACCAAACGCACTCATTAATTTTATTCTAATAGTTTTTCACTTTATTTCAAACCAGTGTCACGTACAAGAGATCGGTGGTGCCACTGCAGCCGAATGCGAGCGGCTCGTCAGTGCCGATCAATCAAGCTGCCGCGCAACCGCCGGCCTCATACCAGCCGCAGCCGCCTAACCAAGTAAGTACATTATACATAATTAGACTATGCTTATACAGGGTGGAAACGATAAGTGATCTCACTAAACTATTTCTAAACTATACACGATATCGAAAAAGTGGTTACTATTCCTGAAAGTGATGCTTATACAGGGTAGAAACGATAATAAAATAATCTCACTCGATTCTTTCTAAACTATACAAGATATCGAAAAACTGGTTATTGATCCTGAAAGTGCTTCACGAGCTCTATCAAACGATATCAATAGGTTACAGAATAAACTGGATCTAACCCGAAAATGTTTCCAGCTCTTCCATACTTTGTATAATGTCAGCTATCTGCAACTTCAAGATTGCTGGAGTTTTACAAATAATTCTTTGTATAAACAATAATGCTGTCGTTTCACACTTTGAATTTTTGGCCACCAAAATATCGACGCTTAAAATTATGACGTCATTCCACCGTCACAAAGTAAAGGCTTATTCAGTACGTAATATGGCGTGTATAATGCCGTTATTAGTATTTAGGTTTGTGATATAATATTATTTTAACACAAAAAATGTTGTTAGGTCCCACAACAGAAGCAAGACCCGGCATCCCGTCCCCAGAAGAAGAAAAAACCCAGAATCGCCGCGAATCTACCCTTCCAAATAGAGTAAACGTTATTTACCTGTATTTGCCCAGCTACAAAATAAAGACAATCGTAACGACCTACACACTGACATGGAATCGAATTCTGAAATGAATTTTATTGAAATAGACAATTGTAAATAAAAGCATAATAAAAAAAATAGAAAAATATTATCATCCAAAACTTAAGTATAGTCGGACGATACTTAATGTTTCTCACTAGAAATTAAATATACTCGACGGATCAAGTTGTACATTGTGTAAATATGGAGTGAATGCTATTTGAAATGTGATCAATTCGACTTTTAGTCTAAATAATCATCCGTCAATAGTTCCTCATAATCATATTTTGTTAACTTGAGTGAGATTGAACACGCACGTTATTAGGTTTATCCACAGGTATGGATAGATGCAGCATGTCAATAATTTTGTATGAAGACGAGTGTGGCACTTTTTAAACGTCATTAGTGTCATTTTAGCCAATTTTAGTGATTGCCGCAACGTAAAAATAATCGTATCATCGTACTGCAATCGCAAAGTTATCGAATGATATCGTGTGACTCGATTCGACAATTAATTAATTCCGATAAAACTGATATTTTGTTGGATTTATAGCTAGTCTGACTGTGGATTAAAATGTTTTGTAACGGTAAACGTCATTCTATATTATTAATTTTCTTATTAATTTTCAAATAATATTTTTATTTTTAATAAATGTAAAAATGCGTAGTTTTGCCAATACGTTTTCTTTCATAAAGCTAAGTCAGGTATCTAGTTTTGAAGATATTTCTAAACGACAAAATCCAGTGCCGTCGTATACATAGACGTATACTGCGATCACTAACTTCTTGATTTGTATAATTCGACGTTACACAGTGCACTCTGTCTTCCGCGATCACTGATGAACTTGTTTTATATTTCTTCTACTGCTACTTTATTCTAATTAATTATTTGTTACTTGTGCTGTTAGGTAATTACAATTCTCAATCCGTAAATAATTTCTCCTTTCTACTGTGTTCGTACTACTGTCCTCGTAAAATCACCGTAACCGATTGTTGTACCTAATCGGATTGCATGAACATCACTCGACCATGTATGTCCATTTGGACATATCGGAATGGCACGCTTTGACGAGCAACTTGCTGTATCTACTCTAATCCATATCTGTGGGTTTATCGGTTGTATTTTTTTGTATTTTGAATCAAAGAAACCTGAATAAAAGCATGTTTTTTTTGTTAAAAATCAACGAATCTCAAAATCTCTTAAATATAAGGAAAGTAATAAAGATTCCCAATGTAAACATTTGTTTCAATACATGTGGGAATTGTCGTATTATTTTAAAATAGAACACTAGAGATTTTGACATTCTAAAAAGTACAAACTGCATACATACTATTTTTATATTCATATTGTTGTCTTTCCAAACTGATATTTTTAGGTATAAAATTGAATTTCCCTTCGAAATGACATCAATGGTATGATTACCGTTACTAGATCGTAATTGGTTTGATGTAATGACTGGACTATTTAAAAATATCAAGATTATGTGTAATAAAGTGGACTTCCGAATTTACTACTCGTTTCATTTATTCACCTAAGGCTCTATGTACACACGCCCACACTGTTAACTATCCATTTCCGTTTTAGCTCTCGCTCTAATCAAATGGCGATTCTTTGCGATAAAACGAGATGACATGACTTTCAATGGGCAGTTAACACTGTTGGCGATAGTACGTACACGTTAGAGAATTATTCCTAGTTGAAGCAACTTAAATACTTTTTCACGACACGATTTTGGCACGGAAAAAGTTAAACACCAATCAAGATTTTTATAGGTCAGTCAGTGCCCTAGGTCTGGGGGGGCACGGAGGGGTGACATGGACATGTTATGACGTGACAGAGCATACAAATCGGAAGCTTATCTGAAGTCTTGCTGACGTTTGACATCTCAACAACACCCTCGCGTGCCGCTTCCATAACTCAGGCACGGACTGAGTTAACCTAACGAAATAAGTTTTATTTCTGCAGCATTACGATGACGAAAACATCTGAATTAAAAAGGTTGTGTGTAAACTCGGTTTTAGTTTTCTGGCTGTTCAATTCATGCGTCATAAACATAAATGTTCGAGCCGCGCGAAAAACTAACGATCTTCATGAAGTTGTTAAAGAAAAGTGGCCACTCTTAGCGAGATAATGAATGCGGCAAACAACCTGAAGTGGTAATCACAACATCTGCTTATCTTAAAGCACTCGTTTGATCTATTATTTAATGACACATTGTTGTATTGTCCCGACATTCACAGTAGAACGCCCACCGAAAACGGTTCTACTTTGCATCATATTGGCAGTTCTTGGACCATGTATGTATCTTTTCATTAATGTATTGTTATTAAATTATACAATGTCAAGTGCTTACATTATCGTCTGTAAAATTATTTCTAATATTTTAAACCATTATTGAAAAAAAAAGACAATTAAATAATAATACAGGTGTTACTTTGTTAGGTGCTCAACTGAAAAGGATTGATTCTAGATCTAGAGTTCAAATATTCCCAAACAAACCTTCCTATACAAATTGTCATCAGCAATGAGTCAATTAGTATGGCGGAGGTCAATGTATTTTTGAGCATCTAGATATTGGTCCTGGAAAAGTTGTATTTAACTAGAATCAACACTTAGTTTGAGCATCTACCAAAGAAACATCCTGCATTTTTCTGCTTTGCCATTATTATTATTATCTGTCACGAGTTTAGAACTTGATAATATTCAAAGTAGCAAAAGCAACTACATTTTTAAATCCAGAATTATTATTTCTTCTTCATTTTACAACTTGTAGTTGATCAATATGCGTCTGATCACGGCGCTGCTTCTATGCGTCGCGGCGGCGTGGGCCGGGCCTTTGGACGTGAGGGTAGAATCGGGGCCGCGCGATGTGAGGGTAGAGTCCGGAGCCCGCTCGGCCGCTGATTGGTGGCAGACCGCGCTAGTGTATCAGATCTACCCTCGATCTTTTAAGGACAGCGACGGTGATGGCATTGGTGATTTGAATGGTGAGTTGTGATTGAATTTCATAGTTAACAAAAATTTGATTAGACTAGGGGAGACTGGGTACGGTAGGTGAGGGGTACAAAGGGAAAGGCATAGAATTGACAAGTCAAATAAGGCTGTATGGACCTGTCCCCGCATGCCCTTCCCCTTGTACCCCTCACCTACCGAGCATTGTTCGATAACATTCGAGTCTACCCTACCCTACTTAAAAACGCTTTGGTTGTGTAATTAAATAAAAAAGTGCTCTTCATCTGCGTTATGTAAACATAAAGGCGCTATGGAGCGTGAAAAAACAGAATATTGGTTTTCCTAAACTTTACAGGGTGTTAGGTAAATGGGTATATGAGCCGACACTAGCCCATATTAACATATGCATATAAATAGTATGGTGAAGTCAGAAATTTGATATCATCATTTTAATTTTTCAAATGTTCATACAAAATAAAATTTATAAAATCAGATTTGTATGAAAATTAAAATGATGATATCAATTTTCTGACTTCACCATACCATTTATATGCATATGTTAACATGGGCTAGTGTCGGCTCATATACCCATTTACCTAACACCCTGTATATTGTCAAATAACATTGTGCTTTCTTCAAATGTGACATTAAACTTTCCCCCCAGGAATAACGGAGAAGCTGCCCTACCTGAAAGATACAGGGGTAGACGCGATCTGGATGTCTCCCATCTTCCTGTCGCCGATGTACGACTTCGGCTACGACATCACCGACTACCGCCAGATCGCGCCCGAGTACGGGACTATGGAGGACTTCGATAACCTCTTGGCGACGGCTAAGGAAATCGGTGAGTATTTATAAATTTCAAAATCCAGCTAAATGTTGGGTAGATTAAAGCTTCAACCACACCAACGCTTGCAGATCGCCATCGCTGGCGCGATCATAGGCCAATGACAGGTCGCGCGGACTGTCATGGGTCGCGCGACCTGTCATTGGCCTATGATCGCGACAGCGATGGCGATCTGCATGCGTTGGTGTGGTTGAAGCATAATTGCTTCTCGGCAAAATTGTTGGCAGCCAGCTATATCCACTTCACTTTATTTTTTTATCCCTGGTAAGAAGTATTAGACCTCACACTATTATAGGCCTATAAAGGCCTAATAAGAATTAATAGGTAATTCGTAATAACGTCTTAACCAATCTACTTAGAAACAAATATTTTTACACACGTTTTGTACCACCAAGGAATCCAAGCCGGAAGTACCTTCTTTAAACAGCAAACTAACTAACATGACATCCCCAGGCATCCGCGTTATTCTGGACTTCGTGCCAAACCACACGGGCAACGAGAGTGAATGGTTCATCAAGTCTAAGAACCGGGAGCCAGGGTACGAGAACTACTACGTCTGGGCCGACGGGATCCCCAGCCCCGACAAAGCGGGTGTTATGCTGCCGCCTAGCAACTGGGTAAATAGCAAAGAGATCTTTCATCATGTCAGTCACTGGACGTCCACTGCTGGACATAGGCCTTCCCCAATGATTTCCATACGGTCGCGGTTGGTAGCCTGCATCCAGCGTCTTTCTACTTCCTTTATGAGGTCGTCAGTTCACCTTGTCGTCCAACGCTCTGTAGAGACATTTATTTTACACAAAAAACAATTGGATTTCATGTCAGCTTAAGAGCAGTTTCGCACTATGTCCGATCCGACAAACTAATTAGAGATCGGATCTAATGCGTAAACTATTATACAAATAGTTCTACTACTACTCTAGACCGTATTTTCACGGATCGTATCGCACTCTTAGGTAGTCACCCTTAGGCTTGAAATTCCTATTTTTATGACTTTTACAACGGATGATTAGTTGAACATCGTTCGTGCGTCGAGTGTCGAAGTGTGCGGACGCGTATCGTATCTGCTTGGAAATATTTCTAATTTTTAAATTGTGTGTTAAGCAAGAACAAGTCCTTTGGTGATTGTAACAAAGTGCATAATCACTGTACGCTCAAGCAGTACCAGTGAATTACCAAGCCTTACCGGTTCTACTCGAATAGACCAGGAGACAGTGTTCATTACTTTTGTGTCAGAATGAGTCTCACGCATTCACCGCCAGATACAAACCTCAGCCGCGCAAGTGGATCCACTCATAATCTGTGTAATTATGACGATGAAGAACAAGTTAAAGTAAATCCGAGAAAAAGGCGACCTCACACACTGGATTACGATTTTAAACAAGACCTAGCTGATTTCCGTAGTGAGATGAAAGATCTTCTCAAGGAATCAATTAAAACTCAAGTCCATAACATTACACAAATGCGCGAGGAAATGAAAGAGGAACTCAAAGACTTAAAATCGACGACCGAAGAATTAGCAAGAGAATACAAAAAACTTAACGACAGTGTTACGAATATAATCTGTGAACATAAAACAATAAAAACCAAAATTAATACGATTGAAACCGACTTAAGAGAGCTTAAGAATAATCCAATAGATAACCTTCAACATAAAACAGCAACACAGCATGAGATTATTCAGGAAGTACATGATAGACTACAACGTGAAAAAAACATTATTATGGTGAATCTAGTGGAAATAAATGAAAAGGACATCACGTCGGATAAAGATGCGGACTTAGAAGAGGCTTACAATGTACTAAAATGCATCTACCTAGACTGCCCTAAGCCTCTCAAAGCAATCAGATTGGGAAAAACTATGGATAGCAAGCCTCGACCGCTTAAGTTGATTTTTGATAGCTCCGAAACACCGAAACACTTACTAAAAAATCGGTCAAAAACTCCGGCTAATACTAGAATCTATAGTGACCAAACACCCGCTCAAAGAAAATATCTGAAAAATCTCCAAATCGAAATGGAACAACGTGAGAAAAATGGAGAATCTAACCTTAAAATACGATATGTCAAAGGAATACCCACCATCACTGAAATCACACCTTCAAAAAACGAATAAATACTACTTGTAAACACCCTAACAATGACTTCAGCTCAAACAGTATTACATACCATATAGTGAACAAATACCAAGACCTTCCCGTGGACTCATCGTCTCTCAAGTTCTTTTACGCAAATGTGAGGAGCATTCGTACACCTGGGAAATTTGAAGAATTGCAATGTATCCTGAGAGCTATTGAATCTACAATCAATGTGATCATCTTAACTGAAACTTGGATACAATCGGAACTAGATGGAAAATACTACAGTCTACCCAACTACAACCATATATTCAACTACCGACATGATAGAATAGGAGGAGGCGTTTCCATATATTTGCACAAGAGCATAGATTTTGAAATAACCGAAAACAAACACAAAGATAGTAATCACTACTTGTGGATATTTCTACCACGATTTTCTCTACACTTGGGAGGTGTTTACAAGCCAGGCGATACAAATCATAAAGAATTTCTTGAAATATTTAGCCAACAGCTGGAAATAAGAAAGCGATCAATCGTTTTTGGGGACTTCAACCTGGATTTGATTAAAAGCGACACTCCTACCACACAATATTTGTGCACACTTGAAGATACAGGATATGACGTACTAAACAAAATAGAAAAAGAATATTATACTCGGCGAACTGAATCTACAAACACTATAATCGACCATATCCTGACAGACTTAAATAAAAATTCATTCAATGTCTCGCTAATTGATTCTGCTATGTCCGACCACAGACAGATCTACGTGGAGGTCCTTAAATGCAAGACAAAGACCAAACCAAGGATTCAGTACGAAGCGATGGATTACGATAGACTATATAAGAGTATTGAAAAATCTGAATACATAAACGAAACGAATAATTATACATACTTAGAAAATTTCATAAAAACACATATTAAGCAAAATAAAATAAGAAAAATCAAGATAATGAACCTACCGAAGGATGATTGGATTAATAAAGAAGTTATTGGCATGATGAACAATAGAAACATGCTTTGGAGACGACTACAAAACAGTGGTGGCGACGAAACCCTGAAAAAAGAATTTACAAAAGTAAGAAATCAGGTCCAGCTGAAAATTCGCAGAGACAAGAGGAACTATTTCTACAATAAATTTCAAGACTGTAAAGAGAACCCAAAGAAGATGTGGGAAGTTATCAACTCTCTGGCTATGAACAAGACGAAAAGTAACTATGTCCCACCCAAATTAGTTTTAAACTCACAAACTATTACAGACGGTGAGAAAATTTGTGATGTATTCAATGAGTTTTTCTCTACCGTTGGTACGGAGTTGGCCAGTAGGATTCCACTGAAATACCATCAGGACTCAGGTAACACACTTATGTACAAACATGGACATCAACACGACATTACCCTTATAACTCTTAAACATTGTACCACTAAGGAAGTAGCAGACGTAGTAGATAGCCTAGATACCAACACCAGTACTGGCGTAGACGGTATTAGCACAAAGTCAATAAAATGTATTAAGCATATTATAACCGCACCCTTAGCAGACTGCATAAATAAGTGTTTTGATCTTGGTATATTTCCTGACAATCTGAAGCTGGCTAAAGTGTCCCCTATTTATAAATCTGGTCCAAAAACTGATCCCGGAAATTACAGGCCAATTTCGGTCCTACCGGTACTATCCAAGGTTTTTGAAAAAATAATTTACTTTCGTTTGAATGAGTATTTGTGTGAAAAAAGGTTTCTCATAGACCAACAATACGGCTTTAGACCGAAATCAAATACGCTATCTGCAGTAACCGACTTAATAACAAATATAAAAACCAAAATAGACGAAAAACAAATTTGTTTAGGGATCTTCATAGATCTAAAAAAAGCCTTCGATACCGTGTGCCATACTAAACTTCTGGAAAAATTGAGTAATTTGGGTGTCACTGGATCTGCCTACAACCTACTCGCATCCTATCTTTCAAATAGAAGTCAGATTGTTAGGATGGGTGACTATGAAAGTGCGATTTGTAATATAACATGCGGCGTTCCGCAGGGCTCAATACTGGGACCCCTCTTATTTCTAATTTATATCAATAACATAAACCAAATCGGTCTGAAGGGTTATCTAACTTTATACGCTGATGACACTTGCTTATTCTATTTTGGAAAATGTATACATGAAATCATAAATGACGCACAAAATGATCTAAATATCGTAAACGAGTGGTTTCTATATAACCTACTTACTATAAATACATCCAAGACATCATTTATGATATTTGTTGCTAAAAATAAACAGTTACCTCAATTTACCCCCTTAAAAGTTAACAACAACATCATCAGTCAGTCTAGTAGTGAGAAATACCTAGGATTAATATTAGATGATCAACTTACATGGAGACCCCACATTGACCATGTGCGGTCGAAGCTTATAGCACTTTCTGGCGCCTTGCGTAGAATGGGTAACTGTCTCCCATTAACAATAAAGCATACTGTCTACAACGCGTTAGTGAAACCTCATTTGGAGTATCTTGTGGAAATCTGGGGATCGGCATCAAAAACGCACATTAAGGATCTACAGATATCACAGAATAAAATAATAAAAAGACTTTATAACTTTGACTTTTTAACACCTACAAAACAGCTTTATACAAAAACAAACTTTTTCGATATAACACAACTATACACTTACAACTTGTGTTTATTGATCAAAAAAATTCTGGAAAACACTATTCAAACAAATATAACTCTTTCTAAAAAAACATTCACACACAGTTTAAGAAACACAAACAAATTATTTCTTCGTCAACCGAGAACAACAAGGTATGGAAAAAAGAATATAATATATGAAGGTGTTCAACTATATAATAAACTTCCGGATTCAATCAAAAATAGTGAAAGTATACAAATATACAAACGAAAACTTAAAGAACATATACTAACTATTACTTGAATGACAAATTAATTTAAAAACTAAATCTTACACCTACTTATAAAGTGAATAAAACGTAAAACAATAAATTAAAATACATAATCCTCTATTATTTTTTGCAATCTAATTATGAAACTTTCATCTGTAGAAAGACTCATAAAATACATTAAATAAATAAATAAATTAATTAATAAATTAAATATATAAACTTATTTTGAAATATAAACTACAAAAATATAATAACTAAACAACTATTTGTAAATATGAATTTTGGTACACTGTCTCCTACACTACACAACTCCAATGCTCACTGTTAACTTGCCAACTTGGGCGAACCAAACACTATCCCTCCCGCACAGTTTTCTACGAGTACCCGAACAGTAAAAATAAAAATAAAATCTCGTATTCATTTACAATCTTATTTATTTAGTAGGTGGATACTTACTCACTACACCTAGTCACACCTACCTAGTCCTGACTGAGTAAATGATAGTTAGTTTGAGGGCCATTATTTCTGTGTCAACGGAGTTGCAGATCTGATGTTTACTTATTCGAAATAATGTTAATGATTATTTATGTACCTACATTATTTTTTGTTTGTGGGCTTTGCGCATGCTTCGTCACAAGACAATTTTATTGTTGTAAATTATTATAATCTCATGTAAGTGAACTACCCTGTTCTTATGAGAATAAAGATTCTTTAAACCGAACATCCCCGTCACTAAATGGCCTGAATGTAACAATTCACTCTCTTTTTTAGATAAGCATTTTCCGTAAGAGCGCTTGGGAGTGGTGCGAGGAACGTCAGCAGTTCTACCTTCACCAGTTCGTGGTGGGGCAACCCGATCTCAACTACCGCGACCCGCGCGTGCAACAGGAGATGAAGGTGCGTGGAAATGATTCAATGCGGGTTCGGATCCCGCTGGGGTCAAATGCTAGTAAGATGAGCACAAGCATCTACTTAACACGGAAGTCGTGGGTGGTAGTAGAATAATAATTGGTTTAGTACGCATATTTTTTAATATGGTATCCGATATGTAGGTAGATATAATATTATCGTTAAAGCTCTTGTTTTTAGCTTAAAGTTTAATTTTTCTTTTCCTATTTTCTTACTATACTTTTCACAGGATGTGCTAAGTTACTGGCTGGACAAGGGTGTGTCAGGTTTCCGTGTAGACGCCATCAACATGATGTACGAAGTAGACCCCAAGGACTTCGACGGGAAGTACCCAGATGAACCGCTGTCGGGTAAATACTAGCTCATGTTAACACATAGCTCGCAGAACTGATGGCCGTTGGAGGAGAAAAGTTCTCGAGTATGACAACCACGGAGCCATAACCAAACGTCTTCCTACCTATTTATGTTATGTCAGTCACAAAAAGTTGATAAGCCGGTGAAACGCAACTGCAACTTTCTGATGATTCTGATGAATGAAACTGAAACTTTCAAACTGGTCGCGTCATGTGTGGTCTCTCAACGGACGCTATGGCAGAAACTTAGATGCAACTCAAAAGTAACTAGCAGTTGCAGTTTCGTTGCAGTTGCGTTTCACCGTCTGTTCTGGGCCTAAGGTGCTCTCACCGGGAGCATTCGTGTGTAATGTAACATTATAGATTTGACTTAGTTTTATCAAGCAGACACATTGTATCATTACAATGAGCATTGTAATGATCGGTTCTCCTCCTTCACTGATGTACTCGTTTTATATCATTACAAGGTACCTACGCCCTATACGTAATGGTCCATTTTCCTCCCTCACTGCTGTAATGCTCGACTCTGTAACTTTACATTACACGCTAATGCTCCCGTCGAGGGAGAACCTTTAATTTAACACTGAACCATGTTTCCTTTTAAAACAATTCAATCGAATTCCAGGCGACCCCAACGCAAACCCAGAGGACTACGAATATTTGAGCCACCCCTACACTCGAGACCTGTTAGAGACTTACGATGTCGTATACGATTGGCGCGATCTCCTGAACGAGCACACTCAGAAAGACGGAGAGTACAAAATCCTGATGACGGAGGCCTACACCGACATCGAGCTGATGATCCGGTACTACGGCCACGGGAACAGGAACGGATCTATTCCCTTCAACTTCAGTTTCTTGGGAGATATCAACAATCATTCGAACGCGAGAGACATCAAGATGATTATCGATAGGTTTATGACGTACATCCCTATCGGGAAGACTGCTAACTGGGTGGTAAGTTTGCCGCTTATACAGGGTGTTAGGTAAATGGGTATATGAGCCGACACTAGCCTATGTTTAACATATGCATATAAATGGTATGGTGAAGTCAAAAAATTGATATCATCATTTTAATTTTCATACAAATCTGATTTTATAAATTTTATTTTGTATAAACATTTAAAAAATTAAAATGATGATATAAAATTCTGATTTCACCATACCATTTATATGCATATATTAACATGGGCTATTGTCGGCTCATATACCCATTTACCTAACACCCTGTATTTTGAACTCTGATGAAATTCGGTGTGCAAGTCTTCTCAAACTGTTTAAGTTTTCTTTAGGACTAATTCACCCAATGTTGGCAAATAAAATACTTTTTACTTTTCTAGAATGGGAACCACGACCAAAGCCGCCTGGCTTCACGTCATGGCACGGACCGCGTAGACGCCATGAACATGCTCGCGCTACTGCTGCCCGGAGTTACCATTACCTACCAGGTATGTACTTACAAGGCCATACAGGGTATAACAGACTCGCTTGATAGACACCTATAAAATAGAACAATGAATCAAGGCCCGATTTGACCAAACTTTTATCCGAGAATAACTCCTGGTTTATGGCACATTGACAGTTTCAGTAAGTATGGTAAATGTTTCAAAACTGACGATTTATTCTGAGATTAATATTTACTCTTGTTTGGTCGAATCCAACCTTAGTTATTAAATTTTCTTAGGGTTTAGTCGCTTCTCAAATAAAAATATAAATAACTTGAAAAAATCGAACTGCCTAAGGCGGGAATCTGGCCGCAACAGCGTATTACATTTGAAAATTTCGACTGATTCATCCAATGTCTAAGTAGCTCAGACGGAAGAGCAGTCGCCCGGCAAGCGAAAGGTCGTGGGTTCGATAATAATAGAACATTGTTTAACTACGCACGCATGGTAATACCTTCACAGTGCTGCTCGATCTACCATATTATTAACCACCACTTATCTTATTTAATAACCAGGGTGAAGAAATCGGCATGACCGACGGCTACGTGTCCTGGGAGGACACCAAAGACCCCCAAGCTTGCAACACAGACGACCCAATCAACTACTACAAGAAGTCGCGCGATCCCAACCGCACTCCCTACCACTGGGACGATTCGAGCCAAGCTGGCTTCTCCACCGCCAATCACACCTGGCTGCCGGTCGCGGATAACTACAAAACCGTTAACCTGGCCAGCCAGATGAAAGCTTCCAAGAGCCATTACAAGGTAAGGTGATTATCACACTGCACCGCGCTCCGCCGCGGTCCGCGTGGCGACATATAACGAATCCCGCGCGCAAACGCGTTGTCAGTGTGTTGTGCCGCGCGTGTTTTCTATACAAACTGAGGTACTTGCATATAATGATTAAATCTGTCGTCTCGCGTACCGCGGCGGAGCACGGTGCAGTGTGATAATCGCCTAAGTGAAACACTGAATTCAATCAGTTCAATTTATGAAGATTTTTTTCCTTCTCTCCATGGAGCTCTAATGGCAGCGCATAACCTCTTGGTGTGAGCATTGACGTATCTATGTTACTGTAAAAGCTCGAATTGCAGTAAATCCTAAGATATTCCAGTAAAACCTAAGATCTACCAATTCCTAATGGTAAATGTCCCAAAAGGTTTGCGATTCGAACTCTTACCACCATTTCGTTGGTAAATCTTAGGATTAACATTAATAGCACGGTAAATGTTGAAAAACAAAACAAGCATTTTTGACAGGTAAAAATCGGTCTTATCTACGCATTACACGAGCGCAGCCTTTTTGTATTGTTAAATGTACGAACAATTTAAGAACAAAAAAGACCACGGCATCACTTTTTATTTTAATACAATTAAACAAACCATGATGTCACTGCCTTGTTTTTTCTTTAGCAACGTAAGATCATGTCATATAAAATACTAGCTTTTGCCGGCGGCTTCACCCGCGTGAAATTTAATTTGTCACAGATCGCCATAAATTATAGCCTATATGTTATTCTGGGTTATAAACAATAATACTGTAAAGTTTCATCAAAATCAGTTCAGTAGTTTTTGCTTGAAAGAGTAACAAACATCCACACAAACTTTCGCGTTTATAATATTAGTAGGATGCATGCAGTACAAAATTTCAGTGTCCTAGATAGGCTAGATATGATATTTACAGGTATGCGCTACTATCAATGCTGGGTTATTATAATTCCGATTTTTTCCACTTCACATTTCGTTCATGCCATGGACGAAATAACAAAAATGATAATACCATGGACTCCATGGTATTATCATTTTTGTTATAATCTTACTAATTAAAAGTTCTGTACACTTTTACGAAAACAAACATCGTTGGTTATGAGTCAGAAGGAATAAAAAAAGGAAACAGTAAAAATGTGAACACCAAAACACAAGAAAAAGAAATGATTGCAAATACTTAATTTAAATAAGTTGGTGTTAGTTTGTACTTATTACTATCGTGATACCTTTATAATACTATGTACCTGTTTTGTCTAATAGGTAGTTGATGAAAGTAAGTAATTAAGGGTTACTCATTGTTTTATTCTTAAAACCAACATCTACCAGCTGACAGAGGTAAAACCTAGCATATACTGAATTCGAATGGTAAAAGCTCGAAAAAATCGTCGTATTTTCAGAAATACATACATTTACCAACTCATGTCGGTAAATCCTAAGACTTACACTTAAATCTTAAGATTAACCGTAGTTCGAGCTTTTACAGTAACATCTATAAGGGTCATTCCACAAAAATATGTCAACTCTTAGTCCGCGCCACATTTCACATGAAATATTTGTTAATATTTTATTCCAAAATTGTTAAATAACAGCTCGCAATGTGCTTTATTCATCACCCATTTATATTTTTTGAAACTATTTTTAAAACATCTTAAATTCCTTTTGAATGACCCAAAACGTCATTCCCTGGGCATGTCCGTACTCCAAATTTTGTGTTTTGGGACCCACATTTATAAAAACATCAACTTTATCCTTTGTTTTAATTAACGAATAATCTATTTAAATGTATGTTACACCAAATTCTATTAATATTTTGCGGTTTCAATAAACAATAATTTGATTTTCCTTAGTTGAAAAAGAGTCTACAGCTTTTAGCGTCATTCCCTCGCCACGCACTGATTTTATAATTTTGCGCTTTAATATGTATTTAGAGTGAATGACATTTAGTTGAGTTTAAAGTACGATACGAAGTTATCCTCGGACCATACTGGCTTTGCGGTAGCCGTTTTTTGAATGAGTGCAAACGTGCCAGTTGTTGCGGAAACATGTGTTAATCCAGTCACTTCGTCAGTCCCTAGTTGAGTAGCTTTATTGATTACAAGAAGAAATTGTATATAATTTAATTAGTATTTACGTGTGGTTTTTTGGCTATTTTCGGTACATCGTATTAAGCATCTTATAATATAAAGTTAATCTGCATTTGTGTTAAGTTTTACTCCAAATCGTCAGTCCCTAGAGCGTCAGGCCCTAGCTTTAAACGGCACTTGGGACTAAATTACTAGTTAGGGAATGATGTTTTTTATATGGTGATAATAACAAAACAACTACATTATGTATATTAACTTATCTATAAATTAGAGATGCGCCGAATGTTCGGTCGAATATTCGTATTCGGTACATTCGGTACATTTTTTCATGTTCGTATTCGGCCGAATGTTCGGTTGAATTGCCGAATAATTACCGAATATTAAAAATATTGTTAACAATTAAAAATAATGATATTTAATTAAACAGTTTGGTTAACTAATTACTAAATAAGTGTGGTTTATTGCGAAAGTATTTTGTAGTTTTTGAAAATGAAACAGACACTACTTGTAGGTACCAATTATTTATTGTGAAATAAAAAGATTAACAATCAATAAATAATTATTTTATCAAAGAAACTGCTGCTTTGCAGACGATAAATGTAATTTATATGAAATTGAAAATTTTACGAACACTGCTTTGAGTAACAAACAACTATTTTCAGAAAACTTTTTTTAGAATAGTTATAATGTAATAAATCTTAAGGAACCAACACAAGTATTCAAATATGTTTATAAAGTCAAATAAGTTTTTTAAATAAAACATATCTAGGTATGTAGGTATGCTAGTGAATGGTGAACTAGGAATTGTTATAACTATTTGTAGTTTGAATTAAATGTAAGTCAAATAAAATTCTTTAAAATCAACAATAAACAAATTAATATCATCCGTTCACAAATAAAAAAAAATACAAATTAATAGAAACTTGAAGATTCACATTAGTCGGTAATTTAAGCTTTAATCAAATTAATTTTTTTTTGACGAATGAGAATATTAGCATTTAGCATAATAAAATCTGATTCTCAGGATTTCTTTCTATCCTTTAACAATCACATCATAAATTTAACATACTTAAATTATGAACATTAGTCAACAATTTAAAACAACATACCTACTTATTTAATTATTAAAATTTATAATTTAAGAGTGGTAAATTATGATGTAAAAATACTAGGCTCTCAGCCCTGTGAGGCAACAATCTATTACGTTTCTCTTCGTATACATTGCCTGCTTCGGAGAATAACCGTTCACTGTATACAGTGGTTGCTGGAGAAGTTAAAAAAGTTCTGGCTAAAACAGCCATGAGTTCATACTTTCCTTGATTTTTTGCCCACCATGTAAAAGGACTCATACTGCGTTGTAATAAAGTCTCATTCAAATATTTTTGTAATTCTGAAGCTATTTGGCTTTTAGGACTTTGACTTTCTTCAGATATTGTTGACTGCTTAGTAGACGCTAACTCTTCGTAACAACTCCAAAATGCTGAGTGAGAATCGTGAGATTCGCAAGTGCCCACATTTGTCACATTTTGTAATGGTGGTCTTTCTTCTTCATCGCTGCTGCTCTCATCACTCCTCCTGATATGTTCTCTAAAAAATGCTGACTTAATTGATTCAATATTTTCGGTAGAAAAGAAATTCAGTCGGAATCTGGGATCTAATAATGTGGCCAGTGTGTAATATTTGTCTTCTTGAATGCTTGCAAATCTGTGTTTTAACTCTGTTTCTAGTGTCTCTCGCATTTCATTAACATTTGGGCATGCCCGTTTAGTGGTAACCTTTTGTAAATACTTTAGAAGTGTCGTAATATGTGGAATTACTTCAGAAATTGATGAAAAAGTACTACTTGTGAGCTTTGTTATTTCTTCGAAAGGTTGCAGCAGATTCAATACATCTTTCAAAATTTGCCACTGGCGCTCTGATAAATTTTGAATATTTACTGTACTGCTGTTGTCAGAAATATACAACGACACAGCCCGTTTCTGTTCCAGAAGACGTTGACACATATAAAACTTACTGTTCCATCTAGTGACAACGTCTTGTACCAGTTTATGTTGAGGTAAATTGAGCTCTTCTTGAATCTGAACCATTTTTTCTTGAGCTTGCGGGGAGTGGTTGAAGTGAGTCACAATTCTTTTGGCTGACATTAGAGCTTCATTTACATTTTCCTGGACCTGCAATGAGCTATTTATAACAAGTTGTAAAGTATGTATAAAACATGCTTTTCCAACATATGGACTGTCATTAATTGCTTTCACTATGTTAGGTCCATTATCTCTGACAATCACATGTATAATTGAGTCGATTTGCCAATTTTTTGCCATTTCCTCCAGGTAAGATTGAATATTGTGTGCAGTGTGTTGTCCGGTAAAATGAGCCATTTGCAGAACCGCATGTTGAACAGCAAAGTTTTCATCGAGCCAATGCGCGGTGAAGCTTAAAAAGCGTTTCGAATTATTTATACACGTCCACATGTCTGTAGTGATGGCTACCGATTTGGCTTTCATCAATTTATCCTTGATAACCGCCTTCACATTGTCATACAGACTGGGTATGACTACTTCAGTCATGTATTTTCTGCTAGGAAGTTGGTATTTTGGTTTCAATAATTTAATTAATCTATTAAATCCAATGTCTTCGACTATTGATATCGGTTGATTGTCAGATGATATCATTACAGCAACTGCGTTATGAATTTCGAGAGATCTAGGATCATTGATATCCCATTTCATCATTAACGTGTTCTCTAAAGTTTGCTGTGTTGGTTTTATATGTATTTGAGAACTTGTACCTGAAGTTGAAGGTTGATTTTTGTCATCATTGTGTATACGGGATACAGGCTGCAGCGTACTTGCTTCTTCTTTATGTTTCTGCTTTAGGTGATTTGTCAATGCCGAGGTAGAAGCACTTCGCCCTGTACCCCCACGCGAAATAATTGTACCACACAATGTACACTTTACTTTTGTCTTATCACTTTCGCATTCATTAAAAAATGTCCACACATGCGATCTTTTACGTCCACTCATCTTCAAAAACGTTCGTCGACGTAACGTAAATAATGTTCACACGATAACGATATTATGCGAGAACTGCAATATTTACCCGAAAGAGCGATGCGTCGACTGAGCGAGTCGCGCTAGCGCATAGGGGCCGCGGGTTGTGCGCGGGGCAGAGAGGGGGGCGGTAGCAAACGCCGCCCGGCTCATGCAGAGCGCCGTACCGACATGTACAAACCTGTTTGCCGCGCAGAATTGAACCGAATGATTCGGCCGAATATTCGGTTCGGTATATTTTGAACCGAATATTCGGCCGAACATTCGTATTCGGTTCAATCTACATTCGGTTAATGTTAAGGTTATAAGTTTTATACTTTATTAGAAGTCATATAGGAGTAATGTAGTATGAAAAAATTGAAAATTATAATTTCTCCTAAAATAAAGCATAAAGTGACTGGCCCTTTTAGACATAACATAATTAATTAATAAACTATAATTTACACTAATAAAGTATTCAAAAGCATCTTAAAAAAGTTACGGACAAAATGACGTCGAAAATATACAGATTTTTATGGAATGACCCATAAAACGAATGAACAATAAAGCTATTTTAAAATTCACTAGTGGCTTCTGAAATACATTGATGTTAAACACTGATATACAGTGAAAAAAAATGGTGTACCATTGAATACCAATCGCATCTAAGCAGATGAAGTTTCAAGTGTTAACATCCTCAGTGCCAGTATAATTTTTGCACACGCATTTCTCATATGAATAATTTTTTTACAGTTCTACAAAGATGTGGTAGCTGTCAAGAAGAGCGACGCTGTTCGTTTTGGAGATTTGGACACAAGAGCGTTTTCGGAAAACATCCTTGTTGTTACAAGGTAGGTGTAGGTACAGTTGACAGTCATCTAAAATCCTAGAGATTTTACATGGCGTTTGCAAGTGCCGAAATATCGGAAACTCAAAATTAAGGCACATGGTAGCAGCAATCCCGTCAGTAATAATAATTATAAATATTTTTCACAGATTAGCACACCTGAATCCGGGTATTGTGGGTATAGTGAACCTTTCCGATGAGGACCAAGTTGTGGACTTGAGCTCAATCAAGATGCTGCCTGGTCACCTGCTCTATGTGGCTGCTTCTGGAGTTCACTGCTCACTTGACAAGTGGTAAGTTGATTCGTTGCAATTTTAACTATCATTTGTTATTACTTGTTGACTGCAGAATTTGAGTTATTAAGATTTTCTACAGCAGTCAGACAGAATAGTGGCGAAAAAAATATTATTTAGCCGATAAAGTTTGTGAACTTATAAAGTATTCTAGAAAGAGTAGTTATTATTGAATATATTATTTATTTTTTATTACAGGCAAATTGTGTTGAAGAACCAGGTTACCGTGTCAGGTCACTGCGCTATCGTCCTCAGGACCCTGTTATTCAATTGCTGATTCAGCTGAAACACTTGAACATACTAGTACTTACTAACTGACCAATATATGCAATAATTAAAGTACAATTTTGTTTTATTTACTGATATATTTACAAGTATTACATTCATTCACTCACACATCTATTCTAAAAGTCCATAGCTCCTTCCAAGAAACACAAGCAGTCAACTTTGTTTACAATTAAATCTAGATCTTTCTTCGATATTGTTTTCCGCTTGTTTGCTATTGTGTATGCATATGTTTCCTTTGCAATTGTTTCCAAAAATAATTCCTGAAAAATGCAAAATTAAGATAATTATTAGAAAGTCATGGAGATGAAGAACAAATTAATTCACTATCCTACCTATGTAGAGCTAATGAGAGTAGATAGGTAGGCATTTGGACTATAACAAGTAATAATTTTGCATGGAAGAGTAAAAATTTACCTCAGGTAGGTCTGGGAACAGCAAGATAATGTAGGTTAACTTTATTGTCCGAGTCAAATGTAAGATGACCTGATGGCAACTTGGAATATACCTCAAAAATGAGTAATTGATTACTTACCGTAGCTTTTGTAACTAAGAATACAGCATCGCCGGAGATAACACTAACATCTGGGTCCATTTTCATGATGTTCTTTACCCTAGCCATGGGCAACCTCGTTGTCCTAATAACCTCGCTTTTGTTCACCGAATTCGTTGTTTTCTTCTCAGTTAATAGTGGTTCTTCTGAATTTACAGGCTCTGAATCGTGGGTCGAATACGGATTCTCAGCTAGATCGAGTGTTTCGGCGTTTGGAGGTTCACTTTCAACATAATGTTCACTATCGTCTATCATGTCCGATAAATCAACATCTGTATAGTTTTCTTCTTCAGTCATTTTAATAAAAATAAACTGACTGTAGTAAAACAGGAAAAAGGCATGAAATTTTCAGCAGAAATGGGAAAAAACCGCGCAAAACAACCAACAAAACAAATCAAGACGTCAACTGTCAGTGTCAGAATGACATGTGGTTGTCAAATTTTACAGTTTTTTTTATTACACGCAAAGGAAGCCACCATATCGGTATTATCGGTATCTTTTTATTTTCAAAAGTAACGTTACATAGTTGTATCCTACTATACAGTGTGAGTCACGTTAAAGTGTACATATGAAAATAGATGAAACTAGACCTATTTTTATCGACAAAAAAGAGGTCAAAAAATTTTTGAGATTTTTTTTTTATTTTTTTATAGAATTTTTTTTCTTCCAATTACTAACTGTAAAGAAAACGTAATAACTTTTAAACTAAGCGGTATATCCTAATAAAATAAAAACAGAAATAATGCTAAATAACAGGCAATACTAAAAAAATACATAAAATACACAAAAAAGCCCAAAAAATAATAAAAAATGATACTTTTTGAAAAAAATCTGCTTTTAAATTCGTGTTTTTTTGGTTATTTGATAAATTTCTCCAAAAAATGCCCCTATAACCGGTGGTTTTTACTACTTTGTATTATTCTCTATCATATTACCTTCGTAAAACCAAAAATCGCATGTCTCTATCCCTATCACAACATTTGGAATGATCGTTTGAACTAAGCCTCTCCGGGCGCGCTATTCAACGCTTCGTTAACAACGAAACTGAAAATGGCTCTAGATTTGTAATTTAGATAAAGACAAGTTAAATTTCAAATAAAAACAAAAGATTTCGAGTAAAATAAGCATTTTAGTTAAAATTAAAATTTTCTCTACCTGCAGCGGAGAATAATGTTGTAGCAGGCCTTTGTTCACACGCTCATAGCAAATGTTGTGATAGGGATAGAGACATGCGATTTTTGGTTTTACAAAGATAATACGATAGAGAATAATACAAAGTAATAAAAACTACCTGTTATAGGGGCATTTTTTGGAGAAATTTATCAAATAACCAAAAAAACACGAATTTAAAAGCAGTTTTTTTTCAAAAAGTATCATTTTTGATTATTTGTTGGACTTTTTTGTGTATTTTATGTATTTTTTTAGTATCGCCTGTTATTAAGCATTATTACTGTTTTTATTTTATCAAGATATACCGCTTAGTTTAAAAGTTATTACGTTTTCTTTACAGTTAGTAATTGGAAGAAAAAAAATTCTATAAAAAATTAAAAAAAAATCTCAAAAATTTTTTGACCTCTTTTTTGTCGATAAAAATAGGTCTAGTTTCATCTATTTTCATATGTACACTTTAACTTGACTCACACTGTATGCGAAATTTTGTATGTCTGGATACCGATGTTTGTTACTCTTTTACGCAAAAACTACTGAACGGATTTCGATGAAACTTTACAGTATTATTATTTATAACCCAGAATAACATAAAGGCTATAATTTATGACGATCTGTGACACTAAATTTCACGCGGGTGAAGCCGCGGGCAAAAGCTAGTTACCAATATTATAAAACTCTGCAAAACCAAAAAACAAAGCTAGTAGGTAGCTTTCACTGGGAATTAGTCTTAGAGAGCGCAGAGGGCCAGAGGGTTCTTGTTATCATTTTTTTTTCCTTTCTTCGGTGTAGAAGTTTTTTGAATGAACAGATTCATGTAATGCTTATAATCTTTTTATTTTAGTCCAACTGAAAATCGAACTCGATCCCTGTCTGTTTTAACACTGCCCCTGTCGATGCCGCCCTGCATGTATTTTATTGTTCTTTGACCGGAAAAGATATGAAAAATAGTTTTTCCTATTTCACTGCACAAGAATTAGGATAGGCAAAGTGAATAAAACACAGTTTAAATTGTAATAAAATATAATTATCAGTTCGTGTTGAGTATCAAAACAATATTTATCATAATCGATATTATATACAGACATAAACAACGCAACTATACAAGATATAACATTACAGTTACTTAAGTAATTTACTATACAGTCTGCGTATCTTAGGATAAAAGGCTGGCTGGGTGAGTAGGCCTAATTTTTGATCCAAGAAAACAATAACAAGTGCTAATAATTTGATTGTGTAAGTATGTAGGTATATTATGCAATTTCATCTTTTTATGCAAGTACCCACATAATTTAATCTGGTATCTTGAACCTTCGCCTTTTCTACCCTAGGGAGAATTGCGTGACGATAATCTTAGAGAAGAACGAAGTTTCATAACCAGATATTTATGCAAGTGCTTATAAATATACTTCCATGATCCTAATTCCTAGGTAGAATTAGCTACCTCCTATAAAGTCACATCACATTTACCTATTGTGTCAAATATTTTATTTACTTCTGTCCAAAGAATGCACACTAATATCATAGCAATACCAATTTATTATAACATCAAGTTTATTCGCAACTCGACAGTAAGATTTTACCTAAAGTAAAAGTTAAAGGTACCTAGGTACCTACCTTTTAAGTTTTTAGTTTAAAATTATACTCATTATAAAAACAAATCGATGGTATTACTTTGTACTTGTAGTTGTATTATTTTGTTCTTGGATCGATATAGTTTATTTGCATACCTACTTAAAATTTTATAAACTTCATTGAGTCAATATTAAAGTTGTAACATTGTTTCATTTAAGATATTTTCTCCAATCTTAAGGCACTTCATTCCTTTTAAGTAATAATTGTATCATGCTTGTTGGCATTCTTTTCACTTTTCAAACCATATCTTTTAGACAAAATTTCAAACCCATTGGAGCTTCGGGCTTTTTTTATTAACTTTATTTAGGTAGTTTAGAATATTATTCAACTTTTAACAAAGTTTCATTTTCAGAATAATATCTTCTTCCAAGTTAGAAACACTAGAATGTACAAGTGCCACTGGTAGGTAAAATTACAGGAACATACAGTTTATAAATAAACGTAAAGCTTCATAAGACTCTATGAAGAGTCTTCTGTCTCCAAGAGCGTGCCGTTGCGTCGTCCCGTGAAGTTTTACGTAAGATATAGCGTATGTTTTCTCCAACTCAGCAAATAATTTATTAGGTTTCGACCATCCCGGGCCATGATTCTTCTGATTGCCTGGATCAACTGGTCGGAGCGTCTTGCAGTTCTTCGTCGTCAGACGTTGCAACATTAGGCTAGTTTAAACAAAATAGTCTCTTCCAAAAAGGTCTTTTGGTCTGATACACTGGCAGGCCAGCCAGGATGGCGGCGTCGAAGGCGTCCTTCAGTTGTTTCCTGGTCTTTGCCGACGTCTCCACGTAGACCGCGTTTATCTTGGCGGCTAGTGCTCGGGCCTCCGTCTCCGTAACTGGGTGTTCCCCTCGCGCCTGGAAAATGGAGAAGTCCATCATTAGTGCTGTTAATCTTTGAATTTAGAATGGAAAGAGGATCGATTCAAGATTGACACGACAAACTTGGCACGAATTTATTGAACTAACTAAAGTAACAATGGAAAATGTTTCAGTTTCTATGTCTACACGACTGTCTGTTTTAAGTACTCAGTCAGGTCAAGATAAACAAACGTGAATCAGGTACTTTAAAATACGTAATAACATAATGTATTTGTTCTCTGGCGGCGTTCTTTGAAGTGGTATCTTCAGACTGGGTTATTGGTGACGCAATCGATATCCAAATACCTGAAGGGTTTTGTCATGCCAAAGATAAACGAGTTCGTCAAAATAGAGGATATGAATACGAGTATGTAGAACTTCCTTTAAAATGATGATTGAACAAGGATGCAATGACGCTTCACTTTCCTATCCTACCTAGCATATTTATGAAGATTACACGTCATCCTCGCTAATTATCAACTTTTCTGCTAGGTGTTCTGTTTAGAAATGAAAAGAGAAAAGTGAAGCTAATTTCGACAATCGAGATCGTCACGTTATCGTCAATTCGAATTCGAGTATCGAATTTTATTTCACCGAGAATTTGGTAGTGAGAAGGTTGAATACACAATCAATTCGAAGACGAAAGTTTTTCGAGCTAGAGGTACGAGCTAAAAAAGTAGAGAATTTTGTCAATTTTGGTCTACATCCGATAAGGAGAGACGTAGAGTTCGTGATATCATGCGCTCTGCGGAGTTGAGTAGACAGACAGTACTTAAGCAATAAGGTGAGAGTCATCAAACGACAATTTACCTATTTCATCGTTTATGACCAAGTCGTTTGGGTCAAAAGATAAACAGATTTACTGCTTGTTTGTACCCAATTATCTTGGCCAATAAATTAACACGTTAGATGGCGTGCTTATCGACGTCTATGCGTCAGGTCCATAAACGGTATCACGACTGCATTAAGGTAAGTGCCCCCTACTTCGGTATATTAAGGCTCTTACGACTTCAACAATTTATTTAAAAATAACCAAGGATGATATCAGTATGAAAGCTTTTGTATGCTAAAGTTTGGTCTTTTGACAGTAACTTAATACATAAATTATAGTTATATTGTTTAAACTTTTTTTAATATTAATTGTTCTGCGGACCTCTTGTTTGGATCCTGTTTCGTGATAAAATTTTGCTCTGTTTCTAAGTTCGTGAACTCATGTCCCCTATTTCGGGATAAAGTTTTACGCATCGAGTTAGGATATTTTTATTAATGATTAAGTGTTTAATAAATTTAAAAACGATAGTATAAATTTAGAATAAAAGAATTCTGTGAAATTGACGATATTACTTACCTGAAATATTCATGAGAAATAATGTGAGTCTGTCTAGCTAGGTAGGTACGTACCTTCGTATAAAGTTTTGATTTATTATTCTAACAATATGTGAAAATATTTATATCACCATCAGAAATGTAGGGGGGCCATACCCCCCCCCCCCCCCCCCCTTCGTACCCATAAAATTTAGATATTTTATTTCTAACGATATGTGAAAATATTCATACTAGTCTAAATTTAAAAAATGTGGGGGGGGGGACTAACCCCCCACCTCTGGAGCTGCTTCAAGTGAGGGTAGTCCCCCCCCCTGAAAATAACCCCATATACGCCAATGACTCATAATAAAAATTAATTAATTTATTACTTAGGTAGGTAAGTATTAAAAACTAAAAAATATGTCGATTTCTTTGATGTTATTTGTGTCATACAAGTACCTAACACTATACATTTATATATCACGAACTTGGGAAAAAGTAACAATAATTACAGTACCTTGTTTCGTGATACTGATTATTCCAAATTCCCCAAGTAAAATTCATGGTTTTTTTTAAATTGTGTCAATTAACTATTATCTATCCCATATAAAATACAAATAAACCGAGATAAATAAAACGAATCGAATTAAAACCAAAATTACGCTGGTAGTACTTATGCTAATTTATCTTAAAATTGGTCATTTATGTGAACTTCAAACTCGTGTCATATAAATTCTAGTGAACGAAACATATACCGAATTTAGATCATGAGAAACTTAAATAAATGTATTATTTGTTTCATAACTTACATTTCAATTATCATAAATAATTATTTAAAAACCAAGCATCAAAATATTATCCATAATATCCTTGATTCGGTAGTATCACGAAACAGGGGACACCCGAAAAATAATATGTACGCTATTTCGTGAGTCAATTAATCGCAATTTTAAAGTAATTCTACGTTTTCATATAACTTTTTTCTAAGCCAAATCAATTGTCAAGGAACACATGAAACCACTATTACAAGTTTTATGCAAATGAACGTTTCTTCGCCTTTTTATAAGCTTAAGAAGTTGGAGCGCTAACCTTACGGTGAGAGCAACATTTTCACGCCGCTCGGCTGTTTTTGGCTCTCTGAGAGTTTGAAGCTTCGTATTGCTCTCATTTTTGGCGCCACAATGTTGGTACTTGGTTTTTTAGATAGCTTAAATAATAGAGATTTTATAGTAATAAAGAATTTTTATAAATAATATTCCATTTGCTTACTATTTGAGCTAGAAAAAAAACTTACGAACTTACATACTATCACGAACTAGTAGCCGTTTACCTTATTAGATAGAAAATTTAATAACCATTTCAATGCGATTATAAGATGTTATTTATCGATTTCAATAGAGTGCCTAGCCTATTATAGAATCGAATCGGCTGATTCGAGATTTCCGAGCCGAAGCTGAGCAGAGAGATGATGTAGAAAAATAACGCAATCTAATTAGTTACCTATTGATTACACGTGTACATCTCTTCTCTTTTCTACTTTGGTGGAAACCGGGCCTAAGCCTTACGTCCAGCTGCATGAGTGGACTGTTTCGCTCTATGTTTGTTTTGTTGCCTACTTTTTTGTCTTATTACCAAAATTAAAGTTCTATAATTCACTTACTCGCAACGACTGCAGCACCCGCGGGTCCAAGGCCAGGTCGCTCTGGGTGCCAACCAGCACCAGCGGCGCCTGCACCCCGGCCACGGCGCGCGTCCACCGCTCGGCCACGGAGCGGAACGTCTCCGGACGCACCACGGAGAAGCACAGCATCAGCACGTCGGTGCCGGGGTAGCACAGCGCGCGGAGCTCGGACATGGAGTCCTGGAAATAGAGAAAAGGTATGATTAAGCAAGATTAATAACATCAGCCTATAGCAGACACTGCCTTCCATTGCTTTGGAGGGAAAGTGAACCTTAACTTCGAACTCCTATATTCTTCTGATTAATTTCGTTGCGGGTCCTCCTGACACTCTAACTTTCCCCCTGGACAAACTTGACCTTCACTGGTTGGATTTTTTTGGCGGTCAAGCGGTAGATCCTGGCTACACAGGAGTTGCAGCGGTGGGAACGAGAAGTGGGAATAAACCTGTTTAGACACTGTCAGTCATCCCTTTAATAGGCGCCTTCAGCAATTTAACTTGCCTTCAGCTTGTCGCTTTCAGAATACTCTAACATTAATCACTAAAACCTCCGATTCAGTTCTGTGATCACCTAAATAGGCATAGTCAAAAAGTCAAATAAACCTAGGCATGTTCGCGCTAATTTATGTGATAGAAAGATAGGTATGGTAGTTACGTACGAGTATGTATTGAGGATTGAGGAGAATGAGCAAAAAATATTAGGTAGGTCGGTCGGTAATTGTACTGTAGGTTCTTATCCAACGACCTTCTTTAACCTTTCTCTTAAACCATGCCTTCGCGTTGCACTATAATGCAAAACAGGAGAAAGTTTATTATCTTATCTTTCCTGTCACTTACGCAACCTAAGCCTGGGACTTAGATGTAGAGACGATTGGTGATAGCGTTAAAAATATGCCCTTTACTATCTGCCTACTTACGGGCAGCATCTACCTACTTTGTTTCTTGATCAGTCAAATATTGGTATCCGCAAGTAATCAAGTATGCTCGTAGGGCAATCACAAGTTATCAGTTATGTGTTATTCAAACATACCCGCGTACGTGTTCTACTTCTATCATGCGGGTTGTCAACAATGACGTCACAATCCTATTGTCTGACTTTGAACACTATTCTTCTGACATAGGTCAGGCGCAAAACAGGTTTATTCAAGCCTATTTAGGATATCATATACTACCTACAAAGCCGGGCCACAGCCGGGCCAACTAGGTACCTACACCCTACCTAAGTATCCAAAGTCTACTAAGTACATTATAGAGGAATGTCCGCTATTCTGTTACGGAGGCCCGTACGTTACTAACCAATAATACCAGCTCATCAAGTGTTACGAAACTAATTCCTCGACTCGCATTCGGCAGACATCTTGGCGTCGGCAAATTGCAAAACCGGTCACTCGGCAACGGCGTTAGATTGAATAGCCATAATTAGTTTATGTCGATACGATACGTACTGGTGTGATGATGTTAGGTATAGAAAATTTTACGTAACTAAGATAGGAAAGCTGGAAAAATGTGCAGAAGAGTCTTGAAATTCTAAGGCATTTTACGGTCTGCGTCCGTCTTATGGAAGGGGTACAAGCAAACAAGTGATCATCTGTTGCCTTGCAAACAAATGTCTGGTAAAGAGACCTCATTCAGAGAGAGTTGGCAATGAAATTTTTTATCAGACGGAAAGATATACATTTATAATAAGATTTGGCATCTCATCTAAATGGGTTGTCAAGTTCATTGCGCAAGAGCTGTCCGAAAATATCACCAAACCATCGATCAGTGAGAGCGAGTGCTAACTAAAAACGTCGGCGACCGCTATGGGTGAAAGTCGAACCATTGATTTGCCGACAACCAACAATTGAAGAACATTTCGGGTTGCCTAATATATCAACCGTGGTTGTGCAATAACTCCCTTCGCTTCGATCGAGTCTCATTCAGAACGAGATTGCATATTGATTGTATGATTTTGGTTGCAAATTATTAGGTGTTCTTGCTTTTATTGTTATGACCACCTAAGTTCATCTGTTCTAACCCTACTGCAGCCGGTTTTTGTTATTAGATTGGTACGTCCGGTTCTCTTTCTGTTATGGAAACAAAATCATGACAATGGTTAGTAAAGATAAAACATGAAAGTTTAGAAAGTGATTTTAAACAGATGTGATTTTATGAAATGGGTACACGATTCAAGTACTTCATAGGTGGTCCGTTTTCATATATTTTTTAATTGATTACCTAGTCTGAACATTCTCCGTAGACAGTAGAAGACAGTGAGAGTCTGGATTACAGCCATTGTAGGTATGTAAGGATTCCTCTGGGACGCTTTCGTTTCATTACCAAACCAATTTGTAGAATGTACAGTCTAAAGTATTGTCTACAACAAGTGGATAGTTTATTGATAAAAATGAGGGATATATTCCGATTTTTTACTGGGACTTATCTACATGTTACTTTAGTTTTCATGATGGTAATGGTAACTCCATTCTACCATTAAGTAGAGTCCAAAATCTCAATATTTTACTTATGAATTTAACAGGTTTGTGTGCCGCATTAGTACTTCTAGCTGCAATCCGTCATTGGACAAGGTAATTTCAGGTTGCCTTCTGTAACTACGAGTGACTTTCCCACAATCTATCAGTTATGCATAAATAAATATTAGCTTTCTGATTAATATATTGGCTTGACAGAATGTGGACGTCGGGTAAATAGTGGGTCACGCAGATAATTCGTAATTTATTGTCAGATAAATTAATAAGATACTATTCTCCGATGTATTACCTTGATACATTATCTTCCATCCGCTCTACATTTTACTATTTACGGACTGGAGAGACCTTGCGTAGGATTGATTTAGGACTCAAGCAAAGAAACTAATAAATATAATTACTAAAATAATATTAATATTTAGTCTTCGTTTCGCAGTTTTACAGATCCTACGAATTTAACAATTAGGTACTTACGTTAATTTTTTTTTATTGGTCTGCCAACAATTGTACAATAATACTTGTATTATATTACTAAATTCTAACTTAATTTCTAATTGTACAATATAGTATAAAATGGGCAAACACAGCATGCATAATGAAAGTAATAGTAGGTATGTTACTGTAGACATTGATCTACTTTATCTAATAAGACGTGCTTGACGCCTAAGCCTTTAGTTCAATTAGATTCGTTTGTCTTGCTGACTTAAAAGAGCCAAATGTTATTTGATAGTTTATAAGTAAACGATTTCCTTCTATGATCTGAGGTAAACGACATAAAAACTTCATTTCATTTGCTACACATGTGCTACACTTGAAGAATTTTTTTTTATATTTTTTAATGAGAAATTGGGATTGTTGATGAGTACAAACGATTTTTCGAAATCATTTTCGGCTTTCCATAAGACAATTTTCCACAAAAGGATCTATGTAAGTAATTTATTCAAATAATTCGTTACAAAATTCCAAGTGTTAGGTATTGCACAGCTACCGTCCAGTTGGTCTGTCTGTCACCGTGCAATGCGGTCTGATAAACATAATAATGGCCGAAGCCCGTCAGTCGGCGTTTATCGGCCTCTTGCCCAATCGGCGTTCATTTGCTAATGGGACCCTAATGACTGCTCTTACAAGGTTTAACAAGGTGTTTGGTAACAGACAAGAGCACCAGACAAAGGATAAGTAGGTACTGCTGAAAGATGTTTTCATTATTTTGTGTATTTTATATACCTTACTTACCACTAAGGTAAATTATTCATCATCATCATCATTTTCAGCCATAGGACGTCCACTGCTGAACATAGGCTTCCCCCAATGATTTCCACAATGGCCGGTTAGTGGCGGCGTAAATTTTTAAAGTAAGTATGGCAAACTGAAACCTTCAATTAAACTCAGCTTGTCTATACGTAAATTTTGATCTGTCAGGGAAAGACTAACGCGCGTGTCCCCCTTTTAAATAACGAAAAGCTATCCTATGTTTTTCAATGAGTCTTCAAATTATCTCTAGGTAGGTACCTATACTAAATTCTAAATCAGGAATTCAGTGGTTTAAGCGTGAAAAGAGAACTTTCGCATTTCTAATAACCTATGGTATTGGATAACCCAATTTTAAGTTGTTGTTCTTGTTGTGAAGTTTTCTTTGACCACAATCTCTCTCTCTGATCACAAGTGTCAAAATACTGGTCAAAATTGAATTTAATAAATATTTTTGATTTGATTTTGATTTGACCAGCCATAATTTTATTCTCACTCACCTTAGGTTGATCAGACAGACGTCATAATACCGAAAGCTGTGAGAACACCACTTGGACACACTGTGACTCTCAAGTTCTCAACAAAGGCGCCAGGCACCGTGCGAAATTGTTATGAATGCACGAAAACACGAATTGTTGACATTTCCCTTCAAATGAACACGATTGTTGGACGTTTATATTCAACCATATTTGTATTGTAGATAAGAAAAATGTTTTTTACTTTGAAATCTATTGTACAGTCAGGTAGATATTGAGGTTGGTTCACTTCACCCTGAGAGGCTGACTTTTAATCATCAATTTTATGTTAGCTCTTTTCGTAACGATTCTTATTCACTATTAAAATGTAATTTCAGCCATTTTTATTAGTGTTTAGTGCGGCTCTATATTGGGGTAACAATAACTAATTAATTTAGTCTTGTCCTCCAAAATATGAAGCCTGAATACTGATTAGGGTAGGGTAGTTGGTTGGCTAAAGGCAGTATTTATTATATTTGAATTAGTTTTATTAGTAACATAGGTTCATATAAAACTTACCCTTACATACTAGTGGTTATGTAGAGTCTAGAGCTGGGTCATACTTATCTATATTTTAAACTTTTGGCAAATTGTTTCCTTTAATTTTGATCATACTCGTATTTATTACGTAAGTTGATTCTTCTATCTTATTGTGCCGAATAAACAAATCTTTATATTTTTGCATCAGACTGTACAGCTCAGTTTTGCAGGTAGAGAAACTGTGGGAAGTAACCTGCATTGTCAAAGAGTATAAAAACATAGTTCGGTTCGATTGAATCAAGCACCAAACTACCGGCACCATTGATATGAGTACCTACACGTGCTCTTTATTGGGAAATGTTTTATTGTAGTTCACTGGTCTAGTGTTGAAATCGTCCTAGAACATGTTTTATGTTGTGCAACTCGTTCAAAAGAGAAGATAATACATTTTTCATTATATTTACATAGAAGTATCCGTAATAGCTATTTACTAGTTTACAAACTTCAAGATGATTAATTTCCTAAACATCAACTTGCGCAGTAGGTAATTTACTCGTACGTTCAATAACTATAAGCACACTTTGCTGAGGCTTCTCAAAAATCATTTATTCATAACTTTCTGTTGAGACCCAGGTTTGGTACCTTTTTTAACCCTTTACTACGTTGGCACTCTTTTGAGCACGCAACCGGCACATAAAAAAATGTGAGACCCTCACCTGCCCCGCAGTATCACAGATTTCCACGCAGACTGGTCTGTCGTCCACGTCTACGGCAACTGGAAAGAAAACATCAAAATGTTAGGTTTTCAACTATCATATTATTTAGTCGCCAAGTGACGATTTTGTACCAACGCAGTAGACTACTTTTAACTGGTAGAGATTTTACAAATCATCTAACTATGTATATTAGTTTGTCGGATCTAATAGGTTCATTTTAAAAGACAGAAAGCCTGATTCTAATTGTAAAAGTAACATTGAACCTTGTAGCCAGTGGAGCATGGTTGCAGCTGTCATTGGTACCGACATAAAACAAGAAAATCAAAGTCTTACAAATACTAAGAATGTAACCGTAATGGGATACTAGCGCTTCATATTTCAAACGATTTGTTCTACTGGACATAACGGGCAAAAACTACTGTAATATCAATAGCAATCAGTCATTAGTACTCATTAGATAGTTTCGTTCATTGGCAAGCATCATTTTTGTTTTGTGGTAGGCTGCGTCGTTCGTCGGTCGTAGAATATATCCTTGGGGGAGCCCTTTGTCCAGCAGTGGACGTCATTTGACTGACGAACGATGGCAATTCTCTCTCATTTTAAATTTTATTGGCGTAGGACATTTTCCGAGGACCGTTAAACTGGTGGTTTATGTCTCGCTCCGTTTCCGATAGCGTAGGGCTGTCACAAAGGATTAATGTTATACAGAGTTGAATTGAGATATGTTAACTCAATTCAAACTTGACTTGATTGAATTAGTTAATTGAACCCGTCTTTTGCAGTTGCTGACGAACTCCTTATCACGCAGTAATTATAATACATAATTGTTTTATTTTATTTTTTCTTTTAATTTCCATTTCATTACAAACTAAAGATGAGCTACAGACGTGTAGTTGTTATTTTGCAAGTCTATCTAAATTTAAAAAAAAATCTACTACGTATTGATTTTGCGCATTCTACCTATCTAACTAAAGGCATTTGAAAAGCGTTTTATTACTTCTGCTTAAAACATGTATCAATCAGTTAACCGCAGAACTCATTGACGTTTTACAGTTATGTAAAAGGGATCAGGTTTTCTTACATCAGTTCCACGTTACTAGAGACATTTCTTATGATATATTTTTTATTTGTGATGAAGTAGACCTTTAGATCTTAGCGTTTCCATCAAAAACGTCTTTCATTATTATCGCTGTTAATTATCGTTCGGTAACAACGGACTTGATTGAATAAATTGCCTCATCCAAGTGTAAAACAAACGTATTTGATTAATCTGTCCAACAGACGGTCAGTAGACATTTTTTGACTATAATTCATTTATCTGCCGACTGTGGTCTGCGACATATTAATAGGTAACAGCACGGCACAAACTTACTATACAATGAGTGACTTCCCTTAATTCCTCATGTCATTATGACCTCTATAATATGTAAAGATAGTTTCTTAAAATTTTATAGCAAGTCAGTTTTAGATAGAGTCGTTAGCAGTTGCCTGTACTGTAACTTGTGCTGTAAATTTTCACATCTTTTCTCATTAACAACATAATTAAAATTTTACTGATTGGAGCAGAAAATGTCAGTAAAAAGAAAGGGACAATAGTTCAAATTCTCCCCTTTATCGGAATAAATCCTGAAGGATGTGCCAGTCTTCAACCAGTGGAATGGGCACGAACGAAGCCGCTTATAAAGCTAGTTAACTATAATACAACTACGGCATATAGGGTAAATGGGACAAGCCTTTTAAAGAAGCGCGCCTAATGATACCCATTAGGAAAACTGAATAATGTTGCAAAAAACGCGTCTATTACTGTTCGCTGCCAATCATCTTCATTACGATTGTTAATTAACGATGCAATTAGCGTTCATTTTGTGGGTTATCGATGTCTGAATGGACTCGTTAATGGTTAAGTTGGTAAAGATTTTAATCAACTTTTTTTCAATGGCATTTCACAGAAGTTCACGCTTTTTTTATCGTTAACGCATCTCGCGTGAACTGCCAGTACTACAGAAATACTAAGATAATAATAAGAATAATAAGGTTCGCGAACGTTTAAAATATTTTTTTCGATAAAAAACAGATATTCTATATTTTAGTTTTTTAGTTTATATCTAATGCTATTTTTCAACCTTCGTGTCGATGCTAAACAGAGACGTAGTTGTAGTACCTACTTATATCAATGTCAAGAGAAGGTTGGTTTAATTTAAAATTTTTGAAATAAAAAGTGACATCCCTACCACGGTGGACTCAACCACACATCCTGGGTTTTGTTGAAACCTGCGCGGCCAGACGGGTTGACAGTGATGCCACTAGCGAGTGACGTATTATAGTTTGTTATGTACCGTTATGTAATTAACTAATTCTGACATCCTCACTTGGATTTGCACATTGATAAGATTGATAAGAATTTTGTTGGAAAATAACCTTTACGACCTGGGTTTTGTGGTATTAAACCGAAATATTATTTGGGAAAGTTTCTATGTAAATAGCTACATTAGGTGTTAAATCCTACACCAAAAAATACATACAGCCGAACATAGAACCTCCTCCTTTTTTGAAGTCGGTTAATGAAGCTGATAGATGCTGTAGAAAAAAATAAATATTTGAGTTAAGTTAAGAATAAAAGGTCGAGGAGAGATTTAAAAATAACACAAATAAACAACTTGTTTGTAAATAACTTTTGGTAATCTCGTGAAATACGATTAGCGAAATACCTATTTATACGAAATAAAACGTATTTCAGTCACTTTATTATTTCTCAGAACTTTCTATCGAAAGGCTCCATCTAAATTGCTTATCATTATAAATTGAATCCAAACACTTCAGTTCAAGAGCAAAAACAGTCATAGAAATCAAGAGTCAACACGTTTTTATATTATTCACGCCTCATAGGTATCTAACTAACTACTTATAAAAAGTTCCAAGTTCGTTTTCTTTTATTGTATGACCTGAATCAGCAAAAGTTAACCTTAGTTTTTGGACAGAATGACCTATTAGAAGGGTTGAAACCTTAGTAGAGCGGTAACTAAGTCTATAATGTAGATTCGCTATGACTTCTTGAACTTAATTTCAAGTAAATACCTAAATGAGAATTATGTAATAAATTTCATGTAAAAGAGTAAATACCTAAATGAGAATTATGTAATAAATTTCATGTAAACATACAAGACTACTACAGATACCATAGAGACAGGAGCATGTTACTATCTGTAATCCTATTGGTCCAAAAAAGGCGGCTAAACGCAAGACCCCTTTGCCTCTGCCACTGCCACAGATAAGTCACAATGTTGCGTCAGAGACTACTAGACCACCGGCAGAGGTACAATAATTATTACATAAGGAATCGTGACACACGGCCACGGCTGCGGTGACTCACAGGAAGGGTCCAGACCAGACCCCTGACCGATTAGTCAACGGTATAGCAAGATAAAAAAAAGAAAACAAAGTGTAGGGTTAGGCAGTTAACTTTCAGAAACCATGGCGCATGACGTGCCGCAAAAAAAGAAAAGTAGTTCAAACTATGTATTGTTTGGTGACTTCCGAATGAGTCAACCGGGAGTATCGGGACCCCAGAGATTTTTTTTATTTATCACAGACCATCTTAAAAACTTTGGTCAGATTGTGAAAAAATGTAATAAGCGTCATCATGAGTGTGAGTGTGGCACAGCCACATGAGTAATGAACTAATGAACTAGAGCTGCTACCCTACATTAGCATTTGCCTTTTTTACAAAAGCCTTACTGAATCATTTTCTAAAGCCTGCCTGGTATGTAATGTTTTTTGAAGATATGTTTGCCTTCCTTTTCAGACTTTTTCTCGTCTAAGCCTACAAAACCACACGATCGGCTGTAAGCTGCCATATACCACCCCGACGTATTCCCCTGTATGTATGTAATCATTGTAAGGGCATGTGTTTTCCTTTTCTTAAATAATTTCTGCTGATACTCTTGATTCACAGTGCACACGTGGACAGCACTTCAGACTTAATTTTTGTTGCACAATAGCCTCTATTTACAAGTACCTACCTAAGATACCACATTGTGTAGGTGGATGTGTCACCTGTACCTCCTAGGAAAGGTTTTGGCTTGCTGCCGACGTCCGATTAAACAATGACACGAAAAAAATAAACCGCAATTGAGAAGTCAGAGCAGCCTGACTCTATTATTAACACGTTGTGATGTGCACACTGTACTACGAGTATATCAGATGGCAAAGTTCATATTTTTACTTTTTTTTATCCACAACGAGGAAGCTGTATCTCACCTGATGGTAAGGCCGAAGGTGGAAGCGAGCTTCACCCGGAATCCTCAACCACGGAGGAACTGGCCATCTTACCTCTAACTACCGGAACACAACCGTGACACAACAATGCTATTAACATTGTTATTAAATGGCGACAGACTTTAGGTAAGACTTTTTATGAAATAACTTGTTTCAGATTTTAAAACCATGTTGGGGACCATGTTGATGATTGCGAGAAGCACGATAGAGTTTCCGTGACAGATCGAAAATTCGAAATCCACGCTGCTAAAGTCAATAAACAAATATTCCAACACCTCATTTCTCAAATCAGTTGCCTGTAAGTCTGTCACTTTCAATTACCGATATCGAATGTGTCTTGAGTGACACACTTACCGCCGACCCGACCGACCTTTGCTATCCGATTTGGGGCGCGTTCGTTTGATGAACTGACACCTTTTTTCGCCAATTTGTTTGCCGACTGGTCCGAATTAACTTCGCTCTTTCTTCATCTTGGTGTTTTTGGGTCAGTGTTTTTTACGAGGATTATAAAACATCGATGTTCTTGGTCACAATCCGATTCGGTGGGAGTTTAATTGTCAAAACTTGAACGACCCATAAAAATTCAAAAGGTATAAAGCTAAAAAAAAATGTCCTGGATTCCCCACATATTCACACAAAGGACATCCATCTGGTTTAATTGATATGCAAATTTTATCTTGCATTCATGTTTATTACAAATTATTTCCAAATTTATCGGCTGCAGCATCTCTCCAAAAGAATCACGATCGATATTTCATACCAAGTAACAGTACTCTTAAAAATATCCTTTCACGATAATTCCGCCGTAAATTTTAAAGCCAGATCATATCGAGAATAATCGAGACGTCGACAAAAGAAAGTATCGGTGATTTGTATCGAGTCTTCGATCTAACTTGAATCAGGTCATGTGGGGGCATAAATGATGGAATCCACTGAATTTCTGAACTGCTCAGAATGTTACATTCATCATAATCTCTGATCATAGATTCTATGATCTGAGATCATAATATAAAGTAATTAACTGAATTTTCATAAGCCTACTGTATCTAATAGCATTTGGCTACATTTACGAGTAGGTCCCTATATTAGCCAAATTCTGTTGCTTTTAATAACTAACTACAGAAACCTTTCAAGCAGTTTAACGCACTTAAGATAATTCATTGTTTCTTCATAATTTACTTACATTGTTGAAGGTTCCACACTTTAAAACCTTTAAGAGAGTTAATTGACACATAAAGCACTCAATAATTAGGTAATTAGCATAAATACTACGCCACTACCTTTTCACTCAAGTCAATCTTTACGCGTATAATTTAATGCAAATTATGTTAAATTGTTAATATCACTTCTTACAGGAATCTCCGGTAATTCCGGAAAAAGTGGAAAGTCGAATCGAGAGAATGTCCCAATTATGTGACAAAGGTGGAAATGCTAGGAAAATGTCAAGGACGTCGAAATATCAGGGCAAAAACAGCTGGTGCTGCCTCACCTTTACTATGGCTTAAGGGTTCTACTTCATGGAAATGATTTAATACCCCTGTATTGTGTCGCAATACGTTCATCTTTCAGTAGGTAATAGATTTAAAGCAAAGTAACGCTTTAATGCAGGAGTCAAAATAAACAAAATTTGTCGCATTACCACAGAATAATAATAAGTACTACGTATTACTAAAGATGCCTCTAATTGTAAAGACCAAATTCTAGAAAAAATATAACCTGATCAAGTGATTGAAAGTAAACATGAAACGAAAATAACTTATACTGAAAGATCTGAAATTAACATTTCAAATCGCTTTTTTTTCAAGTCATTTTTTTTTTATAGATTTTTATACATGTTTTACTGCTTCGGATGGAATACGGCCAAGTCTTTAGATGTTTTTTCCAGGAGTATTTTCAATGGACTTGATGCTTGCTATGTAGCTACGTCATCGAGAAATAAAGTTAGTGTACGATATATCATCGAGTATGTCCCCGATCTACTCGTTTTCTCTGTCAACTGACATGATGGATGTTTACAAAACATCGTAGTGAAGACTGGCTTGCTTTGTTATTGGTAAAAACCGCGGCTGTTTATACAAAACGTCAACGTACTCTAGGGTTAGCAACTCTAAACGTTGCACTTTAAATATTACTAGACTCTACATTAAACATTTACGTTCTTATCTAATTAACATAACATTTGTGCATATCGTGCAAGGAATAAACTACTGGTGCTTTAGAGTGACAAAATCTGAGTCTTCTTTTCAGAATATTTTGGCCTTTACGGGTACATTAAGGTCTGTTGGTGATACTAAAATAAATATTACATATTACTTACGTACAGGTTACTGTCTCAAATAACTTACTTTTTGTTCCCGACTATCTATACTTATAATAAATCTGTAGAGAGGTCAATTCTGTACATGAAATATATTTTCAAAATAACTATCAGGGGGTGATTAGTGATCGATACTGATGCCAAAAATGCAATCAGTAAAATTTTTGTCTGTCTGTCTGTCTGTCTATCTGTCTGTCTGTCTGTCTGTCTGTATGTTCCTTATAGAAACAAAAACTACTCGACGGATTTTAACGAAACTTGGTACAATTATTCTTCATACTCCTGGGCAGGTTATAGGATACTTAGGAATTCCCACGGGAACGGGAATTAGCGGGAAAATCCTTTTGTATGAAAAATCTAAACCGCTTAAGTTAGACGCTTGAAATTTGGCATGCAGGTACCTTAGTAAACTTAAAGCTTAGTTACAACAGGATATTACAAAATTCCTACGGGAACGGGAGTTAGCGGGAAAAAACATTTGTATGAAAAATCTAAACCGCTTAAGTTAGACGCTTGAAATTTGGCGTGCAGGTACCTTAGTAAACTTAAAGCTTAGTTACAACAGGATATTGCAAAATTCCCACGGGAACGGGAGTTAGCGGGAAAAAACATTTGTATGAAAAAATCTAAACCGCGTAAGATAGATGAAGGGGGTAAAACGGGATCCACGCGTACGAAGTCGCGGGCGGCCGCTAGTTTTAAATAAAAAGGTATGCACTGTGCGCTTATTTCAGTCGTTCTTTTATAAAATAAATACTGAACAAAGAGAAAGAACAAATTGCCTTTATTAAAGACATTTATGACAACCCTGCCACTTTGACAGTGACATTGTTTGCATCCAAGACGTGTAGACGTGCGTACGCGCGGAAAGATAGGCCTAAATGGGGGCAGATGGTGAATACCATCGGAATTATTAATCTTGGCTTAAAATAGGAACATTCAGCTGCTTTTCCGCCCATTAACTGTAAAACGGAAGAATCTGACATCTGATAATGGCTATTGGGAAATTTTTCGTGAGCCTCCGAAAATAGATTGATAAAAGAGCTTTTCGATTTCTCGGCCGAAAACCTTAATCAAAAACAAAACTGAGATGCTTCAAGGATTTTAAAAAGTCATAGAAATGGAAATAGAAATATCTTTATTATTTTAAACAACTAAACTGTAGCATCATACTGAGACCCTGAATCCTAAGCTAGTGCAAATTACACTTGTTCCGAGAAGTGTACAAAACCTCATTTGTGATTGAGAATTTGATTACCGGAAACATTTTCGGATAGATCTAGTTTATTTTGTAACCTATTATTGGTACCGTTGGACAGAGCTCGTGAAGCACTTTCAGTTTTCAGATTTTCGATATCTTGTATAGTTTAGAAATAATCGAGTGAGATCACTTATCGTTTCCACCCTGTATACCCATTCAAAACAGGGCTATCGCAGTACTTCCCGCGCTATTCATTAGCAATATCTCAAGCCACAACAGGCCAGTTGTCAATTTATCTGTGCTAGTAACAGAGGTCGTCGGCCAATGCAATTGGTTTATTCACTCCATTCATTCTGCATTATTGTATGTTGATGACTCTATTTCTTGTATGATACTTTGGACAGTCTGTTTGCTGCGTAAATCGCGAATGAGATTTTAATGTAAGTTCACAACAAAGTTTTCAGCGAAATAACAATGTAAAACTGTAAACCATGGGCCAAAATCATCATACTTCTTTGTAAACTTTTTACAAGCTTTAAAGTTAATGTTAAGGGTTCTGTGCATGCATTATAGTTACAAATGAACATGAAGATGGAGTCGGCAGTTCTTTAAATTTAATTTAATATTTTTGTGAAAGCCTGTTCCAAGAAAAAGGTGTGGAATAAAAAAATCTAAATGTCAGAGGACTTGCCAACATCAATCTCCACTCTGAGTGCGGAAATGTGAAACAATATACCTACATATTAACTACATACCAACTTTCTGCGAGGCCGATTGTAGATACGGTGTTCGATAACCAAAACTTTATCAGATTTCACATCGTGATTAATAAATAACTGTTGGTAAATAAGTTCATTTATTTATGTGAAACGCAAATAATGAATAAATTCGCTAAATTAATTACCACAGAGAACAGACTTGAAAGCTGCGACTGTTACTCAATAAACGTTTAAATGTGTAAGGTTCATCCTAGATGAACCTTTTGTAAACCTTTGAAAAAGAGGCTTTTATTGTCAAGTCTTAATTTCATAATTGGTGACCCAGATTCTTGCACTGCATCTTTTCATTTGAACATGTAGAGCTACAAATCACGGTAGACTTTAAAGAATAAAATTGAACAAATAATAAGCCGAAGATGGAGAAGATAATATTTCCCATACATGGAGCCACAACCCTTTGGGTATCCAAGAACTAAAAAGGCATAGGACTACGTCTAAGCCATAATTCAAGTAACTACCACCTACATCGCATCCGTATAAGGAAACTAAAGCAAACCTGCCCGTAAAGGAACGAGAATTGAGCAGATTTATTCGCTGTTCTTTGTTAAGCTTTTGTTATTTCATACTAACAAAAGATTTTTTATTTTTACGCCCACATACAATAATACAAGTTCATTACATGATATCTGACATACAGCGTGTTACAAAAATTGAAATGGAATAAGAAACTTTGGTAATAAGAAACAAAAGTAAAAACTAAAAAGCTGAATATGGAAACGAAAGCTTCCTTCTTTCTCGTATGGTTTAGGATATACTTAATTAAATTATCCAGGAATGGTGGCAAAGTTTTCGTCTTCTGCCTCGCCTTATCCCGTTACGCGGGGTCGGCTTTCCTAATCACACGCCGCCATTTGGAAAAGTATTTTTACCGATTTCAAAATTTGAAAATTTTCATCATTATTATTTTCCTCTTCCTTGATAAACCAACTATAGAAACATATCCTAGGTATATTTCTCGTTTAACGCTGTTGGAAACCTGAAAGCCATATTACTTCTAATTGTGGAACTAACTGTACCTACCAAAATGGCATGATGCTATCACATACTACCGTTTTCCGTTGTCAGCCCCATCCTCTCACAAATGACATAAAAAGTAGTCAGCCAATTAAACCTTTATATTATGGCACGCAATAAAACCTAATCAGTCTATCAATGAACATGTATCTCATGATCTTCGTCTAATAGCTTGTAGTACATCCGTTTCTAGGGTTGGTAGAGCAAAAATGATAAAGTGGGTAATATTTAAACATCTCATAACTTTTCTTTTTTGCATCAACAGCATCAGCAATAAAAAAAACGCGTTCATAAACCCACAGTTATAAATACTGGCGTATAATAGTTTAGGTATTATAGGATACCTATGCTCTACAATTCCGAGCTTTTATATCAATGCTGTGCTTTTATATCTTGTCTTCTTTTACACACAGATATTCCATAAAGATACGTTTGAGTTTTTTGGTTAGCAAACGATCTTAATCATACAGAATCTACACTCAATTCTCACATTAGAGCCACAAATTCAAACTTAATATCTTCTTTGGGTAACTAAATACCAAACCAACGTAAGTAAGTCCGGTTCGTTCGTTCGTTTCAGCCGAAAGACATCCACTGCTGGACGTAAGTTCGGTATTAGAGCATAATATAGACACCCCTATTTGCGACCATATCTGTACGTCACAGATTCCGACTTGTGAATTAAATACAAGCATTATAAATGCTACCTGCCATACATGGCTGCTTGGCGACGCCTGCAGTCTCATAGACCATAATTATCGTCTCGTGCAAAACGCTACATTTAATATTAACGTTTTATTTGCTGTGTACCAGTAACATTTTGTCAACTTTGAACCTTACTGCGATAGACATAGACATTTCGGGCAGCTTCATAACTTTACCTAACTTAATTCTCGTTGGACCTCTCTGTTGATTGAAATATGCATTGTTAAAAAGTAATTTCATGCCAAATATGAGCCTCCGGTGGAACTAGGAAAAGCCCTGTGACATCGGAATGGCTGTCAAGATTCGGTTAGGAAACTTGAGCTTTTGAAAGGTTGACTACCCTCTTGTTCATAAACCTGCTGGTTGGTTTTAAATTAGTGGTTTTAATGAGAATAAAAGCGGTGTTATTTTTGTTGTGGGCTAACATAGGCTGAGTTGCATCATCATTTTAACCGATAAACGGTACTTTTTGTATGGAGTTTAACATATTTTTGACGTTTGTCAAAGTTAAAGTACTATTATTCTGTGGTTAAGTACAGCCTTAGTTTATTAGAGAATGAATAAACCGTAATTTAGAAGCGACAGAATTATTACTTCCCTTCAAATGGTTGATAATTACCTAGACACCTATTTACTTAAGCCATTTTAAAACGGATAAGATTCTTATGCCTGTGTGAAAACAAAATGCCTATTTATGTGTTACCATAGGGGTCACTTAAAAATTACGGATAGATGGTGAAAACGGGCATTAGATCCATAGATATTAATGATCTCTTATCTACAATATTTTTTATCTTATAAAACCGGCTATATTTTCTCAAGCGATTTGAAAATGCTTGACTCACTGTAATTATCATCTATATTGAGCCAAGGCCGTGTCAGAAATCACGGAAACATTGTCCTGGCGCCATTAAAGGTATACATAAAATGTTAACAAATGATTGCTATTAAATCAACCGGCCAGTGGTTCTCAATCCACATCCACAGAGAAGCTGGCTATCTTACCTCCAACTGCTGGAACACAACAATGCTGTTATCATTGTTATTATGGCGACAGACTTAAGTTAGATGGTGGTAGCTTAGAACAACTTCTACCACCATCCAAACCGAATGAATCTACCTCACTAGGAATTGAACCCGGGACCTCTGGGTCTGAAGCAGGTGGTCTTACCACTAGGCCACAGAAATACGGAACATATTATACCACGACATTTTCCCACCACTGCAACTTCTGTAGACCACAGAGGCGTTTCGTGTTCTTTGTTTTACATGTTCCTTATTTGGAAGCTCTTTTGCCCAAGATTCATCTACAGTTTGACATGCACTGACAGAACATTACATAGGTCGTGGGCGTATGATTGAGACGTCCGACCGGTCACTGTCGCGGATTAATCATACGCAGTGATTCAACACGATCCTGCACGAGATGTTGCCATGTATTGACATAGAAGACCGGTAAGTTAAAGGATAAAGAAGGATTTGTACTTATAAACGATATTTTTAATAGGCTAGTAAAGTGAAATAGCAGAGCAAAACAAACAATACGTGTCGATCGTTTTTCACCGGTCGCGCATTTCCACCGGAAATGAAACTAATTGTAGTAAATATTATAAAATCAGATTTGTATGAAAATTAAAATAATTAGAATGATGATATCAATTTTCTCACTTGACCATACCATTTATATGCATATGCTAACATAGGCTAGTGTATGTCGGCTCATATACCCATTTACCTAACACCCTGTATAGTATTTCTTCTATATTTATGTATTTGTATGTAATTTTAGCGATTTAAACGTGTAAAACTCTACGTGTCAATACATTATTTTCTTATTTATAGAGCTCTTGTTCAAATAAACTCATAAGTACTGAGTAGTGTAGGTGCGGCATCTTATTATAGTTGTAATAGGTGCGATATTGCAAAAAAAAAATGTATACCTAACCTGATGTGCTGTCGGTCGACTGTACTTACACACCTTATTACTTGATTACTAAAATTGATATTTTTTTATCTCTCGCTCCAGGCCGTCATAATAAAGGCAAGGGCGGCTCATAAAACCCCAACCACACGATGCAAAAACTAAAATTCAATCGAATCCCAATCCCAACTAATATTATAAATGCGAAAGTAACTCTGTCTGTCTGTCTGTCTGTTACGCTTTCCCGCTTAAACCTCGCAACCGATTTTGATGAAATTTGGCATAGAGATAGTTTGAGTCCCGGGAAAGAACATAGGATAGTTTTTATCCCGGTTTTTGAAACAGGGACGCGCGCGATAAAGTTTTTCTGTGACAGACAAAATTCCACGCGGGCGAAGCCGCGGGCGGAAAGCTAGTACACAATATTTTGCAATGTATCGACGTTGCTATATGCATTTATATCGAAAACAACCTTGTGATAGCGATAAGATTAGCGTTTCCACTTCAGATAGATTTCTCACAAATGTCTTTCGTCTGTTTATATCATTTCCTATAATAAATACCTACCGACGAGGAAAGTTACGCAAAATATTTTCACAGCCAAGTGTTAAACAAACGATTATTATAAGTTTACACGCACCGATAACGAGGTTTTATATTATTTATTCATGAAATTCATAATTTGCTTTCAGTTTAAAGCGTTGGCGCACTGCGTCCCATTCGAAAGAACTTCATCCGCTTTGTTTCTGGAACTATAATATTAATCAATATCTAATATTAATAATATCCACTGTTATATATTTACCGCTTAGTAAATAATGTAGAGCGCACTAAAGCGCGAAATGTTCAGGAAACGTTGTATACTACTTCTTACAAAGCTACAGAGAAAACTAGAGCAAAAAGATTAACCGTTACTAGAAAATTGTTAAATATAAACCAAACTCGTATCTTTAAAAGTATGATAAATAAATAAAAAATAATACCTAATTGTTTCTATTGTAATAAACCTACCTCATCAAATTATTAATTTGATGAAAAGTAAAATTTGTTTACTGCGCAGTCGATACCCAAAAGGAATCGAGTTATAATCGATTCAGATCACGATTCGCTCGGACGATATAAATAGTGATATACACATCCATAATACATACCGCACCCTTACTTGGTTGGGCACCACAGATGCTTGTATGGGATGAATAATAATTAGTTAGACATAATTAATAATTGTATAAGGCATTGGCCTAGGGTCCACTGTTTACTGTGTTGCATGAATGGCCGGCAGCTAAGTAACATTTAATGTGAACAAAGATTGAAGAAGGAAAAAATATCTTAGTAAAAAGACCTCGAAGAAAATTTTATTGTAGAGGAAGAGACCCTTTATGAACCTTCTAAAGCATCTAGCATAACTCTATCGATATTACAATAACTTAAATCCCTTTCACATCTTAGGTTTTAAATGGTAAAATGTTTAGTACGTTTAATTAATAAAATTGTGAAATATGGGTAGGTTACACGAAGAACATTATCGGTAAAAAGGATTTTCAGGATTATTTCAGCCTTCAGGATCAGATCTTCAAAATAATGTTTCAGATGTTTCTAACAAAATCATTAGGAATAAGTATTACATTTACAAACGAAACCAGCACGAGCACGGTAACGTAAACCGCTCTTGCTCGCATTAACTGAAATCCCTTTTGGCAACAAAATCGCCCGACCATTATCAACAGTCGTTTAGCCTGCCAGCATCTGTCCAAATGTCTCCGACTCCCTGAGTCAAATTAGCGTTTTTCTCCAAAACCGGTTGAGCCACTCTCGAGCTGATTTCACATTCATTTTGCACTTAATACGAGCATTCGTCACGTTGCGGGAGATTGCCGGTAATTGCCGCGTTACATATGGCTCTGGAAAGGGGCAATGTTGGCATTGCATCGCCCATAAAAATGTCACAAGCCGCAAACAATTTGCGGCTAGAGTTGAGTTGAGCACTCTAGTAGTTTCTCTGGTAAAGTGAAACAAGCTAGGCTGTAAGGTGCTTTATGAATAGTTCATTATGTTAGCTTATGTAATTAGTACATACATACTATACTACATACATAGTTTTAAACTAGATTCACTTACATGGGACCACCGAGAGCATATTGGTTAGAATCTTTATTTTTGAATCCTATGGTCGGTAATACAAATGCCTGTTCAATGTAGCTCACAAAGAATGTCAAAATTATATTTATTTAAAAGACTTCTATCGTAATAACCTAATCGAGGAAGCCATAGTCATTTTCTATCGTAAACACTTATTTCATTCATCATTTTCTCTTCAATATGCTAATCGTAAAACATAACCGTAACCGACTTTATAAAATCTATAATGCCGGAAAAAATCACTTAATATTAATAAGTCAAGACTCCAATCAAGTTGTTATTGTGACATTAATGATCAATTAAGTAGCAAAATGGCAGTTGTTGAGGTGAGATGATTAATTTTACATAAACTGATTGAAATGGTAAGAGACACTTTTTGGGACTTCGCCATATTTGGAGGGGCAATCATATCAATATTATAAGCAACTTAATAGGTATGCTATAACATACTACTATAATAAATAATACTGCAGTGCTATGTAGAGTCACAATTTATTGGTTTAATACATACATTTTTTTAATATAGTTCCTAAGCGCAGATTGCACTGGTCAAATTCATCATACCTACTTAGCTTGCTTGAATAGTGATAATGAATGTAATGTACCAATGTTTTACAAATATTTTTCCGGATCTTACCCATCTCTACACGAAGAAGCCTAACTACAAGAAAAAAGCCTACACAGTCTTACGATAAAATAATATTAAGATTACGTAAAAAAATCTTCTACTTCTACCTTTCCAAGTTATCCTGAAGTAGAAAACTTACATATTATACCTACCTATCTACTCTTATCAAGGACTTTTGTAATCGGATCTTTTTGCCCAAAGTTGAAAATTCGATACACGCCTTCGCCCTTAAGCGGATGACGTACTAAACTAATTGATAAAAACATTTCTTTGGATAGAAATTGGATATATCAAATTTCAAAGGAGCGCTTTTGTTTTGATGTCTTTTACCTTTTACTTTGTGAAAATACGAGTCGACAATTTTATTTATGAGCTCCATCCATCATAAACGTAACATTTTGAGGACTAGTTAAAAATAATAAGTTGGCCAACACGTTGTCAAAAGTTAATAGAAAATCACTCATCACGAAGAACATAGAAAAGGTCGTTGTGGGTCAGAGCACCAGTCAATCAAACTAGTTACGTAAGTTTAGTTTTAGCTTGACTATGCATTAATATTATTATATCACAAAGAAAGAATATAATCAGATAAAAACCACTCCTCTTTGTCAGACGATCGGGCTTATCCTGATAGCGAGCTATCTATCAATTTTGTTTATTATGACAAATCAGTCTAAAAGTTTTTATGATTGCATTGCACACATAAAGTTACCAGCTATCTTTTTTTTATCCTTCCTTTCCATGTTTCTGTTTTCAGAAATGACTTCACTAACAAGATATTTTCCATTATACCTAATTATTTTCTATTTAATATTAAGTAGGCTGAGCATTAGAGTTAAATCCTATATCTTATTTTGTCTAGACTGTGAGAGGTAAGCTTGCCTAACCGTAACTCCGAGACATCTAAAAGCTGCTGATTTTCTATTAATATCATACCTACTTTCATATCTTTTATAAAATCAAGGAAGCAAATAAAACTGGGCTCGAATTTATGTTCAATTAAGAAGTCACTCAACCGGACAAAAACACACTACCGGAACACTTGAAATATCATGATAGTCGCTACTCGCTAGCAAAAAGGAATAATCCTACATTATTCATCGATCCACTTCCATACGCATGGTAGCAATATAACACCTTGTCTACCTTCAGGCTTTGACAGCAGTGACATTTGTGACAGACAGCTGAGAACAGGTATTTTGGTTAGGAAACTTCTCAGCGACTGATGGTTGACCGATCACGGCAGCAGTGGGCCTGACAGGTATCAACCCTGATTGAAGGTTAACATGATATCACATGATTTTGCGGTTGGTTAACGGTGCTCACCATAGCATAAACAGCTTTTTGGGTCTTTGTTAATGTTATTTTATATTTCAAAGAGTCTATGTGAGACCCTAGCTGGGTAGAGTCGAAAAAAGGAGCATGAATGTTTCATGAATCAAAATAAAGAATACTTTCATGTTTAAACCTAGATTTAAACTTCATCTAATAGATTATCATTAATTCTGTCAATGAACACGATTTACCACAAGCCCCATTGTCGTCGTTACCTAATCAATCAAAAATTTTATTATCGTTTTAGGATACGTTAATGATTTTATGAATGGCGATAATAAAACGGATTTTTTTGATTGACGTAATGTGATAGAGTCGTCGGAATGATATTAATTTTAAATATAGAAGAAAGAAGAAAAGTAAAACTGAAAGCTTCAGGATCTAAGGTGACCTACAGGACAAGCAGAAATGACTAAAGTACCTACCTACCTATTATTTGTACGAGAACGACTGGTAGGCACTAGAATTCTTTACTCATGTGAATGCAATGTGATGTTTAGCACCAATATTAGTCACATTACTTATAAAATTATAGCTATCGGGTTATCAGTGTTATGATAATCACATTCGAGTGGTATATCGGTATAATAACTCGAACGCGATAAGCCGTCTTTTCAATAAAACATACTAAAGTTTCTGGAAAGCGATTAGATCAATGATCACGCGCATAGTGCAATCGCTCGACTTTTGGAAAATTTTCGCGCAAATCAGGGACGCGTCGATAAAAATAATTATATAAAGAATAAGAAAACATTCTTAAAAACTATTGTAGTAAGCCTACATTAATTTACATTTATTTTTATCTAATGGCGCACGTTTTCGTGTTTTAGGATACAATATCTGACACAGCGGGGAAACAGGGATTTAGGAATTCATCATAATATACCTATTTATAAATCACCTTCTATTTATACTTTTTCAACTGAATCGTGTAATGTCAATGTCGGGAGATTATCTCTAGAAAGATTGTTGGATTTACACCCGACAAAGATGAATCTTTATCAAATTATCGGATTCAGTCTTTTTAGATGTTTTAGAGATTACGTAGTGATGATTAAAAATGACTGTATCATTGATATCTCTACTATATGCTTAACTGACTATTGTCAAGCATAACAACAATTATAAAGGATACTTACACAAATAAACAAATGCCTCCCTACCTAAGTAAGTATTAATTATTATTAGTTCAATCAAAACAAACTAATTCAATTTTGTAATAATAAAAACAAATCATTGTTTCTTTAGGTATAATTGATTATTTAGAACAGTGGCTTCATTGCAAGGCTTATTTCTTTACAAAGAGCTTTGTAAATCGCAACCAGCTCTACCGACAAGGTATGTACTTATTTATGACAAAGAAATAACCAAGCGTTAGTCACCGTTCGGCAAAAATTACATCAAAATAAACTACAAATATCTGGGTGAGGAGTCACCGAGTTCGATAAGCAGACAAAAACAATAAGTTTTTATAATTATTCATTAACTTCTTTTTACTTATAATGTTTTTGGAGGGCGTTATCTTTTTTGTTTCCGTTTTCTCACTTCAAAATTTCAGCACATTTGGTTAGATAATTGTCTCTACATTTACTAGGTATTAAGAACATAAATCATATTTTTGTTCTTAAGTAGAAATTGAGTTTTAGACTCGTCCCTAAATGGTCACGTTTTCGCAGCGTCAATTTATTTAAAAGCATTTCTCATACCATATACATTAATTATATCCCCTATGGCTATTGTTATATTTGTCTTGCCTCAATCATTTGTCGATAAAATTAAATTTTATCTCAGTCCAGTAATTTAGCATCGCAAACCGTTCAACTATAGCGACCAACGCGACGCCACTGATAAGTTAGTATTTTTTTCCCTCAGGTTTTTCAAAATACTCAGTGAGTAAGAAGTAAGAACTAGATCGGTACGCGAATTATTCAATCGTCTAAGTAGTTATTTATACATAACATAAAGTGAATGCATTATCACAAACATGTAAATAGAAAACGTTTGTGTACCATAAATAGAAAATTCTAATTTTAATAAACATTTTGTGTTGTATAATAACAAACAGTACATGTATTGCATTAACAAGTTACTTTCTACTGATAAATAAATTAAAATATTTAAAAATAAACTAATGTAAGCAATTATGTAAAGCCCCTCCTAAGCTCTGAAACGCTAGAGCACCTACGCAAGGATTTGCTCCAAATGAAAAACATCAATGGAATATTAATAAATCTTGCTTTTAAATTAATTTAGATTATAATACTTATTACTAGATATTATTATGGCTTCTGATTATCAACTGCATTTGAACACCAATGCTTTAAATACATTCCCTATTAAGGATGTAAGTAGGAGAATAAGTATTGGATACCTGTGTGAATAAAAAATTTAGATTATTAGCAGGGAACTTTCAAATCATAGAGTCAAACTATGAACGAAAATAGCACGTTGGAAAATTATCTAATACTTAGACTGATCTCAGAAATGATACTCGAAATTAAAAATCTGCCACAAAAATAAACAGATTTTCTTTCAAGAGAAACATTGGGTAGTATGCGAATTACTATTTCACCAAACATCTATCACTATCCTGAAATAAACGAGTACTTTAAAATTAGAGCTTCTTATTTTAGTAAACCTACTAAAATAGATAAAGAACTATTGTTTTTCATCAACTAAACATAGACAGTTTCTAACAACAAATAAAGTATCAATATCGTTTGTTTATGCTAGCAGCACGTGTACCGCTTCGACGGGTGTTTTTCGAATCTTGAAATAAACGAGTGCTTCGAAATTAAGAGATTTTTTTCAGGAGAAAATATCATGTTGTGCAGTAAAGTAGGTAGGTACTTAACCTCGATAACTATTGTTTTCTTTTCATCTACAAGGACAGCTTCTAACAACAAACAAAGTATCAATATCGTTTGTTTATGCTAGCAGCACGTGTACCGCTTGGCCGGGTGTTGGCGCCAGTGTTTTGTATTGTTTTTCTTCCCGAAACGGCATTGAGTCGCTAAGGGTAATGAGTAATGGTTTAAATAAAGTAATGCACTTTGTACTCGAGTTTAATGTTGCATCTTCGGTTTGGTTTAGACGTTTTATGGCGCTGGGAAGTGATACTGTGCTTTGATGTGTAACAATTCGTTGGCGGTATTTGACTTTAGATTTATAGAGATTGCTCCAATACATTAACTTTTTACTAATCCAATTCTACCTACAAACTCCTACAGTTTCTGTTCACAAAAATGTGCAGCTCTTACAAAACTAACCGTTTCAGTAAATAAAGTGGGCTGTGTGAACCAAATTAATACTTTTAAGACGAATTTGATGTAGAGCTTCTATTAAGAATAAACTTTACATAAATAAGTTTTTAACCAGTGAAAATAGAAATTCATAGAGTCAAAAATAATAGTCAAAATAACTCCCACTATGAGCCAATTCGATTTGATCCTCACTTCCAGGCACAAACTGTACCGACCTGCACCACTTTTTTTGCTGTAAACAATGATTCAGGAAACTCATTCAATGAAGAATGTTCACTAATTTTGTTTTTTAACTTTCTGTATTCTCTGTTAAAAATAAAAAATACACGTGAAAGAATTATTTCGATACGTCAATTAGTTTCCAAGATATTGAATTTTAAAAGTGCGGGCGGCGGCCAGCCCGCCATTTTATGCGCGTGACGTCATATTACAGTGACTGGCTCATATTTGTATGGGTGGAATCTTGCAAGCTGAATCAAGACCCACTTCCGGACAACCGATTAAGCTGAAATTTCGCAAACACATGAGTGATTTGGATGACCATGCAATATTATGATGACATGGAGCTGATCTGATGATGGAGCTGGAAGGTGGCCATAGGAACTCTATAATAAAACGACTTAAATCCATCGAGTTTGGGCTCGTTCGTTTTGTATTGATGAGTACTTTAATTCTATATAGTAATCAGGGTCTAATGATGGAGCTGGAAGGTAATTCGCAAAAAAACGACACAATCGCATCAAGTTTGGATTTGGTTCAATTTTAATTTCTGTGATGGGTCTGGGTGTTAATATGTATAATAAGTTTGTATTTGCAAAAAAATGTATTTAAGTATGTTTATATCCGTTTTCTAGTGAGCGGACACTGTGAATGATGTACGTCACGCGGAGTCACGTGACCGTCGGCGGGACTCAATATACGAGGGTGGTCTGAAAAGTTTCCGACCTCAACGTGAAGATGGCAGCATACATCAATTAAAGTCAGGGAATGTAATTGTGCATCTTTTGACAGCAACACTTCAAAGTTTCAGCCATTTTTGACGCGCGGTTTTTATTTGAAAGTCGTTTGAGTGAGTCGATGTGAGTATTTTTGTGAAAATGGAAAAAATCGAGTATCGAGCTGTCATAAAATATTTGTTTTTGAAAGGGAATACCCCTACGCAAATCAAAGATGAGTTAGATTCTGTGTACGGGGACTCTTCACCGTCATTTACCACAGTAAAATTTTGGGCAGCCGAATTTAAACGTGGCCGTAAGAGCTTGGGAGATGATGAACGTTCGGGACGTCCAAAAACTGTAACTACTGACGATAACATCGCTAAAGTTCACCAAATGGTGTTAGACGACCGCCGAATTAAAGTGAGAGAGATAGCAGAGGCAATGAAAATGTCCAAAGAACGTGTTTGTCACATATTAAATCAAGATTTAGGCATGAGAAAGCTGTCCGCGCGTTGGGTGCCGCGTTTGCTAACGTCAGACCAACGACGTGTTCGAATGAACATTTCCAATGCTCTGTTGGCGCAGTTTAGGCGCAATAAATCCGAGTTTTGGCGCCGACTAATTACTGTAGATGAGACTATGTAGAAAAATAAAAATAAATTTTAAGAAAAAAAATCTTGTATCTATGTTAGGTCGGAAACTTTTCAGACCACCCTCGTATAAGCGAACTTTGAATGCCTATAAAATCATAACTACTGGGTATTTTTGAATGAAATAAAAACTAATGTATTTGTAAATGTAAAAGCTTAACTGTAACATAGGTTTCAAGTGATTTTGCATACCTAGTAACATTCTCAATTAACAGTCCATTTATTACCGTCCTTATGTCCTTTGCAGGATTGCGACCTACAAAGAAGCTTCACATTTGTGCATAATTCAACACCCCCATGTTCCGATAAACCATAAACTCAATTAGGCAATCCGTAATCGCCGCGGGCGCATGCTATCTAGGCAGGAATGCACCACGCATGCGCCGGGGCGTAATGAAAATTAGTATAGTGATGTACCTACGTGTTGTTCGAGAAGATCAGAGAGTCGGTTGTTGAACAAGTTGGTGGGCGAAACGATGTCGACAACGCAAGATATTTAGGTTATTGGGTTTTTAAACACCTTGTACTTAAATATCATAGTAGAGCCGCTTCTGTAAATTCACCATCATAACCATCAGGTGACTCCACTGCAGGACCACGACAAGCCTCTCAATTTTACCAGAGGACTTAGCCTTAAACTCCTGCCTAAGATAAATTATTAACTAATTGGTTAAATAACAATATTTAGAGACTAATCAAAGACTCTATGATTTAAGTTTTCAACTTTTCATAATATTTGACATCCAAAATGTATATCTCCGCTTTCATATACTTAAGTAAGGAAAGTTAGAATATAGTTTATCAGTAAGTAATATAAGTACCAAAGATTAACTAATTAGCAACTAGCAATACTGATTTTCTTTATTATTGAAGTATGATCCTTGATATTAATGCAGCAAACAAACGTTTAGCGTCTGAAGAGATGCCTGCTATTTAAATCTTGATTGTTTTCAATCGATATCATTTACGACACCCTCACTAGAGTCCAGTACCCGTCACGCCAGGGCTACACCGTTACGTTGTAACAAACCTCTGTCAAACAATAACAGTGGAAAACTGAGCTCTAATACACCGCAATAAGACTCTCTGGTGCGCACGCGCATCGCTTGCATCGACGCACCGCGTTTACGTTGCATGCAGTGTTCATGCCGTGATTTATTGACTGATCGGAATATTCTCAACGGTAGGTTTACTGGGAACTTGTATTGGAGCAGTGATCTCTGGTTGTACAAATTAGTTCTTAATTCTAAGTAAAAATGGTCCTTCAAAAAATATTGTTCAACAAGAGCTAAGACGGTGAGTCTTGAACTTGTCACCTAATAATATTTTATTAACTTTATATAGATTTAACTATTATCTAATAATAATATGGCGAGTTTAAATCTTCATTATCTTCTACTAGTCTTTTCCAATTGAAGTCTAGTAACAATCCCAACTACTCCCTCTATTTCTTCTGTCTTTCACAAGCAAGCGGTTTCGTAAACATGTGTAATAAATATTACAATTAAATACCTACGTGATTAAGTTAATTGATTTAACTTTACAAAATTAAAAGTAAATAGGTTGGTATTTGGCTCACATTGTTCTCGTAGCGGTCAATCATTAAAAGAAAAATAATGTATTGTTTAAAACGAATGTAAGACATACATTGCATTACGAGTAGGTACGAGTTTTAATTTAACTGGTCAAACTTGTTGTTCTGTACAGACTTTATAAAACAGAGTAGCAACCAGTCTGCCGATAATATTGTAAACGCTCACCTATTACAGTTCACCATTACAGTTATGATGATGATTATAGATGCCTTCAAAGCAGACAGGTGGCTCCTGTAATGTAATTCCAGTCCTCATCTTTAATTCAGCTGCAGATTAAACTAGGCAGCTGTTAAATCATGCGAGTGATATACGTAACTGCTCGGTACCGGTGGATTGTATAAACATTCATAAATGCCAAATTAACGGGCATTTTTTTTAAAGTCACGCCGTACAGCCGGCAAAAAACGGTCTGCCTTAAGGTTGAGGTGCTTTTGGACGTCATAGATTAAAATATAATTTTGGTGAAATGACCCCATATGCACGGCAGTTGTAAGTTAATCATAGAATCGGTGAGTGTAATTTACGTATATCTGTGTTATTATGATCCTGTAAGTTTTGTAACAATGAAGACAGAGCCGTATGCGAATGCTAGTATAAAACAGGTGTTGCATGATCTTCTTCGGGATAAACTGTAAATGTCATCTCGCTTCATGTATCATTGAAAATGGCTGACACCATTGGCAATCTAAAGCCCATCCGCATAAGGTCCAGAAAAGACTGGAGCCAGTTAGAAGATTTTTACGCAGTGCAATTTGTGTTTTTATAAGAAAAGTGTCTCGCGACCAGTCGTGGTGAGCATTATTTTGCAAGGCAGCTGCTCATTCCGAAGGTCGGGGTTTCTTTGCATTTTTATTGAAGCCATTAAGAAGTTGGATACAGCGGCAGATGGTGATCGCCATTTAACACGGGCTTATTACCGTTTAAAAGTATAAGTAGCTGAATGTCTTTGATCATATGACACCTGTTGGGTTCTCAACGCAAGTAAAACAGATATTCCTTGTCATATTCGCTGGGTATGTTGTAATTTTTTTTATCAAAATCGCGCTTTCGCCCTTGCGGTATAATGAAGCACGTGGGACTTTTACGAGATAAAATAAACGTAAAAACGTTATTTTCCAAGATTCAAGCTTGAATCAGCCGTATCCAAAACGATATCTATAAAAGGAATATATAAATAAAAGACGGGTTGCGCAAAGTTTGCGGTTATAAGTAAGTATTCTTGAAGTTTTTTTCTGAAATCGTAGAATAAGTTGCTATTCATTAATTGTCTTTGAAACGGATCCTAAAAAAAATTAAACAGGTAGTTAAATCTGGCATAGTTAAAAAGAAGTTAGTGACGATGGCATAATGTTTTAGTGGAACTCGAGTATTTTTAAGCGTTGGGATCGCTGTAACGCGTTAAAAGACAAGATATGTTTAGAACAACCAGTAACTACCACTAACCACTGCCACTGATCACTATAACGATTGACATGGGAGAAAAAGAACTCAAATGGTCACTGATTTCAGAACAAACGATCAGTTATCTAGATAGAGGTAGTATCAGATTCAAAGTGCAAAAGAAGATTGTCTGAAATGATACAAATGATCGACTTGATGTTGATTGACAAATGAAAATAATAACGAAATCCGGTACCCAACACAAGTACTTTTGTTATAAATGACATACCATTTATGGTAATGGAATGAAAGTGTTTGATATTCATTCAGACGGCCTGGCTACGTGGAAATCCGCTTGCTGTTTTGCTCAATGTTTACTAATAAGCGTCGGTCAACGGCCACGGATCGAACTGTCTGGGTCTAGACTGATCTTCAGGCTAAACTGGCTTAGTACTAAGTCTAAGCCTCTAAGGCTAATCAGGACTTAAGACCTAGTTTGAAATGTAGATTTATGTAAAATGTGTTTGCTGATGAAAACGTTCAAACAGGATAATCTTTTTGAATAAGCTGGATGCTCAGATCATCCCTTCTATGATCTGAGGCTGGATGATTTCTTGATTACCTACAAAATATCAGTTGCATCCTTTGTTCGTCTTGTTCTCTTTCATAAATTAATGCAAAGTTTGTATGGATGGGCTGAGTAATACGCTAGTCTATAAGTACCTAGATTTTGTAACTGTCCATTATCTTTCATGATCATTAAGAAGATATTCACAACATTTATCGCATTATTTAGTCCACTTTCCCGACATGTAGGTATAGCGTTTTGCCGATGCAAATTCCAAGCCCATTCTCTTAATAGATAAGGCTGTGAACCCGGGACCTCGCGTTAAGCAATTTAGCTCATTAATGGGCCACTCTTAATTGTAGCAATCGCTGCCCTCGCATTAAATACCGTTAAGGTTTGTGCGTACTGGTTTGTTTATCAGATGTTTCAACTCTACATTTTTATTTCCTTTGCCTAGGTAAGGTACTGTCAGCTTTTTTTTATTTTGTAGAAATAAGGTTCATGCAACTCGCGTGGGAGGAAACTGATTTCTTGTTTTCTGTAGGCAGCAATGGACTGGCTTGCCAGAGTGAATTTATATTAATTCAATTCCAACTAATTTTATTTGCTGATTACACCAGGCGTATTATGCCACTTACGGTTTTGGTTTGAAATTAAATTTTAAATAACTTGAATAAGGTTAAGTTATGAACTTATGAAGCGGGGTCTATGTAAGTTTTTCATATTTAGATCGCCAGTTAGTACCTAAGTTTTACAGAAACACTACCAAATTGTCAAGTGAGGACTTTCATAAATATCAAATCATATCAAGTGGGTGGTTTACTGGTTATCAGATCGGACCAAATATAATATTATGTTTATTGGGTCATCAGGACATGTTCAGCGATTAACTGATAAGGTAAATTGCATACATTTAGAGTTAAAGTTATATCAATGCAGATTGCAGTCTTGTAAAAATCTGATATCAGATGGAAAATTCAACAAATAACATTCTTGTGAAACATAATGTCCAATTAAATAAAAACGTAAAATTAAGTCTGTCTGATTATCTTAGTAGGTGACTCAGTTATAGTTAAGATAGGAAATACCAAAGTTTAATTTACTTCGAACTAGTAGGGAAAATATAAATAGCATGGAATAAGTAATTCACTTGAAGTTTCCGTGAGATTTTCTCCGCGCTTACATTAACTAAATGATTTTCAATACTAACGTTCGTTAACTGGGCTAGTAGACAGTTTCTGGCTCAATATTCCCGGCTATAAGCCATCTTGTTTGTGTTTTGGATCGAGCTCGGTTCTGGGCAAACCGGTCCCGACACGTGCCTCCAGCGACCGCATCTATGTTGTTGCTTGGACTTGGACGTAGCTGTGCCGTGCACTACGGGACGTCTTCTATCTATCGTTACACATTAAATCCAAAGTAACATTATGAAGTTAATTTTAATACAGTCAGCGTCAAATAATTCGTGGCAGTCAAAGTAGCCAATAAGTTCGCAACAAGTCAACTTTTTGGCCACTTTGGGTGACGCAGGTGACGCTACACGAACTATTTGGTACAACGCGCTTAGCAGTCTTAACAAGAAAACCCACCACGGAACATTAGAAAGAGGTTTCTATGTTCTGTGAGTCCCACCAATTCAAACTACGACTGAACCTTGATAATTTCCGTTAAAAATTATTGCTATTGTAGATAATTAGATACCAATCCATGATTATGTTACTCAACATTATTAAAGCAATTGAAATGATTAAAAACCAATATTTTCTCACGACCTTCCACCGAAACGACTGCACGAAAATAGTTCAACTGCTCGTTGCATAATAAAAAATCATGCGGGCATGTCCGTCTGTCTATCGTAAACCGTTATCTGACGTATTCATAATAAAACGTGTTCGTAGTGTGCTCGATTATTTATTTTGAAACTGCGTGCGCACAGAGAGTCTTTTGTCCTTGCCTAGAACTTCATATCGAGTGTTAAATTGAGCAATTCAAACTCAAATAGCCAAAGTTTTAAAGATGATTACTTATTTTTACAACAACATTAAAGATTCTAAATAGAATAACTGGAAACATAGTTTACTGCATCACTTGTTACAGTAATTAGAAATGAAACGTAACTGAAGACATCTCGTTCGCATTTTTAAACCAACCTACTCATCAAACCGTTTGAAAGTGAGATTTTAATCACTTATCAGACTGCTCATTATATCTGTTCGCTACTATTTAGACAAAATCAAACCGATCAGCGATGCGTCTCAGGCTTTCTCCTTTGAAAAGAAATGCTTTGTAATTACACCGACGACGTGTGAAAGTGCGCAATTTAGTTACTATTCCTCGCCGAATCAAGAATACTGGGTAGTCTGGGTAATTACTCTAAACCTCCTGTGGAGAAGACCACAGGTGATAGACAGAGAAGATTTCTTCAGATTTGCATTTATTACAGTTTCCGAGTGTTCTTGTATTTCGAACAGTTATAAGTTGATTGGTACAACGGCAGCCATTATAAACTTGATTAAACTTATTGTTCGTTTAGAAATTACTTGTATCGAATTCCCGTTAATTGACTGTTAACTTACTTAAAGCTTCCTACTTGTAAAGATAATGCATTATTTATAAATCTTTCACATTTATTGTAGAGCGTTGTTTCAGTCGAGTATAGTTTTCTCTTTTACCTACATTTATGGCTATCATGTTGCTAGAGTTACCCATGTTGCTCAAGTATTCTATGTTCAAGAATCAATTCAAACCAATTTTTCCAATATTATAGGTCATACTTGAATAATGAGCCTGGATCAGTTGCCTTTCTTTAAGGGACATTTCTTGCTCTACCATAGTGTTAATTAAACCATTTTTTAATGATACACCGATTTCAAAGGTTAGTTTCGACCGTTCTGACGTCGAAAGAAGCTCATAAAGGCCGACAATCCTGATGATAATGGCCCATCGTCCTCCTTTTCGTCGGCCAACAATTAATAAGTAGGCTGTAGACACGAAAAACGTAATTGACGGCATTATGCCAGCCCATTAGAAAATGAAACAGAGTGAAGCGGCGCGTTATATTGCATCTATTTCGTCTACTTTACTTACGTCATTGCATTCCTAACTTTTGTCGTTGTTTTTAAAACGTTTCAAAGTTTTTTCAGCTTCTTACAAGATGTGTCTGTCTATCTTCCATGGTGCGTGGTAATTGAATTCAAATTGTTTATTTAAAATACGGCATACTTTAGGTAACTCTATTTTAACAAACAAGGCGTCAACTTTTTGGTAAGAGTAAAGATGATCGTAACTCTACATTTTGTTTCGAACACGAAACCTTTTACCCACGACTGTAGCCCCTCCTCACAAGCGTAATTAACATTCCAAATCTAATACAGTACTTTAAATTCGGTCCTGTTTTTATTTTCTATCGAATATCACGCTTGAATCAAATGCACCGGCCATAATGGCGCTGACGGCTCCATAAAAAACCCTAAGGTTTGTCCCGCACCGGGCGCCTTTTCTAAGGTAATCGCTGGGAAGTTATTTTTTTAGTTTTCGAAGAAGGCACAAAGAGTTGAGCCAGCTGCCAAGGTGCATCTGGCTGGCAAGAATGGAACTCCGGGATAACCGTAGGTGTATTTACTTTTTATGACACATGGCTGAAAAAGCTTTGGTAGGTATGCAAAGAATAAATAAACAGATGAGAATTTCGTAAGTCAAAAGCCAGATTGTTGTGGTTGTTGCCACCTTGCAGGAAAGAGGAAAAGATTAAACCGATGTCTTCATGTCAAATTACTACATAATATTTAGTTGAATAATCTCATTTGATTCTTTATGAACAAGTGTGTTTGGTGCATTTAGGTAGGCTCTTTGCAGAGTTTACCATACTGGTACTGGTACATAGTACCGAAAGGTAACTGCCTAACTCGAAACATTTCATTGTCTGAGTTGCGTCCGACTGTCTCTAACAAATGAATGCAATTTAGTTACAAAAATGCGGACATACTGCTTAGAAAATTACAGTTAAATAATATTACCTTGGCCTGGAACTCTAGAATTGTAATTATGCAGCAATAAACTTATATTTGTTTGTTTTAGCACGAGATATGTTGCAAATTAATTACGCAGTAAACACGTGCTTTGTCGGGATTATTGATAGTAATTAAGTAAACTGTTAAACAAGCACGTGATTCTGAGTAAAATTGATATTCATTAACAACATGAGATCATTAGATGATGTGGTCGGAAATATAAGATTTCTACACCTACTTTCTTACTTTATTGTATAAGAAATATGTAAGAAAGAACTTGTATTGATATTAAAACATGTAACGTAAGATTCAAGAATTACGTTACATGCCTACATAATATCTTATCTGCGTCAATGGCAAAAGAAATGTCTAAAAAAATCTAGGTAAGGCATTTGGTTTCGGTTTCCAGTGGCATGAAATTTGAGTCTTTCAACCGAAACGGGTTTAAACGATTAGCAGAAACTTTAAAAAATAACGACGATAATAGCGAAGCAGGAGTATCGAATTATTCTAATTAGCAAAAATCCGTTGTTAGTCTTTGTTTAGCAAAGGATTTAAATAGGTTTTTTATATGTTGGGGAACATTACTAACAATACAAATAAAATATCGATACTTGATCAAACTCACTGCACCTACGTCACTGTATTGTGTCCAACAACGGACTAGCCTGATTGAATTGGATAGGACAAGCCTATAGCTTAACAATCACAACAATTCCAATGATACTGGCAAGTAGGGTTACCATCCGCCCTAATTTATCCGGACATGACGTCGTTCAGTCAGCCTACTTAGGTATTCATTTCGTTGATGATTTGAGATAGAAACTATTTAGGTAAGTTCTGAGATATTTTTTTAATACCGAATTGTTAGATTCGTACACATACTCACTCACAAATTGGGTATTAAATACAAATAGTCTGAAACCAACTTATTCACCAATACCATAATTTACCAAATCAAGCCATCAATCATCGGTACACAACACACACGGATATTTAGGAGGCTCTCGGGTCATGGCGTTCTATCTCGCCGCCAACGTTCGAATGCCACAAGGAATATCTTTTTGTTATCCCGTACGACTCCCCGCGTTCCTCAGGTGTAATTTGATAGCCAAATCAGCGTTAATCCTTTCGTTGCTAACAGACGGCCGTCCTGATGCCGGAATGTCCCCATTCCGCTTCGGCCATTCGAACGTTATGATGTATGTCCCCATACATGTATGCTATCTATGTCGTTTAATTACTTGAGAATCAATTATCATCTGCAACACCTTAATCAACAGTTGAATCAATCGTCCAGCTGAAATTCAATTCGCATTTGACAACACCAGTGTAGTGTCAACACCTTCCTTGTGAATAGTTTCACCCGAGGACCTTAAATTAAACATTCTATTTTACTCTTCCGTCTTCGTTACATTTTCTTTTTCTCTGTTATTGCAATCATTCTGTCTGAGCGATATTCAGTACCATTTTCATAATAATGATTCTGGCGGTCTTCGAGGCCAGTGTCATAAATCAATCTTCTTTCGGTAAGTCCTGAGGTACTTTCTTCTTTAGTCTACGAACGAATACTTGAAAATATATCGTCCACAAATAAACTGTTATGTAGCTCCAGTTTTCATTATGATAAGTTAAGCTTCATTATTTATTTCTTCTTTCACTGTTTTGATACCGAATTTTCGGTAAAGTCTCTCGTGACGTACCACGGTGCTTCTACAATATCTCAATACTCCATCGTATACTGCTGCTTTACCACATTAGTGCATTCACATAAAGATTTACAATTCAGGTAGCATCTTCGACAGTTTCCATTGAAACTTCAACAAAAACGTTTGTCTAGATTGGTTTCATTATACACTTATACTATAACAAGACCTTATTTTCCACTGCAGGTTGACCATTTTTTATGACTTTTTGCGTTATTGTTGTCCTATTGCTGGACGTTTGGTAAAAATATGCTTTTTCCACGTTACGTTTCATCCAAGTACATGCCAAGATGTAAATATCTCTTCATTATTTCATTTCATCATTTCATTTCATCATTTCATTTCATCATTTCATTTCATCATTTCATTTCATCATTTCATTTCATCATTTCATTTCATTTCATTTCATTTTATCATTTCATTTCATCATTTCATTTCATCATTTCATTTCATCATTTCATTTCATCATTTCATTTCATCATTAACAGGTTTAGGCGGCATAGATACAGTGTAGGTTCCATGACATGACCTTGTGGAACTCCTGCTTTCACTTTACCAATCCCTTTAAGATTCTACTTGTTCAAAAACTGAGTAAGCATCGCTTGTGCATCGGCATTCTTTTCACTCATAATAATATGTATATTCATAATATTTATTTATACATTATTTGCAAGTCATATTTCATCACATACATCATACTTAATATTAACTCTGTAAGGGTGTAGCAATTTTACAACTTATAATAATTTAGGTACTGAGTGAGCGCAGCTTGTGCTTCGACATCCCTTTCACATTTTTGAGTGAGCACCGCTTACACTTCTGCCCCCTTTTCACTAACAATATACATATTCGTAATAATTCAGGTACTGAGTGACTACCGCTTGTGCTTCGACATCCCTTTCACAATTAAAGTGAGCACCGCTTGCACTTCGGCCTCCTTTTCACTCATAATAATATAAGATTTATAAACATTAGCGTTCCATTTCAATTCAGTAAATCGTATAAAAATGTCACATTGAGACCAGCGTTTCTTTATTTTACTCATAATGTAGTTTTAAAATAATTCAGCTATCTACTGAGTGAGCACCGCTTAAGCTTCAGCATCCATTTCACGATTAAGTGAGCACTGCTTGCTCTTCGGCATACTTTTCACTCCTTTGTCTAATAAATAATGTTAAATCATTACCTCCATTGGTGCCAGCATTGCTACCAAAATAATATTCTTAATCACCTTTTTTTTTATCACTTGCTTTCCTTCTAAGTAGTTTGGTCCCGTAACAGTAATATAATAAACATTCTGAAGTAAGGAATTCAACCATTGCTTTAACAGTAACATTATAATTTACATTACATTACATTTCATTCTCAATTGTCAACCAATATGTAAATGTTCATAAATAGGACCCAGTAATCATTACTTGTACACATGATTAAAATAGTTGCCTGCAAATTTTGTCACGTACATATCCCAAAATGAGTAGTAATTGGATAGTCCACATGTCTAATCTTAACTCTCAATGCGCTTTTCATAATTTAAAGTAGGTATCCATTGGTGACGATTTTTTTACATTGTCAAGTCTCTAGTTGACTCACTCTAGTCTCAACTCTCAATGCATTTTATCCTAAAGTAGGATCCATTGGTAACAACTATTTATTTCACATTGTCAAACCTCTAGTTAGACTCACTCTAGTCTCAACTCTCAATGCACTATATTGTAAAGTAAGTATCCATTGGTGATGTGACTATTTCACATTTCAAATCTCTCATTTTAAATTCACTTTAGTCTCAATTCTTGTATTCGCTAGATTCACAATCGGCCTTGTTATTACTGCACTGCTGTCCAGGGTTTTTTTTTTTTAATTATAAATGCTTGATAACTTTAGTGCTGCTCCTTTACTCAAGGAAATAGTGGTGAGTCTGGATGTACTACTCACATCTCGCATACACGGTATGGTGGATTAGATCACTATCATAAGTTTCATTAATGCTTTTTAAGTGTGACAAACTAATGAAGTACCACTTATATTCGTCAATATGTCTACCACTTCATAAGACAAGACATGTTTATTCAAATTCAAATTATTTATTTCTCATTATTGTAGATAAAGATTTTACCACGTGTTAATCGTACCTATGTTTGTACACTTGTAAAAGTGTATCCCATTTATAAAAATTCACTGTTTTCTATAAGTTGGAACACATTATCATGTATCTGTATACATACATCTTGGATTATTTCACTGAGATGGCAGTAAATATACTTTTCTTTGTTGTCACGTCCACTAAATGTATAGTAGTAAATGTATATATTAATAAGTACTTTCAGCAAGCGTACCTATAATATGTAAAACAATAACACAATCACTTTGATTTCATCATTCACCATTATTGTTCAGTTTCATAAAGTCCACCATTAAAACTCTTCTCATTTAAATGAATTACGACTTGTTGTATCCTTTGCAACTTAATTATTTATGTATGAATTTCGTTTACATAATATTCCGATAATGTTTTATAACAATAACTACACTCGAGCCTGGAGTCGGTCATTTGAAATGTTTGTAAACATCTCAGTGTCCACACTTGTATCGACTTCCATGGACGAATTTTCATATGTGGCCAATTAATTATTACATTATCATCTTCAACTTTTCACTATCTTATGCTGTTAAATTCAGTTACAGTCCGGAATACCGGAAATGTAATGTAACATTTCCGGTGTAACATCATTATCTTCAGATTTTAAAAGTGGGAAGCAAATAAGTATGCGTTATAACTCTTGTGAACTGGGTCGATCGTTGCAGAATTCAGTAAGTACTTACTAACTCTTGCACCAATGAACTTGAATCATTATAAAGAAGTTTAGTCCCATGTAAATAGATACATATATGTACTAAAATAATGTCTTCATTTAACACTGGAACAGCCACTTCGAGAATCGCCAAGATAAACGCAAACTTTTACTGTTTGCAATTATTGCTCTATTTTTATTAATATTTCATTTATTCTAGTGATCGGGTTTTCAATAAAATTTTGTCCTCCGTCAAAAGCCTGCTTAAGGTATCTTTTGCTACTCGTATTATATCCATTATCAACAGGCAACTTTTTTTTTTCATTTTCTTAACGTTCCATTTATTAACCTTTTACTTTTATTTCCATCCCTGGAATATCATTCTGATTTAACTTAATCACCAAATAAGTACATTACTTATTTTAAACTTTCGTATACCATATTTTAAGTGTACCCTGAAATGTGGTTAAATTTATTTCTGTATAATATTATAACATCTATCCATGCGAGGATTTTATATTATCTACTCAATTGAGTACATTGTTTTCACCGTATGACACTCGTAGAAGCTGCTCTCAATTAACAAAATGCTCTAAGATCTGTCTGTCAGGCACATGCCTCCTCGTAGTCCTGTTTTGAATTTACATAGTTGTATTCTCCAATTTACACACCTCTAGTTCTTTCGTCTTCAGTGTTGTAGGTCTCGCATATACGTAACAACAGCTAAATTGAGTCTCATAAATCATTAGTATTGTGTTATCAATTCATTATCAGGCAGGTCCACTAGTACACTGCTCGAAAATGGTAGGTAAACATTAAACTCTACATAAATTACAGAGAATGTGACCATGTAATATGAACTTCAGAACGACGAGTCTTGTTTCGATTCCTTGTCTCGCAAATAAGCAGGTTGCTTCTTTTATTTTTTTAAGTCGTATGACATTTGTCACGGATATTTATTTTTTACATACATCACTATCACATTTCACATATCAATAAACATACATTCTTTTCACATAGTATCACTCGTATATTAGTCTCTTCTCCATAGTGATTCAGGTTTATAGCTTACTTATTTGTTAGTTCATTCATCACTATTCATTCACTATAAAATATAGGGTATTCGACACAATTTGTGTTACTAGAATCAAATAGTTCGATTTGCATCAATTATTATGGGTAATTTGTCTATTTATAAGAATAATCTCTGGCACCCTTGTATTTGTTCTCATAGCATTTCCCTTACTCAATAATTCAGGTATCTATCTACCTACTGAGTGAGCACCGTTTAAGCTTCAGCATCCATTTCACAATTATGTGAGCGCTGCTTGCTATTCGGCCTACCTTTCTTACTCAGTCATCGAATAATAATAATAATTACAATATTAACACACCATAACTTTTCCCAACGGGATAGTTACACTCAAACTCATATAACGTAATTTCAATGATGTATCTATTTTCACTGCTAATTGGTTATACCACCAATCACAATAAACTGTCTCTTGGTAAATCAATTGTAGGTATGCTTTAAAACACTGTTACCCATATGGTACACAATATAGCTAGCTCTAATTTCGCTACATCCGCTTCAACAAGATCAACAAACGTAAACTTAAAACCGCTCTAAACAACTGTTGTAAAAACCAGTAATTTGATTAAAATCATATTCATCGATACTACATGGTATCGCTCACTACACATGGCTGTATAAGCTGCACTGGATTTATTACACATCAGTTATGTATTAAATTACCTTGTTCCGGTTAACAAATCATCATTTAATTCAAATCTTTCAATCAGTAACTGTAAACGTTACCTGTAAAATCATTGTTATCATCACAACATCACCGGACTTTCGTGATCTTTACACTTAGGTATCAAACCATTATTAACTCAAGTTCAATTTATCATAGTGACGTAATAACCAATACGTTACTCATATAATATCACAAACATTCTAGCACAACGGCTACCAAATCTGAAAGCCCAACTGTTAAATCCCACATTGATGGTTGAAAACAAATTACTTACTTATCACTTCATTTACCTCAGATACGATTTTATTTCAAATACATTGCGTGTGGTAACATAAATGTAACGCAGACACATTTAGACAATCACGTAGGTGTCGCTTTTCAACTTGTAAACTTTGACCAATCTTTAACCACTCTGACAGTGTTAATTACGTATCTTCAAAACAACTCCATTCACTGGAGTAATGAACTAATTACCGAATCTTATTTATTTTTCGACGTCAAAATCAAAACACTTATCATTTGTGTTCACATCTCTACGACAATTAGGTAGTCTTACCTACTTATTATCGATTTGTTAAAATTACCAACTTTCATCGTCCATGTGTTCAGTCAGTCAATGTTATGATTATTTCAGTACATTTGCCATTTGTAAATATAGCAGGTACCATACCTTTCCATGGGCTAAAATACACAAAATATAAATTATTATTACCAGTAACTCTTAAAATATATGTATCTCCATAAATCATGTTTGCACAATCACGACAAATTGTCGAACCAAATTCATCATAATAGTAACAAATCACAAGTACTTACTTTGAACCTTTAGAACCACACACAATGGTGTTTATTGTTTCGAGGCCTCGCCACGAAATTTTATCTTAATGGTGTTAATATAAACACAGGTTCGCTTCGCTAGCGCAATCCGAGTCAGGATGTGTTTGTTCCAAACAGCATGTCATATCACATTATTTTAATACAAAATAATTACGAACTCTATATGGGTAATTTAAATTTACTTAATTTACATCACCATAATTATTATTTCACAGTAATATATTCCATAATTGACTCACATAACTTCTAATAATCCTTTGTCACTTTCAAATAATTCACATTTATTTTGTTAAGATCTTAATAACCAATGATGGAGTAAAAATAAAATTAATGAACTGTGCCATTATGATATATCTTTATATTAATCATAAACTATCTGCTGAGAACTTATCTTTTCTCTTAGTAAGATGGTACTTTTACCAATTCAATATATTCACTATAAAATCACTTTTAGCAATTCCAAATTCATACTTAGTTTCTTGCGAAGATCTAAATAATAAATATCTTCAATTCTTGATAAATAAAAGAAATCTTACTTTGCAAAAATTGCATCATGACATCCTCATACCAAAAATTACTCACTTCGCGGTTTTTTTTTTAAATTAAATTAAAACTTTAAATTATCACAGCAGATCTTCTCAAATAATAACGTAAGTAACAGTATCCAAAAAAATATCAGTTTTTTTTTTCTCACTGTATTTTCCATTCATTTGTTGTGAACTTTATCGCACAAAATAAAAGTGCATAAAATAAGGACTTAATGTTATTTTCTGCCAGTCAACTATTGATTGAGCGGCTACTTCCAGAAAACTCACTTGTTTTTTCATGCAACTTGATCAATAATAATAAAAATAAATAATTTACATACCAATGGGCGTCGGACTCACTTCTGATATGTTAGATTCGTACACATACTCACTCACAAATTGGGTATTAAATACAAATAGTCTGAAACCAACTTATTCACCAATACCATAATTTACCAAATCAAGCCATCAATCATCGGTACACAACACACACGGATATTTAGGAGGCTCTCGGGTCATGGCGTTCTATCTCGCCGCCAACGTTCGAATGCCACAAGGAATATCTTTTTGTTATCCCGTACGACTCCCCGCGTTCCTCAGGTGTAATTTGATAGCCAAATCAGCGTTAATCCTTTCGTTGCTAACAGAATGTTTCTAAATGTCTAGCTTTTGTCAAGACTCAAAATATCCAGATGGCAACCCTACTTGTATCAATGCGTAAACTGGATCATTGGGGCGACTCCGCTCTCAAAACTGCTTAATTTGCGACAGATTGCGACACTATACATTCCCGTCTTAAAGTTTATCGGTCGAATATAGGACAATGTTGCAACGGGCCAGTAAAAAGAAAACGGTATTTTTATCGTACAATTTATTTACAATGAACGCTGTAACATTATTCCGCGCGTAAAAACAGGGTTTAAAACAATGTAAACAGAGAATTTTTAGTATCGGTTGAGAATCGTGGTTTGGGAAATGGAATTACGTCAGCTGACCCAACAAAACAATGTTTTTGTGCTACATCTGCTGCAAACAGATTTACAGGCATAACTACATACAAAAAGACTTTCTTACCGGAATAAAATAGGGTAGGTCTCAATTACTTCTTCCATTTTATTCACCAGGCGAACAAGGGTAAAAAAGAAACTGAACTCTAAATGGCTATTGTAGATAGGTAATATCTAAGCATAAAAGCTACGGAATGTTTTATGCCAGACTTCAGTAGGTAAATTAGCCGTCGCAATTCTGAAAACGTTCATCTGTAAGTATACTTACATGCACTGCAATGACTATTATTCAGGTAATAAGCAAGTACGTACGCTTCGCCTTTAGCACAAAAGTGCATTATTGGTACTTACGAAGGAAGCATTAAAGGCAAAATTGTTTGCATGCAAATATACGGGACGTAGCGAAAGTACATTGTCTGAGGCTTTCGCGTCACATGCGGGTAGACGTTCAATAGTTTCTAGGAAATCATCAACATAAGTTATTGCCGTGTATTGACAGGTATTACGAAGGCCCATTTTATGTGCCCATTGTTGGGTTTACGTGAGATTGCATTACGAGTTACTTCTGGGTTTCTAATAACACTTTTTCACTCATTTTATGCCTCTTAATTTCCTCTTACGATAATGGCAGATGAGAAGAAACCAACGTCTTGAGAAATGTAGAGTCGTTGCTTCTTGTATGTATGGTGGTAGTTACGTTGTTGATCCGCGTACTACCTGAATCCTGATCGAAAAGGATAGACTTAATCTGTGTTTCTTTAAACACATAAAACATTTTCCAATCCAAATAGGTACCATAAAGTCGAGGATATTTGATGTTTTTCGTCGAGTCAAAAATATCACACAGTGAATAATTATTACTTAGCAGTGATTTTTGAGCCGCGCTCACTTAATGGGATGGGACTAGTGCGAGTCGGACAATGAGTCCTCAGCTAAGGACGGCGACCTCTGTGATTCACACAGGATTGCATAAAGAATAGCAGGTATAAAAGGGATCTAAAGTGACCATACATCTTATTATGAACGGGGCACGTTCCCGATTTCAGCTACTCTGTCCTGTATGTTGCTGTTGTAGTCTGTTCTTATTAATGCTGGTGCTTGCAATAATTTGATTTCCAGTTTTAAGGAGAAATCTTGACAGATTAGGGACTTTGCTTAATGAAGTTAGCAATATAACTTAGGCGCTTCTTAATATTCCGAAGAGCTTAACGTTGTAGGAGTTTTTATCTAGGTACCTTAGCTCCTTCTTATTTATTATCATGTATCAACTCATGTCATCTTAATGCTTTACATTAAGTATGTTGTTTAACTGTTGACCGGATGTGTTACGGATAATTTATGTTGTATAATTAGCCATTAATATAAAAAATGACTTTACATGGAAAACATGAATGTTCTTCTCAACAAAGGATTTTTCTTACTTAAAACATAAATAATGCTGTATGATCTCTTCTTGAATCAAACATTATTATAACCCTTAAAGACTCTACATAAAGAATGTATAATTATTCACTTTTAAATAACAAAGCCCCAAAAAAGCGATCTTGGTGTATAGTAATAAGTACCTTTATTGTGCAGCCTTGCAGAAATCTTAAGCAACGCTCAGCAAAAGCAGTACATTAAGGGATAATACTTGTTCAAGGTTGAAGCAAGATGCCATGCACTTTCGCTGTTTTTGCGGCTTCTCAAATGAGAATACCGTTAAAGGGATTGTATTTTGTGGGTTTCTCGCTCTATCTGCGTCAAAGGCTTTGTCTCTGGCAAGTGGCGCCTGATAAGTAGATCCTTGTTTTCTTCAACATAATTATCTCACTATTATAATTGTCTGCCCAGACATAGACCCAGATTGCGGCGTCAGTAGAACAATATAAGTCTTACCTCGACCATAATCTTCAGAAGGCGTACGTGACCGTAGCTCTACCAACATAAAAAATGGTTTTAAAATATTTTTCCATCTCGTTATCTTAAATATCATAGCTACTCGTTAAGTCACTTAACCGAGACGCAGACATAAGCTGTGATATACGGAACAACTTTCTGGGATTTCTGGGAAATTTGTATAATGTAAAGGCATGTGGTACCTATGTGAAATTAAGTAGATAGGTACTTGATTATTTTAAAGATTTTTGTTCTTGTCTCTTCTCTAAATATTTTCTTCTTAGCCGTGTGTGAGGCTGCTGAGTCCAAGAGTAGGTAGTCTTGTAGGTACAATCCCAATCTCCTTCTCAATTGAAATTCAATAACTGTATCTGACCCACATGATGTGTTTAGAAATAAATGTAATAGGTACCTACATACCTACTTCTTCTTCACCACAATTTCTCACAAGATTCGATCGGTACCTAAAGCAACCAATAATTTTTAGAACTGACGTAAACTTAGAGGATACGGTAATCGCATAATATCAACGTTTGTATTCTGGACATTAAAGAGAGTGTACCTAACATTAATTAGTCCTAGCGTAGATATCACATATTAAAAAGGGTCTGTGACCTTTGATAGCACCTACGTGAAGTCATGTTGAGAATCCCCGTTTTTTATACGAATTCGTCCGTAGCTTAGACGTGAGGTGAATTCTGCTTTTATTGATGAGACTGACAGCACACAGTAATTAGCTACAGAAATTATTGAACGTGTAGTATTTTTTTCTCAATGGCGAGTATTGCTCGCTTGTGTCAAGTAAGTAAGTACTTAAGTAAGTAATTTTACTTTTACCTATTTTATGCCCTTACTAAAGAAGTCCCTAAGTTATAAAGTGGTTACAAAGCAGTAATATAAAAAAATAGCGATTGACGTCAAAAGCTAAAATTGCTTCCCAAAATTGTCCATTTGTATGGGAACTACAATTGTATTTTTATAGCCTTATCAATTTATCATGCCGTCTTCGTAATCACATGATATCACGATGCTCAATGACGAGATACAAAAACAAACGTCACACTCATGTAATTTCGTGACTTAAGTTAAGTAGAGATGATTTATGGAGTAAAGTCTAGTAAAGTAAAATACTAAAATATCATTGCGGTTCACAAACATAGCTAAACTTACTTAAACCAAGAGAGCAGTATGAAATTATTATGTCAATACTTTACAATGAGCTATAACTTTTAATTTTTGTACCTAGCCTAGGTCCTACCTATTATAAAAAATTTCCTTGTATTTGTATTTTTATAAATTAGTGACGAATGACGAATTGACACACGTAAAGTAAGTAGGTAAGAGGCTTGCTATATTTTATGTTCTTCTGATATTGTAGAATGGATAACATATTTCAAGGGTACGTGCATTCCTTCTAACAACAGTTGATGTTTGTCTGGAGCACCCTTGCTTTATAAAACCATTGAATTGATACTATTCAAATTGCATAATAAAAATACATATAATCCAGTCGGCGTTATAAACAGAAATGAGAAAGCGTAACAGGAATTTTAAGTAAGAAACGACCACCAAGTTATTGTTACGTATGTTTAAAACAAGTTTCTTTTGTTGATAAGGCCGAAGAAATGTCTGGGACGTGTCGTTGACTCCTGCTGTGGAGCATTTAACCTTATTATAAAAGTAGGTATGTATAATAATAAGTACTTATATTGCAACCGCCATCAATGTAAAGAACCCTTTTCTATTAACAATTATTCGAAATTATTTTTATTAAGCTCGAAAGCCAGCTAATTTCGCTTAGTTTTTCAAGAAAGTTAAATGTTCAGATTCCATGATTATTATTTTTTATTGTTCAGATTCTTAGAAAGTGGTCGTACTTATGTAAGTTGAGCTCTATGTTATCTTCATTGACATTATTATCTACCGACCTATTATTACTAGAACATCCTAATGTGGCGCCGTTAATAACAAAATGGTCATTTTCCGTTGTGAATTGCCTTATCACGCAGTAATGATGATTTATATCACAATCACGCTAATTACTTATCTACTAAATCAGGGTCGTTCGTGATAAATTACACATTTGGAAATAAACTCACTACATGCAGCTCTATCTTTTGTTATTCTGCTAACTTTTGAAACAAAACATGATTGTTATTGCAAGTGTGAATCAGAGTCTAAATTAAGTTCTTACCGTTGAATGTGTCGTAAGCAGTAGGTTGATACTCTTCCCGGAACGTATCCTGCGCGTACGCGGCTATTAAAGAGCTTTTCCCCACTGCCCCATCCCCCACCAACACACACTTTATCTTCTCCTTCTTCCCACCTTTCACCTTCCTCCTATCCTTAATTTGGAACATCCGATTCAAAGTCCTCCTGGTTTTCTTATCGCGTACAGTCCACTCGTTAACTTTATCACAGCAATTTAAGTCTTCCGACACATCATCGCGAATCACAGTTCGTCCGTTTTCTTCGGCCACTTCGGAATAATCGTAATCGTCCTCGTCCCTCCGTTGGATGGGAAACTGGCTATGCACGCCAAACACAAAGGGCCCGTCTCGCTCTGGGAGACGGTTAGCAATCCCGTTGGCAGGCGCCGGAGGTTTTGCATAATGCACTGTAGGAGCGCGGTACTGATTGGACAGGTATTCTGCCGAAGCGTGAGGGTCGAACCTAAAAACTAGTTCAGCTTCTCTCCGGTCCAAGCTCAGCTCCGGCGGCGCTACTTTGTCTTGAAAGTAGCCGACTTTCTCACGTGCCCGCGTCTCCTGCAGTCGTCTTTCGAGTTCGACGTTCGATGGTTTCCAGTAATCCGGTCGGTATTCGTATGGGTAATCTGTGGGTAAGTTCCTGGGAGCAGGCAAAGGCCGTTGCGAGCTCGTGTCGCGGGGAGGTGCGCGCGGTGGGATCACTAAAGGCTTTTGCGGTTCCGCCAACAGCGGTCGTCGCGCCGACAGGTTCGTGTTCCTGTTGAACATGATCCCTTCTAGACTGGGAGACATTTGCACTGTCACGAGTGTCGACTAACAAGAGGTTTATCTAGGCGTGCGTACGCGCACATTACTCGGCGCCGCGATGTTATCGCTTGCGGGAAAGTCTCGTGCGATTAAAGTGACTCGCGGCCGGCGGCAACGTATCGTTCTGACGGAGAACACAGCGCGACTGCCTGCCCGCTGACTGACGGGCCGGTAGCAGCGCTCCCCGCGCCGGTGAAATGACCTGTTGCTTCTGTTACCTGTTCAGGTAAAAACGACCGTTTTGCGAGCCAACGCAGCTGCTGCCCGCGAACAAAGCACGTCATATGGCGACACTAGACGACTTACTTTAACCTCGCAAGGTACTCATTCAACGAAACGATGAATGAAAATGTACGTGGTTTGTATTATAAACTTAGATTAATCTAAGATTATAAAATGTTCGTTACCTACCATGACGTGTGAATGGAGTTACAAATTTGGTTAGAATCGTCCAACTGAATACTTACAAACCTTATTAATTCAACAGGAAGACATTTAGTTCAATGTTATGCCACATGATTCCATAATGGGATTAAGTTATTATTATATAGATAGTACTAATTAATAATACATTAATAATTCTTATTATTTACTATAGTCCGTATCCAATACAACAAAAACCAAAGTAGTAACATCATGTCCCTTAAGCATGTCCCCTTAAAATAAAAATAATACTTCTTACTTACATTTTAAAACAAGTAACTTAACCAACCAACTTCTCTTCTCTACGTCTATAACAATTGATTCCTAATTAGAAAAACAAGTCCAAATACAAAGTACCTCTATCTTACCTTTAATAATTATAATGCTTATCAAGTTTATCAGACACTTCCAAAACATTATTCTTGATTTTGGTCATAACATAAAGTTATTGTCAGGTTAATTATACTACTTAGCTATGGTTATTATTTACAAAAAAAAAACCCGCCCTTTATTTTTATGCAACATTACATTATTTAGTGGCTAAATGACCATCACATTCTAATTTGAGAATTCAAAGAAGAAGAGAAAGAAAAAAATTCGCGGCAATAACTTGCGTTAACTGTCAAGATGACTGACAGTGACTTTTTTTTTCATGGCAGAGGCAGTGGTTTTGTAATTATTACGGCTTGGATTCTTGGATTTTACAAAGATTTTACATTTTATACAAAAAAAATCCTCTGTGGATAATGTTTTCTGATCAATAAACGATTTTTGATTTCGAGTTATACGACTAACAAACGTCGTTTTATTAGATATACTTTCAGTATAGGTGAATAGATATTATAAAACAACAAAGAATTGATTGTAAAAAGTATCTACTAAACGGATTTTAATGAAACTTCAGTCAGATCAAAATAACTAAGGCTTTTACCATTGAACTAAGAACAATCCTATAAATCCAAGCAAGTAAAGCTGCGGACAAAAACTAGTTGTCGTTGGTTGTTGTGCCGCTACACTTAGCCATCGCATTATTACGCCGCACTATGTTTTACGTTATAGCCTGACCAGGAACATAAAAACCCTGGCATAGAGGCGCGTCAATTGCATTTGATAGTGCAACACTGAGTACAGTCGTACCTGTGTTAAATTAATAGGCTAACTTTATGTATCAATCAGGATTCAGGATTATGGGCTAATTTGATATTTTCATAAATTAACGAAAAAATATTATTATAGGTAACCTGATTTAAATAAATTAAATGAAACCATCAATCGAGCTAGTAGAATTTATTTTATTATTCATCAATAATCAAATTCAGAACTTGAATATTCAACTGCAATGTCTGCTCATGAACGCTTCAAACTCGGTACTTCTTTCCCAATCCCATAAAATTGTTATAAATGTTAAGGTTATAAGTTTTATACTTTATTAGAAGTCATATAGGAGTAATGTAGTATGAAAAAATTGAAAATTATAATTTCTCCTAAAATAAAGCATAAAGTGACTGGCCCTTTTAGACATAACATAATTAATTAATAAACTATAATTTACACTAATAAAGTATTCAAAAGCATCTTAAAAAAGTTACGGACAAAATGACGTCGAAAATATACAGATTTTTATGGAATGACCCATAAAACGAATGAACAATAAAGCTATTTTAAAATTCACTAGTGGCTTCTGAAATACATTGATGTTAAACACTGATATACAGTGAAAAAAAATGGTGTACCATTGAATACCAATCGCATCTAAGCAGATGAAGTTTCAAGTGTTAACATCCTCAGTGCCAGTATAATTTTTGCACACGCATTTCTCATATGAATAATTTTTTTACAGTTCTACAAAGATGTGGTAGCTGTCAAGAAGAGCGACGCTGTTCGTTTTGGAGATTTGGACACAAGAGCGTTTTCGGAAAACATCCTTGTTGTTACAAGGTAGGTGTAGGTACAGTTGACAGTCATCTAAAATCCTAGAGATTTTACATGGCGTTTGCAAGTGCCGAAATATCGGAAACTCAAAATTAAGGCACATGGTAGCAGCAATCCCGTCAGTAATAATAATTATAAATATTTTTCACAGATTAGCACACCTGAATCCGGGTATTGTGGGTATAGTGAACCTTTCCGATGAGGACCAAGTTGTGGACTTGAGCTCAATCAAGATGCTGCCTGGTCACCTGCTCTATGTGGCTGCTTCTGGAGTTCACTGCTCACTTGACAAGTGGTAAGTTGATTCGTTGCAATTTTAACTATCATTTGTTATTACTTGTTGACTGCAGAATTTGAGTTATTAAGATTTTCTACAGCAGTCAGACAGAATAGTGGCGAAAAAAATATTATTTAGCCGATAAAGTTTGTGAACTTATAAAGTATTCTAGAAAGAGTAGTTATTATTGAATATATTATTTATTTTTTATTACAGGCAAATTGTGTTGAAGAACCAGGTTACCGTGTCAGGTCACTGCGCTATCGTCCTCAGGACCCTGTTATTCAATTGCTGATTCAGCTGAAACACTTGAACATACTAGTACTTACTAACTGACCAATATATGCAATAATTAAAGTACAATTTTGTTTTATTTACTGATATATTTACAAGTATTACATTCATTCACTCACACATCTATTCTAAAAGTCCATAGCTCCTTCCAAGAAACACAAGCAGTCAACTTTGTTTACAATTAAATCTAGATCTTTCTTCGATATTGTTTTCCGCTTGTTTGCTATTGTGTATGCATATGTTTCCTTTGCAATTGTTTCCAAAAATAATTCCTGAAAAATGCAAAATTAAGATAATTATTAGAAAGTCATGGAGATGAAGAACAAATTAATTCACTATCCTACCTATGTAGAGCTAATGAGAGTAGATAGGTAGGCATTTGGACTATAACAAGTAATAATTTTGCATGGAAGAGTAAAAATTTACCTCAGGTAGGTCTGGGAACAGCAAGATAATGTAGGTTAACTTTATTGTCCGAGTCAAATGTAAGATGACCTGATGGCAACTTGGAATATACCTCAAAAATGAGTAATTGATTACTTACCGTAGCTTTTGTAACTAAGAATACAGCATCGCCGGAGATAACACTAACATCTGGGTCCATTTTCATGATGTTCTTTACCCTAGCCATGGGCAACCTCGTTGTCCTAATAACCTCGCTTTTGTTCACCGAATTCGTTGTTTTCTTCTCAGTTAATAGTGGTTCTTCTGAATTTACAGGCTCTGAATCGTGGGTCGAATACGGATTCTCAGCTAGATCGAGTGTTTCGGCGTTTGGAGGTTCACTTTCAACATAATGTTCACTATCGTCTATCATGTCCGATAAATCAACATCTGTATAGTTTTCTTCTTCAGTCATTTTAATAAAAATAAACTGACTGTAGTAAAACAGGAAAAAGGCATGAAATTTTCAGCAGAAATGGGAAAAAACCGCGCAAAACAACCAACAAAACAAATCAAGACGTCAACTGTCAGTGTCAGAATGACATGTGGTTGTCAAATTTTACAGTTTTTTTTATTACACGCAAAGGAAGCCACCATATCGGTATTATCGGTATCTTTTTATTTTCAAAAGTAACGTTACATAGTTGTATCCTACTATACAGTGTGAGTCACGTTAAAGTGTACATATGAAAATAGATGAAACTAGACCTATTTTTATCGACAAAAAAGAGGTCAAAAAATTTTTGAGATTTTTTTTTTATTTTTTTATAGAATTTTTTTTCTTCCAATTACTAACTGTAAAGAAAACGTAATAACTTTTAAACTAAGCGGTATATCCTAATAAAATAAAAACAGAAATAATGCTAAATAACAGGCAATACTAAAAAAATACATAAAATACACAAAAAAGCCCAAAAAATAATAAAAAATGATACTTTTTGAAAAAAATCTGCTTTTAAATTCGTGTTTTTTTGGTTATTTGATAAATTTCTCCAAAAAATGCCCCTATAACCGGTGGTTTTTACTACTTTGTATTATTCTCTATCATATTACCTTCGTAAAACCAAAAATCGCATGTCTCTATCCCTATCACAACATTTGGAATGATCGTTTGAACTAAGCCTCTCCGGGCGCGCTATTCAACGCTTCGTTAACAACGAAACTGAAAATGGCTCTAGATTTGTAATTTAGATAAAGACAAGTTAAATTTCAAATAAAAACAAAAGATTTCGAGTAAAATAAGCATTTTAGTTAAAATTAAAATTTTCTCTACCTGCAGCGGAGAATAATGTTGTAGCAGGCCTTTGTTCACACGCTCATAGCAAATGTTGTGATAGGGATAGAGACATGCGATTTTTGGTTTTACAAAGATAATACGATAGAGAATAATACAAAGTAATAAAAACTACCTGTTATAGGGGCATTTTTTGGAGAAATTTATCAAATAACCAAAAAAAACACGAATTTAAAAGCAGTTTTTTTTCAAAAAGTATCATTTTTGATTATTTGTTGGACTTTTTTGTGTATTTTATGTATTTTTTTAGTATCGCCTGTTATTAAGCATTATTACTGTTTTTATTTTATCAAGATATACCGCTTAGTTTAAAAGTTATTACGTTTTCTTTACAGTTAGTAATTGGAAGAAAAAAAATTCTATAAAAAATTAAAAAAAAATCTCAAAAATTTTTTGACCTCTTTTTTGTCGATAAAAATAGGTCTAGTTTCATCTATTTTCATATGTACACTTTAACTTGACTCACACTGTATGCGAAATTTTGTATGTCTGGATACCGATGTTTGTTACTCTTTTACGCAAAAACTACTGAACGGATTTCGATGAAACTTTACAGTATTATTATTTATAACCCAGAATAACATAAAGGCTATAATTTATGACGATCTGTGACACTAAATTTCACGCGGGTGAAGCCGCGGGCAAAAGCTAGTTACCAATATTATAAAACTCTGCAAAACCAAAAAACAAAGCTAGTAGGTAGCTTTCACTGGGAATTAGTCTTAGAGAGCGCAGAGGGCCAGAGGGTTCTTGTTATCATTTTTTTTTCCTTTCTTCGGTGTAGAAGTTTTTTGAATGAACAGATTCATGTAATGCTTATAATCTTTTTATTTTAGTCCAACTGAAAATCGAACTCGATCCCTGTCTGTTTTAACACTGCCCCTGTCGATGCCGCCCTGCATGTATTTTATTGTTCTTTGACCGGAAAAGATATGAAAAATAGTTTTTCCTATTTCACTGCACAAGAATTAGGATAGGCAAAGTGAATAAAACACAGTTTAAATTGTAATAAAATATAATTATCAGTTCGTGTTGAGTATCAAAACAATATTTATCATAATCGATATTATATACAGACATAAACAACGCAACTATACAAGATATAACATTACAGTTACTTAAGTAATTTACTATACAGTCTGCGTATCTTAGGATAAAAGGCTGGCTGGGTGAGTAGGCCTAATTTTTGATCCAAGAAAACAATAACAAGTGCTAATAATTTGATTGTGTAAGTATGTAGGTATATTATGCAATTTCATCTTTTTATGCAAGTACCCACATAATTTAATCTGGTATCTTGAACCTTCGCCTTTTCTACCCTAGGGAGAATTGCGTGACGATAATCTTAGAGAAGAACGAAGTTTCATAACCAGATATTTATGCAAGTGCTTATAAATATACTTCCATGATCCTAATTCCTAGGTAGAATTAGCTACCTCCTATAAAGTCACATCACATTTACCTATTGTGTCAAATATTTTATTTACTTCTGTCCAAAGAATGCACACTAATATCATAGCAATACCAATTTATTATAACATCAAGTTTATTCGCAACTCGACAGTAAGATTTTACCTAAAGTAAAAGTTAAAGGTACCTAGGTACCTACCTTTTAAGTTTTTAGTTTAAAATTATACTCATTATAAAAACAAATCGATGGTATTACTTTGTACTTGTAGTTGTATTATTTTGTTCTTGGATCGATATAGTTTATTTGCATACCTACTTAAAATTTTATAAACTTCATTGAGTCAATATTAAAGTTGTAACATTGTTTCATTTAAGATATTTTCTCCAATCTTAAGGCACTTCATTCCTTTTAAGTAATAATTGTATCATGCTTGTTGGCATTCTTTTCACTTTTCAAACCATATCTTTTAGACAAAATTTCAAACCCATTGGAGCTTCGGGCTTTTTTTATTAACTTTATTTAGGTAGTTTAGAATATTATTCAACTTTTAACAAAGTTTCATTTTCAGAATAATATCTTCTTCCAAGTTAGAAACACTAGAATGTACAAGTGCCACTGGTAGGTAAAATTACAGGAACATACAGTTTATAAATAAACGTAAAGCTTCATAAGACTCTATGAAGAGTCTTCTGTCTCCAAGAGCGTGCCGTTGCGTCGTCCCGTGAAGTTTTACGTAAGATATAGCGTATGTTTTCTCCAACTCAGCAAATAATTTATTAGGTTTCGACCATCCCGGGCCATGATTCTTCTGATTGCCTGGATCAACTGGTCGGAGCGTCTTGCAGTTCTTCGTCGTCAGACGTTGCAACATTAGGCTAGTTTAAACAAAATAGTCTCTTCCAAAAAGGTCTTTTGGTCTGATACACTGGCAGGCCAGCCAGGATGGCGGCGTCGAAGGCGTCCTTCAGTTGTTTCCTGGTCTTTGCCGACGTCTCCACGTAGACCGCGTTTATCTTGGCGGCTAGTGCTCGGGCCTCCGTCTCCGTAACTGGGTGTTCCCCTCGCGCCTGGAAAATGGAGAAGTCCATCATTAGTGCTGTTAATCTTTGAATTTAGAATGGAAAGAGGATCGATTCAAGATTGACACGACAAACTTGGCACGAATTTATTGAACTAACTAAAGTAACAATGGAAAATGTTTCAGTTTCTATGTCTACACGACTGTCTGTTTTAAGTACTCAGTCAGGTCAAGATAAACAAACGTGAATCAGGTACTTTAAAATACGTAATAACATAATGTATTTGTTCTCTGGCGGCGTTCTTTGAAGTGGTATCTTCAGACTGGGTTATTGGTGACGCAATCGATATCCAAATACCTGAAGGGTTTTGTCATGCCAAAGATAAACGAGTTCGTCAAAATAGAGGATATGAATACGAGTATGTAGAACTTCCTTTAAAATGATGATTGAACAAGGATGCAATGACGCTTCACTTTCCTATCCTACCTAGCATATTTATGAAGATTACACGTCATCCTCGCTAATTATCAACTTTTCTGCTAGGTGTTCTGTTTAGAAATGAAAAGAGAAAAGTGAAGCTAATTTCGACAATCGAGATCGTCACGTTATCGTCAATTCGAATTCGAGTATCGAATTTTATTTCACCGAGAATTTGGTAGTGAGAAGGTTGAATACACAATCAATTCGAAGACGAAAGTTTTTCGAGCTAGAGGTACGAGCTAAAAAAGTAGAGAATTTTGTCAATTTTGGTCTACATCCGATAAGGAGAGACGTAGAGTTCGTGATATCATGCGCTCTGCGGAGTTGAGTAGACAGACAGTACTTAAGCAATAAGGTGAGAGTCATCAAACGACAATTTACCTATTTCATCGTTTATGACCAAGTCGTTTGGGTCAAAAGATAAACAGATTTACTGCTTGTTTGTACCCAATTATCTTGGCCAATAAATTAACACGTTAGATGGCGTGCTTATCGACGTCTATGCGTCAGGTCCATAAACGGTATCACGACTGCATTAAGGTAAGTGCCCCCTACTTCGGTATATTAAGGCTCTTACGACTTCAACAATTTATTTAAAAATAACCAAGGATGATATCAGTATGAAAGCTTTTGTATGCTAAAGTTTGGTCTTTTGACAGTAACTTAATACATAAATTATAGTTATATTGTTTAAACTTTTTTTAATATTAATTGTTCTGCGGACCTCTTGTTTGGATCCTGTTTCGTGATAAAATTTTGCTCTGTTTCTAAGTTCGTGAACTCATGTCCCCTATTTCGGGATAAAGTTTTACGCATCGAGTTAGGATATTTTTATTAATGATTAAGTGTTTAATAAATTTAAAAACGATAGTATAAATTTAGAATAAAAGAATTCTGTGAAATTGACGATATTACTTACCTGAAATATTCATGAGAAATAATGTGAGTCTGTCTAGCTAGGTAGGTACGTACCTTCGTATAAAGTTTTGATTTATTATTCTAACAATATGTGAAAATATTTATATCACCATCAGAAATGTAGGGGGGCCATACCCCCCCCCCCCCCCCCCCTTCGTACCCATAAAATTTAGATATTTTATTTCTAACGATATGTGAAAATATTCATACTAGTCTAAATTTAAAAAATGTGGGGGGGGGGACTAACCCCCCACCTCTGGAGCTGCTTCAAGTGAGGGTAGTCCCCCCCCCTGAAAATAACCCCATATACGCCAATGACTCATAATAAAAATTAATTAATTTATTACTTAGGTAGGTAAGTATTAAAAACTAAAAAATATGTCGATTTCTTTGATGTTATTTGTGTCATACAAGTACCTAACACTATACATTTATATATCACGAACTTGGGAAAAAGTAACAATAATTACAGTACCTTGTTTCGTGATACTGATTATTCCAAATTCCCCAAGTAAAATTCATGGTTTTTTTTAAATTGTGTCAATTAACTATTATCTATCCCATATAAAATACAAATAAACCGAGATAAATAAAACGAATCGAATTAAAACCAAAATTACGCTGGTAGTACTTATGCTAATTTATCTTAAAATTGGTCATTTATGTGAACTTCAAACTCGTGTCATATAAATTCTAGTGAACGAAACATATACCGAATTTAGATCATGAGAAACTTAAATAAATGTATTATTTGTTTCATAACTTACATTTCAATTATCATAAATAATTATTTAAAAACCAAGCATCAAAATATTATCCATAATATCCTTGATTCGGTAGTATCACGAAACAGGGGACACCCGAAAAATAATATGTACGCTATTTCGTGAGTCAATTAATCGCAATTTTAAAGTAATTCTACGTTTTCATATAACTTTTTTCTAAGCCAAATCAATTGTCAAGGAACACATGAAACCACTATTACAAGTTTTATGCAAATGAACGTTTCTTCGCCTTTTTATAAGCTTAAGAAGTTGGAGCGCTAACCTTACGGTGAGAGCAACATTTTCACGCCGCTCGGCTGTTTTTGGCTCTCTGAGAGTTTGAAGCTTCGTATTGCTCTCATTTTTGGCGCCACAATGTTGGTACTTGGTTTTTTAGATAGCTTAAATAATAGAGATTTTATAGTAATAAAGAATTTTTATAAATAATATTCCATTTGCTTACTATTTGAGCTAGAAAAAAAACTTACGAACTTACATACTATCACGAACTAGTAGCCGTTTACCTTATTAGATAGAAAATTTAATAACCATTTCAATGCGATTATAAGATGTTATTTATCGATTTCAATAGAGTGCCTAGCCTATTATAGAATCGAATCGGCTGATTCGAGATTTCCGAGCCGAAGCTGAGCAGAGAGATGATGTAGAAAAATAACGCAATCTAATTAGTTACCTATTGATTACACGTGTACATCTCTTCTCTTTTCTACTTTGGTGGAAACCGGGCCTAAGCCTTACGTCCAGCTGCATGAGTGGACTGTTTCGCTCTATGTTTGTTTTGTTGCCTACTTTTTTGTCTTATTACCAAAATTAAAGTTCTATAATTCACTTACTCGCAACGACTGCAGCACCCGCGGGTCCAAGGCCAGGTCGCTCTGGGTGCCAACCAGCACCAGCGGCGCCTGCACCCCGGCCACGGCGCGCGTCCACCGCTCGGCCACGGAGCGGAACGTCTCCGGACGCACCACGGAGAAGCACAGCATCAGCACGTCGGTGCCGGGGTAGCACAGCGCGCGGAGCTCGGACATGGAGTCCTGGAAATAGAGAAAAGGTATGATTAAGCAAGATTAATAACATCAGCCTATAGCAGACACTGCCTTCCATTGCTTTGGAGGGAAAGTGAACCTTAACTTCGAACTCCTATATTCTTCTGATTAATTTCGTTGCGGGTCCTCCTGACACTCTAACTTTCCCCCTGGACAAACTTGACCTTCACTGGTTGGATTTTTTTGGCGGTCAAGCGGTAGATCCTGGCTACACAGGAGTTGCAGCGGTGGGAACGAGAAGTGGGAATAAACCTGTTTAGACACTGTCAGTCATCCCTTTAATAGGCGCCTTCAGCAATTTAACTTGCCTTCAGCTTGTCGCTTTCAGAATACTCTAACATTAATCACTAAAACCTCCGATTCAGTTCTGTGATCACCTAAATAGGCATAGTCAAAAAGTCAAATAAACCTAGGCATGTTCGCGCTAATTTATGTGATAGAAAGATAGGTATGGTAGTTACGTACGAGTATGTATTGAGGATTGAGGAGAATGAGCAAAAAATATTAGGTAGGTCGGTCGGTAATTGTACTGTAGGTTCTTATCCAACGACCTTCTTTAACCTTTCTCTTAAACCATGCCTTCGCGTTGCACTATAATGCAAAACAGGAGAAAGTTTATTATCTTATCTTTCCTGTCACTTACGCAACCTAAGCCTGGGACTTAGATGTAGAGACGATTGGTGATAGCGTTAAAAATATGCCCTTTACTATCTGCCTACTTACGGGCAGCATCTACCTACTTTGTTTCTTGATCAGTCAAATATTGGTATCCGCAAGTAATCAAGTATGCTCGTAGGGCAATCACAAGTTATCAGTTATGTGTTATTCAAACATACCCGCGTACGTGTTCTACTTCTATCATGCGGGTTGTCAACAATGACGTCACAATCCTATTGTCTGACTTTGAACACTATTCTTCTGACATAGGTCAGGCGCAAAACAGGTTTATTCAAGCCTATTTAGGATATCATATACTACCTACAAAGCCGGGCCACAGCCGGGCCAACTAGGTACCTACACCCTACCTAAGTATCCAAAGTCTACTAAGTACATTATAGAGGAATGTCCGCTATTCTGTTACGGAGGCCCGTACGTTACTAACCAATAATACCAGCTCATCAAGTGTTACGAAACTAATTCCTCGACTCGCATTCGGCAGACATCTTGGCGTCGGCAAATTGCAAAACCGGTCACTCGGCAACGGCGTTAGATTGAATAGCCATAATTAGTTTATGTCGATACGATACGTACTGGTGTGATGATGTTAGGTATAGAAAATTTTACGTAACTAAGATAGGAAAGCTGGAAAAATGTGCAGAAGAGTCTTGAAATTCTAAGGCATTTTACGGTCTGCGTCCGTCTTATGGAAGGGGTACAAGCAAACAAGTGATCATCTGTTGCCTTGCAAACAAATGTCTGGTAAAGAGACCTCATTCAGAGAGAGTTGGCAATGAAATTTTTTATCAGACGGAAAGATATACATTTATAATAAGATTTGGCATCTCATCTAAATGGGTTGTCAAGTTCATTGCGCAAGAGCTGTCCGAAAATATCACCAAACCATCGATCAGTGAGAGCGAGTGCTAACTAAAAACGTCGGCGACCGCTATGGGTGAAAGTCGAACCATTGATTTGCCGACAACCAACAATTGAAGAACATTTCGGGTTGCCTAATATATCAACCGTGGTTGTGCAATAACTCCCTTCGCTTCGATCGAGTCTCATTCAGAACGAGATTGCATATTGATTGTATGATTTTGGTTGCAAATTATTAGGTGTTCTTGCTTTTATTGTTATGACCACCTAAGTTCATCTGTTCTAACCCTACTGCAGCCGGTTTTTGTTATTAGATTGGTACGTCCGGTTCTCTTTCTGTTATGGAAACAAAATCATGACAATGGTTAGTAAAGATAAAACATGAAAGTTTAGAAAGTGATTTTAAACAGATGTGATTTTATGAAATGGGTACACGATTCAAGTACTTCATAGGTGGTCCGTTTTCATATATTTTTTAATTGATTACCTAGTCTGAACATTCTCCGTAGACAGTAGAAGACAGTGAGAGTCTGGATTACAGCCATTGTAGGTATGTAAGGATTCCTCTGGGACGCTTTCGTTTCATTACCAAACCAATTTGTAGAATGTACAGTCTAAAGTATTGTCTACAACAAGTGGATAGTTTATTGATAAAAATGAGGGATATATTCCGATTTTTTACTGGGACTTATCTACATGTTACTTTAGTTTTCATGATGGTAATGGTAACTCCATTCTACCATTAAGTAGAGTCCAAAATCTCAATATTTTACTTATGAATTTAACAGGTTTGTGTGCCGCATTAGTACTTCTAGCTGCAATCCGTCATTGGACAAGGTAATTTCAGGTTGCCTTCTGTAACTACGAGTGACTTTCCCACAATCTATCAGTTATGCATAAATAAATATTAGCTTTCTGATTAATATATTGGCTTGACAGAATGTGGACGTCGGGTAAATAGTGGGTCACGCAGATAATTCGTAATTTATTGTCAGATAAATTAATAAGATACTATTCTCCGATGTATTACCTTGATACATTATCTTCCATCCGCTCTACATTTTACTATTTACGGACTGGAGAGACCTTGCGTAGGATTGATTTAGGACTCAAGCAAAGAAACTAATAAATATAATTACTAAAATAATATTAATATTTAGTCTTCGTTTCGCAGTTTTACAGATCCTACGAATTTAACAATTAGGTACTTACGTTAATTTTTTTTTATTGGTCTGCCAACAATTGTACAATAATACTTGTATTATATTACTAAATTCTAACTTAATTTCTAATTGTACAATATAGTATAAAATGGGCAAACACAGCATGCATAATGAAAGTAATAGTAGGTATGTTACTGTAGACATTGATCTACTTTATCTAATAAGACGTGCTTGACGCCTAAGCCTTTAGTTCAATTAGATTCGTTTGTCTTGCTGACTTAAAAGAGCCAAATGTTATTTGATAGTTTATAAGTAAACGATTTCCTTCTATGATCTGAGGTAAACGACATAAAAACTTCATTTCATTTGCTACACATGTGCTACACTTGAAGAATTTTTTTTTATATTTTTTAATGAGAAATTGGGATTGTTGATGAGTACAAACGATTTTTCGAAATCATTTTCGGCTTTCCATAAGACAATTTTCCACAAAAGGATCTATGTAAGTAATTTATTCAAATAATTCGTTACAAAATTCCAAGTGTTAGGTATTGCACAGCTACCGTCCAGTTGGTCTGTCTGTCACCGTGCAATGCGGTCTGATAAACATAATAATGGCCGAAGCCCGTCAGTCGGCGTTTATCGGCCTCTTGCCCAATCGGCGTTCATTTGCTAATGGGACCCTAATGACTGCTCTTACAAGGTTTAACAAGGTGTTTGGTAACAGACAAGAGCACCAGACAAAGGATAAGTAGGTACTGCTGAAAGATGTTTTCATTATTTTGTGTATTTTATATACCTTACTTACCACTAAGGTAAATTATTCATCATCATCATCATTTTCAGCCATAGGACGTCCACTGCTGAACATAGGCTTCCCCCAATGATTTCCACAATGGCCGGTTAGTGGCGGCGTAAATTTTTAAAGTAAGTATGGCAAACTGAAACCTTCAATTAAACTCAGCTTGTCTATACGTAAATTTTGATCTGTCAGGGAAAGACTAACGCGCGTGTCCCCCTTTTAAATAACGAAAAGCTATCCTATGTTTTTCAATGAGTCTTCAAATTATCTCTAGGTAGGTACCTATACTAAATTCTAAATCAGGAATTCAGTGGTTTAAGCGTGAAAAGAGAACTTTCGCATTTCTAATAACCTATGGTATTGGATAACCCAATTTTAAGTTGTTGTTCTTGTTGTGAAGTTTTCTTTGACCACAATCTCTCTCTCTGATCACAAGTGTCAAAATACTGGTCAAAATTGAATTTAATAAATATTTTTGATTTGATTTTGATTTGACCAGCCATAATTTTATTCTCACTCACCTTAGGTTGATCAGACAGACGTCATAATACCGAAAGCTGTGAGAACACCACTTGGACACACTGTGACTCTCAAGTTCTCAACAAAGGCGCCAGGCACCGTGCGAAATTGTTATGAATGCACGAAAACACGAATTGTTGACATTTCCCTTCAAATGAACACGATTGTTGGACGTTTATATTCAACCATATTTGTATTGTAGATAAGAAAAATGTTTTTTACTTTGAAATCTATTGTACAGTCAGGTAGATATTGAGGTTGGTTCACTTCACCCTGAGAGGCTGACTTTTAATCATCAATTTTATGTTAGCTCTTTTCGTAACGATTCTTATTCACTATTAAAATGTAATTTCAGCCATTTTTATTAGTGTTTAGTGCGGCTCTATATTGGGGTAACAATAACTAATTAATTTAGTCTTGTCCTCCAAAATATGAAGCCTGAATACTGATTAGGGTAGGGTAGTTGGTTGGCTAAAGGCAGTATTTATTATATTTGAATTAGTTTTATTAGTAACATAGGTTCATATAAAACTTACCCTTACATACTAGTGGTTATGTAGAGTCTAGAGCTGGGTCATACTTATCTATATTTTAAACTTTTGGCAAATTGTTTCCTTTAATTTTGATCATACTCGTATTTATTACGTAAGTTGATTCTTCTATCTTATTGTGCCGAATAAACAAATCTTTATATTTTTGCATCAGACTGTACAGCTCAGTTTTGCAGGTAGAGAAACTGTGGGAAGTAACCTGCATTGTCAAAGAGTATAAAAACATAGTTCGGTTCGATTGAATCAAGCACCAAACTACCGGCACCATTGATATGAGTACCTACACGTGCTCTTTATTGGGAAATGTTTTATTGTAGTTCACTGGTCTAGTGTTGAAATCGTCCTAGAACATGTTTTATGTTGTGCAACTCGTTCAAAAGAGAAGATAATACATTTTTCATTATATTTACATAGAAGTATCCGTAATAGCTATTTACTAGTTTACAAACTTCAAGATGATTAATTTCCTAAACATCAACTTGCGCAGTAGGTAATTTACTCGTACGTTCAATAACTATAAGCACACTTTGCTGAGGCTTCTCAAAAATCATTTATTCATAACTTTCTGTTGAGACCCAGGTTTGGTACCTTTTTTAACCCTTTACTACGTTGGCACTCTTTTGAGCACGCAACCGGCACATAAAAAAATGTGAGACCCTCACCTGCCCCGCAGTATCACAGATTTCCACGCAGACTGGTCTGTCGTCCACGTCTACGGCAACTGGAAAGAAAACATCAAAATGTTAGGTTTTCAACTATCATATTATTTAGTCGCCAAGTGACGATTTTGTACCAACGCAGTAGACTACTTTTAACTGGTAGAGATTTTACAAATCATCTAACTATGTATATTAGTTTGTCGGATCTAATAGGTTCATTTTAAAAGACAGAAAGCCTGATTCTAATTGTAAAAGTAACATTGAACCTTGTAGCCAGTGGAGCATGGTTGCAGCTGTCATTGGTACCGACATAAAACAAGAAAATCAAAGTCTTACAAATACTAAGAATGTAACCGTAATGGGATACTAGCGCTTCATATTTCAAACGATTTGTTCTACTGGACATAACGGGCAAAAACTACTGTAATATCAATAGCAATCAGTCATTAGTACTCATTAGATAGTTTCGTTCATTGGCAAGCATCATTTTTGTTTTGTGGTAGGCTGCGTCGTTCGTCGGTCGTAGAATATATCCTTGGGGGAGCCCTTTGTCCAGCAGTGGACGTCATTTGACTGACGAACGATGGCAATTCTCTCTCATTTTAAATTTTATTGGCGTAGGACATTTTCCGAGGACCGTTAAACTGGTGGTTTATGTCTCGCTCCGTTTCCGATAGCGTAGGGCTGTCACAAAGGATTAATGTTATACAGAGTTGAATTGAGATATGTTAACTCAATTCAAACTTGACTTGATTGAATTAGTTAATTGAACCCGTCTTTTGCAGTTGCTGACGAACTCCTTATCACGCAGTAATTATAATACATAATTGTTTTATTTTATTTTTTCTTTTAATTTCCATTTCATTACAAACTAAAGATGAGCTACAGACGTGTAGTTGTTATTTTGCAAGTCTATCTAAATTTAAAAAAAAATCTACTACGTATTGATTTTGCGCATTCTACCTATCTAACTAAAGGCATTTGAAAAGCGTTTTATTACTTCTGCTTAAAACATGTATCAATCAGTTAACCGCAGAACTCATTGACGTTTTACAGTTATGTAAAAGGGATCAGGTTTTCTTACATCAGTTCCACGTTACTAGAGACATTTCTTATGATATATTTTTTATTTGTGATGAAGTAGACCTTTAGATCTTAGCGTTTCCATCAAAAACGTCTTTCATTATTATCGCTGTTAATTATCGTTCGGTAACAACGGACTTGATTGAATAAATTGCCTCATCCAAGTGTAAAACAAACGTATTTGATTAATCTGTCCAACAGACGGTCAGTAGACATTTTTTGACTATAATTCATTTATCTGCCGACTGTGGTCTGCGACATATTAATAGGTAACAGCACGGCACAAACTTACTATACAATGAGTGACTTCCCTTAATTCCTCATGTCATTATGACCTCTATAATATGTAAAGATAGTTTCTTAAAATTTTATAGCAAGTCAGTTTTAGATAGAGTCGTTAGCAGTTGCCTGTACTGTAACTTGTGCTGTAAATTTTCACATCTTTTCTCATTAACAACATAATTAAAATTTTACTGATTGGAGCAGAAAATGTCAGTAAAAAGAAAGGGACAATAGTTCAAATTCTCCCCTTTATCGGAATAAATCCTGAAGGATGTGCCAGTCTTCAACCAGTGGAATGGGCACGAACGAAGCCGCTTATAAAGCTAGTTAACTATAATACAACTACGGCATATAGGGTAAATGGGACAAGCCTTTTAAAGAAGCGCGCCTAATGATACCCATTAGGAAAACTGAATAATGTTGCAAAAAACGCGTCTATTACTGTTCGCTGCCAATCATCTTCATTACGATTGTTAATTAACGATGCAATTAGCGTTCATTTTGTGGGTTATCGATGTCTGAATGGACTCGTTAATGGTTAAGTTGGTAAAGATTTTAATCAACTTTTTTTCAATGGCATTTCACAGAAGTTCACGCTTTTTTTATCGTTAACGCATCTCGCGTGAACTGCCAGTACTACAGAAATACTAAGATAATAATAAGAATAATAAGGTTCGCGAACGTTTAAAATATTTTTTTCGATAAAAAACAGATATTCTATATTTTAGTTTTTTAGTTTATATCTAATGCTATTTTTCAACCTTCGTGTCGATGCTAAACAGAGACGTAGTTGTAGTACCTACTTATATCAATGTCAAGAGAAGGTTGGTTTAATTTAAAATTTTTGAAATAAAAAGTGACATCCCTACCACGGTGGACTCAACCACACATCCTGGGTTTTGTTGAAACCTGCGCGGCCAGACGGGTTGACAGTGATGCCACTAGCGAGTGACGTATTATAGTTTGTTATGTACCGTTATGTAATTAACTAATTCTGACATCCTCACTTGGATTTGCACATTGATAAGATTGATAAGAATTTTGTTGGAAAATAACCTTTACGACCTGGGTTTTGTGGTATTAAACCGAAATATTATTTGGGAAAGTTTCTATGTAAATAGCTACATTAGGTGTTAAATCCTACACCAAAAAATACATACAGCCGAACATAGAACCTCCTCCTTTTTTGAAGTCGGTTAATGAAGCTGATAGATGCTGTAGAAAAAAATAAATATTTGAGTTAAGTTAAGAATAAAAGGTCGAGGAGAGATTTAAAAATAACACAAATAAACAACTTGTTTGTAAATAACTTTTGGTAATCTCGTGAAATACGATTAGCGAAATACCTATTTATACGAAATAAAACGTATTTCAGTCACTTTATTATTTCTCAGAACTTTCTATCGAAAGGCTCCATCTAAATTGCTTATCATTATAAATTGAATCCAAACACTTCAGTTCAAGAGCAAAAACAGTCATAGAAATCAAGAGTCAACACGTTTTTATATTATTCACGCCTCATAGGTATCTAACTAACTACTTATAAAAAGTTCCAAGTTCGTTTTCTTTTATTGTATGACCTGAATCAGCAAAAGTTAACCTTAGTTTTTGGACAGAATGACCTATTAGAAGGGTTGAAACCTTAGTAGAGCGGTAACTAAGTCTATAATGTAGATTCGCTATGACTTCTTGAACTTAATTTCAAGTAAATACCTAAATGAGAATTATGTAATAAATTTCATGTAAAAGAGTAAATACCTAAATGAGAATTATGTAATAAATTTCATGTAAACATACAAGACTACTACAGATACCATAGAGACAGGAGCATGTTACTATCTGTAATCCTATTGGTCCAAAAAAGGCGGCTAAACGCAAGACCCCTTTGCCTCTGCCACTGCCACAGATAAGTCACAATGTTGCGTCAGAGACTACTAGACCACCGGCAGAGGTACAATAATTATTACATAAGGAATCGTGACACACGGCCACGGCTGCGGTGACTCACAGGAAGGGTCCAGACCAGACCCCTGACCGATTAGTCAACGGTATAGCAAGATAAAAAAAAGAAAACAAAGTGTAGGGTTAGGCAGTTAACTTTCAGAAACCATGGCGCATGACGTGCCGCAAAAAAAGAAAAGTAGTTCAAACTATGTATTGTTTGGTGACTTCCGAATGAGTCAACCGGGAGTATCGGGACCCCAGAGATTTTTTTTATTTATCACAGACCATCTTAAAAACTTTGGTCAGATTGTGAAAAAATGTAATAAGCGTCATCATGAGTGTGAGTGTGGCACAGCCACATGAGTAATGAACTAATGAACTAGAGCTGCTACCCTACATTAGCATTTGCCTTTTTTACAAAAGCCTTACTGAATCATTTTCTAAAGCCTGCCTGGTATGTAATGTTTTTTGAAGATATGTTTGCCTTCCTTTTCAGACTTTTTCTCGTCTAAGCCTACAAAACCACACGATCGGCTGTAAGCTGCCATATACCACCCCGACGTATTCCCCTGTATGTATGTAATCATTGTAAGGGCATGTGTTTTCCTTTTCTTAAATAATTTCTGCTGATACTCTTGATTCACAGTGCACACGTGGACAGCACTTCAGACTTAATTTTTGTTGCACAATAGCCTCTATTTACAAGTACCTACCTAAGATACCACATTGTGTAGGTGGATGTGTCACCTGTACCTCCTAGGAAAGGTTTTGGCTTGCTGCCGACGTCCGATTAAACAATGACACGAAAAAAATAAACCGCAATTGAGAAGTCAGAGCAGCCTGACTCTATTATTAACACGTTGTGATGTGCACACTGTACTACGAGTATATCAGATGGCAAAGTTCATATTTTTACTTTTTTTTATCCACAACGAGGAAGCTGTATCTCACCTGATGGTAAGGCCGAAGGTGGAAGCGAGCTTCACCCGGAATCCTCAACCACGGAGGAACTGGCCATCTTACCTCTAACTACCGGAACACAACCGTGACACAACAATGCTATTAACATTGTTATTAAATGGCGACAGACTTTAGGTAAGACTTTTTATGAAATAACTTGTTTCAGATTTTAAAACCATGTTGGGGACCATGTTGATGATTGCGAGAAGCACGATAGAGTTTCCGTGACAGATCGAAAATTCGAAATCCACGCTGCTAAAGTCAATAAACAAATATTCCAACACCTCATTTCTCAAATCAGTTGCCTGTAAGTCTGTCACTTTCAATTACCGATATCGAATGTGTCTTGAGTGACACACTTACCGCCGACCCGACCGACCTTTGCTATCCGATTTGGGGCGCGTTCGTTTGATGAACTGACACCTTTTTTCGCCAATTTGTTTGCCGACTGGTCCGAATTAACTTCGCTCTTTCTTCATCTTGGTGTTTTTGGGTCAGTGTTTTTTACGAGGATTATAAAACATCGATGTTCTTGGTCACAATCCGATTCGGTGGGAGTTTAATTGTCAAAACTTGAACGACCCATAAAAATTCAAAAGGTATAAAGCTAAAAAAAAATGTCCTGGATTCCCCACATATTCACACAAAGGACATCCATCTGGTTTAATTGATATGCAAATTTTATCTTGCATTCATGTTTATTACAAATTATTTCCAAATTTATCGGCTGCAGCATCTCTCCAAAAGAATCACGATCGATATTTCATACCAAGTAACAGTACTCTTAAAAATATCCTTTCACGATAATTCCGCCGTAAATTTTAAAGCCAGATCATATCGAGAATAATCGAGACGTCGACAAAAGAAAGTATCGGTGATTTGTATCGAGTCTTCGATCTAACTTGAATCAGGTCATGTGGGGGCATAAATGATGGAATCCACTGAATTTCTGAACTGCTCAGAATGTTACATTCATCATAATCTCTGATCATAGATTCTATGATCTGAGATCATAATATAAAGTAATTAACTGAATTTTCATAAGCCTACTGTATCTAATAGCATTTGGCTACATTTACGAGTAGGTCCCTATATTAGCCAAATTCTGTTGCTTTTAATAACTAACTACAGAAACCTTTCAAGCAGTTTAACGCACTTAAGATAATTCATTGTTTCTTCATAATTTACTTACATTGTTGAAGGTTCCACACTTTAAAACCTTTAAGAGAGTTAATTGACACATAAAGCACTCAATAATTAGGTAATTAGCATAAATACTACGCCACTACCTTTTCACTCAAGTCAATCTTTACGCGTATAATTTAATGCAAATTATGTTAAATTGTTAATATCACTTCTTACAGGAATCTCCGGTAATTCCGGAAAAAGTGGAAAGTCGAATCGAGAGAATGTCCCAATTATGTGACAAAGGTGGAAATGCTAGGAAAATGTCAAGGACGTCGAAATATCAGGGCAAAAACAGCTGGTGCTGCCTCACCTTTACTATGGCTTAAGGGTTCTACTTCATGGAAATGATTTAATACCCCTGTATTGTGTCGCAATACGTTCATCTTTCAGTAGGTAATAGATTTAAAGCAAAGTAACGCTTTAATGCAGGAGTCAAAATAAACAAAATTTGTCGCATTACCACAGAATAATAATAAGTACTACGTATTACTAAAGATGCCTCTAATTGTAAAGACCAAATTCTAGAAAAAATATAACCTGATCAAGTGATTGAAAGTAAACATGAAACGAAAATAACTTATACTGAAAGATCTGAAATTAACATTTCAAATCGCTTTTTTTTCAAGTCATTTTTTTTTTATAGATTTTTATACATGTTTTACTGCTTCGGATGGAATACGGCCAAGTCTTTAGATGTTTTTTCCAGGAGTATTTTCAATGGACTTGATGCTTGCTATGTAGCTACGTCATCGAGAAATAAAGTTAGTGTACGATATATCATCGAGTATGTCCCCGATCTACTCGTTTTCTCTGTCAACTGACATGATGGATGTTTACAAAACATCGTAGTGAAGACTGGCTTGCTTTGTTATTGGTAAAAACCGCGGCTGTTTATACAAAACGTCAACGTACTCTAGGGTTAGCAACTCTAAACGTTGCACTTTAAATATTACTAGACTCTACATTAAACATTTACGTTCTTATCTAATTAACATAACATTTGTGCATATCGTGCAAGGAATAAACTACTGGTGCTTTAGAGTGACAAAATCTGAGTCTTCTTTTCAGAATATTTTGGCCTTTACGGGTACATTAAGGTCTGTTGGTGATACTAAAATAAATATTACATATTACTTACGTACAGGTTACTGTCTCAAATAACTTACTTTTTGTTCCCGACTATCTATACTTATAATAAATCTGTAGAGAGGTCAATTCTGTACATGAAATATATTTTCAAAATAACTATCAGGGGGTGATTAGTGATCGATACTGATGCCAAAAATGCAATCAGTAAAATTTTTGTCTGTCTGTCTGTCTGTCTATCTGTCTGTCTGTCTGTCTGTCTGTATGTTCCTTATAGAAACAAAAACTACTCGACGGATTTTAACGAAACTTGGTACAATTATTCTTCATACTCCTGGGCAGGTTATAGGATACTTAGGAATTCCCACGGGAACGGGAATTAGCGGGAAAATCCTTTTGTATGAAAAATCTAAACCGCTTAAGTTAGACGCTTGAAATTTGGCATGCAGGTACCTTAGTAAACTTAAAGCTTAGTTACAACAGGATATTACAAAATTCCTACGGGAACGGGAGTTAGCGGGAAAAAACATTTGTATGAAAAATCTAAACCGCTTAAGTTAGACGCTTGAAATTTGGCGTGCAGGTACCTTAGTAAACTTAAAGCTTAGTTACAACAGGATATTGCAAAATTCCCACGGGAACGGGAGTTAGCGGGAAAAAACATTTGTATGAAAAAATCTAAACCGCGTAAGATAGATGAAGGGGGTAAAACGGGATCCACGCGTACGAAGTCGCGGGCGGCCGCTAGTTTTAAATAAAAAGGTATGCACTGTGCGCTTATTTCAGTCGTTCTTTTATAAAATAAATACTGAACAAAGAGAAAGAACAAATTGCCTTTATTAAAGACATTTATGACAACCCTGCCACTTTGACAGTGACATTGTTTGCATCCAAGACGTGTAGACGTGCGTACGCGCGGAAAGATAGGCCTAAATGGGGGCAGATGGTGAATACCATCGGAATTATTAATCTTGGCTTAAAATAGGAACATTCAGCTGCTTTTCCGCCCATTAACTGTAAAACGGAAGAATCTGACATCTGATAATGGCTATTGGGAAATTTTTCGTGAGCCTCCGAAAATAGATTGATAAAAGAGCTTTTCGATTTCTCGGCCGAAAACCTTAATCAAAAACAAAACTGAGATGCTTCAAGGATTTTAAAAAGTCATAGAAATGGAAATAGAAATATCTTTATTATTTTAAACAACTAAACTGTAGCATCATACTGAGACCCTGAATCCTAAGCTAGTGCAAATTACACTTGTTCCGAGAAGTGTACAAAACCTCATTTGTGATTGAGAATTTGATTACCGGAAACATTTTCGGATAGATCTAGTTTATTTTGTAACCTATTATTGGTACCGTTGGACAGAGCTCGTGAAGCACTTTCAGTTTTCAGATTTTCGATATCTTGTATAGTTTAGAAATAATCGAGTGAGATCACTTATCGTTTCCACCCTGTATACCCATTCAAAACAGGGCTATCGCAGTACTTCCCGCGCTATTCATTAGCAATATCTCAAGCCACAACAGGCCAGTTGTCAATTTATCTGTGCTAGTAACAGAGGTCGTCGGCCAATGCAATTGGTTTATTCACTCCATTCATTCTGCATTATTGTATGTTGATGACTCTATTTCTTGTATGATACTTTGGACAGTCTGTTTGCTGCGTAAATCGCGAATGAGATTTTAATGTAAGTTCACAACAAAGTTTTCAGCGAAATAACAATGTAAAACTGTAAACCATGGGCCAAAATCATCATACTTCTTTGTAAACTTTTTACAAGCTTTAAAGTTAATGTTAAGGGTTCTGTGCATGCATTATAGTTACAAATGAACATGAAGATGGAGTCGGCAGTTCTTTAAATTTAATTTAATATTTTTGTGAAAGCCTGTTCCAAGAAAAAGGTGTGGAATAAAAAAATCTAAATGTCAGAGGACTTGCCAACATCAATCTCCACTCTGAGTGCGGAAATGTGAAACAATATACCTACATATTAACTACATACCAACTTTCTGCGAGGCCGATTGTAGATACGGTGTTCGATAACCAAAACTTTATCAGATTTCACATCGTGATTAATAAATAACTGTTGGTAAATAAGTTCATTTATTTATGTGAAACGCAAATAATGAATAAATTCGCTAAATTAATTACCACAGAGAACAGACTTGAAAGCTGCGACTGTTACTCAATAAACGTTTAAATGTGTAAGGTTCATCCTAGATGAACCTTTTGTAAACCTTTGAAAAAGAGGCTTTTATTGTCAAGTCTTAATTTCATAATTGGTGACCCAGATTCTTGCACTGCATCTTTTCATTTGAACATGTAGAGCTACAAATCACGGTAGACTTTAAAGAATAAAATTGAACAAATAATAAGCCGAAGATGGAGAAGATAATATTTCCCATACATGGAGCCACAACCCTTTGGGTATCCAAGAACTAAAAAGGCATAGGACTACGTCTAAGCCATAATTCAAGTAACTACCACCTACATCGCATCCGTATAAGGAAACTAAAGCAAACCTGCCCGTAAAGGAACGAGAATTGAGCAGATTTATTCGCTGTTCTTTGTTAAGCTTTTGTTATTTCATACTAACAAAAGATTTTTTATTTTTACGCCCACATACAATAATACAAGTTCATTACATGATATCTGACATACAGCGTGTTACAAAAATTGAAATGGAATAAGAAACTTTGGTAATAAGAAACAAAAGTAAAAACTAAAAAGCTGAATATGGAAACGAAAGCTTCCTTCTTTCTCGTATGGTTTAGGATATACTTAATTAAATTATCCAGGAATGGTGGCAAAGTTTTCGTCTTCTGCCTCGCCTTATCCCGTTACGCGGGGTCGGCTTTCCTAATCACACGCCGCCATTTGGAAAAGTATTTTTACCGATTTCAAAATTTGAAAATTTTCATCATTATTATTTTCCTCTTCCTTGATAAACCAACTATAGAAACATATCCTAGGTATATTTCTCGTTTAACGCTGTTGGAAACCTGAAAGCCATATTACTTCTAATTGTGGAACTAACTGTACCTACCAAAATGGCATGATGCTATCACATACTACCGTTTTCCGTTGTCAGCCCCATCCTCTCACAAATGACATAAAAAGTAGTCAGCCAATTAAACCTTTATATTATGGCACGCAATAAAACCTAATCAGTCTATCAATGAACATGTATCTCATGATCTTCGTCTAATAGCTTGTAGTACATCCGTTTCTAGGGTTGGTAGAGCAAAAATGATAAAGTGGGTAATATTTAAACATCTCATAACTTTTCTTTTTTGCATCAACAGCATCAGCAATAAAAAAAACGCGTTCATAAACCCACAGTTATAAATACTGGCGTATAATAGTTTAGGTATTATAGGATACCTATGCTCTACAATTCCGAGCTTTTATATCAATGCTGTGCTTTTATATCTTGTCTTCTTTTACACACAGATATTCCATAAAGATACGTTTGAGTTTTTTGGTTAGCAAACGATCTTAATCATACAGAATCTACACTCAATTCTCACATTAGAGCCACAAATTCAAACTTAATATCTTCTTTGGGTAACTAAATACCAAACCAACGTAAGTAAGTCCGGTTCGTTCGTTCGTTTCAGCCGAAAGACATCCACTGCTGGACGTAAGTTCGGTATTAGAGCATAATATAGACACCCCTATTTGCGACCATATCTGTACGTCACAGATTCCGACTTGTGAATTAAATACAAGCATTATAAATGCTACCTGCCATACATGGCTGCTTGGCGACGCCTGCAGTCTCATAGACCATAATTATCGTCTCGTGCAAAACGCTACATTTAATATTAACGTTTTATTTGCTGTGTACCAGTAACATTTTGTCAACTTTGAACCTTACTGCGATAGACATAGACATTTCGGGCAGCTTCATAACTTTACCTAACTTAATTCTCGTTGGACCTCTCTGTTGATTGAAATATGCATTGTTAAAAAGTAATTTCATGCCAAATATGAGCCTCCGGTGGAACTAGGAAAAGCCCTGTGACATCGGAATGGCTGTCAAGATTCGGTTAGGAAACTTGAGCTTTTGAAAGGTTGACTACCCTCTTGTTCATAAACCTGCTGGTTGGTTTTAAATTAGTGGTTTTAATGAGAATAAAAGCGGTGTTATTTTTGTTGTGGGCTAACATAGGCTGAGTTGCATCATCATTTTAACCGATAAACGGTACTTTTTGTATGGAGTTTAACATATTTTTGACGTTTGTCAAAGTTAAAGTACTATTATTCTGTGGTTAAGTACAGCCTTAGTTTATTAGAGAATGAATAAACCGTAATTTAGAAGCGACAGAATTATTACTTCCCTTCAAATGGTTGATAATTACCTAGACACCTATTTACTTAAGCCATTTTAAAACGGATAAGATTCTTATGCCTGTGTGAAAACAAAATGCCTATTTATGTGTTACCATAGGGGTCACTTAAAAATTACGGATAGATGGTGAAAACGGGCATTAGATCCATAGATATTAATGATCTCTTATCTACAATATTTTTTATCTTATAAAACCGGCTATATTTTCTCAAGCGATTTGAAAATGCTTGACTCACTGTAATTATCATCTATATTGAGCCAAGGCCGTGTCAGAAATCACGGAAACATTGTCCTGGCGCCATTAAAGGTATACATAAAATGTTAACAAATGATTGCTATTAAATCAACCGGCCAGTGGTTCTCAATCCACATCCACAGAGAAGCTGGCTATCTTACCTCCAACTGCTGGAACACAACAATGCTGTTATCATTGTTATTATGGCGACAGACTTAAGTTAGATGGTGGTAGCTTAGAACAACTTCTACCACCATCCAAACCGAATGAATCTACCTCACTAGGAATTGAACCCGGGACCTCTGGGTCTGAAGCAGGTGGTCTTACCACTAGGCCACAGAAATACGGAACATATTATACCACGACATTTTCCCACCACTGCAACTTCTGTAGACCACAGAGGCGTTTCGTGTTCTTTGTTTTACATGTTCCTTATTTGGAAGCTCTTTTGCCCAAGATTCATCTACAGTTTGACATGCACTGACAGAACATTACATAGGTCGTGGGCGTATGATTGAGACGTCCGACCGGTCACTGTCGCGGATTAATCATACGCAGTGATTCAACACGATCCTGCACGAGATGTTGCCATGTATTGACATAGAAGACCGGTAAGTTAAAGGATAAAGAAGGATTTGTACTTATAAACGATATTTTTAATAGGCTAGTAAAGTGAAATAGCAGAGCAAAACAAACAATACGTGTCGATCGTTTTTCACCGGTCGCGCATTTCCACCGGAAATGAAACTAATTGTAGTAAATATTATAAAATCAGATTTGTATGAAAATTAAAATAATTAGAATGATGATATCAATTTTCTCACTTGACCATACCATTTATATGCATATGCTAACATAGGCTAGTGTATGTCGGCTCATATACCCATTTACCTAACACCCTGTATAGTATTTCTTCTATATTTATGTATTTGTATGTAATTTTAGCGATTTAAACGTGTAAAACTCTACGTGTCAATACATTATTTTCTTATTTATAGAGCTCTTGTTCAAATAAACTCATAAGTACTGAGTAGTGTAGGTGCGGCATCTTATTATAGTTGTAATAGGTGCGATATTGCAAAAAAAAAATGTATACCTAACCTGATGTGCTGTCGGTCGACTGTACTTACACACCTTATTACTTGATTACTAAAATTGATATTTTTTTATCTCTCGCTCCAGGCCGTCATAATAAAGGCAAGGGCGGCTCATAAAACCCCAACCACACGATGCAAAAACTAAAATTCAATCGAATCCCAATCCCAACTAATATTATAAATGCGAAAGTAACTCTGTCTGTCTGTCTGTCTGTTACGCTTTCCCGCTTAAACCTCGCAACCGATTTTGATGAAATTTGGCATAGAGATAGTTTGAGTCCCGGGAAAGAACATAGGATAGTTTTTATCCCGGTTTTTGAAACAGGGACGCGCGCGATAAAGTTTTTCTGTGACAGACAAAATTCCACGCGGGCGAAGCCGCGGGCGGAAAGCTAGTACACAATATTTTGCAATGTATCGACGTTGCTATATGCATTTATATCGAAAACAACCTTGTGATAGCGATAAGATTAGCGTTTCCACTTCAGATAGATTTCTCACAAATGTCTTTCGTCTGTTTATATCATTTCCTATAATAAATACCTACCGACGAGGAAAGTTACGCAAAATATTTTCACAGCCAAGTGTTAAACAAACGATTATTATAAGTTTACACGCACCGATAACGAGGTTTTATATTATTTATTCATGAAATTCATAATTTGCTTTCAGTTTAAAGCGTTGGCGCACTGCGTCCCATTCGAAAGAACTTCATCCGCTTTGTTTCTGGAACTATAATATTAATCAATATCTAATATTAATAATATCCACTGTTATATATTTACCGCTTAGTAAATAATGTAGAGCGCACTAAAGCGCGAAATGTTCAGGAAACGTTGTATACTACTTCTTACAAAGCTACAGAGAAAACTAGAGCAAAAAGATTAACCGTTACTAGAAAATTGTTAAATATAAACCAAACTCGTATCTTTAAAAGTATGATAAATAAATAAAAAATAATACCTAATTGTTTCTATTGTAATAAACCTACCTCATCAAATTATTAATTTGATGAAAAGTAAAATTTGTTTACTGCGCAGTCGATACCCAAAAGGAATCGAGTTATAATCGATTCAGATCACGATTCGCTCGGACGATATAAATAGTGATATACACATCCATAATACATACCGCACCCTTACTTGGTTGGGCACCACAGATGCTTGTATGGGATGAATAATAATTAGTTAGACATAATTAATAATTGTATAAGGCATTGGCCTAGGGTCCACTGTTTACTGTGTTGCATGAATGGCCGGCAGCTAAGTAACATTTAATGTGAACAAAGATTGAAGAAGGAAAAAATATCTTAGTAAAAAGACCTCGAAGAAAATTTTATTGTAGAGGAAGAGACCCTTTATGAACCTTCTAAAGCATCTAGCATAACTCTATCGATATTACAATAACTTAAATCCCTTTCACATCTTAGGTTTTAAATGGTAAAATGTTTAGTACGTTTAATTAATAAAATTGTGAAATATGGGTAGGTTACACGAAGAACATTATCGGTAAAAAGGATTTTCAGGATTATTTCAGCCTTCAGGATCAGATCTTCAAAATAATGTTTCAGATGTTTCTAACAAAATCATTAGGAATAAGTATTACATTTACAAACGAAACCAGCACGAGCACGGTAACGTAAACCGCTCTTGCTCGCATTAACTGAAATCCCTTTTGGCAACAAAATCGCCCGACCATTATCAACAGTCGTTTAGCCTGCCAGCATCTGTCCAAATGTCTCCGACTCCCTGAGTCAAATTAGCGTTTTTCTCCAAAACCGGTTGAGCCACTCTCGAGCTGATTTCACATTCATTTTGCACTTAATACGAGCATTCGTCACGTTGCGGGAGATTGCCGGTAATTGCCGCGTTACATATGGCTCTGGAAAGGGGCAATGTTGGCATTGCATCGCCCATAAAAATGTCACAAGCCGCAAACAATTTGCGGCTAGAGTTGAGTTGAGCACTCTAGTAGTTTCTCTGGTAAAGTGAAACAAGCTAGGCTGTAAGGTGCTTTATGAATAGTTCATTATGTTAGCTTATGTAATTAGTACATACATACTATACTACATACATAGTTTTAAACTAGATTCACTTACATGGGACCACCGAGAGCATATTGGTTAGAATCTTTATTTTTGAATCCTATGGTCGGTAATACAAATGCCTGTTCAATGTAGCTCACAAAGAATGTCAAAATTATATTTATTTAAAAGACTTCTATCGTAATAACCTAATCGAGGAAGCCATAGTCATTTTCTATCGTAAACACTTATTTCATTCATCATTTTCTCTTCAATATGCTAATCGTAAAACATAACCGTAACCGACTTTATAAAATCTATAATGCCGGAAAAAATCACTTAATATTAATAAGTCAAGACTCCAATCAAGTTGTTATTGTGACATTAATGATCAATTAAGTAGCAAAATGGCAGTTGTTGAGGTGAGATGATTAATTTTACATAAACTGATTGAAATGGTAAGAGACACTTTTTGGGACTTCGCCATATTTGGAGGGGCAATCATATCAATATTATAAGCAACTTAATAGGTATGCTATAACATACTACTATAATAAATAATACTGCAGTGCTATGTAGAGTCACAATTTATTGGTTTAATACATACATTTTTTTAATATAGTTCCTAAGCGCAGATTGCACTGGTCAAATTCATCATACCTACTTAGCTTGCTTGAATAGTGATAATGAATGTAATGTACCAATGTTTTACAAATATTTTTCCGGATCTTACCCATCTCTACACGAAGAAGCCTAACTACAAGAAAAAAGCCTACACAGTCTTACGATAAAATAATATTAAGATTACGTAAAAAAATCTTCTACTTCTACCTTTCCAAGTTATCCTGAAGTAGAAAACTTACATATTATACCTACCTATCTACTCTTATCAAGGACTTTTGTAATCGGATCTTTTTGCCCAAAGTTGAAAATTCGATACACGCCTTCGCCCTTAAGCGGATGACGTACTAAACTAATTGATAAAAACATTTCTTTGGATAGAAATTGGATATATCAAATTTCAAAGGAGCGCTTTTGTTTTGATGTCTTTTACCTTTTACTTTGTGAAAATACGAGTCGACAATTTTATTTATGAGCTCCATCCATCATAAACGTAACATTTTGAGGACTAGTTAAAAATAATAAGTTGGCCAACACGTTGTCAAAAGTTAATAGAAAATCACTCATCACGAAGAACATAGAAAAGGTCGTTGTGGGTCAGAGCACCAGTCAATCAAACTAGTTACGTAAGTTTAGTTTTAGCTTGACTATGCATTAATATTATTATATCACAAAGAAAGAATATAATCAGATAAAAACCACTCCTCTTTGTCAGACGATCGGGCTTATCCTGATAGCGAGCTATCTATCAATTTTGTTTATTATGACAAATCAGTCTAAAAGTTTTTATGATTGCATTGCACACATAAAGTTACCAGCTATCTTTTTTTTATCCTTCCTTTCCATGTTTCTGTTTTCAGAAATGACTTCACTAACAAGATATTTTCCATTATACCTAATTATTTTCTATTTAATATTAAGTAGGCTGAGCATTAGAGTTAAATCCTATATCTTATTTTGTCTAGACTGTGAGAGGTAAGCTTGCCTAACCGTAACTCCGAGACATCTAAAAGCTGCTGATTTTCTATTAATATCATACCTACTTTCATATCTTTTATAAAATCAAGGAAGCAAATAAAACTGGGCTCGAATTTATGTTCAATTAAGAAGTCACTCAACCGGACAAAAACACACTACCGGAACACTTGAAATATCATGATAGTCGCTACTCGCTAGCAAAAAGGAATAATCCTACATTATTCATCGATCCACTTCCATACGCATGGTAGCAATATAACACCTTGTCTACCTTCAGGCTTTGACAGCAGTGACATTTGTGACAGACAGCTGAGAACAGGTATTTTGGTTAGGAAACTTCTCAGCGACTGATGGTTGACCGATCACGGCAGCAGTGGGCCTGACAGGTATCAACCCTGATTGAAGGTTAACATGATATCACATGATTTTGCGGTTGGTTAACGGTGCTCACCATAGCATAAACAGCTTTTTGGGTCTTTGTTAATGTTATTTTATATTTCAAAGAGTCTATGTGAGACCCTAGCTGGGTAGAGTCGAAAAAAGGAGCATGAATGTTTCATGAATCAAAATAAAGAATACTTTCATGTTTAAACCTAGATTTAAACTTCATCTAATAGATTATCATTAATTCTGTCAATGAACACGATTTACCACAAGCCCCATTGTCGTCGTTACCTAATCAATCAAAAATTTTATTATCGTTTTAGGATACGTTAATGATTTTATGAATGGCGATAATAAAACGGATTTTTTTGATTGACGTAATGTGATAGAGTCGTCGGAATGATATTAATTTTAAATATAGAAGAAAGAAGAAAAGTAAAACTGAAAGCTTCAGGATCTAAGGTGACCTACAGGACAAGCAGAAATGACTAAAGTACCTACCTACCTATTATTTGTACGAGAACGACTGGTAGGCACTAGAATTCTTTACTCATGTGAATGCAATGTGATGTTTAGCACCAATATTAGTCACATTACTTATAAAATTATAGCTATCGGGTTATCAGTGTTATGATAATCACATTCGAGTGGTATATCGGTATAATAACTCGAACGCGATAAGCCGTCTTTTCAATAAAACATACTAAAGTTTCTGGAAAGCGATTAGATCAATGATCACGCGCATAGTGCAATCGCTCGACTTTTGGAAAATTTTCGCGCAAATCAGGGACGCGTCGATAAAAATAATTATATAAAGAATAAGAAAACATTCTTAAAAACTATTGTAGTAAGCCTACATTAATTTACATTTATTTTTATCTAATGGCGCACGTTTTCGTGTTTTAGGATACAATATCTGACACAGCGGGGAAACAGGGATTTAGGAATTCATCATAATATACCTATTTATAAATCACCTTCTATTTATACTTTTTCAACTGAATCGTGTAATGTCAATGTCGGGAGATTATCTCTAGAAAGATTGTTGGATTTACACCCGACAAAGATGAATCTTTATCAAATTATCGGATTCAGTCTTTTTAGATGTTTTAGAGATTACGTAGTGATGATTAAAAATGACTGTATCATTGATATCTCTACTATATGCTTAACTGACTATTGTCAAGCATAACAACAATTATAAAGGATACTTACACAAATAAACAAATGCCTCCCTACCTAAGTAAGTATTAATTATTATTAGTTCAATCAAAACAAACTAATTCAATTTTGTAATAATAAAAACAAATCATTGTTTCTTTAGGTATAATTGATTATTTAGAACAGTGGCTTCATTGCAAGGCTTATTTCTTTACAAAGAGCTTTGTAAATCGCAACCAGCTCTACCGACAAGGTATGTACTTATTTATGACAAAGAAATAACCAAGCGTTAGTCACCGTTCGGCAAAAATTACATCAAAATAAACTACAAATATCTGGGTGAGGAGTCACCGAGTTCGATAAGCAGACAAAAACAATAAGTTTTTATAATTATTCATTAACTTCTTTTTACTTATAATGTTTTTGGAGGGCGTTATCTTTTTTGTTTCCGTTTTCTCACTTCAAAATTTCAGCACATTTGGTTAGATAATTGTCTCTACATTTACTAGGTATTAAGAACATAAATCATATTTTTGTTCTTAAGTAGAAATTGAGTTTTAGACTCGTCCCTAAATGGTCACGTTTTCGCAGCGTCAATTTATTTAAAAGCATTTCTCATACCATATACATTAATTATATCCCCTATGGCTATTGTTATATTTGTCTTGCCTCAATCATTTGTCGATAAAATTAAATTTTATCTCAGTCCAGTAATTTAGCATCGCAAACCGTTCAACTATAGCGACCAACGCGACGCCACTGATAAGTTAGTATTTTTTTCCCTCAGGTTTTTCAAAATACTCAGTGAGTAAGAAGTAAGAACTAGATCGGTACGCGAATTATTCAATCGTCTAAGTAGTTATTTATACATAACATAAAGTGAATGCATTATCACAAACATGTAAATAGAAAACGTTTGTGTACCATAAATAGAAAATTCTAATTTTAATAAACATTTTGTGTTGTATAATAACAAACAGTACATGTATTGCATTAACAAGTTACTTTCTACTGATAAATAAATTAAAATATTTAAAAATAAACTAATGTAAGCAATTATGTAAAGCCCCTCCTAAGCTCTGAAACGCTAGAGCACCTACGCAAGGATTTGCTCCAAATGAAAAACATCAATGGAATATTAATAAATCTTGCTTTTAAATTAATTTAGATTATAATACTTATTACTAGATATTATTATGGCTTCTGATTATCAACTGCATTTGAACACCAATGCTTTAAATACATTCCCTATTAAGGATGTAAGTAGGAGAATAAGTATTGGATACCTGTGTGAATAAAAAATTTAGATTATTAGCAGGGAACTTTCAAATCATAGAGTCAAACTATGAACGAAAATAGCACGTTGGAAAATTATCTAATACTTAGACTGATCTCAGAAATGATACTCGAAATTAAAAATCTGCCACAAAAATAAACAGATTTTCTTTCAAGAGAAACATTGGGTAGTATGCGAATTACTATTTCACCAAACATCTATCACTATCCTGAAATAAACGAGTACTTTAAAATTAGAGCTTCTTATTTTAGTAAACCTACTAAAATAGATAAAGAACTATTGTTTTTCATCAACTAAACATAGACAGTTTCTAACAACAAATAAAGTATCAATATCGTTTGTTTATGCTAGCAGCACGTGTACCGCTTCGACGGGTGTTTTTCGAATCTTGAAATAAACGAGTGCTTCGAAATTAAGAGATTTTTTTCAGGAGAAAATATCATGTTGTGCAGTAAAGTAGGTAGGTACTTAACCTCGATAACTATTGTTTTCTTTTCATCTACAAGGACAGCTTCTAACAACAAACAAAGTATCAATATCGTTTGTTTATGCTAGCAGCACGTGTACCGCTTGGCCGGGTGTTGGCGCCAGTGTTTTGTATTGTTTTTCTTCCCGAAACGGCATTGAGTCGCTAAGGGTAATGAGTAATGGTTTAAATAAAGTAATGCACTTTGTACTCGAGTTTAATGTTGCATCTTCGGTTTGGTTTAGACGTTTTATGGCGCTGGGAAGTGATACTGTGCTTTGATGTGTAACAATTCGTTGGCGGTATTTGACTTTAGATTTATAGAGATTGCTCCAATACATTAACTTTTTACTAATCCAATTCTACCTACAAACTCCTACAGTTTCTGTTCACAAAAATGTGCAGCTCTTACAAAACTAACCGTTTCAGTAAATAAAGTGGGCTGTGTGAACCAAATTAATACTTTTAAGACGAATTTGATGTAGAGCTTCTATTAAGAATAAACTTTACATAAATAAGTTTTTAACCAGTGAAAATAGAAATTCATAGAGTCAAAAATAATAGTCAAAATAACTCCCACTATGAGCCAATTCGATTTGATCCTCACTTCCAGGCACAAACTGTACCGACCTGCACCACTTTTTTTGCTGTAAACAATGATTCAGGAAACTCATTCAATGAAGAATGTTCACTAATTTTGTTTTTTAACTTTCTGTATTCTCTGTTAAAAATAAAAAATACACGTGAAAGAATTATTTCGATACGTCAATTAGTTTCCAAGATATTGAATTTTAAAAGTGCGGGCGGCGGCCAGCCCGCCATTTTATGCGCGTGACGTCATATTACAGTGACTGGCTCATATTTGTATGGGTGGAATCTTGCAAGCTGAATCAAGACCCACTTCCGGACAACCGATTAAGCTGAAATTTCGCAAACACATGAGTGATTTGGATGACCATGCAATATTATGATGACATGGAGCTGATCTGATGATGGAGCTGGAAGGTGGCCATAGGAACTCTATAATAAAACGACTTAAATCCATCGAGTTTGGGCTCGTTCGTTTTGTATTGATGAGTACTTTAATTCTATATAGTAATCAGGGTCTAATGATGGAGCTGGAAGGTAATTCGCAAAAAAACGACACAATCGCATCAAGTTTGGATTTGGTTCAATTTTAATTTCTGTGATGGGTCTGGGTGTTAATATGTATAATAAGTTTGTATTTGCAAAAAAATGTATTTAAGTATGTTTATATCCGTTTTCTAGTGAGCGGACACTGTGAATGATGTACGTCACGCGGAGTCACGTGACCGTCGGCGGGACTCAATATACGAGGGTGGTCTGAAAAGTTTCCGACCTCAACGTGAAGATGGCAGCATACATCAATTAAAGTCAGGGAATGTAATTGTGCATCTTTTGACAGCAACACTTCAAAGTTTCAGCCATTTTTGACGCGCGGTTTTTATTTGAAAGTCGTTTGAGTGAGTCGATGTGAGTATTTTTGTGAAAATGGAAAAAATCGAGTATCGAGCTGTCATAAAATATTTGTTTTTGAAAGGGAATACCCCTACGCAAATCAAAGATGAGTTAGATTCTGTGTACGGGGACTCTTCACCGTCATTTACCACAGTAAAATTTTGGGCAGCCGAATTTAAACGTGGCCGTAAGAGCTTGGGAGATGATGAACGTTCGGGACGTCCAAAAACTGTAACTACTGACGATAACATCGCTAAAGTTCACCAAATGGTGTTAGACGACCGCCGAATTAAAGTGAGAGAGATAGCAGAGGCAATGAAAATGTCCAAAGAACGTGTTTGTCACATATTAAATCAAGATTTAGGCATGAGAAAGCTGTCCGCGCGTTGGGTGCCGCGTTTGCTAACGTCAGACCAACGACGTGTTCGAATGAACATTTCCAATGCTCTGTTGGCGCAGTTTAGGCGCAATAAATCCGAGTTTTGGCGCCGACTAATTACTGTAGATGAGACTATGTAGAAAAATAAAAATAAATTTTAAGAAAAAAAATCTTGTATCTATGTTAGGTCGGAAACTTTTCAGACCACCCTCGTATAAGCGAACTTTGAATGCCTATAAAATCATAACTACTGGGTATTTTTGAATGAAATAAAAACTAATGTATTTGTAAATGTAAAAGCTTAACTGTAACATAGGTTTCAAGTGATTTTGCATACCTAGTAACATTCTCAATTAACAGTCCATTTATTACCGTCCTTATGTCCTTTGCAGGATTGCGACCTACAAAGAAGCTTCACATTTGTGCATAATTCAACACCCCCATGTTCCGATAAACCATAAACTCAATTAGGCAATCCGTAATCGCCGCGGGCGCATGCTATCTAGGCAGGAATGCACCACGCATGCGCCGGGGCGTAATGAAAATTAGTATAGTGATGTACCTACGTGTTGTTCGAGAAGATCAGAGAGTCGGTTGTTGAACAAGTTGGTGGGCGAAACGATGTCGACAACGCAAGATATTTAGGTTATTGGGTTTTTAAACACCTTGTACTTAAATATCATAGTAGAGCCGCTTCTGTAAATTCACCATCATAACCATCAGGTGACTCCACTGCAGGACCACGACAAGCCTCTCAATTTTACCAGAGGACTTAGCCTTAAACTCCTGCCTAAGATAAATTATTAACTAATTGGTTAAATAACAATATTTAGAGACTAATCAAAGACTCTATGATTTAAGTTTTCAACTTTTCATAATATTTGACATCCAAAATGTATATCTCCGCTTTCATATACTTAAGTAAGGAAAGTTAGAATATAGTTTATCAGTAAGTAATATAAGTACCAAAGATTAACTAATTAGCAACTAGCAATACTGATTTTCTTTATTATTGAAGTATGATCCTTGATATTAATGCAGCAAACAAACGTTTAGCGTCTGAAGAGATGCCTGCTATTTAAATCTTGATTGTTTTCAATCGATATCATTTACGACACCCTCACTAGAGTCCAGTACCCGTCACGCCAGGGCTACACCGTTACGTTGTAACAAACCTCTGTCAAACAATAACAGTGGAAAACTGAGCTCTAATACACCGCAATAAGACTCTCTGGTGCGCACGCGCATCGCTTGCATCGACGCACCGCGTTTACGTTGCATGCAGTGTTCATGCCGTGATTTATTGACTGATCGGAATATTCTCAACGGTAGGTTTACTGGGAACTTGTATTGGAGCAGTGATCTCTGGTTGTACAAATTAGTTCTTAATTCTAAGTAAAAATGGTCCTTCAAAAAATATTGTTCAACAAGAGCTAAGACGGTGAGTCTTGAACTTGTCACCTAATAATATTTTATTAACTTTATATAGATTTAACTATTATCTAATAATAATATGGCGAGTTTAAATCTTCATTATCTTCTACTAGTCTTTTCCAATTGAAGTCTAGTAACAATCCCAACTACTCCCTCTATTTCTTCTGTCTTTCACAAGCAAGCGGTTTCGTAAACATGTGTAATAAATATTACAATTAAATACCTACGTGATTAAGTTAATTGATTTAACTTTACAAAATTAAAAGTAAATAGGTTGGTATTTGGCTCACATTGTTCTCGTAGCGGTCAATCATTAAAAGAAAAATAATGTATTGTTTAAAACGAATGTAAGACATACATTGCATTACGAGTAGGTACGAGTTTTAATTTAACTGGTCAAACTTGTTGTTCTGTACAGACTTTATAAAACAGAGTAGCAACCAGTCTGCCGATAATATTGTAAACGCTCACCTATTACAGTTCACCATTACAGTTATGATGATGATTATAGATGCCTTCAAAGCAGACAGGTGGCTCCTGTAATGTAATTCCAGTCCTCATCTTTAATTCAGCTGCAGATTAAACTAGGCAGCTGTTAAATCATGCGAGTGATATACGTAACTGCTCGGTACCGGTGGATTGTATAAACATTCATAAATGCCAAATTAACGGGCATTTTTTTTAAAGTCACGCCGTACAGCCGGCAAAAAACGGTCTGCCTTAAGGTTGAGGTGCTTTTGGACGTCATAGATTAAAATATAATTTTGGTGAAATGACCCCATATGCACGGCAGTTGTAAGTTAATCATAGAATCGGTGAGTGTAATTTACGTATATCTGTGTTATTATGATCCTGTAAGTTTTGTAACAATGAAGACAGAGCCGTATGCGAATGCTAGTATAAAACAGGTGTTGCATGATCTTCTTCGGGATAAACTGTAAATGTCATCTCGCTTCATGTATCATTGAAAATGGCTGACACCATTGGCAATCTAAAGCCCATCCGCATAAGGTCCAGAAAAGACTGGAGCCAGTTAGAAGATTTTTACGCAGTGCAATTTGTGTTTTTATAAGAAAAGTGTCTCGCGACCAGTCGTGGTGAGCATTATTTTGCAAGGCAGCTGCTCATTCCGAAGGTCGGGGTTTCTTTGCATTTTTATTGAAGCCATTAAGAAGTTGGATACAGCGGCAGATGGTGATCGCCATTTAACACGGGCTTATTACCGTTTAAAAGTATAAGTAGCTGAATGTCTTTGATCATATGACACCTGTTGGGTTCTCAACGCAAGTAAAACAGATATTCCTTGTCATATTCGCTGGGTATGTTGTAATTTTTTTTATCAAAATCGCGCTTTCGCCCTTGCGGTATAATGAAGCACGTGGGACTTTTACGAGATAAAATAAACGTAAAAACGTTATTTTCCAAGATTCAAGCTTGAATCAGCCGTATCCAAAACGATATCTATAAAAGGAATATATAAATAAAAGACGGGTTGCGCAAAGTTTGCGGTTATAAGTAAGTATTCTTGAAGTTTTTTTCTGAAATCGTAGAATAAGTTGCTATTCATTAATTGTCTTTGAAACGGATCCTAAAAAAAATTAAACAGGTAGTTAAATCTGGCATAGTTAAAAAGAAGTTAGTGACGATGGCATAATGTTTTAGTGGAACTCGAGTATTTTTAAGCGTTGGGATCGCTGTAACGCGTTAAAAGACAAGATATGTTTAGAACAACCAGTAACTACCACTAACCACTGCCACTGATCACTATAACGATTGACATGGGAGAAAAAGAACTCAAATGGTCACTGATTTCAGAACAAACGATCAGTTATCTAGATAGAGGTAGTATCAGATTCAAAGTGCAAAAGAAGATTGTCTGAAATGATACAAATGATCGACTTGATGTTGATTGACAAATGAAAATAATAACGAAATCCGGTACCCAACACAAGTACTTTTGTTATAAATGACATACCATTTATGGTAATGGAATGAAAGTGTTTGATATTCATTCAGACGGCCTGGCTACGTGGAAATCCGCTTGCTGTTTTGCTCAATGTTTACTAATAAGCGTCGGTCAACGGCCACGGATCGAACTGTCTGGGTCTAGACTGATCTTCAGGCTAAACTGGCTTAGTACTAAGTCTAAGCCTCTAAGGCTAATCAGGACTTAAGACCTAGTTTGAAATGTAGATTTATGTAAAATGTGTTTGCTGATGAAAACGTTCAAACAGGATAATCTTTTTGAATAAGCTGGATGCTCAGATCATCCCTTCTATGATCTGAGGCTGGATGATTTCTTGATTACCTACAAAATATCAGTTGCATCCTTTGTTCGTCTTGTTCTCTTTCATAAATTAATGCAAAGTTTGTATGGATGGGCTGAGTAATACGCTAGTCTATAAGTACCTAGATTTTGTAACTGTCCATTATCTTTCATGATCATTAAGAAGATATTCACAACATTTATCGCATTATTTAGTCCACTTTCCCGACATGTAGGTATAGCGTTTTGCCGATGCAAATTCCAAGCCCATTCTCTTAATAGATAAGGCTGTGAACCCGGGACCTCGCGTTAAGCAATTTAGCTCATTAATGGGCCACTCTTAATTGTAGCAATCGCTGCCCTCGCATTAAATACCGTTAAGGTTTGTGCGTACTGGTTTGTTTATCAGATGTTTCAACTCTACATTTTTATTTCCTTTGCCTAGGTAAGGTACTGTCAGCTTTTTTTTATTTTGTAGAAATAAGGTTCATGCAACTCGCGTGGGAGGAAACTGATTTCTTGTTTTCTGTAGGCAGCAATGGACTGGCTTGCCAGAGTGAATTTATATTAATTCAATTCCAACTAATTTTATTTGCTGATTACACCAGGCGTATTATGCCACTTACGGTTTTGGTTTGAAATTAAATTTTAAATAACTTGAATAAGGTTAAGTTATGAACTTATGAAGCGGGGTCTATGTAAGTTTTTCATATTTAGATCGCCAGTTAGTACCTAAGTTTTACAGAAACACTACCAAATTGTCAAGTGAGGACTTTCATAAATATCAAATCATATCAAGTGGGTGGTTTACTGGTTATCAGATCGGACCAAATATAATATTATGTTTATTGGGTCATCAGGACATGTTCAGCGATTAACTGATAAGGTAAATTGCATACATTTAGAGTTAAAGTTATATCAATGCAGATTGCAGTCTTGTAAAAATCTGATATCAGATGGAAAATTCAACAAATAACATTCTTGTGAAACATAATGTCCAATTAAATAAAAACGTAAAATTAAGTCTGTCTGATTATCTTAGTAGGTGACTCAGTTATAGTTAAGATAGGAAATACCAAAGTTTAATTTACTTCGAACTAGTAGGGAAAATATAAATAGCATGGAATAAGTAATTCACTTGAAGTTTCCGTGAGATTTTCTCCGCGCTTACATTAACTAAATGATTTTCAATACTAACGTTCGTTAACTGGGCTAGTAGACAGTTTCTGGCTCAATATTCCCGGCTATAAGCCATCTTGTTTGTGTTTTGGATCGAGCTCGGTTCTGGGCAAACCGGTCCCGACACGTGCCTCCAGCGACCGCATCTATGTTGTTGCTTGGACTTGGACGTAGCTGTGCCGTGCACTACGGGACGTCTTCTATCTATCGTTACACATTAAATCCAAAGTAACATTATGAAGTTAATTTTAATACAGTCAGCGTCAAATAATTCGTGGCAGTCAAAGTAGCCAATAAGTTCGCAACAAGTCAACTTTTTGGCCACTTTGGGTGACGCAGGTGACGCTACACGAACTATTTGGTACAACGCGCTTAGCAGTCTTAACAAGAAAACCCACCACGGAACATTAGAAAGAGGTTTCTATGTTCTGTGAGTCCCACCAATTCAAACTACGACTGAACCTTGATAATTTCCGTTAAAAATTATTGCTATTGTAGATAATTAGATACCAATCCATGATTATGTTACTCAACATTATTAAAGCAATTGAAATGATTAAAAACCAATATTTTCTCACGACCTTCCACCGAAACGACTGCACGAAAATAGTTCAACTGCTCGTTGCATAATAAAAAATCATGCGGGCATGTCCGTCTGTCTATCGTAAACCGTTATCTGACGTATTCATAATAAAACGTGTTCGTAGTGTGCTCGATTATTTATTTTGAAACTGCGTGCGCACAGAGAGTCTTTTGTCCTTGCCTAGAACTTCATATCGAGTGTTAAATTGAGCAATTCAAACTCAAATAGCCAAAGTTTTAAAGATGATTACTTATTTTTACAACAACATTAAAGATTCTAAATAGAATAACTGGAAACATAGTTTACTGCATCACTTGTTACAGTAATTAGAAATGAAACGTAACTGAAGACATCTCGTTCGCATTTTTAAACCAACCTACTCATCAAACCGTTTGAAAGTGAGATTTTAATCACTTATCAGACTGCTCATTATATCTGTTCGCTACTATTTAGACAAAATCAAACCGATCAGCGATGCGTCTCAGGCTTTCTCCTTTGAAAAGAAATGCTTTGTAATTACACCGACGACGTGTGAAAGTGCGCAATTTAGTTACTATTCCTCGCCGAATCAAGAATACTGGGTAGTCTGGGTAATTACTCTAAACCTCCTGTGGAGAAGACCACAGGTGATAGACAGAGAAGATTTCTTCAGATTTGCATTTATTACAGTTTCCGAGTGTTCTTGTATTTCGAACAGTTATAAGTTGATTGGTACAACGGCAGCCATTATAAACTTGATTAAACTTATTGTTCGTTTAGAAATTACTTGTATCGAATTCCCGTTAATTGACTGTTAACTTACTTAAAGCTTCCTACTTGTAAAGATAATGCATTATTTATAAATCTTTCACATTTATTGTAGAGCGTTGTTTCAGTCGAGTATAGTTTTCTCTTTTACCTACATTTATGGCTATCATGTTGCTAGAGTTACCCATGTTGCTCAAGTATTCTATGTTCAAGAATCAATTCAAACCAATTTTTCCAATATTATAGGTCATACTTGAATAATGAGCCTGGATCAGTTGCCTTTCTTTAAGGGACATTTCTTGCTCTACCATAGTGTTAATTAAACCATTTTTTAATGATACACCGATTTCAAAGGTTAGTTTCGACCGTTCTGACGTCGAAAGAAGCTCATAAAGGCCGACAATCCTGATGATAATGGCCCATCGTCCTCCTTTTCGTCGGCCAACAATTAATAAGTAGGCTGTAGACACGAAAAACGTAATTGACGGCATTATGCCAGCCCATTAGAAAATGAAACAGAGTGAAGCGGCGCGTTATATTGCATCTATTTCGTCTACTTTACTTACGTCATTGCATTCCTAACTTTTGTCGTTGTTTTTAAAACGTTTCAAAGTTTTTTCAGCTTCTTACAAGATGTGTCTGTCTATCTTCCATGGTGCGTGGTAATTGAATTCAAATTGTTTATTTAAAATACGGCATACTTTAGGTAACTCTATTTTAACAAACAAGGCGTCAACTTTTTGGTAAGAGTAAAGATGATCGTAACTCTACATTTTGTTTCGAACACGAAACCTTTTACCCACGACTGTAGCCCCTCCTCACAAGCGTAATTAACATTCCAAATCTAATACAGTACTTTAAATTCGGTCCTGTTTTTATTTTCTATCGAATATCACGCTTGAATCAAATGCACCGGCCATAATGGCGCTGACGGCTCCATAAAAAACCCTAAGGTTTGTCCCGCACCGGGCGCCTTTTCTAAGGTAATCGCTGGGAAGTTATTTTTTTAGTTTTCGAAGAAGGCACAAAGAGTTGAGCCAGCTGCCAAGGTGCATCTGGCTGGCAAGAATGGAACTCCGGGATAACCGTAGGTGTATTTACTTTTTATGACACATGGCTGAAAAAGCTTTGGTAGGTATGCAAAGAATAAATAAACAGATGAGAATTTCGTAAGTCAAAAGCCAGATTGTTGTGGTTGTTGCCACCTTGCAGGAAAGAGGAAAAGATTAAACCGATGTCTTCATGTCAAATTACTACATAATATTTAGTTGAATAATCTCATTTGATTCTTTATGAACAAGTGTGTTTGGTGCATTTAGGTAGGCTCTTTGCAGAGTTTACCATACTGGTACTGGTACATAGTACCGAAAGGTAACTGCCTAACTCGAAACATTTCATTGTCTGAGTTGCGTCCGACTGTCTCTAACAAATGAATGCAATTTAGTTACAAAAATGCGGACATACTGCTTAGAAAATTACAGTTAAATAATATTACCTTGGCCTGGAACTCTAGAATTGTAATTATGCAGCAATAAACTTATATTTGTTTGTTTTAGCACGAGATATGTTGCAAATTAATTACGCAGTAAACACGTGCTTTGTCGGGATTATTGATAGTAATTAAGTAAACTGTTAAACAAGCACGTGATTCTGAGTAAAATTGATATTCATTAACAACATGAGATCATTAGATGATGTGGTCGGAAATATAAGATTTCTACACCTACTTTCTTACTTTATTGTATAAGAAATATGTAAGAAAGAACTTGTATTGATATTAAAACATGTAACGTAAGATTCAAGAATTACGTTACATGCCTACATAATATCTTATCTGCGTCAATGGCAAAAGAAATGTCTAAAAAAATCTAGGTAAGGCATTTGGTTTCGGTTTCCAGTGGCATGAAATTTGAGTCTTTCAACCGAAACGGGTTTAAACGATTAGCAGAAACTTTAAAAAATAACGACGATAATAGCGAAGCAGGAGTATCGAATTATTCTAATTAGCAAAAATCCGTTGTTAGTCTTTGTTTAGCAAAGGATTTAAATAGGTTTTTTATATGTTGGGGAACATTACTAACAATACAAATAAAATATCGATACTTGATCAAACTCACTGCACCTACGTCACTGTATTGTGTCCAACAACGGACTAGCCTGATTGAATTGGATAGGACAAGCCTATAGCTTAACAATCACAACAATTCCAATGATACTGGCAAGTAGGGTTACCATCCGCCCTAATTTATCCGGACATGACGTCGTTCAGTCAGCCTACTTAGGTATTCATTTCGTTGATGATTTGAGATAGAAACTATTTAGGTAAGTTCTGAGATATTTTTTTAATACCGAATTGTTAGATTCGTACACATACTCACTCACAAATTGGGTATTAAATACAAATAGTCTGAAACCAACTTATTCACCAATACCATAATTTACCAAATCAAGCCATCAATCATCGGTACACAACACACACGGATATTTAGGAGGCTCTCGGGTCATGGCGTTCTATCTCGCCGCCAACGTTCGAATGCCACAAGGAATATCTTTTTGTTATCCCGTACGACTCCCCGCGTTCCTCAGGTGTAATTTGATAGCCAAATCAGCGTTAATCCTTTCGTTGCTAACAGACGGCCGTCCTGATGCCGGAATGTCCCCATTCCGCTTCGGCCATTCGAACGTTATGATGTATGTCCCCATACATGTATGCTATCTATGTCGTTTAATTACTTGAGAATCAATTATCATCTGCAACACCTTAATCAACAGTTGAATCAATCGTCCAGCTGAAATTCAATTCGCATTTGACAACACCAGTGTAGTGTCAACACCTTCCTTGTGAATAGTTTCACCCGAGGACCTTAAATTAAACATTCTATTTTACTCTTCCGTCTTCGTTACATTTTCTTTTTCTCTGTTATTGCAATCATTCTGTCTGAGCGATATTCAGTACCATTTTCATAATAATGATTCTGGCGGTCTTCGAGGCCAGTGTCATAAATCAATCTTCTTTCGGTAAGTCCTGAGGTACTTTCTTCTTTAGTCTACGAACGAATACTTGAAAATATATCGTCCACAAATAAACTGTTATGTAGCTCCAGTTTTCATTATGATAAGTTAAGCTTCATTATTTATTTCTTCTTTCACTGTTTTGATACCGAATTTTCGGTAAAGTCTCTCGTGACGTACCACGGTGCTTCTACAATATCTCAATACTCCATCGTATACTGCTGCTTTACCACATTAGTGCATTCACATAAAGATTTACAATTCAGGTAGCATCTTCGACAGTTTCCATTGAAACTTCAACAAAAACGTTTGTCTAGATTGGTTTCATTATACACTTATACTATAACAAGACCTTATTTTCCACTGCAGGTTGACCATTTTTTATGACTTTTTGCGTTATTGTTGTCCTATTGCTGGACGTTTGGTAAAAATATGCTTTTTCCACGTTACGTTTCATCCAAGTACATGCCAAGATGTAAATATCTCTTCATTATTTCATTTCATCATTTCATTTCATCATTTCATTTCATCATTTCATTTCATCATTTCATTTCATCATTTCATTTCATCATTTCATTTCATTTCATTTCATTTTATCATTTCATTTCATCATTTCATTTCATCATTTCATTTCATCATTTCATTTCATCATTTCATTTCATCATTAACAGGTTTAGGCGGCATAGATACAGTGTAGGTTCCATGACATGACCTTGTGGAACTCCTGCTTTCACTTTACCAATCCCTTTAAGATTCTACTTGTTCAAAAACTGAGTAAGCATCGCTTGTGCATCGGCATTCTTTTCACTCATAATAATATGTATATTCATAATATTTATTTATACATTATTTGCAAGTCATATTTCATCACATACATCATACTTAATATTAACTCTGTAAGGGTGTAGCAATTTTACAACTTATAATAATTTAGGTACTGAGTGAGCGCAGCTTGTGCTTCGACATCCCTTTCACATTTTTGAGTGAGCACCGCTTACACTTCTGCCCCCTTTTCACTAACAATATACATATTCGTAATAATTCAGGTACTGAGTGACTACCGCTTGTGCTTCGACATCCCTTTCACAATTAAAGTGAGCACCGCTTGCACTTCGGCCTCCTTTTCACTCATAATAATATAAGATTTATAAACATTAGCGTTCCATTTCAATTCAGTAAATCGTATAAAAATGTCACATTGAGACCAGCGTTTCTTTATTTTACTCATAATGTAGTTTTAAAATAATTCAGCTATCTACTGAGTGAGCACCGCTTAAGCTTCAGCATCCATTTCACGATTAAGTGAGCACTGCTTGCTCTTCGGCATACTTTTCACTCCTTTGTCTAATAAATAATGTTAAATCATTACCTCCATTGGTGCCAGCATTGCTACCAAAATAATATTCTTAATCACCTTTTTTTTTATCACTTGCTTTCCTTCTAAGTAGTTTGGTCCCGTAACAGTAATATAATAAACATTCTGAAGTAAGGAATTCAACCATTGCTTTAACAGTAACATTATAATTTACATTACATTACATTTCATTCTCAATTGTCAACCAATATGTAAATGTTCATAAATAGGACCCAGTAATCATTACTTGTACACATGATTAAAATAGTTGCCTGCAAATTTTGTCACGTACATATCCCAAAATGAGTAGTAATTGGATAGTCCACATGTCTAATCTTAACTCTCAATGCGCTTTTCATAATTTAAAGTAGGTATCCATTGGTGACGATTTTTTTACATTGTCAAGTCTCTAGTTGACTCACTCTAGTCTCAACTCTCAATGCATTTTATCCTAAAGTAGGATCCATTGGTAACAACTATTTATTTCACATTGTCAAACCTCTAGTTAGACTCACTCTAGTCTCAACTCTCAATGCACTATATTGTAAAGTAAGTATCCATTGGTGATGTGACTATTTCACATTTCAAATCTCTCATTTTAAATTCACTTTAGTCTCAATTCTTGTATTCGCTAGATTCACAATCGGCCTTGTTATTACTGCACTGCTGTCCAGGGTTTTTTTTTTTTAATTATAAATGCTTGATAACTTTAGTGCTGCTCCTTTACTCAAGGAAATAGTGGTGAGTCTGGATGTACTACTCACATCTCGCATACACGGTATGGTGGATTAGATCACTATCATAAGTTTCATTAATGCTTTTTAAGTGTGACAAACTAATGAAGTACCACTTATATTCGTCAATATGTCTACCACTTCATAAGACAAGACATGTTTATTCAAATTCAAATTATTTATTTCTCATTATTGTAGATAAAGATTTTACCACGTGTTAATCGTACCTATGTTTGTACACTTGTAAAAGTGTATCCCATTTATAAAAATTCACTGTTTTCTATAAGTTGGAACACATTATCATGTATCTGTATACATACATCTTGGATTATTTCACTGAGATGGCAGTAAATATACTTTTCTTTGTTGTCACGTCCACTAAATGTATAGTAGTAAATGTATATATTAATAAGTACTTTCAGCAAGCGTACCTATAATATGTAAAACAATAACACAATCACTTTGATTTCATCATTCACCATTATTGTTCAGTTTCATAAAGTCCACCATTAAAACTCTTCTCATTTAAATGAATTACGACTTGTTGTATCCTTTGCAACTTAATTATTTATGTATGAATTTCGTTTACATAATATTCCGATAATGTTTTATAACAATAACTACACTCGAGCCTGGAGTCGGTCATTTGAAATGTTTGTAAACATCTCAGTGTCCACACTTGTATCGACTTCCATGGACGAATTTTCATATGTGGCCAATTAATTATTACATTATCATCTTCAACTTTTCACTATCTTATGCTGTTAAATTCAGTTACAGTCCGGAATACCGGAAATGTAATGTAACATTTCCGGTGTAACATCATTATCTTCAGATTTTAAAAGTGGGAAGCAAATAAGTATGCGTTATAACTCTTGTGAACTGGGTCGATCGTTGCAGAATTCAGTAAGTACTTACTAACTCTTGCACCAATGAACTTGAATCATTATAAAGAAGTTTAGTCCCATGTAAATAGATACATATATGTACTAAAATAATGTCTTCATTTAACACTGGAACAGCCACTTCGAGAATCGCCAAGATAAACGCAAACTTTTACTGTTTGCAATTATTGCTCTATTTTTATTAATATTTCATTTATTCTAGTGATCGGGTTTTCAATAAAATTTTGTCCTCCGTCAAAAGCCTGCTTAAGGTATCTTTTGCTACTCGTATTATATCCATTATCAACAGGCAACTTTTTTTTTTCATTTTCTTAACGTTCCATTTATTAACCTTTTACTTTTATTTCCATCCCTGGAATATCATTCTGATTTAACTTAATCACCAAATAAGTACATTACTTATTTTAAACTTTCGTATACCATATTTTAAGTGTACCCTGAAATGTGGTTAAATTTATTTCTGTATAATATTATAACATCTATCCATGCGAGGATTTTATATTATCTACTCAATTGAGTACATTGTTTTCACCGTATGACACTCGTAGAAGCTGCTCTCAATTAACAAAATGCTCTAAGATCTGTCTGTCAGGCACATGCCTCCTCGTAGTCCTGTTTTGAATTTACATAGTTGTATTCTCCAATTTACACACCTCTAGTTCTTTCGTCTTCAGTGTTGTAGGTCTCGCATATACGTAACAACAGCTAAATTGAGTCTCATAAATCATTAGTATTGTGTTATCAATTCATTATCAGGCAGGTCCACTAGTACACTGCTCGAAAATGGTAGGTAAACATTAAACTCTACATAAATTACAGAGAATGTGACCATGTAATATGAACTTCAGAACGACGAGTCTTGTTTCGATTCCTTGTCTCGCAAATAAGCAGGTTGCTTCTTTTATTTTTTTAAGTCGTATGACATTTGTCACGGATATTTATTTTTTACATACATCACTATCACATTTCACATATCAATAAACATACATTCTTTTCACATAGTATCACTCGTATATTAGTCTCTTCTCCATAGTGATTCAGGTTTATAGCTTACTTATTTGTTAGTTCATTCATCACTATTCATTCACTATAAAATATAGGGTATTCGACACAATTTGTGTTACTAGAATCAAATAGTTCGATTTGCATCAATTATTATGGGTAATTTGTCTATTTATAAGAATAATCTCTGGCACCCTTGTATTTGTTCTCATAGCATTTCCCTTACTCAATAATTCAGGTATCTATCTACCTACTGAGTGAGCACCGTTTAAGCTTCAGCATCCATTTCACAATTATGTGAGCGCTGCTTGCTATTCGGCCTACCTTTCTTACTCAGTCATCGAATAATAATAATAATTACAATATTAACACACCATAACTTTTCCCAACGGGATAGTTACACTCAAACTCATATAACGTAATTTCAATGATGTATCTATTTTCACTGCTAATTGGTTATACCACCAATCACAATAAACTGTCTCTTGGTAAATCAATTGTAGGTATGCTTTAAAACACTGTTACCCATATGGTACACAATATAGCTAGCTCTAATTTCGCTACATCCGCTTCAACAAGATCAACAAACGTAAACTTAAAACCGCTCTAAACAACTGTTGTAAAAACCAGTAATTTGATTAAAATCATATTCATCGATACTACATGGTATCGCTCACTACACATGGCTGTATAAGCTGCACTGGATTTATTACACATCAGTTATGTATTAAATTACCTTGTTCCGGTTAACAAATCATCATTTAATTCAAATCTTTCAATCAGTAACTGTAAACGTTACCTGTAAAATCATTGTTATCATCACAACATCACCGGACTTTCGTGATCTTTACACTTAGGTATCAAACCATTATTAACTCAAGTTCAATTTATCATAGTGACGTAATAACCAATACGTTACTCATATAATATCACAAACATTCTAGCACAACGGCTACCAAATCTGAAAGCCCAACTGTTAAATCCCACATTGATGGTTGAAAACAAATTACTTACTTATCACTTCATTTACCTCAGATACGATTTTATTTCAAATACATTGCGTGTGGTAACATAAATGTAACGCAGACACATTTAGACAATCACGTAGGTGTCGCTTTTCAACTTGTAAACTTTGACCAATCTTTAACCACTCTGACAGTGTTAATTACGTATCTTCAAAACAACTCCATTCACTGGAGTAATGAACTAATTACCGAATCTTATTTATTTTTCGACGTCAAAATCAAAACACTTATCATTTGTGTTCACATCTCTACGACAATTAGGTAGTCTTACCTACTTATTATCGATTTGTTAAAATTACCAACTTTCATCGTCCATGTGTTCAGTCAGTCAATGTTATGATTATTTCAGTACATTTGCCATTTGTAAATATAGCAGGTACCATACCTTTCCATGGGCTAAAATACACAAAATATAAATTATTATTACCAGTAACTCTTAAAATATATGTATCTCCATAAATCATGTTTGCACAATCACGACAAATTGTCGAACCAAATTCATCATAATAGTAACAAATCACAAGTACTTACTTTGAACCTTTAGAACCACACACAATGGTGTTTATTGTTTCGAGGCCTCGCCACGAAATTTTATCTTAATGGTGTTAATATAAACACAGGTTCGCTTCGCTAGCGCAATCCGAGTCAGGATGTGTTTGTTCCAAACAGCATGTCATATCACATTATTTTAATACAAAATAATTACGAACTCTATATGGGTAATTTAAATTTACTTAATTTACATCACCATAATTATTATTTCACAGTAATATATTCCATAATTGACTCACATAACTTCTAATAATCCTTTGTCACTTTCAAATAATTCACATTTATTTTGTTAAGATCTTAATAACCAATGATGGAGTAAAAATAAAATTAATGAACTGTGCCATTATGATATATCTTTATATTAATCATAAACTATCTGCTGAGAACTTATCTTTTCTCTTAGTAAGATGGTACTTTTACCAATTCAATATATTCACTATAAAATCACTTTTAGCAATTCCAAATTCATACTTAGTTTCTTGCGAAGATCTAAATAATAAATATCTTCAATTCTTGATAAATAAAAGAAATCTTACTTTGCAAAAATTGCATCATGACATCCTCATACCAAAAATTACTCACTTCGCGGTTTTTTTTTTAAATTAAATTAAAACTTTAAATTATCACAGCAGATCTTCTCAAATAATAACGTAAGTAACAGTATCCAAAAAAATATCAGTTTTTTTTTTCTCACTGTATTTTCCATTCATTTGTTGTGAACTTTATCGCACAAAATAAAAGTGCATAAAATAAGGACTTAATGTTATTTTCTGCCAGTCAACTATTGATTGAGCGGCTACTTCCAGAAAACTCACTTGTTTTTTCATGCAACTTGATCAATAATAATAAAAATAAATAATTTACATACCAATGGGCGTCGGACTCACTTCTGATATGTTAGATTCGTACACATACTCACTCACAAATTGGGTATTAAATACAAATAGTCTGAAACCAACTTATTCACCAATACCATAATTTACCAAATCAAGCCATCAATCATCGGTACACAACACACACGGATATTTAGGAGGCTCTCGGGTCATGGCGTTCTATCTCGCCGCCAACGTTCGAATGCCACAAGGAATATCTTTTTGTTATCCCGTACGACTCCCCGCGTTCCTCAGGTGTAATTTGATAGCCAAATCAGCGTTAATCCTTTCGTTGCTAACAGAATGTTTCTAAATGTCTAGCTTTTGTCAAGACTCAAAATATCCAGATGGCAACCCTACTTGTATCAATGCGTAAACTGGATCATTGGGGCGACTCCGCTCTCAAAACTGCTTAATTTGCGACAGATTGCGACACTATACATTCCCGTCTTAAAGTTTATCGGTCGAATATAGGACAATGTTGCAACGGGCCAGTAAAAAGAAAACGGTATTTTTATCGTACAATTTATTTACAATGAACGCTGTAACATTATTCCGCGCGTAAAAACAGGGTTTAAAACAATGTAAACAGAGAATTTTTAGTATCGGTTGAGAATCGTGGTTTGGGAAATGGAATTACGTCAGCTGACCCAACAAAACAATGTTTTTGTGCTACATCTGCTGCAAACAGATTTACAGGCATAACTACATACAAAAAGACTTTCTTACCGGAATAAAATAGGGTAGGTCTCAATTACTTCTTCCATTTTATTCACCAGGCGAACAAGGGTAAAAAAGAAACTGAACTCTAAATGGCTATTGTAGATAGGTAATATCTAAGCATAAAAGCTACGGAATGTTTTATGCCAGACTTCAGTAGGTAAATTAGCCGTCGCAATTCTGAAAACGTTCATCTGTAAGTATACTTACATGCACTGCAATGACTATTATTCAGGTAATAAGCAAGTACGTACGCTTCGCCTTTAGCACAAAAGTGCATTATTGGTACTTACGAAGGAAGCATTAAAGGCAAAATTGTTTGCATGCAAATATACGGGACGTAGCGAAAGTACATTGTCTGAGGCTTTCGCGTCACATGCGGGTAGACGTTCAATAGTTTCTAGGAAATCATCAACATAAGTTATTGCCGTGTATTGACAGGTATTACGAAGGCCCATTTTATGTGCCCATTGTTGGGTTTACGTGAGATTGCATTACGAGTTACTTCTGGGTTTCTAATAACACTTTTTCACTCATTTTATGCCTCTTAATTTCCTCTTACGATAATGGCAGATGAGAAGAAACCAACGTCTTGAGAAATGTAGAGTCGTTGCTTCTTGTATGTATGGTGGTAGTTACGTTGTTGATCCGCGTACTACCTGAATCCTGATCGAAAAGGATAGACTTAATCTGTGTTTCTTTAAACACATAAAACATTTTCCAATCCAAATAGGTACCATAAAGTCGAGGATATTTGATGTTTTTCGTCGAGTCAAAAATATCACACAGTGAATAATTATTACTTAGCAGTGATTTTTGAGCCGCGCTCACTTAATGGGATGGGACTAGTGCGAGTCGGACAATGAGTCCTCAGCTAAGGACGGCGACCTCTGTGATTCACACAGGATTGCATAAAGAATAGCAGGTATAAAAGGGATCTAAAGTGACCATACATCTTATTATGAACGGGGCACGTTCCCGATTTCAGCTACTCTGTCCTGTATGTTGCTGTTGTAGTCTGTTCTTATTAATGCTGGTGCTTGCAATAATTTGATTTCCAGTTTTAAGGAGAAATCTTGACAGATTAGGGACTTTGCTTAATGAAGTTAGCAATATAACTTAGGCGCTTCTTAATATTCCGAAGAGCTTAACGTTGTAGGAGTTTTTATCTAGGTACCTTAGCTCCTTCTTATTTATTATCATGTATCAACTCATGTCATCTTAATGCTTTACATTAAGTATGTTGTTTAACTGTTGACCGGATGTGTTACGGATAATTTATGTTGTATAATTAGCCATTAATATAAAAAATGACTTTACATGGAAAACATGAATGTTCTTCTCAACAAAGGATTTTTCTTACTTAAAACATAAATAATGCTGTATGATCTCTTCTTGAATCAAACATTATTATAACCCTTAAAGACTCTACATAAAGAATGTATAATTATTCACTTTTAAATAACAAAGCCCCAAAAAAGCGATCTTGGTGTATAGTAATAAGTACCTTTATTGTGCAGCCTTGCAGAAATCTTAAGCAACGCTCAGCAAAAGCAGTACATTAAGGGATAATACTTGTTCAAGGTTGAAGCAAGATGCCATGCACTTTCGCTGTTTTTGCGGCTTCTCAAATGAGAATACCGTTAAAGGGATTGTATTTTGTGGGTTTCTCGCTCTATCTGCGTCAAAGGCTTTGTCTCTGGCAAGTGGCGCCTGATAAGTAGATCCTTGTTTTCTTCAACATAATTATCTCACTATTATAATTGTCTGCCCAGACATAGACCCAGATTGCGGCGTCAGTAGAACAATATAAGTCTTACCTCGACCATAATCTTCAGAAGGCGTACGTGACCGTAGCTCTACCAACATAAAAAATGGTTTTAAAATATTTTTCCATCTCGTTATCTTAAATATCATAGCTACTCGTTAAGTCACTTAACCGAGACGCAGACATAAGCTGTGATATACGGAACAACTTTCTGGGATTTCTGGGAAATTTGTATAATGTAAAGGCATGTGGTACCTATGTGAAATTAAGTAGATAGGTACTTGATTATTTTAAAGATTTTTGTTCTTGTCTCTTCTCTAAATATTTTCTTCTTAGCCGTGTGTGAGGCTGCTGAGTCCAAGAGTAGGTAGTCTTGTAGGTACAATCCCAATCTCCTTCTCAATTGAAATTCAATAACTGTATCTGACCCACATGATGTGTTTAGAAATAAATGTAATAGGTACCTACATACCTACTTCTTCTTCACCACAATTTCTCACAAGATTCGATCGGTACCTAAAGCAACCAATAATTTTTAGAACTGACGTAAACTTAGAGGATACGGTAATCGCATAATATCAACGTTTGTATTCTGGACATTAAAGAGAGTGTACCTAACATTAATTAGTCCTAGCGTAGATATCACATATTAAAAAGGGTCTGTGACCTTTGATAGCACCTACGTGAAGTCATGTTGAGAATCCCCGTTTTTTATACGAATTCGTCCGTAGCTTAGACGTGAGGTGAATTCTGCTTTTATTGATGAGACTGACAGCACACAGTAATTAGCTACAGAAATTATTGAACGTGTAGTATTTTTTTCTCAATGGCGAGTATTGCTCGCTTGTGTCAAGTAAGTAAGTACTTAAGTAAGTAATTTTACTTTTACCTATTTTATGCCCTTACTAAAGAAGTCCCTAAGTTATAAAGTGGTTACAAAGCAGTAATATAAAAAAATAGCGATTGACGTCAAAAGCTAAAATTGCTTCCCAAAATTGTCCATTTGTATGGGAACTACAATTGTATTTTTATAGCCTTATCAATTTATCATGCCGTCTTCGTAATCACATGATATCACGATGCTCAATGACGAGATACAAAAACAAACGTCACACTCATGTAATTTCGTGACTTAAGTTAAGTAGAGATGATTTATGGAGTAAAGTCTAGTAAAGTAAAATACTAAAATATCATTGCGGTTCACAAACATAGCTAAACTTACTTAAACCAAGAGAGCAGTATGAAATTATTATGTCAATACTTTACAATGAGCTATAACTTTTAATTTTTGTACCTAGCCTAGGTCCTACCTATTATAAAAAATTTCCTTGTATTTGTATTTTTATAAATTAGTGACGAATGACGAATTGACACACGTAAAGTAAGTAGGTAAGAGGCTTGCTATATTTTATGTTCTTCTGATATTGTAGAATGGATAACATATTTCAAGGGTACGTGCATTCCTTCTAACAACAGTTGATGTTTGTCTGGAGCACCCTTGCTTTATAAAACCATTGAATTGATACTATTCAAATTGCATAATAAAAATACATATAATCCAGTCGGCGTTATAAACAGAAATGAGAAAGCGTAACAGGAATTTTAAGTAAGAAACGACCACCAAGTTATTGTTACGTATGTTTAAAACAAGTTTCTTTTGTTGATAAGGCCGAAGAAATGTCTGGGACGTGTCGTTGACTCCTGCTGTGGAGCATTTAACCTTATTATAAAAGTAGGTATGTATAATAATAAGTACTTATATTGCAACCGCCATCAATGTAAAGAACCCTTTTCTATTAACAATTATTCGAAATTATTTTTATTAAGCTCGAAAGCCAGCTAATTTCGCTTAGTTTTTCAAGAAAGTTAAATGTTCAGATTCCATGATTATTATTTTTTATTGTTCAGATTCTTAGAAAGTGGTCGTACTTATGTAAGTTGAGCTCTATGTTATCTTCATTGACATTATTATCTACCGACCTATTATTACTAGAACATCCTAATGTGGCGCCGTTAATAACAAAATGGTCATTTTCCGTTGTGAATTGCCTTATCACGCAGTAATGATGATTTATATCACAATCACGCTAATTACTTATCTACTAAATCAGGGTCGTTCGTGATAAATTACACATTTGGAAATAAACTCACTACATGCAGCTCTATCTTTTGTTATTCTGCTAACTTTTGAAACAAAACATGATTGTTATTGCAAGTGTGAATCAGAGTCTAAATTAAGTTCTTACCGTTGAATGTGTCGTAAGCAGTAGGTTGATACTCTTCCCGGAACGTATCCTGCGCGTACGCGGCTATTAAAGAGCTTTTCCCCACTGCCCCATCCCCCACCAACACACACTTTATCTTCTCCTTCTTCCCACCTTTCACCTTCCTCCTATCCTTAATTTGGAACATCCGATTCAAAGTCCTCCTGGTTTTCTTATCGCGTACAGTCCACTCGTTAACTTTATCACAGCAATTTAAGTCTTCCGACACATCATCGCGAATCACAGTTCGTCCGTTTTCTTCGGCCACTTCGGAATAATCGTAATCGTCCTCGTCCCTCCGTTGGATGGGAAACTGGCTATGCACGCCAAACACAAAGGGCCCGTCTCGCTCTGGGAGACGGTTAGCAATCCCGTTGGCAGGCGCCGGAGGTTTTGCATAATGCACTGTAGGAGCGCGGTACTGATTGGACAGGTATTCTGCCGAAGCGTGAGGGTCGAACCTAAAAACTAGTTCAGCTTCTCTCCGGTCCAAGCTCAGCTCCGGCGGCGCTACTTTGTCTTGAAAGTAGCCGACTTTCTCACGTGCCCGCGTCTCCTGCAGTCGTCTTTCGAGTTCGACGTTCGATGGTTTCCAGTAATCCGGTCGGTATTCGTATGGGTAATCTGTGGGTAAGTTCCTGGGAGCAGGCAAAGGCCGTTGCGAGCTCGTGTCGCGGGGAGGTGCGCGCGGTGGGATCACTAAAGGCTTTTGCGGTTCCGCCAACAGCGGTCGTCGCGCCGACAGGTTCGTGTTCCTGTTGAACATGATCCCTTCTAGACTGGGAGACATTTGCACTGTCACGAGTGTCGACTAACAAGAGGTTTATCTAGGCGTGCGTACGCGCACATTACTCGGCGCCGCGATGTTATCGCTTGCGGGAAAGTCTCGTGCGATTAAAGTGACTCGCGGCCGGCGGCAACGTATCGTTCTGACGGAGAACACAGCGCGACTGCCTGCCCGCTGACTGACGGGCCGGTAGCAGCGCTCCCCGCGCCGGTGAAATGACCTGTTGCTTCTGTTACCTGTTCAGGTAAAAACGACCGTTTTGCGAGCCAACGCAGCTGCTGCCCGCGAACAAAGCACGTCATATGGCGACACTAGACGACTTACTTTAACCTCGCAAGGTACTCATTCAACGAAACGATGAATGAAAATGTACGTGGTTTGTATTATAAACTTAGATTAATCTAAGATTATAAAATGTTCGTTACCTACCATGACGTGTGAATGGAGTTACAAATTTGGTTAGAATCGTCCAACTGAATACTTACAAACCTTATTAATTCAACAGGAAGACATTTAGTTCAATGTTATGCCACATGATTCCATAATGGGATTAAGTTATTATTATATAGATAGTACTAATTAATAATACATTAATAATTCTTATTATTTACTATAGTCCGTATCCAATACAACAAAAACCAAAGTAGTAACATCATGTCCCTTAAGCATGTCCCCTTAAAATAAAAATAATACTTCTTACTTACATTTTAAAACAAGTAACTTAACCAACCAACTTCTCTTCTCTACGTCTATAACAATTGATTCCTAATTAGAAAAACAAGTCCAAATACAAAGTACCTCTATCTTACCTTTAATAATTATAATGCTTATCAAGTTTATCAGACACTTCCAAAACATTATTCTTGATTTTGGTCATAACATAAAGTTATTGTCAGGTTAATTATACTACTTAGCTATGGTTATTATTTACAAAAAAAAAACCCGCCCTTTATTTTTATGCAACATTACATTATTTAGTGGCTAAATGACCATCACATTCTAATTTGAGAATTCAAAGAAGAAGAGAAAGAAAAAAATTCGCGGCAATAACTTGCGTTAACTGTCAAGATGACTGACAGTGACTTTTTTTTTCATGGCAGAGGCAGTGGTTTTGTAATTATTACGGCTTGGATTCTTGGATTTTACAAAGATTTTACATTTTATACAAAAAAAATCCTCTGTGGATAATGTTTTCTGATCAATAAACGATTTTTGATTTCGAGTTATACGACTAACAAACGTCGTTTTATTAGATATACTTTCAGTATAGGTGAATAGATATTATAAAACAACAAAGAATTGATTGTAAAAAGTATCTACTAAACGGATTTTAATGAAACTTCAGTCAGATCAAAATAACTAAGGCTTTTACCATTGAACTAAGAACAATCCTATAAATCCAAGCAAGTAAAGCTGCGGACAAAAACTAGTTGTCGTTGGTTGTTGTGCCGCTACACTTAGCCATCGCATTATTACGCCGCACTATGTTTTACGTTATAGCCTGACCAGGAACATAAAAACCCTGGCATAGAGGCGCGTCAATTGCATTTGATAGTGCAACACTGAGTACAGTCGTACCTGTGTTAAATTAATAGGCTAACTTTATGTATCAATCAGGATTCAGGATTATGGGCTAATTTGATATTTTCATAAATTAACGAAAAAATATTATTATAGGTAACCTGATTTAAATAAATTAAATGAAACCATCAATCGAGCTAGTAGAATTTATTTTATTATTCATCAATAATCAAATTCAGAACTTGAATATTCAACTGCAATGTCTGCTCATGAACGCTTCAAACTCGGTACTTCTTTCCCAATCCCATAAAATTCAACACTTAGAAAGTGACAAAAAATTTTAAAACAGGTAATTGAAACAAACCACAGCTAATTTTCATAGTGGACTGTACTATACGATAAACATGTCAGTCAATTTGACAACCTTTGTCGGAAACATTATTCAATGAAAATGTTGTCCGAACCCTTAGTATTTCTCTTCGACAAATACTTTAACACATTGTGAACCACTTTTCTTTCACGACTATAAAAATATTTTAGCAATTTAATTCATAAAACCAATTGCGCACATTTAAAATAAAGTTTGTTTACACTTTGACAGCAATAGACTGACATGCAAGGTGACATGTCAATGAAGTTTTCAGTTACTGTTGCCATTAAAAGAAATTAGTACCATTAGTTTTCCGCAACATGGCGAGGGTTTTTATGTTCCTGGTCAGGCTATAACTGTGATGTAAAAAAAGGGGCACGTGTTCACAGATTAGAGAGTATGTCTAAAGACAGATAGGAAACGGCCCTAGTATTTGTTGAACGATAAACAAACTGGTACCGAGCTAGATTGTCCAGTAGGTGGCGCTGTAAACAATATGGCGTCTGCCGCCCACAGATTAAATATATACCTCTCATACTTTTTTTATGATCCGTTCCGTTTCATGTAATGTGTTTAAAAATAAAACTATTGAAGTATAAAATAAAACTTTATTGATGAAATATAACATGAAATATTTTGTTTACGAAAATCAATAAGCAATAAAACTACTGGATTTTAAAAGATTACAGTTACTGTTGTGATAACAGTACATTGTTTTAGTTTTTACATTATGTACTCACGGATTGACATTTGTATGTAACTCATATAAAATATGTTGCGTTAAGACTTATAGCAAAATAGTTTAATGTTCTCCATAAATTCACACGTTCACTCTCACGTTGGTTCTGTCCACTCCACTGTAAGCAGGCCAGATCTACATGTTTCTCACCACCTGTAAAATATATGAAATATTTGTAAATTTAGAGCAAAAAGTCACCGTAAGTCTGTAATCTTCTACATCTACATTCTACACTAATATTATAAAGAGTACAGCATATAAACAAGTGATCGATCTATCTATCTACCATGCCTACTGTCTGTTTTGTTTCTAGATTCATACTACTTTGTTAAATGAAAATTAATTTACCTTGTCAAATGTGTACTTGTCAATCAATTACTTAATATACAGGGTGTCCCAAAAACAATGGATAACCCTGTAACCATCGATAGGCCTCGCCATGGTCTCCCTAACGTCCAATTTTGACCCCAGTAAAAATATCACCGTTTTCAAGATTTTTAAGTTTTTGTGCATTTTTAGAAAATTGCCACCTGCGATTACTTTTTCTCATGCCATTTCTACAAATGAGGATACTTTTCAATCTAGTTTTTTTCCTTATCACAAGGGATAGTTAAGCTATCAAAAGAAAAGATTAAAGTTCAACAAACTAGTTTAAAAGTATGAAAATTTTAAGAAATTGCAGAGAAGAAGGAAAAATTAATTCATTGTCTTGCACTTTTGATCAGCCGTCGTGTAAAAAAAATGTAGGAAGACCATCGTGCCTATTACCTTAAAAACTTCCTTGGTTAATTGAGATTCTAAAAAGGTATCACAAGCCTATGTATTCTGTATTATTTTTATCTTATGGCTACTTGAATAGCAACTAGTATGAAAACTGCAAAAATGAGTTTTTCTCGTAATAGTTAAACTAGGACTGCAGAGTGGCATTAAATACAAATGGATAATTTTTAGCGTAGGAATTTTAATAAAGCAACATTTTATCATCATCATCATCATCATCATCCTTTCAGCCATAGGACGTCCACTGCTGAACATAGGCCTGTACCCCAATGATTTTCATAATGACCGCTTGGTAGCGGCCTGCATCCAGCACCTTCCTGCTTACCTTTATGAGGTCGTCGGTCCACTTTGTAGGTGGACGTCCCACGATGCGCTTTCCGGTACGTAGCCTCCACTTTAACCCTGCTGCCTCAGTTCTGCAACCTACTGTGCCCTGCCTATTGCCACTTCAGCTTGCTGATCCGTCGAGCTATGTCAGCGACTTTAGTTCGTTTACGGATCTCCTAAATTCTGATACGGTTTCGTGAAGAAACCCGAGCATAGCCCCTTCCATAGCACGCTGTCCAAAAAATCCAGGTTTCCGAGCCGTGTATTATCACGGGTATCTGTCTAGGCAGATTTATAAGGTTTAAAACAAAAATTAAGTAATCACAAAAACGCAGAACGGACGGCCAATGGGGCAACAGGGTTCAAGTGGAGGCTACGTACCGGAAAGCGCATCGTAGGACGTCTACCTACAAAGTGGACCGACGACCTCATAAAGGTAAGCAGGAGGGTGCTGGATGCAGGCCGCTACCAAGCGGTCATTATGAAAATCATTGGGGTACAGGCCTATGTTCAGCAGTGGACGTTCTATGGCTGAAAGGATGATGATGATGATGATAAAATATTGCTTTATTAAAATTCCTACGCTAAAAAATATCCATTTGTATTTAATGCCACTATGCAGTCTTAGTTTAACTATTACGAGAAAAACTCATTTTTGCAGTTTTCATACTAGTTGCTATTCAAGTAGCCATAAGATAAAAATAATACAGAATACATAGGCTTGTGATACCTTTTTAGAATCTCAATTAACCAAGAAAGTTTTTAAGGTAATGGGCACGATGGTCTTCCTACATTTTTTTTACACGACGGCTGATCAAAAGTGCAAGACAATGAATTAATTTTTCCTTCTTCTCTGCAATTTCTTAAAATTTTCATACTTTTAAACTAGTTTGTTGAACTTTAATCTTTTCTTTTGATAGCTTAACTATCCCTTGTGATAAGGAAAAAAACTAGATTGAAAAGTATCCTCATTTGTAGAAATGGCATGAGAAAAAGTAATCGCAGGTGGCAATTTTCTAAAAATGCACAAAAACTTAAAAATCTTGAAAACGGTGATATTTTTACTGGGGTCAAAATTGGACGTTAGGGAGACCATGGCGAGGCCTATCGATGGTTACAGGGTTATCCATTGTTTTTGGGACACCCTGTATATTCACAGAATCTGCGATTCCACCAATCTGTAATCAAATAATTAACTTTTAGGTCTTTCTACTTGATCCTAGATGAAAAGCGTCAGAAGATACGGGTAAGAATGATTTTGAGGGTCTTTTCAATTTTATAGGTACTTACCGAATGTTCTTATAAATAGAAGTTGTTTTAATTGTTATCTGGGTAATTCATCCAACACAAATCTTCCTAATTTAATGCATGGCATAACCTGCAAATGAAATGAGTTCATCATTTGTAATTAAGCATTTTTGGTCTTGTTTTATTGTTTAAATAGGTCTCTTTTAAACTTCATTGAATATGTTGGTTCATCTGGACCTTTTTAAGTAACAGTTGACAATAATGAGCAGCACCAGTGATTCCACAGCAAGCACTTTTATTGTAATTGCTGCTTAACACTTTATAAGTTCGAAGTTCGATATTAACCTGAAACAAATAGGTACTTAGATTCATTGTATAAAACACGTATCATTCACTGTATCCTGCAATCTATGCCTGCAATGTACCTACTTGTATTGTATTTTATGTCCAAAATCCAAAGTATGTTGTTACTCCATGAAACTATCCATATTTGGTTTCCATTGATTTAAATGGAGTTATGAATGATTTTGTAATGAAGATTTAATCCTTTGTGTGGTTCAATACTTAAAACATGATGTTTCTGCAAGTAATAACCTATCTCGAGTGAAATAACTTACTTATTAACTTACTTGAGAGAATTTTTTTCGTAAACAAACATCAATCCAAAAGGCAATCCATGCACATGTAGTTCTTATTAATAATGACTGAGAAATGATTGATTTCAATTAGAAACAATTAAAAATCGTAGAAAAACACGTTTTTTCGATGAAAAATTTTTGACGTTTATTTTTTTTAATATTGTCACAGTTGTAGACTTGAGACGGAACTAAAGTGATTAAAGTGAAAATTACGACTTTGAATTATTATACTTTTAAATAACCATTTAATTTATAGAAATCACATAGATTCAATAAAATAATTTATGAATAAAAGCTGAAGTTGTAATTCGAAAAGGTTTCTAAGGTTTCTAACATGCAAAAGACCACTGTCGCATACAGAAGACAACTATAAAAAAAGTCACTTCCTCTCGGAACTGTCAAAAAAATTCACTCTCTATGGAGCTGTCAAACTCTATGGCGTTTCCACCCCGTGCACGTGTTGTGTGTAACTGTCAAAACTGACAGTTTTACAAAAACAAATTAACAAACGTGCGAAAATCGTGCCTTGAGCATTGATTTTACATTTATTTAATTTGTTATATTTTATATTAGGACAATCAAATCAACTAATTTCTATAAAATAACACTTCACAATGGCCAAATTTAAACTAAGTAAGTTGTTTATTAAATATTATTTGGTTAGTTTTACTCGAAACAATTTTGCGTTTATATTCCTCAAAAAACATTTAAGAGTAAATTAAATTATAATTTGGTACATAAACCCCTCTTAATCTAATAATATTTAGCCACTGTCTAATTATTGTATTTTATTTGGGCTCTGCAATTCTAAAGAATCATGATAGGTTATGAATGCAACATGCTTTTTTAAGAATGTTATTTATTTTAGTAAGTTAGTATGTAGATGAAAAATCTCATATTTACTATAGGAGTGACGTTACTGCATTTTATACAGGGTGTTTGGCGCATCGTGTGCCAAAATGATTTGGCAGATAGAATGGGTCATTTCCTATATTTTCAGCCCCCATAACACGTTCCATGCCAGGCGGCTAATTTTATATTAATTTTTTTAGTAATTTCACCAAAATACCCAAATCGCATCATTTAATTTCGATTTAAAAAAAAACTACTAGGCGTAGCCTCAAAGTAAATATTTTGTTTTGACGTGCATTGATGTAGGGTTGCATCAAATCTAAATTTACTGGCAAATATCATCTAGTTTTTTTTTAATTCAGCTTTGAAGTTTTCCGAAAAGTTAAAAATGGACTGAACATTTAAGTTTACATGGCTATAAAAAAATAAATAAAAGAGATAGCGATCTTCGGATTTTATCAAAACTTCTCTAGTCTATCCCCATTCAAACGGTATACTAATCTTATTTAAATAATAACAATAACTTCACAAATTCCTTAAATTAGTGTTGACTCTACTCGGACTGATTTGCGAAATGTGTGTTTATAGCCCCTTTTTGTGTGAATAGCACGTTATTAAACACCTAACAGGTAAAAATTATTTATCTTATGCAATGTAAAAACCTTTTCCTTATCGTTTTTCAATGTGGATTTCTTGAATTTAAAGACGAAAATAATTATTTTGATCATTTATTAATTATTACAAATTTAGTTCAAAATGACCGCCTCGGCAACGTATACACTCACGACATCTTCTTCTAATTTTGACTATTGTCGTATGCAGCCACATTTCTCTTTTTATTACTACAAAGACGTTTTCTACTCGTGGATTAGAAGAGATGGCCCTATACAGTGGCCTGCACATTACCCAGACCTAATTCCGTTAGATTTTTACATCTGGGGACGAGCTAAAGAACTGGTGTACGTAACAGATTCAAACAATAGAAGAACTACAACAATGAATAAAAAACGCCTTTGTAGTAATAAAAAGAGAAATGTGGCTGCATACGACAACAGTCGAAATTAGAAGAAGATGTCGTGAGTGTTTACGTTGCCGAGGCGGTCATTTTGAACTAAATTTGTAATAATTAATAAACGATCAAAATAATTATTTTCGTCTTTAAATTCAAGAAATCCACATTGAAATACGATAGGGAAAAGGTTTTTACATTGCATAAGATAAATAATTTTTACCTGTTAGGTGTTTAATAACGTGCTATTACACAAAAAGGGGCTATAAACACAAATTTCGCAAATCAGTCCGAGTAGAGTCAATGCACTAATTTAAGGAATTTGTGAAGTTATTGTTATTATTTAAATAAGATTAGTATACCGTTTGAATGGGGATAGACTAGAGAAGTTTTGATAAAATCCGAAGATCGCTATCTCTTTTATTTATTTTTTTATAGCCATGTAAACTTAAATGTTCAGTCCATTTTTACCTTTTCGGAAAACTTCAAAGCTGAATTAAAAAAAAACTAGATGATATTTGCCAGTAAATTTAGATTTGATGCAACCCTACATCAATGCACGTCAAAACAAAATATTTACTTTGAGGCTACGCCTAGTAGTTTTTTTTTAAATCGAAATTAAATGATGCGATTTGGGTATTTTGGTGAAATTACTAAAAAAATTAATATAAAAGTAGCCGCCTGGCATGGAACGTGTTATGGGGGCTGAAAATATAGGAAATGACCCATTCTATCCGCCAAATCATTTTGGCACACGATGCGCCAAACACCCTGTATAATTCAAAATAAATACTTAACCTGTAAAATATTTTATTAACCTAAGAATGCATAAATTATTTTAAAAAATCCATGCATGGATTCTTCACATAAATGCTGCATCTTCTAACATGGAAAATGGTTTGATTATTATTCACTAATTTATTTTTTCATTGCAGAAAAACCATCAAAGAGGCAGCCAGCTCGTCTTCGCTACAAAATTGAAAAGAAAGTTAGAGATCACAACCGCAAACTCAAGAAAGAAGCAAAAAAGAATCCTAAATCAAAGAAACCCAAGACGGTTGTGGTGCCCAATGTCTGCCCCTTTAAGGAAGAGATTTTGAAAGAAGTGGAAGCAGTCAAGAAACACAAAGAGGAAGAAAGACAGAAGAGAAAGGAATTGGCAAAGTTGGAAAAACAAAAGAAGATTGAAGAAAAGAAGAACAGTAAAATCAGTATGGATACCTTGGTAATTACATTTTAATAACAGGCGTAAACTTTTTTATTAAAAATCATGTTTCATTTTGTGTAGTGTTTATATCTGTGTCTATAGAACTGAATAGCATTCTCTTTTAGGCTAACTGATACTGAGAACTTGTTTTATATTATCCACATGTAATAATTTTGGAATTAACATGATTGTAATAATTTCATTACTTTAGCAGTAATCTATCATTGAATATTTGATAATTAAAATCTAATCTAAAGCAATAAAATAGTATTTAATGTTTTAGGATACAGTAACAATAAATGTTTTAAGTCTTAATACAGTGTATTTCCAAATGATTGCAGGTTGCAAACGCAGAAGCCAGGGGGAAAGTACATGATGTATTCAAGAGTGGTGAAACACAAAGTGATGATGTTGAGTTTGGGAAGGACAAAAGCCAAGAAAACTCCCTCAAAGCCTATTACAGAGAGTTCAAAAAGGTCATCTCTGAAGCTGATGTCATATTAGAAATTGTTGATGCAAGAGACCCATTAGGTAAGTTAAATCTCGAGTCTTTCTATATCATTTTAAAGTTTAAACACATTATCCTTAGATGGCTTAGCAAAAATAGAAAAGAAAGCAAATGGTTTAGTAAATTATCCTTCTGTTTTTTCACCAACTAAATCAGTGTATTTATTTGACTTAAAGATATTGACCATGATACTTTGTTGTATGTATTCAAGTTATTCATTTAAAAAATCCATTTCCAGGTACCCGCTGCATCCAAGTAGAGGAGGCAGTTAGAGAGTCCGGCAAACGGCTCGTTCTAGTCCTTAACAAGGCCGATCTAGTGCCACGTGATAATCTTACCGCTTGGCTGAAGTATTTACGAAGGACAGCTCCTGCCGTACCATTTAAAGCTTCCACACAGGATCAACAGCACAATTTGGGAAGGAAAAAGATGAAGCATGTTGTTAAGGAGAAGGAAATGAAAGGTTTGTATTTTCTAACAATTTTTTTTTTTTCAACAGTTAAAAACATTCTATCAATTGATGGTTTGTTACAAACTTATGTTTACTGCCACACTGTAACGCTTTTGTCATTTTTGTAACAGTTTCTCTGGCCAAAGAGCCTACATAAATATTTAAGGTAGGTACCTACCAGCTGTTATAGCTGACACAACCAAAAAAGTTAAAAAGTGCTTCTGCAGTGGAGACTGATCTGATGGTTACCTACCTTATGGCTGTGGGCATTTCTGCAATAGAAGGACCTTTCCCTTACAACAGTGTTTTTCAACCTGTGGGTCGTGCGAAGCCACTATGGGGGATCGCGAGAGGTCGTAAAAACTACCTCAGTAAAAAAATCTTATAAAGACAGATTTATCCGAAATCTAACTATACAAATGTTGTATGGATTGAAGTATTCGGTCCCTACAAACATTTTTGTAACATTACGAAATGCATGAAAAAAAAAGTGAACGGTCGGGGGTCGCCAAAAATTTTTTCATGCTAGGGGGGTCGTGTCATATAAAAGGTTGAAAAACAATGCCTTACAATAAAGAAAAATACAGATATTTTTAAATATTTTTTTACTTTAGTCTGGTCGCTGAGCACGTAGAATTTTGTCCAATAACCCCAAGCTACCTAATACCTATCCTTATGTCGCGACTGTGCGACGGGCGGCAGCAGTGAGTGTGCGAGCGCGACAGCAATATAATTACGCGCGAGTGATAAGGATGGGTAGCTTGGGGTCATTGGACAAAATTCTACGTGTTCAGCGACCAGACTTTAGCCAAGGCTTGGAATTTATAAAAAGTCATCAACATAACTAAAATTCCGTCTCCAGGATCAGCATGCGTAGGCGCCGAGTTGCTGATGAGCATCCTGGGCAACTACTGCCGCAACAAGGGTTTGAAGACATCGCTCACAGCTGGCGTGGTAGGGCTGCCTAATGTGGGCAAGAGCTCCATCATCAACAGCCTCAACAGGTCCAAGGCATGCAACGTGGGAAGCACTCCGGGTGTCACCAAGTATGTAAATCGTTCGTTCGTTTCAGCCAAATGACGTCCACTGCTGGACAAAGGCCTCCCCCAAGGTTTTCCATAATGAACAGTCCTGCGCTGCCCGCATCCGCCGTAGAGACCATGGCCGTTGGGGCAGGAAAGTTCTCAAGTGGCGACCACGGGCTGGAAGACGTGTGTGAGCAGGCTTCCTACTAGGTGGACCGACGATCTGGTAAAGGTCGCGGGAGGAGCCTGGATGCGGGCAGCGCAGGACCGTTCATTATGGAAAACCAAGTATGTAAATAAATCTATTCTATTCTCGTTGCCTCCTATCTCTTAAAGGTACCCCCAGACTGTTGGGCTTACTGATTTGAAAATAATAGTTCATTGTACTAACTCATGACATGAGCTATGATACTAATCGCATGCATAGCATATTAGGGGTCAGCCCCCCTGGGTAAGAACTCTAGATACGCCAAAGAGGAAGGTGCTGAATACAGGCCGCTACCATCATTATGGAAATCTTTAAGCCTATGTTCAGCAGAACCAACGAGTCCATATTAAAAGAGCTCAACATCACCACGCGGCTCTCCACTATATGCCTAAAGCGTACCCTCTGTTTTTTTGGACACATTATGCGGCCTCCAAGGCATTGTCTGGAGAAACAAATTATCTTGGGACAAATGGAAGGCAGACGCGCTCGGGGCAGGGCACCGACGAGATGGTCGGACGCGGTGAGGAGGACGGTGGGCGGGAGTTTGCATCGTGCGGTCCACACAGCTTATGACCGCAGTCTGTGGAGGAACACTATCTGTGGTCGCGATCCTCATCAGTGAGGGACCGAGGAAGAAGAAGAAGAATGTTCAGCAGTGGATGTCTTATGGCTGAAATGATGATGATGATGGTGATGTCTCCTACCAGTTTTGCAAGTTGCAAATTGCAACTGCTTCTTAGCACCAGGCGATATGTTGTCCAATAGTGGTGGTAGAGTAATTGATGGACACTGGACAGAAATTAGTTGCTTTGTCTTTCGGTAGTGGATAAATTAATGTTGAATAAAAAAGCATGTCGTCTCCACTTTTTTTTAAGTAACATGCAATCTATGCTATATCTGTAAGTCAGTCCAGGAGTCAGGATTCCTTTTCTTTCTTATGTGAGGTGTGAGAATCACATTGACACAATGTGTGTCTACAAAATTTGACTTCTTATTGAAAATTGAAATCTGACTTAAAAATATCTTCCAGACAAATGCAAACCGTCCAACTAGACTCCAAGATCAAGATCCTGGACAGCCCGGGTATCGTGTTTCACTCGGGTGCTGAGTCGGACGCGACAGTCGCGCTCAAAAACGCTATCCGGGTCGGCAGTCTCAAAGACCCGGTTACACCCGCTACAGCCATCCTGCAGAGAGCTAACAAGCAGACGCTTGTCGATCTGTATTCTGTGCCAGTCTTTAGTACGCCGCAGGTGAGAATTGTTTTTTATACAGATAATATAACATAACACATTAAGTGTCGGATAAGTTAGACGGTCGCGTTCAAGAACGCTATCCGGGTCGGCAGTCTCAAAGACCCGGTTACGGCGATCCTACAGAGCCAATAAGCAAATGTTGCTTGATCTGTACTCTGTGCAGTGTTTAGTACACCGCAGGAGAGAATTCTTTTTATGTACAGACCATAGCATAGCACATCAAAGTTAGACGGTCGCGGTCAAGAACGCTATCCGGATCGGCAGTCTCAAAGACCCGGTTACTCCGGCTACGGCGATCCTGCAGAGAGCCAACAAGCAGACGCTGGTCGATCTGTATTCTGTGCCAGTCTTTAGTACGCCGCAGGTGAGAATTCTTTTTATACCGATAATATAACATAGCACATTAAGTGTCTGATAAAGTTAGACGGTCGCGTTCAAGAACGCTATCCGGGTCGGCAGTCTCAAAGACCCGGTTACTCCGGCCACGGCGATCCTGCAGAGAGCCAATATACAGACGTTGGTCGATCTGTATTCTGTGCCAGTCTTTAGTACGCCGCAGGTGAGAATTCTTTTTATACAGATAATATAACAGCACATTAAGTGTCTGATAAAGCAAATGGTCGCGTTCAAGAACGCTATCCGGGTCGGCAGTCTCAAAGACCCGGTTACTCCGGCTATGGCGATTCTGCAGGGAGCTAATAAGCAGACGCTGGTCGATCTGTATTCTGTGCCAGTCTTTAGTACGCCGCAGGTGAGAACTTTTATGTACAAATCTCTTGACGATATGATGGCATGAGTGAAACATGAAAACTTGGATGGAATAGAAAAAAAAAACTCATCTATAGTTCAAATTTATTCAATTATTTAACACACAATATCGCAACGCAGTGCAAATGGCGAACATTATGCCCTGTGGCATTCTCTTCCAGTCAACCTTACATTAAAATAATGCAATTTCTACTTATTTGTAGGAATTCTTCGCGAGTTTGGCACAACGCATGGGCAGGTTCAAGAAAGGCGGTGTGCCAGATCAAGAAGCGGCTGCTAGGATTCTGCTCAATGACTGGAATACTGGCAAGGTATGTACAAAAATTTGAATTTAAATATTAATCTTTTTTTAATTTGCAAGGTTGTTCTTCGATTTACTAGAGCTTAATCCTGAAATGTTAGATCACATTTTACCATTTTGATGTACTAGTCAACTAGATTTTGAGCCATGTAGAAAATCAATCTAAATTAATCTGACCTGTGACGAAAGTGTAATAAAAATCTTGAATTGAGCCTACTTGTATTGTACCTACATAAAGAAAATCGTTAGCGTGAAATAGATTTAAACGGTTTTAGGGTTGTTTCACACTACAAACACCTACTGTATTTATAAAACTAACAATTTTATTAGCACGGACAATCCCTCCGCCAACCCATGATCTTACCTGCCTTACGGCGTACGAACCGAATATCGGGAGAGCGCATAGGTACTGCTCGAGAATCTTTTCCCTTTGCGCTACACTTCACTCCCTACAAATTTATCTATTCTGTCCCTTCATGTTGAACATGAATATAAAGAAATTCATATCTAAAGAAAGAAAGAAATAGAATTTATTGAACACAGTAAGCACAAATTATAATCAATAACAACTCAAAACGAATATATAAAATAGTGGGCCACTGGCTCCCGCTCAGCATTTATCCTGACATGCTCGTAAGGGCATGTGAAGAAACTGGTCTTCCACGAGAGCCCTTGTTGTGGCTTCGCGCATCCCTTCAGAGAGACATCAGACAGACTATCTAACATAACAAGTTCTGTTTTAAAAATATCCTCTTATCCAGGTCCGCTACTTCACGGAGCCGCCATTGACGCCCGATTCAGAGGTACACGTGGACGCAAAGATTGTGTCTGCGGCTGCCCAGGAATTCGACATCAACGCCTTCGAGGCCATGGAGACAGATGCCATGAACGAACTCAGCGCCAATGTTGCTGAAATTGAGCCTATCAAGGTAAGGTAACAGCTAGGGACTGGAATTCGCTGCCTGCTGCTGTCTTTCCCGAAGACGAAGGATTATACGCGAGAGTGAATAGGCACTTACAGGGCAGATATGTACCATCCTAGACTGTATCCCACTTAACATCAGGTGCGACTGTGGTCAAATAACTGCTTTGTTATGCATAAAAAAAAGTTGTGTTATATTACTTGGGTTTATTCAAATGTCCACTGCTGGAAAAAGGTCTATCAAAGATTTCATTCACAAATTCCTTCATCAGATCTTGGTCCACCGAGTGGGCGGACATTACATTTACCAGTCCGTAGTCGCCACCCGAGAACTTTCAGTCATTTTACTAGTTAAATGCCCTGTATACATTGGATTCAACGTCCATTTTGAGTTATGGTTTATTTGACATGAACTCGCGTTTAAAGAACGCAGTGATAAGTAAAATAAAAGCTATATTTATTTGCGCGCAAGTATCTTCGTACTGCGCCTGCACGGGATTCTCATTGCCATGTCACCGATAATTCGCACGAGTTTGACATTTTCGAATTCACTTGAGCGTGCTCGCATAACTTTTTCACTCGTTTCAAGAATACCAAATTTGCAATTTATCGCCAACTAACAAGCATTAATTTCCCACAGATAATCAGCACCGGGCCTGTGGCAATTAACGACGGCATGCAGGTCGACGAAGACGAATCCAGCATACTCCCTAAGTCCTTGAACATACGGTCGAAATTAGACAAAAGCAACAAGCAGAATGAACGCACGAAATCCGACCCAGAAATGTCAATAGAAGGCAACACTAAACAGAATAAATTAAGGAAAATGCAGTTCAAGAAAGATAAGAAGAAAAGAGCAAGAAATGAGAAGGTAGCAGGAAATTTAGCTGATGTTTTAGAAAACGTAACACTGACATCCATTAAGAAAAAAGATGACTATAATTTTAAAGAGGACTTTTCGTTATAGAAGATATATCACATTGTATTGTTGAATTTAAGGAGCAAAGAGTGTTATATCTTTCCGTTTTATAGTTATATACCTCTCATACTGATTCTGTAATTACATCCAAGAGGAATAAGATAGTTCTCTATCATTCATACCGTCACACTTCCACAGTGATCATGTGTTAAATTATAAATAAATTAATATTACAAAGTGAAGTTTTGTGTTTAATTAAATAGTATCCTAGTTTTCAGGGTTTCTATTTAAATTTTTCCCGTTTCCATCTATCGGAAATGAGATTATACCTATAGGTTGCAAGGAAAAAGGTCTTTTCAAAACAAATACATAAAATATTAAAAGAAACATTTAACCTTAGACCGAAGAAACTTATAATAACGGATTAAATAACGTTAACACGTTCACAGTTCAACCTATGGGTGGGTATTGGTCACTTGGCAATAATAACACCGGGAATGAGATGCATTATCTCTCCTCCACAAAATGATTTAGCGCAGGCAGATAAGAAATATACTTACATAGGTATGTACATAGTAGGTACTAGCCTAGGCACAAATCAATTATTCCCTTCAGTTTCAAAGAACACGATAAGGAAAAAATGCGTAGAGCATTATCCCCATCCCCATCGATGCCTCAGATCCCAAATTCGTACCTATTCCCAAAAATTTCATCTGCCACGATAAGGTATAGTCGCGCTCGCGCACCACAACAACAAAATAGAGATTATGCTCAACGTTTCCCGAGGCTGCAAGTTTGAATTCCACAAGGCCTAAAGAGATAGTTATAAGAATAAATCATCAATAAAAGCTAAGTTGTGAGAGTCCCCTCTAGTGTATTTTTGAAAAGGCTAAATAATGGCTAGATAAGATTAAGCAATATTAGGTATTAACCTGATTAGCATACAGACAAAATTCTGCCGTGATTAAAAAATGAATTAAGTATTTTATTAGCGAGTAATTATGTCCGATTGAACTAACATTATATCGCCAGGCGTTTTTACTTTCAGGACCACGTCATTGTTTGGACAGTTTTGCGTTAATTAAGTACCTACTTATTTAGTAATTAGTTTTATCATTTACGCGGTGGTTGAAAAATGCACGATATCTTTTACGCCACTCACTACCACGTTACTCCATCCACGTAACTTCACGTAACATAGCTGTCTCTATCTCCTTTTCACCACAAGCTATTGCTATTTTTCTCTCTTTTTACTAGGCATGCACTCTGCAACATTTTAATGGCGCGCAATTTTAAATGATGTTCATATCGATATTTACAAAGTAGAACACATTCCTGCTAAAATGTTAGTAAATATTGATTTTAAATGTGTAAAAATGATGCTAATGATGTTTTATTTATTATTTTTAAAGATTTTCAAGTTATAATCATCTAAATATCATATTTATTTGAAGAAAACCTGTCAATGAGAAATATTTCCGCGAAAATTTTGTATTTTACCGCCAAATGATGCAGTCACTCGGGCTAGTGTGTTCAATTCTTATTTGTTGATGGCCTGCCAATCACAGCTTTCCATCTGTCTGTCGTAATTCTACGTCAAACGTCGAAACTTTCAATTTTTTATCTCTGTCACACATATGTATTCTTATGGTGAGGCGTTTATAGTTTTGTCTTTTTTGCACGATTACGAAAAGTACCGATGTTTTGTTGTCATCCTTTTTACTTTTATGTAAAGTGGTACTATATGAGCAGGATAGAAGTATACACGAAATTAACAAACCGGTCGGAATAATAGACGGGAATTCTCCGATTTTTGAAGTTATTCGTGGCCAGTGCTTCGCAAGTGAAGGAGTGTCGTTGTGAATCAAAATGAAATCCCTAGTTTTAGCTTTTGTCAGTTTACTGGCAATTTATTCTGTAAATTGTGAAGTGTTTTTCGAAGAGAAATTCCCCGATGGTAAGTATTTTGTATTTAATTCAGAAAATCCAATTGATAAACGATTACGTGTACTCAAGCCGGCTTTGGGTGCCGCGTGTGCTATCGATTCCGTAACTACACCGGTTTATTTTGGGGCGATTCTTGCTAAATACTATTTGTTTTACTTTCAGACTCATGGGAATCCAAATGGGTATACAGTGAGCACCCTGGGAAGGAGTTCGGCAAGTTCAAATTGACTGCTGGAAGCTTCTACAACGACCCCGAAGAAGATAAAGGTATGTATGCGTGACTGGGTGTTCCGAGCCTGCATTGAAACCATAAAAGTATTTGAATTCATCATTTAATTTCAACTACATCGATCATCCATTATCTACATTAGTCAGTTTATAATCAGGAAGCAGTATGATCATTCTATCATGATTATGCATTATATTCTCCAACAAAGTAACTTAGAAGTTATTTTAAGCTCTCTTTTTCCGCAGTAAGTCTATTTTCGGTTCTACTGCGTTATAAAGCATATAAATAGCTTTGAATTTTCACAGTCATTCACAAAGAAAACATTTCCATTGTGTCACAGGTCTAAAGACATCAGAAGATGCCAGGTTCTACGCTCTGTCTACTAAGTTCAAGCCGTTCAGCAACGCAGGCAAGCCTCTAGTGATCCAGTTCTCCGTGAAACATGAGCAGGAGATCGACTGCGGTGGTGGCTACGTCAAGGTGTTCGACTGCAAGTTGGACCAGAAGGACATGCACGGAGAGTCCCCCTACGAGATTATGTTCGGCCCTGACATCTGCGGTCCTGGTACCAAGAAGGTATGTCTTTTTTAATATTGATAATTTTCTTATCATTATGATATCATAGCTGATGCAGTAACCTGGTAGGCGGATGGTTGGGAGTTCAAGTCATATCTGAAGTTGTTGATTTTAGGCAAAAAATATAATACTTTTAATAGAATTTACAGTTGTATCTAGTATTCTGTGTAACCTGCCTTGGTATCTTATAAGAGTTGACAATAAGTCATTCAAAACTAAAATCCACAAAGTTTAATGGCAACAACATTCTTTGTCAATTGTTTAAAATTAAGAGATAGACAATGCACCAACACTTATTGTATTTGCTCAATGAGTCACACTCAGAAAGATTTGAACAATAAAGAGTACTTGAAACTTTAATTTCTTTTAACTGGGCACAATAGTTTTTGTTTTACCGAAAATGTTGCAATATTACCTAAGTTACCACGTCAATGAGTTTCGCTCATTTTAATTTATGCATGCCAATTTCCAATACTTAAGATACACTAGATTCATTAGCTGTCTATCTTCTTCAACTTCTAAAAGTACCGCTATATGTAAACCTCGAACTTTGAACTGCAATTAATTAAAAAAATGTATTTTACTTCAGATTGTAGGTATATTTCAATTACCTACCTAGCTACTTAAAATACTAATAAAAACATGTTGTTGCTATGGATGTGTAAATTTCAACTACATATTTCAATATTTTATTGTTTTGCTCATTGAACCGACAAATGTAGGTACATGAATGTTTTAAAAATTCATTGCATGCCATGTTAACGTCTAACCTTGGTCGATGATCATTATCAGGTACCTGTAACGGAAAAATTTTAGTGTTTTATGTTATCAGTCCTTGTAAAATTTTACAATGGTGACATTTATAATTTGAATTGCCTAGATGTTTCACTAGAAAGGCAATTTTGAACTGTTAGTAACTATGCACTGTATAACTCCCATGAGATACTTAAGTATCTATTACTTGTTGAAATTTTTTGGAAAAAAAAATTGGTAGGTACACCACTTAACATTCCAATTACTTATTGCCACATCATCTAGCAACTATAAGTCTATGTAAATAGTATGCTTCAACATAACATCTGCTGTAAAAAAGGTAATTTAAATAATACATGAATATTAATTTAATAATCCCAAGGTCACCTATTAGCTTCTTAAGTATTTAAAGTCACGTTGATACATCATTTGTTCAACTGTTAAATTTAATTATTTTCAATTGTTTATGGTTTTTTTTTTTTTTTTTTTTTTTTTTTTTTTATCTGCAATCAGCCCAGCGGCTTTAATCAGATTTGATGTTGATTGATAATTCGACTTTTGGGGAGTGCACGTCCTGTGATGTGTCATCCCTGCTCTTTTTCTTCCTGAGAAGTTTTATATGGAAGCCAATCGCATTCTTTTCAACCGAAACAGGCAGTTGTTTGTATTCACGAGCTGTGTAGCCAGATGGTTGATATGTCGTTCAAGGCGTTGCTTGTAGGATACAGAAGAACTTTCTATTTCCCCCATGACTGTAGGGATTTCTAGGTAATCGTGCACTTCCGTGTTTCGTGTGAACCATGGGGCATTGATCAGGATCTTTAACACTTTGTTCTGGTAGCGCTGCAGGATTTCAACATTTGAGTGACTAGCTGACCCCCAGAGTTGTATGCCATATGTCCAAATCGGTTTCAGGATAGACTTGTAAATTTTTGGCCTTTATGTGGGCTCGCCAAGTGAGTCTCCTATCCAAGTGCATGCCTAGGTATTTTACTGTCGTGTCTGTTGGCAGGACAGCACCATCCAGTGTCACCGGTGAACAGTCCCCTCTCTTTAACGCGAAAGTTATGTGGACGGATTTTGCTGGGCTTGCTCGGATTCTCCACTTTTTCAGCCATCGTCCAATTTCGTCCAGGCATTCTTGTAATTTTGCAGATGCTGTGTTCGGGTCTTTACTGCAGGAGAGGATTGCAGTGTCATCTGCATAGGTAGCAGTCACAACTTTATCTGACGTTGGTAGGTCAGCGGTGTAGATTGTGTATAGCACAGGACCCAGCACCGAACCTTGGGGTACCCCTGCTTCTATCTGGCAGATTGAAGATAGAGACTCCTCGTATTTGACCTGGAATATTCGGTCTTGCAGATAGGACTTCAGCAACATGTACGCAGTATTTGGTAGATGTATCTTAAGCTTGTATAATAGGCCCTTGTGCCACACGCGGTCAAAGGCCTGCTGGATATCGAGAAAGACTGCCGAGCAGTATTCTTTTTTCTCGAGTGCTTGCCGTATCGTATGCGCTACTCGATGTATTTGTTCCGTCGTCCCATGGTTTTGGCGGAAGCCGAATTGGTGGTCTGGTATAACTTTGTCTGCTATTAGTGCTGGTAGTAGGCGTTTCAAGACCAATTTCTCGAAGACTTTTGACAGCAAAGGAAGAAGACTTATGGGTCTGTATGATGTAACCTCTGTAGGAGGCTTCCCCGGTTTGGCTATAGGGAATGCAGAATCGGTTCTGGTTTGAGGAACCGGGTTTTTCGGGTCTGGTGGTCATAAGAACCGGGAGCCCCGGTTTTTTCGGTTCTTTCGGTTCCAAAAAAACAATATTTTGATTATGTTTTTTTTTATTGAAATAACACTTCTTTGAATAGACTAGGAATAATCAACAAACATGATTTACAATATTTTTCTATTTTTACTCAATTCTACTCCCAAAAATAAAAAAAAAGTGAAATAATTAGTTTTCAATGAGGGCTATCGTTTTTATACTTAACAGTTGGCACCCCTGGCGATTGACAGGACCTTACTCTACAGTCGCGCCATCTTGATGAGTGCAAATGTGATAGTCCCCCTACCACTTTAGCGCTCACCAGTTGGTGCCACTGTCTTCGCTACTAGCAAGTGACAGGACCTTACTCTACAGTGGCGCTAACTGGTGAGCGCTAAAACGATAGCCCTCATTGAGGTACCACAATCAGTCTTTTTCATCCAACTTATCGATATATTTGACTATGTATTTATATATTGACTGTCAGATGCAAAGCAAATAAAGGAGGAGTGTTGCCAACTCTCACACAAAAATATCATCATCATCATCATTTAATTTTAAACCATAGGATAGGACGTCAACTGCTGAACATAAACCTCCCCCAATGCTTTCCATGTTGATCGATTGGTAGCGGCCTGCGTCCAGCGCTTCCCTGCTACCTTTATGATGTCGTCGGTCCACCTTGTGGGTGGACGTTCCACGCTGCGTTTTCCGGTACGCGGCCTCCATTCCAGGACCTTCCTGCCCCATCGGCCGTCAGTTCTGCGTCCGCGTCGGGCTATGTCCGCTGAATCCGCTGACATAGAAATGAGGAGATCCGTAAATGAACTAAAGTCGCTACTTTAGTTCATTTACGGATCTCCTCATTTCTGATTCGATCTCGTAAAGAAACACCGAGCATAGCCCTCTCCATAGCATGCTGTGCAACTTTGAGCTTCTGTATAAGGCCTATAGTGAGAGGCCACGTTTCCGAGCCATAAGTCATCACTGGTAACACACATTGGTTGTAGACTTTCGTCCTCAGGCACTGAAGTATTTTGGATGAAAAGATGTTGCGTAGTTTTCCGAACGCTGCCTAGCCGAGTTGGATTCGACGATTGACTCTCTTTTCGAAATTGGACCTACCTAGCTGGATCGTCAACAATCTCGAGGATTGAGCTCCCAACCGAAACTGGGTAGGGCGCAACATGGACATTGGACATAAGCTTTGTTTTGTCCATATTCATTCTCAGGCCTACCTGTTAGGTAACTCGATTAAGGTCTTTGAGCATTGTGCCAAGATCTTACAACGATTCTGCCATGACCACAATCAGTATCGTGGGCAAATCGAAGGTGAGTGATGTACTCGCCATTAATGTTTATGCCGAATCCCTTCCAATCAAGGAGTTTGAAAGCGTCTTCCAATGCAGTGGTGAACAGTTTAGGAGATATATCATCTCCCTGCCTAACGCCTCACTGCAGAGGAATCGTCCTCGTGCTCTGCTCCTGTACTCGGACCGACGTGGTGGCGTTTTTGTACAAGCACTTCAGCACCTCGATATACCGATAGTCAATACGGCACCGCTGAAGAGACTGTAAGCACTGCCCAAGACCCGAACGAATCGAAGACCTCATAGTCTACGAACGCCAAGCAAAGTGGCAAGTTATACTCGTCAATCTTCTGTATAACCTGTCGCAGCGTAAGCGCAAACAAAAATATGCCAGTGATTTAAAAATTTTTTAAGAAAAATGCTTAAAATATTTACATATCTCATAAAAAAAAAAAACAAAATACAAAACCAATAAGTAGGTAATCTTTATTAGTAGCTAATCTGATATCTTTAGGTTCTCTATACGTTCGCAATGTTCTTGTTACGACTCATGCCTAATACCTATAACAGATTGTTAGATAACTATGCAAAACCCGAAAGTACCGAAAGAACCGGGTTTTGAATTTTTAAAACCCGGTTCTTAAGCTGTCGAAAAAACCCGGGTTTTCCCGGTTCTTTCGGTTCCGGGATTACCCGGGTACAAACCCTATTTGGCTATCATGTTTATGATGGATACTTTCCATAACTCTGGAAAATGTTGTAATCTCAATATTGCATTAAAGAGGATTGTCAGCAGGACGATGCCTTTTCTTGGTAGTTGCTTGAGAACTTCTGCCGTTATAAGATCAAATCCTGGTGCCTTTTTTTGTTTTAAGTGCATGATAGTTCTCTTGACTTCTATTGCTGTCACAAGTCTCAATGGCGGCGACAGCTGTTGGTCACTGTTTAAAACTTCGTCAATATCCTGCTCTGATTGTGTATTATCAGGTTCGTTGGGTTTGAATACATTTTTTAGGAAGTTAGCAAATAACTCAGTTTTATCTTGAGGCTTTCGTGACCAGTTGCCGTTAGCTTGTCTCAGTGGAGGAATGTGTTCTTTTGGCCTTTTCAGTGAGTTGGTCATTTTCCAAAGTGTATAATCCTCTGCTTTGTACGGTGATAGAGTCTTAAGTTTGTCTTGGAGGGTATTGTTCTCATTTTCTCTTAGCATTTCCTTCAGTTCCTTTTGTATTCTATTAAGGGCTTTCTTATCTTGACGATTCCTGCTGGTGTGCCACTGGCGTCGCAGTTTTCTCTTTTCAGCAATCATCTGTCGTATTTCCAGCGTAGTGTCATGGTTTTGTGGTTTAGATGCCATGTGTGGAGTTGATAGCCATGCCGCCTTTTGTATTAGGTTAGTGGCATACCACGCAGCGTCATCTATGTCTTCTACCGTTTTTAGAGGTATGCGCAGATTAACATTATCACTCCTATATATTCCCTAAAGGACTCCCAGTCAGTTTTATGGTTATACAGGGTCTCTCGTGGTTCTTTCCAGATAACTGTGGTACTCAATGTGCATATCACAGGTGTATGGTCTGAGGATCCATCTAGGCATGCTTCCACTTTTGTGTATAATCCCGACATCTTTTTAGTGATGAAGAAATCGATGAGATCTGGAGTTTTGTTAGGGTCTGATGGCCAGTAAGTTGGTTCTCCTGTAGATAGTACATTGAGGTTACTGCTATCAATTGCCTTTTTTAGCTCTCGGCCCTTTGTCGTCGTCAATCGGGAGCCCCAGAACGTGTGTTTTGAATTCCAGTCTCCTCCCACAATGAATCTGTCACCAATCGTGTGGAAGAAATCGCTAAACATTTGTTCATCTATGCGATGTCGTGGGGGACAGTACACAGCAGCCACATTCAGTGAACCCTGCCAGTCATCTACAGATATCATTGCGGCCTGTAAGTGTGCGAAAGTAAAATTCGGTATTACGTGGTGTCTTATGTGTTCCTTAATTATTACAGCGGCCCCAGCATGTGATGTGCCATCTGGATGGTTAGCATAGTATACATTGTATCCTTTAATTTTAATCACTTTCTGGTCAGTCATATGTGTTTCAGAAACCAATAGTATATCTACTTTGTTGTAGTTTATGAATAGCTCTACTTCTTGCTTATTCGGGGATAAGCCATTTATGTTCCATGCAGCGATTCTGAGGAATTTTACTTTGTCTGCCGAGCTATTAGTGTCGTTAGGAGACCCATTAAGGTACCTATCTGTTGTATGAGGATATCGATCTTCTCCGACTGTTTTATTATTATTTGCTCTAGTGAGCTTGTTGACTGAGATTGTACATTCTCTGTTTTTCTGTTCCAGTTGCCGGTATTTGTAGTATTGGATACGCTTTCGGCTGGGCGCAGATTGTTTTTTTCCTGGTCATTTTTCGGATGTTGTGTATTGTGTCTGGGGAGTCTTAGCGGAGGGAAATCTTCCACTCGAGGTGTAAAGGTGTCTGTGGCTTTTGTCTTGTCTTGTGGGGCTCTTCTAGTCCCAGCTTGAACCATTTTTCGTGAACGGATCTCCTTATAGACTTGGCAGCCTTTGTAGTTGGCTGGATGATCACCTTGGCAGAGGGCACAGGTAGCGGGCAAGTTCCTATCCTTTTTGTGGCAGTCAGTAGTTTTGTGTCCTTGTGCGCATTTAACACACCTGTATGGACGCATACAGTTGTTTTTGGTATGTCCATATTGTTGACACCTGGTACACTGTGGTATGTCAGTTGATTTCCTTGGATCTTCTATTGTGACTCTCGTGTGGAATATAGTTTCAATATTTTTTATCTCCGGGTTGTTAGGACTCGGTTCAACATTGACGAAGAACATGTTTAAGGGCTTTTTATTTTTTCGTGATATTGCACAGATTATTTCACCTCGTACCCTGTTCCCTGTTTTTTCTATTGCTTCTATTATAGCTGATTTAGGGGTTGTGTGATGTAGGTTTTTTATTACAGTTCGGTAGCATTTATTTTGCTTCTGTGTGAATGTATGACCGATGAGGCCATTATTCCGGATGAGTTCTATTAAGTCCTTATATGTTTCAGTTGACTGAGTCATCACTCTTAGCTGATCCCTATTAATGATTTTATAAGAGTAGCTGTCACTAGGTATTGTTTCATTTAATAGCTCCGTTAATTTTGTTAGGTCTTCAATGCCATATAATATTATCGGTGGTGGTTTGCTAATTTTTTTGGTATTATTGGATGGATTTTCTTTTGTCTCCTCGGTTAGATCTATAGGAAGCCCGCTGTATCTGTTGGAGGTGGTGATTCCTTTTGGTGTCCCATGATTTACTTTTTTAGTTTGTGTTGGACTGTTGGACATTCTTTTCCTTTTGGGGTTGCGGTCAGTAGGTACTCTTTGCCAAGAGGGAGGGCAAACTTTGTTGACACAATCATCTTCAATTTCTGTGGCTGAGTCAGTGGTCTTGATGTTTCCCAGTGAAGCCGATCTCGGTCTTGTGATGAATAGGCTTGGATGGAATGCCTGTTGGGTTAGTTTTTTTGCAGTGCTACCAGAAGCATTCACCGTCACGGGAGCCTGGTCGCCCACTCCCGCGCAGTCTTCGGTAACATATTTCCCACTCGCTGGCCCGGGTACCAACGAGCGCCGGGGGTTAGCCGGATCGCATGACAAAACAGTATTCGTATCGCTCATTTTTCATATTTCAAAGTGGGGCATACGCATGTCGCTTTCCCAAGGCGACATGGCCACACTTTCAGGGGGGATTTAGTCCTCCTTGGCTTGTGGTTCACCAGTGGTCAGGTTAGTTAACCGCCGCCTGTTGCTCGGCGTTGTTGCCCATTTGGCACCACCCGGGGGGCACGTGTAGGGTGGGCCTAGGAGAAGGTGGTAAGTCCTACGGACGCGGGCAACATTACCCCTAATTAATTGTTTATGGTTTGACCTTAAAAAAGTTCTAGATAAACGTCATATTTGCACATCTACTGCAATAACTAGACATTTAATAAATAATTAAATCAGATAATAAATATTTATCGAATGTTTGTCAAATATGTATATTTTTATCAGTATTTCCAATAGGAAAATTTAAGAGTAATTCATTATTTTAGGCTGACGAGATGTATAGTTAATTAAGGCTATTTTATCATTAATGCCCATCCAATTAAAGAGAAACCAACCATTAACGAGTAGATTAGAAGCCCTGCTATTAGCAGGAAGGAACTCGATGCGTTTAGCATCTATTGTACAACAAACATTATCCTATAATTCATTTTTGAAATGTTTCTAGTTGTACTGATAACTGTAGTGTACACTAATAGATCTTTTGAGTAACACTAAAGTAATGTTAGATTTACTTGGAGGCTTAAGGCTCAAACTTACACACATTCTAGTCTAAAATACTTTCAATTTCAATGTTCAAACATACCTACATGCTTAAATCTTCTGATGTCAATTCATACTAGTCGTTGTTTCAAAGTACGGGTTATAATAATTAATTCATCATTCAAATTAGAAACTAACTTACAGCTAAAAAAAACGTCTCGACAACTTTCCATTTTTTGCAGTCTGACCACTTTCGGCTTGTATGACTCAATCATTTCAGTCAGATTACAAATCTATATTGTACATAGGATAAGTTCACATTGAACATGCCCCTCACATTTTCCCCGCGTAAAAATCATACAAGGGAATTCTATACCACTTCTCTAAGCAACCTTCATGGTAGGCTTTCATTGGAGGGCAAACTGTAGGTCCTGGTTGCACACAGGAGTTGCAGTGGTAGTAAAGGCACGTGGCATTACGTCCGTATGCACAAACGATGCTTGCTTAAGTAAAGCCGCAAATCGAACGTACAGCGTTGAATAGAGCTCTGATTCGTTCGTGTGTCACCCTGTGCGTCCACGCGCACTTTGAGACTTCATACACCTACATAGTAATGTTTGTTAATACGGGCGTTAGTCCCGTTTCTACCACTTCCGAACCCTGCAGGCTCGACAATTACCAAAATTAACAAACCACTCGTCCTCAGGTGCACGTGATCTTCAGCTACAAAGGCAAGAACCACCTCATCAAGAAGGACATCCGCTGCAAGGACGACATCTACACCCACTTGTACACGCTGATCGTGAAGCCCGACAACACCTATGAAGTCCTCATCGACAACGAGAAGGTCGAGTCTGGTGACTTGGAAGCCGACTGGGACTTCCTCCCGCCTAAGAAGATCAAGGTTGGTATCTAATTTCTTTTTTTGCAGGATATTTGGATAGATAGCTTCCCCAACCCAGTCATTGTGGGGAGTGAAGATCTCTCCCAATAAATTACAGAAGTCTGTCTCCTACAGTGGAGATACAAACAATCTGATAATGATGATAATAATATGGTTAGATATACAATATCTTTGCTCATTTCAAATGCATAATCTAGTTTCACTTTCTATTGTCTAGTTTAATAGGCGAAATTGATTTCAATTCATATTTGCATTATATTGCTACAACACATGTTTTTCGTGTCTAAATGGAATTAAAGTAACTGAATTGTACATACTGATATTGCTACGACGTATACGTATATTTATATCTTTAGAATCGAGTAAAAAAACTGTTAGATAGGTAAAATTACAGCTATATTTACAGCCTCTAACATGGGTTTAGTTAGCATCATACTTTTTAAACCATTATTATAAAATGTATCCTGCAATGACCACACAAAAAGCTGTACTTACACAGATAAGGGTAATCGAACCACACCATCATCTAACCCCAAACCTATCCCCAGGACCCCGAAGCCAAGAAGCCCGAAGACTGGGACGACCGCGCCACCATCCCTGACCCCGACGACACCAAGCCCGAGGACTGGGACAAGCCAGAACACATCCCCGACCCCGACGCGGCCAAGCCTGACGACTGGGACGATGAGATGGACGGCGAATGGGAACCTCCCATGATCGACAACCCAGAGTACAAGGGCGTGTGGGCTCCTAAACAGGTAAGGAGATTTATTTAACGCTATCGCGTAACGGTTGCGATTTTTATTTTCTTAGCAACCCTGATAGGTGTTATATTTTTCTAGTCTATGTCGCAGCAAGGAAATACTGCACCCGATAGTTAAAAAGGAGTGCGCATTAACATTTTTTTCGGTTATTTGAAACTTTTTTATCTCTATTTTGACTCTCTTTTTACTACCGATTTTGAGAAAATTCTAAGGATACCACAAAGTAAAAGTGCTTATTTCTGACGTCTTCTTACTGAAAATGTTACTTTATCGGAGCAGTAGTTAGTTAGGCTTAGGACGATATATTAAGTACTCATGCCCTAAAAAGCTGTTTATTGAACTTCCCGAGATTTCGCGCCTACGTCACAGACGTGTCAAATTAACGCCGGCGCGCTAATACGGCCCGCGCGCCTGGTTTGTTCACCCCGGTAACGGTTGTTGACGTTACTATAAAGGCGACATTACACAAGTTCCGGTCAACGGCCTAGGTACTCGTTACTCACACGTTTCAATAAAAAGTCCACGCTTTCATTTTTTCAAATAAAGAAATATTTGCAAGTCATGAAATATCTTTGTCTTCAGTTTCTCGCGTAAGCAAGGAGTTATTTTTAGTCAAACAAAGAAGATACATTTCGGTCTTCTTCCTTATTTCCGGAGCATTTATTATGTTACTAGTTTTTGCGCGCGGCTTCGTCTGCGTCTCACTTTCAAAATGTGGGATAATAACTAACTATCCTATGTGTATTTCTCATTGATAAATTATATACCTTTCTCACGAATCATTCTATTTGTTGATGAAAATCGCATGAAAAACATTAGGTACAGCATTTTACCAGAACACAAATGCCTGTATTTAGACTTGCAGTACTATACCAGAATACAAAGGCCCGTATTTAGACTTGCAGCATTTTACCAGAACACAAAAGCCCGTATTTCGCCTTACAGCATTTTACCCAAACCGTTCATCTTTCCAGATCGACAACCCTGCGTACAAAGGCCCCTGGATCCACCCAGAGATCGACAACCCTGAATACACGCCTGACGCGAACTTGTACAAGCGGGATGAGCTTTGCGCGGTCGGTTTAGACCTGTGGCAGGTCAAGTCTGGAACCATCTTCGACAACTTCCTGTTCACAGACGACCCTGAAGCCGCTAAGGAGAGGGGAGAACAACTCAAGAAGACTTTGGTAAGTAATCAATAAAGAGGACTATTATTTGAAAAAAAAAAACTGTGAGGTCTTTTTTCAACACTGGCCAGTTCCAAAACTTTTGATGAAAAAAAGCTAAAGTATTTGCTATTGATTATTTTTAAAAAACTGTCAGATTAGTTTTCCACACTGGCCAGTTTCAAAACTTTGAGGGAAAAAAATGCTAATGTATTTGCTAAAATGGTGATAATTTGACTTGAGTTACCTATCGCTATCCAATGAGGAATGTATCTTTAAGAAAAAAAAACAAGTTTCTGCTATTATTGTTAGGTCATTGTACAGATAATGGCATATCAGGCTAAACACGTATTCTATGGATTTTTATTTAGACTGATTTGGATAGAAACTCAATGTAATGAAATCAACAAATAATAATATCATTGTAGTTTTTGTCTGCATAGAATCACTTGCCAATATCAATCATAGTGATAATGATGTCATCATTAAAACAACGACTTTTAAATCAATTACTTCACCTAAAGCTGCATCTTTATTAATCCATTTGTGTTAAGTGTATGAAAATAAATGATATATCTATCTAAAGTATTACCCCTTCAAGCCCCGCGAATCGAGACAAGAGAAATCAATAGTTACAAGGTCTTTTCCGACCGCTTAGGGTTTGATGGGTTAAGTAATTTAAAAATGAAATTGCTTCACTGATATCTTTCTTCTTTTTGTTGATGTACCTACTTCTGTTTTTTCGCCACTGAGGGCACTGTCCCGCCAATGTCACGTGCGCTGTGCGCAGCTCACTGTTATCCTTATTCCTATCATAACAAGTTTGACAATGACTGAGTTTGTTCCGGCGTTTCTTCTTAGCACTTATAGCCATAATATTTGTCTCAAAGCGCTGGTAGAGCCCCAAAAGATAAGGAGACATATAAAGTGCCCCTTAAGAGTAGGCGCACACCGTTGATTTTTCGTCGGCCGATAGTTTAGTCGGGCAGTTGATCAGTATGGGCATGTATGGGAGTGCGCACACTACGCCGATTCGATTTGGCCGATTCTTCATACAATTTGAAATCGGGCACAACTATCGGCCAACTAAAAATCAACGGTGTGCGCCTACTCTAAGGGCTACTTTTTTATTTACTGTATTTTGACGTTCGCAAGTGGTCTAAATTGAATAAATTATTTTTTATTTGATTTGAATTACTAAACAAATATTTTATCTTTAGGAAGGAGAGAAGAAGATGAAGAGTCAGCAGGACGAGGCTGAGAGAGAGAAAGAGAAAGCAGAGAAGCCTGATGATGAAGACGACGAGGACCTCGACGACGAGGCGGGAGACGCCGCGCCTGTGGTACGTACAATATAAATCATCATCATCATTTCAGCCACAGGACGTCCACTGAAAGAAAGAAAGAAAGATACATTTATTACAATGGACATCACACAAATACAGGCAATTACATAGACATGACAGTGGCACATAATAATAAAAGAAGAAAAAATAAAAACAAGAGTAAACTGAGCAGTGCCACCCATTCCCCAACAAGATGCCCACTGCAACGGGACCCCACTCAGCATATGCCGTGGCCCACGGTGACGAAGGCCACGGCGCTGGTTTTCAGTGTGCCCCATGCAGAGTGAGGGTCACGGACCATTGCTGCATAATAGTACTGCTGAATAGGCCTTCCCCAATGTTTTCCACATCGGTTGGTAAAAAAAAGTGGTTGCCGTATGTCACCTAGCATGACCTTGCTAGGTCTCCAATGATTTCCATAATGACCGGTTGGTAGCGGCCTGCATCCAGCGTCTTCCTGCTACCATTGAGTTCGTCGGTCCACCTTGTGGGTGGACGTCCCACGCTGCGTTTTCCGGCACGTGGCCTCCACTCCAGAACTTTGCTGCCCCATCGGCCGTTAGTTCTGCGTACTATGTGCCTTGCCCATTGCCACTTCAGCTTAATAAAATTGGTTTCCTAACCCCAAGTCTAAATTTTTATTTAATTAATTGGCAATTTTTAACAATATTTTTGGAGCCAATAGTTTACAAAAATCCCGCGGAAATTGTTATTTCGTTTAATTGGAAATACAGAATACAGATGTGAGTGTGGATCTGTAAGCAATTTCAGCCAAAAATATCTATGGCACAAATCTTTGTTGTGACAAATGAGTTGACTGATTTTAAAGTTCACTGAACTCTCTTTTTGTCTTTATAAAGTTCAATAGTTTCCTTTACGCAACCATGCAAATATGATTTCATTTCCATATTCTGCCGTGCTATTTACAACAGTCTTAAGAAAAAAGTTCAATGACTGATCACATTGTCTGTTATTATTTATTTATTGTCTATGATTTCTAACACAAACTTCTTTTGTCCACAGGAGGAGCACGATGAGCTGTAAACATGACAAGTGTCAGAGACAATATACCCTCGGGTAGTGTGTGTGGGGCCGTGCATTAACATAGCAATGTTAGGATCATCTTTAGTTTGTGCGCAGAATTGTGTGTTCCAGTCTTTATTTATGGGGCGTTTGCTCGAAATATTCCATGTCGGACCTGTTATGTCTGAGCACTGATGTGTGTACATATTGATAGGGCGCTCAATGATGTGGCTGGTCTGTACCGTCTCAGACCGTTGTGACGTAGCACGAACAAACGTTGTGAACGCTGTCTCGATAGATGTCGCTGTTCGCTATTTTTGGTTGTGCTACGTGCATTTTCCTTACAAGTACCGATCTGAGAGTGTGACCAGTCGCGTCGTGTTTTTATTATATTTGAAGTTGTTTTGCGGCACTGTGTGTCGCGTAGTGATCGGGTTTGTTTTACAGTGTGAGTGCTTAGCCTAATGTTTTGTATGTATTCGACTGATATTGTAAAACGAATCGCAATGTATGATTTCTCATTTATGTTGTAAAATGAGTCTGATTAAATTAATATATAATTGAAATAACTTGTTTTCTTTATTACTTCTGTCGTTTTAACAGCTGGATAGGGCAAATAAAAATCTATGTATTAACTAATTATAATACATATTTTATTTTCACATATTCATAGGTTTGTTCTCATTGTCAGGCCATTTTATTGTCAATTCTTTCCTCATTTATTGCCGAAGACTGCAAGAAAAAGAAAATTAAATGAAATCATCATCTTACTATAGTTCACGCAACGAAAGTTGAGGCTTTGAACACAAACACCACTTTTAAAAATCTATCGAATACACTAGGTACCTCACTGTTGTTTTAAGTAATGTCTGCAAACAAGACAGCTTTTGTCAGTCCGACTACTGACGTCTTGCCAGGGCAGCAGATACAATTCTTGGGTTGATGGCCTCAACTCTCGTTGCGCGACCTATACATTGGAGAGGAGATGAGTATGTATTGGTTATTTTCTAGATAGATGACTGCATTCCAACTTTACTTCGTCTGTATTTAAGCCTGAGCCCCGATTACGGTAACTTTTATATGCTTTTATAACGTCTACAATCCAGACGCGTTTCTAATTCTGCGATACGATTGGTCAAAACAGCTGACGTACGCTGTTGAACGACCAATCGTATCGCAGAATCGAGAAGCGTGTCTGGATTGTTGACGTTAAAAATTACCGTAATCGGGGCTCTGGTTAGGACAACGGAAATAAACATTCATGTTTGAGTATTCCAATCTTTCTGACAGAAAGATTGGAATACTCAAACATGAAAGTTTCTGTATGGTTGGAATAACAGTCCTACGGCCGAATACTGAAACACTACTCAAATCTGTCACTCAGCTGACGGGCTCCTAAATTTAAGTATCCTTCAATTTTAAATGGTATTCTCAAACGCCACTCAACGGATTTGAAGCCGTGATCAGCTAAGCAGCTCTCAAATGTTTACATAATGGCAACATTTACCAAAAAAAGTATGTTTTCATTTACACAAATGATAACTTTACGTTTTTTATCCATTACACGCAGCATCGTTTGGTTATGTATTGTCTTTTATGGAAATATTACTCAATCAACTTAACATACAACAGTTTATTTTTAGTTTCTATTATACATAAATCTCGTTTTATCATATAAAAAAATTAATGCTTGCATTTTTATTTAATTAAAAAATAATTTTAAGGGTGATACTTTTTATTGTTGAAATCTATTAAGTGGCGATCGTGGACCGAAACGTAACCACAATTGACATTTATCATTGTTGACAGACAGAGCATCAAATTGACAAATCAACAACTCTTGGAAATGCTACTATGCGATGTCCCCATATTATTCCTCAGAAATAAGCATGTTTATGTAAAGCGATTTCATAGCAGCTATTTTGGTTGTTACTTTGTGCACTATACGATGCACAGTTGGCTGTTCGATGTGGAAGATATCACCTAGTACACGTTCATAACTTCCCGTTGCGTAGAACAGTAGGGTTATAATATAATAAGTATTTGGTCCACTGGTTGTATGGCGTTTGGTGAGGGGTTTCAAAGAGCTTCCAAATTATGAATCCAGACACAACACCGTTTCTTTAGAGATGCGGAACCTCGCTCGGAATTGCATGTCATTATAATATTTTTCAATAGCGTTCAGCATTATTGCGTTCCTGCGATTAGATCTAGGTATTTCCTCGAGCCTCGAAAGAAATGATAACGATGACACACATTATTTACCACTATTTAGGTCGATTTAGGTATAAGAATAGGATTTAAGATACCGCGCAAGCACTCTCAAATTTAACAGCTGCTTAAGACGATTTGACAGTTGTTTGAGTAATGCTTAGCGTTGAATGGCGTTTCAGTATGCGAAAATTCATTTAAGTGGCGTTTGAGTGCAACTTAATTTGAGAGGTGCTTAAAAATTGAGAACTGCTCAGATATTGTTTTGAGTATGCGAAATGTAAGTTTAGGAGCTGCTTAACTATTTGAGAAGCCGTCAAATATTTAAATGGCGTTTCAGTATTCGGCCGAGAGCTTTGCTTTGATTGTCACTGTAGGGTATGTGGGAATCGGGTTTTTTTTTTAACTTTAATATGGATTTAGATGAGAATGAGAAGAAGAAACCCGCGTAGATTCAATCTTGTTTCAGACTCCATAATACTTACTGAAATCCATAACTGAAACAAAAAAATATATTTTTAGGCATTTTGAAAACTTACCACATGGCTGAAATTTTTATTAAAATTGACAAAAACCCCGTTGTCCGGGGTAACAATTACACCTATTTTATTTATTGAAAACTTTATTGCACAACAGAGAACAAAGGTCGATTTTAATGCCATAATTAGCATCTTCTTCCAGTCGACCTTTTGTTGTTTACTGTTGCAGAGATTTATAAAAATGAAACAACTTTCTTAGGGTGCTCACATCTTTCGAAATTCTTCTCGAATTTCTTGGTGGCCTCATCGATTTCTTTCTTGGGCTCTTGTGGCGCGGGCGTGGTTGGTTCCGACTCGTTTTTCTTATGTCGTCTCCCGAGGCCCATGAAGAAACAAGGTGCCGGCGAAGCTTGCACTAAAAGAAGTAACTTTAGTCGTCAAAATAATTATGAAAACAATTCAGAATAGGTAACGTTAACTATTACACTGGTCAACAAAAAAAATAAAAATGTTTGTTTCCTGTGATTTTTTTTCTGTTTCTATCTCAAATTGACGCATATTTTTTAAATATGGCAACAGTTTTTCTCTAACAGCTTTTGTTTTTAAGTTATAGCTATCTACCTTCATTTAATATTTTTACTTAGATTTTTGATTTAATTGGACAAAAAAATATATTTTGTTGGTGTTTTCGATATTGCTTCGTTATGAAGATGTTGTGTGCTTAATCCAGATTGCTTCTGCTATGTTTTTTTTTTTTTTTTTTTTTTTATGTGATAGGAGGCAAACGAGCAAACGGATCACCTGATGGTAAGTGATTACCGTCGCCCATAGACACCCGCAGACCCAGGGGCGTTACAGGTGCGTTGCCGGCCTTTAAGGTAAAGATACGCTCTCCTCTTGAAAGCTTGCAGGTCGTATCCGTCCGGAAACACCGCAGACGACAGTCCATTCCACAGTTTGGTTGTACGGGGCAGAAAGTTTCTAGAGAAACGTACTGTTGTGGACTGCCAACCATCTAAGTGATGGGGGTGGAAGTGCTGTCGGGTAGATCGGTGGCGAAAAGTGGCGGCAGGAATAAGTCCGGATAATTCTTCGGAGCACTCCCCGTGATACATGCGATAGAATATGCACAGTGAGGATACATCTCTACGCAGCGCCAAGGGGTCAAGCCGATCCGAAATGTCCTGGCAGTCAACGATTCGAGCTGCTCTCCGTTCAATGCGGTCCAGAGGGAGAAGCTGGTACTGGGGCGCACCTGCCCAAAGATGAGAACAGTATTCCATATGAGGCCGAACCTGCGCCTTGTAAAGTTGCAGACGATGGGCTGGAGTGAAATACCGTCTCGATCTATTGAGTACACCAAGCTTCTTCGAGGCTAATTTAGCCTTACCCTCTAAATGACCACGGAACTGGACTTCGCTCGATATGTCGACACCAAGGATTCCGATATTGGCTGAGGCAGTTAGGGGAGTGCTCTCGAAACAGCGGGATACGACAAACGGCAACTTTTTGGCGGTGAACGCGCAAACTTGTGTCTTTGTAGGGTTAAATTGGACCAAATTGCGTCGACCCCAGTCTGAGACCTCCTTCAAGGAGATTTCAATGGTTTAGTTTGTGGTAAATATAATATTTGAAAAATGTTGAAAACCTCTATCGGATTTCATAAAAACTGCGTAACATCGACACTTTAAAATAAATATTTGAAATTAATTAATCAAGACCACTAATGGGTTCTTTGTGTTCTGAGAATAGGTAACTTACTTTAGGCCAACAAGGGGGCTACACAAAATTCTCGTTTCATGTGTATCTGGAATAGTCGTAACAAACAAAAGCATTGGTTACAAAATTTTTGACCAGTGCGGCTTCCCGCACACACGAATTTTTGCTTTTCAGCTAAAGTTGATACAAACTATTTTATAAACATGCCTTTAGCTAGCCAAGACCGTATCACCGTACTTCCACCACTTTATATTAACCTCGGCATCTTGAAACAGTCTGTGAAGGCGCTTGACGAAAGTAACCAAAGTTATAATTTTCTTTCATGAAAGTTTTCAGGATTAAGCACAGAAAACTTGAATGTTGGTAATTTTTGATGGGACTCACATTAGGCAACTGGTAAATGATCGTAATTTTAAGAAATCAATGACTGAAGTCCAGTCCTAAGCTTAGAATTCATTTTTTTGGTTAGAAGTAATTTCCTAAGCAAAAAGAAATTGTTGAGAGCATGCTATCCAACTTTCAAGAGCTAGGGTGCAACATGGGCATAAAAATACACTTCATGTACTCGCATTAACATCGATTTCCACAAAAAGTGGGTGAGTTTAGTGAGGAGCACTATAAAAGATGTCATTAGAATTTTCGGACAATGGAAGAAGGTTATCAGGGGCGGTGGTGATCATATATGAATGGCAGACCATTGCTGGAGTTTGCAACGAGATCTACTCAAACTTGTCTATTCAAAGAAATCATATAAAAGATCATTTGCTAGTGTTCAATAGATATTTTATCAACACAATGTATAATTTTTCGTATTTTTTTGTCAAAATAATAAAACTCTATATTTTAAAAAGTAAAGCTGTTGACGATCTCCCAGTATTTTTTTCATAATCAGGGCCATAGAAATACCCAATAACAGAAAAAAAATTAAAGGAAAAAAAACATGTGTTGACCAGTGTTATCAAGAATAACGGTATTAGACATGATCTGCCAATGCGTAAAGGTGCCTATCCTATCTGCCTGGCATAATAAGTAGGTTTATGCTCGTTTTCACGATCAATCTCTAATTTTTAAGTGACCCCTATGAAAACAAAATGCCTGTTATGTGTGTGTGTGTAAGGGGCCACTTAAAAATTAGGGATTATTAAGTGGCCCCTTACACGGGATAGGGAAAAATTAAACGTCTAAATGGATCTTTATGAAAGAATAATGTAAATCTGAACCTTACCTTCATTATCTAGCGCGAGAGCCGCAATCTGTAAAATAAGAATTCAATTACTAATTATCAGCTCTACCTGTCTTACAACCCGGTCGAGTTATCTGCGCACCTGGCAGCCGTGACGTCACATCGACACTCAATGGGGCGAACGCGGGCGAGGGAGTCACATTCAGCGAGGTGCGCAGTTAGTTTGATAGAGTTGTACACTCAAAAATTGCTGATTATTATTGATTTTATCGTAAAACCTAATATTACATAGGTAATTGCACTTTCTCCTTTATCCTATTTCAGTAGTTAACTTTCTAATGCTGTAGAAAAATATCTTACCAAAATAGCGATGGTTAATGGGATTAATATCTTACAACTCGCCATTTTGCACTAAAATATGTTTACAACTGAAAACTGTGTGGTCTATTCATTTCGTTTTAAGGAGACCAAATGAAACGCCGATTTCACGCATTACTTATAACGTGTATTGTCCTTTTGTTTCAATAGACGTTTATCTTTTTTTCATAATAATAAATAATATACGAGCGGTCACTTTGTTTTAAGTAGTTACCTAGAAGGTTAAACTTAGGTACCTAGGTAACTTTAGAACAACCGTTATATCATAATCTTTGCCTTTTTTATATCACACATAGCTACTTAGGTAACTATTAGGTAGGAGCCCTTTGCTTTTAAAATTATAGTTTTCATCATAAAATTTTTCCGTGACGTGGCACTCAACACATTGCAATTTGTATCGACTTTGGGATCACGTCATCGATAGTTCGATACCCTACTCACCAAAAGTATGATTTTAAAAGTATCCACTAACAATTTATCAAACAAAACTACGTCTCCCGCAAATTAGTTCTGTCGCAAACAGAAACTTATCTAAAATATTTTTATTTCTTTATATTTGCCCTAACAATTTTACGAGGGCAACATGCATTTAAATCTGTTTTGTCATCCACCCCTGACAATACAACCTTAGCAATTTCACTTGTAGTCCATTTGATCCTTCAGTAAATGCGTTAAGAAGTATAATGGCGGTTCCAAGACAAAGAATGCAGTGGTTCCGGCGATGTGGGGTGATAACGAGATGTGTCAACATCAACATTGGGTGGAATTCACCCCGGGACACCCCATCTGCCGTCGATGACGGATACGCCCGGTTTATCTTTAAAAAATAAAGGGTCTTGGATACGGTTTTTACGCTAGTGTAAAAGGAAGATGCCTAAGTAATTAATGTTGTCCCAATGTACCTACTTTATTAAAAAAGTTGGGCACTAGACTTGTAACATAATATGAGCAGTCTCTGGTGAGTCATTTGAATCTCAAGCTGCAGCTTTGATTTACCAATAATATTTTTGGTGATATTTGGGGAGTCAAATAATGTTACGGTCAGACGAATTTATATTGCGGGGATACAGTATTACAGTCACTCTTAGTAACATTGGATTTTACGCTTTTCATGCGTGAAATCGTTGGCATTCGCCACAATGTTGGAGGGTGTTGGAATTTACTAAATAAGTAAACATTCTAATCTAAGATTGGTTTTAATGTAAAGCTTATCTGGAAACAATGCTAAAATGGTTAGGTGTGCAGTCGGAGCTAACAACAGTTTTAGATATCTTAACTTTTGAAAAATCGACGACTTTTATTTTACTTATTTTTTACTTTTGTTTGGGACTTAAGTAAGTACCTAATTACTTACACTCTATTTCCTAGTGCATTATTTTTGATTCGTATGCATCATTTATTTTCGTCAAAAATATCTTTCTTTTTCATTCATTAATCCACAGATGGGGGCGCTGTCCCCCGAGAAATGCTTCTTGGCGAGTCTAACGACATTTTTATTTTGAAAAATAGTTTCAGCTGGGAACAATAATGTTTCTTTGTACGCGTCGCAACACTGTCACTTAGATCAAATTTACTATGTCGTCGTAAAACAGGTTTATGTTTGGTGTTTCCTGGATTATGGCTTTTTTATTCCCTTCCCGGGAGGGGCATGAAGTTAACGTGATTGGGGTGACTATTCATTAGGGGCATTGTCCTGGAATCCTGGATGTATTTATATTTGTGGAACTAAATAAGTTAAGCTTGGCTTTAAGTAGCAGTGGGTGGAATAAATTGTTACTTGTTGTTGTGTATTTCCCAATAATTTCTTTTGAACAAGTTGTTCGAAGTGTATCATCGGGGGTCCAAGTTCAGAGGAAAAAGTAGAGTAAGAAAATATAAATAAAATGCTGAATTTACTCCATAATTGACTAGGAATATTTTTGTTGCATTTGAAAAATGCGACTGAATTTTCCAAGATTCAATATCTCGGTTAAGATTAGGTATGATTCTCCCCTTGTCGATAAGTAGAGCCACATTTGAAGGGGTCGTCCGGGATTACTTAAGGCGGCAAAACAGAAGGGTGTATAAATTACAACTTAACTTGCCCACTTGAACTTGTAAAGTATTTGATTTGGTGTGTTTAATAGGATTTTAATTAGCTATAAAATCATCTTACAGAAGTTGTTAACATAACTAATTGCTTAATTAACGAATATTTTGTCCACCAGATATAAACTGAAAGAAAAGAGTGAGGAATCATGAATTTCAGACGTTTTATGGCGAATCGACTGTACCTTACAGCATTGGCTTGTCACCGAACGATTAGCCGTTTTCCCTTAGGAATAATGGTAACTTTCTTCAAGTAAAATATTCTGAAAAGCGGATCATTATGAGATTATTTCTTACGTTCAAACTTTACCTCTTTATCGTTTTGTTTCAGCCAAAGGACGCACACTAACAAAAACAAATACCTTCCCGAAGGATTTCCACAACGAACGATCCTGCACTGTCCGCATCCAGGGTACTTCCCCCTTCTTCATATCGTCGGACCACCACCGTTTTATTAACATTGGCATTGTTTATTGAAACTATTTTTTATGAAAACAATACCAAAGCGTGTTGTATCAGCAAGTCGTATCGACGTAGCGTCGCGAAAGCATTCGCCTCGCGTCGGGCACGCCAGTCAAGGCCAGCGGTGAACTCATCTCTTTCTTACCGTTGATGATTAGGGAAAAGTTTTCCGGAAAATACCTACTGCAAAGTGTACCTTTTTCCTGTGATGCGGATTTCTGCAAGCGTGCGAATCGCATGCATGTAAAATCACACTGCTGGTTGCATACAGGACAAAGATTTCGTATACTTATCACTAAAATAAAAGGCACTTAAGTACTTAAAGGGAAAGTTTTCCGGAAAATAGGTACTGCTATGTGTTACAATGTGCTTGCAGTGCTTACGGGGTTTCAATATAAATGCTATAAGCACTATAGAGCTTCATGATTGTTCACTGCCGTCGATTTCAAATAGACTTCGTGACCGGTTCGCTAAGTCCTCAAGTTTGTGCTTCTCTAGATAAAGTAAGTACCTAACATCAGTAAGACGGCGCGAAGCTAAATCGAAATGTAAATAGACAATGTAACACTAGATTTCGATTTGAGATTAAGATTGAGTCCCGAATTTTGTTCATTAAACAGTAGAAGCAGAAAATTAAATAAGTATGTGTAAAGGTAAAGTTTTGTACAAAACAGTAAGGTACAGATAAGCCACATATTCTTATGCACAGAGGTTTTTTAAGGCTACGGTCGTGTGATGCGCCCGGAATTTTTCAGATTTAATTTCCGTTACGGATTTTCCTTCACAAGCATCGAAGTATCTCACGACCTCACGACTGAGAATATTTTAAAGTCTTCAAACTGCATATATATGCTTAGATAAATTTTAAGGTTGTTTCATATTCAAGAATAGATTCAAGCATTAGAAATTGACAATGGTAGCAAATTCAGCTAAAATTTAATAATTTATATTTTGAAATGGAATGAAACATTATATCATAGTAGGCACATAGATTTCATTCTATTCAAATTAAACGAGAACAAATTGATGACCACACGAGTGGACATGACGTAAATATTCACAAATTTCCGAAGCCGTGCCAATAAAAAGTTAGTCCGTTGGCCCGTAGATAATAAACGAATTTAATTAAATAGGGGTACCTTCACGGTAAAAAATGTAAACTCAATAAAAAATCTCATTTTGCCTTTCGGTCCCCCATGCTTCCCCACAAGGTATAAATAACGTATCGTCAAAATATACCAATTTCCCTGATCAGGGTCCTGGCAGCTTGTGCAAAATTGGCTAATCGTGGGGAGACCTTTTTTGACCGTCATCCATTAAGGGGAGGGGGAGGAATTGATGTTTGGCTTCCGATCAAGCTCTGTTGTTTACTTTGTCAAGGGATATTTGTACATAAATATTTTTTTTATTGTGGCGATCATTTGGGTAGGAGACAGCGATTTGAGCTTCTCCACAAAGTTAAACGATTGATGATTCTTTTCAATCGAGGTACTCTACTGATGAAGGCACTCAAAGCTACACACAGCTTAACTTTAAATATAAAGTGCGAGGTCACATAAAAATAATGCTTAATGTAAAATGTGCTTTCAATTGCACAAATGTAAGTACTTCTACGAGTATGATGTACTTAACAAATTTTACTATTAGGATAGGTAATACTTTTGTTAAAAACTTTATTATACGAAAAACAATAGGTAAAAAGGTATGGCAAATTTAACCCAAATAAAAAAGCAATGATAGAGTAAGTTCGTTTCAGGGAAAAATCACGCAATAAGTATTTGGTGAAATAAATCATAGGAAAATAATAAATGCAGTCACTACGTAGATAGAGTCTCCCTTTAGGCGTTTTATTCATTTTTCCAACAAAGTCCTCAAGTATTTAAATACTTTACATATTATTTCTTCAAAAATCCTTTATTAATTATTTAACCACCATCAAAATAACCGCTCAAACATTTAAAATTCGCCGCTCGAGGCGCGCATTTGCGAACAAACACGTCGCAGTGGATGTCCACGGTGGTGCCGGTTCGAGTCCTGGGCCAGGCAGCCGCAGTGTCGCCGACCTCACTGCAATCTCCACTGACACACTGCCTGACCAACTTCTTTGCGGTTGGTTTTGGTTGGATGTTGTACATTGATGGTTTACTATCTACGTAACAGTCGTAGAGTTTTAGATAAAAGGAATAAGAACTTTTTTCTGAAAGAAAAACCCAATAGTATTAGTAATAGGAAAATTTTTGATTTTCAGGTTTTTCATGATATTCTCAATGCCGCGATGCCGTAAAAACAAAATATACGTGAAAAATGAAAATGTGAAATATTGTATAATACATACAACATATCAACGCAGTAAATACCAGTGAATAGAGTGGTTTTTCAGTCACATTTAACAGTTAAACGACTAACCTGAACGATTCAACGAAAACCAAGTCTGAAATTCAGACTTTTCCCGCAAAAAAATGTAGAGGCAAAACTCGGCGATGGATTCTAAACGTATGTAAGCATCACGGTTACCTTTCGCCATAGTTCGGAGGAGCTTCGCCCCGCTTCCCTCAGAGGGCAGCCTCAGTCCCTCCCGAGCCTCCGCGGAGACCGCACGTCTCTCTCGCGCCACCTAGTGCCGACAAAAAACAACAGTTGCATTTTTTATCAGTAAAAAACCGTGCTGTGTTTCACTTTTTGACTTACATTTGGATTTTTATCACCGTAAGTACCACTTTTTGTTATTATTTTAGAAACAGGAGTGAAAGTCTGAAAGGGTTTAGGACTTAGGCTAGTCGAAAGGTAAATGAAGTCGGGTTCTGCTATGCGATACGTTTTAGATTTTAGCGGTATTAGTTACAGTACACAATACTTAGTAAAGCGTGATGGGAACGAATTTTAAATCGTTTTGTTAGACTTTATTGACTCTAGTAAGAGCATTCAGGCACACAGTCATGTTTATTTACATAATAATTCAAACTTTATTATTATATTGCATGTAATAGAATAAAATACTTAATTACAAAGACTATGATGTGGAAGTGTTCTTTCACCAGTAAAATTTACATAAAATAACAAAAAATTGAATGAAAACTTTATTATAGGTACTCTGAATTCATCTGAATACCTTCGGGTAATTTAAAACAAAAAACTTTTTAATACAATCCCCAGCTAGTTTATAATAGGCAAGCGAGACAATTATTAATTATTCGCACGGTTAATTTATCGTTTTCCTCAGAAATTTTCAATTGCGCAAGTAATTGAATTTCAAACTTATCTCAAACGAATTAAACTTCTCAGGAGAAAGGCCCACTGTTTATAATATTTTGGTAACTCATACAGATTACATCAATTTGACTGAACACTAAAGAGATTACGTCATAACAAACGTGAGAATTTGAACTGTGAATTAGTTGAGCAAGCGCATGTAATCTAGACTATTGTATTGTAATTGTTATTCGACCCACAACGAAATCTAGGCAACATGAGGTATTTTTTTACAAATATTTTAATAAGCGTGCCATTACATTAATTACAATTAAAGTTTTTGCTAAATAACATTTACTTACTCAATCTGAAATAGAGAACCCAGATTGTTCGGTTCCAAGGTTACATACATTTAAACTTTAATTCAAATTTAGAGGCCTGCAGTGCATCTAGGCAATTGGGAAATGCCTACCTGGCAAACAATGATTTGATGACGAAAATTAGTTGTATGAAATAAAACAAAGACAGTTACTGAAATCTATCTTATGATAAACAAAACTGTCATTAAGATTTCTCAAAACCTTCTATAAGTACTTTAGAAGTGCGAGGCTAAATGGAACCTACTCTTTTGCTAAGTTATCGCTTTTTAATGGCGAAGGAAAATCGTGAGAATGGCGAACGATTCATTAAAATTTTACATAAAGTATTAGTCCTATGTTTATTTCCACATCATAATCACGATTCAGCCTCAACAGTGAGAATATTAACGATTATGAGAAGACAAAATAAGATTTAGAAGAAGACACATTTTTTTGTAAAAAAAAACGTACTATTTCAAAATTTGCTTATCGCTACCAAAACAAGGCGAAGATTCATCGCCTTTCTCTAAAAGAAAACTAAAATAACTTCACAATAGCCTGTTTCATTCATCGAGGGGACAGAAGGGAGGATAGGAAACCATACATTCATGTCAATCAACAAGATTACGTGTTAAGTGTTTTAAACAGATGTCACACTGAATAAAATTAAATGTAGTAGAGTCAATGATGAATGAATGCTGCGATCATTTAATATCATTCTATAGAAACGCAAAAAGTAAGTATAAAGTTCTGAAGCTAAACTGGGCAGATACGAGTTTAAATGAACCTTTGAAGGAGGAGTTTGTAACTTAACTGCGTTAGTATGTAGAGTTAGCGAAATTAAACAAAGTATGATTCATAACATACTAACTTTTAGCGAGTTTAGTGTGTTTCCCGCCTGCAAATTTCCCTAGTAGTAATGCATCTCTTGTTTTGCACACTAAACTATAATTTACTTCAATTACAATCATAGACTAACTGAAATGGTGATTCCTCCGATGGGAATCGTAGAAATTAACACTTGTATACATAATCAATCTACTGAGTCCAGATTCTGGGTTTAATTGATGTTAAAGGCACTATGACATACCTACCAAATACTTTCCTCTATGACACTTTGGGTCAGCTGATTTGATACTGATTAGAAGAGGCAGAAGAAGCTCATTTGTCAGCATTTTATGTTAATATTGATATAGTCAACTGCAGTGAAAACTTTACTTAATTTTAGCTAAATGATTGGTAAGATAGTTACATTTATAATTATTGGTAAAACAATGTAGCAAAATAGTTTCCCACAGTTATTTTATGTATCCCACATAAAGCAGCATAAGTTACACTTGCCACTTGAAACCATTGCGACACGTTTATTACTTGCAGTGATCGCGTGTGTCATCATCGCAAATTATATCACCTTTTGCGTTGGTAATTTGTATATAAATAGTCTCTACTACATGCAGGTACTCGATACGAGTACAATGTTGAATGAGTTCTTTTCTTTTTTCGTTACGTTGACTATTGGTTCTAGCAACGAGTAGGTAACCTACTAATTGTAGTATCATGACAAATGCGTCTTTTACTGGATTTTCTATTGTACTCTTTCCTATAATTCCTAATACTTACACTTACGGTTTGTGAATTGAATTTTTAAAGTTAAAAGGTTTTATTTAAGTAAAAAATAAACTAAGCTAAATATCTCAATTCACAAATGTGGGGTTCAAATTGGCACTCACAAACTTAAACGCAATAAAATTGCTCTCTCAAGAAATACGTTTTAATCTAACGTCAAAGTCTGAATAGTACTTTCTACGAATACGGTAACCTAATATCCAATACACAAGTTTCAACCTACTTTTCTATCTCACCACCCACTGCTGGGAATAAGCCTCGTTAGCGCTGCGCCACTTCTCACGCTGGTGAAATAGCGCAGCCATTTCTAAAACACATTCAATATCACGAATTTATGAGCATAATATCCTGAAAAATAAACTCAAGGAAACTTTCACGTATAGATAAGTTCTATTCCTGAAGTTTTACGCCCGTATTCAGAAACATTACTAGGACTCACAGCGCGTGGACGCACAGGGTGACACACGAACCAATCACAGAGCTCTATTCAACGCTGGGCCTTCGATTTGCTGCTTCACTTAAGCAAGCATCGTTTGTGAATGAAATAAATTAAACAAATAAATATCCTTGGACATTTTACACTATTACGCTTAGAAGCTAGACTAGAACTAGTCCCAAACTAAGCTAAGCTTGTACTATGGGTACGACGTACGAGGACGACGTACGATGGGTAGACGACGGGAATACGGGAGTTAATTATTAGATGAGTAGAAACTCCACAAAGGGTAACTCTACATTGATTGTAAAGTTTAACTTCACCTTCTGATGTGGGTCATAGAGACACGTCGGTAATTGAGATTGGAACAAGTTTTCAACTAGGTTAGCTTCTAGGAGCATCAAGAGGCTTGACTATTAAGTAAGAAAGATAATCTGTGATCGCTATGAGTTATGCAGACTCAAAATGAGTGATAGAGATCAATTCGTGTGATAGCAAGAGAGAGTTATGAGAAGTCATTGTTCTGCTGGTATCATCTATTATATTCTAATCTATAGACACTTACTAGAAAATAGGTAAAAGTAATATAAAGACGTGTAAGTTTGAAACTTGAATGAACTATGAAGAAAATCGATCGAAAATTTTCCTTCGCTGAATGTCACTTTAGGATACGTGTTGCTTTAAACTACGATACAAAGAAAATTCTAAGATATTTCGTTTCTAGCTATAGATTGTAGTCCCATCTAAAGCATTTTTCATTCTCACTTGACAGTAATCCTGGGCTGATGGATGTAGCTTCAATTTTCCAAAAGATTTGCAAAGATAAGTCTAAGGATTTCCAGTAAAAAGAAAATTCTATAGAAAAGGTCACCCTCGGTTTTGTAAGGGCGGACGCATTTACGTTTCAAACTGCTTTCTCCCAGTCTTACAATCATTTTGGTACTTAGATAGGTACTATCTGAAAAAGTTATTAAAATGCTTTCAACTTTATTCTGTCATACAAATAACAGTTTATTGAATGCAAATAATAAATCAAGTTAGCGATGCAAAACAAATATAGGTTAAGCTTTAAAAAGGCAAAAAGCAAGGGCAAAAAAGTGATTTTAAAATAAAATTGATCCTGTCGTGGCTAAACGGAATCCGCGAGAGCCAAAGAAGAAAAAAAAAATTGACGTCACATTACCCAAAAAGTTTGCCGCCAAAATGCAAGTGCATCGGTTGCATTAACTACGCCTTTGTTTGCCAATTGGTTCGTTGACACACGGACGGACACGTCGCAGCTCATGTTAATCGGCACACGGTCCAGAATATTAATTAAAAAACACGTTCACGACGCACATTATTAAATCTGTTGAAGTGTACAACTAATTAACAGGCAATATGTATACTATGGCAGACTCGGAATGCTTATTTTGTTTAGTTAGATGTAAATCTAATAATAATTCAAAAATACTACGCAACTTGACCACGGCATAGTAATGTAAAGAAGCTGGATCATAAAAAACTGTAAATTAAATTATAAGGTGAGAATTTTGAAAAAATAAATTCAAAACCAAACTGTGGAATGGACTGTCGTCTGCGGTGTTTCCGGACGGATACGACCTGCAAGCTTTCAAGAGGAGAGCGTATCTTTACCTTAAAGGCCGGCAACGCACCTGTAACGCCCCTGGGTCTGCGGGTGTCTATGGGCGACGGTAATCACTTACCATCAGGTGATCCGTCTGCTCGTTTGCCTCCTATCACATAAAAAAAAAAAAAAAAAAAAAAACTTCGTTTTCTGGTTTTGTGAAAAACACCGTTTTAAAAACCATAAATACATATTTGGAATAAGCTTAAAGCAGCGCGACCAGAAGAATCCGACTGGTTTTTAGTGGGTAGGCCGTGCCCTTCTGGCAGAGAGAGCCCCACTGCCATTGGTTTAGTCCGTTTGGTCCCCTTAGAAAAGTAGGAATTACTTATTTTTTGTTTAAAGGGTAACTCTACCAAAAATATTTTGTTTACAACCCGAAGAAAACATTGTTAAGATATTGGCTTAACAAAGTAAAAACAAAAACTGCCACAACTAATAAATAAGTAATTTGTAAAATCCTGAGCTAATTTCGAAACCAATAATGCTAAGAGGTCAAATATGACACTTAATGATAATTATGCAATTTCTTTTCTAATGTTTATTTTTAATGCAATTTGCAAGCCAAATCACGTTTTATCGTAAACATCATTATACGTCTAGTATACAATAATAGACAACATTGTAGACTGCATAGGGCCTTGGCTACTGCAATAACATCGTTATAATGTTTATCTATATCTGACATCACTCAGGGAAGTGATATTGGATACTTGTTTTACGGTTATACTTCAGCCCCTTAGATCAAATAAGGTTTTATTTTTATTGGTTCAGTAATGATAGTCGAAGGCTACTCTATTTTTGTACGCTAATAATGTATTATATCGAACGCACAGTGTTGAATATCTATGTGATTAGCTCGTGTGTCACCCTGTGCGTCCATGCGTACTGTGAGACCTGATAGTAAAATTTTATATTATAATTGGCAAATTTGTGAAAATTGTGTTTGTATAATTATACAAACACAATTTTCACAAATTTGCCAATTATAATTGGCGATAGGAAGTCCACCGGGTCACCTAGTGTGTAATAAAATAAGTTAATAAAATTTATGATATTATTTTTAATAAAATTTTTGTATTGTTTCAGTCATCAGTTCTTGATATTGTTTGTCGCTGATTAATTAAATGTTTTATCATTTCATTTTCTTTATCATAAGTTGAGAAGTACTCTCGTTTCTGCACTAAATCATTTGATATTTGGAATCGCACTATGGTGCAACGCGCAACCGTCTCGGCGCTTCGTTGCATTGCCGATGCAACCATGCAACCCAGCGCAACCATGCAACGCAACCCGACCGCGGTCCCCCGACCATGAACTAGTGATGTGCAATTATTACTGTTATAATTATAGGTTCTATTTATATTATTATGTCTGTAGATACATGCTTTTGCCTTGTAGTATAAATAAGTTTATTTCCGTAAATATACTCGTAGTTATCAGACCAGTACGAGTACCATGTCGTGAAGAAATTAAAATAATTGTATGCGTTTCCATCTAGCTTTAAGAACTCTCCCTTGCCAATATGAGTAAGTAAAACTAAATTAATTCGTGAATTATTCAGTCTTTTCGTTAATTATTGTTCTTGTATGCAAAAAATATAGGCATTCTGGTTGAATTCTGTCATTTCAGTAAGCATAGAGATATGTGTAGGTATCTGCGAGTATTTATAGGTAGCGGTAGAGCCATGTAACCCTTTTTGTAAATAGAAACTAATGTAAAGACTACATACATCAAGCTGAACTTTGTTGCATCTTATGCCGTCGCAACAAATACCTTTAACTATTCTGTAACAGCGACTGTGCCTAGATATGTGCCTAGATTCTAGACCGATATTGACACTCATCAGTAATAATAACTGCGGTTCTCATGGCGAAGGCTTCGGGCGTGAGCTTACACGATTCGCGGCCGCATCGATAAACCGGTCCTAGCTTTGGATTTAATTTTCTTTGTGTATAAATGATTCAATTCAACCAGCTACACGCATAAATCGCCTAAATCAAAAAGCAGGTTTACCTAAATGCACTTTAACGATTAATTAAAATTATTTGAGCCGTAATTTTATCTGATCACAAGATTTGGTCCCTAGGTACTTCATATTCCTTTATCAATATCACTTATCTATATCAATAACCTGTTAATACAAACAACCTGTTTTCAAACTCTTCTAAACCGTTTTGTTTTGTTTCCACGGGACAGTAAAACCATCGCAGTCTCAGATTCAGAAAACCGGGATCGGCTTATAAATAATCCCCTCGTTTTCCAATCACTCCAGTGAGCCAGAGAACTCGTGCACTTTCTATCACACGGAAGCCTAACTAAATCGGCTCTAAAAGTGAAATTAACAATAGTTTTAACTTTCCTAACTAACGAGCCAGTTTATTGCTTATTCTTAAACGTTCACGTGACATTAGTATGAGTTAGTATAACCGTTTCCGTCAAGTAACGATTGGAAATAACGACTTTTAGGTTTGTTGGTGGTTAAAATAATTTATGGTGACATGTTTGTGTCTGGAATTGTTTACTATTAAATCTAAACGTTACTAAAATATTGATTTGTTAGTATACTTCCATCAATGTGTGTCTCTCTCTCTGTAGGTATCTAGTCTCTGTTTAGTTTTGAACTAGAATAACCCTATTTTGGTAGGGTTAATATTTTGTGTAAGTTAAATAAAACCGTTACTTATTCAAATACCCTATTCACAGGGATTTACCAGAGGATAAGGTGTCTTACTAAAGAGATATAGAAACTGTGGTGCAATATAGTTTAATTATATGCTTTTTCACGCTAATCTAATTCAGGGATAAATTGCAGGTTTAAATCTAAAAGTCTATGAGTGAATAATTATTCAAACCATTTTACTATTTATAAGTATAGGAAAAGTCAGGGACATAGACGATTTTCTTTTATGTAGGGTTTTGTTAAGATAGTTATTATGTCTTTACACTGAGGCAATTTCCCAGATCGAAGTATTTTCAACTTTTGTTTAAAATAATAAATAAGCACAACAATAAAACTACAGCAAGATAGCCAAACTAATGTGCCACAACACATAAAATCCTGCATAATAGTCGCCAAGTTCGCATGGCATCATCTGAAATAGGTCTGCGGTTGGTCGAATCAAAACCGGTTCTCTTAGCGGACTTATTACGACATAGCGACCGCGACTGGTCGCTATCAAACTTGGCAAACTCTTTGTAAACAGTACAAAGCTTGATAGAGACTGGTGCATCTGGTGCCGATCGCAATACGTAGCTCGTTGCGGGCTGTTCGTTTGAACAACTGCAAGCGAGCTAACATGTCGGCAAGGATGACACATTTAAAAAAATAATGGCAAAAGATTAAACTTTGAGATTTTTTGGGCACAAAATCATTTACTGGTTTTTGAGATAGCTGTAATGGTCAAGATAAACGGGTAAAGTCTTATCTTGTAACTACCAAAACATTTTTCTTAGTCATGTGTCCTGATTGTAACTTTAAAGTAACCTAAAAGGGTTAACCTGAAGTTAACAATGGTACCTATTCAGTAAAATCGCAGTTAATATCACCGTGGTTTCATTAAGTACCTAACTACTCCTAGGTTTAGATGATGTTGATTGATAAGCTCGTTTCTTTTTATTTTTTTCATCAGTTGCTAGTGTTGCTATATTGGATAAATATGTAGTTTATCTGGATGCAGCAGGCAACCCTACGCCCACGGTGCGTCACATTGCTATTATGTTCCTCACAAAGCCATCGGATCCAACTCTCCTGAACAACACTTTAGAATATTAATTATTTACCATTTTACGTCATTACGACTATTGTATGAAAAAGTCGCAAATAATAGTCGCTTCCTGTCAACTGCATCTGTCTAAAGTCTAGACATTTCTCGAGAACAAAGTGCATTGTATGTTTATTACCTAGTGTTTAGAAAGTAGAATAACGAACTTGAGACACAGGTTACCTAAATTATGGTACAAAAGGTTTAGTTTAAATTGATGTATATTTGAGAGTGTTTGAATTCGATGCTGAAAAATCTAAGGTCTGTAATAAGTTTAATCCATTCTGTCTTTTAAATAATACCAAAAATCTCAAGCTAGTCTTGAAATTGAGTCGAGTTTTCAGCTTCGTCGTTCTGTAATACCGAAGAAAGTGTTAATTACAATTAATTACGATATTGTCGGCCGTTTGGTGTAGTGTTTCAGAACGGACTACTATGCCAAGAGGGGGACCTCTTCGGCCCGGGAGGGTTCGATTCCCGGGCAGAAATTGGAAAGATGAATTTTAATTTCTGTGACGGGTCTGGGTGTTTTCTATGTATAATATGTATGAAAAAAAAAAACAGTATGTTTATATCCGTTGTCTAGTACAAGCTTTGCTTAGTTTGGGGCTAGTGGCGCAGTGTAAAATGTCCAAGGATATTTATTTATACATATTTTTTATTAAAACCACTCTACAAAATAAGGCCGGGTCAATAATTCATTTTTTTTTTGGTCTGTTTGAAATCCGTTTGCTTATTTTTGTGTCCATGCATCCTAAAAGTGCTTCCAAAAGCAACTGAACTTTCGACCCACGCAAACGCCTTCGGCATCGCACTTGAATATTTTAACAATCTGCACCGAATTAAGTTAAAAACAAAGCGTGATTTCATGTGCTATGAGCAGGTTCTGTATAAAACTGTTAATAAGCAAGTAAATTAATTTCAACATTGTAAATTGTTTAAATGGCAAATTAATTAGATAATGAGTATTTAACAAGTTTTTGCATTAGCAAAAATACAGTGTCCAAAAATAATTAAGAGCGAATACGGAACTCATGTCGAGAGATAATAGAATAAATAAAATAAAATAAGACTTTGTTTTTAATAGTTTAACATGCTCATAATTGCTTTATCATGGTTTTTAATTATGCGAATAAAGTCCAAATGGTAGAATTAATTTAGACGGATAGCTAAAGATGTGGTTTTAATGCATACGTAAAAAACTTCACAAACTGCAACTTAAATTGCAGAGATATTGAGTAAGAACACAATATAAGACTTAATTCTTAATTTCATAGCGCAGTTAACATTACTATGACACCATATAATTAAAAAATCCCATGGATCTCTAAATCAGAACGAATTTTGCGGACTAACTATTGAATCTAAACGATTATTCTCACGGTCAGCCATGATGACACATGTTACATGTTTTGGTGTTGTCTTCATTTCGAGCCATGTTAAAACAATAAAATGCCAATTTAAAGACCCACCGTTGCTACTAGTTACGAAATAGTTATCATATTTAAGACTACTTTTGTTCGCGGCTTTGAGTTGAGCTTCTATTAAAAAAAAGCCATGAAAGCTGCTTGTGACATTGTGCTATCTATTGAACTAGAAAGGGATAGTAATTACCAAATAACTGAAATATCAAAATGCACACATAATAACCTTTCTGCATAATAATAGCAGTATGAAAGAAAACAGCCCGAGGAATTTTCCGGGAAATAGGAGCTGGGAAATGCTGCCAATCCTGCTGTATTTTCCCAATTTGCACAAAAGATGTGGAAATATTTTTTGGAGCAGAAATGAGAGCTTGGAACACATTTTTCTACTCAAAACCGGGAAATACCAACGAGGGATTGAAAACAAGGAAAAATACCGTCTTCAATATTTTGGATTCTTGATTAAAAACTAAAATATTAAAGGCGTCATCGTAGTCTCTAACCCATAACAATATTAAGTAAAGTATTTCACTTGCCCTGGGACTTAATAAAGATAAAGTAAATATCTTCTACGTTATAAGTATCTAATAAATTAGTAGAAAGTAAAACCACAGATCAAAACTGTTGTAACTGTTGATCTTAACAAACAGCGAGTGTTATCTAGCTGACAAAAGTGTCAGCCATTGACAAATTAATAACAATAGATAATAGAAAGTTGGAAGCCCCTCAACATCGTCGTCATTCAATGGGGAGTCGATTAATTAATAGATTAATTGTGTGTTCAAGTTGCCGCGCCTATACTTAACTGACGAATTAATCTTTGGTCAGTGATGGGTCACGGCACATCAAGTTCTTTCATTCAAAGTAACATCTAAAGTAATGGTATTAGGGGTGATATTGTAAAATGCAGAGTCTGGATTGCTGCTCACGGTAGATATATGAATTCAGAGGTAGAGTCCAAAGTTCTCCCTCTCTGATATTTATTAACTTAACTATGAAACCTTCTATGGTAGTCTATGAATACAGTTGTGTATTAGTATGTAGGTGTAAATCTAGAAATCTAGTATTAGCCATAATTATCCTCAAAATCTGTGCATATGTATAATCTTTACTAAAGCAAGATACTAAACTTGTACCTACCAAAATCTAAATTTAGTTTAACATTCGAATTATTTTTATAAAACGGGTATCCACTCGTAGCTGTATTTGGATAGCGACCTTCTTTTTTCAGGTTTGTTTTGCAAACTACAGTATCAGATAAGGTTATTAGGCTAATGCATTTTGAATAATAATTAACTTAAAATACTTATTTATTTTTTAATTGGCCTGCACGGCTTGTGCATTGCCATGACGGAGATAAGGTTGGGAAACGGATTGTAGAGAAGTACCGGGATTATAAAATACATACTACGAGTCTTCCAGTGACTTGGCCTGTCGAATTGAATTTTGGCGCCTGATTGAATTTTTAAATATTTTTTCTTCCAGCAACTTCCACTAAACTCTAAGATTCTAGAGTAGATTTTTGTTGATTATTTGGTGTTTAATTTACTAATAAAACAGTAAAGTTGGGTCCAACTGCCGGAAGAAAGAATATTTAAAAAATTCAAACAGGCGCGCGGCGACTTGTCCCGTGGACCAAGCTAAAAGTAGCAGTCGCTGGAAGACTCGAATTGTGGAGTAGGTATAAGTTGTATAATTGAGAATGTAGGGCGATCTGTTATACAAGGGATAGCGTTGCACAAAACGATCGCAGGCTTTCGCAACATGTTTGTTTGTGTGTTTATTGTCTGCGGAGTGCGAACCGGTCTCGGTGAGCGCGCTCGATAGAGCCACAAGCCACAAAAGGTGAGGCTTCAGTAGGTACCTACGAGACTAATCCCACCACTGCAACTCTTGTTTAGCCAGGATCTATATTGGGCCTGCAATGAAACCCAACCAGTGAAGTTCGAGTCGCCCCGAGGATAGCTTACTGACTTTTCACATGACATTCAGACTGTGTTTTATTGCAAAATACATTTTGCTAAGATTTGTGACAACTTCCGAAGTGTTGTCAATTTTCAGGAAAATAGTTTTCCTCGTTTACACTTGTGAATTACTAGCGATATCTCCTACTCACAACTTTAGTTGTTGTTTTTAGTGCCTTTAGGTGATTAATGTCCGTTTTCACCATCAATTCCTAATTTTTAAGTGACCCCTATGTAAACAAAATTTCTGTTATTTGTTACCATAGGGGTCACTTAAAAATCAGGGATTGATGGTGAAAACAGGCATCAGTGGCGTCTAGGATTCGTTTGATTCTGAGGTAGGCAGGTCTTCAGGGAAACTGTAAAAAATAAGTAGTCGTAAGTAAATATGATTGTGTACGGTAGAGTTGGTGGTAATAGCGCCTACTTTGTGTATGTTTATTGTGCGACAACTAACTAGGCTCTACCATTGATCGTGAGCGCTCTACAGCCTACTTAAATGCACAGTATATTATGTTGCTGCTAGTTCCAAGCATTATCAAATTACCAACATTCATTTTGCCGCTCCCTTAAGTAGGATCTCACAAGAGGTCGCTGGATTTTTTAGAAATTAGCTCTTAAAATTTTCCATGTGTTAAATAAGTGGAAAATTGGTTATGCTGTGCGTTTACACCCTGACTAACAAAACGACGCTGAAAAATCTATTCATCTCTAATATCTATTACTGTGAATAGTTGTGCATTATTTACCATTAAATAATGCACAACTATTCACAGTACTAAATTGACTAAAATTTAAAAAAATAAAATGCCAAACGTGACATTTCACATTCCCGCCAAAAATCCTAATCAACTTCCGAGCGTGTCGCGTCGTTCTGTGGTATTACCACAGATAATAAAGCTAAAACGGACCTCCGTGCAGTCAGGAAACTAACGCAAGTCTGCGCTTGCATTGGTGACGGTGACTCACACCGGTCAATGTCGATATACCAGTAGATTTAGCGATATAGCCAACGATGACGCATATATGCGGCGCCGTGAATCAGGACTCGATCCTGGGAATGTGTTAGTAACTAGGCTTTTTCTAGCTAAATTGCATTCGATGTCTTTTTTTAACCATTACCTACTTATCAGGATAGTTGGTAACTTTAAGTTTATGTCAGAGATCTCTGGAAATATAAACATCTAAGAACTTTGTGCCTGTGAACATGTCTGTCTGCCTGCCTGATTCTCTACGAAGATGAGCATTTTCATTTCTTAGTTTTATTTTTCAGTCTCTATACATTGCCAAAATAAAATCAACCTACATAATAAGTATTTGGTACGCTTTAGGTATTCTTTGTCTGAAGTTACTCCTGAAAGTTGATAAAATTACTCCTTCAAATTCGAAACAAACAATAATAATACGCAAGATTTATTACACCCCAGCTTTATCAACCCGGTAACAACCGCCCATCAAATACTTCACAGGAACTAGGGTTGCCATCTCTTAAATTTGGCAACCAGGACAAGACACGTGAAACCCTCGGATTTTGGAGCCTAGAATCCGGATAATTATGTCATCAGGTTTTTTAAAACCTAGTCGTATCGCCCGGCATCGGCCTAAAATTGAAATTTTTAAATTGAAACAAATGAAACCCCGCCCAGACGCCCTTTAAATTCGAACAAGTCCCGGGATTCCCGGACGAATGTCAACCCTAACTGGAACAGACGCGTCGGATTACAGCGAAAAGTTTCAGGCCGAAAACAATTTTGGGCGCGTTTGGGCGAACAAATCCCGCTTTAAATTGTGACATTAATCATTCCGAATGAGGGCACTCCCAGTGAGGACCGGGACCGACATATTCATACGGGGGCTGGAGGGACGCCATTTGTAAATCGAGTGTGGACAGGGGAAGTAGGGACGATTATTTGTAGTACGTTCGGTAATTTCGTTTAAATGTACCTACTTGTTACAGTGTGAGCTCGTTTATTGCCAAATGCAAGACTAGAGTATTAGGTAGTTACTTGTGAATTTTAAGACTTTTATCACACACAGGTACCTTAGTACTCCTAATTGTAATTATTTTATAAAAATATGTCATGTTTCGTGCCATGGTTTTACCATTTGAAATTGATAGATACGTCGTCAGTGTAACATCTACTTCTTAATATGTACTATATTATTACAATTACATGGGATATCATTCAAATTCGAATTAATATTCTGAAAATGAATATTACGAGAAGGTACAGCATCAAATCAATTAGGTACTTCCAACCGATGAATTGCTGTTCAAATATTAAAGGTCCCAAAGGCTGCCTTCCAGGAAATTCGATTATTAGGCTCGCTTTGATCACCGGGAATCGATCCTTTAACAAAATTAGGTCGATGTTGGCGTCCCTACCCTACTCCAATCGCATGGTGACATGGTATCTACTCGTTGTGCCCTCATACACTTGACCTACTTCCTTCCACTCACAGCCCATTGGCGATAACACCCTATGACATAGTTTTCCAACCTATTTAATATCATACATATCATACAGCAATTTTACACGCACCTAACTAAATGTTGTCCTGGCAGGTAAGAGAGTAGAAGAACTTAAAAAAATAACTCTTTCGTTTTTTTAATTGAGGTCCAAATTATTTCTAAACCCAATTGCATCAAAATTAAAAATACCTAACTCATGTTTTTTTAATGAAGTTTTGCGCCTGAAATCGTAAAGAATAGACCTCAGAATTACTTTCGTATTATGATAATATTGTAATAGCTTGCCCGCGGCTTCACCCGCGTGAAATTTCGTTTGTCACAGATCGTCATAAATTATAGCCTATATGTTATTCTGGGTTATAGACAATAATACTTTAAAGTTTAATCAAAATCCGTTCAGTAGTTTTTGCGTGAAAGAATAACAAACATCCAGATATCCAGACATCCAAACTTTCGCATTTATAATATTAGTAGGATTGCAAAATACGGATGTTAAATAGAATTTTAAACAAATTACTTGCTCACCGGTCGTAATAAGGTTAAACTTTACGTTAGTAAGGTCAACTGATTTGTTATTTAACAATAGTTCAATGATTAACTTACATAAAGTATTTAAAATATTTTACAAAATACATTAAACAATTATTGTTATGTGAAAGAGCATTCCATTCCGTGATTTGAACTCATGAAAGTTGTCGCTTTATCCACTGAACTAGCTGATATTATGAATTTCACTAAGCTGCCTTTTATATGTTCATTGTACGAAAAACATTCAAGATTGCAATAGCACTTTCTTTACAATTTTATATCCTAAAAAGCGGTCTAGAATAAAAGTAAAAGGCCTCCAAAATGTGTGTCACATTTCACGTGTTCAACAATGGACGTCATGAACAATGCTCGGTGACACTTTTGAACACAATTTACGAGTATACTTCCGCAGAAGGTAAGTATGTATCTAGTAAGTAAAGGTTTTTATTTCCAAAAATATTTTTTTGATCGTATGATTAGTTAAGTTTATTAAAGACTAAAATACTTGAAAGACTAGGACTCTACATTCGAAGTTGTTGACAATAATGTATGGGACAAACAGTCCAGTTAGGTAGGTATTTTTGTTAATACTAACTAGGTATCTTATAACTTATTATGTAATCTACGCACACATTAGGTATTTACAGAAAAAAAAACTGATGAATCATATTGTTGGATCTTATTTGACTGGCCTGGCGAACATTGATAATTCGTATCCGAAATACGTACTTTGTGTATGTAAAAAATAATTATGAACTAAATCTGCCGCCTAGCCTATTTAGCCTGCTGGTAGATCTGCCACTGACTTAGGAAAATAATTATGTATCTACTTTAAACGATACTTGCTAGCTTAGTTCATTTAAAAAAACATTTGATGAAGTCGGTTAAAAAGTAAATAGAAGAAGGTTCTCGAAATAAAAGTACGCAAAGTCGCGGTCGGAAGCAAGTTATGATATTTGTAGTGTGGTTATAACGCTCACGGCCGCAAACCAAACCTGCCTAGTGCCCACTGCACCGTGACTAAACAAACGGACTAACGGAAAAAGTAAATGCTAACAAATCTATTCTAGAGAAGGTCATGGCGGCTGGGCATTTGTGACGAGGCGCCATCTTTAAACAAGGCCTAATAAAGAGAAAAGTGATGATTTATAAAGATGCACTTTCATTTTCTAAGCCGTGTTTCTAAAATTGGGTACTTTATTATAACTTTTGCGGCTCTTAGGGCTCTGTTCACAACTTCTTCTTCTTGTGTGACGTCGTGTCAGGCCCAAACTCCGCTACAAGAGTTTACAGCTATGAGTGATTCGTCCTTTAAGATTTCAAAGTTTCCCATTACTTTATTTGAAATTAACAGCCACTTCATTTTATATGACTGTACCACATCGTTAAGCTGTAATTAGTACTGATTTGTCGCGTTTGAGACCCGTTAGTGTGACTTGCAAATATAATTAGTTCTTTTTTTTTAGTTTCATATCTGTAATATGTTTAGTGATTAATCATTATCGCGATACGGTACCTAATCCGATTTAAGATTAGTTACTTACGAACTTCCGGCTCCATCTAACACAATAATAATGGAAAATTAGATAACTAATGGGAATTTACCGATAACGAGGGATTAATGTCTTAATACAATGGAAAGCATAACGTTATGTTACATAACTGAGTTATAATTATTCCGTTACTATAATAAAGGTAGGAAGCTGATTAATTCATGATGCATTGATATTAAACTAGTCTAAAAATGGCCATGATTTATCAAGGTCTTTAACTTCTAGGTCAAAATCTATCCATGTACGAGTACAGATGACTTTAGCTCGTCATCCTGATAGTAAATCAGCTAGACAATACTTTACTTTATCATTTATCATTCACCAACAAATACCAATAAGTACCTACCTAAATATTTTGACAAATGCAGTCTGGATATAATAAATTGCTTGTATCAATGGAATCACCTCAACGAGCTGTTTATAAACTTTATAGCAAATATAGTGTGACATTGGAAGTAATCGATGGGAGCTCCCCACAGTCCAACTAAAATGTTATGGGTCCCTTGGGTCGCCTAAACGTAGTCTAGACGAAGGAGCGCCCCCATTATTTTGACTTTATGCCACATATTTTGTGTATAGGTAGGTATGATATTGGTTCACCTTTTCGCCCTAGCGTGTAGAGTTCTCGAAACAACGTCCAAGTTTTTAGGAAAATGTTCATTTGCTTATTGTCTTTTGGCTGCTCTATAATGTAATTCAAAGCTTCAAATAAGACATTCAAAGATTTGTAAAATCCACAGAACAGTTGAAAATTAGACTCTACATTTTGTGCAAATCATTCGTTTATCAAGATGCTATAAAATTGATTGCTTCATTTGCTGACGTCTGCTGTACTTCCAAATAGAAATCTAAAATATTGATTGTTCTAGACAAGCTCGCTTCAGTATTTCACTGGCTAGTCCCTAAAAGTTATAAAAAATAATTTTCATTCTCGATTTCAAGAGCTTGAACTTGCAATAAAATACTCGTTTCATTTGGCCCAGCAGTGGACCAAACTGTCACTTTACAAGGCGACTTGGTAACCCGACGCCGCGGGCCGCGCTCAAGTTTCGGTAACTCCATGCGCCCGCGCCGCGTTCCGTTATGCGCTGCCGACTTTGTTTCGATTTTCCACTTTTCTTTATTTGCGTCTTGATTGATTGCACTTGTCTTGGGAGACTTGATTTATTTATGATGCGTAAGGTACAAACAGATCTCTACGATAACCCATTTCAATAGATTTTTTAAATAAGATATCAATAAATATTTTAGTACTTACCTACATCTGTATTCAGTATTAACAGTCGTAAGGTTTTTGGTGGTGATTGACTTTTTGGTGGAAATGTGACTTTAAAACGGATACAATTAAAGAAAATGAAAAAGCTACTGAATTTACCTAATAAAATTTCGTGATTCATTCGTCTCTACATTTCGATACAAATACAAGGGGGTTTAAATGCAAAAAGGCAAGTACAGATATAGACAATCTGAATGTCTGTCTGCACCGAGCTTGGAATTCTTTGGAATCGCGTCGGCCAGCCAGCGGAATGAAATGGATGAAATTGGAATTGTCCTAGCGAGGCCATTCTTCAGATAGTACTTTTTATGCTTGTGATAGTATCGTCGTGTGTCTGCTTTCGCTTTTAGGTGTCTCATAATTTAATTTTGTATCATGATTTACGTTTGGTATGAGTATTTCAATGGCAACCTTTGTAATCATAGTCATAATTCTTTATTGTATCTTGAAATCATGCCTCTGTAGTGTTTTCAGCTTTATCTTCATAAATATTAACATAAAAGCTTCGGATTATCAATTAACAAACTTACTCAGGTCCTCGTGTTTTTGTTAATAAATCCTAATTAGGATTTTGAAAATGCATGTCCCATCTAAAAGTGCATTTGCTTTTAGTGAATGAAACATTTATGAAAATGGAATTACTGGATTAAAATGATAACGATAAGTACTCCTGCATTTGGCCGCGCGCCAGGACCAACATAAGCATTTCAATGCATCCTTTAGGACTCTGTAGAATCTTCATAAAATCCAAAACGGTTCGCTCTCCATGATGTATATGTATTTTGATTCATAGTTAATAAATACATTAAACAAGCTACTTTAACATTTCGATATACCTACCTAACATCACCATTTTATCCTACCCCGCTCGAAGTCAAAAATACACGGTGACAAAAACTTTTTGGTGCAACAAAAGGCCCTGCAGATCGCTGAACCGAGTCGCCGGAATGCACGCCGATCAAGTCTTGCCGCTTTTTGTGGAAGCTTTCTTAATGAGCTCCAGTAGTTAGCTGTTAAAATATTGGGACTCAATTTCTTTTGAAGAAAGAGCCCGGGAAAAGTTTGACAACTGTCGTCTTTTTCAATCCTTTGCAATCTCTGAAAGTCTTTCGACATACCAATTATAGTCTCCAGCTTCTAAATGTAGCACAGCAAGCAATTATATTTTCTGATTATTCTGCAAGAGACGCATCCATTGCAAACTTGAACGTTCCTTAAGATAAGGTAATCTTACCAGTTATCCTTGATGACTTGCAGGCCGGTGGCAAAGTTCACACAACAATAGACACTTTTGAAACAATGAAACATAGTGTGGAGGAAACGACCGAACCGAACAATGTAACTCAAAAATATTTTAATATTAATGATAATGAGACACGGGTGGAAGGCAAACAGCAAGTCAAAGAGTGAATGCCCAAAAAAATGGTTTCACAAAAAAACTACATTGCTTTCAAATAGGTATATCCAGCGGTAAGAATGAAGATGCATGTGCGTTTATGAATTTCATAGGTAATAAAATATTTAATATTAAAGTTAGTAATTATATTTAATTTATTATTATTAATCGTATGGCAAATTATTAGAAATTTTATGGCAAAACATTTAATGTAATAGGAAAATGCCTATACCTACATCTATTTTTTTGTAAATATAATCTAGGTATGTCCATGAAAATTACTCATGATTAATTCTTTTTAGATCATGAATAAACTATTATAAGCATAATGCAAGTACCTTGAAGATGCCGTGCCGGTGAGACAATACAAATTTACTATTGTGTCTGCTTACTTGCATGTCCAAGTACAAAAACAATCTAAAAATAAAAGTAACCGACTAAGTAACGTCTTTCCGACGTAATTAAAACAGAAGGTTAAGCAAAACAGCTGACAAAGAATTTCCTTTTTAGAAATACAAACTGAACTATTTGCGAAATGGTCACACTTCGGCGACGCATATTGTTCAAGAGTTTTCAGTTTAGAAACTCAACTGCATTATCTATGGTCAACTTTTAAACACCAGCGTCTCTACTACAAATGCAATAAGGTTTAGAATGAAACGAATAATATTCACATTATCAGCACTGCCGATACACTCATTGCCGTATGTAAATAGTCGATTATGTGCACTATTGTCAAATTAATTGCAACACTAGCTCGGGCTCACGTAGTTCGTGCAAAGTGTTACTGATTTTCAATCACGTTGAAAACGTTTTGAACTAGGGCAAATTGAGTAAAATTTCGTCCAGAACGCGACTCAATTATATAATCAACAAACGCTAACACAAAATTGCTATTATTTAACTGACCTTGACTTTCGAACTTAATAACACTAACAAACAAACCAGTATCTCTATACCATTTTCGGGAGGTCGTTTAACTCCTATCTAACTTAGAAGACGCTGGTTAATGTTTCCAAACTAACAAACAGTATCTAATTATTTATCCATTCCCTTTCCATCTACATTCTAAGTAACAGTTCTACCTGTTAAACTCCCGGAAACAATGTAAATTACTTATGTAACACCATTACGTAGGATCAGGTGTTTAAAGCTTCCAGTAATCTAAAACACTACCAACTTATAAATGCGACTATGAAGATCTTAGAACAATGGACCCAAAGTAGCTCCTTGTGGCACACCACTGGAAACGAAAATAATTATTTAGAAAAACAATTTAGTTATCCTTTTATGGTATTTTGGTTCTTATTTTTAGGCAGATAAGACTGAATGCTTATTGATTTAAAAGGAAAAAGTAGGGCGACGTGGTCACGAACTCGCTCAAATGCTTTGGTTGATTCAATCGTGCCGGATGGAAGGGCGAAGGTAGAAGTTCAAACCACCTAGTTGGTAATTGTTGCCATTAGATTACAGGTTGGTAACTACAATCAACATCATAAAGATTCGTGCTTGACTGGTGATACCTTTATTGAAATTCTTAATATTACCTAACGTTTATATTTTTGTTTCACTTTTCAATAATAGGAATAAGTTACACTATCAATGGATATTTGATAAGAATGTGTTATTTAGATACTAATTGGTAGCTACGCGCCAGCTCGTATCTCTTCAAGGAAATTCCCTATTTTAAACGGAAAGTACGTTCTTTGTTTTATACAAGAACAAGATTTATTATGCTGATATGTTGCTTTGAAAAATACTAAACAGTCTACCTCAAGTTGGTAAACAAGGTGAAAATATTTTTGTGTTGTTGCCAACACACGAGGATTTCTTACTATGCAGGACAGGAGTATTATTTAATTTTGTTGAAAAAACGCACTTATTACAACTTTGTTAGAGACCAGTGTTTACCTTGATAAGCCGTCGTCCTTATCTACTTAAAATGGAGATCAGGTTTAGGTCAAAGTTCGTTTTATAAAGCGCTGTACATTTACATTTGAACTTTTTGGTTCAAGCACCTCAATTCTTTTAGGGAAATTAAATACATATTTAATTTAGGACCTACCTACTTCAATTTAAAAGAGTTCTAATAACATCAGTATGTTTTAAGCGCAAGATCCTATACAAATCCAAAGGGGTTTTTGTCAAGCGGTTCTTTAATGATTATATTATTAACACTAACCTTCTTTAACCCGTTGCTTCCACTAGTACGATCTAGATTGCACTGCATTTCTAGCCCAGAAGGATCCTCGAACAAAGCTTCGTTTATATGAATGGAGGTTCTTTCCGGTCTGCTCGTATGTCTTGTTTGTATCGACTATAATTCAAGCCATTGTTGTGTGCGGCCTTGCATTGCCTTTCACTGACTCGGTTGAGAAATTATGCCTAAAATTTGAACAGAGCGAGTCTGAACGTTATCTCGCCAAATAAAAAGACTGTACAAAGTCTAGCTGCAATTGACAATATTCGGGGCAATTTTGAAAGTGTATTCGAGAATTTTTATGTGTTAAGAATCAAGTTTGTTTGCAAAAGCGGGTTTTGTTTCTTATTCTCCTTTTTGTGGAACTTTAGGGTACCTACTGTTTTCATTGTCGTCTTTGATTAGATTTTTTTGGGGATGTTGCTATTAGAATTAGAAAGCCTGTGACTTTCATCGCTTGGTAAACTTAAAGTTTACCAAAGTTAAAAGTTTAAAACTTTTGTCTAACTTAATAAACTACAAGATAATCTTGACATCGATCTTCGATCCTATGGTTAAGCGTACTGCGTAATTTCTGTGTTAGAGATTCAATTACAATTTGTGCGCTAAAGATTTTAATGCAATCCAATTTGGCATGAGCCAAATTTTTCTGGGCAGATCATATTGCAGATTTCTAAGAGCTATTTTAGTGGTAAGATTACCTACTAGTTTAAATGTTGTTTGAAATACCTGAGTTAGTTCAAATCCGGTATTATTAACCGTCTTATCAGTCCGTGCATTGTCTCGTTATTGCGTTTTTATGTTGATTTCAGTTTTTGCACAATTGTGAGTAATTGTATACGTATTGTAAGGAAACTATTTAGTTATGACGTCATCACCTTGAGTCGTATTTCATATTGTATCAACTCATTAGCGATAAATGTTTTTTCACAGGTTTAAAAAATTCCTTGAATTTTTGCATTACTTGCTACAATCACTATAGTATGGTAGGAAGTAGCTATAAATAAAGCCATTGTAAAATTTCCAAACATTAAAGTATTCTACATGTATGAGGATTTTTATAAACAACCACAAAAATTATAATAAATTAATGAAACTGAGTCAATGTCGTCGTTATTTTTTATTGACTAAGAGGTCGAGATCTAGGTACCTACATCTAAAAGAGAAAGAGAAATAACCTAAAGACCAATCTCAATCTTTTCTAAACGATTAAAGTCCTAATTAAGTGTCAAGAATCTAGACACAGAAGAAAGTCTATATTCACTAGTAAATCGTTTAAGAGATTAAAGATCATCATCATCAGGTCATTTAGTCTCCACTGCAGGAGCACCAGTTTCCCAGATTCAAATGGATGTTTTAAACCGTACTCCCCACGCTGGTCATACGGGTTAAGGATAGGCATAAGTTCGTAATATTTGTTGCTAAGTCGCCTTTACAACATACAGTACAAGAAGAGTGAGTGTGGTTCTATTATTTCCATAACCAGACGACGCAGGGACAATAATGAGTTCATCACATTAAGGTACGTCATCGCTGAAGATGCCACGACTTATGCTGAGTCGGGAACCTTTTTGGCACACCTTTTCTTTCTATCCTACCAATGTAAAATTCTAAAATTTTTAAACTTATTCTTATTATCCATTTATCCATGTGCATAAACCTAGAAAGCCTTAGAAAGGCTAAAAGATCCTGAACTTTAATATCCACACGTGTAATTTGGTTTGTATCGAACGTCGATAGCAAAACAGAGCGATCCGAAGGCCGCATTATGTCAGCAGCCACGTCAGTGTGCAGAACTTGTTCTCACTCCGAAATAAAATCGGGTAAGTGCGTGTCCCACGTGTAAGGCTCGGTTCCGTAGCTAAACACAAATACAAAAACTGTATTCAGTAATTAGGCCCTTCCCAGGGCGCCTTATACTCGTCCCTAATACCTTGCCCTATACCTCTACTTCAGGACAATAATATTTATTATTTATTTATTCATGAATAGAACGGTAGTACCAATTACACTATTCAAATAAGACGTAACAAAGTTCAGAATAACATTTAAGTAATTAAAAACAATTTAACTTAACTTAATTTAGGAAAAGTACATAAATCAGATGCGATTATTTTCACAGTAACCCAAACATTCTGCTAGTATGTATAATATAAATATGGGCTGGTGATGCGAAGAAGTGGCGGAAGAAACTCAGTCACCTTATATCAGCCTCTTTTTCAATCAAAACAAACAAACTTAAATCGACTATTTAGACAAAAATTGTCTACTCAAACAGGTTTTAGTACCCTGAGTACGTACTTGGATAATTCTACCAGATAATTAACAGAAGCTGCTGCTAAAAATAATATAAGTTTACTGAAACTCTACACGTCGAGTCAACAATCGAGTTTATGGGAGATGTGAGATAAGAATACAGTCTAAATTCTAATTCACTTTAACAAATTTTGCCATAATACATCTCAAATGTGCCCTCTGGTTAACATTACAAATGATCACGCAAACTCAAAAAGGACATTTTTAATTGCAAAATGGGCCCCTAAAAATAAAACAAAGCTCTGATTTTGCACCAGTTTTGGTACCGTTTTGTTGAGTGCCCGTGTTGCCTGTTCACACTAAAACAAGTTTCAGTGTAATTTACACATTATTAACAGTTTAAAATAAATTTAAGTTTAAAAGGTATCAGAGTCTTTACTAAACGTTTTTGAATTTAAATTCGTTGCGACAAAACTTTAAGGCTGAGTTGCACGAGTCACCACCTAACTTTAATCGTAACTATTACGATAACCGGTGCTTTTTGTATAAAGATTATCAGATTTTTGAAGTTTGTTAAAATTTGAACAAACGATGCTTTCTTAAGTGTATGAGATTGGGAATCATAACACTGCACAGTATGTTATGAGACTGTATATTCGGACATTCTCATTTATTTGATGAACCGTATAGAGCTCAGTTATACAAACATGATAGTAAAACTCCCGTTTGAAAATTTCTAGTAGTTTTCGCGGTATAAAAATTCAAAGTTACCTATTTTTTTACTTCAAAATTATGCAAAAATATTCTCAGTCGTTAACTAATAACATTTAATTCAGAATTGTTATAATACTTCATAGAGCTCTTAAAACTACACGTAATAAGCGTATTAAGTGCTTTGTAAACGCATTCAGTTAATTAGGAAAACTGATTTTAGTGATTTTTGTTTTTATTTTTTTTCTCAATTATACCTTAATATATGCAAACATTTTTAATTGCAAGATATAGTCTGATATTTAATCTAATTGTATAAAAAAGATCAGCTTTAAATTCCGTGATGTATTTGAGGAAAATCAAATTGAAAATATGCGCCATACAGAATTGTAAATTTCCCATCACTTTTTAATAGCAATATTTCTTTTGGATGGTTAAATATCATCAGCTCGATTGTACCAAATTATTGTATTGACATTCGATTTACATAGGTTTCAAATCGATGAGAAAATTATTAAAGGTAGGATAAATTCGACTTCCTAGATTTGTTTACATACTTTTTTAGTTAGTTACTTACATACAACTTAAGTTAATACATATAAGAGTGTTAAAAAAGAAAAAAGACTCGACTTGACAACCTCCTCCTTTTTTTGAAGTCGGTTAAAAACAATGTGAATGTGACTTTTTAGAACCTTCAACACTATGCACATAACAGGCGGGATTTGAAACTTTTTAGACATGAATTATTCCTTCCATAATTGTCGACCCTAGACTCGTAAAAATTTTACTAAGACGTTTTATGTTTTTTCTCAAATATATCACGGAGTTTAAAGCTGATTTTATTAATACAATTAGATTAAATATCAGACTATATCTTGCAATTAAAAATGTTTGCATATATTAAGGTATAATTGAGAAAAAAAATAAAAACAAAAATCACTAAAATCATTTTTCCTAATTAACTGAATGCGTTTACGAAGCACTTAATACGCTTATTACGTGTAGTATTAAGAGCTCTATGAAGTATTATAACAATTCTGAATTAAATGTTATTAGTTAACGAGTGAGAATATTTTTGCATAATTTTAAAGTAAAAAATAGGTAACTTTGAATTTTTATACCGCGAAAACTACGTGGAATTTTCAAACGGGAGTTTTACTATCATGTTTGTATAACTGAGCTCTATACGTTTCATCAAATCAATGAGAATGTCCGTTTATACAGTCCCATAACACACTGTAATTTATTGGAAATATTCATGTCATGTGACAGTAAAAACTTTCTTATCTTATCAGGAAACGTGTCTCCTTTTAGAGACATGAAACAACAAAGACAACTATGCCCATCTGGTCCAATTTTGAGAAATATCATTGAATCATAGCCATTCTCAGAATATAATTGGAGAGTCAGAGAATACAATAAGTGCAATACAAAGACATTATAAGTGATCTGAAGTTCATACATACAATACCTTTTAAGGTAAGTACACAGTTGTTTATGTCATTATTAAATTACTTCTTACTTTTTAAAAATTGTTCAATCAATATCCAATTCTTTTGCATTTATCAGGGTATCAAACAACTCTTTCTATTTTTATTGATACGAGTAGGTAATAGGTAAAATGATTACTTAGGAAAACTTTTGTTATAAATAAAAACCCACAAAAACAAACCCAAATGACGGCTGATTCGTCATTTGTTTTTTCTTCTGTTTTGTAGAGTTTGTGAGTCGACATCAGATTTTTTGATCACAACTGAACATCAATCTTGAAGACGATTATTTAGTTTTTGTCCGAGGCAAAGTAATAGTTGTATGTTTAAATGATTTGCATCTTATCTACTTATTTAGGCGGAACAGGAAAACGTTTGTTATTTCCAATCAATATAATGAATGGCTACAATTATCAGAATCTACTTACGTTTTTCTATACCACAGATTTGCATAAAATAGGATTAGCATATCTAGATTTGTATCATGGTTCTACCAATTTAAAATGAAATAGCTGACAAAATAAATGACTCTAACACATAGTAGACGTCAGTTGACGTTTTTCCCCTGTCAATTTAAAGTTACTTTTCTTACTTATTTCCGAGCTTCAAAGCTTTCAGCTACAAAATGTGTATAATATTGGATAGCTATATTATAAAACTAGTTACTTTTAGCTCCATTAGAAAGTATAATACCTTTTTTAACACCTCTGACCTTGCCCAAGAGGTGAACGTCTCAGCCCTCGCCTCAATGCCGGCGCCGGCGCATCGAGACAATGCCTCCAACCAAACCAAGGATTAAGTGAAAGTTAACTATAATAATGTAACGCTCCAAATTAACGACGGGTTTTAATCCCTTCACGAACGATGGTACAACTTTTCCTTCCACCATAAAGAAGGTTTTATGACTTCAGAGAAGAGAACCAAATCCATAAAATATTGCGGATTCGCTGATTAACGTTTATGGAAGGACTGGTTAGTTCCAGGTAGACAAATTTGATGTTGCGATATTTAAGTAGCCAGTATTTTTATAATTTTTATTATGTTTTGGTTGTTTCTGTAAACCAATAATCATTTATCAGACTCAAGTGAAGACTCGCGTTTTCAAGGCAAGAGTGAATAGGCACTTACAGGGCAGATATGTACCATCCTAGACTGCATCTCACTTAACACCAGGTGCGATTGCGGTCAAATACCTGCCTTGTCTAGCATAAAAAAAAATTAAATAAAAACTAATTTAACACAAATTACTCGTACTAACAGGTGAATGTCAACTCATTCACACATTCTCACTTGTATGTTAACTGAGTTATGAAATTATTAAGTCCCTTAGTGTTAGTAAAATTTGTATATTGCATTGCTTTAACATAGATATGGCTATCGTGGATAAGTTTATAAAACACGACAAGATCAAACGAGTGTATCATTTGTCTTCACCTTTTAATTTCGCTTAAATTTCGCCAGTTAAGGTAAAAAAATATGAGAAAGAAGCCGGTTATTTTTCGCATGGCCAAAATCAGATGAAATTTTGAACTTTAAGGCTGGGTTGCACCATCTTACATTAACTTTAACACACGTCAAAACCTGACAAACTCCATCCAAAAACACTGGTTATTGTTATAGTTACGGTTAAAGTAAGGTAGTAAAACCCCGTTCCTGTATGTAATTCAGACCTACCTACTGTAGATCTTAGTAAACCTACAACCAAATTAATGCTTGAATACTTCCTTTCAGTCGAAGTCACGGGCTAAGTTGCTATGAATACGTTCAGAGTAACGCCGAGCCGGAACATAGAGCGTTTTGCAATAAACGATCTTCGTGTTTTTAATCAATGCTTTTTCTATGCCGTTTTGTTAAAACCGGTATCTAAGGTCATGCTCCAAGTGATCTGACTAGACTAGAGCTAAGTTGTTAATAGAACTAGTTTATGTAACGTAGATACTAGTTACATAAAGGGAAATTAGTACATGGCCTGGACTTACACCATTGTACTGATTTCGATTGTATCAAACAGAGCAGGAGTTACAACTTCAATGATTGTTTAAATAACTTAACTATTCATTGTATTACCCACTACAAAGTAAAAAAGAAAAATACTAAGGTTGGGTTGCACCATCTTAATTTAACTTTCTTTAGTCTAAACGATAATTAGGGCAAAGGCTTAACTTTATCCGATTACTTAATTTGCACTCGTAAAATAACATTATAAACCACGTAAGTGCCATTACGTTGTTTCATCATCAGCTCTACAATAACAAGAAAACTACAAATGAGAAAAGTTTTGTAGAGTTCTGATAGAGTTCTTTTGAAAACGCGAGGAGAAGAACATAATAAATACTAACTACATCAAGAATAACCTAAACAAAGAGATTCCAAACTCTACTATTGGAAAGTTTGAAATAATTTAAGAAAAAAATTACCACCTGTTTCGATTGGGTCATCACACCGATATAGTAAAATAGAAAGGATTCAACGATTTGTAGGGTATCACGTTAATTTCAGTTCAGGTTATTTTATTTAATTAATTTCAATAATCATGTTCGAACAGCCAGCCAATAAAAAAAACCGCAGCTTATCATAAAGTTATTGCTATAATTCTGTCTAATCTGTGGCGCGGCAAACAAAGCAACATTAGTGACGTCACTGCACAATACCTGCGCGTGCTCTCATAACCTAAATCCACATTAATAACGCGGGAAATAAAACCATGATGACATAACGATAGCCCGGTCCTTGACTTTAGTACCAATTTGCAGAAGGTAATGTTTGGCCAGCAAGGCTGTGAAACGGCCTATAGTTAACGCGCACAACGCGGTAATACGCAATTAGATTGTCACACTGTTATGCCTTCAATCATATTTTTATTGTTACGTTACGTGGCATTTGAACAGGTAAGTTAGGTATTATTTGCTTGACAGTGCCCTTATTTATTTATAAGGGTTATCCAATAAATCAACACAAAAATATTCTTTCTTTTCACAAAAACCGAATAAGTCATAAGGAATTAAAGATAATAATTTTTTTATTGTTTGAGAATTAAGGGAGTGATCTTGTAATTTTCTGAACTGAATAAACCAAACCAATAAAATTAAGGCCATACACGTGGTAGAGCTTATGCTAACAGGAAAAAAAATCAAGATTCATGGAAACCTCAAAATGGATAGACCCTGAGACTACACTTACCTGATTCGTTTAATTCGTTATTACCTACCTACACAACCTAGACTAAAGAAAAATACTTGATGTGTGATAAAAATAACTAAAAGTCTGTACGTTAACTTCCAAACGTCGTTGTGTTTTAGTTTATTTTGTTCAAGGTTAATTGGCCGTAAAACATTAATTAACATAAATTAAAAGAAGTAAATAATAACACGACGATCACGACGTATTTTTTTTATTTATGCTCATCTTAGCTATGCTTATAGGAAGAGTATGATTAGCAAATCACACTTTTCAAGACTCATCATCGTCATCATCATTTCAGCCACAGGACGTCCACTGCTGAACATAGGCCTCCCCCAATGACTTCCACATCGCACGGTTGGTAGCGGCCTGCATCCAGCGCCTTCAAAGCCTGCCGCCTTCTTTTAAGACTTAAAATTGGGATATTGTATTGCTAGTTAAGCTCTACATTACTGCAGTTAAGGCAATTTTTTGTTTTATCAATTGAAACCAATAATTTTCGAATATAATTGACACCTCGCTGCTTTTGTACTAATACTAATCATTTAAGTAAACTTATACCTATACGATTGCAAGGTAAAGGACACTGAGGCAGTTTCTATCAACGCGGACTAAGTACATATTCCTAATGACATTAGTTCTTAGTGTACAAGTTCAAACTAGTGTTAAATATAACGATATTTACCATAGCCAAAGAAAGTTACCGACGCAAATGTGCAGTGAAACCCATGCATTATATTCTGCATATAACGGCGCATTAGCAGCGTAAAGTGTGCAATAATAATCAATTTATGTTTTCTTGATAGGAAAGTAGCGACATGACTTGTGATCAATCACTTTAGTTCCAATAACGCTAAATATAGCGTACAATAATGTACAATAGTAAATGATCAGGTATACTATTATAAAGTTGATATGATTAGTTTGAGCTATGCAGTTTCTATACCAACTCAAACGATCGCGTTGTTTGGCACGCAACTATCTGCGTGTAAATTATGACAAGACAAGATAGGATTTCCCTAAATTCACCCCCTAAGAGGACGAAACGGGGTCCAAAGTGACGTCGCGGGCAAGAACTAGTATAGACCCAATACACTGAATTGTCCAACCCGTGACATTAACAGGAGGGCGCCACCGTCAATACCGGATCGCTGGTTCCGATTTTTGCCATGTTGGAAACTATACAGTTGAACGATGGTGGCGCCCCCCTGCCAATGAGTTTGGTGGGACAGTTCAGTTTAGGTCATCTTTAGTAACTACTTTGTTATTCACTTTTCAAACTAAGTTCCACTTTCGTCCGCATCGAATGGCGCTGTAACTGAAACCGCAAGGAGAGCCAATATCTAGCGAAAGTCCACTCCCAAGTGTGAAACGGACCGCACGTCAATTATGCACACGTTCGTAATGCATGTCGTTATGTTTGTTCGCCACTTACCTACAGGTAGTAAGAGTTTTAAATAAACTGAACTTTCCGCCGCAAGTACGAATTAGTGCACTAACGACTCTAACTAGACGTGACATGACTGGTAAACTGCTCTTATTAAAAATGTGTACAAACTTTTACAGTTTTCAAAAGGCTGTTTTCAACCTGTTATTTAAGTTTAAAGAATAACATGCAAACTCTACATTCATCATTCGTTTAAGATTTGATGAGTAATTATAATTCAAAGTTTTGTAATTGTAGCTAATTTAAACATGTTGAAAACAATCACTGAATAAAATCTATAGCGAATAGTCTAGCTAGATATTTGGTGGATAGCGGTAATAAATAACGAATGGTTTCAATAACTAATGCAATTAAATTTGCGGGTCAGCACTATTGACACCACAATATCAATTATATTGTAACCCTTCACCACAATACCCTTTGCCCACCCAACTGAAGACCCTTAATTAATCCACATTTCAACAAACAAGTGCAAGTTAATTAAACTCCTAACAAATTGATGCTTTGCCACGCGTCATTAACTTTATGTAGGTGGGCAAAAGGTCACATAGAGCATCATTGATACTGATTTCGGTGGCTACAACTAAACTAAATCACGGAAGTAGGCATATTATATGTATTTATACCTACAGTTTACAGAAAGGCCAGCCGTGAATTGCACTACCTTGGCATTTAAGGGAAAATAATACAGCTTTGTTAACTCGTGTTTTGTACCAATTTGTATATCTGTATCTTTTTCTTCTTTGGGTCACGTTTAGGGAAAATACATATGGATTTCGATCTGTATTTCATACCTATGTAATGTTTGTTTTTAGATAAGCTTGAAAGTTAAAATTATGCAGTCAAATCAGTTAAAAATCTCCAGCCAGTAAAGCCAATTTCAGAATATATTGATTCAAGAAAGGTAAATAAAGATACAAGTCACACCAAAAGTAAAAATAATTGCGAAGTTTGTTCCTTGGACTGTATTTACATTCTTAATTAGCACAGTTTTTTACTACAAAAACCAAAGCGTAGGAACTCTACCACAGATTAATGGCCTGTTGTTTACATCCACATGTCAAGCGTAATGGCGTTTTTTCTACGATCATTAGCGAATCTGTGGTCTATTTTTGCCATTTTTACACCGCTTAGTTTTTAAAACCAGATTTAAGTAATCTCTTCGAAGACATAATTACTATTATTAATATAAAAAATGTCGCAAGAACGCACATTATTTATTTGTCATTATAATGTCGTTGTAACACGTTTTGCCTTTGAAGGTCCTTAACCTTTAGGATCAAAGCCGGGTCGTGAATTAGGCAGCCTATAAATAATTGCTATCAATTTGTAGTATCTTAAACAAGTGTATTTAAAGCGTATAATACCAGCGAAATTCATATAAAGAGGTAGTAAATGAATAATAATATATTTTTGAGGTCAAGATATGCTTTTTCCAATAAACAGGTGTTACTTAGTATGGAGACACTAATCCTCAATAACAATATTTAGACAAATGATTAGTATTTGATTATAGTTGAGAATTAGTGTCCTGTACAAAAATGATTGTATTGAGGCTCATATTGAGGGTAATAAACACGCGACCTCCATTAGAAAATCCAAATGTCAATCATGATTGAACTAATCAATCATGATTGATTGGTTTAGAACCATGGTTCTAAAATTTAAAACTGTATCAACACAACACATTCAACTGGATAAAAGTGGGGTTTGCTGCAGCATTACTCCTCCATAATTGTCTGATAACAAACAAATAACTGTAAAGTGAGGTGCACATAATATAAAGCGTTTTCTATTATCTGTGTCGTTAAAGTCAGTCGTCGCGCCTTCGTCTGCGCGTAACGGATCTCCTTTTATAAGCGATTATGGTTGAAGCCCACGCCGATAATATGTTAATCTGCAATGCCGATCGGCCCGTTAGTGATGAAAATATTAATAAAACAAGTCTCTTTTTGATGCTAAAACTATTGGCAAGGATTTTTGATTAAGTACCTAAGCTTTACCGAAGCATAAAAATCCTGCTCTACCTAAGTTAAAAGGATCCATAGGCTCATTTCATATTCATGATGTCTCAAATCCCATCCCAACTAATATTATAAATGCGAAAGTAACTCTGTCTGTCTGTCTGTCTGTTACGCTTTCCCGCTTAAACCTCGCAACCGATTTTGATGAAATTTGGCATACAGATAGTTTGAGTCCCGGGAAAGAACATAGGATAGTTTTTATCCCGGTTTTTGAAACAGGGACGCGCGCGATAAAGTTTTTCTGTGACAGACAAAATTCCACGCGGGCGAAGCCGCGGGCGGAAAGCTAGTTGTAGATAAATCAGGCAACTGCAGCCCTCTCTTAATGAATTAATTCATCTCAAATTTCTTAAAGGTTTTCTTGTTTTTCTCAGCACTGGCCCATTTATTGTCCTGAAGCAGTGGTAGGGTTAATACTGGGAAGTGTAAAAGTGCTTTTTTAAAGCCTATTTGCATAAATAAATGAGTTTTATAAGTTATAAAAGAAACGTGGATTTGACACGAAAACAATATTAGCTCGTCAACAGATTTCAATTACAATATTTTAAACTTAAATATAGCATAGTACAGTCATAATTATTCCGCCTAGATAGGCGGGTAACTTAGATTTAAGTTGCCCATCCAGTGTTAGACGTAATTGAATTTTGTATTGCGGAGATAGCATCTTAGCGGTCGCAAGTTTCTGCTTAGCTTGCTTGCAGCAGTTGCTGCTTATAAGTCTTTCCCAAGTTGCAATGGAAATAATGCTCGAACAAAATTTGAGATTTTCCAATGTTGCAATTATACGAGTTTGGATGAAAGCACATCAACCTTTAGGTCTAGCGCTTATCTCACTCAGTGTGTAAGGTATAGTAGCGGCACGACCCTCTCGTGTTTTTGTAATATCAAACGTCAAAAGGGACTATTCCCACCTCTCGTTCCCACCACTGCAACTCCTGTGTAACCAGGATCTACAGCTTGACCGCCACAAAAACCCAACCAATGAAGGTCAAGTTTGTCCCGGGGGAAAGTTAAACTGTCATTGGACCCGCAACGAAATTAATCAGAAGAACATAGGAGGAGTTCGAAATTAAGGTTCGACTTCCCTCCATTGCAAAGCGGATGACAGGTGACAAACAAAGGTTTAAAACCTTTAAGAAAAGATTATGCACCACGGACAATAAATTAAATTAAGGGGGGCCTATCTTATGAGCAATTATTAGCAACTACCTGCCAATAATATTTTTCACAAAATCGCTTAAAAGCACGGAAATTTTTCCTTGTCGCGACAAGATCGGTGTAATAAATTGCGGAAACAGATGTATGTTGTATTGAATAATATCAAACGTCAGCTACACTTCACATCTCCTTCAGATTTATATGTTCGGTTACGTCATAATATGTCAATGTTACCCCTCCCGTGCCGCTCCCACACCTCAGTCTCTGACTGAGTTTAGCGCATGACCTATAAAATAAAAAGGTTAAACTTATCTTATAAAGTTGCTATTTCTCAACACAAATAAAGTCTGCATAGTGTACGCACGTAATGAACTTTTTTCATATTTCAATATCTCAAACATATTCTCAAGCATTACTACAACTGTCACTACAATTATTACACAAATTATTTTATAAAATAGCTGATTATAAAATAATTTGTGTAATAATTGTAGTGACAAAAAACATTCTCACAGTACAAAAAAGTATTCACATAGAATTAATTGAGGATAAATTTACGTGTATTACATTATTTACTGCAAATTGTTATTACAAAACATTGAGAGGTATAACCCTATAAAGCCGGGTCTCCAGCGCGTGTTTTCAACATTCAACATTTTTGTAGGCAATTTTGTTGAATGTTGAGATGTTTTTGTTGATTGTTGAGGGCAAAAAACGCGGCTTTACTAATAAGATAAATGTCACAGATATATCAGTTTCTTAGACACGCTACCTCATTGCCTACAAACTCGCTGACAAGTAATTGCGACAATGCGAAGAATTGAATCTGAATCAATTATATCTGACCTAAGCTTCACCACCCCACGCTATGTGTCACAAATCTATAAAAAAGAGCGACGACTGAGTTTACTGCTCGACAAGAACAGCCAGTTCATTACATTTTATATTTTATTTTATTGTTAGAAAAAAAACAGCATTTTATTACACATAATAGAATGACTAATTAACTTTACATTTTCCAAAAGAGTTTTCACAAATAGTTCTTACATAGGTATATTTTTTCGAGTTTGAATATACAGAAATGCATTTTTAAATGCAGTATTCATTAGGCAATTATTAAAAACTCAAATTCACATCATTGACAAAACAACAAATGATTTTTTTATAATATTTTAAAGCTGTGGTACAGCACACTACTTAAAATCAAAGATGTTAAGATAATGAAATATACGGTTGTTTATTGTTTTGTTCTTTCTTTCACATTAAGGTATTAATAAATATTTTTCTCCTTTTGCAGATCCAAGCTGAACAAGCGGCCTTCAACCGGTGTCATTATTAGTCGGACAGTTTTACGAATATTAGGTAAGGATTAAGAGCATATTATAATTGTAATAAATATCATAAGCAGCAGCCCCACATAGCCACACAATCTGGCATCTTCATGGTGAAGAGACGAAAGATTTAAAGTGAACTAAAGCTGTGGCTGAGCCTAACGTAGCCTGAAATAACATTGAACATAAAAAAATCATTTTCTGAGAAAACAAAATTAAACTATTTCCCTCTCTTAAGAAATGTTCTTAAACTCAGTAAGGTCAGATATTTTGGCACATTATTGAAGACAAATCTTAACTTCTCACTTATATTCTTTGTACTTTTTTCCTATTCGGGAGGCAGCAGATGGGAATACCTCTTTTTGTCAGTTTCATATCCACTTATTACAAATAATTTTCTATCATTTCTGACTTGTCCATACGACACATTCTGGCCGTTCTCCCTGGTCTACGTCACCTACTCTCATTACTGCGACATCTAGATTTTTCTCTGTTGTGCAGCTCGGTGCCCGGTACGAATGAGTGCATAACATTGCATTATATCTAGCTGTGCGGCTTTCAAACTGTGGGTTGCTAGCGCCAGACAGTAGTAAGGCACAACAATTAAAACTGCCCTAGAGGCAAAAAGAAGCTGAACATCCGTATTCACAAACGATGCTTGCTTAAGTGAAGCAGGAAATCTGACGCACAGCGTTGAAGCCTGGATGCGGGTAGCCCAGGACCGTTCATTGTGGAAAACCTTGGGGGAGGCCTTTGTCCAGCTGTGGACGTCATTTGGCTGAAACGAACTTTGTCACCCAAAGTCATAGCACGGTAATACTATCTATACAGTATTCCAACTCAGCCATATTTTTGAAATAAATGTCAACAGCCGCGCGGTACGTCACCGTATGACAACATGCGATAGGGCTGCTCACCTGCAGACCCTTTTTTCATTACATCTGCCTACTTAGAATTTCTATCTAGTTTTGTGAATGTATTTTGTGATTGTATTTTTTTTTATTTTGACAAACAAAATACCTACTTTGTGAATGAAATACGATAAAAATGCATGTTGTTTTGTGATTAGTAGATTTAAAAAAAAATTGTGTTAAGATGTAATGGGATGTAAATGGGTTTATAAGTGGACACTAGGCCATGTTAACATGTGCATATAAATGGTATGGTGAAGTCAGAAAATTTATATCATCATTTTAATAATTTTAATTTTCAAACAAATCTGATTTTATAAATTTTATTTTGTATGAAAATTAAAAAAAAAGAATATCACTGACTTCACCATACCATTTACATGCATATGTTAACATGGGCTAGTGTCGGCTTATAAAACCATTTACCTAACACCCTGTATAAATAGGTATACTTGTAATTATTTTTATAAAAAAAAGCACCAACTGTTTAAAAAACAAGACATCGTCCGTTTATTACTGTGGCACATTCGTGACACCCGCGACTTTTGCATACCGAGCGCATACCGAGATTTGAATTTCGAAGGAAAGCTCGCGTTTCGTCCGTGTATATGAAGTTACAATACTGTATGATAGTATTACCGTGGTCATAGGTTCTTTTTTCCCTACAGTATCTATGAGAAAATCATATTTTGATAGCATAAAGAGTATTGTTTAGTTCGTGTTAATTACCCTTTAATTATAATTATCATATCTGCTAAATTATACTTGTAACTAAGACTTACACTAGAAAAACTTTGAGCACTTTTGCGTTACCACTTGAGCATTACAAAATGTCATTAGCTGTGAACGATCGGCGTTTACTTGCATCCCGGTAGTGAATAGCGTACAAATGCAGATAATAGTCAACTTACATTACATACCATTCATTGCAATTACTTATTATGTGTGTTGTCAATACATAAAGATGATATTGCGTTACAATGCCTTTTTTTCATTTTTATTGATATATCTTTAGTTAAAACAGGGCACTTTTTCAGTGGAAAAAAAGAGAAAACTTACAAATGAGAGTAACACTTACCTAACTAAAACTTTTTACAAAGTCAAACTAAAATCATCTGTTAACAACTTACTACTTAACAACGTTACTTTAAAATTGAAGATACATGTAACGTAAAGAGTCAGCAAAATCTGTCATCTCATTGCCTAATCCATCTATCTTCGCTATGAAATTAAGGTTGCACACGCACAGTTAAATAATCCAGCACATACGATTAGTCTAAACATTCAACTTTTAAATAAGCCTTTTTAATTGATTCATTAGGTCAGATAAGGAAAAATCTTTATAGGCGCCTTTTGTTACTAAACTTTTTGTAAGTATGCATTTTAAGTTAATATGTTCTTAGTTACATACTCACTTACCAAATGCAGACAGTGTTCGTAACAACTCTTATTTTAAAGATCTTATTCCCTTACGATTGCATCAGTCTAACTATCTCTCTAACTTATGTAAGATATGCCTATCATAGGGTGTGGAAGAGAGGGAGATAAACAGATGATTATTATATCGAAATGGTTTTGCGAAATAAACTCAAAAACACTAACCGATTCGTATGCCAATATTGTTTACCTTTTGGTGTACAGAACACTCATTGCGCAGGTCAACCCGCACTTACAGTGTTAAAAAATAAGAAAATGTTATTTTTTTTATGCTGACACGTCTGTCTTAAGTTTTAATAATTATAAGACTCAAAGTCGGTTACACCGACTGCGTAGAGCAGTAGCACAAATTGATTCTATTGAAATTAAAAATAAAAAGATTCACTTTGGACGTCTTACAGAAGCTCAGTTCGTGTTACGAAACGTGATGATTGCTTTCAGACCGAATGTCTTGTTAGGCAATGATTACTAGCATTTTATTGACAAATGCAACTAATACAAAATAATCAGCGAGAAGCCGGAAAAGGTTATAAATCAGAATATAAGTAATGGTACCGATAGAGTACAATAAGACCACCTCCACTTTTCAAGTGGATGTCGTAAGAGACGACTAATCCTTAACTCGCCTGATCATCGTGGGAAGTGTACGCCAAATTCTCAATTTCAGCATGATCATCATCAGATTATTTGACCTACAGGAACACGCCCTCTCTAATTTACCAAAGGCAAATGGGGTATTAATGTGCTGTAGTGCTATAACATGAATTTAAGATGTGAGATGGTCAAAGTTAAATCTCGAGTTATTCATGTATTTACCTTGTTCTTAAGGAAAATTTTCTATTTTTAAAAGGAATAGGTACCTACTTGAAGCAAGGTTTTAGTCGATGATGCAGATGCAAAAAAGTTAAACGATAAAGAAAAGGTCAAATGTTATGTACGATAGGTATAGGTCTTAGTCTTCTTAGGTATTGATTAGTAAAGCTTTAAAATCCTGACAAACCAATTCAGCAATGGTGCATTAACACAATGAACAAAACATGTTGTAACTAATGTTTTATTTATTTTTTAATGTACAAATTTTACGAGTCAGGGACTCAGTCTCAGAGTCCTTAAGGCCGGGTAGCAGAGAAAATGGCGAAAATGAGGTTTTCATTTTTCATTTTTGAGGTACTAAACAGTAAAATTAAAGGCTAAGATTTTTATTGGGCATAGTTGAGGATATTTTCGAGGGCTATTAACGGATGGAAACACGATTTGATGAAGTTGACTCGATAGAATAAATTCCCAAAGTTACCTCTATTCGTTTTCTATTTATGGTTTTATTTTTAAAATAAGCGATTTGAGATTCTAAATCTTTTACTAAACTAAAGTTCAGAAATAACTTGAGGGCTTTTAACGGATGAAATTTTTATATTGCGTCTTATTTAGTTACAATGTTAAAAAATGTGGAAAAAATCGTCCATGACGGCTTGAACAATCTCAATCAGTCGCGCGGTGGCGCTTACGGAGGACGGACGCGTGTCAGTTTTTTGGCCGTGACAGTTCGCGATTTGTCAATATTTTTGACAATGATGACTTTGATGAGTCACAGTATAATAATATCAGTGTTTTTTTTTTTTTTTTTTAATTTATTTAAGGCAACATACAGTCATGTACAATCAATAGTACTATTATAGTAAAGATGAATATGATTAAAGACCAAATTAGTGCCTATTTATAGCTATTACAATATTGGTTACAAATGAGCCACTCTTAGGACTAAATTTTTTAACAACAAGCCAAAACCTAGTGCACAGACAACGGCATATCGAGCCAACCACTATGGAATCTTATGTAGTTGTAATAGTTACTTTTTGCAACTGAAATATATGTAGATATAGGTCCGACATGCCGTCAGTCGGAAACAAAATAAAATAAAACAGAAAAATGAATAAGGAACACAAAGATAGTGACAGATTGGAAAGCTATTCACTAGCCAAACTATTAAAAAGGACGGATTTGAGCTTTGATAATGTTACATTAAACAAATCAATTTCTGTGAAGTTTTTATTGTAAACGTTAGTGGAACGATACACGAATGAGTTACGAGTATAATTTTTACGATATCGCGGGGTAACGAAAAGTGGTTTACTACGTGAGGAGCGTTACTGTGTGCTTAAATTTAAGCTTTCTCCAGTGTTACTGGAGAAAGCTTAAATTTTTGATAATTAAGAATTATCAATTTTGTCTACCTATTGAAATTTAAATCGTTCGCATCCTTTTAAACGAAGACTCTACTCATGATACATAGTACTCAAATATGAGACAAAACCAATGAGATAAAATTTCATTTTAATAGTACCTACATACAATCGTCTTACACTCTTTAGAAGAGCACACTGACACAAATAAATAATAAAAAATACTGTCTTAGGTCTGTAGCTAAAGGTCTAAGCTGTAAGATAGAAGAATCTTCTAGCCAAAAAGATGCCAGATGCAGCAGATGTCAACGGATTTAAAACTGGAGTTCATATGACTCCTTGTAGACTTGAGTCTCTAGAGCGTCCCTTCCTCCACCATGCGTAAGAATGTTTCAAAAATACTGTCTAAGGTCTGTAGCTAAAGGTCTAAGCTGCGAGATAGAAGAATCTTCTAGCCAAAAAGATGGCAGATGCAGCAGATGTCAACGGATTTAAAACTGGAGTTGATGTGACTCCTTGTAGACTTGAGTGTCTAGAGCGTCCCTTCCTCCACCATCCGTAAGAATTTTCACAAAAATACTGTCTAAGGTCTGTAGCTAAAGGTCTACGCTGCAAGATGGAAGAATATTCTAACCAAAAAGATGGCAGATGCAGCAGATGTCAACGGATTTAAAACTGGAGTTGATGTATGGAACGGTCGCTTTTTTGTAACCTTTATAATTTGGTCGGCTTATAGAAGAATTCCTGATATTTTTTTGCAGTTCGATAACTTTCTTATAAGTCGTATGCTTATAAGTAATAAGCTGAAATTAACAGGATAGCTTATTCAAGGAACATTTTAATTTGTCCATTGTATGCCATGTTCCCTTGTTATAAGGGAATCGCGTATTCGGCCACGAAAGTAAGACTGTTAAAATAAATTAGATTTCTTGAAATCTCTCTTTTGCGCAAAGCCACATCATTTATATTTACTTACTGTGGTTATAAAGGTGTACCAAGGGTACATGCAACACCTTTTTATTCGATTGTAAGAGTACTGGTTTACTCACAAATCCGTTTTATCTGAATTTCGAAATCTTTTAATTACACTGGTGTTTATCATTCAAATCAATGACTAATGTTTGAACTAATTTGGACATATCAAGGTCTATCATTGGTATTTTTTTCAAACTTCTGCGTTGAGTCATTTACGAGATCTGGGACATCACAAAACATTACCCCAGCAAAATTCTAAATAACTTGAGAACCGGAACACGAACAAATTTTGCTATTCGTGGACAAATTACTACGCAACAAGAGCTATCTATCCATGTATTTGGTTCTGCGATAGAACGACTTTAAAAAAAAAATTTCCAGGGTAATGTTTGAAACGTTACCCCAGCAAAATCTGTTTTTTCCTAATAACTTTAAAACTATAATTTGAACGAATTTTGCTATTAGTGGACAAAAGACAATGCCGGAAATTGGCGTCTTTTTTTTTCGCGCGGCCATCGACCAAACTTTGTTTTTTGATTACAAAATAGTGTAATAAATCAAACTTACTATGACATGTATACCTCTAAACTCAGTCTGAACTGAGTTACGAGCATTAGAAGTTTGATAATTTTCATACTAGATTTGCTTTTTGCGCGCAAAGTTTTGTAAGAAATTGCAACAAACTAGTGAGATTGTATGTGTAAACAAACAATACCATCCATTAAAGGCTCCAGACATCAGTATGGAGCAGAATCAGTGCAATAAAAAATAGCGCAATATTTTGTTGCAATTTCTTACAAAACTTGCGCACAAAAAGCAAATCTAGTATGAAAATCATCAAACTTCTAATGCTCGTAACTCAGTTCAGACTGAGTTTAGAGGTATACATGCCATAGTAAGTTTGGTTTATTACACTATTTTGTAATCAAAAAACAAAGTTTCATCGATGGCCGCGCGAAAAAAAAAAAGACGCCACTCTCCATACAAAATCTGGCATTGCCATTTCTGGTCACGGTGGACTAATTATCTGCTATACTCTCGACTCTATAAAGCACAACATTTATAAAAAAATTGCTGCGGTAATGCACTCCAGGTAACCGTGTGTGATGCTCATTGCTCATAGTGATTTTCGATACAGAGCCCCGTACATACGTTATACATAAATTATGGAAAGAAAACACCCAGACCAATACAAACCAATATGTATGCAATTTTGGTATGATATTTTTATTTATTAATAAACAAAAAGAAGCAGAATTTAGCCGGCGCGGAACTCCCGGAAGGTCGGGTGACGCCACGCCTCTTTGAACCGTGTTTACTTTGGCAGTTATATTCTAAATTTATTCGATTCTAAAATATATTCCCAAAAATTTTGAAAGTTGTTTTAATTTGTATCACTTGGATATGATTTGTATTAGAAAGTGCTATGAGTGTGACGCTTGAACGGAAGGAAGTCAACCTAACCTAACCAACTGCGTATTTCTAAACTGCGTATTTCTATACTGTGTAGCCGCGAGAGCTCTTTGGCGCGCTGTCTTCGGCGAAGTATTGCGCGCGCAGATTTTGACAGCGCGAAATACCTACTTTAGCAGAAATACCAAGCCTTAAACCATTTCAATCACGTAAGTTTAAAAATGTAAGACATGTTAGTACGTTGGCGCCAGCAGTAAATCTCGCGGCAGAGTGCGGTGCTGGCCTATACAGAATTCATGTTGCGGGTATTCTGCGGTGCCACTACTCCGTAAATATGTAGAAGAGAGAGAAAACATTGAAACTCTTTCTATCGTCTGCATTTTTTAACTTTTTTTAATTAAAAGAGGATCTGAGACTGTATCTACCAGTCATTGGTCATTGGTAGAGTATATTTTTCAGTCAACTGACAAAAATCTAATAAGTAACAACATGTAACAAATAAGTAAACGAAAATAACTGAGTATACCTACCGTCTTTTCAAACGCCATGAACACGGTTGTTTGTATTTCATAAAACAGAGTAATAAATTAATTAAGATGCCAATTAACTTATACGCATATAAATTAAGTTTTGTAAGGGTTCATATCAGCAGGGTTGGCCAACTGGTCGCGCTCCGGTAGTCTAAGATATTATGGCCGCAATCTGATGGGCGCATCTGATACGCAATGTGAAAGCGGAATATAAGTTTCCGTCGTTTGCTTCATTTTTGGTTTAATGAGGTTGGAGTTGAAGATTTTCCATCATAAAAACCATAGAGTATGGAGTAGGACATGTAATTTTAATGGCTACGTAACGAACCTAAAGGGTAAAAACGGGGCCCTATTACTAAGACTGCGCTGTCCATTTGTGTCTGTCAACAAATGTATCTCATAAACGTGAGAGTTGAAATTTTCAGTTGAGTTGGGGTACTGTCTCAGGCTGAATTTCACCAACTTACTTTAAAACAATAACCGGTGAATAGAATAGAATAGAATTTATTTATTGCTTTTTCTGTGTACAGTGGTAAGGTGCGTTAACTGCGTTAGATGTTGCAACTCAGCTTTAAACTTTTTGTCGAGAGATATCGCATAATGTCATAATAGTAAATGTTTAAAAAAACAAACTACGATCAAAATGAGACAAAAAAACGGCCCAAAAATATGTAGTGAATTCGGTCCTGCTACTAAAATCGGTAAGAAAACCATCAACGAAAATTATGTAAGCAAGATCCTCCTTGATTATGTAACAATACAAGATGTTTGTAAGAATATTCGCATATCATTAGCCGTTCCATGTCCTCATCTGATAAGCAATATGGTCCTAACTCTAGATGATATGATATTATGGTATACATGAAAGGCAATGGCGGTGGTAGTGAGACAAATAAGGCCTGCATTATGTATGCAATCTTTCAGGGTATTGTGTATTATGCGAGCAGGATCGGAGGCATTAGCAGGCATTAACGGTGCAGAAATGGAAGCATAGTTGTAGTCTGTAGATAACAGTCTACTCATTGTCAAATTAGGTAGAAGGGATCTTCCATCGGGTAGCTTTAATATGGGTAGGCAGTACGCATAGTTCCTTAATGCTTTCAATTTCATGTTCGACTATGGCATACAAATAGCTATATTCATAATCTATTACATCCTCAGTGATATCTTCTTTTTCTTTATGAACTCATACCTATTTGCTTAGCAATGAGGGTTTTTGCGTATGAAAAATCTGCTAGATGGCAATACGTAGACGTGAGGTCTAAATGCTGCATGATTGGTTATTTTTGACATGACATTGACAGATACGTCAAAATTCACCAATCACGTAGCAGTTAGACCTCATATCTACGTCTTGCCATCTAGTGGATTTTTCATACGCGGAAACCCTCATTGCTGAAGTTTACCATCAGCTCTATCTACAATTCTATGTCTATATCTTGCTTTAAGAGAGTAGAGTTTCCACCATCACAATACAGGCAGTGATCAATACCTACTCCTCATAATATCAACAAAACTATTGATAGCCGTCTGAAAATTGGTTACAGGTTGTTATTTTTGAAAAGCGTTAATTAGCTTATTTTATATTTTCGTTGAATAATGCTGGCTTTTATTTCTATGCTGTAACGTCACATGGCTAAGCGTTGTATTAGAAAATGATAATTGATCGCATCTGCAATAAATTGCTCTCGCGTGCATCTAGCTTCGTGTATAATGCGACAAGATCAATAGAGACATTATACGTTGCTATACGCTGGGAATCTGTAGGTTCTTGATGCTGGATTTTAGCATAGAATACGAGTCTAACTGGGCTAACCACCCGTCTAGGCCTGCGTGGGATAAGGTTAGAACCACTACAATGTAAGGTGGGAGGTCTAGTGGTTTACCCGGCTTCCAAGACACATAATGTACAACTTAAACCAGTACTTACTCATAATCCTACCAGTAAATTGGTGGAATTCAGAATGAAATCCACTGCTGCTGCTTTCATTGCTGGACAAATTTCATTGCCCAGCAATGAAATTTGCCTCACCCACGGATTTCTACAAACACCTGCGCTGTCCGGATCTAGATACTTCCCGCGACCTTCACCAGATCGTCGGTCCACCTAGAGGTAGGCCTGCATCCTCTAGGTATCTATTAAGAAATTCTTAGTCAATAAGGCAAACTAAACATGTAATAATGACTTAAAAGCTTTTATGGCTCTCTTAAAGAAAGTATTAGATCTTTGAAAAACATTTGGAATATACTGATAAAATCAGGGAAAGTCTTGTATGCCCGTGTACCAAGCTAAGAAAAGTAAGTACCAGTTTGATTCCCACATGCGGCGGTTGTACTTGTAGTATACTATCGTCAGTCTGACACGCCGTAAATAATTACAAGTTGCTATGCACGCGGCTCACAGGTAATTATTGCAAAAAACCAATATCTTAGTACGGGGTAGGCTCGCCGCACGCGCAACAACGCAACGCGCCAGACGACTATGAGCGACAAACTATTTGTATAACAATGCAAAACTTGATCTTGATTGTTCTAATTCCGTTACTTAAACCACTTAAACGTCTCGTCTGCATTTATTTTTTCAGCCTTCAGTGGATAAGGTAGAGCAGAGTTCCGCTCCGCTTATGGAGGATAGCATGACCTCACCTTGAAGTGAGTTTGGTAGAAAAAGGCATTAAATGCTTACTTATTTGTGAAGTGATCATCTTAAAATCACTGAAAGTATTAAAATAATTTTCCATTAATCGGCATCTAAACGTAGAGTTAAATGAAATGAAGTCAAAAGTCTGAGATATGTAAAACGACTTGCGATTTAATTACCGCTACTTAACGTTCAGCACAACATGGGCCTAATGCATATGCCTATAATATAATGGCAGTGAAAATACCAGCGGCTGTACGTCTTACTTGACTTTCACTGGGAGATTAGACTTTTTTCCCCATTTCTACTTGAATGGATAAGTCTACGGTTATCGTAAAGATCTACGGTCTTATTCATAATCATTTTTCACATTTTATCAAATGCTTATTAGAGGTTTATAAAACGTTTGATAAAAATTGTTATTCATAATCGTCATTTAGCGCTAAAATCCTCTTATAACTGTGTGATAAGTTATCGAGAGCTCGGGCCTTGTTTAAAGCTCTAATAAACCTATTTTAACCTAACTTTTATAAATGTCATTTCATATGAATGTCACTTCGTTGGTTTATTTATTCAAAATATCCTTGCTGTGATCCTTGCTTGTGAAAATGAATGCTATAAATGCAATTGTGCATTTAGCCAATAATGCCGACCCAGCGCGACGTAGAAAGCTCTACCGCCAACGAAGCAACCCATTCGATTTGCGGGACCTAAATTTTAAAATAAAATATAGGTTCAATAAGGACACAGTGCGCACCATCATAGATTTGGTGGAAGATGATCTGGTTCAGAGCGCTAGAGGTGGTGGCACGTGTCCTGAACTGCAAGTTTTAGTGGCCATAAGATGTTGGGGACGTCGTGAGGTAAGCACAAAAAAGTGTTTTATTTTATCCCTTTGTCGTGGCTGCTATAATTATTTTCATACATTTTCAGGTACAAGATGATGCTGGTGACCTCCATGGCCTAAGTCAGCCGACAGTGAGCCGGATATGCGCCAGAGTCGCGCATGCAATCGCGAATAAGGCAAATTCCTTCATCAAAATGCCTATCACTATAGGAGAGCAGGAAAGAATTAGTGCCAAATTTAGAGCAATTAAAAATTTTCCTGGGGTGATAGGAGCCATAGATTGCACCCACATTAAAATTAAAAAAACCGGAGGTGACATGGCCCAGTACTATATTAATAGAAAAGGCTATTATTCCCTGAATGTTCAGGTAAAATATATTTTGATTTTATACAGTTTACAACAGAGAAAGATTTGTTTTAATAATGTCTATAATTTTTACTTTGTATGATCTAAATTTTAGCAACATTCAACACTATATTATTGGATGGATTACCTACAGGATACTGTTTTTTTTATTTTAGGTTGTCTGTGATGCTGACCTCAAAATAATGGATATAGTGGCTAGATGGCGAGGCAGTACACATGACAGTCGAATTTTTATGGAGAGCAATATAAAACAACGATTTGAGGATAGGCAGTTTAGAGGACGCCTTATTGGCGATTCGGGCTACCCTCTTCTGCCATATCTATTTACACCTATTTTAAGGCCTAGTCGTCCAGAAGAAGAAGCATACAATAATGCTCACATCTCAACTAGGAACACTGTTGAAAGGTGTTTTGGGGTGTGGAAGCAGCGGTTCCAATGCCTACTCCATGGCTTACCAGTAAGCCTCCAAAATGGAAAAGCTGTGATCATAGCATTGGCTGTATTACATAATATAGCCATTGATATGAATGACACATTGTTAGGTAAATGTTATCAATTTGACTGTACATAAGGAATACAAATCTTTATGACAAAATGTTGACAAATTCATAATATTTTTCAGAACAACATATGGAGCAGGTCCCTGTAACTCCGCAACTTTCGACGGAGAACAGTGTTCACGACAACCGACCTTCATTGTTGAGGCGTAGGTCGCAGTTGATACTACAAAATTTTATAAATCAACATTTTTGAATGGTACTAAAATACATTTTGATAAATTCCAACGATTTACTTTTATGTAATGTCATTTGAGTTCATGAAAATGTTGTATTTTAATTTTTCAGATACTGTTCCTGGCATCTTAATGAAAATAAAAAGAATATTTGATTGAAAAATACCTGTATTTCAATTTTCAGTCCAATTTGTTACTATCACAAAAACAAAACCTGTAGTTCTCTTTAAAAAAGCAATTATTCTGCAAAAATTCAAAACAAATTACTTTATATCACTAATTTAAGTACAATTAGTTTCAACAAACTTACTTATTAAAAATCACAGTTCAATTCTTTAAAACAAAGAAATTGCTTAAGTATAAACGTTTCTATTCGGAGGTTATCAACCTTCTACATTTAAAACAAAATAACCATAATTTACACTATTATTATAAAGGCGAATGTTTGTGACTAGGCATATGTGTATTTACTTTATATCACTAATTTAAGTACAATTATTAAACTTACTTACTAAAAATCACAGTTCAATTCTTATAAACAAATAAATTGCTAAAACAGATAGATTATATAGTCTCGAATAACATATAGGCTTCTTTTTATCCTGGAAAAATGCACAGATCCTGTAGGTTACAGAAATAGTAGTCTACGCAGGCGGAGTCGTGGGCAACAGCTAGTTAATAGTAATCTCAAACTCTTATTAAGTTATGACTAGTAAACATATTCATAGCCGTCTAAATATATTGCAGAAACACAATCAAAATGCGGATTGGAACTGCATAAAATACAAATTAAAAACAAACAGAAGTAAGGGAGGAACTAACTTATTATTTAGAATCTGTTAGTACTTGAAAAACTTTAACATCAAAAGACTTATTATTCTTTATTAATGTGAGTGTAATATTTAAGTTTTTCCTGTAATAATTGATGCTCAAGATCCAAGTTTCTCCCTTTCTTCCGTTCGTTTTCCATTTGAACTTCATGCAGTTCAATCCGGCATTTTGATTCTGTTTCTGCAATTTCGGAAATCCTAACTTTGCTTAAATCAATTAAGCCTTCTTTGTTTAACAGTTTCCTTTTTTTTTTGATTGCTGGTGCTTTAAAATTAGGTTTTGCTTTATTTTCTTTTGCCTCTACTTTTTTATTTTCTTTATCTTCCAATATGCCTCTAGTAGTACAAGCATGTGTATCTTCTATTTCTTCATCAAGTACCACCAATTCATATTGGATTTCTTCATTATTTATCAATTCCTGATCTTGCGTATTTTGAGTTGATTCCTCCTCTTGAATGTTAATTAATTCACTTTTATTTGAGTCCGAGTCAAATCTGTTAACATCGACTACAAATTCATTGGGCAACCAAGATGCTATATCATCAGCCCTATCGTCAGGCACTGATAATGGTGGACCACCGCCAGTTTTAATTTGAGCCTGCCTAGCAATGGTCTTGTCTTTCTTCGCACTGATTTTTATGAGGCTCCATTGCGATTTTAACTGGGTAATGGAGCGGTTCATACCAGCGCACATTGAATTAAACCTGAAAAAGAAATGACAGGATTTTGAATTACAGGTAAAGGCAAAATTTTATATTGAAGGCAGAAATCAAAAGATGTACCAACGTTGTTTGTAAATCAGCCCAAGCCGCAACCTTCCGTTTATTCGTGTTAGTGTCTGTATTTTTATTTTCGATTGCATTTACTCTTTCTTTCACCAACTCTTTCAGCAAATACTGAAAAGCAAACACTAGGCGTCAAACATAAATAAAACCATGCTACAAAAATTAGTAGGCACTTTATCAGGCTAAAAATAAGTACTACCTTATCTTCCTCCAACCAGTTTTCTGATCGTTGCCTTTTAGGCGGTCTGTTCTCCTTCGTCATGGACATAATTAGTATCCGATGTAACTAGCCGGGTCGTCGTAAGAGCTTATTGCAGAGTACAGGGTAAGAGGTACAGAATCCAGAACATACAATCCCAAGTTTTATAAAAGTTTGATAAAACTTGGGAGTTGATCGAAAAAACCGAAAACTTTATTAAATTTTCGTGCCAAATGTCAATGTCAGTAAGTAAAACGTCACAGCTGCCAATTTTTTGTTTTTTTTTTCTGCGATTTGTCTATGATTTTACATGGTCCATCAAGTTAAATCACCAAAAAAGCTGTTTTCGTTCATTCTTTTTGTATAGTCTGTGGAAAGAAAATATTAAACTCTGTTTTAGCTATCAAAGGTTTATAAACGATTATGAATAACGTTTTTTATCAGAGGTTTATAAGAGTGTTTTAAGCCTATCAAACGTTTTAGCTAATGTAGGTTTTAAACCTATATTAGCATTTTATTATGAATAAGACCGCTAGACTAGACGCTGTTCAGTTTCTTATTGTTTTTTGATTCCACTTAGCGTTAGGCAAAGACAGATCACGCCTGCAGCCTTTGTCGGTAAAAAGCGTTGGGTAATGAATCTGTGACAAAGAGGCTTTGTCTATGAAGATCACGCTTGAACTCGGCGTCTGGTTTTTGTTCAGCATCTTAAGTAACAGCACAATGGCTGATCATTTTTGGTTTCAGTTTCATTGGCAATTTTTCGGTCGCTTAGCACTTACAATGAACAAACAAGATTGATCAGGCTTAAAATCGATTACCTTTATACAGTCATTATTATTAAACGGGAAACAATGACATTGCATTTTAACATCACACATCATTAGTAAAATTGTGATGAAATTACAACCAGATTAATTAATTATCAAATTATTTAATTATGTAATTCTTGAAAAAAGTTGAGTTTACAGAAAATTGAATATGAAATCGATAGCGCACTAAAATTAATAGATTGTGATTGACTTAATGGTATTTCCATTTGTCAGGTGCTAGGTAACTATTCTTATCGGGCACATTTTATGATAGGACCTTTTAATGAAACATTTAATAACTTCTTTGCCCTGACCTGATCCAAATTATTAGATTTCAAAGTTAATTTTGCGCATGCCAAATAGGCGCATCCGCAAATAAGGTAGCCCTGATTGATGACTGAGCGCGAATCTGTCAAAATATTGAGCTAAAAGTAGCCTCAGATTTGACAAGTCACGACCACGAAGTGAGAGGTCGGTGATGCGCGGGAGTTCCGCCAGCTGATTGATACAGGGTGAGTTGGCGTTTTGTCAATCGCCAATTGAATTCTGAAGACACGAGGATTTGGAATTAACCATGTCTCTTTTATTAATCACTTTTTGTTCAGCTATACGTAGGATAGGGCTCGTAGAATCATATTTTTTGTGGTAGATTTGTTTCAATAATCAAGAAAATCTAAGAGAATGCCATGGCAACTTGGGTGATACGAGTACCTACCTATCTATGTTTGAAATCCGTAAAACAAGATTCTTTTATTCTTACGAAAATGTATCGGTACAAATCGTGACTTGTCAGCTAAGTAGACGCTACATTTTCAATTTTTCCAGGCATGAAAAGTTTTTTTTTTCTTTATCCTGCTAACAATGGAGAAATTACTCGTTATTTCTTGGCACAATTTCTGCCTTTGTGCTTATTCTTCCTCGAATTTTAAATAAACATAACCGGGGAGTGTAATGCTCCGCGCACGGCCGCCGCATACGAATCGAGCGAGCAGGAAGCAACCGGTATCGTAGAGAATAGAATTACCATCTTCCGTATTAATACATTTTAACGCAATATCAATTTAACCGTTGCCAACATCACTATAAACAACAGTTTGGTGGCTCTAGCTAGACAATCTAATATAGGGACGTAAGTAAAAAAGAATTGGTTACTTTCGGTGTTTCGACGGTTAATGTCTAATGTTCGTAATACAGGATGAAGCTTTACTGATTCCAAGTAGGTATAAATTGAGGCTTTTAACCTAGACCAATAACCTAACGGACTTTAAAAATCAAAATCAAAAATTTTGTGCTTGTGTGGTACAAATCATGAAATTTTGCCCCCTCATAGCTATAATAACCTCATTGAAAAATCGAACTCCTAATTTTGCTTGTAATACACCTTTAGATGTCTCGTGATTTTTTCGGCGATTCGAGACAAACATTAAGCAAGTGATGAGAAGAATAAGGAAGGGACCTGAAACACTTATAGAAAAGATGACATTACGATCGCGTGGGCTGGCAATCAAGCAAGCCATAATACATTCCTACCGCCTAATGCGGTGCAAGTAATTAGACATGAATAGTGTAAAGAACTCGCGATTGTGCTCATAACGATTAACCCGAGATCTCGAAGCGTTTCCGATGCCAATTAATCGATATTGTGCAATCGACACTGATAATGATTATTTCTTACTGAGGCAATTCATTAATTTATTTTTTGTAATAATTACAGGGTGTTACAGGTGGTACCGCAATACTTTTTTTAATTGGCATACGTATTGTGCTTACTAGTAAGTATTTAATCGGGTTTGTCTTATAGTTGTATACCCATTTTTCCTTTTTACTATCGATTCTTATATGTATAATGCATTCCTGAGCTGAGAATGCACGAATATACGTGGATAGATTTGTAGTACATGCCTACCAGGCTAGGACCTGAGTTAAAAATTATTATAACCAATTATTACGTTTAAAATAAACGGCACTCTCAATGGGTAAGAGAGAATAGGGTATTGTAATTGTAATCTTATTGCATCTTACGTAAGCAAATAAATTGCAAAAAGTCTGACGTAACATAAATAAGTATTTTTATCATCTACAATTTATAGTAATGCGTAGGTTCTCCAATTCGAAACTGGTAGTTTAAAGAGAAATCGTTAATTTATATATTTGAGAATAATAAAGCTGTTATTATCTTCTATACTTATAATAAATCTGTAGAGAGGTCAATTCTGTACATGAAATATATTTTCAAAATAACTGTCAGAGGGTGATTAGTGATCGATACTGATGCCAAAAATGCAATCAATAAAATTTTTGTCTGTCTGTCTGTCTGTCTGTCTGTCTGTATGTTCCTTATAGAAACAAAAACTACTTGACGGATTTTAACGAAACTTGGTACAATTATTCTTCGTACTCCTGGGCAGGTTATAGGATACTTAGGAATTCCCACGGGCACGGGAATTAGCGGGAAAATCCTTTTGTATGAAAAATCTAAACTGCTTAAGTTAAACACTTGAAATTTGGCATGCAGGTACCTTAGTAAACTCAAAGCTTAGTTACAACAGGATATTGCAAAATTCCCACGGAAACGGGAGTTAGCGGGAAAAAACATTGGTATGAAAAAATCTAAACCGCGTAAGATAGATGAAGGGGGTAAAACGGGATCCACGCGTACGAAGTCGCGGGCGGCCGCTAGTTCTCAAATAAAGCAGTGTTCTAAATAACAATAACACTACCAATGAGATGGTTTCGCTGACCAACTAGCTGAAAAAAACAATAAAAATTAGTCTGATGTAAGGGCTGAGTTTTCAACCGTCGGATATATGAAGAAAAACTTGTCATTTTGACATATTTCCCACTGAAACTGTCACTGTCAAAATTATACTTCAGTTAAAAGTTGTCCCACGACTTAAAAATCAGCCCTAAGTATATTTTTAAACGATTAATTTATCGTCATATTCACCCAAGTTCAATATTTAAAGCTGAATGACGTAACATTTATCGTGACTCGTGTCGTGATCGATCGATCGGAAAGAAAAATCCATTAACTATCAGCAAGGAAGTGATATCTTTATCGACTCAAGGACGTTCCATAATCCAAGTTGATCCATTGATAGATTAGTAACACCTGAATAACACCTACAACAGCTTCTTACAAAGCTCCCTTTGTCTCTGACGACTTTGGGCAGATAGGAATTTACTTGGTAGATAGGTAAGTACTCATGTTTATAAAAAGGTAAATAATATATCAACCTACTTTAAATTCTTCAACAAAGTCAAAATCTTACAAGCCTTATTTGAATCATATTGTAAGAAATAGAAGGTTTACATGCAAGTTGCGATTACCTTGCAACTTTTGTTTAGTTCTTTAAAAATTGGTCTATTTATAAACTAAATTACTTTTGATCATCATTCAGCTCTTATTAGGTCCCACTACAGCTGTTCTATTAGCAAATTGTTATTATTTTTTTCGTTGTGTTTTTTTGTGTCGAATATAGTTATTTCTATTTCCAATACTTTAAAACTCTACAATTTTCCGTATCGAATCATGCATTTTATACAACCTATGAAGTTTATAATTATAACCTATCCCATAAAACCTGCAAGATAACCAAGTACACAATAACTTTCCATATACTTTCTGCTTTCTATATTCCGCTACGGCCATATATAGCAAAATTATTTTAATAATATAAATTACAGAATAAATAAAGCGAGTAATCATTATAAATTAACAAGAAAGCTCCATGTTTTAAAACATGATTGAATTATTGAAATAACTACGATCTACGAGTATGGGAATTGAAAACGTTTGTTTACTGACCAATTGAGGTTAGTATTACTTATTGCAAGTAAAACAACCTCTTATTATCATTCATCACTAACTACATTAAAAAAAAAGAACCTCATGACACACAGTCAAAATCAATGAAAATTATGCACTAATGATAACTAATAGGGTTGAATTTATTTTCACAAATCACGAAGGATTTGAAAACTAGGAATTCGCCACTCCTCATTCCCAAGTCCCGACTGCATAACCACAGACTTTTTGCCCCTATCTGGTTACAGGCTCCAGGCTGTACGGTCCAATTCCTTCGCCCTTTTTAAATTTCGAAAAGAACACCGGTGGCTGCCAGCTTCGTGTTTTTTGAAAAAACGTCTCATCATGGCTTCTCGCAAAGCTTTTAACTTTTAAATGGTTTAAATGAGAAAATCTTTGCATCTAATTTCAGCAAGTGCTTTCATTTTAGCTTTTGCCCGCGGCTTTGCCCGTGTGAAATTCAGTTTAAGAATTTATAGCGTATTAAGTGTACGTAAAATAATCCTGATGTACAATGTACATGTACAAACAAAAATAATGTAGTTTCATCAAAATCCGTTCAATAGTTGTTGCGTGAAAGAGTAACAAACATATCCATTATCCATCTATCCTAATAAACTTTCACATTTATTTATAAGGTATTAGTAGGATTAAAATCCTGACTCTACGATCATCGATATTTATTTACAGAAACAAGTTCTAATAAAATTATCACAAAATATTATCGTAACACAGATAATAAAAAGTAATGTTTTGTGTTACATATCCACAAAAGTATAATGGCTACTTGCCGCGTTTCCACCCGGGATGCGTCGAGATATCCCACGCGATCCGAATACGAAATGACCCGAGCAACCGCGGTGCAGTCACGTGACTGGGGAAACACTAGATTTGTTGAGATTGGTGTTACTGTAACTTCTGCATCTGGCCAATGAGAAGCTTTTTTTTTTAATTTCTACACTTATTGTAAAAAAGTTTACAATCATATTCCAGATTGTATTTTTTTATTTTATCAATGTAGGATTTTTTCACACCATTTAAGGTTTTAATCCAATAATATTATGTAATTTTATGGCAATTTAAATTGCGTAGTGAAATCCACAAAGCTAACCTACCCAATAGAAACTTTCAAAACTTAGCGCGCACAAATCTAGAGGTTCTATTGAAATGAATTAAACACATTTAACATGAATAAAATATCACATTGTGACTCTTTATCACTTAATTTTCTTCTTATTTATTCTTATAGTAGTAGTAGTAGTAACTGAAACACTTTTACTGCTCACATAATAATGACGCGTTTGTGCCCAAGTTTGCTCTCAGATTTAATACCAACAGCTCTAATACGGACCCACGGCTCTGTAACCTCTACATCACTAGCGTGCGGAAAAAAGCGCGCGAAAACAAACCAGAGTTGACAGGAGCACGTTCGAGTGGGAGCGGTGTTTGGATAGGAACCCGATCTTCGTAGCTCCCTCCGATACCATTCTTAGCAATATTTTTCCTGAAAACCTGAAAAAATATCCACGCTAAGTTTGTAAACAAACTCCAACTTATTCACGTTGAAATTTTCTTAGTCTAAACTTTTTACTGTAAGATGCTGTACTTGCATAAGTTAGGTAAGGTAATGTGACTTGTCAAATCAACACCTCTGTTAATCTTATGGCGAGAGACTATGACAGTGGTAAACATTGTCCCTATGGCTGCATTTCTGGGATCCACTCTAAGAGACTTTATGTCTGAAAACATTAGAATTCACATGCCTAAAATAGTATCATACAAAATATGCTTTCGTATGCAAATTGGGATAAAAATGCATAGCACGTAATAATAAAGCATCCTTAACGTAGACAGAAACAGTCGAGGTGGTCTGATCCTTCTTAGGAGGGTCGTAACGAATAACATTAGTCGGTTATTCTATAATCCGCACTGGTATGTGTCCTTTGACGTATTATTATCCAAAAGCGTTGCCGACTAAATACATCGAGGAGAAAGGAGCCTGGAGCTGTTAATTTTGAATTAAGTTTAATATGTACAACCTTTTTACTTTGACTTTAACACAGCTATTTTGCAAAAGAAAACAAAACAAAAGTGCTAATTTATTGGTCTAAATTGAATGAGTTACTGTAACTTAGAAACTTGGTTTATAAATAATAATAAGAAACAGAAAAAACCTTTAAAAGAAAGGTTCATACGTATGTATTGTATGCCCAAATAATTTCGGTGCTCTACAATAAAATTGGATAAACAAACAAACATTACTTCGTTGATACCTTTCTAAACTCCAAAGATTGATAACAACGGTTCTTTTTCAGACGCCCCAGTGGCCTTGTTGCGGTCTGTTAGATAATAATAACGACATTAACAACTTAATAAGTTATTTTCTCTTCCAGCACAACCGCAGAGCAAGGACAAAATTAATGGCGGAGTTTACCGCAAGCGACAACTACTTTTGCAAATTAAAAAAGTGCTAGTCCTAAATGGTGTGGTGACAAACAGAGTTTAGAGATGGGCCTAAAATGCAAAGCCTTCTTGGAACCCAAATAATAAAATAGACAGCCAAAAGACAGAATCATGTATATGTCACCGTAAAATTGTGAATTCCGTCAGATTATAATCTGACGTAGTTAAATTACAATCTAACCTAACCTAACCCACTGTTAGTTTACAATCTAACGCGTTATATTATAAACTGACAGAGTTCACAATTTCACGTTGACATAATATACCTACATCCGCAAATTACTTATCCATAAGAACCAAATCTTCCCGTTGATTGGTTTGATATGAGATGAAAAAAATTACTTAACTTTAAAATCATTTTTGAAACCATAAAAGTTCGCAACGTTAAGTTGCGCTGCAGGTGTCAGACTTTAGCTCTACATTAATAAAACACGAAAATATTTCTGAGAACGAAGAAAATCTTTGAAGCCTAGATCTTTGGCATGGTGCAATGGAGTGCCAAATTCTATTATTAGAACCTGCGGATTAATTTAAAGAGGTATCCGATCGGAATAGTTAGATGATGATTTATTGGATTGGAATAGATCCGGTTTATCATTGTTTTTCCCACTTGTACGGTTGTATACTTCTTTTTGTTTCAATGCTGCCTTTATCCATATTTGGTTTTCACATTTTATTGTACGAGTAACATGTAAATATTTGTCACGTTGTTTAACTTTTTTTTTTTTTTAATTGTGACGAAATTTGGTCAACTCAATTTGGACATGCCTAATTAAAGGACGGTCGTGGCTTCAATTCCCGCCTTAGGCAGTTCGATTTTTTCAAGTTATTTATAATTTTCAAATTATGCCTAATTAATTCGTTAAGATTCGTTGTGTTACACAGATTTTTTAAAATAATGTTCCAATAATCAGTAGCAGTGACGCAATACTTGAATAAATAAACATCAGCTCATAAACTATAGTGCACTCAAGTTAAGTAAGCAGTTAAATTTTGAAAACGTGCTTTCTTATCTTGGTTTTATAGCCTCCAAAATTGGCATACTTTACAACCTTGGGAGAAGGTGCTTAACTGCTTAGAGCTCGGAGATACACATTAAACCACCTGCTCCTGGCAGGTGCCCGATTTGTTGCCAATTTGGCGCAAGGATTTAATAAAGACCGGCTAAGTGTGAGTGGGAGTTGCTAACAACGGGTTCCGTGCTATCGTAGAATATTTTAGCCTCTATAAAGTTGTAATATCTGGATGGGGGTAGCGCGAATCGGTCGCTGTCGATCTTTGAGTTTAGATCTTTGTTCAACAGTGGACGTATTTCGGTTGAAAGACTGTTCCTAAGTAGTTACCATTTTTTTCCTATCGTTTTTGGAAGACAGACATCATGTATTAAGATTAAGAGACTTACATTATTTATCAATAGTGTTGCACTAGAAAGTTTTACATACTCTATTATTTCAAGTTAGTAAACTTAGAACTTTATAACCGCAATAGCGGTTCAAAAGATACAGGCCTGTGACAAATGGACGGGCAGCAAAGCCTTATATATAGGGTTCATTTGTCCCACTCCTTGGGTACGGAACCCTCCAAATGAGAGCCTTATTAAATGTTACATATTTCGGACAGCTGAGCATGTGACAGCTTAGGAGCTGGTTCTGAATTTAGATGTGCAGGTTGGCGCAGTCTGGCGTCTTGCTAAATCTGTGCCTACATTATGTATAGCACGTGCTCCACTTATCAGAACCTGGTATGGGACATGTTGGCTAAAATTTTAGCAGCAGGATGTCAGGTTAGCGACCAGCAGTAAGATATTTGCGTAAAAAACGTACCTACTCCAAATAATATGTATGGAACTGAATTGTATCTCTGGAGCCACAAAAAGGTTGTCCTGTGTTTTATCCTGTGTACTTTGTACTTTGAGGAGTTTTAAGAAAAATATTAATTATAGGTAGAGTTTGGGACGGTGATGGCGGTGAAGGTGATGGTGGGTTTGTCACTCAGATCAATCAAGATCATCACTGAATTCAGTAACAAAATCTTCAGTTGGAATCACCTTTAACAAAACACACTTCAATGACATTGAAACAAAAAGAAACAAAGTGAATACCTATACTAAGATTTTAATTCCCGGAAAATCAATTTAAACTAGTGGAGGCCACAATAAAACCATAAACACCAAATGGCCGCTTTAATGTCTGATATCACGCATAGCCCCGCATTCTGATGTGCATAGTAAACAAACCATTTCTCCATAAACCGTTTACCAAGTTCCCACGGCCTTATGGCCATTACATTCGGATGTTCAGATCAATCTCGCGATACTCCACGTTTCCCTACTAGAATTACGTTACCATAGTAACCAGTGCAATCAGTAGGGTCATTTCTTTTGAACACGGGACTTTAAGTTTTCTCATTTCCACCGCTGCAACTCCTGTGCAGATAACCATTGATGGCTAAGTTACGCGCGCGGATAGTAAAATTTCCTTTTAGAAACTTTTACGAGAGCTTTTAGCTGCTTCCAATTATATTTTTTTCCGAAATCGTTCCATCATAGGTCATTCTATCTATACCTACTTAGATAAGCTGTGTGCAAGCGCAAGCTCTTTTAATATTTAAGTACCTTCAAATCAGTTTGCGTATTACTCTAGTATAGAAAAGTTCTACATACTTAGAGCTTAATTCTGGGTTTATTTACTCGTCTGGGTGAGAAAACATGATTATAAATGACTTTTGACCTCAAGAAGAGAAAATTATGAGGTACCTGTTTTTACTTTTTTCTTTACTATACAGGAAACCCACTGGATCTCTATCTAATACGGTGGACACTTGTACGCGTGAGAATCAGCTGTTTATAAGACTTTATGGGGACGTTTTGTTTACAATATTTGTTGTGGGCAATTATTGAGCTGTTAGGCAGGTTGTTACGAGTATCATTGTTTTAACAAGAAACTTTGGGTCTGTTAAAAAAAGCGGTCGTTTAACTGAGGAATTACCTAGATGTTTCTCTAACTCGTAGCTTCTTCATAAAATAGAGATGCGGATAATATCATCTGTTTATTTTATTGTGTGACTTGACATATCAATTAAAGAAATAGCCACTTTACGAAACTGATCAATAATAAGTATGTTTAATTTAATAATAAAATACTAGTACTTGATACTGCGCCACGATTGGGTGATCAATCACCGACCATTTGCAAATTATTTAATATTACATTTACCGTTCAAAGAAGTCAATTCACTTGGATTCTGAAAAACGACGTCTTAATGTTATCTAAATTGAAAAATAAATTGCAGCTAAATCACTTCAACGTTGGCCAAAATTAATCAAACGATAAACCCAAAATGGAAGTTGACAGAATGGATTATGAAGTTTAGCATAAAAGATTAGTTTTTCCCGCTGCTTTGCTTATCTTTATGCGTCACGAATTAACATACAATGGCACTAATATTATCACAACAATACACAACACGAACAGTTCCAGCCCACCACATTTTGGAACTACGAAAAATTTGAACTGTGCACTTGATAGATTTTTTGTATTTTAGTTACAAAAACGTTCGACAAGTTCAAAAAATCTTGTTTCTTTTTAAAGTACAGTGTCTCAAAAAACAATTATTAACGTAACAATGTAACTCTATCATTGGGCTTCATTGCGGCCTTTTCATAATTATACATAATATCAATTTAGATCATAGTAAAACGGTTAACGTTATTCACAGTTTTCAATAACTTGGTATCTCTTTGTTTTTTCGAACTACTTACTCCGATATTTCGTTTCATTTTAGATATCCTTCGAATTTACCTACTCTATATTTTATTTTATTATCAAAATTCAAGTTCGCTGGTAGGATTCGTAACTACAAATTTCCTGGAAAAGTTAAATAAATTAAAACAATATGCTTTAAAAGCAGCCAAGTTGGCTGAAATATAATTCTAAGCTGTAAGTTAAAAGCTAATTTATTTCATCCGTAAAATTGTACGCAAACAACCACTCTAATCTTGTTGTGAGTTAAGTGACAGCTGTCAACCTTAATTTTCCTCATCCCTCTTACGAGTAAGTAAATATTTTTCGCTGCTGCTGGGACATTAACAGATTAAGTTACGTTTTTTAGTTTATTTTGTAAGAATAATATTTTGTATTTTTGTAGAGCTAACGGAATAATAGGTAACTTTATTTATTATGGTCTCAGTAATATTTACATTGTTCCTGGTATTTTTTAATTTATTTTTGTTAAATATTGAAATAAATAGGTACCTACATTCTGGTAGGTCATCAGATCATCAGAACAGGTGTTTAGTGTTAATAGACAACATGTTACGAACTTATCAGAAAAACATTTTATCATCCGTACACTAACCAAAACTGTAGTTTATTTATTTTAACCAAAAAATAATCCCACCGGGAGTCAAACCGGGGACTCCTATAAATCTTAAAACGATGCACCGCGCCACTCAGCCTAGAAGTATAATGTCGCAATAAAACACTATAGTTAACAGTTTAAGTGGTAGTTTACGTTATTGTAAGCAACATTAATTAGCGAACTGGGTCAGGGCGTGGAAGGGTGTTGTGAACTAACGGCGGGTAGATTAAATAATGGCCGCCAATAAGGACACCGCGGGAATTTTATCCTGGGGGTCTATCTTGGAAACGAATTCGAGAAGTTTGGCTTTATGCTTATCTTTCACTCGTTACTGAAAACATCGATGATGGAAGGATGATATGACATCGAAATTACGTGGAAAAACTGTCATTCTGTAACTTTGGTTACATCTTTAAAGGGCAAATTAGGCCAACCTTTATTACGGCAGCAAAATAAAATATGCACCACAAATAATAAAGATTTAAAACACTATTCTTCTCTTCGAGATACAGGCCAAGAGCTTCCTCGTTGTGGATAAAAAAAAATAAAAAAATCTGTAAGGTGGTAGCTGTGATAGTGTTGTTTTCTCTCCAGGCTCTCTTTCACTCTCTCTGGATTTTGTTTGCATCGAAATAGACCTCCGAAGAAAATATCCGGAATTTACACGAAATGTAAGCAACGACCGAAAAGAATTTTCGTAATTTTCGAGGAAAGTGATACTTACCGCTTATTTTTGTGGATTTAATTACTTTCAGTGTCATCACATTGATTAAGTAGAATTTAATTTCAAGATAGAGAAGGTGGAAAGTTTTTTTTAAGTTGCTTCAATTACAGGGGAGTTCAAATAACAGATGCATTTTCGTAATGAAAACCACTCATAGGTACATAAAGCGTAAATTCAAGAACTTAATATAATAATATCATGACCACACCTTGACACGAAACGACTAACTATTGTTATAATCAAACTACCACGTCAATACCATTGGCACATACATTCAGCTGCAAAACACGTTCACACTTTTAGACCTTACCTCAACGACATAAGGGTTAAAAATGTACAAATAGCTTCGGTTTACTGTACATCAGAACTCACAATTAAGATAGTTGACGCGTCGTTAGTAAGTTTATCAGATTATTTTAATACTTATTTTGACTAAGTAGGTATACTTAGCAATCCTTCAAGGCTGAAGATGTATTTGTAAAATTTTGACAATTGGTTACTTATTTTAACTCCGGATTAAAAAACTGGGCATAATTAAGTAATTAGATGGAAAATCTGGTACTCTAGATATACCTAAAGATTAAATAATACCAATGGAAATATCAACGAAAAAGCTCAAGCTACTACGAATATTTTACGCTAACGAATCTTATAATGAATAGAATAGAAATTATTTAACTCCAGAATGAATTAATTGCTAATGAATTAGTCTTTAACCTTTTGATTACTGTTGAAATTAATTAGAGAGAGGAGAAATATCTAATGACTGTATCAAGTGACCGAACTGAGACTGAGCGTGGTGAATCAAGCTTGATTGTAATGAATTTCTCTTGTTACCGAGCCTAGTTTTCTTCGATTATTACGTAATGTCTCATTGAGTGAAGGAAATTAATGAAATGAAACCGTTTGCAAAGGGAAATTGTATTTGTAGGGCTTTGCTTTAGTTTTCTCTTCGGGCTTCTAGATAGAAACATTGCTTTAGCTATATTTATGATACTAGTTGTACATTAGTTACACTTGTAGTACCTATCTAGACTGAGTGCCTCTTCTTAGCTTACTATTGAAGAGTATTATTATTTATTAGACAGGATTAGATATAAATCACTACCTATCTTGAATAATGCAGCACTATACACAGTCACCAATAATAATTATGTTGTTCATTTATGTTAGTAAGTACGTCGTTGTTTTAAAAATAAATGAAAATATTGATTACTAAAAATGACTCCTTTCTTGAAGGTCAACGTATATACCTTTGTAGTAACTTTAAATTAAATTGTTTAAATAAGTACGACTCTGCATAAGAGCATAATAAGGTGGAAAATGGTGGAAAATTGTGCACTATTTGTAATCTTTTACCCGTAGTAACTTGTTTATTTGCGACCCCTATCTAGAGCAAGTGAAGCAGAAGTCCCGTCCTCAATCCATTCAGGAAACTCCGCAAACTGGAAAGTTTTGTTCTTTTCCTTTTCAGGTCATGAGATTCATTAGGAAATTGAAAACTCCACTTCTCTACTTCCTTGGAGGCACAATTAACTTTTTAAGACTTACATGGTGTACTTAAATCTATTTTAAACTTTATTTATATTTTACTTAATTAAAATGAATAGTTGTAGGTATATTATAGGGTTGACTTTACTCCGTTTTTAAACCGTATGTTGTCTGTATTAATTTGAAGCAAAATATCAAATAATAGCTGTACCTACTTATTCACGATTATAAAATACGAAATAGTCTCTAAATGGATAGGTATGTACGAATGTGTGTATGTATAGGCATCGAAGTAAAATTATTATGATTTTTGAAACAAATACAATTTTCAGGACGCTTGATACCAACTTCAATCTAAAAGTGCTATAATATTATCTGATTAGCATAGATTTAGGATGATTTATTTCAAATATGGATTATCCTATTAAAAGTTAATGAATTTCTTAAATGTTAAATCATCAGTCACCTTAACAGTAAGTGCAAAGCCTTTTATAGTTGAACTGATCTTGATTGATCTTCCTCTATTCAAACAATGTGCAGAATTGATGGAGTCTTTGGTTCTCGGTTTCATACTGACCATCATTAATCAGTGGTTACTAAATCCTTTGATGCAAGATAAAAAAGAGCATGCAGTTCATATAGGTAATTAAGCAGAGTCTACTTTGCAATGGTATTTATTTATTGATGAGGATCGAGGTTTGAAGACTGTACGTAAACGAACGACTGCGCCAAAAGCAAGGCTGTGGCATCTTTTATATTATAAGAAGTAGTCGTAATATGAGTAGATGATATTTTGCAGAGCAGCTAAGATGACGTGTTAGTTAATTACTCACTAAAATAGACACAATAAAACCTTTGTTCAGTAGCTAGTGATCTCTTAAAAATATTAAATTAAGAAGGATCTCAATTTAGGAAAAAATGGGAAACCACGAAAAGAATCGCTTTACAGAAACATAATATTATAAATTAATCAAGTTTTTGTTATGGGAAAGCATTAGTTTGATTTCATTATTGGTTTCGTGAGAATGTTTTTGTTAATATTAAGTACACAGCCAGAGAACAGTATGGATTACTGTTCAACAGGCGTCCACAACCCGTCTGGCAAGCGTTGAGGGTGTAGGACTGAATCCTTCATTTACCTCTGGTATAAGAGTGGGTTGTGCTCGTGCAGTGGAGATGAGTAGGTATATGACCTGGATGATAATTACAAGGAACAGGAAGGAAAGGAAGGTGACGAGTTACTTCCGCCACTTCTTCTCAGTACCAGTCGATATTTTCCGAAGTGGTACTAGTAAACCAAGCTATATTTGGGACGGCTGTTTTGTTCGTTTGTCAAGTCCACTGCTGGACAATAGATGCGAGCAGCGTAGGAACGGTCGTTGTGGAAATCTTTAGGGTGTCTTTGTCCAGAAGTGGGACGCATTTAAGTTTCCTGAAAAGGGCCTACATACTATGAATAAATAACATAACACTCGACCATAGAGTCTTAAAACAGAAAAAACACCAAGTACTTACTACAAAAGTATGATATCATATCACTAGTCACCACCCCATCGACACCTCGCATTGTGCCGTTCACACGAGCGAACCTTGAGCGCTTGCGCTTGCGCAACTCTGCTTAAGTAACGCTATTATCCAACCACGTGGGAACCCTTGCTTGTGCCCCGCTGCTGAACTTCAACATTGAAGCTGAGGCTCTGATTGTTACTGATTAGGTTAAGAGGCTGTATATCATACTTAAAGATTTCCTTTAAAAAGCAAGGGTTTGGTTAAAGGTGGTCTTTATTGGTTTTCTATCCAGTGGACATATACTCGTCCTAAATATGACACAAGGTTATATTTACTTTCTTTGTGACAATTAATAGTGTGGAGGGACAATCGACAAAAGTAGTTTACTGAATAACTTTAGCGAATTAGTAAAGTGCGTCTTCTCAACAGCTGTTTTCAAATACAACTCAAAATGCTGGTAGAGCAACGCATGTAGGCTACATACAAGCAATATAAGAGCAACGTTTTTAAAGACTGAAAGCTTTTATTAGGAATTTGTTGAGGTTACAATACGTCATACAACTTATAAGTATTACCAAGTACTTATTATTATTCTATTTTTATTTTTATTTTATTTTATTAGGGATAACAAACAATTGTACAAACGGTTTTACAAAAAGTCTTACAGATATATCTTAAATAAATGCACAACCAGCACCGTTATCCACGAAAATAACAAATAGAACAGCTATTAAGGTCGCACACGTTTGATTCTTTGGTATTTGTTTGATTATTCTGTGGTATTACTCACCAATTTTTTTGCCCTTGACGTCCTACAAAGTAAAAAACGAGACATCTTTAATGAAATGTAATGGAACGCGGCATTCCGCACCAATTAAGTAACGAACAAAGCAAAGAAACATGACGAATTCGAGTCATGTTCACGATCCCTGGGAAACTGGGAACGGCGTACTTTTGTGGAGAAATAAATACATATTTCATGACCTACTCTAGAGAGCGAAAATCTTATTTGAAAATCTCGTACCTGAAAATTTTCGTATTTAGGTATACGGTACTATACCCACCTCTCGTTCCCTTTCCAGCTTGACCGCCAATATAGTAAACCCAACCAGTGAAGGCCAAGTTTGTCCCGGGGAAAAGATAAACTGCCAGGACCCGCAAAACATGGTAGATATGAAAAAAAAATAGTACCTACTGTTTTTAGGGACGTGCTGCCAATTTTTCATAATTAATAAAGCTTGATCAATATGACAAGTACAAAATACTATGGTTAAAAACAATTTATCAGTGCTACTAGGTACCATGACACCGCATAGGGTGGACCCACAAATGCCATGCATATTTTAATTACATAAATTAATAAGCTGCGTGTTCCGACGCAATTAACTAATTAACAAGTTCAACACAAAAGATATCAATTTCTAGGGTAGATGCCGAATTCATTTATTAGACTTATTCTAATGATGAGTTTGTTATTTTTTAACTAATTAAGAACGTTGTAACTGCGATTGTCTTCTTAATTGACTTTTTATTAAATTATGTTTTTTTTTTGTAATTGTGTGCAGACCCAAATCACAAAAAGCTATGTAAAGAATTGAAATAAAACTATGTAATTAGAATCACAAAACTTTGTGCTATTATGAATAAAATTGTAATAGATTTTGTTACATTTTAGTAATATGAAGAACAAGTAGGTAAATGACAGGTTCTTCAAAGGATTTTACGTTTAGATGGAATAGATAAGAAGCAAACATTAACCTAGCTATGTCCTATTTTAAATTAATAGTTCTAATCTAAATTAAAAACATAAATATTCTCTCATAACCTCTATGGTGGTTCGCATCTAACCATGGCCCTAAAATAAAAAAGAAAATTCTTATTTCTTTTTTTTTCTCGATAAAAATTGAATCTTTTCCATTTACTCAAACTGGCCAGCGAGAACCGGCACCGAAATCCCGAATTCCGAACATTGAAAACAAAAGTAAGTTCGCATCGCGGTGACACGCACGCGCGAATTAGGGCGAAACGGAACGCGCGCGTCTCTCGCCGCATAATAAATAACCTGCCAGCTGTCAGATGAGTTTACTGTTAATACTTATAACTAAAACAAAAACCTATAGAATCTGAGTTTCTGATTACCCTGTAAACTGAGTTTGTGTTGAAAACAATGAGTTTTATGAGTTTTTAGTTTTCATTCAATCAATAAGTAGAGTTTTCTACATCACGAGGGGAAAGCGTAGAGTTATTGAAATACTTTTGTACTTTGACAAGATTTTTGGATTCTTTTGGCTACAAGATGACTACACACGGTGTTACTTGTGTCTACTGGCATTACTGGCTTATTAAGTTTTCAATTTCCATGGACATACTTTTAGCGTAAAATTATTTCATGTTAAAGCTTTTTACTTGTATGAAATTCTAATTAGTGATCTAAGCGTTTAATCTTTCTAAACTTTGCACTGCTTTCCTCCTTGCTTGCTATGTATTTTTAGACATAATATTCATTAATTTGTATGTTACATGTAGGATAAAAATGTAAGAATTGTCTACTCTTGCTAGAGCAGTATTCCATACGCTCTACATACAATAACTTATTTTTATTTAGTAAGAATTAAAATAAAATAGCACATAGGTCTTCAAACCGTGACAAGGATGCAAGACGTTCGCGCACCCGTCTGGTGTTTGCCATCATATTTATTGTCTCTGAAATTATATTAAACAGAGTGTGTCTAGAACAACAGTCGGCATTGTGAGTGAACACTTGTGTAATGATACTAATGATATCACAATACTTATTATTATGCGCGGTAAAACCCGCAAGGACGACTCCGTTGCCGTGCAAGTACTTACTTAGTAATGTGCAACGGATAACGGAGTTTTAATATAGAATTTTATGTATTTAAAAGTTAAGCTTCATTGCAAGTCTCCTTTGGTGGGCAGAGGTAGAGCCGTTCACTTGTAATTGGATCAGAGTGGTAATCGAAAAGGGTGTTTTTATAATAATATATCCTTATCATAGATAAGAAGTAACTTTCTGTGAGTGAGTAGGGTGAAATTACTAGGGCACGAACAGAAGCCAGTTTTCAGTTACCCTGAAACTTCTTATTCCTTAGATATTTATAAAATTTCCTTGTAAATAACTTTTAAATAACCAGCATTTCAACTAATAGTATTTCCTATCTATGCATTTATACAACCTATAAACTCATAGCAAACTAAATGATAGAATTTGAATTTTATCTTCGCACATCTCAATGGGTTTATTTCGGCAACTAATTCGGCTACATTACGTAGACAATTACTACACACGTCCAGTTCGCAACGCCCAGTCCCAGCAATTATTGTGTTACCAATCAAATTACAGGCTTCTATGACTCTATGTGAACTGAAACGATGCAAACACTTTAGCTTGATTGCTGTAATTTAATCAAATAATTTTATGAAACGTGTGCTTGGAAGGTTTTGATTCAAAGTGTGATAAACATGCACTAGAAGACGTACTAATTATTAAATTATTATCATGGTGGAGAGCATATCGAAGCATACATTTGTTGCTACATAAAACCAATTGAAACCACATTCACCATAATGTTTAGCTTGATATATGCCTTCTAAAACCACGAATTCGACGTTGGACAATCGAGTAGAGCCAATTTTGATGAATTCCTTTCCAAATGTTTCGAATACGAATCGCACTCTATACAATACTTGCAAACTAACATTCGTTAGCTATGGTTAAAGGTATAATATAATAGTATAATACTTCGATTCGGTAATTGGATACTGTTCAAAAGTAGACAACGTATGAATTCAAAGATCACAATCTCGGAATTGATTGTTACATTGTCTTATGGCGATTTGTAGATTCATCACCACGGAAATTTAATTTGTTGTTGCTATTGTCATACCCATTGACATGCAAAAGCGAGAGGTCAATTAATACCATGTTATTCCTCTTATTCGAGGCTTCCGGCGACTGGGACCGCAATTAACTAGGACCGCGGTCCCAGTCGCCGGATCCATAAAAAAATAATAATTTTCTTCCAGCGACTGGGACCACTCATAGATAACTTAAAAGAAAATATTATTCAATCCAAAATTGGTACAGTACTAAAATCCATGAGTGGTCCCAGTCGCCGGAAGAAAATAATTTAATTTTTACGCATCCGGCGACTGGGACCGCGGTCCCAGTTAATTGCGGTCCCAGTTGACGGAATCCTCGTTATTCATATTCTTGGAGTCTGTAATCATTTTCCTCGTATGACTTTACTAGAGCGCCAGTTTGTCATCGGGTTAGTCATATTCGAAATCATTAGAAGCCTAGTTAAGATGTACATTGAACCTACTAGTGATTGATGACTCAAATCGGATGCTGTTAACCTGCAGTTACATTAACGACCAAAGTTTTTCGTGATAAAACTAGTAGGTATTTTTACAAGTTGACTATTTAGCATGGGTTCCTAACCTATTTATTTAATGATTGTTAGAATAAGTAATTAGTACTTATGCATATTAACAAAACTCATCCTTTACATTTTAACATTAATAAAATTATATCAAACAAATCAAAATGTCGGAAAAAGTGAAGCTATAACTTTCTTGCTTCATAGTTATGATAGAGTTTCTGGCACTTTTCTTAAAAACAAAAGCAAGTAGTGCAATGCCAAATATAAAATTGGTCACTTAAATTATGAAACACATGCATACATCGTTACAGAATACAGTTTTATGGCCAGTAAACAAATGAACGTCGTATCAATGCCCCAATAAATCGCCTCTGATGGGAACGAGGTTTAGCGGAGAGCAATTAAAATATTCGATTTATTCGTACGCTTTTCCATTTATTTGTTCGAGTCCGATCGGCGCGGTTGTTAATCGAGTTGGAATATTCATGTTTTAAAATAAAACGTTTAAAAAGTTTTCCCTGGATGGTTAAATTGCGAGTTGCGACCTAAATAAGTATTTCGAAGTGTTCCAACAGCTCCCTTGTTATGTAGTTGTTTGTATTACGTAGCAAAAATAAGTAACCTACTTATACCTAAATCTAGTTTCAACTAAAAAAAATTCAAATTGTATTCCATTTTCCTAATCTCTTTCTCGTGCAGTGGAAATCCTCAAACATCATATTTTTATCATTAAACTACGTAGTTCCTTTTAATAGTGATGACAGAATAAAATAATCATATGATAATTTTTAATAATATACATAAAATATAATTAAAGTCCAAATTACAGCTTTACAAACATGACCAAAGTACAATTGCGAAGAAAAGTCGCCGCCCAAACTGGTCAGGACTCCGGAATAATCGCAAAACCAGAAATAGCGTAACCGCCGTATGACGTCACGCAAGATGGCGCTCGTGTGGAGTTAGGTAAAGTGCACTGACCTCGCCAATGTTAATGTCAGCTGCTGAGCCATTGACGACTATTTACGAGCTGGGCGTGCGAGGCTCCTTAACTGCTAAGTAAGCTGTTGAACGCGTTTACGTGAAATTAACGAAATATTTATTAACTGTTTCGGGACATGATGAGTGATGTTGTTTGGTTTACAAGTAGTCATCAGTTCTGTTCTTAATTTAGCTGGATCTATTGGTTTTCAGCTTGCTCTACTCGAGAGGAACGTTGGGGTTTCAATTATTGAATTATATTAATTTGCAGTAGGTATAGGCAGTGAAGCAAACCATATCCATAAATTAATTCAGAATATCATCATTGGCTTAAGCAGACGTTAATGTTTAAAACAATAACTTGATATTAAAAAAAAAATAAGTAGGTATACGGAATTAAGCCAATTGTTAATGGAATCAATGAATCATAAAAAGCTCGGTCAATACGAGTAGGTAAACCGAGGTTCAACAGATTTTTTCAGTCTTCGCTTTGTCAGAACATCTTATAAGTTTGCTCATAGATATTGCTTTTCCATTATCTTTTTAGGCACACGCCTCTCCTTTTCACTCTTACTACTCATGTCCACTTACCTTGAAGCATAAGCTAGATTATAATTTAAGCCCCAGACTTTTTAGTCGTGAAAACTGAAGGACTCGAGATTGTATCTTGTATCTTCAGGCTAAGCCGAGCGCATTGTTCGCCGAGAGCGCAGTCAAGCGCACTTTATTATATTCGCCACGTTCGTAACAATGCACTTGCGGTACACTGCAGCGCAAAAGTGTTATAGTCGCTGTGAAAAATTGAGCATTTCCAGCAAAAGCTGGAATATTCTGTCTTATTCGTTACTGGTGCGGGTTTGCTTTTATTAGAGAAAGCAGCTGCGATTTTATATTTTCTTCGAGAAATAAGAAAAAGGTTTCTACTTAACAGAAGCAGGAGAGCAGATACATTTTTGGTTTAACATTCCTATTTTATAATCAACATCTTTATAAAAAAAAATAACCGGGATGCATGGGATACTGACTTCCATAGTGTCACTTATGTATAATTAAATCAATCTCTATCGAATGAAAGCGGCAACCGTCTCCCTTTACATCCGATATCTGTACTAACTTGTTAAATCTTCAAAGTACCTACTCAGTTTCAGTCCATGATTTCAAGACGTTTGTTGTTCGTTGTATTTTTTATGCATATGTGTATAGACTGTGTTAGCCCAGCTTTCGTTCTCATAAGTCCGCGTCCTAAGGGAAGTCGTTAACTGCTCGGATCAGTTACGCGGCGCCCGCGCACTACATCTCGCCATTGTGCCGCTCACTCTCCGAACTTCGCGTGATCCGTCAGGGCTACTGATTTATCGGACGGAGATATCACCTATTGTTGGGGTGGCACTTAGAACGGCCAGAATATTTGGCGTGCTTGCTTAGAGAGCATATGGCTATTATCTAGCTGGACTGTTCAATTGGTCTCAGGCACGATGAAAAAACGAAGACAAAATGTGCATAGCCAATATAAAAATTGTTAGATAATTAGAATTACGCGATGAGAAGATATCCCCAAAAGTGTAATAATTACAGTTTTTTATAAGCCTTGTTACAAGTATTAAGTCTCTAAGTAATAATCTATTAATTTTCTCAGCATTGCGAAACAATTTTGCTAATTATTTGATTAAATTATTCAAAGATCCTATTTCTCCTTTCCAGGATTCGAGATGAGGTGTCTGTGATCCAAGCCAGGCGTGAACGGCGCCACCATGACCTCCGAGCGAGCCATCCCTCATCTCCGGGATATCTTCGGGCTCAACCAGCAGTACGAGACCAAGAGCTTCGACGACAATGACGACAAAACGAAGAAGTCGAAGAAGAAAAAGGACGACTACCGCTCGTACGCCAACGGCGACGTGAAAACGCTCGAACGACACCTCAGCATGAAGAAGACTATTCGGAAAAAGATCATGCGTGACCTTCAGCAGGCGTTCGTGGAAGACCCTAACGAGTTTAAGGTGGAGAACACGAGCCCGGAGAAGCTGAAGGCAGAGCTGAGTGCCGAAGCTGTGAAGATCGAGAAAAACGTGCGGAAGAACGACCCCACGTTCCTGGACATGTTGCGGGGGGAGACGAGGGGCGAGGAGGCGCGTGAGGAGCAGCCCCCCGCCGAGAAGACCAGCTTCTGGCGGCGTCTGACCATGAAGAACAAAAACAAGAGATAAACCAACTGAAGCCGGGCACGCACGTTACTCCCCCACATCCCCTGAATGTTGGATTCACGTGTTCTATGTCAATTGTATATGAATATTTAAAATGTCTATTGTACTGAATAACTACAGTTTATTGTGAGCTACACTTTGACTGATTGTAATGTAGCTGATAGATATAATTCCAAGCGGATTTGCTTTGTAAAGTGCTCCCACATGAAAGCAGGAAATCTACCAACGGACTCTACATTAAATTGTTGTTTTCGTATTTGTCTATGAACAACTAAACATCATTAACTACCTACCTACTTATTAATCAAGTCAAGATAAGACATTTAAAAACCGGAACAGCTCAGTTAAATTATAGTTTTTATTTTGCATTGTAAATGTTTGGAAGGTGCTTGTAGCAATTTTTTTGTTTGATCGAACAATGCCGTTTCTTGTTCAGTGTTTTTATTCCTCAATTTATGAAAAGCTTAGGTAGGTACCTAACATTACCGAGTCTAGTATACTTACCTACTGAAAAATACGCCTGAAGACTTCGCTAAATTATTTCGCTAACTTTAGCCTTCCTGAAGTTAACGAAATTAACATTATATAACCTAGTTATCCTATCTAAAATTACAAAAATACAAATATTAAGCATTTTGAAAGGTGATACTTTATTCTACTTCTCCCCATTTACCAGGACATTATTAAAATCTTTCATGTGGCAGTCTTTACTCACTGCGAGCTGAAATACTATATTTAAATATAAGGTTAGCTAGTGATTCAATTTCTTGCTATAAATTTTATTATTACTAGTTTTAAGTCCGATGTGGGGGGGTAACGTGGTAACAATCGGCCATTGTTACTTAGACATAATAAATATCTCGATATAAATTGTGATTTACCGTTAAGTTGTGTAATTAAGATAGTTTAAGTCTTAGGTTAAGGCTAAAATACGGCAACTGTGTAAGGTAGGCGCAAGGCAATTCATTGTTGTGACAATTTATTACAATTCAATATACATAATTTTACACATTTAGCATTTGTTTATTTTACACAGTCCTTAGTTAATTAAAATTTTGACGCAAAAAGTAATTAATAATAAATTACAATAGAGAACAATTAATTTTAATAGATGACAATGATAATTAACGAAAATTTTGGTGAAAATTCCTTGATAGGTAGGTATTATGAAAAAGATAAGTACCTACAGCAAACAGACAAAGAGTATCAACCTAATAAATAACCACATAAAAATCTTTAAAGCATTTCCCACTCTAGTTCTGCCTATAGGTAGAGAGGTTTTTTCATATTTTTAGACATTAAAATAAAAGTCATATTATTAAGGTTCTGTAGTTATTATTTTTTGGACAAAAGAGTCCGTGACCGTAAGTAGAGCAAAGGCTATTTTTTTCAAGAGGCGCCATCTATTGACCTATTCTTTTACTTTTTTGTAGATATAATTTTAATGCTCTATCCCCAGAGTCGAAACCATTAACAATTTTCGGAAATGGGTAGTTCAATTTATAAAAATCAGACAACTTTAATAGATATTCCAATAGTACTCTACATAATGTTGCCAAACGAATGTTGACATAAGCCCGATCTTATGCACTCGCGGCAGAAAATGGAACTATTTGACAGTATAATGATAATAATATGAAGTGGCGGCCTCTACATTTCCTACCACATACATACCAACTAAGTACATTCCAAGAAGATACCAAGAGAATTGGATAGAGGGCGCTGAATATACAAATCAATACGAGTTTTTACGTGTAAAAGATATAATTTTTATTAGCAAGTAATGAGATGTTTTCTGTTTCTTTTGGTATTTATTTCAGTACTTAATACTTTGACTTACCCTTTCAGCAGTTGCTAAGTTGGTGTCATAACTTTTACTAACGCCATCTGTGCAAATCAAATTAAAATTTGCACAGGGTTTTAAAAGCGGGTCTGATTCTGCATACGCATTTTCTTAATGGCTAGGAAAAAATAAAAATAATTTTAATTAATATAAAAATCCTTAGTAGTCCATTAATTCATTTTTCCTTATTTAGAGCCATGTCCGTTTCGACTGCCTGGTCATAGTCATTTCCGACAGGTTTTCTAATAGATTTTCTGAAGCTAAGTACCCGTAGATTTTTGAAAGTTGAAAAATAACAACGCGCAAAACATTTTTCCACTCAAAAAAAAATTATTTCAATGATAGGTCAGGTTTCCATTTAGGTAGTTTTTAGAGTTAGGTTAGGTTTTCCGAGTTAGGTTAGGTTAGGTTTCAATTTAGGTTTTCAGAATTAGGTAGGGTTTTACAAGTTAGGGTTAGGTTTTCAGTTTTTTTTTCAGCTTCCATTTTAGCAGGTTTGGTTTTCAATTAGGTTTTCAGAGTTATGTTAGGTTTTCAAGGTTAGGTTATGTTTTCCAAGTTAGGTTAGGTTTTCTAAGATAGGTTAGGTTTTCCAAGTTAGGATAGGTTTTCCAAGTTAGGTTAGGTTTTCAAAGTTGGTTCAGGTTTCCAATGTTCGACGAGATTCCAATTTAGATTAGGTTTGACGAGTTATGTTAGGTTTTCCAAGTTAGGTTAGGTTTTCCAAGTTAAGTTAGGTTTTCCAAGTTAGGTTAGGTTTTCCCAGTTAGATTAGGTTTTCCAAGTTAGGTTAGATTTTCAGAGGGTAGGTTTTCCGAGTTAGGTTAGGTTTACATTTAGGTTTTCAGTTATTTAAGGTTTTCAGAACAAGGTTAGGTTTTACAAGTTAGGTATTCAGTTTTTTTTTAGCTTCCATTTTAGCAGGTTTGGTTTTTAGTTATGTTAGGTTTTCAAGGTTAGGTTCGGTTTTCCAAGTTTGGTTAGGTTTTCGAAGTTAGGTGTGTCGCTTAACTTCAAACTCGGATAAATCCAATTCTAAGATTTTTTGAGATTTTGGTGTCAAATCAAAGAGAAAAAAAATATGTTTTAAACATTTTTATCAGTCGTGGATAAATCAGCGTGGTTCTTGAGAAATAAGCCGTTAAAGTCGTAATATTTTATCTAAGAGAGATAGATCCATGAGACATTTTTTTTCAAACGTAGCTAAGTCCATGAGAGCCAATCAGGTAATTGCATTTCTTCAACATGGCCGCCAGTTGACGAAAACTCGGCGACCAGTGGCACCATGCGCTCCCGCTTTTTATTGTTTATTTGCGATATTCAGACAGTTCCCATGGATAATTATATTAAAATTGTGTCACCAACTAAAGCCCGCAAGCGGCTTAATATAAAAGTTCGCCTTAGGAAAGAGGAAAAAGCGAAAACTCGGTTTTGAAATACCTATCCCTGTGCGTCGTTTGGAATTTGGAGTTGGCACTAGTGTTGTGTTAACCATTTTCGATTATTATTTTGTCCTTCTATTGTTACAGAATATTTTGGACATGAGTATGTTTATGATATACCTAATATTGAGTACATTTCTTTCTCCGATCCAATTTGTGTAGGTATGTTCATGTAAGTTTTAGAATATAAGACATGCTTTGTGGAGTTGGGTCGTCTGGATATGTTTTGCAGTTTTTTGCTAAATATATTAAATTTGTAAATGTAATTATGTGAAATAAAATATTGATCTATTTAAATGATTTATAATAAACTAACTTTTTTTTTCCTTTAAGTTAGGGGCTGGAAACGCACTTTAGCCAATTGGGCATAATGGTCATTGTTGGTGGAATTGAAATATGTATTATAAAAAATGCTTAATATTGAAAATGTGATAGGGCGACCAATTCACGAAGAAGAAATTGAAGAAGATGACTGAAGAAATATTGAATAGTGTTTAAAATAATTAAATTGGGTACTTCCTTTTTTTTATAAAATAATAACTAGATTTTCTTATTTTGTTTTATTGTTCTATTCAGTTTGCTGCTACAAATTTGACTATCGATGGTATACCGCGATTTCGTCACTACCACATGTGTTTTTTCATAACTAGATAAATCCGAATCTATTAAATCAAAACTCTATAAATCCTCATTGCGTTTTTTCAAAGTTGGATAAATTGCATTCCGTTATATCAAATGAAGGTAAATCCAAACTAAATATTAAATTTTTGAGAGAATGCGTGATTTAAATACTGAAATGAATAAACAGGATCATTTTCTTCAATAGTAGTGCCATAATTAAAAAAGACTGCCTTTTAATTCATTAAAATAAGACTATAAACACTTTTTATTAAATATCTCCGAACAGGGTAGTGGATTTATCCGAGTTTGAAGTTAAGCGACACAGGTTAAGTTTTCCAAGTTAGGTTTGGTTTTCTAAGATAGGTTAGGTTTTCCAAGTTAGGTTAGGTTTGGTTTTCAATTAGGTTTTCAGTTAGGTTTTCAAAGTTAGGTTTTGAAAGTTGGTTCAGGTTTTCAATTTTCGATGAGATTCCAATTTAGATTAGGTTTGACGAATTAGGTTAGGTTTTCCAAGTTAGGTTAGGTTAGGTTTCCATTTAGGTTTTGAGAGTTATGTCGATGGCTCCTACGTATAAAGGCGAAACTGCCGCTTACGCCTTTTTCCAATTATTTAAGCAATGATTTCATTTTGCTCTAATCTATAACGTCAGTAAGAAAAAAAAAATTTTTTCCATTAGATACAAAATAAAATTTTAGGCAAATAGGCGTATGTGCAAAACTACGCCACGTATAAAGCCCAATCATACGATTCGTCAATCTATACGAGTAGTTGCTTACATAAATATATATTTTTTATAATCCAAATCTTAAATAAAGCCATGAAAATATTAAGCAAATTGTTTTATTTATAAATTATGACACATTATATAGTTATTTAATTTTTAGCGTTAAGAGTCGCATCTCAAACTAATTTGAAAATTATAAATAACTTGAAATAATCGAACTGCGTAAGGCATCGTGGGTTCAATTCCCACCTTAGGCAGTTCGATTTTTTCAAGTTATTTATAATTTTTTAAAATATGACACATTATGTTAAAAGACCTAACTAAATCTCGAGCACAGTATATGGGCGTATTTGCGTTAAAACGTAATAACGATACATTAAACAACTTTTTCTAACTGATTTATTATTGATATAGCACATGATAACAATTAAAATAATTACATGCATAAATAAAGAGAGTAATCGCTTAAAATATTATATTTATGTTGTCATTTAAGTCTCTTTACGTTGAACAATATACATGAAATTATAGAAATGTGACGACGTAAAAGGGCAATGCGTAAAATCTCAAAATATATAAGAAAAATATAAAAATTGATAACAGCAGTAGCAAAAGCATTACATGTTAAGGCTAAATGTGAAATTTCATTAAATTCGTTTTAGTAGGTCAGAAGATATGACCCAAAAATATGGTTCTGGCCACTAAAATGGCTCTCCTGTAAAATTTACTTTTTTCACTTACGCCAGTATACGTAGGAGCCATCGATGTTAGGTTTTCATAATACACTCGGCATCAAATAAATCGCACCTCCCGCAACAAGCACTTCTCAAACGTATGCATCCCCACTTCCCACCAACATTGGTAGCATTTGAAAGCCTAGTTCTAAACTTCATTTCATTAAAGGAAAGGTTTTTATCCCAAAAATGTGTTTTTAGAAGGATCCAGAGTCACTTCTTCAAAAAATAGGTAGTTACGCTTGAGCTAATTTTTATGGCTATAAAACTGTTAAGTTGGGATTAATCGCTATCAAACTGTTAAAGAGGACACGTATGATCATTATTTGGTTTTATAATCATAAAATTTGGTCTAATTGATCCCAGAGGTGAGCCCAAAGTGAGGTCTTTTTTCAAGTCACATTTATGGTATATGTTAATCATTTATTAAGAAGTTAAATGTGTTTTTCTTTAAGGATATTTATTGGGCTTTCAAATAACACCAATATTGTTGGGGCACCATGATTGTGTCAGAAGAAAATCTTTAAAGTTCGCGTCGCGGAAGGTGCGGTTTATTTGATGTTGAGTGTAGGTTAGATTTTTCAAGTCAGGTTGGGTTTTCAAAGTTAGGTTGGTTTCCAGTTAGGTTTTCAGAGTTGGGTTAGGTTTTCAAAGTTAGATTAAGTTTCCAGCTAGGTTTTCCAAGTTAGTTTAGATTTTCAACGTAAGGCTAGGTTTTCCGAGTTAGGTTTGGTTTTCAATTAGGTTTTCAAAATTGATAGGTTTTAAATTAAGTTAGGTTTCCAAGTTAGTGTAGGTTTTCCAAGTTAGGTTAGGTTTTCAGTTAGGTTAGGTTTTCAAAGTTGGTCCAGGTTTTCAATGTTAGATGAGGTTTCAATTTAGATTTTCAGTTATTGTAGGTTTTTAGAGTTAGGTTAGGTTTTACAAATTAGATTAGGTTTGGCGAGTTAGGTTAGGTTTTTAAAGTTAGGTTAAGTATCGAGTTAGGTTTTCAGAGTTATTCTAGGTTTTCAGTTAGGTTAGGTTTTCAAAGTTAGTTTAGGTTTTCAAACTTAGGTTTTCAAAGTTGGTTTTGTTTTTCAATGTTAGATAATAAGGTTTCATTATAGGTTTTCAGAGATATTTTAGGTTTTCAATGTTAGGTCAGGTTTCCAGTTATGATAGATTGTCAGTGTAGGTTTAAATTTTCAGGGATGTGTCAGGTTTTTGAGTTAGGTTTTCAAAGTTAAGGTTTAGTTTAGGGTTAGTTTTTACTTTAGTTATATTTTTAGAAAATGATGTTTTCATAGAGTTCCGAACATTACGTTTTTGTCAATTTATTTTTTAATAGTTTTGATCAATGTGATATGTTTTTGGGAAATTTGATTTTTTTTTTACCTTTACCCTCATCCCGGAATGATTAGTTAAGTTTTTCAAAAAGTTAGGATAGCTTTTTTGAGTTGAGCTTCAAGTATACGCATTAGGCAGGATTTACCTTGACCGGTGCGAGTCAGCTCGAGTCGCGTCCGTTCGGCCAAAAATGCGGTGGAATGCGCGCATGTCCCATACGCAATTAATCATCATTTTAAATTTACAAATACGCAGTTAACTTACTAAATTTTCTGTTACCTATAGAAAAAACTTACTTTTTTATAATTGCATTTAAAAAAGACTACATAACTATGTACTTAACTTTTAGAAAACCTTAGGGCTGTAGCTTGTGGTGTTCATTGCCATCTAAATATTCTTCGACGTCGTATCAGAGATTAGAAAAAAAGTGGTTCTACTACAAGCCAGTTCACGGCGTTGTTCTTTTCTACGACACTCTGGCCAAGCAATCGAAACAAATACTGTTTAACTACTTACTAATAAAGTCCCTGATCAGTAAGTAATCAGTAAGTATGAGTATCATCATCTAGGAATCGAACCCGAGATTGATAGTTCAACTTTCATATCCAAAATCACAGGATCAAAGCAATGTCAATCTCAGCTATCACTCATAGTAAAATTAAGAAAATGAAAGGGGAGAAGGAACAATAAAACGTCAAAATTATGTTTAATAGCATTTATTTTTGTATTATGTATTTGAATTTGACATTTAGTTATGGATTTGTCACTGGGGAACTTGACGATTTATAATGAATTTATCTAACACAGGTATAAACTTACAACAATTTTGCATTATCCTAAAAATAGTAGCTTTAATCAAAATTCCAATCCAGTTTCATTATTACGAGTTGACATTAATACAATCGAATTTCAGTTATTAGAACTATTTATAATTTGGGTAACAAACAAACTTGAATTCACCACTTAAAGATATTTTTATGATTCTGTACTTAGGTAGCTTTAAAAAAATATATGATACAACAAAAATAACCATAATTAAATTAATTATTTTTAAACAGCTCTTAAAACATAGCAGCATTTTGACCAGTAAATTGTCATTACAGTAACAATAATAATAAGTAAAAAGTACATCAATAAATAATGTTAAATTACAATTTAAACCTTACAATACTCTAGATGCCAATTACGTATCATTACAATTTCTGTTCCCCAGTGTGATAGTGATGTTTAGGTAAAAATTTTGAAAATGTTCAAATTATTTTTCCGGATTTAAATCGCCGGATAAAGTTTTTAGTTGACTCTACCACCGGTTCGGAACCTACGCACTACTGAGAAGAACCGGCAAGAAACTCAGTAGAAGTGTTTAAATAGTTGTAACGACCTAACAGTTTTAATTATTTAGAAAAATATTACAATTTCATTTAACTTTAAATTTTGCATTGCATAAAAATTTAATTATTATAAAGTTACAATATATTTATTATCTTAGACACATAATATTGACAAATATTATTATTTTTTTAATAATTATTTTTGTTTAGTGTCATTACAACCAGGAGTCTAATATTGCTGATGTTCTCGCCATTGCTGGCTTACCATTAACAATATTAAACAATAAAACTTAAATACCCACTATTTTACTAATAGGCATTTTGGTCGTGTCATTTGTCCTTGTCTTATTAAATTAAACGTTAATTTGTAATTACAAAGGTGGACAAAGTACTTTACAAACACTAAATCACAAACAAAATCATTTTATTGATAAATTACTTATGAAAAGTAACTAAGCAGTGTGCAATTTATGGACAATTACAATAAATATTACATTTGTGACAAAACATGTGTGGAGAAATTATATGAAGTCAAAATGTATTTAGTTAAAGTTTCATAAAAATACAATTCTCAAATCTTCTAATAAAAAATAACAATAACTGTGCCAAAATTAGAACGTCCTCGTCTTCTGTAATTTTGTTTCTTGTAATCCAAAATCTATTTCATCCTAGCCTAAAACCTATGTAACAAAAACTTTATGTATGAATATCATGGTCCAATATTGCTAAGTACTAGCCATTGCTGACATTCCATTAACAATACTGAACTTTAAAAACTTAAATACCCATTATTTTACTAATAGGTATTTGCGTCGTGTCGTTTTATGTCCTCGTCGGGGTTAGTTTGCAAAGGGTGGGCACGTTAATTCACAAAAAAACTAACGTTTATTAAAATCATAAACAAATGTAATAAACAATGGTTAATGGATATTGCTAAATAGCTTGTTTTACGCTTTGAAGATTAATATTTAGATGCGATTCTATTTATTTACTTCGACACAAAAACTAAGTATAGTCACACAAGATTAGCCGTTATTTGTTAAATTCATTAGTGGCAATGAATTAATATTGCACAAATTATAAACATAGTAACAACAAATGTTTAATGCTAAATGCAAAGAAACTTAACAATATAATGCCCAAGCATAGTAAGGTACTCTGTGTCAAGCTTTAATTAAATTGCTCAAAGTTTGTATTTATTGAATAAATAAAAAAGGGACTTATTCTCCATGGTGAAGTTTTCACCAGTCCCATTCATCAACAGAGGACGTCCATGTCAGGTCTCTTAGGTCCTTGTAACAGTTTTTGACACCCTTATTTCTGCCCTAATACCTATCCTACTCTATCTAACCATCTATCACTAATGGCTTGATACGAGCAACCAAGCATTTAAGTTAAAACTTTATACAGGGTGTTAGGTAAATGGGTATATGAGCCGACACTAGCCCATGTTAACATGGGCATATAAATGGTATGGTGAAGTCAGAAATTTGATGTCATCATTTTAATTTTTTTAATTTTCATATTAAACAAATTTTATAAAATCCGATTTGTATGAAAAATAAAATGAAGATATCAATTTTCTGACTACACCATTCCATTTATATGACCATGTTAACATGGGCTAGTGTCGGCTGATATACCCATTTACCTTACACCCTGTATATAGTTGTAATATAAGTATATAGTATCGTGACTAAACAACCAATGATTTCGGATGCTGCCATACTGGTCTGCAATCCGGTTTTGAGGACTTATTAATTACAAGCAATTACTTTATTTCATTTGTTTTGAAGGCTACAAATTTAAATGATTCAACCAGTATTCCCTCCACATTAGATGCAGAGTTATTTATTTGGTCTGCAGTAACTAATCAATTACAAGATTTAGCAGACAATTTATAAGTGATAAACTATTATATTAATTTTAAAAATTAAAAAATAGCTAAGATCCTTGTTATTGATGTAGTTGTGCTTTGGATATTCAGGAATTAATATGTATGCAAGTCCTCAAAATAACTAAATATTAAGAAAATGGACAATCCAATATTGACGATGTTCTTGTCATTGCTGACGTGCCATTGTCAATATTTAATTTTAACAAAAGATACCACATGCACTCTCAGTAGGTATTTTTGTCGTGTCTTTGTCTATGTCAGGGTTAACTAGCAGGGGTGAAAAGTTAATCAATAAGAAAAATACTTATTAATTAAAATCTATTGCCAAACTACATAACACATCAATACTTATCACACAAGGGTATCAATAATGTAGGTAAGTAAAAAAATAAATAATTACTTGCAAGGTAAAAATGGGGCAGTTTTTAAGAAAAAAGTTAATTTCTATTCAGAACTTATTCAGTTTACATGATTTGAATGGACTGCTAATAATAAAAGAGTAGTAATTAATTTGTGTTTCGTACAGTATTCGCCTCATTATTATTAATAAGTGTGTAATACTACTATTATGCTATCTCATACATTTACAGAATATTCTAGATAAATGTTCTTTCAAGGTTTTATAAAATTATGAAAAAATATTTAAATGTAACTATGTATTTTTCCTAGTTGGAATTCCAAACAAAATAATAATATCAAAGATTTGGGAATAAGGTTACTGTATTAAAATATATTAATAAAACAGAAAAAGATCTAAATTAAAATTGGTTTAATAACTGAAACATTTTACAATAATACCATTACGTATATGAATTTGCGTAAATTCCAATCAGAAAGTTTAAAAAAGTGATAATTACAAAAATAAAAATATTTAAAAAAGAGTAAAATAAATAGATTCTAGTGGTAATTTTTAACAACAAAAAATAAATTACGTATTATAGATTGTTACACACTGATATAACTGTAGTGATGAGAAGTTAGATAGATTAAATTTCAAGCCGGTGCAATGACTATCGATAGAAGATTATAAGTAGTGTTTATATTAAATTGTTGTATCGCTCATTCCATTGATGAAAGAATATTTACTATAATAATATAATTGTGTATGTGAGATATATAAGTATCAAATATTGCAGTGTATTCTTATAACATTTAAGCAATGCGATTGCATTAATATTTGTTGCGTTATTTAGGAATATGTAGGTCTTATTACTAGTAACATAGTTAAGATAACTATGTTTGGAGATACCTTTTTCTCAGCCGTTTTAATTATATACGAATATATAATGTTAAACGTACTACTATTAATAACCTAATAATTATTGTATTATTGTAACTTAAGTCAAACCTGATATAATAATTTATAGTATGTATTGTTTTCAAATAGTCAAACACGGAATGCGATAAAAGCTTATAACTTTAAATATAAACTATGATAAGTTTAATAACTTCAGTTAATTCTAATGAATGTCATCGCCCGGAATTTGTTCTAAACTTACTATATATCTTCCCATATTTCATAAATATTACATAAAATATTTTTTCCCGATGGTTACAGAATTTTGGTTATTAAGATAATATAAATGTGTTAGAGAAATAATCCTAATGAATATTATATTATTGTCATTAAATACAATATTAAAATGAATTTTAAGTTATGAAAGCTAAGTATTACAATTACTTAGTTTTAATTTAAAATAAAAAATGATGTTACTCTATTTATTTTTGGCGTAGGTATACTGCAAGTTTCCGGCCTGTACTCGACTATGTTGTAGTTTATTCCGTGCAAGATAAAAAGACCTCCCTAATACTCTGCTGTTGCAAAAAACCGTGATTGGTGACGCCACTTACAAATAAAGATCTGAAAATTAAATATCAAATAGTATTAAGTTTTTTTGTCTAGTCTAGTGTTACTAGTGATTGCAAAATTTTTCAAAATAAAAATATGATTTTAATTTTTAATTGTTAATTAACTAATCGAAAACTCTATGCAAACTGAAAATTATGGTCAAATTGTGCTGATAAGCATTGAAGAGAGCAAAGACAATTTTTCACCTATACGTTTCACGTATGGCTAATAAATTTATCAAATTGCTCATACATTTTATGTCTAATGAATTAGTTGGAAAAATTACGAGGATTATGAACTAATTAATACCTTGATACAAATTTGGGACGTAAAATACTAGATTTTACTAGAGAAGCCTGGTTCCATCGCCGTAGTCATTATATAGAGATGTTGTGAATTAATTTACGAATTCATTGTCAATGACTGGGGCACGTCAAAATTTGGGCAGCTCTATCGCGCTCTTTGCGCTTTCTCTATTAGGCCTTGTCTATCATTGATCTGCTCTATCATTGGGCCAGGCCTTAAGCCTTACTAACGGGGCGCCTCTAAGGTCATGTCGTTTGATGGTTACCGCGTCTGTAATGTTCGCATTCAAATTATAACAAATAATAAACAGGTCCTGAAAAATAATGATTTCATAAAATAAAACCTTTGCTGTCATAAACGTGCAGTAAAATAAATGGAGTTTTATGTTTGCGCATCCAATAATTTTGTCGATAAAAACAATAATAAAAACTTTTATTATTGATGTATAAAATACGAAATCCATTTTTATCCAGATTGCTTGAGAAGTCATCATAATTTAATTGCATACAAAATAAATATGTATTGCCAATGACTTAATGAAAAAAAATGAATTTAATTATAATTGGAATTGAATTATTAGTTAAAATGAAATAATCGTTAAAAGCGAAATATGAGTTTGCTATTCGATCAAATGTAGGTAGGTATACATTTGATTAAAGTGCAGTCGCACTAGTGTGCTTATTAATATCGATACTATCAATAACTAATCGAGACGTAACAAAACTCATCAAGTTATTATGTAAGTGCAAAATGAATAAGTTAATTATTTAAAAATTGTTACTCTTATTCTTTATTTATACCTTCTATTCAGATTTTGAGGACCTGAAATTCTTATGAGTTTTTTATTTCTTAGATGTTCATTTCTCCTTCGGTATTATTTGATAGAAATATAGCAACAAAAGGGTCTTAATTTGTGCCATAATTCTACGGAATGGGCCTGCCTCGTGTGTTTTAGATCCCGCATATTACGTGTTGGTGTGTTATACGTAGTTAACATTAAATTCCTGTTCCTGAAAAATAATGAAAATATGAATAATAATGTCTTAAATACCTTAATATATTATAGCTATATTTTCTTAAAGTTTTAATTACGTATTCTAAGTATATCTTTTTAGCTTTACTTTATATAAAAAATAGAGCTACGGCCTTAGGTCTAGGTTTGTTTATTTGTAGAAAACCTAGATTTATACCTTAACATATTAATAAAGTCAGGCATTCATATCGTTTCCTAATTCAATATTAAAAATACGTGTATTGTAAACTTTAGCCGAGCTATAGTCTACTTATGGGTAAATATAAAATAATATTCTAATTTAAAGTTTAAGTTAAGACTCCCCCAAATCACCAAAACCGTCGCCTACGCCTACGCCTACCCTAAATGGCCATCGGCCATAATTATATTTATAGTGGATTATATCTACAGCTATCCTACTCTATTTATCATCCGACTAAATCTACCTGTATATTTTACAGAGGTTTAAACTGGCATTTGCGTTGCAATTGCAACTTACGCTACGTGGCAGAGTCACCAGAGTCTTTTTAGATGTTAGTAGATAAGTAAATTATAATTTACAAATCATTCCTATTTATTTTGCTCCCCTTTGACCTTGACCTTGTTCCTAACTTATTAATTATTATGTTTTAATATTATTAGTGTAAGTTACACTATTTACCTCACAAAATCTGAATTGCATCTTGCAAGTCAAATTATTATTCTCGTTTATTCTTAACCTTGTTTTTTGTTCAGTTGATAACAATATTTCCGTCACAAATGCTATTTGCTTATTTTAAATTATCCTTAACCGTACTTAGCAATATTAATCGTCCAACCGCAGTACAAATTTGTTTTCTCTACTTGTGTTATTGTTTTAAAGTTTAATATTAAGCACCTTTTACAAATGTAATAAATCATTTACTTAACACCTATTGTTTTGGCATTTTACCTAAGAAATCTTTCGAGATAGTTTGTCATAATAATTTATTTCATGAATATAGTAGCTGCAGGTATGTTGTGTATTGTGGAGTAGTTATATTTTTATATTATCTTTGTGTAAGACTTCCGTCAACTTGTACTTATCTCCATCTTACTAATTGGCGCTTTTTATCCACACTACCCTTGATCTCTCTCCTACTCTATTGCAAACCAACATACTGTTTCGTAGCTGATCAATGCTATCAAAATCATTCCCGTAAAGTAACAAAATTTTACTCCCAGACCACTAAGACATCTCACAAGCTCGCAAATTAATTTCAGACACAAAGTGCACTGGTGATACACTATAACTATTACCATACCTGCATGCAAATAGCTTCTAGACATTGTAAAAAATGCATACACAAAATACCCTCGTATTGAAAGGACTCAAGACACGCTTTTGCTTGTGAGATCATCAACTAAATTTCAAATGTGACAAAAGCAACACAATGAAAAGGTGTGTCAATGACTCTAGGACGAAGGTTGAAGCGCTTAACACATACAAGAATAAGGGTTGGAACCTGTTAAATAGCAGTAGAATGCAGAAGCTTTTGACACCAATCTTTGCATTTACCAATTTAAACTACATAATACTCAGAAGGTAGGGTACAGATTACACAAGACAAAACACATCGGTGTGGGCATGAAGACCAATTAGTAAAACCACCAAGATACAAATCAAAAAGGTTGGCTAAACACTTAATTTTCATGACATGCTTATTTTATCACTATTCTGTTATACACCCCTAATTTTAAAGATTAGTTTCTTAACGAAAAAAATATTGATTTCCCCAGTTATGGACCTTGAAATGTTTAATTAATGTTATTAATTGAAATATTTACAAAATTATTTAATTTAAAAATACAACAAAAATGATAAGAAAAGATGTCAAGATTATGTACAGTAAGAAGTAAAATGTTTTGTGACGCTTAAGTTTAGGTATGTAAAAATGTAGGTAATATATTTAGCAGCCAAGCGCCAATTTTCAGAAAGCATTTCATTATGCATTAAAATTATCATTAACAAATTGTATTAGAATTGTTTACAGCGTTTCAACTGAGGCAAAATGTACCTAACTAAACAAAGTTCACCTATGTAAAATGGATCTAGCTCTATGCATCTTCAAGCCTTATTCAGTATTGGTATTATTTACTTAAATACAAAAATAAAACCTCCGAAGCCAAATATTTTTCTCATAAGCTGTTACTTTTTATGTGTTCTAAGGATTCCTTGTTAGTAATTAAATGAATGAATTAATAAATTGCTTAAAATGATTCATGTACAAAATCTTGGACCAAATCCGTGACAGATAAAGCATGATAGTGCTGTTCTATAATAAATGTTATTTTACTTAATTATGCATCATAATTGGAACACAATTAGCACACTTTAAATACTATAAACGTTTTAGTTTAATTGATTTCGTTTTCTCTAGCTCATTGATTTAAAGGCATTTGTATTCGTGCAAAATTAAGCCACGCATTAAAAACAAATACAAACAACGTTTCTGTATGTTAGTTAAAAACCATCTCCTACTAAAATATAAATCTAAGATGTTGGATAATAAAATATCAACATGCACTAGGAATTGTGGAGGAATTTGTAGTGATTGTATAGCATCAAAATTACATGCCAATTTTGCCTTATTCATACCTGACATTATTTAAAAATCATAATATAACTGGGAAAATAGAGAAAAAAACTCTCTTCGAAGAATTTTTCTGAATGTCGTAAAGAACCTTAAAATGGTCAATCTTCAAAGTGGACGGTAGGGGAGACCGAGGAGAGTTGTGACAATGTAGATTTTTGGAATCCTATTAACTATCAGTGAGAATCTAGTCTTGTTAACAGTAAAATTGATTTTAACTCTTCAGTTTTATTTTTAGTACCTACCTAACCTCGTACCTACTGCTTACTTAAATGTTTTACATTTTTGTTTTACCTTTCTCGTAAACGTCGTATGTGCCTTTTTTAACCGTGCATTATTATTAATTGATTTTTATGTCATCAATAAAGATAGTGTTGACAGTGGGAAATATTATTTGTTTACTATCGAAATCATGTTGTCATTGTTCTTGTTTGGTTTAAATAAAACATACTTATAATATCTATTCAAGGGCACCCCCCTGCATTCACCCACATTCTACATTTCGTCCAATGTCATCAATTTCTTTTGTCATTAGTCATCACCTATTATAAAAAGTAAAAAATATACTTTACACTGCAGTATTCCAAATCATAATAGACATCAAATAGACCGGTCGATTAACGAGAGATTATTTTTGTAACACAAATAATATCTAGGTACCTACTCGTTTTTTCGTAAACGTAAATGACAATATCTTTTTTGCTTTTTTAATATCCCTGTTGTTTTCACATTACGTCCATTATCAATTACTTTTGTATAATCAATAAGAACAATAAATAAATTTAATATTATACTTAATTATCTAAATATAATTGTCTTGTTGGTTGTGCTAAATAAATAAAATAAATATTTTTTTACATAATATTATTCGTAAAAAAAAACAACGTTTACCTCCTAACAACCGTATTTTATAACCTCCGAATTCACATTCCGTCCTAAATTTATTATAAATTCCTTTTATACCATCAGTAAAGATAGTTATTGTGTATATTATTCACCAATTAAAATAATATTATGTACCACATGTTAATGTAAATGATTTTAAACAATCAATTTAACCTTAGAAGTCCATCCGTAGACTCGCATGTTATAAAATATTATATTATTCGCATATTTAAGTTTTATCTACATTATATTTAAGTCAGACTCTAACATTTTCACACCATAAAATTATAACGTCCAATCAAATGAATGAACGGAATTGATACTCTAAAGTTTATTTCCTCAGTTTTCATCTAAAAAATATAATTGTTAACCACAATCCGTTTATTAATGTATTTTTTACAGAGTTAGAACTCAAAAAAGATCACTCTATTCCTACCTAGGAATCGCTATTTCAAAATTTATTTCCAAATAACCTGTTTATGATTTATGTTCCAACTTAAAGAAAATCTATAACGTAAACCACAATCCGTGCAATGTTATATTTCTAACACAACGAAGGAGATGATACCTATCCTACCTAGAAAATTCATAGAAATCTTTTATTCAATTTATTTTATTCATACCTACAGTTAAAAAAGAAGTATTAATACTTCTATTTCTATTCGCCAATTTCAGCTTTACGCATTTTTTTTGTCCTTAAATAAAATTACACATTTTTCTGAACCTGAAAGCTTATAGTATTAAAGTTTAAATTAATGTAATCAATGTTTTTTCCTTTTTTAAGTCTTCTAAATTACTCTTAAAGAACAGAACCGCATAATTAAACTTAGGTATACATACATACAATATATAACATCACACATCCTTAGCACACCCTTAGTGATATTTTCAACAGTTAACTTTTAATTATTTTGCCTATATCTATTTTTACTCGTATTTGAGTTACCTACCTCGAATGAAGGTCTGATTAAAACCATCTATAGAGAACTTTATGACATTTATAAAATAATGTTAATTATTTATTGTAATGTATGTACATTTCATTCACCATTTCTAGTGTTTACGACTTTGACGTCTAATTAAAATCATCCGTAAACTCATGGAGACATTTTATCACAAATTAATAACGTATTAGTTATTTCAACAATTTTAATTTTTAGTCATATTTTGAGTGACGCATCGTTCATATCTAAATCTATCCATAGAGACCTTTTTAATAGAAACAATTTATTTATCATTCGTAATTATAATATCACCATTTCTATATTTTACTTGTATTTAGGTATAATCGTTCCCGTCCTAATTAAAACCATCCATAGAGACATTTTTAACAATTATTATTATTTCGCCATTTCTAGTTTTTACTGAAATTTGAGTGGCACGTTATTATTACACGTAAATACGTGTAATTTAAAATTTATCCATAGAGACATTTTTATTAATATACGATTAAATAACAATGTACCTAATTAAGGATATCACCATTTCTAGTTTTTACTCATATTATCATTTTGAGGGGCACGTCGTCGTTGACTTCTAATTTAAAATGAACTCACCAAAAATTATGACTATAATAAATCATTAGTTTGTGTCATTCTTTAACGCATAATTATGTACCTATTATAAAATCAAAAATTGTAACTGTCAATGTCAACTGTCGTATTAATTATAATGTAACTACATTCTGAACATTAGTTCAGATATTCTAATTGGTATTCCATTTTCCGTGTATAATTCTCTATTCCTAATGGTTGAGTGGTAGAGTGATGCTAACATAAAATATTGTTTTAACTCTGTTGTTGAATTTTATACATTTTTTGAGAATACTGCTTCTAACATTATTTTTTGCAAAATACATTTAAAGATAATTTTAACGGCATATCTGGATTGAAAAAAAAAACTCTTTAATTAATAAATAAAAACTACACACCTGTATTTTAGAAGAAATAATTCCTTAATGAAGCCACGATAGCCGAACGATCGGACTGGCAGACTCGTGATCCATGGAACGCGGGTTCAGTCCCCTCCGCTCGACTATTGTGGTGAGCTCACTCGAACAAGCATATTTAGCTTAGTAAGTACGAGGGGCTAACGAGAGTGTAAATAATTTTTGAAATAAATTACTAATAATGTTTAAAAAAATTCATAACCTTACTTAAAAGGGAATTAAACTATAACGGTATAACGAGAAAGGGATAGAGCCAATTCAATATTTTGCATCTTAATTTTATTTGTAATCGATATGGATGTTCTTGTATGTAAAATAAAAACTATGGTTAATACCATTTCTTAAATTAAACAGTTTTTTGTCAATAATAAAAAAATCTTATAAGTTATTAAGATTTCTCTTCTGGTAACGAATATAATAACGACTTTATAATCTTAAAATTGTACTTATATGTAATCATTTGAGAATAATTAAATACTTTCCGTAGTTTATAAACTTTTAATAGTTTGCTATAGGTTATTATCTTTTTTGTAAACGATAATAATTGATACAATAAATAAATATTTAAATAGGATAAAACAAAACACCATCTGATTCTTATACCTTAGTTGCTTATTAATTTATAAGTTTATTATTTCCTATGTGGTAGAGTATGACAATGTTTGGTATAAAAATTTCTTTTGATCGACGATTTTACGTCTATTTACCTACTTAGAATTTACGTATATTTACAGATATTTACCATCCTTGACATCTTACTTAACACCAGGTACGATTGCAGTAAAATATTATATACCTACTATTTAAGTTTTTTTTTTAACGAATGTTGATATACTCCATAAATCTTTATTTCCTATTATATTTTGTGTGGTAGAGTATGTAATAATATTTGGTATAAAAATCTCTTTAGACCTACGATTTTACGTGTACCTATTTCTCCCTACCTACTATTTTTTACGAATATTGATACACTCCTTGTATCTTTTCCGACTTATTTTTTGAGCACATGCTGATAAAAGGGAGTAATGAGGTCTGTTTTTGTGTTTTATTTGGTTTTTCTGTAATGTTAGATGTGATGTCTGAATTACAATAAATGTATTTTCTTTTTTTACAAAAGTTAGAATAATAATATGTGTTTTCGCTATTTATTACGCCAATATAAAACTAAAAACATAAATAAATTCGTGAGCCTACATATTGGAGCGCTCTAATTAGTAAGTTAAGAGAAGATTATAAGTCTGCAAAAGCAGAAAAATATTATTAAAGAATGAGATTTAGTGTGGATATGATAGTTTTAATTTCAATGAAACAATTATTAGCATTTTTATTGAAATTTTTAACTGTAATAATTATTTTGCAAATGTTTACATAACATTTTCACCAAAATATAAACAAGATTCACAAAACACGACACATTGCACATCACAGCACATAGAAAACTGCATGACAACTGTTATTTACTTTTACAAAAACCATGAAACTACCCAACACTCACAAAACCAAAACATATTAAAACTTTAAAAACCTTTCACAATTTTCTTCTCTGCATAACACACATAAGAATCCCATTCTTGAAAAAAAACTTTCTTTACAGCTACGCCAAATCTACACAAAACATTAATTTCATTATTGAATTGAGACTCCATTTTAACTTCATTGTTTCATATTTTTACTCCGAATTCATTATTTTTATAAATTATGACCATTTTTGTGAATGCTTCATAAATTACTATAATTAACCTGTTTGATATCCATAACACGTAGGTATTTCAAATGCAAGGGAATTTTATGATTAAGTTTTAACAAAACTTGAGAAAAAGGAACACTCATCCTATATTATCCTGCAATAAATGTAATACAACCTATTTTATGTTTTTATTTCTTTGTTCTCATATAATTTTTTTCATTATTTTTCGGTTTTCCTTAGGCTCAAATTGCATTAAATTCTTCAAAATATACAAAATCTATTTACGTTTTCTCTTTCCTTACGTTATGTTCATTATTATTCTTGATAATTTTTGTATTCTTCTTCATTACTAGCTTAGTAACAAAAATCATATACGATTTCTTACCATTATAATATAGGTATTATAAGGGTCCTTCTTGGTTTATTATATTCATTAACGTTTTCTTACGTTCGATACGTAGGTTTGATAATTTAATGTTGAGCACAAAATAATTTGTATATTAAAATGAACCTATCAATTTTAAATATTCGCCGATTAATAAACATCTTTCTTCTTTATTTTCTTGGCAAGTCACCATTCAAAACACCATCTTCAAATCCTACATAGTCTTCTAGTCTTCTTTTTATATCTTCTAGCGGGATTATTAATTATTTTAATTTCAGTATAGTATGCTTAACTTATCATAGAGAGAAACAAATGATTTACGTCAATAACTTGACCATATTAAGGTCAGTTGTTGCTATCTTGATAGTGTATCCTTTTTAAGCTGCTTGATAAATTCATTTCTATAATTCATATATCCATGTTATTTTATTCCCTTCCTTTTTATTTTTAAGTGACACTATTTTAGAGTAACTCTAGTATCTTCTGTCAATTTGTATTCATATTCGTTTAATTTTACGTAGGTAAGTATATCTTGGTTCAAATATGTATAATTATAATTATAGTATATTTTAAAGCTGTTTTTCCAGCTGTGGTAGTTAATCTTTAATATAAAAAGAAATAAATACCTAATTTATAATACCGTTAGGTATGTATTTATAAAAAAAATACACAAATAGGTGTAAATAAAAATTATAAATAACAGTCAGTCAATAGTTCACCACTACTCACTCACAGACGTCGTCACACCACAAACACAAAATATATTTAAAAAACTCAATTAAGTATTCGCACTTAAAATACTTTGTATTTGTATACAATTTTACTATCAATATATTTTTCACGGTTTTAATTTTATCACATAATAAAATTAGCAATGAATGTCATTCATTGTCATTTCTTCATAACCTGTGTCACGCTTAACTAATTAATAATCGAAAATATTGGTTAAATTGTCTAAGTATACGTAATTTGTCACAGACTTGACCATCAAATTTTAATATTTGAAATCGTTAAAATACCTTATTTAACCTGATGGTCGATATTTCAGTCCTTAGTATCCTCCACCACCACTATTTTCATGTGGAATTGAATTCTTAATATAATTTTCATTTTCAATTTGCCTGTAATACTCATTGCAAACAATGCATTTCACGACTAATTCATTTAGCATTTTCTATACTTATCGCAAACCTGTCTTGAAAAGTCATAAATACCTACATCGGATTCATTTTCACTTTGCTTTGATTCGTTATACCTAATCATTTCAAACCCTGCATTTCAAGAAGAACTTCATTACAATTGATTAATTTTCATTTTCTATAAACTCATCGTAATTCTACATTTTAAGTTATAATGAAATAAATGTCATTAATTCTCACTTTGCTTGTTATTCTCAGTAAACCCTGTATTTCAAGACGCAATTAAATTATTGATTAATTTTTATTTTCTATATCATCGTAAACCTGCGTTTCATGACATAAATAAATATTTCCAAGACGTAAATAAATAACTGATTAATTTTCATTTTCCTTATTATTATACTCATTGTAAAACTACATTTAAGAGATAATTAAATAAATCCGATTCATTTTCCATATTAAACTTATCGCAAACCTTGTATTTCAATACATGATCGTTTTCCTTATTATACTCGTACTTATCGTATATCTGCATTTCAAGGCGTAACTAAAATAAAACTAATTTAATTTCTTGTTTTACTCAGATAAACCCTCAATTTTATTTCAAGAAGTAATTTGTTAATTTCCATTTTCCAAAAATTATACTCATCGCAAACCTTGCATTTCAATACGTGATTAATTTTATTTTACTTATTTCACTTATTATATACCTGTATTTCAAGACGCAATTAAATAACTGATCCGTTTTCCATATTATACTCATCGCAAACCTTCTGTTTCATTAATACGTCAGTAATTAACTGAATAATATTCATTTTCCTTAGTAATCGTAATACCATTTCAAGGCGTAATTAAATAAACCTAACTCATTTTCCTTATTACGCTTATCGTACTATACCTGAACTTCAAGACGTAATTAAATAACTGATTCGTTTTCCATATTTTCCATATTATACTCATCGCAAACCTTGTGTTTCATTAATACGTCATTAATTAACTGATTAATTTTCATTTTCCTTAGTACACTTATAGTAATTAATATCATTTCAAGGCGTAATTAAATAAACCTAACTCATTTTCTTGTTTTACTCAGTGCAAACCCTGCATTTCAATACGTGATTAATTTTATTTTCCTCATTACGCTTATCGTACCTATACCTTAACTTCAAGACGCAATTAAATAACTGATTCGTTTTCCATATTATACTCATTGCAAACCTTGTATTTCAATACGTAATTAAATAACTGATTCGTTTTCCATATTATACTCATTGCAAACCTTGTACTTATGTCAATACGTAATTAATAAACTTTTATTTTCCTTATTCAAACCTTGTATTTCATTAATACGTCATTAATTACCAAACTGATTAATTTTCATTTTCCTTAATAATAATAATACTTTCTTATCGTAATACCATTTTAAGGTGTAATTAAATAAACCTAACTCATTTTCTTGTTTTATTCAGTGCAAACCCTGCAAACACTTATCGTATACCTGAACTTCAAGACGCAATTAAATAACCGATTCATTTTTCATATTATAATTATCGCAAACCTTGCATTTCAAAACGTAATTAAATAACTTATTAATTTTCCTTATTATACCTACTCATCGTAAGCCTGTATTTCAAGATGTTAAACTGGCGTAAGTCTTGAAGACTTTAATAATACAAGAACAATAAATAAATAAATATTATGTATTGCTAGGTATACAATCTTTGTAAATATTATGTTATTCGTATTTTCTATCAAATCCAACGAAGCGAATAATTTAATATTTCAAATTCATCTGAATAAACGCATTACGTGTTTAATAGCGAAAAATTCAACTCTCTTTTGTTCTAATCTTTTCTATTATGTACCTTGGTAGCATAAAATATAATAATATCTTTCCTAACACAAAAATCATTGATTCTTATCATAATATCAATAACCTACATAAATAAAAAATATCAAATAATTCAAAACAACAATGCACTTAATATCAAGTTCAATATGATTATGAAAGAAAAAAATAATTTAAACATGACGTTTCATTCAAATTTTATTTCTACGGACGAGAAGCAAGGGATCCAAGCTTGAGATCACAAGAGCCTCGTTTCACCATAGGAAACCTCACAGGCATAGCTAGTCTTATGAAAGCCTAGTAAGAGCCTCAGCTCGGTATGGAATACCTCGTGGGTACATCTAGGCTTATGTAAGCCTGGCAAGAATCTCAACTAGGCATGGGAAACCTCACGGGCACAGCTAAGCTTAAAGCCTCACAGAGCCTCAAATCGACATGGGTTACCTCGCGGGCACATCTAGTCTTATGAAAGCCTAGTAAGAGCCTCAGCTCGGTATGGAATACCTCGTGGGTACATCTAGGCTTATGTAAGCCTGGCAAGAACCTCAACTAGGCATGGGACACCTCGCGGGCATAGCTAGGCTTATGTAAGCCTGGCAAGAACCTCAACAAGGCATGGGACACCTCGCGGGCAAGAGCCTCAGCTCGGTATGGGATACCTCGTGGGTACAGGTAGGCCTATGTAAGCCTGGCAAGAACCTCAACTAGGCATGGGACACCTCGCGGGCATAGCTAGGCCTATGTAAGCCTGGCAAGAGCCTCAACTAGGCATAGGATACCTCGCGGGCACAGCTAGGCTTTAAGCTTCACAGAGCCTCAACTAGGCGTGGGGCACCTCGCGGGCACAGCTAGGCTTAAAGCTTCACAGAGCCTCAACAGGTGTGGGGCACCTCGCGGGCACAGCTAAGCCTATGTAAGCCTGGCAAGAACCTCAACTAGGCATGGGACACCTCGCGGGCACAGCTAGGCCTATGTAAGCCTGGCAAGAACCTCAACTAGGCATGGGACACCTCACAGGCACAACTAGTCTTATGAAAGCCTAGTAAGAGCCTCAGCTCGGTATGGAATACCTCGTGGGTACAAGTAGACTTATGTAAGCCTGGCAAGAACCTCAACTAGGCATGGGACACCTTGCGGGCACAGCTAGGCATATGTAAGTCTGGCAAGAACCTCAACTAGGCATGGGACACCTCGCGGGCACAGCTAGGCCTATGTAAGCCTGGCAAGAACCTCAACAAGGCATGAGAAACCTCGCGGGCACAGCTAGGCCTATGTAAGCCTGGCAAGAACCTCAACTAGGCATGGGACACCTCGCGGGCACAGCTAGGCCTATGTAAGCCTGGCAAGAACCTCAACTAGGCATGGGACACCTCGCGGGCACAGCTAGGCCTATATAAGCCTGGCAAGAACCTCAACTAGGCATGGGACACCTCGCGGGCACATCTAAACTTATGTAAGCCTTGCAAGAACCTCAACTAGGCGTGGGGCACCTCGCGGGCACATCTAGGCTTATATAAGCCTTGCAAGAGCCTCAGCTCAGTATGGGATACCTCGCGGGCACAGCTAGGCCTATGTAAGCCTGGCAAGAACCTCAACTAGGCATGGGACACCTCGCGGGCATAGCTAGGCTTGTAACCCTCGCAAAAGCCTCAGCTCGGTAAAGCAAATCTCACGGGCACATCTAGGTTATAATTATAAAAGCCTAGCTTTGTATTAGAATCTTCGCGGTCACAACTAGGCTTATGTTAAGCCTCGCAGTCAAATAGTATACCTACTCCACGGTAGAAATCATACGAAAATAGATTAAAATATGTAGGTAATCGCGCTATATTACTATGGTAGATAATTCTGTGCTTGTTTAATTTCATTCAATACCCTACGTAATAAAAAGCATAGTAATATTGTTTAAAATAATATTTCGTTCAATCCAATGGATAAAACGGTCCCCTTATCTTTCAATTTTAATAACTAAAAAAATAAATACACACACCACTAATGGTTTACAAACCAGATTAAAGGTTTTAACTCTTTCTCTAACTCTACCTTGTGTTTATTTGCCGTCATCAATTTGAAGTATGTAGTAAAATAGTTTTGGTAGATTGTAGCTAGAATAGTTATAGATAAGTATATTACGTACGAGTAACGGTAAGTATTTTTATGAAAGTTTAATAATTAATTAAATTGAAATGTTTTAATACGAAAGCTGAACATTTTCATCAGTAGATAATAATAAATTGAGGCGTAACGCTGTAATATAATGATTTTTCAGGATTGTTTTTTTCTAAGTAATAAAAATTAAACAAAGTATCTTTCAACCACATCCGGCCCTAAATAACATCATAATACATATTATATGAAGTGCAATAGCCAATACAATTACGCAATAGAAAATGCCAATAGACACTAGCTAGACCATCTTTGTAATTTTCACTTCTTTATGCAAAAAATAATTAAACCCTTTGAATATTAATAAGTACTTGATCAAGTTCTTATTTACCTACATTATAATCTAAGTTATGAAAAAATATAAATTATTGAAGTACTTGAAGTCCACTTAAGTGTTCGCCAGATGGGTGGTAAGTGTCCCAGGAGAGAAGATAGATGGGCTAATACTGTAAAAGTATGGCAGCCTCCTATGATGGATGTTCAGGACGATGGGTAGACCACTAGTCCGTTGAGATGACGTTAAGATGGCTGACTGGACCAAAATGGATGAGGCTGCGCAGGCGCACTAGGCTTTTGCCAAAATTTTTAGCCTATCCTAGAATTTTTACAAACATATTGTGCCAATGATAAAGCATAAGTAGACTTTGAATTAAAAAAAATAGTAAAAAAATATGAAATTTCAAAAAAATTAGAATCTGCAAACTTTTGGAATAAAATAGGTAGCTTTAAAATTCTGCATCTTATTTTCTAATGTTTTTTTTCAAAAGCTCAAACAAGAGGGCCGATCAACTAGATTAGGTTTAAAAGTGATTAAATTAATTCTGGTCCTTATTTCACAATTTCATCAACAATGTGCAATAATAAACTACAGGTATTGTTGTAATAAAAGCAATGATACGTAGACTATATCCAGACTTATTGTGTCAGAAGGACGTAGATTTTTGTATCAGAAGCTCAAACAAGAAGGCTGCTAGAGTAGATTAGCTCTGTCATAGTGATTCATTACTATAATAGCAATGTTAATACCTAAACTACATCTAAACTTTTTTTTCGAAGCACGCGCAAGAAAAATTTGTCTTACGATTTTGTACCAAAAGGCAAAAAATGCATTACATAGTAGACTGCATCTAAACATTTTATTTTTGTATGACAGAAGCACAAACAGATAGATTCATACTTGATTCGGTTAATTCTTGAAACTGAGATAAATTAAATAACATACTTGATTCGGTTAATTCTTGAAACTGAGATAGATTAAATAAATATCATACTTGATTAAGTTAATTATTGAAACTGAGATTAAATATCATACTTGATTCGGTTAATTCTTAAAACTGAGATAGATTAAACATCATACTTGATTCTTCTTAATAAAATTCTGAATAATTCTTCTGACACAAAAAGCTTTCTTTTTATGTCAGGAGCTGAAAAAAGAGGGCTGATTAACTAACTTAGCTCTTTTCTATGTGATTCAATTCATTCTTATCCTTATTTCACAATTAAACTATCTAAAAATTTGCAATAATAACTAAAAGAATTGTTGTAATAGATACCTACCTAGCTTAAATAGCAATGATACTTCAACTGCATCTAAGTAAACTTTTTTTGTCAGAAGCACGAACGAAACGAAATGTGTATTATGTACCTACTGGCAAAAATGCAATTCTACTATTGTTTTTTTTTGCTGCTTCTAAATGTTTTTTTTTTAATGTCAGAAGAAGCACCATCAAAAAAATTATACTTACACTACATAATAACAGAAATGCAATACCTAGTAGTAGTAGGTAGTTTTTACTTTATTTTTCGGTCACTGAGGTAAATGAGATTCGTCATACTGTTTCAGTTAATTCTACCTGGTAGATATGATGACCTCATTCCGGTTATTGTTTCGTGATGACTCTACATTTCGTTTTGTTGTGCAATGATCGACTAATAAATGTAAAAATATATTTAGAAATTTGGTCCCAAAATTCGAAATAGGTAGGTATGCTAAGTATGCATTTAGCATTAGTGTACTAATTACCATCAAGGCAGTAATATTGTATAATATGAACGTTTAGATTTTTAGGGTGGTAAAATAGATTTTCCGCGTAGGTGTCCGCTGAATCGGTTGATGGCGCCTGGTTTTGGCACCTCCTTTTCATTTCTTGTTTGGTGATGACGCTACATTTTCTAATACTCTAAAAAAAATACTATGTATTGTATAAAAAATAGCACAACTGGGCCTTTCAGCCGCTTAGTATAATAGTTCTACGTCGTAGCAAAAATATGCTTTATTGTCAGACTCTAACCAGGTAGGTATTTCGCAGTTGTTTGCTGTATAATAAAAGTCCGTGTTGTTATATAGATATTTGGGGTAGATTATGAGTTTTCTTACTTTCCGTCGATCTTGGTAGATTTGATATTTCTTACTTTCGGTTGCTGTTGTCAGGTTCACGGCCCGCCCTTCGTTTCTTGTTTCGCGATGACGCCACGTTTCTTAACATTGTGCAATGATCAGCATCACCTAATGAATCATTGTTAGGTATCAAAACGCCCTAGGGCCCTAGAACTCCTTATTGATAAGGTGCTCTATAACTACATAATTACGACTGCAATACTGATAGGTCTTTCAAGTTTAGCAGGCTTCAGAATAATAATATAATACAATACTAGTTTATAAACCATAAGACAAATCGAAATATGTTTTGCTTTCGAGGTCTCAAACATTTAAATGTTTATAAAAAAAAGGACTGTTTCAATGGCTTTTAGTAGATAGTTTTGCGTCCCTGGATATTGCCAATTCGGGGAAGTCTATATTTTCGAAAGATATTTTCATCTTACTATAAGGAGTTACTCCCGTATTTGTATTTATGTCAATGTAAATGAAAATTAATTATATTTTCCATTCAGACATACTAAAAGATCTCTTATGCATTGTATAGTTGTATAGACCATAGTTTCGTCAGTTTAGGTATGTAATTTATTATATCTCAAATAGCGCTTAGGTAGCTATATTATTATGTCTAAGGACGCCTAGGTAATGAGAGTTTACCAATATGGCTTTCTCGATTATATCAAAAGTATTTCAAATGTATTATAAATAAATGTATCATTACAGTCTCAAAAATAAAATAAAATCCTAATATTGCAAACTTTTGCAACGCAATATGGTTGTTTCTTTCTTAGTTTACAAAATGTTTTATCATCCTAAATTAAAAAGGCTTTGCCTTTATTTTTTCTGTAACGATCAAACTCAAGGTCTCTTTAACTTATTTGTTCAGAGTATATTTGAAGGATGTTCCTTTCTTTCTTATTAAAATAATAAATTTTGAATAATATGGTCTTGCCATATTTATATTTATGCTTATTCAAGATGGTCTGTCTCTACATGGACATTGTTCTTGTGATTTCTTATCACTTCTTACTTTTAATTATTGACTGTTTGTTAATTTTCCATTGTCTTTACATGGACTTATTGTCCTTGTGATTTCTTATCACTTCTTACTTTTAATTATTGACTTATGTTAATTTTCCACTGTCTCTACATGGACTTTGTCCTTGTGATTTCTTATCACTTCTTACTTTTAATTATCGACTGTTTGTTAATATTCCACTAACTCATGAAGTAAAACAAGGAGATAAACCAACACAAGGAAATAAATAAAGACGCCACATTGCGAATGTTGTAATTGCCTCCCGACAGGTTCCTCTGAACCTTCTTTCCTACTTTGGGTGTACTAAAGACACAAAAACACAATGTTTTATTGTTTCTCTTACAACTTAAGGATTTAAGACAACAGGTTTTTGAATAATTGTGCTATAAACTTAACAATAATTCCGCCTCAACGATCGGTTGGATTGTGGTTTGTGGTGTAAGTCTTAAAATATAGCCGCCTCAAAAAGCTACCTGCCGCGAAAATACAAGTTGCAAGATCTACCAGGGTGTCTGGGAAAGTCTGAAAATAAAAAATACAGAAACTTAAAACAAAGCACGGAATATTTTTGTTTTGTTTTGTCACACACTCCCTTTTCACCAATTTTATACATCTTTGATACAACATAAAAACCCCTCATGATATTGTTTAAATTATTAACCGTATACCTTTTGTTTAAATAGGTAATTATCTACCACTGATAGTACGAAACGACTCTGTACGTGACTAAGTACAATGAAACGATTTGATACCTACTTAATATTTCCGATAACATTGTTCAAGTTATTTCATTAAAATATCATCCGTAAATCATTACGTACCGATGATTGTATAAAATAAAGCTTCCGTCTCAAAATGAGAAGATTATTTTTCAATATCTCCCAATATGTAAATGTTTCATAAAAAAAATAGCCATTATTAACCGGCAGCCATTTTAGCTCTGAATTGCAACGTCGCAATAAGAGCAAAGTGATGACGTCACCACACGTTATAGGTTTCAAAATACGACGAAATATGATCCATTGTGCAAAATACTTAATTATCTACCTCATTCTTGTTCTAAACGACCAAATCTTAAACCTGGAAAATATTTTTTACTTTATCATTAATCTCTCTCAAAAATAATTAATAGGTACTATTATAAATTAAACGACGTTTTATCAGCTTTAACGAACGACACTCTACCACTCATTGAAGGTCAAGGTCAAAGTAAGACGCAAATCCTAATTGGAAAACCGAACAAAGGGGTATCGCGATTAAATTAATATTAATGAATTCCCCAATCTAAGCGAAAAATAAAATATGGATTGGTACCCACCTCGTTATCCTCAAAGGAACTCTTCAGTTGGTTTTGCGAATTTTAGGACATCTGGCACTGTGTTCTCAACCGGGCGATGACTCTGCCATTTTTATTCTAAAGGGACTTATCACCTCTTAGTATAAATTAGTGCTCTACATTTTTGCTCCTAAGTACTTTATCTTTAGGTACTGAATTACATTGTGAATAAAACCTCCCTTAACACTAAAAAATAACTACATAATGGATACAGAACCTCACCACTAGACTAATGGAAAAGGTATCTCGGGGCGAGCAGCGCGATTTGCCTTTTTATAGGCTGTTGCTCAATTTCATATCCGTCCAATTTAAATGGTCTCGAAGTAACATTCGTTTAAATGGACCAGACTGAAATTTCACATGGTGGCGTAACCCTTCTAGAATGTTCCATTCTAAACGTGAGACAAAGCTATAAGAGTGAAAGGGACGGAATATACCGCATTAATGGCGTTCTAGAAAGATCCATATGATGCGGTGTTGAGTAAAGGGGATAGGTAGATACAAAATTCAAGAGAATGTCTCCAACTTCCTCATTGGCCCTAGAGCAATTCCAAGTATACCATCAATAAAAGCCTAATTAGAGTCATCAAACCTCTCAGTCATTCAATTAGAGCCATTAGAACTTCATAACTATGAGTTGTTTTCTATGTGTAAGCTGAGGACACGTGTCTCCAGCTGACACATCTGTATCTTCGTAAATATTTATGCTACGATAATGTATTATACCTCAAAAATTACAGTCGAATCCAAATAGTAGGCTTTCCACTTTTCAAGACTTTAGCTCAAATACTGTTAAAACCACGATCAAAAAACTATGTGCGAGCTGGAGTACCGTGTCTCCAGCTTACACATCTGTATCTTCGTAAATATTTAAGCTACATCAATGTTTTATATCTCATAAATTAAAGTCGAATAAAAAAACCCGACTTCAATTCTTTCAAAGCTTTATTTCGAACCGTTTTCGAACTACGAACCGATACGTATGTGTAAGCTGGTGACACGTAACACACGGTGGATTATTAAAACCGTATAAGTTAGAGTTGCGTTTTAAAGATCAAATAATTCGTTATAATTGAAGTACACACGAGACATAATTTCAAATCTCTAGGCCTCTTAGTTTCAGAATTAAAAGGCAAAAACTATTATCCCGCCAAATAATTCAAATAATATGGGTCGACTGCGACGTTGCCGTTCCGTGCGTCCACTAGAGCAGTCGAATTTGAACCTAAAAACTAGTACTGTTTGAATCATTTTTATTTGTAGTTTAAATCATTTAATTTCGATTATAAGAATTTTAGACTAGGAGCCGGCTGATTTGTGTATTGAGTACCTAATAACCTATAAAATATTTTGATAATAAGTTTTTATTTTGATCACAATGTTTTATTTAATCGAGGCAAAAACATTGCATCTATACTAATATTATAAATGTGAAAGTAACTTTGTCTTGCTTTCACGCCTAAACCACTGAACCGATTTTGATGAAATTTGGCATAGAAATGGTTGAGTCCCGGGAAAGGACGTAGGATAGATTTTATCCCAGTTTTTGAAATATGATAAAGATTTTCATCATTATCATATCATCTGAAAATTATAAATAACTTGAAAAAATCGAGTATTCGGGTAGCCCTAGTGATACTCTACCTCTGGGCTTCGGCTTGACAGTACTTTTTGGGAAACCTTGTACAGGTGAACAATGGTGGCGCCCCCTATCAATGTGTTTGGTGGGACAGTTCAGTTTAGTGGGTCTTTTATAGCTGAGACGGTTCATTGTTCAATACAATCAATTCTTTCCTCTCTATTATTTTAGGTGCCTTATGTACGTATAGATTACGCACATTCTTTTTATATGAACGTAAGGGTGGGATTTAGGGGGTCACAAAACCGGTTTTACCGAAACCGAAAAAAAAACTGTATTCAGACATGGCAAAACCAGGTTATTCTTGGAAATATAATAGCTAGAATGAAATACTAAAATAACAATCAAAAACGTTTTTATTCAGCTCGATTATTATCACAGATCAATTAACATTTTTAATAATTAAGGTAGATACACTTTACTAGAAATCCGATGATCTACGTTCTTGTCGGGTATCACTAATGAAATAAAATTCCTACTTCATAAAACTAATTAATCAGGTAAATTATTTATCACAGATCGATCAACTTTTAATAACCTAGGTAGGGTAAGGTGGGGCACAATGTTACACGGGGTACAATGTTACAATGCATATTTCTCCGTCCCTTTCTATTAGTTGTATGATGTTGGTATACACGTTTGTCAAGCTCATAAGAGCTAGGGGACTACTCTACAAAGAGTTAACCTGCTTCGGTAAATACGTCGTACCAAATATATTTGAATGTTGTGGGGTAGAAGTACTCGCTCATAACTTAATCATACTTGCGTATACTCCTCACATAACAAATATGCAAATACTTTCTTGGCTAAGCTAGAAGCAGTAATTACCGACATATTTAGGAGACATAACAACAAAAAAATCATTATCACTGGTGACTTTAATATAAATACCCTAATATGTACTAAAGAATCTCGTTACTTAATGGATATTGCCAAAAATTTTGACCTTACTCTCCACATAAACGAACCTACCAGAGGCGAAAATTGTATAGATCACATACTTAGTAATATAAAACATGGTGTCGGAAGAGTATTGCCACTACAACTATCTGACCATGACACTGCACAAATGCTCAGTATACCCGTTCAAAAAGTGCCATTAGTGCAACACCGGATTGTATATAAAAGAGATTTCTGTAATGAAAACCAAAACAAATTTTGTAACTACCTGAAATCATTGACTTTTTCCGAGGTATGCCAAGAGAAAAATATGGACGAAGCATTTAATATATTTCATGAAACTTTGTGTTTGCTTTATAATTTGTGTTTTCCAAAGGTAAAGTTAAAAATTAATAATAAACCTCAAAAACAAAAATGGATCACAAGAGGCTTAAAAATATCTACTAAAAGGAAAAGATTGCTTCGCTTTGCCTCTTATAGAAATACTGACAAAACTAAAAAAGAAAACTATGTAAATTATTGTAAAATACTCAAAAAATGTATTTCAACGGCACAAAAAAATTGTAGTAATAAATTTTTACTAAATAGTCAGAATAAATGCAAGGCCTCATGGATTCTCATTAACAATGAAACAAAAAACCGCGAACTGAAGCTAGGTATTTCAAAGATTGACTTAAATGGTAATATAATAACAAATACAAACAAAATAGCTCAAGCTTTTAACGACTATTATACTGACATATGTGGTGACAAATTTATTTATGACAACGATAGAAAAAGAAAAGTATTAACTAATTTAAAATCTACTCCTAACTCCCTCTTCTTGGAACCTTTAAATGTAAAAGAGACGATAAATTTAATCCAGTCTCTTAAAAATTCTAATGCATGTGGGTATGATGAAATTCCTACAAAAATTTTAAAATACTGTAGCCATGAATTAGCTCCTGTATTAAGATATCTCATTAACTTATCTTTTGAGACAGGACAGTTTCCTGAAAAATTGAGGTTTTCTATAGTTAAGCCCATATACAAAAAAGGGGACACGTCTGAAATTGGTAACTATCGCCCTATAACGTTGATACCTGTGCTATCAAAAATATTTGAAAAGGCTATGCAAGCTAGGCTAATGAAATTTTGTCTAAAGTTTAACATTATCAATCCAGAACAAAATGGTTTCCAAAAAGGAAAATCCACTACTCTAGCTTGCTTCAACCTGGTCCATGAAGTTGTCCTTGGCCTAAATTCAAAACAATGTGCTACTGCGCTTTTTTTTTGACATGTCTAAAGCCTTTGATCGGGTAGTTCATGACATATTGCTGGATAAGTTAGAAGTATATGGAGTACGTGGAAACGCGCTACAGTGGTTTAAAACATATCTGGAGAACAGACACCAGTGTGTTGAAATAACCAAATCAAATCACGAAAATAGCACATGCCGATCTACTTACAAATCTAACAGATTTGGTGTACCCCAAGGCAGCGTCTTGGGACCGCTACTTTTCTTACTTTATATAAACGACTTACCATCTGCTACCAAACATAGGTGTATTTTGTTTGCAGATGATCTTTCCGTAATAATCAAATGTAACGCTGACAAATTAAATCTCTATGAATATGACATTAACAATACTATAAATGACATAATGAAATGGCTAAACCTTAATAATCTGACTGCTAATTTAGCTAAAACGAAATATATACAATTCAATGTAAAAGGACGTAAAGAAATTAAAATGGACATAAATTATAATAATGAAATAACCTTGGACCACGTAAATAATTTGACATTTTTAGGTATCTTATTGGACAAAAACTTAAACTTTTCATGCCATATTGACAATGTGTGTAAAAAAATTAATAGATTTGTTTACGTCCTTCGAAGATTGACTAGAATTACTTCTCTGAGTGTATCGTTAAGTGCCTACTACGGATATGTTGCTTCTGTTATAAGCTATGGGCTCATACTTTGGGGAAATGGTACCGATATACAAAGGGTTTTCATAGCTCAGAAAAAATGCATACGAGCTCTATGTTGTAAAGGGCCCTTTGAAACATGTAAACCATTATTTGTGAAACTAGGCATACTCACTGTTCCCGGGATGTACATACTTGAAATTTACAAATTTGTAACACAACATCCAAAATTGTTTAAAACTGCTGCTGAGGTATACCCGAGAAACACAAGGTCAGCAAATAGACTAGTATTTGACTTCTGCCCAAAAATCGCACTTTGTCATAAAAATTGTTATTCTATGTGCATTAAGGTTTATAACAAAATTCCTGAAAGATTTAAAATAGGTCCTGCAAAAGTAATGACCAGAAAGCTTAGGGAATGGCTAACCACTTCCTGCTTTTACAGTGTTCAGGAATTTCTGGACAAAAAATTTGCATGTTAATGTATTTTAGCAGAATAGAGCACTTTGTATTTACAACACTATCTGTATCAACCTATTCTTTGCAAATAAATGTCTTTGTCTTTGTCTTTGTCTGCTGAACTGAGCCGCTGAACATCATACAACTAATAGAAAGGGACGGAGAAATATGCATTGTAACATTGTGCCCCACCTTACCCTATACTTTACTGTGTAGTAGAATACTGGTGATCCACGGTCGGGTCGGGGAGGTTTCCGGCTTTTTTTTTTTTTTTTGAAGGGACGCGCGCTGGTAGCTGGAGGAGCTTTTCCAGCTTCACCGGGCAGAGTGGCGAGTACAGAAGGTACTCTAGCCGTTTGGCGATCGTCGGTGCGCGTGCCGACGAGGCCGAGTGTGGGCTTCGCGAAGCGAAAGCGAAGACGTTCGCGATCGGGCCGTAGATTCCGGCTACTGGGACCGCAATTAACTGGGACAGTGGTCCCAGTCGCTGGATCGATAAAAATTAAATATTTTTCTTCCAGCGACTAGGTTCACTCATAGATAACTTAAAAAAATATATTATTCATTCCAAAATCGGTATCGTACTAAAAGGACAATGACCAAAAGTGGTCCAAATGTCCACCACTAATGAGACCTATATTGGCTTATGGTCCATTAAATAGAGATTAACTTTCAGTATGGGACGAAAAATAAATAAACTGTCAGTAAAAAGTTATGACTGTATGAAAAATTGTAGTAGTTTACGCGCTAATCTCAGGAACTACTGGTCCGATTTGAAAAATTCTTTTTGTTATGGATAGCCCATTTATCAAGGATGGTTTTAGGTTATATAACATCACCCTACAACCAATAGGGGCGGAGCAGCGACCACCCGACCATAATTCCAATATTGTTGTCTTTCTTCTGAGTTTTTTTTTCTTTTAGCGAGAATCTAACACGGCACACTAAGCGACATGACATAATATGCATAGATTAATCCGAAATGTGCGATGGATAGAATGATATCAAGAACATTAATTTTCAGATGAAAAGGTAAAAACATGACTTTTCATTCAGTCTTAAACTTTTTACTGACAGCATATTTTTGATTGCGGTTTGGTTATAATGAATCAGTATTTAGTAGACTATTTTACTACATAGGTGGTGGTTGACATTTGGACCACACTCCATACATTTTTGATCATTGTCCTTTATGAATGGTCCCAGAAAAGTATTTAATTTTTACTGATCTGGCGATTGGGACCGCGGTCCTAGTTGATTGCGGTCCCAGTTGGCGGAAACCTCGGGTCGGGTATCACTCATCCATCAGAGATTCGTAAATCTAATTAATCTATTTAATTACCACAGATCATATTTTACTAACTAAACTTAAACTGTTTCCAGTGTTGCCAGTAGGGTCTTGTCAGAAATTACCAGAAATAGAAAAAAAAGTAACCCTCACACGTGCGATTGATATTATTATCATATTGATTCATAAAGCTGATTCGTACTAACAACTTTCATCTTCGACTCTTATCTTACCAATCAGCCAAAATTCATACAAAGTGTTAAAATTAATTGGAAATCATCAACATTTTGAGTGTCACGTTTCAATTTAAATAATTTGTAAATTGACACTATTAATATTTTTTTACTGAATAACCTGTAAAAGTTAATTCTACAAATTCCGAAAAATCACCTAAAAGTAACCTTTTCATTAGTGTAACCTAAAAGTAACCAAAGCAGTTCAAAAATCAGCTAAAAGGTTACAAAAGTAACCTTCTGGCAACACTGACTGTTTCTCAATATTGCAGTCAACTGTCATCTTTTTTTTTAATACAAGTTTTACGGCTATGGATATAGATCCTTACGGCCAATTCTGTGCAAAATGCTGTGTTTCGTCTATTTTGTGATGTCTTAGTAGTGATTGTGATTTGTGATGTTAATATTGTTAATTTTTTTTTTTTCAACAAAAGAAGAAGAATTCAATGAGGGCTTTCGCGATTGGAAAATCCTGAAAGTGCTTCATGAGCTCTATCAAACGGTTCAAACGGTATTAATAATAGGTTACAGAATAAACTGGATCTATCCGAAACTTCAATGTTTCCAGCTTCCATACATTTGGTAAAGTCACATTATTTTAAAAACTACATATGATATCGTAAAACTGATTACTGATTCTAAAAGTGCTTCACAAGCTCTATCCAATGGTATGGTATCAATAATAGGTTACAGAATAAACTGGATCTAACCAAAAATTCAATGTTTCCTTCTTCCATACATTTAGTACTACCACAGTCATGACACTCATCTCTTGACAATATTATAGCAAGTAAAGCCTAAAACCAATGTTTTTCATTAATAATTTAAAATAAGAATACAATTTACGAGTTTATTTTAAGTATTTATTATTAAATTAAAAAAATTACACTTCTAATATTGTGTGTCTGGCATACATTTAGTATGGAAGCTGGAAACATTGAATTTTCAGATAGATCCAGTTTATTCTGTAACTTATTATTGGTACCGTTTGAAAGAGCTCATTAAGCACTTTCAGGATCAGTAACCAGTTTTTTAATATCTTGTATAGTTAAGAAATAATCGAGTGAGATCACTTAACGTTTCCACCCTGTATAGTTGTTGCCCATTTTTGCCACTTGACGTGGCAGAATCGTGGGACTTCACGGTATTTAAATAAAAATTAAAGTGGTTGCGTTTAGAAACGCCACAAATATTTGAGTCTTTGAAAACAAGTTCGTTATTATACTTGTATATTAAAATATAATTTTGTTTTACCTAGCTTTTTCTTATTAATAAAATATAGGTTATTAAGTACTCAATACAGAAATCAGCCGGCTCCTAGTCTAAAATTCTTATAATCGAAATTAAATGATTTAAACTACAAATAAAAATGATTCAAACAGTACTAGTTTTTAGGTTCAAATTCGACTGCTCTAGTGGACGCACGGAACGGCAACGTCGCAGTCGACCCATATTATTTGAATTATTTGGCGGGAAAATAGTTTTTGGCTTTTAATTCTGAAACTAAGAGGCCTAGAGATTTGAAATTATGTCTCGTGTGTACTTCAATTATAACGAATTATTTGATCTTTAAAACGCAACTCTAACTTATACGGTTTTAATAATTCACCGTGTGTTACGTGTCACCAGCTTACACATACGTATCGGTTCGTAGTTCGAAAACGGTTCGAAATAAAGCTTTGAAAGAATTGAAGTCGGGTTTTTTTATTCGACTTTAATTTATGAGATATAAAACATTGATGTAGCTTAAATATTTACGAAGATACAGATGTGTAAGCTGGAGACACGGTACTCCAGCTCGCACATAGTTTTTTGATCGTGGTTTTAACAGTATTTGAGCTAAAGTCTTGAAAAGTGGAAAGCCTACTATTTGGATTCGACTGTAATTTTTGAGGTATAATACATTATCGTAGCATAAATATTTACGAAGATACAGATGTGTCAGCTGGAGACACGTGTCCTCAGCTTACACATAGAAAACAACTCATAGTTATGAAGTTCTAATGGCTCTAATTGAATGACTGAGAGGTTTGATGACTCTAATTAGGCTTTTATTGATGGTATACTTGGAATTGCTCTAGGGCCAATGAGGAAGTTGGAGACATTCTCTTACAAAATTCACGTGAATGAAAAGGACAAAAAGGAATGTTCCAGAAGACCGATAATTTGGTGATACCAGCTTTTAGCGAAATTTTCCCCAGGGTACATCTGCAATGCGGCATTTTACAAATTAAGGCGTAGAAACTAATGTTTTAGTTTAGTTGGATGTTTTCAAAGTATTTATGGTTTATAAGAAAGTAAAAAAGCTTTTGTGTTATGATAGAGTCAAAATTTCGGAAAAAAACATCAGCAGCATTATGTTATTATCTCTTATCATGTCAATGACACAATCTGGATTAGGTTGGACTAAAACTGAAATTATTTTGTAGATAATGATAACGAATGATTTTCACTATCGTTCAACTCTGCCAGTTTTTCAAGATTTGCAAGGTGATTCAAACCTGTAGAGCTTTTTTTAATAGATAGAGTGATTCAAGAGCTAGGTTTTTAAGTACAGTGTACCTGTGCGAAGCAGGGGCGGGTCGCTAGTAATAAAATAAAACAATTTGAGAACAACAGCACTTTACCTATTTGTAATTTTGTAAAACACTAGCAACCTCGCAAGAGTTAACAGGCAATAAAATAATTTATAATAATATTAAGTTACTTGGTCAAATTACTAAAATAAGCGCTGTGTAAGAAGGCAGTTATTAAGAAATGTTATCAAGTATTCACTTATTTGTCAATGTTTTTTTTGCTAAAGTAAACATTTTGAAACTATTTTAAAACGGTAAAATATATTTTGTAGCTCTCCATTACCCAGTTTTATGGGTAAGATTTCGAAACTGACAACCCAAGTCTATTTGTGACCTGCTTAATATCGTTCTATCCTTATCATTTTGTATGTTTCTATCCTTGTCACACGCATTCATTGGCCGAGAATAATACAGATCCAGAATGTTCCACCCCTAGATTGCTCTGATTGGCTGGACGTCGACGTTTCTAGATTATTCTCGAATGTGATTGGCTGGCGAGCTGGGAGTATAAATACCGGCGGAAAGCGCGGCAAAGCATTCAGTATTGAAATACAAACAAGCGAGAAAGCGAGAAGAAGTGAACCGGAGAAATCTCCAACAAACTTTCAAGGCAATTATCAAGAAATATATTGTGAAGAAGTGCTAAAATATACATCAAGAACAAAATGCCAGCTGTAGGAATTGATCTTGGAACTACATACTCCTGTGTCGGCGTTTGGCAACATGGGAACGTGGAAATCATCGCAAACGACCAAGGCAACCGAACTACACCATCATACGTTGTATTTACGGACACGGAGCGACTGATCGGCGATGCTGCGAAGAACCAGGTGGCTCTGAACCCCAGCAACACAGTGTTCGACGCAAAACGACTGATCGGCCGCAAGTTTGATGACCCGAAGATTCAACAAGACATGAAACACTGGCCCTTCAAAGTCATTAGCGACTGTGGCAAACCTAAAATCCAGGTAGAATTCAAAGGAGAGGCAAAGAGATTTGCACCGGAGGAAATCAGCAGCATGGTACTAACCAAAATGAAGGAAACTGCTGAGGCATACCTGGGTACGTCAGTGAGAGATGCAGTCATCACAGTGCCTGCCTACTTTAACGACTCACAGCGACAAGCGACGAAGGATGCCGGAGCCATCGCAGGGCTGAACGTGTTACGAATCATCAACGAGCCGACCGCTGCTGCCCTCGCCTACGGCCTTGACAAAAACCTCAAGGGAGAACGCAACGTTCTAATTTTCGACTTGGGTGGTGGTACATTTGATGTCTCCATTCTTACCATCGACGAGGGCTCATTGTTTGAAGTGAAGGCGACTGCTGGAGATACCCATCTTGGCGGGGAGGACTTCGACAACAGATTAGTCAACCACCTAGTGGAAGAATTCAAACGGAAGTACAAAAAGGACATCAGCACCAATCCACGAGCTCTCCGTCGACTGCGTACTGCTGCGGAGAGGGCAAAGCGAACTCTATCTTCCAGCACTGAAGCCAGCATCGAGATCGATGCTCTCTATGAGGGTATTGATTACTACACACGAGTTTCACGTGCCCGCTTTGAAGAATTGAACGCTGATCTGTTCAGAGGAACATTGGAACCCGTAGAGAAGGCTCTCAAGGATGCCAAGCTGGACAAGAGCTCTATTCATGACGTTGTACTCGTGGGTGGATCAACTCGTATACCAAAGATTCAGAGCATGCTTACAAACTTCTTCTGCGGCAAGAAGTTGAATCTGTCCATCAATCCAGACGAAGCTGTCGCATACGGTGCCGCAGTACAAGCAGCCATTCTCAGCGGCGAGCAACACAGCAAGATTCAAGATGTACTTCTGGTGGACGTTGCGCCTCTGTCCCTCGGCATAGAAACAGCGGGAGGAGTGATGACGAAGATCATCGAGCGAAACGCCAAGATCCCTTGCAAACAGTCACAGACGTTCACTACATATTCGGATAACCAGCCCGCTGTGACCATCCAAGTATACGAGGGAGAACGTGCTATGACGAAAGACAACAATTTGCTGGGCCGCTTCGACTTGACCGGTATTCCTCCTGCGCCTCGAGGCGTGCCGAAGATCGACGTCACCTTCGACTTGGACGCCAACGGTATCCTGAACGTGTCCGCTAAAGAGAACAGCACTGGCCGCAGCAAGAACATAGTGATAAAGAATGACAAAGGCCGCCTGTCGCAGGCTGAGATCGACCGCATGGTATCCGAAGCGGAGAAGTATAAGGAGGAGGACGATCGCCAGAGAGAGCGGGTTTCTGCTCGAAATCAGCTGGAGGGCTACGTGTTCAATGTGAAGCAAGCATTGGACGAAGCGGGCGATAAGTTAAGCGAGCAAGACAAGGAGACAGCTCGCCGAGAATGCGAGGAGGCGTTGCAGTGGATAGACAACAACACACTCGCGGAGAAGGAAGAGTACGAACATAAACTAAAAGAGATCCAGCGAGTGTGTACACCAGTGATGAGCAAGATGCATGGCGCAGGAGCGGGCCCACAGAATGGACCACAACCTCACCAGCAGTATGGTCAACCCAGCTCTGGCCCAACAGTTGAAGAAGTAGATTAAGAAGTAGCCTCACTATCACACTAACTAGAAAGCCCTGTGATCTCATCTCAAGATATTATCCACCATTAATTTTAAGTAGTTCAAAAAGATGATCACTAGTTGCTAATCAAACAAATTGTAAATAACTTTTAGGTTAAGCTATTAATTAATTGTAAATAAGGTAATAATGTGTAAGAGTAATTTATTTTAGCTGTAAGTAGGTAATCAAATTGAGTCCAAACAGATGATCATGAGTACAAAATCAATAAATTAAGTTATTTAAAAATTAATAACCTCTTTTATTTCTGACTCTACTTCCTACCTTACATTACTGCCACACATAACATAATAGATAAATAAACATTCTTGGACATTATTCACTAATATCACTATACATGATGATTATGATTAATGATTAATTAAAAACTAAATTATAATTATGATGTTAATCATAGTTTTTTACGAATATTAACACAGTAAGTAATTTATTGAAAAAATTACTAATACTAGTCCCGGTAACCCATCGTAATTTTGTTATGAGTGGGCTCACCACAATAGTCGACTGGCGGGGTTCGAACCCGTGTTCTTCGGATGTCGAGTCAGCCAGTCCGACCCCTTCACCATTGGGCTATCGTGGCTTAAAAAGGAACCTATCTGCTATCAGCAACAAACAACAGAGTAGAACAAGAAACATTTAAGTAATCCAGTAGAATCCAGTCAGTAACTGACAAACACTATTTTAAAAAAAAATTGGCAAATGTAGGGTTAAATTACGGATGTGCAAGCAATTTAGTAATTATTATTAGCAAATAAAATACGTACCAATTTGCAACAAGCGATAAATAAACAGTTTAAATGAAAACTGAAATGTTTTAACTCACCTGAAAGACCACAGCATCGCTGCATTACAGTCTTGTTCACACTATTCGAGTAGGCAATTTAGTTGATTGGTGAGTAATTTAGTAGCTAAACATGTCTTAACATCAAAAATTCTGGTAACTAAAACTGGTACGTGCTCTGTGTAAAAAACTTTATCCATCTTTGTAAAATTATTTCAAACAAGTAAACGTCCATAAACAAAACCAGTAAACCACAGACAAAACTTTTTGAAGTTAAAACTTTATAGCACAGATTATAGAAAGTAAAGGGAGGGGACACAAAATGGATTTGAATCACATCGTATAAATTCGTATTATATCGTTTCAATTTCGAATCTGATCTTGGTTTATTATAATCCGTAGTAAGCTATAGCTTTTATTTGCTCATAGGATTTGCTCAACGCTTTATAGTCGGACCAGTGGGTCTAGACAAAGTGCTCATTATAATCGCAAACTAGTCAAAAAGTGGTCGAAAGGACTTTTTTTTTGTTTCGATTTTCGATTCGATCCAAAAGTGCAACTTGTCTAAAGGAATAAACCTATATTACAGAACTACTACGTAATTCTATTCTATTCTATTCTATTCTATTCTATTCTATCCCTAATTTATAAAACTGATTTTATTACATGTGCGTGATCTATCAAAATTGCATTAAACTTGCTTTGTGAAACTAAAGTTCGCATATAATTAATTAAATTAATTAATAATAAAAGGTCACGCTCACGCACAGCGACGTCTATTTTCCTGCAATGGTTTCTTTTTTGTTATTCTCGTAATAATCGAGAGGTTAAATCGTATCATATACATTATTTAAGTCAGTTACTAAAGTCCGAACAACACTACTTTTACATCGTGAGTCGTGACTGACTGTCAGTGTCATTCCCCGATCTGCCATCATCAGTGTCACTTCTGACGTTCAGCTGTGTTGATGTGCAAAGGCGAAGTGGTTTTGGTGGTGTAACAGATAAAATTACGTTCATATAACAGTGAAGGATTACCTAAGTTTTGATGCAAATGCCTTGTGTTTATATTGTAACTTAAACATTTGATACAATGGCTCCCAACTTCAGTAAGTTTACTTCAAGGACAGATGTAAAAATTGGTCTGGCTGCCTCAGCAGCTCTAGGCGCATGGATTATAAGGAATTCTTTAAAAGCAAGGTAATTATTTTGTGGCTACTTCCTATAATCACTGTTTTGTACACTCCAACTTTGTTTTTAAACTGTTTTGCTTATGAAACTTATGACAGAGTTACTACAATAATAATAATTAAGTTGTTCCATTTAATAAGTTTTATGATTAACTTCTGCGGTATTCGTTAAACAAGCTATTTTTTTAATCTTACAGTATTCTTTAAAAGCAGTTCAAAGTCATGATTTAACTTTTCTTTCTTTTCAAGCTTCAAATATATTGCATGAAAGTATTAGTGGTTAATAATAGTGATTAGGATTCGACCTGATATTTTATACTTTTCAGCGAAAACAAAAATATTAAACGAGCAACCAGGCTCTCTCCAGAAGAGCAGATTCAGTACATGATAAAAGAGAAGAACAAAAAGGGTCCCAAAGCTCAAATTGATGCTAGATTCTTTGCTGAGTTGAAGAAACTATGGCGAATTATGTTCCCTGGACTGTGGTCAAAGGAGAGTGGTCTTATGGTGTTGATCGCTTTCTCACTGATATCAAGGTCAATGTGTGACCTTTGGCTTATACAGCACACCACATTGATTGAGGGGTGAGTAAAACAATATTTTTATGCACATAACAAGAAAATAATTGTAATTAACTAGTTGTTGCCTTAGAGTTACCAAATAACTATCAATATACACAATGAAAATTTAATTGGTAATGAAATGTTATTGTTTAATCAATCATATAATATTTAAGCAATTAAAATAGCTTTGATGGCACATGCTATTATAAATAAGATTATTCTCATTACTGATAATAATAATAAGGAAGGATAAAACTCCACAAATTATACTACTTCTTTTTCAATTAAAATTTACAGGCCCAACATAAAAACACCTTTATCACCTGCAAACTGTATTCACAAATAAATACTTAATATTCTATTCAAACAAAAATGATCTATGAAAATGAGTCAAACCCCATGATGAAGCAACTTACATAATCGAGTATCTGATTAATAAATTAGTCAAACAAAACACTTTCAGTTTTATTGTATGTAAAGTTTAAATGGATTAGTGCATTGTCATCTCTGTCTTACTTAAGCTATGTTAATCATTATACTTTCATTTGCTACTTTATATTAATGTTCATTTATTTTATATTTTACTAGCTTTCCGCCCGCGGCTTCGCCCGCGTGGAATTTTGTCTGTCACAGAAAAACTTTATCGCGCGCGTCCCTGTTTCAAAAACCGGGATAAAAACTATCCTATGTTCTTTCCCGGGACTCAAACTATCTCTATGCCAAATTTCATCAAAATCGGTTGCGAGGTTTAAGCGGGAAAGCGTAACAGACAGACAGACAGACAGACAGACAGAGTTACTTTCGCATTTATAATATTAGTTGGGATTACAGCATAACAATAATTACTGCATGTTTTGTGTTTAATGAAAATATCAAATGACTAAAAATTTGGTGCAGATAATGGCAGATACATTAATTAACTTGAAATAATAGGTACATTAGTTTCATAATATTTACGCTATATGTAGTGTATGATTGTATTCTTTAATTAGGTAATCAAGTCACTATTTTTTTCCTGACATTGATTAGATTCAACAGAGGCAAATGAAAATTGAATGGTAAATAAAAATTATAGAAATCTCATACCAATCAACTTTAAATATTTGAATATCTATGATTAATAAAGGATTAACCTTGGCAACATGTGATATCTAATTGATAATCTTCAGCCTAGTCAGATCCAAATGTAGGCCAGAGATATGCTATAGAGAAAGTAGTGGTAGCCAAACCAGCACATAGTAGGTATTTTGTTGTAAATCAGGGATTACATGTTTTGCAAGTACATTTTAACCCTTAATAGGGCAGAGGAAAAATGTTTACCACCATATTTTGAACTATATTTCCTAGTTTTAAAAACAATGAAAAATGTAGGCTTGCTCTGCCCTATTAAAGCTTAATTCACTGACTGAATCTTATGAAGCTGTGAGTTATTATTTTACAGTATTGAAGTGTAAAGTATAATGGATGAGTTGTAAATTGTATGTAATGTACCTACTGCCTACTGAATAAAAAAACTCAAAATCATTTTCTGACATCATGTAGGCACATAAAGCTAATTAATGTGGCCTCTTATGCACCTTTTGTACATAACTAAAATGGCTTCTTGTACATGTGGGTTAAACCCACTGAAAAAATAGAAGCTAGAACCATTACAATGAGACAAAACCTGTGTATTACCTGTTTGTAATGATATTATAAAAAATTGTGGTTTTCTGAATAAAGAAAAATCAAATAAAACAAAGAACACAAATCTTAGGTATACATTACACATAAAATATTATTATAGCACAAGATGCTCACGTGCCTCACCTCTCTATTGTTTTTAAATTAATACAAAACTTTATAATTACCTACTTACCGTTAAAATTTTAATAATGGTGACAGTATTGAATATTTTTTTAAACATAATGTACTTATTTACATATTTTGTCATAAACGACTTTTTTAGTACAAAAATCATACCAAAAAACCCAAAATTTGTCGGCAACGGCAACCACTTTTTTAATATAAAAAAACATCCACAGGACTCAGTGATTACAGAGATAGATGATGAGAATGTTTTAGATAGTTATATTATTATATAGCTCTATCTAACAAAAACAATTTACTGATTACCTACCAGTAAGATCTGACCTTTAAAACTTGATAGTCTTAATTTAACTGACAGATAAATTTCCATTAGTTATCAGGGACTTTATCAGTACCTAAATATTTACATACTGAGAAATCGTGCTCCATTGTAGACCTCATTACTTACCATCAGATGTCATTGAGGTCAATCGCAAACTCGCTCAATAATAAAAAAAAGTGGAAGACTATTGAGCATTGGCCACATAATGATATGTAGCCACCAAAATTTGTACCTTATTTATTCATCATAAGGTTGAAAATATTTATTTACATGCTGTGCACCATAAAGGGTTAAGCAGGTACTAAAACAAGTATTTCCATTCCAGATCAATTATCACAATGGACCTGCCAGAATTTAAGAAACTCCTCACTCAATTCTTCATTGCCATGCCAATGGTATGTATGCTATAATATGTACTTGTTCTTTGATACGGGACTATTCCCACCTCTCTTTCCCACCACTGCAACTCCTGTGTAGGCAGGATCTACAGCTTGACCGCCAATAAAAACCCAACCAGTCAAGGTCAAGTATGTCCCGGAATAAAATTAAACTTTCATTGGACCTGCAACGAACGAAATTAATCAGAAGAACATAGGAGGAGTTCGAAGTTGTTCTCTGATAGTGATTACGTCTATTTCGGTATCATCAGCATATTATTTGCCTGACCTTTTGGCTATTTTTAAGTATTTATTTAATCACTGCATATACGACCTTGCATGTTGTAACTTAAAGTCTATAATAGATTTTACTACAGTTTTAACTTTATTTAATAGAGCCATTTGTGATCTTCCTACAGGATTTTTAATTTGACGTTGATGTGCTGGTTAGATGATGAAAAGGAATTTATAACATTTAAATAAACAAGAAAATTGATACCGTTAAGATGACGCCCCAGTGCGAAAATCTAAGTTCGTCTCATTTCATCCAAATCGATCCAGAGCCCACACGTTACATGGTTAAGGCCCGATTTGACCAAATTTTTATCCGAGAATAACTCCTGGTATAACTGGCACATTGACAGTTTCAGTATGGGAAATGTATCAAAACTGACGATTTATTCTGAGATTAATATTTACTCTTGTTTGGTCGAATCCACCCTAAATGAGAAACGTAATATTCCACTGTTACCGCAGTGATTCCTACTTACTTCACATGGCCATGTATGTCCTAAGCTCAACCTAGTCATAGACTTCAATACTTATTAGATAAACAAATATTTATCTTACCACTACCACGCTAATGGCTAGTGCTGTTGATATTTTACATTCTTACGTTACGTAGATTATCAAATCAATCAAATTATGTAATTTGAAGCGACGATTGACGATAGCCAAACGGTGAAGGCAGAGTAATTATACATGAGTAGGTCATCTTCATAGAAACGCACCGACCGCGATTTGTATGTAAGCGCGCCAATACGTCAGTGAATCTTGTCAGTGTGTGCGTGCGCGCCGCATAGTATTGGCGCGCTCACATACAAACCGCGCTCGGTGCGTTTCTATGAAGATGACCTACTCATTTGTATTTACTCTGGTGAAGGTGTCGGACTGGCCGACTAGTGATCTCGACCCAAAGAACGCGGGTTCGATCCCCGCCGCCTCTCGACTATTGTGGTGAACACTCGTAACAATCATATTTAGCTTACCACGAAGGGTTAACGAGAATAAATATTCTTAAAATGCGAATTAGGCAATCCAAAAACCTTTCAATCCACAAATGTAATACATAGGCTGAGCTGCACCTCCTACTTTGACCGTAACTATGACGAGAACTGGTGTTTTTTGTATGGAGTTTGACAGATTTTTGACGTTTGATAAAGTAAGATGGTGCATGCTGCATGCAACCCAGCCTTAGTAGAAATAATAATAGTAAAAAAATACCAGTATTTAATTCTTAGTCTACATATTTTATAGTGTGTAGCCGGGCTAAGATGCGCGCCGTGATAAAGTTATCGATGATTTTGGATGATAAATGTAATATCGCCTATCGCGAAAAATCGATAAAATGGCGCGATAATACCTTATCGTGGCGCGCATCCTAGGCCTACAGGGTTTATCGTATCAATATCTTTTCGATCGAAAATAATACTAACTGACATTTTCATAATTGCCGCTTACAATTATTTTGCTTCGATTGTTCAATGGAAAATTACTGTCAAGGCAAAATTAAATATAATATCGTTGTTTATTTTTCCTGCAAGAGATTCTTTTTTGTTTTATTGGCCTTAATTCGGCCAGTGATAAAAAAAGTTAAAAGCTACGAGTCTAAAAACCACGCTGCTTACTGTTCTGGCAATCTTAAATAAAGAAAATTACATTAACTTATTGAATACTACGAATAAGTAGATTTTATTATCCCTATCTATTTTTTATACTTTCTATCCTTTTGGGAATCGAACCCACACGATCCCCGTCTTTTTTTTTTTCAATGACTAAGTTACTTTAAACGGCTGTCTAATATTAAAATTATTTTTCAGATTTCATTAGTAAACAACGTTCTGAAATGGAGCATAGGGGAAGTGAAACTGCGAATACGGACAAATCTGACGCTGCACTTATATCAAAATTACCTCAAGTAAGTGTGATTATAACATCATTAGCATTAGCAGGTATTTAGTTCCATTGCAGGAGCACGACCCTCTCTGGTTACCAGACGCAAATGTTCAACCCGATCGAGTTAACTGCGCACCTGACAGCTGTGACGTCACATCGACGCTCTGGTACGGACGCGAACGGTGCGAACGCGGGGAGTTGCGCAGTTAGTCGATCGGGTAGTGGGATTTGGCCTAAACTCCCCACGCTGGCCAGACGGGTAGGGGAGGCCTGATATTCGCATAATAATCTCTACTTATCCTATCTACTCCATCGGAACCACACGGTGGCGAAAGATAAGAACATTATACGATGTTAACAGTGACTGACTCATTGATATCAGGTGTTATCATTTGCATAGCAAATGTCTGGTTTGTAAAGTTGTATTCGTTTATTTGACATTTATCGACGCGGAGAGACCCACAGGGCCTTAGCCCAAATGACACACACAATTTAATGTGATCCATTGTGTGAAGAGTAAAATAAGGAACAAAAAAGATCTTTTGTCATTTCTATTAAAATATTGTTCTTTTCGTCTTTTAAAATTTCTTATTGGATGATTCAGAAAATATTACTTTATTCACATTGTTAACCTTTTAAAATTGAGCAAAAACTACAAATTAAGTCAATCACCTTTCGCGTCCCTTTTGACTGTTTATTATTCTTAAATTATACTTAATACCATTGTTATTTTTGTGACGAACAAGGATGTAGCAATCAATAATGCAACTTATTGTGAAAAAAATATATTTCTAAATATGTTTTCCTCTTCGTCATTTTCCGAACCGAGTTTTTTCGAATGGTAACATTTATCTTTGTTTCAAACTGCAATGATTAAAAGTGTTTGAACTTGGGTACTTGCATTGTTTAATGTTACTCATACTGAAGGAAAGTTAATAAGTTTACGTTTATTAATACGGTACGGTGTACCGTACCTTGTACCGTATGAATGTAAATGTAAAACGATATTCAGGTTTACAACCAACAAATGCTATTGCACTTAAAATGTAGGACTTTGTATTCTTATTATTTTAGAAATGACAAAAATAATGCCTTTGACGCACACTGCACAGGAAGTTCTTTTGTCATTGTTTTAACTTTAAATCTAGGTAAATAGGTTTAAAATAAGGTGGCAACACAAGGTGCCTTTGGTTTTAATGTTACATCTAAAATAGGTAATAGTTGCAGCTATAGGTAATACTACTTTTACTGCTGGCTGAGAGGTAGAGACTAGAAAAGATTGTTCTAAACACTAAATAGTGAGGGGCACCTGAACACCTTATACTACCTAAGAAACAAATATTGCATCTAACACTACTTGGTAAGGTAACCTGAGGATATTATGTAAATACGACTAGAGTAGCGCCTAACGACAATCGTTAATCGGGATTATTGGAGATCAATCTATCTCCATTTAAAATTAAGGCTGAGTTGCATCACCTAATTTTGACCGTAACACTATGACGATAACCGGTGTTTTTGTATGGAGTTTGACATATTTTTGACGTTTGTCAAAGTTAACGTAAGATGGTGCAACCCAGCCTTAGATACATTGGGTGAGTTGCACCATCCTATTTTAACCATAGCAATAACCAACTTTTTGTACGGAATTTGACAGATTTTTCTTATCAAATTTAAAATAAGATGGTGCAACTCAGCCATAGGGAAAAATAAATGAAAAGTATTAACCTAAACTGTATATTTCAGAGGTTTCACTTACTACCAAGTGACGAACCTGGACAACCGGATATCCAACGCTGACCAAGTGCTGACAACTGACATTGACAAGTTCTGCGAGACCGTCATCGACCTGTACAGCAATATCAGCAAACCGATCCTGGACATCAGCATATATTTGTACAGGCTGACCACCAATCTGGGACCCTCTGTAAGTAGACACTCAAGCCTTGATCACACGTACCGAGTAAACGGGCGAGACAGTAAAATGTTTACTCGGTCGAGACAGTTGGGTGAGCGAGTCACATAATCGAGCGCTCCGCCGAGCACTCGGCGTAATGTTCATACACACCGAGTACTCGGCATAGAGCACTGTCTCGCCCGTCCACTCGGCAGGTGTGATCAAGGCTTTAGGCCGAGTTGCACCACTTTATTTTAACCGTAACATTAATCGGTGTGTTTTATATGGAGTTTGACAGACTTGACATTTGTTAAAGTTAAAGTACGATGGTGCAACTCGGCTTTAATAATTTGACTACAAACCGATCGAGCTAACTGCGCACCTCGTTGGAATGCGACTCTCCCTGCCCGCACACTTCCGCGTGTCAGAGCGTCGATATGACGTCACGGTTGCCAAACTTAGGTTAGGTACTAATACTGGCGAGGATATATTATATCAATGTACAGTCACGGAATGAAAAGGTTCGTCAGTTTTCAAATTGATTCCTTCAACGAATCGCGAGCACATGTTACCTTTTAAAACTATGTTACAGAATAATCTCGAGTTAGAGAAAATAACCTTTAACTGTTCGTCAGTAAAGTTCAAAATTATTCAGATCAAAGTTGTTTGACGATTTATCTTGTCAAGAAGATTATTATGATTGTAAACTAAAACCTTCTTGTTGGTTCAACCTGCCATTATTATTTCTATTAAATAAAAAAAACTATTGTCAATTGGTCAATGTCATCATTGCATTGCACTGATGGGATAGAAAAATAAACAAGCAAAACCTTATTCGTTAGCAAACGTCATATTTATTTTAATGTTAGCAGCACTGTTTCTTGCACTGTTATGTTGGCAGGTTTGATTCTTACAGTACCTAGTGCAAGCGAAAACCGACACTAAGGTGACGAACCTTTTCATTCCGCGACTGTACTATCACAGGTACTATTTGCACTGTTACAATGGAAAGGAATCAAAGTTACGAATGTTAGGTACATTCGTAATTAAATACTCTATTCTATAACTATACTTTACTTTTACTTTTATTTTTACCAACGAATTAAAAATGTATCATTGGTGACATAAAAGTCACAACAAGCAATTAAACCGCCATTAAACCAACTAATTACAATAAATAAATATACGCTACACGAAACACCAATATATTTTCGTTAAAAAGTATTGTAAATAAGTGCTATTTTCCCACAACAATGTAAAATGATGCATAGCAACTGTATCTCGTAATAGATACAAATACAAATATTTTATTTATGCAAACGTTTACGCATACACCTTCAAATACAATTAGATCTAACCAGTGGGCTGAGCGTGAGTTTGTGAGCGCGTTTAAAAAATGTATGAAGACTTTTAGTTCTTGAACGTTTCCGCTAGGTGCGCTGTACAATCCGTCATACATTTAATGACATTTTTTGACGCGCTCACTAGCGCGTTTGATGTAAACTCACACTAGGCCCTCAGTGCCTGAGGTATCGGAGGGGTGATTTTGACATTTATGACGTGACAGAGCATATAAATCTGAAGTCGACATAATTTGACATATTTTAATAAAACAAAAAAAATCCTCCCGTGCCGCTCCCACTCAGTTAAGCGCTGCAGCTCTAATAAATTTTTGCATTTTACTTCACAAGCAATATTATGTTACTTGATAAAAACCGTCATGAAAACTTGTGAAATGTTTATTTAAAATGCCTAGTCTTTCTTTCTCGTTGTCAATTTTGTTTTTGCAAGACGAAGGTCAACAGAGGTGGCATAGAATAGAATTCCTTGCTCCTCTGAAAGAAAAACAATCAGATGATGTCACTTTGCCAATAGTTAACGATATCTAGTAGTCTAAGAGCTTCCTTATCGTTCGATGTTAAGTTAAGCAATTATAAGTCAACAATAGTCATAGGTAATTGATGACAATATTATAGGAAAGGATATATGCAGTTTTAAAAGTTAATAACAAATAATACTTACTTGAAATTACATATTATTTATTACTATTTTTATTTACGATCAAATAGTTTTTTATACTAATTTAATCGCTATTGAAAAGTAAATTCAGAGTAGTTTTTTAATCTGTGTAAGCCGATAAATTGTTATCGTACTGGATTAATTCTGATTACATTTCAATGAATAAATACTAATGATTTTCTACATTATGGACGTAATCACAAGGTTGAATGATTGCTTTTTAAACGTGTATTTTTTTTAAATAATTTTATCATTGATTGTATTAGATCTAATGCCGTTAAAGTACATTCAACAGCAACAGCGGAACAAACTAAACTTTTTATTCCGAAATACAAAGTACTTAAAAAGTACATTAAAACAGATACAAACCGAATGAAAACCTCCTCCATTTTGAAGTCGATTAATAGGATGTCACAGTGTTTATTTTGCTGTGACTACACTGTCAATATTAGTCTAGACATTATCAAATAGCGCAAGATATAGGTAATTTAGTCTGGTGTTGATAAATCAAAATGATAATTTTAACATACCAATAACAGTCAAAGTTCAGAGAACGTTCCACGAATTTGAGTACCTACTTACCTAGGTATATGATATCACTGTAGATGAGTAAAATATTAGGTAAATAATCGCTACATTTCCTCGCTGCGTGCTTGGCCTTTGCAATCAGTGATACGCACTTTGAACAGTTTGCATGCACATAATTTTGAACCGACTTTAAAATGGAGGAGTTTCTCAATTCGGTTGGCATGTTTTTAAGGATATTTTATACTGGATCAAAATCTTCAAAAGTACCTACCTACCTAGCTTTATTAAATAAAGACTATTAATTCAAGCTTATTATTTTTAATAAATGTAAAATAAATAAAAATGCATAGTTTTGTTTCATAAAGCAAAGTCAGATACTTACAGATTTTCTAACAGGCCCTTTTTCTTTGCGGTCCAGTGTATTTGATAAACTGTGCTGTCTCTCTGTACGATAAAAATTCTGTGTTAAAAACGATGGAGTGGACTGTATGTAGGGGAGAGGGGGGCATAGTGGAAGGGGTGGGCAAAGCGAAAAATTTGATTTTACCAACACTCTTTCACCCAACGGCACTCGTGCTTCACGTTAAGCCAAGCACAGGGCTGACCAAGGTCATTGACCAAAATCAGTCCGGCTAGCGCCAACGAGCAGGCTACATGACTGCGCGATGTAGATCGAGTGAGTTTCTTACGAAATTGAAGGATTTTGGATGCTGGATATTATTGTGAAAAGTGAGTAGTGATGGTATTTTTATTATTTAAATCTCATATCTGTTTATCATAGATTGTTTTGACATTTTGTAGATTAAACAAATTTTAATACTTTCTTAGTTATCAATTGAAAAATGTAATTATTATCAAAAAGGCAAAGTGGAAAAAATTACAAGGGGGCAAAGTGGAATGATTCCCACATAGAAATATTTAATTTGTTTTTTTCAGATGGTTCATAATTATTACAAAAGAAAAACGAACCAAGGCTCATGGACAGAAGATCAAATGAGAAGAGCGATAGAGGAAGCGAGTCTTAGTACGATTAGTTCGGTAGAAAAAAATATGGTATCCTATTTGGAACTCTTCATCGTCATTTGAAATCTGGTGATGCATCGAAGAAGATTGATAAGTTTCGTCCGGTATTTTTCAATAAAACTGAAGCAAAAAATATATGATCTTGCAGTAGTAAGGGACAAGGTTTTTTATGGCTTAAAACAGTTCCTAATGACCAAATAAGTTGTTTATGTTATTTCATTTAATTGACCTTATTAGCAAAATGCTCAAATAGAGTAGATAAACGCTTAATAAGTGCCCTTTTCACTTTTCCCAAAGTGCAATTCCACTTTACCCTTGTGATAAGGGCAAAGCGGAAAATTATAAACTGTAAAAAAAAGTTATTTTATGCCAAAATAGTTAATAATTCGTTAATTTTTTTTAGAGTTATCTATAATACAATACTTGTAGTATCATTTTGACTAAAACTAGTCTTCATAACTTATCTGGTTATTTTTATTTTTTCGATTGAAATTAAGTACTCCACTATGCCCCCCCTTCCCCTACCTAGATGGATAGGCCGCCGGTGGTGATATTATGCTAGAAGCAAGGAAACACTAAAATAGGGCCAAAACAGTAGGTATATTGCTCAAGACATTAACAGAACACGAGCGTAGCAAAAGCAACTTCAAAAATCTAAAACAATATTTAAAAAAAGTTTAAAACCATAAACAATATCAAAAAAGGATTGCTGGCCAAACTGCCAGCAACATTATGAATAGTAGAGTTGTAAAGAAAAAATTGTAAAGCCTAATCGCGGTAAATGTGGAAGTCTTCCTGATGGAAATAAACCAAGTTTAGTTGTTAACATTCAAACGTTCGCCAGTGATAACTATTGTAAATCATTGACCTTTACTCGAATGCGCTCGCGCATCACGTCCCAGCCTTAACTACACGAGGCGTGAATCAGCGAATGTTGGGTGGGTTTATTGACGTAACAGCTATATATTTAATTTTCGACTTTGTACTGTAAAATTGGAGTTAATATAGGCATAATTTTTTCGACGATCGCGACCGTACAAGTAAATCATAAAAAAAATATGTATTTGTATAAGACAGACTATTAAATCGTACTTACAAATCGTAGGTACTAATAAAAAAACTTACAGCTAATTTCAGCTGTATAAGAGCCATTAAGGTCTGATTTTTCAATTGCCGGATCACTTATCTAAAGAATAAAATAAGTTTGGCATATTGACAGTTTCAGTATGGGAAATATGTCAAAATGACAAGTTTATTCTTCAATTAAAAGATATCTGACGATTGAAAAATTAGCCCTTATTGTCTCATAATCTTTACCAGCGCTTCCAAATCAATATGTGACAAGCGCATAGTAAAATACAAATAGCATAGAAATGCTTCTTTACAGATGCAGCAGTACAATGCGATTTTAAAAATAATGCAAACTATTGCAAACGAATAAAAATACCTATTGCATAAATAAATATAAACAAAGCCAATGATGGGATGGTTAAAAAAAAGTATGTTTATTTTTCGAGCCACCGCGGCATCGGAAATGTTGTGTCGACTTGGTTCAACCGATTTTGACGTAATTCACGTGCATCTGCCAATTTGTAAATTAACGACTATGCATACGTACCGAATACAGTCAGCTTCAAATAGTTCGTGACACTCAAAGTAGCCAAAAAGTTCGCAACTCGTCTTATCGTCAAGGTTGTGTTGTCAATTTTTTGGCCAATTTTTGTATTACAAACTATTTGACGCTGACTGTAGGTACATCAAGCTAAACACTGTGGTTCCAAGTAGTTGGAATAGGTTCGATTTCGTAAGTAAATTGTATGGTTTGATATGCGGCCGACTGTACCATCGCACGTCGCAGTAGAACCGGCTTTGGAAGCCACCGTAATAGGATTTTCACTTTCGTACCTTAGACTTTGGACTCCCGACTCGAATACCGTACAAACCGTTCTAAGATCCACCTCCTTTGGTATTCAAGATGTAAATTCAATTATTGAGTCAATTTTATCAATTAAAACATGTTTAAATTAATTTATTTACCTAAAGTCTTAAATATCAGAGAACTTTAACTTTCAACGAATCTCTTTCAAGACTAGCTCGCATGTATGACATAATATCTCGTTTAATGCACAAATGTAAGTAGGTATTTGCTGTATTTGTATTTAATTGAAAAAGAGGCTGAAGGTGAAGGAAAACAAAGGACTGAGTTTCTTCCGCCACTTCTTCTCAGCACCAGTCCATTATGTTGTCCCGAAGTTATGGTAGGGCAAGTTTGTATTTGGGACGTGCATAAGCGCCCTGAAAAGGGCTTAAATACTGATTTAATTTTGATTTGAATCCTTTAAGCATGTTTATGAGCTCATAAAGATGAGTCATATAGATTAACAGCTTTTAGAATTACATAACACAGTGGACCTGTTTAGTCCAGAAATACGTAGGTACGAAAGTGTTATGACTATGTTTTATAGGTACTTACGTAGAGACCACGTCAAATGGCTATAATTTTAGCTTAATTGGAGTCAAACTTGGACATTATTTTGTACTTAATGTATGTAAATTGTACTGCTATGTTGTCATATTCGCGTTGACCTTCTAAAGATTATCTATTCACTTACCATTTCGTAGGTTTTGTTGTATTTAAAAATTTGCGGACGCCTGCTACTGTGATCGCGCAAAATATAAAACCTATTTTATTATCTACTTTAAAATATGTATTTTACAAAAAATTACGAGTCGTGTATTTTTTATTCAGTCTATTTATAACAAAACAGTTTTCAAGATTTTCTAATGAATTTTAAACCGTCCTTGAGTAAGGCCTTTCGAAAAAAAATCTAAAATTTTTAGCAGTTTCTTCTTCTGTCTGAAAACTATTTTGTCTATGAGTGAAAAATTAATATAAATACTTATTTCAGCTTTCTAGATAAGTAAGCGTAGCGTTTGCGTAGTCTATGATACGTTTACACAATGGTCTTGGTTATCACAAAGAAAAGTGGTATGAACTGCTCGGCTGGTGATTGAACCAATTGAAATATCCGACTCATCGCTGGACAGCTGGTACACACAGACTCTACGTTTTAATTCAAAATCACATCTATTATAACTAACATAAGACACCACGGTTTTAAGCTTGATAAGCTGTCGACTGTGCCTATAGTAGAGTGACGTTTTTTCTCGTATTGAGTCGAGAGTGGTTTAGAAATTCGCATGTATCTGAAGGCTTTACAAGTAAAGTTTTATTGGTGATTAATCGAAACGATTATGAAAATGGGGGGCTACTTATTCTCAGACCGAAGAATCATTCAAGCGCCGCGCCGTTTCGGAGGAGTTTTACAAACAATGTGACATAAGAATTTTAAATATAGTTGAACGATTTTGAAACGCCAAATGGCAAAGATCGGAAATAGTAACCCGGCATTGATGGCAGCGCCCTTCTGCAAATAACATTTCAGTGTTTTCCGACGTGGCAAAAATCAGAACCAGCGATCCGGTATTGACGGTGGCGCCCCCTGTCAATGTCACGGTTCAGTGTAGGTCATCTATAATATTTTGTAAAAAATCTTTGATATTTATAAAGGAAACAATATATTATTATTACATGCTTGTTTCCTTAAAATAAATAAATAAGCCATTCAAATTATTCAATTTACATTTACATTAGATTACTTAATGTTATTTATTTATGCTTCACTATTACATTTATATTTAGGCCTTTATTATTTAATCATTGCTTGTTTCCTTATCAAACGACAAATAAATCCAATAAAGTACTTATAACATGCGTAGATAATAATCGACATCCTTCAGAATTCATGCTTCATTTCACTTGTTATCAGATTACACTCAATTGAACCAAGACTAAAGGTGATTTATTGATAAAAATTATCGATAAATTGCGGTTCAAAAGTACACAGATTCTGTTATAAGCAGCCGTTTATGATCTACTAGCTGACCCGGCGAACTTTGTTCCGCCTTAATGGCAATAAATAAGCAGACTTTTTTAAAATTTCGAACGGGATAAAAAGTATCATATGTCCTTCTCCTGGCTCTAAACTACCTCCCTGACAATTTTCAGCTAAATCGGTTCAGCCGTTCTTGAGTTATAAGTGGTGTAACTAACACGACTTTCTTTTATATATATAGATGTACAGACGGCACATGAAGCTAATAGACTAATGCTGGATTTCTATATTCAATCCTAATCCAAATTATACGGATTTGGATTGTCAACTGTCAAATTTTAATATGTTTTTGGCCAAAATAACTGCGGTTTATGATGTTTTTACATTTTTATATTGTTTATAAGACTATTTAAACAATATTAAAGTGTAAATGCATCGAAAATTTTGGAAATATAATCTAAAACTGAATTCAATTTGACAGTTGTAATCCGGATTTGGACAAGGATTGAATATGGGAATCGGGCGTAAGAAGAGCTAGTGAACGCCAGACCTACGTCATTTTATAAAAGCTGAAAGTTTGTCACCGTATGCTCCCTATAGGATAGAATGTTGGTGAATCATGAAGTTTTGGTCACCGTGGCTTTGGCAGCTATCCTAAAAAAACTGTCTGGCAAGGAGTTGGAACTGTCAAAACTGTCTGGCTGATGAGGAAACTACTTCTAATTATTGCCCTAATATTTTATATAAAAAATAGCTTTTATAGTATAACGTAATTCTACTTAGTCACTTCATTCATTATACACTTCATGATTCACCAATAATCTATCCTTTATTGGGAGCATACGCTGACAAACTTTCAGCTTTTATAAAATGACGTAGGTCTGGCGTTCACCAGCTCTTAGTGTATAAGCTCTGCGGCATTTTATGCAGTTGTAATAAGCGTTATATTGCAATAAAAATGTATAGTCTTATGTGCGGTAGGCTTGGGACTATTCCCATCTCTCGTTCCCACCGCTGCAACTCCTGTGTAGCCAGGATCTACAGCTTGACCGCCAATAAAAACCCAACCAGTGAAGGACAAGTTTGTTAGGCTGTTTATATAGGAAAGTTGTATGATGTTTGATCTTGAATCCATCTAATTCCAATTTCCAACCATCGCTCTAGTGACGCAGTCTACTAAGAGTACCCGTTCAAATAGCACCCGCACAAGTAGCACCTGGCCTAGTCCACGAAGAGAACCTATCGATATCACTATTGGTGGATTCTTTATTTTTACATTTTTGTCGACGAATAGAGAGAGATAGGTGCTCATGTAGAGTTGGGTACTACGCTAGGTGCTATTTGAGCGAGTGCTCTAAGTGGACTAGAGCACTACTATATCGCTCTAGTCAAATTAGGCCCTGATTTTTTTCGCCAGTTTTTTCCACAATTATTTTATTTTATTCTTATTTTTCTTTTATTCGTCATGTAAAATAAAATAAAAATGTATATTTTTAAAGCTTGTTATTATAAACGACTGTGTTATTCTTCATAATGCAAAAACACGCTGACGTCTGTAAACTAAATAAATTAACATGTTACATTGTCTTGTACCAATATCTCAAAGATACAACAACAATAAACAAATGCCTATAATGAAGATGCAACGAAAAATCTGCGTATGATGTCTGTATGATCTGTGTATGTGTGTGTTTTATGAATAACTGAAACAAGCCATTGTTTTCCTTATCACGTGGAATAAGGATAAAGAATATATTGAAAATTTTGAAATGTATTGTTTAAATAAAAATAAAATAAATCTGTACGAAAACCTACGTTGGAAGATAATAAACTTTAGCATATAATATGGACATATTATCTGACATATGAATAGATAGCTATTTTTGCACAATGCACAAAAAGTTAGTATTTAAGCCTTATTCTGACGCAGTCGTGTAAAAATGGTGGTCTTACTTTATTTAAGAAAGAAAGAAAGATACATTTAGTCGATCTTATCTATAGGAACCCCATCTAGGTTGTCTGGAAAAGATCGCTTCCTAGCGATAAAACCACCTAAACTTTTGCGTTTCAATTTTGTATTTGTTTTACATATCCATTATGTGTAGTGTGCAATAAAGAGTATCTAATATCTATCTCATCCTGATAACCCGGTTATTATGGAGATTAATGCATATTATTTTTATATTTGTATACCCTTTTTTCAGACACCCGGAATCATGGTGGCGTACCTACTGGTATCAGGAGTATTCCTAACCTTCCTCAGAAAACCCACAGGTATTTATGATTGGTTATTATTACATTAAATTAGCCTTTTGTTAGTGGTGCATATCTTGAAAGGTTACTTAAACCTTTGTTTTGTCACCTGTCATCCGCTTTGCACTGGAGGGAAGTAGATCCTTAACTTCAAACTCCTCCTTTGTTCTTCTGATTAATTTCGTTGCGGGTCCAATGACAGTTTAACTTTCTCCGGGACAAACTTGACCTTCACTGGTTGGGTTTTTATTGGCGGTCAAGCTGTAGATCCTGGCTGCACAGGAGTTGCAGCGGTGGGGACGAGAGGTGGGAATAGTCCCGTAGCCTTTTGTTATGGAACTAACTTGCCCGCGGTGCGTGGTCTGTCGCTATAGTCTGGTCGCTGAGCACGTAGAATTTTGTCCATTGACCCCAAGCTACCCATCCTTATCGCTCGCGCGTATTATATTGCTGTCGCGACTGTGCGACGGACGCCCGCAGTGAGTGTGCGAGCTTAAATAATAGAAGCTGCAGCAGTTAGGCAATATTAGTATAAAATGTATGCTCTTTTCAGCCAAAATGACTGTTTTGGAGCAGAAACTGGAGGGCGAATTCAGATACGTAAACGCAAGGCTCATAACGAATTCAGAAGAGATCGCATTCTATCAGGTAAGCTTAATCTAATCTCTCTCTTTCTCCTTTCTCTCTCTTTTTATTTGTCCCAGCACTTTATAGATCGTTTCATCCACGAAGACGCGCCCCACCATTCTTCCGCTAATGTTTGAGCGTTATCGGTACACGCTGGGGACTTTGGTATTTTTGAAGCGGCTATTGAGGATGCTCTTAATAAAACTTGTAACAGCAACAAAAAGGTCTTAGTTTGTGGAGATTTTAACGTCAATTTACTAGATAGCTCATCATCATATTCTGTAAGACTACTTTCCCTTTTTAAGTCATTTAATTTGTTTAGTCAATTTAAGGAACCAACTAGAATTACGGAAACCACAGCTACTTGTCTAGATAATATTTTCTCTAGCTGTGTCCCTGACAATAAAGCTGTCATACACAATCTTACGTCAGATCACTATGGTATTAAAGTAGAATTTATTTGTAATAATTTAAATAATAAAAGTAATAAAAATGCCGTATGTAGACCTGTAACCATTAGTCGTCTAGAACGTTTTAAAAATAATCTTGAAAATAAATTGCATTTAGTCCCGTATGTGCAGGGAGACCCAGATGCTCTTTACAATAACCTTTTCGAATGTATTAAAACCGAACATGACAAAGTTTTTACGGTAAAGCCATTAAAACCAAATACCAAATCTAAGTTTAGTGACTGGGCTACTAAGGGAATATACAAAAGTCGAAATACGTTATATGAACTTTATGGCATGAAAAAGTATAATAATAGTATATCTTTTCTTGAGCATGTAAAAAAGTATTCAAAAATTTTTAAGAAAGTTTGCTTCATGGCTAAGTCTTTTTATATTCGGGACAAGATAGGGAACGCCAGTAATAAAATAAAAGAAACTTGGAATGTTATCAACCGAGAGACTGGTAAACTAAAACCAAGAGATAATGACTTTTCTCTCAAAGTTCACGATAATTTGATATCTGCAGATAAAGATGTAGCGGAAGCTTTTGATAAATTTTTTGGTAATATAGCTTCAGCAACAACTGCCAACTTAAAGTCATCTCCCTCCGAGGCTGAAGAAATATTGAAAACCCACGTGACACCCTGTGACTCGCACTTCTCTTTTAAACATATTACTCCTTTAGATATCACTAAAACTTTTAATCTTTTAAATGTAAAGAGCACTAAAATGTCTCTGGGGTGGTGGCGTAGTGAGGCGGGTCGTTACATTCCCTCCAATATGGTCGAGTGAAGCGATGGCTGGTTCACTCGTCATGTCTGTGAACAGGCGCTGCTTTCGGGGACTGGTCAATCCAAGTTATTCAAATTTATGTATGCGAGTCATTTCTACTAGTATCTTAATATGTAAGTCTAGATATTAGCACGTCACTACCTTGTTTAATATACCACGCAATCTTGTATACCCATTCTTATAAGATACACCATACAAGAATGCATGGTAAATTCAGTGAACTGCTCCTGAATCGAATGTACCTACTACTACTATTTATATTTATTTATATTAACCGGCAGACAGTGGCGACTGAGTTTGTTGCGGCGCTTCTTCTCAGCACTTGCCAAATGTTGGTCTCGAAGCGCTGGTAGGGTAAAAAGATTATGAGACATGTAGAGGCTCCTTAAGAGCAAAATGACGATTTGCAAGAACTATTTATTAGTCTAAACAAATAAAGAAATTTTGACTTTGACTTTGACTTTGACGCTAAATCATCCGTGAGTGCACACGCAATTACAATAATGACGCTCGGATTGCTCGGAACAAACTCCTCGCACCCCGCGCTTCCCACGACCAAAAATTGGTGGGACGCGTCTTCGTGGATGAAACGATCTATACAAAGATGTTCGATAACTCCATAGCAAAAATCTGTCACGGAAAAGTCTTTAGTGATGTGTTTTTCAAAGTAAATATGCTGTAAATGTCGATTTCACTTTAACTACTAGAGTTGACTGTCTCAATGTGTATGAATAATCAATTTACGCATTATTTATTTATTTGTAATTATTGATATTTATTCAAATATTATGCTAAGAAAGGTCTTTGAAGCATTACATTAAGCACACTGATCTATGACACTGTGAGGCTCAACTTGTTGTATTTTTATTTATGAATGTCTGAAGTTAAGATCTCATTGATTTTGACAATCTTTAACCCCCTTACCTAATAAAAAGTTACACAGTTTTTGAACACTGTTTTAAAATGACATTTCCATACTAAACGTCACTTTAAAACACTGTTCAACGAGCGTGTAAGTTTTATTAAGTAGTAAGGGGGTAAGAGTCTTGCGTTAAGCAAATGTCAGATAAATTGATAAGATTATAAAGGCCCCATAAATAAATAATTTTCATTTGCAATAAGTTGTTGTTTGAGCACCAGAATCAGCCCATTTTGTATGGGATAGTTTTTCTAAATCCTCAATTTGCCTCTGGTAAAGAGGGTTATGCTTGTGTAGTGAAACCTATAGGTCTAGCGATCTCAGTCATTGCCTGAGATATGGGAGCGGCAACCGTGCCGCTGACATTGACAATTATGATGTGACAGATTATACAAATCTGAAGTATTGCTGACGATTGACGTCTCAAAAACACCCTCCCGTGCCGCTCCCCTACCTCAGGCACCGAGTGAGTTAAGCACTATAGTTCATTCAACTTATGATGGTGATTTAGACAGATAAAACTTTTCGTTTTATGATTCTAACTTTCTACGAATAAAAATATTGAGTTGTAAAAATCAATTACTTTTGTGTGTTTTCATCCTTCCAAAATATCAATCACTAATCTTTCTCAATTAACCTAAACAAGAATTTCTAATTATTTATTAGTTTATTATTTAGAAAAAATTGTGAAAAAATATTAAATGAATTGCTTCTGCGTTAGTCGGAACTTTTGCTCATAGGGATGGGACATAAACAATCGCAATAAATCTGTAATCGGTATGGTGGTCATCTTACCATCGAATCACGATTATTGTCTTAGGCAGGTCAAAGCTAAGTCAGTACGTGTGCGTTTGCCTTTGATGACGATTTTGTTTTATGCGATTTCTCCACGTATTGTTTGTTATTGTTATTTTGATGTTTTATTGAATAAAATGCATATCCTTAATTCTTTGTGATTTGTTTTGTACCACTAAGAATATTCACGTTTATTCCATTTCCAGATAGTTCAAATTCATAGATAATTTTGATCAAGATTAAAAATCAAACAAATAAAAGGCGATTAGATTTCTATAGAAAATATTCTCGATTCTAAAAAATATCGATTAGGTTTATAAGGAGCGCCTCACTAAATAGAACTGTCATAATCACCATCTTACGCTGAATAGACTATAGACATATAAATGACCTGATGATAAGGGCATTTTTCATGCTATATTTTGTAAAATCCTATGCTCATTTGTATGAACATATCCTCAGGGCAACCACAGGGAGCAGTTGACTCTCCTCGCCAGTTTCTACAAGCTGACGCGGCATCTACGCAACTTCCTAAACTTCAGAGTCGCCATGGGTTTCATCGACAACATCATAGCTAAATGTAAGTTTGTTTTAAAGCTAATAAGGTCCGTATCTCGTTAGCATACGGTGCATATTTCAGGTAGTCCGTGTCCCGATATATGTGTTAGTTTTGAAGCGAATAAGGTGCATATCCCGTTAACATACGGTGCATATTTATTTAGGTCTTTTAGGTAACTATTGTTGCTGTGCTGTGTGTCGTTGGAAGCCAAATATTAGAGGATTCCCCATATTTTACCCGAAAAGTTCCACCACGGGTTCCACCAGAATGCAATTCGTAAACTTTGAAACTTTCGCAGCTGTAGTATTATGTAAGGTTTAGGCTCGCTAACTCCAAGCCACTAATAGGCTTAATTTCAATATTTAGAACAATTACAGGCTCGTAACTTTGTTCGAGTTTTAAACATTGTTTTATTTTATTACGAGCTTATTATTGTGTCTGAAAGTTAGCTTCAAAAAGAGTTTTCAACTCCCATATATTTTATGCAGTCACCGTCGCTCATACATAATGAAATACAAGGTAAAACGTGAAATTTCCAAATGTAAAGGAAATAAAAGTACCTATACAAGTGACATTTAACCCGCCGCGCAGTTAATCTATTGTGAGTTACAAAATGTCTGTCTGGTGAACTGATTCCTATTTGCAATTGTAATTAGTTTATCAACGTTATAAATATCCAAATTAAAGAATATATTTACATGGACACTGTTGGTTTTCGTTTCTGACAAAATCATTGAATTATCTAGAAAATACATGCTTATTATGGTGAGCTGTGAGAAACAGGTTTTGAAATTGAATAATTACAATAATATTTACTTGTGTTCTCATCTCTGTTACAGTAGAGTTCAATAAATATATTGGCAGTGCCAATGTTTCAAAATATTTTTAGCGTTTTAACGATCATATATTTCAATACAAACTCAACATCAATAAAATGTAATCAATATAAACTGTTCATTAACATAAAATATTATGTAACTGCGCTACAATATTTTGAAACATTGGGCATTGGCAATATATTTATGAAATCGATTGTGCCACGAGAGATTTGCGAGAATTCCCTCCATTCGCTTCTAAAATAGTACCTATTGCAAAGAGGAACATCATTTTCTTCGAAATTTCTTTGTAATATGTAACTCATAACCGGTCAAAACCAACCTTTTTACTGCAAAATCTTCGCATATTGAACTTTGAAAAAGACTGACAAATAATTAAGTAAACTGTGCTAAAATCTAAGGTATTTTAATAGCCATAGCTTCTTAATAGCCTGTTATATTTTTATTTTTTGCAGATGTCGCGATCACAGTCGGTTTCTACGCCGTATCGCGGCCGTTCTTCGCCAAAAACCACAATCTGCTCACAACTGGAACTGAAAATGATAGGTTTAAGGTATAATAATATTTTTATTATTATTATTATAATGGTGGCTCAGGGAAAAAGTTATTTTGGTGCGTTTACCTGAACATTCTCTGTGTTTAATCAAAAGTTCATTTATTTAACAGTAAAATCGAACCGCTATTACAATGAAACAAAATCCTAAAAATAACAAACTTCTCACAATTAATTCTAAAGTAAACGTTTGTTGTTAGTCAGCTTTTCGACTAGCCTTTCATTTAACCTATTTTAAATAAAGACAATGATTCTAGAAAAAACTCAATGTCTATTATCATTTTTAACATGAATAATTAATACATTTTTATTTATTTATTTTATTACATACAAATTCTCCAGCACTACTACACATACGGAAGAATGATGGTCAAAATGGCGGAAGGCATCGGTCGTCTCGTTCTATCCGGTCGCGAGATGAACAAATTGGCTGGGCTCACGGCGCGAGTCACGCAACTACGGACTGTGTTGGACGAAGTGTACCAAGGGAACTACAAGAGGACCATGCTTGATAGGAACTCGCAGAATGGCACCACTACGTCTGGTGAGTGAATATAAGTAATGTAGCTCCTAATGAACAAACTGGCTGGGCTCACGGCGCGAGTCACGCAACTTCGTACAGTGCTAGATGAGGTGTACCAAGGGAACTACAAGAGGACCATGCTTGATAGGAACTCGCAGAATGGCACCACTACGTCTGGTGAGTGAATGTAATTAATGTAGCTCCTAATGAACAAACTGGCTGGGCTCACGGCGCGAGTCACGCAACTTCGTACAGTGCTAGATGAAGTATACCAAGGGAACTACAAGAGGACCATGCATGATAGGAACTCGCAGAATAGCACCACTTCGTCTGGTGAGTGAATTAAAACTCATACGCCCATATTCACAAACGATGCTTGCTTAAGTGAAGCAGCAAATCGATCGCACAGCGTTGAATAGAGCCTATGATTGGTTCGTGTGTCACCCTGTGCGTCTACGCGCACTGTGAGTCCTCATAGTAATGTTTGTGAAAACGGCGATAATCATCAGAATATTGTCGCGACTCACGGCGTGTCTCTTGAGAAAATTCAAGAGTATATCAGCAACTTGCTGATCGAGACTGGTATTGGTGAGTAATACCAGTCAGTACATAGAATAAATTGCCAAAAGATGAACTCTCGGTCTTCATGTCATATTTGGCTAAGAGATGACCATCTAGTAGACTGACAGCCGTGTCGTGGAACTTTGAACATTGTTGTACTAAAGGACTGTTAGCTATCTAAAGCCCGGTCTGTGAGCACGTAGAATTTTGTCACGCGACTGTGCGACGGGCGCCCGCAGTGAGTGTGCGAGCGCGACAGCGACATAATTACGCGTGAGCGATAAGGATGGGTAGCTTGGGGTCATTGGACAAAATTCTACGTGCTCGCAGACCAAACTATAGATGTTGTGGATTGTAAGGATGTGCTGCAGTCTATACAATCTTAAATGTACAATGAGTATCCACGTTTGTTGCAAACTAGCACCTATCACAAGCACATAAGACACATTTGTTGTCCAGACACGCCGATGCTGATGGCGCCGGGCGCGGGCCGCATCATCTACCAGGACAAGATCATCCGCTTTGAGCGCGTGCCGCTCGTCACGCCTAACGGAGACGTGCTCATCAAGGAGCTCTCCTTTGAAGTCAAGTTAGTATTATGAATATTAACAAATCTTTTAAAATACACATTTTTAAAGGCCTCCCGGTCGTTGTGGAAATCCTTGAGGAAGGCCTTTGTCCAGCAGTGGAAGTGAAACAAAACACATTTTTAATTTGTATTTAGTTTCCTTTGAATTATTTTTTTACTTTGAATAAATAAATTACACATCCTTGTATAGTCTCATGTCCTAAAAAATAATAATTTAACTGCAGTCCACTTTTATTACCCAGGTCATCTTATCCATGGGTGATCAAAGGACACCAAATTGTCGCTTGGAGTCCGCTTTGATCACCTGGGTGATCAAAGCCAGTTGATCAAAGTGGAATAGACCGTCAAAACATATTCCCCACTTGAAAACCCATTCATTAACTCCATTATCGGCAGATATGCCGGACTTTACTGCTAGGTACTTTAGTTTGCTACATTTGTGTCCTGTTTGATGTCCAATGCTTTATTCCTTCTCCTTCTTAACGAGAACACTTATAGGAATCTAATTAAATAAATAAGAAAGTTGCACTTACGGGACATACCTCGAGAAGCAAAGTTTTTAATCTAAAAATTCTTTCAGATCAGGCATGAACGTGCTCGTCTGTGGACCGAACGGTTGCGGCAAATCGTCCATGTTCCGAATGCTGGGAGAGCTGTGGCCCATCTTCGGCGGGACCCTCACCAAGCCGCCTAAGGGCAAGCTGTTCTATGTGCCGCAACGGCCGTATATGACTCTTGGCACGCTTAGAGATCAGGTTTGTAGATTAGGTGTTATGTGTTACTAAAGTTTTGTCTTTTAATATTTGTAGAACTATAAAAATTTTAGCCTTAAATGATTCAATAACAATGTCTCTAATAAATAGGAATTTTAGAAAAGCATCTTCATGTGTCACTTAACTTCCAATTAATTCTGTTTAGGATAAATGGGCGTAAGTGGGTGTAGTCCCTACCAGATACCATTACGTTAATTTTAAAAAATACACACTATAAACTTACCTTGTATGATCCGGAACTATTCCCACCATCTGAAGCAGCTTGACCAATAAAAAATAACCGGCTCAGTTTGCATTCTATTACCTACCATCAACAGTGTTGCTTATAAAGGTTATTTTTCTAGAATCAATACTTTTTACTTCGGTAGCTTCGCTCGCGTTAATTAATGTTTGGATCCCTATTTTCATACACTAACGAACTGGATTTCGAAAAAGTCTTTCTTAAGGCTTGGTATTTCTGCTAAAGTAGGTATTTCGCGCTGACAAAATCTGCGCGCGCAATACTTCGCCGAAGACAGCGCGCCAAAGAGCTCTCGCGGCTACACAGTATAGAAATACGGAGTTTAGAAATACGCAGTTGGTTAGGTTAGGTTGACTTCCTTCCGTTCAAGCGTCACACTCACAGCACTTTCTAATACAAATCATATCCAAGTGATACAAAATTAAAACAACTTTCAAAATTTTTGGGAATACCTATATTTTAGAATCGAATAAATATAGAATATAACTGCCAAAGTAAACACGGTTCAAAGAGGCGTGGCGTCACCCGACCTTCCGGAAGTTCCGCGCCGGCTAAAAGAATTTCAAGATTACGTCACCCGACCTATCGGTAGATCCTCGGGAGCTTGAGCGATTGGAAAAACATTTTATGATCAGTTACTCGTAGTAGCGATTATTTAGAGCTTGGATAATAAATTGTAGTTGTTGCAATTCACAAAGCTTTGCATGTGGTTAATTACATTAATCAGTACACGCATCAATTTTGTTCAGTCTTTTTGTTTATTAATAAATAAAAATATCATACTAAAATTGCAAACATATTTGTTTGTATTGGTCTGGGTGTTTTCTTTCCATAATTTATGTATAACGTATGTACGGGGCTCTGTATCGAAAATCACTATGAGCAATGAGCATCACACATGGTTACCTGGAGTGCATTACCGCAGCAAAATTTTTATAAATGTTGTGCTTTAGAGAGTCGAGAGTATAGCAGATAATTAGTCCATTGTGAGCAGAAATTTGTCCACTAATAGCAAAATTCGTTCAAATTATAGTTTTAAAGTTATTGGCTAGAAGATTCTTCTATCTTGCAGCTTAGACCTTTAGCTACAGACGTTAGACAGTATTTTTGAAACATTCTTACGCATGGTGGAGGAAGGGACGCTCTAGAGCAGTGGTTCTTAACCGGTGGTCCGCGGACCACTGGTGGTCCCTGGAGGCATTCCAAGTGGTCCACGATGTGCACTTGCACACCTTGGTCAAAACCACTTTTAACTGATTTTTGCAGTCAAACTGGTTTTGACCGATTATGAGATGGTCCCTGACAAGACAGAAATTTGGTAAAATGGTCCCTCATGACTTAAAGGTTAAGAACCACTGCTCTAGAGACTCAAAACTACAAGGATACACATGAACTCCAGTTTTAAATTCGTTGATATCTGCTGCATCTGCCATGTTTTTGGTTATAAGATTCTTCTATCTTACGGCTTAGACCTTAGACAGTATTTTTGTGAAAATTCTTACGCATGGTGGAGGAAGGGACGCTCTAGACACTCAAGTCTACAAGGAGTCACATCAACTCCAGTTTTAAATCCGTTGACATCTGCTGCATCTGCCATCTCTTTGGGTAGAAGATTCTTCTATCTTGCAGCTTAGACCTTTAGCTACAGACCTTAGACAGTATTTTTGAAACATTCTTACGCATGGTGGAGGAAGGGACGCTCTAGAGACTCAAGTCTACAAGGAGTCATATGAACTCCAGTTTTAAATCCGTTGACATCTGCTGCATCTGCCATCTTTTTGGCTAGAAGATTCTTCTATCTTACAGCTTAGACCTTTAGCTACAGACCTTAGACAGTATTTTTTATTATTTATTTGTGTCAGTGTGCTCTTCTAAAGAGTGTAAGACGATTGTATGTAGGTACTATTAAAATGTAATTTTAACTCATTGGTTTTGTCTCATATTTGAGGAATGTACTATGTATCATGAGTAGAGTCTTCGTTTAAAAGGATGCGAACGATTTAAATTTCAATAGGTAGACAAAATTGATAATATTCTTAATTATCAAAAATTTAAGCTTTCTCCAGTAACACTGATATTATTATACTGTGACTCATCAAAGTCATCATTGTCAAAAATATTGACAAATCGCGAACTGTCACGGCCAAAAAACTGACACGCGTCCGTCCTCCGTAAGCGCCACCGCGCGACTGATTGAGATTGTCCAAGCCGTCATGGACGATTTTTTCCACATTTTTTAACATAGTAACTAAATAAGACGCAATATAAAAATTTCATCCGTTAAAAGCCCTCAAGTTATTTCTGAACTTTAGTTTAGTAAAAGATTTAGAATCTCAAATCGCTTATTTTAAAAATAAAACCATAAATAGAAAACGAATAGAGGTAACTTTGGGAATATATTCTATCGAGTCAACTTCATCAAATCGTGTTTCCATCCGTTAATAGCCCTAGAAAATATCCTCAACTATGCCCAATAAAAATCTTAGCCTTTAATTTTACTGTTTAGTACCTCAAAAATGAAAAATGAAAACCACATTTTCGCCATTTTCTCTGCTACCCGGCCTTAACGGATGCCTACGTCATAACATGTGCCAATTTGTAATCCATTCAGTAGTTTGACCTCTATGTTTATAGATTAGTCTTTTTGTTCGCGCCTTGCAGACGCGATGGAATTTAATAAATAAAACTCGGAAACTGCTTATTTCGTTGTATTCTTGAGACGTCCCAATTTTGATGTTGTTCGATCGGAATCCAAAAGAGAAGTGATTTTACACAATGTTTAACTCAATATAAAGATTGACTGACAAAAGTTATGTGACATTTACATTAGAAGTAGATTTTGCTATTAGAATATGATGAGGCGCGAGTAGGGCCGCAACACTTTTTAATAAACAGATTACAGCAAACTATCCAAACCCTTTTAGGTGATCTACCCCCAAACCCGCGAGGAGATGGTCCGGCGCGGGCGCACCGACGCTCAGCTCACAAAGTTCTTGGAACTGGTGCAACTGGCGTATCTTAGTGCTCGAGACGGCGGCTGGGACGCTGTGGAAGACTGGATGGACGTGCTTTCTGGAGGAGAGAAACAGAGGATAGCTGTGAGTCAAACTTTCAGGCCTTTTTAGGTTGTTCTTGGAGTTGCAGCAGATAGGTAGGAAGTTCTTGGAGCTGGTGCAACTGGTATATCTTAGTGGAAGACTGGATGGACGTGCTCTTTGGAGGGGAGAAACAAAGGATAGCTGTGAGTCAAACTTTTAGGCCTTTTTAGGTGGCTCTTGGAGTTGCAGCAGATAGGTACGAAGTTCTTGGAGCTGGTACAACTGGCGTATCTGAGCCCTCGCGACGGTAGCTGGGATGCGGTGGAAGACTGGATTTACGTGCTTTCTGGAGGAGAGAAGCTGAGGATAGCTGTGAGTGGATAGACTATTTCCCCAAGTCCTTAGAACTCCTTGAAGGTGTTGTAGTTGCAGCAGACATGAAATTTATTGGAGCTGGTGCAACTGGCGTTATGGAAGTCTAACTTTCTAATCCCTTAGGCCTTTGTAAGTAGTTCTTGGAGTTGCAGCAGACTGAAGTTTCTTGGAACTGTTGCAACTGGCGTATCTGAGCGCTCGCGACGGTAGCTGGGATGCGGTGGAAGACAGGATGGACGTGCTTTCTGGAGGAGAGAAACAGAGGATAGCTGTGAGTGGATAGTGTATCTTCTCAAGCCTTTAGGCCTTTTTAGGTAGCTCTTGGAGTTCCAGCAGATAGGTAGTAAGTTCTTGGAGCTGGTGCAACTGGCGTATCATAGTGGAAGACTGAATGGACGTGCTTTCTGGAGGAGATAAGCAGAGGATAGCTGTGAGTGGATAGACTATTTCCCCAAGTCCTTAGAACTCCTTGAAGGTGTTGTAGTTGCAGCAGACATGAAATTTATTGGAGCTGGTGCAACTGGCGTTATGGAAGTCTAACTTCCTAATCCCTTAGGCCTTTGTAAGTAGTTCTTGGAGTTGCAGCAGACTGAAGTTTCTTGGAACTGTTGCAACTGGCGTATCTGAGCGCTCGCGACGGCGGCTGGGACGCTGTTGAAGACAGGATGGACGTGCTTTCTGGAGGAGAAAAACAAAGGATAGCTGTGAGTCAAACTTTTAGGCCTTTTTAGGTAGCTCTTGGAGTTGCAGCAGATAGGTAGGAAGTTCTTAGAACTGGTGCAACTGGCGTATCTCAGCGCTCGCGACGGCGGCTGGGACGCTGTGGAAGACTGGATGGACGTGCTTTCAGGAGGAGAGAAACAAAGGATAGCTGTGAGTGGATAGTGTATCTTCTCAACCCTTTAGGCCTTTTTTGGTAGCCTTTGGAGTTGCAGCAGATAGGTAGTAAGTTCTTGGAGTTGGTGCAACTGGTGTATCTTAGTGGAAGACTGAATGGACGTGCTTTCTGGAGGAGAGAAGCAGAGGATAGCTGTGAGTGGATAGACTATTTCCCCAAGTCCTTAGAACTCCTTGAAGGTGTTGTAGTTGCAGCAGACATGAAATTTATTGGAGCTGGCGCAACTGGCGTTATGGAAGTCTAACTTCCTAATCCCTTAGGCCTTCGTAAGTAGTTCTTGGAGTTGCAGCAGACTGAAGTTTCTTGGAACTGTTGCAACTGGCGTATCTGAGCGCTCGCGACGGTAGCTGGGATGCGGTGGAAGACAGGATGGACGTGCTTTCTGGAGGAGAGAAACAGAGGATAGCTGTGAGTGGATAGACTATTTCCCCAAGTCCTTAGAATTCCTTGAAGGTGTTGTAGTTGCAGCAGACATGAAATTTATTAGAGCTGGTGCAACTGGCGTTATGCAAGTCTAACTTCCCAATCCCTTAGGCCTTTGTAAGTAGTTCTTGGAGTTGCAGCAGACTGAAGTTTCTTGGAACTAGTGCAACTGGCGTATCTTAGTGCTCGCGACGGCGGCTGGGACGCTGTGGAAGACTGGATGGACGTGCTTTCTGGAGGAGAGAAGCAGAGGATAGCTGTGAGTGGATAGACTATTTCCCCAAGTCCAAGTCTTAGACGATTATCACACTGCACCGCGCTCCGCTGCGGAACGCGTGATTGCATATAAAAAATCCCGCGCGCAGACGCGTTGTCAGTGTGTTGTGCCGCGCGTGATTTCTATACAAACTGAGGTACTTGCATACAATGATTAAATCTGTCGTCCCGCGTTCCGCGGCGGAGCGCGGTGCAGTGTGATATTCGCCTTATAGCCTTAGAAGAAATAGATAGATATAAGCAGCAGTTCCAAGAAACAACTGTCAAGTCGCCTTCAACTTCCTTTGATTGTTGAAAATTTCTATAAGCGCTTTTCTTAGGATCATCTGTCTGGTGATATGTGGCTCTGATATCTGGACGGATATATTATGCTCTCGGGAGGGGAGAAACTTCCCAACCCTTAACTTTCTGAAATGGCTCTTGGAGTTGCAGCAGCCAGGAAACCTCTCTTAATTCTATTGCAGATATTTGTATATGGATGAAAGAAGTGGATAGCAGTATAGAGAGCATCTCGCTTTGTCAACTTTTAGCCTCCTTTAACGTGTTCTCACTGTTGGTGTATACCGTTGGTGGGCTAACCTCTAAGACTAATACTTTTGAATAAAAAAAAAAATTATGATCATTACCGTTCTACTAAAACTTTAAAGTTTTTTTAAAGTTTGTTTACATTTTTGCAACGAATTCATTTATTCCCAGATGGCTCGCCTATTCTACCACGAGCCGCAGTTTGCGATCCTGGACGAATGCACCAGTGCCGTCTCGGTCGACGTGGAAGGCCAAATGTACCAGTACTGCAGAGAGGTCAGTATTTATTTTATTTTTTATTTTATTTATTTATTAGGTACACCAACGATAGGTACAACAATACACAATATGTTAAAAAATACGCAAAATATTAAGCTAATTGCACTATCACTTAGAGGTATACACAGCTTGCAAGAAATATAAGTTGCTGCTTAGTTAGCATAAATGTTGTTATATAGGTTAAATTATTATGATATAGAGTCAGTATTTCTCAGCAATTACCATTTCTTTTCTTCTTCCTTTGCACTTCACTTCATGTATTCTTATTATTCGTTATTTAGTCGGGACAAACGATTTTATTAGTCCACGAATCTCAATGCAGCTTTTTTCTAGAACATCTATCCGAATTAGCCACTTCTCTTCTAATATTATTATCATGAACTATTGTTTCCATTAGTTTATACTTTTTTAATCAATGATTGAATGTTTGTTATATTCGATGTGTAATGGCAATGAATAAAAAAGTATCATATCCTGCCGTATCTTTATCAATTTTCCTCATGTATTCTGTTCGCATGTTGGAAAAAAAGTACAGTACAGACTATGCATTTTTGTTGCATAGTCGCCTCTATTATGATGGCATAAGGAGCTACAAAGTTTACCTTGATATGCCGACTGTACGTAATAATTGCTATAATTTTCATGATGATAAACATCATGATTCGTCTGTGACGCTAGTCGGTAATTTTATTTTACAATTTAAAAATAATTTATGGATTTATCACTGATACGTGTATAAAAGTAACTAACCGTATCCATCTTATATTATTATACAGGGTGTCCCAGAATAAGTAAATGAAACTATGGGAGGTAGCTTGACCTCTGAACTACTCCTAAAAATATGAAAAATATTTTTTTAGTACAGAAATGTGTATATTTGTGCAGAGTAAAGACTTTTACCAAAACAAAATCAGTAATTTTAATTTGGAGCTTCTTATCACCACAGATGGGCATAACCCTCTTCACCGTATCGCACCGCAAGTCGTTATGGAAGCACCACGACCACTACCTCCAAATGGACGGCCGAGGCGGCTACGTCTTCGAGGCCATAGACAACGAAACGCAGGAGTTCGGTTCGTGATCGAATCGGCGTCGGCTCGGAGTCGTGGCGACGTCGATTCGAAAGCGAACCCGGGTCGGAACGAAATCGAAGCGCGTGAATATGCGATGCACGCGTTGTGTTTTTTAATGCATTTTAAATCAATGTATCTGTTACAAAATGTCTTATATTTATGTGTATATTGAATTCAATATAATGAAATATAATTTTTATTTCGTTACTTTATTATCTTTTTAGATTGTGATTCGAATCACATAATACATAGTTAACCTTTAACTAAGGTCACAATTTCACAAATATGTATTGATCGATCAATCGATCGAAATTATTAAAATCTTCTCCTAGTGCGAGTAGTTAGCCAACTTTTAACGATTTACTATCCATATTTTATTCAGTAATTACTAAGTAATAAATAGTAAATAATGGACATGTTTTCTTCTATAGAACTATCAATTTCAAATTTCGTAATAATAATGTATATTTAATTTATTTTTATAGTTATTATAACATCACACGTAATTATAATCCCAACTATATATATATACAGGGTGTCCCGTAATGTAACGTCAAGCCGAAACTGGGTGTTGAGGCAAGTTATGCTGGTTATCAGAAAAATATAAAAAAAAATCTATGTGGCATATTTTCAAAATAATGGGCATTTTAAAAAAAATCAAAAATTTCTACTCCAGGTGACGGTCTTTTAACTCGTGTTGCCACAAATCTTCACTTTTTCCAAATTTTTTTTTTGTTATGTAACCCTGAATAATGCTTCTCTAAATTGTTATCAAAATTACAAAACCAGCTGCTCCAGCTTGGATAAAAAAAATACATTATTCCCAAAAAAAATTTCAAAATAAAATTTTTGTCTAGTTTAAACTGACTGTACTGAAAAAAAAAGTACTACGCAAGTGTGGCATGTGACGTCATAATTTGGCGCATTTAGTAAGGATTCCAAAATGGTATAACACTTGGTAAATTCTTGCTGTAATTGTCGACAATTTTTGGTTTTTTGGAAATAATCCCGTTTTTAACTTTATCTACCTTGGTTAAAAATTATTATTCTAATGTGCCCAAAATTCAAGTTTCTGTGACTGACTACCGTACAGTCAGTCACAGAAACTTTTGTCACCATGACAGTAATTAGTAGTTGACATAGTGTGACAAAAGTCACCCGTGCGTGCGCGCCGTTACTACCTGCTTTGCCTGCACTTGTACTTGGTAACAGGGATAATAAGGATATGAAGTTTCGGTTATGGATACGGTTACGGATATAAGAATAATATTATACCGGTTTCGGTTACGGTCACGGATATGAAATCATTTCAGATTATCCGAAAGTTTCGGATAATTTCGGTTACGGAATTATTAGAATTTCAAAAATGTAGGTATAATTTAAATAGCAAGATGCTGCGTGACCCACATAGCTACTTTATGTACCAACTAAGACGACACCTATGTATGATAAAGGTTAAACAGGCTGGCATATTAGATGGTGCCAGGGAATGCCAGACAAGTTGGTAACAAATATTAAGATTTAAGGTACAATTCCAAGACGGGCCGCAGACCGCAAACTGCAAAACTCTATGAAATCGGCAGCGCGGCATTGCTGCTGCGGCGTGTATACTGCAGATTTCATAGAGTTTTGCAGTTTGGAATAATTGTACCCTTAGACTCCGCCTTTATCCGAAACTATCCGTAACTTTCGAATCAGTTTCGGTTACGGTTATGGATATTTTTTTATTTCGGATATCCAATAGTTTCGGTTACGGTTACGGATATCCATAACATCCCTGCTTGGTAAGATGGCCTTCTTCGTCCCGCTCATACCTTTTAAAATGGCTTCTCCACCTCATTTAAGCCAGAAACTTGAATTTTGGGCACATTAGAATAATAATTTTTAACCAAGGTAGATAAAGTTAAAAACGGGATTATTTCCAAAAAACCAAAAATTGTCGACAATTACAGCAAGAATTTACCAAGTGTTATACCATTTTGGAATCCTTACTAAATGCGCCAAATTATGACGTCACTTGCCACACTCGCGTAGTACAATTTTTTTTCAGTACAGTCAGTTTAAACTAGGCAAAATTTTTATTTTGAAAATTTTTTTGGGAATAATGTATTTTTTTCATCCAAGCTGGAGCAGCTGGTTTTGTAATTTTGATAACAATTTAGAGAAGCATTATTCAGGGTTACATAACAAAAAAAAAATTTGGAAAAAGTGAAGATTTGTGGCAACACGAGTAAAAAGATCGTCACCTGGAGTAGAAATTTTTGATTCTTTTTAAATGCCCATTATTTTGAAAATATGCCACATAGATTTTTTTTTATATTTTTCTGATAACCAGCATAACTTGCCTCAACACCCAGTTCCGGCTTGACGTTACATTACGGGACACCCTGTATATATATATATATATATATACAGGGTGTTGATTTCAATACCCGCCATATTTAGGGAGTTGATTAAGTAGCTTATTCTGATCACGAATCAGCAAAAAAACTGACTTCAAAATTTTTTTAAATTATTTTTTAAATATCTACGATTTCCATAATCGACCACTACAGTGCAGAATAGTCCCCCAACGAAAACGGCGCGCGGCGCTCACCCGGTGACCCGGGCAAGCGCTGCGCCCCCCGTCCCGCGCCCCACTACCCGCGCTCGCCCATGAGTCAGTCAACTATCAGCCACAATCAGCTGTGAGTTTAAAGACTATTACTGGACTGAGCTTAATCCAAATCTACCCTAAAAATGTAATGACTAAATTAGTTACTTACACCTTATCACGTTACGAGTTTATTTTTTGTTCTAAAAACTAATTAATTAAGTACTCTTTAATTAATAAAAAACCTTTTACACGAATTTGCTTCCTTCCGCAAAATAATTTTTTTACAGAACCTACATTTTTTTTTTTTTAATTAAACCATGCTTTTATGTGTGTGACAAGCTTGTAACTACTTATCATTCAAAAGTACTGTAAACAGATGACAATAATGCTCTTTCATACAGGTTCGTTATTCCTTACATCTCTATAGCTCTCTACCTTAATAACTTTTACGTCTTTACGATAGTAATTATTAAAATAAAACTTAACTTAATACCGCAAACTGAACACCTAGAAATAACACACTGGCAAACTCTTGTTCCTTCACTTTCGATAGGAGATAAGACAAGATTTTGTTTTTAAACTCGATTGATTTCAGTATCTAAACAAAATTTCTATCTTTTAGCGCTTCTTTCATTTAAATACTAATACCGCCGCACGGACATCGGGCTCGCACTAATGTGCACTGACTGATGATCAATACATCAGTCTTTCCCAAAGTGGGCGATAACGCCCCCTTGTGGGCGCTGCAGGCTTAAAGGGGGGCGGTAAGAGACCCAGAAAAAAAATCAGGACGTTGTGTAGAAGCTTGGGAGGCGTCATCTACGAGGATGACTCTTAGACATCGACTGACTCGATTCTTGACTACAAATATGGGGGACGCTAAAAAATAATTTATTCTCAAAGTGGGCAGTAGACTAAATAAGTTTGGGAACCACTGCAATACATACTTCGCTCGCTCATCTTCGTGTTTCGGGCGTCATCGGCGCTCAATCGTGGATCATCGATTTTCTCCATTCATCAGTCCGATTTTGCTTTCCACGTTGAGAGGCTGCGCGCACGCTCCGCGAAATCTAGCTCGTATTTAGAATTCCTAGTACTCAATCGCTATTTCTTTATTTCTTGCCTTGTAACTTCAACTTTTCTCTTCCTCTCTGCTTGATAAATGTTTTCTAGTACATAAACTTCTTACTACCGTGATCTATCTCTGTAAAAATTTGATTTAAAATAATAACGTAATTTAATTTCTATCGGCGTTTAATTTAAATTCCCTGAACGACTGTTAGGCTGTTAGTTAGTTTCAGGTTAAACTTCCATTCTTCATAACTTACATAAAATAATTCATCATCATGTTCGTGATTATTTTAAATGAACTTAATTTCATTACTTACTTACACGAAATAACTATCAAAATGTATTGATATTCTTATCGTTTTAATAATAACGATTGAGCTACTACAAATCATTTGCATTTGAGTATTTTGGAAGCTTGCTATAAGAGCATTAATTATGATAGGACGGATCTTTAGTTAACAAAGATCTTCGGTCATCGAATGTGATTTGCGATTTTTGATTGTTTTCTCGTGCGGTTTTGAGTAATTAGTGTGTGAACGTGTGATAGTGAGTGTGGTAATAGTGAGTGAGTGTTAGGAATATGCCTAACCATACGTACAGTGCTCGTGAGTAGATATGTAAACATGGTTTACTGTTACGGGAAGGCACGTGGAAACGCATCTGAAGTCGCATCGGTAAGAACCTAGCTCTAAACTTAAAGGAGATTCCTTTTTAATGTAGGAAGTGAATAATCTGGTAATTTTGTGTAGAAAATACTCCCGCCGTCGCGGTAGGTAGTGGCGGAAAGCGCTCCAATACACTCACACACAAATAGGAAACAGCAAACTAATTTAAAACGAACTTTAACTTTAGTTAGTCAAAGAAAAATACCTATTTACACTACCTACTTTACGTGGCTTCCTTCAGTAGACTATCCAACATGATAAGCGAGCGATCCGCGTAGCTCGATGGGTGCCACAATGTAAACGTATTGCATTATTGCGAGCCATAGTACAGTTGATGTTGCACGGAAAATATTCGCTAAAAATTCCACTTTCGTTTGTAATTTTTTTTTTGGTGGATAATGCGTTTATGTAAGTCATAATATATCACCTAAATAAATATGGCGAGTATTGAAATCAACACCCTGTGTGTGTGTGTATATACAGGGTGTCCCGTAATGTAACGTCAAGCCGGAACTGGGTGTTGAGGCAAGTTGTGCTGGTTAACAGAAAAATATAAAAAAAAATCTATGTGGCATATTTTAAAAATAATAGGCATTTAAAAAAAATCAAAAAATTCTACTCCAGGTGACGGTCCTTTTACTCGTGTTGCCACAAATCTTCACTTTTTCCAAATTTTTTTTTTGTTATGTAACCCTGAATAATGCTTCTCTAAATTGTTATCAAAATTACAAAACTAGCTGCTCCAGCTTGGATGAAAAAAATTCATTATTCTCAAAAAAATTTTCAAAATAAAAATTTTGCCTAGTTTAAACTGACTGTACTGAAAAAAAAATGTAGTACGCGAGTGTGGCAAGTGACGTCATAATTTGGCGCATTTAGTAAGGATTCCAAAATGGTATAACACTTGGTAAATTTTTGCTGTAATTGTCAAAAAATTTTGGTTTTTTGGAAATAATCCCGTTTTTAACTTTATCTACCTTGGTTAAAAATATTATTCTAATGTGCCCAAAATTTAAGTTTCTGGCTTAAGTGAGGTGGAGAAGCCATTTTAAAAGGTATGAGCGGGACGGAGAGGGCCATCTTACCAAGCAGGGATGTTATGGATATCCGTAACCGTAACCGAAACTATCGGATATCCGAAATAAAAAAATGTCCATAACCGTAAACGAAACTGATTCAAAAGTTACGGATAGTTTCGGATAAAGGCCAAACTGCAAAACTCTATGAAATTTGCAGTATACACGCCGCAGCTGCAACGCCGCGCTGCCGATTTCATAGTTTTGCAGTTTGCGGTTGCAGTTTGCGGTCTGCGGCCCGTCTTGGAATTGTACCTTAAATCTTAATATTTGTTACCAACTTGTCTGGCATTCGCTGGCACCATCTAATATGCCAGCCTGTTTTACCTTTATCGTACATAGGTGTCGTCTTAGTTGGTACATAAAGTAGCTATGTGGGTCACGCTCACGCAGCATCTTGCTATTTGTATTATACCTACATTTTTGAAATTCTAATAATTCCGTAACCGAAATTATCCGAGACTTTCGGATAATCTGAAATGATTTCATATCCGTGACCGTAACCGAAACCGGTATAATATTATTCTGATATCCGTAACCGTATCCATAACCGAAACTTCATATCCTTATTATCCCTGTTACCAAGTACAATTGCAGGCAGAGCACAGTTGTCACAGTATGTCAACTACTAATTACTGTCATGGTGACAAAAGTTGTGACTACCGTATAGTCAGTCACAGAAACTTGAATTTTGGGCACATTAGAATAATAATTTTTAACCAAGGTAAATAAATTTAAAAACGGTACTATTTCCAAAAAAACAAAAATTGTCGACAATTACAGCAAAAATTTACCAAGTGTTATACCATTTTGGAATCCTTACTAAATGCGCCAAATTATGACGTCACTTGCCACACTCGCGTACTACATTTTTTTTTCAGTACAGTCAGTTTAAACTAGGCAAAATTTTTATTTTGAAAATTTTTTTGAGAATAATGTATTTTTTTCATCCAAGCTGGAGCAGCTGGTTTTGTAATTTTGATAACAATTTAGAGAAGCATTATTCAGGGTTACATAACAAAAAAAAAAATTTGGAAAAAGTGAAGATTTGTGGCAACACGAGCAAAAGGACCGTCACCTGGAGTAGAATTTTTTGATTTTTTTTAAATGCCTATTATTTTTAAAATATGCCACATAGATTTTTTTTTATATTTTTATGATAACCAGCACAACTTGCCTCAAAACCCAGTTCCGGCTTGACGTTACATTACGGGACACCCTGTATATATATATATATATATTAATATTATAAATGCGAAAGTAACTCTGTCTGTCTGTCTGTCTGTTACGCTTTCCCGCTTAAACCTCGCAACCGATTTTGATGAAATTTGGCATAGAGATAGTTTGAGTCCCGGGAAAGAACATAGGATAGTTTTTATCCCGGTTTTTGAAACAGGGACGCGCGCGATAAAGTTTTTCTGTGACAGACAAAATTCCACGCGGGCGAAGCCGCGGGCGGAAAGCTAGTACCTTTATAATTCTAAAATTCTATCAAAATACCTAAACTTGTTCCATTCTCTTATTTAAATAAGATGATAATATTATCTATAATAATGCATGTCTAATATCTTTTTTTTCGCCGCGACGGCTCGCTTGTAGCGGACGTGTGCATCATCGCTCTAAATTCTGTCAAAAATATTAATTTGTGTGCAAAGTGAATTGCGGCTTATTGCGGTACACATACGGTCCTAAGTTGTACTCACTACCAGTGGCTGTTAAATCGTTGCGCTCCTGTTGTGAAATTGTGCGAGCGGTACAGATAACTCCATCTCACTCAACTACGCATCGTGGACTGTTCTCACCCATACTGACCCGTCCGAATCAGAACATAAGGATGAGTTTGGTACATTCGCCGAACAAGAAGGGATCCTCGGATGCGCAAGTCACGCAGCGTAAACGTAAACAACATGCATTAGATGACGATCTGAGAAATGAGATGACCGAATTTAGGACGGAAAGTATGTCTTTCCTAAAAGATTTCCGGACGGCTCATGACCAGGATGTGAAAGATATGCGCTCTGATCTTAATGAAATAAAAAATGATATCTGCTCATTGAGAACAGATATGCATAAAATGAAGGAAGAACACTCCAACTTCAAAAAAGAATTAAGCAGTATTGTGGATTCTATTGAATACCAGTCAAAGGAGCAGAATGATCTTAAATCCTGCGTTGACTTAATGAAAGAGGATTTGACTTTATTAAAAACAACTGAAAACGAATTGGCTGAATGTAAAAAACAACTTGGCGAGTTAACTGAGGAGTATCAAATTCAACAGCAACGTGAACGACTGAATAATTTGGAAATCTCGGGCATCCCAGAATCACACAATGAAAATCTCTCTCAACATTTGCATCAAATATGTCAAGTTCTTGGCCTAGTACTGTGCGCTGACGACATAATTCACATTCACAGAGTACCTACCCGAGTATCAAATAATCCGAAGCTTATCATAGTCAAGTTTAAATCACAACTGATAAAGGATTCGATAATATCTGCTATACGCAAGAAAAAGGCACTCACTACAAAGGAAATAGGGATGGGAGGAGAGGACCGTCGCATCTACGTGAATGAACACCTCACACCATATTATAAAGCACTATACAGGAAGACCCGTGAGCTGGCGTCCAAATCTTCGTTCCAGTTTGTTTGGATTCGTAACTGCAAAATCTACGTTCGCCGGAACGACACATCGCCCTCGTTTTTCATAAAAACCCAAAAAGATTTGGAAAAACTGAAGTGAAACCAAATGTATTGAGGAGACCTCCATGTACTTGTATCCTTTGTTTATATTGTGTTCATAGCTATACCTATTATAATGATAGTGTTCAGCCTACTATAAAATGCTCGAACGTCGATGCACAATGCATAGTTATCATATTCTCTTATATATTTAATTTCTATTTAGTCTTTTATTTATCTGAGGAAGAAACCTACATAAAATTAATATATTATGTATCAAACCGGTGCTATAATCCTTTATTGTATTACGGGGGTTTGTTGCACAACATCCATTTTTATTCATACAATAGTAATGATTACACAATAATTAAGAGTAGTAAATTAACGTACTGGTGTGTGTTTGTAACGTTGAAAATGTCTAGTTTACCTAAAGATGGCTCACAGAGTTTCATATATTGGTAGTAAACTTAACATATTTTATCAGAATGTACGCGGCTTACGCACGAAATGCACATCATTCCACAATAACGTTTTAAATACCGATTACGATGTTCTATTATTTACTGAGACTTGGTTGCAGAGCGACATTCTTGACTCGGAACTGTGCGACAGTCGGTATGACATATTTCGCTGCGACCGCAACCTCAATGCAACCAATAAAAAGACTGGCGGTGGTGTAATGATTTTGGTTAAACGCAAACTACAAGCCGAACTTAATCACGAGTGGCAGCGCACGGACATGCTTGAATCTATCTGTATATCTATACCTACTCACGATACTTCATCGTCTAACTCACACACGTCTTATTTACACATCGCCGTCGCGTATGTTCCTCCGGATCAGACTGAAATATGCTCACGGTTAATGCAAATAAAGACTAATATGGTTTACTTAGTTGATAAATTCCCTTTAGACAATTTTATTTTAATTGGTGACTTTAACTTACCAGGCGTTACGTGGAGTTTAAAATATGATGGTTATAAAATACTAAGCTCATGCCCCCACAATTTAAATGAAGCTGCGGTTAACTTTTTGGACGAAATGAGCTTTCTAAATTTAATTCAATATAACCTTATAAGCAATAATAAGAATAATATTTTAGATTTGTGCTTTAGTAACAATATAATTTCATCAGTTACTCATTGCCAAAACCCAATGGTAAAAGAAGATTGTTATCATCCTTGTTTAGAAGTGTCTTTAGTGGACTTGTACTAGGGCACTATTTAAGTTGTGAGCCTCGACAACATAACGTGTTGTTAGACGACATCTGATACTTTTAATGAAAAGTTTGACATTTTTGACTACAACCTTATTCAAAACTTTTTATCATTTGAGCACGTTTTGTATTATTAACATTGAATTGAAAATTATCTGGACTACAAAAACATGGAATTGACTTGCGGAAATTTTCGCGCAAAGATTTATTATGACTTTCGACGTGGTTAATCAATACAAAACTGAAGCGGTCAGCTAAATTTCACTTTTGGTGATAAAGATCTGTCCTTTACCATTGTAAAACGCTAGTTTAAGAAGTATAATATTGTATGTCATTGGCTCACCAGTGAACTTTGCGAAAGTCGTCCAAAATGACTAATAGTGGCGGAAAACATTGGTGTTGTCAGAAAAATGGAAGAGAAACCTCGTCATGTGATGTATCGTAGGATTGAGATAATCCTAGGCATTAATTCCACTAGTAGTAATAAAATATTGTATGACCATATTATGGTTAATACGTTTTTTTCTCGCTGGATGTCACAAAATTTTTCAAACGCTCAATAGGACGCTGGTGTCGTTTAGTCCTTGGAAATGTTTGATAAATACGTTTAACAAGCTTTAAAAGCCGTTTTTAAAATTGTGACAGTTGACGAATTAAGGATCTATGCATAATGATCCTGAAAATAAACAGCTATCGACTATGGAGGTGTTTTAAGATGAAGCAATACCAACAAAAGTCCCATGCGCTCGGAACACTTTAAAACTTACGGTGGCCTATTTTTCCGAAATATCCGATTATATGACAGAAACGTCACTAGAGAAATTTAGAATGGTTAATTCTTAATAGTAAACAGCCACTTTTTTCCAAAAGTCTTCAGTTTAATAAGGGAAACTGACCAGCATACTCGAATCGCCATTCGTGTCGAAAATGTGAGCTTTTACACGTCTCGTCAAACAACTGACTATTTGAACACTCAAAATATGAAATAAACAGGTCCAACGCTACAAAATTCTTGCTTGGAATCTAAACACTTCTTTTGGTACCCATATATTAAAATTAAATGCGTGAACAGCGATTTATGTAGCCAGAAGCAACTGTCGGTGCGGTCAAAAACCATGCTTTGGAGGTGCCTCAAGCTGAGTGGAAAAAATGCTATGTAAAGTGTTTCGGACACATTAAAAATTACATAAATCATGAAAGACAATACCAATAAACGCAATCAATACCATTTTAATAATAAACTACTTTGTTTTCATAGTTAGGCTCACAACTTAAATAGTGTCCCACGTACATTGAACCTTTAATTGAAAAACGTGTACCCCGCTTAAACTTTAGGAAATGTGACTTTACCAAAATTAATAGCTATTTGAAGTCCATAAACTGGGTGGATCTCTTGTCTGATAAGTCGGTTGACGACGCCGTGGATATTTTCTATGAAAAATTAAATGAATGTTTTAATCAGTTTGTCCCTTTGTCTACACGCTCAGTCAACCAAACAACTTTTCCTAATTGGTACAGCACAGCACTTATAAAAATTATACACGAGAAAAAGAAAGTTCATAAGAGATGGAAAAAAACAAATAACCCTAGAGACTACGATGAATTTTCTTTACTTAGATCTAGGCAGAAGCGAATACAGTCTAAATGTTTCTTAGATTTTACTAAAAACGCCGAAGAAATCATTAAACATGCACCCAAATACTTTTGGACATACGTAAAAAATAAAAGAGGTTCTTCTTGTTATCCTAAATCTTTCATTTTAAATAATACTACATTTACTGATGGAAATGACATCTGTTCAGCTTTCAATAATTATTTTGAAAGTGTTTTCAAAAAAGATCGTAACCTTAATTTTTCTCGACAGCTACTTAATCCTTTCACATCATGCGATAATACCTCACGTATATCTGTTGGTCCAATATATGTTAAAACTTTGCTGCGGTCACTGGATAAAAACAAGGGGGCTGGCGCTGATGGCATTCCACCAATATTTTACGCTTCTTGTGCTGATGGTATGTCCATACCTGTTTCCATACTCTTTCAAAAATCTCTTGATGAATGCATTTTCCCTTTATTATGGAAACGGGCCCACATTATACCGGTGCACAAGAAAGGTCCTAAGACAGCTATTCAAAACTACCGCCCAATTTCCATTCTAAACACAATAAGTAAGGTATTTGAAAAGCTAGTGTACAATCATATCTACCCTCTTGTAAGCAATGCCATACCTCACAATCAACACGGATTTGTTAAGGGTCGTTCAACAACATCTAATCTTGCTATCTTCTCTAACTATATTCTTACAGAAATGGACAGGGGTGGGCAGGTGGACGTTGTTTACACAGATTTTGAGAAATGTTTTGATCGCGTGGACCATCGCATCCTCCTCCTGAAGCTTGAGTCCATCGGCATTCACGGAGATCTACTTCGATGGGTTGAGTCTTACCTTAATAATCGTTCCCAGGCAGTTGTTTTAGGAGGTTACAAGTCAAACTACATCTCAATACCCTCGGGCGTACCCCAGGGTTCGCACTTAGGCCCTCTCTTATTTAACGTTTACATTTACGATATACATTCACATATAAAAAACTCTAACTACATTCTTTACGCTGACGATAAAAAAGTTTATACACGAATTAGGAGCATTGACGACTGCCGTCGTCTTCAGGAGGACCTAAATAATCTGTACAGTTACTACTCCCTCAATGACATTGCGGTAAGCATCGGCAAATGCGTTAGCATAAGTTTCACACGAAAAAAGAAACCTATACTATTCCCATATAATTTTAATGGGGTTGTGATCGAGCGAAATGACACGGTTAGAGATTTAGGAATATTTTTTGACAGCAAAATGTCCATGAATCATCATATCAACACGATAGTCAATAAGGCCTATCGCGGTCTCGGCTTCGTGCTTCGTACATGCCAACCCTTTAAAAGTGCCGATCCTCTAAAGGTCGTTTATTCTGCTTTTGTCCGCAGTATCTTAGAGTACGCCAGTCCTGTCTGGTCTCCATATTTTAAGGTGCATATCAACAACATTGAACGCATACAAAGAAAGTTCATAAAACACCTAAATTACAAATGTAAAAAAGCGGATCATAAGGTGGCCTATAGAGATCTTTGTCGGACCTACGGCATGTTTACCTTGGAAGAGCGTCGACAGATATTAGATATGGGTCTACTGTACGATGTAGTCTGCGGACGTCTGGACTGCCCGCCATTGTTGGGGGAGGTGTTGTTCTGTACCCCAATCCGACGCACAAGACACACCAGTCTCTTTCATACATCTATTTTTTCTACTACGTACGCAAAGCACTCTATAGTGAACAGGATTCTCAATCTTTACAATAAAATATTTTGTGCAGCAGACCCTTTCATTGGAAGTAAGGAACACTTCAAAAAACAAATAAAAATTCAAATTATCAATAACGAAACACCGTAAAAAGGTATTCTTTCCTCTGTTTATTAATGTCTTAATAATTAACTAACGATCCGCCCGTGTTTCGCACAAGTGCAATATGTTATACTTACTTACATAAAAACCTTCCTCTTGAATATCTTTATCTAATAACTAATAAAAAAACCGCATCAAGATCCGTTGCGTAGTTTTGAAGATATAAGCATACATAGGGATAGACAGCGGAAAGCGACTTTGTTTTATACTATGTAACGATGACTATGTAACACCATCAATTTCATGTCGCAGAAACCGTTGCTCAACCTTGTCTGTGTGATAAGGTTGATGACAGCGCTTAACCTCGCTCTTTGCTGTGCTTCCCTCCATTTGGCGTTCGAGTAAATGGTAAATAACAATGTGGAATGTAATTATAGTATAATTTAATAGGTTATGAGCACTGTTTTTTGCAAATATTTTACAAGTTTAATTGTGAAATGTTTGTAATAAGACTAATAAAATTATGTAACTTATCTCAGCTTCTCTTCACAAATGTTTGTTTGTACACAGACAAAATTTAAACTAAGTTACTGCGTGGATATCTGTTATTGGCTTTCCATAGTGTTAAGTGTCTAATGTTACATTGAAATCTGTAAGCTGTTGATGTCCCTAATAAATAAATAAATAAATAATATTAAATAGTGATGCTAAAAAATAGAGGTTCATGGACCTAAAGGATATATCTCATAATAACCAAATTCCCTACGTATTGTGAAACTAATTTTGAAGTAGGTGGTATTTATGTTATCTTTACACCCTGTATGATAGCCATTTCAATATCTTCAAACAGAAACTCTATTAATATAAGTTAAAATGATTGTTTATCCGAGATTAAAGTTCACAAACTTACAAAATATACAGGATGACCCAAACCAGACAGATATGTTTTTTTTAGAAAGTTGGACCTATCGGATCCTGCCAGGAAAAAAATGCTGGGAATGAAATAGAGTTAACAAAATCCTTAAAGTTCAAAGCAAGTCACTTTCCCAGAATATTTTGCTGCATATCATTCTGAATTGTTTTTTGAAAGTACAGTGTCGAAGTTACAATAAAAAGAAAACTAAAACTGATAACAAAAAAGAAATTTTTCCAAGTTATTATCAAATAAAAATCATAACTCGTATCGGATGGGAAGCGATTTTTTTCCTGGCGGGGTCTCATTGGTCCCTAATCTAACATTCTAAAAAATGTTTTAATATCCGCCTGGACTGGACCACCCTTTATTTTAAAGCGCTCTAAAAAATTAAAGGGAATCAAGTTACTATAGTATCCAAATAAGTACGTAGGACTATTTTATAAAATAAGTAGACAAAATCGCTAGTTAGGAGATGGGAATTATTATGGTTTATCTATGACTTTGATACTCAATGTTGTCTTTGTGATGTTTTAGAATATTAAGTTCTATTTTACTTTATTGTAATTAACCTTCAAATACAATTATACGACCAATTATTTACCGTTATTCAATAAAACCTATTTTTTTTAATAATAAAATTTTATTGGGGGGCAAATGATTCAAGAAAACTGTTATGTTTGTTGCTTTTATGAAACTTGTAATTATGTATCCGTTTTGTTTAAGTTTAGGTACTTCTAATAGATAAAATAAAAATGTTTAAGCTAAGTTTGTAAGTATGTATTTGAAATATTACTATGAAATATATTCGAAATGTATTATTTTAAGTCACAACCTTATACAAATCGGTAGACCAGTTTTTAATTTCTAAATTATGTTGTTTATTATTTTGAAGTGAGCATAAAGTGTTTTTAAATATTAAAATGTTTTTGTTGTTCAAAACATACCTAACTAAAACATTTATTAAGTGACAGTTACCAGTAGGTATCTTTGTTTTATTCATTTATCAGAATTCATTATTGAATTGTTCACAGATATTTAATAAATACTAGTTCATTCAAAACTAGGAATGTGATAGTGTATTTCCATTGTTTTTGCTTTCCATGTCAATCGTTAGGTACCTCTATGTTAAGTTTGATTGTTGTATAGAACCGTAAACATCCTGTCATACCCATTCATTACCCATAAAAATAATCATTGTTTGTTAATTTTCGTGTATTATGTAATAATTTTACGTCACGCGACAACAATACAACAAACTGAATAGCGCTAAAATCTATAATTTTAGCGCTATTCAGTTTGTTGTATCGTTATGTAGAGTTGCTGGTTGAACGATAGCGTTAAAATAATCACAAAATGTAAGCAAACAAAATTTTTAATTATGATTTTTTCTTACTCTTAAAAACATTCTGCCTAAGCAAGTCTCTTGATTAACTTGATTGTTTCCTTTATTATAACTAAATTGCAAAGAAAGACCCCGATTTATAAGTACAAGTGCTAGATTACGTCTGCCCTCAATTATTCTCTGTTAACATTACAGCAACTAAGTATTGCAACAAATCTGCTGTATATTAACAGCTGGAATCTGAAATATACTGGGAAACAACGTTTTCTATACAAGACAACAAAATAAAAAAATACCATGCTTGAGAAAGCGACCACCTTTACTTTATGAAGTGGTGTCTTTGTTAAATTGCGGTATCGGTTCCATAGACAAAGTTTCTGGTATTTTTCGCTATCGAAAAATACCACTTCCAAGCTATGTAAAAACTAAAAATACCACTTCTTAAAGTGAATGTTTATTACTGTTTATTGAAAATGTAATTTTTGATGTGTCAAACACTGTGATATCTGTTGGTTTGTTTATTGTATTGGAGGGTGCTGGGTTAATAAAGTTGGGTTCAGGATAACACTATCTTTGTTTTACTTACTTATAATATTTCCACAGTATTGATTCCTACTAAAAAAGTTTTGAAAAAGTATGGTTGGAGTATAGGAAACGGGGCGCTATGGGGCACGAGACTTAGAAAAATTTTTATGAAAAAAATTTTTTTTTTGAATTTTTGGCTTTTTTTGCCGGGAATGTTTAGAATAGATAAAAATAAGACTAATCTTCAGATAACTTTTTTTTCTAGGACCAACCGTTAACTTTCTAGAGCCAATGAAAAGTGCGCTATCAACACTTAGAATAATTTCGACGAGTTTTTTTTTCTTCAATTATTCCTTGTTTTCTTGCAAGAATCGCATAGAAGACGTAAAACAAAGCACAAAAGCTTATATGGTCTACCTCCCTAAAACAAACGCTTTCAGATTTAGAGCCAATTAAAGGTGCTCCCGACACTTAGAATAATTTCGATCAAAAAAATTTTTCCCGAAAGTGGCGATTCTTTTGATGCCATCATGTAGGGGACCTCAAACCAAGAAAAAAAGGTCATGTACTTCATCCCCGTAGGACCAACCCCCGACCCTCTACCCCGACCTTCTCCTTGGTTCGACATCCTCTAAGCGATGACAGCATAGATTTGCGAAAATTAGAACTTTTTGGAAAAACCGTAAAACTTGAATCGCTTCTAGAGGGTCGGGGGTTGGTCCTACGGGGATGAAGTACATGACCTTTTTTTCTTGGTTTGAGGTCCCCTACATGATGGCATCAAAAGAATCGCCACTTTCGGGAAAAATTTTTTTGATCGAAATTATTCTAAGTGTCGCGCCCCGGTTCCTATACAAGCACGCTTTAGAACTTCAGTCGTCTCTACACGGGAGGGGGTTGGTCCTACGGGGGTGGGCTACATGACCTTTTCTCCTTGGTTCGACATCCTCTAAGCGATGACAGCATAGATTTGCGAAAATTAGAACTTTTTGGAAAAACCGTAAAACTTGAATCGCTTCTAGAGGGTCGGGGGTTGGTCCTACGGGGATGAAGTACATGACCTTTTTTTCTTGGTTTGAGGTCCCCTACATGATGGCATCAAAAGAATCGCCACTTTCGGGAAAAATTTTTTTGATCGAAATTATTCTAAGTGTCGGGAGCACCTTTAATTGGCTCTAAATCTGAAAGCGTTTGTTTTAGGGAGGTAGACCATATAAGCTTTTGTGCTTTGTTTTACGTCTTCTATGCGATTCTTGCAAGAAAACAAGGAATAATTGAAGAAAAAAAAACTCGTCGAAATTATTCTAAGTGTTGATAGCGCACTTTTAATTGGCTCTAGAAAGTTAACGGTTGGTCCTAGAAAAAAAAGTTATCTGAAGATTAGTCTTATTTTTATCTATTCTAAACATTCCCGGCAAAAAAAGCCAAAAATTCAAAAAAAAATTTTTTTTCATAAAAATTTTTCTAAGTCTCGTGCCCCATAGCGCCCCGTTTCCTATACACTGACCAAAAGTATTGCTTGGTTGGAATATAATAATAGAAAGGAATTAAAAAATACGAATAGAATTTCTCACATTTTTACAATACGATGATGAGAAATAAAATATTACTGCCAGAAACTAATCATATGGCTGGAGGTCATTGGATGTTCAATGATTTTAGTAGATAATGCTCTTTGTTACATTTTGCGAGAATATTAGATGAAATCAAATAATTACCGTATTGATTAGAAGTGGAAGAGAGAGCCTGCGATAATCATGAAAATTAATAATCGAAACAAATGAATATCGAATTTATTAGATTTCATTAGAATAGCGTGACGTCATGACGTTTGAAATTCCCGCACAAACGTGAAAATTACATCGTGTGACGTAAATTGACACATGTACTCCGTTCCCAGCAACACTCATTCCAGTTGTGATAGACATTTACTAAATTTTTATATTTTCTTTCATTAATCATCTAAATATTAAGTCTAAAATATATGTACCATAATATGAAGGAATTAAACAATCTTTTGATATCAAATTCATTAAAAAATAGAATTTAATTTTTTGAAAATAGTTGAAAGTGACGTGTAATGGAACGAAAAAAGCAGCGCTTCGCATCAGCTGTTGTAGTAAAAAAAGTTAACGGGATATCGCGAAGGCGACTGGTCACACTGACGGCCACATCAAAATCTGGGGGTCTGGCGTGTGACCCTGTTAATTCTATCTTGCAATAAAATAGCTGTGTAATCTAAGATAAGCCTTGCGCCATTAAAATAGTGATATAGTGAAAATTCTAGTGTAATTTATGTGGATAATATGGAACGTGCTACGGGAACAGAAGTATACGGGTGTGGCTCGCCTCAAACCTCGGACATAACGCTGAATATACAAACGACGACGGGTGGTAACTTCTCAATCAGTTTGAACGACAAAAATACAGTGGATCACCTCAAGAAACTGGTTTCGAAGAAACTCAGAGTCGCAAAAGATCGAATATGCCTCCTGCATCGCGAAAGGTGAGTAGATATCGAGACGCCAAGCCTCTATTGTCAAACATCACGGAAATAATGTTGCGTCGATACGATGACGCATCCGCGTCCTTTGACTCCAATATTGACGTGCGTTTGCCTTCGCAGGCAACTGACGGACGGGACCCTCGAGGAGAACGGGGTTCTGGACGGCTCGCGGATCATACTGCTGCCGAGCGTCGAGACGGGCCTCCTGGTAAGGCGTCATATTGTTTCGAAATCGTCGCACCTCATGATAATCACGTGTTTCATAACAAAGTGAAACTAATCAATACAAGTCATTTATCTCAAATACAATTCTCTATTGCCTAGATTGTTTAGTAAGGAGTTCTAACATTATACTGTTTTCATTGTTTCCAGAGTCAAAGACCTGAAAATTCTGTGATGCAGGCATTAGAATCCCTGAATGACACGCAAGTCAATGATTTCTTGAGTGGGAAATCACCATTAAATCTGACCATGCGGTTGGGAGACCACATGATGTTGATTCAGTTGCAGCTGTCCACACTTAACTCTAGTTCCTCAAATTCTGCCCGCCCTCTGCGGCCCAAATTTCCGGTCCCGATTGCCCGCCCCAAATGTGAACCCAGGGAAACACCCAGCCCTCAGAGTACACCTCAGAAACCCAGCAGTAGCAACGAGTCCACAGAAGAAAGTGACAAGCCCAAACGCATAACCATTATACAAAAACAGGATCTAGAAATGTTACAGAATTTTTTGTACAGATCCATGGCTGATAATGTAGATAAAGCTGAATCTTCTGATGACAAAGATGAATCAATGGACACCACAAATGGCACCCTGTCAGATATTTCTAGTACATCCATAGATAATGAACAGTCCCCAATAAAGTCTTTATCTAATTTGGTGTCTAGTCCTATCGATGCATCTACCTCTGAGAGCAAAGCTGATGCTGCTCTTGTGAACTCTGTAAAAAGTAATTTGATAGATTTGTTATCTCAAAGTAAGTTAAATAGTGAAGTGATTCCTTCAACAAGTGCCATCAGTGACCAGCCATGCCCTTCCACGTCTTCTTTGACCCAGGACAGTTCAGCTAGTGATGACAGCGACAATTTTGCTGACCAGAGTTCATTCCTTGCCGAGAGCACCATAGATGAGTACCCAATGGAAAATCTGTTCAACAGTGCGATTGACAAAGGATTATTTGAGGAACAAGATGAGTCTATGATGGACAGGGAGATATCAAACCTGGCTACAACAAGTCACGGGGCCCAAGAGACTACAGCTGGCACACTCCCCTCTTTCCAAAGCATAAATGAGCCTTTAAAAAATAAACGCTTCCAATATTTACTTCACAAAACATCCAAGTTCAAGCACCCTATTGGGCAGAATAAACAAAAAGCATTTATGCAGTCTGTGGTGAACAAACACAAAAAAAGGATGCAGATAAAGCAGGACAGCAATCTAGCACAGCCCTCCACATCTCGGACAGATCCGTACATAACAAATTCAAGAAAGTTGATTCTTCAGCCGAGCAGTGGGCAGGCAGCGGACGATGCTACTCCATCTACCTCAAAACAGCAGGTTCCTTTCAAGGCACCCGATGCTCCAAAGAAGCCACAGAGAGCGTCGCCAACACCGCTTGTTGATACAAAAGCCTTAATAGAGGCGTCAAAGAACTTGACACAGAAGTTGAAGAAATTGTCAAAGGAAGTGTTGACAAACAAAATTGATCTCAGAAGTGCTGAGGAGGTTGTTCGCCAGAAAATAGGCCCTGGGGCTGTGATAGAGTCCATGAAGCACCATGGCAAAGGAATATATTCAGGGACGTTTTCGGGCACATTAAATCCAGCACTGCAAGACAGGTAAATTATATTTTTATTCAATACTTAATCACTTGACTTGATTTTTTAAGACAGTATTTTAAAAAATCTTTCTTTGATTCTTTCTAACAAAAATAGATTAATCAAAATTTTATAAACAAGCATTTTACAGTAACTAAAATGGTCTAAAAGTATTTCTACCCTCATATTCAAATCAAATCATTTATTTACATACAGATTCATAAAAAAACAGATGGTTATTTTAAGTCACTTTAATAGCTAGTTGTCTAGTACCCATAGTACAAGCTTTGCTTAGTTTGGGACTAGAAGCGCAGTGTAAAATGTCCAAGGATATTTATTTTATTTATTTATAGTTATTTAAGTGGTTTTTAAATGGTTTCTATATCATGAATTTAGAACAGTATAATGTTATAATGGTGTTAAATGACTTGTTTGTTTTATGAATACCTTCCTATAAACAACTATGATATAATATAAGACAACTGTTTCTAAGATATCTAATGTTTACTATGTATTATGCATTGTGAATTTACATTATCTTTTCCTCGTTTTATTTACTTTATTTTTTCTTAGAATGGTTTTATTACACTGCACAACAGCATTTCTGATGATTGGGTTATGTTACATGATATTAGTCCAATTTTTAATGACGATTTCAAATCTGTGATTGAAATATCTGTATCAGCTCTGGTTAAAAAAATATGACACTTGGGTCTTTTTGTAAAAAAACACTTTTTTTAGAGATGATCCTATTTTATGAAGTTGTTAAGTTGAAAAAACTTTCTTTTATTTGACTTCCTTGCTGATGCTGAAGGCAGACAGCTCTTCTGAATGATTCAACAGCAGTCAGCCATCATGTGTGCATTCCAGTGGCCCTGATAGCGTCCCTCTATCGTACGAAGGCCCTGGTGGATTTGCTCGCCATGTTCTTCACTTAGATCCTTAAGAGTTGTGATAAAATTGTTCAGGTGATTGCGAAGAGAGTGTAATTCGATGTTTATATTACATCCAACCAAAAAAACATGTTTGTAAGTGACTCATACGTTGTTCGATGTGTAAGAATAGTAAGATTTTTTCGGATTTTCCCAAAATAAATTTAAAATGCCACAATAACTCATTCCATGTCTTTTCGGAAGACTTGAAGATCCTAAATCTCGAAAACGATCGTTTAAACCATCTTGGCTACATGGTTTTGAAAATTTCGGGTCACATTCAAAGTCTCTACCACACTGACAGTTTTCGCCTCAAAATCCTCATGTGAAGTATCAACATGAGGTTCAGGTGACTTCTTAGGGTGGAAAAGACATCTACATGCCAAACGTATGCAAGGAATTACCATTTAGTTCAATATTTTTTTGGTTAATACCATTTTTGTTCAAAAATAAAAATAACAGTCGTCGCGATGATTCAAGGGTCTCTTTCAGATCATAGCGGTTTCGTACCTAAATCTACACATATTCTTATTTGTTTATAAACGTAAAAACTCAACGCATCTTTTCCACGCCTTTTGCGGAATTCAAGGCTTATCTTTCATTTCCACTGGGTCCCCAAACTAATTTTTGTAAGCCAATTTTACGAACTTTGTCACATTTAAACGGATTATTGAAACATATCCTCTCCGCAAATGAAACAAAATTGATTTAGATCATTCACACAAACACTTCTTAATGCTACCATATTAAATTATACAAAGAAAACATAGTATTTTTTGAACTGTCGGCGAATTAAGACTGAAATTTAGCAATTTTTGAGTGAAAGCTATAACACGTAAACAAGAGCTGCTACGAAAAAATGGACGGCAGATTCAGAATCAGCGACGTCAAATTAGTAAACATCATGTAATTAAAGTCAATCATCAGCCAAAAGTTGCAATTTTGTTGTGCAGTGTTATTAATCCATGCTTTGCAGTTGTTTATTAAAATTTGTTCTTTCTTATAAGAATATTTAACCTGATTAGCCAAATTAACCAACTTTGTACTATAAAATTTAACTAGAATGAAGAATAGTAAAGTCATTGTTATAATGCTATTTCACAAATATCACCATGAACCTAGAATTCAAAACTGGTGTTAAAACAAAGGAGTTATTTCAACAGTTGAATATCATACATAACCATAAGATTGTGTAAAAGGTCTATGACTCTTTTAACTATTTATTGACATGACATATTACCTTCTCCAACGCACTAACTTTGTAAAAAATAAAAGTAAAAACGTGTAATCCTCGATAACGAAAGAAAATGACGCCTCGCTTCTTAAAAAATCGAAAACTAAGTTGATAAAAGACATGTTTAAGCAAAACGATAGTAAGGTAAAGCCCTAAATAAATTTATCTTTCCAGAACCTTTAATAACTAGATTGATAACGTGCAATCTTTTTCTGTGTACTGTAATTTATGGCCAATATTATTATGTCTGCTAGTTATTATCTTTTTGTGATTTCAATGTTTTCCTTGTGGACAGAGCAAAGGTTACTCCTGCGTGTCTTGGATATCAGCTTTGATATATTGATATTCCTAAACTACTTCAATATTTTCTGTAACTACAATTAATATTCATATTTCACTAGCTTTTGCCCGCGGTTTCACCCGCGTGAAATTTGGTATGTCACAGATCGTCATAAATTATAGCCTATATGTTAATCTGGGTTATAAACAGTAATACTGTAAAGTTTCAACAAAATCCGTTCAGTAGTTTTTGCGTGAAAGAGTAACAAACATTCAGACATTCAGACATCCAAACATCCAGACATCATGACATCCAAACTTTCGCATTTATAATATTAGTAGGATTATTGCATCTTGTTATTACACATAAGTAGTTATTTTAGGTAGTTTTTATGTTTTTAAAACATTGTGTTTTCTCATATATTAGAAGCAATGATAGATGAATGGATCCACCAGAACATTGTTCAATAACATTTTAATAAATTACAAGTTATGTACCTACATAAAAATAAAAAACTTTAATGCTATAATTTAATTAATTTTCAGATATGGGCGACCAAAGAGGGACATCTCCACTATTATTCACATACTGAACGACTTACTATGTGCCACACCGCCTCTTGCTTTGGCGCAGGTAAGCAGATGACGTTTTATTGTTTTCCCTTCTTTTTGCCTTTTGTTCGACAATTCGTCTCGCTTAGGTATTTCCATAAAATAAGTGACATTATTTTACTGCTCACAAACAAAACTTACCGTAATATAAGAACTTAGCATGCCAATAAACTCTGGTAGTGTAGTGCTACTTCTTTCGTGTTTATTGACTGGGACCAAAATTATGCGATCGAAATAATTGTGTTCTTTTTTACGGTACAAAAGATATTACATACTTAGAAAGAAAGAAAGTGGTCTGAAGCTCTTCCTCGCCAAATTCAAAGACTTAAGTCCATGGAGCCTTGTATCATAATAATATTTATGACTAACTAGCTCTTTGAGGTAAGGACTTACACTATGCGGGAAGTAGCGCGAGCACGCACACCGAAGTATGGGCGTGTTTACTTACACTAATATGTCTCGACTAGCGGCCGCCCGCGACTTCGTACGCGTGGATCCCGTTTTAGCCCCTTAGGGGTGGAGTTTCGTAAAATCCTTTCTTAGCGGATGCCTACGTCCTAACATCTAGCTGCATGCCAAATTTCAGCCCGATCCGTCCAGTGGTTTGGGCTGTGCGTTGATAGATCACTATGTCAGTCAGTCACCTCGAGTTATGTATATTTAGATTAATTTTCCGCACAGTGTAATGAGGGCTATCGTTTTTATACTTAACAGTTGGCACCCCCTGGCGATTGACAGGACCTTACTCTACAGTGGCGCCATCTTGATGAGTGCAAATGCGATAGTCCTCCTACCACTTTCGCGCTCACCAGTTAGTGCCACTGTCTTCGCTACTAGCAAGTGACAGGACCTTACTCTACAGTGGCGCTAACTGGTGAGCGCTAAAACGATAGCCCTCATTGCACCAATATAGTTGTAAAATAACATAACATTATCCACAGAAGGAACAGAAGCACTCGTGCGCGAGCACGTCGAGCGCGGCCGAGCAGCCGCGCGCGTGCGGCGCGTGCGCGTGCGCCGACTCCTGCCACAAGTGCGACAGCGCGAAGGCGCTCGCGCTCGACAACTCCAAGACGAAGGGCAAGCTGGAGCAGCTGCGCCTCGTCATGCAGCAGAAGAAGCAGCGCCGCGAGGCTCGCAAGCTGGGCCGGCCATACGCGCCGCCGCCGCCGCCCAAGCCCGAGCGCGATGAAATCGACACGCTCGCCTAACGCGGCCCGTACGAGGCCCGGCCGCCGCGGATCAACAGTGCGTGGTCGACCGACGCCGACGAGATCGGCCCGCCCGAGGCCCGGCCGCCGCGGATCAACATTGCTTGGTCGACCGACGCCGACGAGATCGACACGCTCGCCTAACGCGGCCCGTACGAGGCCCGGCCGTCGCGGGTGCACAGTGCGCGACCGACCGAGCGCGACGAGATCGACACGCTCGCCTAACGCGGCCCGCCCGAGGCCCGGCCGTCGCGGATCAACATTGCGTGGTCGACCGACGCCGACGAGATCGGCCCGCCCGAGGCCCGGCCGCCGCGGATCAACATTGCGTGGTCGACCGACGCCGACGAGATCGGCCCGCCCGAGGCCCGGCCGCCGCGGATCAACATTGCGTGGTCGACCGACGCCGACGAGATCGGCCCGCCCGAGGCCCGGCCGCCGCGGATCAACATTGCGTGGTCGACCGACGCCGACGAGATCGGCCCGCCCGAGGCCCGGCCGCCGCGGATCAACATTGCGTGGTCGACCGACGCCGACGAGATCGGCCCGCCCGAGGCCCGGCCGCCGCGGATCAACAGTGCGTGGTCGACCGAGCGCGACCAGATCGACACGCTCGCCTAACGCGGCCCGCCCAAGGCCCGGCCGCCGCGTCTGTGGGTCTAGACAAAGTGCAAATTGTAATCGCAAACCAGTCGAAAAGTGGTCGAAAAGCCCCTTTTTTGTATGGAGTTTTGACGGATTCGATTTTCGATTCGATCAAAAAGTGCGTTTTGTCTAGGGGGGCTGGACAGTGCGCGCTCGACCGACGCCGACGAGATCGACACGCTCGCCTAAAGGTTCGGCCGAACCAACGCGATTATCCGGCGTGCAGCGATGGCGACCAGACCTAAAGGTTCGGCCAAACCAACGCGATCACACCGCGATCAGCCGGCGTGCAGCGATGGCGACCAGACCTAAATGCATTGATCGCCATCGCTGCACGTCGGCTCATCGCGTTGGTTTGGCCGAACCGTAACGCGCTCGGCCACTCTCCGGCCCGGCCACCGCGGATGTGTGTGAACAGTGCGCGCTCGACCGACGCCGACGAGCGATCGGCCTCCGAAGACCGCTCGAGTGACATTCGACCGCTTTGAGTCTGTGCGTGCGATCATCGATGCGTGAACGCTGAGCGACCGGGGACGCCCGGTGATATATTCTAAATTACCATTTTGACTAAGTTCGGATCGTAGACGTAATATTATAAGTGCTATTATCGCGTGTACAAATGATACAAGATTGAATTAGCGAAATCACTAGATATAGTTTAGTGACACGATGAGGGCCGGCCCGGTTGCCCGGTGCGGCTCCGAATTGATTTTTGTTGTTATATTTTAGAGTATATTTTATTATATTATCGGTTCAGTCAACTTTTAGACGTTTGTGTACCTACCTAGTTTAATTTTTGGAAATGACTATTTGATCGATTAACTTTCGAAATTAAGTCGTATTTACGGATTAATAAAGTATCTTATATTAGGGGATTAAAGTTCACTTATTCGTAACGGGGCGCCGAGTAGCTGTGCGGTGTGGGACGACCGACGAATCCACATTTTAGTAGATTAATTGGCACTGTTATTCTTAAAGTTATTTTTTCTTTGTTTTCTTTTCTCCATTCACGGATGTTGTTAAATCTAATAAATGTTTTCTGCATTGAGTTGTTTCGTTTAGTTTTTATTTGTTAAAGCTTCGGGTTTGGTTTATTTGACTGAAATATCTGGATCTTGTACACTGTTCAATATCGCATCGCAGCATTCAATCGTACGGCGACACTCGCACTAGATTAGAAATAGCTTTGTACATACCTATTATGCAAAGTGATAGTTATAAAATGCTTTATGATTATACTTCGATTTATTATTACGCCGAACTATTATCGTTGGACCGCTAAGGAATAATTTAAGGGTATCATCGTTTGTAAAATAGTCTGTGAATAATAATTGGTGAAACTATATCGATCCACTACATAGCAGAGATGAATATTTATGATGTAAGTAGTACATAACGTGGGAAGTAACATAACGCTTTATTCGTTTGTATTTGCGAGCAGCGGTCGGATTGTGGGTAATATTAGAGGTGTACTGGCGCGCATGGGTCAATAGGGAACGGAAGTGTGAACTGTGATTAGAATATTTTTACACGCATGCATTCATTCTTTATTTATTTATTCGTCTATAAAAAACTTCACGTTGGAGGCGCGATATCAGGTTATTACTTTTTTGTTAAAATGAACTTCTGGTTTAACACAGTAATTACATTTATCAAACCATTATCTACACGTACCACGCCGGGTTAGATATAGAAAACCTCGATCACTTAGTAATTAACTTATCAAAACTCATTAACGTCCATTTTAGGTTATTAAGTATAACTGCACGTTTCTATTATCTACATGTTAATTTCTTATATTATTAGTCGATATTTCTTAATCTTAAAATTATATGGTTAATTCAGCAAAATATCTGTTTGCTCATTAGCTACATCTTAAAGAGTTTCATGACTCCTTCAGTGTTTCGTTTACTTCGATTTCTATTTAACGGAATGAGTTGGAATATCGTAAATAAAGTAAAGGTGAGGGCAAAATAGCGACTTTATTTATGACTCGCGTAATATGTATTATGAAAATAGATATGCGATTTATTTGTGTTCCGAACGGCACTTTAGTTTAAATAAAATGAAAGCAGCTTTGGCCTTGTGTAACCTCAACCTTTCCTTTATTTTCGATATTTCCTTCCAACTCATTTTGTATGGAAACTGTAGTTTTCTCTCATAACGGTTCTATAATCTCTACCCGTTACAATACTGCTTGAATGCTGTTTTGTTTAAAGCAATCTAATTAACCTAAATATAATTATAACAAAGACCCTCAGACCCACCAGAAAAGCAACTAACAATTAATTTTAGTAATAGTTATTTACGTACATCAGACTTAATAAAAATGAACTCTATCTACATTGTTACAGAACTGTCGAATCCTCGTTATTATTCTTTTAACCCACTTTTTACTTTATTTAGAAGGTAACATATTTTCTTATGTCGGATTCATACATTTTGTTTACAAAATCGTTTCAGTATTAGATATCACAATGATTCCACGACTTAGAAAAAGTTGAATGCATAACGGGGTTTTGATACGCTTTTTACTTGACACCATTTCTTGTAGAAGTTCTCAGCAACTGAGTTACGTACGTTATTTCATTTCAAGATTGAAATGCATGCCGACTTAGAAGTCTTCCATTAAGTTTGCTCTCGAAAAAGATTTGGTCCCGTTTAAGCAATAAGAACCAACCGAGAGTCCTGCTTATAAGTGCCTAAACATTTAGGATTAGTTGTGGATGTATAGCCCTCGGTTTTATTACTACCTGAAATCCTAACAATATTGTTTCCTCACCAATCTGGCTCAGATCTCATTATTATAAACACATTCAGATTGATTTTAAAATATTTTCTGCCTTGTATATAAATTTGTTACCAATCTTATTTAGTCGTGATTTTTTGTTATAAGGTTTGAAGGAATCGTGAATTGTTTTGTCCTGTATTTGCATGTCTAGTGAGGAGAATAAAGTTACATAACAAAACTATTTTTGGGATGCATTTTATTTAACTACCTTCTGTATGTGTTTCTGATATAGGAAATAGTTAAACTACAAGAAAATAAACATGCAGTCTGTTCTAATATATATTTAATTTACTGATTGTCATGTGTAGTAAATGTGTGAAGTAAAACTACCACATAGTTATTCTGGTCCTATCAAAACAGAACACAATATGTGCATCGATATCTGATATGCCGTCAACAATAATCACAACACAATATACAAATCATCTATTACAATGTCTTTTACAACGGTATCCAACGCACTTAAAAATAATTTTAAGTTTGTAAGATGATCTTAACAAAGTCGGATCGTTTCAGCTTACGAACTAGGAACAACAGCGATATAAAACTGAATACTCGGAAGGTCTCGACAAAAACAACATCTGTACTTCTCGTAATTATTTTATTATAAAGTTATCTCATATAAATTAGCACATAACCCACGCGCACACACACGCCGGCGAGGAGGCGGCCGAGGACATATAATAATATTCCCTACTAAATAAAAAAATTAAACGCGACAGTCCAATGGCGAAAGCCAAATTACTCAGACCGAATAAAACTAATTACAATCGGCGAACCGTAGACGGAGCGATCACAAAACGTTTTACAATTAGGGTGTTCGCGATTGAAAAATCCGCCAGATGGAGGGACGTGGATGTAGGGTCTAACTGCTGCGTGATTGGTGGATTTTGACATATCTGTCAATGTCATGTCAAAAATAACCAATCATGCAGCATTTGGACCTCGCGTCTACGTATTGCCATCTGGCGGATTTTTCAATCGCGAAAACCCTCATTGACGAATTTCGAAACTGCGTAATTTCGCCGCTCCATCTACGGATCACCGTCACGTGACCCCCTTCCGCCTCCCCCCCGCTAAGAGTTTCAGAGTTAAAACAACAGCGTGCTCATGCCTCCCATCTCGGCCTGTTCCTTGACGAATATCTCGAAGTACTGGTAGATGATGGTGACGGCGAGCAGGATTCCGGTGCCGGAGCCGATGGCGCCGAGGAAATCGGCCAGGACAGATAGGGCTCCGATGCAGAGCCCGCCGAAGGCCGCAGCGGTTGGGATGTAGCGGTTTAACTCGTGGATCATGGAGTTGTCGCGGTGGCCGCGCATTACCATCTGTTGTTCCTTCAGCTGTTTCGCGACCTGAGGGAGAGATGGTTAGATGATGAAAATAAACAGCAAATGAGTTTTGCCTAGTTGAGGCTAACCTCAACACTGGTTTACGGGACTATTCCCATCACTCGTTCCTCGGATCGAGGATCAGGATCTACATCTTGACCGCCAATAAAACCCAACCAGTGAAGGTCAAGTCAACACTGTTACTCTATGAAGAGTGATCACATTACTTTGTATCTTGAAATTGTTGATAAGTAATTGCCCGCTCTTTTATGGGTATGTAATAGTAATAACTAGAGGTTGTATTAAGATTTAAACTTGATGCAATGCAATGACAAATTCTTGCAAAAAATATTCTTGTATTCTCCCATGAAATTTTACTATTGGCAACACCACGAAATATTGCCAGGTAACATGAGACATGTATTTTATCATGATATGGCAACATTCGAAACTCCGGTAAACGTTTTTCCGAGTATTCCAGGCGGTATAACCAGGATCTGTAAACGCTAACAAAAATATATATACTTACATCCTTAGCAGAAGACCCGGACACATCGATCCAGGTCTTGGAGAAGAAGGCGCAGGAGCCCAGCATGAAGAAGATGTACAGAACAGCATGTAGCGGGTCATGGGCTATGTGGGCAAGCGACTCCGGGGGGCTGAAGTAGTAGCACACGCCGCCTACTGGGTTAAACGCTACTAAAAAACCAAACCAACAAAAATATACTTACATCTTTAGCAGAAGACCCGGACACGTCGATCCAGGTCTTGGAGAAGAAGGCGCAGGAGCCCAGCATGAAGAAGATGTACAGAACAGCATGTAACGGGTCATGGGCTATGTGGGCAAGCGACTCCGGCGGGCTGAAGTAGTAGCACAGGCCGCCTACTGGGTAGGCACGTGCAGGGCCGCCGCCGCCGACGTCGGCCCACACGCCCAGCATGTTCACTAGGAAGTTGCCGCTGAATTTGACGGCTAACATCTGGAAAGGTGGGTTAGTTTATTATCCTGATCGCTGCAGACAAACTGGGCATTGGGGGAAATTGGGACAAGGTTCGCTATACCGGCATTTTCCCTATGCCCATTCGTGGGTGGGTGTAACCGTCCCAGCTGACATTGTCTATCAACTCTGGATTATAGGTCTGATTTTTGCCACGTTGGACAACCATATAATAATGACATTTACACGAGGGCGGTACTATCAATACTGGGTTAATAGTTCCAATTTTTGCCACTTCACGTTTCAGAATTGCTTGACTATAAGGTGTTTCAAAATTATGAAGAGTAAAAGCTGCTTACTAATGATAAGAATTTTGTTGAAAATGGAACATTGCCATGTTCATCTATGATAAATTATTTTCTAAAGCCCTACACTATTTACAACTCAAAGTTTTAGGGTTGGGACAAGTAAAATTGCTCTTTGGACTAGCGCCTAGCTTACTTGCATAAATAAACAATTTGAATTCAAACGTTTCAATGGGCATAATTCTATCGAATAATAATAGTAGAGCATCTGAATTAAGCAACTCGTTAAGTTGAAAAAATAATTGCCAATATTTTTATCTTCTTGTTTTGGTGGATGGCGATGAACTTGCGTTTTTTCGCCACTGAGAGCACACTGTTCCGCCAATGTCACATGCACAGCTTTTACAGAGTGGTTTTAAAAAAATATTTTTATCTTATATCTGCCAAAAATAGCGGCTTATATCTGTCAAACAAGCTATGTATGTACGATCTGGTGAAGGTCGCGGAAGGTCTTTGTGGAAATCCTTGGGGGAGGCCTTTGTCCAGCAGTGGACGTCTTTCGGCTCGAAACGATATCTGTCAAAAAGCATCACACAAATAAAAGGTCAAAAAACCTTTAATACTTACTTGCGAAATGACGTAGAGGTTAGAAACTAGCGCAGACTGAAGAATGATAGGGATGTTGGAGGTGTAGAACAGCTTGATGGGGTACGACGAGTACTGGCCGCGGTAGCGCGCCGACTTGATGGGCAGGTCCACGCGGAAGCCCTATGGGGAATAAGAAATTTATTTTTTGCCTACGAAGTTTCGAACCTTACATTATTATACATAGATATATGGTTTGTTTAGAGAATCGATACGTCAGGAAAACAGCATGTGTAAATTCGTCTTCATTACTTTAAATCTAAGGAATTTTGTAGCGTGACAAACCCAAACGAGTACCGGAAATTTACAAATGCACATCAAACTAAACATTGTACAAAATAATGCCACAATGTTTAATGTGCTATCCCAACTAATATTATAAATGCGAAAGTAACTCTGTCTGTCTGTCTGTCTGTCTGTCTGTCTGTCTGTTACGCTTTCCCGCTTAAACCTCGCAACCGATTTTGATGAAATTTGGCATAGAGATAGTTTGAGTCCCGGGAAAGAACATAGGATAGTTTTTATCCCGGTTTTTGAAACAGGGACGCGCGCGATAAAGTTTTTCTGTGACAGACAAAATTCCACGCGGGCGAAGCCGCGGGCGGAAAGCTAGTAGTCTGTAAATTCTTTATTTTCTGTAATAAACAAAAAGCTGGGAAAGGTGATTAAGTTCTCATTTCCAGGCCCTTCTTTCCTATTAAGCATTGGCTATGAACCAGGGCCTATTGAAAGAAGGCTGCATGCTTGCTCTCAAAATTAAAATAAATTTAACCACTAAAATTCTAGTCCTAAAAATCCAGTTAGTCTTAAATCTTTTGTAAAATGAGATTTCAATTTCAATCTTGGTAATCAATCAAAATTACTCAATTAAATGACTTCATAATACTCTTTGCCGCACAAAATCTACGAAGAGCGGCGTTTTGAAGTTTAATCAACCATACAGATTTTCAAAACCATACTTTTAGAAAATAAAAGTTTATCCAACTCATACATACCTGGAAGTATATGACTATCGCGAAGACGAGTACAGTGGCGAGCAAGTTCATGAGGTTGGGCAGGTTCTGGCGGTAGAAGGCCTCGCGGAGCGCGCGCACCTTGTCGGGCCGCGTGGCTAGCAAGTGGAATAGTGCGATCACGGCGCCCTCGAACTCTGTGCCGCGGCCTGTGGTGGAGATAGTTATAAGGACTTTTAACTTTAGGCTTTTAAAAAGCACTTTTACACGTAGAGACAATAAATGGCTAGTGCTGGTCTTTTTTTCTTGCAAAAAGGCTTCTAAAAGAATTATTCCACTTTGTTCAACTGGGTGATATCACCTGGGTGAAGAAAGTGGTATTTTTAGTGTCCACATTTCACCTCAGAACCATTTCACACAGGTGAATTGATTACAATTACTTTCGTGAAAAAAGTTCGTTCTTTTCCTTCTTCATTGGCCTCTGGTAAAGAGGTAAAGAAATGGTTTGATGATTTTTTTATTTATTTACTCAATTTATTTAGATAGATAAACTCAATTGCTAGGGAAAGTAGCCATAATAACTATCCTGTGATATGGGTGAAGAAAGTGGTATTTTTAGTGTCCACATTTCACCTTTGAACCACCTCACCTAGGTCGTTGCGACCGCTTTAGTCGACACAATTCATCTGGAAAATGAAGCTGGGTGAAATGGATCCAATGTCAGGACATTAAAACCACCCAGGTGAACAAGCACTTTTACACAATATCCTAATATTTACTTCCCTGCAGAGGTAGGATTCGAGACAAAAATGGCTAGCGCTGAGAAACAGATAACAAAAACCGCCTAAAGCAAGTCGGACTTAGCGAACATCTATACAATTACTTTCGTGAAAAAAGTTCATTCTTTTCCTTCATTGGCCTCTGGTAAAGAGGTAAAGAAATGGCTTGATGATTTTTTATTTATTTAATTTATTTATTTAGAGAGATAAACTTAATTGCTAGGGAAAATAGCCATAACAACTACCCTGTGTTGGCCTCAAAGCATGGTTTCTCTACAAGTCTAAATTGGCTAGAAAAAATCTTAAATAAATGGAATTAATAGATTTTTTTCTTACCAGTATTAACAGTAGCAGGAGAGAATGCTTTCCAGACAATAGTTTCACAAATGTTTGTCGCAATGAACAGTGAGATACCAGATCCGAGACCATATCCTGAAAGAGAATTGACAAATTAAACTAAAAATCTATGGAAAAGAAAACTTTGAAACAGTTTATAAAACATTTGTATCATTTCCATTAGAAGTTAAGTAAAAATAAAAACAAACTTAGCAGTGTAACTGTTACTGCTGCTGTGACATCCATGGTCATAATGTACAGAATAAATTAATAAATTATACCAAATAATCAAAGATATTATCATCTCTGTACCAAATTTGATAAAAAAAATTACAGTTTCTTTAAGACATGTGAAAGTTACGTTTATTAATTGTCTGGTTGTTATACTTTTATGTGCAAGAAATTGCCCATTATTTTTATAATTTAAAATTGTTTATACACAGAATACATTTCATAATTTATTCTAAAAGAACATTTGCAAAAATATGTGTGTAGAAACGTCAAAATGCCCACCTTTTTGCAACAGCTCGTCGAGCAGCAACACAATGAGACCGGCAACAAACAGTTGGATGATGATAAGCAGACAGACACCAGCTCCGATTTCGCTGGGCTCACCGTACATGCCAGTCATTACGTATACGATGGCTTGACCCACAGTGATTACCATACCAAATACTGAAATAAAATGTTCTTATTTATAACATATTGTATGTTGAATGTATTTTTAGAATGTTCCTATTCATATAACAGTACAAAATTTGCTTAGAATATTATTTATTTATTTATATGGCAATTCTTACATTTTTTTAATGCAAATTGATTAATGTTTGCCAAAATTTCATTCATATAAAGTATTTATTTGTTTTTTAACCATACACATTTTATCTTTTTTTATCATTACTTTATCATTGATATAAGACTAGAGTAGTAAAGTAGACTGTACATATTTGTTTAAGGACTATTTATTTTTGGGATAAATAAAAACTGGCATTCTGCCACCTCCAAACTATTGAAATGAATTGGCACTTTGCCTTCACAATAAATACATGTGGTTATTGTATTATGTTCATTCAGTTTAGCAATAGATGAACTTTCTTTTTTAAATTGTATGCAGTAAATAAAAACATTATAAAAGATGACAGATTATTACAATAATTAATAATTAAACTGCAATCAAAATTCTGAAATAACATGATCTACTTTCATGTTGTTTATGATGATGTATTCAATTAATAAAGTTTTAAGCGTCAATTTTAATTTATCGTCTAAAAATAACATAAATGAAGAAACGACTTACATTTCTGAGCGCCGTTAAACAACGCTCTGTCTTTTGGAGTGTCACCAACTTCAATGATCTTCGCACCAGCTAAAAGCTGCATGATGAGACCAGATGTGACGATTGGCGAGATACCGAGTTCCATAAGTGTTCCTCTGTTCGAAGCTAAGATGACACGGATCCAGTAGAAAGGATCCGCGCTGTCTGATGACATTATACCGAATAAGGGAATCTGGAAAAACATTATTCATTATTGTTATCATTCCTAAAAGATTCATTGTGATTTTTGAGTCATAAACTTAATGGAATTACTCAAATTAAAAACTTATTGGGTTCAGTAATATTAGAAAGTATAATTTATTTGTATGTCTAAAACATAAATTAATGTATGGGAAATGCTGAAATAAGTAATTATTGTTCATAAAGTAATTTGATAATGTTGTAATAAGAATTCGAAAGTAACATTAAGCTAATTGGAGCATATGGGTGTATTCCCAAAAAATGGTTATGTGGCAACAACTCACCTGGCAGCATACTAAGAAAATAAATAATGTGATTGCTGTCCATAATACTTTCTCCCGGAATTGGATCTGAAAATTCAAGGCATTCAGTTAAAAATAACGTTCAAATAGTAGGCAGAGGCTTCTGATGTACAGTTATCTATCCCAAATCAAAAGTACTTGAGGTTAGTATTCTACTTTCACTTTATTTTTTCTGATGAATTTAATGATTTACAGCTTGATCCATGAAGGAATAGCATCATGAACACGATAAAACCAAGAGGAATCAAGTAAAACAGGATATATCGACATTATTCGGGGCACTTACCTTCCGTTCTGGTTTTGCGATTTCTGGCAATATACTGCAAAACGGCTTTATTACTTCCAGAAATTTGACTGTAAACACGAAAAATGAACCATTGTACAACACGTTTAACACATAATACCCACTATACAGGAATATTAACACGAAAAATTAAAAATACGTGTAAAATTGGTTAAAACTATTTTTAGAGATTTACAAAGATGATACTCACTTCCCATTTTGATTTATTTCGTTTTAACTATCCTAACTAAGTTATTCACTGATCAATTGAACTAAAACCATTCAACTTTTGTTCATTAGTAACACTCCAATACGACTTTTACGAGAAAGAGCCTGCGCAACGCCGCCAACGAGCTGTCCGCGAATGACACGTCCACAACGTCATGTCACGTGACCAGTGATGTTGGCGTGTAAAATGTTGCCATTTGCAGGACGTTATCCGTTTTACGGAAGCATACGGAAATAATATTAAGATTTTCTCTGATATAAGTTTTATAAAATTAATTTTTGTTTGATTTGTATAGCCTGACCAGGAACATAAAAACCCTGGCATAGAGGCGCGTCAATTGCGTTTGATAGTGCAACACTGAGTACAGTCGTACTTGTGTTAAAATTAATAGGCTAACTTTATGTATCAGGATTAAGGATTACGGGCTTATTTGATATTTTCATAAATTAACGAAATAAGATTATATTATAGGTAACCTGGTTTAAATAAATTAAATGAAACCATCAATCGAACTAGTAGGATTTATTTATTATTCATCAATAATCAAATTCGCAACTTGAATATTCAACTGCAATGTCTGCTCATGAACGCTTCAAACTCTGTAGGTACTTCTTTCCCAATCAATTTCTTAAAATTCAACACTTACAAAGTGACAAAAACTTTAAAATAGGTAGTTGAAACAAACCACAGCTAATTTTCATAGTGGACTGTACTACACGATACACATGTCAGTCAATTTGACAACCTTTGTCGGAAACATTATTCAATGAAAATATTGTCCGAACCCTTAGTATTTTTCTTCGACAAATACTTTAACACATTGTGAACCACTTTTCTTTCACGTCTATAAAAAGTTTTTAGCAATTTAATTCACAAAATCAATTGCAGACATTTAAAATACAGTTTGTAAATTACACTTTGACAGCAATAGACAGTTTAATATTGACATGCAAGGTGACACGTCAATGAAGTTTTCAGTTACTGTTGCCATTAAAAGAAATTAGTACCATTAGTTTTCCGCAACATGGCGAGGGTTTTTATGTTCCTGGTCAGGCTATACTTACTTTATTTCTATTTCTTTAAGTTCTTCAACAAGCATGAGGTAAGTAATTCTATTGGTAAATCATTCACCTATTAGCTGCCCAACTAACCCATATCAAAACGGCACACTATGGATCGAAATTGCGATTTATGGACATAGCGATTTTTTTCACAATTTCTATTTAAAAAAATTACCTATCGATAGGTTACGTTATTCTGATGAATAAATGCTGCACAAGTTTTTCTCTAAAACCAATAGTTTGGCTGGAAAAAAATATTTTCCATTTTCGTTGTATGGAATGAAACATAAAGTGGTCGATTTCGACTAAGCCTTGACAGATCTTGCTTTGAAACTACTTGAGCCTTGTTTTATGGCTTGTTGACTATAATCCTACGCAATCAGCGCGCGCCCAAAGTTGCCCGTTCACAAGTTATGAGGTTCTGAAATTTTTTAAAAAAGTAAGTAAAAGTGACTTTTTTTTAGAATATCTTTAAAGATTTAACGAAAATATAAAGATTCTATACGTTAATAATGTGAATTAACCTTAAATTACTGCTAAAAACACATTTTAATAAAATTCAAAGGAATAAAATCGGTGATATTTTTTTCACAATTTCTGTTTGAAAAAAATACCTATCGATAGGGTATGTTATTCTGATGAATAAATATTATGAAACGTTTTTCTCTAAAACCAATAGTTTAGCTGGAAAAAAATATTTTCCATTTTCGTTGTATGGAATGAAACATAAAGTGGTCGATTTCGACTAAGCCTTGACAGATTTTGCTTTGAATCTACTTGAGCCTTAATCTATGGCTTGTTGACTATAATCCTACACTAACAGCGCGCGCACAAAGTTGCCCGTTCAGAAGTTATGAGGTTCCGAAAAATTAAAATTAAAGTAAGTAAAATTGACTTTTCTTTAGATAAGACGACAACAGAAAGATTAATTACATTACTAAAGTATAGAATTTTCATGTTTTAGTTGAATCTTTAAAGATATGTCCCAAAAAAAGATACTTTTACTTACTTTAATTTTCATTTTTCGGAACCTCATAACTTCTGAACGGGCAACTTTGTGCGCGCGCTGTTAGTGTAGGATTATAGTCAAGAAGCCATAGATCAAGGCTCAAGTAGATTCAAAGCAAAATCTGTCAAGGCTTAGTCGAAATCGACCACTTTATGTTTCATTCCATACAACGAAAATGGAAAATATTTTTTTCCAGCCAAACTATTGGTTTTAGAGAAAAACGTTTCATAATATTTATTCATCAGAATAACATACCCTATCGATAGGTATTTTTTTCAAACAGAAATTGTGAAAAAAATATCACCGATTTTATTCCTTTGAATTTTATTAAAATGTGTTTTTAGCAGTAATTTAAGGTTAATTCACATTATTAACGTATAGAATCTTTATATTTTCGTTAAATCTTTAAAGATATTCCAAAAAAAAGTCACTTTTACTTACTTTTTTAAAAATTTTCAGAACCTCATAACTTGTGAACGGGTAACTTTGGGCGCGCGCTGATTGCGTAAGATTATAGTCAACAAGCCATAAAACAAGGCTCAAGTAGTTTCAAAGCAAGATCTGTCAAGGCTTAGTCGAAATCGACCACTTTATGTTTCATTCCATACAACGAAAATGGAAAATATTTTTTTCCAGCCAAACTATTGGTTTTAGAGAAAAACTTGTGCAGCATTTATTCATCAGAATAACGTAACCTATCGATAGGTAATTTTTTCAAATAGAAATTGTGAAAAAAATCGCTATGTCCATAAATCGCAATTTCGATCCATAGTGCGGCACCGCGCCGTCTACGACAACTCAATCCCGACAAGTCAACCCACTGTGAGTTAACCCCTGCGACAAGTCAACCCCGACTTCGACTATTTGGCTAATTCCTTAAAATGAATGGAGGAATTCCTCTATGTTAAAATGATTCGTATCGCTTTAAATATGAGGTGTCTATGGATAGGGCTCGCCCAGACGGAGAAAATAAGACGATCAACATCTGGGGTGCCATGAAAATTTTGAAAATATCGCCCAAAAACCGTTTCAAAATACCTAAAAACAGTCAAAAAAGCAAATGGTACCTACAAGGGGCCTTCAATGTATTCTCGGTATCGAAGACATTAATTTACTAATGAAGGAGGTAGGTAATTTAATAACTTTATGAAAAAAAACATAACCCTCCTTCTGGCGCAGTCAGGTAAAAACCACACTATCTGAGAGTATAGTAAAACATCATACTGTAATAATCATTACTTCCCAAGTTATCCTGTGAAAGACTATTAAAACGATTGACGCGATAATATTGAAGAAAATCGAACATCGCGCTGCTGCTAAGTCACGCTGTGATAAAATTACCACTAAACAAGACAAAAGCTATGATTCATATTAAAGGGATGTCAACTGTTTACAAGGATTCTGTCACTTTATTAACTACAAACTACATGAGCAGGGCACATAGTATGCAGAACTGACGACCGATGGGGCAACAAGATTCTGGAATGGAGACCGCGTACCGGAAAACGCAGCGTGGGAAGTCCACCCACAAGGTGGACCGACGACATCATAAAGTTAGCAAGGAAGCGCTGGACGCAGGCCGTTACCAATCGATCAACATGGAAAGCATTGGGGAAGGCCTATGTTCAGCAGTGAACTTCCTATGCTGAAATGATGATGACGATGATTAACTACAGTTTAAAAAAGTGGTCAAGTGAGTTTAAAATGGTCAGGGAAAGCATTCATGACCCTTGCTCGGGCGGCCCCGTTACTGTCATTTCTGAGAAAACGTGAAGGAATTGAAAAACGTACCTACTTGAGGATACTCGAATAAAGACTAAAAATTATCAGAAATATTAGTCTATCCAACGTTACAACTACTCGTATATTATACACACTATTCTTCATCACCATCTTAACCTCCTAAAAGTCAGTGCAAGATGAGTGCCACGAATGCTCACTGAGCCTCGGAAAGAAGTGTGAGTCGAGTGTTGTAGAGCGTTTTTGGAGCTCCACATAGCTCGACGATAGACGATTCAGCGAGAATTTTTGACCGTATTACTACATAATATGAGATGAAACGTAGATTCATTATATGAGAGGGGTTGTGTGTGATTGAGTTGTCGCAGGGGTTGAACTGTATGTCGCAGGGGTTAACTTGTCACAGGGGTTGACTTGTCGCAGGGGTTGACTTGTCGTATTGTTGACCGGTGGTATACCAGCCAGGACTGGCAGGGCTTATCTGGTTGCGCAACTTTAAAAATGAACTCCATCTCCACAATACTCATAATCGTTACATTACAGCAATATGTCGTGTTTCGGAGCCAATAACAAAGTAAAAAAAATCACAAACGTCACTGTCAAGGTCGTCCTGTCATCAGCAGTGTTGCCAGAAGGTTACTTTTGTAACCTTTTAGGTTACTTTTGAACTGCATTGGTTACTTTTAGGTTACACTAATGAAAAGGTTACTTTTAGGTGATTTTTCAGAAATTGTAGAATTAACTTTTACAGGTTATTCAGTAAAAAATATTAATAGTGACAATTTAAAAATTATGTCATTAACTGCATTTAAACATGAATTTGATTTATTATTTCTTAAAAAAAAAGAGTTTTAATAAAACGCAAATCCATGAAACGTTTTTATACGACCGGTCACTTTTCGGTCTTCATGGAATGGTCAAAATTTTGAATTTAGGTAAGCGATCGGTGATCAATTTCATTCATTTTCCATCCATGAACAATCGCAACCCCCCTCCCCCCGTATGAAGGTTACTTTTTATTCAAAAAGGTTACTTTTTTTTATATTTCTGGTAATTTCTGACAAGACCCGACTGGCAACACTGGTCATCAGTGTCAAATAAATGAGATATTTTCCTACCATGCTACCATGTGCGTTTCGTAATTATAAAAATTAATTAGCGGTGAATTTTCAGCAAGTTTTAAAATTTCCATGCTAAAATGCAGCAAGCTCATCGTCCTGGAACCCTAAAGCAGAGCAACAAGGCTCACAAATCCCGCCACCGCTCTAAAAGGGGCATTTCGGCAGCCGTAAAAGGTTAGGTCACGATTTTAAATTCGTTATGGTTAATTATTCGTATTAACCCTTTACCTACGGGGCCCTTGGAAACCAAAGTCGCCTCTCAATACGGGGTATTTTAACCTATAAAATTGTTTGCTCCACTTTACATCAAGATATTTTAAAAAGTATGAGGCTTGCGGTATTGAAATTTGGAATATTATATTTTGCAACTAATGTAGTTTCATAATTACAAGCGCATTTTACACTTTATTTGCAATTTTATTGTTTTTTGTCGTAAACCGTGATTTAGTATTGGCTTTGCTAAAATAACAATAGATGCCACCCGTATTGAGAAGTGACTTTTGACTTGGCAACTATAGGTGCCTCCCGTAGGTAAGAGGTTAAAATGACTTAAAGTCTTTAAAAAACTGTGGAGTCAAGCAAGCAACTGTTGCATTTTCTAGTCAACTAATTTCGGATTCCAGATTTTGATACTTATAAAATCATGTTATTTTTATGTTTCTAGGTAAAACTGAAATCAAGGAATTTGGTCGACGCAATCGTCACATTTTGAAGAAGGAAGAACGTCGCCACCAAGCCTTGCAGCTTCGTAAAAATAAGCGCGAAGAGGTTTTATCCAAGAAGCGTGCTTTGGGTGGTACTCGAAACCCACCATTTTTAGTCTGTGTTGTGCCATTGAACGCTCAGCTGGATGTGCAGTCAGCCCTGGCTATACTGAAGACATGTTCCGAAGGAGCTATTGTTACGGAGTCAGAAAATGGTGTGGTGCATATTGGGTAAATATTAATTAAAATCTTCATCTAACTATAGAAATGATTTTTAAAGTTTTAGAATAGTAATTTAGATTACTTCTGAATTAAATTACTGAGCCCAAAATCCCAAATATAAAAGTTTTTCTTACATTTACAATACAAATTCACAAATTTTAACATTTCCAAATATATTTTCCAGCTTACCAAACTTCAAGCAACGTTTCTCATTTATATGCCCAGAAATAGATGATGATTTTGCACTTCTTGATGCCCTCAAAATAGCAGACACAGCTCTCTATGTTAGCTCTGCCTTGGATGAGCCTGTGGATGAATGGGGAGAGAAAGTTCTGGCCTTATCCATGGCCCAAGGAATGCCCACGCCTGTGGTGGCTGCTATGGATATTGAAGGAGTACACCCAAAGAAACGAACCACTGAAAAGCAAAACGTCCAAAAGTTAGTCTCTAAATGGCTTCCAGAAGAAAAAGTTCTGCAGCTAGACAAAAGTTCGGATGGACTGAATATATTACGTAGAATAGGCAATCAGAAACGTAACATCCTTCATCACAGGGAAAAGAGACCTTACATGCTGGCTGAAGAAGTAGATTACGTTCCTGATGCTGAAGGAGAGAGTGGTACGTTGAAAGTTAGTGGTTACTTACGTGGCATGCCGTTGAATGTCAATGGACTGGTGCATATTGCTGGACTTGGTGATTTCCAAATGTCAAGAATTGACGGATTAGATGATCCACATCCACTCACTTTGGGCAGAGAGAACACTAAAGCAGATTCGATGGATGCAGAGGTTACGAAAGTGTCTGTTTTGCAAGTAGCTGACCCTGCTAAACAAGAGAGCTTAGTGACGGAGAATGTCCCAGATCCAATGGATGCAGAGCAGACTTGGCCTACTGAGGAGGAAATAGAACAGTTTAACCTTGAGGTGAGTACTTAAACCCTTCTCCCTTTAAAATTAGCTACAAAAACAACAAAAATGTCGAATGGAACAAATTTTAAATTACAGCAATATCTAACCCTTAATTTAACTATTATTTCAGACCAAAAAGAAGCTAGTGAAAAAAGTTCCTAAAGGCTGGTCTGACTACCAAGCAGCTTGGATTGTGGAATCAGACGTTGAAGGTGATGACGACGATGACGATGAGAGTGAAGAAGATGAAGATGAGCAATTCATGTCCTGTGAGGAGGACAAATCTGACCAAGAGGGCGATGAGGAGGACAACGACTTCGAGTCGGTTACGGAATCAGAAGTAGGATTGTCAGATGAGAAATATGATGCGACTATAGATGCATATGAAGAGCACGAAATGTTACAAAAGTTGGTCGCTGCTAAGGAAGATCGGCAGTTCCCTGACGAAGTTGACACTCCTCAAGATGTCCCAGCCAGGGAACGCTTTATGAGGTACAGAGGCCTAGAATCGTTCAGGACGTCTACATGGGATGCTAAAGAGAATCTTCCCTCTGATTACGCAAGAATATTTCAGTTTGAAAATTATGACCGGACTAGAAAGAGGATATTCAAAGAGGTGGAAGACAGCCTTGAAAATATGGTAAGATTCTAAAATGTTAATATTTAAATGATTATTAATTTTTTATACTTAGTGAAAAACTTTGCAGATTGATATTGACACATATTATTCAAGATGTTATTTTTACATTTTATTTTATTTTTAGTATGGATTCTATGTAACAATCCACATAAAAGATGTGCGTCAAGATCTCTGGAAGGCTTTCCGATCTGCCAACAGCAAAGCCCCGCTTGCAGTTTTCGGATTATTACCTCACGAACACAAGATGTCCGTCATGAATGTGGTCCTGAAACGCACTGGGGCCAGTGACGAACCGATTAAAAGCAAAGAGAGGCTGATATTTCAGGTTGGGTACAGGAGATTCATTGTGAACCCTGTATTCAGTCAGCACACAAATGGAAGCAAACATAAGGTAAACAATAGATCAGTCTGATTATCTATTTTCGATTTCAGCCTAATGACGTCCACTGCTGGACAATGACCTCCTGCAAGGATTTCCTGCGCTGCCCGCATTCTCGGTGCTTTCAGCAAATTGTCGGTCCACCAAGTGGGATCTATCTACTTATTTATATCTTTGCGCCTCTCTTCTAAAAAAAATCTGTGAGCTATTAAAATCCGAACAAGTACCTTCTGTAGTAGTAGGGAATTTAGTGCAAGAACCCCTCCACTTTGGTATAGAAGGGTCATTTTTGCACCAGTTGTTCTTTGGGTGCTCCTGAGTAGATTTCCGTCGGTAGACATCGGGAGCCCCCCCTGTGGTAGCAGGGGGAGGGGGGGCAAGTTTCTTTCTGCCGCGCTTCACTTTAAGGCCCATATCTTCAAAACTATGGGTATTAGGGCAAGTGTGGTGTCATTTTCGGATAATTAAAGGATGGCGAATTCATTTCTAGAACAAACTTTTTGCCTTTTCATACAAAAAAATAGACATATGGAGTAAAATTCACAAAAAGCAAAAAGTATTTTTTTAAATAAACGTCGTTTACTTTTAAACCACTGGAGATAATCTTATAAAAAAAATATGTCCTGAAAGCTACATTTATCAGGATTATAAATATGTACCATTGTATGGTACTTTTTTTGAAAAAAGTAGGTGAAAAAAAATTTTTCTTCAGGACACAGCGGGCGAATTTTAATGCGCGTCAGAAAAAAATATTTATTTTATCCATGAATTCATACTATTTGGTACATAAGCAAGTAAAGATTATTATTTTAGAATTTATTTAGAGTTCCTGGCACATCATGCTACCATGATTTGTATTTTTTCTTCAATTAATTTTGAACTCTATGTGTAAGACATAAGGTTGAAAATAGTTTAATTACATTGTATTAATGAAAATATCATAAGAAGAAAGCACTAAATAAAGAACTTGAATTTGTCTAAACGTCTAATGATTATTATTATTATTTTAATTAACATTTTTATTTCTACATACTATTGTACCAGTGATAACGGAAAGGTAAGTGTGAGGAAAGTGAGGATTGATTATTATCATAGTACGGGAGATTATTTTTAACACAAAGGCTACGGCTGTGACCATTATGCTCGTGCTTTGTCCTCGAGATTAGAAATAAGAACTATGTAGTATCACGTACGGTGATGCCAGTTTACGCACTGTTAGTTGAGGATATTTTTTTTTTTTTTTTTTTTTTGTGGGTATTTCACTTTACATCTTATTTGACATTGGTATCCGTCGTCAGTCACGATTCAGTGCTCTGCCAGTTCGCACTTCTTCTACTTAAATACGTACCCAGTGTTAAAAATAGTGTTTTTGTGTCGTCAAAATGCCGAACGAAAAACGTCAAATGAGGATAAGGAACATTTGCTGAAGAAAATAAATAAATTGGAGCAGAAGATATTGGGTGCTGAACGTCGTTCAAGCGGTTCAACAGAAGATCATCGTTACACATTACCATAATGCGAACAACCATCCCGGGTTGTCTCTTTATGCCAGTTGTGTTTTTTGTCTGAGGGTTTGCGGTTTAACGTTTGAGTTCTACTCCTACCCCTAATTCAGACAATTGGAAAAATCGCAAGTTCATCGCCTTCAACCAAAAGAAGAAGAAGAAGAACATCATCATTACACATTACCATAATGCGAACAACCATCCCGGGTTGTCTCTTTATGCCAGTTGTGTTTTTTGTCTGAGGGTTTGCGGTTTAACGTTTGAGTTCTACTCCTACCCCTAATTCAGACAGTTGGAAAAATCGCAAGTTCATCGCCTTCAACCAAAAGAAGAAGAAGAAGAACATCATCATTACACATTACCATAATGCGAACAACCATCCCGGGTTGTCTCTTTATGCCAGTTGTGTTTTTTGTCTGAGGGTTTGCGGTTTAACGTTTGAGTTCTACTCCTACCCCTAATTCAGACAGTTGGAAAAATCGCAAGTTCATCGCCTTCAACCAAAAGAAGAAGAAGAAGAACATCATCATTACACATTACCATAATGCGAACAACCATCCCGGGTTGTCTATTTATGCCAGTTGTGTTTTTTGTCTGAGGGTTTGCGGTTTAACGTTTGAGTTCTACTCCTACCTCTAATTCAGACAATTAGAAAAAACGCAAGTTCATCGCCTTCAACCAAACGAAGAAGAAAACAGATGCAGTAAGTTCTATACATTATTACACATACTACCATGGTGCGGGCAACCATACCGGGTTGTCTCCTTATGCTAGTTGTGTTTTTTGTCCGAGGGTTTGCGGTTTAACGTTCGAGTTCTACTCCTACCTCTAATTCAGACGAATACAGTAAATTCTATTTACTTAATACAATATTATCATTACACATACTACCATATTGCGGGCAACCATACCAGGTTGTCACGTTATGCTAATTGTGGTTTTTGTCTGACGATTTGCGTTTTTAACGTTTGAGTTATTACCTACCTCTAATTCAGACGAATACAGTAAATTCTATTTACTTAATACAATATTATCATTACACATACTACCATATTGCGGGCAACCATACCAGGTTGTCACGTTATGCTAGTTGTGGTTTTTTGTCTGACGATTTGCGTTTTAACGTTTGAGTTATTACCTACCTCTAATTCAGACGAATACAGTAAATTCTATTTACTTAATACAATATTATCATTACACATACTACCATATTGCGGGCAACCGTACACGGGTTGTCACGTTATTTAATTTGTGTGGTTATTTTTGTCTGACAGTTTGCGATATTAATATATACTTGCCTCCAAATCAGACGTTCGTAATGTAATGATTTATCTATATGTAAGGGTTTGCGGCACTAAAAACTTTGCATTAATAACCTACTTCTAAATCAGATGTTCGAAGTTAATTATTTTTTTAAATAATAATTACCCATACCTACTACCATACTGCGGAGCTGTGTGATTTTTATAATATGATGGTTTGCGGTATTATCAACAATACCTACCCTCTAAATCAGACGCAGAATCCTAAAAATATTACGATACTTACGGTATTGCGGGCAACTACAACGGGTTGTAATTTTACTGTCTTACCTACTTACTTCTTCAAGTCAAGTAAGCTCAAGTCTAAGTTTTTCGGTGATAACAATTTGGCGATAATATTTAATTTTAAATTGATATAAACGTTAATATTACTAGGCATGCAGAAAATTCGTGTTAAGTTGTTACCTACCCGCTACATATTTTAGCAGGCAGTCAAAAGGGCTGTTCCATACTTGTAAAAGTACATTATCACATTAAAAAAAAAAAAATAATAATGCAATAATGCATACCTACTTGTTTAGAAATTGGGAGTTGTCTTAATAAGACATGATTTGATGGGTTCATATCCACACTACGGGGCGGTGATATGATACACGCCAAATCGTTAGCAGGTGAAAAACCATTAGTAGCTATCGAAACATTGGACTCAGAACCCTTAGCCTCGAACCCTGCCGCCGCCGACGCTGCTGCTCTCGTTGCCATCTGCGCCGCTTCCGCTGCTGCTGAAACTAGAAATCAATTAGATTCGACACCTGCAAAGCTGTTGGTCTGAAACAGCTGCGCCCCTTCATGATGAGATTGTAATATTGGTGATGATCCTGTGTAGGACAAGCCTCAACACAATTACCTTAATATGAATTTCTTATCGATGCCAATCGCATTTTTTTCGACTGTCTACTAAGAATTCCTTATCAGAAAAAACGTAATTCTACTTAGACTCATTAAAGATAAGATCAATTATTACCTACTTTGGGGCCAGCTGGCGCTGTGTGAAATTGTTCAAAGAATTATCTATTCTCTAAAGACTTATCTATTTATTTATTTATTACAAACACCGAAGATTGACTCCATGTCTTTTGATAAAAACTTTTCAAAACACTAAAAACTGCCTAGCGAACTTCAAAGTTTGGGGCTGATCTGAAATTGAATCCCAAAATCAAATCAGCAGCCACCAAAAAAGTCCTTTCTTATACGAATTTAACCTTGAAGGGACTTCCCCGAAAGGCAGACAACCGATGAAAACAGAGGACTTGACCTCCTGACTTTCATAACAGTCATCACGTGTCATGCTCGTGAGCGCACCAGCCGCATCCAGCTCAGAACCGCAACAGTTGAATCTCGTAAAATATGTCGGTTGGCTTTTAAATTTTTACCATCAGTGGTCACTAGTAATAAGTGACTCTGTTGTACTAGGATAGAGTTATGTGATTTCAATCTCACAACCAATAATAAATGTCAGTATAAATCACATAATACATGATTATATTCGGATATAGAAAAATTGCAATTATATCAGGCTATTCATAAACTTATATTAAGTGTCATGAAATATAGTACTCCGATGTCTCAACTACGGGATGGGGGGCGGCGTGTTACGGGGAAACTTCTGGGGACCCATGGTCCAACATCTATTTTATTTTATTAATATTATCTAATATTAAAAACATAATATAAGAATTAATCTGCAAAGATTCCAAACATTGACCTTTCTTGGCCTTAAAGTATTTACTAAGGATCTTCAAAATTCTCAGTTTCTCAGAATGAAATTCAGTTTTGTACACCGCATAGGTGGCGTGCAGTTTCCCCCCACTTAACACAAATAAAAATAATTGTGGCAATGATGCGAAACTAGAAAAATTATTATAATCATCAATACACAATGATGTGTCCTATCTAATGATCTATCTTATCTAGATAATAGCATGGTAGATACCGAATCTTGAAGAGTCCATTCAATATTAGTATGGACTCGACATTACCAAATTCACCATTTTATCATTTTTACATTTGGAGAACGTGGAATCGTTAATTTTGCTAAATTCGTTATCGTTATATACCCCAAATTAGATAGGTACCCCGATGCATACGCAATTAAAAATTTTAAGACAACAAGGTCAAGCTTATTTCTGCGGTTTCCTTCCTTTTTTGTATTACACATACATTGCGAAAAATCACATGTGATCAAGCGACGGGTATACTAGCAGTACCCTTATAACGTAGTCTAGCTTTGTTTCTTTAATTGAATAGAAATAAAAACGCTACACGTGTCTAAATGTCTCATATAAAACGAAGATTACATCTTCATCTATCTATGGATATTATATCTTCATCATTGTCTGATGATCAAGCAGTACAATAATTGTTCAAGGAAATTGTTTTACTTTTGCCATAACTACCATTCATTAAGGTATTAGATTCCACTATTTTAATAAAAAATTGTGAATTTCGATAGCTGTAATAAGCTTGTCTTTTAATTTGGCTGTCATATTGGAAACATAATCAGATATTATGGTTTCCGAAAAATTTAAAATATTGAGAAATTAGCCATTTTACTGTCATTAGTTAGTGTAATTATTACACACATTGTTCAAATATTATGCATACAAATATTCAATCTAATCACGACATCGCGCGCAAGTTCACAACAATCAATCTTGGTATTGTCTTGACAATTTATGACTGTCATGTACAAGCATTTTGTGCAAAGTGTTGCTCACGAAATTTTTACCGCTCTAACACCGAGCACTTAGTTTAGTCACAAGTTCAGTTCAATTAACATTGCAGGCTTGTGATATTGACACCTTGATATTCACCACTCACAGCACGAGGCATGCTGCCTCGTCTAGAGCATATACATTAGGAATTAATCTTGATTATCAGAATTACCCCCGGTTGGAGCGTTATTTCAAATAGGTACTTTGGCCAAATTCTTTAACAGAATGCCTATTGCGTCCAGAAATAACAATCAACATTTAATTGCCAGAAGAACCTAATACTGACAATTCATTTGGGAAACAATAAATAACTTTCCCACTTACATTATGGCTAATATAACAGCTAATTATACTTGCCTTTAATTACTTACCCTTAATTATCAATTATACGAAAGTATTCACTCGGGTAACTATGACAGTTATGTCACACTTAATAGTAATTATAAAACAAGCATTGTATTCTTACCAATGATTTATTATTTTTGCAAAGTAATAAACAGCTTTGTTTTTATTATCATTTCACATCAGTTCTCTCAAAATCTACATAGTTCTTATTTCTAATCTCGAGGACAAAGCACGAGCATAATTAATGATTAAACGAACTTAAAAAGTGAAGTTCTATCATAATTATGCGAGGGCTTTGTCCGAAGAGATTAGAAACCCTCCCACCCGTCTTTAACAATCATATTATATGTATATTATTAAAAACACAAACCCCCATATTAGTGAAATGATAAAAAATACAAATTACTACTCCAAACTAACTGACGACGGATACCAATGTCAAATAAGATGTAAAGTGAAATACCCACAAAAAAAAAAAAAAAAAAAATATCCTCAACTAACAGTGCGTAAACTGGCATCACCGTACGTGATACTACATAGTTCTTATTTCTAATCTCTTCGGACAAAGCCCTCGCATAATTATGATAGAACTTCACTTTTTAAGTTCGTTTAATCATTAATTATAGTTGTTTTTTCAGACAGCACCAGCTTCTGCACTACTTCTTGCACTTACATCTCACCATTTCCAGGCAAGCTTCGGCAGCTACGGGCAAATCGGTCCATGTAGGCTCCATGTTGCTATCGACTCTGGTCCACACCCAACCAGTCGGATAAAGGGAAGACTGAGTCGGTTGCTTGCAACTGATCCTATACGCAAACCCCTTGATATACTGCCAGTAGCCAATGCTGATACAAAGCTGTCTGGGTTATTTTATGTAGGGTCACACCTAAACGTAGTCCACAGCGACCCATTAGGATCTTTATTCTCCCTTTTTTATTCCCTATCATCCAAAATAATCCTATCCATTAGTAAAGTGAATTAAGCGTTTGAGTGAAAGCCACCTAATAGTCTTCTGATGCCGGATATGCTGACCCAAGCAGACCCATCCTTACAGTATTAAGTGTTTCATGGACTCCACATTGTATTCCACATGCTCGAGAGCTTCTGTTGTTAGGCCCATTTTTTGGGACATGTGATTCGTTCCATACTGGACCAGGTACAGGCACAGAATAAGTAATAGTACAGGTACAGAAGGATTACTCCGCAAGACGATTTAAATAAATGCGAGTCTTGCTACGACGCGATACAGTGGAATTCAGCTCGCACAGCACTACGTATAGGTGTACCAGAATCTCATGGCAAACAAAAATATTGGAAAAGTGTGTTTTTCATATGGCCATTGTCTATGGCTTTATTGTCACCTGTCAAAGTAAATCAAGAGATCTGTCAGCCGCTGCAGAAATTTTGTAATCTCTTCATGCCTATTTGTAATTTTTGTGAAAAAGACGAAAAAACTCAAGCAAGTCATATTGTTTTCAAAGTGTATTGTAAAATCCCAACTAATATTATAAATGCGAAAGTAACTCTGTCTGTCTGTCTGTCTGTCTGTCTGTCTGTCTGTTACGCTTTCCCGCTTAAACCTCGCAACCGATTTTGATGAAATTTGGCATAGAGATAGTTTGAGTCCCGGGAAAGAACATAGGATAGTTTTTATCCCGGTTTTTGAAACAGGGACGCGCGCGATAAAGTTTTTCTGTGACAGACAAAATTCCACGCGGGCGAAGCCGCGGGCGGAAAGCTAGTAAGGCATAATTCAAAGTCAATCTTTGATTTTAAAGCGCGTCGTTGAGTTGACAGTAAGTTGGAGTGAAATGTTTTGATACTTACCTACATTTAGTTTATTACCTAACTGCGTCAGAAGGAGGGTTATGTTTATTTTTATATTATTCTTACCTAATAGCTGCTTTATCGGGGTTTTCAGGTGTATTTCATGCATTGGTGCAGAGGAATGGTGAAAAATTTTCATTTCACATTTTCACTGAAAATGTTATGACCATGTAAAGAAAATTGAAAAAGATTTCATCAAGCAATTGAGTACCTAATTGAAATGCTGAAAAAGCTATTTATATTATATTAATACCTCTTTAACTTGATCATCTATTTGAAAAACAAGAAATGCAAGTGGAGTTCTTAGAATCTTTTTCTAGTTGTGAATGAAGTGATAAGTTATAAGTATGATAGGTACTTAATAAAATTATTTACAGTATTATGGTTTACTTATTTTTCAAGACATGTTCCTATGTTAAAAACCCGATGTATAACAACATTCTTCATACACATACCTAAAATGTATAGGTAGGCATTCGTACTTCATGTTCATTAATATTAGTCATAAATAAAAATTAAACAGTATCAAGATCGTTTAATCCAATTTCCCCAGTATTGCACTCAACAAAGTTTATTTTCCCCATTTGCCATGAGATTCTGGTACACCTATACCACAAAATATAACAGAAGGTAAACTCATGTATGTACCTCGCTTTGCATACCTCTCTCGCTCGCACGCTCGGCCGTCGCGCCAGGGTTGTCTTGTCATGTGTTGTGTTTATTTCGTTATGATAGAAAAATGTTACTCTTAATACTATGCAAGAAAGACAATAACAGATATCCACGTATACTTATTTATATTTAGTACGTTATTATAGTAATAGTTTGCAAACAAATACACGAGAAGGAAGTAGTATTTAGTTGAGTGGTTGACACTATTATCCAACTAATATTATAAATGCGAAAGTTTGGATGTCTGGATGTTTGTTGTCCTTTCACGCAAAAACTACTGAACGGATTTTGATGTAACTTTACAGTATTATTGTTTATAACCCTGAATAACATATAAGCTATAATTTATGACGATCTGTGACAAACTAAATTTCACGCGGGTGAAGCCGCGGGCAAAAGCTAGTAATCCAATAATTCCTAAAACCTCTCTAAAACAATTCGATATTCCTAATAATTGAGTTGGCTTTCAATTTCAATTGAAATTCAAATAAATAACTTACTTACCTCCCCGAATCAACTGGTAATTTAAAAAATGAAAATTCGGTATACAGTGTGAGTCACGTTAAAGTGTACATATGAAAATATATGAAACTAGACCTATTTTTATCGATAAAAAAGAGGTCAAAAAATTTTTGAGATTTTTTTTTAATTTTTTATAGATTTTTTTTTCTTCCAATTACTTATTGTAAAGAAAACGTAATAACTTTTAAACTAAGCGGTATATCCTGATAAAATAAAAACAGTAATAATGCTAAATAACAGGCGATACTAAAAAATACCTAGAAAATGCCAACATATAATAAAAAATTATACTTTTTGAAAAAAATCTGCTTAAAAATTCATATTTTTTTGGTTATTTGATAAATTTTTCCAAAAAATGCCCCTATAACAGGTGGTTTTTATTACTTTTTATTATTCTCTATCGTATTACTTTTGTAAAACCAAAAATCGCATGTCTCTATTCCTATCACAACGTTTGCAATGATCGTTTGAACTAAGCCTCTCCGGGCGCGCCATTCAACGCTTCGTTAACAACGAAACTGAAAGTGACTCTAGATTTGTAATTTTGATAAAGACAAGTTAGATTTTAAATAAAAACAAAAGATTTGGAAGTAAAATAAGCATTTGAGTTAAAATTAAAATTGTCTCTACCTGTAGCGGAGAAAAATGTGGTGGCAGGCCTTTGTTCAAACGATCATAGCAAATGTTGTGATAGGGATAGAGACATGCGATTTTTAGTTTTACAAAAGTAATACGATAGAGAATAATAAAAAGTAATAAAAACCATCTGTTATAGGGGCATTTTTTGGAGAAATTTATCAAATAACCAAAAAAATACGAATTTTTAAGCAGATTTTTTTCAAAAAGTATCATTTTTTATTATTTGTTGGCATTTTTTGTGTATTTTATGTATTGTTTTAGTATTGCCTGTTATTTAGCATTATTACTGTTTTTATTTTATCAGGATATACCGCTTAGTTTAAAAGTTATTACGATTTCTTTACAATAAGTAATTGGAAGAAAAAAAAATCTATAAAAAATAAAAAAAAAATCTCAAAAATTTTTTGACTTCCTTTTTGTCGATAAAAATAGGTCTAGTTTCATCTATTTTCATATGTACACTTTAACGTGACTCACACTGTATAATGATGAGTTAAAGCAACCAAATACCGAACAATTATAATACGACTTTTTCTGTTCACTCATTTTCGTCAATTTCGCAAAACAAAATAATATCACAGGCGGTTGACCGGCGCGTGACTCAAGCGAACCACAGCGAACGTGTGGCGAACGTCTGTCGCGCCACGTCGCGCTCGCATTCGTCCAAGACAGTCTTGCTAGGAGCGGTGTCTATGTGTGCGTGGCTCGAGCGCGTTTAGTATGGAGTTTGTCTTCTGTTATATTTTGTGCCTATACCTACAATTTTATTCACCTACAAGTTTTGTCTCTTTCTATCGCGTGCCTCTGAACTCTTCTTACGCTGTTAGGGTTGCTGTCTAGTGAAAAAATAATTAATCTACTTATTTGTAATGAGGTACGTATGTAGGTAAGTATGCATTCATTATGGAAAACCTTGGGAGAGGCCTTTGTCCAGCAGTGGACGTCATTTGGCTGAAACGAACGAACGAATTCTGAACAGTAGTCATGGTAGGTTAGGTTCCTATACTATCCTAAGAATTATTGATTACCTACATGGCCAACATACCTTTCAGCATCTTTGGGAAGCGAAAAAAAAAGATAAATCCGGTAGATTTCTTTTCGAATTTAAACACCCGAACGCCGCACAATATTTCTTTCTCTTTATGTCCATTTTTAAATAATACTTCGGTCATAGCACGCCAGCGTCCTGACGGGCGCGCGCGTGACACTCGACTGATATAATACCCGCCGGCGGGGCGCTTCTCTGTAGGTAATTATCGGATGTACCGCGCGGAGTGAGCCAGGCCTGGTACAGGTACGCAAATGCCCAGGTACGCAAACTGGGCATTTGCGTACCTGTAATTGCTTGGGCATACCTTTGAAAAGTTTTCTTCATGACCCTGTATTTCCCTTTAGGAATGATTTGGAGAGGCTTATATCGTTGGAGCTTTCCCATTCAGCCCTGTTATTCTTGGATATGGCCATATTATGGCCATGAGGTACCTAAGCTTTTAGATAAAGGTACTATCAGTTCTGACCCAATAGGTATCGTCTCTGACCCTTGTCTCGCTAGACTGTCGGCTCTCTCATTGCATTCGATCCGTGTATGTCCAGGTATTCAGAGTTTGTTCATCTTTAAGATTGCATCTAGAATACCTAATTCTAGACTCAACCTTCACTGAGGCGATGGTTATGTTTGAGTGCTGTCTGGCTGTGGCTAAGGATGTAGGTAAATATTGCGTTTCTTACACCCCTGTTTTTAATGCACACATAATTATAGCGTAGAATTCAGCTTGAAATACTGTAGCAAACCTCCTTAAACGTTCACTGTGTTTATTACTACATGCTTGACTATGAACAAGTGCTGTAAGTGCCCACCGACCTAGGCAGTTTTGTATCAGTATATCAAGGGCAGTAATTATGTCCTTATGATTTTTTCAAATTATTTAAAATTTAGTTGGTTCAAGGGGTTCGCGTATAGGGTCAGTTGCAAGCAACCGACTCAGTCTTCCCTTTACCCGACTGGTTGGGGGTGGACCAGAACCGATAGCAACATGGAGCCTACATGGACCAATTGCCCGTAGCTGCCGAAGCTTGCCTGGAAAGAAGTAGTGCAGAAGCTGGTGCTGTCTGAAAAAACAACTATAATGGTCACAGCCGTAGCCTTTGTGCTAAAAATAATCTCCCGAACTATGATAATATCAATCCTCTCTTTCCTCACACTTACCTTTCCGTTATCACTGGTACAATAGTATATAGAAATAAAAATGTTAATTAAAATAATAATAATAATAATCATTAGACGTTTAGACAAATTCAAGTTCTTTATTTAGTGCTTTCTTCTTATGATATTTTCAATAATAAAATGTATTTAAACTATTTTCAACCTTATGTCTTACACATAGAGTTCAAAATTAATTGAAGAAAAAATACAAATCATGGTAGCATGATGTGCCAGGAACTCTAAATAAATTCTAAAATAATAATCTTTACTTGCTTATGAACCAAATAGTATGAATTCATGGATAAAATAAATATTTTTTTCCGACGCGCATTAAAATTCGCCCGCTGTGTCCTGAAGAAAAATTTTTTTTCACCTACTTTTTTCAAAGAAGGTACCATACAATGGTACATATTTATAATCCTGATAAATGTAGCTTTCAGGACATATTTTTTTTATAAGATTATCTCCAGTGGTTTAAAAGTAAACGACGTTTATTTAAAAAAATACTTTTTGCTTTTTGTGAATTTTACTCCATATGTCTATTTTTTTGTATGAAAAGGCAAAAAGTTTGTTCTAGAAATGAATTCGCCATCCTTTAATTATCCGAAAATGACACCACACTTGCCCTAATACCCATAGTTTTGAAGATATGGGCCTTAAAGTGAAGCGCGGCAGAAGGAAACTTGCCCCCCCTCCCCCTGCTACCACAGGGGGGGCTCCCGATGTCTACCGACGGATAGCTACTCAGGAGCACCCAAAGAACAACTGGTGCAAAAATGACCCTTCTATACCAAAGTGGAGGGGTCTCCATACAAATCATTGCACTAAATTCCCTACTATAGTTGTTGATAACTAATTTATTCTACACCATTAGTTCTCTTTAGTAAATTATATTTTGCATTTTTTCAGTACGAGAGATTCTTCCAGCCCGCGTCGACGTGTGTAGCGACGTTCTACGCTCCTATCCAGTTCAGTCCATCCACTGTTTTATGTTTCAAAGTAAGACTCCTTTATTTTATTCGACATCAATTCGTTAAATACATGGTTGAGTTTGAAAATACATGTCGTTTTAAAATAACCTCAGTGCAGTAAAAAACAATTTATTATTATTTTTTTTGCTTCAACCAATCCACTTAATAAACTCATTTTTTTACATTTCCAGGAGAAAAAGAATACGAAGTTGCAGCTTGTCGCATCTGGCGTCCTCCTCTCGTGCAATCCCGACAGATTAGTCATCAAACGAATTATTCTCTCTGGTCACCCATATAAGGTACATGATCTTTATCATTGGAATTGGAATCGGATCTCCGCAGCTTTATACCTCTGAAATAATAAGTTATGAATGAAGAATATTCTAAATTAAAGTGCAATTTGTTTTCAACAGGTGCACAAAAAATCAGCGGTCATAAGATTCATGTTCTTCAATCGAGATGACGTAGTGTACTTTAAGCCTTGCAAGCTTAGGACCAAGTATGGACGCACTGGACACATCAAGGAACCATTAGGTAGCAATTTATGATTTTTAGTGTCTGTAAAAACATAATTTATGTGTGTTTTTGTTGATGTTCGTATTTGCGTATGTGATTACGTTTGCTAGAAAAGATAAAAATACCCTGATCTTGAACCTTATGGCGCAAATACACTATGCGTGAAATTGATCGAGACGTAGTGTAAACATGCACTTCGGTTACTTTCGCCGTGCGTCGCCCATACTTCGGTGTGCGGGCTCGCGCTTTGACTCGGTCAATTTCTCGCATAGTGTACTTGCACCATTATGCCTACTAGAGAAACCGCACGCATACTCGCCAAATACTATTTCCTATAAAAATATTATTATAAGATTAAAGATTGTTACTAAGATTTTTCATAATTTCAGGAACTCACGGGCACATGAAATGCGTGTTCGACGGCCAGCTCAAGTCTCAAGACACGGTACTTCTCAACCTTTATAAGCGAATGTTCCCGAAGTGGACTTACGAAAACTGTATAGTTACTAATAACAGCAAAGAAAGTGACGCCTTGATGGAATCATAAATTGTAAATAAACTCATTAGTTTAAGACAGCATTTTGTTTTATTTTCTGATACTTATTTCATTGTTTCTCTGATTTTTGGTGAATGGTATGTTTAAGTTTTAACTCAACCTTTCGCTATTCAGTTCAAGATGAAGTAGCATTTTTTTGGCCTGTTTTAAATATTCGGTCGGACACTACCGAGTGTTTATCATAATAACTTATTACTTTCCACTACTTACTTCTATACGTCTATATTATTGTGGTAGAGCAATGAATATTCCAGCCATAGCAGTTTTTTAGACGACAAACGTATGGGCTTATCGCATGACGGTTCTAGTATTTATCTCTGGTTTGCTGTGTGTTACATGCACTGAGCGAGCACGCCATGTTCTGTCAGCCATTTTAAAAGGACTTGTCGGGATGGTGTAAGGAGATATAAAAAATCATTATAATTTCCACATCTTTATTGACACATGAAGCGCAAGGCCTACTTAGTGAACTTCAGGACAGCATATCTGTCACTAGCCTAACATTAACCGATAATCTCTTGAAGGCAGTGAGACACGACAGTGTACTAAGGGCTCCTGCATATCCCACCGAACCAACGCAACGCATCGACTAAACAAATAAGTTTTTTTACTGCAATAAGGTCGAAAATAGATATTTGAACTGACAGCAGAATCTTGAATTTTAATTATGATCAGTGCAATTTACGATGCGATGCGTTGCGACTCGGTGTAATGCCGTAAAGGAGTTACAATCCCGCGCAAGATTCCAATTCTCTATCAATTATGCCAAATTCGATTTTATGACAAATACAATAAAGTATTCAATTTAAACGAATCAGCATGTTATTGCAAATGTTATAATCCTCGCGCGAGAATATTCTAATGAAAATATTTAAAACATTGATAAAGGTACAAAGGGACTTAATTAGCGTTCAAGATAATCATAATAATAACAAACAAAAATACCTATTGGCGATAGTGAAGTAAAGTGCATAATATAAGAGGGTATTATTCGAGATGAACATTGCATTTTGAGAGAATTATGGAACAGAACTAATGTTTCGTCATAACGTAATATTTTCTAAAACTGCCACTTGCAACAGTAAAAGTTTACAATATACATGGTATTAAATTCATGTGCTATTAGGCTGCGTTTAGATAGCGACCTGAGACCTGCGACCAGAGATGTGCGAGGATGCGTAGCGAGGGATGTGTTTGTAAAGAACCAATGGAATCGCTTCATTTACCGAGGCGAGGTAAATGAAGCGATTCTATTGGTCCTCGCACATCTCTGGTGGAAACGCAGCCTTATGTAGCTGTGTGGGTAAATGAACGTGATATTTTTAGGTAGTATAATGCTAAAGCTCGTCAAGGTTTTTTATTACAATTGGTTTTTCATAGTTTTCCACTTATAAAATGCACACAATGATGTCAATGTTACAAAAAATAAATGTATACATTTAAAAGAAATACTTAAAAGCCATTTCGATCATATTTGAATATATGAAAATTAATAACAGGTATAGATCGTTTCATCCACGAAGACGCGCCCCACCAATTTTAGGTCGAGGGAAGCGCGGGGTGTGGGGAGATTGATCCGAGCAATCCGAGCGGCATTATTGTAGTGTGCGTGTGCACTCATGGATATTTAGCGTGTACCGATAACACTCAAACAAATGGTGGGGCGCGTCTTCGTGGTTGAAACCATCTATAGACTTTTAAAGAGGGGTTTTCTGAGCTTTTTATATTATTGGAACAGTCCATAACGATTATTTTAACATTGGATCGTAAAAATTGTACTATTAGGTATGAATTAGAGAGTAACGTGACACAATATAAATTTCACTTATCACAATATAATAATAACTCTGAAAAATCGCTAAGGAGTATTTTAATAATAATAAAACACTGTTGTGGCTGTTATTATAAATGAATCGAAATTGTAAAGTTCTACCGTTTATTTTAGTTTTTTGCTTTTAGGAAGTGTGAGGAACATTCAAAAAATTATGAGATAAACAACAAAAATTGCAATTGTATGTCTTGAAGCACATTAGTAAACCGCAACAAGTCTTGGTCGTATAGCTTATTTATTTATACGAACAGTAAAGGTATACTAACATTGCGACTTTGGATTTTAATTTAATATGTACTTGAAGTTTTTAAACTATTGGTTTAACTTCAAAAATGTTATTGTAAAATATAGGATAAGTAACACCATTGTAATTAACATAAGATTTTCTATAACCTTTATTTCCATAAACAATAAAGAACTTACTTATGTGGTAGTGTGAATATACCTTAGTTCGTTTAAATTTTACTTGTATAAGACGTGTTTGAATTTGTATGTACCATATAAACTATACATATATTGGGTCAAGATATAACTATCTACTGGAAGTACGGATGACAGTACATCAAAGTAAACAATTTTGCACCTTATTGAGTTGTATTAGGTGGTATTTTCCAACTAAAAATGTAGCTTGATGTGCTATATAAAGCATTTAGAAACAGTCTTTTGGCCTATTACTGTCCAGCAGAGTTAAGGTTAATGTTTCACAGACAAATTAAAGATAACAGCGGTTTAAATGCAAAGCAATTCATTTTCAAAACATAACTATAAAATTAAACTTCACTTTCTATCACAAACGTAAAAAATCAAACATATTTTTAATAGTGTTAACGAAATTAAGACAAAGTCTCCGTCAGTGTTGCGAAGAATCTAACCTAAAAGTATCTAACATTGAGATTAAAAATGTAAACAATTTTTGTTTTACTTTAAAAATATTAATCTCATCTTTTCATCAACATTGCAACACTTAAAGCTCTCACACACTCAACTGGGCACTCGAAGTAAACATTTTCGTTTTGTATTGTTATGCTACTAAAGCCTGGTCCGTGAGCACGTAGAATTTTGTCCAATGACCTTAGGCTACCCATCCTTATCGCTCGCGCGTAATTATATTGCTGTCGCGACTGTGCGACGTGCGCCCGCAGTGATTATGCGAGCGCGACAGCAACATAATTACGCGCGAGCGATAAAGATGGGTAGCTTGGGGTCATGGGACAAAATTCTACGTGCTCACGGACCAGGCTTTATTAGTATTATTGCGGTACATTGCGATTTGTCGAGCGTGCGAACGCCTAAGTCTTAAATTAATGAAGGTTTAGGCCCGTGTTATGAAATGAGACTCAAGTACGAATTTACTCTCAAGCGCTGATAAAATTGTCTGTGACAAAATGTGTCATTTTTCTAAATATTGAAATCTTTCCAATCACAGGCATGAGTTTGAGTCTTGTTTCAAAACATCTGAGTCAATTTATGTAATAAAAATATTGTTTACATTCTCATATTTTCAATTGAAAGACGAATAGGTACGTCAGCATCAAATCCTATCATTAAGCTTTACATCGACAATTAAATCATTAACATCTCTTTTTATAACATTTTTACTTTGAAGTGTTAACTATGTGTCAGGTAATAATTCTCTTTAGCTAGTTCTATTGAAGGCAGATTAATCAGTTTTATCTGGTTTTTATTTAGTACAATATACAGGTTGTTTTCGAAAGTTTCGTGGTCGGTAGATTACACCAAGTGGCAGGTTTGTTCAAAGGTGCCTCTCGGGGACAGGGTAGGGACAAAGATACACGCTTGCACTAAAAATATTCGAGATAAACCGTGATTAAGAAGTTATAAGAATTTTCTTAGTACTTTCATAGTATGACGGCAAATGGACAATATAGTGTGAGAGGGCCTTAGCTCGTAAACAGTCCCTTAACAATCGCGAAAGTTATGAGAAGTTTGCAAGTCTGATCGACCATAAACGGAAAATAACGTTTGGCCAAATCAACGCGTGCAACCTGCGTGCACGGAGACAAGTCACCAGATCAGATGTCTTGTATGATTTTTAGCAATGAGTTCACATTCAAGGTGTCCTGTTATTTTGACGTTTCAGATTTTAAATTTTTCGTACAGCAGTGATCGCCATCGTCGTCACACACGCAGGCTGCACGCGTTGGTTTGGCCGAACCTAAGGGTTAAGCCAGGGGTTCCCAAAGTGTTGCTTCGTAAAAAGTAAAGAGTGGCGAAGGGAGTCAATCCTTTACGTCGCGTTTGGCGCTAACCGTTAACCGTAAAACCGTTGATAGTGTTGATACCCTCGTCTTAACTCGTCCGTCTTTCGACTGTATCTTTTTCAAAGGGTAGGTCACTATCACTGTGACAAAATACTAAATTTATAAGTGCGCCGCGGGATGAGAAAGATTGGAAACCCCTGAGTTAAGCTTCAACCACACCAACGCGTGCAAAAGGAGGTCGCCGTGACAAAATACTTTTGTAAGTGCGCCGCGGGATGAAAAAGATTGGGAACTCCTGGGTAAAGCTTCAACCACACCAACGCGTGCAAAAGGCCGATGACAGTTCACGCGACCTGTCATTGGCCTTTGATCGCGCCGGCGATGGCGATCTGCACGCGTTGGTGTTGAAGCATAAGGCCGGGTTCCCACTATGCCGGACCGGCATTTCTTGCGGAAACCGGACACCGGACAAGGGTGTTCACATTACACCGGATCACCGGATCCGAAATCCGAGCCGAATGAAGTGCGGGGAGCACTTAAGCACGGGCGCGGCGGGGTGGGCCGCAACTCGTTCACATTACTCCGGTCCGGTGATTTTGCCGGCATTTTGTAGCGACAAAACGCTCGGTAAAAATGCCGGGCTCGGCGAAAAAGCCGGATCCGGGATAATGTGAACAGCTTCATATAATTTGTACCGCCGCTAGGCCTTCCGGCGATTTTACCGGACCGGCAAAAATGCCGGTCCGGCATAGTGGGAACCCGGCCAAAAGCTCGGTAAAAATGCCGGGCTCGGCGAAAAAGCCGGATCCGGGATAATGTGAACAGCTTCATAGAATTTGTACCGCTGCTAGGCCTTCCGGCGATTTTACCGGACCGGCAAAAATGCCGGTCCGGCATAGTGGGAACCCGGCCAAACGCTCGGTAAAAATGCCGGGCTCGGCGAAAAAGCCGGATCCGGGATAATGTGAACAGCTTCATACAATTTGTACCGCCGCTAGGCCTTCCGGCGATTTTACCGGACCGGGAGATCTGCCGGTGGGAATAGTGGAAACCCGGTGTAAGCGATATAGCAAGCGGTATTCTGTCCCTACCCGGTATAGTAACGGTTTTACTGCTTAGGTTTACGCGCGCGGCGCCGCTTGTCGGGCTCAGGCGCGGGCGGCGCGCCGCGGTACAAAGTGTTCAGGAACTCCTCCAAGTTTGGTTCGTGCCTGCAGGAAACATACGTTAAGAAAACGAGAAAGATGTTTACACATTTTGACGCTTATAATACTGAACTGAATATGCAAGGTTTTTTTTATTTTTCACATTTCAGTACCCTTGGCATTATCAAATCAATCAGTGCTTTTCTTTAACAAAAATTTCAAAAGATACTTAAGAGCCATTTCACAAAAAAGTTCCGCGCGAATTTAGGTACAAACTGTCAACGCAACGTAAAAAGAGTAAAAAGAACGCCGAAATGGACAAAAAAATCTTGAGCCGTGACCGTATTAAGACTTGATATAAGTTATTAATATTAAGGTAGAATAAGGTATTAAAACTTGATAAATTAATTTAAAATTTTAATAGAGTTTATGTAATCATTCAAAAATTTTTATATTTCGATTAATAATAATGAAACACGAATAGGTATAATATGTAAAATATATATTAAGTACAAAATAAAGACAGTCACATAGTGAAAAAAAATGCCCTCTTACAGCTCTATCATCGGACCCTGGATATCATTTAGGAACGAAGTATTCGTCAAGGCGAATCACACAAGCCCAAACTCCATGGGGTTCTATTGTTTTGTTACGGAGTTGCAATGGAGGTGGGCATTGCAACTCCTCCAGATCCATTATCAGACAGAGCTAAGAAATAAATAAATAAATAATAATAATTATTATTAAACAAAAACTAAAATATTTCATCTAACTATCTTACTTCCTACTAGTCTTACTAATATTATAAATACGAAAGTTTGAATGGATGTCTGGATGTTTGTTACTCTTTCACGCAAAAACTACTGAACAGATTTTGATGAAACTTTACAGTACAGCACAGCAGTACTAGGCAGTCTGTGTTCAACTATCACTCGGGTCGGACGTTCCTATCGCAAAACCGTTGGTTCACTCAGTTCCGATACGACTCTAGTGCTGTGTGTAATTATTCTCTTGAATACACTGAGTTTATTAATTTCTACGAGTGGATTTCATTTTGCCTGAGACCTACGCCATGAACCCTGAACAAGAAGACCCTGTCGCCAGCGACAGCGACACTTATCCATCTCTAGCGTTTACCAGAATTGTGCGCATACTCTGGAGCATGCTACATACAACTGGCCGTCGGAGAAGCATAGATTTCCCTTAAGTCTACTCCCGCTACCATATGGCACTCCGCTAAAACTCGTGAGGGCGCCAACACTTGCTTTTGTATCGAAAATTAGTATGAGCAGCGCACGTGGTTGCCCGTTGTAGGCTCTATGCAACCACGCTATTTTAAACAGTGGCCCCTAAGCATGAGATGGGAAACTGCACTCTCTTGAATTATCTTTAATTTGATGGTATTAGGGGAATCCTAGGAACGAATACAGACTTTACAATTTTACGAGTTGCAATGTTACGTTTTCTTGCAATCTGACCTTGATTTTTCAAACACGTGTCAAAATAAAAAAATAATTTAAATCAAAAGCTCTAAGGAATATTTAATTGACATCAATTTCGAAGCAAGCACAGATCACAGAAACTAAAGGGAGATGTGACAAGAGCCGCCCCCTTGAGCCTTGAGCCGGTGTCGCAACAATATGCCCAAAAACAGAACATATTGCTTGTGAAAGCAATGATGACAGCAGCGACGTCATAATGTAAACAGTTTACATTGCTTGCATAGTACTAAAGATTATTCGAACGTTAAATACTAATACCAGAGTGGATAATGAGCACATAATATTTTGATTTCTTTGTGTGTGTGAATTTCTAATGCGACACTGAGTTTCGAACTCAGCGCATTACTTAGCATCTATCTCCATGGAAGCAAGTTATCTCCAAAATAACATTCTACACCTTTTTAACCTAGTAAGGTAATAAATTTATTAAAATACGAAGCACTTCATCTACACTGGTCATCACAAAAATCGGCCCACCTACGTTTTACAGGAAAACTCGTTTCTACTGACACAATCATGGTTCCCCAACAACATTGGTGTTATTTGAAAGCCCAATAAATATCCTTAAAGAAAAAACACATTTAATTTCCTAATAAACGATTAACATATACAATAAATGTGACTTGAAAAACTTGAAAAAAGACCTCACTTTGGGCTCACCTCTGGGATCAATTAGACCAATTTTTATGGTTATAAAACCAAATAATGATCTCACGTGTCCTCTTTAGCAGATGGATAGCGATTAATCCTAACTTAACAGTTTTATAGCCATAAAAGTTGGCTCAAGCGTAACTACCTATTTTTTGAAGAAGTGACTCTGGATTCTTCTACAGACACATTTTTGGGGTTAAATCCTTTCCTTTAATGAAATGAAGTTTAGAACTAGGCTTTTAAATAGTAATATAGTATAGTAATATTGGTGGGAAGTGGGGATGCATACGTTTGAAAGTGCTTGTCGCGGGTGGGTCGATTTTTATGATGACCAGTGTATTAATAGGATATAAAATATATTTTAGAAGTTAATAAATTAATTATGCATAAAATATAAATGTTACGGTAAATAGGATAAATGTGAAAATTATGAATAATCGCCGGTTATTATGAATAATTACCTCATGATTTGGTAAATGTGATTAATATGAGATCATTTATGTGTGTATAAATCTAAATAGGCGGCTTAGGGGTGGCCCAAGGGCCACCCCCGCCGCTCCTTAACTTATTTTTCACTTTAAATCAAAACAATGTTTTATAGGCATTATGGGAAAGTAACGTTACGCAAAAAACAGTCCAAACTCACTATGCCAAATTATATTAATAAATAATATCAAAATGTTCAAAATGTGAGGCTGTACATGAGCGCTGTACACGAGCCGGTGTTCTCTTTTATGATATTTGTTAGTATTAAGATAACATGATAAAATAATCACTGATAAATGTGATTAATTTATCACTTTTACCTAGCCTGTCGGTAATTATTCATAATAACCAGCGATTATTCATAATTTTCAATTTATCACATTAACCGTAACAGATAAGTATACCACTTACATACTTTTTTTTATAATTTATTTATTAAAATAAATACATACATAATACACATAGTTACACTCAGACCCGTCAAAAAAATTCATCCTTTCAGTTTCTGCTCGGCCGGGAATCGAACCCGGGACCTCTCGGCATATTAGTCCGTTTCGAACCACTACACCAAACGGCCGACTTGAAACAGGGACCTCTCGGCATAATATCAAATGTATTTGGTCGCCGTATAAATCACCGTTTCACGACACGAACGCACGTAAACGTCATGGCGGGAAAAGTGACACAGGTCCTGCCTTGACGGGCGCTCGCGCCATACTAATCGATGTCGGCTTGCGTATTGTAATTTATACTGATATTCACATCAATATTTTGACAAAGTGGTTACTAATATTTAAACAATAACTGTAGAAATCTATTCTATAATGCATATTCTTTATTTTGGGATACTTTTATTGCAGTTATTGCTGTGTTTTTAAACCAAAAACCACGATCAAAATGTGACGTTAATCTTCAAATTTGCCAAATTATTTTTAAATTTTACTCAATAATGGTAGTGAAATTCAAGAATCCATTTCATTAATGGACAACAAGAATATATGTCCGATGATTACTATATATTTTTAAGCTTTTTATATGAGCATAAATAATAGATACAGGACTTTGAAATTGACACTGCGGCAATTTTTCCGTAAAATGGTTGTGGGAGATGGGGCACTGAGAATTAAGCAAAAGAGTTTTAGTAAATCCGTTTCATTAATGGTCAACACTAAGGATTGACCTATCTTTCGCAGTTATTCAATAATATCTGGGTGTTGCTTAAGGTAGTAATTCATGCTTCCAAAATCTTAGAAATTCGCAAGAAAATGTAAAATGGCTCTTAAGATATAGAAGTTAGAAATCTCATGATCAATGACGTCCTGTTAGAACGACACGCAGAGTCCCATACAAGTCACGCTCAGTTGTTTTCATACAAAGTTTAAACACTTGTAACTTTTTTGTTTCCAGTCCGATTTCAATACTAGTTTTTCAGAAATTCTATGATTTAACTAAAGTGTTTATTTATACATAATTTATTAACTTTTCAAATCGATGCATATTCCCTATTAAAATATACAACTCAGTCGAGTTAACTGAGCAGCTGGCAGCCGTGACGTTACCACGACGTTCTGGGGGCGTAGTGTGAGTTTACGTCAAACGCATTCGATATTGACTGCGTTTGAAGTAAACTCACACCTCGCCCCTTAATTCTGACGGAGCAAACGCAAGGAAGTTTGCGTTTAAGCGGCAAGGAGAGTCGCATTCCAGCGAGGTGCGCAATTAGCTCAATCGGTCAGTACCAGTTTTACAGTCCATGGCTCAGTTTCTGGATTGAGATTTAGCTTGCGCGTGCTCATCTTCTGTTCGACGATAAATTAAAATGAAAAGTTCATTCTTGACAGTGTGGACAGTGCTTCAAATATCCCGTGTATTTTGTGGATAATCAGTACAACCCGATCGAGCTAACGGCGCGGCGCACATTAATGGAATGCGACTCTCCCTCCCACACCCAGCGTCAATGTGACGTCACGGATACCAGGTGCGCAGTTAACTCGACCGGGTTGTATTTAGGGGAGAACGAGGAGGGTTGTGACATTGTCGATTTTTGGAAACCTTTTACCTATCAGCGAGCTCGCAATAGCGCGTATTTGTTAGCTCGAGACTTGAACTAAAAAACGCGTATTGTTTGTTACGAGCTCGCTAGTAGATAGTTCAAAAGTTCCAAAAAATCGACAATGTCTCAACTCTCCTCGGTCTCCCTTACTCACGATACCTGCGCCCGTATTCACAAACGATGCTTGCTTAAGTGAAGCAGCAAATCGAACGCACAGCTTTGAATAGAGCTCTGCGATTGGTTCGTGTGACACCCAGTGCGTCCACGCGCACTGTGAGACCTTATAGTAATGTTTATGAATACGGGCGTTATTCACGTTAACCCTTTAACAGTCATAGCATAGTCAAAATTTTCATTGTTTATAGCAGTAGTTCTTAACCGGTGGTCCGCGGACCACTGGTGGTCCCTGGAGGCATTCCAGGTGGTCCGCGAAGACATCTCGATGAGTCGAGTCAACACAACGCAAACGGCGCACAGTGGGCGAGAAATCGAACTCCCTTTTTATAGGATTTTGAAAAAAAAAAGTGGTCCCTGACAAGACAGAAATTTGGTAAAATGGTCCGTAGTGACTGAAAGGTTAAGATCCACCGGTTTATAGACAAGCGAATAAGGTTCAAAATAAGGTGGGAACTATATTCCCTCTGCCTTATAAAGGTTCAATACGTGTGGGAACTCACCCTGCGTGTGGCGGCTGGCTGAGGTCGGCGGCAGCCGCCTTGTTGCCCAGCACTATGCGGTACTGCACCACGTGGCAGTCTGGCCGCAACTGTTTTAGGTTCTTTTTCTGCGATAAGACGATCATTGTTATAAATAACATTTATTTTATTCAAATTTAGGCGTATTTAAGCCTTTTTCTATCTTATAAATAGCTCATAGAACTGTTGGCCGTTGGGGCAGAAAAGTTGTCGAGTTGTGCCGGAAAGCGCAAGGTACGTCCACCCACAAGGTGAACAGACGACCTCATAAAGGTGTTGGATGCATATCCGCTATCAACCGGTCATTATGGAAATAATTGGGGGAAGCCTAATTTGTCCCCGCTGAAATCCGTTTCGAGACAAGCTCTAGCGGTCTTGACGTATGCTGAGTCTTTTTGTCAGAGGGGCACAAGCAGTTGTCTATCTCAACTCCGTATGTATAGTCCGGTCGCCGAGCACGTAGAATTTCGTCCAATGACCCCAAGCTACCCATCCTTATCGCTCGCGCGTAATTATGTTGCTGTCGCGCTCGCACACTCACTGCGGCCGCCCGTCGCACAGCCGCGACAGCAATATAATTACGCGCGAGCGATAAGGGTGTGTAGCTTGGGGTCATTGGACGAAATTCTACGTGCTCGGCGACCGGACTATATCTTGCTTGTATACCTTTCTATTTTATTTATTTTGTTTTGTTTTATTCAGAAAACAAACAGCTTACAAATATATAAATTGCATAGATACAATGTAGTTGGTCAAAGCCTATAGTTTTCACCTCTATGTAACCAAGGGGTATAAAATTTAACAAATTTTAATTATACACAGAAGCAAAGAAAGAAAAAAAAATGGATAGAAAAAAGTTCGAAGAAATTTTACTATAGGTCAGGTCGACGAGTCTTTCTGTCAAATAAAACGTTTACTATTCTATCCTAAGTTCAGCAGCGTTCGTCCTATGGCTGAAATGTTGACTATTGCACGTACCTGGCAGCTGGCCCACTGCGTGATCTGGTAGACGGCGCCGTCCATGCAGGCGTAGTACATCACCAGCAGCCCCAGCATGCTCGACTCCGCCCAGATGTCGCCCTGACGACACGTCACCGTGACAGTTAATAACACGGGTTAGAGCACAGAATAATAATAAGTACTACGTACAGAAGTTTTACTTCGCGAAGGTATTTAAAAAAATGTATGCTCAATGTCATTAACAATATGGTGTAATTTAGCCTGTCTAAAGAGTCAAGCACCATTTTGTTGACAAACGTCAGTGATCGGCACTGCGCCGAAGCTATAGGGCTGACTTCGGTAAAATGATGTGACGTGAGGTGCCAAACTGCGGAAAATGGCGGAGGAAATACATGATTTAATTATCATGAATAATATTAACTACTTATTTATCTCTGAGTGTCTTGAGGCAACTTAAAAAAGTACATTCTGTGTTTTTATTATTATTTAGGCAGTTAAATACTGCACAGTATTTAGTACACCATTTTCTTTATTTTCTTCCATCATACACAAGAATACGCGTGCGTGAGTCAATGTTCGCTCGTATGTGAGGCCTTGTCAAATAGTATCCTGTAGGTGGGCCATCGTGCGTGTTTTGTTTTCGATGTAAACTCGCGGAGATGAACATGCCTGGTTAGAGTAGGCGCACACCGTTGATTTTTCGTCGGCCGATAGTTTAGTCGGGCAGTTGATCAGTATGGGCATGTATGGGAGTGCGCACACTACGCCGATTCGATTTGGCCGATTCTTCATACAATTTAAAATCGGGCACAATTATCGGTCAACTAAAAATCAACGGTGTGCGCCTACTCTTAAAGCGCAGATTACTAATGAGTTACATTAGAATTTTTTTTTAGATGGACACGCTACCCGAACAAAAATTGGCACTTTAAACTAATACTTTGCAAACGGATTTCGATTTAAAGAAAAATAATCTTATGCCCGTTTTCACCATCAATCCCTAATTTTTAAGTGAGCCCTCTAGTAACACAAAACAGGAATTTTGTTTTCATATAGGTCACTTAAAAAATAGGGATTGATGGTGAAAACGGGCATTAGAAACCCCTAAGTCTTTTTAAAAGACCTATCCAACGATTACCCACACGATGGGGTAGAAGATGAAAAATAATTTCATCCCCACTTTGAATGTAGAGGAGCTACCCTAAACAATTTTTTTTTCTAAATTTTATCCTACCACTGTCGCCAGGCAAAACCTCGGACGGACAGACAGACATGACGAAACTGTAAGGGTTCCTTGTCAGGACTACGGAACTCCAAAAAGTTAATTATTGTTTGATTTTATCCGGAATATCCCTGCTTTTATAATTGAGCCAGTAAATCAGGTTTCTAGTGTACTACGTAACAGATCCATCACTTCCTAAGAAAACGACAAACACTATGCTTTATTTTCAAGCTGTCCAGCAACGTGAGGAAAAATGCCGTTAAGGCTTAATAATTATTACTTTGTCTTAAGGTTCAAATTCAATGTTAATCTCGTTTAAGCGTTAATAATATTTTTAAATGTGTTATTATGACACTTACCTCTTTAGCGGAGTGTCGGATTTTGCACTGAGAGCAGTAGCGAGCGGCGTAGCACGGCCGATCCGTCGCCACGCGCTTGTGCCGCCGCCCGCAATTAGTGCATCTGCAACGGGGGACAATTAGCCATGTGATGGTTGAGCCATGTCATGGCTGAGCCATGTTATGGCTGAGCCATACGTTGTTTGAGTCATACAATATCTGAGTCATATAATGTATGAGTAACGAGGTGACGGACGGGGGAGGAGGTTGAGTTAATGGACGCCGATAGTCATGTGAGGCTACTGCTGAGACAGTAAAAAACTCAAGTGTTTACTTGTTAACGAGCATAAAGTGTTTACAACGCCATTTAATCTCAAGCCTCACACTCCAGTCTCCAATAGAATAGACAGGTACCTAGTTTGTTGGTCAGTTGACTAGCAATTACAACAAAGTCAGTAAAACAATCATAGACGTAATCTTTGCTTGAATAAAGGTTTTTTATTATGAATGTGGCAGCTGAACCATTGGATATCTATCACATAAATATACTGAAAGAGAACCAAAGTAAGCCACTCTGCTGATGCTCAAATGATATAAACGAGACAAGTTTAATTTCAAGTTGTAACAACTTTTTAGTTTTATAAGCATTGCAAAATATACCTTATAGTGTTGGCAGCAAACTCCATTTTGTCATGAAGCTGGGCCAACAGTTGACTGAGCTCGCTCCACGCCGCTTCCACGTGTCGCGATTCTAATGCGCGTCTCTCGTACGCTTCCCTTCGTTCCTGGGGGTAGAAATTACTTTATTTACTAACAATATTGTATAAAAATCCGCTCGATGGACTTTTGCAGCCTACCCAAAACTTAATATCGACCTTATAGCTAGTGTATAAGGTTAAGTCGTCTCATCGGGTTCCCGATGAGATCAAAAGTGCGCTGGAGTATCTTGGTCACCCTTGGCGCCAGTTAGTGTCTAACCTTGAGGCAAGCGTGTAAGGTTTAAAGTCGTCTCACCGGCTCCCTGATGACGTCGAAGGCGTGCTGTAGTAGCTTTAAGGTCTTCTCGGCGCCACTTAATGTCAAACCTTAAGGCATACGTGTAAGGTTCAAAGTCGTTTCACCGGCACCCGATGACGTTGAAGGCTGCTTTAGGGCCTCCTCAATGCCAGTTAACGTCAATCTTTTAGCTAAAGGGGGGAAGTTTAGTGTCCCGGCTGCTGTCTTATTATCGACCTTATCAAAAAATCAAAAAAATCAAATCAAAAAAATTTTTTTGTGTGCTGCAGTATCTTGAACACCTCTTTAGTGCGTCTCGGATGCTGTCTATCCATATAAAAGTCGACTATACAGGGTGTTTCTTGTAAGGTGTCAAGCCGAAGGCAGGTGATAGGTGAGGACTAGACCTATCGATTTCACCCCCATGTATGTTCTACGATTTTTCGTAGTTTAGAAGTTATCGTTAATTTTGTGATTTTTTCAAATTTCATGACCTAGTGGCTTAATTTTTTTTTATCTTTTTTTTGGGTTGACTTTTCTCAGATTTCTTTTTTTTTGACAGATTCCCTATTAGTTGCAGATATTTGAAAAAAATAATCACCTTCCTATCTTTGATGCAAGATACAAAATTGTTGCTAGAAACATAAAAAATATGCTTTTAGCAGAACATTCTAAAATTTTCAATTGAAATGTATGAGAAAAAAAAAGAATTTCCATAGGTCCAAAATAATTTTAAAAACTGCGCAGTTTTTTAATCTTTCATAATAACACAGAAAAACATGTACTTAATGGGCCATTATTTTCTGTAATCGCTCCACTAAAGTGGTAAGTCGGAGATTCCGTTACATGTTTTTGACTTTCTTAGGACTAAGTAATATTTGCAATCCCCTAAGTTTACGATATGTAGAACACATTTAGAGACAATAACTGAAAAGATTTTTTTTATCCACAACGTGGAAGCTCTTGCTCTTCATGTGGTATACAAAAGGGAATGAAAATTTTGATGATAAACCATATTAGAATGCAAGAAGCTTTTGTAAATTTACGAATAATTGTTTTGCGTCGTTGTCGAATGTGCATTCAGGTCAGCGACGGACATTTTGAACATTTACTTTAAATTAAATCATTACACCCTTTTTTGCTCTATCTCTCTCACAGACACACAGACACACGCACACACGCGCGCGCGCGCACACACACACACACACACACACACACACAAACTCTTTCTCTTTCCTTTCACACTCTAATAGGTAGGTATATCAAATTTAATCGTAAAGTAACAATCACCACTGTGGTCTAGTGGTAAGACTACCTATTTAGGACAGCCAATTCCTCTGTGGTTTAGGATTCCGGGTGAAGCTCGCTGATCATCCAGCAGTTTCCAACTTTCCATCAGGTCAGATGAAGGGCAAGAGCTTCCTCGTTGTGGATAAAAAATGTTCTGTTCAGTTATTGTCTCTAAACGTGTTCTACATAATCGTAAACTTAGGGGATTGCAAATATTACTTAGTCCTAAGAAAGTCAAAAACATGTAACGGAATCTCCGACTTACCACTTTAGTGGAGCGATTACAGAAAATAATGGCCTATTAAGTACATGTTTTTTTGTGTTATTATGAAAGTTTAGAAAACTGCGCAGTTTTTAAAATTATTTTGGACCTATGGAAATTCTTTTATTTTCTCATACATTTCAATTGAAAATTTTAGAATGTTTTGCTAAAAGCATATTTTTTATGTTTCTAGCAAAAATTTTGTATCGTGCATCAAAGATAGGAAGGTGATTATTTTTTTCAAATATCTGCAACTAATAGGGAATCTGTCAAAAAAAAGTAATCTGAGAAAAGTCAACCCAAAAAAAAGATAAAAAAAAAATTAAGCCACTAGGTCATGAAATTTGAAAAAATCACAAAATTAACGATAACTTCTAAACTACGAAAAATCGTAGAACATACATGGGGGTGAAATCGATAGGTCTAGTCCTCACCTATCACCTGCCTTCGGCTTGACACCTTACAAGAAACACCCTGTATATCAAGTAGATACGGTTCAAAGTCTCTCATTGGCTCCCCGATGAAGTCGAAGGCGTGATGTAGTATCTTGAAGGCCTCCTCGGCGCCTAGCTTTTAGTATTTAACGCCTATTAACCACCTTATGGCAAGCGGCTAAGGTTTAAAGTCAGCTCTTAGCCCCATTCAGTGCTACTTAATGTCAACCTTAAAGTAAGAGTATAAGGTCCAAAGTCTCACCGGCTCCCCGATGAGGTCGAAGGCGTGCTGCAGGATCTTGAAGGCCTCCTCGGCGCCCGGCTGCTGGTTCTTGTCTTATTTAGGTATTGTCAACCTTATGACTAGCTAGCGTAAGGCTTAATATTGATTCACCAGCTCCTCGTTAACCGATCGTTGCCAACTTTTGGACCCTACGCAAAACTTATTATCGACCTTATACCTATAAAGATAAGGTTCAGTCTCACCGGCTCCCCGATGAGGTCGAAGGCGTGCTGCAGGATCTTGAAGGCCTCCTCGGCGCCCGGCTGCTGGTTCTTGTTTTATTTAGTTATTTTATCAACCGTTATGTGTGTAAGGTTTAAAGGTTAATTAATGACAATTTTATGGCGAGTGGATAAGGTTTAATGTCGTCTAACCGGCTCCTCGATGAGGTCGAAGGTGTGTTGAAGTATCTTGAAGACCTCCTCAGTGCCAGTCAACGTCAATCATTTAGCTAGTGGAAGGAGGTTTAGTGTCCCAGCAGCTCAAAATGTCGACCTTATGGTTAGGGGATAAGGTTCAAAATCACCTCACCGGCTCTCTAATGAGATCAAAGGTGTGCTGGTTTTGGAGTATCTTGATGAACACCTCTTCAGTGCGTCCCGGCTGCATTCTATCCATATAAAAGTCGACCTTATATCAAGCCTATAAGGATCAAAGTCCCTCAACGGCTCCCCGATGAGTTCGAAGGCGTGCTGCAGGATCTTGAAGGTCTCCTCGGCACCCGGCAATTGGTGCCTATACGCCACTAATTCTTGTGAATCTTATAGCTAGTAAATAAGGTTCATAGTCGTCTCATCGACCATATGACTAGTGGGTGTAAGGATTTAACTTATTATCGACCTTATATCTATATTACTCATCTTCATACACACCCACACACACGCTCACACACACACACACACTCACACTCTCATATCATTGTATTTTTATGGTATTTTTTATTTTATTTTTTGTTTAGCCTGTCTATTTAATTAGAACTCAACACTCTGTACCTCTAGGAATCTTCTAATTATTTAAATGTATAACTATTTAATAAAATAGATTCCGCAGAGTGGGCCTGGTGACCTGTAATACAGATTTTCTTAAATCTACAATAGGCACCAGCTCTCACAATGCAATCTATAGTTTAACAGATATATTATAAGAAATGTTTTTCATAATTTATGTTGTGAGAGAAAAAAATAAATTATTATTATTATTATTATATTAGATAAGGTTCAAAGCCTCACCGGCTCCCCGATGAGGTCGAAGGCGTGCTGCAGGATCTTGAAGGCCTCCTCGGCGCCCGGCTGCTGGTTCTTGTCTTATTTAGTTATTGTCAACCTTATGACTAGCGGGTGTAAGGCTTAAAATTGATTCACCATCTCTTCGATGACCGATCGTTCCCAACTTTTGGACCCTACGCAAAACTTATTATCGACCTTATGCCTATATTGGTTCTTGTCGGGGTGCACCAGGAAGGCCTGCCGCCGGTAGTACCGCTTGATCTCCTCGTCTGTGCAGTGGACGCTTACGACTAGAGTACCTTATGGCAAGTAGATAAGGTTCAAAGTCGTCTAACCGGCACCCAATGACCCAAAAACCCAATCAAAGGTGTGCTGGTCCTGAAGTATCTTGAACACCTCTTCAGTGCATCCCGACTGCTGTCTATCCATATAAATGCTGACCTTATGGCAAGGGGGTAAGGTTTAAAGTCGTCTCACCGGCTCTCCGATGAGGTTGAAGGTGTGCTGAAGTATCTTGAAGGTCTCTCCAGTGCTAGCGTCAATCATTAAGCTAGTGGGGGGAGGTTCAGAGTCCCGGCTGCTGTCTAAATGTCGACCTTATATCGAGTACATAAGGTTCAAAGTCTCACCGGCTCCCGATGAGGTCGAAGGCGTGCTGCAGTATCTTGAACACCTCTTTAGTGCGTCTCGGATGCTGTCTATCCATATAAAAGTCGATTATATATCAAGTAGATACGGTTCAAAGTCTCTCATTGGCTCCCCGATGAAGTCGAAGGCGTGATGTAGTATCTTGAAGGCCTCCTCGGCGCCTAGCTTTTAGTATTTAACGCCTATTAACCACCTTATGGCAAGCGGCTAAGGTTTAAAGTCAGCTCTTAGCCCCATTCAGTGCTACTTAATGTCAACCTTAAAGTAAGAGTATAAGGTCCAAAGTCTCACCGGCTCCCCGATGAGGTCGAAGGCGTGCTGCAGGATCTTGAAGGCCTCCTCGGCGCCCGGCTGCTGGTTCTTGTCGGGGTGCACCAGGAAGGCCTGCCGCCGGTAGTACCGCTTGATCTCCTCGTCTGTGCAGTGGACGCTTACGACTGGAATACCTTATTGCTAGTAGATAAGGTTCAGAGTCGTCTAACCGGCTCCCTGATGACGTCGAACGCGTGTTGGAGTATCATGAAGGCCTTCTCGGCGCCCGGCTGCTGGTGTCTACGCTTAATACTTGTTGTGAAGCTCATGACACATGTATGGCCCTTATGACAAGGGGATAAGGTTGAAAGTCGTCTCACCGGCTCTCTAATAAGATCAAAGGTGTGTTGGTCCTGGAGTATCTTGAACACCTCTTCAGTGCATCCCGGCTGCTGTCCTTATGGCAAGGGGGTAAGATTCAAAGACGTCTCACCGGCACCCGATGACGTAGAAGGTGTGCTGAAGTATCTTGAACACGTCTTCAGCGCGTCCCGGCTGCTGTCTATCCATATTTAACCTTATATTAAGGGGGTAAGATTCAAAGTCTCACCGGCTCCCCGATGAGGTCGAAGGCGTGCTGCAGGATCTTGAAGACCTATTCAGAGGTAATTAATGTCGCCTCCAGGGCGCCCAGTTGCTGGTGCCCACGCCTGTTAATTATTGTAAACCTTATGCCAATTGAATAAGGTTCAAAGTCTCACCGGCTCCCCGATGAGGTCGAAGGCGTGCTGCAGGATCTTGAAGGCCTCCTCGGCGCCCGGCTGCTGGTTCTTGTCGGGGTGCACCAGGAAGGCCTGCCGCCGGTAGTACCGCTTGATCTCCTCGTCGGTGCAGTGGACGCTCACGCCTAGAATACTGGAAGAAAGCAGCTTTTTTGGTTCTTTGAATAGGTATAGATAGATAAATAAATGATAATAATAATGATTATGAGATCAAATGGTTACAAAACAATATTGGCCCATTTTTTTTTCCTAAGAAAAAATACAATATTGCGTCCTATATAGTGGCAATATGGCAGGAAAAAAACTTTTTTGGTACTTTGGGTAGATGTAGAATGGATGAAAAAGGATTGGTGAGGAAAAGAAAGAGAATATTGCGTCCACTATAGTTATATACACTTTGGATTGGAATAGATAATGGTTACAAAACAATATTGAGGGTTGTGAAGGAAAAAAGATAATAATTGCGTCCAATATAGCGGCAATATGGCAGACATATTGGTGTAAAGTAGCGAAGAAATATTGATGTTCTTTTACAATGTCTTCTAGAATGAGCAGCGTTTTTTAAAACCTACTGGAAGGGTAATGTTTTTTTTCTGTAGACCCTTTCCAGGAGTCAGGACACTTGTCATTTTTTGTTTATTTATTTAAATCACAGCAACAGAATACAGTGCATACGCATGTAGGTAATTTGTTTTTATTCAAATTCTTTATAATTAGACCTAGAAAGCCAGAAAACTTGTAATTTTTTATTTTATTGATTTAAAGGCACAGCAACAGAATATAATTCATATACATGTCCCGAATATACAACCCGATCGAGCTAACTGCGTACCTCGTTGAATGCGACTCTCCCTCGCACTCACCCGCACACCTCCCCGCGTTCGCCTCATCCGTATCACAGCGTCGATGTGACGTCACGGCTGCCAAGTGCGCAGTAGCTTGCCTTTAATATGGACTCTATGAGCTTTACCTGTAAGGGTCCTTTCCTTTGCACGCAAGCAGCCTCTTCATCGCCTCTTCCCCGGTAGCTGGCAACGGTATATTGGCGTTCAGTTTCGTTGAATCATTCCCTGTGTCAGGCTCAACTTCTGCTGAAGAAAAAAAACATTTTTTTTTAGATTTTGCAAAAAAAAAAAGGTTCTATCGTAAAAAAAGGGTCAAGAAAGTTAGGCTACTGATTTGAAGATTATAGTTGATAGTGCTAACTCATGAGCTATAAAATATATGATACTAATAGCACCCTCCCCCCACCTGAAATGGCATATCAGGGGCCTGAAAAAGAACCCTAGATATGCCAATGGCTGTTGGGTAAATCCGCGAAACAGTAAAAAACTTATGTTCCGATCGATAAAAAAAAAACTGTTGTAGTTCTGGTAAATTAAACTTCTGAATAACGATTCATACAAGTTTCCACATAAGGCGCCATGATCCATATTGATTAAATACTTCAAGTTATTTCGATAATCAAGAAAACACGCACTAAACGTCATTACCATCACAGTAAAAATACTGACCTTTGCCGTTGTCTTTTAATTTTTTTTACTTTACCTATACACAGACCAGATTTTGATTATAAATTTAAAATGTACATATTTACCGTGACAAAATAACAAAATTATATTGAAATCGTATTAGCCAATAAAATGGAATCATGAATTGAAATATTGTCACGAGAAATCGTCATAGCCATCGCGGCAGCATCAAAGGTTCTTTAATGTGGCCGCGACGCGACTTATCCCCGCTTGTGTCCGCGCGTCCCACTCTTCAATTCGTTGCTCGTAACAGAACAGAATGCACGTAAAATTTACGCAGCTCCGAGACTTTTTAAACTCCGAAAACGAGAGACACTCGCAGTTTGTCATCGGCTCGCGTCATTCCCATTTTGTGCGATTTGGTAAGTTTTATATATCGATATTTTTCTAATAATTAGCACTTTGTAGCATGTGATTACAATAAAAAAATGGCGATATTGAGGTGTCCCAATAGTGGTGACAATTATTTTTATATAATTTTAAAATCGTTTTCGTCATTACCATTAACATCATTACCATATCATTTAGGCTTATGGTGATGACACTTTGTATATGGTAATGATGACTATGAATGGTTTCCTAAAAGAACAATGGGACAAAACGTCCCCAGAACTGTAGCACTTTAATACCTACCTTATAATATGATAGTACATGATAATACTATAATTTTATTATAATATGACAGCTCAAGTGTGACATGCATGTCTCAGAAAAAAGTTACATCTAAAATAAGAATCCATAAGCAACCCTGAAAAAATACATACAAAATCACTTTTGACCGACTTCAATGGGTATCACGACAGCTTGACCCCGGGACAATTCGACTCCTGTGACAACTCGACCCCTGCGACAACTCAAACCCTGCGACAACTTGATTTTTTTCAACACTCAACACTTTTGACTTACTTCAAATGGTTTCACGACTGCTGGACCATACGACAGCTGAACCCTACGACCACTCGAACCCTCCAACAACTTGACCCCTGCGACAACTCGATTAAATTACTTTTGACCTACTTCAAACGGTATCACGACTGCTTGAGCGTTAAGAAAACTCGACCTGGACACCTCGATCCTTGCGACAAGTCGATCTCTATTACAACTCGACCCCTGTGATAAGTCGAACACTGCGACACGTCAACCCCTGCGACTACTCTGATCATTTATTCTAGATTCTGTTCAGGCATTGATTGATGGAGCTAAATGGTTTACAATAAGTATCATAGTTGTCATCGGGGTCGAACTGTCGTAGGTTCCCTACGACAGTTCGACAACTGGACCCCTGTGACAACTCGACCCCTGCGATAACAAGATTAAATTAATTTTAACCTACTTTAAACGAAGCTCGACCCTACAAAAACTTGACCCGGACAACTCGACCCCTACGACAAGTCCAAAATATTCAACTATGATACTTATTGTAAACCATTTAGCTCCATCAATCAATGCCTGAACTGTATCTACAATAAATGCTCAGAGTAGTCGCAGGGGTTGACGTGTCACAGTGTTCGACTTGTCACAGGGTCACAAGTACAAGTTGTCGGAGGCGAACCCTCCGACAACTTGTACTAGTGGTCGTAGGGTTAAGCAGTCGTAGGGTCCAGCCACTAGCGGCGTAAGGGGGGGGCGGTCCGCCCCGGGTGCCACTCATCAGGGGGTGACAAAAGTCACGCAGATTAGTACTCACTGGCGCTAGTATAACGAGGATATGCCATGATTGGGGGGGGGTGTTGCGATTAGTATCATATAGCTCATTGGAACTAACACCTTTCATTCATTCAATCGGTAACCCAAAAGAGGGGGTGCACCAGACCATTTTGGGGTGTCTTACCTCCCCACTATATGTATACCCAACTTACTTACATTAAGGACTTATGACGGGGGATGCTGTGCTGTGCTATGCCCCGGGTGCCAACCCATGCTACGCCGCCACTGTCCAGCAGTCGTGAAACCATTATTTTGAAGTAAGTTAAGTGTTGAGTGTTGAAAAAAATCAAGTTGTCGCAGGGTTTGAGTTGTAGCAGGGGTCGAGTTGTCACAGGGGTCGAATTGTCCCGGGGTCAAGCTGTCGTGCCCTTTGAAGTTGGTCAAAAGTGATTTTGTATGTATTTTTTCAGGGTTGCTTATGAATTTTTATTTTTGATATAACTTTTCTGAGACATGTCACACTTGAGCTGTCATTATAATAAAATTATAGTATTCAATTCAATTTATTCATTTAAAGATAACAATGATCCACATGGTTAGTAAATGGTAGGGCATGCATTATTCGTTCGATATTGGTATTCGAATATTTCGAATACTAAAATTTATGGTATTCGAATACTTCGAATAAAACGATTTTTTCGAATACTGCTATTTTCAATATAATGTAAATTAAAAGAAACACTTTTTTGTCTATAATCATTTTAATAAGGATCAATTTGCTTAATACAATCGTCTAACTTCATAATCATAATAAATATCTACTTGAAAAAAAAAACGCTGTTATCGAAGGTATTCGAAAAAATACTGTTCAAACGAATGAAGCCCCACATCGGTGATCTGCTACCTGAACACCAATTTGGTTTCCGGGAAAGACACTCTACAACTGAACAGATCCACAGAACCATAAACAAGAAGCACTAGAAAAGAAACGATACTGCTCAGCTGCGTTCTTGGACATAAGTCAAGCCTTCGATAAGGTCTGGCATAAAGGGCTCATGTAAAAACTGAAACAGAACCTCCCATGTCCGATCTACGAAATACTTAGGTCGTATTTGAAAGACAGATGCTTTGAAGGCAGATCTGGAGACTCTTGTTCTGCCTTATGCAATATAACGTCCGGTATACCCCAGGTTAGTGTCTTGGGGCCCGTGCTATACCTATTGTTTACCGCAGACCTGCCAACAACTGCAAATACATTCACAGGAACCTTTGCTGACGACAATGTAACTATGTAACAATGGCAACACACGACGATCCAGTCACGGCCTCACTCTATCTCCAGGAAAGCCTGACGGAAATGGAGAAATGGTACCATTCATGGCGTATCAAACGGAGAAAAATCTGTGCATGTTCATGTAACCTTCACTCTCAGAAGAAACTCCTGCCCACCGGTTAAACTTAATGGAGAAAGCATACATGGACAAAGAGGAAGCACCTAGATGCCAAACTAAGAAACATGATGTGGCTTGTCGGAGTTTAGTCACAGCTGAACACTAGTCTGTAGCAAAATTATGGTCTACAAAACTATCCTTAAACCTATCTGGACCTACGGGATTCAGCTGTGGGGAACAGCTGCCAACTCCAATCTCGACATAATCGAGCGTTTCCAGACAAAAGCCTTACGTTTGATTTACCAAATACCGTGGTATACGAGTATCAGCAACAGGCTCATCTATCAGGACTTGCCATTGCCCACAGTCAGAGAGGAAATAAAAAGCCACACACTCCGCTACAAGTAAGGATAAACTTTCAAATCATCCAAACTCATCAGTCCAACAACTCATGACCATTGAAGGCTTCCTATTCAGCAGACTGCAAAGAGCTAGTGTCAGGAGTCTCCTTAGTAGATTCCAGGACAGTTGAGAAACCATGACCACTGAGGGCAACTGAGTCACTAGACTCCTGCTGATTTACTACGGTCAAAAAATCTCATTACAACAGGAGATAACTACACCATAACACTAGCACCATCGGAAACCATATGCCTGGCACTTTAACCTTTTTCGCGAATATTGGTTGGCACTTGAAGGAATATCTGCGATTGCGCGCACTTGTCCATTCATCTAACCTTACCGCTAACTTCTTGCCTGCAGTTTTAATAGTTTTAAGTTTTATTAAGTAGTTTGCGGCAGATATTTTTACACAAGTTTTTAATAGGAAAGGCGTATTCGTATTGTTCGAAAAGACCGAATAATTATAGATGCTATTCGAATAATAAATGTGGCGAATATCCGAATAATATGGATATCCGGATATCCGAATTGCATGCCCTAGTAAATGGGTGCCTTATACAACTATGTTAGTAATTTACTTATTATAACATACCACTAATTATCCAACCCGTTCGGTAAGAAGTAGCCGAAGGAAATGTCGGATAATAGGAGAGTCGTACCTCTCCGCCACGGTCTTCAGGATACTGTTGGGGCTCGCCCGTATCCTACTGAGCAACGAGGCAGTCTTCTTGCATAGGACAGCAAAGAAGCCGTCAGTATGCGACTGAGCAAACATTTCCGAAGCACTGCAGAAGCGAGGCAAGCCCAACAGCACCCTGAAACCGTTGTTATATTGGACCCGAAGGACGCCAAGCGATTTCTGCGAGTACGTGGTCCATAGGTTTCCCGTGATAGACTCTGACAGTATGCTTTAAACAGAGTGATCTTGACATGGTCATTACATCGGGCAAACCTGCGAGCCAACATATTACACCTTACTGCCAGCGCCCTTCGTTCCCTCTCGATATCAACATGATCTTTAAGGTCATCAGTAACGTAGTGTCCGAGATATTTAAATTTAGTGACTCTGTTTAACTTTACCCCATTCAGCAAGAGGTCGGGTACCACGTTTGGACATTTACTGGCGGCCTTAAATACCATGTATTCGCTCTTCTTCACATTATACAAATAAGCCATGGCATTTAGCATACGCTTCACACACACCCACCATCTTTCTGAGAGCCCCCATTGTTGGCGCCAGCAGTACCATATCATCAGCGTAGCTTATGTTGTTGATACAAACACCATCTACCCAGCATCCGATACGCATACTGCTAAGGGCAACAATGAGGTCATTTACGTATAGGTTGAAAAGCCTGGGAGACGTCAGCCCACCCTGTCTCACCCCGCACTGCAACCCATACTCCTCAGAAAAAACGTTAGCCCATCTTACGCTGTTAATCTGGTTAGCATACTAATAATGGAATATTTGTGATACTTCTGACGGGACGCCCTGCCTCCTCATCTTATCCCAAAGGATGTCATAAGACACAAGATCGAACGCCTTGGAGAGGTCGAGGAAGCATGCGTAAATGGAAGTCCCCTGATCCGTGTAGTACCTGACAGTGTGCTTAAGACTAAGGATGGCGCTCTCGGTCGACAGTCCAGGCTTAAACCCGAATTGAGCATTATGTGATTTTAAATATTTATCTAGTAGAGAGTCAAGCACACTGTCAAGGACCTTTGCCGTGATTGTAGCTAGAGAGATCGGTCGGGTATTAGCATGGTCTATCATACAAGGTAGGTATTAAAGTGCTACAGTTCTGGGGACGTTTTGTCCCATTGTTCTTTAAGCTTTGTTTTTAAATGAGAAGGTTTTTTATTAGTTTACGAAAAGACGTTTTTTTATTCATTTCTTGTATGTTAACTATTGTGTAAGTCTAAGTAAGAGTACCTAGGCATATTTTTCAATCAAAATCCTCATTGGTGTAAATATATATAAGGTGTTATTTTTTGTACTGATCATACTTTACCAACGCATCTAATAAAATCATACAAATACAACCCAAGTGCTTTTAAAAAAAAATTCAGGCTAGTTTTCGAGTAAAACGACAAAGAATGTTTCGAAAAAAATAAATCATCCTTTGAGCGCGGTGAGTATTCGTTTGTACGCACTATCGTAGTAGCCGGCCGAGGGCAACGACCACTGCCACGTGCCGCGCCGCGTGAGTCGGCCATATTGATATCGCTCGCTGCCAGTCGCTCCGCGCCCACAGCCCGCGCCGAGCCGCCGATCGGCATGCGGGAGCGCAACAACATAAATAATCGTCCCAGTCCGTCCAATGCGCCCAAACGTATTGCAGTGTATGTGTGATTTATTACAATGCCGCGCTTGATCAATAACAAAACGCAGGTGAAATTATGTTTCGGGCACACTAACTGGCCGACGAGAAACATTGACGAGTCGAAAACCTTCATACCTTGCTTGTTTGGGAGCCGCGCAGCGCTTCAGGGAGCGCAGCCGTATCCTGACTTGACGAGATTCCGTGCGCTTCGAGGACGAAGTTCTGGATTTCAATTTCAATCACCGACGGCGGCTTTTGCGTAAAAATACGGAATGCCTTATCAAGGAGTTGTTGCCAGAGGGCCACGACCGCGACCTAGTTCTATCGATGGTTATTGCGGAAGTCTACCTAGGTACATACCTACAGTGTGATTTGGACAGATGAGTGCTTGTTTACGCGAAAGGGACTTTTTCCGTAAAAAAGTTAGTGCGCGAATTGTGAATACAACATCCGACGTGGTGTCTAGTGAACAGCAAGCAAGTGTGCAGCCCGAAAGCATTACCTCAATTCGATCGTGGCTAGATTAGACAGTGCAAGACAGTGTTTACGTGAACATTCAACAAAGGCTTGACGTTCAAAATGTATTGTGATTAGTGTAATAATAACCTAGGAACTTTAAATAACAACATTCAAAATAGGTAAATGTGTGAATAAGTAAAATCAATGAATCTAAAGTGTGATGGCAAATCATAATTTAGGAATTAAAACCAGGAAAATTGATCAGTGAGTTTTATTTACAACATCTATTCATATTCAATATTAGGGTGCATTTCCACTGAAGCGAAGCGAAGTAGTAATAGGTATGTACCTATCAATTTTTTATTACGTCTCTAAATAAATTGCGTAGGCATTACGAAACCGTAGATATTGAATTCCAATTTCTATCCTTTTTTAAATTTCTAGTTTAACGCGGATGATTCGCCTCGGTTCGTTGGAAAAGTCCCCCGCTATTACACTAATGAAAATACACTTATTTACCTACTTATGTAGCTAGATTTTGTTTCTCCCAGCGCGTAGTACCTATTAACATGACGTAACATCGTACATACTCACGAGTGATAATTTTTGGTAACGTAGGTTTAGTGTAATCTAACCTTTATGTGTGTGAACGTTGAATGAATGCGCGCGGCCATTGTTCGTACTCGTATGAATGAAATGAGTAAAGAAAGAGAGAGAGGCAGTGAGTGAAGACAGGATGGTTGTAAAAATAATATCTTTTTTTTGTTAGGAAAAGTAAAAACAAAAACTAGCCTGAATTTTTTTTTAAAAACACTTGGGTTGTATTTGTATGATTTTATTAGATGCGTTGGTAAAGTATGATCAGTACAAAAAATAACACCTTATATTTTTTCTGATTCTGAATAATATTAGGAACGTAAAAAAAATTTCCAAATTCAATAAATTCATTAAAATATTGAATACATTTATTTTTATTTCCAACCCATTCTTTAATAGGTACGTGCTTAGCTAGGAAAATAACATAGATAAAATTGGTGTTTAGCTAAACAATTATATTTAAATTTTAGTTTTTAAGTAATTTTAATTTAATGTATTACTATAAAATATATTTCGTCATCACCATTAACATAAGATCATTACCATTTTAATAAAATCATTACCATTAGGAAAACGTCATTACCATTTTGTGAAAAAATATTTGGACGCTTGTTACTTCTAAAATCACGATTGAATCTAAGGGCCTCACACTGATCTAAAAAGCTTATTGCTTAACCTTTCAGTTTAAGCTAGTTTGCACGCATCCCTGTTAAGTTTTTCAAAAAACGTAAAATAAATCCCGCGGAATAAAATCGGCGGATCTACCCTGTTACTCTCTAACGCTGTTTTTGTATTTTTGTATGTACTATGAGCCACACTACCTGCTACCCATTTCTGGTCATGTCATCTTGTTCTATCGTAAAGGATCGCCATTTGATGAGAGCGAGAGAAAAACGAAAAATGGGTAGCTAAATTACTTCAGACTACATTTTTCTACAAATTTTGTACAAAATTTTGACTGTACAAATTAGTAGTAATAAAAATGTAATTAGTCTATGGGTAGCTAATTTACTTCGGACTGTACATTTTTGTACAAAATTTTGACTGTACAATTTAGTAGTAATAAAAAGTAGTCTGTGTTAATATACAATTTTAGATCAGTGGCACAATGAGCCGATTGATAAGCCTATCAACAAAGTACATAGCAGCAAAGTAAATTCAATATTATTATCAGTTACTTGAAAACAGTTTACTGTATTATTGTACTTTGTAGGGAGGGAAATATGTATTATAAATAAGTATTTTGGTGTTTTGTGGTTTGCTTGATAGAGATAAATGTCAGTTTGTACTTCATATTATGTCCTTAACTTTAACAATAATAAGAAGTTAAAAATAACATAGTAATAATGCAATCAATCATATTTTCTACGTTAAGGATGGATGCAGGCCACCGAGGCCACTACCAACCATTTATTTTTTTCTTTCTTTCTTTCAAATCATTGGGGTAGGCCTATGTTCAGCAGTGGACATCCTATGGCTGAAATGATGACGATGAAGTAACATGAACAGGGCCGTCTTTAACCTACTAGGGGCCCTGGGCACTTAAGGATCAAGGGTGGCCCTTATCATCTGGAGAAAGGTCTTTTGAGCAGACGGGGGGCCCCTCGGTCGCGGGGCCCTGGGCACGTGCCCTAAGTGCCCAGTGGGAAAGAGGGGACTGAACATGAACATTTTCCTCACCTTTTTTAAACCACTTCAATTTCCTCCAAAACCCGAAGCGCGTGTGTCCAAATTTTCTATCTATGTACAGCAAGTACTTGTTGTCTCTCATCTTGTATACATAATCCTTGGTGGACCTCCATACTGCTTGCGAGCTCACATACGTCTGCGTGAAGGCTGATGTGCAACTAGAAATAGCAAGTTTAAAAATAGTTAATTGATTCTGCATTTTGCATTAAAACTTTCCTCTTTATAATATTAGTATAGAAAAAAGTTTGATATTTTTTAAATAAATAACTTGAAAAAGTCGAACTGCCTAAGGCAGGAATCGAACCCAAGACCTATTGCTTGCCCCGACTGTTCTTCTAACTGAGCTACTTAGACACTGGATGAACCCGTCGAATTTTTCAAGTGTAATAAACTATTGTGTTATGTTATTTTCTATTTCTGGTACAAAAATTTATTCTACTTAGAGTAGGCATTAAAAATTTTTATAATGTATGAAATAATTGAAGATGTAATAGAACTAGGTACCAAAATATGATTCATTTTCATTTTCCTTATTAATACATTTTAAAAGGTAAGTAGGTATGACATAATCCAGGAAATAATAGGAAACAAAACATATTATAGCATAATATGTTACTATACTATAAACTGATAAATTAATAATAACTTACAGATCGAACAGCAAGTGTAGACTCATTCCACAAATGTCCGATATTAGATAAGCAAACCACACCAAAGCCTTCCAGGTTGCTCCGCCCCAATGTTCTAAATAGTTCTGAGCTAGACCCAAGTAGCCTGGCTTATTCCGTCTCACTTTCGACTGAGTCGCTTTCTTTTTGTCCTGCACTGGCTTACTAGCCTTGTGGTAGTTCCGAGCATCCTTTTTCTTCTTGATTTTAGCAGGGTCAGTCGGACTCTCCTGGAAAACAAATTGCGATTGCTCATCCTCTTCAATTTTAAAGTCACTGTCCATGACATTCTTGTCAGCTTTAGTTTTTTTATCATTTTTCTTTTCCTTCTTCGATGGCTTTTCCTGATTTTCAATGAACACAAATTGGCTTTCATTCCCATGTTCATAGTTTCCGTCTTCTTCGTTGGTGATGTCATCCAATGAAGACCACTTGCGGGAGATGTTGCTACGTTTGTTTTTAGACTTTTTCGATGGCTTTTGCGGTTTCTCTGCATCATCTGTGTTCACATCACCAGACTCACTACCAGAAGATATGGTAGATTGATGCTTTTTCTCACTTTTGAGTTTGTTTTCATCACCATGCTTGGTGTTGGTCAGTGGCTTGTCAAGTTTGGAGTTGGCTTTGACATTAGAGGGCTTAGTTTCAACATTTTGAGGTTTCGTTTTACGCACAGCTTCAGCCTGAGTATTGTTTTTCGTGTTTTTCACCAGAACATCTGAGTAAGAGGGTCTCATTGGCTTTACTTCAGCAACAATGCGCTTCTTGTTGCTTGTGTCAGCTAAAGGACCGTTTTCATTTCTTTTTGGAGAGTTCTCAGGTTTTATAGGCTGAGGTTTGTTGTCTAACAATAAGTTGTTCGGTAGGTTCAATGAAGGAGAGTCAGGGTGGTTCAAGGGATGGTTCTGGCCGAACGGTGAGTATGTACCTGTCGAGTTCGGCTCCCAGTTGTCTCTCAGGACTTTCAAGAAGTCAGTCGTCAATGTGTTGGGTTGGTTAACGTTCTCTTGACCATAGTTCGGTGGAGGAGTGTTGGATGGTATGTGAACATTATTATTGGAAGGATAATCTTGGTTTAAAGTGAACAAGTGTGATGTTTGGGACGATTGCAGGGGCATATCGAGAGGCCCCTGATTGTGACTAAATAGTTCATACTGACTAGACATCGGGAATATGAGTTGTTGATTGTTTTCATCATAGAACACTCTCACAGCTTGTCCATTGCTCAAACGGAGGACTGCGTTCCCGTAATTCTGGCGATTGACCGGAGGAATCGGCTGCATGTTGTTGAAAGGCAGTTTCTCGTCGGCATTCGGCATAGTTTCTCGTGGTTGCACATTGAAAGGAATTTTGTTCACAAAAATATCGTTGCTAAAGTTTGTGTTGGAATACATGTTGTTGTCGTTCATGGGAGCGGTGTTCGTGGGTATTTGAGGCGGTTTTCTCTCATTTAAACCGCCAGGTGTGCATTGCTTTGCGGCTTCCGCTGCATAGTTCCAAGTGTTGTCATTGTATCTTGGGTCATCCTTTGGCGACCTTGCCATTTTTGGTTAGTTTTAGTTGGACACAACCGACATTAACTACTATTTTGCAAAATTTGATTTGCTCCGTTTTACTTAAGAATTTAGCATTGTAATATTTTATCAGCTGAATTAGTGAACAAGCAAATAAAAACGTGGAATATTTATTAAAATGACGATTTGACGCTTTTAAAACAGACCACAGATTAAAAATTTTGGTTATTGCCGAAAATGACAGTTTAGTTGGGTTGGTATTCTGCGTAAGTTAGAAAATGAAAGATGGCATTCTCGGTATGTTATAACGGTATTACAGTAGCGACAACGGTAAAATAATAACCAGCTTCTGAGCTTAAGCTTATTTCTTGGTATTTCTTCCTTTAGAATAATGCAATGTACCTACTTAAGGGCCAACAGACTGGCTTATTGGTATGACCGATAGTATATTACTAGCTTTCCGCCCGCGGCTTCGCCCGCGTGGAATTTTGTCTGTCACAGAAAAACTTTATCGCGCGCGTCCCTGTTTCAAAAACCGGGATAAAAACTATCCTATGTTCTTTCCCGGGACTCAAACTATCTCTATGCCAAATTTCATCAAAATCGGTTGCGAGGTTTAAGCGGGAAAGCGTAACAGACAGACAGACAGACAGACAGACAGACAGACAGACAGACAGAGTTACTTTCGCATTTATAATATTAGTTGGGATTAGTTGGGATGGGATACATAGTACGTTTAATGTACTAGCGGTCATAGTTCCAGCTTCCCATTTCCGGTCATGTCGTCTCGTTTTATCGCAAAGACTCACAATTTAATGAGAGCAAGAGAAAAACCGGAAATGGGTAGCTGGAATTGTGCGTAGGTAAATCTTGGTCAACAGATCCTGAGTTCGATTCCCAGTTGAGCCACACACAATGTAAGCAAGCACTTTGTTCGGGGTGCTGCTGGGGCAGAAAAGGTTTCGAGTGGTGACCACGAGCCTGAAGACGTGTGGGCCTCCCATTAGGTGGACCAATGATCTAGTGAAGGTCAAGTAGGTACCTGGACTGGTCATCATGGAAATCCTTGGGGAGGCGTTCGTTCAACGTCATTTGGCTGAAACGAACGAACTCTGTTCGGAGTGCGAAACAGTTCAATATTCTCACTGACTGATTTTGATATTGTGTCCTGCCTGCCTATTTTACCCACTTAACATTTCGTTTCCAAGTCAAGTAGAACATTAACAATAAGTAACTACTTGTATAACTGTTGGTTTTTGGTTATTTTTGCGAGCCACTAGACTGTGACGGCGCTAGAAAAGGCTATGATGGACTACATTATAGATTGCCTCTCTGATACGGACATCCGTTAACGTGGGGTGTTTGATAAAAATAATAACTAATTTTAATAGTGTTATAATTTAAGGAAGTTTGTTATTAATATTACTACCTGATATGTAAGTACGCAATTACTAATTAGTTTTGCTTAAGTAGTTGGTAATAAAGTTTTGTTCAAAATATTATTTAAATAAGTAAATACTTACTTATGCTGGAATAAAAAAATACGTGCGCGCCGTAATATTTTTAATTACATAAGTTAACGATTGTAAATTACAAAAACATTATCATTACTTCCAACTGTATATTCCTTAACCTTTATCAAAAAGTTGGAATGGCACTATAGTCCAGTAGAATTAGCTTTTAAATCGGAAATAATTCCTACAAAAGATTTTATTGTTTTAATGGCTTCATTGGTTGCCCATTAAGACTCTCCTAAGTTTTCGACTTCGACAGAGTTGTGCTTAAGTGGTGGGGGCCCCCGAAAGGGGCATTTTTTCGGTTTTCCGGTTATACCGCGTAAAGGACTTACCCTATCAAAAAGTGGTCTTCATGACGGTTGAAGGGCACTTAATCCTGCATTGAATAAGACCAAATTCATATGTTTTGGACAAACCGTTCTCGCGCTAAAGTTCGGCAAAGTAGAAAATATACGTATAATTAATGACCCTCTCCATGTCCAATGGTTTGTTACCCACAGGCTTCCAAGTCTTGAAAAGGGCCACCTCAACCAGTGTAACCCTATCAAGGCTTACGAGCTTGATGCGCCTATCCTTGTTCGTCCCAGCCGTTCCTTAACTGCGGTTGCTGCACCTCTTCCTGGCACTCACCTAAACGACTCTGTGTTACCTACTGTGGCTGCCCCTCTTCCTTGTATCCTCCTGCATGACTACGTTGCCTAGCCGTATGCCTGGTCTAAGGTTCGACGCCAAAAATCAACAACAACAAGTTCATATTAAAACGCTGAAGAGTTTTTTGTTTGTTTGTTTGAACGCGCTAATCTTAAGAATTACTAGTTTGATTGAAATCATTATTTTTGTGTTGAATAGCTCATACATTGAGGAAGGCTATAGGATATATACAATCACTCTACGACTAATAGAGGCGAAGCAGTAAAGAAAAATGTTGCAAGCACGGGAAATAGTATTTAAACTATTTTCACTCGTACGAAGTTAATTTTGTGGCGTCGAACCTTGGACCAGGCATATGGCTAAGCAATGAAATCGTACAGGAGGGTACAAGGAAGAGGGGCAGCCACATTAGGTAACACAGAGTCGTTCAGGAGAGTGCCAGGAAGAGGTGCAGCAACCGCAGTTAAGGAACGGCTGGGACGAACAAGGATAAGCGAATCAAACTCGTGAGCCTTGTTAGGGTTACACTGGTTAAGGCGACCCTTTACAAGGCTTGGAAGTATGTGGGTAACAAGCCATTGGACGTGGAGAGGGTCATTAATTATACGTATATTTTCTACTTTGCCGAACTTTAGCGCGAGAACGGTTTGTCCAAAACATATGAATTTGGTCTTATTCAATGCAGGATTAAGTGCCCTTTAACCGTCATGAAGACCACTTTTCGATAGGGTAAGTCCTTTACGCGGTATAACCGGAAAACCGAAAAAACGCCCCTTTCGGGGACCCCCACCACTTAAGCACAACTTCCGTCGAAGTCGAAAACTTAGGAGAGTCTTAATGGGCAACCAATGAAGCCATTAAAGTAAAAAAATCTTTTGTAGGAATTATTTCCGATTTAATCAATTTTTGTGTTTAATTCTACTGGCCTACTAGGGCAGTACTTATTATTATTCTGTGCTAGGGCGCTCTTATCGCTACCTAGAAAGGGATTTCTTCCGGGCAGAATTTAAGTTAGTTTTTGATATAAAACGATAATATTTTTTTATTTTATACTTAACCATTGATTTGGTTACTTAAATCAAACAGCGTTTTACAATTTCACCTGTTTTTTTTCCAAAAGTTTTACTTATGTAAGTAATTATTTGTCATACGAGTACTAAGTATCATATCAAATCAAATAATTTATTTCGCTTGAAAGTGGTATCTAAACAGCTGGTAAAATACGAGTAGATTATAATAGTGGGATCACCATTTTCAAAATCAAAAATGCCCTCCTTAACATAGCCCTCCTTCTGGCGCAGTCGGGTAAAAATGTAAAGTAAATATAAATTTCATCACCACATATACCTATCCTAGTAAGAGTTCTATTACATATTAACAGGACAACAAAATGTCTTTTTATTGCATTGCCAAAAAAAAGTACGATTTCAGCTTTCACCAAACCCGAGGCGCTCAGTCAATGCGTATAAATAAGTTGATCAACATTTTCCAGCCGAGAAACTGTTGCAAAGTGAACCAAATAAGTTAAGAGGCAAGGTCACAATTCACTATTCGGGTCTTAAAAAGCCGCTGCAGCGCTCCTGAGTGGTTGTTGATGGCCAGTACCCTGACAGTAAGTGAAACATTTAATTATTAAAGTTTAGTAAGTAATTAATTAAAATATACAATTATTTAGTGATCAGCGAATATTTAATATTTCTAGTAGCATTAGCTTAATTACCAATGCTTTAAGTACGAGTGGGTTCACCATACAATAATTAATAGTCCAACGGCGGCGGGGTTCGAACCCGCATTCCTTGGATCTTGATTCGGCCTGCTCTACACCGAATACAATTGGGCTATCGTTGCTTTTGATGTTGTTTTCGGTGCTATCATCAGAAACATGATATCTTGAAGATAGAGTGGACTCAATTTGTATTCTATCATGGTCTGCCACTATGCATATTATTATTACGTCTTGCAGCGATGTAAGAGCGAAGTAAGGTGAGTCTAGTTTTGTTAAGTGTTTTAATAGGGAGGGCTGCTTAAATTACTATCATAATTACCCTCGGTTATTATTACCAGTTGAGGCAGTATTCTGTGCCAACTCTTCAGTTCCAACTTCGAAGGCACTTCTGCCTTCCGAGCAGGGAATCGATGACAGAACCTTTAGATCAGTGCTTTAGACAGACGACGCAGCTATTCCCTCCCCCGTTCTTACAATCGATAGGTGTATCATTTGGTGATACTACACTAAGTAGGGACTTAGTTATTTATTTAACACTTCGCGTAACCAACGCTCGTATCTTGGGTCTCAATATCTTTACCTAAACCTTATTTGGCCATTTGAAATATTAATATTAGTCTGGAGTAGCCGATTATATAAGATAACTCTATCTTTTTTGCGTGCGTACCTAACTTCTGAAGAGTCACGAGCACTGAAATATTCCAGGGAGGCTGAGACATCCTGGATGGTGTGAAGACAAACATGATGTGGTTTTCGGCGCTGATCCTGCCCCTTGTGGCAGCCAGTGTGCAGAATGACCCTGCTGCTCAGCAGATCATCATGTTTAAGCAGAGAACGAAGGTAAGCATTACTTATTGTTTTTTCAAATGATTATGCATAACGTACTGGAAAACGCAGAGTAGGACGTCCACTCAAGGTCGATAGACGTCTTCATAAAGGCAGCAGGAAGGCGCTGGGCGCAGGCCGCTACCAACCGGGCAACATGGAAAGCATTGGGGGAGGCTTATGTTCAGCAGTGGACGTCCTATGGCTGAGATGATGATGATGATGATTTTGCTTAATTGTCACAAGCAGAAAACTTCTTCAAGATAAAATGTTGGTAATAGCTTACTAATGAAACAATTTGGCTAGGCTGAAATCTAGGCTACAACTAATTAAGTAACTGTCTAATGTCCTTATAGGCCTTATTCTCACAGCCATCGTCGTTAGAACTTAGAAGGTTTTGCCTGCGTCTACGCCAACGTAATTTCAATCTGTCACAGAACGTCTTTATCCACCCATAAGTATTCTATAGCCCATCTATGTTCATCAGGAATAATGTAGAATTCTAATGGTGAAAGAATTTTTCAAATAGGTTCAGTAGTTTCGGGCCCTATTCAATACAAACAAACTATTAAATCTTTCCTTTTACTCTTGTAATATTATTGTAAATACTTAGGTTTGCTCGCATATAACAGCAGGCGTTTGTTTTATTTCTACCTAAGTAGGTACTTCCTGAACTAGGTAGGATCTGTAAGGTACTTATATTTTAATTATTTATATTAATGTCTACAAGGCGACAGAACTGCTTATATTAATGCAATTACCTATAACGACATCGTTAAATAAGTGCTTGTGATTAACGGAATTTCAATTTGTAAATCAAATTATTCGAATAGGTAATCTTGTAAACTTTGAGTGTCGTTTCAAAATACAGGCTTTCATATTGATAATAACAGTCAGTGAGGGTATACCGGTATGGTACGAGCACATTCGATCCTCTTTTCTAAAATAAAAGTGACTCATCCCATAAAATGTATTAAAAATATGCCGCCAACTTGTTTCGATACCACAATCGGACAATTAACTTAATTAGGCGATAATTCGAAAACAAAGCCTAACAAACAATAAGTAACCAATATCGAAGTGTTTGTATGATCATGACACGGATAATCGAGGTTAGAAAGCGACCTTAGTGACTCCCTTTCAATAATCTAATTTACCTAATCATGGTTTTTTTTGTTTGGATAATGAGTTCGTGCGGTTTGCGCATTTTAGCCAGTGTCAAGTAAATTATGTTTAAAGTAAACAGAAACATTCGCAAACGATTCCTGCTTATGTGAAGCAGCAAATCGAACACATTGCACGGCATTGAACAGAGCTTTGTGATTGGTTCGTGTGTGACCCTGTGAGTCCACGCGCACTGTGAGACCTCATAGTAATGTTTGTGAATACGGGTGTCAGTTAATGATATAAGTCCCTTGATTTTTAGTAGAGATGTGGCACTTTAACTGAAACCTGACGCAGATTCCTTTCTTCTTTCATGATCGTTTACGAACATTTAATGGATAATAATCCACCATTATTACTTGAATAGTCGGGTAAACACAAATTTTAGAAAATTAAACAAAACTGCTAAACATGACGCTTGACTTTTTAGCGAAGAAGTCTTTAAATATTAATATTAAACTAGACTAGACGAGACTGCTGCATCTCACTTAACACCAGGTGTGATTGCGGTCAAATACTTATCTGCCATGCATAAAAGAATCTGAGGAGATAGTTTTTTTTGTATTGTATTTATCAAGGAAAGCTATACACGGTGGGCCAAAAATTTTGCACATAAAAAAAATAGAGAGAATCCCGTCAAATTCCGAATCTGACAACCCTATCCATGTCTATGCAAAGTCGCGTAACTGCAATTTAAAATAACTAACAAATGCATTTAGATACAGACATATTTTATTATGCAATTTGCAAGTGCACAATATGACCATGATACAATATGTCTGAATTACTTTATACTATTTTTAGCGAAAGTTGAAGTTTTGCAACAACTTACTAACTCCAGTTAGACCGGCAATAGCTAAAAATAGATCTGTCTTAGCCAATTTCATTAATGCGGTTGAATGAATTAGGCACGCTTCTATCGCGTGGATTGATTGTTTAAACCTTTTATTATTGTAGGCCTTATAAATAGGTTTTTGAGCCTATTTGCAGAAAATAAAACTGTAATAAAGTTCTTGGATTAATCTGTCCCTGATTCAACGTATTGATGTTTCTGAAACAAAAGAAGATGAAATGAAGTACGATAGAAGATTACAATTTATGTTATGTGCAAAAATTATGTATCCATCTATTTGTTATTCCAGGGGCCTATTGGAGTTATGACGACCAGCGCAGGCGCCCCGATAGAATATACGGACGCAAGAGTGACCCTGAACAGACGGCTGATTTTCAACGAATACTTCATGGATTCGCTCACTCACCTGGTCAGAGAAAGGATTCCCGAACGGTTGGTCCACGCAAAAGCTGGAGGCGCCTTCGGGTACTTCGAGGTCACTCACGACATCACCCACATCTGCAACGCTAAGATGTTCAGTGGGATTGGAAAGAAGACGCCAGTAGCGGCCAGGTTCTCCCCTGTAGTTGTCGAAAGAGGAGGCATAGACACATCCAGAGACGCAAGAGGCTTCGCAGTCAAGTTTTACACAGAAGACGGCAACTTTGACATGGTAGGATTCAGCACGCCGATGTATGTTTACAAAGATCCCCTTCTGTTTACCGCCTTCGTTAGAGCCCAGAAGAGAAATCCAGCTACAAACCTGATCGATGGAAACATGCTTTGGGACTTCCTCACTCTAAATCCTGAAGGTTTACACATGTTTATGTTGGTCTTCTCAGACAGAGGCGTTCCTGATGGATACCGACACATGCCGGGCTTTGGCATCCACACTTTTGAAGTAGTAAACGATGTTAAAGAGAAATACTTTATCAGGTTCCACTTCACCCCCGATGCCGGTGTCAAGAACCTGTTTACTGAAGAAGCCAGGAAGATATCTGCCGTTGACCCCGATTATGCGACCAGAGATCTCTATAGAGCTATCGGTAGCGGGAATTATCCGAGCTGGTCGGTTGCAATCCAGGTGTTGACATTAGACGATGTGAAAAACGCAGGATTTGACGTCTTCGACGTGACCAAAGTTTTGCCTTTGGATAGATATCCATTGACGCCGGTCGGTCGCATGGTGTTGAACAAGAATCCTGTAAACTACCATGCCGAGATAGAGCAGCTAGCGTTTAATCCGGCGAACCTTGTGCCCGGCATATTAGGAGGTCCGGACAAAGTGTTCGAAGCTCGTCGTTTGGCGTACAGAGACGCTCAGTACTACCGTTTGGGGGCTAACTTCAATAAGATACCTGTGAACTGTCCTATACAATCCGCTGTCCTGGCATACAACCGCGATGGTAGACCGCCAGTAAAAGACAACGACAGAGACATTCCAAATTATTATCCCAATTCTTTCAATGGGCCGGTGGAGTACAAGGACAAACACAGGGTAGAGTTGTTGGAGATTTACCAAGACCCTCCGAATAATTTTGAGCAAGTGACGGAGTTGTACATTAATGAGTTTAGCAAGGAAGAGAGGAGTCGTTTGGTGGAGAATATACTGTATAGTTTGGGTCCCGTAGCTAAGTTCCTTCAGGAACGAGCTGTGAAGCTGTTTACGCTGGTGCACCCAGATCTAGGATATAGGATAGAGCAAGGATTAGCGTCAAACAGGACCAAGTATTATTATGAACTTTATTAATGAACACAAATTAATAATAATATTTGTTAAGAAACTTATGTATGCAATAGTTTTATCTATGCAGTTGCTGCATTGAATGCATAAAATGGTTAAAGTTTTGATATTTACCACAAAAAGTTTAATTTTGTAAATTAGGCCAGTAGAATTAGATTTTAAATCGGAAATAATTCCAACAAAAGATTTTATTGCTTTGATGGCTTCATTGGTTGCCCATTAAGACTCTCTTAGGTTTTCGACTTCGTCGGAGTTGTGCCAGGCCTGGCTCACTCCGCGCGGTACATCCGATAATTACCTACAGCGAAGCGCCCCGCCGGCGGGTATTATATCAGTCGAGTGTCACGCGCGCGCCCGTCAGGACCGCTGGCGTGCGTTGTAGTACCTAATTCTATGATCGAAGTATTATTTAAAAATGGACATAAAGAGAAAGAAATATTATTGTGCGGCGTTCGGGTGTTTAAATTCGAAAAGAAATCTACCGGATTTATATTTTTTTTCGCTTCCCAAAGATGCTGAAAGGTATGTTGGCCATGTAGGTAATCAATAATTCTTAGGATAGTATAGGAACCTAACCTACCATGACTATTGCTCAGAATGCGTTCGTTCGTTTCAGCCAAAAATGACGTCCACTGCTGGACAAAGGCCTCTCCCAAGGTTTTCCATAATGAATGCGTTTTCCATAGTGAAACTTACCTACATACGTACCTCATTACAAATAATTAGATTAAATATTTTTTTACTAGACACTACTAGACAGCAACCCTAACAGCGTAAGAAGAGTTCAGAGGCACGCGATAGAAAGAGACAAAACTTGTAGGTGAATAAAATTGTAGGTACGTAGTGCTGTGCGAGCTGAATTCCACTGTATCGCGTCGCAGCAAGACTCGCATTTATTTAAATCGTCTTGCGGAGTAATCCTTCTGTACCTGTACTATTACTTATTCTGTGGTTGTGCTTAAGTGGTGGGGGCCCCCGAAAGGGGCGCTTTTTCGGTTTTTCGGTTATACCTCGTAAGGGTCTTACCCTATCGAAAAGTGGTCTTCCTGACGGTTGAAGGGCATTTAATCCTGCATTAAATAAGACCGAATTCATATGTTTTGGACATACCGTTCTCGTGCAAATGTTCGGCAAAATAGAAAATATGTGTACCTATAATTAACGACCCTCTCCACGTCCAATAGCTCGTCACCCGTAAGCTCCCAACCCTTGTAAAGGGTCGCCTTAACCAGCGTATCCCTGTCAAGGCTCACGAGTTGGATTCGCTTATCCTTGTTCGTCCCAGCCGTTCCTTAACTGCGGTTGCTGCACCTCTCCCTGGCACTCTCCTGAACGACTCTGTGTTACCTGATGTGGCTGCCCCTCTTCCTTGTACCCTGCTGTACGATTGCATTGCTTAGCCATATGCCTGGTCCAAGGTTCGACGCCACAAAATCAACTTCGTACGCGTGAAAATAGTTTAAATACTACTTTCCGTGCTTGCAACATTTTTCTTTACTGCTTCGCCTCTATTAGTTGTAGAGTGATTGTATATATCCTATAGCCTTCCTCAATTTATGAACTATTCAACACAAAAACAATTATTTCAATCAAACTAGTAATTCTTGAGATTAGAGCGTTCAAACAAACAAATAAACAAAAAACTCTTCAGCGTTTTATATGAACTTGTTGTTGTTGATTTTTGGCGTCGAATCTTAGACCAGGCATACGGCTAGGCAATTTAGTCGTGCAGGAGGATACAAGGAAGAGGGGCAGCCACAGTAGGTAACACAGAGTCGTTCAGGTGAGTGCCAGGAAGAGGTGCAGCAACCGCAGTTAAGGAACGGCTGGGACGAACAAGGATAGGCGCATCCAACTCGTAATTCTTGATAGGGTTACACTAGTTGAGGCGCTCCTTTACAAGACTTGGAAGCCTGCGGGTAACGAGCCATTGGACGTGGAGAGGGTCAATAATTATACACATATTTTCTACTTTGCCGAACATTTGCACGAGAACGGTTTGTTCAAAACAAATGAATTTGGTCTTATTTAATGCAGGATTAAATTCCCTTCAACCGTCAGGAAGACCACTTTTCGATAGGGTAAGTCCTTTACGCGGTATAACCGGAAAACCGAAAAAGCGCCCCTTTCGGGGGCCCCCACCACTTAAGCACAACTCCGTCGAAGTCGAAAACCTAGGAGAGTCTTTATGGGCAACTAATGAAGCCATTAAAGCACTAAAATCTTTAGTAGGAATTATTTCCGATTTAATTCATTTTTGTGTTTAATTCTACTGGCCTAAATGTAATAAAAGTAGTAATGTACAAAGAACAAACCATCATTAAATTATTTTTATTTTCTGACGTTTTGATAAAACTCTATTTACCTAGTTCCATTTAGACTAAGGCTGAGTTGCACCACCTAACTTTCACCGTAACTATAATATGTAGTCAGGGTTTTTTGTATGGAATTCGACAGATTTTTTATGTTTGTTAAAGTCAAAGTGAGATGGTGCAGTGCAACCCAGCCTAAGTATTGTTATGTAGCTATGTATATTTAATATTATGTGCACGGGTTTTAATGCATACTCATAAGTAGATTGTAGTAATATATTTTCCATTCGAGATTTGTACATTGGAGATCGATCGATCCCTTGTCGATTAGATTCTTCAAAAAAGAAGATTCTTCTCAATTCCTCTGTATTGTATTTTGTATGTTTGTTATCGAAGAGCTCTTCTATTACTAAATTATAAGCCGATTTCAAAAACTCTTATCTCCTATTTTAATTATGCTCCTGAATTGGTCATATTAAAATTAAGTTTATTACTAACGATATAAGTATAACTAGAAAGACATGATTTTTACGGTTCTATATTGGCTCACATAAAATTCTAAATCCTATTCTTTGTCTTACTACCGATTTGTGTTCATAATAATCTCTCTTCATAATTTTATTTTTCATACTTTTTTTATTCATACATTTTTATTACTACCAACGGAGCTCATAACAGTTAGTAATCATAATTTTTTTATCAATACTCTTACTGCCAAGAACCATTTAAAATACATAATTTTTATTTTCAGATCTTTTTTCTTCATAACATTCATTGATCATATTGTTTTAATTAATAATGTTGTTACTAGGAACATACTTCAACTCATAATGTTATTGTTCAGAATAATTTACTTTATAACAGACATACTCGTATCTTTAAAAAAAATTAATAGAGTAGATAAGCATGCAGAGCATGCAGCATGAAATCAAGCATGCAGCATGAAAGCAAGCATGCAGCATGCATTGGTATCTCCTCTTCTCCGGCGCTGCGGGATGTGCAGCCCTTCCGCCCTTGCGTAACGAGGCTCAGGCAACCACGCTTGCTTCCGCAGCTTCGGCTTTTTGGATCGCCATCGGCGCCTTCGGCGCCTCGGCGACCAGCCTCAGCCGCTCCAGCTCACCCGGGCGCCTGAGCCTCGTTACAGCGGGCGAGGGCTGCCCTCCCTCCGCGCCTCCGGCTTTTAAATTACTATTATAAACTCTAGGGGTAGGGCAGACAAGACTATGTGGAGTCGGTTTTGCAGCGATTCGTTTCTGTCACGTTAGTTTTGTGGCACAAAATATTGCCTGTTTTGGACCATTTCAAATTAATTTAATATTAAAATACGATTTAATACGAATATAGACATCATGATTTTCAATAATATGGATAAATACACTTATGAGTAATAAATTTATGAAAACAAATATTAGGATACATCACATTTATGAATGTTATAGTCATAGCTGGGCACCGTTAATCAAATAGTTAACTTCGTTAATCGTTAAACCGTTAATAAAAAAATTAACTTCGTTAAACGTTAAAACGTTACATTTAGCAAGATTTAACGCAAGTTAACGTTAATCGTTAATCCGTTAACACATGATAATAAAACGAAAAAAATAATTGTACCTATGCAAGGTTCAAATAATTTCGAAAGCTTGTATTGCGCATGGAATTTATTCCTCTTTTTATTTATGCTTGCGTTACAAGCTTTCGAAATTATTTGAAGTTTGAACCTTGCATTACAATTATTTTTTCATTTTAGTAACAACTGAATTTCAGAATAAACGCTTGTCTTTAAAAAGTTTTTTATTATTATAATTTTATTTTACATTTTTCAGTAGTAGATTAAGAGCTAGTGAACACCTACGTCATTTTATTTTAGTTTGTCAGCGTATGCTCCCAATAATATAGGATAGAATGTTGGTGAATCCAAGGTGAATCATATGAAGTTTGGGTCATCGTGGCTTTGGCAGCTATCCTAAAATAACTGTCTGTCAAGGAGTTGGAACTGTCAAAACTGTCTGGCTAATGAGGAAACTACTTCTAATTATTGCCCTAATATTTTATATAAAAATCAGCTTTAATGGTATAACGTAAGCCTAACTTTTACGGTGGCTTTTTCTATACATATTTTCAATAGACTGTAATTCTATTTACGTTATACTATAAAATCTGATTTTTATGTATAATATTTGAGCAATGATTAGAAGTTGTTTCGACATCAGCCAGACAGTTTTGACAGTTACAACCTTGCCAGACAGTTTTTTTTAGCCATGATGACCCAAACTTCATAATCCACCAACACACAGAGCATGTAATAGTAAGAGTCAGCACTCCCTAACTAGCAGTTTTCAAAGTTAGGTTGACTTTTTCTACCAACCTAACTAAGAAACCAACAAGGGTACCAACATGACGGAAAACTAGTGAGGTACCATACCCAATTGAACATTAATCGATACATCGAACTCGATTTGATTGGACATCAATCGATACATCGATTTTTGATATCGATTTGTTCGGTATTATTGTCAATAATATGTATTTGATAGGTACTCTAGTGATAAAAGGAGGTACATTCTAACCTATATTGGGAGCATACGCTGACAAACTTTCAGCTTTTATAAAATGACGTAGGTCTGGCGTTCACCAGCTCTTAGTCTATAGTATCTCAATCTCAGAGCCTTGGTTCAATTGCAATACAATTTAGCACCAAAGTGCTCGAAAAGACAAATCCACCTAACCCAAACTTGATAAGTTTCCACCGTTTCGTTTAGGAATTCCTATGGCCACCTCCTGACTCCATCATCAGGACCCTGGACATCATCTAGTACTAAAGTGTTTGAAAAGACAAATCCAACGATCCCAAATTCGATGCGATTCCGCCGTTTCATTTAGGAGACCTCCTGACTCCATCATCAGACCAGCTCAATGCCTCAATGGTACCACAACATTGCATTTTCATCGCACTTACATAACTAGGTATACCAAATTCAGCTCAATCGGTTGAGGAGAACTGGTCTTAAATTCAGTTGCAAGATTTTTCCCATACATACTAACAAGTGAAGTCAGTCAATATAAAGCTTGTAAATAAATATACTATAAATAGTATTTTTTACTATATCGTTTCGTTCTGGTTACAAGAACTGTTGTTTTGGGTTCTGGAAGTTCTGGAAGCCCGAACGTACTTGTCAGAACGCGTTTTTCTAGTGTTTTTCAGCGTGCCTGCTGTATCTTTTTGATAAATAGTAGGTACTGGATTAACGATTAACGGACTTAGGATAATTTAACGTCTAGGTACTAAAGTAGGTACTTAATGTTTTCGCGTGACTTTACGACCTGAGTAGCGGAGACTTCAAATCCTTATTGATTGTATCAAATCATCAATCTTTCAGTTCAAACAAGGCCAGGATAAAGTATAAAGGTTCTCGTAACATTTCCAAAGAAACTGTTCGCTGTTAACCACAGGATTTGCGAGAGCGGAACGAGTGCGATTGTGACAAAGGGAATAAGTGAAAAACTTGTAAAATTGTTCAGTGACACGGCTAACGTGCTACCGGCACGGTGCAGTATTTTGCATACGGTGCATTTACGAGAAAATTGTGGTTATGCACTTTTAGATCCTATTGTGACTATTTTGTATGTGGATGAAATAGTGACCATGTTGAGGACATCAGTGTTGGTGGTCGTTGCTGTGATAGCGAATGCGCAGTATGACCCGGCACAGCAGATTGTTATGTTTAAGCAAAATACAAAGGTGAGTATCATAGAGATGATAATATAATTACAAATTTACTAAAAAAGAAAATGCCGTTAATTGATGGTCAGCATCTGTTTATTCCAAAAAAATATGTACGAGTAATCAATTTTTACAGCATCTAGAAATCTTAAGTCTAACGGCCGTTTGATCCCACGCGTTGCGGGTTCGATTCCCGCACAATACAAACATTTATATGCATGGCCATTTTTTATGTATAAAAGTAGGGTGTTGTATGTTTATATCCGTTGTCTGGTACCCATAGAAGTTGCTTAGTTTGGGACGGAATGGTGCAGAATAAAATGTCCAAGAATATTAATTCAATTAATATTTCTTTTATCTCTTACCGATCTAAAACCTGATGATGGTATGAACCTAAAAAGAGACCAGTGTTTGAACTTTTTTGAGTAAGAGGTCAAAATTATTTAACTCTCTAACAAATTAAATAACTACCTTTGTGTGATTTTAAAATTATCTCAAATCAAATCACCATCCTATCATATTGATACTTTGAGCTCACGATTGATGAGACATACTTTGGCTACAGCGTGTATCTCTAGACTAAAAGAATTACTAAAAGTTCAATTTAATTCTATTTATCCTCTTTGGGCCTAAGCGATTGTTCATTTTCCTTCAGGTTAAATTGATAACAATTATCGAAGTAACTAATTATGTAAATTAAACGTCACGATCGTGAACCTACCTACAAGCCATCACTTTATTCAACTTCAATACAATAATTATCCCTACTTTAGTCATTCTGTATTGGTAAGTTGGACCGACGACCTCTTAAAGGTAGCTGGACGGTGCTGGATGCAGGCCGCTGCCAAACCGTCGTTATGAAATTATTTGGGGAGGCCTATGTTCAGCAGTGGAAGTCCTATGGCTGAAATGATGATGCGGATTGGCAAGTTTTCAATAACATTAACTTTTATTTATATTACAGGGTCCCATAGGAATAATGACGACCAGTTTCGGAGCACCAGTCGAGTACACAGATGCCAGAATAACATTAAACAGAAATCTGATCCATAACAAGTACTTCATGGACACTTTGACTCACCTCGTCCGTGAGAGGATCCCGGAAAGAGTGGTTCATGCTAAAGGGGCTGGGGCTTTCGGCTACTTCGAAGTCACCAACGACATAACAGACGTCTGCAACGCCAAGCTCTTCAGCACCGTCGGCAAGAAAACACCAGTAGCAACAAGGTTCTCCCTTGTTGTCGCCGAGAGAGGAGGCGTAGACACATCCAGGGACGTCAGAGGATTCGCGATAAAATTCTACACCGACGATGGGAACTTCGACATAGTAGGGCTAGACACGCCAGTATTCGCTAACAAAGATCCAGTGCTGTTCACATCGTTCGCGAGGGCGCAAAAGAGAAACCCAGCCACAAACCTGCAAGATGGTAACATGCTCTGGGACTACATAACATTAAACCCTGAAACGTTGCATATTTTTATGTCAGTTTTTTCCGATCGGGGCATCCCTGATGGATTTCGTCGTATGCCTGGCTTTGGCATTCACACCTATGAGGTCTTGAACAAGCATAACGTTAAACATTTCATTAGATTCCATTTTACTCCCGATGCAGGTATTAAGAATTTGTTCACCGAAGACGCTAGGAAAATAGCAGCAGAGGATCCCGATTACGCTACTAGAGACCTTTACAGGGCAATAGGGAATGGGGAGTATCCCAGTTGGACAATGGGTATCCAGGTGCTGACGATGAATGACGTCAAAAAGGCCGGCTTTGATGTCTTTGACGTCACTAAAGTTCTACCTCTAGAAAAGTATCCTTTAAGGCCTGTCGGGAAACTGGTGTTGAATAAAAATCCGATTAATTATTTCGCAGAGATAGAGCAGTTAGCCTTCTGCCCGGGGAATCTGGTCCCAGGAATATTGGGAGCTCCAGATAAAGTGTTTGAGGCCCGCACTTTTTCTTACAGGGACGCGCAATACTACCGGCTCGGTGCTAACTTTAACAAAATACACGTCAATTGTCCAATTCAATCTGCAGTGTACGCTTACAATAGGGACGGTGATCCTCCAACTAAAGAGAATGGAAGAGACAGTCCAAATTACTACCCAAATTCGTTTAATGGAGCTGTACCGTACGCAAGTAAATGGAGAGTGGATCTGGTAGATATTTATCAAGATGCTCCGAATAACTTTGCTCAGATGACGGAAATGTATGTCAACGAATTAAGTAAGGAGGAACGTAGCCGGCTAGTCCAGAACATTCTGTATAGTTTAGGTCCAGTGGCTGGATTCCTGCAGGAACGGGCAGTGAAGTTGTTTACAATTATCCACCCTGATTTAGGCAGGAGAATTGAACAAGGATTAGCATTTAATAAAACGGTTGGTTGAAGTAGTTTTAGATTATAATGACAAAGTGAGAATTTGATACAGATACTATTAAAAAAATTATTACAAACATTAATATTTTTTTGGTATAATAATATGATCTATTGAAAAATTGTATTAGGTACATGATAATTTTATCACAAATAATGGATTAAGTATACTATACAACCCCGCACAGCTTTTTGAGCAAGTATTCTCAATTCAGTGCTTTTGCTATTGTTAATACATAAAGCGTACCTGCTTAGAAATTGCTTGTTAGATTTCTATCAGTGGTTTACTAATTACCTATTGGTTATTCTAACTACGAATAAAAAATAATAATGTTTTTTTTTGTAATAATCAGTCGCCTTTCTCTAGATGTAATGCACATATGTAGGTAATCAACCGAATTACCACAAGTTCGCTTAGTGAAATCACTATTACAAAACCCTAAGGCTGGGTTGCAACATCTTACTTTACCTTTAACAAACGTCAAAAATCTGTCAAACTCCATACAAAAAGCACCGGTTATCGTTATAGTTACGGTCAAAATTAGATGGTGCAACTCCGCCTAATTGTAAAACATTTTACTGGCAATAAAACAATTTTCTTTTACTACCAGATAGGCGATAGAAAAACGTTTAGTGCCTTTTTCCTGTGATTGCGGACTGACCGCATTCTATTATTCATACTTGTTTTTCCTAATATAATTTATATTACGCGAGCTACACGCACATTTGGATTGAATTGGCTGAATATACCTACACAATACAAAACACTATACGAAATCTTTTTTCTGCGTGCAACTAGTCTAGGTTGATCAGGATTCGCACGTGTGTCCAAATCCGCATTAAAGGAAAAAGGCGCTTACTTTTTTTAACAACCACCTAGGCGACGGAGGAAAGCTTAGCACATACATTGAGCTTGCTGATGTAAGTTCTACGAATTTCCAGCGACTTGGCCCATTTTTAGTTTGGTCCATGGGCCAAGAATGTTGGCCATTGAATGTTTTAATTTTTTTTTCATCCGGCAACTGGGTCCACATTCCTACAATGTTTTCTCTTTCAATGACAAATCTAGAAAAACTACTCTAGAATCTTAGAGTGGGCCCAGTTTCTGGAAGAAAAAATATTTAACTTGGCCCGTGGACCAAGCTAAATGGACCAAGTCCCTGGAAGACTCAACGAGTCAACTACCATGAGGGCGGGATGTTTCCACGTAAATCGTGTGTCAACACAATGGTCAGATCCCCCACGAGATCGTACGACCACGTGGGAAACTAATTAAGATTGCATCACGTTAATTAGGTGAAGATGATAAAATGGAGTTACCTACGCTATTCATTTCTGTTCGTGTGTAACAACCCTAATGTCCCACGTCCCTAGATAATGTAACAGTTATAAAATATTACTCACGTAATCTTTAGAGGGAACACTTTCTTAATTCTGAAACAGGACTCGTTTAGTTCGAAATACATAGGCTGATTTGCACCATCTTACTTTAACTTTGACAAACGTCAAAAATCTGTCAAACTTCATATAAAAAGCACTGGTTATCGTTATTGTTACGGTTAAAATAAGGTGGTGCAACTGAGCCTTAATCTTTTCAGCGCCATGGTCTTCTATGGAAGCCTCCAGATCACGTCTTCTATAGAAGAAAATATGTAATCACAACATTTCTTTAATAAAAATACTTAGAAAAATGCTTTCTTGATTTTTCGTATTTTTACGATTGCCTATAAACCTAAACTTATATACGGGACTGTTGACTCAACCAGGGTTTATTTATACATAGGTATGGTATGGTATGGTATAGTCATGGGATTATACCATACCATACCATCTTCTTCACATTCCACTGCAGACCGTACCAGCTTCCGCTGCGTTGCACAACACCACAACTGTTTTCTCTAGAAAGCTGGATCCGATATGTGTAACACTAAACCGGGAGGAAATAATTGCGGCGGACACACAACTGCCTTTATCTATTCTTACTGTAGTCAGGTAATGAGATAATACAGGGTGAAATTTATCATTGGCATCCTTTTAACATAAGACTCTACTCATGATACATAGTACATTCCCCAAATATGAGACTCCACTCTAAACATTGAATTGGTACAAAGATCAAACAAAGTCAATCCATTTATGTATTTATTCTATTTAATAACTCACAATAGCAAAGAAATAAACACATTTCCACTCCTTTGCGTCGCGCAGTCGGGTAAAAATAGTAAATATAGCAGTGCACCAATGCAATGATGCAATCGCGGTGTCCATCACCATTGCACCTCAGTATTATGTCGTGACCCGCAGTAACTAAGTGGCCAAGACAATGTAAGATCCGATTAGAGGTTTTATGCAACTTCAAGAATGAAGATGTTATGTATTTGAATACAATAATGGTCCGTAGAGTAAATTAGTACTCCCATTCTTTACGTGAAGAAGTTCCGATTGACGTCGTAAAAGGCGATTGACCGACAAATGTAAAGAAAGAAAGAAAGAAAACATTTGGCCTCCCCAACCCCTCTGGCCAACGTATGTAATGTAATCCAATGTAGGCCAATTCTTCCATTACATCATCGTCATTATCTTTTCAGCCACAGGACTCTGCTGAACATAGGCCTCCCCCAATGATTTCCACATTACACGGTTTGCCGGTTGGTCGTTGGACGTCCCATGCTGCGTTTTCCGGTACCTGGCCTCCATTTCAGAACCTTGATGTCCCATCTGCCGTCATTTCTGTGTACTATGTGCCCTGCCCATTGCCAATTCAGCTTGCTAATTTGTCGGGCTATGTCAGCGATATGCTCAGCGACTTTAGTTCGTTTACGTATTTCCTCAGTTCTGATTTCATTTGTTCAGTAGTGGACGTCATTTAGCTGAAACGAATGTACAAACGTAAGTATCTTGACATATTGTCCGTAGAAGCGATACAAGTAGATAATAATACAATAGATATTTAACTATGCCTATGCGTTCGCGTAGTGTAGGTTCCTAGTTAGTTTATAGTTACTACTAAGTAGCTACTATCTATTAAATATTCTGTGCTACTAGTAGGCCATACCTGTCCAAAGTTAAACTTTTTATCAATACGTACCATATTAGTTAATCCGTAAATTGTTACGTGTGTTATGTCGAATGAACGATGCAAACGGAAGCGGTATAATTGCTTCACTAATAATGTTTTGGCAGCTGCCAGTGAACGGCTCAGAAAGATAAGTGAAACCATTACTTACTTTTATTTATTATAATCCGACTTGCTGAGATTGATTCGACTTGTGAGTCTTGTGACCTATATGAGATCGTCCGTCAGGTTTAAATAAATAAATAAAATAAAAAATGTATTTATTGCCTTCGAACTAAACTACAGGTCTAGATATATTGTCAAAGATAACTATAACTAAAGCTGCGTTAACACTACTGTTTAATTAATAATTGGATTTATTATTATAACCATAGAGTCGTTGTCTTGTATTGATTCTAGAGTAAAGAATCAAAAGTAAAGTTTTATAAAAGTGATAAGATTGATTTGATATTTTTTTCTGTTTTCTTCATCTATCCAGCTCTATGACTCTATAATATTGAATGGTAGATCTCGATTTACAAATTCTTACTGGATTTGGAAACTGCCAGTCCGGTTAAGATGTTAAATTACCGTTATTATTAATAATAATAGCTAGTAGTATATATAATAACAATTCACACGATAAATGAACATTAAATGCTTTTAATATTACCTGTGTATTAGAAACTCTAGGAAATGGATTTATTAACCCACATGGATGGACAACAAGTAAAGTTAAATAAATGCTTGTAAGTAAAACGACTCGCGCGATGGCCCATCATCTGTTTGTTATGGCCATTTATGAAGAAAATTCATTGACTGCCATTTTCTTACGTAAGCAGTGGGAATGTTAGAGCCATTTATTGATCTACCTGCAATTGTATTTAAAACATCAATTTGTATGTAAATTAACTTTGTAGTTTTATGAAGAAGTTTTTGCCGGTTTTCCATCGTTTACATTTAGAAAATAATTCCAAGAACCTTTCAAAGTATCATACAATTTACTTAAGGGGCAACCACGGGCCGGAAGGCGTAGCGTGGGCAGGCCCCCCACTAGGTGGACCGACGATCTGGTGAAGGTCGCTGGAAGAACCTGAATGCGGGTAGCGCAGGACCGGTAGTTATGGAAATCCTTGAGGGAGGCCTTTGTCCAGCAGTGGGAACTGAAACGAAGAGGCGTAAATTAAGGGGGACTCGTAGTACCTAGTATATGTATACAACGAGCCACCACGCTACTAACCGCCCTCTGCAAACAAGAGGCTATTGAGTGGTGGAAGTCTACATCGGGACAAAAACACTCAAAAGCACTCATTCAGGGATATAGCAACAAAGTAACTATGGAACTGCTAAAGTTCAAAAGATACAAAGCCTGTGCAGTGACTAGAATACTAACCGGCCACTGCAAACTAAAACTCTGTGCAGATTCTGCCATACAGAAGAAGAAACGGCCATGCATGTTCTTTGCTCATGCGGCCCGCTTATGAGCAAAAGAAGTATCGATCTCGGGCGACACATCATGCACCCGGATGAGATAGCAGATATCACGCTCCAAAGAATCTGGAAATTTATAGACTCAACGGGACTAAGCAGTGAACTCTAAACACAAGTGCTGCCACAATAGATCAAACCTGGTCGAGCTGGCGCAAATGAAGGCCCAAAAACCAATAGTAATAAGTACCCAGTATTAAGGTAGTCTGTTTACCTACTTATCGTAGTTAATTCGTGCGATGTTTATTAATATTATTTATGTAGCCTACCGCTAACTGTAGTCCTCAGGTTGTTAATCAATATTTGCAATCCGCTTAAGTGTGAGCTGGATAATGGTGGGTCCCGTATTTAATTATTTAGGACTGCTGGGCTCGGCTGTCATCCACGACTTATTAATTAGTAAAGAATATAATAAAATTTAATTTTTCTTCCACAAATTCATGTGCTACTTATAATCTAGTTACAGTTAACTGTCAAGACTTACAATTTCAGGTAGAGGCCCACCGTAGGATAGAAGAATAAAAGTTTATGAGAGGCTAATGCCCGTTTACACCATCAATCCCTAATTTTTAATTGACCCCTATGGTAACACAACAGGAATTTTGTTTTCATAGGGGTTTCCTATGGTAACACATAACAAGAATTATGTTTTCAAATTAAGGATTGGTGGTGAAAATTTACATAAGAACTTTGTGCTCGTTCTAGTTAATAAGATATGTGCATCTCATCATGACGTGATGCAATACGTTCGAAAATGGTCTGGTATATTAAGTAACCATTATTTTATTCAGGATCTACAAGTAATAGTATTGAGGCCTGCCGTAAATGGATCGAGCATAATGAATTGAAAAGCTTCTCTCTTCTAATAACTTTGCTAAAAGGGGCATCTCCGTGTTGAGTTTTATTATTGTACTAGATTTGGCTACACAAGTAGAGCAAAACCCCAAATTCCCCAAAAGCATTATCGGATAGTCAACCTTTGGGCAATTCATATCGACAGCTGTAATTGAATGGGTATACCTATATTATACCGAAGGTAGGTACTTATTGGTATATTCTAAAGTACGTACCATTTTTGAATTGTTTGTGAGCTCCAATCTACATCAAATTTTGCAAGGGGGTTCCTTTTAGAACATAGGTGCTCACTAAGACGGGAATTTGCAAAATTCAACCCCTAAGGGGGTAAAACGGGATCCACGCGTACAAAGTCGCGGACGACCGCTATTCATCAATAATTGCGAGTCCCTAAGCAGCTTGGGTCAAATATTTCCAACTTCCTTCACGCACAATCATGTTTCATAAGCAGTTGAATAACTAACGGATGTGACTGCTCGACTCGTACTTAAACTAACATTACTGATTAAATCTGAACCTCTAACATGGCTCAGTCAATCAATCTAATAGGTTACAGTTATCAGGCAGAACGTATTATTATCGAGGAATAAACTGCCTCATTTATGAAATGACTTACAGATTACTACCATTTAGGTACAGCTATGAAACGTAAGATACGCGGGTAGTTGAACATGACGTGACATCTTCTTGGGTGTCCTGTCATGGCCTAGTCAATTCCTATGAATCCCTCTTTTATACAGGGTGTTTAATTCATTGGCATCCTTTTAATATAAGACTCTACTCATGATTCACACTGTATAATTACAGTCATGTTTGTGTGTAGAAGGCAAACTGTATCAAATTAGTGGTAATTTATGGTGTCGTTGTTGGACTGGCAGAACCGAAATCTGAGGAACGCAGTTTGAACCCCGTCGGCGGCGCTTGAAGCATAATAATTCAGCTCACCATGAGGGGTTAACGGGACTAAGTATAAGTCTTTTAAAAAATATTATGATAATTAAGGACAGGCTGTGTTATAAAAAATATGATATTTTAATGCGTAATAAATGATTTAAAGTTCATAGAGTCTAAATCGAAAAACTTACTTGGTAGGATATTTTCCTCTCTTTTTTAAGGATGCTGTTTCAGAACTACCACAAAGTAACAAACTATCAATTTGAAACCTTATGCTGAGACAGAAAAGATTCGTCATTATATGGCATATCTCAGGCCATGTTATGCGAAAATACTTATTGAAATTGATTTGCACAGTAAGTAGAGCCGCGGTTATGCAAAAATAACATAACTTATCTTTAATATTTACCCGATATGGAACATGACACCTCGAATCAAACAAGCTGCTAATTTCGTCACCAGAAATTACCACTCATACCCAAGTTTATTTGATTCAAGCGTATAAGGCTGTTTTTCCACCACAGTAGAGCTATATCGGTTTGCTAATCTTTTGGAACAAGTCTAGAGGTGTATTGTGTTTGTACAAAAAAAATATGCTAGGAACGCTATTGAGGATGAGTGCAAGACCACAATGCATTTGAGTAAGCCTGCTGAATAAGAAAAGTGTAACTACAAGGTGGGCTGCAGAGTAGAGAAAGAACTATTTAGCTAGCACGAGCTACCACTTTTTCATTTTTATTTGAAACCTATCGATATATGAAGAAAAACATAGTTGTGGAACAGTAATGAGCAGAGAGCTTAGGGAATGGCTGACCACTTTCTGCTTTTACAGTGTTCAGGAATTTCTGGACAAAAAATTTGCATGTCAATGTATTTTAGCAGAATAGAGCACTTTGTATTTACAATACTATCTGTATCAACCTGTTCTTTGCAAAGAAATGTCTTTGTCTTTGTCTTTGTAGTTTTTTCCACCAAAGCTTAGCGAGAAACCTGGGCAGTTCAAGGATGCGTAGCAGGATTTACAATTCTCGCTGATTTTGAATGTACAACCAGGTCGAGTTAACTGCGCACCGCGCTGGAATGCCACTCTCCCTCGCACTCACCGGCATATCTCCCCGCGTCCGTTCCGTTCGTACCAGTTGATGTGACGTCACGGCCGCCAGGTGCACACCTCGCATTGCTAGTAATTTTCTTCTAGTTGTGTTGAGCGACCCAAGGAAAAATATAGTAACGCCACAGCTTTTAGTGGAATCGCAGCCTTACTCCGACGTTAATCTCACGGCTGTCATCTAATACTCAGCTGTCGTTTGGCATTTGTTCCACTCTGTTTCTGTTGTCGCCCCGTATACTATTGTCAGCTCTGCAAATCTGTGCAATGGTGTGAACTTCCCATTCTTTAGTGACATAACAGAACGTGTGTATCCTAATTGGGCAACGAAAAATATTGCTTCTAATTGCGTAAGCAAAACGCGCAGTTTTGAAGCCTAGCCTTGTATTTTTTAGGCTCTCTGTAAATATGTACATGGAACTTGTGATGGTGGTCACAAGAGGTGTGTTTTTTTAAATAATATCAATCCCGTTAACCCCTCGCACTTAGCTAAAATGCTTTATCACGAGTGGGTTCACCGCAATAATGGAGCGGCGGCGGGGTTCGAACCATCCTCGGATCTCAAGTCGGCCATTCGGCTATCGTGGATTAAAATAGTTCCTTAAGGTTAGGTTTCTCCAGCCAGACAGCTCATGAAACTTGTCGTGTCGTGTAGAAAAAAAAACATTTCTTTTAGAAACAAGAGAGCACTGGATAGAGGGCTCAACCGTATATATCTTGACACAGAACTTGTAACAGCAGCTAGGTGGGATTAGCTATTAACTATTAATAGTTCCATATGGAAGAACATCCAGAACCTAGTTGACCAATGGAGCACGCTAGATGGTTCCTGCAGCCAGCCAGCTCGTGAAAGTGGCATCGGACACCCTCGCCCGGTGTCTTGTAGTATAAATAACATTTCCCCTGGGAACAACCGAATTCTGGATTGAGGGTTCAACCGTAGATCTTGCCACAAATCTTATAGTGATAGACAGCAAATCAAATCAAAAACGTTTTTTAATTTTGACCAGTACTTTGGCACTTTTGAACGTCAAGATTAATAAAAAAGGTAGGTCTTAAGGGGCACTTTACGCGTCTCCTTATCATTTGGGCCCTAGCAGGTAGGGATAGTTCCGTATGGGAGAACATCCAGGCCCTAGTTGACCAATGGAGCACGCTAGATGGTTCCTCCAGTTAGCTCGTGAAAGTGGCATCGGTGTCGCACCAAGTGTCTTTTAGAAAAAAATAACAATTCTCCTAAGAACAAACCCTGGATTGAGGGTCCAACCGTAGAATTTGTCACAGAACTTGTAGTGGAAGAAAGCAAATTAAATCAAAAACGTTTATTTAATTTTGACTAAAGCCCGGTCCGGAAGCACGTAGAATTTTGTCTAATGACCCCTAGCTACCCATCCTTATCGCTCGCGCGTAATTATATTGCTGTCGCGACTGTGCGACTGGCACCCGCAGTGAGTGTGCGAGCGCGATAGCAACACAATTACGCGCGAGCGATAAGGATGGGTAGCTAGGGGTCATTGGACAAAATTCTACGTGCTCACGGACCAGAGTATAGTACTTTGGCACTTTTGAACGTCAAGAATAAAAAAAGTAGTCCTTTACACGTCCCCTTATCTTTTGGGCCCTAGCAGGTAGGGAGAGTTCCGTATGGGAGAACATCCAGGCCCTAGTTGACCAATGGACCACACTAGATGGTTCCTCCAGCCAGGCAGCTCGTGAAAGTGGCATCGGACACCCGAGCCCGGTGTCGTGTGTCTGCAACGCTCTGATAGACAACTTGTCAACGATAGCTTTTGCTTGGAGCGATTTTGTTAGTAGCATTATCTATTTTAAACGAATAGAAACTAAGTAAGTATGAGAAACGAAGATACTGTTCGATAAGATAGTACTTCGTTAAGATTTTAAGATCCAAGGAGAAACCTCAGTTTTTTCCAAGATTTGATTTTAAATCTTACACTTTATATCCAGAACAAATATGTGTTTTGACTTTGCTATTCTTTCTAAATAACTGCAGCCCTATCGTTGACAGAAAAACAAAATCGTCATAAATGCTAAAGAGAGTCGATTTCTCTTATTTTTCGTTGCCCAAAACATACATAATATTCAACTTAATAAGCCGATTCGATAATGAAACCTGTTCTTATTTTTTCGAGAGCTAGGGTAAAAGCCTAATTTAAGAGTTAGGGTAATAACCTAAATAGTTACACTACGTAAACGGAACGTAACTCATCTCACGGTCTGGATTTGTAGCAAACTGTTTGCTATTACCGTTGTTTACATAGGAAATGTGCCGGCAAATTGATGCAATCGTATAAGCACAACTCACTGCTGCCGAAGTGCAGGCGCTTAGGAAACTTGCCAGGGGCGGATTCGGGGCGCAAAAATAATAGTAGTAATTCGGGATCGGGACGCAAGAAGGCGTCAGCTGAGAAGGAAAGCTAGAAAAAATGCTCTTAGGAAACTCGCCAGGTGCGGCTTCGGGCGCGAGAGGGAGTCAGGTGTGAAACATATCTGGAAATAATAAGTCCGAATGAATAAAGTCAATATTTAGTAAACGCTATAACGCAGAAGTGTCGTATGCGGACGTCCCTAAAATTGTTGGAAGCATAATTTTACTTATTCACTTTGTGGACTGGCTGCTTTCATATTATTATTGTTTTGTGAAATTGTGTATTAACTCAAGACTTTATTGTAATTTTACTGCAAACATTGAGTAAGTGAGAGAGAGAAATAACGAAAAGCAAAGTAGCAAGTAAGACAAAAAACTATGAAAGAATGAAATAATTATATTTTTAGTGGTGTTGGCGTGAGTAATTTTCCTATTTGATTTCCAGGCAATATCAGGAGGTCGTAAGTACACTACTCTATAGACTGATTCTTTGTTAATGCAAGTACTACTAATAGAAGGACCACTGAAGAAACCTTAGTTCGGCCCTGACTAACTCCTGATTACTGTCGGTCCATACAATTGTCGGGACATTTAGCCCCCATACGTTACTCTGATGGGTTGGTCAATGTAATCCCATGTTTACGACATGTTATTGGGATAAGCTTATCAAGCCTTACACTTTCTATGCAATAAGTTATCACGTAATTTGCTGGTGTGATATCTTGGTTTGTAGAGGATTGTCTATGTAATATTTTCAGTACTCAATAAAATACTTTACAAACATTTTAACGTTTAGACGATTAGCTAGTACCTACACATTAAGCTTCTTGCATACTCTGGATTATGGGGTGAGTTAGAGTGACGAACCTGATTAATAATTCGGAATGATTCAGCCGCATCCCTTTGAGAAAACCCCAGATTAGTCACAAAGATGAATCATGCCTGCTAGGGTGATACGAGACTGCTGACAATATTTGAGGCTAAAATGGGTGGTTAATTTTACTACTCATAGATGATTGTCCAGTGGAGTCAAAAATCCTCAGACGTCCGATCCGACGGTCCTTAATTTGGAACTCTTATGTTCTTCTTCGTTGCGGGTCCAATAACATTAACCTAATTTTTAAAAACTTTCCGACCGAGATAAACTTGACCTTCAATGATTGAGTTTTTATTGGCGATCAAGCTGTAGATCCTTACCACAAAGGAGTTGTAGCGGTGGGAACGAGAGGTGGGAATATTCCCGTAAAATCGGAATTTATTCGCATATCGAAAACAAACAAACATAAAGCTGATTGAACAAGTGCGAGCCGGGTTCCCACGACAGTGCCATTGTGAAAGGGCATTTTATAGCACTCGAGTTACTAGAAACTGCTCTGGACCCTTCATTGCTACCATTTCCACAAACATACGCACACAGATTAGCGAAATGAGAAATGGTATACTTACAATAATCCCCATGAGAGATTGGGCCAAGTTTTTTTTTATGTGACAGGAGGCAAACGAGCAGACGGATCACCTGATGGTAGTGATTACCGTAATACTGAATGATGGTAAGTCACTTTCTTTCGGCAGAAAATTCAATAGGTTACTAATGAATGAACTTATTGCACAGTTTAGCCTTATCAGTTTTTTTTATTAATTATTTTGTCTTTCATTAGCCTAATTTATTGCTCACTAGCTTTTGTGTGCGGCTTCATCCGCGTGGATTTTGTTCAGTCCCAAAACAATTTTCCTACTAGAATAAAGAAAAATATGTATGTGTTATTGTGGAAGAAAACTGTTTTATCATACACGAATGTACATATGTAAAGGTCTTCGTACGGAGAACTCCGTACCTATCATCATCATCATTATCATTTCAGCCATACGACGTCCACTGCTAAACATAGGCCTCCCCCAATAATTGCCATATTGCCGGGTTGCAACCAGATATGGTAGCGGCCTGCTGCATCCAGTATATTCCTGCTACCTTTATGATTTCGTCGGTCTACCATGTGGATGGACATCACCGTTTACTGGTTGTGCCATGTTTAGTCTGTGGCACACCCTGAAATTAAACTTAGTTCAAAGTTAACTGCGACTGTTCAACGTATAATGTTACCGTCACAACACGCCGCGATACAATGAGCAATTTCAAACGCCTAGGAATGTTGAATTTAACACGCAAATATTATTTCCAGTTGGACTCTTTCGAACAATTTGTTTTTGCGCGCGGAATTTATGATGGAAAATAAAAAGGCTATTAACTTCACAAAAGGTTACATTTGGGACTTACTGCATTTAATGTGTCTGTTGTTTTTTCATTTTCTAACATTAAAATAGGATGATAGAAATAATTTTTCATACCAAAGAAATATTAACCATTTTTCAATTACAATTACAATTTTACAATTCAATTCGTTATACCCAAACTATTTGACGCTGACTTTTTATCTAATATCAATGCTTTTTGCGATGCATTTGAATGATCTTTCGTGTAGTGCATTCACACCTGACCAAATAGATTGCTCATTTCATCATCATCATCATTTCAGCCACAAAGACAAGACGTCCACTGCTGAATATAGGCCTCACCCAATTATTTCCAAATCACCCGCCAAACATCCAGCGTCTTCCAGCTACCTTTATGAGGTCGGCGATCCACCTTGTGGTTATCAACTATGATTTGTTATTCCAGTTTCATAGTGTGAAATAACCATCTAAAATATTAAACAATTCTCGTATGTAACTTAGTAGTAAGCTGTAGTACTAACAAAAACAGTAACTTTCCAATTAATGATTCAAAGTTGACCTCGTGTGAATTGAACCTTGTTTAATAGTTGATTATCTTAACTTACTCCCAAGATTGGTATTCAAATTTAGATCTTATCGTACGAGAATAAGATCCATGGTAGAGGCCACTGATAAGCATTTGAAAGTTTCTAATATTAGTCGATAAACACTCTATCAATATAATAATAACATATACTTTTCAACAAACACACACTTGCTCGAAAAGTGGCGCTTAAATCTTCGTATCTCTTTGAAAATTAACCTGACAGTTGTGACTGTATTTCTTGTGCTATTTCTTTCCACTACTGGGTAAAAATTGTCCAGAATCTCTACCAAAAATCAAAAATATATTTTCACAAAGTGGGGGCTAGGGCGAGTTATATTCGGGACTAGTGTAAGTGCCTTTAAATGGGCCAACGTAGCAAAAAAATTGAACTATGTAGGTACGAAGGTTGCTGGATGCAGGCCGCTACAAACCGGGCGATGTGGAAATCATTGGGGGAGGCCTAGCTCAGCAGTGGACGTCCTGTGGCTGAAATGATGATGATGAGGTACGAAGGTTTGAAATCGGCAATCAAGTCTTAGTTTAGCTTTGCAACGACCTTCCTAAAATTATAAAAAACGACGTTATTCTACCAGTCCTTTTTGCTGACGACATATCAATTTTAATAAAATGCAATAACATCATAAGTGCAAATACTTTACTTACAGAAACTTTACAAAAAATAACAAATTGGCTCCAAGATCATAATCTCCAAATAAATTTCCCAAAAACCAAAATAATACAATTTAGATCATATAAAAAAAATCCATTAAAAATAAATAATACCTTTTTAAATAACCAAATAGAATCTGTAGATACTTTCAAACTTCTCGGCATTGTAATAGACACGCATCTTAACTGGAAAAACCACATAGAACATATTAAGTCAAAACTATCCAAATTCACTTACGCTCTTTATGAAATAACGCACAGTACACATACAGAAGCAGCATTAGCAGCATACTACGCCTACGCTTATTCCCAATTAAAATATGGCATCATACTCTGGGGAAACAGCACAAACTTCATTGATCTCTTTATAATGCAAAAGAAATGTATCAGAATAATAGCACAAATAGACAATACACAATCATGTAAACCTTACTTCATTAAATATAATCTACTTACGTTACCATCAATATATATCCATGATACATGTATATTTACCTACAAAAATATTCACAATTTTACAAAAGTTAAGGACACACATAATATAAATACCAGGCATAAGGATAAACTTTACTTACCCCCATCAAGAATAAAAATGTTAAATACCAGCCCCTACTATATGTCGGTAAAATTATTTAACAAACTTCCAGAATATATAAAAACTGAACCAAATGTTAAACGCTTCTCTAAAGCCCTTAGACACTATTTAATATCCAAATGTTTTTATTCAATTAATGAATACCTAACAATAGACCATAAAAAATATTATAGCAACCAACTACTTTAGTCAATAAGTTATCAACCTTAATCCTACTTAGATTGTAGTTATTTTATAAGTTGTTTAATAATAATAATATTACTTATTATAGTTACTTAATATTAATAATACTACCATTAATGTTTAAATAGCCACCTACTCTATTGCGATACCACTCAGGTAACTAAGTTTTTAAGCTCCTGTATATTATGTAATTTACACCATTACAAATTGTCACTTATTAAGCAATAAATATTTTGAATTTGAATTTGAATTTGAATTTGCAATATTTATCAAAAGTAAAGTAAAAATGTGTCGATATACTCGTACTATACAGTGGTAGCGGCACCAAACGGTTACATTGCAAGCATTTAAAACATCTATTTACTGCCAATTGAATGACTCTACACATCTGGCGTCGGTTCCCACGTTTTAGGTTGAATGTAGCTTTGATCAGAGCACGGCCGTTGGGCTTAGACAAAGACTGAGTCACCGGGCGACCTCACGTCGGGTGTCGCGTGTCACGATGTAAGTTACACGAGTGACCTTATACAAATTAATCTGTTTATCGATACGGGTAATAAACTGTGTGATCTATAAAGTTTTAAGGCAGAGTGACTCTTTCCAGCACAGGTTTCGTCGTACTACAATAAAGAGAACACCTCTTCGTTCGTTTCAGCCAAATGACGTTCACTGCGGGACAAAAGCCTCCAAAGATTTCCATAACGATCGGTCCTGCGCAGCCCGCATCCAGCTCTAGGTGCTTCCCTATTTACAAGTGGCGCCACTGGCGAGCGACAAGACCTTACTTAGCACTAACTGATGAGGGTAAATATTAGCCCTCGTTCAAAAGAATTTTGGGGTGATTGGTGGCGTGCCCCAAATATTTTGGCGCGTGCCATTGGTTCGCCATCCCTGTAATATCCTAACAAGCTTTTATCATACTTATTATACTTATTATTATTCTATGCTTTTATGAAGTTTATGTCGTTTTAGAGTTTTATATGGGTGGCCGGTGGGACTTAGTCATAATTGTAATGTATGAAGCCCTTTATACAGGGTGGATTGAATTTTCGGATAGTTCCAGTTTATTCTGAAACCTATTATTAGCACCGCGGCACCGTTTGAAAGAGCTCGTGAAGCACTTTCAGGATCAGTAACCAGTTTTTCGATACCTTGTATGGTTTAGAAATAATCGAGTGAGATCACTTATCGTTTCCACCCTGTATAGTTGGGACTTAAATCATAATTGTATGTTAAAATCTAATTTGGATGGAACGTGACGGCTGCATTTAAACTTGCATTGGGTGCAGGTTGCAGCTACGGCAAAAGGTGAACCCGTGGAAAGGTTAACCGTTGACCTTACGCGCTCAAAGAGTCGTTTACCTACTATTACCCTTTTACTATGTTTTAACTGTCCAAACGGCCAGGAGTTAGGATTGACTAGGGGATTAGTTAATGGTCGCTGTTGTCAATACTGAAAGCCAAAGATTTAAATTGAATTAATGAAAAAGGTAGCAGTCATTGGTGTCAAGCCTGAAAGATTTGGTAAATTGAGCTTTTATTTATATTCATGGTTTAAAAATCACGTTTTGTATCTGGACATAATATAAGACTGGCTGATACTACCCCATTATAACACTAGCCTGGCGCACTTCGTACAGCATGTATTCATCATGCATGTAATAATGTAGGGTGTTGTTGGTGATTTTTTTTTAAATCGGTCCAGTAAGTTAACGCGGGTCGTGCTTTAAGTGCAAATACTTGTATGAAAAGGACTCACAAAAGATCGCGAGATCCCGCGTCCGTGATGAAATCAGCGACATTAAAAACACCCATAGGAAAGTTCATATGGGAACACATTAAAAGAAGAAAGGAAAAGTATATTAATCTGATATACTTGAATTAGAAAGTGATGTTCACGAGGCCTTCCTTATTTGGCTTGCGATTGCGCATGACGAAATGTTTCCACTGACCATGTGGTCATTATTGGATCATTGCTGGTACTTGGTGATGAGAGGTACGAACATGGCTGTGTTCATTATGGTTATGGTTATGGTGCGTGTGAATTATACCTTTGACTCTACTAAACGTATTTTTGTTGACGAAAACAGATAATGTTAGTTTGACATTAAATGTGCTTTGAATACAATTTTAATACACAAAGTAAAACCTTTCTTTATTTGTATTTAGATAGTGCTTACAAAATCTACACTTATTTTAAAGAGAAAATAATAGATTGTTTCAAAGTCAAAGTCAAAATTCCTTTATTTGCATGGAATATTCAAAATAGTACTTATTTTACAAATCGTCAAAAGAAAAGGTCTTTAATAGGCTCTGAAACTAGTCGACCGATTTGAAAAATTTTGTTACAATTGGAATTTTACATTATTTCTGATGAACATAGGACGTATGAAGTTCGTCGGGTCGGGTCGGGACAAAGAAAAACGATGATAACAATGTTTCAAGTTTCTTCCCACGCAGTCGTCAAGATCCCCACACGAGTGACAGGACCCACGACTACCCACAACATTGTTAAAGACTGCACTTTTGAAATGTACACAATCTTGATTGGCGATTCACAAACAGGCCGGTTAAACCTCGTATCACATTTTCTAGGGATGTGGTATTGAAAAAACAAAACAACTACCATTATATTATTCTATGCAAAAGTGTCCAAAAGTACTAAGTAACTGCAAATTCATAATAAATAACACCTCAAACACAACACTCCTGTTTTATTACGAGTGTTGCATGAATCATGCAAAGTGTCATAAAAACTGGAAAAAACACTAGCAAAACATAAAATGATTTTTCGATTGGTGTGTCTCACTTGGTGATAAGACTTCTGGATTTCGAATCGGGAGACTAATTTAGAGGCGTTATTTTATTTGTTTATTTATTTATTTATTAAGGTACAGCAACAGTTTGCAAATCATGGCTTAAAAATAAAGTACATTGAACAAAGATTAACAATTAATTTGCACTCCGATTGTAGCTGAACACAACATTCGTTTTAGTCTAGCTTTGATTTAAGTGATACAGTAATTGTAATAAATACATGCATGTTAATTTACAATTTGCACCTATACAATTTAAGAAAAGATGCACGAGAAAGTGAGAAAACATCTAGATCCTTGCTAATTTCATTGTAAGCTCTACACATTCGGAACACTGGATTGTTGTACGTTACATTATTCTGACATTTTGCCAAAGAAAATAGTTTTTGCGTTCTTTTACAACCATCTATTTTATCTAAATACATACTTATTTTTGTTTTTACAAATACCACGTTAGGATATTAAACGAATACAATAAACGAGTTATTATCAGCATTCGTCGCAACACTACTCTATCACATTTTCTTATGACACTCATTGCACTTTCGTAGCTATCCGATTGAACAGAACATTTCAATTTGAACCTTGTCCCCTTCAGATAAGGTTTCCTTACACACGTGTTCAGATTTACATCAAATTTTCAACACCGCAGGCGATGGGCGTCTTTTGGCGTAAGTTATGAGAGTAAAAGTTGTTAGTCTTTGTGCGAACTTCAAAAAGCTCTTTGTTCGAGAAGTATTGTACAATAGTCAATAATATTATCATAGAAATGAACAATCAAAACTTGACCACGAAAATTATGTCATAGAGACTGGTCTACTTTGTATTAAGTTGAATGAGGTATGATGAAACGATGCTCAAGTATGAATGTAAGCTAAAGAAGAATTCCTTCAGCATCACTATTTGGGTTTTAATTCGATATTAAACTTTTTTTGGCAAACTTTTTGAGGGTCAATATTATACGTAGGCAGGTATGTATGAAAGTTTCCCCCAGGACTAACTTAGCCTTCACTTTAGTGGTTGGGTTTTTCGCGTGGCTATATTGGAGTAGGTCCCTAGTTCTGTTGTGAACGGGATGTAACTAGGATTATTTTGGATATGTTTCATTGGTGGTCAAGTGGTAAATCCTTGTTATATCGGAATTGCAGTGGTTGGAATAATTTAATGACTCTACACTGTTGTAGTGGTAAACTAACGTAAGTGCGCCTATTAACGACCCCCCAAAATTTGTAGTCTATTACCGCCCTATTTTTCTTTCTTTCATGAAAGACATAATAACAGGTTCCAGAAAACACGTTACCTAAAAAATATCTAGATATGTTTATTGACTATCACAACGATTAAAGTTTGTGTTCGTAAATAACCAGTAAACGGAGTTATTTGACATTAAATGGGACGCGCCCGCAACGGGCCCATTTTTCATACTGACGCGCTCCCAGCTACTTAAGGTGCACCTTGTTAATAATTAGCGATTTTAACACATTTAAAATGAGTATACCAACACGTTTTTGCATAACAATATTAATTCGTACTTTAGTTTCCTTAATAAAACTTCAATATAGCCCTCTCGCTGTATTTTTGTCGCTTAAATACAATTTTAAATAAGGGCGGTAATAGAAACAATTTTAATAATTTGGTTCCTAATAACGACCCATGGCGTTGTTAGAATTTTGATAACGTTTTTTATTTTAGTATTTATATCTTGAATTACGCATTTAACCTCCATTTTGTTATCTTTATCGATTCATAAGAATATTTCACATAATTAAATCAATTAACGCCATATGTTAACTGTCATAGGTTTGGCATAAAGCTGCAATGAACATTAAAGAATATCTCTAATAATGTATGACAATAGATTTTATAAAAACCTGTTAAATTCTAATTAGTACCTATTTGATATAAAATAAAACCTAATAAAAATGTTACTTCACTGTGATCAGTGTCTTCAGTAAAGTAGATATTTTAGCTGGTTACTGTTTTTTTTACGGTCGCTAATAGAATAAAGTAATATTCATACTTAATTCTATTACCGCCTCATAACTATAACGCCACCTGCGAAGACTTATAAGCCTTTATTTTGTATATAACTAACATTTATGACATGACACCAAACCAATCATGCGTTATCACAACTACTATGTAACTTTTTAGGATCTTTTGAATAATAAAAAAATAATTTAAAATAATTATACAGACAGTGTCCAATTGTTCATAGTTTAAATTAAAATACACAATTACACACAATTAAAATCAATCAAAAACTAATTAAAAATTATAGTCAAATTAAAAATAGAAATAAAATATTAAATGTAAATTAAATTTTATTAAAACTCAAATACAGTTTAAATAATGACCCCCACTACTCACTAGAACACCGGGTACCGCGTAATCAAGTATAATAGAGGAATTTATTATTTTACTATTTCTGCTTGATTATTTATTTATTTTCGGGAAGCGTGCCTTTTCTCTATTAATAATTTAAAAAAAAATAACTTGAAAAAAAAAAAAACAAATTTAGCTAACTAAAACTAAAAGCAAAACAAATTTAACTTGAAAAAATCAAGTGGTTCCCGAGCCTCTGAGTGGGAATCGAACCCGTGCCTCTTGGAATATACCCAATTGAAGAGCAATATTCTTAGCGGTCGGTAATAGAAACAGAAAAAACGTTAATAGAAACACACCTCGTCTATAGGTCGGTAATAGAAACAACTGCTTTTTCAGATTAAATTGCTATTTATTAATTATTGTGTGATTGTATACTCATTGTTACTACTTGAATTCAAAGATTACTTCATCATTGTTATAAATAAATTAAAGTGTCTTTTCTATCACCACGTCTTATATCTAATTTTCTAACGTTTATCCGAAGACAGCTTAAACTGGCGGTAATAGGCGCATTTACGTTAGTTCTTGAAAGGAGATTGTCTCGGCAAGAGAGACTACAGACTTTATATTGATCGTCGATAGTCTGGTCGGCTTTTAAGTATGAGAATCGGTTGATACCAAATCGGTGAAATATCCGTAATTTCATACTTGTTCATGTTGATTAACATTCCGATTAAACTATCAGCGGCTCTACAAGACAAATTGAGTACAAATTGTGAATTTCTTGAATTTTGCTACATAGTTGTGTCAAATTCAAATTCAAATTATTTATTGCATGTCACATGGGTAAGGGTTGACAAGAACATAATATTGAACATGTGACGCCCAGTGAAGGCGTTGCAAAAACTTAAAAATAACATTAAAATAGAGAATTATTTGTCAAACTAAAATAAAATTAAATAAACATTAAAATTATAAAATTAAATACTGTGTGTCTGCTGAATACAGAGTGAAATGGCACTTTTGAAGGAGGCTTCAATGTCCAGCAGTGGGCATGGTTGATGATGATGATCCCACTTCTGCTTCTTTATCGTTTGTAACTCGCACCACAAACTGGTTTGCGTCGATGACAGACAATGAGCCGTAAGGTCAAGTCAAGGGCTGCACAATAGCTTACTACAATGTAGACCACCTACTATTATTACTTGTGCTTGTAGGGTTAGCACAGAAAACAGCAAAATAGTTTAAAGGGCTTAATGTTCTATTGAGCTCTTTCAACTATTTTGCTGTTGTACCTACTATTTTCACAGAAATGAGGAGATCCGTAAACGAACTAAAGTCGCTGACATAGCCCGACGGACTAGCAAGCTGAAGTGGCAATGGGTAGAGCACATAGTGAGCAGAACTGACGGCCGATGGGGCAGCAAGGTTCTGGAGTGGAGGCTGCGTACCGAAAAACGCAGCGTGTGACGTTCACTCAAAAGATGGACCGAAGATTTCATGGAGGTAGCAGAAAGGTGCTTGATTCAAGCCGCTACCAACTGGGCGATGTGGAAATCATTGGAGGGGGCCTATGTTCAGCAGTGGTCGTCCTGTGGTTATGTTTAATCCTTTGATATCAAAACCATGAGTGTAACAAAAATATTATCGTATAACCACTTCTCCTGCTAACTGTACTTTAATAATAAGGCGTGTAAAGACCCAATTTGGTAATTAGTTCTGCCTGTTATACTATCTATTTTGTACTGATACTGTCATTGAATTTGCCGTTTATCATACCTGTTATATGTCTTTTGTTTTTGAGTAGGTACAGTTCGACATCATTATTTGAGGTGTCCCACATTAAGACATTATAGAAGGGCGTAATGCCTGATACACCATTGTACCACTTAACGTTTTAGAATCGTTGCACTCTACAAGCTCTTTAAAACGTCGGTTTTCTGAAGAGACCTGTTTCCATTTAAAGGTCTTTCGACTCCGAGTAATACAGTGTAATAATTTTCTATGTAGGTACATAGAAAATGCTTTGTTCTGTATGACTGACTGATGGATCAACACACAGCCTATATACCGCAGATTGTAGAGACCTGAAACTTGGAGGGTGTATTCTTTGTATGACATAGGCGTCCGATAAGAAAGGATTTTCCGAAATCTCTTTTCATTCAGGCTATCAAGGACTTGTCACTAATTCTGAAATTCCTTTTTTTAATAATAAATAAATAAAGTTATGTGACCGTTGACCTACTAATATCCCCATCATAGTTTCTAAACCATTTATATAACATTAGCACCTCATCATTCTCATAGCTTTATTTCATCATACACCCATGAAAGTCCCATTAATTTTCCTAAGAAACAAAAGATAGTTACAATGAGACTTCCTGTTTGAAAACTCCGTGAACGTATGTAAAATACAACTTAGGGCGACTGCACATGAGCTACAAACAGACTGCTGGTTCAACCAGACTTTGAACAAGTTATTACGAGTAGCTTACTAGTAACTGCTGACTCTCTTCATAGGTCGGCTCCTTACTCGAACCAACAAAAAAAAGTTCTTGTAGTCCGATTAGTCGTACGAAGCAGTCGGACCATGTGTTCAGAGAGCTCTAGTAACATGCTATTCTAGTACCTACCTAATGCAGATTAAAGTAAAATATTTTGTACATTTATGTATATTTGATAAGGTATTGACACTATTTGACATTTATTATTGTTTATAGACGTGTATTTCAATTGGATATTTTCAATGAGGGCTATCGTTTTAGCGCTCACCAGTTTGCGCCACTGTAGAGTAAGGTCCTGTCACTTGCTAGTAGCGAAGACAGTGGCACCAACTGGTGAGTGCTAAAGTGGTAGGAGGACTATCGCATTTGCACTCATTAAGATGGCGCCACTGTAGAGTAAGGTCCTGTCAATCGCCAGGGGTGCCAACTGTTAATTATAAAAACGATAGCCCTCATTAGAGGCCATGTCATCTTAAATAGTAAATAAACTTTCAATTTTCGCCGTCAAGTTCAGTAAGTAGCCCGTCTGTGGCGGCCCTAACCGCGAGAAAACCTAGTCCATTGAAGATTTAATCGCGTTTGTACTACCGTAACCCACTTCGGTGGAATTTCGCATGTCCGTCACGTGACAATGGGCCATTGCGCGCGCGGATTTTACGAGCGCAGCGCTGGAATAGGAAGATGCCAAGTTATTTCGTGTTAGGCGTTTAGCAGAACTTAACTTTAGCTGGTATAAAATGACAATGGTATTTCCTCACTTGTAGGTAACAAGGACTTAACGGGAATGTGACTATTTATTACTATTTATTGCTAGCCAGAGCTTACATAAAGTTATATAAAGTTGAGTTAAAAAAATAATCAGTTGTAGTTGTAAATGATATAAATTCTATTTTGATTATTACAGTCCTATTTTCTATATTTATTATTATTTTCTGTATTTAATATTTTTCAGTAAAATTTTCTTCAAGTGTAAGTAGGTACTAGACCTAAATGACGCTGTAGTTGCTGTGAGCAGTTACCATACGTCTAGCCCATACTCGTAGATGGCTACAATATAAAAGTCACATAACGTGTGTTGGCACATAATAAGTTTCTTAAGCGACAAATTAAATAAATAACGCAGTTAAATAAAGTATAACTACGACAGTTCTTATTCGCCACGTAATTAGGCGAGATAATTCGCTAACGAGGTTATTGTTTTATTTTAGTTGCATTGTTTTGTCACACCCACGGCACCTTTGATGTAAAACACTCATAGAAATTGAGACCTTATGCAATTGGAATAGGAGCGATTATACAAAAATGTCAGGTGTAGTCTGCTATGCCGTCGACTGTACGGTTTAGTTTCTATCGGTGATTAGTTTATGTAATTATGCTAATTGAGTAAAACTTACCAACCGGCCATTGTGGAAATCATTGGGGGAGGCCTATGTTCAGCAGCGGACGTCCTATGGCTGAAAATGATGATGATGATGATGAGTAAAACTTCGAGGGATGTCTGGCGAACGGATGGTTAATTTTCTTGCTTTTCTTTCCCTTTTTTCTTTGATAACCTTTAGTGAGAATGCATATTATTATGTAGAATAGAACGTAAAGATAATGAAAACTATAGAATTTACTCAAAGTGTGGCTGGTATCGAGTTTCAGGGACTATCCCCACCTCTGTTTCCCACTATTGCAACTTCTGTTATAGCCAAGATCTACAGCTTGGCTTATAATGAAACTCAACTAGTAAAAGTCGAGTAGTCCCGGGGATAACTGACCTGGAGACTAAATGACCTGATAGTGAGTCCCGGGATAGCACTCTCTTGGAACCCGCAATGAATTTAAACAAGAAATATAGGAGGAGTTCGAAATAATAATATCGACTTCTCTGTTGCAAAACGGTGTGCTTACCATGAGTTTACGTTAGGTGTGTTCGCTAGCGACTGTGTAAAAAATGACATTACTTGTATGACATATTGTTCAGCGCCCCTAGCGGCTACTTTCAAGAAACAAAATCTTCATAGAGATTTTTGACGTACTCGCTAGCGAGCACACTTATCGTAAACTCATGGTAGGTACACAGGAGACAATGGACTGAAAACACTGAAAAAAATGTTTGGTTACTGCTTACACAACAAAAGTGACCACCGAACTAAGTGTTAACTATAACCAAACTAGGTAAGTCTAACTCACTACAGAATTATTTGTTTAATTTACACAACATTTTGTTCCTTATAACCAAAGTGTTCGGTGGTCACTTTTGTTGTGTAAGCAGTAACCAAACATTTTTTCAGTGAAGGTATGAAACCTACCTACATATAAAACAAATGGGAGTTTCCGTTAGTCCGTGTACTAGATACCATAAATGACATTTAACTTAACGAGATGAGCTTGAGACTGTATTGTGACCATATTTTTATTACGTGACTTGGTACCCTGACGACTTGAAAAGGTCAGGCAAATGATGATGATGATCGATGCTCTTCTGTAACGATTGCGAGAGCTGACGGATGCACTAAAAGACAACGGACTCACTTAAATACTAGGTGATAAAATAGCTGTATATCAAGTCACCTTATTATACATATTTCTTGATGTGTTCTCAAGTACAGTTAGCGTCAAAGCGTTCGTGACACCCAAAGTAGCCAAAAAGTTCATAACACGTCTTTGTTAAAATTGGAATAAGGTTGTGTTGTCAACTTTTTGACCACTTTGGGTGTCACGAACTATTTCTGCAGATATAGTAAATGTGACGGAGTAATTTCCACTCATCCCTGGACTCAACACCCTTAATCACTGTACGTCATGATAAAATATTTAGTACTCTTTTTACTCGACTTTTTACGCGTCAGAAGGAGGGTTATTTACAATAATTTGACCTACCTTTTACCTATACTCGATACTCAATATTTTATTGCATCCATTATGTACTTAAAATTAGAACATTATGGGCCCTGTAGGGCACGGCAATTATTTAAGGAGAGAGGAGGACCACCCTAGATCAACCGAAAAATGTATCAGAAGTTAGAGCCTAATAATTTATCATTGAGATACTCACTTAAAGCATAATAGTGTTTGGAAATTAAAAGTTCTTTAAGTTTTTTACTACCTTTCTATCTTCAACTTTGTCTTCCAGGATTGGTTTCAATAAGTAATCTGTCATGATGACGAACAAAGTGTTCCATCGTTCCCTCTGCTTTCAATCATCTGTATTATGTAGGGGAGACCTAGGAGAGTTGTGACAGAGGTGAGTTGTGACAAGGACGATTTCTCCTTACTTATTATAGTTAGGAAGCTGGTAAAAACGCTTGTTTGTCGCTTTTAAGACGCTCTTCTTGACTAAGTACCTGCAGCCGGCGCAAGAGACACGGTTACGTAAATATGACGTCTGTGTACAAAAAAATGCGAAAAGTAAGTTTTTCTTCAAAATTTTATTTCAATTTATATCATGTTTTAGTATATGTGCACTGTTGTGTTATTTTTTCTCAAGTTGCAAGGTTATTCAGGTCTCCAAATGTAGCACTGATCTTTTGTGTGCGCATCGTGTTTAGAAAATAAAAAATATTATTCGAACCAAGTCGTCATTTTAAACACCTAGGAGAGTTGTGACAGGCTGTCAACAACAACTCTCCTAGCTTACTGAATTTTTCTGATGGGCCATTTCTACGATGTTTTTAGATATTTTTTTGTGTGTTAGTAGGTTCATAATTTGTATAAGTAATTGCATGCTGCTACTTTTTCGATTCAGAATGCCTAATAACTATACATGAAAGCCATATAGAGGAACTATTTGCTAGAGTCGAAATCTAGGACCTGGCTTATGAAGTGATTAGGTTAAAGGGTTAAAGTTTAAGATAAAATATGCTGCGACCTCTTACAATCTAAACTTGTCAAGATATATTAAGAAGAAAGAGGCTTATCAAGTAAACCCAGAAGGCGAAGCTCCGTCTATGGATTTTACCACCGCGACTATTTTATTTTTACAGAAGAGGAAGAAAATATATCAATAATATTAGCTAAAAATATAATTAAAAAAAAAAATTCAGTGTCGTGGGAGAAAAATGAAAGCTGGAGAAATATGGCGCAACATCCTATAATTATTTGTTTTAATTGGTTCTAAAGGATGATTAAAGTACTTTTTTGCTAAAAAATCATATTTCATTGAGTATTATGGTATTTTGTATATCTAATCGGTGGAATACAATGCTGTCACAACTCACCTCGGTACCTGTCACAACTTACCTCGGTGCTAAGAGAGTTGTGACAGAGGGAGTGGTCTAAGATTTTGGTGATTTTCTTAGAAACCCTAATACTTTAGTTAACTTTGGTGATTGTTTTGAAAACAAAAGGAACGGCGCCACATTAATTTGTATGATTCATAGCTGTGGAATGTTTTTGAGCAAGATATGGCCCTTAAAGTAAAAATTGTCACAACTCTCCTAGGTCTCCCCTATATCTCTTTTTCTTGACTATTTCCAACAAGTCTTCGATTTTCTTCGTCCTCCCAGCATCTCTTCAAGATATTTTCGTTTGTTTTCTTCCAGTTTACAACTAGCAACTTACCCATTATTAGATCTATTGACAGTTTATTGTTATTGTTAATCTCATCAGATCCGAAGGCTTTCGACACAGCGACGTGCGCGTACGCAGTCTCGCAAAGATTTCTGGAGCGATTAATTACGAGATAGCACGAATTGTCTCTGACACAACGCCATACAATGCGTTATGTAACAAAAACGACATGTGATTAGGGCGGATGTATACTGAGTTAGAGACACGCCTCGATTAAGGCGAAAAATAGAACGGGGTTCTTTAATAAGCGATTAATTAATGCACGTCTGTAGATTTAATACATAGACAATTACATACATTACAAATTACAGTCAATTCCTGGGTAACCTTGCCCATCTTTGCGCTGAATTAGTCGTTGTGGAAGTTTTGTGAACAACTAGTCAAAGTTAAAAAGCTTATTTGAAATAAACTCAAAATGAAAAAAAAGCGTTACACATGGGAAAAGTTAGCCAGATTGACTGTAACTGTAACTATTTTAATGTTTATTTTCTGTCTGAAACTTCAGCACAATTTTATTTTTGTCTATTATGCCGGATCTTTTGTGGAACTGTTCTGAGTAATGGCCAATGAAATGTTGAAGTAATTTTACATCAAGCTTTATTTTATTGATAATTATAATGTCTTTATTTCAGTTGCTACGAGAGTTGGTATTGATGAGTATACGTATTAATTTTATTACTGACGGGATTGCTACATGTAAACTTAATTTTGAGTTTCCGAAATATATGTTATGTTAGTGACCAGGAAAGTTAACAATATACGAATTAAGAACCATAATAGGCTAGTAGTAAATAATAATAACATCTCTCGTAAATAAGGTCAATACAATAAAACAGTCAATAAATCAACAAATCAATTTATGGATTGTGAATTAGACACAGCCATTTGAAAATTCATACACAATGATTTTATAGGCTCAAATTGATTTTCAATAGATATTATTGCGATAAAATTGGTCACTGTGATTAATTTTAATAAACGTACCATGTTATTTTAACAATGTCTGGGTACCTACCTTATGACTTCCTATAGGTATTTAAAGACTTGGTTTCTTTCTTTGAATTTTTACTCGCAATGCAAGAATCGGCCATGGAAAAAATACCTTTTTGATACTTTTGATACTGTACAAAACAATTTATTAGAGTAAACATAATACCTACCTAAATTAGAAAGGTATAATGCAGGTCATATCCCTAGGAAGTGTCCATCTCTTTCAGGAAACCCAAACTTGAGCACCGCGTTCTTAAGACTTTTTTGATAATGACTAATAGATAGAATTAAAATCATATTAATTAGTACTCTGTACCTACCAGGTTGATTCAGGTACCCATTGGGAGTAGATGACGCTAAATATAAAATTTTCACGTCGGTACGTCCACCCACAAAGTGGACCGATGACCTCATAAAGGTAGCACGAAGGCTCTGGATGCAGGACCGTTAGCAACCGGGCAATGTGGAAATCATTGCGGGAGGCCTACGTTTAGCAGTGGACGTCGTGTGGCTGAAATTAATGATGATGATGATAATTCAATCTTTCAAATCGTCTTCTACCTTGATAATTCTTTTACACATTTTTGTTCTGCTCTCAGTGCAACCACGCCCTAACATACGTTATGCCCGCCGTTCACGGCACATCCGATCGTTTTAGCGCGCCCCATCAATACACTTCAGAGTACAGCCGGCGACATATCAAGCTTGACATTATACCGTCTTATGTACTTGCAATAAGTTTCATTTTACAACAAAAATGTATAGTCCAATTTGTCGTGGACTGTACATCGGTCACGAAGGCATCCAGGTTAATTGCAATAACTATTGTTTGCATTTCTCTAACTATGATTTATCTGTGAGAACTAAATGAATTGTTAGAAATGTCAGTTATGTTTGAAGAAATGTGATTACTCCGTCGTGAGTGGACGTTTAGTTCATATGGAAATAGACACATTTTCTTGTAATGAGTTTGGTGATGTTTCATAAGACACATAAATAGAACGTGACAGTGAAATGAATGAGAATAAGTTATGTAATTGTATTTTAATTTAGTTCGTTCGTTTTTGAAAAATATTTTTTTAACTAAAACTGTTATAAATGCCTTAGTTATTACAAAAAAGTTAGACCGATCTTAGGTTACACCCGATGAACACTGGTTTAAAATGACATTTCCAAACTAAATGTCAATTTAAACTTTAGTCATCAACGTGAGTTAAACTTGTTGTAATAAGGCCCAAAGAGTCTTCTTTTCTTAGCTTCCATCCAAGATTCTTAGTTCACAGAAGAGTGTTTTCTCAAAGACTTTCTACTATTCTACACATCTCCATAATAATTACACCTCGTTGATTCTCTATGTTTTAAATTCAAATACATCGCATTAGCAGATGGACCTACTGTAGGTACTTATTTGTCCAACACCTGTATTCACAAACGATGCTTGCTTAAGTGAAGCAGCAATAATATGCGAAGTCGAAAGCACAGTTCTGTGATTGGTTCGTGTGTGTCACTCCGCCATTCAAGTATTGTCTATGAATAGGTTTTTGGGACCCTGTGCGTCCACGCGCACTATGAGATCTCATAGTAATGTTTGTGAATACGTGTGTAAAAGTAAACACCGCCACAACTGACATAACGCGGTGTCGGAGGAGGAGAAGAAGGAGGTCGTCGGTCCACCTTATGGGTGGACACCCTATGCTGGGCTTTCCGGTACGTGACCTCCATTCCAGAATCTTTCTGCCCCATCGGCCGTCAGTTCTGCGTCTATGTGCTTGCCCATTGCCACTTCAGCTTGCTAATCCGTCGGGCCATGTCAGCGACTTAAGTTCGTTTACGGATCTCCTCATTTCTGATTCGATCTCGTAAAGTGACACCGAGCATAGCCCTCTCCATAGCACGCTGTGCAACTTTGAGCTTATTTATAAGGCCTATTAAAGACATATACTTATTCATGAATACAGGTGTAAAAGTCAAACACCGCCACATCTGACATAACGCGGTGTCGGCCGGCAGATCGTATCTAACGCCACCAGATTGGATTTCATTCACACTTCCTCTCGTGTCGTAATTACATGAGGTTACCAATCTAAAGCTTCTATTTGTTCATTACATAGGTTAAACGTTGAGTAACGGTTTTCCTTTTAACACAGATTACAAAAAATAGAACGTAAAGTTAAGGTTCAAGACAACATGATTCTGCCCGCGGATTTGCTTGCATTAGACTTTTAACCCGTTTCATACTTTTTTAGGGGTGAATGTTGGAAAATTATTTTTAGCAGTGTTCCTACCATGAGTTTACGTTAGGTGTGCTCGCTAGCGAGTACGTCAAAAATCTCTATGAAGATTTTGTTTCTTGAAAGTAGCCGCTAGGGGCGCTGCACAATGTGTCATACAATGAATGTCATTTTTTTACGCAGTCGCTAGCGAGCACACCTGACGTAAACTCATGGTAAGCACACAGATGACTACATCATACTCGAATCTACTTCTTCTTCAGATTCCTATGATTCCTAGAGCTCTTGGTAGAGCGGTCGTGGTCACGTTAAGGCGTTGTTCACATCGGTTGTAGAGGCGGATATTCTAATAACTATTGCCAAGTTTCTGCGAGATCCTTTCAGTGGTTTCAGCTGCGTATTGATATAGAAATCAACCAATAACGCCTTTTATATGTAATGTATACAGAAGAAGATTTCGTATTAGATTAAATGTGTCCCTAGAAATCTTTAGTACCGTAACTTGACTCATTGAAATATCAGGGTGTGTCATATTATGTAGCATGTAGCGCTCCTTTATCGCTAAGATATATCTCCTTTATCTATCCTTACTGAATTTTTAGATCCATTATCTACTAGGATATAAAAATAAGTCGGGTTTTCCTTCCTGACGCTATAAACTCCAGAACGCACGAACCGATTTTCCACGGTTTTGCATTCGTTGGAAAGGTCTCGGGCTCCGTGAGGTTTATAGCAAAGAAAATTCAGGAAAATTTAACAAACGAAATTCCACGCGGGCGAAGCCGCGGGCGGAAAGCTAGTTGTTACATGTAAATGATATTTTTAGATTAGTGGCAGCCCTATATCCACAGCAGCTAGATAATACCTGGATTAGCGTAACTCAGCGAGGTTCCGCACTTCTTGTAGGATATTTAAAACTGTGTGAAATGTACACATTTTTGTTATATTGCATGTGAATGGAAGGTGTTATCGGATGTCGCGTAAGTCGCGTAACGTGTTATGTGTATATTGGATAGTCATTTTTATACAAGAACCGCGCCCGTGCCCGCGACTTCGTACGCGTGGAAATCAAATCATAATTTTCCCATGTTTTTTCACCGTTTAAACTTTCCCAGGACTATAACAATCATTTCAAAACTAAAATCAACCAAATCAGTAGAGTCATTCTTGAGTTTTAGCGAGACTAACGAACAGCAATTCATTTTTATTATATAGCAGATGTATTATAGGCGGATGTATGAAAGCAGGAGATTGAGCTTTATGGCGTTTGTTCCTTGGGGAAGCCAGCCAGAAAAAACGCCAGCGCACAAAGCTCAGTCAATACTCAATCAATTGTTGAATGTTTTATCACGTCATTACATTACGAGTATATGTATAATAATCATATTACCACATCATTACATTTACATCATACTGTATCTCCAATTCTCCATTCCAGGCTACACAGGAGTTCTAGAAATAGCGAAACGTGTGAACAATCTAAATTTATATAAAACTCAAAGACATAGTGATCTATCAACGCACAGCCCAAACCACTGGACGGATCGGGTTGAAATTTGGCATGCAGGTAGATGTTATGACGTAGGCATCCGCTATAAAGGATTTTACGAAAATCTACCCCTAAGGGGGTAAAACGGGATCCACGCATACGAAGTCGCGGGCGGCCGCTATTCAAAATATAAAGCCGTTTTACCACAACCATTAACTTTCCCACACTTCCAATTTGCAGTTACCCACACGCTGGTTTCTACAAACAATGCCCACTATCTATTAAGATATTGTTTTAAGAGCTTACTAAAGTATAATAGGAAGAGAAATACAGCTTTTGTTTACGAATTAGAGCTTTCTAGTATATGGAAATGATGTGGGTGAAGTTGAAAAAATTATGTGTGCAATGTCTTACGTCTTCACTGTTTTATCAGTGGTAATGGAAAAATCTCTTTAAAATCATTTAATCTGCAGGTCGCAACTGCAAACCTGGTTCCTTATTACTGAAATAGTATACGCAAATAAAGACTGCTGTTTTGCGTAATAATTTTAACCATATATCGATGTTAGTAAATGTTAAAGCAAATAGGTTTTTTTTATGCAAGACAAGGCAGGTATTTGACCGCAATCTAGGATGATACATAATATCTGCCCTGTAAGTGCCTTCACTCTCGCCTTGAAAAGGCCCGGATTATAGTCAGCAATATTCTTCAATCTTTTATCTTATGAGCAATATTTAATTCGTCGCCTTAGAGTGAAAACCTCGGCAATGCATTTTTTCTCATAGGTATTTGTGCATTTTATGCATTCTTCATAAATCTTCCTCCTGAAAAATTACTTCTTTTATACATAAGAGGTTTTCACTAATCATCTAACTCAAAGTTACATAATGTTTGGAAAACCACGTTTATTAGCTACAGTCGAAGTCTGATTTAGGTAGCTCTAGAGGTAATTTGTGTGATGGATAGAACAGTTTTACTTACGTAAGTTTTTATTATTGATTGCACCATTTAATGGTCTTGACAAATTGTTTGCATGTTTATAATAAAACCAGTACAGTTCTTATACAAGAATTTCACTTATTTAGCAGCTACTTATTGATACATGACTATCTCCATAATTTGTCCAATAAAAACAACTTTTACTCTATCACTGCGCTGTTAGAAACAGATGATCCAAAATGGCGACTGACAAAAAATAAATTAAAAAGTAAAAGTGAAACAATTATGGAAGAATCAATGGTTTGGTTCTGATCGACTGTGTAGAGTTGGGTCAAGCTTACCTAGTATCGATATTGCTGTTCGTTATGTCTCGCCAAAACTCGAGAATTTATTATTTATTAATATCGATATTTAAGAGTAGGTACCTTATATCTTGCGAGTTCATTTCACTTATGTTCTAAATCTAAATAAATATTATCGTTTGATTTTTAGAGCAAACATTTTAGAGAGCGAGATTGTTTGCGGTGAATTGTAGGTATCTTGTACTCGTTGTAGGTATCGATAGAAATTCAGTAATCGATTCCAACGAACATCTCTATCGACCAAATTGATCAATCATCATAGTAATAAATTATAATGATGGATTGGGCTCGATTAAATAAGGCAAGGTAATTGACCGTAGGCCCAAAATAATTAATTAAAGATAAACAGATCTTTATATTATAATATGTGTTTCTTACGTCTAAATTATGCACATGACCTTTTAATCGTTTGATATTGTTGGGTCATTCGATGGCATTAACTGTTTAAGTAATGAAGTTTTAGATTGATTTTCAAATAAGTTTAAACTTAAGTTGCATCAAATATAAGTGCCAGACTTTTAAAAGCGATGAGATTAAATTTAGGATTGCAAAATCATCTTAGGTCAGACATTTTTTGTACAGAAGCAATGGTACAGTTGAAGCTATATTGGGAAGTAGTTTATTATACTTTATTGAATTTGCTACATCCAGTTTTATTTTCAAATAATATAATACATATTACTTTATTTTGTTTTAAAGTGACATGATGCATGCATTTCCGAAAATGATGTATCATTTCGGTTTAATAACGTTTGTATAGTATTCTTCAAGTTATGGCTTTAAATAAAAACATAACATACATGTAGTATACCACCGAATTGAGAATCTCTTTTTTTTAAGTCGACTAAAAATCACACGTTTTGGCTACACACACGTCGAATGTCGTGAAACTTCGTGCAAAAACATATCGGGGTCAATATGCTAAGGTGAAACTGAAGCTAATCGGAAATATGACGGACAGTTCCGAATGCAAGTCCACGCAGTGCTAGATGGCTGCTGGTCAAAGTTTATTTTCTACGAAGTCCATCTGTGGTAGAAATATAATCTCTGATTTTTAATTCGACGGAATTTTGACATTTCAGAAGTGTTGTCAACATTGAAACATTCCCATTATGAATGGAGAGCATATTCACAAATTAAAAAATAATCCTTTCTTGAATTTAAGATTTCACTTGAAAAACAAAGGCTTAAAAATGTACTGATCATTTCAAAATGGTTACTTGAATTTTTATTATCATATTTTTGAAGTTACAAAAAAAATTGGGAAATTATTTTTCTATTACTGGACTCCCTGGCCAAGAATCCATGGGTTACAAACCTTTTTTATGAAAATCCTTTTGTTAATAAAATCTTAGGTTCATAAAATAACCAATTTAACAAGATGCCAATTTTATAATCCAAGTTGATTATGACGACGATAATGATGATTGATGATCAATACATATTTTCGTTAATGATAATATGTTGTTTTACTGTGTTAAAAACACGTTTTTTTCTATTTAAACTCTAAAATGTACATAATAATTAGTGTACATTGAATTGACACAACAAACAATAGTTAATTCTTGTAAGTTGTATTTGATGAAATTTCATTTCATATTATTTATTAATAATTCAAAGCAAAAAAGGCTTATTACATCTGAATTGTCAAAAAATGACAGCTGTCAGAATTCCGTCGAATTAAAAATCGGACTATAGGTAGCCCATTTTCTTTACCTACTAGTAATATAAACGTATCCTATTATTATAATACAGGGTGTCAAAGAAATTGCGTGCCAAAGCTTCAGGTTGAGTTCAGTATAGATAAAGGAAGGAAGAAAGAGGAGATAAGTTTTCGAGTGGCGACCACGGGCTGGAGGACGTAGCGTGGGCAGGTCTCCTACTAGGTGGACCGACGATCTGGTAAAGGTCGCGGGAGGAGCCTGGATGCGGGCAGCGCAGGACCGTTCATTGTGGAAAACCTTGGGGGAGGTCTTTGTCCATCTGTGGACGTCATTTGGCGTTTCAAAAAGTTGGGGTTGGGGCGTAACCCTGTAAATATGTAAGTTTGGGAGAATGAACGTAAAAAGTAGGTACTAAACGTATTTTGAAGACATGTCATTTTACAGTGTTTTGTTGATACTTAAGAGTAACATAAGCTTTATTTATACTTAATTTAGATTTGTACTTAAATCGTCAAAATAAATAAATGCAAAAGCTATGTTCTTGTGTAAAGCTTGATCATTTGAGAAAAGCTTTATCAAGCTTTGATAATACTCGTAGATATGGTGATATATCCACCTTTGCTTTGCCATCTAACTCAGAGTTTATTATTGATAATAATGTTTTTAATAAGGAAATAAATAATCATTAATCTATAGATACAGAAAACGTAACATACTTATCCGTCTAATTACATATTTTACATGTATTATGACATAATATTTATAGGAAAGGAATGTTACAAAGACCCCAATTGTTCAGACAAATATATTCTACGTATGATTCTTATGTCTAAAGGAATGAGGTCTAAAATACTATACACCTGTTCGCATATCTGCACACGATTGCACTGATAACGAAATTATTACCGGTACACGACAAACGTGTTGTTTTATAGAACGAAGCTTTAGTACAGTTAGCTTAATAAACTTAGCGTTACTTCTCTTTTTATAAATGTTAACGTGGCTACTTACATTGGCGATCAAAGGTTCTGAAAATGAACGATCAGTCTTCTTCACTCAACTGGTTTTGACAATAGGTAAACTAAGGCTGAGTTGCACCACCTAAGTTTAACCGTAACTACATATAACGATAACTGGTGTATTTTGTATGGAATTTGACATTTGTTAAAGTCAAAGTAAGATGGTGCAACCCAGCCTAAATTACAAATAGTCTTGCAGAGAATAGTATAAAACTTTAGAGAACAGCAACGCTCTTTCAATTGTCTTTTTCACACGTATGAATGAAAAGTTAATTTGAAATTTATTTAAATTGTTTTTATTGATCGGATGTTAAGGCTTTAAATAAACTTTGGTCTAGAAATTACATGTATAGTTTTTTGCCAGTCAAAATTAAACTTTTTATTAGTTTAATGATACTTTTGTAGTGTTAAGTGAAAATGACATACTTAGTTTTCTTTAGGAATATTATTATTTATCGCATCATTTTATGGTTGACTATACCATTAGAAGGCATTGTTCTACAATGGCATCGCAAAACATGGACAAGTATGCGAAACTTTGCGAGTTATTAATTATTATATAAGTGTTTATACAATTACTTAGCGTATCTTTAGTTTAATTAGAACATGTAGTGTGCTTGCTAATTATTTGCGATACTTAATACTGACTTAGATAAGTGACCTGTATTATTTAATTGTAACAATTGAGAAATGGTGTAATAAGTAGGTTATGTGTTTACCTTTTTAGATACGACAGGATGCATGTAAGGGCAGACGCACACTATAAGACAGCTTAGCGACTAAACACACGCAACCAAGGGTTAATTTTTTTTATTAAGTTTCGTTTCTGAAGCGGTTTATATTTCTACCACTTTTTGATCGTGTCCATTACTTTGCGTTTCCAAATAAGGGCAACTCTGTGTAGAGCTTTCAATAAAACTATGACACAGCAAAATGGTCGTCAACACCTTGTCGTTTTCGAACTCTTCCTTTATTCGTCTGATTAATTTCGAGGCGGGTTCCAAGAGGGTTAGCTATCCCCTAAGACTACTCAACCTTCAATGGTTGGGTTTAATTGTAGGCCAAGCTGTAGATACTGTTAAACAGGAGTTGCAACATGGGAAAGATAGATGGGATTATTCGGGACTAAAAATGATAACGAGTTAAAATCATCTTGTTTAATTAGTTAATTAATCTCATATTGCAATAGCCACTGAAAGCCTAGCAGGGTTCATCCACAAGATGGACCGACGACATTGTAAAGGTAGCAGGATGCAGGCCGCTACAGACCGGGAAACATGGAAAGCATTGAGGGAGGTCTATGGTTCAGCAGTGGACGTCCTGTGGCTGAGATGATGATCATGTTTAGTCGCTGAGCTGTCTAGTTGTGTCGCATAGTGTGCGTCTGGCCTAACAGTTATGTGTTACTCTTTTTGTGATCAGTAATCGGTTGTTTGTACAGTTAATTGAATATCGCTTGGTCATGTGATTCGTTGCGGTCGAGAAAATGAATGTCTTTAATTGGTTTAGACTTTTTTCCGATTCCGGAGTGATTAATATGTAATGTTATGTAGTCAATGACAGTTCTGTTCCGTTCAAAAGTAAGAGTCCGTGTCAACTGACTTAGGCAATTTTGAATAATTTTAAAATATGACAAGACAGCAAGCGTTTTTTGAGATATAAAATATAGCTTTGTACTCAATGTTTACATTTTATGGAATATATTAGCTTTCCCCGCGAAACTGAAAAATTGACTGTCACAGAAAAAAATTATCATCCACGTCCTTATTTAAATAAACCGGGATAAAAACTATCCTATGCCTTTTCCCGGGACTCAAATTATTGCAATATTACATTTCATATTTTGATGTTAAGTGGTTTAGTCGAGAAAGCGTAAGCAAACAGAGTTACACCTCGCATTTTATAATATTAAGCAGGGAAGTAGGGACTTTTTTATGCAAAGTTTGGCATAGAAGCCAAACTTTAGCAGTATGACCTTATATCAGGTTTCCCAATGGACTGGCAGTCTAGAAAAGGTTGAATTCCATTTCTTGATAAGACATTGTCCAATCAAAGCGAAATGTGTAGGGAAGTAATATTTCCATCATACACTGCCATACTGCCAGCTTAGATAACCAAAGATTCAAAATTTAACTCTGAATGAAGTTAAAAGCAGTGATCGCACAGAGTAGAAACAGTAGAACACAGATTGACCATTTATTATCTTCTCCTTTTGAGCCTTGTACGATTCATGAAAATGGAGATCATGAACAATTTTTTTTTATTTAATTTAAATTATTATTTTAATTTTAATTTATGCTTAGTGTATGGCTATGTGGCTATGTGTGCTTGGTTATACAATTAGGTTTCATTTATTATCTACAACCCGATCCAGCTAACTGCGCACCTCACTAAAATGCAACTCCCACCCACATCCCTCATATCTCCGCACGTTTGCCCCGTCCGTATCAGAGGGCCTAGTGCGAATTTACATCACACTAGTGAGCGCGTCAAAAAATGACGGATTGTACAGCACCCCTAGCGGGGAATGTTCAAAAACTAGAATTTTCTAGTGAGCGCGTTTGATGTAAACTCACACTCAGCCCTCATGACGTCACGGCTGCCAGGTGCGCAGTTAACTCGACCGGGTTTTTTTAACAATAAGAAAATGTAGAACGGACTTACGGCGTCTGCCTCCATTATAATTAAACTGAGGTGTGTAATAAAATGTTATTATTATTGCCATAGTTAAGTAAGTGAGAACGCGAACTAGGTCCAGTACGTAACTCGTTTGTTTCCGACTACCGACTACGAGTAGTCGTCTTCTGCTAATTGCTGATTTAACGACGTTCCTTTCCCAAGACGTTTCTCATAATCGCTGTCGTTTGTCAAAGTCGAATTTTCATACGACTACATTTGGTTTTCTGTGCTGTCGGCTGTAATTAATTCATAATTTTTTAGGCATAATCTTTATCAGAATTAGGTACCTGATTTAATATCACCCTTTTTATACGTGATATTAAGTAATTGACTGTTCTGTTTTCTCAACTGAAGACTACGTCTCGGAAAACCTAGCGTAAGACCATCTGCTCGATTGACCGATGACTTCAAGGAGGTGGCAGAGACTGCGTAAGAAAACTAAGACGATAGGTACTGAAACTAACGATGACAATTAAATAAAATTCCTGTAATGAAAGAGCTTAGGCTGACAAAAGTGACTGAGTTTCTTGCGCCACTTCTCAGCACCAGCCCGTATGTTGTCCCGAAGTGGTAGGGCAAGTTGTATTGGGGACGAGTATAAGCACCCTGGATAGGGCCAAAGTACTGTTAAAAGATTTGATTTGATTTGTAATATTGCAGCACTGCTAAAGAATACGAGTAGTCAAAGCCGTAGTAGTAAATTGCTTAAAAAAGCTACCCACTACTGAAAACTTGACCTTCACTGGTTGGGTTTTTATTGGCGGTCAAGCTGTAGATCCTGGCTACACAGGAGTTGCAGCGGTGGGAACGAGAGGTGGGCATAGTCCCGTTCCCACTACTGCCACGACAATGGAAACCCCATGATGTGTCATTATTATAAGTTGTTACTGTCCCACGGGCCATAAAAGTCCGATTAAATCCATGGCAATTATTAAATCAAACAGTGGGAAAGTGATAACCATCACTTTCGTAGGGAATTGATGAGCAGAAGTAGTTTATCTAGAAAGTATGTAATCTTCTATATAAATAAAAATGAATTGATGTTCGTTAGTCTGATTAAAACTCGAGAACAGCTGGGCCGATTGAGCTGATTTTGGTTTTAAAATGTTTGTCGTAGTCCAGGGTAGGTCTAAACGGTGAGCAAATACGCGCGCGATATTGTTTTTCTGTGACAGACAAAATTCCACGCGGGCGAAGCCGCGGGCGGAAAGCTAGTATTCAATATAATAACTGGTGCAATTAGTTTAGATAAGTATCGTTTTATTGGACTACTTGTTGTGTAAACCTTATCAAGTTTTATGGCGATGTGAAGAATAAGTGACAATACAAGAAGATAAAAATCACTTTGAATAGCAACGTAATTTACCAGTTGGTAATTCTTATTTATTACAGAGAGATATAATTTTATGGGCCTAGCTAAGTACCTACTTTGAAGCTAAACACACTCACTAAAAATTTTGCCAATTGCTACTAAAGTCTTGTTTTGTAACAAATATTTTAATATTCTCAGGGCTCAAAACATTTATAAGTACGAGTATAACGTCGATTTGAAGCCTATCACTTTATAAATAACAACCAAACATTCGATCATCGTATGATAGATTTCACCGCAGCTTCGTAATAACAACATCAAAGAAAGCTTGTCAGAGATGGCGCATCTAAACAATCAATATTAATATCACCATCGCTGCGCCCGCGCATCCAATATTATATTATGCCACAGCATCTCCCCCCTAATCCGTTGTAGCATCAATCACATGTGTTCGGATGTCGAATTATAATAAGGTATTAGGTATACTGGTGTCATTAAGTGTGTACTGACTGAGCAAGAAGATGCACCAGGAAACTTCTTAAAAACACTATTAAAGTTTATAAGAATTCAAACTTGGTCGTTAATTAAGAATATTTGAACACTAGAATCATCCCCTTTTCCCTTTTGAATTGGATACAGGATTTAACTCAATTGGCATTTTTGAATTAGTAATAGGTACTTACCACAACTTTTCCTGCCCTAATCGGCCATCCGCTCTATCAGCTATGCAACTATCATGGGTTTGATTCCCATCTTAGGCAGTTCGATTTTTTCAAGTTATTTATAAATTACTTTAAGATGCAATGCTAGAAATTTTAATAACTATGTGCCCTGCCTACTGCCACTTAAGTTTGTCATTGCTGCTACAAAGTTTCTTTATTTAAAGTCTACAACAATCTCGTAAGCGATTCGGGTTTGCGCAGTCAGTACTCTGTAAATAGTGAGTACACTTAATTGGTATTACGATAGGCAATAAGCAATACTTTCATCCACAATGTCGCCATACCATTATAGTTATGGATTCTGATAATCAAATTAAGTAGTTATGCAATTTAAAACTAGTAAAAAGCGTTTGCGTGTAAGACGGATTAGAATAAAAACAATTAAGTGCTAGTAAATTATATTTTATGATTTAATTAAAACATAGTATGTAACTTTAAAGGTATGCATTACATAAGGTATTCCTTGTCAGAGTTTTTGTTGTTCATGTAAATGTAATTAGGAATAAAAAAAAATATAATAACTATTAAGTGATAGCCAATTAAAATAAGATCGATTAATTTAAAACTTACTAAATCTTAGTGCCTTATAAAAAATATAGTCGATCACACATGACCATACAACCATAGCACCATTTACCACTACATTAACACCCGTCTTCACAAAGTACGATGCTTGCTTAAGTGACGAGCTCTTTGATTGGTTTGTGTGTCATCCTGTGCGTCCACGCGCACTGTGAGACTTCATAATAATGTTTGTGAATACGGGCGTAAGATGCCACAGTGTTTAGCTTGATACGCTATCGTCTATTTCAGAGAAAAATTACTGCAGTCAAAGTTGAAAGCTAATGGACATACAGTAGGTATGTAAATCATCTATAGGTACTAATATTATAAATGCGAAAGTAACTCTGTCTGTCTGTCTGTCTTGCTTTCACGCCTAAACTACTCCATCCCGGGATAGGACATATGATAGTTTTTATCCCGGTTATTGAAACAGGGACCTGCGCAATAAAGTTTTTCTGTGACAGACAAAATTCCACACGGCCGAACCCGGGGGCGGAAAGCACAATTTAGAATTTAACATAGTTTTGATTAGTGTCAGAAAAGTTCGGAAAAGGTATGAATTACGTAACAGACCTTAAAATTAATCAAACGTCAAATGTTTTCACCGCTTCACCTGGCAAATGGTATGACTATCTGTCAATCGCAGTTTACATAACATTACACGAATTAGCGGCCATCAATCTTAATTTGACACCCGCCATTGTGTCTGAGACGCGTGCGCAGCTCAAATAAAGCAGCTAGCACAAAGCATAAACCGTACGTAAAGCTGTGTGAGACTAGATTAATTTTAATTGTAGGTTTATCTTATTTATTTATTTGGTCTGTCATGAGCAGTTGAAACTCTTCTCATCGTTCGAAATAAATCACTTGACCAAATTCAAATTAAAATCATTTATTCAGTACATAAGCCCTTTCCAAGGCACACGTCCCTAATATAGCTTGCTCTTGCTCTACCACCACTTCGGGATAACATAGTATGGGCTGGTGCTGAGAAGAAGTAGCGGAAGAAACTAAGTCACTTTTCACGTCAAATACTTCTGTAGACTGGCCTCCAATATTTAAAGCGTGTGGGATAATTATCTTGATGAAACAATTTGACGTGCACACAGATTTTTTGTGTTTTGTCTTATTGAACGTCTAGCGCGCTCGACTAGTCCTTACAAATTATTCGCACGATTTGAGCAGGCTGTTGTTATTTCGCTGTCCACAATTAATCAGCTATAATAATGTTTATCTTACTTCCGTCTCGTTAGCCCCTCGACCTGACCCGCCAAAGGAGGCGAAAGGCAAACAATTTGTCGATACGCATACACCACGCTAATACCGTTCGGTATGTGACGAAAGTGTGCGTTACATGTTGGCCAAACATGCGTGGCCAATATGGGAACCAACTTGTCAAGATAACGAGACGTTCACACGTCAGATTGTTCAGTACAATACACGCCTTTTAATTGGAAAATTATTGTATTTCATCATCATCAGCCATTGCATGGATGGATGTCCACGGGCACAAACTCAAAGATAAAATAACGTGTTATCGGTGTTCAGGGTTATTTTGGCGACTACAAACATCCCGATTCTCTACATCTGCTTTTCTAGGTTCTCTACTCTACTCGCATGCAATGCAATCGACTGAACGAGTTAGTCCGAGCAACGAAGCTTTTGTAACTCGAATAGGCACATGATGAAAATAGGCAATTACAAATTATAAATATCTATCCAACAACTTTAAATACAAGAAGTTTGATATTTTTACCTAAACATGATACATTCTTATTACTACCCCGTAAAGGTATCTTATTACCTATTTTCATCGTGTACCAAGTTATATACCTAGGCAGAGGAATTATTCGGAAGTCTCCATACCTATACCGAATCTTCTCGTTGATCGAAATAAGTTGTAAACATTTAAAAGCACTTGCTTTCTAAGTTTCGAAGAAGTCTTCAGCACCGTACAGTCTGCAAAAACACGGATGTTTTTTCATACCGAAATATTGGTCTCAAAACCAGACAGGCTAAGGAATACTTTACGGCTTTTGCTATCTTGCTGACTCACACTCACACGTCGCAAAATGTCTGACTCAGACGTTCTTCGCTCGAGTGGCCATTACCATAACAACGCTCCAGCCCTCAGCCTCAGCCTATACCATAGAGCGCAGATACCATCTTAATCTGTGTATCTTTGTATTATCCTGAAAGTTTTCCTGTAATGTAAATATCACGCATAAGTGGTTTGTTTGGTTCTATTACCAGCTAGTTTTATATGACCCGACCGATGGCAATAATATTTCTTGGGTACGATAAATAAGATAGATGATCTCTATTAGAGATTCAATAAGAATACTGCAAGAGGTTTATGCCAATTAAATATTATTAAATCTATACTTTTTTAGCTTTAAGCTGAAGACTTTGTTGGGTTAAACGCGTTTATCTCAGGAACTACTGGTTCGAATAAAGTTTTGCTTGGATACTTTTGTACTGGAAAATCCATTTACTGAGCAAGGTTTTAGGGATGACCCATAATACCCATAGGAACAGAGAATCATAGAAAAATGTTGCAAAAACGGGAAAAAATATTCAAACTATGTATTTTCATGCGTGCGAATACTTTAACTTTGACAAACGTCAAAATTTTGTTAAACTCCATACAAAAATACCGATTATCGTTAAAGTTACGGTAAAAGTTAGGTGGTGCAACTCAGCCTTAGTAGGATATGTATACGAGTATTAAATGTAGAGCCAGGCGGCAGACTTATGAATTAATCGATGAATCCCATCATAGGAACACGATGAGTTTTATATGACGTATGTACTCGTATGTATTATATTTTCCGAATAAACGCAGTGCATGCAGACGACACTCCATCAATTTTCCGATATTGGGAACTGCAGTTAGGGCGTATAGTCTACTCGTACGCTTGATTGATCGTCTAGACATTTCAGATATCATCAGTTTGGAATGAAACTCGTTGGAATCCCCGTTTATTTGATAAAACTCTGTTTGCTCAGTTTAAAATTGGTTCATAATTATCGTCATTGTGATATACAAGCTTCTTTCAGCTGTCTGTTCCACTTTATTACCTGGATTACATCACCCAGGTGATCAAAGTGGACTCCAGGTGACACTTTTGTGCTCTTTGTTCACCCATGGATTAAATCACCTAGGTGATCAAAGTGGGCTTCATATCTCTCTCTCTTTTCACGTTTGGTAGCAGACTGTATCCATTAGCAGACTGCAACTAAACGCCCTTGGAGCTCAGAACTTTCGAAGTTCAATAAAAACTGTGAGCACATTATTAGGTACTTTAACCAAAATCGCAAAAGTGCCGAAGACAAAAAAAAATCCATGGGATTGTCACTTCTTCTTTTTTTATCACAAAGGACACCAAAGTGTCGCCTGGAGTCCACTTTGATCACCTGGGTGATCTGATCCAGGCGATCAAAGTGGAATGGACCCTTTCAGCGGCTTCACCCTCGTGAATTTCGATCAGTCACGGATTTAGTTCTTTCTTTTCTGTTATAAAAGGTTTTTTTACGTGATAATTCTTTATAGTCATTCTGTAAGAGACAAAAGCTAATTAAATTCGTAAAAGTTATCTTTAACCATGTAATTTTAGATAAACAAATCTCGATTTCTCCAGTTTAACTGCGAAAGTTTCCTTGTGACATTATTGTCAAATAAATCATTAAGTGACGATGTGAATATGGCCTCTTAAAGTCAGTAAAAGGGCTCATTTGTATATAGCATTATATGCAATAAATAATCTGGGTTAGAGGTTTTATATGAGTGAATGTTGTAGCTGTTAAATTAATGCTCTTATATCATTTGAGAGCTTTAAGTAGAGTATTGAAAGGTTATACATAAATTAACTATACTATAGTAGTTTTTTTTGTCTTTTCAATATTACACTCGTACTTACGAAGTTTTGAAACAAATTAGCTAAAAACTAAGTTACAATCCGTACCGTGTCGCAAAAATGAATGTTTAAAGGTATTATTAAGATTGTTAGTTTTTAATTTTATAAAAACTTACTTGCAAAACTCTGTAATATTCTTATGAGAGTCTAATCACGCATTCTTTTAGTTTGTGTAATAGAAGTAACTGATACCTTGGTTTCATGACAAATGCAACTATCTCACGCTATGTAACTTATATTGGCATTTTTATTATGAAATTTAAGGCAATTTAAAGTAACGGAGCTATTCCCACCTCTCGTTCCCATCGCTGCCACTCCTGTGTAGCCAGGATCTACAGCTTGACTGCCAATAAAAACCCAACCAGTGAAGGACAAGTTTGTCCCGGGGGAAACTTAAACAGTCATTGGACCCGCAAAAAAATTAATCAGAATCCCTCCAATGCAAAACGGATGACAGGTGACAAAACATGGGTTTAATTAACTTTTAAGATTTTTTTTTACATTGACTTAAACCATATACATTATTTTTCTATTTCTTCCTTTCTTCAAGAGCCTACTAGTATAAACTGACCTTAATACGTTAAATAAATTAAATAATTAACTAAACATAATGTACACATCTCATGTAGGTATGTTTTCAATGTCTGTGTGAGTAAATAAAGCCTTTTTGGTTTGATTTTGATTGATTTGTTTGACGGCCAATGCGTAAAAACGCATAGAGAATATTCAAGTTTAAAATTAAATAATACTTATTGGTTACGTTACTGTGTGATAGTGGGCCTTGTTATTAATGGATTAATGATGAATAGCTTTAGTTCGTTATTTTGCTGGCCAGCGTGGCGGAAGAAGCGTCTTTATGATGCATGCAAATTAGTGCCCATTTGCCATAAGTTCTCAAAATGTAGTTGGACTACTCATTAATAAAAATAAGCAATTCGATAAAAAAAATGTTATTTATGCCTTATTTAAGTGGATTTATAGTGGATAAAAAACTTTACTTTATGATGAAAATTACTAAAGGTGAGTTAGATTTAGACCTCACTAGTAGAGTAAGATTAGTAGAATTAGATTCTCTCAATCCGTCTGTTTATTCGATTTTTATCAAGTAGTATACAAAAACAATGACATGGTATGGTTTTTGATAGTCTGACATAGTTTTAAAATATTTTTAACTAAGTATAAAGAGAACCTCTATACTTAGGTATCTGCCTAGTCTTTCTTTTAATTTACGACAGTGTTTTGTTTTCCACAATGAACGGTCCTGCGCTGCCCGCATCCAGGCTCTTCCCGCGACCTTTACCAGATCGTCGGTCCACCTAGTAGGAGGCCTGCCCACGCTACGCCTTCCAGCCCGTGGTCGCCACTCGAGAACTTTCCTGCCCCAACGGCCATCGTCTCTACGAGCTATGTGCCCCGCCCATTGTGGAAAAGGACCGTTCATTGTGGAAAACCTTGGAGGAGGCCTTTGTCCAGCAGTGGACGTCATTTGGCTGAAAAAAGAAAAGAAAGAAAGAAAGTGTTTTGTTTATTACATCGTTTTAATCTAAAATTTGAGAACCACTGTCCAATTATCTACTTTTATTCGCGTTACCACATATTTACCACAGTCGATGATGATTGATTGGTTTTAAACCGTTTAGCAAGGATCGTAATGGGCATACTTTGCAACCGTTAATTAACATAAGCTCAATAAGTGTAAAATTACGTATTCTTACGTCATTTTATAGTTAACTTTTTATTAGAGACACCTTGTTTACACAACTGTCAAATTATGACAGTGAATTGCGGGTTTGTGGTTAAGGTACTTAACTAATAGGTACATTATGTAGGCTAAGATCGTATGTCATACGTGTCTGTCTGTAATTATTTACTTCCTCATACTATGCAAGTCTTGGTTTGCGCGCGTCAATATTAATTAGTGACTTAACTTTTATTAGATTATTATCGGCTGTTTCAAAACTTATATTAAACTAAAAGTAAAAGTAAAAGTTTTAGTGGTTAGATTTGAGATACGGATTTTCCGGGTTCGATTCGTCGGTGAAAATCTTTTTATGTATTTGTTGCACGCTTCAATTGGCACGATTGTTGATAAAGAAATATGTTGCAATAAGGTTGGTGGACCGACGACCTCATAAAGGTAGCAGGGAGGCGCGGAATGCAGGCTGCTACCAACCGGACATTATGGAAATCGTATGTTCAGCAGTGGACGTCCTATGGCTGAAATGATGATGATGATGATGATGAATAAGGTTAGTTACATGTGTTTCATCCCCCGCTCCAATAATCTTTGCTGGGCTTGGTTGGTGAAGTTACGCCCTGTTCCATCCTATATTTTAGGGTTTGAATCCTGCAGTGGTACTTACTTAGGCTTTCTTTAAACTTCTTATCACTGCCACTAGACGGACGTCATCATCTGGAAATCATTAGGGTGACAGCGGCCTGCATTTAACACCTGCTACCTTTGTGAGTTCATCTGTCTACCTTGTAGGTGGACGCCCTCTCCGCGCTTGCCGGTACGTGGCCTCCACTCCAGAACTTTGCTGCCCCAGCTGTCAGTTGTGCGTGCTATGTCCATTGCCACTTCAGCTTGCCAATCCATCGGACTATCTCAGCGACTTTAGTTCGTTTATGGATCTCCTCATTTCTGATTTGAGCACGTAAAGAAACACCCAGAATAGCCTTTTCCATTTATCTCTGAAAAAAAAACTATTAAATTCCATTTTTAAAACTGCTTAGTGACTGGTCTTGTTCCCGAAACTAGGCAACTGACATAATCGTCACATAATAAGATCACACACGCAACTGCTAATTTAATTTTAATTTCGCTTGCTCCTGCGCGGTGAATTAACTATACTATGGTAGCTTTTCGCACATTAAAGTGATAAGGTTACTGCGTATGTAATTCTAGATTAGTACTGGCTGTCTTGAGAATAATGTAAACAATCATACTTTACTTGGTTCCAAATTGGTAATGTTCATAATATTTTGGTGGTTAAAAGCTTAATTATGTGTAATATTAGAACATTAATGTTAGTTCTCAATCAATACACTAACAATTGCCTCTTGTGAGATTCCCAAAACTGCGATTTCTGTAACTTTAAACTTAATAATGCTGTAACTTTAAACTTAAAAATCCTGATACAAAAGGAAAGCCATTAACATAATAGGCAGTAAAGATTAAATTACTACCTATTTGAAATAAAATAATTTAACGAAACTCAATAGCGAAAACACAATCAATACCTACTACTATCCAAAAAATCGCGCGAATAACCCTACATTCGTGAAATCGAACGCCTTGTAGAAACATGTTAGCAATAACTCAAAGGACGACTACATTCGGCCTGCAATCGTAATATTTCATTACATAAAGACGCAATTGAGCGAAATAAAATGACATAACTGCTAACCCTTCAATTTAGAGCATTAAAGCTGTTAAAACGCTTTATAAGTGCTTAAAGAAATAAAATGAAGCAGTTAGCACGCTTTAGGCGATATAATAGACATGTAATTTGTCTCACCTAGTGATAATGAGGAAGAATCGATCGGTGTGATGATTACTTATGTATAATTTATAACGTATTCTAGGTACATATATGTACCTGATAAATATGAACAGTTACGTCAGTTATGTGTTTAATATGCATTGAAATATGTCTGAATTCGAATAAAATAAGATTTAGCAGGGAAATTGGTTGGTTAATCAATCACAACAGTGCATATTTTCCATAAATAGGTTTGTATATAGCTTATTTACTGGTTGTGTTTCTTCTACCGGGTGATTCTATTACTCAAAATTCCTTAAGAGACTTCTTAGATACTTGTTCACATCAAAGCAATTTGAAAATTATTATCTTATACATATACATTTGTAGCTGTTACATTGGAGGAGGGTCGTATCTTTTAACAGGTTTGTGTACAGAGTAGACTCATCAATAATGTAAATTCGTCACACTTGTGACGTATAAGTAGTTGCAGATAATAAACCCTTTTAACTGCGATGTTCATGCAATAATATAATCAGCCCTGAAAGGAATAAGGATGCAAACTAGAAACAAGATATAAATTATCGTTGGTCTACTATACCAAAATAAAACTACTTATTTGATTCACAATTGTTTTCCTTTATTCGTGTCAAGTTTATTCGATCATCTTTAAGTTCAGATATTTTTTATAGTCTTACATAATAAAAAAATCAGAGCACACGCACTATAATAATATCAGATCTTCCACATAAATGACCCCGTCATATAAAGCAATTTGTATCATACAAAATATTTGGCAAACCGTCACACCTACAATGACATAACTAAATGACTAAAATGATAAATGATGGTAGATGACCACCTCTGGCTGTCGGAGAAAGCATAGAAGTATAATTTATTTAACCAGTAAGTTCAAAGTTAGAGCTACATGTTTCTTTTCATTTGACAATAGACACATAGACAACGGAACGGAACGAACGGAACCGAACGGAAAACGCAGCGTGGGACATCCACCCACAAGGTGGACCGATAACATCATAAAGGTAGCAGGAAGGCGCTGGACGCAGGCCGCTACCAACCGGGCAGCATGGAAAGCATTGGGGAAGGCCTATGTTCAGCAGTGGACGTCCTATGGCTGAGATGATGATGATGATGACGACATAGACAACAATAGTTTCTCATACATGATCTATGACTTTAGGTATCCTGTTTTTAAATTCAGAAAGTTTTTCTATGCAGAATTAAGCAGGTATTTGACTGCAATCACACCATACGTTAAATGAGATGCAATGTAGGATGATGCATACTTGAAGAGTTGAGTAAGTCTTAATACTAGAATTATTTTATCTTTTTCTTTCTCTACTTCAGTTTGACAATCTTATTTGGAAAATACTGACACTATTTTTGGGCCCTATCTATGCTTTTTCAGCAACTAACACTGGACTGACATTAGGCATTAGATTTTTATTGTATGTCAAATGACCACCTCAGATTTAATAACTCTAGTTTGAAATTGGACTCTATTTCAACGCTATTAATTTTATCTGTAACAGTTCTTTGCATTTTGATGTTTGTAAACTCTACATTGGCATGTCATATTATGTATTGCATATCGCCTGAGGACTGAAGGAGTTTAGGTCTAAGATTTATCATTACAGAAGAGATTAGCATGAATTACTGCTATGCTATTTTGCGATGCGGTAATAGAGGTATAGTATTGATAAAATTTATCGTTACGCTATGTGTTATAAAACGACCGTAAGCACTAAGGTGTAGTAGTAAGTCAAGACTGAATTTATTTTCAAAGTCAAACACAATTTAACTCGTCGATTTTCTGATTATTTGTAAGTAAAAAATATGTAAGTGCATTGTTAACGAACGAGTTAAGATAAACTGCCAGTCTTTGGACGTTTAAATAAGCTAAAGCCATATTTTCGAGTCCATAAAGCGCATTTTCTTCATCATTTCAGCCATGGGACGTCCATTTCCGTATATAGGCCTCCTCCAATTATTTTAATTTATTAAAAAAGCTTTTCTATCTTAACAATCAACTTATTGAGATACTGAGCAATAAGTTGCTACTTATCTTGGACGCAATATTCGGACAATTCAACGGGTTTAATCTCGTAGCGTCCATTAACTGGTACTACCCTATTTGAAAGTACACCCAAGTTTGGGAATAATGTTCATTCATTCATGAGCTTCTTTTTATGAATGAATGTACATAGGTACATACATTACGTCCCGTTCACACCACCTGCGAAAGACAAGGAGGGTACCAGAAGTAGGTTGTTTACTCTGCTCTTAGCATCACAGGTGGCATGAATGGGCCAGTGTGCCAAGCGTTATGGAGTGATGACCCTCGATATCGATATTTATACTCGATATTGGCGGCTAGCTGCAGATTGATTCGGATAGGGGTTTATAAGAATGTGTTAAAAAAGCCCTATAAATACTTATAGTAGATAGTGATTGTCTCAACCTTTTTTCTGCGTTTTATAAACGTAATAAAGATTTTTTATTAAGCAGAGTAAAGCTACAAGATCTAATTCATCTAAAATAACCACATTTGGTATAACAAAGCAAATCAGTCCCATCGTAGAAAATTAATGATGGTCTCCTCTGACATTAATGTTTATAATATTGAAAGTAGTAGTAACATTAACAATATTTTCGTCACAATTTTCGATAGGCAACAAAACTAACAACATTTGATGTCTATAATGTTAAATAAAAGTAGGTAACAATTAACAATATTTTCGTCATAATTTTCGATAGTCAACAAAACTAAGACAAAAAGATTGTCGATAAAATGCTATCGACTTTCGTCCTTACTACAATCGATGGGCAACCAGTTGCAGTGCTAACAAATAGAATGACCCTTAGCATTCCACTTGTTTGCCCAGTATTGGGTTGGTGTACAGGCGATTTCTTACTTTATAGACTGTACTATGCATAAATCTATCATAAGTGTACTTCTTAAAACTTAATAATCATGAAAATTATCCTACTAATATTATAAATGCGAAATTTTGGATGTCTGGATGTTTGTTACTCTTTCACGCAAAAACTACAGAACGGATTTTGGTGAAACTTTACAGTATTATTGTTTATAACCCAGAATAACACATCGGCTATAATTTATACATTATATGTGACAAACTAAATTTCACGCGGGTGAAGCCGCGGGCAAAAACTAGTCTAAAGTAAAAAAAAACAAGGGCACACTGTGGTGCTTTAAGAGCTTCTCGTAACATTTAGGCTGAGTTGCTTTTGCTTCACCTTATTTTAACCATGATTTTAACCATAACCGGTGTTTTGTATGGAGTTTGACAGACTTTTAACGTTTGTTAAAGTTAAAGTAAGATGGTGCAACCCGACCCGTGGCGGCGGCGCGCGCATGACGTGTTCACACGCACCGTTAGCGAAGACCAGGGGAGGTACTACTCTCCTGAAGCCAGTCGTCGCTTGCTCAAACAGAGCGAGCCACAATCTGGGGCGGAGCCGCGAAAGAATAATAAGTCTAGGCTGTCTAGTTCGGACAATAACTCGTAGTTCCGTCCCAAAGACTTTGAGAGGACACCGTCAGGTTTTAGTGAGTAGGCCCTGCCCATCTGGCAGGGAGAGCCTTACATAACCCACTGGTTCCCCCGGGCCAGTGGGTATGCAATTTCATGCATTTCCTGACAAATAAAAAGGTGGTGCAACCCAGCCTTTTTCATTCATATTTCTACGTCGGGGAATGTTATAATGACGTCCGATTTGAGAACGATGAATGGATCCCAAATTGATACTCAGGTAGACATTTCTTAGAACCTAATGCTTACTTGTGAAATATCCTAATTTACCTGTAATTTCTGCAACATTCTAACTCTAGAACCTTTTATAAGGCTGTAAATATTGTAAGTTATGGATTACTTAAACCTACTGCACTAAGAAGTACCGTAAGGATTCTGATTAATCCTTTAAATCAAGCGATATTGTAATTGTACGTGGTAATGTATTGTGGTAGCGATAATGTAAGTTCAATTTTACTTTACTCTGCTCATAAACATACGCTTTTAAAAGATTAATGCCCGTTTTCACCATCAATCCTTGATTTTTAAGTGACCCTTATGAAAACAACAACAACAACAACAAAATTAGGGATTGATGGTGAAAACGGGCATTAGGATCAAAGATTTGTTACACACACCATTAACTTATAAAAGGTTTGTAATCTACTTGAGCTCTAAAAATTACTAAACATGGTTAATATTGCTAAAAATAGCTAGCAATGTTTCTTATCATTTTCTAAGACTGTCAATTACGTGGACGTTTATCGGTCAACTGGCAACACTGGCTGTTTGACTGCATCGAAAGTGTTGCCATTAAAAGTTGCGCCGCTTTAATGAGCGCACACTGACGCATGACTGACGTGGCGTTTACACTTTAAGCTTAGAATCTTAAAATAGTTTAAATTAAAATAGATTAATACTGATCGTTTCAGCCAAATGACGTCCACTGCTGGACAAAGGCCTCCCCCAAGGATTTTCATAACGACCGGTCCTGCGCTGAACGCATTCAGGTATTTTCCGCAACCTTCACCAGAACGTCGGTCTACCTAGTGTGGTACCCACACTACGTCTTTTAGCTCGTGGCCGCCACTCGAGAACTTTTCTGCCCCAACCTAACCTGTACCTAATACTTAGGTAGATAAGTATTTTTTAGAGCAATTGAATGCAAAGTTAAGACTGAAAGAAGAAGGCTTTCATACCAAGTGGTTCACGTGTGATGGGTTTGAACCCCGTAGAATTGATTTTTCTAATCATCAAAAAGCTCGGTTTAGTTGGAGGAAAATCATTAGCTGTTATTCCCACGGAGTACGGACTCACTATCTCATGCATTCCATTCTTATTATGGTAGTTAAATTTGCGAAGCGAAGCCTTAGAACGTCACTCCTAAACTAAACAGCTTCCATATTTTCCAAGACAAACCCGACTTCGTTGACAAGAAATGACATCCTGATGCTTAATTATTCTATCTAGGTAGTCTATTGGCTATCGATGCAATCGACAGGTGTAAATGAGGCGATGGCTAGCACACATAAGGGCAGGTTGGGCTAGCGATCCGCGACCCACTAAACCTGTCGCGCCGCCTCTGACTCATGCGGTGACCAGGTAGCGGACACTCATTAGGATTATTTTAGGTGCTTTTTTGTTTTTATCAATATCGTCCAAAGAGTGCAGATTGCCCAAAAGATGTCTTTTCAATTGCTATTGAGGTATTGGGGTGGTAAGAATTTGGTAACGCAGCTTAGATGCTAGTTTTTGAATTTTAATAATCTAAATAAAAACGATGCTGACAATAACGTTTTTTATTTCAGTACCCAAATTATGTCCCGAAAAAACAGTGAGCTTATAGAGACTTACACAAGGACGAGTACAAGCGCCTAAAAACAATAGTAATACTCTTAGCGGATCAGCAATAAATGGTAGTTTGACGTTAGCAGCAGAAAAGTTGATAATTTCATTAATTACAAAGAATATGGTCATCCTACACCACCAAGAGCATGCGGTTCGCCTTGCCCAGGCGTTTCACTGGGCGACTCGCACTCGGCGCATGTCACTGCTATTGCTATATTGTATCGGTTGGTACACCCGTATTTAATTTGTTATTGCGATACAGATTCAGCGACCTCCACTGATTGGATTTTTATTGCCGGTCAAGCTGTAGATCCTGGCTACACAGGAGTTGCAGCGGTGGGAATGAGAGGTGGGAGTAGTCCCGTTTATTGCGATTCAGTGTTTTGGCAAATACATTAAGTTATGTAATTCTAATTCTTTTCTTTCTAGCCTCAACTATTTATGCTAGTGCTTTATAATGATAGAAAAGAAGAGATTTTGGAGAATTTGATTATGATAGTGATTTTTAAGTAAAAAAGTATACATTCAGGAATTCTAATAAATAGAGAGAGGTCATGATGGGTCAAGCAAACGAGATTCTTGGTTTGTTCATTTCGGTGCAATGTTCCCGAACATGTTGCGATGCGATCAGATTGTTTGTTGCACACCAGCTTATGGCTTCAGCTCAATTCTTATGATTAAATAAATAGCAACAGAACCAATAGCAAGTAAATAACAATAGCAACAAAATAACCAAATAGTAATAACCTAACACCGTAACTTCCTAAGGTTATCCGGACACCGATGACCGAACGATAGTAAACATAGTGAGCTATCTACGAGTACTCGAAGCTCTACATCGAACTATGTATGTATATTGCATGCAATACAAAATTAAATGCAAGTGATTCGCAATTGTATTTACGTACATACTGTTCGCGTCAATAAAGGCTATTTCAGCTTGTATTAACCACTAGCTGTTCTCGTGTCGTACGCGAAAATAGTTTGAATAATATTTTTCGTCTTGCATTATTTCTTTACTGCTCCGCCCCTATTGGCTGCAGAGTGATGTTAAATAGCCAAGCCTTCCTCGATAAAATGGGCTATCCAAAAAAACTTTTTCCAATCTGACTAGTAGTTCCAGATATTAGCGCCTTCAAACAGCTTTATGATATTAATATAGATTAGTGTAGATATTCAAACAATTTTCCCCTCCCTGCGTTGTCTGGAAGAGATCGTTGTATGCTTTATCATCAGATGTTTTTGTCTAAGAATCCTTCAAGGTGATATTTTCAATTAAGTCGATATCATTGTATGTAAATAACTAAATAATGAGTGCTTATGTGGATCTAGTTAATAATTTTCTAGAGTCAATTACCAGGGCGATATAATGTGGGAACACACGATAATCTAACAATGAAAGTATTGGTTTCAAGCTTTGCATGCGAAGTCTGAGATAATTAAAAACACGTGAAGTTCCTTGAAGACGTAATCACGAGCTATCAATGAGGGTTTTCGCGATTGAAAAATTCGCCAGATGGCAATACGTAGACGGGAGGTCCAAATGCTGCATGATTGGTGGATTTTGACATATCTGTCAATGTCATGTCAAAAATAACCAATCATGCAGCATTTGGACCTCCCGTCTACGTATTGCCATCTGGCGGATTTTTCAATTGCGAAAACCCTCATTTAATAACAAGCTGTCATCTTCGGAACTATTATAGAAATTGACTCATCTATACTAATATTATAAAGCTGGAGAGTTTGTTTGTTTGTTTCAAGAAAACGCTCTAATCTGAGGAACTACTGGACCGATTTGAAAAATGCATTTTGTGTTGGATAGCCCATTTATCGAGGAAGGCTTTAGGCTATATTACACTCTACAGCCAATAGGGAGCAGTAAAGAAAAACGTTGCAAAAACGGGATATATTATTCGAACTATTTTCACGCGTACGAAGTCGCGGGCACAGCTAGTTTCGAAATAAAAATCGGCCAAGTGCGAGTGAGATGCATACGAGTGGTTCCAAAATTGTAATGATCGAACGATTAAAAAACACTTTTAGCACAGTTTCACCAAAAAGGCGGATCTAATTCCAGGCACATTTTCCTTTGCGGACGCGCTTATGCGCTCGCGGTTGACAGGGGTCGCGCGCGTCACGACTTGAACTGTGGCCGGCTCATGGGAACAGGACCTTACGAGTACTATGGGTTTTCGTAAGTTCCTGCATTTTGGTTGCTGATGGGTAAGTATTTGTTGGACTAATGAGGTTCAATTCGAGTACACTGATCTCTACAGGAATTGATGAAATTTTGAATATGATTACAATGACAGCATCAATGCCTTGTTGCTATTAAAACTGCGTTTAGATTCTTCTTACACTGGAAGATTGTTTGTGTAATTCTTCTAACAAGAAATAAATTGGAGATACTGAGACCATGAAATTAGATGAATATCAAAATCGATCGCGGCTCTACCAAAAATTCTATTTCAAAGGACATAAATATTATTTCAAGAAGATACTTACTTATTATTTTTTTGCTTAACCTTTAGAACCCTGCTGCCAGATAGTAAGAACTGCCTATAGGCCCAACCACACAAACAATCTGTCATTTTGAATAGTCGAAATCCTGCAATGTGCAAAATATGTGACAGTTAATTTTGCACAGAAAACTGTCTCCTGGGAATTCCCTAGACATTTCTTTCTCTCTAACCAATAGACTACGAAAGCAACGATTGCTATACCAGTGGTAATAATACCAATGGTATACATTAAGCAGATATAACAAGCAAATAGTAATACCTCGTGTTCGGTGCTCCAGCTCGTATAGAGGCGCGGCTCCCATGATAACTACCTCGCTAATGCACAGATTGTCTTGAATTATGACGTCCACTGGACTGCGGGAACGGGGAAAGTATTAATTTACATTGTTATTGCACATGCAAGAAGGATGTAGAGATATGGATGGTATAAGTGTTCTCATAAAGTAAGTGAGATTTACTAGACAGAGCAGAGAAAATCCTAAGCTAATTCCAGAATTTTCTTCTGTACCTACCTGACACTCATAAATCTTACTTAGGTTACTTATTTTCTTATCTATAATAGGGTACCTACTTATAATTACGAACCTTAACTTGGAACTCCTGTGTTCTTCTGATTAATTTTGTTGCGGGTCCAATGACAATTTGACTTACTCCCGGGCCGGGACAAACTCGTCCTTCACTGGTTTGGTTTTTACTGGCGGTCAAGCTGCAGATTCTGGCTACACAAGAGTTGCAGTGGTGGGAACAAAAGGTGGGAACAGTTAATACCTTTAATGCGGTCTAGAATGAATAAAGACTTGTTTCTCTGCCAGTCCCTTAAATTGCCGTGATTGAGTTAATGCAGCACTCACAAGTAACAGAGAGATGTAAACAAGCAATATGGTTATCCTTACTAATGCACTCAGATATAGTTTTGAATAATGACGTCCACGCGCAGACGCACGGGAAAGTGGCCCCACATTGCTTGTCTGTTGTCGATCTCGCGACGTGTTTATTGTCTGCCGATTTTCTGGGCGAAATATTGATAGTGATGTGGGCTGGGCATGATATCGATACTTCGGCAGTATTATCAGTATTCGGCGAATAAAGTTTTTCGATCTCGAAGAACTTAATTTGTAGGTACTAGGCTTTATAGACTTGTGTTTCATGATTATAACACCGGCTGCAGGCATTGCTTATTCGCTTATATTACACAATTACGAGTAAGTATATGACTTAGGTCGTGCTCTATTTCGGGAATATAGATGGTTCTACATTCCTTAGGAAAGGGAAAACGTTCAAGCTTTAACTGGATATGACAAACATAGTTAATTACCTAATCCATTTTTTAAAAAATAGGACGTTTCACACTTCTTGGTATGTCTTCCGGATTATCCTGACAAGTAAAGTTGCTGGTCTTTCTGAGAATAAACTTGCAACTAAACACAAACTGAAATATTTCTAGCACTAATAGTCTGTCGATAAGATTCATCGATAGCTGTAGCCTAATTCCAACAACACTATGGAGGCTGTCTAGCGATTTTCTTGGTGAAATATGCGTTTTCGTACGCGACATTCTTGCTAAGCTGTTGACAATAACTTGTACAGTGGCTATGTTGCGCATTATCTTTGTTATTTATTGAGTCTGTTTCGCTTTCGTTCGTTTTGGACTTTGCTAGTAAGATTTTCCCTTTCTGTGGATTTCAAGGCATGAAAACAGAGTGAAAAATGCGAATTCATGAAATTCATTCTATTTAATATGATTCTTACAGTAGTATACCATTAATCATTCAGAAAGAAATTTTGAGAATATTTAATAAATACCTAGAGGACTTGTTATCTCACCTATTGTTTTCATAGTAACTGAACCCCTGCGTGACCAGGATTTGCGGCTCGATCGACGACGAAACCAGTGAATGCTCTGTGTTTGACTTGCTTAAACCTTTAATTTCAAAGTCAAGGTTTCAGTGGTTGCTGAATTCAAAAATTCCTGAAAATGTTCAGTGTTAAGCATGAAAAATATGTTCTTGAGTCTAATGCCCGTTTTCACCATCAATCTCTCATTTTTAAGTGAACCCTATGTAAACAAAATTCCTGTTATTTGTTACTATAGGGGTTTCACTACTTAACAACTAAAATACTTCATCATTTCAGCCATAGGACGTCCACTGCTGAACATAGGCCTCCCCTAATGCTTTCCACGTTGATCGATTGGTAGCAGCCTGCATCCAGCGCTTCCCTGCTACCTTTACGATGTCGTCAGTCCACCTTGTAGGTGGACGTCCCACGCTGCGTTTTCCGGTACGCGGCCTCCATTCCAGAACCTTGCTGCCCCATCGGCCGTCAGTTCTGCGTACTATATGCCCTGCCCATTGCCACTTCAGCTTGCTAATCCGTCGGGCTATGTCAGCAACTTTAGCTCGTTTACGGATCCGGACTCGCAGCAGATATACGGCGGGAATAAAGTCCGCTAACAGTAGTGCTAAATCTCAAATAGCATACAAAGTCTGCCTTATCTGTTTTGAGGCATTAAATAAGCTGGAGAAATTTATTTATTCAGCTGGGAAGGCACGGCTGGGTTCAATGCAAACGTTAATACGTAGAGGTAGGTAGGTATTACAAGTAAGTTATAATACATACAGGGTGTCCCAAAATTAGCACGTCACACTGAGACTGCATGGAGGAAGCTGAGTCTAAGACGCATCGAACAAGCTAAATAATGTCCATAGAGAAGTTTCTTAAGTTTTAAGATATGACCAATAATTTTATTTATTCATATCCATAGAAAAGTTTGATGAGTTTTGAAATATGACTCATATTAGTTATTTTTAAAAATGGACTTAATATACTTGTTAGATGCGTCTTAAGCTCATTTAAATCTGGTGTCAGTGTGACGTGCAAATTTTGGGACACCCTGTATAATATTGATTTTTGCTGTTATGCAGTCTGTATCAAAGGTGATGTGTTTTTGTGTTTATTGTGTAATTAAGGCTGTGTTGCACCATCTTATTTTAACTTTAACAAACTTCAAACGTCTGTCAAACTCCATTCAAAAAACACCGGTCATGGTTATAGTCACGGTTAACATAAGATGGTGCAACTCAGCCTAACTGTCTGGGACAGTGAACTAGCGAAGTCAGCTTAAACATTATGGTAAATACCTATTATTTTTGTTAATAATTAATTATACAAAACTAATTAATGTGACCGATGTATAGACGACAATAAAAGTATTCAGAATAAGGTCCTTAGTTTTTTTTAATAACACAAATGCCAAGACAAGATAAATAGCCGTTTTCTCCGATGCTTATGGGACCTGGTCAAAATACCAAGTAATCATAGTTTGAGCTAGTTTATAGAGAATCAAAATTATAAGTTAACACTTTAACATCTGTTTCTCCTGGATCGATCTTACTCAACAAGGAACCAGTGTCTAATTGAAGCGGATAACCTTACTGCAATTAGATTGTTTCTTACACCTTTGTACACACAGGCAGGTACTGTGGCAAACAGTTATAGATTTTAGAACATATGACACACTGACTGAAAATCAAAGCAATAAGATACATTCGTAATTTCTTACCTCTACAACTCCTGTGTAGCCTGAATGTTAGTTTGGCTTAGAAATTAATTAAAACACAACCAGTGAAGGCTGAGTTTGTTCCTGGTGAAAGTTAAGTGGTCATTGGAAATATTAGTTAGTTCAAAGTTAAGTTGCCAGTTAAAAATTTTAAGTGGAATAAAAGTAATTTTTGACTTGACTTTGGACTTTAGTGAGTAAATGAAGTAAGAATTAGTTTTCCCATCTACTTATTTTTATAAGTGACCTACTCACTGAACTACAGGGCAATGTGTATCATCGTTTGCCGTGCAATTATCGCGCTCGCGATGCTCTGGGAACGGACGGACGATTGTTCCGCAACCGATTCTGAACGTCGCGTGTTCTTGCGAATGTTTCACAAACCCTTAGTTAAGATTTGAAGTTGTTCGAAATCTTTATTAATTTTTGCTAGCAATTTTGTGTTTATGTATTTTTTCGTTTCGTCCACTGACGGACAAAGGCTCTTAAGGATTACCACAAGGAACGGTTCGGTTTGGTGCGGTGCTGCTCGTATCCAGGTGTTCCTATCCCGCAACTCTGACTCTTCTTGATCCCTTTACTGGTATTAGTCTCATTTAAGGATATAAGGATAAGATAACATGCAAGGGTAAGTAAGTTTTAGGTATAGGATCGCAATAGTTATTAAAATTTCTTAGCATTTAGAGTCGCTTCTCAAACTAAAAAAACTTTACGTAACGATTTTGATATGCTATTTTTATAACTGATTGATTTTCAAAAACAACGCACTTGGCAATGAGCTCACTATAATCAATAGCTTGTCATCCTGTCCATCCGTGTGTGTCACCAGATAATTACCGTAACCAAAATGATGGTTACAGAAATTGCGTGGTAAGTCCGTGTCGGTTGAGTGAAACAGTTTAGGCGTAGGCCGGTGCTTACCAGTTGGGCTTGACGTGACCAACATGCCTTTAGTTGGGGTACATCGAATAATATCGAATTTCATGTTGTTTCGTTCACAGCGAATTGTTAGAACGCAATTTGAGATACTCGGCTTGTTTTCATTTTGAAAGGTCGTCCAGTTATTAGCTGCTTATTCAATTATTATGGGTAGATGACTCGATGAGATGGTTAATTAGATGCTAAACTTCATAAGAAGGTAAGGTATTAAGAATCTTTAGCACGATGTTGAATCGGAAAGTCTTAGGCTGGGTTGCACCATCTTACTTTAACATTGACAAACATCAAAAATCTGTCAAAAATCACAGAAAACACATAGGTTAACGTTATAGTTACGGTCAAAGTTAGGTGGTGCAACTCAGCCTAAGCTTTTCGGAAAAGTCGTGGATGAATATACAAGAATTTTCCTGACATAGCTACGAATAGCTTAATAGGCTCTACTACTTTTACTATATCCAATTTCTACTTTAGATCGAAAATTTTCATTATTGAAGTTTATCTTAATTATCAATAGTCACCCTGTTCTTCGCACTTTTCATCATTCTATTTTACAGTCCACTTCTTCAACGCCTAAGATATTATTCCCTTGTACCTTGAAGACCTAGAATGATGAATACGAAGCAACATTCATCTGTTCAGGATACTATGTTTGTACCTGTAGTAGATAAATATTAGGCTTAACAAAGATATTTCAACTAACTGACCATAGCAAGTTTTCGTCCATTTGCTTAACAAAATAAATTAACTCACTTGACACGGCCTTTGTAGTGTTATAATAAACCATTTTGTATTAAACACAAAGGGCTCATATTTCTGTAAAGGACCAAATAATTTATGACTTTATTACGGGCAAATACCACGGGTTATCTCGCGCAAATGGTAATCGTGCGCAGCGCGGGACGGGCCGTGTGAATACTGGAACATTTCCTCACAACTAGTTTAGGTTGCGGACACACGACATGACGCTCTCCGCTCCGCTCCGCGAACACACGACATGACGCTCCGCTCAATGGTCCGCAGTGTCTCAAGTCAAAAGTTTTGACCAGTGTGTGTTGCCAGTGATGGTATACGGATCTGAGACGTGGTCGCTTACTATGGGCCTCATAAGAAGGTTCAAGGTCACCCAAAGGGGGATGAAGCGTGCTATGCTCAGAGTTTCCCGTGATCGAATCAGAAATGAGGAGATCCGTAGGAGAACCAGAGTGACTGACATATCCCGCAGAATCGCTAAAATCAAGTCGCGGGAGATGCCTGGATGCGAGCGGCGCAGGACCGGTCTTTGTGGAAATCCTTGGGGGAGGCCTTTGTCCAGCAGTGGACGACTTTCAGCTGAAACGAACAAACGAACGAATAGGCTGCTGTCCATTGCCATTGGAACTGGAACATCTGGACGCGTGTCATATATCATATCATACTGTGGTTTTGAAACTGAGTAGAGATAATAATATATGGTAGGGGAGACCTAGGAGAGTTGTGACAATTTTTACTTTAGGGGCAATATCTCGCTGAAAAAACATTCCACAGCTATGAATCATACAAATTAATGTAGCGCCGTTCCTTCTGTTTTCAAAACAATCACCAAAGTTAACCAAAGTATTAGGGTTTCTAAGAAAATCACCAAAATCTTAGACCACTCCCTCTGTCACAACTCTCCTAGCACCGAGGTAAGTTGTGACAGGTACCGAGGTGAGTTGTGACAGCATTGTATTTCATCTATTATATATAAAAAATACAATAATACTCAATCAAATATGATTTTTTCGCAAAAAAGTACTTTAATCATCCTTTAGTACCTACCAGTTAAAACAAATAGTTATAGGATGTCGTTACACAGATTGAGCCACATTTCTCCAGCTTTCATTTTTCTCCCACGACCCTGGATTTTTTAAATTATATTTTTTAGGTAATACTATAGTCACTTAATACCTATAGTATTTTCTTTCTGTTCTATAAAAATAAAATAGTCGCGGTGGTATAATCCATAGACGGAGCTTGGCCTTCTGGGTTTACTTGATAAGCATAATAACGTCTGCTGTTTAGTTTTTTGATGTAGTATGTACATACTAAGGGTAACAACCTAGTCCATAAAATCGCAGTGTATTAAAATTTGTAAATCATATTTTGGCTGTAACCTGTTTTGTACGTCTTCATCATCATCATTTCAGCCACAGGACGTCCACTGCTGAACATAGGCCTCCCCCAATGCTTTCCATGTTGATCGATTGGTAGCGGCCTGCGTCCAGCGCTTCCCTGCTACCTTTACGATGTCGTCGGTCCACCTTGTAGGTGGACGTCCCACGCTGCGTTTTCCGGTACGCGGCCTCCATTCCAGAACCTTTCTGCCCCATCGGCCGTCAGTTCTGCGTACTATGTGCCCTGCCCATTGCTACTTCAGCTTGCTAATACGTCGGGCTATGTCAGCGACTTTGGTTCGTTTACGGATCTCCTCATTTCTGATTCGATCTCGCAAAGAAACACCAAGCATAGCCCTCTCCATAGCACGCTGTGCAACTTTGAGCTTCTGTATAAGGCCTATAGTGAGAGGCCACGTTTCCGAGCCATAAGTTATCACTGGTAACACACATTGGTTATACACTCTAGTCTTCAGGCATTGAGGTAATTTGGACGAAAAGATGTTGCGTAGTTTCCCGAACGCTGCCCAGCCGAGTTGGATTCGACGATTGACCTCCTTCTCGAAATTGGACCTACCTAGCTGAATCGTTTGTCCGAGGTAGACATACTTGTCGACAATCTCGAGAATTGAGCTCCCAACTGAAACTGGGTAGGGCGTAACATGGACATTCGACATAAGCTTCGTTTTGTCCATGTTCATCCTCAGGCCTACCTGTTGGGAAACTCGATTAAGGTCTTCGAGCATTGTGCCAAGATCTTCCAACGATTCTGCCATGACCACAATATCGTCGGCAAACCGAAGGTGAGTGATGTACTCGCCATTAATGTTTATGCCGAATCCTTTCCATTCCAGGAGTTTGAAAGCGTCTTCCAATGCAGCGGTGAACAGTTTCGGAGATATAACATCTCCCTGCCTAACGCCTCGCTGCAGTGGAATCGCCCTCGTGCTCTGCTCCTGTACTCGGACCGACATGGTGGCGTTTTTGTACAAGCACTTCAGCACCTCGATATACCGATAGTCAATACGGCACCGCTGGAGAGATTGTAACACTGCCCAAGTCTCAATCGAATCGAAGGCCTTCTCATAGTCCACGAACGCCAAGCATAGTGGCAAGTTATACTCCTCAGTCTTCTGTATAACCTGCCGCAGCGTATGGATGTGGTCTATGGTACTATAACCTTTTCGGAATCCGGCTTGTTCGGGAGGCTGGAAGTCATCGAACCTACGCGCGAGACGGTTCGTGATGACTCTCGAAAACAGTTTGTAGACATGACTCAGAAGCGAGATGGGTCTGTAATTCTTCAGCAAGGTCTTATCACCTTTCTTGAAGAAGAGCACCACCACGCTTCTGTTCCATGCCTCTGGCGTAGTTCCCTGGAGTAGGACGGAGTTAAAGAGTCTCTGAAGGACTTTCAGTATCGGTGTTCCACCCGCATTCAGAAGCTCCGATGTTATTCCGTCATCACCCGGTGCCTTGTTGTTCTTTAGCTGTTTGAGAGCCATCCTAATCTCGTATAGGCTGATGTCCGGGATATCTTCGGTATAGTGTCGAGTTAGCTTAGCTCTTGGATCTGAAGTTGAGCTATCAACGGGTTTGGTGACCGAGGTATATAGCTGTCCATAAAACCTCTCGATCTCACCCAGAACCTCGGCTGTTGTTGACGTTACACTACCGTCCGCCGTCGTTAGCTTCGTCAGCTGGCTTTGCCCAATAGAGTTGTCTCTTGCGAACACTTTGGAGCCTTGGTTCCGCTCTATCGCCTCTTTAATACTGTTAGTATTAAAGTTGCGAATATCATGTCGCAAGGACTTCCTTATCTGTCTATTGAGCTGCCTATATGCCGTAGCGTCAACGGAGGACTGCAGCGTCATTGCACGTCGTTCTGCCATGAGGTTGAGGGTGTGGTCGGTGAGCTTTTGCGGCTTGTCTTTATGACGAGGTCTAAAAAATTTAAGCCCAGCCGCCTGGACAGTTTCTACGAACCCGTTATTGATCTCATCCACTGACTCGCAGTTTTCCAGGCATGCAAAGCGATTTGTCAACTCGAGCTGAAAGCTCTCGGGGCAGTGGATATGGGAATTGTAGGGTCGGAGCGTAGACTTCATCAGACGGGACCTTTCTAGCTTGACGTTAATATTTAGTATGCCTCTGACCATTCGGTGATCACTACCGGTTTTCACCCTGTTGATCACGGAGACATCACTAAATATTCGTCGCTTTGTGGTCATGATGAAGTCAATCTCATTTTTCGTAGAACCATCGGGACTCATCCATGTCCACTTCCTATGAGGCGGCTTCTGGAAGAAGGAGTTCATCGCAAAGAGGTCTTCCTTCTCCAGAAATTCGGCCAGCCTCTGCCCCCTGGGGTTCCGTTGCCCACATCCAAATTGCCCCACTCTCAGCTCATCATCACTTCGCATGCCCAGCTTCGCGTTGAAGTCCCCCATAACAACATTGAAGTAGGTTTTAGTAGTATGTATGGCCCTACTTATGTCCTCATACATAGCCTCTACTTCCTCATCTGGGTGTGTAGAGGTCGGTGCGTATACCTGAATTACCTTCAGCAAGTATCTTTTGGATACTCTGAGTATCAGGTAAGCAACCCTGCTCGACACACTTCCGATGGTGATGATGTTGTTAATGAGGGACTTGTGGACGAGAAACCCGACACCACCTTGGGACAGTTGTTCGCCCTCCCGGTAGTAGAGTAGGTTGCCGGATTTTAGGATGATCGTGTCCTCGCCCTCTCGTCGGACTTCCGATAGTCCCATTATACTCCATCGCAACCTACTCAGTTCGTCTTCCAACTCTGTGATCCTTTCGTCAGTCCTCAATGTGCGTATATTATGCGTTACCAGGGCCAGTCGTCGTTGGTGTGGGTAGCCAGTCCGCCTCCGGAGATTCTTAGCACCCCCCGCCCCGCTGCTACCCTGACCGCTACCGTAGCCAGGAACTGCGGGGCTACCGGAGACTGGGGGCCTGGTCGCTGTTGTGTTCCTCATTGGGGGGATCATTGCCGATACTCGCCACGCTTGGCAGGCGGGTTGGCGAGCGCAGTTTTTTATAAATTTCGCACGCAAACGCTGCTGCCCATCTCGTGCTACAGGATTTTGTCGCCTCTTACGACACGCCTCCTGTTGGCGGCTGTTGGCTGTTTGTACGTCTTAAATAAATAAATAAAATAAATAAATAAATAAGCCACTTTCTTCTTAATATATCTTGACAAGTTTAGATTGTAAGAGGTCGCAGCATATCTTAAACTTTAACCCTTTAACTTAATCATTTCATAAGCTAGGTCATAGATTTCGACTTTAGCAAGCAGTTCCTCTATATGGCTTTCATGTATAGTTATTAGGCATTCTGAATCAAAAAAGTAACAGCATGCAATTATACAAATTATGAACCTACTAACAAACAAAAAAAATATCTAAAAACATTGTGGAAATGGCCCATCAGAAAAATTAAGTAAGCTAGGAGAGTTGTGACAGGCTGTCACAACTCTCCTAGGTGTTTAAAATGACGACTTGGTTCGAATAATAATTTTTATTTTCTAGACACGATGCGCACACAAAAGATCAGTGCTACATTTTGAGACCTGAATAACCATGCAACTTGAGAAATAATAACACAACAGTGCACATATACTAAAACATGATATAAATTTTGAAATACAATTTTGAAGAAAAACTTACTTTTCGCATTTTTTTGTACACAGACGTCATATTTACGTAACCGTGTCCCATGCGCCGCCCGCAGGTACTTAGTCAAGAAGAGCGTCTTAAAAGCGACAAACAAGCGTTTTTACCAGCTTCCTAACTATATTAAGTAAGGAGAAATCGCCCTTGTCACAACTCACCTCTGTCACAACTCTCCTAGGTCTCCCCTAAATCAATTAGGCTGAGTTGCACCACCTAACTTTGACCGTAACTATAACGATAACCGATGTTTTTGTATGGATTTTGGCAGATTTTTGACGTTTGTCAAAGTTAAAGTAAGATGATGCAACCCAGCCTTAGATTTCCGAACCGAAGCTGACCTGAGAGGTGATGTGGAATTGACGAAATCTGATTTTTTGTTCAAAAAACTCCTCTTCGTTTGGTGGTGGAAACCAGTCCTAAAACTAAAATTTAAGCCCTAGGTGGGCAAGAGCACCCCTAGTGAGTGAGTCCCTATTTACTAGTCTTGATATTCAAAAAATATCTCTACAAACTATAAAAACATCTAACTATAGAATAGACAGTTATTCAAAAAGTACTTATACTGTAAGTAAATTAGGTCCGTTGTTTGGTACATCATCATTTCAGCCATAGGACGTCCACTGCTGAATATAGGCCTCCCCTAATGCTTTCCACGTTGATCGATTGGTAGCAGCCTGCATCCAGCGCTTCCCTGCTACCTTTACGATGTCGTCAGTCCACCTTGTAGGTGGACGTCCACGCTGCGTTTTCCGGTACGCGGCCTCCATTCCAGAACCTTGCTGCCCCATCGGCCGTCAGTTCTGCGTACTATATGCCCTGCCCATTGCCACTTGAGCTTGCTAATCCGTCGGGCTATGTCAGCAACTTTAGTTCGTTTACGGATTTCCTCATTTCTGATTCGATCTCGCAAAGAAACACCAAACATAGCCCTCTCCATAGCTCTCCATAGTTTGGTACCCCAGTGCAGATTACTTAATTGGTTACTGTGCAGTGAGTGATTTGTTTTCTCTGACCAAATCAACGAGCGAATCAATCAAGATGAGATACAATCTAAAGCTTAGGAATAAATTAACACATATTATGTCATTTTATTATATGACGCCTAACTGGTTGGGTGATAAAATTTGATAAAGGTCAGTCAATGTTAGGTCACCACCAAAGTCTTCTTATTATAATTCTATTTTTTGGAACGTTTTGATTTCAATGGACGATTGACATAGTTAATAAAATGATAATAATGATTATTATCTTTAAATTATGTCAGGTTTATATCCAACTAAAAATATAAAAATATATGTAAAAATCATTGAGTTCATGTTTGCTGCTGTTGCAAATCTTTAACAGGCAAACGTTTACCTAGGTTATCATTAAATGATTAATTCGCATTAACAATTTCATGTATTTTGTGGATATTCTGGTTGATCTTTTAGCAGGAAAAAGGTTATTGGAATCTAAAGTTTTATTTTAATCAAGTTCTTAAGGTTTTGCTTAACCTTCAAATGTCAGAAACTTAATTTTATAGGTAAAACATCCTGAACTTATGAAGATTGAGTTCCAAGTAATCTAATAAGGATCATCATTTGAACCATTTGACATTAAATTTGATGGATGGAATATTTCATAAAACATCCTTCGATGTTATTGAGTAAGTAACTTATTATATTTATTAGCAATCCGAGTAGAACTAATAAGATTTGATGGTGTATGAAGGTTATTTTAAAATTTGAATAAAAATAGATATAACGAGTTATTTTACCTAATAACGCGCAATGTTAATGAAGATTCACACTAAGAATTTACATTTGAATTAATTGTAAGTTGTCATTCTACCACTGATGAAGATCTAACAGTACCTATTAGCTATTACAATTAACACATATTTAAGAAACAAATGCATAATATGACAATTGATAGACGAGCCACGAAGAATCAATCAGAATCCCACATCATGCCTGCACACGTAACTAATAAAATCACAAGTTCAGCGCCCCCCATGAAGTAGAGGTGGGCGCCACGCCGGCGCGCCGCCGCCGCCGCGAATTTTTTCACGCCGCCGCCGCCGACGACCAGCTGTCGGCGCGCCGATACTGAAACTGTACAAACTATTTGCAATTTATTCCTCTCCTATACTGTACTAATTTGTGTTTCAAACGCAGAAGAACTATTTTTTCATTGAGTTGAGTGGCTATTCTAGTTCAATAAAGTCCTAGTATAACTGCGACCGGTACCGATCTATTGTGATCGCCGCTATTTTCCTTACAGTTCGCCTCCGAGTCCTGCATCCATTAGGAATTGCAGTATCTTTTGGGGGTCGATATGTTTTACATCTTGTTGGCTTAGGATGTGTTTGCCCAGGTGTAAGCTCCGCTTGCGCATCAAAGGTCCGCAGTCCGTGAGAATGTGTAGTGGCGTTTCATCTGCCTCTTGGCACATCCTGCACGTTTTGATTCGGACAGTCCCATAGTGGACAAGTGCTTGTTTAAGCTGCAGTGTCCAGTGAAGGCTCGAACTAAGATGCGCATTTTGATCCTACTCAGTCCTATGATCTGCTTAGAGCATTTTCGGTCATAGGCTTTTATAAGAGCTTTGGAATGAGTTAATCCTGGCGTGTCTGACCATGCCTTAAAGGATTTGTTTAAATAGATGTTCTCCAGGGTCATTCGAGCGAGATTTTTGAAAATGCCACAAAAGGGTTCTGGACCATATTGTGTTCCCTCCGCTCCCGCTCTGGCCAGTTTCACGATTCCCGCGTGACCTGGAACCCATCTCAGCGTTACTCTGTTACGTTTTCCTAGGGTATTCAGTCGACTCATGCAGTTTTCTACCAACTTTGAGGTGATTAAGATGGAGTTTAAAGCCATCAGCGCATCCTGACTGTCTGAGTTAATGTAAATTATGTGGTTGGCATAATTTTTTCGCAGGTTAGCTTCCGCACATTCAATAATGGCGTAGACTTCTGCCTGAAAGATAGAGGCAAATTTACCCAGGCTTTGAGATAGCCTAAGCTTCGGCTGCTCTCCATACACGCCAAAGCCTACGTTAGGGCCCATTTTTGATCCATCAGTAAACCATATTATAAAAGAAGAACTAACTATAATATTTATTCTTTAATGCCATATAAATTGGTACACAAGGCGAACTTAATGCCGTTGATATACTAATAAATTGATTGAATAACTTGATACTAACAATATTAACAGTTAATCAAGTTAATTCAAGTTATTGCTTGGTCTAGTAAATAATTGATCGCGAGAGGCGCCGGTCCCTCTTGCTGTCAAGAAAAAAATCCCCGCCTTCGTATGGCAGATAACCCACACTTTTGGACTATAATTTAAGCGAATCACTCACACAGAGATTGGCAAATATGTCTCGGAATGCAAATGGGAACCACAACCTCTGGAAGGCAACAAAGTACCTCCCTTAAAGTGTTCTCCGCTTATTAGGTCCGGTAATACATGAGTGGCGAGTGCGAACTGACAAGAAAAATCTCAGACTTTTGCTACATGACAAGCCGGTTTATTTAAACCCATTGACACGGATAATCCCTTACTACCCTATACTTTAATAACCTTCCCATTGTGATTTGAGAGGGCTCATTTTGCATCTTTTCGTATGCTACTTCTGGACATTTTTGTACTTGACTATCTGAGGAGTTGACCGCCATGTTTCCGCTTACCCTCCTCAAGGAAAAATGACTGACATAGCCCACAGAATCGCTAAAATCAAGTGGCAGTGGGCGGAGCACATATCTCGTAGAGCCGCTAGGGCAGTAAAGTTTTTGAGTGGCGACCACGAGCCGGAAGACGTAGCGTGGGCAGGCCTCCCACTAGGTGGACCGACGATTTGGGAAAGGTCGCAAGAAGTGCATGGATGCGAGCGGCGCAGGACGTCTTTCGGCTGAAACGAAAGAACTAACGCTAAGAGAGATGGCTAAGCTAAAGAAATAGCCAAAATGGACCCTCGTAAAGCACTTGCATTTGATCTGATCACCATGAAGTCCATGGTCTTGACAATGACCACACTGAGTGAGAAGAACCTCGCAAGTCTCTTAACTTTGGAAATGATCCATAAGGCTGGCAAGTCGCCTAACGAATTCTCTTATCGCTCAATTAATCTGACATTTGTATTGTTAAAATTATGGAAAAGGATCATTCTTGCTCGTTTATTCCCTTGCCTAAGTATGACCCATGTAATATAGTATACCCGACCATAAATTTTGGCAGAAACCATACTAACCATAATCAGTACAATGTTTGGAAAAGAAAGAATCCTGTACGTCTTCGTTTTCGTTGCGGCTTCAGCTGGGTTTATCATAAAGGACTACTCTATGAAATTAAAAAGTACCTTCTAGCACACTTCTACTACCTGCTGATGGATTCTTATCTCAGTGACAGACAGTTTTAAATCAAACTCGGTGACAAAATCTTCTCTTTTTAGCTGCAGAGCTAAAGTACCCCAGGACTCTGTACTTGGTCCGATACTCTATAACATCTAGCCAGAAAGCTGCGGCATTCCTCAAATGTAACTGTGATCTAAAAGTGACTAGACTGTTGCAAAGTCAGCTGCTTGGCTGACCAAGTGGCGCATGTAATTAAGCCACGAATTCTCACCAATTTATCATTTAAGACGTGAAACTTATCCTCCGGCCAATCTAGACCTCGACACATTGCTGCAATCAACCTGCATTAAAATCCTGGACCATAGGATGACATGGAAAGACCATAAATATATATAAAACAGAACTGAATATAATATTCCACCGACAGTCAGCTAATCCAACATTAACTATATGTGCCTCCAAAGAGCTCAAAAATACATGTTAAAGGTACTTTTATCGGCACATTGTTACGCTCGCCTTTAGAAAGTACACGAGAACCTGATCTCAGCCAAACCCGCTATCCAAATATCAAAGTACCTCCTATCTATGATCAAGAGAGCTAATTTACTAGGGTAAACCATTGCTCTAGTGGCTCAAACCCCAACCAACTGCAAATCACCTGATTAGTCTTGACGACAGATACTAAAACAACCGGATTAAAAAAAAACCTAATGAACAAAGGTCAAACAAGGTCACGCCGCCGACGCCGCCGCCGCCGAGGTCTAAAAGTCGGCGCGCCGCCGCCGGCCAATTTTATATCGGCGCCCACCTCTACCATGAAGCCAACAGCTTTCCTCCGGGACCGACGAGACGGTATGAACAAAAAGCCAATTTCATAAAACTATGCACCCGACTGCAGGCCCATAACAATAAATGAGCCGAGCTCCAGAACCTGATACCTCGCTCGCACGGCCTTTACACGCGTGCGACTGTACCCCACCGTTGACCTTTGACATCCATTGCTGCACACCTAAAAGAGAATTTACCCTAATCACTACAAAAACAGCGATGGAAATGCAACAGTAATATGAAACGCCAAGCAGCGGCAACGTGGTACAAGAATCTGCAAGCCGGCACACATTGAAACGTCGATATACAGACGAGGAGGCTTCGGCTGCACACTGGCTAATATTAAACGCCGCGGCAGTCTTCCATGAGCCGCCGCCCGCGACGCCCGTGATCGCGGTGCCGCGACGCGACTCTCCGACATCGCGAAAAAAGTTTACACACGAAACTTTCCTATCAGACTTTCCTTTCAACCCTTAAATTGTTGAAGCGGAACCGTCTAGCCCCCCGCACGCGGCTTGTGACCTTACCTAAAACCGGAATTTGGTGCCAAACGGGTTTGCCCGGACCCCGTGGCAGGACTTTCGTGAAGTGCTAACTTGATTTTCAGAGTGGTGTGGTTCAGTGTGAGTGACTGGATATTACTTGAGTCAGGAAGGGGACTGATCGACAAGAACAAATCTTAAGGTCGGCTTCTCGTAAAAGTGCTGTTAAAAGTTTCTGTAAGTATTACGCTGTGTTGTAATTTTGTTATTTTACAACAATTTCGCGGCGGAATACAGATAAGTTTACAAAATACAATTGGACATAACACACGTCACGAATAGCATGTTTGCTAAGTGAGAAACTATTGAAAATTCAGCATTCGTTACAGTTGTGGTTAAAATCGTTAAGTTTAGTCATGGATGGCTGAACTTTGAAACAATCCTTGCCCTTGTCAAGATAAAAACTGAAGCAATATTTTCGATAGACGACTTAATTTTATACGTAGAAGGCAAAAAATAAGTCGGTCAAACTTCAAACAATACATCTAGTATCTGTTTGGAGTAATCAAAGATAACAGTTTTTGTTTTAGCAACTTATTGACCTTAGCTATAAAAGTTGCGAAAGTGAAATAAATGAGGTGTTAATGGTAGGAGCGTTTTGGTTGTTCAATTAACTTTTTAAGCTTCTCGGCAATTTAATTTAATTGCTACATAATTACCTGACGGGCAATGTCATCTCGTTGCGCAAATAGATTCGTCGGTCGTACGAGTATGTAGGTAAGTGCGCAGATTTCACGGTCAACTGTCCGTCGTTTGCATTAATCGAAAGTGCCATGTGTCTGAGAATCTATTTTCAATCGGTCAGATGTGCAAAAACTGTACCAAAAAACGACTATTGAACGCTTTGTGCAAGAAAAAAAGGTGTTGCGCCGCTAACTTTATTATTTTTTATTACTTTGAGGCCAAATTCGCTCTCGAGACGAACGTAACTAATGTGTTTTTCTTTCATTTTTGTTTGCAGAGAAATTATTCTGTATTGAATGAATCTGTCGCGTTGAACTTTGCTTGATCCGTTGCGTTAACGACTAATATTAACTTTGTCGATAAGTATCATGTAATAAGTAGTGATCAAATAATTTCATTAGAAAAAAAACGTCGCAAAATTTTAAGTCTTTGTTAGCGTTTCTAGCTAATCTAGCTAGCGTTCATGCTTCAAATAATAAGTATAATTTTACTTTGTGGGTTGGTAACTAAAATTCTATGCCAAAAATTCTAGCTCTAACCTCAATCGTTTGTTATCGATCGATCGTGATTTATTTCATAATGACGTTCTGTCATTGTTTTGTCAGTAACGGTTTATGCGAATTCTGCAACTGTGATTTCCTAATAATTATTAATTAGGACGCTAATAACAGTTAAATACAATTACAGTGGCGTTTCTTAGATTATCATTATTTATGTTTATAAGAGAGTGTTCTGGTTTATTGCTTGGTCTTAAACTATTTCCGAACTATCTAAGGCTATCAGATAGTTATGTCTTTGATAGTGGAGAATTTAGATTTTAGTGATACTTATAACATTATCTACTTGAAATAAGTGAGATGAAGGTAAAAAAAGCGAATCAATCTCAAAGATTTTGATAGAAATTCAAGTCAATTCTTCATTAAATTTAAAATTCCTCAGACTGAAAATTAACGTAATTAAACTTTACTCTTTTACGTCCGTCTGGCCTGGTGGTTCGCGTGCCAGACTTGCGTGGTTACCGGTTCAAATCCCTTCAGGGGAATACGTCAGTATAACATTTATACCTGAAGTCATGTCACGTTCATATTTAACCGTTATTTCGTCGGTAGTGTGATAGTTGGAACAATTTTCTAGCCTTTTGTATCAATTATTGCGCAGTAAGGTATAGCAAAAACTGATTCTCCTATAGTCGGTCCATCTTCGACGCAAAAAGTTGCTACACTCGTTCGATAGAATTTCAAACTAGTTTTTAATATCTCGATAGCATCTTAAGAGGCCAAAAGTGATTAATCAAATTCCACTTCAATGGGTGATAAAATTTGCAAAATCTATCGTCTAACTAAGTCTGTGATTCAGTCAGACATATTATTATCATCATAGTACCTACCTACTTTTCAAATGTTGCTATACATTTGAAAAGTAGGTAGGTACTATTTAAGAAATAATTAATAACTGTGAAGTAAATCTTAAACATTTATGTGTTTAAAAAACTTCTCACGTTTAGGCACATAAAAACGTAAAAATGTTAATAGGTGTCTCAAAATTAATATTTGATTTAGCAGTACAATTATGGTGTATGAGTGACAATAAATATTATGAATAGTATGGTAATGATCTCGACTCGTGCAACACAAATTTACAAATCCCAAGTAAGCCACTTCCTATTTGATGTTATCGTTTGCTCGCCGTTGTAAATTGTGGTGTAAATGGCGAGTATTTACATAAGTAAAGCAAAACTCTATGAAGGACGTATCGTCGATTTGTAGTGTGACGATGTTTACATTTACATTAAAAAAATATTCATTTCATTTGGCGTTATTTTCGTGAATTTAAGGATTTATTTCCAAAAAGTTCTTTAAGTTATTAACTTCAAATGAACAAATTTGAGTTTATATATTTGTCACGTCTAAGGATCATTTTTAGAAAAGCTCAAGATGTGAAGCTTTCTAAATACAAGTATTCTTATAATAGGGTTAATACAACATTTTAGGAACAGTGTTGAAAACGCTGCGTAGTTACGGTAAAAGTAAATAAGTATAAGGCAATAATTGTCTAGTCCCATTTGGCCTCAGCTAGTAATAAGGCGGGTTAGAGAAACGAACAAACTCGAATGCGTTAGCTATAGACCTAACCAACAATAAGTTTTCAATTAGAAAGCTTTCAGAATGATACAATGAGAATTTATTGGAAAGCGTGGATTGATTTTTTAAAATAAATTTGAAACCATCGCTTTGTTGAAAACCAGATACTTCATCCGATGCTCTTAGAAAACTTTTCTATGATACCCAAATCAATATTCATAAAACAATATTCATAACATTCGAAATCATATCAACAAAAACCTATGATGTAACAGTGAAAATTTACACACATTATATTCGTTACTTTCAAATGTTCGTTAAAATTATTTAATTTCGTCACGTCACAATAATAATGACATTATTGTACATCAAAATTATGCAGCTAACAACGGTATTCCAAACAAATTGCGGGTGAAAATTATGGTTAAGATGCCGGTTAGATAAATTGCTACGACAATCACTTGCTTGTATACGAAAGTAGCTCTTGTTTCTGTGAACTATAAACGTTCTTGCTTGACCCAGGAGTTAGGAGTTTACACCGCCGAACAAGTAGCGGTAGTGTTATCGCTATTAGAATAAAACAATATATTAATACCAAGATTATATTCAAACTCATTACATTTGCTATCAACACCAAATTACAGTAATATTATTAATTAAATACCAAGTCTAGATATAATTCATTGTACAAGTCTAAATTAAATTCATCATAAAACTTACAATAGTTACCAATCCTTTATTTCGACACTGAACATAAAAATAACACTTACTTGAATATCAGCATACACACTTTACCAACTGACGCTTATTCGGAGGAGATGTTACTCGTAGCAGGCACTGACGACCAACTAACTCAATCTCCGAGCGCTAGGTTCCCACCTCGACGCCGCCCCACCACCGATACCAGACCGGATCGGTGGCGTGACGACATCGAACCACAAACCAGTGTTGCCAGTAAATTTAATGCTATTTTAACAATTTATTATTAATTACTATAAAACTATTTATTTAATTTATAATATATATTAATTAATTTAATTGTTACAAGACAATAATCATATTTTTTATAACTAATTTACACTATTTATGACCGCAGCGACAACATTCGGCCTTCCTGCGCACGCATCCGTCCCCGGATCGCGTTCTAGTCTGGTGCGATTGCTGAGAACAAAACATAACATATTACTATTTAATCATAAAAATATAACGAGGTCATATGGATGTATCATTGAGTGTCCTCTACTCGGCTGTTCCATCAACGGTCAGCCGATAGCGAACTACTGTATTCGAAGACAAAACAGGGGACTTTGTATATCATTGATACCCAGACTCGTATGTCGCAACTGTTCCATCAGCGGTCAGTCACTAATGCGTGTTAGAACCTGCGGTATACTCTAGGCGATGCCACTGGCCAACCCTAGTTGTATAATACCACAAATTAAAACACTAAGTGTAACAAATTTATTTTACACGAATAAATCTTGTTACAACTATGCATTTATCTAGGTACCAAAAATAGCAAGGTTCGAAGCAAAAGCATTAGACTATTAAATAAAATAAAAATAAACAACTAACAAATGAAATCAAATCTGAAAAGTTTTGATCAAAGGTGTCACATAAATACCTGACAACATCTTAAGCCATCTCCAGGTTCTCGTCCAGGTCATCTAGTCTAATCCATGGTTTCATATTTTCTGCACATGTGGTTCCTTCATACCGTTTACTCGTCCGCTCTGATCCCCTCATATCTTTAACCACATATCTATCGTGACCTAAAACTTCTGTCACCTGGAACGGTCCTTTGAATAACGGAAGCAATTTAGTACTCTGGCCATCATTTGATTGACTGGGAATTTTAATGACCACCAGATCATTAACATTATATATTCGGGCAGGTTTTCGTTTAGAGTCGAAAATCTGCTTCTGTTTGTCTGCATTCACCTGGATTCGATTAGTTACATTATTCCTCAACAAAGTCATGTCGATTGGTAATTGTTCATTTTCATTAACCAGCATGTCAGAATCTGTTTGAAGTCGATAGCCAAAGAACACTTCGCTAGGAACCGCAGATGTAGTTTTGTTAATGGTACTGTTGATTCCTTGTTGAATACTTGGAATGTGCGTATCCCATTTGTTATAATTAGTGTTTGCACCCATTGTTCTAAGCGCATCCAGGATGGTGCGGTTATAACGTTCCACCTGTCCGTTCGAACGTGGCACGGCGGTCGCAATAGTGTGTTGTCTTATATTTTTATCTTTACAGTATTTAACAAATAACTTGGATGTAAAAGAACTACCTGCATCACATACAATACGTTTAGGATTTCCGAATACATTGAATATTTTATTTAATTCATTAATCACAACCTTACTCTTGGTATTACGAACAGGAGCAATAAATACAAATTTTGTAAACGAATCCACTGTTACTAACAAGTAAGTATTTTTTTGTGTAGTCTTTACAAAAGGTCCTAGATGATCAATGTGTAGCGTGTGGAAGGGCCTTGCATATTTAGGTATAGAAAATAATTGCCCTTCCTTTTTGCCGTGGACAGCTTTTGAGTAGATACAGTTAAGACAATTTTTAATATATTTAGATACGACTTTTTTCATTTTTGGGAACCAATATAGTGATTTTATTCTTTCAAGAGATTTGTCCACGGCAAAATGGCCTATTTCATCGTGATTTGCTCTAATTACCTGCCAAATACATTTTTTTGGAACAACCCACCTTCTGCCGTACTCTGTCCTACGATATACTTTATTACCCAATAATTCGTAATCTTTAAATATCTTTTTGTTAAGTTCGGCCTCTCCTGATTCTAATATTTCCCTTATTTCACAAATATGAGGGTCTTGCAACTGTATAGATAGCAACCAGTCACCTTCTGTTATAGCCAACACGCTTTCGTTGCACATGGGAGTAGAATTGCTGTTACTAATCGGATTCCTACTTAATGCATCAACGTGTTGCATTTGTGGTCCTGGCTTATGAATAATTTCGAAAGTGAATTCTTGTGTCAATAATACCCATCTACCTATTCTAGAGTTAACTCCTTGCTTATTTATCGTGTATTTGACAGCGTTACAATCCGTATAAATTTTGAAATTAGAGCCCAATAAGTAGTGCCGAAATTTTTGTAAACCGACCACAATTGCTAAAAACTCCAACTCAAACGAATGATATTTTTTTTCTTCGTTGGTTGTCTGTCTACTATAGAAATGAATTGGCTTTTCCCCGTTTTCAGTGACTTGTGTTAGAATGCAGCCTACGCCGTCACGACTAGCATCAGTGTATAAAATTGTTGGGAGTTTGGGGTCAAAAATTGTTAATAAAGCATTATCTAATAATTCGCGTTTTAATTTATTAACCGCTTGGATTTGATCTGTACCCCATTCCCATATAGCGTCTTTTTTCAAGAGCTTTACCAATGGTTTTGATATGAGAGCGCAACTTTTAATGAATTTGCGGAAATAATTTATGAGGCCCAAAAATTGTCTCACTTGGTGGACATTTGAGGGTTCAGGATATTCCTCCACAGCTTTAAGTTTCTTTTTACCAGGTCGTATGCCTTCTTCATCAATATCGTACCCTAGAAAGTTGACCGAGCTTTGAAAAAAGTGGCATTTGTCTAAATTTATTGTCAGACCATTATCTTGCAAAACTTTTAGTACTTCCTCTAGTTGTTTAGCATTTTCATTAATAGAATCTGTGGCAATTAATAAATCATCCATATAACAGATAACTTTCATATTCGGATCAAAACGCAACTTGCCTAAAACAGTATTCATAAGTCTCTGGAAGACTGAAGGTCCATTACAAAGTCCAAATGGCATCCTTTTGAACTCGTAATGGCCATCAGGGGTTATAAATGCTGTTTTAGGTATGGAAGACTCGTTAACATTAATTTGGTAATATCCACTTTTTAAATCCAGGGATGTATAACATTTACAGCCTTTTAACTTGTCAATTAAATCTTCAACTATAGGCATTGGGTATTTTTCTTTAACTGTTATTTTATTAAGGGATCTATAATCAACGCACATACGTTTCTCTCCGGATGGCTTGTCAACCAACAAAACCGGACTCGCATAAGCAGAATTACTTTCTTGTATAATGCCATTTTTTAAAAGCTCATCAACTATTTCGCGGGTAGCCGATTTTTCAGCTTCCGACATACGATAAGGTCGGTGGCAAACAGGTTTATTAGTTGTCAGCTCAATATCTAACTCCACACAAGATGTCTGTCCTAAGCTTTGTAAATTTTCCGATACCACATGCGGGTACTTAGCCAATATTTTACTTAAAAGAGAGTTGTGATCAGTTAAAGAGTCAGATGACTCTATTAACGACATTTGTTCATTATTTATTGGAGAAAAGGATAAGTTGTTACCTATCCGTGAATACATGATCCTTTTGTCCTCCGTGAAATTTCGTCCTATTAAGATAGAACTCCCAGATAGTTCATCAAAAATATAAAAAGTAACATTTAGTTTTGTGGTATCAACTTTAAGATCAACCTGTACACTCTGGGTTACATGAGAACAAGAATCAACTTTGAAACCAGTCAGTAAAATAGGTGCATCCAACATAACCGGCGTAAGATTCAATTTACTTGCCAAAGTACTAGTTATCAGCGAACAACTACTACCCATATCAATGAAAGCACGTTGTTTACACCCATTTAATTCAACGTCCTTATAAAACTTGTCCTTTGAATTTGACTCAACTATTAACTTTACTTCGCTATCCTTTTCTACCTTCATCTTAGATTTCATTCGACACGCAAGCTCCAGATGGCCAAATCTATTACATGTGTTGCACTTAACATTGTCTTTATGATTACAGTTATTCTTTTTGTGCCCCGGTTCACCACATCGAAAACACGTTATATTTGGATTAGTGAACGTATTATTGCCAGATCCGGATGCACTCGCCGGATTTTCTGGCTTTTTGTCGATGTAATTAGTGTTATAATGTAAACGAGACTTATTTTGGGAATTGTTCTGCCTCGAAAAGGGTTTTTGTTCGGGTTCGCAATGAATTTTCCCATGTAAAAACGAAGCCAAGTCATCACAATATTTAAAATTACCGGCTTCTGCGGCAGTGCTAATATTTTTATCGCCAATAGAACCGACAATTATTGAAATAATGTCTTGATCCGAAAAACATAACCGCATTTTATCAATTTTACCTCTTTGTTGAAAATAGAACTCATATAATGATTGGCCATCTGTAGGTTTCGTTTGTACTAAATCCTTTAGCAAACTATACATATTGCGCTTAATTTGAAACGTTTCCAAAAGAGTATTCCGCCAATCCTTCCACTTCCAGGTGGTCCAACGTGTTTTGTTTTTCTGAAGCGAATCGTACCATGTTTTTGCGGTATTACGCAATTTTTGCAAAGCTTGATATTGCAAAACACGATCAGACCAACCAAAAGCGCGAGCATTAGCTTCCACAACATTAATCCACATTTGAATATCGTCCACTAAAGGATCAAACTCGGGTATTACCGATGATAAAACAACATTTTGGCTTACTGTGGGAGACGCAGCCCTTGTGCGTCTCAATTTCCGTTGCCTGCGGCCATCGGAGCTACTGCTGCTCGATGACGACGATGATCGTGAGCGCGACCTTGATGAAGAGTCGGAAGAATACTCTCTACGCTTGCCCTTCTTTCCTCTGGTCCTTTTACGGCTTCGCGGCATCTTGGTGTGGGGTTACGAAACACTTCTGATGTTATCGCTATTAGAATAAAACAATATATTAATACCAAGATTATATTCAAACTCATTACATTTGCTATCAACACCAAATTACAGTAATATTATTAATTAAATACCAAGTCTAGATATAATTCATTGTACAAGTCTAAATTAAATTCATCATAAAACTTACAATAGTTACCAATCCTTTATTTCGACACTGAACATAAAAATAACACTTACTTGAATATCAGCATACACACTTTACCAACTGACGCTTATTCGGAGGAGATGTTACTCGTAGCAGGCACTGACGACCAACTAACTCAATCTCCGAGCGCTAGGTTCCCACCTCGACGCCGCCCCACCACCGATACCAGACCGGATCGGTGGCGTGACGACATCGAACCACAAACCAGTGTTGCCAGTAAATTTAATGCTATTTTAACAATTTATTATTAATTACTATAAAACTATTTATTTAATTTATAATATATATTAATTAATTTAATTGTTACAAGACAATAATCATATTTTTTATAACTAATTTACACTATTTATGACCGCAGCGACAACAGTAGGTATACGATGCCTAGGAGATACGGACCTAGTAGTCTAGTCACTAGGGTTTGGGAACAAATCTTGAAGACAAATCTTTGCCCGAGGTGCTTAAGATCAGACTTGGGTAGCGGCTGATTTTGCTGACGAAATTCGTACACATTCGAGGGGTTTTCCAAAACGTTTAAGAAATCAAAATATTACGAGCAATTAACTTATCAAGTCATGTAGCGAAATTGGAAAGAAAACAGGTGACTGTCAAAAGCAAGTGCGTGCTGTAAATGGGCCTATTAAGCAACTGACAGACGTCTCATGATCTGATTACGAGGGTAAGATGGACAATTTGTCCATGATCTGACCCAAAGTTTATTTAACACGATCGTTTTCTCTTTTCACTCTCGTTATTCAAACGAGTGTCGGCCATGATATTGTAACAGTCTTGATTCGCTCGATAATGTCCTATGAGATGACCTATCAGTGATTTTTTAGACAATTTGACAGAATTATCGATTGTGATGTAACACCCGGCGGCTTTAATGTCATGATTGTCGAGATAGATCGATAAACGCGAGCATAAGACTTGCATATGATTCACAGTTTTTTCTGTACTTGCCTGTGAATTGCGCAGTTCGTTAACAGTTAGAAAAGGGTCATGGGCATGGGAACTTGCAACAATACACGAAATTTCGTTTTATATCGGCTAAAAAGAAACTACTTACTCTAATTATGTTGCGTGCGATGCTATTATTCTGACCTTGTGGTGTAGAATGATATCGTTGACAAGTAATTTATTCTAATGATCATAATCGTCTAAAGTGTGTCAAAAGACAGGATCGAATTATTCATAGACCTTGATCCGAGCATTAATACATACATTGAGAAACGAATTAACTCTACAACTACGTATTAGTTCATCTCTGATATCATGCTCCTCCATTATACCTTGACACATAGGTGTCAACCTTCGAAGTATTGTATTTACTTTATCATTACAAGGCTTTGAGTTAACATCATCATCGGGACGGAAACCTTCATTAAACTCATAAATAACTGTCAATATAACTCAGTAAGTGCTTGATGTGCTATTGTAAATATTGTATCAGCTATAATTAGTTCAACTGACCTTCAAGAGACCGAAATGAATGGTCAAATTTGTCTTAATGCATCGACGGAACCCAAAGGCCGCGTAGGCGACGCATTGAAAAATTAGAGAAAAAAATCGAGTAGGATTCAGCGAAGCTTAATGTAAAAAACCTAGAAGCAGCTATTTCAAAATTAGCATTTTGATTTACACCAAAATTTTAAGGTGTTACCACACCTTTGAGGTGAATACTAGGTACGGGTCTTATCAGTCTCCTTCTGCTTTTAATCTTTTAATTTTTAAAACACTAAATTGCAGTGTATGATATTATATGTATTTCGTCATACTCTAGTCATAGTCTAAATTACTTTTTCTTTTTTTATAGAAATTATCATTTGATTGCCATTAAATTATTGTCTCCATAGTTCCATACTAATGACCGATTGTTAATGAAAAATTGCTATTGAAACCTAATTAGTTAGACTTAAGTATTTGAGTTGTACAATCAACCATTTTTGTCAGATCATTGTAAAAATTACATCCTGTATATTTCGGCTTCTATGCTTTTCTTTTCCTTAGCGATTAAATAAGTTTGGGTCAAGCACTCATCGTCTATTAGCGATACGGCGCATTAGCTTTGTATTCATACTCGGCCTTCATTATTTCACTTGTGCTCCTGTGAATGGCAGCAAATATTGACCTGAGGACGACAGCTGTTCACATCCCATTCAAGGGGAAGTATTATTTGATTTTGAAAAATTATGTCGAGGTCTTATTGTGCAAGCGAGAGGTGATTAATGGATAAACTCGATGAAGACCAAGACCAAAGTCAAGCGTAATTGGAGAAAGCGCAAAACGTTTAAACTCTTTCAAGTAATCTGAACGTATCTTCGAGCATCTTTTACTTTTTCTAGTACCTAACGTGGTGTACTGAGTGGTGGTGCAGTGGAGGCAGGTGCGGTAGACTGGCTTCACAGTAGCTGCGTTAAGAATGCAAACATAATCAAATATCTAAATAACTCAAAGGTGACTGACTGACTGACTGACATAGTGATCTATCATCGCACAGCCCAAACCACTGGACGGATCGGGTTGAAATTTGGATGCAGGTAGATGTTATGACGCAGGCATCCGCTAAGAAAGGATTTTACGAAACTCCACCCCTAAGGGGGTAAAACGGGATCCACGCGTACGATGTCGCGGGCGGCCGCTAGTTTTAAATATAAATGTTGAAAATATGGTCGACTCCATGACTTTTAAAATGCTATTCGTATTAGAAGTTCTTAAAATTATCATGTAATGTATTGTTACATTTTCAGAAAAACAGTGTCCTTTTTCGAAAAATCTAGCAATTGAGATATTATTTCTGTCCTGGGTCTTGCTGGAAAGGATTCTGAGAAGTAGTTTTGGCCATCAATACTGTATGTTTTTTTTTTCAAAGTCTTGCGGCATTCTATGTAGTTGTGATAGGGTCGACTTTACCACAAAAATATTCTGTGCTGTCGTCTGTATCTATACTAAACTTCATCAAAATAGATCTGTGGATGTAATACATGATTCCCATGGATCTACTTTTATCTGTCTGCTTTATAGATATTCTCAATATTGGCGTGCTGTTCTTAGACCATCATCAACTTTCCTTTAACGATTCTAGAGGTCTCTTTAATGGCATGGGTAATGTGGGTGTAATCAACAATCAATTGATCGATTTTTCATTACTGAGTTCTAATGATTAATTCTGTGAAAGATAAGTCTGCGGTTTGAAATAATTTAAATAGTCTTCGTCGTATGAACAGTCTCAGGCAGACTCTGTCTTGTTATTGATAAATTCGTTTTCGATTCGATGATTGACCAAAGATGCATAGCGTACTATGGAGATGGAGAGGGCTATGCTCGGATCAGATCAAGATGGAATCAGAAATGAAGAGATAGTGAATGAACTTGCTCTTTGACATAGCCCGACGGAATAGCTAGCTGAAGTGGCAATGGGGCAGCAAGGATCAGGAGTGCACGCACAGCGTGGGGTGTCCATCCATTGGGTGGACCAACGACCTCATAAAGGTTGAAAGCAGACATACGCTGGATGCAGGCCGCTACCAACCGGTCAATATGAATATCATTGGGGAAGGCCTATATTCAGCAGTGGACATCCTGCCTGTGGCTAAAATGAAGAATTCTTGTGCTTCATCTGACAATCCTGGTATTAGAATTTATGTTACCGCCATAGCTTATTCGGATACTGTTTAAACGAGCTCTCCGAAGCACACAATTGAAATCCATTAGCAAATCGAAATCTTTTCTAATGAACACAGAATAAAACAATGCAAGGTTCAGCTCCTTCCTTTAATTTTGTTTGAGTCTGACCTTTTTTAGTGAGGTGTTAATAATGTAACGGAACCCAAATAATTGCACTGACCTCTTTAAAGAAGATCCCATGGAAACAATGGATCTCAAATGCATCCACTATGAGTCATAAGTGCACTATGACTAATTAACACAAAAATCATGCCTTTAACCTAAATAGCGCAGTAAGTTCAAAGCCAACTTAATATGAACCTTATTATTTACTCTCAAGGTCGAAAACTCGAAATCAACAAATAATTTCAACCTGTCTCGATTGTTAAAGTGTTAACTATCCTCAACCCAAATTGAGTGTTAAATCAGAAGATTTAATTTCTCGTTAATTGAAACTTAAGTTTAACCTTAACGGTGCCAGATTAAGTAATCGACATGTTAAGTTGTATTCAGGATTACCGTGTCGCGGGTAAAACCCTACAGTGTATTTTTACCCAACTGCCCCAGAAAGAGGGTTATGTTTTGGTTTAAAAATCATAAAAGGATAACCTGGACAGGAATATGGGGTGTAAGTTGGGTTAACATTTTTACTAATTTGATCAAAATTAATCGACATTATAAATCAATGGTCTGATATGTTTAAGCACCATTTGTGAATATAACTAACAAAAATTGAACTTGTAGTCTCTATGTAAATATACCTATAGGTCGTTAAAAGTAAATAAACCAGTATTACAGCTGATATAAACCATAAATCATTCTAGTTAAACAACTTTACTCTTATTACAGCGGAATAGTTGATAAGTAGTACCTAATTAATTTATTTATAGAAATCCAACTTAATTTATAGTTACCTACTTGACTAGATTTGATGACCTTTAAGCATTATAAGAGCCCGTATTCACAAACGATGCTTGGTTCAGTGTCATCCTGTGCCTCCACTCGCACTATGAGACCTCATAGTAATGTTTGTGAATATGGGCGATAATTCTTATCCATCATCGTTATCCAGATTTATTAATCTTCCTTCAGGAGCACAATCCTTTTTAATCAGAGGCAAATGGAGGATATTTTGTCATTCAGAAAATTATTTTTAAATTCTAACGCTCGTATTCACAAACATTACCATGAGGTCTCACAGTGCGCGTGGACGCACAGGGTCACACACGAACCAATCACAGAGCTCTATTCAACGCTGTGTTCGATTTGCTGCTTCACTTAAGCAAGCACCGTTTGTGAATACGGGTGCAAATAAATTACCAAACTAAAATTTCAATATCAAATTATTACCCACAGAAGGGTTGTCTAATGCGCGAGACGGCTACGTCATAATTTCGAAAATTGACCCAATAAGGCTTGTAACCAGTGTACAAGGCCGGCTGAACGAAAGCCAGTGAAAACAAAGCATTGTTTTCTTGTTTTACAGCGAGTACAAATAGACTATCTGATAGAGAAGGATAGATAATAGATAGGCTATCGTAATATGACTTCATTTTGTTGCAGCACCGTTTTGACTGGACTCTATGATTTTAATAACGGTTTGCGCAACAAAAATGTTTCCAATAAACGAAAGCGTCATCTTTATAAGATCTTTATAATTTTTATTTTTATTTTATTGCATCCATTATGTTCTTAAAATTAGAACATTATGGGCCATCTAATTTATAAACTGCATGTATTTTATTTGTGACCTAAGTGTATGACATGTTTATTTTATTTTTAAGCTTGTAAGCGCTTTGGACCTGCTCTGTAAGCTTACAAGTGTTTTGCATTAATAAATAAAAAAAAAAAATAAGGGACTTTATTTTACAGAAATAAAGTTCGAATTGCAATCAAGATTTTCTGGTAGGGACGACGTTTCATATTCGGGACTCTACATACGGCAAAATTCTTAGACCTACATTTTTGAAAATTTTCTGTCCTATATTTCAATCTTCTTTCTTAATAGGACTTCTTGTCCGACTCTATATACCCACCACATATTCTTTCACTTAAGGCTTGGTATTTCTGCTAAAGTAGGTATTTCGCGCTGTCAAAATCTGCGCGCGCAATACTTCGCCGAAGACAGCGCGCCAAAGAGCTCTCGCGGCTACACAGTATAGAAATACGCAGTTGGTTAGGTTAGGTTGAGTTCCTTCCGTTCAAGCGTCACACTCACAGCACTTTTTAATACAAATCATATCCAAGTGATACAAATTAAAACAACTTTCAAAATTTTTGGGAATATATTTTAGAATCGAATAAATATAGAATATAACTGCCAAAGTAAACACGGTTCAAAGAGGCGTGGCGTCACCCGACCTTCCGGAAGTTCCGCGCTGGCTAAAAGAATTTCAAGATTACGTCACCCGACCTATCGGTAGATCCTCGGGAGCTTGAGCGATAGGAAAAACATTTCATGATCAGTTACTCGTAGTAGCGATTATTTAGAGCTTGGATAATAAATTATAGTTGTTGCAATTCACAAAGCTTTGCATGTGGTTAATTATATTAATCAGTACACGCATCAATTTTGTTCAGTCTTTTTGTTTATTAATAAATAAAAATATCATACTAAAATTGCATACATATTTGTTTGTATTGGTCTGGGTGTTTTCTTTCCATAATTTATGTATAACGTATGTACGGGGCTCTGTATCGAATCACACACGGTTACCTGGAGTGCATTACCGCAGCAAAAAGCTTGCCATCTTAAATGAACGGTATAATATCGAGGTTTCGTCAGTACAGTTGCGAACAAAGGTGTTTGTGTAGTGTAGTTGAGTTGAGAGGTCAGATTATTGAAATAATAAAACGAACATTTTATTTTTTAAATACATTTTAAAAATAATTTACATTACAGATAACAATGAGAGGATGACATTGCAAGGTGGTGCCAGTCCAGTCTTAAATCCGTTGATATATGCTGCATCTGCCATGTTTTTGGCTAAAAGATTCTTCTATCTTGCAGTTTAGACTTTTATTACAGACCTCAGACAGTATTTTTGGAAAACTTTTACGCATGGTGGAGGAAGGGACGCTCTAGACACTCAAGTCTACAAGGAGTCACATGAACTCCATTTTTAAATCCGTTGACATCTGCTGCATCTGCCATCTTTTTGGTTAGAAGATTCTTCCATCTTGCAGCGTAGACCTTTAGCTACAGACCTTAGACAGTATTTTTGTGAAAATTCTTACGCATGGTGGAGGAAGGGACGCTCTAGACACTCAAGTCTACAAGGAGTCACATGAACTCCAGTTTTAAATCCGTTGACATCTGCTGCATCTGCCATCTTTTTGGCTAGAAGATTCTTCTATCTTGCAGCTTAGCTTAGACCTTTAGCTACAGACCTTAGACAGTATTTTTGTGAAAATTCTTACGCATGGTGGAGGAAGGGACGCTCTAGAGACTCAAGTCTACAAGGAGTCATATGAACTCCAGTTTTAAATCCGTTGACATCTGTTGCATCTGCCATCTTTTTGGCTAGAAGATTCTTCTATCTTACAGCTTAGACCTTTAGCTACAGACCTTAGACAGTATTTTTTATTATTTATTTGTGTCAGTGTGCTCTTCTAAAGAGTGTAAGACGATTGTATGTAGGTACTATCAGGCCTGTTCATCTCCGCGAGTTTACATCGAAAACAAAACACGCACGATATCCCACCTACAGGATACTATTCGACAAGGCCTCACATACGAGCGAACATTGACTTACGCACGCGTATTCTTGTGTATGATGGAAGAAAATAAAGAAAATGGTGTACTAAATACTGTGCAGTATTTAACTGCCTAAATAATAATAAAAACACAGAATGTATTTTTTTAAGTTGCCTCAAGACACTGAGAGGTAAATAAGTAGTTAAAATTATTTATGATAATTTGTATTTCCTCCGCCATTTTCCGCAGTTTGGCACCTCACGTCACATCATTTTACCGAAGTCAGCCCTATAGCTTCGGCGCAGTGCCGATCACTGACGTTTGTCAACAAAATGGTGCTTGACTCTTGAGACAGGCTAAATTACACCATATTGTTATTGACATTGAGCATACATTTTTTTAAATACCTTCGCGAAGTAAAACTTCTGTACGTAGTACTTATTATTATTCTGTGGTACTATTATAATGTAATTTTAACTCATTGGTTTTGTCTCATATTTGAGGAATGTACCATGAGTAGAGTCTTCGTTTAAAAGGATGCGAACGATTTAAATTTCAATAGGTAGACAAAATTGATAATTTTTAATTATCAAAAATTTAAGCTTTCTCCAGTAACACTGATATTATTATACTGTGACTCATCAAAGTCATCATTGTCAAAAATATTGACAAATCGCGAACTGTCACGGCCAAAAAACTGACACGCGTCCGTCCTCCGTAAGCGCCACCGCGCGACTGATTGAGATTGTCCAAGCCGTCATGGACGATTTTTTCCACATTTTTTAACATTGTAACTAAATAAGACGCAATATAAAAATTTCATCCGTTAAAAGCCCTCAAGTTATTTCTGAACTTTAGTTTAGTAAAAGATTTAGAATCTCAAATCGCTTATTTTAAAAATAAAACCATAAATAGAAAACGAATAGAGGTAACTTTGGGAATTTATTCTATCGAGTCAACTTCATCAAATCGTGTTTCCATCCGTTAATAGCCCTAGAAAATATCCTCTTCTATGCCCAATAAAAATCTTAGCCTTTAATTTTACTGTTTAGTACCTCAAAAATGAAAAATGAAAACCTCATTTTCGCCATTTTCTCTGCTACCCGGCCTTAATAATAACTCCAGAGAGAACTTCAAAAATCGTCTCAAATTATACTTTTCACTGTCATTACTTTATTAGTGAACGTCAAATATCACTTTTACGCTCTTTAAGTATAATTTAATCTTAATCGCCCTATAACTTAAGATCAATGTCAAAGATAAGCGCTCCATCCAATTTGTCAAAACTAGTTTTATCGAATGCAGTTTATTTCGAATTAGTGATCTAACTACCACGTAATGTAAGTAAAAGAGAAAAGAGATTTGTTTCACTTTCATTTTGGCTGTCGTACCAATATCAAGGTCGTCGGATTGTTGTCGTAGGTTTGGATAGCTGATCGATACACAACTTAAATTAATGTACAGAATGCATTAAACGTGGTAGTGAGACGAGTTTTTAAAGATTAATTAGTAAATTAAGACCTAATTAAAATCAAATTATAGAAAAAAAACATCGTAAGTCACGTCATAAACTAAATAATGATGAAAAACAAAAAAACTTCTAATCAGACAATTCTCTGATTAGAAGATTTTTTTTGGCTTCAGTTTTCCATATTAAACTAGACTTATGTACTACTTAAGTTATAATCAACTAGCTTTCCGCCCGCGGCTTCGCCCGCGTGGAATTTTGTCTGTCACAGAAAAACTTTATCGCGCGCGTCCCTGTTTCAAAAACCGGGATAAAAACTATCCTATGTTCTTTCCCGGGACTCAAACTATCTCTATGCCAAATTTCATCAAAATCGGTTGCGAGGTTTAAGCGGGAAAGCGTAACAGACAGACAGACAGACAGACAGACAGACAGACAGACAGACAGACAGAGTTACTTTCGCATTTATAATATTAGTTGGGATTAGGAAAACATGTTATATTTTTCAGGTTCATGAAAATCAAAGAAGTTCCAAGATCTGAGTTTTATGAGTCTTGGTAAGCATATCTTGAGAAAAATATGAGCCCTGATAGTACACAACAAATAACATAAATAATTGTATCTAATCTTAAAGAAAAAATATCTAATCTTATAATAAATTGACAGCCAAGTATTATCGATAACAAATTTTCCGAAACATTTCCCTACATTATTACTCAACTTCCTATATTTGTATCTTCAAACCTCAACGTCGACTAGTGTCGTATTCCTGCTCGATAAATCTGAAATAACTGCATCGATATTGAGCGCCGCACTAATCTGAGCACGATATCGGCGGTAGTATTTTAAGTAACAACTTACTGCCTTAATATGTTAGCAGATTGCATCGCACTCCGTAACGACGCATTGTGTCTGAGTATCACTATTAGCACAGCCAGGTTAGTTTAGCCATGCCACTTTGCACAAATCATAGGACGTCTGTAGTATTTGAGCTAATCAATTTACTGGTAGACAAATTGTAAAGTAAACACACACATGCAGATAGTGTCCCATACACATTTTTATGACCAACCCTCTCAAAAATGTAACGGGTAACAGTTTTTATCATTAGACCAATACATCAGTCACAGTTAAAAATAACAATTTAAAGTACTACCTATCTAGATAATAATATTTTTTCGACAATTATTTATAAGCTAAAACGGTATTTCATTTATATTGATTACGACGGTGACGGTATTAAAGTATATATTTGTTTTTAATTTGATACTGCTATTGTTCATTAGTAGCTAAAAATATGTTCTCACAGATTCATTCAGTAACGAAAACACTGCTATAACGAAACATACGTCACATTACTCATGCACCGTACTACTATAATAAATGCATAAACTCGCAAATTATGTCATCACAAACTAATTGCAGTGTAATTTTTAAATGTCCGGTTTGTCTGCATAAGTATAAATTCTGCACAAGACTGGCTTACTAAATAACGATACTTGTAAAGTTAGCCGGCTTTTCTTGTTTCGCTGTGTCATTACTTGTAGTCGGATTTGCCTCGGGCGACAGCTCAGAGACCCTTTTCGTGTCTTTTCCTTTCTCCCGTTTCTTCTGGGGCCCTACTCTTTACATTGACAATCAATAATATACCTTCGGCTCTATCTGTCTTTGTCGCACACCATAAAATGACGCTACAAGCGAAGGGGATAGAAATTGAGTTGAGAGTAGACCACCAGATAAACCAACTTCTTTGTTTAGTTGAGTAAGAAATGGAATGGAAAGGCGTAATAATAATCACTCGAATATTAAATCACGTAAGTCATTTGGATATTAAATCTTGCAAGTTTTTTGATATTTTAATTCAATTTGCTTCCGTAACCAACGGAAGTTGGAGGTAGACAATAATCGTTGATCGGTATTATTTTATTAACACGATCAATTTTAATGGAACCATTTGTTAACTATTTGCCGTAGTTGCAGCAAATATTTTAACGGGAATGCGTTTTGAAATCGACTATTAATCATGTGAAAATATATTTGTTAACTATCTCATGAGCTGGGAAAGATTTCTTTCGTAATCTATATTTCTATTGCTTTTAAATTTGCTGTTTCGAAATTCACTATATTGTACAGTCAACTGCAGAATTTAATGACTATTATGAACTCTATTTGCTGGTAATAAAGCTGAACATTGTTGACTGGTGTGCATTCCTCCGAACATTTCTAAGTCATAATATAATGAATTATTAGAACAGTACGAATCTAAAACTGCGGACGTTAAAGAGGGCTCCATTGTGAGCGATCAATGCTGACAAGAGAGGGTCTGTCAATCCGGATTGTAATGGTGAGGAACTCCCCTCTCATACAGGGTGTAAAACTCATTTGTTTTCTGCCAATAGGTGTCTAAAACTGCTTTTACACGTCCCAGTATTACTTTAACTCTATTAATGCTTCGTGACAATATGGCCCAGTGCTGAGAAGAATCATCGCTGGAAAGTCAAAAACTTTTTCTAACTAAAGATGAGTTGCTGAATTATTTTAATGCAATCGGATGAAGACTTAAGGATTTATTTACCTCTAAGTTTTCATCCGAATTCTTCATTGGCTATAGATGGGTAAGGAAACATTTAGTGACTCAGTTTTAAATGGCCGAAAAGAAGTCTTGGTGCATTTCCATTGTTTACATAAAGCATCTAGGTATTAGATAGATGGATGAATCTATTGGATATTGTCGCCATTTTAAATACGTTCTATTCCATTCCCATATGAATTTCACACAAATAACGGAGGCTGAAATGAGAATCTGCGGAAAAAATTAGAAATATATGCCTATTCAGTTTCATGTAGGAGAAAAAATGTTTTTAAATTAGGGATAGATACAAATCAGAGTTATTTGGTAGTTTCCTGTTTGTCGAGAGTAAGAGTTCGACTGTTTTAACACCCTGTATTGAGTGATACGTTGAAGTTTCGCAGATTTGTTCCTGCCTTCCGACAGAATATTATATTAGAGGGACTGTCAGTTCCTGAGTGAAGCTTGATGAAAATCAGGAATCTAATACCTTTTGTGCGGCACATTAGATTTTATACACCGTCGCTCTAAAATAACGCGTAGGTATACAATTAAATACGATGCCATAGTATTTTTTATCATTTAGTTCATAAATAACATTTGCAGTAAATGGCGTTTAATCTTGTTGTCGGTTTAAATTCATTCCCACATGCTCCTCTTGATGACTGATATCAATGAAAATAGTTTTTCACGATGTTTTTGCATGAGAGTTCACCTCTGAGGTGACGCCTCTCACTGTGGCAGACAAGGCAAAGAAGATCGGCAAGACTTGGAGCGAGATCAAACGCGAAGCTCAAGACCGAACGTGATGGAGGACTGTTGTGGACGCCCTCTGCCCCATCTAGGAGACATAGACCTTAAGTCAAGTCACCTCTCAGACGTTAGAATACCATCATGATAAATTAAATGGAATTTCTCACTATCGGATTTACGTACTAATAAATGAATACAATAATGTACAGAGAGATCACAAATATTTTACCAACGACGTTGGTCCAGCGTCTGGTATGCATCACCATCACATTCATAGAATAGACCTACCCTTTAAGTATTATTTATTTGAAATTTAAAATCGTACAGACGACAGCAACTTTAGCTAAACACTGAAGCCTCTAACGTAGTTGTATTAAGGGCTATTTTGTCACAAAAATGTACAATAGGCTGATTTGCTCTCCTCTGTACATATGGTCCGAATGGGCAAAAATATCATTCATCGGGCAGACAGACCGAGGAGGGGCGTTAATATTGGCTCTGGATTCATTGCCTTTGTCCCACCCTCGGTGGGTAGTTTGCGAGCACCAACATTTGCATGCCGTTGATATTGAAACCATAGAGTCGGGGAAAAACCTTTTTGGTCATAGAGCAAGAGGGAGCTTTTTATTGTTGTTCAAATTAGATAGGATAGAGAATTGTCGGTCGATATCAATCAGAATTTATTGCCTGTGGGATTAATAATTTAGCTCTATTCTTCTTATCACAATTTGAGGATATCACATATTAGAAAAATTATGACCGTATTAAAGCAAGTAAGTACCTAGTTTCTATAGAAGTACATTGCTATAACACGTGTACTTAGATGTACCTACAAACCAGCTGATGCTAAGGAATCTTTTGAAGACTGTTTTATTTAAAAAACGAAGTGGTATATTTAGAGGATGGCAATGGCAAATATTTCAATACATTAGAAATAAATACATAAATACGTTTTCATGAAGCTTTTTACACGCAGACTCGTAAATGTCCGTTTTGGGAAGCAAATAAATTGTTAATTTCAGTCTGGACTACGCCGATTTTTGTACAAAATATTGCCTTTGTTACACCCTGCCCATTGAAATTATTAGCATACCACAGTGGGCACAGACCGCTAACATTTGCATGCAGGTTATTTTGACCACAGAGACAATGGCGCGAAAAAACCGCTCCAACGATCGTTTGTTGTTTTGCGAACGGCGGGAAAAAAGAACTGGCTGGTAGGAATTCGAAATGTGAAATTTTTAGAATCGTACAAAATTGGCATAGTTATAAAAAAGTTATAATAGTGGCCGGTACCACCGGTACGTAGTAAAAAAAGAAGCTAGTATAACTTATTTTATGTATTTGAAATAATTTGAAATTTAAAAGAAGATAAATGAAACGAAAAGAGGTGTGGAACCTTTTTTTTTCTTTTATTGATTGCACACTATTTACGTTATTCATTAGTTTCAAGCAAGAATTTTTGCAATTTCATAGCAATAGCACTAACAAGCAGTGATTGCGGGCAACCGCAAGTTTTTGCTCAGTCAATGTACAAATAAATATCTAAATTAAGTAACGAACCATTGAATGCCCATAACGAGGTTTTTTGAGGGGTCAAAAGGTCCTTTATGACTGGCGCAAGTAATGTATAGAAAAAATATTGTCGAATTGCAAATAGTAGAGTCACTCATGTACGAAATCTATCTACTGCAAGCGCCATAGCAATATGTATAGAAATCTTAAAACTGTTAAAAATTTCATTAGATAATATTTTTGAAAATAATGGGCTAAGAAATCCTTGCCAATGTTCGCCAACGTAGAGTCCTATGTCATATTAAACTACAATATTATGTCAAACTGAAAGTTAAGTAGATGTTTTTCTCGCTGTTAATTCAAGTTTAAATGGAATAGCACGAATAATCCCCTTAAAGTTGCCTGTACGGAGCTGCAGATAAAGAGCTAAGAGGATTCCAGTGGCTTTCCCCGGTTTTTCCTGTATCCCCGGAGTTGAGACCTTCTTATAGGTACGAGTTTATTTGAAGCGAGTTAAAATATCCTTATGTCTGTTCGCAGTAAAAAACCAGCGTTTTAATAATCCTATAAATAAATATAACTAAATAATTATATATAATTATGTATATCCGTTAAGCTAGCACCCATAATACAAGCATATTAATTGCTTACTTTGGGGCTAGATGGCGCTGTGTGAGACTGTCCAAAGATATAAAAAAAAAAAAAATCATTACATACATACTTATAACAGTAGTTCTATCTGTATTAAAAAGTACCTATGGGACGGATTTTAACTAGATTTTCACCCATAGAGACTTGATCCGAGTAGGTAACCAACATAATTAAGGTACCTATAGCTTTTCATAAAAAATATTATACTAATTAATTGGAACTAGGTAATTCCGTCATTACTATTTCCCCAAGGACAAAATATGCCCTAGAAACGTGTTACTAATTGAAAGTCTTTTACTGTCATTTGTTTTTGGCATTATCATACTTAATAATTACAATATTATTTTTTAGCATAAGTAATTATGTCTGTTTATATCGTTTATCATAGTAATTACTCTAAATTCGCAGTCATTGACATTTCGTCTGTGGAATAACGTGCTTAATATTGCTTTTGCTATTTTCAATATATCTGCCTGTCAAACTCTTTTTGAACGGTCCACGTTTGATCCAAAACAATATTGGTTTATGTCAATCATACGATATTAAATTGTTTTGCGTGTGCGCGTTGACACACGATTAGGAGGAAACCATTTGTTTTGTAATTAAAAGGTTGTTGAGCATTAAGATGAGATTAGCTGGGATATTGCATAACAATAATATTAAATGTTAAATGTAATAGTAGAAATTCAGGGAAATAATTTGTAAAACTATTTTTAATAAATTTTTTTTCTCAGAAATCTAAAATCTCTATTTGGAAAAAATAATAACAATTAATTGGTTTGGAACAAATAGAGTGATAGATAGAGTGGTAAATAGAGGAAAGGTGGACCGACGACCTGATAAAGGTAGCAGGAAGGCGCTGGATGCAGGCCGCTACCAACCGTGCGATGTGGAAGTCATTGGGGGAGGCCTATGTTCAGCAGTGGACGTCCTGTGGCTGAAATGATGATGATGATGAAATAGAGTGAAAATATGTCAGTAACTTAACCACTATCAGTCAAAGGGTTAGTTTTAACATTTTGTGTGATTTTTTTTAAACAGTATAGTGTAATTTGTATCGCCAAATTACTATTAGCTAATAATTTGTCATTCGTCCCATTATCCCTCGTATGGGTGGAATCGGTTTACCTCAATAATCGGGTTCGAACCAGCGTTCGTCAAATCAGTACCTCTAGCATGAACAACTTTCGTCTTCGAATTGTTTTCGTATTCGACAAAATTCGATACTCAAACTTCGAATTAAACGATAATGTGACAATTTTGATTCGCAAAATTAGTTTCGTGCAACCATTTCTCATACTAAGTTCACTTTACGATACGTTCACAAGGGCGCTGTTGTAGTTTTCGTACTAAATTTTTTGATGGCGATTCGAATACGCAAATGATTCGAACTCGAAAGTTTTTCGTGCTAGCCGTACTGGAGTCGGCTAGTCCGACACCTTCCCCGTCTCCGTTCGACTATTGTATAGTCGCTTCTGTCTCCTTCTCTCGGCATCCTCTAAAATTGAAATAAACTGATTCATTATAAAGCCCACTTTGACCCAACAGATGAGATATCTGGTTGCTTTTCCTGCGTTTGCCATGACACTTTCATCTGTCTGAGCGATGGCCGTGGTGTAGTGAATCGCCAGAAATAGATTAAAAAGTAAGACGAATGTGAGCGCTTGCGACTGCGTGGGGTCCGTACAAAATTGCTGTTTGTTTATTTTGGTTTCAGTAAACGTAGTATTCAGTAATTTACAAAAAAAAAATATATTTATGGTATAATAACACTTTTCTAGAGATCTTTGATTGTATTTAATCAAAGGATGTAATACTCGTAGTGCAACTATTACGTGTAGTTTGTGCGTCGTATACCAAATTAGTGGCATGGTAGAACACCATACATATAATGTACCTATTCTTCACTTCACTTCATTACTTTACTTATTAACTTTCATTCGATTACCATTGTAAATGTCAAATAAACGTTATAGTCTAAATTCAAATCAAAATTATTCATTTAAGTACGAGTACTACCTATCCCAGCTGAACCTGATCTGCTAGTGCGCAAACATTGGTTATAGCTATAGCTAGTTTTAAATTAGGTAAAGAGATATTGATCATATAATGTGTGACTCGTTAGGTTTTAAAATTGAAAATTTTGCGTAAATCACGTATATATTCTGCCAATGACAATAATAAATACTGAATCATGAAAAAAATCGTCACCTCAATTGTTTTGAAGAACACAGCTCTCCTTGATAGCTCTCTATTATCACTATCTTTTCATAATCATCATATTACAACACTTCTTACATTTAAAAAGCCAAATCGGCATATAGTCACATTTGCATTGGTTCAAACCAACGCCCACTGTTGAGAATCAACAAAAAAGTTTTTAATGTTTTTTTACTTTTTCTTACAAAACAAAATAAAATCACTTCTTCACTTTGACAGCTGAAAGAAAGTCGTTTCATTTATACATTTTATCCATATTTTAATACATTATTCAATAATACAATAATTAATTTATGTCATAAGCAACATAAATTTGGTGCCGAAACCCGTACATAATTCACATTGGTTTTTTTGTGTGCTGCTGGAAAATTATCCCGAGGGCCAACGCCGGCATAGTTGCCGATTGCAGTAGATAATTATGGCTACCCAGGTTTGTGGTGACACTAACCAAAAAACCAAGCTTTTACAAGGGCAGTGCAAGGCCGCTATAACACGATGTGTTACCTTTTTGAACAAGAAGACGGACCCGAGTGCTTTCGAGTTGACGAACAGAAGGAAAGCAGTAGAAGAAGCGTTCGCGCGCTACAACCAGCTGGCGGACGAGGCCATTCTGCAAGGCCAGGAGGTGTTGGACGGTGACGAGGAGTTCGAGGACCGCTATTACGATGTCCTCTCCCGGATCGACGCTCTTCTGGACCGCCGCAGCAGTGCTTCGCCGCTGGGGTTTGCGAGTGCCGTGGACGCTTCGACGCCGCTGTTCGAGACTACGAGGCTGCCTCCGATAGAGATTCAATCGTTCGACGGTAACAACGTTGGTGCATACAAGCCATTCATAGAACTTTTTATGGCACTCATAGGCAAAAACTGTAAGTTGTCTAATGTTCAAAAATTATTTTATTTAAAGGGCTATTTAAAGGGCGAGGCTTTAAGTCTTATAAATAATTTGCCTCTCATAAACCAGTCGTATGATGACGCTATTGCTTTATTAAATAGAAGATACGACACCAAGGGACTGTTAATAAAAACGCATGTTAGTGCTATCTTAGATCTGCCTATTTTAACGCGTGGCACTTCCCAGGCCATCCGTTCCTTGGTGTCGCAGATTTCGCAGCAAATGAGCGCGCTACGCAGCTACGATGAGCCGGTTGAAAGCTGGGACTCCATATTGGTTTGCATTATGATGAAGAAACTAGATACGCTTACTTTAAGATTGTTTAATGCAGAACAGGATTTTCGTAGCATGCCCAGTATGGAGTCGCTGCTGTCTTTTCTGGAGAGACGTGCTATCTCGCTGGAGGCTAGCTCGTCCAGTGACGCGGACCGCTCATCAAAGCCTTCAAACAGTAAGTCCCTTCATATTTCAGACTGTGTGACCAAATCCAGTAAGAGCAAACCAGTTTCTTGTATATTATGTAAAAACGGTCACAGGTTGTATAAATGCCCAAATTTTACTCTCATGCCTGTTGCTGAAAGGCTTGCATATGTAAATAAAAATGATTTATGCTCAATTTGTTTAAATAAGCACGAGCAAAAGTGCAGATATAATTTCATTTGTACAATATGTAAAGGAAAATCTCATAATACATTGTTGCATGATAGTTCATTTCAGCTATCTCATTCTGTAAATAATTCATTGAAAAAACCTGATGACACTGTAAATAATAATGCGTGTCATTTTGAGTCTGTAAATAGCGATTCGCAAATTTTATTGCCCACAGTGAAAGTCGCAATTCAGGGGCCAAACAATCAACGGCATGTTGTCAGAGCATTATTAGACTCTGGGAGCCAAACTACATTTTGTACTCAGGCTCTAGTAAACAAATTAGGCCTCAATGTATATAATCATCCAAAAAATATACTTACATTGGGTCAAAACTCAACAAAGGTGCAAAAGGCAGTTGATTTATGTTTGATATCAATGTCTGAGGATTTTTCATTGAATATTTCATGCTCAGTTGTACATAAAATAACTTCACTGTTGCCTCAGTGTAAAGTAAATGTAAATAATTTTGTAATACCATCCAATATCACATTGTCTGATGTTGATTTTAACATTCCAGGCGAGGTGTCGCTACTGTTGGCCACTGACATCTTTTTTAAAATAATCAAAGATGGAAAAATTGAAGGAGGCCCAATGGATCCAATACTTATCAACACGCGGTTTGGCTACGTGGTATCTGGATTATCAGGTGACTTCAAACCATTGTCTAATAATATGTCGATCGCCTTGCACTCGCAAATGACTCCCGAGTTGAATGTTGACAGTCTTGTTAGGAGTTTCTGGGATTCTGAGCAGGTACCTAAGGTATTTAACGAATCCTTGCAAGAGCACGAATTTAGCGAGGAGCAGTTTGTTAAATCGGTCAATCTAAAAGACAATCGTTTTGAGGTCGATTTGCCAGTCAAGGTCGATTTAGATACAATTAACCCTTCAGACTCCTTTTCTCTCGCGTTGCAGAGATTTTATAACTTAGAGAAACGATTCAAAAAGGAGCCTGAATTTCATTCAATGTATGTTGATTTTATAAGGGAATACCTTGAATTAGGTCACGGAAGGTTAATTGATGTGTCACAATGTAGTCCTGAAGAATTCCCTAAGTATTTCTTGCCCCATCATGCAGTCGTACGCACAGATAGGAAAACTAATAAGCTCAGGGTGGTTTTTGATGGGAGCGCTAAAGCAAAGGCTTCACCTTATAGCTTAAATGATATATTATGCAATGGTGATGTCGTTCAAAGACAATTATTTGAAATACTCGTCCAATTCAGAACTTATGAGGTAGTTTTGATGTGTGATATTCGCCATATGTATCGCCAAATTTTAATATCTCCTAAATATAGAGTTTTACAAAATATTTTGTGGCGAGAAAATCATAACGATGATTTAAAATGTTTGCAGTTGCAAACAATTACCTATGGGTTAACTAGTTCCGCTTTTTTAGCAACTCGTTGCCTCATCGAGCTTGCAAGGATTCACGGGGCGCGCTTTCCGCTTGCCGCGGAAGCTTTAAAAAATAATACATATATTGATGATGTAATTGTAGGAGCCGCTAGTACCGAGGAAGCCGCTCTACTTAAACAAGAATTAATCGCTTTGTTGCGTTTAGGTGGTTTTGAGCTACATAAATGGTGCTCCAACGATTCAAATATACTGTCTGACATTCCACAAGAAAGTTTAGGCTTTGATACAGTCAAGTTTGATCATCATGACCCACTTGTTATAAAAACTCTCGGAGTCAGTTATGAAGTGCAAGGGGATCAATTTAAATTGGCTGAGCCTAAATCTCATAACATTGACGCACCTACAAAAAGAAACGTGTTGAGTTACATTAGCAAGTTTTTTGATCCATTGGGTTTGATCAATCCTATAATTGTCAAGGCCAAATTATTGCTTCAAAAGATATGGTTATGTCAGTTAGGTTGGGATGAACCTCTCCCACAAGATTTGTATATATTATGGCTGAATTTTTATAATGAGATGCAATCTATGTCTCCTATTCATGTACAGCGAAATTTACAAATGTCTAATGCTGATGCGATTCAAATCATAGGTTTTTGTGACGCCTCGTCAGAAGCCTATGGTTGCTGTATTTACATAAAGGTTGTCAAGGATGGTGAATGTCAAATAAATTTGTTATGTGCGAAGTCACGGCTCGCTCCTATAGACGGTAAAATGACTATTCCTAAACTTGAGTTGAATGCCGCGGTACTACTAGCTAAACTGACACGCTCCATCCAAGATTTAATGCCACAAATATCTGACTGTATTTTATTCACTGATTCAAAAATAGTTTTAAGTTGGTTAAAGTCGTTGCCTGTTAAACTTCCAGCCTATATGGGCAACCGAGTTGCTGAAATTAACAAATGTAAAGCTACTTGGCTACATATTCCTGGGTTGCTAAATCCAGCTGATGTTTTATCCCGAGGAACTGATCCAAATCAATTGCAGGGAAATAATTTATGGTGGCATGGACCTGATTTTCTAGCAGGAAATAATTATAACATTTCTATGTCTAATGTAGAGTTGCCTATTTTGATCGAATGTAATGATAATAATCCAAGTTTAAGTTATCAAACATCTGAAAAACAATTATATCCTTTGTTAGACAAGGTTTCAAGCTTTGGAAAAATGATTCGAATCATGATTTATGTAATGAGATTCATTTCAAAATGCAAAAGAAGTTATGATGTTAATACTTCCTTGTCTCAAGAGTATAAAAATGCAAAGTTAAAGATTATACAACTTGTACAGGATCATTTCTTTAGTGAGGAAATCGATTGTTTGCTAAATGGTCGTCCTATCAAATCAAATTTGCAAGCTTTACATCCATTTTTGGACTCTAACAAAATGTTAAGAGTAGGTGGTCGTCTTCAGCAGGCCAACCAGCTGAGTTACAACAAAAGGTTTCCTTTAATATTACCAAAAAGATGTAATGTTACAGCATTAATAATCCAAAATGAGCACATTTCATTATTGCACGCTGGATTAAAACTAACTCATAGCAGCCTGATGCAAAATTATTGGATTGTTAATGCCGTAAGAGAAATTAAAAAGGTTATACATAAATGTTTAACATGCTTTAGACTTAAATGTCAAGGTACGCAATAACTCATGGGATCTCTACCGCGTGATCGTATAGTACCAGCAAGGGTTTTTTCTAAGATAGGAATAGACTATTTTGGACCTGTTCATGTGAAACAGTCTTCTTTGCGTCGGTCTGTGATTTCCAAGGGTTACGTTTGCGTTTTCATTTGCTTTGTAACTAAAGCAGTTCATTTAGAAGCAGTGTCGGACTTAACCACTGAATGTTTTTTAGCTGCTTTCAAGAGATTTATTTCCCGTCGCGGAATGCCGACAGATGTGTACTGCGACAATATGAGTACTTTTAGAAGTGCCAATACTCAACTTACACAATTATACAAAAATGAGAATCATATTGAAATTATTACAGATTTTGGAGCTCAAAAAGGTATTCAGTTTCACTTTATTCCCTCATATAGTCCCAACTTTGGAGGCTTATGGGAAGCCGCTGTCAAATCAGCAAAGCATCATTTTAAAAGAATAGTGGGTATAAATTCTCTAACTTATGAACAATTAAATACATTAATAATAGAGATAGAAGGTATTTTAAATTCTAGACCCTTAACTTCAATGTCTCAGGATCTCTCTGATTTCTCTTTTTTGACACCTGGTCACTTTTTGATCGGTTGTCCAATCACTGCATTACCTGAGCCTGACATTACCCCTGTTCCGACTAATAGGCTGCGATTTTGGCGAAGATGCTTACAAATGAAGCAGCACTTTTGGCACGTTTGGAATAGAGATTATATTTCTATGCTTAACTCCCGAACTAAATGGTTGAAGGTTTTGCCAAACTTAAAAGAAGGCATGCTAGTGCTTATCAAAACAGACAATTGTCCGCCTTTGCAATGGCCAATGGGTAGAATAGAAAAGATTTTTGCTGGACCTGACAACATGATTAGAGTCGTTAATGTAAAAACCAGTAAAGGTTCCTATAGGCGGTCAATTTCTTCTATAATTGTTTTACCAGTCGATTGAATTTTTAGTTTTACAAGGTTGTTATAATTTATGTTACAATTAGAAAATTTAATTTAAATAGTCATTGCAAGTATTAATTATTTTCATTGTAATGTTAACTATTTGTTTCATACTTATTCATATCCGTTAAGATTAATTTTAATGCGTGTCGCATTTCGCGCGCGAAACTATGTTGAGAATCAACAAAAAAGTTTTTAATGTTTTTTTACTTTTTCTTACAAAACAAAATAAAATCACTTCTTCACTTTGACAGCTGAAAGAAAGTCGTTTCATTTATACATTTTATCCATATTTTAATACATTATTCAATAATACAATAATTAATTTATGTCATAAGCAACACCCACTGAACCCTAAAACAGTAACGGCAATTAGATTAAGTGAATTGGTTGCATAATGTTTTTGTAATCAAACAATTCATTTGTTTTTGCATATCATAGCAAATTCTTAGTATGTGTAATTGATTGGAGTGACATAACACTGGGAATTAGACAGTTTTAATCGGAGCTTTGCACGAGAAATTGAACTTTATGGGCTTTATGATCCATTGTCATAAAATTCATAATTGTTTCAAACGGAAAAATTCATAACGACCATTGAGTCTTTGGGAACAAAAATATTAGTGTTTTTAATTGTAAAGCTTTTTATCTTTATGAATGGTGAAAGGTTCAGATTAAATCTAAAGAATTTTAGTAATTAACAAACATTTTCTCGTGAAATCGAGTTTCTGTTTCGATGTTAAGAAGAATCGGTTATTTCTGAACAGTTTTATCGACACTTGCTTTATTTTTTCTACTATTAGATCTTATAGTTACAAATTAGATCTTTAAAGCTATATTATTTCTATAAATGCAGCCGGAAGTTAAATTACTTTAATAACTTTTACACATTCAGTCGTTTTCTAACAATCCGACCAATTTCATGAGTTTGAACTTTAAAAAGCGAAAAAAGAACGAAAGTTGGAATAGTTAAGGCCGTGTGAAAAAATCGACCTGTCTCTAGTTCACGTGTTTGTTTCCGCCCAAAACTGCATTAAACCGGTGTGCACTGGTTGAAACCGGTTTCGGTATTGTTTGTAGTTAAGAGAAATTAATGGGACATGTACCAAAGCTATAAATGAGCATGTCAACATGTGTTTTAAGGTACTTAATGCGGTAGGGCTATAAACTTAATGGGGCTTCCTTTGCGCAAGCACTAATTGCGATTTAATATATTGGACGATCTTCTTCACCATATAAATTACTGTTTTATAAATTTCCTTTGTGGCGGCTCACTTTGTGAGTTAATTGCGTCAGAATTTATTGAGTTCGAATAATATTAACGGTTCCAAATCAATCAACACAATAATGAAAACTGACGCCCTCATAAAGGTAGCAGGAAGGCGCTGGATACAGGCTGCTACCAACCGGGCGATATGGGCTATGTTCGTTTAGCCGTGAACATCCTGTGGCTGAAATGATGATGATGAATGAAAACTGGATCAAAGTTCAATACCGAACGCCTACTAATCGAGTGGTTAGAGAATACCCTCAAGACAGACTGTTCTGGGTTTTCAGAATTTCCAGGTAGAGCTTACATACAATATTCAAAACACTTCTTGTTGTTACCATTTTGTTTTGGGCTTTTGGAGGTTTTAGCATTTTCTTTCTTGAATTACATAAATATTATGCTAATTTGATCACTATTTACGGATATTCAAAGTCCACACTTTTTATCATTTAAATGTAAGTTGTTCTAAAAATAACCGGCCGCAGAAGGCATGCTAGTCGCCGCGCACTTTCGCCCCATGTTAGTTTTATCAGAGAACCGAGCTATCCGTGGACTAGCAGAGTAAATACTGGGGACAGATACTGACGGAGTTTTTGTTATGCTCTTGAGTTGAAAATCAGATGGATTTTTTGCTAGAAAGCTTACAATTTTTCCACATAGCTGTGGAAATGTTGTTGCGGATTTTCTAGAAAAGATAAAGACGAAATGGTCGGCATATTTGATAGTATAATTTACTTACAATATCGATAGAAATGTTCTGTGTTCCATAAACACACTAAACTAAGGCCTTCGGGTTAAAATGGGTGTCTTCCAAATAAGCGTGTTCCATCACCCTAAAAAATCGTAAAAATCCTCAATCTGACTTATTTAATTTTGTAGTGAAGTGAAGAGCAAACCTTTGTAATATAAAAAACACTACAAAATGTAATAGTTACGTAGTGTATCTAAAACGGTTAGTTTTGTGGATATTTATAGTTACTTCAGAGTAAATGCATCCGAGACCTCACGCCAATTACAGCTTAAAAACAAAAGTGAAACTATTAAAAACGATTCAAGCTGCGAAAATAGCGAATAAGCGAATACAACCATAGTGACTTGGAAAGATAGCTTGGATTACCTAACATTGTAAGTTTTGTAAGGCATAATGAGACTTAGTTTCACACCAAAAGCGGAGAGGGCGCGGTAGATAGAAAACTATCTTTAGTATCGGAACGGAAGTAACCAAGGGCTATTATTAAGGTAGAATAAATAAATCGTTGAATGGGAGATCAAAAATTGGAAATAGAATCTACGAAGCAAGTGTTGTTCAGTGACGTTGTAAGATGTTTTAAGATAGGATGTAGGATAGAAGCTATTTACAACTTGTAATACGTAAGTATATTTTTTTTGTGCAGCTTGCACATGGATGCACTTTACTAAGACCTCACGCGGACTTCTCAAAAGAATCTGGAGTGATGCTGTTAAGTATTAGGGTAGACATTAGAAGTCCAAAAATAAAGTAAAGCATTCATCTGGACCACACCGGTCAACATGGAATTCATTGGGGGAGGGCTTTGATCAGCAGTGGACGTCCTCGTTTAGTGGCTGAAATGATGATGATGATGATTCCCCTGGATTGATATTAATGCTGATAATCCTTACACTAACTCTTACGTAAGCAAAATGACATAACTTGCACATAACAAGATGTCAATTTCATTCATCATCATAACAATACAATTAAAATTGAAATCATAAGATACAAGTAGGCTATCTCTGTTTTGTTAACTGCATAAGATCTTGCTGAATCCAAAGGCGTTGTTTGTTAATGCAAATGCGACAAGATATCGAAAGCATGTCAACAAGAGTGTGACATTGACACGGGCATCTTACGTTGCGTACGCGCATGCGATCGTGGCACTTGCGATGAAATTACGCAAACGTACTGCAATAATGTCGCTAAACATAACATTGTCGTCGTCGGCCGTTTGGTGTAGTGGTTCGAAACGGACTACTATTCCGGAGGTAGCGGGTTCGATTCCCGCACAGTACAAACATTTGTGTGCATGAACATATTTGTTTGTATTGGACTGGGTGTTTTCTATGTATAATAAGTATGTATTTACAAAAAAAAAAGTATTTAAGTATGTTTATATCCGTTGTCTAGTACCCATAGTACAAGCTTTGCTTAGTTTGGGACTAGAAGCGCAGTGTAAAATGTCTAAGGATATTTATTTATTTATTATTATTTATTATTATTTATTATTGCAAAATGTATCTTCGGAGAGAAATAATTGGGGTGAAGATTACATACAATACAACAATTAATAACAGCGTTCTTGTGTTCCAGCAGTTGGAGGTATAACTGCCTCTGTGGTCTAGTTATAAGACCACCTTCTTCAGACGCCCTCTGCGGCTTCGATTTCCAGTAGAGCCAGATTTTTCTGTTCGATTTGGTGGTAAGGCTTGTTCTAAGTCAGCCTGGCTAGCTATCACCATCTTGCCTAAGTCTGTCGCCATAACAACAGTGTTAACAGTATTTTTGTGTTCCGGTAGTTAATTGTAAGATAGCCAGTTCCTTTGTGGTTAAGGATTCCGGCTAAGTTTCCTTCCTTCTGTATGCTCATCTCTTTCCATCACATAATGCAGGATGTGAAGCTTCTCCGATTTGGTTAAAAATGCAGTGAACTGTCATTGACTGGAATGTTCATGTTTTTATTCAAAAGTGTTGTTGTTGATGGAGTTTGACAGTTTGATTTTTGACATAGTTAAAGTAAAATGGTTTAACCCAGGGTAAGGCTCCACCTTTTCAATAATGTAGCTCAATTACAAGTAGGTACTATGTATGATATTTAAAACCGTACCGTTGCATTATCGTTACTTTGTAAGGTTCTCTACTCAAAGTGTTCTAAGAGAAAAGGTCACGTGTCGTTTGCACTCAATCCTTCACTCTGAAACAATTGTTTGAAATAGCGGTAAATTGTCAGTAACGCTTCCGTCATGGCGGTATCGTCGATAGCTTCGATAGTCCCGGAAGAGCCTTAAAGGGCGAACAATCTCAATTCTACTAAATTGCGAGATGTTATGTCATGCGACGATCGTCTCTTGTTTGAATAACTTAGATTATTTTGATACTAACTTTTGCCCGCGGCCTCACCCGCGTGAATTTTAGTTAGTCACAGATCGTCATAAATTATAGCCTATATGTTATTCTGGGTTATAAACTATAATACTGCAAAGTTTCATCAAAATCCGTTCAGTAGTTTTTGCGTGAAAGAGTAACAGACATGTTGACATCCAGACATCCATACAAACTTTCGCATTTATAATAGTAGTAGGGCTGTGATACTTTGTGTTGGCTTTTTAACTTAAATGACGTTTGATGTGGAATGGGACAATTATTATTGTAGGTTTTGTATTTTGGATATTTTTTTCTTATCGGCCGTTTTATGCAATTTAAGTTAAAGGCATTGTTAAAACTTAATCATCTACACTAACTAATATTGATAAAGAGGAAAGATTTGTCCTCTTTACTGGACTAATTTAGAAAAAATCTTTCACCATTACAATTTTCACGAAGTTCACCGAGGCAGCTAGTGTGCCAAAAAAGCTCTCTTTTACAATCTTCGAGTTGTTTGTATCAAGCGGCATTTTCATAGATTGGACTAAAAGTAATACATCTTCCCTTCTCAAACTGTCGTATTAAAAACTTCGCTGTCAACTTATCCATTAATCATCACACCTTTCCAATTGCATTGTATCCCTAACATCATTATTCACCGAACATGGACCTTAATATGCAGCTGCCAAGGGCGACGGCCATTAGCAAGAAATGTCCGGAGGAAAAATATGTTTTACAATTCCACTCGCACAATTCCTAACGAGAATGGGGTTGAGTTTGTGATATGTAAAGTCTAAGGGAAACGCGGGCTCTCGTCTGTTTGACTTGGAAGATTGCAGCGGAGCGGGAAAACTTAAATTCTTATTTTTGTGGCCTATTTGATACTGCAATATTGAAATATTCATATGTTTTAACGCCACATTTGTAGAGTTGTACCAACGTAACTTACAGCGAATTTGGATCATCATAGGCTCTACCTAGTTTGGGGCCAATGTTTTTCCAGATCACCTTTTTATTATGAAAGAAAGGATACTAAATTAAAGAGCAAACAAATAAAAAGTCTATTTATTTACTGTTATTGATGACTATGATAGGTTTTTGAGGCTTATCGAAAAACCCAAAAAATCTATACGTGGAAACTTAGAAAATATACGCAGAGAAGGATAAAAGTATACTCTTTCTATTTCTCGTGTGTAAAGTTGAAACTCGTTATTTCTTTTTCACTCCTTTAGTGTTATTCGTCTAGAATTCTAGATAGTCCTTAGTCTAAGGTCTAGACGCATCCAAAAGTCCGTAACTTAAGACACAACCAAAGCCCTAGGCCCCGTTGATGTGCTGTCTTTACTTTCACCATGCCTGCTCAGTATCACTCAAACCCCATCTCATTAGACCACCGCTCGAAGGGACGGGAACGCTATGTTTTAATCTCCACAGATACTATCGCTACGAACTTAATATTTGCTCTAAATGGAGAAATTGCTTCTGAACTTTCTTCGTTTACTTATTTGATTACCGTACTGTGTCGCAAAGTTAACAATAAGGATAGTAATAATGCAGATTTAACACCGTTCTTAATCTTGCCAGATAAGGCTTGAACATATTGGAAACTGTAAGGTAATGGTTTCGAATTTAGTGTTAGTAGTGGTATTAAGTATGAAAGTTTCCCCTTGTTTATGGTTGTTAGCTAATTGTCTGTCTGCATTGCTACTTGGGGATTTGCCATTTTTGGATTCAAAGTTGACTTTATTTTTACAAATGTAGGTTAATAACTGAAAATGTGGACACATTCGGTATTTTGAAAACAATAGCACGCTCACTAGTATTATGGGGACCTAATTGATGTTTACTGTCCGTGGTGTATATATTTTCCTAAATGTTACGTAAACCTTTGATATCTCACCTTCCAGCTTTGCACTGGAGGAAACTCGAACCTTACCTTCGAACTCCTCCAATGTTCTTCTGATTAATTTCGTTGCGGGTCCACTGACAGTTTAACCAGAGTAAATACAAATGAGTAGGTCATCTTCATAGAAACGCCCGAGCGCGGTTTGTATGTGAGCGCGTCAATACGTATGCGGCGCGCACGCACACACCGACTCTGGTTTAACTTTCCCCCGGGACTAACTTGACCTTTACTGGTTGGGTTTTTATTGGCGGTCAGGCTGTAGATCCTGGCTACACAGGAGTTGCAGCGGGGGAACGAGAGGTGACAATAGTCCAGTAAGTCCTTGGCTACCGTACTACCACGCGTAGTTCACTCTTAGTCTTATAATAAATCAGTAGAGCTATCATCATCAGGTCATTTAGTCTCCACTGCAGGAGCTTATTTGATACAACCTTCTAATTTACCAGAAACAAATGGGGGATTTGGTCTACAATCCCCACGTTGGTTAGCGCGAAAAATCTAAAAATGACGCCTCCATAGCACACCTGTAATTAATTAAATTGATATAATTGTTTATCACTCGCATGAATGGTTTCACAAACTGCTGATTTCCGTTAACCACAAACACGTCCGAACGCAAATGACAGGGCATTATGTAATTTAAATGCTCTATTTGGTGCCTATTCTTGTCCTGCAAGGTCAAGTTCGCTGCCACAATTTAAGTTTGGTTATTTTATCCTTCATTAATTTAACGTATATTTTGTTCAAAAGTTAGTTGATAGTAAAATATCAACAGTGCGTGGTGATTCATGGTGCAAATTTTGTAACTTGTTTAAAAGATCATGACGTATTAAGTACCTCATGCAATATTATTTCATCAAGTTGATAATACAAAGGGTGATCGAATCATCTATCGATACATAGAATAATCGTGTCGTCTTCATCATCCAACCAAAAGACGTCGACTGCTGGACAAAGACCTCACCAGGGTTTTGTCAATGACTATTCTTGTATTGTATAAGACTCCGTAGCATTTTCTTCATCTATAAACATATTCTGTACAGTTATCATTGTAAGAAACAGAGCATTTCAGTATGGTAGGCTCATCAAGTCATCATTATCCTTCCCCTATTTGCTACTTCACTATTATTTTTCAATAGGCCATCACTGTACAAGTACGAGTATAATAGAATGATGTAAGGTGTAATAACGTTATATAACAACTACTAGATTTAATAAAGCATGTTGCTTCCTAAGGCTTCGCAATGTTATCTTTGAAGAAATCGAGTACCCATTATTTGTATAGTAATATGGCAACTAACGTAGAATCTAGTTAAGGTATAAGGATTTTTGCTCGAGTAGTATCATGAGATTCGAAAAATTCTAGTAACATATTAGATTAAAATAAGATCTTGGGTTCTACTCGCATAACTAGTTTGCAATATTAGAATTTGAAGAAGTCAAACAAGACATTGAAAGAAATATGTATATCAGAAGGTAATAGAAGATATCAGGTAGGTACTAAAACAGGTCCTTGCAAAGTAAACAAACAACTTCTAAAAAGGCAAATAAGGTTTTATTTTTGCACATTGACAAAGGCACTTAAATCTTTTTATTGCAATTGTAAGGCCACGGTTATAATTACGACGTCATCGTTTAGATATGCATCTCAAGATGACCATAAAGTTTGTTCTCAAGACATGTCTCGAGTCATTGGGTGACGTGATGAGCCTTGAGATTTTAGGAACTTATGGCTAAGCAATAGTGTGACGTAATAGGTTTGAATTAGGTACTAAAATACATTTTGACAGCTCATAAAAAGTACGTCAATGGTTATCAACTATCTAGAGTCCTAGGTATAATAGAAAGGATCCTCTGTGGTTGAGGATTTCAGTCGGGTTAGGATGCGCGCAGTGATAAAATCTTACCAATGATTTTAGACGACAAACGTAATCGATGAAAAGGCGCGATAAAAGCTTCCCAGGCCTACAGGTGAAATTCGCTTCCATTTTCAGCCTGATCATCACTTTCCATTAGGTTAGTAGGATACGATTATTGTCGTTTACGGTGAGGTAGATTTATGTAGTGTAGATTCAACAGTACCTACCATTTTTTGTAACTTACGTTTTTTTACAGTCTGTAGCGATTACAATGGTAATGTGCCAATTTGCATCACACACGCGTAGTTAGGTCAAGGCCCTTATTATTGCCTAGATCTATGTATCAATTACAATTAGCTTCATGCGGGTGAAAATAGAAACGGGTCTATGTTAGGAAATACTGCAATGGCCTACAAGCCTACATTGGTTTAGCTTCATTAAAACACCTAACTAGTAGATTTAAGTAGTAGAAAGTTTGGTAGTGTTATGGGGCTGTGGATTTCTGTAAAAAGCTCTAGAATAAATAAAACTGCTAAAAAGTTTGGAATAGTCTTTGGTTTAAAATCTTTAGTAGTTTTGGTAGTAGTGAGTTTCAGCCAAATGACGTCCACTGCTGGACAAAGACCATCCACGACGGCCGGTACTGCACCCGCATTCAGGCATCTCCCGCGACTTTGTTAGTAACGTAGTAACGGCACTATATCCACCTCTCGTTCCTAACATTGCAACTTCTACAGTCAAGATCTACAGCTTGACTGCCAATAAAAATCCAACCAGAGAAGGCCAAGTTTGTCTCGGGAAAAGTCAAGTCAAGTCAAGTCAAAATTTCTTTATTTGTTTAGACTAATAAATAGTTCTTACAAATCGTCATTTTGCTCTTAAGGAGCCTCTACATGTCTCATAATCTTTTTACCCTACCATCGCTTCGAGACCAACATTTGGCAAGTGCTGAGAAGAAGCGCCGCAACAAACTTAAAGCTAAACTATCGTTAGATCCGCGACGAAATTAATCAGATGATAGGAGGAATTTGAACTTAATGATTTACTAAATATAAGTACTCGTACATGTAAGTAAATACCAAGTCAAAATAATCTAATTCCTAAGTACGCACAAGCAAAATGATCAATTTCCCATTCCCATGCCATATCGAATGTCTGACATCGGTAGCCACTAAAATGACATCTTTGCAAAACCTGTAAATGAACACCGCATTTTTTCACCACGTTATTTACATGACGACATAATCTTACAGGCTTATGTTTCCTTGTTTTTTTAACAACTTGTTCTACCTATATCGCATTACCATCATGTACACCGACCTTTGCAAGGCTGTTTGTGGCACAAAAATAGGGATAATGATCTTTACGGCTTTAAAATTAAGTTTAAAATGGTGTGTGTTACCTCAGCATGACATGAAGGTGAGAAGGCCTTGTGGTGACAATGATGTTGCTGACACGTCAATGTGGTTTGCTGATCAGCTTTGCTATTAGAATATTAGCGAGGTTGATGATTATAATATCATTTTGTTAGATGTTAGCTGATCCAGCAGTTATTGTCTAACGAATATTACTTAGGTATTGATAAAAATTTGTGTGGGCAGGCCTCCCACTAGGTGGACCGTGGATCTGGTGAAGGTTGCGGGAGGTGCCTGGATGCGGGCGACGCAGGACCGGTCTTTGTGGAATTCATTGGGGGAAGCCTTTGTCCAGAAGTGGACGTCATTCGGCTGAAACGAACGATAAAAAATAAATGCCTCAAAAATAGAGCGGTAGTGACCCTGCCTAAAACCAAATTTGAGAATGCAGCTTTAAAAACTTTAGCCATTTGGCATTTAAGTTCTAAGTTAATTGTGTTCTTACCAACAACATTAAGTTGACGTTGCCGTCCTAACAAATAAAACAAACACAACTCTATTTTTGTCAGTCATCTGTCGTGTTTAAGCTTGTAGGTACTTTAAGTACAATATTAACACATCAGACTACACATTTCTATTGCAAAGTAGCACTTATTGCGTAAACATAAGAACCCACAGTTTAGCTTGATTTGCTGTCGTACCTTTCAAGGTGTCTTCTAAGTAAACCGTACTTAATTGCTCTCATACTGGGCTATACAAATAGTGGCCAGGGGACTGACAAGGTCACAGTATGTCCACTGGCCCGTCAATACTATAAGCTTTAGTGACATAACCTACTTACGTAACGGTAACTAGCAATATGCATTCTTCAAGGCTGAGAAACATTTTTTTTCCTGTTTAGAGTTAATACCTACTTAGAATTTGACTCAACTTTATATTCCGTAAGCTTGTTACAGTCGAATTTAATGTATCAAAATAGTAGTGACTCAGTAGCTCGGTTCGTATGATTACAATATGTATAAGTTTTTATTAATACTTAAGACTCTTGATTGCATAACTATGCGAATAACTTGCAATGTAAGAAGTTTTTGTAAAATGAACTTATTACGAATTAAATGTATTGCATTGTGTGTGGTAAAAATATCGAAGAATACTTAAAATGTCAAAGCCAACCCATAAAATAAGAACTCCATGGTTCTTAATTTGTCTTCTTATAAGCATGAATCTAGTTTGAAAACGGCTCTACCAAATATGGTAATTTCTCGCTGTAGCCTTGGAAACTAAAACAAAGCGATTGTCATTGTCATATGCCTGTTTGTAATCTCAGCAGTTTCACGTTTTCATCGTGTTCGTAGAAAAGTGTTTAGTCACTTATGGCGGCGATATACTTGCCCATAAAACGGTACAGTAACTTGCATGCATGTTAAAGGCATGTGTAAGTAACTGGCAATGTGTAATCACTTGCATGCAGCATGCTATATGCGTCCTTGCGTGCCTGTTCGTTTCAGCCAAATGATGTCCACTGCTGGACAAAGGCCTCCCTCAATTTCCATAACGATCGGTCCTGCGTTGTCCGCATCCAGTTACTTCCCGCAACCTTCAACAGATCGTCGGTCCACCTAGTGGGGATATGACTGTATTTCCAAGTAAAAAAACTTAAATCAAATGCTGATTCTGTACGATTTACTATAGATATAGGCATGCCGGTTATGGCGCACACACGACAGTTACTGTTGGTGGCACGTGCGAGAAACTGGTATGCAAGTGTTTCAGTGACTGGCAAGTGTGTTGCTGCCTTAATCTTAAACTTGCAAGTAAAAGTGTGTTTAAAGTTAACAATAGTGTAGTTTGTTGTATTAAAGTGTGGTGAGTTGTCAAAAACGCAGAACGGGTGTTTGGGTGAAATTGAGTTTGCTGTCACGTTCGCCACTATTCTACGTTTTTACGGTTCAAGCTAATGGAGTTGAGGCCACTTGTCAATAACTTTCATGTTAATTTTCCTCAAGAAAGAGAAACTGGTCAGAATATACTAGTTATTAGGTATTCAGTACCTTCCCTTTTAATTTCAAACGACTATCATTTATCTGGTTGTGTAGAAGATAAACAGGACAGATCTATGATTAAGATTGAACTCAGTTAAGAACGTTTATTTCGTAATACGGACCTAAATATGTCGATTAAACATTTACTTAATTGACAATTTTGTATGAGGGGTACCATCAAGAATTTCAAACCATCACTGTGTGTAAGAGCAATTAATCACTAAAAGTAATTTGGAACTTACAAAATCTCTTCTCTTTCAACTTTTCTCCGTACACAGTGAAGCATGAAAATTGAAAGAAAGAAAAATATTTTATTTTATAAGATTTTGAAGGTTTCGCGTTCCGTTTCGACTAAAATAGAAAGATACGGGTCTTAAGAAGGTCTTCTTAAGCAGCATAGCAGCCGAAACGTCAAGCCGTGAGTACATAATGTAACTCATGAATGAATGTCGCGTTAAGATCCGTGTCTATCTATTTTAGAAAAATATTTACTGGCTAACTGAAATAAAACAATACAAATCTACAGAAAGAGAAACAAAATTGCTTACCAAATTGGTCTCTGCTCACTATGAGGCCATTACGTATTCGAGCGCGTTACGGCCACTGGCATTGCATTCCCATTCAGCTGAAAATTCTGAACCAAGTCTGAAAATAACACTATGGTTATTACTTAACCGCTCGTAATCTCCATGGTTCTAAAAATAAACCCCTGCTAAAAATACTATGATGCTACGGCGACCTTGACGGCGACCCCATGGAGGGTTTGTGAGGGCGGTTTATATCTTACTACTTTATGGGTATTTATTTGAGGGTACAATGTTGCAGTTAAAACTGGATTTTTTTAAGTAATATCGAAGATTTATTTATTCATATTTTATAACTATTGAGAGTTAACTTAGTTTAGAATAATGAATCTTAATGAATACGTTATACGGAACACTACATTTAACCAGTTTTTTGATTGGATGATTGGTCCCTGTCAATTTGCAAGTATGTAGATTTCCAACGATGAAATACATTACAGAATGAAATAATTATTTCTAGATGTTTCTAAAATAGACTTTCAGTATACAAGTAGCAGCATTAAACAACAGAAATTTGTCCAAAAATATAACTTACTAGCTGACCCGGCGAACTTCGTACCGCCTTAGCGTAGAGATTTTCTTTATATTTTTTTCCGTAAAAACCTTGTACAGAGTATTAGAAAACTACAAAAAAAAAATCAGCCAAATCGGTCAAGCCGTTTTCATGTTATGTCGTGACAACGGAAAACGGGTTTCATTTTTATATATATAGATTTACAACTCCATAAGATGGTGCTTACCTTGATGGTGTATTTCGTACAAGATGCTATCGGCAAATCAGTTAATATTAAGATTAAATAACTCATATTATAAAGGTACCAATTACAGCGATAGAATTAGGATCGATAGCTCTACATGGTTATTTAATCGATAAATCTCTTACTTATCTGTATCTCCACTGTTATACATAAATTAGAGTTAAATACCAGTTGCAGGCAAATCGTAAAATCTAGGGATTACCGACTTCGAAGTTCGAAGTGGTACATTAGATAGACTTAGGGTTTGGTCTTTGGTATTAGTCAATATTAGTGTTCTCAATATCAGCTACCATAATATTAGTGCCTACCATAAAATCAAATTCTTTGAGGTGATGACTGTCACATAATTATTTTTGGAAAATTCTTTGAGGCCCTGAAAAAAATAATTTGATAATAATAATACGTACAAAAAACGTTTGCAATCGAACTTTATTTGTAGTGAACTCTACTGAATTGAGATTTTTTTTTAGCTTAAACGTGGTCATTTTCTACTTAATTATAAAACTAGCTTATATTCGTTATACTCAAGTAGAAAATTACTGACCTTAATCCAAATTAATTAAACAGCTCGAAAACTGTTATCGAATCTTGTTACTGTGCTCGAATAATGTTATTTTGATTTTATTTTTCATTTTTTTATGTTACATGAGATTAATTTTTTACAGTAATCCGTGTCATTTATAAATTAAAACGTGTTTTTCGCAAAAACTGTATTAACCACTTAACGGGCGATATCCGCATACCAGTACCACGACAACCCCTGGGCCTTTTAATATTCATGGCACAGCCGAAGCCGGGAGCTTAATATTAACTTAATATTGCGAGTCTGGCGCCAAATCGCCAGAATTATTGATTTGATTCATTGGATGCAGTTAATTTAGTCTGCAGTTGTTTGGAACGAAATTGGAATTATGAACAGATGGAGGTCATAACTTTGTTTGTTTGTTATTGAGATAACTTTTTTATTTAGTAAATTTTGTAGTTCTATGGCAGTTTTGTGACATAATTATGTTTCTGATCTCTGTAATGGATACAGAACTTATTTAATAAGATAACGTCTTCAATAAATCTGCGTGTGTATAATACATATATTTATGGAAAGGGGAATACAGAAAGAGAAACAATTTATTTTATTTCTATTAAACTTTCCTGTACTGAGAATGTAAAATTGGCGGACAACATATCTTTAAAGCGATTTTTTCTGTATACCTTATAATACACGTGTCTATGATGTCACGTCCACATTATCATACAAATTATAGGCTTTATGATTTCATAACAAATTAATTAACCCTTCAAACTCCATCCCAAAACCCCAGTAAAAGTTGTAAGTGCCAATCTAAACTTATTCGCTTTTTAAAATCATAAAGGTGTCTGGTCGTGGGCTATAAAGGCGGCTGCACACCCGATCGATAGCGCCGTCTGCACGCCCGCACTGCGCCCGACCTTGCACCGCTCAGCTGGCTGCGTGGATGTACAGTTCTAGATGAGATGAAAACGAATAAGTGCAAGGTAGTTATGTTGCTAAGTGCATTTCGGAATTGAAGGGCTCAAACAAACACGATTCAGTGTAAGTTGCACTTTCACGGGGTGGGTAAAAATTAAATTTTCCATTCTTTTAGATTATTTGTATCGTAACTTACTTATTGCGGTAAAGATATGAAAATAGTACCTATGAACACGATGGAGCAGAGTAGTCAAAGCCTTGGATGATGTTGAAAGAACGAAACATTAAACTAATTACCTATTAGGTACCTACGAGTACCTAATATTAATTGCATTTAAATATCAAATATTTTTTGACATTTAATAAGTTATTGAATAAAGGTTTTTAAGTTTCTAGGATATTTTGTTTGTGCTGTTTCAAAATCTCTTTATCTTGATTCTTGATAAAGGAAATATACAATCACAATCTTTGTTATCACCAACAACAAAACACTTCAACAGCATTGACTAAAAGGATAAAAAATACTACTTTTATCCTAATGCTATTTAACATTGAATGACATTAGATGACACTAACTCTACCCATGATACACGCTTTTAGGTATACCTAACTATATGATAAAATCATCCTTAATGCTCCAACGCGAAAATCCACCAGATGTTTAAACTGAGCGTTATGGGGCTGATTGATAGTGCTGTCACCCGCCATAAAGGCGAGTTTACACCAAACCCCTTGTCCCTATGTCAAGCGACATAAAGGCGAGTTTACACTGAACCGCGCCGGGATGCGATCGATACGAGCGTCTGCACGCGACGCACTGCGGCCGTGGCCTTGCATTGGGACCCCAGTCTGAAAAACCGTGTATCTACTTTTAAACTGCTAACTGCAAACTGCTAGTTTGTTGCTTCTGTACTTGTATAGGGAAAACCGTCTGGGATGAAACTGAAATGGAACTGAATCAATAACTTTTATATGTTGCAGAAAATTTTATTATTTCGGATTGAACGTAATTAGAATTGGGGTACAAGTAAATTCAAAGATGTTATCTAATAAACTAAGAAGCAATTAGTAATAACAGTTAGGCTGAGTTGCACCACGTAACTTTAACGGTAACTATAACTATAACCGGTGCTTTTTGTATGGAGTTTGACAGATATTTGACGTTTATCAAAGTTAAAGTAAGATGGTGCAACCCGGGCCTTAGTGTTCAAACAACAAACGCAATCAACTACAAAAATATGCAAACTCACAATTGATGTCATTTTCCCTCTAAGATTTTCTTGCCTTTTCTCCAACCCAATCTCGTTCAACACTAGCGTTGAAGTATTGGTCCCAACATATTCTTGCAAGACCAATTTAAATTATGAATGATTCGATATTGGCTCCAACACATTCTTACATGAGAATGGAAACCAGCGGATTGGCTCCAACATTGTTCCAATGCCAAATCATCCAGCATCTCAATACCAGCACGTGCAACCAATTTGCGCTAGCTACCGGAATGTCAGTTTCTGTTTGCATGAACTCCGCAAATGAGGGAAACGTGAAGCAGATTCCTCTTTGATTAATAAACGTTGCTATAAAGATCTGCGAAAAGCTTTACGGCTAGAGTGAGCTTTGATGTCAGGTTTATCAGCTAAGGAATCTTTTGTAGAAATATTTTTAAGAATCTTGATTGAAACAAAAGTATATCGTTGCATTTTTTCACACACTCATTGAAAAGAAGTACTTGGTGGTCCGAAATGCTTTTATGTTTTGATCATGACTTCGACTTGGCAGCGCTCTACAAGCTTAGTACATTACATCATAACCCTACGAAGCTGTGAGAATCCTTTTATCTCAGAAATTCTCACTCTTATTCCAATTCCTATTCTTAGTCCATTGAATTGAAATAATATGTGTTTTTTTTTACTCCTAGCATTTTTTGGACTACAAACCAACCTTTTTAGTTCATTTACAATTATTCTTAACCTTATTCCGCCATTTTTGGAACGTCAAAAAAAGCTCAAAACTTTTTACATCACAATCGCCCACGCAAAGTTACCTAGTTGTCGCAAATGGCAATAAATGTCGCAAAAACGCGATTGTCACTAAAACAATGGTGACTGTGTTCGACCTTGACCATCAACGCTTCCGTTGCGCCGGCGCATGACACTAGTACAAGCCTTGTTCGCACTAGTCGAGTATAGTAGAGTCACTCGCCTTTAGTAACTAAACTACAACCCGGTCGAGTTAACTGCGTACCTTGCAGCCGTGACGTCACACCGACTCTCTGGTATGGACGGGACGAACGCGGGGAGGTATGCGGGTAAATGGGAGGGCAGTTAGCTCGATCGGATTGTACTCGCTATTGACCAAAAAATCGTTCGGACTTTGATCGAGTAAGGACAGTTTACAAATAATTAGTGGTTTTTATAATTGACTAAGTCGCCCGGTTCGAAGTTATTTAGTCGGTTAGTGAGTGAGCAACCTATTCTATAAAATTTTTGATGTTCAGACACATTTAGTTATAAAATTACTCGACTACCTAATGCAAACAAGGCTTTATTCTGTGACATGACTCATGGTAGATTCGTATCGGTGCACTTGTTGTGAGTTTTTGAAGCCGATAATTAGCAGTGTCACTTGCATGATAAATGGTTGGCAACTGGTGGCTTGATTTGATTAAGAGATAGTTGATAAGACCATGTTTTGTAGTTGACAAATAAAAATGATGATGCTCAGATTAAATTTTTAAGTAAGACCGACGGCCGACAAAAATTCTGTTGTCTACAACAACAGACTTTTAGTCGGCCGATAGTATGGTAGGGCTGCCTGTTAAGCGCATATTACACCGATTTGGCATCGGTCGATTCCTCTTACAAATGGTAGTCAACCAAACTATCGACCGACTAGAAGTCTGTAGACTGTGGAGTGTCTAAGGGTAACTTAAACTATGACTATCTTATATTTGCTGCATTTTTAAGATCTAAGAGAAGAAAAGATCTAGTCAATCAGTAAGTAAATTTATCAACACTTTTAATGCTAACAAACATAAAAAAGTTGTAACGAAATCCACACTGAGTTAAAACAGCGTAGATTGTTGAGGATGTACCAAAAATAAACAAAAGAAGAGCGGAACACTCGAGTGCAAATGCAAAGTTGCGACTATTCAGTTTCTAGTATTTATTCCTTTGGCACGGATGCTGTTACCCTAAAACCGTCTTAACCTCGTAACCGCTGTTTGTTCCTTATTTTGTCTCGCAGTGTAAAAGTTTTTGGACAGTGTTTACATTTAGCCTCTTTGTCAGTTTGCCAACTACAGCGTCTGATATAATTCAACCTTTTAAATAACTATATTTTTTTCGATTTTATCATTTTTCGATCTCCATGAGTGCTCTTACTAGATTTTAAGTGCAGTTTTCAACATTATCTTGGTATTAAACTGGTTTAGTGGCATCTAAATTTTGTTTAGTCGCCGAGTGAGTGTTTTAGCGGTCTTCCGACGGATTAGCAAGCTGAAGTGGCAATGGGCAGGGCACATAGTACGCAGAACTGACGGCCGATGGGGCAGAAAGGTTCTGGAATGGAGGCCGCGTACCGGAAAACGCAGCGTGGGACGTCCACCTACAAGGTGGACCGACGACATCGTAAAGGTAGCAGGGAAGCGCTGGACGCAGACCGCTGCCAATCGATCAACATGGAAAGCATTGGGGGAGGCCTATGTTCAGCAGTGGACGTCCTATGGCTGAAATGATGATGATGATGATGATGAAATTTTGTTTGAAGTAATCTGTCCGGGTCTATTTCTAAATCCTAATCAATGAAAATCCGCTTTATTGTAATTAATACGTGAATTGCGTTGCTTCCATGTAATAAAATAATGTAATTACAGTCGTATGAATAGGTCAACAGTTGTCGTATAAACGCGACAATAACACTTACACAATTAGGCATGTGTGTAACGTCCTCTTCAATAATTGTGAAATGTAAATAAAACATGTTAAGCAACGTTTACGGTTCGTACAGTTAGGTGCGAATAAGTTTTCCTGTTTAATTCATAAATGTAAAATTTTCCTTAATTACTTCAAAATAGAGATTTTTAGGAGTCTTCCAGTGACTTGGCCCGTGGACTAAGTTGCCAGAACAAAAAATATTTAAAAATTCAAACCAGTGACTTGGCCCGTGGACCAAACCAAAAGTGGGCCAGGTCGCTGAAAGATTCCTGGCTTAAAGATTCTTTAATTCAGGCACGATTTCATGGACACTACTTCAAAGAGTCTGTTCTGGAGCTGCATAAGCTTTTGCTACTTATCTTACTCTACCCTCCTTCTTTACCAGGTACTTGAAAATAAGAATTTTGCTTTAAGTCTCATACACTAACTTGCCAAGGTTTTAAACCTTTGTTTGTCACCTGTCATCCGCTTTGCAATGGAGGGAAGTCGAACCTTAATTTCGAACTCCTCCTATGTTCTTCTGATTAATTTCGTTGCGGGTCCAATGACAGTTTAACCTTCCCCCGGGATAAACTTGACCTTCATTGGTTGGGTTTTTGTGGCGGTCAAGCTGTAGATCCTGGCTACACATGAGTTGCAGTGGTGTGAACGAGAGGTGGGAATAGTCCCGTAACTTGCCAAGGTACGAAACGTACAATGAAAGTGCATTCTATCGCGCCACACAACTAAATTCCCTTAGTTTAAATTCCATGTTAAAACCACAGGCTGTGCAGTCAACTGAAAGGTATTTCTGCACCCGACTGTAAAGTTTTATGGCGTTTTTAGGTGACACTTGTCCTACTTATATCTCATTACTGGGCATTGTAGTTTCGCAAGTGCGAATTGGAGAATGCGCGTTAAAGATTTAGCGAGAAACTGACTGTTTTACATACAATCCAATTCCTCTTTGAAATTACAAATAGCGATGTTTTGTAATATTAATAATGAAGCATCATCTTTCTTCATTTAGATTTCATAAATGGAAAGCAAAAGCATTTAATAGTCAAATAAATATATTATTATTATTGAAGCTTTCTTAACACGTTGGACGCCACGCGGCTCACCGGTGAGCCTCGAACAATACAATTTCCATTGCGTCTAGCGTCTCGGCGTTCAATGACTTAAAAAAAACTTATAAAAATATTTCTTTAAGTTTCTATAGATTTCTTAAAGGCGATTAAAAGGCAAATTCGTGAACATAACTCAGGCTTCTCCAACTCGTCTAGCCAGCATGTGGAGTGTAGGGACAATCCTCCGTTTTCCTCTGTTAAATTAGACAGGGTTATACTCCTGCAGTGAAGATCAAATTACCAGATGATGATGATGGCATTTTCTGTTTATGTACATGTTTTGTGGCATCTCTTAGACTAAAAAGGTAACATATTATTATCGTATCGTTGCCTTTAGAATCTGTACTATAGCCTCTACCTCATATAATCCATTACATAATGCGCTTCGAAAAACCTATCCCAAGCAAGAAGACTGTCTACATCGGTAAATCACCAACTAGACGTCTTGACGGAAATAAATTGAACATACCAGTTGCCAAGTCTGGGATTGTTGCTTTATCATGACCAACTTCATTACGGGATGAAATACACGCCATTTTGTTGTACTGTTCGCCAAATTGCTTCAGTACCAGTTAGTTAAAACAAACTGCAAGGCCCTGGCAAGGCTTTTTATGTAAGGGTGCGTTCATAATTTACACCCGTATTCACAAACGTTGAATAGAGCTCAGTGATTGGTTCGTGTGTCACCCTGTGCGTCCACGCGCATTGTGAGACCTCATAGTAATCTTCGTGAATATGGGCGTAACTGTCTTAGGCCCGATTTCCACCAAAGCGGAGAAGAGTTGTTTTTGTAACAACTTTGGTATGGAAATCTGATTCAGACAATTAAGGGTCTCTTCTACGTATTGATGGAACCCGGGCTTAAATCTGAAAGGTGGTTTAGGAGCATTCGATAAAGACGATCGAGATTGTTTGTTATGTAAAGTTTTTCCCAAAACAATTGAGCTATTTTACAAATAGGTAACATGCTTGTTATATTTTTTATTAAACTTTGATAAATCCATAGTGTGTGACTAGATTGGTATTTCTAGCACTACATCTATTTCAAGAGGAGAGCGTATCTTCACCTTAAAGGCCGGCAACGCACCTGTAACGCCCCTGGGTCTGCGGGTGTCTATGGGCGACGGTAATCACTTACCATCAGGTGATCCGTCGGCTCGTTTGCCTCCTGTCACATAAAAAAAAATTAATCAAATTGAAAGAATTTAGCCTAATTTGATGAATTTGTCTGCATCCTTCCACCAATCCCCACTGAACTACTTCATCGCCGGGTGTCTGTGCCTAGCAATGGGACGTCTATAATCGTCTTGCGCTGCTTTTTCTTAGCACTGGCTCATTTATTGTCCCGAAACAGTGGTAAGGTTAATACTGGGACGTGTAAAAGTGCTTTTTAAAAGCTTACTTGCGAAATAAAATGAGTTTTTTATGTTTCTTCTGACCTATAAACGTGGCTAAGACATTCAGACTTGTACATCTAGCATGTCTAATCTGGGCATCCGTGTAGAATAATTTTTCAATTAGACTAAATTGAATGAGTGAATAAATGAATAAATTTGTACTCAGGAAATGATTCGCCTGTGAACACAGCCTAACGTGAATGGGGTGCGAACTACGAATTGTGTAAGTTGTAGTTAATTTAGCCTTAATAATAGAGGAAAGTTATGAGATTATTAGCTTGCTACGAGCTTTGGAGTTTTAAGAGTGTTTTATTAAAACAACGTTTATTAAAACATGTACAAGTGGTTTTATTTTAACAGCATTAATTTAGGATTTACAATATCACTGACAGTCTTTTCATGATACCTAGTATGAACATGGTTTTGATCAAATATTTTGACGGGAGTAGAATTTAGTTACCTGTGTTGTTGTATTAATTAGGAAAATTATAAGGAAGGCTTTTTAAAAAGAAAAATGAAATACGAATACAAATCTTTTATTGAGTACTTACGCCCTTTCCAGGGCGCTTATACACGTCCCAAATCCAAATAACTTGCCCTACCACCACTTCGGGACAACATTATGGACTGGTGCTGAGAAAAAAAAAATTGGTGAGTGAGAATAAAATAGTTTAAAAATTCTACGTCACCGGCGCTGTAAATAATAACTGGCCATAAAATTCCGACATTCTTATTTCAAACAATAAAAATAAAAACAAAAGACTGACAATGCACCAACTATCAAACAAAAGAAGGGCGATTTTATGGCGCGAAGTTTACGTGCGTCACAAGGCACTAATAATTTTATAACCAAAATAATCTAATCCACCCCAGCGCTTGTCAAATCTTCTAGTCAGCAGTCAAATGAGCCAGTGCTCCCCCGTTTTTTATGACCCCACAGAATTTAATAAAAGTTTCACCCGTGGTTTTGGGGTCAGGGTGGAATTTGCTGACTGTGACATGGGGTCTGATAATTATTTGTGCATCGGATCGCTTGAACGCAGTAATTAATGGTGTCAATCAAACGATTAAATGGGTAGTAGTTGCTACAAAGTCTTCTAGGGAGAAGACAGGCTATTCTGAACAGAAATTTCGTTTACTAGGGCTTGGTTTCACCATGCTACTTTCACTTTAACAAACGTCAAGAATCTGTCAAACTCCGTACCTACAAAAACACCGGTTATTGGTAAAGTTATGGTCAAAGTAAGGTGCAACCTCAGCCTAAGAATAGCGAGCAAATGAGAGTATCTGATGTACCAGGAAGTGTTAGAAGTTAGGTATAGCAAGAGGCCCACAAAAGTTGTAGTCGGTAAAATTAAAAGTTCTTTTTTGTTAAATATTTTGTCATAACATTTTTCAAAGTTTGATAGTGTAGTCGTACTAATTTTAATTCTCAATTATGTAAGTAAGTATCTTTTATGAGATCTGGTTTTAAAACCAACTGATAGTTCAGAACATAAACATTCATTAGACTAGAGCTCGTTACGAGGTTGAGGATTAAAAAGTTCGTATATTAATTAAAAAGTCTTTCGTCGGAAAATGCAACATAATTTAATTAGAACCACCGTTGCAGTATTGTTTTTATTTGCAAATAAGTTTTCATTACATTAACTCCTTTATTACACTCTCATAATTATGTTTATTTGTTGAAAAGCATTGTTTAAGTGAAAATTATTCATCTTACTACAGGCTGTTATGTAATTTCCCACAAGTTGTTAAAAATGTCTTCAAAGTAATTTTCTTTATCTGAGTAATTCAACAATTAAAGGCCCCAATTACAAATTTTACCCAAATATTTCGATGTTGCACGTACGAGTACGTTCTTTGCCAGCCTTTTTGACATAGTGCATTTGAAATGTTCTCGATATAACTTTTATTAAACTCCTGGCAGCAATATCTGGTATTCCAGCGGAATTCCGGAATGTCTGGTTTGTAAAACTACGACGCAGTCTGACTTAAAGCAGATTTATTTCATACTTTATTTCATTACCATAGTCGATTCTCTTGGAGTTTTACCTATATGAAAGAGGTTCCAAACATTGTGTGTGATACAATGGGAGGTTATTCAGGCGACGCAAAAGTATAATAATTTTTTTTTTAACGTTTTTGTATACAAAGGGGAATCGATATCATATCATTAATTATGTTTTAAAAAGCAAACTCTCTGAATCAATTGTACTGTTTACTCAAAATATTTTAACTCGAAATCAAATAAATGTTTAACAATGCACGATTTACATTATGGATTACCTACCATAATGTAAATCGTGCATATGCAATATGCTGAATCTGAAAATTAACTGAACTGACTGTATTTAGGAAAATAAGAAAAGTAGTTATAATAAGTATTGCCAGTTTTGCGACATATTAACGGCATTTAGCATGGCAGTTTTAACGTTGATGCATTATATCTATTGTGTATCATTATGTAAGATGACTAACTTTTTACTTGTTAGAGCTGCGTCTAAACTCTGCTATAACAATCAAAACGTAATACCCTCTCTATCAGTCAATGATGCTATCTACCCAATGACACCCGCTCATACAACGTCAGGGTTCTCACATCAAGCGATTTGCTTTCTTCTTATGACGTTCACATGTCATGGAGTTTAGATAAAATCGTCATCAAGATGGCGGTGTTTTGTAAGGTGTTCAAAACAATGAGACGGGCTGTCACAACCTGCAATCATTGTAATTGCTGACCTTCGCTGACACGCAAAGTGCGTATGCGCGGGTCATCTATCTATAGCGGTGGTTCTCAAAGTGGGCGTATTCATCCCACTGTGGGGGACAAACAGTGATCTTAGGATTGTTGTCGACTTTATACTAAAATAAATAAACAATGATTAGTTAATAGGTAGAACAGGACAGCAATGTAAACACTGTGGCATCTTATGTAGCCTTAACACGGGCGATATTGCGATAAAAATATATAGTCTGATGTGCTATCGACTGGTACCATAAGCATTTTTAATAAACATTACTCTATTGAACGGATGCTCCGGTTGGGGTGCATAAGACTCATTCCGAATCTTTGGGAACCACTGTCGGCGTCTAAATGATGATGCGATGTCATAGAGTCAAACTCTTAACTTGATGTTAAGAAAGTTCTCTATTAGGCAATTCTGATGAATTTGTCACGCCATTTATAAAGACAGTAGACATGGCAAATGCCACCACAAAGTACTTATGAAAGGTCAGCTGTCCTATATGGATAAGTACATTATAAACTAGATATTATTATATGGCAGCTACACTCTGTAGTCCCAGTCTGTAGTGTAACGGAAGACGTAGCGTGGGCAGGCCTCCCACTAGGTGGACCGACGATCTGGTGAAGGTCGCGGGAGGTGCCTGGATGCGAGCGGCGCAGGATCAGTCTTCGTGGAAATCCTTGGGGGAGGCCTTTGTTCAGCAGTGGACGTCTTTTGGCTGAAACGATGGCAGCTAATGCCTGGTCCGTGATCACGTAGAATTTTGTCCAATGACCCCAAGCTACCCATCCTTATCGCTCGCGCGTAATTATATTGCTGTCGCGACTGTGCGATGGGCGCCCGCAGTGAGTATGCGAGCGCGACAGCAACATAATTACGCGCGAGCGATAAGGATGGGTAGCTTGGGGTCATTGGACAAAATTCTACGTGCTCACGGACCAGACTTTAGAGAACTCTGTTTTTTGTCTATAGTGTAGATAGGTACAGATAGTAGTAGATACATTTAGAAACGAAAGTTATAACTCTAGTTAGCTACTTCTAAAGATTTTATTGAAAGCTTGATCTATTCTTAGACTTTCCTAAGTAGATTTCATGCCTAAGTTAGGCCTATAATTTTACACCAACTTGCATATTTGGTCATCAATTACGAATACAGTTACACAAATGCGAATTTGTCACTATTTGGGAGTTCTAATAGCGCCATATACCAATAAGGCCAATACGCATTGACATTCAAAGGCCGCACGGATATAGCGGCCCGCATGCGCCTACGCATAGTACAAATAGGATGCGAAGGCTCACTCTGTGTTACAATTTAGATCACTAAACATGTATGATATATATATATAACCAATATAACCAAAAACCTAATAATAAATGTAGAGTCAACAGCACATCTGATTTGAATACGTTTGGTTGTTTGAAAATAACACCAATTATAACTAGATAGAGGTGGGTGCCGCAGTTTTTAGCATAATGTGTCTTCGCCCGTACATAACATTTTCAGTTAGTCATAAATGGCTTAATTGATTTATACGTTTGCCTTCTGATCACCATGAAAATGTATTGCGTCGAAGTATTTCATTCTCATGTTTGTCAAGTCCAATGATCTTGCCAGCCATCGTCAAAGTTTTTAATTTCATCTACAATGTAATACTAAATCTGCTTCCATAGATCTATTCTTCTCAGTCGGTACACTCTTGTCAGAGTGGTCGTGGTCATCATTTTGAATCACGATTCAGAGTGATGTTCCTAGTAATACGGCGAAATAAAAGATCTATAGTCATTAAGAAACATAGTAGACGTGTATAGTAAGAGCCAAAGCACAGGATGCGTTACGGCGGCGCGCGGCGCGGTGCGAGTTGGTGCAAAATATCTGCGGTTTGGTTCTAACGTATATCTTGTAGTTGCTATTTTGATAAAAATATATAGTCTCAGCAACAGTTGACAAACTGTACATGAGCAAAGCAGGAAAATAGCGGGCCTACCATTCAAATTTTATTCATAAACGTCAGCTGCGCGCACTCTGGGATTCGCGATTCCGTATAAGGCACATTTATTCTATATTGGACCAATTAGGACCGATATAGTAACGGTCGCATTAGCATTAACGTTATATTTAATGGCCAACACTGGTACCAAGTCGTAAACTCATTTTATGGCAGGTTTTTTGCATGTGTTCAAAGTGACAAATAAAAAATACCTATATGAAGTATTAAACTTGAAACATAATGTTAAGTGGTTTATCAAATTCTGACTGACTTGGTGGTTTGCGTTTAGCGGGTGCAGGTTCTAATCCTGCTGAGGGCAAATATTATTATTATTATAAGAGATTGAATTGGTTGATAAGCCATAAGCGATACCGGAATGTATTTTAATTGTTGGAATACAGGTAAATAACCTTAAAAAGTCCTAGTGTGAACTTTTGACATTAATACCTACTTTCCCCATTTAAAATTAACACTAATAATGCATGTCGTTTTCATGTAAAATCGAATTAAGTTCATGTTTTGTAATTTAAGTATCTCCAATGCACAAAAACGCCAAATTTTTGATTGATTAAGCGTATTTACAATTGCCCATTCAAAAATACCTCTCATTTCTTTTTCGTCGTCTCGTCCATTTTATAAAGAACTTCAATTTCTTCAAACTCCAACTTGCTCAGAGATCAGCTACTGTGGTCCAAAGAAAGTAAACACTAACCTGGTTCTTAAATCACGTCATTTCCAAATTGAATGTTCAAAAGAAAAGAGTAACGGATATGAGAGACGAATTAGTTTTAAGATTGCGAATACGGTAAAGTGACACGATTTTTTGAATGAATGATACCTCCCACATACATGGGCAGTTGTTCACACGGTGGATTGAAGTTGTGGCCTATTGTAGGTTGGTTCTGTATCCATCGTCGGTTTTGATGTGTCATGAAATGACATGAGAATTTAGACTTGTTGATGTTTTAAAAATATGGTCTCTTTGTAGATGAATAATCTAGGCTAGAGAAAGAAAGATTTATTCGAAATTTCATGTTTCTTGGTATCTTGAGAATTAAACTTGTTCTTCCATCATTAAAGTCATTGGATTATTATGGATCAATTGGATCATGATGGATCATAATGGATCAATTGGATCATAACTTTGTTAAATAATAAAGTTAATGGATAAGCTACGGTTATCTCATTCACCTATTTAAAAGCAAATTACAATATCTCGAAGATAAAAATTACTATATTATCAACAATGGAAACAAGCCTTACCATCGCACGGTCATCGTGACAATAACCCATACACTATTCTGATCCTTGTGCCTATTAGATTAAGATCTACCATCTCAAGGCCCAACTTTTACTACGATCCATAGTTTTCGCCCACCAGTAACATGATTTACTACTTGTCCCAGTTGATCTAGTTAAATAAATAATCTAATAACCGGTTTGTAGCTGTGACACTTTTTGTTTAACTATAAATCAGCCTAAGAAGCTAATGAAGCGTTTGTGTAGAAAAGCGTTTCAAATTACTCTTATTAGTTTTATTACCAATTGTTTTACCAGCTTTCTTAATGCATTATGATAGTTTGATGTTTGTCTTCATTTTATATGTGAATTAAAAAGTATTGTTTATTTACTGTGTGAATTAAGTTTTTTATTGAGGTCATATTCCCTGATAGGTTTTACGTAGCCTGGAAAATGAAATCTTACCCTTTTTTTTGGAAAATCTGGTTGAATCAAGCCTGCCACAGTGCCACCTTCTGACCAAACTAAAAAAACAGATGAATGATTTTACATTATGGTAACTTTTGAGTCCTGGAGAGAAGACAACCCAGGACCAAGCTGCCTGGAGACGCATGACGCGGACCCCAAATAAAATGGGAATGGGCCAGGCAAAAAAGAAGAAGGTAACGTCTGAGTCGAAAGATTCTGACCACTGGCCTTCGTAATGATACCTAATTGGGAAATTGGAATACATACTGATTTAAGCATTTGGATTTACGACTGTGAAACCTAACCAAAATGACCAACAAAAGCTTACCGCACGCGTTATACAAAAATACATTTGAGAAATATGTTAAAAACGTGACAACTCATTCTCTTTATTGAAACGTTTGAATAAAGCTTACCATAACAGTTTACCCACATCATGGAGTGAAAGTTATAGAAAATAAACGTTGGATTTATAGGTTTATAAGTTTTATTTCAGTTATTTGGTACAACACTTTTAAATGTTTGAAGAAGCCACAAATAGAACTTAAAACAGCGACTTGATTTATTGGCTTGAAGAGTTTTATTGTTTTAGAACAAACCGCTATGTGATTCATAAAATCCAGTAAGAAAAGTTGTATAAATTAAAGTATGGATTTCAATGCAACGTTGAAATTATGTAGGAAAGATTCTACAGGATTATTTCTTCCATCACTTAGGTCTGTAACAACTGAAGTCACAAATTGGTGATAGATTTCATGAGCTGGCAATGTTCAATATGATCGAGAACTAAGTATATCTGCCTTCCGAAACCCAATATTATCGTCTTCCTTTTCTGTCGGTTGAACTGTTAGATTCTGCTGATTGAACTGTTAGCTGATTAGATTCAAACCTTTAAACTTTACCAAACCTAGAACACTTACACAAAGTGATTTGTCCTGAGATTCGAATCAGAAACTCCGAATTAAGAGTGTAACTTTCTACGTATAATTCAATTTCATCGTGAAAGTTGACGTAGGTCATGCTTTTTGTACAATGAGAAGATGCTTTGTGAGTGCAACATATCAGCACAAGACTTTTAGAACTACAACTCGAAAGTTTCTTTGAACAATGAATACAAACACATTTTGGACGGTTTCCTTAGCTTCTGCCAACATTGTTTTGAAAGTGCGGAAAGTTTTCTTCTCTTTTGAACTATGACACAACTGTAACAAATCCTCATTTTGAATGATTCTTTTATCTTTTGCTCCTTTGACTTCCGTTTGATCTCTACCATGCTGACTGACATGACTGACCTACGTCGCGTGCTAACTCTACGTGCCATAAATCAAAATTGCTATACAATTGCTCTACACTCCATTTTGGGAATTAAGGCCGGTCCACACTGGACGTTGGCAGTTATTATAACGGCATCAACCAATTGCGTTGTGTAATAGAATGTTGCTTTGCGTCATAGACAATCGTCTTTACTTTGTTTTTGGTATTTGTGCACTTACCGTTTTGGGTTTAATGAGGTTACGTGTTTGTGACCAATGTTTGTGTTGTCATAATGTAACCAGTTGTTTCGAAAAAAATATTGTTGTCTCTCTCACCCTTGTAAGTATCTCAGGGTGAGTAAACGAGATAAACTGAGACAAACAGTATTGAGTTTTGTATTTGCGAAATGGGCCTTCGAAGTTCTGACGAAATAAAAATATGATAAATCGCATGGCCAATATTGGTGCAATATAATAATATGAGCAAGTGTATACCTAATCTATTGATTTGCATATGGTACATACAAAACGACCACTGACATAATTATGTAAACCAGTTGACAGGGAATATGCATGCCTAAAGCTATGGATCAAGTTTATGTGATACATGACGCATACATGAATGGATGACAGCATATCACTTAGCTAATCACTTTATACTTCTAATAGATACGATTTTGGCACAAAAATTAATAGTCCAAAAATCTATGAAGATTTTCTTGAAAGTAACCGTTAGGGGCGCTGTACAATCTGTCTTTTCATGTTATTTTTTACGCAATCGCTAGTGAGTACACATAATGTAAACTCATGTTAAGCACATTGATATGGTATGATATGGCTAAATAGCTAACTTAATCATGTGTTTGTATAATCTAAGAGCAAACTTTCTGAAAATGATACTTTAACGAGACTAGTGCATAAACTAAATAGTTCATATAAATTATTGATAATGCCCATTACCAGGCTTTCAGCGTTTCCTAATGACATTCATTTATCATAGTTAATGCACGCAAAGCTCTTCCCGTCGGTTAAATCAACTAACTTATGCAACCCGATGTTTGCCGCATTGTGCTAACTCAAGCCGAGTTATCGTGTTTACTATTGGAACGTTTACCTCACTATCCTGCCATAATAAAGCAAATGAAACTCAACTTTATAGGAAAGAACATAGAGTGCACGCCATTTGACTTTTACAGGGTGTTTAAACCATTGGCATCCTTTTAATATACGAGTAAGACTCAACTAAGTACGGTACATTCCTATAGTATAGTACCCTGTATTACATTCCCCAAATGTGAGACAAATTCTTTCTCAAATTCCGGGCCTTTTCAAGGCGAGAGTGAATAGGCACTTGCAGGGCAGAAATATACCATCCTAGACTGCATCCCACTTAACATCAGGTGCGATTGTGGTCAAATACCTGTCTTGTTATGTATAAAAAAAATACAATGACGTTTTTTGTCTTTATTTTGACTAATTAAGTAGTCTGCTGGTATAAAAAAGAGTTTTAAACGATTTTACAGCCAATAGCACTTTAGACTATACATTTTTGTTGCAAAATAACACCTATTACATTGTAATAAGGTGCCACATTGTTAAGCCTGTTGGGCTGTCATCTGTACAAGGTTTTAATTATTGCAATTTTAACTTATTGGATTTGTTTCTTTGAGGAATGTAGTACATGTACCATGAGCATTCTTATTTTAAAAGTACGCCAAGGATTTAAACATCCTGTATAAGACGTGTTCGAATTTCATAACATGCAAATTTAAATTATAAGTCAAGGAGATAGAGTGTGAATTCGTTAAATACAGATAACAGGCTAGATACAGATTGAGGTAACGTTACCTATTAAGGGAATGCTCTAAATGTCTGGGAATTCAGAAGATTATCGATTTATGTAATTGTTTGGTTCTGTAGTGACATTAATAGATTAATATAGTGTCCATATTTAATTGGTTTTAACGCAATCTACTAACGGACATGAGTTGACTTAATTAACAGTTCTAGCACAGAATATTCTAATAACATCGTTCCAGTTCCTTGTTTTATAGAGACTTTGTTTCTGATGTTTTACGATTACGTTATCACAATATTTTTAGTTACGAAAATGTAAGTTCATTCATGCTTCTATATGTCAAGATAATACCAAGAAGAAAGAAGCGGGTAGCATTTGTTTTATTGTAGTAGAGTATAAAATATAGAGCCCGTGCCAATAATAATTTCATAGATAAAATGATAAGAATCTAGTACAATAGAGACAATCTTAGGCTTGTTTGACTTTGCAATTAAAGATTTAATCACGATTGACATCAATAGGAACATAGACCATTCTGTCAATGTGATGTCGTAGTGGGCCTATTTTCTTTAAAAGATTGCCACAGCTAGGAAGTAAATTGGCTCTGGGCTATAGATATGAATATTTTCATTACATACGTAGCTAAAATTACTCGTATGAACTCTACTGGTTTTAAATTAGAAAGACTGAAAATTCTTTAATTTGGCACACATTAGGAACTAAAAGATACAAAACTTAACTATACTATATTAATTGGAAATCATGAGAAAACAGTACGTCGCACCACGATGCTGGTAAGTGTAAAACAGCGAATGAAATGGGAGACCATAAAATTGTTTGACCATTGACGCGTTGTACTTAAAATAGGTACAGATGCCACATAAAACTGTAAATTTTTCTCGTTAAACCCTACCTATTACAACTACTTAAGATGCTACACCTTGATATCCATATAACAGGCTAATGTCACCTTGTTCTAGAACCACCATGTCAAGGGTCCCATAGCACTGTCCTACTAAACGAATTATCCACACCATTGTTTTGGCGGACCGTTTGACCAAAAAATTTAATTGAGAATAAACCGTCCCTAATTAGAGGTATTGTCTTTGAATGTTCCAAAATGCTATTAGTTAGTACAAATTTGATGGCCAAATTCCCGTAACCCAGTTTTGATAGCAGCAAGTAGGTTCCGGTGATTGTTTTCAACCAGTGGCGGATTTACAAATTTGCCGCTAGGTAGGCCATTCAATTTTTGCCGCCCCTACCTACTGACTTTTGAAATTCAATACGTTAGTTTAATCCCGTTATTACTATGATTGTGAACTTAATGATATTTCTGTCAGTTACTAGATTATTATTGCAACCCGCATTGTAATGATGAGTTTAATGTTGACCTAAAAACAGCAGTATGTACTAATCCTAAGGTGGGCAAAGGCATGATATGAACACAGACAAAATAATGTGTGGTCAGTAAACATTGTTTTTGGTAAATATTTTTATTGGACTTAACAGTTTAATAACAATAGGTAAAAACAATTTCTATTAAAATATAACATGTTAACAATTCAGTTAATGGTGACAGAAAATGAGATCAAATAAGTTTTACACTATTTTCTTGCGAGATTTTAAATTTGCAAAATCATTAATTGTATCGACGTATGAAATCTTTTTCATAAGTTCTGACTCTATGCACAAAAGAGATAAAGCATTAATAGGCCAGAAGAATTAGATTTTAAATCGGAAATAATTCCTACAAAAGATTTTATTGCTTTAATGGCTTCATTTTTTTTGGAAGAGGGGCAGTCACAGTAGGTAACACAGAGTCGTTCAGGTGAGTGCCAGGAAGAGGTGCAGCAACCGCAGTTAAGGAACGGCTGGGACGAACAAGGATAGGCGCATCCAGCTCGTAAGCCTTGATAGGGTTACACTGGGTGAGGCGCTCCTTTTCAAGTCTTGGAAGCCTGCGGGTAACGTGCCATTGGACTTGGACAGGGTCATTAATTTTATACACATATTTTCTACTTTGCTGAATATTTGCACGAGAACGGTTTGTTCAAAACATATGAATTTGGTCTTATTTAATGCAGGATTAAATGCCCTTCAACCGTCAGGAAGACCACTTTTCGATAGGGTAAGAAGTCCTTTACGCGGTATAACCGGAAAACCGAAAAAGCGCCCCTTTCGGGGGCCCCCACCACTTAAGCACAACTCCGTCGAAGTCGAAAACCTAGGAGAGTCTTTATGGGCAACTAATGAAGCCATTAAAGCACTAAAATCTTTATTAGGAATTATTTCCGATTTAATTCATTTTTGTGTTTAATTCTTATAAGCTTTTCTTGACTTAAAGTAGATCGTAGATAGTTTTTAACCCGTTTTAAGCAAGAAAAGCTTCTCACCTGAATGTGCACAGAGCCATGCAAAGTGCTATATCCAGTATAATTAGCTAAGAACTTCTTAAAGGTAAACAGAAAGACCAAGGCTTGGTAATACAGGGTGGCCCAGAAGAAAATTAACTTTTGAAAATTCAAAGGAAACGAAAACTGTACCTAAATTTTTATAGAACTTTAACTATTGTAATTTAAAGAAAATTTAATGCAATTTATTTTTAAATTTACCTTTATTAAATTACATCGCCCAGGAGATTTCCTTGACGCTTACAACATTCAATCAACATACATCAAAATCTTGGAATGCGTTCGTCAGAATTACTTTGAAACCTATTTTCAATTTTTTGCCGAATGCTCAGCTTCAGTTGCTGCATGGTTGTTGGATTATTAAAAGTATACTCTATTCTTAATGTAACACCACAAAAAATAATTTTCTGGAGTGAGATCAGGGCTTCCTGGTGACCAGGAGATGTCACCCCTGCCTGAAATTATTTTTTTGTGGGAACATGTCTCTTACCATCTAAATGCTCTCATTTGAAGTGTGACACGTAGCCCCATATTGATGAAACCAAATGCTCCGGTCATAACCTTGCAAATCTTGCAGCTTTGAAATCAAAAAAGCAGTGGTGAAATCTCACTGCCTCTAAGAAGCGCTAATCTCATTTCAGCAGACTTCTTTTTGTGAGGTTACCTTTTATGGGCAGAGTATACTCTAATAATCCAAAAACTCTGCAGCATTCATCTATCCTGAATCCATTTTGAGGTAACTCTGAGGCCTCAGCCTCGAACTTAGCGGGCAGCGGGGCGGCGGCGGCGGCGGCGCGGGAGCGGCAGGATCTTATGCGTAAAATCAAATAGACCGGTTCTCGAAAACAGCGGCACGGCAGCGGCGCCGGAGCGGGCAGCGGCGAGGGAGCGGGCAACGAGCGGGCAGCGCACTCCTTCTTTTGCCCACAATAAATCGAGCGTAAGGAATGAATTTGAATCGAAATAAAATTGTCGCCGTTGTTCAGACATTTCGTTCGCGAATAAAAACAAATATCTCGACAACACAACCCCGAACACAACACTTCGCCGCTAAAGCGCCGCGCGAGCTGCCCGCTGGTTTCGAGAACGGGTCTGCGTTGCCCTCCCCGCTCCCGCGCCGCCGCCGCGCCGCCCCGCTGCCCGCTAAGTTCGAGGCTGAGGCCTAAGGGCCGCCGCCGCGCCGTCGCCGCGCCGCTACACTGTTCATACGCACCGAGTAAAACCGCCGCCGCGCCGCCACCGCGCCAACAAAGCATAATAAAATTTGGCGGCGCGGTAGCGGCGTCGTGTGCATCAGCGCTTACGAAAGTTTTCCAAAATGTTGACCGAATGTTGTAAACGTCAAGGGAATCACATGTACGATAAAATTTATAAAAGACAGTAAATTTTAAAATAAATTGCACTAAATTTCCTTTAAATTGCAATAGCTTAAGTTCTACAAAAATGTACAGTTTTCGTTTCCTTGAATTTTCAATAGTGAATTTTCTTCTGGGCTACCCTGTAAAACAATATACACGAAGTTGTGGAGAGATGGTGCTCGTGCTAGGCTCCGAAGATCCTGTGTTACTCAAGAGTTTTTTATTTTATTTTTATTGAAACGCTATTGGAATATTTTAAAATTCATGATCACATAAGGACCTAAGTATACATATATTACAGTGCGTTTATTAATCGTTTATTTATATATGGATTGTGTAGGTATACGTATAATTATATATTTTTTTCCTGTAAAAAAAAATTTGCTAAATTTGCCGCCCCTCTAAATCTGCCGCCCTAGGCACTGGCCTACTTGGCCTATTGGTAAATCCGCCACTGTTTTCAACAGAAGCTCCTGCACTCTAAGTTAACCCTGAGGCGTCTTAAAAGGTGATGTTTTGTAACAACAATGGCCTGAAGTAGTAAATCGCTCATGTAATACAGCGTTTACAAGTGTCTTCTTTTTTAGTTATCTAAATCCTTTAAGTACAAGACAGATGGATAAATGAAAGATTTTCGCGTTAAGACGAAGCCGCCGCGCCGCGAGCCGCCAGTCTGCTTGTGACCACTGCTATAGCATAGCAGCTGAAACGTCAATGTGGCTCATATGAAAGTCTCGGTTGGGACCCGTGTTTCTCTATTTTAGATGGTTATATGGTTTGAGGTGCATTGCAAAAATAGTAAAAATAGTTAGGTTGTCATATTCTACTATCCGGCGATATTCGATCTCCGATGTCGTAAGAAGAGACTAATGGTAGCAATATGCGACCCGTCTGGTCTCACCAACCCGTCAGGCCAGACCGTGGACAGTGCCAATTCCTCCGTTTACCCCGATAAATTACAGAGAGTCGAACTCCTGTAATTACGACTACATGAAGTCCAAAGGCCTCCCCCAAGGATTTCCACACAACCGGTCCTGCGCCGTCTGCATCCAGGCACCTCTCGCAAACCTTATCAAATCGTTGGTCCACTTAGTGGGAGGTCTGCTCTCACTACATCTTGGGGCCTGTGGTCGCCATTCGAGAACTTTTCTGCCCCAGCGACCTGTGTGCTTACCATGAGTTTACGTTAGGTGTACTCGCTAAATCTATGAAGATTTTTTTCCTGAAAGTAGCCGCTAGGGGCGTTGCACAATATGTCATTTCAATGTCATTTTTAACGCAGTCGCTAGCGAGTAGGTACACCTAACGTAAACTCATGGTAAGCACACCGATGATTACGATGATCATAAAGAAGATGAAGATGATCACATTAGTTCTACAATGAAGACTACATATCCTGATGTTGATGTTTTTGTTTCAGAACATGCCGCCCCCCGCGTGAGGCATGAGCGGCCGCGGTACGGGGGGGCAACGCTGCCAGCTGATCCTGCAGCGTTGCCTCGCGATCCAGCTCACCAAGCCCGGCAACGCGCCCGATGACTTCTGGATGTATGACTCGGGGTATCTGCTTTTCCAGGTTAGTTTATACATTTTAACTAGGCTGTTTCCATTGGGACGGTCAAAATTTGACATAAACGATTCCCAATCGCTGCATAGTTCTGACATGTAGAATAGAACCACAATTTTATTCCTCAGTAATTAGCCTAGGCGCAGACCACCGATTTTTAGTTAGCCGATAGTTGGGCCCCATTCTAATTTGTATGAAGAATCGGCCGACACCAAATCAGTGTAATGTGCGCACTTTCGTACTGATCAACAGAACAGCCTGACCCAACTATCGGCCAGCAAAAAATCTATGGTCAGCGCCTAAGTTAGTGCTCATAATTTAGATTATTCTTTTTTCGTTACTTTACGTAATATTATTTTGTTCCTTATAAACGTGTAACCTTAGGGTCACTAGAGTAGAATAGGACCACCCCGACTCTCGTGAATGTCGTTAGAGCTGAATAACGGAATAAAATGCGAAAATCAAGGCCTCTATCGTCTGGCCAATTTGGGGAGTGTAGTGTAGGCCAATAGTATAATGATTCCAGTGGAGACTAAAATGACTTAATCACGGTAATACACTTAATGAAGACTCTACAATGCCGTTCACATATTATCGGGTCTATTATCTAACACTTAATCTACCTTTATTCGTTACTAATGACTATTAAATATAAATAAAGCTGTGTGGCCGGATACTCGGCTAATAGTAAGAATCAAAGTTAATTGATGTATAACAAGAAGGCATGAAATTTAAATGGCCAATTAAGCGAATTAATTACTATTTATTTGGTCTTTCTCATTATGAGAAAGAAAATATACTGTGAGTAAAATTTTGGTAAGCGATTTGGCAATTAAAAAGATGTACATATAAATAAATTTAAACTATCTGAGAAATCTTTTGGTGAAGAAAGCTCTTAATGACTCGTTATCTTTTTTTATTATTTTATAATCCTTGTCGTAACAATAATGTTTAAGTATCTATTGATTTTTTTTTTAATGCATAACAAGGCAGGTATTTGACCACAATCGCACCTGATGTTAAGTGGGATGCAGTCAAGGATGGTACATATCTGCCCTGTTTTGTTTATTATCTTTAGTAATTATTAACAAACCTCTTTAATTTTTCATAAAAAAACTTTCACCAACGTGGTCGTTTCGGTACGTCCCTAAATTAGATAAATCACGGGACTATTCCTATCTCTCGTTTCCACCGCTGCAACTCCTGTGTAGCCAGGATCTACAGCTTGACCGCCAATAAAAACCCAACCAGTGAAGGTCAAGTTTAAGTAAATTAGATAAAGTAAAATATCGCTTTAGATTTTATTAACTTACTTCAACAAATAGAGGAGGTTCTCAATTAGGTTGTTTTTTTTATTTGAACTCAACTAAGGTTAAGATAATGTGGCACGGCACTTATTTTGAAACTTTTCAGTATTTAAAAATGGTACAGGTTAGACATAGATTAATATTGTTTATGCTGGCGCTACGCTTGTTTGTTGACTATGGGTAGAGTGCCATAACTCTTGCGGTGTTCAAACACTTTGTACAATGCACAGATAAACTGTTAAACGACTTTAAACTCTATGACGTTGAATATAGAGGGGATGTAGAATTCCTATAGTGGACTCCAGCTTAAACGTTCAAACGATTTTGAACTCTATGGTGTTAGATATAAAGTATATAGAATTGTTATGGTGGACTGCATTCGGTGCAATCAATGCAATGGGTAACACATGTTGTCTGGCATAACTAGGTGGGATTATTCTTAAAATAGTGGTCAAATGGAAACCATTACTTACTATTTTTAACCATTCATCACTTTTGTTATTATAGCCATGGCCAAACCAAATGGGTTTAGAAGGATTTCCTATGAATGCCTGATGGAGAAAAACACCATAAATAAACCTGGAAACTTGGATAGGATAGAGCTGGACTTGGATATTATAGTTATAAGTAGTTGAATAATTTTCTTCTTCGCTATGAGGATTTTGTCAACTGTTATTATAGTCTTGTAGCCAAACATTATGACATGGCTACATCAACCTTTTTACAAATTACGTTCAATTCCCACCTTAGGCAGTTTGATTTTTTCAAGTTATTTATAATTTTCAAATTCATACAAAATATTTATTAAAGACATATTGAATTCCGTAATTGCTTCGTCTTTTTTTAGTAGTACCTAAGTAGTTATTACGTAGTTCGGCGAAGCGATCACGAAATATTCTATTACGAATGTCACTTTGTCTAGCGGTTAGGCTTAACGTGCCTTATTCTGTCAATCCGGTTGATTCAAGCTTTCAATGCCCTGAGCCTCAAATATCTTTAGATGTTTCACATTAAGGCTGAGTTGCACCCCCTTATTTTACCCGTAACAATAACAATAGCCGGTGCTTTTTGTATGGAGTTTGACAGATTTTTGGCGTTTGTCAATGTTAAAGTAAGATGGTGCAATCAGCCTTAATAAATACGCACAAATGAGATAAACACGTTTGAGATTAAAAGTAATCAAGTGAAAATATGAACATACAATAACTTTAATTACACATAAATTGCGAGATTGAAGTATTACGTTTACTTATCTCTCCATATCATGAATTATTACAACCAAGATAAGCTCCCATACAAACTGCATCGCACTTGTATCAAACACGTAGTAGCATATCAGATCATACACTTCTGTTGGAGAATGAACTCTATTGCAACTGTATAAGAAGCCACAGTGTTAAGTTTGATGTGCAGCACAATCAAAGAGCTTCCGAAGTCTTTTAATTGCCAATAAATTACATGTAATTAAGTTGTACATCAGTCCTATAACAACTTCCGTATCGATTTGACTTCTGAAATTTTATTTATACTACGAAGTTTAATTACAAACCAAATTACTATCTATCATTAGTAAAGGATGTCCATTCATTAAATGGTTTTCCGATACTTTCTTTAGCTAATTAGATATGTTTATTATGATATTCCTTTCATTACATAAATAATTTTGATGATTAAGTAACTAATAAGATTTGGAGTGGATTTTATTTTTTCCTCTGGACCGTTAACATTGCTTAATAATTAGGTAAAACTCGATCAAATAAAAGTAATGTATGACAAGTATATTTAATGGTAAAAGAAAATCTGAGATACAAGCATTAGCCTGAATAATTATATGTATTAAAGTGGTGTAAGGAATACTTACATTTCTATGGTACATTTTCGAGTGCATAGGTCATCAGGCCAAATTACCTATTCAGTTCACTAGCGTAATACGGTGTGGTGCAAGCTGTAAGCTTGTAAGAAAATAACGTCCTTAAAATGTTTCAAACTTTTATGTCATGAGGAATGTGGTAGTTAAACCGTATTCAAACACCTAAGAGATAGTCTTTTAAACAAACAAAATGTCAATTTTGGATGTTTTAATACATTTTCGGAATGATGTACAGTAGAATCCGATAATAACGACATTCAAATGATTATTGTAGAGTTAAACAATTATTAGAATCTGAAACATTAAAGGCAGTATTATGGCTGTATTCATGAACTTTCCATAGAAGTATAAAAAGTATTTTTAGTACGAGTAAATATTGATTTGGTCAATAAAAGTACAAGTACCTACCTACGAGCTACGAGTAAGTACAAACTAAATTATTCATTAGTCTACGGAACTATTCCCACCTTTCTTTACCACTGCTGCAACTCCTGTGTAGCCAGGATCTACAGCTTGACCGCCAACAAAAACCCAACCAGTGAAGGTTCAAGATTTTTCAGTAGTCTGGAAGCTTTGACTTAAAACATTAGAAGAGACCTAATTGAATGCGTCGACGACCGCAATCTGAAACCGACCCGCCATTGCGGCTTGCACTTCACCGATCTATTAATTGTGGATCTTGTTTCTTGGCAATGAGGATCATTTTACATTGTAAGCGATATCATTGGGATGCGCTGAAAGCATGTTTAAGAATTGAGGTACATAAACAAGCTCTTGCCTACGACTTCGCAAGTGTTTATTTTAGGGTAGGCGCACACCGTTGATTTTTCGTCGGCCGATAGTTTAGTCGGGCAGTTGATCAGTATGGGCATGTATGGGAGTGTGTACACTACGCCGATTCGATTTGGCCGATTCTTCATACAATTTAAAATCGGGCACAACTATCGGCCAACTAAAAATTAACGGTGTGCGCCTACTCTTAATCTGGAGCAAAAAGATTCTATTGGACGTTATTATCAAAAACACGGCTCAATCTTAAGTCTCAGTTTAAAATCCAAACCACAACGCACTTATGTCAGCTCCGCCCTCTAAAAACTCAGTCCTTTTTACTCCTCTTCAAAAAACTCCTTCTTTTCTCCGACTCCTTCCGTCTCTAGGCCATAAAGCTTTCGAATTCACTGCCTGAAGATATCAGGCAAGCCCCCAGCAAGTTGTTATTAAAAGATCTGTACTACATAATTTAATTTTTCAATTAATTTTTATAACATCCTTTAAAAATAGTTTCTATACCTAATGGAAATCCAATTGGTTGGATTTTTAAACCAGATGGTTAAATCGCGGGCAAAACATAGTAATCTTATAAATGAAAGAAAGAAAACTGTCTTTGATAATTGAATTAAAGGTTCTAATTTCAGGCCACTTAAAGCTTCGCACCTACTCCGTAAACACTATCAACGTAATCGTAATTTGACGATTATTAATCCACTTAGTATTTAAATATCGATCATAATCCATACTAAAACATACTTATATGCCTAAATTAACAAGCCTATTTCTCGATCCTGCTATTCATTATATCACATGCACGAGCGCGGTAGAAAGCGCGCGCGCAGGTCAACCGCGGACCTTTGTAAATCATCTTGCGCCGACGTGTATTTATTATCATTGTTCTTCTTGTGTTTGTTGGAATTCAATTTATGTAATACGTGTGGTGCATGACCCGGGACGGTAGCAAGACTTGATAGTGCACCTATACATCTAGCATATTGGACTATCCATTTTTGTTGCAATATCACCCTTATTGCAACTATACAAGATGCCTCAGTGTTAAGCTTGTTGTGCTGTCTGAACGTTGAGCTAGACATTTTTGATATTCCTACTTCCTAGTGTAAATGTCACTTTATATGATGTAATGAAGAGTAGATTTTGTCTGTAATCATGCTAGAGGTTTGTTCGTAAAGCTTTGTAACACGAGCTTAAAGCCTTACAAAATAGGCCGCAGATAACACATAAAATATGTGTTACTTATTTAATAATTTAAACATCAAGAGTTACAAAAATGACACAACTCAAAAGTGACAAATAATGTTGTTGTCTAATATAATATCGATAAATAAAGATCTACTACATTATTATTATCGCAACACCACGGCTGAATAAGACGCCCTGCAGACAAAAAACTTTTTATCGGCCGATAGTTTGGTCGTTTTTGTATGAGGAATCGGCTCATCCGATGTAATGCGCGCTTTCATACTTGCTTCACGTTGATGTTTCACTACAATGTTTTTGTTTTCTCAAAACATAACCTGGTAACCTTTGCCATCTCAGTCCATCTCATCAACTTAAGTTAAGAATCTCAAGATCTTGTGCAAATAAAAAGTGCACTATAATTCTTATATCCCGTGTTACTTGATGGAAAGCGCCGATAGAGCGTGCGTTTGCGCACGTTCCCGATACCAGTCCGAGCCCGCTCTCACCTTGGAGATGGCTAGATAGCGCTTATCATGCGTGAACCTAGCCTGAGATTAAACTGTTTTGTTTTTTTTGGTGAGAAAGTTTTTGCTTTTAGCAAAAAGTCCTGTACTAAACTGAACCTTTTTGGAATGATAATGCACTGGTGCTATTATTCTTATAAATTTGTTTTCACCTTCATGTGGTTAAGAATTCATTTGTATTCACTAGAGGTCAAGACAAAGTTCTTTCAAACGTGTCATATCGACTGACAAGTCTTGCGGAACAAAATCAGACGAAGGCAGGCAAACATACAATTTTTTTTTACCCAGGATAATGGCCTATCCATACCTACCGCCGGGGGACGGCAGGTTATGTGGGGCTCGAACCCACTAAAAACCTGGGATGTTCCCTCTGCCGCATACTTAGTGGTCGGCGCCTTGGGTACTAGAAACGACCAAGACGTCCCGCCCTAAACGGGACCCAAATTATCTCAATTACATAATACAACTACTCAGCTATTGCAAATTTTAACATATCCTTTAGTCAGATTGTTAACAGTTGTTTATAAATTGTTTAGAAATAACACTGTTTGTTTTGCAATTAAAATCAAATAACAAAATAATTATGTGACAAACATTAAATAAAAAATCAGACGGCATGATTGTCAAACGTAGGATTGCTATATTGCACTCGGCGTCGCCGGAAATTATTTTGTCCCCTAGCTGCAGAAGTTTTCAAACAATTGTCTTAGCCAATCTGGCAACACAAACTAACACTTCAATTTAGCTACCCTTTCTTTTAATATAACTCTTTTTATTTCTACCCGTCTGCCACGGAAGTAGCCAACAAAGAAGATCCAAAGTCCCCGTTCTATTGTTTGCACTAATTAATAAAAGAATAGCTCAAATGCAATGAACCGCGTGGAGAATGGGAAATTGGTTTTTTAATGAACGCCATTTTACAACTCTGAATATAAGTGTGTCAGAGTATTTGGGTATTGAGTATTAAGAGGCGTTGCATAAAATGACTCTAATAGTAGGACCATATAAAGATTTATGGCGAAGGCCGTCCCTAAGAAAGTTCGATGTTTCACTGATAATTAGAAAATTATAATAGATGTCTATGCTAATGAAAGACAATTATGCCGTAAGCAGAAAGAAGTGGCGGGTGGTATATGCCCATGTGTACTTGTCAGAAAATTGCAACGAAACGTAAATAACTACAGTTATAAATTTTACAAGATAAGGGTTTTCTTATTACAATTAAAAGACCACAGTGCTAAGCTTGATGTTCAGTATCGTATATGTAGTAGGCATTGAATTCTGTAAAAATTTAAACACAAATTTAATAGGAATTGTTGAGCCGTTGTTATGTTTTCCCAAACCTACATAATCTAGCCATTTTCCCAACACTTAGGCTGAGTTTGACCGTAACTTAAACGATAACCGGTGTTTTTGGTACTAAGCCTAAGGCTGGGTTGCACCATTTTATTTTAACTTTGACAAACGTCAAAAATCTGTCAAACTCCATACAAAAAGCACCGGTTACCGTTATAGTCACTATCAAAGTTAGGTGGTGCAACTCAGCCAACACGGAAGAAAATTAGTAGAAAAGTTATCTTACTGAGCTAAATACTGTGATAGCTATGCCATAGATGGCAATCTGCATAGCATTTAGAACTGCATTATTATGCAGTCCGCGTAGAAGATTTGGTAAGCTTAGTTGGAGTATACCGAGTAAAATGCACTAAGAGCTGATTTTTCAATCGTCAGATAACTTTTAACTGAAGAATAAGTTTGGCACATTGACAGTTTCAGTATGGGAAATATGTCAAAATGACAAGGTTATTCTTCAGATAAAAGATATCTGAGTATTGAAAAATCAGTCCTAAATGGAATTTCAGTGTCCGACTATTTAATTATTTCCCTGAGAATTTTAATGCTTCTGTCAAATGTATAAAATCTTACTTAATCTGACCGCCTGGCTTCATGGTTCAGGTAATAAAAATGAAAATAGTGGTTGTGGGTTTGAATCTTGAGGGAGACAAGTGTTTGTGTTATGAGCATGTGTTTTTTATGTCCGAAAATATATGTTTCTGAAAATAACGTATGTTTAGTTTAAGCACATATTTGTGGGCAAGTACCTTAGTGGAGAGAGAGAGCCATCATAGGAGTATTTCTAGTCTGTTAATAATTGATACCAAACAAACGTTTTATCTATCTTTATTTCTTTTGTATTTTATGTTGATACTAAGACAAACTATGTATGGAGCCGGAATGTCATTTTCAAACCATTTTTCTTTGAACTGAAAATAACAGCTTTATGGTTCAATTTGGTAGTGAAAATGCATTTTCGTCAGACGTATTGGTATCTTCAAAGAACGAGAAAGAAATAACAATTTCCGCTTTTCTGTGATGCTCGTCCTATTATTTTATCTTCAAAACGGAAACGGACACATTCTCTTTTGAAGTGATCTTTGTATCGTTTTGATTTTTGTTTAGGTTTTAGGTACTTTATTGTTGATGGCATAGGACTTTTGCTATTTTGTAAAATAGAATATGGTATTGTGATCACGATATTCAAAGTGAAAAACTTTGAATTGTACTTTAAATCTACTCGTAAGTAAATGAAGTATAACCTAACCTAACAACCTTTAAACTTAGTCGTAGACAGTTCGAATCAATGTTAAGAGTATTTGCATTTTGAGATTCACAAATCTGTTTTTATTTCGTGTGTTTTAAAATTGTTTTGTATAGAAATTAAAAGAATTGCAGCTACAATATTTTTATTACTGTCGAGTTTCTCTTTGTTCATAATTAAAAGAACATTTTATAAGTATTAATGTTATCTCTACATAATCTATAAAGAGAATATCATTAAGAAAAATACTTAAATACTTAACACATATTTAATATTACACAATGATTACAAATTTTGATCAAATTGTTGTGATAGTTATCTAAAAGACGTTAAGAATGTTCTTAAAAGTCCTGATGGTTGTAAATTGTTTTATAGATGGAATCTGTTTTAATTATGACGCATTAATTAACATAGATATTAAAAAACAAGATTATTAAAATAAAAAATCACTGAAAACAACTGAGATAATGAATATCAAATACAATAGGAATAATATTTTAAAGAAAGTGCTTAATTATACCTAATAATTATCAAGTAAACTAATCCATAATAGGTACTAGACCTAACAAATCGAAACTTAAAGACTGAAACAGGAAAAACTAACTTATGTACCTGGTACACCACAAATAAGGACTTAAATCCTGAAAAAAACAAAATAGGAATCTGATGCCCGTTTTGACCATCAATCCCTAATTTTTAAGTGACCCCTATGGTAACACATAACAGGATTTTTTTTTCATAGGGGTTACTTAAAAAATTATTATAGATTGATGGTGAAAACGGACATAAGGTTTCCTACATCAATATATTTTGGTTAAAGACGTTTTCTCTAGATATACTGGATATCTCCTAGTCTCATATCAACTTTTAGAAACTTAAGTGCCGAAATTACTTCATAATTTCTATAACCATCAACCTTGACTCTAAATTATTAAAACTGTCGCTTATTACCGCTTTCCCCACCTAAGGACACAACCTCACACTTTCGTATTTTATTTTAATATAGACTATTGGATAATTTTACGTTATCGAGAACAAACTGGCGTGGAGAAGTCAATTATATGGTAATTAGCTCTGTACTTCTTTTTAATTATTTGGCATTGGTGTTTTTGGTCGTTGGAATGTGAACAAATTGATTTTGTTCGTGAAAATTAATAAATAAGGTTGACGTTTTGCAAGCGACCTTCGTTGGTTCGGGACTAGTGTTTATTCTGTGATTCAGGTTATATTATAGTAGGTATTTGTATAAAAGTACGTGTACACGTTTAAGTTACTTGTTGTGTGTATTTTTTTTACTCTATCAGAGTTTTGAAATCTGTTTGTTTATTCGGGAAAATAACTCAATGTGCAAAATATAATTATATTATTTACTGGCTTTAAGGGGTAATCTTTAGTGGGGGCTTTAAGGGTGGACTATGATAACTATTAATTAAGGCACATTATGTATGTGGTTATGTTTATTAATGTAAAAGGTATTTCGTTTGTTCGTTTCAGCCAAATACTATATTTATTATACAAAAGGTATTTTTTAATTAAAATTAAAAATTCTTTATTTCAGTATTTTTAAAAAGCCCATATTTTGCGGGTTGCAACGTCGTAAAACAAAAACAGCATCTCTTGGGCTCCGCCTTGATTGATTGTATAAGTCCAAATTATTCAAATTATTGATGCAAGAGTACTTATTTTTCTATAATACCTACCAAGAAGATTCTGATCCCAAACAAAAACCACATCAAATACCTCGCCACAAACTCTATATTAGGTAATGCTTTTTTTAGCAAGCAATAAAGTACCAATTACTCGTGCCATCATTTAATTTAGTTCCAATACTCCAATCGAGGTGTTGCATTGTCCGAGCGATACGCGTCGCGATAGCGACTTATCGCCAAATCGCTTTCCGTGAGAATTGCGATTGCGGTTGCTGTTGCGTGTGTGAAACGCCAAAAGGCGTTTTTGGCGTTGTTTAGATGGTAACAGTAGGTGCGCTTTGCGTGGAACAGAACAAAAATAAACTGCAAAACGTCATTAGTGAGGTAATTTTTAGTTTAATGGTAGGTATAGAGCTCCCTGTGAATGATTTGTTTTACCCTATTTCCAGTCTGTTTTAATTGTTTTTTTGTGCTTATTGAGTATTTTTGCGTCTTTTTTTAGTAACAACGATGATTTCCTTTTTAAAAGCTAAACAATATTGTGATCAACCTATATTTTTTCACATTTAAACATATTATGACTGCCACCACGTTTAACAACATTTTTTACACATCATTTATACATTCACTAGCTTTCCGCCCGCGGCTTCGCCCGCGTGGATTTTTGTCTGTCACAGAAAAACTTTATCGCGCGCGTCCCTGTTTCAAAAACCGGGATAAAAACTATCCTATGTTCTTTCCCGGGACTCAAACTATCTCTATGCCAAATTTCATCAAAATCGGTTGCGAGGTTTAAGCGGGAAAGCGTAACAGACAGACAGACAGACAGACAGACAGACAGTTACTTTCGCATTTATAATATTAGTTGGGATTAGTCTTAAATCACTGCTTACTCGGAGTTTGTATATGTATACTTTGAAATCTGAATTCTTCTATAGTGTGTATGTAAAACGATGACTCGACCAGTCTCGCGCCCTCTGGGAAGTGAACCCACTGCTTTACTCTTTTATTTGCACTCCATTAGATAATCTTGAGTTACGTTTTCTTAAAATCTTTGTCTTTTATCAGTATTATGAATAACAAAGGCAGAAGTTTGTAGTTCCGATGCGGGGACAGATACCATCTTTATCGCATTCCTGCCATTGTACGCTGTGAATCGTATTGTACGTGCATTTTCATTAAATTATGAAGAATGTTGATAACGCAGTCGGTATTTCAAATGTAATTAGAAACACATTGTTTAGTTATACTTTTTAGTGGTTTAGTTACTTTAGGGTTATAACAAAGTTTTGTCACATCTACTCTTTATAGTTTTGCCTTTACAGTCTTTCTGCAATTGCGATCAATCCTGGTATTTGGTTGGTAATTATTGAAATAGTACCTACAGTAAAATAATGTGTGTGTGAGTTGTGAGAATGTTTATTTTAAGGTTTCGCTATAGTTATGATTTTTTGAACTAAAACACTTTTTGCCAAAAGTTTACTTAAATATCTCTCAAGTTTAGGTAAACCAAAAGGTATGAAGGTAGAACAAACAGATGATAAAATGAAGACTTAATAGTTACATAATCCTGAAAGCATGCTACTACCTACTTGCAAATCGTATCTGGACTTATCTAGTTGAAATATTTCCATCCTGATAGTCTTTATGATGTTTCTGAATAAATATTAAGGTAATTGTCGACTCTTACAGCTTTATTCCGTAACAAATCGGATACGATCGGCATCTGAGATGCGCCGTAGATTATCTTCTGACAAAATTATGCAACATCGATACCATCGCAAACATCGATTTAAATCGAATCGATTATTCGTTACCGCCTCGAGACAGGACGCTCAAGGGCTTGGAAGACATGAAATTCGATGTTCAAAACATATTCTTTAACACCTTTACTAATTTTCACACCATCATATTTGCTGCACGACTTTATAGTGTATTAATAAGAATTTATGTGAGTTTTTATAATAGGAAATGAATGCATCGATTTGTCTCACTCACATCAATTACGATGATCGTTAAAGATACTGAATCGTTTAAATGTAGGTTGGACAATAAAAGAGTAACTCAAGTTACGTAAAAACATACGAGCCCTTTCTACGAGTTATAGTCGTATAACAACATATAAACTAACTTACAACAACTTTCATTGACAATATTATTTAGGAGGTTATGAATATGCGTTATCTTAATTAGTTTTTTAATGGTAATTATATCGACTCTAATGAAATTTCCTTCCTTGATTGCAATACAGCATGCACACTTTCATTTTAGTGTGATTGACGTACTTATAAATATAGAATCCCATAAATTATAAATATAAATCCCATAAATTGTTCGTAATACTTAGTTTTAATTATTAGATTTCCTAACTACTTGTAATGGGAAGTTCTCACATAAAATATTGAATGTTGCACAATCGGTAAATTGTGAGTATTTTTATCACATAAAATATGAGCGGTACTTATAATTACTAAAGGTATAAATTTATCGAAGTACACGAGCTTTTGCTGAATATTACACACATTTTCTCACATTTTATTGGTACTATATTTTATATTTATTTCAAAGGTCGAATACGTCGTAATATGTGTAACATTTTAATGAAAATGAATGATGAAGTACGTGGGAATGAAAGTATTGTAGGTATGGCTTCAATGTTTTATTGAAAAGTTACATATGTAAATAATATCACTTTTACTGAATAACTGTAATAATCTTCTAGCTAAGAATTAATCATTTTGGTAGTGCAATTATGTTACTTTTACTGAATAACTGTAATAATCTTCTAGCTAAGAATTAATCATTTTGGTAGTGCAATTATGAAAACTATTTGAAGTCAACTAAACTAAACACTATGTAGTTAAGTTACACCAGTTATTGGTTTGGTTAATACCTACCTGATTCTCAGGTTTTTTTAAAAAAAATTTTTTGCAGAGCTATTTTAAATTCAGTAATCAAAAATATTTTTAAAACAAAATGTACAAACGAATGTTACATACTCCATTTCATAACATCGTAAAGTAATTTGATATTATTAATACTTATAGATAGAGCAAAATGCATATCCTATTTTTAACCAGTTTATTCATCAGTCATTATTATAAAAGATTTCTCAACCGACTCTACATTAGCAGTTAATTCTACTTTTATTTTGCGATCAATTTTAACCATAAAATTTCTAACTACCTCACGCTGTTAACAGGCAATAAACAGCTTTGCAGTTAGCACTGCCATTATAATTATAACAATGTTAATTGTATCTTTAACACGTTATGTCAGTGAATGTAATAACTAATAACTTATTAGCAATAGATTTTCAAATTGGACTTACACTGGTCTTGGGGTTCCTTATAAATAAGTCAGACTGACATTTGACATTCGAACCTGTGTTTCTATTAGATGACATTTCATAATATTTCTTTTTAGAGAGAATCACAAAGTAATAACTGGTTTGAAGATTGTGATCTCTTGAATGCGGCGAAAAATTTGCATTTTTATTGACAAAGAGCTCGTTTACTGCAAGCTATTATATTTATCATTAAGCTCAAAAAACCCAGAGATATTAACCTTAAGAATTTACAGAAATCACAAGTCACGAAAAATAAAAATTTGCATCAAAAACTGTAACTTATGTTGTTCGCTATCTCATCATCATCATCATCATTTTAGTCACAGGACGTCCACTGCTGGACATAGGCCTCCCCCAATGACTTCCACGTCGCACAGTTGGTAGCGGCCTGCATCCAGCGTCTTCCTGCTACCTTTATCAGGTCGTCGGCCCACCTTGTGGGTGGACGCTTTTGGTTCGCTGTCTATTATTATCATTAAATTATACTAAACAAAGTAAGATAGCGTTTATTGATAGATTAACGAAAATAACCAATCATTACGTAATAAAGAATGATGCAAAGTAAATGTACCTATATTTGATTCGTTTCTTTTGCGATCGCTCTTTTTCTAATACTCGTACCAGAAACTTCAGGATACTTTCATATAAACGTTCCCCTCTATTCATACGGAACCGATACTACCACTTCAACTCACTCTTGCCAAAGTTTACAGGCGGTCCAACAGTTGCCGTGTGTGACTCCAACTGCAGTAACCATTTAAAACAGTAATTAAATGTTGGATAACAAAACTCATAACTGTGTAGTCAATTAAAGTGATGTTAGATTAGATAGAAAGCATTTATGTCGCGCTGGTCACGACTTGTCCGAGCGAGTTGTCGGCGGTTATTTGAAGAGTTAAGTAGGTAGTTACACTTGAGTGCAGGTAGACTTCAAATTTTCAAATTCAAATTATTTATTGCTAACTAGCTTTTGATCGCAGTTTTTTTTTGTTTGAATTTCGGTTTGACAGAAAGACTGGCATGAGCCCCCTTGTTTGTCACTGAAAGGGGATGGAGAGTTATTGCGTGTGTTCCTTTCAAAAGCTGGGATAAAAACTGTCCCTGTTGTCCCTGAGTCTTTATAAAAAGTAAAGATAAATAGTTCACATTATTATCCATGATTCCTAAAACTCCAAAATGTTATACATCCAACTTTTATGCTGTGGTTTTTTAATAGTCGTAGACTGTAGTGTGATTAATAAGGAAACGCCCACAATACAGTCTTTCAGCTACGAATGTCGCTGTAAGATCAAGAATGATATCACTTCTTCTATAGATATCAATCAGATTTTGACTCAAAAAAGTTAGTTGACATTGAATTAAAAGCAAAATATTTGACGATTTGTAAGTAGGTACTATTTATTTAGGCTGAGTAGCACCACCTAACTTTGACCTATAACGTAACTATAACGATAACCGGTGGATTTTGTATGGAGTATGACAGATTTTTTGACGTTTGTCAAAGTTAAAGTAAGATGGTGCAACACAGCCTTAGTCTATACAGTTAAAGAAATTTTGACTTTGACGTTGACTTTATTCACAGTCGAACTTATATTCGTCATATAGCAAAGTTGAATGCCCTAAGCATCGACCCGCCGAATTTTTTGTAGACTAGACAGAAAAGATGCTAATCTGCTGTTAGAAAACATTCTACAGTAACTTATGCAAATAAGGTCGGAATAAATTTATTTTCTTCAAACACGAACCGTTTTAGGACGTGTTTAAATCTCTTTAAACTTTTTAAATTGGCGTTTCATTTTGATTTTTTTTAAGTCGTCAGTTTTACTAACTACTTTACTAGCATGTCTACTATAGAAGTGGCAAGTTAAATTACTTCAGTGAATTTTAAGACGTAAAATCAGTATGTGAAGGTTAAAAAATTCTAGAATTTGGGAAAGTTACTGTTTACATTGCAGTAGTCATCATCATTAAAACGGTGATTTTATCTATCTATTTGTCTGTCTGTGATAATACTTATAAACTATTAGTTAGCCTGTTAATTAGTCAATCCTGTGGTCTAATCTTATAAGAATTCAAATATAATTTGAGTTTAAATCGAGTTATAAACTTAATTTCATAAAACCTACATACTTACGAGTGTCAACACGTAATGTTTACTATAAAGATTATTATTTTATCATCTCGATCATAATAATACAGGAAAGAACTAAGTAAGATATTGACTAGTACTACACTATAAAATGTCTAATAGCAAATCGTGCTTAACGCCCTGACATCTATGTAATTGTAATAGGTACTGTTTTCCAACAAAAATGCAAAGCCTGATGTGCTGTATTGTACAACAGTGAGGCTGAGTTGCACCACCTAACTTTGACCGTAACTTTGACGATAACCGGTGTTTTTTGTATGATGTTCGACAGATTTTAGACGTTTGTCAAAGTTAAAAGTGAGATGGTGCAACCCAGCTTAAGACCTGTCTTGATGGTTTCCTACACCCTGTATAATCAACCTCTAGCCCGCGGTGGTAAAACGCGATAGTGGCTAAGTAATTATAATTAGATATTACGTTGTAAGTGAGGTGTAAAGGTCGCCGTAATAAAGCTGTCAGTGCGCTAAGATGGCGGCTCTAGCTTTATGGCGCGGCTTTTTGTTGATAAATTAAACAATTATATTATGTTTCAGTTACATTAATTAATGAAATATTTATCTTTTAGTTACTTTTACCAACCGAATAAATGAAAAGTGTTTTCTTTTATCACTAATTGTAAAAAGTCGAAAGTAACATAACAAACAATCTGGTGTTCATTAAATTGAACACCTTTTGGACTTGGACACCACCTTAACTTCGAACTCCTATGTTTTCCTGATTAATTTCGTTGCGGGTCCAATGACAGTTTAACTTTCCCCCGGGACAAACTTGACCTTCACTGGTTGGGTTTTTATTGGCGGTCAAGCTGTAGAATGTAGATCCTGGCTACACAGGAGTTGCAGTGGTGGGAACGAGAGGTGGGAATAGTCTCATACAATTTAATGATCCTTATAAAAATTAAGATTAGACGAGTTTTTTCGCAAAACCAAATTCATTCGATAGAGGTGCTACAAATGCACTGGTTTAATACAAAAACCACAATTAATAAAACAAACTTAGATACAAACACCTCTATTAGCAGTCGGTTAATTCACGAAAACAAAATGTAACACATCACCGTCTCCCAGGCAATCACACCACTGAACCAAATATCGTGACCTATGATGCCGAAACGTAAAAAACAATTACCGCGCATCGCTTGCGCAACACCTTTCTCCAAGCGGGCGATGTCGGGCGATCAGCTAAATGATTTTGATTAATATACTACCTAATTCCACTTGAGGCTTTTATTGGAGTTGGATCAAATGTTGGATTGGGTTGGCGATAAGACGTCAAATATTTGGCAGGTAGAGCCAAGCTTGGCCAACGAAAAGTGATTTTTATTTGTTTTGAGATGTGTTCTTTTTCAAGAACGTCAACTGCTGGATTAAGAATACTCGCATCCAGGCGGTTCTCGTGACCTTTAGTAGGTTGTTAGCTACCGGGTAGGAAGCCTGCAGATATTACCATCCTAAGGCTGGGTTGCACCATCTTACTTTAACTTTGACAAGCGTCAAAAATCTGTCAAACTCCATACAAAAAACACCGATTATCGTTAAAGTTACGGTCAAAATTAGGTGATGCAAGCCAAGTAATAATTTATGTAGTTAAGTGTTAAATGAATGAAAACTATAACACTAAAATCGGAGTATGAATTTAATGACTTTAATGCAATGGGAACACAAAATAGTATATTTTGACATAGAGAGTGGTATTTTTAAAGACATGAGCAGAAATTATCAAAGTTATGCGATTTTAAAACTATTTATTGAATATGAATATTTATGACTTTAGTCTATGTCATCAATTATATGATAAAAGTTTTCTCTGAAAACAACAGACGATAACAGCGACAGCAGCCGATAATGTCCCATTATTTCACGGTGGTGTCAGCCATAGTAACGTTAATGAAAAAGAAAAGTGTGCTTGTTTACAACATAACGGGTAGTAATATTGATTAAATTTAGTAGAAAACCCTTTTCCACGAAACAGAAAGCGAGTATCGCAGATCATTTCACTCGGCTGTAGAGATGTGCCGAGTCAGACTGACTCGAATACCTAGCAGGTACTCCCGTACTCGAGTATGTAAAATTCTGTATTCGGATCCACAATACTCGAAACAAATTTCGAGTACTAACGGTATTCGAATAATAAATCGTACTTTAATAGCAACCTTGTACGGCGTACAGTCGAATTTTGTATGACAATAATCTGTTATTATTTACATTAAATACTCCCCTATCGTTCATACATGATTTGTGATGAAATATTAGAAATTGTCATCAAAATAAAACTACAAAATTCGATTCAAAAAGAACTCGAGTCCACTGAAGTATTCGAATACTCGTGCCAGTACTCGAATACTTGACCGAGTCTTCCGACTCGAGTCCTAACTCGATTTTTTTATTAACGAATACCAAAAAATTCGAATACCTTATGGCATTAAGTTCGCCTAATGTTAATATTTTGGCATTGAAGTATGTATAAATAAATAAAATAAATAAATACCAAAAATAGCCGACTCGGCACATCACTACTCGGCTGCGCGTGCGCAAAAACTTGTAAATTCGTTTACGTACGGACATCACGTCACGCTAAATACAGTGGGGTCTTATCTGGTTGTAATACAGGCTATTTTTCAACAAAATGTGTAGTCTGATGGTCTTTCGACTGTACCACTACTGACACACTCCCGCTCCCTTGTAGGTATGGAGTTTATCGTAGCATATGGAAGAAAATATTTAAGTAATGTACGTAAGTAAATGGAAACTTAAAATTGAAAGTGCGAAGAAGCTTTATGGTTTGAGTTGTACGCTAATAAGGAAGTAGATAAATTGAATTATTGTTTATTGAATACGCTTACTCGTAATTTTCTTAAGTTATTTTTAACTGCTGTTACGTATTAATTGATATTAGCGTACCTTTCGTTAGTCTTTCGTTATACACAATCCTACATGGATGGAACATTTACACAAACTAGTGATTAGTTTCACTGAAACAAAAATCTAATAATTTAAATTTAGAAATATAGCCCACATTTTGTTGTGAATTGTGATATACAAAATAATATACTTTAAAAATTAAAATCAAAAATATTTTATTAAATTATGACCAGTATTTTGGCACTCATGAACGTCAAAAATAATAATAAAAAAGATATCCCTTATAAGGGGGCACTTTACATGTCTCCTTATCTTTTGGGCCCTACTCATTTACCTATAAAATGTTATTTAATGTCATTATTGTATTTAAGTTTTTGGTAGTTTTCGTGATAGTAGAGCAACATTATTTCCATCCAGCTTCACTCTAATCTACTCCAACTTCAACAAACTAGAGTCATTTTAAAAGGTGACAATATTATGCGAGTTTAATTCGAACCCAGGAACAGTAAAGCTGTTAAACCTCCGAAAAAGCAATCTACACTAGTTACTCGCATACTGGTGTTCCTTCCCAGACCAAGTTTAGAGAAGTTGAGCTCGTATCCAACTTAGATTGCTGATGTAGGCTGTATGGGAGAGTGCCCATTATCAGGACGGCACGGCAATTTTAGGCGACGAATTAGTAGGTACTATGCAAAATCGCAATTACAGCTATACCACAAAGTTTGGCTGGATGTGCTGTCAACCGCAATAATCAATATCACTGACTGAAGTGCATGATAGTCTATTAGGAATATGTACCTCTACATTTAACTACGACTTTAGGTTTCATGGGCTTCGGATAAAGATATCTGGTTGATAGAATCACCGATAACCGACAACTTTTATTTGTTGGATAGACTATCTGAATCTGTATTCTTTCACATTACAAGACTCTGTTTAGATTACCATTATGGTATTAGTATGATAGGGCAATACCGTGCAACCGTTATCTTTGCGATTTCAACTGAAATATTATAATTATTAGCCAGGTAAATACGAACGATACAGTAACTATTCGTGTTGGGAAGCCAACATCGCACGGGAGGAGACGTGCGTGTGGCGTACGATGACTAACGTCACCTCGGGCCGACAGCGTCATCATCGGCAGCGCTCGGCTCACACACTCGCCTTGGGACACCACCGTCGACGCACGAATACCGCGTACTCTCATAATCTCTTGTCATTCGGCTGGCGAGAATTACAGCATCTATTTTTACACAGTCCGCTATTTTATTTTAAATACTAATATTCGTTAGGACGCTACAATTCGTTTCCTAAAATCCCGTACCGTAGCTACTCGTATGGTGGACCTTCGACAACCGTCCACTCGGCTAGGTCTCAAACGCTGGATCGTGGAAAGTTTATAATTTATGGCTTGCACATCCATACCATCGACATCTATCGGTATTTTAGCATATCCTATGTGGAGCCATTGATTTATGGCTGTATGTCCAAGGTAATGCACATCTTCGCAAAGATCTTAGATTGAGATCGAATGAGCTTTCACGTTTAAAATCGTGAATGTGAAAACTGTTTATACTTGACATGTGCATGTGCATATGAATGACCTTGGCCTTTGATTTCTCCAATGTTAAGTGTAAAAATATTATACTCGTATAAAAATTTAAAAGGTTTTCATACGAAGGAACCTTAAGTCTGCAATGATTTAAGTGAAATTTCTAAGCCTACTTAATTAGTTATTAAAATATACATCAACAAAGTGGAAAAAGGTCATATAAAATCTTTGTGATCTAGACTACTGCCCAATACAGTCAGCGTCAAATAGTTCGAGGCACCCAAAGTAGTCAAAAACTTCGCAACACGACTTTGTTAGAATAGAAGAAGATTGTATTATCAACTTTGTCTTGTGCCATTCTATAGCTTAATGGTCGAAACCTTTTCATTTCTGAACCATAATATTACATCATATCACGCTTGTAAAAAAACAAAAGAAGATCACTTCAAAAGAGGTGATAACACACCACTAATTAATAGTATAGAATAAAATTGTGCTTTAATAATAACCGCATTGTTCTCCACAATAGCTTCACCTTTATGACCATACAACATAAAAGCTTAGCCAAGCTTCCGTCTATATGGGACTGACATCTGACCTGGGTTATTGCAAAGCTATGAAGCTTGTATTAAAGTATAATTAAACAGTACAGTTAGTATTGAGAAAGACGTGTGTTTTTTGTTACATATTTAGTATCTCATAACGGTACTATTCCCACCTCACCTGCAACTCCTGTGTAGCCAGGATCTACAGCTTGACCGCTAATAAAAACCCAACCAGTGAAGGTCAAGTTTATCCCGGGGGAAAGTTAAACTTAGCATCTATTAAGTGAACTTTTTAAGCACAGCTGGGTAGGTATCTCTTGTAGTACTGCATCTCATAATGCAAAGTGATGATCAGGCAGATAGATGGTGGTAGCGAGCCTCAATCGGAATCCTCAATCACACGGAACTGGCTATCTTGAGCTCTGCTGAATTTGATTACCTAATTTCACTAAGACACCTCGTTAGTACTTCTTGTTACTGAAATTATTAACACAAAGATGCAATCGTTATTTAAAAAAATATCATAAAACATAACTTAAGTAACAATCATAAAATGCTGTTCGTTTTTCTAACAATAAAATAAAAATCAAAACTACACAGGCGATAAAAACGGCAATAACAGAATAAGGGTGCATTCACATAAGAAAAACTGGCTGGTTTAAGTGAGCATATCGAAAACCTTGAATTTTTTTTTGTCATTCAAGTCTGTGAGCTTAGTGGATTTTCAAAGTAAACCGTACTTGTACTCGGTTTTTGTCGAATTTGAATTTATGTTTAGTAGTGGATGTGTTTTGTCACCAGACATCTTTTGCTTTGCACTAGAGGGAATTTCAACCTTTAATTTCGTTGCGGGTCCAATGAAAGTTTAACTTTCCCCCGGGACAAACTAGACCTTCACTGGTTGGGATTTTATTGGCGGTCAAGCTGTAGATCCTGGCTACACAGGAGTTGCAGCGGGCAGGAGGTGGGAATAGTCCCGTTAGTGAACGTCCCGTGGCTGATTTTGGTGGATATGCACTTCTTGTTGGTTCTCACCAAGCTTTAATCAATGAGTATCGCCAAATACCCACAAACGTGTGTTCTCACCTTAAACTCAACAAAATAATTAACAAAAACGCAGCGGTTTCAATGTGCACCAACCGTTAATTTCGAGTCAACATCCATGCGCATATTAGACTTGACTTTGATAATCAACCTCTTACGTGTTACTGCATAATCGCTTGTGGGTTTACTACTCGTATTGTGATTAAAGGTCAGGCTCGGACGCAGGCTTTGTTTGGGATTTGCAATATAATTTGGCATCTTGTTGTACGGAATACTTTCTATAGCGAATTATTGCTTTTGTGAGAGATACGTGAAGTTTTTATCAAAGGTTATAAGAATAATATTGCGACTGAAGTACTGGTACTTACAACCAACGGTAGCAGGTTCAAATCCCACTAGAAGCGCAAAGAGACATGTTAGTAGTAGTAGTAAGAGTTTAGAGCTAATATAGGCTGGGTTGCACCATCTTATTTTAACTTTAACAAATGTCAAAGATCTGCCAAAATCCATACAAAACACCGGTTAAAGTTATATTTACAGTTAAAGTTAGATGGTGCAACTCAGCCTCAACTAAAATATAAATATTAAAATCTTAAAGTACGTTTAATTAAGGACTCAATTTATGACCTTTCGCGTTGCCACCGATCGCTTTGATCACTGAGCTACAAAGACATTGGTAACTGTCTGAATTTTCAGCGCAAATTCTAAGCAGGTCAACTGTTCATAGGGTATTAAAAGTAAAGGTATGCCACTTGTCTGAGCAGCCACACCTATGCTTTATACGTTGGGTGTAGCTCTACATTCAAATTGCTAGACACAACACGATCTGGCACTAACAATTTACCTTTAAACTGATGTAAGCCTCGACCTTATTAGGTTTAGCTACGATAAAGGTTGATAACACATTATGCTGTAACTTTACGTTAAACTGAAATCTTATCTTTACAAGCAACGCGACGTATTTGTTGTGTATTGACCAAATTATTTACAAATTCAAAATCTTCAGGCTCCTTTTCTTATTTTCAGCCTGAAATTTCAAATTCAAGTTCATTTATTTTTAAAAAAGGTCTTTTACACGCTATAGTATTTAGAGTATTTACTTTAACCCTACCTCTGCTTCGGGACTTTAAATAGGCTAGTATTGAGAAAAAGCAGCGCAAGAAACTCAGTCACTATTGTTTGTCAGCATATTTTTCAAGAGTTTACAGTCTCTTAAATCTCAATAATGTGATGTTTGATGTAAAATCAATCATCTCGTTAGTATTTTGTTTCACATAATTTGTTGTACCAAATACATTACTTTGCATTATGCATTACCGAAGGCTGCGACCGCGTTCACTTATTGCAGAATTATCGACGCATAAATCAAATTATTATCGTGATAATTCCAACCTTGGTGCAAAATCGGATTATCTGTGAAAAAAGTGTAACAGTAAAAAAGGTCACAGATCTATGAGATAACTTTAATCTTACTACGAATTGATTGGAAACGTTCTCGTTGTCTTATTTTGACTGGAGGTTTTGGAACCTTGTTAAAAGTTTGAATTGTCGTGACATTATTATCTAAATTTTAATAAGACTATACACATTTATAGGTAGTTTAAAATTGAATTGACATATTGATACCAATCTTAAACAGTCAATAATAAAATTCCTTGTCCTTTAACTGGGTTTTATTTTGTAAAATGTTCATTATTGATCCGAAGCAGAAACAACACAAACAACGAGGAAATGTTTTTTAAAGTCATTCTACTGAAGATTCACACATTCAAAATTGAAGCTTATTGTCCTGTATTTAATATTTAAATTCCTTGTTTCAGGTATGCACTTGAAGATTCAGACAACTATTACAGGATACGTAAGTATATAAGTGGACGAGTAAGTTCTAACATTTAAACAGCACAAACTTTTTCCGCAATCTATTTCATAATACGATGTGTAATTTCTACCGATCTGCCACGGTAAGTCACGGATGTTTCGTCTGCGATTATGGCACTTCCGGCTTTGGCAATAGCGACGATAGCCGCTTGCGCCGATGATTGATATAGTGTTTGGGATGCGGTGTGTGCAGAGTGATGTTTGCACGCAAAATCTGAAAGGCTGATTGATGAACTGACCTCATAATGTAAGGGTAACTCAGTAACACATATTTGGACAGAATGGTGTAACGGTCCGTGACAGATTTGATAAAAATGACACTACAAATGTAATTTTTGAAGTATGGACATTCATAAGATTCATCAAAGTTAAACGATGCTATAATGCGTTACAAAAAAATACACTCGGCATCAAATAAATCGCACCTCCCGCGACAAGCACTTTCAAACGTAAGCATGTCCACTTCCCACCAATATTGGTACCATTTGGAAGCCTAGTTCTAAACTTCATTTCATTAAAGGAAAGGTTTTTACCCCAAAAATGTGTCTAGAAGGATCCAGAGTTTCTTCTTAAAGCGACAGGTATTTCTGCTTACCGTTTTAAAGCTGAACTGTGGCTGAAAACAATAAACGGACAAGCATTTACTTAGCCAACATCTTATTTAATTCAGATAATAACAATGATGACCTACTATTAAGAGTTCATTAAAGACACGTTAGAATTGAGAGCTTAATACTGTTAAAAGCATTGCGAAAGCTTATACAAACGAGAATACTTAATAACTTGTGCTTCTTTATAAAAAAGCTTCGTTTTACACATTTAAATTCCAGCATGACCATATTCTAGCTGTTATTGTAGCAAGCATTTGCAATGCACTTATCTTACAAATACATTGCACTGTGAATCCCTTAACCTCACCTGCGAATTCCCAAAAGGTACAGTCGGGCACAATAACCTCTACCTTAAAACGTAAATTGCCATACGATTTTCAACCTTAACTTAAAGGCATAAAGCTAAAGTGCTTTGACAAATAATTTTTAAAAAGCGGTAGGTAGATATGCTGTTGCGTGTACACGCAATTCCTTTCACACGAGCAGCAATCTGTGCTTGAGAACTGCATCCACAATGGCCTCTTCTTTAAAACAATTGCATTGTATTTGCTAGATTCTTAGATAAGCTTCCGTTTTAGAGCTTTGGATAAAGTTGCGAAATTAGGCTTCAAAGTTATGGAGTCTAGACGGGGGTCCAAGGGGTGGGACAGCTTTTTCATTTGCAGCTGCAAAATGTATGGAATGGGACCCAATTGAAGAAACTTCAGGGTAACCGCACCTCATCCCTTAGACATTACTGGGGCTTATTACAAAAAGTTAAAGTTGAACGCCTGTTTAAATTGACATTCAGTTTAGAAATGTCATATTAAACATATGTTTAACGCCCGTTTATTAAAATATTTTTGTAATAATTTAAAAACTTTGAGTAGATATTTCTATGTGCAGATTTTTTTTAAAACTTTGTAGTGAAGCTGAATTTAGGGTTTTGAAAGGACATAATTTCATCGTAATACTATTTATTTGTTTAGAATGACCACTAAACATTAACCATACGAGTATTCACTAACATTCTGAAGTTATTTGCCGTATTTTTTTCGTGGTCAAAAGACCAAAAATCAGAAGAAAGGTGATTTATTTATTGCCCTCTCAATTAGCTCCATCGTCAATCCGTCTGTCTGTTGCTTGGCATAGTGATGTATTGCAAGCTATGCAGTTTTGAGACTATCAATCACGGATAGATTTCTTCGCTACGACGAGTCACTTTGTAGCAGACTGATTGTATTGACTAATGACGGTTCAACATTATACACGTGCTTTTTGACTAATCACTACATATTTCAAAGGTCCTCCGATTAGTTCGTCTGTTCGCGATAAACTCAAAAATTACGAAACTGAGTTTGATGCGGTTCACTAGTAGATAGTGTGTTTAATCAGGAAGGTTTAGGTTTGTTTCTGTAACAGACCGAAAATTATACAGGCAAGGCCACGGGAAAAATCTGGTACCTAATATATTATACAGTGTGAGTCACGTTAAAGTGTACATATGAAAATAGACGAAACTAGACCTATTTTTATCGACAAAAAAGAGGTAAAAAAAAATTTAAGTTTTTATTTTTATTTTTTATAGAATTTTTTTTTCTTTCAATTACTTATTGTCAAGAAAACGTAATAACTTTTAAACTATGCGGTATATCCTGATAAAGTAAAAACAGTAATAATGCTAAATAACAGGCGATACTAAAAAAATACATAAAATACACAAAAAATGCCAACAAATAATAAAAAATGATACCTTTTAAAAAAAAAACACGAATTTAAAAGCAGTTTTTTTTTCAAAAAGTATCATTTTTTATTATTTGTTGGCATTTTTTGTGTATTTTATGTATTTTTTTAGTATCGCCTGTTATTTAGCATTATTACTGCTTTTATTTTATCAGGACATACCGCTTAGTTTAAAAGTTATTACGTTTTCATTACAATAAGTAATTGGAAGAAAAAAAAATTCTGTAAAAATAAAAAAAAATCTCAAAAATTTTTTGACCTGTTTTTTGTCGATAAAAATAGGTCTAGTTTCATCTATTTTCATATGTACACTTTAACGTGACTCACACTGTATAGTATTAGGTACCAGATATTTCCCGTGGCCTTGCCACATATCAAATATCAAAGGTGACTGACTGACATAGTGATCTATCAACGCATAGCCCAAATCACTGGACGGATTGGGCTGAAAATTTGGCAGGCATCCGCTAAGAAAGGATTTTACGAAACTCTACCCCTAAGGGGGTAAAACATGTTCAAATCATAATATTTTTTATTTTTGCCTTAGGTTACGTTTACTAATTGTACTATTTTTATATAGAGTTTTGAAGTTTTGGTTTATTCGCAACAATGTATCAAGAAACCTAAATTTTACGCGGACGGAAACAAATCGAATAAATCACAGCAGTGACAACTGGTCTTTGCGTCGACGGAAGGTAAATATCGTTTTACAAACCAATATCTACTTGTCGGTAGTGATATATTAGTTTGTCAACGTTGGTAAGTCTCCGATACTCATTAGGGATTTGTAATTATCGATAGATCTGTGAATATTGTCAATATATACGAGGATTTGAAGCAATCGTGAATCTCGAAATCGCTTTTCTTCCAACTTTACAATTGGAAGAAGGAATAGAAGAACGTCTTTATTAATACCTGATAGTGATCTGTCTGCAAAAAGTAAAGTATGCTTAGGTAATTGATTTTAAATCATATTAATAAGCAAGATATCTTTCTTTACTATTTAGCCACTGTCAAGTAATATTAATAGAGTAAAACTTTTTCCTTTCGTTTAATTAATTAGTAAGAGAGAGGAACACCACATCATAATTTTATCGATGTGCGATATAAACCTTTTTAAACAGAAACATGATAAACATCGATAGAGAAATTCCCGATAGCCGAACAACACTGGCTAGAGAATTCACGATTAAATTTCTAGAATCTATGAATATTTAATTCTGCAATTGGAGTACGATTAAAAACGGCTAAATGAAACGTTATTTATGAGTTTAGTTCGCTTCATTAAATTACAACAAGGCTTGCAAATTAATGAATTCAGATCGCAGTTATAAATCAATTCTAACAATAGTGATTTGAAACAATAGGATAAATTATCATCGCTATAGGCTGGAAAATTCAGTTCAGGAAACTCTTTTTATTTTGATTTATAATTGTGAGAACGTCTACATGGTCCAAAGAAAGTTGAACTCTATCCTGAGATCCTGTTTGCAAGAGTTGTTACCTTGTCGATTTTTAGAAACCTATTAACTTCAGCTCGTAATAGCGCTTATTTCGTAATTAGCGTAATAGTTCGAGACTTGAACTAAAAACGCGTACTGTTACGAACTCGCTAGTAGTTAATAAGTTCCAAAAATTCGTAATGTCACAACTCACCTCTCTGTTACAACTCACCTCGGTCTCCCCTAATTACTAAAATAAACTGATTGTAGTGAATTCAAACCTCATCTTATCTATACTCTATACTAATATTATAAAGCTGAAGAGTTTTTTGTTTGTTTGTTTGTTTACTTGAACGCGCTAATCTCCGGAACTACTGGTCTGATTTGAAAAATTCTTTCAGTGTTAGATAGCCCATTTATCGAGGAAGGCTATAGATTATACAACATCACGCTACGATCAATAGGAGCAGAGCAACAATGAAAAATGTTGCGAAAACGTGTTTCACGCGTATGAAGTCGCGGGCACAGCTAGTTGCTTCATATTCCAAAGAGCACATTTATAATTAGGTCGAACGTCTAATGAGTAAAATTACCGCATATTTTCCTAATTAATCCCATACAATAGGAGTGAATGCATTTCCTACAATTTATGGATAAGTGAAGATTGAAGGCAACGATTTTAATGATGAGTGTTATGTTACATGTGATATTGCATAATGGTTATGTTTACCTACATATGAAAAACATAAAAAAATCAATTAAAATATGAGTAAGCCTGTTGTCAGTGAGGTCATAGGTTTAATTGAAAATTAGGCTACTGGACTTTTGGTTACTAGAGAATACACCTTTATGTATAAAATAATGATTAACTTCAGTGATCAACTAACATGACAATAATGAACACTATCTTTGAGATAATCATCAGTGCACATATACATACATACATACATACATACATACATACATACATACATACAAACATACATACATACATGCACACCTATGTATAATGCAGTCTACACACCAAACCCTCCGACATGAGTCGTCCACGTGATTCTTTTGAAAGAAACCCGCCGGACTGTTAGTGGACTTGGTGCGTAGTCCTTTAAACTTCCAACATAACGGTGTGTATCTATATTCAGTTGGGAATTACCGTCAAAAATATAGCTTATATCCTGCCCTATTGTTTTGTAGCAGTTATAATGGACCACTTTTTCTCGAGAAACCCTATATCAACCTCACGCCTACCAATAAAATCTAGCGCTAAGCTCCAATATCTTAATCTAAACACAGATATTAATTTCCTTTTAATGCAGTTGTCACGACGTTTACCTGAACAAACATTTATTTACTTAATTTAGAATTAAGTTGTTTGTAAGAAGGAAGGAAATAGTTTAAAGGTGTAACAGATCATTTAGTTAAAGTCAAAGTCAAAGTCAAAATTTCTTTATTTGTATAGACTATTAAATAGTTCTTACAAATTGTCAAATATTTTGCTCTTAAGGAGCCTCTACAATCTACATGTCTCATAATCTTTTTACCCTACCAGCGCTTCGAGACCAACATTTGGCAAGTGCTGAGAAGAAGCGCCGCAACAAACTCAGTCACCACTGTCTGCCGGTTAATATAAATAAATAAAAAAGCAGTAGTACCTATGTACATTTGATTCAGGAGCAGTTCACTGAATTTACCATGAATTTTTGTATGGTGTATGTTATAAGAATAGGTATACAAAATTGCGTGGTATATTAAACAAGGTAGTAACGTGCTGATATCTAGACTTACGAGTTAAGTATATTTTATTAAGGCTGAGTTGCACCAGTAACATAACAATAACCGGTGCTTTTTGTATGGAGTTCGACAGATTTTTTACCTTTGTCAAAGTCAAAGTAAGATGGTGCAATTCAGCATAAGTAGTTACTGCTTTGAATAAGTTGAATTCTGAAGATAATTTGTAGGGATACAGAAATATTAGGAACTACTCCAGCAAAATTAATAGGTAATGATAAGCTAAATATCTAAGATTTATACGGCAAACAACATAGTATTTATTTTGTTTCTTATGCCACGGTATTTCCCTGCATTGCGCACCCTTTTGAGGGATAGCGAACTCGAGTCGGTGTATCCTCAAAGGGATGCGCGATGCCGATAGCAAGGGCGTCCGCGGAAGACCAGCTTCTTGACATGCCTGTATGATCACGTCAAGATAAATGCTGAACGGAGCCTATGTTGGCGCAGTGACTCAATAATTGTTTTTTTTTTATTTACTTTTTATTTTAGTTGTGTTGTTGTTTAATATGTATCATAAGTACTGTGTCAATTTTTTTTTCTATTTCTATTTCTTACTAGTTGGCCCGGCGAACTCTGTTCCGCCTTAAAGGCAATAAATAAGCCATCGCAATTTTTCCTTATTTGCTCACCGTTTAGACCTACCCTGGACTACGACAAACATTTAAAAACCAAAATCAGCTCAATCGGCCCAGCCGTTCTCGAGTTTTAATCAGACTAACGAACAGCAATTCATTTTTATTTATATAGATAGATAGATTACAACTAAGTATTAAAAGAATCCCGCTTTTATGTGTTGTTCTTTTCGTGCGTAGCCGCGGGTAAAGTAACAAAATTAAATATTGTGAAACAACAAACTGGTAAACGTTTACTGCAATTGTGTTATTATGTGTAGCCAATAAAACCATGTAATGGAGTTAATTATAATGATTTATGCGGCTGCATTGCTGGCGGCTAATAAATTGTTTTCGGAAGTAAGGCAATAGCATTGTGTTATTTGCAATTTAAACGCGACAGACTGTTTAATATTTTACACCTGATAATACGGTACAGTCCAGTAATATATCGAGTATTCTGAAAGTCCATCCATATCACATTCCACGATAAACAAAGATGACGTCATCATTTTTCGCCATCTTCAGAAATGGAGGAATCAGAGAGAAGGAAGAAAATGTTGATGTCAGTGAAATAGGGAGGCCAATGACTTGCATTCATCACTATCATCATCGTTACGTCATTTGGTATCCACTATATGAGAACAACTCTCTGAGAGTTCACTAAAGGAAAATGGAGGATTTAGCCTACCTACACTCCACATTAGCAGATAGGTTGATTGGGGAGGCCTGATTTTAATATGATTTTAGTATGTTACAAAATACAAAAGACGCTGTCTTAAACGTTGAAATGGTTAAAAAACCTTCGTAAGCTTACCAGTTAAATTCTAAACTTGAGTAATTAAATACAGCTACATGCGTAATAATTGCCGGTCAAAGAACTATACAAACTGACGTCTAAGCAAAACAATTGAACATAACCAAAACGTTTAGAAAAAAAAATCTTTATGAAACGGCACTCCTCGTATGGTTTTTTCAATGCCATTATGAACCGTAATGCTATAGTTTTAAGGATGATAATGTACGTTTGTTTTGGGAGACTGTACGGTCAGCGACCGAATAGGTCGTGCGAAAACTGCGCGCGCGCACCTCTCAAGGACGCCGCAGATACCTTTCTACATTTCATTATTGGTTTATGGAAGGAAATTGGGAGTTTTATTTGTTTTTGGTATTGAAATATACAAGTTTTAAAGTATTTGGAGCATTGTAATTGTAACCGAATTGGTATAAAATATGAAGTCTACATTTTAAAATATTTTTCGATAAGTAGTGACAGGAAACTTTTGTATTACCAAATTGTCTTCATCTAATGGTATTTTACAGGTTTAGGAGTGTTCCCCGTGAGTATGTTTTTGATTTCCACGAACCTAGAACGTCAAATAGATGATAAAGACTTTAAAATGGTACTTAAATCTTCAAATTCAAAAATAAACCACGTTACCGAGAAATAGTCTGGGTACTGGGGTTTCTACTATTCCCAACGTATTTTACTCTTTAGTATTGAATTACCTCAGTTATTAAGCTTGCAATAGGTATTATCTAAATTAATTTTGTTAAAAGCATCGTACCAAGTTAAAATCTCAATCCCTCAATCAAAAAACTGTTCAAAAAGTCAATTTGCAATGTCGTGCCCAAAAAACCGATGCGTACTAATGACCGCCTAAATTACGATTCCATTCTCATTTTTTTACGGTTTTTCGATCGGGAAGGGTGGAGTGAAAAATCTCCCTCACTAATTTTACGTTCAATTTCATCTGTCGCTGAAGACGATTTTTAATAGGGGTCAAAATTTCTGGGTCGACTATACTTTTCGTTCTTTTCGGTAATTGAGGGGTAAATCGTTGAGGGCTGTATGACTAGTGACTAGGTATTTGACCTACTAGTATGACATTGTTTGGAGGGGTAGAAGCATTAATATTGACATCACTAGTTACTTGACTTAAGTATGTAAGTACCTACTTTTTATAAGCTTCAGAAATGCGATTTTAGATCGATGTTGTACGTAGCATAAGGACTATTATGTGTCTAGTTCGCGAAATCAATTGACTATTTACAGCTTCCAAAGCTACTGAAACTACTCTGTCTGTATTAAAACCAGTAATTTTTTTATGTAAGACAAAGCAGATTTTTGACCGCAATCGCACCTGGTGTTAAGTGAGATGCAGTAAGTTAGATGGTACCTACATATCTGCCCTGTAAGTGCCTATTCACTCTCCCCTTGAAAAATAAAGCGTTTTAGAGGTGTCTTGGATTTTTGGTTCACAATGAAATTACTTACTTAACTTACAGACGAACAGTATCACAATAGTGAGAAAATATCCCATCCAATAAAGTCCCTTATTCCACAGCACAATTATTGTTTCCTCAAAATGTCATGTCAGCGAACGATCCCGCATTTTCTAAGACAAGCGTTTATGTAACAACAATTTCGCGAAAAATTACCCCGACAACACCCGCCACGCGAGGACACGGAGGTAGAAAGCGCGCCGAGTCACGACCGCCCGGGGGGTGTTGGGGAGAACGGCCAGGTCATTTCGGACGCGGACATTTGGTAGTTCTGGTACCCAAGGCGCCGACTATGCGGCAGAGGTAACACCCTAGGTTTTTAATGGGTTCGCCTACCGGTGTGGTAGGTGTGGACAGACTTTTTTCCTGAGTCAAAAAAAGTCACTTTGGACGAAGCCAGTCAAAGTCAAAGTCAAAATTTCTTTATTTGTTTAGACTAATAAATAGTTCTTACAAAGAAGGAAGGGTAAACTGACAACTCGCGGCTGTTAGGACAAATAACTCGCGGCTCCGTATCGTTAGGATAATAACTCGCGACACCGTTTCGTGAGGACAATAACTCGCGGTTCCATTAAACAGGCTTCAGAGGACACCGTCGGCTTTTCGTGGATAGACCTACAGAGACCTCGGGAGAGTCCTACATAATCCACTGGCCATCCCTATCGGCATCGGCAAAGCACAAAAAGGAAGAGTACACTGGCTTCGAGAAAAAGGTTGAGCTTTTCTTCAAAACTGCTTTAAAAACTGTAAAATAAATTTTTAAAGTGTATTTTAAAATTAATGAATTGAAATGAATTCTACACAATACGTGTGTTGGCGAAACACTGAGAATTTTGTTACAAAAATGAGCTTATTGTCATCGAATGCAATATACATTTCCATAAGAAAGTAATATTAAAATCACATAGATGTAGCACTAAACATGTCACCGGTAATTGTTTCATATTTATTGATGTTTTTGAAAGCGCAAGTAGGTAACATTTAGCTCTACTAACTTCTACTAACCTGTGCGCTTGCTAGCTTGGGAAGCAAGAGCTAAGCTGTTACTTGTTCAATGTGCTGGCCGTTCTATTCCTATTATCCAGTGGGTATAGCACAATAAATTGCATCCACTGCATAATTGCATACAATCGGGCGAACTGTGACATCATTAAGTGAAGCTTTGTCGTCGCAATTTCAAAGTTAATTGTTTCCTTGTAATGAGGTTTGAGATTACCTTTACTTGTCTACCCGCACGTTATATGTAGATCAGAGAAAGATGTAAATAAGAATATTACGGGAAAATCTCTCGTTCCCATTGCTGCAACACCTGTGTAGTTAGAATCTACAACCACGGTCTACAACTTGACCGCCAATAATAAACCCAACCAAAAAAAGTTAACTTCAAAGTTTAAAAAGACAAAAAAAAAATCTAAGTAAGCCTAGGCGCAAACCACCGACTTTTAGTTGGCCGATAGTTGGGTCGGGCTGTTGATCAGTATGGAGATGTATGAAAGTGCACACATTACACCGATTTGGTATCGGCCGATTCTTCATACAAATTAGAATCGGGCCCAACTATCGGCCAACTAAAAGTCAGTGGTCTGCGCCTAAGCTAAATAGTGTATTGTCTGGTTTGAAACAACCAACTTCACAACCTTGATTATAAAACTTTAAAAGCTTTACTTAACCTTAAAGCGTCCTCCGAAGTAGAAAAAAGCATTCTTTCGAAGCATCTTTTCAATAGGATTGCTTTTAAAGCTACAATGTCCTAATTAAAACTAGATAAAATTTCAAATATACTGATTGTATGTACCTATATGTACCTATTCACAATGAAGTCCGAGTCAAAAGAGTAACTCTCCAACATAATTTTATAAAATATAAAGCTTGATGTCATAGTTGCATATTATTTCAGTAAATTTTCTATAGAATTTACAAGCGTTACTTTCCCTGGTGTAAATTATGCCAACAATGTTTCATCATAACACTAATTCTCGTTTATGTTCATTTTAACAGTAATTGACTCATAATTTTCACGCTACAAATTTTACACCAATAACTATTTACAAATACAATGCAAGTGGATGCAGATGGCTCATTTCGCACCAAGAACTGATTTCAATGTCGTTTTAATGTCGTTGAAATAAGACCGCGGTAACTAACTGGTAAGATTAGGTACCTGTTAGAGGATGCCAAATGCCATAGCATTAATTTCGCCTTTTGTGCTTATTTTTTTTGGTGTTAACACAACTTTATTGTGTTACCTATGTACTTACATACATTGATAGAACGTTAGGCGAACGGACGAGCAATGTTCGGTTCGAGCGAACATCCACGAAGACGACCGAAGACGAAGAAGACTTTGCACTAAACGGTCTCATTTTGCCATTGTAAATTCTAAATCGAATAGATAACTAATTTTATACACTCCACTCGTTATTTCATTTATTAACTTCCACCACATACTATCGAAGTAACAATACTTTTAACATGTCCAGTGCTGGACAAATAAATACCATATCCAATACATTAATGCGTGGACAGTACAAGCTAAACTCTCCATTTGCCCACTAGACATGCTTCTGCAGTGGAGACTAAATGACCTGAATGATGAGTTTTGTATAAGAGTAGGCGCAGACCATTGATTTTTAGTTAGCCAATAGTTGTGCCCGATTTTAATTTGTATGAAGAATCGGCCAAATCAAATCGGTGTATGTAATGTGCGCACTTCCATACATGCCCATACTGATCAACTGCCCGACTAAACTATCGGCCGACGAAAAATCGATGGTCTGGCTATAGGCTAAGGTGAAATGAGCCTACTAGGCAGTATTATCTTTTGTAATTGTAATATTTAATACTACTATTAATATTTTAAAGCCTCATTTACTTTAAGATTAAATATTGCACGCTTTGAATTAATGTCAAGCATCAAATTACAAAACCTATGTCATAACTGCCCGCTAATTGAGTTGTGTTTTTAATTTGTTACACTATAATTAGTACCTACATTATTTTACGAGGCACATTATTAAGGCGATTAGAGTCCTCAATCCGCGTTAAATGGGCATTTTGTAAAGCCTACTCCTCTTTTACTGCTGGATAGAAATAGTTGAAAAAAATATATGTTATACAACAGTTCAAGGACTACATCTAATCTTTACATTTCTAATGGATAACTGTTTAACATACATAAATGGCATAGACAGCACAGACATAGCAGAGTCATTTAAATGTCCTATTAATGATTTCTCATCTGTTATGACAATGCAGGCATCTGATCTCACATTACTCTCCCAAAATATACGTAGTGTCTATACGAACTTGTATGACTTGCAGTTAAACTTGTGCAACTTTAGTGTGCAACCAGATATTATCATATTAAGTGAATGCAGAATAGACTTAAGCAAAAATATACCTCAAATTGAAAACTATATGTCGTTTCACACAACTAAACATATGAATATGGCTGATGGCGTCGTTGCCTATATTAAAGATGTGCACAAATGTACTGTAAAAGAATTATACTTGACGCATGCATCTGGTCTACAAATAAGTATTAATGATATAATTATAATAGGTTTATATCGCTCCCCATCTATTAAAAATACTGATGACTTTACGGATTCCTTAAACCAACACTTAAATACTATTGGTAAATATAAAAATATAATTCTGACAGGTGATATTAATATAAATTTAATATTTAAGCCTGACGAAACATCACAGGTTCGCACTAATAGAACTAACTACTTAAATATGCTAGCTACTCATGGTATGCTCCCAGGACATATATTGCCGACTAGAGGTGAAAGTTGCATTGATCACTTTATGATAAAACTAGATATGCCTAACAAAGCTGCAACTATTGCTGTTCTAGACGCTACTATAACTGACCACTCAATGATTTTCTTAAAATTAGCTAACCCAGGAGTTGTGCATTGTAATAAAAATATAAAATCCAAACAAATAGTAAACTACAGAAAAGCATTGGAATGTCTTAAAAGTAATAACTTTAATGAATTGTTGACCCTCTCTGATCCGAACCTTATAACACAGTTTTTAATCAGTACTTTACAAAAAACCCTAAGATTAAATACCAAAACAATCGTAATCCCCTGCAAAGAGCGCATAATCAAGGCCTGGATGACTCCGGGTGCCCTCCGTTGCATTAGAAATAGAAATGCCATGCAAAATAAATTAAAAATAGATCCTGATAACCAAACGCTTAAAATTACGTACAAACGATATCGCAATTTTTGCACAAATATGATTAGAACCTTAAAGCGTAACTATGATAAAAAGCAACTTGAAAACGCGGTTAAAAACCCCAGAAAACTTTGGTCTGCTATAAATAGTATAACACAGCGTAAACCCCCCAAAGCTCAAAATTCGGAACTACTTGAAATAGCAGACTCACCTCGTGAGTCGTTAAATAAAGTGAACGTATTTTTTGCTACTGTTGGGAGAAAGTTGGCGGAAAGCATTGACACTAGCAAAACAACATCCCATATTATGGGTGAGGATGGTTTTCTGTCTCCCGTTTCATCTTTTGTACTTTCGAAAACTGATCATAAAGAGGTTTACTCTACTCTTATGACCATGAAAACTGATAGTGCCTCGGGTTGGGACAAAATTCCTACATTTTTCTTAAAACTTGCACATAAAGAGATTGTGCCTATCCTGGTACATCTGACAAATCAAAGTTTTGAGCTTGGTGTTTTCCCAGCCCAGCTTAAGCAGACAATCATAACACCTGTGCATAAGAGTGGTGAAAAGATGGATCCATCTAATTATCGACCTATATCTGTGATAACAGTGGTGGCGAAGATATTTGAAAAGTTAATAAACACGCGACTCATTGTGTTCTTCACTAAGTTCAAACTTCTCTCCGACTCGCAGTACGGCTTCCGCAAAAACCTGTCTACCGAGGATGCGGTTTTGGCTTTGACATCTCTAATTGTTGAAAACGTAGACGCTGGTAATAAGTGTTTAGCTGTGTTCCTCGACTTGAAAAAAGCCTTCGATACAGTTTCTATACCCATTCTGGTGCGCAATCTTCAGTACATGGGCATTAGAGGAACACCGCTCAAACTACTTGAAAGCTACCTTTGCGACCGTGTTTCGCGTGTTGGGGTGGGGAATGAGCTAAGCTCTGAATGTACCGTAGATTATGGGGTACCACAGGGTAGCGTACTCGGCCCTACCTTGTTTTTAGCATACATTAATGGCTTATGTAACATGCAGATTGATGGTGGTAGCATTTTTTCATACGCTGATGATACAGCTATTGTCTTTGCGGCTGGAAACTGGGAAATACTAGAGCAACAAGCTGAAGCGGGTCTGTCTCGCATTGCTGTCTGGCTAAACGCTCATCTTTTGACACTAAATGTCCAAAAGACAAATTACATCTGTTTTAGTAAATACAGTAGCAGCCAACCTACTTCTAACTTTAAAATTTGCATCCACCAATGCGATAAAAGCACTGATACATGCTGCTCCTGTACTAAGCTGCAAAAGGTGACCACGGTAAAATACCTGGGCGTCACCGTTGATCAGCGTTTGTCGTGGCACGGTCATATTGAATTGATTATGGGCAGAATTAGGAAGCTGATCTGGACTTTCAGGACGCTGCGGTATGTAGCCTCTGAACGTCTTCTACGACAAACTTGCACTTCTCTGGCCCAATCAGTTATTGCGTACTGCCTACCTGTGTGGGGCGGGGCAAATAAAACTCGGTTTATTGATTTGGAAAGAGCCCAAAGAGCACTACTGAAGGTCATATTCTTTAAGCCGCGAAGGTTTGCAACAGAGCTGCTCTACTCCAGTACGGAAATCCTAACTGTTAGGAAATTATACATTTTGAATGCCATCCTGAGGATGCATAAAACGCTTCCTTACATACCTATTGGGAATAATTCTAGAAGGACATATAACGTCGCTACAAAACTAAAAATAAAGTCTGTTTTTGCTGAAAGGCAATTTGGTAATAGAGCCGCTATTCTATATAATAAAGTGAATAGGGAACTTAATATTTACCCGTTATCTTATGTCAAGTGCAAACATATTGTAACTGAATGGTTAAAGTTAAAAAATTATGATATGGTTAAAGATACTTTAATTTTAAAAATATTGTAGGGTAACCAGACACACACACACACACTCACTCTCTCACACACACACACACACACACACACACACACACACACACACATACTTACTCAAAATTGTTTCGTATTAGTTATGGCACTAACGCTTTTGCTAATGGTATCATTTATTTTGTAATTTTACTATACATAGAAGAGCGGAGCTTCCTAACACAAGCAAAACTGGTTGCTTAATGGGAAGCCCCAAATACTTGTAATGAAAAATGTGTAAAAGTTACCGAAATAAACTTTATTATTATTATTATTATTATTATTATTTGTGACGTTTGAATTTTCGCTACGTCTCTTTGTTTTGGATTAAAAAAATAAATACGGGACATCGATTTTTTACTTAAATTCCCTACTCCTCCAAAACGGCTATGTTAATTTAAAAGATTTTTGCACGAATAGATTAGGAATTCTTTAATCTTTAAATGACACGTTGCGTTTTTCAATCGAACATTACTTTCATTCATAAATTTTACTTTTGATAAATTCCGAACGTTTTGCTGTTGAGGGGGCCTTCGCGGGGTGCGGGCGGCAGTCGGCCGCTGGCCTTCAGACGGGGAGGTTGTGTCACTCGCTGGAAACTGACATTAGCGATCAAAATGAATTTTTTCTTTGGCTGAGTTGCACCACCTGACGTGACCTAACTTTGATCGTAGCTTTGGCGATAACCGGTGTTTTTTGTATGGAGTTAGACAGACTTTTGACGCTTGTCAAAGTTGAAGTAAGATGGTGCAACCCAGCTTTTGTTCGACAATAGATTTTATGTCAGAATTGTTCATAGAGTACGTGCAGTCAGATGATACAATTGAATTATGACGCGCTCAGACGCTATTTTCTACCTGAATAGAATCTATTAGTGTAAAAAAACTATAATTGACTCCAAAACAACTGCACTAGATAAATACAAGTAGAAAAATTATTACGTTATTTATTTACTAGGCCTTTGCAATTAGTATCCAAATTAGGAGCTAGTCAGAATCTGTAACTTAATCGATTTACGTGAAGAAAACAATTTATATTTTCAATGTGTTTCTTCGCGAAAATACCACAATTAAAAATAACACCTGTAACGCCCCTGGGTCTGCGGGTGTCTATGGGCGACGGTAATCATTTACCAACAGGTGATCCGTTTGCTCGTTTGCCTCCTGTCACATTAAAAAAATTTAAGATAAAGTGGTATTGAATTGTTCTATAGAGCTTATTAAAAAATTTGGATACTGATTACAAAATTAGCCATTTTCGGAGTCGGTGGCAGCCTAGCCTACCTTTTGGTGAGTCGTTTTGGAGTTGGTTTTAATTTTTAGTGAAATTAATCTATTTCATGCCTTTAGTAGACTATAGGTAGGTACTCAGTAGACCTTGTTGTTGCCACTGAAGGTGCATAGGTACACAGTACATTGATACCATATTTTTCATGTTAAGTGCAAATAAACTTCCCTAAATTACCAAACCATGAAACGTACCTATATTATTAAAAAGTTTCGCAGATAAAAACTGAAATCCTCTTATAAGGTGATGAATTTTAGGAGCATGTCATGAAACCAAAATTATTAGCATACAAGAGCTTGTTTTAAAAAAAATATTTTTATTTATGATGGGGAATTTACTGCGGCGTAGTAGCAGAGATTTTCCGTTTGTAGATCGTAATAATTTCGAAGAATAGGGATGTTTCGTGGATAAAGCAAGAAAGTAGCAAGAGTTTGAATTAGTCCGTCGGTGAACTTACCAAAAACAAACTCTAAATGCATTTTTCACATTTTTAAACTTATGAAAATTTAAAGAGATGAAGCGCACCAAAGTTCAGAAGATGAGGCACATGACGTCAAGGCATGCTTAAAAATGTGGCGATTTGTGTCGTCACGCGGAATTTCATCGCATCATATCTTCGTAATTACTTGTTTAATTGACAAATAAAAATATCCTGTGTCCAATATTTTTTGATAATGTAAAATTGACGGACCAAAAGTCTTTTTTTAAGAAACTAGCCTATTCTTATGGCCACATTCCAGCTCCATCATCAGACCCTGCAGTTTACCTTAGAGAATTGAAGACTCATGATTTTCAAAGTAGCGTACTTACATAACATTAGGTACTTGCTTATACAGGGTGTCCCAAAAACAATGGATAACCCTTCAACCATCGATAGGCCTCGCCATGGTCTCCCTAACGTCCAATTTTGACCCCAGTAAAAATATCACCGTTTTCAAGATTTTTAAGTTGTTGTGCATTTTTAGAAAATTGTAATGAAATTATTTAGGTATAATAATAAATAAATACAAATCAAACGAGCCTAAACTCGATGGAATCGTTTAATCCCGGAGTTGCTATGGGGCCACTGGCATTCCAGCTCTACCATCAGATCAGCTCCATGTCATCACAATATTGCATTGTCACCCGAATTACATCCGAAATATTAACTCAATCAATTGATGAAGGATTTCTAATAAAAAGACAAATACATTTTCAGTTTATTCTTCATAAGTGACACAGAGAGAATGACAATAGACAAAAGCAGAAACATTTGCTTTTTTACGCCATAGACAATACTAGGTACTAATGCGTTCCAATAAGGATGATGACTGGGTAATGAAATCGAAATTCTATTTAGTCCGTCAGACAGATAATTAGAAAATATTAGACTCATATTTTTTAATTTTTTCCATAATCGAATAATTACAGTATTATATTGAGTTGAAATCTCGCGTGACGTCACATTTAAGTAAAACTTCTACTCAAGCGTGGCGTATCGCGCCATTTCAACTCGATGTAGCACTGTTATTATTTAATTATGAAAGAAAATAAAAAATTTGAGTCTAATATTTTCTAATTATCTGTCTGACGGACAAATAATTGAAATTTTGTCATCTAGCCTAGTTATCGTCAGGAAGTTGGTCTAACTAATTCAGCTTGCAAGATTCCACCCGAACAAACATTTATGTAATTACCTACATACATCATAAATTGCAAGCTAAATAAAAGCTTGTAATAAAGTCGGGTTTGTTCAAATTTCGAGAACGACTGAACCGACAAAAGCATTAGAAAATTTACGAAAAATAAAATAAAATTTTATCCCGTACAAAATGTTCATGGATTTTGTTATTTTTATTAAATACCTTTACGCCTGAGTTAAATGACACCGACATCAAGGTTCATCAATTTAAGTTTAAAATAATAGGCAGTAATGTATGAAGAAAGAGCTTCTATTCTGTATCTACCTATGCCCGTGTATTTTTGATCGGTGTCAAATCGGAGTTTTTGGTGCGGGGTGCGCGGGTGTTGCTCGCGGCGTGAAGGTCAAACGCCCAAGGTCATTGAGGACTCTAATCGCCTTAAGTTGATTAATTGATTACGTTAGTCGTGGATGTGATAATTACACCAATATTTTGTATAAATATGTTTACAATAATGTCTTACATAAAAATTTAAACCGGGAAAAAACTTCTACAAAAAAGTATTCAGAGATACATATTATGTAGCGACAAGAAAAATAACTTTAACCCCTATTACATAACGCCAAAGTTCTCATACGGATCTACTTTTCTTTAACCTTTTACCAACACCCTCGGGCAGGTAATGATAGATCACAGACCAAGCCGTGCTTTTTGTTGATGCTAACACTCTCTTCACTACTGTAGTAAAAGTGTTTGTAATATTGTGTAATGTAGCTAAATGATATTGTTTTAACGCCCGAGGGTGCGAATTAGATAGTTCTGTAATAATTCTGATAATGCAATTTTGCTATTTCTAGCAAGATTTAATTGAAATACAAATGATTGATGATGAGGCCTATACGCTAATCGTAAGTTTTGACCGTTGTTTTTGAACTGATTGTATACAGTAGGTTATCTTCTATTTTAATTAGTGTTTTTCCGGTTTAATGGTTGAGGATTCACTTAAATCATTTAACGCCAATGGCGGGTCATAAAGTTTTACAGACTTTATTTACGAGTTTTGTTTAAAATTCACTACACTTTACCTGTCATTATCTCAATCTGTAACATGTTCATTCTAAAAATTCACATGTAACATGCACCAATCCTACTAATTAACATGCAAAAACAAAACAAAATATCCAAATAAAGCGAAGACTATCAGACGTATTTATAAAGCTCGTAATATTTCTAGTGCCATCGGCGTCGCGCGGGGTGGTGCCAGGGCGACCAGATTTGCTGCAAAATGCGGATTTTTGTTCAGTGTGCCAAAAACGACGTAAAAGTTCACTGTGCCAAACCGAATGGTGTGCCAAAAGAAATTATGTAGGTACATAGTTTTATGACCATGTTTGGGTTTTATTTTTAGTTTCGACTGTTGCAATTGACTTCTTCGATTAAATTGTGTCACTCACTACTACATATTGTATTTTTTAAGATTGTCAGTTTTATGTTGCGAATACCTACTCATAATACCACCTGTCTGTATCTATTTATTTGGTACACAAACATAATAAAAGTTAGTTCATGTCAGATGCTTTTGGCATTAGGCAATATGGCTCCTCAGTTGCAAAAAATTAACTTTTAAAAAAAATAAAACCGACTTCAAATGCGTGAACACAAAAAAAAACTAAAAATTGAAAATATTGCGTATAAAAAAGTTCATCCCCAATTTTCCACCCTTGGGGGTGAAATATTTTCTTCAAATTCGCATGAAACCACTCTTTTGATAATACCTATTCAACAAAAAAATAATCGTTCAAATTGATTTATAATCGGCGGAGATATTGCGTATAAAAAAGTTCATCCCCAATTTTCCACCCTTGGGGATTGTTTTTTCTATTATTAAATTTAAATGGGACCACCCTTGAGGTATTACCTATACGCAGAAAAAAGATTTGTTCAAATCGGTTCATAATTGGCGGAGTTATCGCGTAACAAACATAGAAAAAAAAAAAAAAAAACATACGGGTCGAATTGAGAACCTCCTCCTTTTTTGAAGTCGGTTGAAAACAGCGCACACAATACAAACAAAAAATACTAACAATGATTATCGCCTATTGCATGATGTATCTTTCAAAACTATCGGTAATACAACAAACTATCTGTTTAATTACACTTACAACTATCAATAACACTTATCCACCAAACTGCATCAAACATATCCACCCTACAGCGATAGTCGCGATTGCATCGAAACAAAAATAAATTAACAAAACAGTATGCGCGTCAGAGTGCAAGCGCTGGGAACCGCGACCTTCTGTGAACATTACTCTGTACGTTATACTTTGAGCTTTCACTGAGACAAGTTGCAACAGAATATTGGATGTATTTCAATTTGTATTTCATTTGCATCGTGATTTGATAATGACTGCTTAGTGTTTAACTTTTATTTGCAAAGATAGGTAGGTATAATCCGCATATACTCGTAGAGTTATGAAGGGTAGATAAGCTTTTACAAGCAATACTCCAATATGGAAATAATTAAAATGAAAGTTCGCTGCAGATTTAAAACAACAGTTAAGTGAACCCTATGGTAACAGATAATATGATTTTTGTTTTCATATGGTTCACTTAAAAATTAGGGATTGGTGGTGAAAACGGTTATTAGTCAATTAAAGCTTTTGCTCATGCTCTTCATCATTGGCGTAAAAGTGAAATGTCTGTGGAAATACGACCTTTTACCCATCTAAATCGAAGCACATAACACCATAGCATCAGTTACGGCAAATGTTACCGAGGTAAACAGTTTAAAACCCCGTAATTTAACAGACGAGAGATTCGCGTGCACTGGCGACGTCACTCACGGTGTTATCCTAGATCTAATGGCTTTACATGGTACGATTTGTAGCAATGTGTTAAGGCATTTACATGAGACTATTTCGTAATGCGACGACTTCATATAGGTCGCAAGAAGGCGTTGGATGCAGACCGCTACCAACCGGTCATTAATTGGGGAGGCTTATGTTCAGCAGTGGACGTCCTATGGCATAAATGATGATAATGATTGCGTAATAATGTGTTTTAATTACTGTACTATGTACAAAGTAATACAGAAATGAGGAAATCTGTAGGAGAACCAAAGTAATCACCATAACCCACAGAGTTGCCAAACTTAAGTAGCAGTGAAAAGGGCAAATAGCAGATACAGCTGGAACTGGAAGACGTTGTAGACAGACCTCCTACTCAGTGGACCGAAGATCTAATTGGAAAACACCTGGATGAGGGTAGAGCGCAGGACCAGCGGTTATGGAATTTCTTGGGGAGGTCTTTGTCCAGTAGATGTCCTTTATTTGAAAAGTTATAAAGTAGATTCAACTCAAAATATATACCTACTTATTTACAAAAATCTTTCCAGTCTAGCTAGACTCACCTAATGTTATTTTGTGTTACAAACTCAGAATACGGAACAAACCAGAAACCGTCAACGGGCGTAAATGTGTATCCATATAAATTACTCCAAATCGCATTAGTTTGACTTTAGAGCAATTAGTCAATGGCCAGCGCGCGCATTGTTTACATATCCGTCAGATTGACACTTAATAATTAAAATATGCCGTCTTGTGCCGTTCCAACATGCAAGAATGTTCCTGGGATTACGAAGAAAGTGCATGGGATCACGTTTCATGTGTAAGTAGCACATTTCCAATTCATTTTAATTAAATAATAATTTTCAAAAAAAATCACGGTTACATTTTGTAAGTGTTGCCACAGATCAACGGAATATTTTACCCAACTTTTTTTAATATTAAATTATATTTGTTTATAAAAAATTCACGCGTTTATTTTGTTAGCGTTACTACAGAATAATGGAATATTTTACCCACCTTTTTTGTTTTAATTAATTGTTAGTGTAATTTATTCCGTGACAACCTGATTAATTCAATATAATGTATTAAATTTATTTTTACTATTTCTCCATAAATAATGAGGACCAAATTTAGATATCATAATAAAATATAGGACTAGTAGAATTAGTAGGATAGGATTATTCTAAGAGTTTACATAATAAAGTACCATAACTTTATTTTTTGTTTTACTTGGCATTCTGAAATATTTGATTTTTGTAATTGACTTTTAAATAATTATATTATATATTTTCGTATATTACACTATTTAGTAGAAATAAATTCATCTACACTTAGTTACTTTAGAATAACAATTAAATTCAGAGGTAGATAGGTACTTATTTCGCTTTATTACATTTTACTTGTTTAACATCTCTATAAAAAAAATTACGTAATTTTACCCCAAAAATGGGAGTGTCACACGGCGCTGGTAACACTAAAGCGGGTGGAGGGGCGCGGGCGGGGAAGTATTTTGGACACAACTTGCCGCGTAGAAATGTTATTGAACACTCCTTCTGGTTTGTTCCGTATTCTGAGGTTACAAATTATAAAGCATACATTAAATCGTAGGGTGTAAAAGCACCAAAGCAAACTGCAACTGCACCTTAGTACTTCAACGTATCGGGTCAAAAGTAATGGGTGAGTGACACCTTAATTAAATATGTATTATGCAAAAATAACTAATTGGTAGAACGAACTTGTATAAAAGGGTATGATTAAAATTCAAAGATTAGAATAAATACACGCCCACTTTGATTGAAACATTTGATAATGGTCACAAGAAGGCAGAAGTTAGAACAGAGTTGTGGTAAAATATAGCTTTTTAAACATTACAAGAAGTAATTTATTTATTTATTAAGGCATACCATAATATTTTTATAATTCGTAAATAAATATACATACTGCTCAACATTTACCTAGGCAATCAACCCACCTACAGTCTCAAGAAATCTTCAGTTCTAATGATTGAAAATTTCATCGATCTCTTCATAGCTAGATATAAAACTCACTTATAATACAATTTATTTGCTTTTTTAAAGAAAATCAACATGTTAAAAAAATCATACTAAATATACTACCATCATTTAGTTAAAATTTCCTTCCTGTTTCTGTGTGAAACAAAACCTTCAGCAATTTCCGGAACAACCCACAACACGGCAATTTTCCGTATTTAATCGGAATGCAAACGAGGTAGCGATTCCTGTCTGCCTCACAATCTAAACTTTTCAGACGGGTATGGAGTCACGTGCAGTTTAATGTTACTTTGTTGCAGTTAAATTGGTTGGGTTTTGTCGCTACCATTCACAAAGAAAGAACTTGCAGGTGAAGTTAATGAATGAATAGAATTTATATTCATATTTTATCATAAAAATAAAAATAGAGATATTAAAAATAAATATACTACCTAATAGGTCCATCCATGTTCAGCATTTATGCCGATGCACAGTGTGTCACTTCAGGTAAATAAACGCAAAAAAATATTTTTTTTTAACGCTAGAAATAAAAGGAAATGTTTTTTTTTTATATAAATAAATTTAAGTGATTACGATGAATATAATTTACGAAAATGTGTTGCTCAAACTGCGCATAATATTCTCTCAAAACTAACTGTAAATCTCTGATTTTTCCATAACTTTTAATAGGTTTCATTTTCCAATAACTTATTTTACTGGCGACTGTATTCTCGTTCATTCACCAACCTACCTGGAGGGTTGTGAAACTCCCTAAGTCTGACTTGTAATTATTTGAGGTACGAAATTGATTTTAGCACAAGCTTTTAAGGCAGGCTCGTTCAACAATTAACGCTTATTAAAGCAATTTTCGTCAAAACTCAGACAGGAAATTTGTCTACCTACGTATTTTGTGAAGGATAAATTACATGGGTCTCGCTTATGGGTTATAATTTTAGAAGTTGTGTTATTTTGAATGCAATTATCGAGTTTTAACTTGTTCGAGCTGGCTGCAAGTGGGTTTAGGCAACACATTTAATTTGTATCTCGTACAACTATTAATTCAATTATTTTGAGCGGCATATAAACCTCTAAGCTAACTGAGGCCCTGAGGAAGCTCATTTATAATCTAAATACACTTTTGGAAATAATTTTAAGTATTCACGGAATTTATGACAGTGAAAAAATATCTACATATAACCATTTTAACAGAAAAAAAAATTTTTCGTTTTACTTTAAAGTCTCTTATCTAACATCAGCGTCTGATAAACTGCTTTTCCTACTTGAAACTTTAAAAAGGCTCACCACATATTTCCAGTCTAGCTTTCAATTTCCGTCTAAACCCCTCGATCCTAACCGTTCCATTTCTGCCTCCAGACAATTCTCGAAAAACGTTTGTTCCTTTTGTGCCCGCGATTGGCGCCATTGTGCGGCTGCCAAGTTTATACGTCTTTAAATTGTTTGGGAGATGTTACACACGCCTTATAAAAGGAGCTTCCTTGGATTCATCGTTTTTATTTTAGTCTTATTTTAAAAAGCTTTAGACTTTTTGTTAGACTGGACTGATTGGAGGACAAAGTTTTTTTGATTTGACATTTGACATTGATTTTTCAGATGGTAACGTAATTAGTTTGCCTACTACTGTCTCAAGCCTACTAAGATGATTAACCGGTCAAAATACCATTAATATAGTTTTTTTTACTAATTGAAAACCTAATATCGTCAAAACTAAACATCTAGGTAGTCCTGAAACTTACACAATAAACCTATTATCCTTTTGTTTTGAGTCTGAATTGTATGTCTTATTACAAGTCAGATATTGTCCATGCATAGAGATGCATGGTATATTTCTCTACATCGAATGCCATTTCTAAATCCGCAGTTGACACTACACCAAGCGACGCAGTAAACAACAAAGTTAGCCAACTGTGTTGGATAAGGCTAAGAACACAATATTTTTAGGCTGAGTTGCACCACCTTACTTTTACCGAAACTATAACGATAACCGGTGTTTTTTGTATGAAAGGTGTTTTTTGGAGTTTGACAGATTTTTGACGTTTTTTAAAGTAAGATGGTGCAATCCAGCCTTAGACTAGAGTGCTTCTTTAAACAATAAACATAGACAATAAAGTCAAATAATCTACAAATAACGTTGTCCTACCGTAGCGTAAATAGATTCTGAACTGCTCTGGTGAGCAAAATAAGAAAACATATTTTTTAAAATACAAAAGTGAGTAATTACGAAAGATTTAGGGATATTTAAAATGTGTATTGTTTACTTCATGTTGTAAATTATATTTTTTACCAAAACCACATAACTTTATCAAAGTACTACGCCTACTGAATCTTTCAAATGATATATTTCTATCCCTAGTCCTATTGCATTAATTAATAGAGATCGCTATTCCCTATACTCTACCACTAGTTTAGGCGTAGTTTAGCTAGATATTTGTGTAGTCTAAGCCTTAGGAACAGTTGCAGACAAACGTTTATGACAGTTGGGAAGCATAAAACGCTTTCGCAGCCATCTCGGGAGAGCTATGTGGCGACAAGAAACTTTGTGCATCCCGTTTAACACCTATTTTAGTGCACGATAACTGTAAAATGACGTTTTAGGCATGCTCTTTTTATCCCCAACAAGGAAGCTCTTGGCCTACATCTCACTTGATGGAAAATGATGATCAGGCGGAATCCTTAACCATAGATAAACTGGCAATCTTTGCTCCAGCTGTCGAAATACAAAATGCTATTCATGTTATTCTAATGCTTTTTAGAGTTCTATGACGTCATTATCACTTGTGTGAAATAATGGTAAAAAAACTAAAAAGTAGGATTAAAAATGTGAACCATGTGTTTGCGTTAGTCTTAATATTAAAAAGTTAAAAGCAAATGGTACTCATGCAAAGAAAGCAAAACTCACGATAGCTTATGCCACCATTCCCAGAGTAATCCACATTGGGCTTAGTCCGTACACTAGAGGCCAAATAAACAAGCACCAGATATAAATAACTTTATAATAAACATTTTTTGAATTGCCATTATTGTTTTTAAAGTCAAAATGATGTAAAAAACCAATAAATCCATGGATTATGTCATCGATGTCTTCTAGTTCATAAGTAAGAAAAGTTAAGGCAGTCAAAATTGGAATGCTGATAATTAAAACACTGTATTCTTACATTTTTTTAAACAGACCTAGTCATCAAAGACCCTTGACATACCACTTTCAAACCATAATTATTTTGTAATAACCAGTTAATTATCTCGACGCGAAACGTTTCCATAAATGTAATAATGGCCACGGTGTGATGCTTTCCTTCACCCAGTTAAAATGTTAAAGTGTGAAATTAGTTTACGTCCAAGCGAGTTGATTAATTTTGTCCTCAAGTGTATGGCTGTTTTGAAGTTAATGTTTAATCTTTTTGGCTACTGTTTTTATTAATGGTGGCTTCCTATGCATATAGTTTATTTTATATTTCGGTCCAATATATAATAGTTGATTGCAACATGATTGCAAAGTTAATTGTATTGGAGGCTAATGTTTAATTCACTGAACACTGAGCCAATTCAGTCTCTCTTTTTGTCATAGGTATAGTACGTTTACGTTTAGAGCACATTATGTATGTATGAGTAATTGAGTACTTATGTATACGTAGTTTATCATGCAGAATTATAGTTATTTAGTTAATATACAAGTGCCCTGAAAAGGGCCTACATATTAATTCGTCCAAGCTTAGGTACGAGTATATTAATACTATTTAGAATTTGAGTAGAACCTCGTCATTTTACCAAAAAGCTTTTTAATAATATTTTAATCATCCATTAAGATTTTCCTCAGCAGAACATAACAGAACCGCTTTGAGGACGAAATCCGGCAAATTCCGGGGCCCGTGCATTAGTCACTTGAGTTCTGCGCTTGACAGATAGGGGGCGCCTAAACCGCCCAGTTATGTTTGAACTTTCACACAGAACAAATATAACAGCCGTATTAGTGTAGCTAACATTATTATTAAATTAAAAAGTTTTGGCTTTTCTGTCACTGCACTAATAAATAATGTAGGTACTTACTAAACTTTCTTGATTGAGTTATTATTATTAAATAAAACATTAAAAATAACCTTATAAAGGTTGTCAGAAGGCGCTGGATGCGGGTCGCTTCCAGCCGCCCAATCTAGAAATTATTGGCTATGTTTAGCAGGGAACGTCCCTTGACTGTAATGATGATGAGAAATTTTATCCTACCTACATTTCTTTGGTTTTAAGATGCTAGATTAAGGATAACTCTATTGACTCGATTTCCAAATATCCTAGTAATACATAGACACATAGACAAACTCTTAATCGTAGAGCTCTAAAAGTTCATTATAAGCATGTATTTTTTTTCTTGACATTTTGTACTGGCTTAAAAATCTTGACCTTTGTCTATCATTGGTACATTTTTGTCGTTGCATCGAGGGGTGAGGGTTCACACTAAGTGGTCAGTCCTAAAACCATACTTTAGATAAGTGCTCGGTGAGGTGTATGAGACCTGCTTAGCGACTTTTACGTTTTGGACTCCTATGTAAACAAAGCTAGCTATTCTTCTTCAGTCGGTACACTCTTGTCAGAGTGGTCGTGGTCATCATTGTGCCTATAGCTATAAGTTAGCTATAAGTTATGGAAAAATTTAAAAATAAATATTGAGCAGGGCTCCGAAGAACGTGTCAATAAGAAATGTGAAGTAGGAGAACTATCGATGTTATAACAAAATGTACTTAAACTAATAGTAGAGACAGAATAAATAAAATTTATTTAGTTTAGTTTACTTTGAATATTATTATGTAGAGTTGTAAAAAAAAACTTGTAGATCATAAAACTTGATACAATTTAAAAAAGTGGCTCTTACCACAGAAAAATAAATTTAATTTATTACCTCGCTTATTTTCAAAATTGCACTGAAAGTCAAAGTAACCATCTTTTGGAAAACATACATTGCTAAATATGTATAAAAATAATCACATAGTCGTTTAATGTTGACAATTGGTTTAGACTACGGATCAAAAGCTTGCATTTACTCGTAGTAAGCGGCTTCTAAGTAAAGCTTTTCTTTGCCCACCGTACCGAAAATTTGGCCGTTAATTAAAAATCTCTTGCAACCCTCAAATACTTGACGTGAACTGAAGGGTGCGGTAATTACGCCGCTATTAGGTCAAAGGAACTCGAACGCTTTACACTAATGATTGCCCCTGACTTTGCTCTCATTATAAGCCTGCAAAAGTATAAAAAGAAGAATTATTAATATACATAAGTACGGCAGATTTTTTTTACCATCGTATAGCTTCTGAAAAATAGATTTGGAACAAATGGTTTCATCATGGGAAAAATAGCAAAATGGCAATTTTGTACTCCAGTTTTCAATGTATCCGACGGTTGAAAAATCTGCCGTTAATAAATGACGAAATCTCACACATTAATCTGTTGTTTTTTTTTTGTTACCTTTTAAACTAAGTTACAATTTGTAATGCTAATAGTCCCTTTTAGCTAAACTAAATATGGTTTTGTTACTAGGGGGTTCACAACAATAGTTCAAAAGTCGACGGATTGAACTAACGTTCCTCGAATCTCGATTTTCCCGACAACTTTTAGATTACACTAGATTAATGAAACATACATTCATCCATAATAACATGTAATTCTGTCCTTTTTGGAATAAAAAGATCCTTTACGGCCTTAAAAAGACCCTTTACGGCCAACAACATCATTGGCACCCAACTACTTTATAGCCAATCGGCGTTTCTTTGTATTGCCAGCTCGAATGTTCCATGGTGTTGCCAGCTATGGGGACCGTAATGTCGTTACTGGGACAGACTGACTTATGTTATTAGCCCAATCGATACTGTCTGCGGATTGCACCCGGGATTTATATAGGATGGTTTATTTATTGAGACATGTTGGTAGTTGATTGAATGAAATGAAAATATTGGAGTATTTCATCACAATCCTAGGGCTATTTGAGACTGTGATCTATATTTAGGCAATTTTGTGAGTTTTTATTATTGGTAGGTAAGTCATGTTCATCCCGCGTGGGTGTGTCATTTTACGACAAAAACGGGAAAGCGCAAATAAACATCAGTCTACTTACATGTAATACTTTCCTCCATTGAGATATTTAATTATGGGTTCACCATACAAAACGTAGCGCATTTGAAATAACTTCATACCAAAACTCATAAATAAAAAATTCAACACCTCTTAAACTATACATACTTACTTACTTTCGTCATTGAAACTAGTGTAGATAGATATATTTGTCTCAGTAGCTTATGATAAAGCGATATGTTTGTTGAGTGCCAGTCAATATTATTATTTGCGATAGATTTCTTTGCGGGGTCACCCTTCTGTCTTGTAAGGTGTACCAATAAGGTGCATTCACAGTAAGGGTCATCTATTACTTTGTTTCTTTGACATAATAGAGAGTGATCGAGTTTTAATCATCATCATCATCATCATTTCAGCCACAGGACTGAAGTTCCATAGATCCTCATAAGTGTAACTAACTTGATGTTTTGTTACTAATAGCATTCTCATGTTTAGTGTAACCCCAAGTAATAAAACAACTTTTTGCTTTAACAATCTGCCTTTTATTATTATTGATCATGTTTTTTTGTTTGTTTCAGGTAAAAATTGATTACCAGTGAACTCCAGCTTAAGCCCTTTCTTGTTCGGCGTTGATCGTCACTACTTCTAATAAGTATAAATTAAAACCATTAAAACGTTTTTCTTGTCTGGGTGTGTATACGCAGCATAAAACTGGTCGTTAGGGAAATAAATGGGGAAGGGCTTTGTCCAGCAGTGAAACACATAAAATTCAATTTATTTTTACAAATAGGCTTTTAAAAAGCACTTTTACACATCCCAGTATTAACCCTACCACTGCTTTGGGAGAATAAATGGGCCAGTGCTGAGAAGAAGCAGCGCAAGAAACTCTAAAAAAGGTCCTTTGATTTAAATGGTACAAACAATTCTGTAATTAAAAAAGTATATTGCTGCTACATGCATTTATTACGCACCCATAATAAATTAAGCCGGACTATTAACAGTGAATTGAATTGTGAAACAATGTAAATACTTACAGGTTTATCTAGAACATTTCTTTAGGCGACAAATCTCGCATACCAAGCTCACGCAGTTGAGCAAAAACAGGTGCGCACGCGCCACCCACGAGCGCTGATTACTCCTACGGCCGCTAGGTGGCGCAATACTGTAGATTCCTTTTATCTTGCTGTAGGGGATTAAACTAATATTTTATAATGACTTATCGTAGACAATGTCTAGTCAATTAATTGAAATTGGATTTGGACTGCCGGTATAATTTTGTTTTGTTTTTAGTATAATAGAGCCACAACTAACTAATAGAGTTAAGACAACACGTACTAAACAAAAAGCTAAGATCCTACAATACCTACATTTCATCATATTTATAAACAGAAAAGTTCAAAATGGAAACTCGATTCAGACACTCGGCATCAAATAAATCGCACATCCCGCAACAAGCACTTCTCAAACGTACTCGTATGCATCCCCACTTCCCACCAACATTGGTTCCATTTAAAAGCCTAGTTCTAAACTTCATTTCTTTCAAGGAAAGGTTTTTACCCCAAAAATGTGTTTTTAGAAGGATCCAGAGTCACTCCTTAAAAAATAGGTAGTTACGCTTGAGCCAACTTTTATGGCTATAAAACTATTAAATTGGGATTAATCGCTATCCATCTGTTAAAAAGGACACGTAAGATCATTATTTGGTTTTATAACCACAAAAATTGGTCTAATTGATCCCAGAGGTGAGCCCCAAGTGAGGCCTTTTTTCAGGTCACATTTATGGTACCTGTTAATTGTTTATAAAAAAAAAATGTTTTTTTTTTAAGTTTATTTACTGGGCTTTCAAATAACACCAATATTGTTGGGGCACCATGATTGTGTCAGAAGAAAATCTTTAAAGTTCGCGTCGCGGAAGGAAGGTGCGATTTATTTGATGTTGAGTATAGTTCGTGAGTGATCTTATGAATTTCAAGAATATAATTTCTTTATCAGAATTGAAATTCATGACATTCAAATTGTACTTTTTTTTCGTCTGTAATTGGAGTGCGTATTATTTAGTTTTTTCCTTTAATGTTCTCTTATTCTCTAAAAATACTGCTCTTTGCCCATTAACCACCCCAGACTGAATCTAAACCTTTAATACCTAACAGTAAGTAAATCTTACTACACTATCTTTTTACAGTATTTTCTCAAGCAATTGTCGGTTCGATAGCACTAATCCGAACTAATCTCAGACGATACTGTGCGGTTTCCAGTAATCAACCCTCGTGGCGGTAGACTGCGACTGCACCCTTTATAAAATGGAGGAAAACATTTTTAGTACAGACAACGGTACACCAAACTAATTTAGGCATCCTAAGGAATGGGAAAAAGTGTGATTTTGGAATAAATTATACATTTATTATATATAGTTTGATGGATTGTTTGTTGATTGTTCACTCGATTCACAAGCTCCGAGTTTAAACTAATACAAAGATAAAAGGAAGTTAAAAACGATCAATTCAATTGGTAGTTAGTAGATACGATACGGTTTCGTGTTCTCAAAATTAAAATAACAAAAAATGTCTTCTATCTACCTTACTCTGAAATTATTCTATCATTGATATTCAGGAATTCCTTATCTAGGGAAATCGTGCAAAATCAAATGTATGGTCAATTCTCAATTTATTTGCGATTGTTGTTACGCAACCACATTCCAGACTCACACTTCAAAACCTCGCTTGTTCTAGTTCCGATATCTAGACAGAAATATTGGAGCGACAAGTCTTAAGGTATTCGACATGAATCACAATTCAGTGGATTGAATTATAAACATTATGTAACTTGAAACTAAGTAATTTATGTAAGCAAAGCCTCGTAGCACATAATACTTATATCTTAATTCTGACGATTATTATTTTATTTTCCGAAAACAGACGCCTGTGAAATTTTAAGACGTTGAACCCACATCAAAATCTAGAGATGAATTAAAACTATAGCTATGTCTTGAAGATGAATATTCAAGTTTTGGTAAAGAAAAATTTGTCGATAATCCCCCTATTACAAATAAGTTGTTGTATAGCAGCAGAATCACCCGGTTTTTTAATACTTCTTCTTTGAATTTAAGAGCTCGATTTTAATATATTATACAGCAAGAATATAGATAACTACGCATAATATCAGAGAAAATTAAATTTGATACTTACTGAGAACAAGTTAATGCCTCAATGATGATAATGTTCTCAAAGTCAGCGACATGAATATTATTTCACGTATCACTTTCTACTCTAACGATGTCGTAGGCAAAGCCAGGGCAATATATTAGTGCACAAATTGCCCATAGACCTGAAATACCAGGATAGTGAACGTAGAACTTGTTTTTAAATGACAATGTCGTGGATTATTGTATCTAGTTGACGTTAAGGCTAATTAATTGACATCAATGAAAACTGTTTCACAGTTAGGTGGTTATCTACTTAGACTTCAGATATCGCAAAATAGACCTAAAAAGCCTTATATGCGACCAAAAAACTATCTGTGAAAACTGAGAACTGAGAAAAATTAAATAGATACATAAGTCTCTTTTTTCTCATCATCATTTCGGCCATAGGACGTCCACTGCTGAACATAGGCCTCCCCAAGTGATTTCTACAAATACTTATTTCTATGAACTTTTGAAAATATGTCCAAAAGACGCTCACAGCAAAACAAAACATCACGTCTGGATAAACAGATTAAGCAGTTCACAGACTTTCAAATAAATTCAATAATCAATACACATAAATCTTTAGTGCTGATCCATAAATCATGGCACTATTAGCTGGCATCGGCCACAATAAAATATGAATTAACTTATCAAATCGTGCTCAAATCGTTCGCACTTGAAACGTCTAAGTGTCCGAATAACATCAATATCGCATACATCAAAAAACGGACACACGGTCATAAAGATCGACAAGCAAAAAAAAACATAACAGTTAACAAAAATTACAATAATAATATAGAAAGCACAACCTTTCTGATGTAACATCTTTCAAGTCTTAAAAATTCAATTTGTTTTCAATATACTGGAATTTAAAATTTCAGTTCTTTTGAAATTGATAAAAATTCGATAGAGTTACTATAATTGTGACGTCATCTGCGTGTATTTACATACAAAATCAATGGGAGAGTTCCATTGTGACAGCTCATAAAAATGACGTCAATTGATTAGTGTAAAATACCCTATTAGTATAATAAGTAGGTATACGTAATTTTTAATGATTATAACTACCAATGCGTATAGTAATCTCACTTTTGCAAAAGCCGCCACAGTTAACGCTGCTAAATAACCATAAACGTTTATGATGGGTTTATAAACGCATTGACTTATCTCAAAACACCATAATAAACTGCCAAGTTATTACCGACACCGGCTTGCTGAACCCGGCCTCTTATATCATCAGTTTATGCCTTGTATTAATAATGCCCATATCTACCATCAGACATTGCAACTCCTGTTTCCACACATCATAAATGGAGTTATGTGTATTCAGCAGCTTCGGTTTGCCTACCCTTTGCTTCTTGCGTAATTCTAAGGCTATCATAAATGCTTTCAGTGGTCTGAGCTGTGTGTTGGATAGATCAGTCAGTTGCCTTTTCTAAAAGGCGTTCAAAAAGTTTTACAAAAGGCGTTGAAGATTCCAGATGAATATTCCAGTATGCGATTAAACTGAAATTTGAAATGATTTAATTAATCGAGTTGGAATCGTATGTAAGCGTCGTTTATTCACTATCTGTGTGTAAGTTATCATTCAGTCAGGTAAGTATTGTTCTTTCTTATGTATGAAGCTTGGTTAAAGCAATGGATTTGATTCATACATCGATAATGTTAAAATTGACGTGGTGCCATTTTTATCCATATTTGAGATATCATACTTTCACGATCAGATTGTTTTGTCAGAGTCATGTGTCTGTCTATATTTAAACTAAAGCTAACCTACTGCTTCAAGGTGTGCTATATCTAAAGTTGATCGGCAAACACCGCAACCGTGTATTCGGCGTTGCATCAATATTGTATAACTCCCCTTTGACCCGCGTGTTTCGTAGAGAATCATATCAATTAAATCAGTAGGAAATGCTTTCAGTCTATCGAGCTCTCATTATGTCGATACACAGTCGATATCGAGATTATACGATACCAATATTGTACTATTGTCTTGACTTTTGACCCACAAAGGATTGTATCGCGATGTGAACAAATATTTCCTAAGCTATATCGATAATCGTATAATTAGTTTGTGAGATCGCGTTTCGGCTGTCGATTTATCGATACAACTGACGGTTTCGGTTTAATATAATTCGATAGTTTGTAAGCTTACGCTTGTATCAATTGTGAAATTGTTTGTAATTTGTAACAAGATATTGAGGTATTTTTCAACGTCATTGTGTACCCTATTGAAAGAAATTTGTAAGCGATATCGCAATAATGTAAATTCGAATGTAGAGTAGTCTTGAAATAAACATATTGCTTTATTAGTATTACATGTTTCATTACTTTCTTTAAAGGGGTTCCTCTAGCTATGGCATTTTTGTTCTTAATATCTACTACAATGTTTCCTCTAGATGTTAAATTAGGTATTATGTAGTTGGAAAGCAAGGTTTTAGAGAATAATTACTCCTAGTATTCAAATAGTACCTGCTAAAGTAACTCTACGACTCTAGAAAGAACGAGCATATCAAAGAGGCAATGGAATGGTCAGAAAAAGTAAGCTAAAAACTTATCAATGTAGGTACTTATGATTTTATTGCGGAAAATGGTGTAATATTAGGAACGTGTAATTAAAGCTCAAACCACATTTCAAAGGAAACTATTCAATTTTATAGTTGACACATGGCGCTTAAAGTTATTTATATCCAACGTAATAGAATTCGAGTCAACAGAAGTCTCATTTATAAAAGGTTATTTTTTAAATAACGACATAACAAAGTGAGCTACGATCTCATAAGGAAATGTATGGAAAATCAAAGTGAAAGATAATCTCCGGCTGAACATCTTGTAGCGTCTTCTAGCAGCAACTGAGACATTATTCGTTGCAGATTCTAAAACAACCAGACTGTCCTTCTGACAACTTTACCTTCACTGGTCAGATTTCAGTAGCGGTCAATTGTAGATCCTGGCTACCACTAATGAAACCACCACTGTTTCGGGACAATAAATGAGCCAATGCTGAGAAAAAGCAGCGCAAGAAACTTGGTCACCTTTAACAGCCTCTAGAACCTGGATATACAGGGTGTTAGGTAAATGGGTATATGAGCCGACACTAGCCCATTTTAACATAATAATATGCATATAAATGGTATGGTGAAGAATTGAATTGAAAAATTGAATCATCATTTAAATTATTTTAATTTTCATACAAATCTGATTTTATAAATTTTATTTTGTATGAAAATTTAAAAAATTTAAATGTTGATATCAAATTTCTGACTTCACCATATCATTTATATGCATATGTTAACATGGACTAGTGTCGGCTTATATACCCATTTACCTAACACCCTGTATAGGAAACACGACTCATTCGAGACAATAAAAGGGGCCAGTGCTGGAAAGAAGCAGCGCAAAAAAATTCAGTCAGCATTTACAGCCACTTTTTCAAAGGCTTTTTCTGTATTCCCCAGGTTTGAACCTACTATCTTTCTCCGCACTATTAATATCAAATCAATACCCTGACCTGCCCATAAATGTAGAGAAACCAAACTTCCCGCTAGTCCAGATGCGGTAATTACCGCTGGAATGTCACCCTTACGCCATCTTATGGCAAAGACATGCGCACGAGTTTCTAGCCCATTCATAAAGCCATTGATAAAGTTTTCATTGAGCACTTTCACTCGTTGATAGTGAAACGTGTTGATGTGTTGTGATTTATTGGATGGTGGTATAATGTTTTGTCATTGCGCCAGTGTTTGATTTGACATTCATGTCGTTTGTGTTGTTTAATTTGTTCAGAAAAACGTAGAGATCAATAACTCGTTGTGGATAAAAAAATAACAAATGAAAGATAGAAAGAATAATGAAAGAATAGAAAGAAGATTCCATTTAACTTAAACGGCTACTCAGAAGGATAAGATTTAATTTTAGTATGACATTAAGTTCGTTTCAGCCAATTAACGTTAACTACTGGTCCTGCGCTGCCCGCATCCAGGCTCTTCAGGTTGTCATTCGAACGAACGATCTATGATATTAAGTGCCTTATTCATTTTAGACGCTAAAGACCTGTATTTATTGTAAAGCAATGTGTTGTTAATCAGTAGGCTGAATCCATCATTTCAGCCATAGGACGTCCACTGCTGAACATACTTCTTTCTTTCTTTTCTTTTTTTCTTTTTTCAGCCAAATGACGTCCACTGCTGGACAAAGGCCTCCCCCAAGGTTTTCCACAATGAACGGTCCTGCGCTGCCCGCATCCAGGCTCTTCCCGCGACCTTTACCAGATCGTCGGTCCACCTAGTAGGAGGCCTGCCGACGCTACGGCTTCCAGCCCGTGGTCGCCACTCGAGAACTTTCCTGCCCCAACGGCCATCGTCTCTACGAGCTATGTGCCCCGCCCACTGCCACTTGATTTTAGCAATTCTGCGAGCTATGTCGGTTACTTTGGTTCTCCTGCGGATCTCCTCATTTCTGATTCGATCACGCAGGGAAACTCCGAGCATAGCCCGCTCCATCGCCCTTTGGGTGACCTTGAGCCTTCTTATGAGGCCCATAGTAAGCGACCATACTTGAACATACTTGTGCCTCCTTAATGATTTTCTGACTGGCTAGTCAGAAGCGAACCTGCATCTAATGACTTACTGGAATGTTTACCAGGTCATCTGTCCACTTCACGGGTGTCCGACACTATACTTGCTGATATTTTTTTTTGCTACTAAGCCGTCAGTTCTGCTCCTCAATTGTATTCATTCTTGTATGACAAATATTATGTAGAGTCACCTAAACCTGCACATTCAGGGCCATAATAATGTTTACTTATTTGATTGCATATTATGAGTTCTACCCTTTCTTACATTGATTTTGAGATAATAACTATCAGATAAGATTGTAGATACTCATTACGTATCGCAACATTTACAAATACGGCCACATTACATAAGTACATTGTATCGAATACTAACCTTTAATCGATAAACTCGATTTATCGATCAAGGGTCACATTAATAAATAGCAAAAACAAAACCAGGTTTATTTGCGATGAATTCAGTACTGAGAGGGCTGTTGTGTAATGTACAGTTAAAGAAAAACAGTAAGCACATTTTGCACAAAAATGGTTCGTTTAAAACTTGTCAAGACATTTTGACACATTACAAGAGATATAATAGAATATAATAAGATTTATTTCTAGTCACAGTGCTTAAACTTACATAATAGTCACAAAAATACTGAAAGAGTTTTATTGTTTTGCCATGAACATCATAATAAATCGCACATGAGGTATTCTTGAGTGACATTTTAATTTAATTGTAACTTTGTCCAAAATGAACATAAAACTTATCATGAATCATTTTAAACAGATACCAATATAGCTGTACAATACCGAAGTGTCCTAAATATGACATTGACAGGATGGCGCTACTATCATACAGGGTCATCACTATCAGTTCCGATTTTTGCCACGTTGGACAACTCTGAAGTGTCCCATATACGACATTTTCAGGAGGGCGCTACTATCAATGTTGGGTTATTAGTTCAGATTTTTACCACTTGACGTTTCAGGATCGTTTGACTATAAGTAGGTAACTATTTATTTTTTCAATTTGGGTAAGGTGTCTTGAATGTTACTTCATTTAAATTGTCAAAGTCTTGATAATGTTAACTGTCCGTTCTCCTTCAGCTGTGAAATACGGCAGTAAATATCAATCAAGTGGTCATTGTAAATATAGTCCGCTGGTCACATCGGCCATTTTGACGTGATTTAGTGGGCCCTCCCGGCTTAACAAGATGGCCGTGATGCAACCGTTAACAACGGACCAATGAATTTATTAGATGTAACTGTCAAATGTAATATAAATTGATATGGAAGTTGATTTCAGTAGTTTTACTGCTTGGTTAACCAGTGGACAATAGGCGTGGGACAGTTAATAGATTTGTGATGGGTTTGACATGTTAACATTAATTGATTTAATTCACTTGGTTTAATTCAATTGCTTGGCGTAGTTACTGGACCAGTTCTTTATTATATTATTGTAATGTATCAAGAGTGATTGGACGTTTTTAAAGAGTTTATCAGCTTCCAACCCGTGTGCAACCCGATTGAGTTAATTGCGCACCTCGCTGAAATGCGATTCTCCCTCGCACTTACCCGCGTTCACCCCGTCCGTACCAGAGCGTCGATGTGACGTCACGGCAACCAGGTGCGCATTTAACTTGACCGGGTTGTAGTAGTCATAGTAAATATAGAGGCCGGTCGTAGTGGAGGCCTTTTACAATTTGATTAAAACGAAGTAGTTTAATAATTTAATTATTGTATGTACATTCGGACGTTTATCATTGTTTAGCCATAGTAAACAAGTCCTGTTAAGTTTAGGACTGTTACCTAGTAATATTTTTTATTTATTTCTATATGTCAGCTGTGTCGTTTATGAGCTAACATTACCAGTTAACTGTGGTACCAACTAATTATCCTTCAAGGGGCGGGTAAAAGTTTATATTTATGTTGATGTTTGCTTACTTTCCTCTTTTCTGCGTAAAACTCTTAATTGCTGGTGTCTCAATAGGTTTTATAGTTTAACTGATTGAGCTTTTCCATCCTTTACTAGAAAGTAGAGTTGATTAAAAGTGCTGGAACGAATTGAACTAATAAGCAAATGGCAGTAGGTTTCAATTGCGTTTTATTACTTGTTTGCCAGAGTGCAGATGCGATCTATGGTAGAGATCTTTGCATCAAATTAGAATCTGAGAATTGCAGCTCGAAGTAAGACTCCCCGCAAGACCACAGACTTTTAGTCGGCCGATAGTTGGGTCTGATTTTAATTAATTTGTATGAAGAATCGGCCGATACCAAATCGGTGTAATGTGCGCACTTTCATACATCTCCATACTGATTACAAATGGCCGACAAAAGTTGAAGTGAAAAATTATTCATTTTTAACTTATGAGAGTTTTTTTACAGATCGGCTCGGATATACCTACCGAGTGTCTAAATGATGATTGATGTGAACCTTCAAGGAAAAGGTGAATAGGTTTTTTTAGGGCAAGCTAGGTCTATCATAGATTTGTAATTTTAATAAATACACATCGTTATCCGGTACGTGAACACCACCTAACTTTAACGGTAATTATAACGATAGCCGGTGCCTTTTGTTTGGAGTTGGACAGATTTTTGACGTTTGTCACAGTTAAATTAAGATAGTGTAACTCGGCCTAAGACTAGACTAAAGTCAATGCGGGCAGCGCAGCACCGGTTGTTGTGGAAATCCTTGGAGGAGGCTTTCGTCTAAAGCCTGGTCCGTGAGCACGTAGATTCCCGTCCAATGACCCCAAGCTACCCATCCCTATCGCTCGCGCGTAATGAGGATCAGTACTGTTGTAGAAAATTCAATAAAACTAGTATCTACGTTAATCTTTAAGACATAAGAAAGATATATCTTTTTGAATTATCCAAATCGGACCATTACTTACGAAGATATTAAGTAATAAACATAGGCCGTTTTTGCCGCTAAAAGTCAACGTACGCAGGGCCGCGTGACGTCATTATATCCGAATCGAGCGCAGCCGGCGTACTATTGGGATGGAAAATATTTTTTTCCAGCTAAACCATCAGTTTTAGAAAAAAACTTTTAATAACATTTATTCATCAAAATAAAGTAACCTATCGACCAGTAATTTAAAAAAATAAAAATTGTGAAAATTAAGTATCGCTATGTCCGAAAACCACATTTTCATAGGATTCGATGCAATGCGGAGACGCGGTTGGGGTGAGTGTAACTTAATGATTGTTTGTATTGAACATAATAATACATAATATGATGCTAATACCCAGTTTCTGGCCTGGGGGGGGGGGAGGAAAAGTCATACCCAGCTTATAGCCTGGGGCGAGGGGCAAGCCTTACCCAGCTTCTGGCCGAGGGGGAGTCATACCTAGCTTATGCTTATGGACTGGGGGAAGGGGCTAGCCTTACCCAGCTTCTGGCCTGGGGGAGGGGGGGGGGGTCAAGTCATAACCAGTTTCTATGGGCTGGGGGGAGGGGCTAGCCTTACCCAGCTTCTGGCCTGGGGGGAGAGGGAGGGGTCAAGTCATACCCAGTTTCGGGCCGGGGGGGGGGGGGGGGAGGGGTAAATCATACCCAACTTCTGGCCGAGGGGGAAGTCATGCCCAGCTTATGACCTGGGGAGAGGAGGGGGGCGGGGGAGTCATACAGCTTCTAGGCTAAGATTAAATAGATTTCCAGGAGGGAGCAGCTGTCCTTTCCTGCAGCAGCTGGTCCGCCCATGGGAACGGCGAATAGATAGGTAGGTAGGTTTAACTCAGAAAAACTAAATAACAGGTAGGTATTGCGTGTACATCGAAATGATCTGCATAGAAATGTCTTGTAGCCTAGGCAGAGTGTATCTGCCTCAGCTATACCTTATTGTTAGAAGTAAATAAATTAATACTTATACATTTTTATATTTTACTTGGAAGAAGATATGACTCTAACAACACTTATGAACACTTTATTTGAATAAATCGCCAAATATACCACCGCGGAGACAGACCCCAATCGCGTCTCTGCGTTCCATTGAATCGTATGAGCGTATGGATTTTTTGCGTTATTTTTCACAATTTCTATTTTTAAAATTACCTATCGATAGCTTACTTTATTCTGATGAATATATGTCATTACAAGTTTTTCTCTCAAACTGATAGTTTGGCTAGAAAAAAATATTTTCTATCCACGCAGTACGCCGGCAGCGTTCGGATCGGATACAGTGACGTCAACGGTCCCGCGCCGGGCGGTCAGTGAACTTTTTTAGTAATTTGGCCATAACTTCGTCAATTTTTGTCGTAGAACAAAAATTTTTGGACTGTGTATTAAGGATTTCTTAGCCCTATAAATCTGCATTCACAGCTAAAAATCGAAATGATCCTCATTATGTTGCTGTCGCGCTCGCACATTCACTGCGGGCGCCCATCGCACAGTCGCGACAGCAACATAATTACGCGCGACCGATAGGGATGGGTAGCTTGGGGTCATTGGACGGGATTCTACGTGCTCACGGACCAGGCTTTAGCCGTGGACGTCATTTGGCTGAAACGAACGAACGAAAGTCAAAGTAATTTGGTATGGTTGTGATTTTGTACTTACGAGTAAGTACAGTCGACAGCATATCAGATATCCATTTTCGTTGCAAAATAGCCCCTATCACCACTACTTACGATACCACTGGTTCGAAATACCGTCTTATTAAAGGATATTACTTAAGATAAAAGGTTACTCCATCCGCTTGATAATATGACCGAACGTCGTCTAATACGTCCTTAGCATAAAGATTAGACCGTGATTATCAACATAATATCGCAATTACTTCAATTGAAAAGGAAATTAAAATGAGGCGTGAATGGCTGTTCACTGGCATTATGACGTGCTTCGTTCAGTGATTGGAAACTTGCTGAATAAGTTAGCAGGTAGAGATTGCTCTCCACATGGTCAAGATCAAGTTTACGTGTACGTAAACGTCCAAGACGTGTAACAGTCATGGCTGTCTTTTTTTCTACAGAAAAGTAATACTTTTTGCTCGTTTTATTTTTGTTATAGGTAGAGATATCGCTCTAATGCCTTAGTACATTAGCCAATTACATTTTAACTATGTTCGTTCGTTCGTTCGTTTTAGCCGAATGACGTCCACTGCTGGACAAAGGCCTCCTCCAAGAAGAGCCTGGATGCGGGCAGCGCAGGACCGTTAATTGTGGAAAACCTTGGAGGAGGCCTTAACTATGTATATTTGCATAAATGCATGTTAGATGAGAATGGCCGACGACAAGCCGGAAAACGTAGCGTGGGCAGGCATCCCACTAAGTGGACCGACGATCTGGTGAGGGTCGCGGGAGTTGCTTGGATGCGAGCGGCGCAAGACCGGTTTTTGTGGAAATACTTGGGGGAAGCATTTGTCCAGCAGTGGACGTCTTTTTCGTTTCGTTCGTCGAACAAACGAACGAAGATGAGAATGGATACTTAGTACTCGCAATGCTAGAAATAGAAAGAAAATCATTCAATGATTACACTGAAACAAAAAAAAAACTCAATTTAACTTCCCTTATCGATTAAAATAAGCTAAACGATTCAAAACCACTTCCATACGACTGTTACCGCGGAAAATACTAATATTTCACTGAAATCTTTTGACTGGTGTTAAGTATCACCACATTACGACTTGTGAACATAAAGCTGTATACTTTTCTTTTCATGTCGCTTCTTTTGGCTAATTCGGTGGCAGGAAGCGGTGTTGCTCGTAAATCCAACCGTAAGTGCCACTAAAACCCATTCAATAAACAGTAGGGTGACTATGATTTTGTACTACTAGGAACTTGTAGAAACAAGTGATCCAGTAGACATTTATTTTAAGGATTTTGAATTAATTATAAATTCAATTAATGCACAAGGTGGACCGACGACATCATAAAGGTAGCAGGAAAGCTCTGGACTCAGGCCGCTACCAACCGGGTAACATGGAAAGCATTGGGGGAGGCCTATGTTCAGCAGTAGACGTCCTATGGCTGAGATGATAATGATGACAATTAATGCAAATATTTAAGATGCACATAAAAATAAATTACCTTCTGTAATAAGTAAAATCATGTATTCTTAATTGTGTATTCTTTCAAAAATACTTTTTTCAATTTCTTATGTTGAATGCTAACTGTATGGAGATAAATGAAACAACTTCCAATAACATGTAAAGGTGCTCTTTAAAAGCCTACTTAGCTACTCACAGAAAACATATGAATTGGGAATTTAAAGTAGGTTCAACTCGGAAGAAAGACGATCTAATAATCGTCTTAGCAACCGCCTCTTTTAAACTTAAACCATGGACACACTTCTGTTGCTCCGCATCAAACTTAGTCGTACACCACTTTTGAAAGCTTTAAAAAGCTGTAACTACACAGGAGTTTGCTTTTTAGCAACACGCGTTGAGTTTGGGTGGAAATGCGGAAGTAAGTATTTGTATCGTTTTTGAGACGTTCAATTGTGAAATTGACACTTTCTCGTGTACCGTGCTCTACACAATACGCTACACGTCAATTATGCATTTTACTTGCGTTTATTTTCTCGAGTGTCTATGTTGTTTCACTTTTTAAGATCTTAGTTCAGTTAAGACACGCGTATTAAAAAAATGAATGTGGAAAGAAAAAAGGACAAGCAAAAAAGAAGAAAAAGGATTTAGATTCCACCACAGAGAGGTATTTATACATACATATTTGTCATTATGTCAATGACTAATGGATCTAATCTATCAGCTTACAAAAATCTGAGAAACAAAGATAAATAGTAAATAAAATATATTGATCAAATTAAACATTCTTAATGTTAGTATACCTAATACAAGTACGTGGGTTCTTATTAATTTCTCTCTCAAGTTTTTGCGTAGTATTTCGCATAATAATAAGCGAACGCTGAACTTGCGGGCTCGCTCAATTCAAAGGAATTTTAATTAGATAAGTTGTTTTGATTAATTATGCTTCATTAACTTTGACGAAAAAACATATCTTTTTTACATTTGTGGGATTGAAAAAGTGTAGAAATTCTTGTTTTCCGTCTTTCTCACACGCTTTGTTAGGTTCAATCATTATAATTATCTTGTTTATGTACTTTTTGTTTACGGACAACTTATTTTTTAACAGTTAGGTGGCTAACAATCCAGATATTATAATAAGGAACCTTTGAACTGCGTGGGAATAGCGAATAACAGCGCAACCACTCTTAGGCTCGTTACACAATAAAGCTAAAAAAAAATTTCGAAAGTGAATTTCATGTCTTCAGAGCTCATCAAATTTTATCATCAGTCAATTCATCAGTGCAATTCGTACTAATAAGATAATATGAAAAAAATTACAACTCCAATTTCCGAACTTAGATTGCTGTCTAAATTTTTTTCCACAAAACTGCTCTACACCTTAATTCATAAAAAAGTAGATTGGCTCAAAATAAACATCAAAGAACAATAACTCGTTAATACTGAACTCGCAAACATACAATCCAAAAACATTACTATCTTTCTTCAATCGTGTGTAACCGGTTTTTTGCACTTGTAATACTTTACCAAGATATTCGCACAAGTTTATGAACCTCACAGTTGGCAAAGCAATGCTGCCATTCATACATAATGTATGGACGTATCAGACACGTAAACGCCATGGTCGGCTGAGTATTCCCGTGTGAGCTCCCGACTAAACAGTTAAACTGGTAATTTAATATTTTTAACGCAGTCTGCATACGCTGTCTGATGCAAGCAATATACATTATATGCAGTAAGATCAACTTTAATAACAGTCGGTGTCAATAGATGTCTTGATGATAAGATATGATAAAAATATTATGTTAAGTAAAAAATAGCTGGAGCTGGAAGACGTAGCGTGGGCAGGCCTCCCACTAGGTGGACCGACGATCTGGTGAAGGTCGCGGGAGGTAACTGGATGCAAGCGGCGCAGGACCGGTCTTTGTGGAAATCCTTGGGGGAGGCCTTTGTCCAGCAGTGGACGTCTTTCGGCTGAAACGAACGAACGAACGAACTTATTATGATCATCAGTCAGATTGTCTGGAAAAGATCGCTTCCTAGCGACATGACTATCAAAGTTTCAGTTCCAATTTTTTTATTTCTTGACGATGTACTCGTACTTAGGTAAATATTAATTTTGTGTAGCGTTCTTTTACTAAAGTTACCTCTTCTTTCTTCAACCGAGTTACTGGAAATCCTAGAGAATCAGACTAGTAAATGAGCCACCAGCAATGTCTGACATGGCTTAATGTAAGTGCATTTCTCAATTTGAGTATTGAAAGCGAACCTGTTCTGTAAATTCAAAAAACAAATTTCTGAATTGTATACTCCGACGGTTAGCTAATAGTTTATTGTTTTGCATTCTGTCACTTTGGCAACGTTATTGTTATCCAACATTCGGTGCATGTCGTGGCAACCTTTAATTAAGGCAACACCTTAGCTTAATTTATTTATAAGGAAACTGTGAATGTATGGTGTATGTTTTGTTGGTTGTCCTTAAATAAATAAATAAATAAATAAATAAATAAACCTCATGAAGAAGAACATGCTGATGCTCAAAGTGCACTGGACATGACTTAATTTTAAAAAAACATGCACCTTTGGTGAAGTTACAGCAAATTATTTCCAAAAACGTCCGATAAAATCGCCCAAACCCGTTTCAAAGTTGAATGTTCTCCGATGACATCATCATGGGGTCAAGCAGTGTAGATGACATCAAACGTACAGCATGTAACGTGACTGCTATGTAAACTGACAAAATTTACCTTTTATGGCCAAAAAATAATGGTTTTTACGTGTTTTATTGTAGCTTAGAGGCATTTTCGGTTTGTACACTCAACAGCACGTCAACGTAAACACTGTAGTATCTTACGTAGTTGCGATAAGGACTACTTTGCAACGAAAATGTACAGTATGATGTGCTGTCGTCTATACCTACATGCAAACCACTTTGACGCGAACGAAAAGATTTGTACAGACCTAATTGCAAAGTTGTGCTTTAGTTTAAATAGAGAAAAAAAGGCAAAAGAACCTTTATTCAAAAGCAATTATGATAAAAATGTAACACTTAACTTCTCGTTCTCATCACTGGTAGGTTCTGCAGGTAATTAAACCTAATGTCATATCTGTGTAAATTCTTGCCTCTGCAAGTAGGAAAAGTTATGTCGCTATTTGAAAATAGTTAGGTATTTACCTACAAGTTGAAGTCGGAAGAAGAAATTAATCATGCAAGTTACATACTAGAGTTACACAACTTTAATTAAATTACTGGTGGTTGTTTACCTTAATATTTTAAATAAACAATAATGACTTATTAACATTAAAAAGTGGATTTTAATTGTAATTATCTGAATGTTGGAGTTAATTTTATTGAAAATTATCAATTTTATGGTGCTGCTGATATTGCTAATATTTACATAACTAATCAAGCAGTACTTTCTCTGGATTATACACAATTATGTTTTATTGGCTTTACAGATAATTATTACTATTACTTTATCCCAGATGTAAAACGTTTCGCATTAATCTGAAGTTGTAAAACTTTTCAACTTGAGACTTGACGTGTTTTATGAATTGCATAAATGCTAAGCTGGGAACTGAGATTAATAACGTAGGCATCCGCTTTTCCTAAGAAATTGCGAAACAACAGATAGTGATAGCTTAATTGTGTTTAATCTTGGGAACCCTACTTAACACCTCGGGCGAGTCAATTTACGCTGCGTTCCCTTTAATTTATTTGTCACGTTATGATACTTCAATGGCCGTAGTAGCGGGTGTTAATCGCGACAGATTTCTATAATAGGCAGTTCACAATTACCATCGGTTCATAATCCATCAGTCGGCTATCAACGCCCCTGAGTTGCTTTCGCTGTCATTTCTGAGCGTTTAGATTAAGGAGTGGATCAAGGTGTATTCATAATGGGGTGGGCCGTGTGTACGAGTTTTTGGAAGAAAAGGGTGATGCTTAACCGGAGCCTTCATGTGATACATAGGCTGGGTTGCACCACCTTACTTTAACTTTGACAAACGTCAAAAATATGTCAAACTCCATACAAAATACACTGGTTATCGTTATAGTCACGGTCAAAGTTAGGTGGTGCAACTCAGCCATAGTATTTTAAACTAGGGATGTGATCTCAGTTTTTATAACTCACGCGATAGGCAGATAAGAAAGAGTCTTTCAGATTTTACTCGTGTACTTATATTTTTTTTATCTTTAATCATACTTGTTTCACTTTGCAGACAAATCTGTTTGAATCTCTATTGTTTGGAAGTTTTGAGAATTAAAACTTAGGATTTGGGATTACTCTATTTAGTTGTCTGAAGATTTGTGGAAAGCCATGAATTTTTAGTTAATAATACTTTCGTCAAACTTGTGACCCAACCAGGATTCAGATAAGTTGTTCTACCAGCCTTCGAGCCTCCAAATACTTAGCTAAGATTGCACCTAGATCTAAATGCTCGCTTCATTTCAATAAAGTCTAGCTTTCTGAGAATAGCGTGTTCTGTAACAATAAATTTTCTGGCTAGTATTTAGACCGCTAATAAAGATTCGAGTTTATATTCAAAGCCTAACACGATTCTACATAGTAAAAGCTAATAAAGTTGCATCAAGACTCTAGTTCTATCAAAATAATGCAGCAATGTTTGGAATACATGGACCATAATTTATAACTTTATTTAGAAAGGTTCGTAATTTATTTGATAGAATTGTTGAAAATAGTTGTTATTTTGAAAGTGAAAATATTTACTTTATAAATTAGGGAGCTTGTTTAAAACTTATCATAATTTTCATGCTAAATATTTATTTTATATTCACAAGTAATAAAGGTGAAAGCCTCCGCCCTTTTCAGGGCGCCGGGAGTCCCACAAAGAATTTCCTTCGAGTAAAAAAAAAGATACTAAGGTAAGAGTTTAAATTAGAGCATTACATCAGCGTATAAAGAGAACCAAGCAGTCAATGAAGCAATATTTTCAGAACGTTACAATCAAAACCGAACTTTTGATTAGGTATTTGTTACAATCAAACTTTCTCAGTAGGGGCGCGCCGTTATTCAGCAATTTCAAAACAATGTCTGAAATTATTTGACATTTTGAGCCGACATTTATAACTAACTGAACTCGGTTCTTTCAAGCTCGAATACCAGCTACTTCAACCTTGCTTTTGCGAAAGCATTACCCATCAATCAGTTTCATAGCGTCTTCCGGATCTCATTATTTTGGTATCTTTATCACAATGCCCTATTCTTCATCTCCGCTCCTGCGATCCGGTAACCTTCCACAGTTTCACAACGAATCACTGTTGGAGCAACAGAGTGACCACGCTTCGTGATACTGATGGATATGTCACGTCATTTGTTTGACTTGGTGAATTTTTTTAGTTTATTTAATTTTAAATACACATTCACATTCCAGACAGAATAAAATGCATCAAAACTTCAGCACGAGAGATTTACACTAAAAGTTCGAGCGCCACAAAGTGCAATATTCTGCTCGTTTCTTCTGCCAACAATCTTCTTGAGATCGTCAGTCCATCTAACATCATCTTATATTGTCTTTAATTGAATACTGCAATATCTGCTTTATCAAACCAAGTTTTATATAGACTTCGTACTAGCGAAAAAAGCAATATCCATCCAAATTCAGAATCGTGGTGACTCTACACAGGCAGGACGCAGTCGCAGGCGCACCATTTCGAAACAAACGAGGCGAAATGCCACGAGCTTTTTAAGAGCGGTCAAGGACTAATAATGTAACAACCGAAAGGATATCAATGTATTTTGATACAACTATGATTAACACATAAACATTCGTTTAAGTAGGGGAGACCGAGGCAAGTTGTAACACAGGTGGGTTGTATCAAAGTCGGTTCAGACTGTTTATCAGACTGGAATTCGCTGCCTACTGCTGTCTTTCCTGAATACTATAATCCGGGCCTTTTCAATGCGAGAGTGATTAGGTAGTTACAGGGCAGATATGTACCATCCTAGACTGCATCTTACTTAACACCAGGTACGATTCCGGTCAAATACCTGCCTTGTCCTGCATAAAAAAAATCTAGCTAGCTACTTCGCGAATTCATTGCTCTTTCGACACAAGAGCTTGCGTAAAATTGTCAGCTTCTTCTTTTCGTGTCGATAACAAACCTACACAGTGTCAGCCCAAAACTCTGCTACAGCTTTGCTAAGTGTTATAGGCGCAGCATTGATTTGATTTGATTTGAAATGGGCTTTGTGACATCTCACCTCTGTTACAACTCTCCTTGGTCTCCCCTATAAGAGTGGTGTGACATTAGGTTAATGAATACAGCATTTCGACTGCCTATTATTGTCATTGCTATTTAATAACAGGTAATTAGTTTTAATTGTGTTTATAAACAAGAGATGTAGTCGCAAAGGTTGTTTGATGTTAGATAAAGTGTAATCTAATTGTACACTTGCGACACGCGAAGTTAAGGCCTTGTTGTTACGTATGTCTGCTACATACTTATGTGCGCATTATTAATGGTATTGTAGAATACACTGTGTGTGGTCTCTTTCATCAAAGATCTGGAGGTGCCCGCGACTTCGTACTCGTGAAAATAGTTTAAATAATATTTCCCGTTTTTGTAGCATTTTCTTGACTGCTCCGCCCCTATTGGCTGTAGGGTGATGATGTTAATAGCTTAACACTTTGGTGGACAGTACAAGTTAAGAATTACGCACTCGCTAGCGAGCTCACCTAACGTAAACTTATGGTAAGCACACTGAACGCCCGTGGAAGTTACTGTCCTTCAATGTGTTAAAGCTTTCCTCGATAAATGAGCTATCCAACACAAAATATTTTTCCAGACCAGTAGTTCCTGAGATTGGCGCGTTCAAGCAAACAAACAGACTCTTCAGCTCTATTATTAGTATAGTAAAAGATCATTTATGGGTCATATATAATTCTGGATTCAATGGCTTCCCTATCTGCAGTAACTTACCGTAAATGGACGTGTATTAATAAAAACTAACTTAAGCTTGTAGATTGGAATCTTTTCCTTGATAAACGTTCTAAATAAAGCATTTCTAGGTTATTTCGCTGAGATTGTCACATACTTCTCAAACTTCCTTTTTGTTTTTTGTTACTAATTATAAACATTATGCTTGACCTTTCCTCACAAACTTATTAACTGATCTCCTATTTAGAATGAGAAAGTGATTGCTTTTGATCGCTCTATAAGGAAAGCTGTATTAAACATCCTAGTATTATACGAATATAATTTGGTTCCTAATCTAATATACATAAGACTCCCCGCAGACCGCAGTTAATCAGTATTAACATGTAAGGCTGAGGTGCACCACCTAAATTTGACCGTAACTATAACGATAACCGGTGTTTTTTGTATGGAGTTTGACAGATATTTGACGTTTGTCTCAGTTAAAGTAAGATGGTGCAACCCAGCCTAAAGCGTGAGTTGCACCACCTAACTTTAACAGGCACTATAACCATAACCGGTGTTTTATATGGAGTTTGACAAAATGTTGTCGTTTCTTAAAGTTAAAGTAAGATTACAACTCAGCCTTGGTTACACCGATTTGGTATCGGCCTATTCTTAACTATTACAATTAAAAGCCTGCCAAACTTACGGCTGACAAAATATCTGTAGTCTAATAGTCCCTGGGTTTTAGGATGACGCGTATAGCATTATCATTAATGATGAACATAATGTCTGGGTAAAAAATGCCGTGGCAGCCCATTTATGTCTGGTTGGTTGTCCTATAAATAAAATAAAAAAGAAAATGTACCTACTTATCTATGTTTTTTCTTGTCCACAGAGTTTCCTAGCAGCAAACGCGAAATGCTGGTGGGCAGGGGCCCTAGCAGCGGCCACGGCAGAGCTCCGGTACGCGGGTTATGTGTCCCCCGGGGTGCTTCTGGTAGCCGGGGCCCCCAGGGCCCTCGAGACCGTCCGGGGGGCCTACGCGCGGTCCGTGCTGAAGCCGCCGGCTACTTACCTCATTTGCGGGCTGGGTAAGTAAATTTTTTAAAGATATCTCAAGAAAAAAAAACATTTATTACAATAAAAAAGGTTTTTTTTTAGTTAATTCTAGTAATTCTTAGTTAAGGACAAAAAAGGTATATGGAAAACAAAAGACAGAAATAGCACATAAAACATTAGAACGAAAGAAAAAGTGAACTGAGCAGTGCCACCATATCGCAACAGCGATGCCTAATGCAATGGGACTCCCCTCAGCATATGCCGTGGCCCACGGTGAGGAAAGCCACGATGCTGGTTTTCAGTATGCCCCATGCCGAGTGGAAGTCACGGACACTGCACTGTCTTTTGTTTTTTTTTTAAGATCTTCCAATCGTCTTTTGTTTTGGCGATTCGAGTCTATTGGATGGATGATTTATTAATGCGTAGTAAGTAATATCTGACGACCGTCTTTTGTTCGCGTGATTCTGATTTAGGATGTATTCTTGTTAGTCATTGTTCTTAGTTACTCGTACAATGCAGAATTGCAGTAATAGGTATAGTGAAAAAGACCACCACTTTTATTAATACGGTTTTATTTCAGTAACATATAGTTAATTGAGTAGTGCGAAAACCTCGTCATTTAAATCGACGTTAACTTTAACCTTTAATGTTAAACTGTAATATATTTCATCAACTGTTAATGATTACCGACTATTTAAGTATCCGAATCTGACTTAATAAGCTTTTAGTGTTAAAATTTTCTTAATTGGTCTTTTAATTTTACTTACCGTAATATATTTTTATCATTAATGATGCGGCGTGTAAAATCCGATCTTAATGGGAATCGGCACCTTCACTCGATTTTAAGCCGGGACGCCTTAAAAAGAAGAAAAATGCCCATAAAATAAATGCCTGTGAATTAAAATGCCCATGTGAGGCCTTAAAATGGCCATATTGAGGGGAATTAATTGCGAGAACAAAGCAAACCGGTCTCATTATCCTTCTCGTGAACAATGCTCGTGCGCCGATCTTGTGCAGTAGGGGCGGCAAAAGAAAGAAAGAAAGAAAGATACATTTATTACAACGGACATCACACAAATACAGGCAATTACATAGACATGACAGTGGCACATAATAATAAAAGAAGAAAAAATAAAAACAAGAGCAAACTGAGCAGTGCCACCCATCCACCAACAAGATGCCCACTGCAACGGGACCCCACTCAGCATATGCCGTGGCCCACGGTGACGAAGGCCACGGCGCTGGTTTTCAGGGTGCCCCATGCCGAGTGAGGGTCACGGACCATTGATAAAATAAATAAAATAGTGAGCTGCATAAAATTGTCTAGATAAACATACATAAATAGTAATATTAGTGCACAGATAAATACAAAAGGCGGGAAATCGGTAAGGATGATAAGACTGCGTCTATTAAAAATACTAATGAAAAGAATACTAATAAAAAGATAAAACTGTTTGTATAGGTGTGTGTGTAGCATATAGTAAAAGCATGATAGTTGAGAAATTTCGTTTGAATTTTGAACTTGTTTGAAATGCGGCATACTGTTGCTCTTCTAGAACACACCTACATTAAAAAATACAAAACGGAATTTGAGAACCTCCTCTGTTTTGAAGTCGGTAAAAAGTAACTTTATTTCCAACAAAAATACAGGTCATAAACCTAATTTCAAAGCAAACATAATTTTGGTGTAAATAACTCGTAGGCATTGCATTTACTTTTTTATTAAATCTTTTAGGTGGATAAAAGACTTGAAAATGTTCCGCACATAGGACTCGATAAGTATACCTACCTCCTAACTAAAAATAAATCAAAATATAGAACGATTCAATTATTGTTCATAATAAAAATGGTTCGAAAGCAGCAGCCCTACCGCGGCGCATCTCCTACGCACTGCGCCCGCGCGGCCTTGCAAGGACGCGTTATGTAACAAATTGTTGGCGGGCTCGCGATTGTTGTTTGCAATGCGTTATGTTGCGATGACAGGTGCATCCTACACGATACGCTGTTAGATGTAGCGAAATATGTATACTATGACCTTATGGCATCCTCTAGTTAGTTAGTTAGTTTTGCAGGGCAATCAAATTCCGCACTTAGCCTCATGATTGGGCCATTGTGCGCGATTTGTGGTTTATCTTCCTACTCCAACCACTCCAGATTCCCCCAGAAAGCAAGCAGCCTGTCTTGGCACCCTTCATTGTCTCTCATAAATTAGAGAGTCGTGCAGTTGAGATTAATGACTAAAATGACCTAAGTAGGTTGTCAAAATTTAAGCCCCCTTATTATTAAAAAGTTACACCCGGAAAGAACACTGGATTTAAATGTTATTCCCATACTAAATTGCCATTTAAACCAGAGTTCAACTAGGGTATAATGTTTATTAATGAGATATTGTATGTAGAATGTCTAAGATACTCTATTATATTGGGAAAACCTGTAATGCTAAAGGTAAGATTGTTAATGAAATAAATAAATTCCTAAAATAATTGATTAATCACAGCAATTACACACACAGGAGGATTTGATGAGTGCTACTGACAACGCCACTCTTGTGGCGGAGTTTTGGGCTGACACTGTGTAGGTTTGTTGTCGAAACGAAAAGAAGAAGAATCACAGCAATTACCATTCCTATTATCTCCGAAGTCACAAAATAAAGATTAAGAAACAAAGCTCAAGGTTTTACAGAAACAAATTACTATAAAATCACTAATTTAAGCAAAACAATACATACGGAACTCGTTGGATGGACGGAGCTTTTTCATAAAAGCTTATAGCCTACTCGTCTTGTTTTTATATTATCCACGCCAATGGAACCTTTGCATAAAAGCTACAACCTACTTGTACCAACGGAACCCTAAAATTTTAATGAGAGCTTTTACTCCTGCATCTACTTAAAGTTTGCGGCAAGTTAAAGCTTGTTATGTGGTCGTCACTCACGGCACTCTTTAATTCGCAATAATTGCTTCCTCCTTGATACGACCTGACCTCTGACCTGATGACTCCGGCTGTCGAAGATGGCGGAGGCGACAGCTCGTCGTAACATGATTTATGGACAAATAATTGGTTATTACTTCGCGTAGTGGCGGCAAAATCAAGGGTGCCAGATTTGATACCAGCCGGGCTAGGATGCGCGACGTGATAAAAACTTATCGATTATTTTAGGCGACAAAGTCGTAATAGTAAATCGCGTATATCGCGCGATAAAAGTTTACTGCGCATCTTAGGCCTACTTACTGATCGTAAAAGAAAATAAAGTCTGGGTGGTCTGTGCAACGTCCTCCGAATTTAAAAATGTATTTAAAACAAAGGCTGTGATAGTATGTGGACAGTTCGAAAAATTGGTAAAACTACTGGACGGGTTTTGATGAAACCTTAGAAAAGCCTCTTAGATATTAGAAAACAATACACAAAATTATCATCTCAGTACCAGAACCAGTTTCTAATCATCATTATCTTAAATAATTTCATAGGGAACCCAATATTTGAATCAGGGTCTCCTTAAAGTGTCTAATAATATATTATTGTATTCAAATAGGTATACTTTTAAAACCCCATATAACCGACATACTTCACATTTTTAGCCTCTGTCCGTCATCAATATTCATAGCAGTCATTACAATAACATTATACTATGCCGACATTGACATTGTCAGCCTTGTAAGGCAACTAGTAAAATTCATATTCCAATGCCACCGCTGATCATCACTAATAACAGTCTAATGATGGTCCTTGACATAGGCTCTCAAACTGTTATAAATTCTTTTAAAATTAAATCAAAATTCATCAAATATTAGAGCCCTTACTACCACCACGGGCTGGAAGACGTTGCGTGGGCAGGCCTCCTACTAGGTGGACCGACGATCTGGTAAAGGTCGCGGGAAGAGCCTGGATGCGGGCAGCGCAGGACCGTTCATTGTGGAAAACCTTGGGGGAGGCCTTTGTCCAGCAGTGGACGTCATTTGGCTGAAACGACGACGAACGAGAGCCCTTACTAAGGCTGGGTTGCGCCATCTTACTTTAACTGTAACAAACGTCAAAAATCTGTTAAACTCCATACAAAAATCATCGGTTATCGTTATAGTTACGGTCAATATTTGGTGGTTCAACTCAGCCTAAGAAACAAATATTAACTCAATTGAAACTAAAGTATGAAAATCGGAATTAGTACTGAATTTAAACCGAGTTTTAAATGTCGTTTCAGAAAACAAACACTTTAATCTGCACTCTAATATTAACGTAGAGGAATTTGGTTTGGTTTGTTTTATCGGTGTTCGTTCGTTCGTTCGTTTCAGCCAAATGACGTCCACTGCTGGACAAAGGCCTCCCCCAAGGTTTTCCACAATTATCGGTGTTAAAAATTCAAAATTGCTTAGCAATATGAAGGTATTGCAACCTCACTCGACGCCATATTTCTTTGAGGACCACTGGCCATATTTTATTAATTCTTATCCCTATTGCAATGCCAATAGTAATCTATTCATTTTCAAATAAGATTGATGACGTAGTTATACTTACCTGTAATGTATTCCAAGTTTTATATTCAATTTATTTAATTAGGTAGATGATTCGAATAAATATTATATTAGGTAACTAATGTTGTTCACGTTTAATTTAATGCAAAATTAATTCAGTTGCATAGTTTAGATAATTATTATGCAACCTTACTAACACAGAGCCCGATTTATCATGCAGTTATCATTTTGCAAGCGAAACTAAAATACTTATCCATTAAAGGTTGCAGTCAACTTTTTGGCGGGAAAGTAAAATTAAAATTATTTTCAAGAAGTCCGCGTGAGTTGTGACAAAGTGTAAGATATTTTTACTGAAAACTTATACTGTTTTCTATTCTGTGCTGAAACTAGACCACCTAAAAGATGGACAGATGACATCCAGTAATAAGTGAATGCAATTGACCGGGGACAGAAGTCGGTGGAAGGTTGAAGAGGAGGCCTTTGCTTGAATACGAACCCCAAAGGCTGTTATAGATAGATAGAGGTATATTATCCAAGCTAAAAGTATCAAGACGTTTGTGTGACGTTTGTCTGACGACGCGTTGCGTTTCTCCATACTGTCATATAAACACCCCTTTGACAAAACAATAAGAATTTGTATCACAAGTTCTAAGTATCTTAAAAATGAGTAGAGTTTCGCAAGAATTTATGTAGGTACATACCTTATGTACGGAATACTATACACTTCGTGCTTTATCTCACTCTTTGTGTACATTTCGGGACGCTTTTCATAAAGTGTGGCCATTTGTCAACATGTCCGCATCCTTTGTTACTAGACCGTTTGACAGAAACAAATTTATTTGTCTGACAATTCAAAATGTGATGAATTAGCTAACATCAAGAGTGCATTTCCGCGTGATTCATATTTCCAACGGCTGCAAAATACAGCACGACTGGAAAGCGATGAAAGACATTTACTTATAATACGGCGTATACAGGGTGTAAATGACAAAATCTTTTACACAAGTTTTCAAAAAAATACTTTGAAGTAAAACTCTAACAGTCAAAAAAGTAGTAAAATACTCTAAAAACACTTTACAGCAACAAACTCCATCTCAGAATTTTTCTTTAATCTTCTCAGTTATTAAAATGCAAGGATACTTATATTGAAACAAAAATCTGTAACAGACCTATGCAGCTATAGGAGTACTTGGCGATTGACCATGTCGTGTAGAATAACGAATCTAATGTCACACTCTCCAAAATTAAAAAAAACTTCAATACGAAATTATCTGAACACCTCTTAACGTAATTCATTGAAAACATTTCATCCAAAAAGATAATTTCTATATTGTAATTATTACGTGCACTTACGTATAATTTAATTATCTCAAAGAATGCGGTCTTGTTCGCAGTCCTTCCAATTATTGCTGTTTTACAAAACATAGTTTCTTCCAATAAATTCCAATATAGCTTGCTTTCATTGAACATTCTAGTGCCATTTAGTGTTGGTTACTTGCAATTTTTACACGTGATAATTTGCCATGCCTTTTTGGAAATGTCAAAACATTCTGAACTTTTATAATTTAATCTTATTTCTTTATCATTATGCTTCGGTTCGTGTAATCATATAGTATTGGTCTTATTTCTCAATAAGTGTCCCAATAAATAATATACCGGGTGTCTTTGAGTTTACATCGACATTTACTGGAGTCAATAAAAAGTTATAGTATAATATTTTCTCCACCGTTAATTATTGTAGAATTCGGAGGTAATTATGAGGTTAATATACCATCACATACACTTGCATTTTCAATTTTGAGACTTCACTCACTTCAGTCATTTCTGAATAGATTATATTTTCTAATTTTAGTAGAGCAGTCTAGAGATCGCTAAATAATAATAATCTATGCTATCACTAGTTTTTTTATAAATTAAATTAGGTTTACTATAAATAATATGCCACTATGGAACTGCCACATTAAAAAAATCGAAAAGATTCTAAATAAACTAGGCACAAAACAAATTCTTGCAACGAATAACTTTTCACATAGTTCAGAAACTCTACCAAACCGAGATCTTTTCTCCGTTACGTAACAGCCCTGTATATCATCTGCGGAATGTTCAAGTATAATAAACAGCTCGCGAATAAAACTCTGATTGACTGTTCCGATTAACTCGTTCCGATCTGGGCTAAAATACCTGCGAGCGACTTCAGGGCCTACATAACAACTTCATTGCTGCCGGTACACACGAAGCCACGTCCAGCTTTACACTGTAGCACCTTATGCCCTTACAATAGAGCCGGATTTGCAACAAGAATGTGTAATTTGATTTTGCTCTTGTTACTACGTTCCAAAACATCGGAATTCTCACTTTTACTTTCTTTCACGAAGGGACTTTCGTATTTATATTCACTCGAATAATTTGCGTTAAATCAACCATTTTACATGTTTTAACATTTATAATCTCGGAAACATGCCCGTTTCGGTGATATTATACGTAATCGGAATTTTTCGATTAAATAACACTATTATTTAACTGTTACAGTTACAGTAACTTTATTTGGATGGTAATGACCGTATGAAGGGACCGTATGAATATGATGAACATTAAAATATTTTATAAAATAAAAGTCGTTAACTCGATATGATTAACTTAATGCCATACCACTTACATGATGATCGGTCAACTTTAATGTTTTAACAAAGATAATTGCCCAAACTTAATTTATTTTAAGTTCCTGTCGACGCGACGTGCTGTGGACATTTTCTTTCATCGCAATTCATTTCATTTCATGCATTTTCATCATAATGATTTTCTTGACCAACAAAGGCGTGATGCTTAGTTGAGACCATAGTACTCGTAGTATTACCACAGAATAATAATAAGTACTACGTACAGAAGTTTTACTTCGCGAAGGTATTTAAAAAAATGTATGCTCAATGTCATTAACAATATGGTGTAATTTAGCCTGTCTCAAGAGTCAAGCACCATTTTGTTGACAAACGTCAGTGATCGGCACTGCGCCGAAGCTATAGGGCTGACTTCGATAAAATGATGTGACGTGAGGTGCCAAACTGCGGAAAATGGCGGAGGAAATACATGATTTAGCATGAATTATCATGAATAATATTAACTACTTATTTACCTCTCAGTGTCTTGAGGCAACTTAAAAAAGTAAATTCTGTGTTTTTATTATTATGTAGGCAGTTAAATACTGCACAGTATTTAGTACACCATTTTCTTTATTATCTTCCATCATACACAAGAATACGCGTGCGTGAGTCAATGTTCGCTCGTATGTGAGGCCTTGTCGAATAGTATCCTGTAGGTGGGCCATCGTGCGTGTTTTGTTTTCGATGTAAACTCGCGGAGATGAACAGACCTGGTATTACTTTAATGGTTGAGATCCAGTAAAATAATAAGTAACAAGACAAGCTCATAATAGGAACTGGGTACAAATACAAAGGGTGTTGTTAGCTACAGAAATGAAAATATGCTAAATGCTGTATTTCAGACAAAATTTTAGATAACTTAAAAAGCAAGGTAACAGAATTATAGCAAAAACAAGATGGCTAACACCGTTGCTAGGCTGCAGTCCATAGACCATGGCCTAGCATCGGTGTTACCAGATCTGTCGCCAACAGGTGTTATACCTAAACCTATCTAAATGTTCTGTGCCTAAACCCAACCTATTGATGGGTCTCCACTGTAGGAACATGACACCTACTTTGACACTCCCCACGCTGCCTGGTCAGACGCTCAGAGACTAATGCCCGTTTTCACCATCAATAACTAATTTTTAAAAATTAGGTAGAAATTGATGGTGAAAACGGGCAACATACGCGTTGAGGAAGCCTGCTGTTCGCATAATATTTTTTCCTTAGTCGCCTCTTACGCCATCCACGGGAAGAGTGTGGGGTCCTATTCTACTCTACTCTGCTAGTCAATAAGAAAGACTTGAATGCATTATTACATTAAATGCAGTATTTACATTACGCTCATTCATACAGCTGATTGGAATTAATTCGAGAAGACATGTAAAGCGTTTCATGGATTTAAATACAAGATTAATGATCTAGAAGATGCTATTGGTCCCTTTATGAAATAGGTTGTATGAAAAGTAATAAGTGAGAGCATGTAAATTGAAGTACCTAATATAATATTCTTTGGAGGTTATGGTTATGGGCAATAACTTTCTTTTTTGTATTTGTTTTGAAAAACAACAAACGATTTGTTATGGTAATGTTAAGGTTTTACTTCGTTACTGCAGTGAATTAGAAGAGAAAAGTTTTTGTTTTACAATGTTTTGATTTTTTGTTTAGAAATTACACCTTTGAGAGTTGAGAGGTTAACATTTTAGGTAGGTAATAGTGAGCGCCAAATAGTTCATGACACTCAAAGTGGCCAAAATGTTGGCAACACAACCTTATTCCAATTGTAACGAAGACGTTTCGCGGACTTAATAGTTACTTTAGTTTATTAGTTTGAGTGTCACAATCTATTTGACGCTGGATTTACATATTATAACATTAATCAATCCTCTTTTGCTGGTAGAGATTTAATTGCTTTGTTTACATAAACCTTATTTTGTAGTAGCCCAACGGGCGTTCAAACAGGTAGTAAGTACACTTACATTCTGTTAATCCATTATATCCACGGCGTACCTTATAAGGCTCCGGTATTTAATTCCAAAGCATATTTTATTCGATGCATAACTGGTCAGGTTGCTAGGGGTCCTACTACGATGTTTCGATATACTCTACTTTCACGGTCTCTCTCACTCGCTTTAGTAAAGCCTAGGAGTAAAAGGTGTAAAGAAGAGTCACCAACTCAGTAGAATGGTCTGAAATCACTATTAAATTAACAAAAGCTCGTTGTGACAGACAAAATAAAAAAAGAAATGAAGGTAGAGACACATTCGGCGATGGTTTTTCATATTACATTATGTACCTAATTAAATCGAAATACCTAAGAATGAACTTATATTGTTAAAACTGTTTTTTTAAGTTATTGTAGTACCTACACTGAATAAACTGAAAACGATTATCGTAGTCGACCCCTAGTTTCTAAGGATTGTAGAATAACACACTTCCGCGGTAGAAATTAGTTTCTCATAGTAGTTTGTGATCTAGTCGCATTTATAATTTGTCAACTGTACCATAAGAAATCCAGTGCAGGTATAATGTATAACTATAATAAACTGCAGCTTACTTTAAGTAACTTACTTTAAGTACATATTTTACAGAAATAATGTTGGTAGCTTAATTTATAGCGATAAGGTAATAAAATTTATAGTATCTAAGGGCAAAGTATCACACTTGTATAACTCATAGTTTTCTTATTATGAGCCTCAATCTGAAGATTCATAGTGGGAAGCTAATGCTGGATTTCCATATTCAATCCTAATCCAAATTATACGGATTTGGATTGTCAACTGTCAAATTTTAATATGTTTTTGGCCAAAATAACTGCGGTTTTTGATGTTTTTACATTTTTATATTGTTTATAAGACTATTTAAACAATATTAAAGTGTAAATGCATCGAAAATTTTGGAAATATAATCTTAAACTGAATTCAATTTGACAGTTGTAATCCGGATTTGGACAAGGATTGAATATGGGAATCGGGCGTAAGTCAGGACGAGGCCTGCACCAGTCAAACTAGCACAATTTTTAGGAAATACGCGCCCTGGGATAGGTCATTGTATAGAATGGCAGACTAGCCGGTCGACCATAAGAATAAGGATTTAATGTTTATAGAGCACTTTAATATTAAATTGTAATTGAATAAATAGAAATGTCATAGGTTTTTAGAATAAAACATTTCTAAAAGATATTTATGCACTAAATATCCTTAATATCACATTAAAATGGGACTTTCAAATTGTACACTGCTTACAATTCAGTTTATTGTTATTTCCGCTGCAAGAGACATTCATCAAGCGATATATTTTGAGGAAGTCATAAATTTACGGGAATTTTAGCGTGTCTATGGATGCAGGAAGTATCGCGACTGGAACTGACGACAATCTATCTCTGGAAATGGAGCATTTCATTAAAATGATTCTGAACAAACGTAAAAAATTTCGCACGTGGAAGAAAAACATAAAAAATATGCATTTAAAAGTAGCTACTATTTGCTAATCTTCCTACTTAGCCCTGCAGATACAATTTTCACCCACTAAACAGTTTTTCAACACCGACCAGCTAAACAATGTAAGCTCATTTATGAAAGCCCAACCACCAACCAAACAATTTTCACCCACTAAAGTCTAAACAGTTTTTTAACACCGACCAGTTAAATAATGTAAGCTCTTTATGAAGTCACGCTGAAAACTCGACTCCAACTCTATCACAGAAAATATTGATTTAGATCCAATCAGATGCTTGAATTCATACAGGCCTAAGATCATTATACAGAAGTACCTTTTTTCATACTAAAACATCTATTTCAGACTGTCCTGATTAGTTCTATTTTAATACTTAAACCAAGTTCAAAGCTTGAGAATGTTTTGAGTGTAATTATATGAGTTCAGTTTTCTTCTGATAGCAACAACAAGATTAACGCTCATTTAGATTTCTTTGGATCCTAAAAGAATGACAAAAATATTATTATAGTTGCAAATGAGTGGGTTTTAGTCTATCATCTATAATATGCCTGAGTCTAATGTGTTTTAATCTCCTAACACCCACCTAGTGTTATCGCAGACACAAAACCTGACGCGTTCTTAGAAGGATGCAGATTCACAGAACTGAGAGTTGTTTATCGCATAGACATAATACCTACTTTTACTGATAGGATTATATAGAAATTAATGGATCAGGTTCCAATGAGACGGGGCTAACCTGTTGCGGGCTCTAATGAAGTAAGATTGAGTTGAAAACACGAGTTTATGAAGAAATTTGCATTAAGGCCAATCTCGATAAGTGGATTTTTTATTAGAAAGGTTATCTTAAGTTGTCCTGCGTGAATTCTATTTAAAAGTGGTAATTCCAGAGTATTAATTTCTAAAGACGGGTGACTGAGTTTCTTCCGCCGCTTCTTCTCAACACCAGTCCATTTGTCTCGAAGTGATATGGTAGGGCAAGCTTTGTATTTCGGGCGTGTTTGAGCAACCTAGAATGGGCCTAAGTACAGAATAAATTATTTGATTTGATTTGATTTAGGTCTTCTGAGAATATCAGGTAAGCACTGCCTGATCTCTTTTTCACCCTCTTTAGAAAGCTAAATAAATAGGTAAACCATCCTTCACTGACATAATCTTGGATTTCACATGCTGAAAATACCTATAAATGTACGTATATTAACTTCTTAATAAACCTTTATAAAAGCTAACATTGTCGCACCGCTTTGTGAATAGCTGTAGCCTTAACGGCTTGTTACAAAAAGAGTCTTGTAGGCGCCCAAATTGAAAGATAACTACCAGTTTGAATAATTAACTTTATCTGGTTTCCATTCAAATTATTGTTCGCGACTAATTTACGAGCATAAACAGGAAGTAAACACTAAACTGTATTTGATCATATTATGTTTTAATTCATAGTAAACGTTACAACAGATATGAGTAAGTATGCAGTAAGCTTCCTCCCAATAAGAATTTTGGAGGTATTCCTCTAAGCGCATTTTTAGAGGCGCACCTGATGAAGCGCACCTATGTCATGTTGCCCTAGTACTTTTTATTCATCTTAGTAAGGATAAAGTTTAAAATCTCTTTCTTAGTAAACATAGGTGCGCTTTGAGGAATATTTTAGGTGCGCTTCGAGGAATACCTACCTCGAATTTCGATAGAGGTTTAAAGTTTTCGATCTAGAAAAAATATTCTAGCTAGGTGTGTTAGATCTTTTAAGTGCCGACATCCACTTGGTTAACGGCGACCCTACTAAAGCAAAATACATTGTAACAACGCATTTCTCTTTCCAAATTAAACATGCGTTTTGTAACAAGGCCATAAATCAAATTAAATTGACATAAATCAAGGCATCATAACCGATGTGAACGGAACATCGAAATTGTGTATTTCCGACTGCAACTAAGTGTTCTATTGAGGAAATGGAAATGTACCAAAGTATGTAACATAATTAACAGTGTCTTAGGTAGCTTAAATAGTTATTTAATGTCGATACTTCTTTTTTAATCCTCTTCATTAAACAGGAACCATCAGCATTGTGTTGGATTCAAAAAGGGTAATTTTATTATACTTATCTTTGAATTTGCACGACAGATAAATCTACCAGACTTTCAAAATCACAAATTTTTTGGTAAATCCAATTAATGAGAGCCTTAATGCAGTACAATTAAGACGATTCATAAAGAAAAAAAAAGTTTACAAAACAGAAAATTAATATGTAGTTTAAAAAACAAAAAAAAACACGCTTTTAATTACGCACTAAAAGGTCAAAAATTAGAAGTTCCTATGGCCACCTCCCGACTCCATCATCAGACTAGCTCGATGGTACCATAATTTTGTATTGTCATCTAATCTACATAAATATCATTGCCAAGTTTCATGATGATACAAGAATAAGAAGTGCGTGTAATTCAGATTCTTAGATTCCATTAAAATATTCCATAAAAGCGTGTTAAAAAGAAGAAAAACCTAAACTTTCTTTCGGAACTGCTCGTGTTTCTTCGTTTAGTTCAGTCGTTGTTATCTATACTAAGCTGTTACACTACCTCTCTATAAACAGCTTCAGTTCCGTAAAGCCGGCAATTTGCATGTTGTCTTGCAGACAGGTACACAGACGCAATTATTCGCGCCGCGGTGATTTAGACGGCCACTGACCACTGCTGGCCAGTGGGCTCTCAATCATGTCAGCGCTTGCTGGTAATTATTATGATTGTCTCGTTGATTAATTTGGCGGAAGAAATAATTGTTATTTCTTGTCTTAAGTGATAAGGAAAAGTATCTTGTCGTCGGTAAGTGTAGTTCTACATATATGAAGTTATCTAAGATCGGTGTTACTATTATTACCAAAGTCGGCTTTCTTCATTCATATAGGTATTGTGGATTGCATGCAACATAATTATAATTATGAGATCTCAAATCTAAGCTAGTAGTGCCGCTATAGGTGTATGCCTCAATCGGACCGACGTTTAATGTGCCCTTCAGAGTATATGTCCCTCAGAGAGTCAAGATCATTCAAGACAGTATGCTCTTTAATTTTCCATTGCGTTAACCCACTTGTGATTGGAACCCAGGATCCCCTGGATCGAGAAAGTCCTCTCTATAAGTACTTTACAACTGAGAGAACAGATCAGTATCTAATGGACTTCAGCTTGATGTAGCCTTGCATATTCTATACAGAAAGGTGCTTGCGGCGATTTCCACACAGCAATACAAAACCGAAATTATCTTACTTCAACTCCCATCTTTCAAAAACGCCGGCGCAGCACATCTGATCCATGCGCGCACAATGAATGAAGATGCATTACTATAAGAGGCACCATTAGCGGCAATAGAAAGCTCAATTTAATGCGATGTCGTTGTCAGTATTTGCATATCATAATGCCGGAATGACATCGTGACGGCCCACGCTGGTGGTCCAAGGGATGGGGTGTTAGCGGGGTAGATTTTGTTAAGGGAAAAGGTATGGGAACTTGTAGAAAATGGACATCTTCTGATGGTCATTTACGGCATAAAGGTGATTTAGTTGACTACCAGACATCACTTACTCCTTAAATATCTTGTACAAAGTACTATGTAGTACATTAGAAAATATTGACATTACTTACTCCATAAATACATATACTGTACAAAGTAATATGCAGTACATTGGAAAATTTTTGGAGTGAGTGCTTTTTTAATTCCCTTTGACCTTCTTTACTATAGGTTTAATGATTGGATTCCGAGCGAGACGTATTTTTTTATCCACAACGAGGAAGCTCTTGGCCTGTATCTCACCTGATGGTAAGTGATGATCAGGCCAAAGGTGGAAGCGAGTTTCACCCGAAATCCTCAACCATGGAGGAACTGGCTATAATACCTCTAACTATCGGTTTCCTCTCCTCTATTAACATTAAGACAGCAAGCAGTTGGATAGTAACTATCAAATAAGTTAGTCGCTTTTCCTTTGGCCCATTGTCAGCGTCGGACGCCAGCCCATACACCACCATAAACAGACAAATCAGCATCGCACAAAAGGCGAGTAAAACAAAGTTCTGCTTTCACTCGCCCTGAAAGGGAACGTTAATTTTTAGGAATCCGTAGGCAACAGATAGAAAAAATCTTTGATGGTTCATAGCAGCTGTTCGCTTATTATTTTTCTTCTATGGTGTGGATTATAACAACTGTCACCTTAGTGTCAGGCTCAGTGAGCTTCATGACATGGTTCAATTGGATTGGCAGCATAACGTGAACTCGGAACAATGGAATTAAAACGTTCTTTTTATGTCTCTTCTGGAATTTTTGTAGGACTGAAAAAAGTAGTTTTTACGCAAAGGTTTCATTCAACTCGCATTCCAGTTTTGCTTAAACTAGCCGTCATACGACTCCGCGATACGGAATCATCAAAAAAAGTTTCGTACGTGTTCCAATCACATAATTTCAGCTAATATTTTACTGCAATTGAGGCTCTAATTCTCTTACTGTAGCCATATTGGAGTATTGTAGGTACACCAACATCTAGCTTAACATATCTTCTAAAACACGGTATTATTCTTGTATGACAAATTAAGTGCATTCAAATGGCAACACTGAATGTTTTGTTACCTGATTGAAATTTAATGTCGTGCTTTTACTAACGTATCACCTAGCCATCTCTACCAGTTTTTGTCACATGGAAAATTGGATCCGACGTCGGCAGAGGAGAAAGTGAAATATCGAATAATACTGATAGTAATTCTCGATAACACTTATAGGTCAGGGTATGGTGATCAAAAGACGTTCGGCGAAAAAGTTGATTGTGTTTATACGGTAAATGCCGAAAATTTCTACCCGGAGACGGCAATCAAGGGACGTGAATGGGAATTTAAAGGTATTTATCTTTATGATGTTTTTTCTCATAAATAAGTATTGACTTTCAAGGTGGTTTTCGTCATACAAAGTTCACCGCGATGGATGTTCGGACAGCCCATAATTTTATTCTTTATTGATTGAAGACTGAGGTGTCGATTGTAAGTGGATTATTTTTAATTCATCGTTTTTTTTTCTCCTCTGTAACGTAAAGTCTTTATGGGGTAGTCGTTAAAAAGTTAGCCTGTTTAGATCCTAGGTTCAATGCCTGGTGGGACACATTTATGATGTGATTAAGCTTGAATCATCTTAAATGCCTGAAAAAATGAATACACTTGCGTAAGAAGTCATTTAAAGTCATGTCACCATGTCAGACACCAATGGACACCCATAGAGTCTGACACTAGTGTTGTGACAACACACGATTGAAGTTGATCTTTTCTTACTAATTCTGCTTCACTTTCGCATTCATAATCGTATTATTTTAGTTGCCCAACACTATCTATCAACATCAAATATGCTTTTCATCAAGTTCAACATTGTGATTTCTGTTCTTCATGTTTAGTTTATAGTAATAGCAATTGCGAAATTGCATGTCTCTCTCACTTTGTCATGTAGGGATATACTCAATAAATCAATGCCAACGTCCAATGGGCCTACCGAAATGTATTGATCCATAGATCCCAAAGCGTCAGATCTATTGACATGAAGAGGCAAGTATCTCTTCATCATGAGATTAAGTCAGATTCTCAATTGTTGAAAGCCCACTGTCTTTAAGTTTCTCAGCGTTTCTCAAACATGATGTTGACTAAGTAATTTTGACCTCAAGTATCTAGAATAATAAAAGTCTAACTTGAGCTGCCCGAGAGTTATTCTTTTATCTTGATGAATGCAAACAATTGGCAATTTCATAAAGGAGTAGGTACCTTCATAGATCTTTTTTCTTCGTTTAGCCAAAAATTGACCAAATAATGAAGTCCATTAAATAGGTAGCGGTGTGTAATTTAAATAAAATATTCGATAAAGATACTCCTCAAATAAACTGCTTTTAGAGAAAGTTATGGAAACAACCAATAAGTTTTAGAACCATAAATAGTCGTGACTATACTCGTCGCAATGATCAAAGCGAACATTTATTCAGGCATTATTTTACAGACAACAACACATCAGAGCATACATGTTTGTTGGAAAATAGCCACTATTACAACATACATAAAATGCCATAGTGATGAGCTTGATTTACTGTCGTCTGTATGTATCAGAGTTATTAGCGGAGAAAAAATAGCAATTTCGATCAAAGAAGTTTATTGAACTCTGAAGGCAACAAGAAGCTTAATTTGGCTTCAAAACATCATCTTCGACCAAAGCATTGCCTCTTTTGATATACTAATAAAAGTGGCTTTGATATTCGTAACTAATTCCTTTTGTAACTTGAGACTTCCTTGATTTACAAAACTATAAGTCAAGTATAAGGCAAGATGTGCTTTTGAAGTTTGAATGGACAATTCAAATGGAAAGGAAAGCCAGAATTTGCATTGTATCAAAGGTATATGTTTATGTTTAGTCAAAGCGAACGAGAACTTTGAAATGAGACGTAAATATGAACTATAAACTATTGTTTTCGAACTTTGAGTAATGAAGCTCGCTCCGTGTCAGTCGTATCTCGCTTCGATTTGTTTCTGTTGTATTTTGATTACAATAGCACCAAATAAGTACGAGTACTTTTGATTCAAACTTAGTTCCAGACAGTTTTATCTTTGCAAGATCCTAAATCTTAGTCTATAGACGGATTTTTAAATCCAACGCATAAACGTTGGTAGAGTTAGCATCAAGAAGTTCGTGTCACCAAAGTGGCCAAGAAGTTGACAAAACCTTATCCCAATGTAACAAAGAAGAGTTGCGGACTTTTTGGCAATTTTGGGTGTCACGAACAATTTGACTGTAAGCTCTTGCTCTTGCCTTTGCCAACCTTCTCAAAAACGATTTGAAATCCTAAGCTAGTTATTATGACGATATTTCCTTGCATGACTTAACCTCAGATATTGGCGACTAGCATTTCCAGAAATATGATCTGAGAGTAACCAACCACTGTCAACCGACGCCGGCGCATTGCGCATGCTTTCTTCAGTCCGATATTATATTAATTACTGACAGGATATCGCCAGGGGCCGGTCAGCCGTGTGTGAACTTGGCGCTAATGATGGAAGGGTTAGGGCTAGTGCAGACTATTGGGTGATTTGCAAATAAATCGGTAGTTACGGCGTGCAGATAGTGCGAATTTAAAAGTAAGAGCAATAGGAATCAAACTTATGTATTATGTTGTACATGTTCTTAGACTTTGAATATTGAAAAAGCTCATCAATTATGTAATGTGTCAATTCTCCATATCTTTCTTTTTCCGTTTCTAAAACTAATTTTATAATAAAGGTTCTTGCTAAATTTCTGAATAATAATAAAGATAAAATTAAAAATGCTACGTAATATAGGAATGGTTTCACAAATCATTTAGCGCATTTACTTTATTTTGTCAGTCTGGGTCTGTTTAGACTTAGACTCTAGTAGTACTCAGTCCGCAAAACTTCCTTTGAATATAATTTTAAGAGTATTCAGCAAAACCCTTACCTTGTACACTAAGCCTAACTTCGTAATAGCCTTAGATGCATCCGTTGATACGAGAACGAGTAACGCACGTCATGGGAGCAGCGAAAGTACACATTATGACTTACACCTCGGGCGATCACCATACACCGACCGCAAACACCAAATTGGTTTTTATTTTGACATGCTTCCGACCCCCCATTAATCTAAAACCAACCTTATTCAACATTGCAAAGAGTTGAGGTTACTCTGGGTTCTAATTACGGGTATCGTACGCGTGGAAACAAATTCAGCTGCGCACGAGTCGATTGTATGCGAAGGTAATAGAGTTCAAATTGGGTAGTGAGATAGAATCGAACGGTGCTAGATCACATTTGATTATTTTGTACTGACAAGCAAATTAGCTGATTCCTTTGTCTAGTTTGGATGTATTACTGAGATAGCGATTAAAAGAGTACTGATAAGGGAGCTAGGCGTGCTGTTCAATTAAGCATTTCATTTGACACCGTATGAATGAAATATTATACAGAGTGTTCCCAAAAATACTCATAAAGGGAAATTGATGAATAAAACACCCAGATACTACAAGAGGTTTTATGAAATGCGCTCATGATGCCGAACTTGTCATGTGCATAATTTATTTTAAAAAAGCACGACAACCAAGCCTTTAATAATATTTCATAAGTACCAACGTTGCTATTGGCCTTTGTCCAGCAGTGGACGTCATTTGGCTGAAAACGAACGAACGAACGAACCAACGTTGCGATACATAGGAGGACTGTCGGTAACTAGGGAGTGCTTAACTCTCTCTAAGTTTTATGCTTTAAATCAGTTGTTTGAATATTTTTAATATGAAACGGCATAACAACCTGAACAGTCTTAACATCTCACATATTACAGCTGTAGTAGATGCTATTTTTACAACAAAAATATGTGGGATAGGTATGCTCTCTCGCCTGTACCTAATAAGATCATTGAGTGCTAGTACACTCACCCTATATGTATAATAGTTATGATCGGCTAGTTACCCAATGTGAGTTAATGAAACTTTCTTTAATTGGCCGCGTATTGTCTGACGACAAACACTTTCTCGGGCCAAATAATATAATGTCGAATAGTACAATAACTGTTGCTATGCATCAAAAAGTTTTAATTGGTTAGAAACTTTTTGGGAAGCTGAAATTGATTGCAATATGGATGTTTGGACAAGTTGGATGTTGACATGCATCTGATTGGATTTTTCATTCTGATATTAATGAAGTCAAAGACCTAGAACACGTGTAGTGTAACAATTTAATCGACTTAAGCCCGATCGACCAAACTTTTATCCGAGAATAACTCCTGGTATAACTGGCACATTGACAGTTTCAGTGTGGGAAATATTTCAAAACTGACGATTTATTCTGAGATTAATATTTACTCTTGTTTAATCGAATCCACCCTTAGAGCTTTATGGCGAGGTATTATAAATTATGCCTTAATTCTCCAGAAAGGAAGCAACTTGAAGACACCAGTTCCTTACTGATTAAACTCAAAACATTTTATAGTCTAAATACCTAAGAGAGTAAGGTCTAGCTTAATTCTATCTGCTTAGTTTGGGTCTAAGTAATACACTCGTAACATTCGCATAACGTTCGCTGTTGTGTCATTCATTTTAATAGAATAAGGATTGTACCATTGCGTAAAACCAAACATACTCATCAAATCCAGTAATTTAACTATTGCTTTCTCCGTTTTATGTAGTAGTCAGATAATTACCACTACGGATATTTCCTTATCAAGTTGTATTTACTTTAAACTTTAGTCATCATCGACTACCTCTGGTGGAACGCGAATTTAATATTCTTTTGCCAGCTGAATATGCTTACGACTATGCTATAGTCCACTGCTGGACAAAGTCCTCCCGCGACCCTCACCAGATCTTCGGTCCACCACGAAAGATGCTATAAGTAGTAACATTAACTACCTAGCCGATATTATTAAGTGATTTAGGTAGAATTACCATGAGTGTGAGTATATGACCAGAGAGTAGCATAGTAAAATCAGATACATGTATGAATGTAAGAGTTAAATGAAATAAACCTTACTATTAGTTACAAAGTAGAATCAGACAATAACCTGCTCGAGTCGCACAAAGCCAGGAACACGACAACTGCACATGACCCTAGCTTTTACTGAACACAACTATTGAAAGCAATCCGCTAGAAAGTCCCGTAATTGTATGGAATTCACTTACGCCTGTATTAAGATACGTAGAATCTGATAATTGTGAGAAACCGACCGTTTAAATTTATTGTTCATTCAATCAAACCTTAATTAGGATAAAATGATTTTTTATCATCACGAAAGTTTGTGAGCAGATGATATTAACCTCTTTTGGTCCGCTTGATTTATAAAATTAATTTGAAATCAAGGTTGTTGTTATTACCAATTTGGGTCTTACCTTTAATTAATTATCAAGTTTGTTTCATCATGAATATTGTTATGAAACAAGTGTGTTCTAGATATTAACTTTCACGATCAATGATGTTTTAATATCAAAGGAACAAGTAGGTACTTAGAGCAAAAACTGTAGTTGTAACTTGATTCCTATGCTTGATACCACAGTACGGAAATATACCCATACCTACATTAGAAAAGAGTCAAATGCCCGTTTTCACCATCAATCCCTATTTTTTAAGTGACCCCTTTAAAAACAAATGTTATGTGTTACCATGGGGTCACTTAAAAAATAGGGATTGATGGTGCAAAGTCAAACGGACATAAAAATTACAGATTATACAGAATTGATCCTTAATTCAAGCTAGATTTTATAGCGTTTACCTCTAAAGATATGTTGTCAAACCCATCAATTACGTAATAGAAAAGATGATGATGGTTTCTGGACAGTCACTTTAACTCATTAAATTTTATTGCTTATCGGAAGACTAAATGTAATATCTGTAATCACTTTCCACCAACTCCGCTTTTCCTGCACCGGGTGAGTATTTAAATGTTCGATGCAAATGAAGGAAACATGTTCCCATAGATTTTCACCAGTCAACGTCAACAACTGGTCCTGTTGTGACAGACAAACAAGCACGTGTGTCGGTACTATATCAACAAAAGCTAGAACCTACTATAATGAGCCCTATTTTCAAACAACATAAGAATCCAATTTGAAAAGCAAACCAGTAGATCATCAAAGTAAAAGCATTTCAAAATTAAACGATTCGGAACCCTATTAGAACGACGTTAAAGGTCAGAGAGATGATAATACAAGAGCAGATGTTGGTCCTTTATAAATAGAGGAAGATAAAATACAAACAATTATGGACCCTTTGTGGAAAGCAATAAAGATCAATCAAAAGATGACGCTAGTTGACTGGCTGACGGGCATGTGAATGATCACGATGGTTATCAAGGTGAGGCAGTTATCAATGCCGTTAACGAAAGTGAATGTGAAATTTGAGATGCAACTAATGCTCGTGCCTGAGACATTGAGATGCATCGTCTATTTAGAATTCTAAACGATTATTTCGTAAATAGAATTAGGCTGAGTTGCACCACCTAACTTTGACCGTAACTATAACGATAACCGGTGGTTTTTGTATGGAGTTTGACAGATTTTTGACGTTTGTCAAAGTTAAAGTAATATGGTGCAACCCAGCCTTAGTGCTATTCTAACCAAAATTGCAACAAAAGGTGCCTTACCTACCTATCCAATTTGTAACCCCTTGATAAAATTGTCTGATCTCCCATCTACTTGGAAGTAGGTACCTATATTTCTTGAGAGAATATTGACTGAAATAATTTGAATTTGGAAAGTAGCCAGTAGTAAATTGTTTGTTTAGTCTTAGAATAATGATATGCAAAGGTATCTTTATCAGATAGTTTAAGCAAAGCAAAGTGTTCGCAGTTGCAAACACGAATCCAGAAACATGATTACACTGAGTAAGTTGAGTTGTGTAATATGAAATATTGAAATCCACACAGACACACTGAGTACAATATTTATCAAAACTACCGCACAATGCCTAGCATCTAAGCTTTGACTATCTTATTTTATTGCTTTAACGCAACGTAACGTAAGCTTACGCTTTTCCGGAAACACTAAATGTTTATAATATAGGGAATGCTGTAAATTAATTGGAATTGTTATTAGCGGATGCATACATAGCTTAGTATTGAGCAATCTTAGTTGAAGACTTTCGACTTTAATATACGAGTAATACGTTAGTCAATATGTGTGTATCAAAAGGAAACGGCATTGTGATTTCCAAAAAAAAATAATCGCGAGCAAATCTAGCTTGTCATAATGCAATTACTGAAATTCTTAAAAATTTTACTAACTTACAGCTAATTTATAAAGCTTCCTGAAACTTATAAGATGCAGATATTGTCGTTAAAACAAGACGACGTCTAGATAGTTTATTAATTAGTCTTTAGGTACTAAACTAAAGGGTCACTAAAAGTTAAAAAATAATGAGTGATTGTTCCCTCTCAGTTCAAGATGGAAAGAGGAAAATACTGGAACAACAATTGTTTAAAAAGTTACAGACCACAGTATATTCCACAATTGCTGATAACTTTGAAACAACTTTATCAAGGAATTTCTCCGTAGTAACAGGTAGATATCACGATCTTATTTCCACTGCAGTTTATTATCGTTGCTTACTGAGAAATGTTCTTGATAACCAAACAAGTACCAACGAGATTAAATGCATAAAATCTCATTACAGTACTATTGTAGATTGCGGTAGCAGACGGAAGGCAGAGCATGTAAACATTGCGCAAAGGTATCGTGTAACCAACAATATGGCACGTCTGGACAATTGTCATAACTAAATAACCAGTTTTGAATTTGCGAGATTTTCCGCATTCGACGAGTTCATTAGGGTATTAAAAAGCGGGCGCAGCAGCGAGCCTTGAGGGATGCCTATTTATTTTATTCGAATGATTCGATTAACTTGAAAGCTTTTTCTACCTACATATACTTTGTAATAGTTACAAGATTACAAGAGGTATGGTATAATAAAATATGATCTGAAATTTTAATTACAACATCAGATAATGAGATATCATAAGCTGAACTGTAATCATTAGTAATTTAGAATGATAATTACCTACAAACTGATTCATTACTTTTACTAGATCTAAAAAGAAAACCTAACTTTTTCGAACTGATTGATTCTAAACATGATCAAATAATAAGTGCATTCTAATGCTATTAAGAAAAGTGGAACAGGAAAGAAATATCAAGCAAAAAATATAAGAAGCATTGGTGAAACTTGTCAAAGTGAAACTGTGGAACAATATAGGAATAGCCATAAGTTATAATTATTTCTTGTATCATCGTTGGGAACGTTGGAACAATGACAACTGCATAAAGTATAGCTTATGGGTTTTTATCCCGGAAACATGTAATTCCCGTGTGATCAAATTAAAAAGTTGTATCATGGGTGTATCGTGAAAGATGGTGACATGGTATACTTTACTTAAAATTACGTTATTGTTCGCATAATGAGTCGTAATTAATTATGTCTTAATTCCCAGTAAATCAGATAATTTAAAAGAAAAATAAAAACGCCTTAAGTTAATTGACCTTTAACTTGGGTGATGTACATTCCGAATTTATTTTTCAAGTTAATGTTTTGGTTCTAGAATCTGGAAGAATTTTATATTAAGTTTCCGTTATCTATTATTTTATTTTCCAACCTATTACTTGACTAAGTTAAGTATGCCACTTACAAATAAAAGCTGAAAATTATTCAAAAGTTGGCTGCATACTAGTAATAATATTTTATATATTGTTAATGAAACCGACTTTAGAATGTGGTCTTGAGTTGACATCCGACCGTTACAGCTAAACCAGTGACCCGTGTTGTTCTTTATACAGTCAGTACCTCAATAACTTCTATATTACTCCTTAAATCTATGAGGTTAAGGACAAAAGTAGTATGTTCGTAGAAAACTGTATCATATGTGTAACGTTACGACTGAACAATTGTATCAGCATTTCTATCTTTCGTGTTCACGGTATTGTTTTTACTTTCGCGTTTGAGATTACTTTAAGAACTACGAGTTCGCATGTATTATTGTTATTGCTAATGATTATATTACTTATTAGCAAGATCATTTTTGGAATGTTAAAGGTTGTCAATTTTATAGTGTCATCAGCATTGCAAATGCGCTTATTTGCGTTGAATATAATCTGCATTACTAATTCTGCATTAAGTTTGTTTAATTATTAACGTGTTTAACGTCGTTTCGTAAGATAAAAAGAAACAAATTAAACAAAAAAACAAGGAATCCAAATGAGCCATCGATTTATACATATCTACACTAATATTATAAAGAGGAAAACTTTGTTTGTTTGTTTGTTTGTTTGTTTGTTTGTTTAGTTGTAATGGATAGGCTCAAAAACTACTGGACCGATTTTAAAAATTCTTTCACCATTCGAAAGCTACATAACTCACGAGTAACATAGGCTAAATTTTATTTTGGAAAACAATAGGGTCCCGTAAAATATTTGGGATTTTCATAAGACGTGGAAAAGCGCCATCTATCGTCATTGCTTAAAATCTTCTTGCGCCTGACAAAAATTTTTGAGGTACGTAAATATTCATGAAGGCAAAGCTGTCAAACGCCATCTATCGACATCATTAGTAAATTAGTAACTAAATATTACATGTGCTATGAAGAGCGCTGTTCGTAAATAATAATGAAAATTTAATAAATAAAGATATTTTATGTAATTGAACCATTCACTGTATGAACCTACTTGAATCATTCACTGTGTTTAAACGAGCAGGTCAAAGTGTTAGTTAGTGACTTTTTACAAACTTCCTTGCAAATTCATACTATGTGCCGCCATCTACCGAGATGAATATTAGGGTACGGTTCAGCGGCGGACAAATGGGATGGGCGCGTGGGCGATTGTAGTTAAATAGGATAAGAATTACTTCGTTTTTATTTTCTGTATGTAATTTGTTAATTTTTTGGTAGGGTCTTTATTTTAATTACTTAGGTTGGTAGGTACTTACTTATTTGATTTTAATGATAATTACTATAGGTACGTATAATTTTAGTAGAAAGAAAGGTAATTGAATGACTAAGTGACTCACTCACTCATCACGAAGTCTCAGAAACTACAAGTCTCAAAAGAGTTCTCATAGGTGTTAATGGTCTATTCCACCTGGCTTTGACCACCAAGATGATCAAAGTGGACTCCAGTTAAATTATTTTTTTAGTGTTCTTTGATCACCTATAAATAAATCATACCTCTGAATTGTCACATACATGTCCATTGTCCAATTTGTTTATTGCGGTTTTTAGAAAATATCGAAAATGTTACAAATCAAAATATGTAGTACAACAATTGGACATGTGACTATTCAGAGGAGGTGAATTTTTGTTTGTAGATGATTAAAGGACACTAAAATAATAATTTAACTAGAGTCCACTTGGCTCACCCAGGACATCGTATCCGTGGGTAATCAAAGGCACAGAATAAATTCAAAGGTCACTAAATTGTCGCTGTAAGTCCACTTTGATCACCTGGCTTTAATCAGCCAGGTGATCAAAGTGGAATAAACCTTCTTTTAGAACGTAGGTAGTCACTAAGACGAAATTTTGCAAAATTCAACCCGTATGGGAGTTAAAAAGGGGGTTGGAAGTCTGTATTGCAGTCCTCGGTTTTTAAAGTAAGAGACTTGAAAGTTAAAATGTATGCTCATAATTATGATCTCTAGATATTGTGGAGGTGTACATATACTGTTTGGTACACTGTGGTACTGTGTACACATCGGTTTGCCGACGATATTATGGTCATGGCAGAATCGTTGGAAGATCTTGGAACAATGCTCGAAGACCTTAATCGATTTTCCCAACAGGTAGGACTGAGGATGAACATGGACAAAACGAAGCTTATGTCGAATGTCCATGTTGCGCCCTACCCAGTTTCAGTTGGGAGCTCAATTCTCGAGATTGTCGACAAGTAGGTATGTCTACCTCGGACAAACGATCCAGCTAGGTAGGTCCAATTTCGAGAAGGAGGTCAATCGTCGAATCCAACTCGGCTGGGCAGCATTCGGGAAACTACGCAACATATTTTTGTCCAAAATACCTCAATGCCTGAAGACTAGAGTGTATAACCAATGTGTGTTACCAGTGATAACTTATGGCTCGGAAACGTGGCCTCTCACTATAGGCCTTATACAGAAGCTCAGTTGCACAGCGTGCTATGGAGAGGGCTATGCTTGGTGTTTCTTTGCGAGATCGAATCAGAAATGTGGAGATCCGTAAACGAACCAAAGTCGCTGACATAGCCCAACGGATTAGCAAGCTGAAGTGGCAATGGGCAGGGCACATAGTACGCAGAACTGATAGCCGATGGGACAGAATGGTTCTGGAATGGAGGCCGCGTACCGGAAAACGTAGCGTGGGACTTCCACCTACAAGGTGGACCGACGACATCGTAAAGGTAGCAGGGAAGCGCTGAACGCAGGCCGCTTCCAATCGATCAACATGGAAAGCATTGGGGGAGGCCTATGTTCAGCTGTGGACGTCCTATGGCTGAAATGGTGGTGGTGGTGGTGGTGGTGGTACATATACTGAAAATGTATCATTAGAAATCAACCACGGGGGCTAAGGAGATAAAAGGAGGGTTGGAAGTTTATATTATGAAAGTCCTATGTGTTTAAAGTAAGAGAGTTGAAATTTAAAATGTATGCGCTATAGATGCTAAGAGCGGATTTTACGAAACTCCACCCCTAATGGAGTAAAACGAGGTCCACGCGTACGAAGTCGCGGGCGGCCGCTAGTAATCAATAAAATATAAAACAAACCAATTTGAAAATTGGATACTACTAAATTTAATGTACCTACTATCAGCAACAGTGTTAACTACCCATTGGCGGTCATGTCGTCTCGTTCTATAAAAAAAAACACCATTTGATGAGAGCGACAGCAAAAACGTGAACGGATAATTAACACATAAGACTATTTTTGTCGCTAAATATCACCTATTTAAATTACATAAGCTACCAGTGATAAGCTTGATACCAGTAATTTAAAAGTGGATACCAGTAACACCCGTATTCTAGTACGAAATTACAGAAAAGTAGAAAACAAGCGTAAGGACTACGTTGCGCAGATTACAACTCTAATGTCGCTGATAATTTGAATATGTAAAAGTGAAATTAAAATTATTCAACGTAAGAGCAGTTACAAAAATTGCTCTTTTGAAATAGTGGTACTAGAACAAGTAAGCGCAATAGTGAATTAGTTACTTCACTTGCTGACAAGACCTATCTAGGCTACTCAGAGCCGTCGGTCCTTTGTTCACTCACAATAGCCATACCAGTTGCCGTATCATTGTTTGTTTACACAATGCTAACAAAACTTCGCTACGGACCTTGGCAATGAATGATATACCTAGTTTCATTCAAGTGTTTACTAGTTACTTGTCAATTGACTAAGCAGGGCCGTAGGGCAGGGGTGGGCTAGAAATTTAGTATCACTCGTATTCATAATAAAAGCTATTTCATATCCCATCCGAAGCCTAAGCATATTCTGTTACTGAGCTTTGGACATCTGCTTCTAGATATTTAAATATTAATTAATTTTAAGTACGCAATTTGCACAACAATAAGACTCAATGCCCACTCATGTTTAAAACATATCCAATTACCATTGTCCAAATATCACTTTCTCCTGGAGAACTTACACATCACACAAAATTTTTTTGCAAGTCGCACCTATTAGAACTGCAATAATGGCATGTGTAATGCTTCGTGTGCTTTTCACGTCAAGCTATACACAGTATCGTGGTATGTAGTTGTAGTAGTACAATTTTGCAACAAATAGGTTGTCTACACCGTAAAGCTTTCGACTGGACATGAAATAATCCTTCAGTCAGATTGTCAACAGCCTGACTGTAACCAGGAGGGCTGTGCCTAGCTACCTACAGTCAACTTCAAGCATTTTGCAGCAAAAAGAAATAGTGTGTCCTACATGAATCAGTTCATCAGCTTTCGACTGAACGTGAAATAATCTGTCAATCAGTTTGTCCTCATTCAAGGTCCCAAGGCCCTGACTACAGCCCTGCCTCTACGTGCATCCTTTACTTAGTGTTACCGGTTTAATCGTTCTTTCATCGGATATCGCCGCTTATGTTTATGCGATTTGAAACTCGAAGTGTCACTTATAATCACCGTTTAACATCCCAACTGGTTTGATACGTTTTCTACTGAATGTGCGAACTTAAAAAATAAGAGCATTCCAAATTGGCGATGCAGCAAATTGATTGCATGTCAAGCAAACGAAACTTAATTTGGAGGGACCCACTTTTACATGTCTAGTGGTCTGAATTTCATTTTGGATGGCAGTGAAATAAAAATATGCACACACGATGCACTGTAGCGTGGTGTTAAATTTTTTTTTCTTAATAATCTTGTAGAAGACAACGACATAACAAGTTCACACTGACATCTTAGTTATATGTAGATGCTATTTTGGAGCAAAAAATGACTGATGTGTTCTCGGCTACTGTAATTATTATAAATCTCAACTAGCGACCCGCCTCGGCTTCGTACGGGTGCTAAGTATACATAAACCTTCCTCATGAATCACTCTATCTATTAAAAACCCGCTTCAAAATCCATTGAGTAGTTTTAAAGATCTAAGCATAACATAGGGACAGACAGCGGTAAGCGACTTTGTTTTATACTATGTAGTGATGATGAGCTTTCGTAGTTAGGTTAGGTACCTACCTAACTACATAAGGTTTAAGTAAAATTTTAGTCCTATTTTTTGTAACCCCATTACCAACAAACGCCTACGTTTAAACTGATTCTTTTTATGAACTGTTCAACGCGCGTGTAACTTTTATCTGTAAACTAGTACCAGTATTTTTATGTTTATTGGCTTTATTTTGAATACTCTATCGATATGAAGAAAGTAATAAAAAATAGGAAGTTTCTATTAACAGAAAGAAATACAACGAACCGCCCACAATAGCCGCTTCTAGTACGAAATTACAGAAAAGTAGAAAACAAGCGTAAGGACTACGTTGCGCAGATTACAACTCTAATGTCGCTGATAATTTGAATATGTAAAAGTGAAATTAAAATTATTCAACGTAAGAGCAGTTACAAAAATTGCTCTTTTGAAATAGTGGTACTAGAACAAGTAAGCGCAATAGTGAATTAGTTACTTCACTTGCTGACAAGACCTATCTAGGCTACTCAGAGCCGTCGGTCCTTTGTTCACTCACAATAGCCATACCAGTTGCCGTATCATTGTTTGTTTACACAATGCTAACAAAACTTCGCTACGGACCTTGGCAATGAATGATATACCTAGTTTCATTCAAGTGTTTACTAGTTACTTGTCAATTGACTAAGCAGGGCCGTAGGGCAGGGGTGGGCTAGAAATTTAGTATCACTCGTATTCATAATAAAAGCTATTTCATATCCCATCCGAAGCCTAAGCATATTCTGTTACTGAGCTTTGGACATCTGCTTCTAGATATTTAAATATTAATTAATTTTAAGTACGCAATTTGCACAACAATAAGACTCAATGCCCACTCATGTTTAAAACATATCCAATTACCATTGTCCAAATATCACTTTCTCCTGGAGAACTTACACATCACACAAAATTTTTTTGCAAGTCGCACCTATTAGAACTGCAATAATGGCATGTGTAATGCTTCGTGTGCTTTTCACGTCAAGCTATACACAGTATCGTGGTATGTAGTTGTAGTAGTACAATTTTGCAACAAATAGGTTGTCTACACCGTAAAGCTTTCGACTGGACATGAAATAATCCTTCAGTCAGATTGTCAACAGCCTGACTGTAACCAGGAGGGCTGTGCCTAGCTACCTACAGTCAACTTCAAGCATTTTGCAGCAAAAAGAAATAGTGTGTCCTACATGAATCAGTTCATCAGCTTTCGACTGAACGTGAAATAATCTGTCAATCAGTTTGTCCTCATTCAAGGTCCCAAGGCCCTGACTACAGCCCTGCCTCTACGTGCATCCTTTACTTAGTGTTACCGGTTTAATCGTTCTTTCATCGGATATCGCCGCTTATGTTTATGCGATTTGAAACTCGAAGTGTCACTTATAATCACCGTTTAACATCCCAACTGGTTTGATACGTTTTCTACTGAATGTGCGAACTTAAAAAATAAGAGCATTCCAAATTGGCGATGCAGCAAATTGATTGCATGTCAAGCAAACGAAACTTAATTTGGAGGGACCCACTTTTACATGTCTAGTGGTCTGAATTTCATTTTGGATGGCAGTGAAATAAAAATATGCACACACGATGCACTGTAGCGTGGTGTTAAATTTTTTTTTCTTAATAATCTTGTAGAAGACAACGACATAACAAGTTCACACTGACATCTTAGTTATATGTAGATGCTATTTTGGAGCAAAAAATGACTGATGTGTTCTCGGCTACTGTAATTATTATAAATCTCAACTAGCGACCCGCCTCGGCTTCGTACGGGTGCTAAGTATACATAAACCTTCCTCATGAATCACTCTATCTATTAAAAACCCGCTTCAAAATCCATTGAGTAGTTTTAAAGATCTAAGCATAACATAGGGACAGACAGCGGTAAGCGACTTTGTTTTATACTATGTAGTGATGATGAGCTTTCGTAGTTAGGTTAGGTACCTACCTAACTACATAAGGTTTAAGTAAAATTTTAGTCCTATTTTTTGTAACCCCATTACCAACAAACGCCTACGTTTAAACTGATTCTTTTTATGAACTGTTCAACGCGCGTGTAACTTTTATCTGTAAACTAGTACCAGTATTTTTATGTTTATTGGCTTTATTTTGAATACTCTATCGATATGAAGAAAGTAATAAAAAATAGGAAGTTTCTATTAACAGAAAGAAATACAACGAACCGCCCACAATAGCCGCTTCTAGTACGAAATTACAGAAAAGTAGAAAACAAGCGTAAGGACTACGTTGCGCAGATTACAACTCTAATGTCGCTGATAATTTGAATATGTAAAAGTGAAATTAAAATTATTCAACGTAAGAGCAGTTACAAAAATTGCTCTTTTGAAATAGTGGTACTAGAACAAGTAAGCGCAATAGTGAATTAGTTACTTCACTTGCTGACAAGACCTATCTAGGCTACTCAGAGCCGTCGGTCCTTTGTTCACTCACAATAGCCATACCAGTTGCCGTATCATTGTTTGTTTACACAATGCTAACAAAACTTCGCTACGGACCTTGGCAATGAATGATATACCTAGTTTCATTCAAGTGTTTACTAGTTACTTGTCAATTGACTAAGCAGGGCCGTAGGGCAGGGGTGGGCTAGAAATTTAGTATCACTCGTATTCATAATAAAAGCTATTTCATATCCCATCCGAAGCCTAAGCATATTCTGTTACTGAGCTTTGGACATCTGCTTCTAGATATTTAAATATTAATTAATTTTAAGTACGCAATTTGCACAACAATAAGACTCAATGCCCACTCATGTTTAAAACATATCCAATTACCATTGTCCAAATATCACTTTCTCCTGGAGAACTTACACATCACACAAAATTTTTTTGCAAGTCGCACCTATTAGAACTGCAATAATGGCATGTGTAATGCTTCGTGTGCTTTTCACGTCAAGCTATACACAGTATCGTGGTATGTAGTTGTAGTAGTACAATTTTGCAACAAATAGGTTGTCTACACCGTAAAGCTTTCGACTGGACATGAAATAATCCTTCAGTCAGATTGTCAACAGCCTGACTGTAACCAGGAGGGCTGTGCCTAGCTACCTACAGTCAACTTCAAGCATTTTGCAGCAAAAAGAAATAGTGTGTCCTACATGAATCAGTTCATCAGCTTTCGACTGAACGTGAAATAATCTGTCAATCAGTTTGTCCTCATTCAAGGTCCCAAGGCCCTGACTACAGCCCTGCCTCTACGTGCATCCTTTACTTAGTGTTACCGGTTTAATCGTTCTTTCATCGGATATCGCCGCTTATGTTTATGCGATTTGAAACTCGAAGTGTCACTTATAATCACCGTTTAACATCCCAACTGGTTTGATACGTTTTCTACTGAATGTGCGAACTTAAAAAATAAGAGCATTCCAAATTGGCGATGCAGCAAATTGATTGCATGTCAAGCAAACGAAACTTAATTTGGAGGGACCCACTTTTACATGTCTAGTGGTCTGAATTTCATTTTGGATGGCAGTGAAATAAAAATATGCACACACGATGCACTGTAGCGTGGTGTTAAATTTTTTTTTCTTAATAATCTTGTAGAAGACAACGACATAACAAGTTCACACTGACATCTTAGTTATATGTAGATGCTATTTTGGAGCAAAAAATGACTGATGTGTTCTCGGCTACTGTAATTATTATAAATCTCAACTAGCGACCCGCCTCGGCTTCGTACGGGTGCTAAGTATACATAAACCTTCCTCATGAATCACTCTATCTATTAAAAACCCGCTTCAAAATCCATTGAGTAGTTTTAAAGATCTAAGCATAACATAGGGACAGACAGCGGTAAGCGACTTTGTTTTATACTATGTAGTGATGATGAGCTTTCGTAGTTAGGTTAGGTACCTACCTAACTACATAAGGTTTAAGTAAAATTTTAGTCCTATTTTTTGTAACCCCATTACCAACAAACGCCTACGTTTAAACTGATTCTTTTTATGAACTGTTCAACGCGCGTGTAACTTTTATCTGTAAACTAGTACCAGTATTTTTATGTTTATTGGCTTTATTTTGAATACTCTATCGATATGAAGAAAGTAATAAAAAATAGGAAGTTTCTATTAACAGAAAGAAATACAACGAACCGCCCACAATAGCCGCTTCTGCTCCAGTTCACAGACAATCGTTTCTAATCCTGAACCATAATGAGCAGGTCATATTCACACACTCGCTGCTCGTTAGACAACGGAATAAGGAAGTGTTAGTCTTTATTCTGTGATGAGAATGTTCGTAGTAAATGTCGATGCTGTTATATCCATCGAAACTGAAAGAAGTAGTTGCTAATACTACCATATCAATTGAGTCACTGTTAAAATATAGGATGGCCAGAAATTATTAATGTCTCTATCATCTGAAAATCCATAGTTAACTAAGTATGCATTACATGCAGAGCGTTGAAAAAATTAAATTTGACTTTCGTCCAAATAATGATATTGATTCATTCTACAGGCATCCCTGATTGCTTTGCCCTTTTCCGTGCTTTTTTGTTCTTGGGTGTTGTTTCATAAATGCTGTAAAAAGGATCAACATCTTGTCTATAGATTCAGAATAAAAATAGCCCATTTTAGTGTGAGAACTTAAAGTCGGATTGTCAAACTTAGCATAGCGAGCTTTGCACACATACAAACCAGCTAATTTCACCAATTTACGATATTAGATCACGATGCGCTGATCTCATTTCATAGACCGGTGGGCTCCTTAAGCGAGGGCTTTGTTCGGGGGAAATGCATATGCAGAATCCATCTTGAGTTCAGTGGCACACGACGACCCACTTCCATAGAGCGTTGACCTTGTGTAGTCCAAAACGAAAGTGCTCTCGCTCCCGACCTCTAGGTCTGGCCATCACATGCCGTTATTGTCCCACGTTTCCAGCCCATTTCCTTATTTCTATCCCATCACAGTTTATTTTCAAAGTCGAAATGATTGCCCTAGTAGGGCTTTGAGACGAATGTTTGGCAAAAGTTTCATTACTCATCTTAATATTTCACCAAATCAAAATTTCCTTTCATTTTTCAATCGCCTTTTCAGTGTTAAAACGGTGATCATAATGCAATAATATTTGGGGTGACTGTCTGAATTGCTGATAATCTTAAAATAAATTGGAGGATTTAACTACTTGCTTTTAGAAACGATTCAAGAAATTTACATTACACTTTGGCAGACGAAATCATGGGGAGGAAAACGGATTGAATGGAATGAAAGTTCTGTCAACGCATAAAAAGTACTCCGATTCCCAATCTCTGCAGATCTGTCTTACCACCAGCATACAACAATACCTGCGACAGAGACGTCACGAACCTAAATCACGATATCATTTCACGAAGTCACCGTCACGTACTAGATCCGAGATGTTCCACGGGATCGCATTCAAATTGCCGCGAATTATAAATTCAACTTGTACATGAACAATGTAAAGGTTATCGAGATACAAGGACCCATTCAATTCGGGATGTGCGATCACGACTTTTACTTATGCAACACTTGCAATTTCACTTTTGTTGGAAACAATGACGTTGGCGCCACTAAGTGTTCAAAGGTCAGAAGGTGGATCTAATGAGCCTCGTAGTTAACATGATTAATCCGAATCAATTTCTCTACCCGAGGCTACGGCGCGCTTTGTGTCTTTTGCGTCAAGGCCCTGACTTTCCAGTTAGCAGTAGGCCATTGTGTATCGTCGATCTTCAAGTGTTTTTTCTACTTCAGTGTGAAAGTGTTTTTTCATCGGTCATTGACACTTTCTTTGACCCACGCGTCGATTTTGTTCAAACAAACACCAGCTGAGGGCGTAGTGCGTACGATGCGTCCAATTTTGGACGGCCATTTTTAATTTTAACCTTTGATTGGATTAGCTTTTTCAAGTGCACTCGAGAGCTTATTTTCTTTCTTCGGATTAATGAATGCATATTGATTAGAAACTGATGTACTGATCAGAACTCTTTACCCATTTATTATGGAAATACATAATGTTTATTTTTATCTTTGAAAATATGTCACTGTGCAGCTCATGCAAAATACGACAGCCTATAACTATTTAAGTAATAATTACTTAGCAGAAAACCATGAGATTACAGGATGCGGATAATTTAAAAGTAACTTTAACTCTAAATACTGTAATAAGTCTTTTTATTTGCCTTCAAGATTGCTTCTGCAATTTGCTGATAAATATAAAAAGACAATGATTGCCAGCAGTAAATAATAATAGCTTATTAGAAACTTACTGATGCCTACATTGTTAGGCTTGTTAAATTTGCTATTTGTGATGATATAATTGCAGAAATAACCTTAACCTTAAAAATAATCTTAGAGAATGACAAGTTGATTAGCACTAATTTAATGAAATGACATCACACATGCTAAGTTATGTTTATGGCGACTCATAAATAATGAAATACCTAAGGCTATAAGTATAAGGTGACCGTGAGTTGAACAGAGTAGTAAAACCTCTTATAGTTTCTCGAAGGTGGATTATATTATGCCCACATACGAGTAAATTGAAATTAACGTAAATCGGTTGCAGTTATTAAATGCACACACAAAACATAAGTGCTCGTAACAAACAGTACCATAAATCATCTAAGATTCTATTTCTGTATGGTCGTGAGAGTGAACTCTGTCAATTTCTTGCAATAAATAAATTTGAAACAGTAGGTTCCCTTTCTCTACCCTTCGCTGAATGTTTTAAGCAGATCGGTCGTAAAATACGGTGCTTGTTTAAATGCAAGAAATACATTTCCCGGGAATAGTCCCCGGAAATCATAATTATGGAAAATTAATTAAACATCATAAGCCCACTTCTGTTAAAAAGTTTACCACTGATATTTTATGGCTAAGCAATTTTTAACATTTGGAGCACAAACAACCGAATACAACTTGTAGTCAGAAATCAATCATACCCAAGGTTTGTATTAAATAAATCCTTTTGCTAAGAGGCTATTCTGCCTCTTAGATCCTCCATAGATCCATTCAAATTCCACTGGTATATTCTAAGTAAGTGGGATGAGCCTGGATGCGGGCAGCGCAGCACCGTTCATTGTGGAAAACCTTAGGGGAGGCCTTTGTCCAGCAGTGGACGTCATTTGGCTGAAACGAACGAACGAATGATTTCTAAGTAAGTGAACCTACTGTATCTATTTATTTTTAAACTAGCGGCCGCCCGCGACTTCGTACGCGTGGACCTCGTTTTACTCCATTAGGGGTGGAGTTTCGTAAAATCCGCTCTTAGCATCTATAGCGCATACATTTTAAATTTCAACTCTCTTACTTTAAACACATAGGACTTTCATAATATAAACTTCCAACCCTCCTTTTATCTCCTTAGCCCCCGTGGTTGATTTCTAATGATACATTTTCAGTATATGTACCACCACCACCACCACCACCACCATTTCAGCCATAGGACGTCCACAGCTGAACATAGGCCTCCCCCAATGCTTTCCATGTTGATCGATTGGAAGCGGCCTGCGTTCAGCGCTTCCCTGCTACCTTTACGATGTCGTCGGTCCACCTTGTAGGTGGAAGTCCCACGCTACGTTTTCCGGTACGCGGCCTCCATTCCAGAACCATTCTGTCCCATCGGCTATCAGTTCTGCGTACTATGTGCCCTGCCCATTGCCACTTCAGCTTGCTAATCCGTTGGGCTATGTCAGCGACTTTGGTTCGTTTACGGATCTCCACATTTCTGATTCGATCTCGCAAAGAAACACCAAGCATAGCCCTCTCCATAGCACGCTGTGCAACTGAGCTTCTGTATAAGGCCTATAGTGAGAGGCCACGTTTCCGAGCCATAAGTTATCACTGGTAACACACATTGGTTATACACTCTAGTCTTCAGGCATTGAGGTATTTTGGACAAAAATATGTTGCGTAGTTTCCCGAATGCTGCCCAGCCGAGTTGGATTCGACGATTGACCTCCTTCTCGAAATTGGACCTACCTAGCTGGATCGTTTGTCCGAGGTAGACATACCTACTTGTCGACAATCTCGAGAATTGAGCTCCCAACTGAAACTGGGTAGGGCGCAACATGGACATTCGACATAAGCTTCGTTTTGTCCATGTTCATCCTCAGTCCTACCTGTTGGGAAAATCGATTAAGGTCTTCGAGCATTGTTCCAAGATCTTCCAACGATTCTGCCATGACCATAATATCGTCGGCAAACCGATGTGTACACAGTACCACAGTGTACCAAACAGTATATGTACACCTCCACAATATCTAGAGATCATAATTATGAGCATACATTTCAACTTTCAAGTCTCTTACTTTAAAAACCGAGGACTGCAATACAGACTTCCAACCCCCTTTTTAACTCCCATACGGGTTGAATTTTGCAAAATTTCGTCTTAGTGACTACCTACGTTCTAAAAGAAGGTTTATTCCACTTTGATCACCTGGCTGATTAAAGCCAGGTGATCAAAGTGGACTTACAGCGACAATTTAGTGACCTTTGAATTTATTCTGTGCCTTTGATTACCCACGGATACGATGTCCTGGGTGAGCCAAGTGGACTCTAGTTAAATTATTATTTTAGTGTCCTTTAATCATCTACAAACAAAAATTCACCTCCTCTGAATAGTCACATGTCCAATTGTTGTACTACATATTTTGATTTGTAACATTTTCGATATTTTCTAAAAACCGCAATAAACAAATTGGACAATGGACATGTATGTGACAATTCAGAGGTATGATTTATTTATAGGTGATCAAAGAACACTAAAAAAATAATTTAACTGGAGTCCACTTTGATCATCTTGGTGGTCAAAGCCAGGTGGAATAGACCATTAACACCTATGAGAACTCTTTTGAGACTTGTAGTTTCTGAGACTTCGTGATGAGTGAGTGAGTCACTTAGTCATTCAATTACCTTTCTTTCTACTAAAATTATACGTACCTATAGTAATTATCATTAAAATCAAATAAGTAAGTACCTACCAACCTAAGTAATTAAAATAAAGACCCTACCAAAAAATTAACAAATTACATACAGAAAATAAAAACGAAGTAATTCTTATCCTATTTAACTACAATCGCCCACGCGCCCATCCCATTTGTCCGCCGCTGAACCGTACCCTAATATTCATCTCGGTAGATGGCGGCACATAGTATGAATTTGCAAGGAAGTTTGTAAAAAGTCACTAACTAACACTTTGACCTGCTCGTTTAAACACAGTGAATGATTCAAGTAGGTTCATACAGTGAATGGTTCAATTACATAAAATATCTTTATTTATTAAATTTTCATTATTATTTACGAACAGCGCTCTTCATAGCACATGTAATATTTAGTTACTAATTTACTAATGATGTCGATAGATGGCGTTTGACAGCTTTGCCTTCATGAATATTTACGTACCTCAAAAATTTTTGTCAGGCGCAAGAAGATTTTAAGCAATGACGATAGATGGCGCTTTTCCACGTCTTATGAAAATCCCAAATATTTTACGGGACCCTATTGTTTTCCAAAATAAAATTTAGCCTATGTTACTCGTGAGTTATGTAGCTTTCGAATGGTGAAAGAATTTTTAAAATCGGTCCAGTAGTTTTTGAGCCTATCCATTACAACTAAACAAACAAACAAACAAACAAACAAACAAACAAAGTTTTCCTCTTTATAATATTAGTGTAGATGTGTTGCCTCGGGCTCGTCATGTGTTGTGTTTTCACTGACATTTAAGTGCAACTGCTCATCAGTGAGATAATCACCGGCGTTATTAAACTGAACGAAAAGTAAGTCGTCAACATAGATCACAATAGGAGCTTAGTTACTTATGTAATTGAAAGGTGATAGCCGGATAACTTATCTCTAGAGCAACGCCAATGTGAAGTTTATCAAATACTTACTAAAAATTAACCGGTTCGTTCGTTTCAACCAAAGAAATCCAATGCTTGAAAACAGTCTCTCGCAAGGATTTATCCTGCGCTGCCGACTTCCATGTGCTTCCCGCGACCTTTACCACACACTAGTACGGGACTATTCCCACCTTTCGTTCCCACCGCTGCAACTCCTGTGTAGCCAGTATCTACAGCTTGACCGCCAATAAAGAACCAATCAATGAAGGTCAAGTTTGTCCCGGGGGAAAGTTAAACTGTCATTGAACCCGCAAGATAGAAGAACATTGGAGGAGTTCGAAGTTAAGGTTCGACTTGCCTCCATTGCAAAGTGGATGACAGGTGACAAACAAAGGTTTAGTAACCTTTATGAAAAGACTAGTACGAGATGGCAACCTTCATTTTTGGGTTTGATTCGATAATTTCTAGTTATTAGAAGTCGCGATGTGACCACGAAATCGAATCGCCAACGAATGTCACATTGTCTAGGGGTGCAGCTTACTTTTTCCTTTGTAAGTGCAAATATTGCTGCCATCAATTTATGTCATAAACAGTGCAAATAGCTGTGTTTGGTATTTCCAACGGTACCAAAGGCCGCAGTCGCTTTTTTGCGGCAGTAAACTGCATGGGCCATAAAATCGGGCAATTTTGTCGCGTTCTTTTTTACTGGCGCACCTAACTTTGATATCGTTATGTTTTATATTTATACTGTTTGATTGATAAATTCTTAAATACCTACTTATATAACAGATAATAAGGAGCAAGGACCATTAGGTCAAGGAAATGATAAAAATCTACGTTTCTTAGTCCGCTATTCAACATCATTAGCCCACTTCTGATTTAAGGTTACCATCTTTGCATACCACGCTGAGATTTCATATCTACGTTTCTTATTCCGAACAGACCCTTAAATTGGACTCGAACTCAAGCATATTTGTGAATTTGCACTTAGTTGATTTTTAAATGTTCTTAGTAAAACTTTATATTTTACTTAAGATGTCACTGTTGAAGCTTTATGTGATACGAGACTACGTTTAAATGGAACCAAAATAAAATTAGCCTGCATTCCTAAAAATAGTAGCGCGCATACCGTTCCGGAAATGGAAATGCAGAAAAAAGACATTAGTTCATGACAAATCGCGTTTGTTTCGATTGTTGCAATCAGGGTTTTACCGATCATAACTTTATCGCGATAATGTAGTTAAAATGCAAAGTTACTAGAATCGTTGGAAAGTAACGTAGTTGGAAATTAATCGCTTTAAGTTCATTTCAGTTTATAACTTCGCATGCGCGAAGCACAATGGGGATTGGCGTGGATTTATGACAGTGTAGGGCTGTGCCTTGATATTTTTGTCGATATTTAAAATGTGATGTGTCTTTCTTTGACGCTGTCAAAAATTTGAGTAAAAATGCTCAGCGACTCTGTTTTCTCTATCAAGCCCCCGGATAAGACTGATGATTACTAAGCACCCTCATGGTTAATAATAATCATACTACTAATTGGAATACAAACAAGTAAAATACAATCCAATTTTGTTAGTAAAGAATTACAAGTAAAAAGAAAAAAATATGTTTTTAAATTTTTGTAATTATTTGAAGAGTTGATCCTGCCTATGCAACTGCTGTCCTAGCAAAAAAATGTAAAGGACATTGTCAGAAACCGCCTAAAAAACCGCCAAAAAACATTAACCCATCATAATTATTTTCTATTTTTTTTAATACATTAAGCACCCTTTCGTTCTAATGGACACTTAAGCATTGAAAAATTAAATAAATAAGTCTTTTAACGTTTATTCTCTAATACTATTACAACTTCCGGACGTTTTGGTACGTGGCATGGTCTAAAACCTATCAAGTTCCATAATTTTTGCCGATAAAATCTGTACGAGGCATTACCGTACTTTATTGCTGGGAGTCCATGTATAGTGATGTTCCTGTGGCCATCATAGACAATAAAATATCGATTTTGAAAATAAAATAAATCGATTAAACTGCTTTGAAGACTAGATTTGCGTTAAAAGCTAAAAAGATATTGACACTATTACAAGAAGCTATCTAAAGTGTCCAACTGGTCGAAGGTCGTAAATAAAATAAAAATAATTAGGACCATAAACTGATATTCATGGTATCATAACTGTAAAAGTGTCAGAATCCGATGTTGAATCCAATGCCAGTTGAAGTGTGAGAAACATATATCAACCTAGTATAGTTGCCAGTCTCTCATAATCTATGCCAATGAGGGTTTTCGCGATTGAAAAATCCGCCAGATGGCAATACGTAGACGTGAGGTCCAAATGCTGCATGATTGGTTATTTTTGACATGACATTGACAGATATCCACCAATCATGCAGCATTTGGACCTCGTGTCTACGTATTGCCATCTCGCGGATTTTTCAATCGCGAAAACCCTCATTCATAGCACATTAATAATAGACCAATGAACTTTTATAGATTGTGAAAGAGAAGATAAAGATTTTATTATTTTATTAAAATCTTGCCACGAAGTAGTTTTTCAGTAGAAACCAGGATTGGATAATCGCTACAGGCAAGTATCAGAACATTTTATAAATATTTTTAATCGATTATATCCTTGTGAATCGTTTTAATAAATTGTCATTTTACTTTTTCAATTAAAACTTTTTCAATCCCTAGTCTTGTCAAACTGTCATAATGTCAACAAATTATAAATGTCACGTCAGTTGACTCAATTTCAGTCTTCTGTGCGTTTATTGTATTTTTATTTCAATGAAATAGTGCTAAAGGGTTAGTACTAAAAGTGAAAGCCTTTTTTCAGAAAGAAAACCAATGTGGTGCCCTTATTATTCATACTGTTTGAAAGTTACAAGTCAGTGATACAGAGTTACCGACATTATAACTCCGTAGTGATACCATACCAAAGAAGAAGTTTTCCTAAACACACTCACTTGTGTTATTTTTATATGTGATCAAATAAAAAGGATTAATTCTACTGCTCAAATGGAATAACTTATCCCAAGAGACCGAATATAAAAAAAAAAACCTCTCCATAGAAATTATCACCATCACGAGGATGTGAATTTTTTTGAGAATTTGATATTGGTCCTGTAAGAAAAGTAGTTGTATTTCAGTAGTAGAATCAACCCTTCTTGTTTCATCAGCAAGAGTAACTATAAAAACGCCCTGTAGGTAGGTATTATTAAGCTGAAGAGTTTGTTTAGTGTCAAAGACTGTCACACAGTGTAACTTAAATTGGCATATTATGATAATGAACATAAAAACTTAAATAAATATTTGTTAATATTTTTTGTATTTATTTATTTTCCCAAAGCTTCACAGTGACAGCTGAAACAGCAATACTGTTGTAAAACTAAACTTGGAACAAACTGTTACAAATATTTTACAAATTAAAATAAAACCGCATGTTGCTTTACTTTCTCGTATAGGTAATAAATGTAATTAATGGCTAGATTATTAATGTTACTTTGTTACCCTCAATAGTGAGGAGATCTTATAAAATGGTAACCCTGATTTTCATTGTCATTCAAGTGCTCTTTCTTCGCATAGGCTTCTGTGATTTGGCCAAGGGCCACACACATTGCGATAACATTATGCGACATTGATTTGACAGCAGCGGAGTGAAGTCTTGCGACTATGCAAAATGATACCCTGTAATCGTAGCGCATATAGACATAGACGGGGCGGGGCACATAGCTCGTAGAGCTGATGGCCGCTGGGGCAGGAAAGTTCTTGAGTGGCGACCACGAGCCGAAAGACGTAGCGTGGGCAGGCCTCCCACTAGGTGGACCGACGATCTGGTGAAGGTCGCGGGAGGTGTCTGTATGCGAGCGGTGCAGGATCGGTCTTCGTGGAAATCCTTGGGTGAGGCCTTTGTCCAGCAGTGGACGTCTTTTCGGCTGAAACGAACGAACGAACGATACGTATTACCACTATCACTATCCCCGCCGAATTCTATGATGAACCTATCAAAAGTCATATTCTGCAATGTCAACCCACCACAAGGTGGACCGACGACCTGATAAAGGTAGCGGGAAGGCGCTGGATGCAGGCCGCTACCAACCGTGCGATGTGGAAGTCATTGGGGGAGGCCTATGTTCAGTAGTGGACGTCCTGTGGCTGAAATGATGATGATGATGATGAAATGAATGAAAATGACAAATCTTCGAACGTGTATAATACCGTGCCAAAGTAATCATATAATTTTGGCACCTTAATAACTATTGCCGTTTTTGTTGTAAAGATCATGCAGCGCTACTTGCGGATATTATTGGAAAGAAAACTATGTGGGCTCTAGATCTGAAGCCGCTTTAGCGAACACGAAGTGCTCATACAATGCGGCGTATTTTCTTCCAGTCTTTAGTCAGGACTTTAGTCGAATTAAAACCCCGGTTGAACGTGATATAGCCGCACTAGAATACGATGCTTTTTTGCATAATCGCAAGACTTCGTTCCAGTGTCGACCGAATGTTATCACGATGTATGTGGCCCAGGGGTTACCGTAGCCGCTAAGGTTTGAAACTTCTTGCTTAAAATATTGTAGTCTTTGGCATAGACTACGACGGTAGTCATGGAGATAGGAGTTTGTTATCTCGTGTCAGATGTAAATGGTGAAAAGAAAACTCATGATTCGTGTTATTTTTATGCAATATGTAGGTATTTTATAAAAGTGGAACCCCGAGTGATCTCCAAAACCCATTCTATTATTATATACGATTCGGCTTCGATATCTATAATACAATAGGAGTTTATTTCATGTGTCAGATGACAAGGGTGGAAACAACCTACGATTCATGTTGTATTATTTACGTGCAATATGTGGGCATATTATAAAAGTGGAATGCCGAGTTGTATTTCTAAAACTTGTTCTATTATTTTATACTATTTGGCTGCGACTCGGCGTGACGACAATACAAAACATTTTTCGCGAATCGGTGTTCATACATTCACTTAATACATTAGACGCCATGTTGTCATAAACGACATATCGCACCTTCGGTAGAACAAGGGCACAATTGTCAAAAATTGCAAAAATGAGTTAAGTATGCAGAAATACTTTAAAAATGTGTAGCTAATAATTAATAGCTCTCCTGTAAAATTGCAAAAAGTGCAATTGTGCCCTTGTTCTACCGAAGGTGCGATATTATAAAATCGCTGTGATTTAATATTCTTAATCATTAATTTTATGGCAAGTGTCCATCAGGAATCATTGTTCTTACACACAGAATCGTATTATTTCGCTTTCGGGTAGTAATATGTCAAAAATGTTGGTTCTTAGGCGAACAATGTATGGAGAACGAACATTGTCCTTTACAACAAAAACTTTGTTTTATGTTTATGTATTTAATTTCCTAAGCAAATAATAAATTAAACTAAGTTATGCCATCGCATGACGACTCTACTCGGCGAATAAACTCCATTTGCAGAACAAACTGCACTAGCTAAAGTAAATGCATTAAGTCTGCATTTGATTTAATGCACTTTCGTGTGAAGATTCCAATGTGATTAGTGTTAAGTGCGGTAGGGGGACTTATTGTATTCGAGTATTTTTTTAAAATATAACTTAGGTACTCGTAATTATGCTAGAATTTGCTATAAGTCGTTATAACAAAGACACTTCGCAGCTAAAACGTAATTAGTAATCTTTTTTTGCCTTGCGTTATTCTTGAATCTATAACTACATTTTTGCGTAGTAACGCTGAGCAGTAGCTCAGATCATAGAAGTAAAGGTTATTTTTACTACTCCTTTATTTGATTTGATTCTTCTTCCAGTTACCGATTTTTATCAGCCTTCAAAAATGGTGGAGGTTCTATGTTAGACAGTTGTATCTTTTCCCTACTCATTTTGTATGTCTTTAAATCGCGAGTTCAATATAGGTACGAGTATTTTTAGACCTTATAGTTATTAAAACATTGAGTTTGAGTTAAGCATCAAACTAACTTTTAAGTAAAAGAGTAAAGCTTATTTCCATATACAAACAGCGCTCTCATAAACATTACAATAATCACAACAACAATTTATCTTAGTGATTGTACGAATCACTATAATTCATGTTCACACATAAATCAGGAGCTGCCTACTGCTTAACCTACACTAGTATCTAACAACACCGACAAACGATTATTTATGCAGTTTATTGTAACCACTGTGGGTTTAACTAAACTTAACTTTCGGTGTAATAAAACAACCAAAGTTATTACACTTACGTGCAAATAAATTGGACACCTTCGGTTTTGGAAAGGTAAAACCTACTCATAAAAGTCATTCATGCATGCTCAATGCAGTAAATTTTAACGATACCTATGTAGGTTTAATTTAAAGATATTGCGTGGTTGACTACATCTGAAACTCTCAAACAAAGCCACGATAGGCGAACGGTGAAGGGGTCGGACTGGCCGACTCGAGATCCGGGGAACGCGGGTTCGGTCCCCGCCGCCGCTCGACTATTGTGGTGCGCTCACTCGTGATAACAAGCATATTTAGCTTAGTACAAGGGGCTAACGGAAGTATTAGTAATTTGTGTAATAACAAATTACTTACTAATAATCTTAAAAAAAAAAGCGAGGAACCAATTTGAATAAGATTTAGTCCAATTTTCTGCGAAATTTCTAACGACAACTGCATAAATGAAAGAAATCTGATCTAACCAGCAATCGAATGAATGATTTTGGAAAATGTGTACCTGTTGCCAACATTGCAACAAAAAATAATTTCACATGGGACAAGTTTTTGCTAATATTTGTAGTACCTACTTATCTATTTATTTTAGCTAACGACTTCCTTCGTTCTTAGTCAAAAGGCCGAAAGATTTAATTTTAAAGTTCCTACGTATTTCAATATATTCTTAGATAAATAGAGATATGCTTTTAAAGTCAAAACTCCTGTATATTAAAATATTCAAATAAATTTCAACATATTTGACCTTGCCCCTTTCTCCAGAGGATACTCGTATAATAAATAAATTACCGTTACACTGTATACTTAGACATTACGCTGCAATGCCCTTAATATATCGAAAGATTTCTAACGAAATATACGATTAAATGTAAGTTATGATATTGATTAATGACTACAATCAAAAATCAATCATCAAGCCGACTAATCAAACTTTAGTTGCGGTCAAGGGCTGCGAAAATATCTCTATCGACCACTCGATACTTTTAGGCTCATCTGACATAGAGTTTTAATTCCTAAATATATCGATATTTATCGCCAGTTGGCGACACGGTAAGTCACTTACCAGCAGGAACCAAGTAATGTGAGAAAATACGATAGACTTCCTTACCAATTTAGTTGATTAATTAATATAAATAGGTATGATACGTGCATATAATATTAATAGGGCTTCAAATTTAGCACTTCCGATTAGAGGTGGGCGCCACGCCGGCGCGCCGCCGCCGCCGCGAATTTTTTCACGCCGCCGCCGCCGACGACCAGCTGTCGGCGCGCCGATACTGATACTATACCAACTATTTGCAATTTATTCCTCTCCTATACTGTACTACTTTGTGTTTCGAACGCAGGAGAACCATTTTTTTATTGAGTTGAGCGGCTATTCTAGTTTAAATAAAGTCCTAGTATCACTGCGACCGGTACCAATCTATTGTGATCGCCGCTATTTTCCTTAAAGTACGTCTCCGAGTCCTGCATCCATTAGGAATTGCAGTATCTTTTGGGGGGCGATATGTTTTACATCTTGTGGGCTTAGGATGTGTTTGCCCAGGTGTAAGCTCCGCTTGCGCATCAAAGGTCTGCAGCCGTGAGAATGTGTAGTGGCCTTTCATCTGTCTCTTGGCACATCCTGCGCGTTCTTGATTCGGACAGTCCCATAGTGGACAAGTGCTTGTTTAAGCTGCAGAGTCCAGTGAGGGCTCGAACTAAGATGCGCATTTTGATCCTACTCAGTCCTATGATCTGCTTAGAGCATTTTCGGTCATACGCTTTTATGAGCGCTTTGGAATGAGTGCGTGTCTGACCATGCCTTAAAGGATTTGTTTGAATAGATGTTCTCCAGGGTCATTCGAGCGAGACTTTTGGGAATGCCACAAAAGGGTTCTGGACCATATTGTGTTCCCTCCGCTCCCGCTCTGGCCAGTTCGTCGGCATTTTCATTGCCACGATTCCCGCATGACCTGGAACCCATCTCAGCGTTACTCTGTTACGTTCTTCTAGGGTATTCAGTCGACTCATGCAGTTTTCTACCAACTTTGAGGTGATTAAGTTGCAGTTTAAGGCCATCAGCGCGGCCTGACTGTCTGAGTTAATGTAAATTATGTGGTTGGCATAATTTTTTCGCAGGTTAACTTCCGCACATTCAATAATGACGTAGACTTCTGCCTGAAAGATAGAGGCAAGTTTACCCAGGCTTTGAGATAGCCTAAGCTTCGGCTGCTCTCCATACACGCAAAAGCCATTTTTGACCCATCAGTAAACCATTATATAACAAAAGAACTATAATATTTATTCTTTAATGCCATATAAATTGGTACACAAGGCGAACTTAATGCCGTTGATATACTAATAAATTGATTGAATAACTTAATACTAACTATATTAACAGTTAATCAAGTACATTATTCAAGTTGCTGCTTGGTCTAGTAAATAATTGATCGCGAGAGGTGCCGGTCCCTCTTGCTGTCAAGAAAAAAATCCTCGCCTTCGTCTGGCAGACAATTTACACTATTGGACTATATTTTAAGCGAATCACTCACACAGAGATTGGCAAATATGTCTCGGAATACAAATGGGAACCACAACCTCTGGAAGGCAACAAAGTACCTCCCTCAAAGTGTTCTCCGCTTATTAGGTCCGATAATACATGAGTGCGAACTGACAAGAAAAATCTCAGACCTTTGCTACATGACAAACCGGACTTGATCAGAGACTTGCACCTATGCCTGCCTTTGATTCCTACTGATGATGATGATTCATCCGACCGATTTCGGTCATGGTGACCACTTCAACTTAGCTGTCTTAGCGGCGCTGGTGCGCCCGAAGATGGCTTATCTAGCCGATCTTCGCGGAAAACTTCTCGCACATTGAGTTATTACCCGCCGCCAACATTATTATAGTGAATGGCGGCAGATTGACGGGATTTACATCATCGCGTTTTGCGTCGAGTTCAGTTGTGCGCTGCTCCTTGAATTCGACTCGCCTCTACACAACACAATATCCCGCCATTCTAGGTGCTGTGCTGCCAAACCTTTCCATTGTCATTTGAGAGGGCCCATTTTGCATCTTTTCGTATGCTGCTTCTGGACATCTTTGTACTTGACCATCTGAGGAGTTGACCGTCATGTTTCCGCTTACCCTGCTCAAGTTCAAAGTAGAAGATTGATTCCTACTACACTAATTGAGGACGAAAGACGCAGGAGGACTAAGTGACTGACATAGCCCACAGAATCGCTAAAATCAAGTGGCAGTGGCGGGGCACATATCTCGTAGAGCTGATGGCCGCTGGGGCAGTAAAGTTCTTGAGTGGCCACCACGAGCCGGAAGACGTATCGTGGGCAGGCCTCCCACTAGGTGGACCGACGATTTGGGGAAGGTCGCAGGAAGTGCCTGGATGCGAGCGGCGCAGGACGTCTTTCGGCTGAAACGAAAGAACTAACGCTAAGATGGCTAAACTAAAGAAATAGCAAAAATGGACCATCGTAAAGCACTTGCATTTGATCTGATCACCATGCAGTCCATGGTCTTGACAATAACCACACTGAGTGAGAACCTCGCAAGTCTCTTAACTTTGGAAATGATCCATAAGGCTGGCAAGTCGCCTAACGGATTCTCTTATAGCTCAATTAATCTGAAATTTGTGTTGTCAAAATTATGGAAAAGGATCATTCTTGCTCGTTTATTCCCTTGCCTAAGTATGACCCATGTAATATAGTATACCCGACCATAAATTTTGGCAGAAACCATACCAACCATAATCAGTACAATGTTTGGAAAAGAAAGAATCCTGTACGTCTGCTTTCGCTGCGGCTTCCGATGGGTTTATCATAAAGGACTGCTCTATGAAATTAAAAAGTACATTCTAGCACACTTCTACTACCTGCTGATGGATTCTTATTTCAGTGACAGACAGTTTTAAATCAAACTCGGTGACAAAATCTTCTCTTTTTAGCTGCAGAGCTGGAGTACTTGCATTAATATCCTAGACCGTAGGATAACATAGAAAGACTTTAAATATAAATAAAACAGAACTGAATTGGTATTCCACCGACAGTCAGCTAATCCAACATTAACTACGTGCCTCCAAAGAGCTCAAAAATACATGTTCAAAGATACAGTTTATCGGCACATTGGTACGCTCGCCTTTAGGAAATACACGAGAACGTGATCTCAGCCAAACCCGCTATCCAAATATCAAAGTATCTATGATCAAGAGAGCTAATTTACTAGGGTAAACCACTGCTCTAGTGGCTCAATCAAACCCCAACCAACTGCAAATCACCTGATTAATCTTGACGACAGATACTAAAATAGCAGATTTTAGAAAAAAAAACCTAATTAACAAAGGTCAAACAAGGTCACGCCGCCGACGCCGCCGCCGCCGAGGTCAAAAAGTCGGCGCGCCGCCGCCGGCCAATTGTATATCGGCGCCCACCTCTACTTCCGATAAGGATCATGTAATCTTGAAAAAAAAAAACATAATCATAGCACAAGTTTTGAAGTCTTTGCGACTCTCGATAAAGTGAATTTTATCGATAAGCTCGCAGCACTACTGCTGTGCGCACGTTGCAAATTGTCATGTTTGATCATTAATGCAATTATTGCGTTAATAACAACAATAATTCATTTGTGTACCATTAATATCGGCATATCATTCATGCAGGCCTTGGCACGTTGCCCTGAGTTTGTTGCAATATTTTTTTACAATATTTTATTGCATTTTTTGAGACAGATCATTGCAGTGAATACCAAAGTGGCATTAATTTCGGTAAAAACAAGTCAATTTACTGATATTATCAATGTGACTTACGTTATTATTTTTGACAGATTTATTGTTTAAGTAACAGAAAACTTAAATTAACATTGACTCAAATTCATCGCAGTCACATAAATTGGAGCAAAAGATATTATTGAGAAGGCCGTGAAAGAAATATGTGTTGTTATGATTACTTTTAATATGCTTATGTAAGTAGGTACTACTGATGTTTTCTGAAAAACAAACCTTCAAATTAGGCTCAAATCGTTCCGCCATTGTTAACTCATTTACATAACGCCAAATGCGCCTTGTTAAATCATTTGTCGCCATATCAGCATAGCAATAAGCAATTTGTCCCGTACTAAAGACTGAATGACAAGGTTTACAGTTGCGGTCACAAAAAAGGAGACTCGTAAAAATTTGCCACTTTTAGTGTACCTTGGAGAGGTTCGGTGACCGTTACAATGTGGTTATATAATCTGTATTATGTTAATGTCGGATTTTTCCATTCGCTGAAATTACTTGTTTGATAAAGTCGGTATTTCCTTTATAATGAACCGGTGGATTTTATATTCCATATTAATTTACTGACACATTCTTATGCACTATGATTTTACTTTAATATTGTTGTTACAACATTTTGGATTGTATAAGCAAATACATATATTAATGTTCACACCATGTGTTGGCAGGAAAGTATACTAAAATGTAGGTATGTCAAGTAAAACCACATCACCTTATCCCAAATCATCCACCTAAAATAGTGGGTCTAAAATACACGTATAGCTTAATACCTACGGAACACTAAAACCAGCACTTTACACAGACTTTACTGTTTCTGACCTGCGGCTGTAAATCGAGATATTTACGAGACATCTTGCTTCCCACGTCGAGATGTCGTTAAATAAAACGAAACAATGACATGGCAGTACCCGGTCGGCTCTATCAATGATCTAAAGGTGTGCTCATACTTGTTTATGATTGCTGATTGCCATCGTTTGACAAGTGAGTTTATGGTCATCTTCTTAGACGTCGCTTCTTTTGTAAAGGCATATTATGATGATAAATTTTCGATGTAACTTTTTTAATCATTAGCCCTTAAAGAAGCTAAGTCAATAACCAACTTTATATCAATCACTCGGTAGATTGACGATCTAGTCAAGATCGTGTGGCGTGGAAAACACCTGGATATGGGCAGCGCAGGAGTCAGGACCGATCGTTGTGGAAATCCTTAGGGGAGGCCTTAAACCAGCATTAGGAGTGCTTTTTTAAACGATCTCATATTCAAAACTTCGTAATTTACCCCAATACCCTCTACTTGTAAAATACTCGTGAACTTTAAAAATCAGAATAAATTCTAAAATAAGTGCATACACCCTTATTCCAGCCTTTAGCGTGCTCGTTCATCCCACACGCCACGAGCTCTATGGCAACCGACACCTACCTGCATTCTTGCAAATTGGGGACTGTTAAATTGTCCGTAAGTGTACAGTCGGCGACTTAATACAGGGTTGTGAGTAGCAATTTTAAGCACAGGAGGGTAGAGCAGTGGCTCTATGCTCATAATTGTAATTTATTGGCTTAGTTAGACAAGTAAATACTAGTCTGTAAGTATGCGATTAGTGTACACGAACGAAAAATATTATTTGTAATCAATCAATCAAATGAAGCTTCGCTTCCACCATCGGCCCTGATGATCATTTTGATTATCATTTTCCATCAGGTGAAATGTAGTCCAAGAGCTTCCTCGTTGTGGATAAAAACCATTTTCATGGTTTTGTTAGGCTACCTTAGTTTAACTAAGTAGGTACTCCATAAAAGTACAATACTGAATAAATTAACAAAAACCTAAAGCAAGGGATGGAAAATCCCCGAATTATTACAGAAATATTGTACAACAAACTAATAAAAAATCTGCTACTTTGAGTGAGACACAGCTACTGTCTTTACTTTCATCTCATTCATTATGCCAAAGAAAATATTTGCTAATTACCATATTTGGCAACCCTAATCAGCATCTTTTGTTGCACCTTGTGCCACTGACCCAAGACGCATTTTCCAGCGAAAATAAATCGAACTTTGTACAACGTGTGGTTGTCAAACGATGTTTTGCGGTAGGTAAAAACAAAAGCTCATCAGAAACATTTTTGTAGGAAACTGAACCCTATTACAACAGCATAAGACCTACAGTGTTAGCTTGTATTGTGTACAAAACAGTATTGTACTGTCCTTGGCATTTCCATAACTTGAAACGCATGTTCACGCATTTGGGGCACGCATTATGGTAGCCATCATATTTAAGTGGTTAAACTTATATGCTTTGAACATACTTCTAGTCGTATGTACAGTCACAAGCACACAAATGCTACAACGTAATTCCGCTGCAATAAGGTTTTTTCAATGAAAAGTGTACCACGTGGCTATACTGTGCCGAATTGAGATAATTGCTCAGAAAATTATTGAAAACTAGCTTTTGCCTGCGGCTTCACCCGCGTGAAATTTCGTTTGTCACAGATCGTCATAAATTATAGCCTATATGTTATTCTGGGTTAGAAACAATGATACTGTAAAGTTTCATCAAAATCCGTTCAGTAGTTTTTGCGTGAAAGAGTAACGAACATCCAGACATCCAAACATCCAAACTTTCGCATTTATAATATTAGTAATACTTCTAGTAAGGCGACGTTACGCTATTTATAAGAAATTGTAATTAATTATTTTTAAATTATATATATTTATTTTATTTTATTTTATTTGTACAAAAAACACATACAGAGTACAATCAACAAGGTACATTTACAACCAACAATAAATACAGTTTTAATCTAGATTGTAATCCAAAAAAGTGTTTCTGACATGTTCAACAAGGTATGTTTAATAACATTGGATTCTAATAAAATTGCATACTTTGTACAATTGGTGCGGACAAGGCATACTTACATATTAAGGTTGTTCCGGGGCCAATTACCACAGAACATTAAATAGTAACACTACATGGCAATGTCCTATAAAGCTTTACTTAATTCCATACTACCATAAACAATATTCAAACACAATTTTACTCTCCCAAAATGCACCCTTAACCGAACTAAAGACCATTCAACGCTCCTAAGCTTTTAAAAAGTTGCTGAATCGCCTCAATTGAATTGAGGGTAGTTGTACACTTGAGACAATGGATGTAGAGCACTCGGGCTCAATTAGGCCGTGGGCCAGTGCAGGTCAAGACTGCCCTACGGCGTGCTATTGTTTCCTGGGACATTGTAACGCTAGATTGCGAAAAAATAATTTTATAACGCTAAATATGATGAACTGCAAATATTGGTACTTTTTAGGCCGTGCGTCGTAGTTAAAATAGTGTGTAAAGATCGTTTGTTAGTATGTAGAGCCTTTTAAGAGTAGGACTTGACCTGAACATGCAATATTTCTTTTCAATTTCAATTTTTTCACTTTACCATTCACCCTCTATTTAAAATATCCAACTGTGTGGATAACTATTTTCAGATGTCCAATAATGTAGTACAACATACCTACCTACTGAAGTGTCTAACCGACTCTAACTTATTGAGACGAACATCACTCATGTAGGTAAGTGTTGAGCAACATTTGCCTCATTTATTGCCGGATATCATCAAATTCAAAATCTGCATTCTTCTTTCATAAACAAAAGTAAGTATAGTTACTCATTTCAAATGCATTGGAATGCAATATTTCTTCGCAAGGACCTCAATACCTTATTACTTAATAAGGAAAAGCACAATCCACCGATTACAAACTTTATGTGTTTACAAATTAACCGGCTAGTTTGCGAGTAAAACCATTATAAAACTGTGACATTACACTAATAAAATTACAATATAGCGGAAGAGAAGACACAGGGTTGCCGACTTAACGATTGAACATTAAGAGACAGTAAACGCCTACGTTTTTGTTTTACCGTGAGAAAAGGGGTTTTAATTTAACCAGAGATAAGGACAAAGATTTCAGACTTCTTAAAACAAAATTAGAGAAGAAGAAAAAGAGAAGTAAAGAAATATTTATAGAGGCAGGCAATAAAACACAATTTTACGGCATTCCATGATATAAATTCAGTCCAGATAAAACAAATCGATTTTATTTAAATAAAAAGGGTTGTTTATAATAATAATAATGTTCAGCAGTGGACGTCCTATGTCTGAAATGATGAAGAGTTCCTTGTCAGAACTACGGAACCCTAAAAAAGCGACAAACTAGCCGCGTGCTAATCAAAACTGGGTTTAATCAGATAATAAGCTCACTCCTAACGGTTTTCCCTTTCTATAATTTTTGAATTGACACATTCATTCATGACGGCCGATGGGGCAACAAGGTTCTGGAATGGAGGCCGCGTACCGGAAAACGCAGCGTGGGACGTCCACCCACAAGGTGGACCGAGGACCTGATAAACGTAGCAGGAAGGTGCTGGATGCAGGCCGCTACCAACCGTGCGATGTGGAAGTCATTGGGGGAGGTCTATGTTCAGCAGAGGACGTCCTGTGGCTGAAATGATGATGATGATGATGGTGATTCATTTTCATTATATTGCAGGATATATTTCAGTAATTGCCAGCCCTAAAAGGGTTAGAACATAAAGACGAGATACTACAGCGGGCTCGTTAGTCTGTCTGTCAACACGCCGAAAGCTCAACGATAAACGCTGTTCCTACATAGGCAACGTTACGAGAAACTACTTGACTGCTGACTTAATTATGTAATACTGATCACTGTGGCTGCTAAAAGCTCACTAAGTTTTTAACTGACGCTTAGCGGACCTATCATCAGTTGGTAAACGGGACTATTCCCACCTCTCTTTCCCACCGCTGCAACTCCTGTGTAGCCAGCATCTACAGCTTGACCACCAATAAAAACCCAACCAGTGAAATTAAAGTTTGTCCCGGAAGAAACTTCAGTAGGTAGTAGTTAGACATTTTCAGTAGTACCCACATATTTCTGTTAAACCTTTGGGTGTTTTTTCAGTTTTTCAGAATATCAGAGGAGAGCGTATCTTTATCTTAAAGGCCGGCAACGCACCTGTAACGCCCCTGGGTCTGCGGGTGTCTATGGGCGACGGTAATCACTTACCATCAGGTGATCCGTCTGCTCGTTTGCCTCCTATCACATTAAAAAAAAAAAAAAAAAAACACCGCTCTATGGAATCGTTTTTTAGCTTCAAAACTCTACCTTAGTTTTTGGTTTTCTAGGTTCTCGTTTTCTCTCTTATTGATAAATATCTTTTTTCTTGTGCTTGTTCTGCAGGTATTTGACCGCAATCGCAATATCTTAGCAGAAAATTCTCAATAATTAATTATTAACAAATAAATTAAATGTGAAGACAACAAAGTTGATAGAATGTTAATGACTCCTAAACTATTGAATTTATTATCCTAACTTCTTCTACGGTACTTATGTAATGCTAATTTAGCATTGTTATCTTAAAACAGACAAACATAAGTATTGAATATTCAACATCCTTCCATTAGGCGAAGTACGTGCTTCCCGATAGATGCTCTTGCGCATCTAAACTATGTTCACAACTCATTAGCTCCACGGCTGATTTCGTAGGCAAATAAAAACGCTAAGTCACGTGACATAGCGATAACGTAAATAGAAACGGCGCAAGTAATCAGAAAGGCACGAAGGTATAAATAGATTATGAATTAAAATGATGAGGTGACATTGCAAAAGTGGGGTTCGATTACATTGATTTTATAACACCTGTTTGTTATTTTTTTATAAACATATCTGTGTAAGTACCTATTTTTAGAGAAAGGTAGTAACTGCTTAAACTTGAATAAAAAACAACTAAACCCTAGAATCCATCCATCTCTATTAACATTAGGTATGATTGAGGCCTTTTGCTGGTCCCAGTTCTTAGCTTGGTTCAATTGTATGTCCTTCTAACAGTTATTATTTTCCAATAAATATTTTGAGTTTTATGCTCTCGACAAAATACATTTAAGTCGACTTATACCAGTCGTCTGTCACAGTCACTCTACTCCGGTAGACAACTATACCCAATGCCACTCCATAAACTTTTTGTTGTTATTAAAGGAAATTTTCACATCGGCTATTCAAAATTTATCAATGAACTAGCCCAGTTATAAACCTAGATAAAACTATCCAGCTCATTCATTAGACCAGCCATTGTTTTCGAGCAGCCGGCTGAGACGTCTGCACTCTACGATAAGCGAACAATTACAACCTAGCCAGTTTCATGGAAGCTGTTGTTTTTAGAGCACGGTTTGGATTCATTCAGTTTGAGATGTCCAGTTGAAATGACGTTAGAAGTAACAGTATTTTTTTGTCAGTTTTAACATTTTGGTGCCATTGGATGAAGATAGACCGCGTGCTTTTTTCTGACCAATCTTCTGTAAAATGCACATTTTTGACTTACGTACTGTTAGAACTTCACTGACGATAATGTATTTTCTATCTCTATATTTGATTGGTAAACGAAAAGGGACATCCGTCCCCATATAAAAATTGAGCAAGAACTTCGAAGCGATCGTTAGAATCAAGTTTAGTGTCCTCTCACCATCTCGATAAATGTGTTATCCCGAAATAGACAAAGACACAGCAAGCCGTTTCATGCCGTTAATGGAAATTATTAATATTATCTTTCAAATGTTTTTCATTTACGGAATAACCTAAAAACCGTAATTCTAATTAAATTGTTATTACCGACTAAACATGGTTCCCTCAAAGCAAATTGCAGGGAAATTGAACTGTTATGGCTGGAGGGATTAAAGTCAATGATTAATACAAATTTAATTATTGTCATGGCCACTAATTAAATTGATTAAGTACAAGACCCGCGACGTTCTACTAGTTACTATTGAACTCTTTTTATAATTGAATACAAGACCGCAATCAGTTATTCTATTTAATATAATTAACCATTCATTAATCTAAATTCCGTTAGCCCCAGAACCTCGATTCAGACAGACTTATTACATGAATGAAACCAGAGGGCTTAGTATTGTAGAGCGCCCCTAGCGGAAACTTTCGAGAACTAAAATTTTCATATATTTTTTAACGCGGTCACTAGAGGACGTTTGATGTAAACTCATACGCAGCCCACAGATGTCCCACACAGAAGTGGCGTTAAAAACCGTTTATCAAAGAAATTAAAACCAAAAATATCCAGTAAGTTATCTCATAACTCTCGGCAGATGAGAGTCATCGCTCTAACTGAATCATCGCGGACATTATGGTAATACCGCTTGAAATCCGCTCGCAACCATCCGCACCTTGACCGCGACAAGGCATAAGCGGCAGCGATTATAGGAACTAATACATATACAAAACATAGAAGATATTAGAACTCATCGCATAAAAGATCACACCATTAAAACCACACCTAATTCTAGATTTTTTTAAAATCATTGGTAACAACTTAGATAAAAAGTAAAAACTATGCGTCGCTAAAAACGGAATGCTTTTAATGGCTCAAACAAGGACCGCCACTAGACTGTCAGAACTTTTCGTGCTTATTCTCTTACAACTGCTTAAAAACGGTTCAACTATTTTATGGAATATTATTTTGCTTACCTCCTCTTTTTTTCATAAGATCAAAAGCCAATTTTCAGGGCATGATCTCTATAAGGTACATGACCAGGTACCTAGTACTTAAATTTTTAAAGTCACTACAATCTTCTGAAGACTGTTTGCCGTGAGTCGGTCGTCACAGGTTGGAAATCACTCGTTTAGACCTTTGATTGTCTTCCTTATGACTCACAACAGTTTAAAAAACGCTGTTATAGACCTACGTGTTTGTTCTCTCTCTGCACCTCCCAACTTGGACCACACACAGTATTGGATGTCGTCCAACTGTCTCCCTTGGGGTAGACTGCATTATGCCAGCAATTTATGGGCACGTACCTCCCTGGACGAAGCTCCCGTTGCATCCACATACCACCTACTCCTACTTGGGAGTCGGGACACGTGCGGGACACTTAAACTGTGGCTAATTTCCAGACTGGCTGGTTCTTTAAACACCTGCAGTCTAGATTTTTTAGTATGCAGTCTGTGGGAAGTTCTTTTTTGTTTTGCATACTAAATTGGATAAGATTTGAACAGCAGCTTACTTTTGAGCTTTCCTTATGCTTTAATAGGTACTGAAAGAATTTTTTGCTAGAAGTTCAGTAACTTTTTAATAGAATAAAGTTAATTTAGCTCAGTGTTAGACTAAAAATAAGTTACATACGAGTTTAAATAAAACACGTATCATTAAAGTTCAACAGCCAGATAATGTTGGTCAAGTAACAATTATTTTGACATACCGTTATATACGACTGTTGTGGACGCCCTCTGCCCCATCTAGGGGACATAGGACCATAAGTCAAGTAAGTCAAGACCGTTATAGAAGTTAAAACTTTCGTACCTATTCACGTATAAATAAACGTATACATCAACATCAACCAATTTGTTTTACTTAGCATTAGCCAATACAAGGTTAATTTAAAGAATTTTCCTCTACAATTGAGCACAAAACTCATACTAATAATGATTTTCTCGTTGTTCCAGGTGACATCGAAGACTGCATAGTGACGCCCGCCTACCAGGGTCAGTTCACGCCGCTCCCCGAGGCGCTGTGCGACTGCATCATGGACCTTACGTCACAGGTAATAAGGAACATTAATGTGTACAGGTATTGTGGTCTAAATTTTGAAGATATCGAACAGACAGGAACGTGTACCTTTATTTGTGGTATTGAGGAACAACCGGACGATGTGGACATCATTGGGGGAGGCCTAGCTATGTTCAGTAGTGGACGTCCTGTGGCTGAATGATGATGATGATGAAGGGCGATATCAAAGCAATGAGGATGACATCCTGAGAATGATGAGACAATTTCTTAGTTTCTTTTATCTTTTAATACAGACTCTATTACACACGGTAATTCCAGATAGATTTTTTGGCAATTCCGAAACTGGAATGTATTGTTTCCGATCTAAAAAGGCCACGGAACTGGGTAAAAGTAATTACACGAGCACCATCATTCTAATTAGCCTAAAATTTTATCATACAATCAAGTAAGAGTAACAAAAACAGTGCATGAGAACCGGGCCAAGCAACAATTGATTCAGATGGCATCACAAATGCACTCGGATTGCTTTCACCCATTCAAAAATACTCGAAATAACAGCACTTGGTTATTAAACACGCTTTTCTTCACAAAACCCTAAAATATCTATACTTACTAATATTAAAAAGCTGAAGAGTTTGTTTGTTTGAACGCGCTAATCTCAGGAATCACTGATCCGATTTAAAAAATCTTTTTGTGTTGGATAGCCCATTTATCGAGGAAGGCTTCAGGCTGTTTAACATTGCCCTACAGCAAATAGGAGCAGTAAAGAAAAATGTTGCAAAAACGGGACACATTATTCAAACAATTTTCACGCGTACGAAGTCGCGGGCACAGCTAGTGCAATAATATTGGGCACAAAATATTTGTCGGATAACGCTAGAAGCTCGATCGTGCGAAGCCTATGACTTGTCAATAACAATGCATTTTCTTTAATTTATAAGTCACGACCGGACTACTTTTTGGTTTACACATAACATAATAGGGGAATTAGTACCTACTTGGGCACTCAGTGAAAGAATTGACCTGCCGATACACAGTGAACACAATTATAGGATCATAAAAGATCACGTCGTCATCTCGTATGTAGCCACTACTTAATATTATATGAAACTTTAACTCGCGTTAAAATTAATCTCAATATACCTAGTAACATACTAGCAACTTACTTTTATCAATTAACATCATGAAGTGAATTAAGCACATTTAAACTGATCAACAAAAATATACCAATACAACAGTTATGGGGCTTTCATATAAATTAATATTTTCACATAATAATAATCGAAACTAGTCTGTAGTAAATAAAGAAGAGTCAAAAGAGATTTAGCACAGATCTTATTTTTTCATTATAATCAAAACAATATTTAACGCTAGCGCTAGAACTAGCTTACATATCCCAACTTTTTTCATCAGAAAGACTAGTCTAACTAGTTTGGCAAGGCTTAGGTAACATCCAAACACGTTCATCAATATTCGCCGTGATCGCTCTTATACCATACCGTGACTCTTGACCGTGAAGTGTGGCGAATATCACGGGTCAGGAGTGTGAACCTGTTTTTTATTTTGTGGTATAAAACCATAAAGTTTATACGTCGTGTCTGAATGAAATGCGCGTTGGAATAAGAAGTTGTTGTATCGGGACTATTCCCACCTATCCTTCCCACCGTGTAGATCCTGTCCACACAGGAGTTGCAGCGGTGGGAAAGATACTGGCTTGACCGCCAATAAAAACCCAACCAATGAAGATCAAGTTTGTCCCGGGGGAAAGTTAAACTGTCATTGGACCCGCAACGAAATTAATCAGAAGAACATATAAGGAGGAGTTCGAATTTAAAGTTGTTGTAAAATAAATTAAAAAAATAATATGTAACTAAACAGTTTGCTGTGCTTATGCTGTGCACTCCAAGAAAATAGTATCCCCTAAAGATTTCTACAACATTAGAAAAGCCATGATTTTGGTAAATAAAGTTTTAGACTAACTCACTGTTACAGGTCTACGAATGAGACCATGGTGACAAATCAATACAGTTCTACGCTATTTTGTCACACTCACCTAACTGAATTACAAAACGATTACAAAACAATTATCATACCTCGACATTTAAATCGTATCAACTGATCCGATCTGGACCGAATCGAATCGTCTCGCCGAAACCGATTAAAAACAATCGGTATCGTAGGTACTAAGCTGTCAAAGTGTTTTGCAAGCCCTATGCTTGCAATATTGCGATGGAGTCAGAAGGTCCGGTATTGTTACGAATAATTACGTTTTTGTTGTTATGTACAGATAATCAGCTGTATTAAAATAAAATAAGCATCAAATTACAATAGTAAGTACGCCACTTAAGTTTTTGTCAACAAATCCCTTGCCGGAAAATTACTAAGCGTGGTAATAATCATAAACGGCGTTTTCCTACCCAAATGATTAAAAAATGGCGTCTTATAGCCTGATACTGGTAGTGATTCAATGGTTACAACAATCCATTAAAAGCAGAAGAAACTGGAAGCATTAAAAATAAAACCAAGATAAAATAAATCTGGTTCGCTTAAGTTTTCAGATCCCCTTTTTTCGGGGAAAAATGTATGAACCATGCGGGGACAGGGTAGGATATGTGGAGCTCCCCTCATGACCTCATCAGAAGGATGAAGTATACCCACTAAAATAACCCTGGTGCTCCGTCGATTGCCTTAATAGTAGTAAGAACCATGGGAATTCGGACAAAGCCTTCAACTACCACATAATTATGTAGTTCATAAAGTTTACTCAAAAAGCTTACTGTTAGAAACTATACTGTGTCCCAATCGCAACACGCAGACAAGTCTGCCTAAATACCTTATGTGGGCCGGAATGTGGCAGAAAGAAATTTGCATACTGCGACTGGAAACGAAACCAGGTTATAATGGGCCCAGATAAGTGTGTAATTAGTATTACCAGTTCATTGTTCAGGCCTTTAGGAATTTGACTGATTGCATTGCCTGGTTAAGTTACAAAGTATCAATCAAGGCGGAGACATAAAATCTTGTTTGTTCGGAACGTTGTAGACAGGTAAATGCACTCTATTAGGTACAAGAGTAATAGGAATGGACACAATAATAATCTTGGTATCTTATTTAAAGCGTTCAGCATACAACTGGCATGACTGTAACGCGACTTGAGCTTAAATTAAGATTCAGCCGAACCATCACGATCAACTGGCGTGCGCGATGACGATGGCGATCAGACCGCAGGCTAATCGCATCGGTTTAACCGAATCTTTAGAGATGAACAACACTGAGCCGCGCATTGCATCAATTCATTTCGCTGCGCAGGGTGTTTTGACCCAAATCTTCAATTTATGTGTTGCGTAAAGCACTGCGGGAATTTTATATTTATCTCCAAATTCACATTCTGTAAAAAGTAATGTTTTTTTAGATCGGGCCAAAATGGACTCTGGAAATAACAATTGACTGCCATAAGTGGGTAGCGTGCGTGTGTATATTGACATTATGTAGCGTCGCGGTAACGTCGCGCTCACATCGCGCTGTACTAACCCCAGTGTTAATTGTTCAAATTAAATAAACATCTAAAAGTTGCACGTTAGCCATAAAACACAGCAATTCCAAACCTATCATTATGTGATTAGACTAAATTTGAGTATATTAACCGCCATTTAAGATAAATAACTATTTTAACGGTTGCAAAAAGTTAATAATGAACTGCATAGTTTAAATAAAACAAAGTTAAGTGAACTAGTGAGGCTAGTTGATAATGAAAAAAAAACTATCGATATGCCAATAGGTTATTGCCGATACTGTCAAGTGCGGTTTGTCAAAACGTTTCTTTTTTAATCTTTAACTGGCAATATAAAATAGAACTAGTGGGAAAGATAAGCTTTTGCTGAGATTATCAGGAGAATTTATATATTTTTCTTTTCTTTTGTAGCTTTATCGCCAAACATTATCGCTAACATCAAAATCTACGGAGAATTTTGTTCTTGAAATTAACCGCTATGGGCGCTGTACAATCTGTTATATTTTTTTGCAAAGTCGCTAGCAAGCACACCTACTAATGTAAACTTATGGTAAGCACACTGTTATCTAAGTATCTTACTAGGTATCAAAAGCATAGAGTCGTCTCTATCCAAACTTTTGACGCCAGTAATAGAACTTATCGATACCCAAACAACACTATTATTGGAACTTAAATGCGCAGGTGGGCTGAATTCCCGTAAATCCAAACGGTTCTAAATCAATCTCGTTATAATTCCACATTTCTGTTTGCATTGCATTGCATTGCTAATGAAATCGATTAACTTTATCTTTAGCTGCTAGTATCGATTTCAAATGTATTTTCGTCTCGTAAAAATCTGTGTTCGGAGATAGATATCTCCATATCTATGTTTCGTCGGCCAATCGTTAAAATGGCAGCATCGTGATATTTATGCTCATCGAATATTGAGTTTGAATTTTTTGCATACCTAGCGTTTAATAATTACCTTACTTGTAATCAAATTAATGGATAAATAATACTACTCGCGTGTCAAACTTTTAGATTTATTACATCTTTCCGTAATTAAAATTAAATATTTTTTAAATCGGAGAACCATTCGCGCATTCGCAAACTGATTCGCAAACATCTATCGTAAAGTTTTGCATCGCCCACCAGGTTTTATTTATATCCTGGCAACATTTCGTAAACTTTTTTCTTGTCTTGCAATTGTAAACAGCCAGGACTTAACTTAATCTAGTATTTCAGCAATTTTCCAAGTTGAAACTCCCACATAAATCAGGGTAGTCGGCAACACGCACCGGCAAGTTACGCGCACCATAAATTTAGACTTGCACAATGCAAACTCATTAATACAGTATAGTCAGCGTCAAATAATTCGACAGCTAAGGTAGCCAAAAAGTTCGCAACATGGCTTTGTTACAATTCAAATTTTATTCAAGGCGAGATTTTTTTTCGGAATGAGCTTTTCTCAGCTTCACCGGACAATAGGTGAGCGTAGATGGCTCTCAACCTCAAAATTTAAGCAACGAGCCTAAGGGCGCCTCCAAGTGCAGCTCGGACCTCGGCCTATGGCGTTGCTAGGGGACGGTAACCTAACATAGGTTTGGGGAGAGAAACTTTAAGGCGAGAGTGTATAGGCACTTACAGGGTAGGTATGTAGGTACCATCCTAAACTGCATCTCATGGTATGATTGCAGTAAAACCCGCTTCGTTCTACATAAAAAAAAGGTTCTCTTGTCAACTTTTTGGCCACTTTTGGTGTCACGAACTATAATATGGCTCTGACTGTACCAGTAATCCGAAGGTCGATGAGATAGTTTATGGGCCATGTTCTATGATAAGATCGGAGCGATTAATTATGCCGTAGAATTTATTAAATATCGCGACATTCCGTTTGCGAAGTTTGACTAATTGTTGATGATATTGCGAATTTATTTCAATGGCAAATGGTTTCGGAATTCTTGGAGTTGAATTGATTTTCGTTATCTGACATTTTTTATGCTAGAAGCCTAAAAGGAACATGAGTGATTGAGTGAATTAAGAAACAAGTTTAGTTATAAAGATGAGTCAACTGTCATAGTAAGTATCTCTTACTCATGTAAGGCAGAGAAATAGGTATATTAATCAAAGTTTTCCACTTGTTGGAAAGTAATATCAGTAGGTAGGTACAGTGAAAGCACAAATTTCTTACCTACCAAAATGGTGGATTTCTCAGAGGATTTTGCGATAAATCAATTTTAAATATTCAAAAGCAATTGAGGTTTGGTACTCTGTGGTGCTGTCATCATTATCAACATCATCATTTCAGCCAATGTTTCCACAATGGTCCAACCTTCATCTAGTGGTGGTGTCAACTGTGTAGCAAAAAAACTAACATAAATTACGTGCTTTAAAAAAATATAATTCATGATCGAATTCTAAGTCATAGAATTAAGGCGCGGCCATGGCCATCTCTAGATCTATTGTAATATGTGATTCTTATCAAAAATAAATCTATGTTGAATGCTAAATGCCACCCAAATATCGTTGAAGGTCGACATGAGTTTGTCAATAAAGACATCCTGGTCAATTTATTAGTATAAGTAGATGTTTTTAGATAGTTATCATATTTGAGTAACGTTGGTCGTCGTAACAAATAAAAGGTTAAGATGATTTATTTTAAAGATAGTGAATAAGTTTGCTGTTGAAAAAAATATTTTATTATTTTAGTAGGTACTATGTATAAAGCTTCTTTGAACGAATGCATCCCTTTCTGAGTTTTATAGTATAGGCTGTTATTTCAAGTCTCGATATGGACCAATTGACCTGAAAAATGTTTGTAATTCGAATATTATTTTGCTTATGAACTTCAGTTGTTTTCTTTATTTCAATCCTACTCCATAATAAGACCAAACATTTAGGTAAAGATGTTTACTGTGTAGATCTAACAATGTCTCTGAAAGTTTCCCTAGATCATAAATACAGGGTGGAAACGTTAAGTGTGGGATAAATACTGGTGTTAAGTGCTCTACCCACGAAAACAGATGCTCACTAATCTAGTAGGTTGTATCTTTAGGCATAAAGCACCGAGGAGCTGCATTTTTAGGGGTGCAATACTGCAAAGGCAAGTCTCTTGTTTGAAGGGCATGAAAAAATATTTTGATTTTTACATCCTGTATATTTTAGTGGTAATTTAGTGTCAACGCCATATATTTTGATGTACTTATATTTTCATCAAAACCCAAACTACGTCACCTAAAGTCAGTTCAGTGTGTAGAGCACTTAACAATGAAACCACCACACTTAACGTTTCCACCCTTTATACCTACACTCCCATTCCTTCCAGGGGCAATCGGCGACCCTGGAGAGCATCAGGACGTCACTCTCAGCCAAGTTCCCGTCGATGCAGACGCCTTCCCAGGAGATGGTGTACGATACCTTGGCCCAGCTGATGCAGGAGAGGAAGATTTACCAGACCTCGCGAGGGTTCTTCATAGTCACGCCAGAGTGAGTAACAATTTTAATAAAAATATTAAAGACATAAATCACGAAAAAGATCAACTTTTAACAGACCTATCATGTGCCTACTAAAGATCTGGCAAGCATGCGTTTTGTGGCTTATTGATCCTCTCTGTCTCTGCACCACATCAGGTGATTGAGATGAGATCACCAATGTCTTTCGTCAAGTGCTTGCGCAGATCCAAATGAATGCTGGTCTCTTGCTCTAGCTAGACAACTTAACATTCCATAATCTATTCGATATTGTTTATTATTACTTCACCATGATTTGTTGCGAATGAGAAATTAGTAGCATAAAGTAGTCGTTAGCGAAAAGACCAGTAGTCACTATGCTTCTCTAATGATCTTAATAATTATGTTAATCAGATTTGTGTAATATTTAATTAAAATTGCGTATTTTTGCAACTAGAAAAGTTTGAAAAGGAAGATTGACCTACCAAACATGTTTCTTCATAGGAAATCTTGAGTAAGAAAAAACTGCTTTATATGGCAATCACGGTCATCTCGATTACTGCTCCCTTTGCATTTAATATGCGGATACAATAAATATCAGAAACGTCGACGATTCTTTCAAGTCTTGCATCCGTTGGTAATCGGAACAATCTCACTGTCATAACTCTTAAAAACAAATTAACCTTAAACTTATTTCACATTCAAAAACAGGTCCCCTAATTGCCCTGTCATGTGGTGTCAAATTAAGATAACGGTCGCGAAAAAAAAAACAAAGAGGGTAATTAATTAAATACTTAGTGTCACTGAAAGTAGATCGATTATATTTGCTGCCCTCAAAAACTGTGACTCAACGTTTATTACACACGATAGAAAATGGTGTTCAAAATCGGCCGATGCAATCTAAATGTAAATATAGAGTTCACCACAATGTTATTATAGCCCTTGAGTAAGCCAGTTTAACCGTAGATCGTTCCATATTTATAAAATCTGCAGTCGATGATTCATGACGCCATTTCAAGATGTCGCCACGGGCGGCCATGTTGATGAGTAACCTGCCAATTTTGGCGCCAAACTTGACATTGCGCGAACATCAAAAAAGGTTGTAACGACATCTTTGGCACGGTAATACTATCTATACAGTATTCCAACTCGGCCATATTTTTGAAAAAAATGTCAACGGCCCCGCGGTACGTCACGGTATGACAACATGCGATAGGGCTGCTCCCATTCTAATAAAATTACATCTGTCTACTTAGAATTTCTATCTAGTTTTGTGATTGTAATTTTTTTTATATACAAACAAAATACTTTGTGAGTGGAATAGGATATAAAAATGCGTGTTATTTTGTGATTAGTAGATTTAATTTAAAAAAATATACTAAAATAATTTTGAATCTTCTAATCATAATGAGTAGGTACATAATGACCTGTTACTTTAATTTCAGGCGGGCGAAATCGTTGGCATAAGCTGGTTTTATAAAATATATAAATTTCATTTTAAATCAAACTGACTGAAAATGACAATTTCTGACAGTTAATGACTAGTTTTTGACAAAGATCGTAAATGACGGTCAGTCAAATTCAATCACCTTAGTCAGTTTTCAACACTAGGCCATCGACGTCCGTTCGGCACATTCGCGACACCCCTAACTTTTGGATTTCGACCACGTCCCGATATTTGAAATTCGAAGGAAAGCTCGCGTTTCGTCGGTTTATATGAAGTTATAATACTGTATGATATTATTACCGTGTCTTTGGTGGTGTTGTTCACACTTGCATTACACTTTAATAAAGGAGAAACATTAAGCTTTATCAAAGGGCCTGTTAAAATTTAATAGTGGCGTGTACTGACCAGACAATCTAGACATTAGGTTTTAGAGCCCCATTTTGTGGTGCAACGAAGTTTATTGCCTTTTTGGCGCAGTTATTATTAAGTGTAGAATGGCTTTATCCTTTAGCTCTATCTCATTGTTATTGATAACGTTTTACTTCAGTGCTTTGTTATTATTTTTTAACTTTAAGAGCATACGAGCTACTTTTAGTACCAAAATTTTAGTTGATGCAGCAAATCGGCTTTAGTTTTTTGCAAATTATTTGTCATAACCTATTATGATCTGTCGTCTCAAATGGATGTAGTAGGCGTAGATTAACGGTTTCTGTACTTAAGGCTTGGTATTTCTGCTAAAGTAGGTATTTCGCGCTGTCAAAATCTGCGCGCGCAATACTTCGCCGAAGACAGCGCGCCAAAGAGCTCTCGCGGCTACACAGTATAGAAATACGCAGTTTAGAAATACGCAGTTGGTTAGGTTAGGTTGACTTCCTTCCGTTCAAGCGTCACACTCACAGCACTTTCTAATACAAATCATATCCAAGTGATACAAATTAAAACAACTTTCAAAATTTGAAAATTATGAATAACTTGAAAAAATCGAACTGCCTAAGGCGGGAATTGAACTTTTTCAAGTTATTTATAATTTTCAAATTAGTTTGAGATGCGACTCTTAACGCTAAAAAAATTTAATAACTTTCAAAATTTTTGGGAATATATTTTAGAATCGAATAAATATAGAATATAACTGCCAAAGTAAACACGGTTCAAAGAGGCGTGGCGTCACCCGACCTTCCGGAAGTTCCACGGCGGCTAAAAGAATTTCAAGATTACGTCACCCGACCTATCGGTAGATCCTAGGGAGCTTGAGCGATTGGAAAAACATTTTATGATCAGTTACTCGTAGTAGCGATTATTTAGAGCTTGGATAATAAATTATAGTTGTTACAATTCACAAAGCTTTGCATGTGGTTAATTACAATAATCAGTACACGCATCAATTTTGTTCAGTCTTTTTGTTTATTAATAAATAAAAATATCATACTAAAATTGCATACATATTTGTTTGTATTGATCTGGGTGTTTTCTTTCCATAATTTATGTATAACGTATGTACGGGGCTCTGTATCGAAAATCACTATGAGCAATGAGCATCACACACTGTTACCTGGAGTGCATTACCGCAGCAAAATTTTCATAAATGTTGTGCTTTAGAGAGTCGAGAGTATAGCAGATAATTAGTCCATCGTGAGCAGAAATTTGTCCACTAATAGCAAAATTCGTTCAAATTATAGTTTTAAAGTTATCGGCTAGAAGATTATTTTATCTTGCAGCTTAGACCTTTAGCTACAGACCTTAGACAGTATTTTTGAAACATTCTTACGCATGGTGGAGGAAGGGACGCTCTAGATCAGTGGTTCTTAACCGGTGGTCCGCGGACCACTGGTGGTCCCTGGAGGCATTCCAAGTGGTCCACGATGTGCACTTGCACACCTTGGTCAAAACCACTTTTAACTGATTTTTGCAGTCAAACTGGTTTTGACCGATTATGAGGTGGTCCCTGACAAGACAGAAATTTGGTAAATTGGTCCCTCATGACTTAAAGGTTAAGAACCACTGCTCTAGAGACTCAAAACTACAAGGATACACATGAACTCCAGTTTTAAATCCGTTGATATCTGCTGCATCTGCCATGTTTTTGGCTATAAGATTCTTCTATCTTACGGCTTAGACCTTTAGCTACAGACCTTAGACAGTATTTTTGAAACATTCTTACGCATGGTGGAGGAAGGGACGCTCTAGACACTCAAGTCTACAAGGAGTCATATGAACTCCAGTTTTAAATCCGTTGACATCTGCTGCATCTGCCATCTTTTTGGGTAGAAGATTCTTCCATCTTGCAGCTTAGACCTTTAGCTACAGACCTTAGACAGTATTTTTGAATCATTCTTACGCATGGTGGAGGAAGGGACGCTCTAGAGACTCAAGTCTACAAGGAGTCATATGAACTCCAGTTTTAAATCCTTTAACATCTGCTGCATCTGCCATCTTTTTGGCTAGAAGATTCTTCTATCTTACAGCTTAGACCTTTAGCTACAGACCTTAGACAGTATTTTTTATTATTTATTTGTGTCAGTGTGCTCTTCTAAAGAGTGTAAGACGATTGTATGTAGGTAGGTACTATTAAAATGTAATTTTAACTCATTGGTTTTGTCTCATATTTGAGGAATGTACTATGTATCATGAGTAGTCTTCGTTTAAAAGGATGCGAACGATTTAAATTTCAATAGGTAGACAAAATTGATAATTCTTAATTATCAAAAATTTAAGCTTTCTCCAGTAACACTGATATTATTATACTGTGACTCATCAAAGTCATCATTGTCAAAAATATTGACAAATCGCGAACTGTCACGGCCATAAAACTGACACGCGTCCGTCCTCCGTAAGCGCCACCGCGCGACTGATTGAGATTGTCCAAGCCGTCATGGACGATTTTTTCCACATTTTTTAACATAGTAACTAAATAAGACGCAATATAAAAATTTCATCCGTTAAAAGCCCTCAAGTTATTTCTGAACTTTAGTTTAGTAAAAAATTTAGAATCTTAAATCGCTTATTTTAAAAATAAAACCATAAATAGAAAACGAATAGAGGTAACTTTGGGAATATATTCTATCGAGTCAACTTCATCAAATCGTGTTTCCATCCGTTAATAGCCCTAGAAAATATCCTCAACTATGCCCAATAAAAATCTTAGCCTTTAATTTTACTGTTTAGTACCTCAAAAATGAAAAATGAAAACCTCATTTTCGCCATTTTCTCTGCTACCCGGCCTTAAACTGGTATTATCAACGTGTCCTTCTATCATCTCTTGAAGTGATTTTTCTTCCATTCACTTAGCAACCCAGATCGTAGGTGTGTTACAAAATGCGTGAGGCCGAATCAATTTATAATTACTTCAAATTACCCGTAATGCTGCAATACATTATTTTGCAGTATTATTGAATAAAGATTAGGTAATCCATTGATGTCCGTGAAATTGAGTTATAAAATCTTGTACATTACCTTTGTTTGTTTTTATTGTTTAATCTAAGAGTCCAAAATTGTTCCCATAAAAAATATATAAGTTTAACTTACTAGAAATCAAATTGAGCAAATCTTATTTTCTACCAGAATTAATTATTAAATTCGGAAATATTTAATTTTGATAAGTGTCAACATTTTCGAAAATTTTGAGAAAATCAGAGCCTTAATATACGTAAAAGTATATACCTATTAGCCATAAATTAGCAAATGGATTTGGAGAACTCTACAGAAACAGACAAAACAACATCATTAATAAATCCACCTTTTTGCTCAAGTGCTTACGGACATTATTTTTTTAAGCCACACTTATTTTCTCCAAATAAGAACCTAAATAACAACCATACCGATGATGGCGTATTAATGATGATCGATAAAAACTGACACATCCGGCTCATCATGGCCAAAACAAATTCCGAAGATGACGCCAATGACGTTAGAGTATTATGAAATACAGGAATTTGACAAAAAAAAAGAACCCATAAAATCTATAAAAAAATGTCCAAGTTGTAAATGTCATCCAATTAAATTAGAACGCATGGATCATATAAAACTTTTTTTCGTTAAATTAGATTTTTATCGGTTCGTTCATACTTTTTTTGTTGTATCAAAATCAATAAGGTGAATGGTCAAACGGTATTTATGTTACGTTGCACTTGTTATGCTTCGTTTATTATCTCATACATCTTTTCTTTACTTTGAAGACCTAATTGTAAGATTTGTCCAAATGTCTTTATTCCGCCAGCTTATTGTGTAACAACTCTATTATTGCAATTTACTTTTGTCTATCTCAGCCTTATTTTGCAAGGTTGGCTTAAGCAATATCTATTACATTCTATTAAATAACAATATTTGCCTTATGAACTTCTACGAATATTACCGTTACTTTTGGTGCGATATTGAAAACTAGTGCATCATCTTTAAACTAGCATTTTGGTTAGTAGGTAGCTTACCTAACCTGTTTGTTTTAGGAAGGTAATTTTTTTCATGGTGATCTCTTCAGAGAGATAAAGATCTTTTCGGTGAACGAAAGAAGAGATAGAAAGAACAAAAACTGTCAGCGTTCTAGTTCAATATTCCTAGTGAATATAACCATATGCACTAGGAATATTAAACATACCATCTCTCTCTCAAAACCACCATTTCATCTTCATCATCTCCTGTCCACAGACGCCGTCGGTCTCGATCCAGGTCTTCCTCCAGGCACCCCAACGGGCTGGACGACGAGTGTCCTTCACCGAGGACCATCCTGATGTCCGACCAGGAGGCGCTGCACCAACTCTATGGAGAGATCACGACAGTGAGGGACGGGGCCGTGACGCACCAATGCGTGCAGACCAATCTGGCTGATGTCATTTGCGGTGGTAAGTTTAGCTTAAGTTTGTCTCTTTTATTTTATAAACTTATGGTATTGATAAAAGGTGGAATAAAGGGGTTCTCGAATGGAACTCTTTGCGCCTGGTTAACCGTAGTTGATGCGCAGATTTTTGGATGAATCACATAATTAAAATTATCTCGAAAAGATAGCTGGCAACGGCTCGTTATAGAAACAGGAGATCATGGTGTGTGTGTATTTATTGCAAAAAGCTTTGTTTAGGTATTTATTGAAATGTCCAGCAAGTCTTTTTTATAAGGTCATTATGTGTAAAGCCGTCGACGGATACCTAATCGTCGCTGTTATTTGGTTTAGCGCAGTATTGGTTATAATATTTGTAAAAACGGAAATCGCGGAACGAAAAACGGAAATTCGGTGGGCAATAAAAACGCAAAGCAATGTAAAGGCAAAAAGGTAAAAAATGTACTATGCAAGTTCATAAGATGTTGCGTACCAAATTGAATCAATATTCAAGTCGTATTAAATATTTTAATTAACTGTTAATATCCTAGGTCAAATTAATAACTTAAGTCGGAATTTGTGACCTTAGCGCTATGACTAAGTATGCCAGAATGTGGCCGAACAGGCTCAAATAAAACTCGTCTAAACACGTCCTATCCAAAGATTTATGTGGCGAAGGACCTCAGACAGGTCGTGGTGACACACGCTGCGTTCTGAATAGCTGATGTCATCCCAACTAGTATTTTGAGCTGCATTCAGATACTGTACCAGTTACGTCATGACGCCAATGGGGCGGCAATCGAGTCATTTGGAGACTCCTAAAGATTTAGCATCATAATTTCAATGGCAGCCCACTGCTAGACGTAAACCTTATAGAAGTGTAATAGGTATTTAAATTTAGTTTTAGATAAAACTCTTCTATAATGCCAATTACAGTCCCTAGGACTTTTTTTTTGTCTTCGGCACTTTTTCGATTTTGGTTAAAGTACCTAATAATGTACTCACAGTTTTTATTGAACTTCGAAAGTTCTGAGCTCCAAGGGCGTTTAGTTGCAGTCTGCTAATGGATACAGTCTGCTACCAAACGTGAAAAGAGAGAGAGATCCAACACTACGTAGCTTACAAGCTATGTTTTGTTGATCCCCTTGAGTTGATGGACTATTGAGTTAATGAGGGCTATGAACGTGACGATTGGTTGGGATTTTGTTATGATTTGTTGTAATTTGCTGCCTGTGTCTTTCCCGAAAACTATAATCTGGGTTTTATCAAGGCGAGAGTAAATAGCCACTTACAGGGCAGATATTATGTACCATCCTAGACTGCATCTCACGATAAGCATAACCTACATCTACTAATATCTAAAAGCTCGCAATGAATGACAATTATGCAATAATCCTTGAAAACTGACTTCAAGACAAATTCGCAGTAGTATCGTGTGTAATTTTTAAAATCATACCTACATTTCACGAAACGATTTAACTTTTGGACGACCCAATTGCAGCTCGATTTCAGGAAAATTTCGTTTGACTTCACAAATCCGATGAAATACACGCAACGATCACCGTATGTAGGTTACACCAGTTATACGTAACCCACACTGTGGGGAAACAGCTGGTAACTCAAAGGGGGTGCATGAAAAGCAGTTCTATTCATTGAGGGGTAGCCTTCAAAGTCCGACGAGGCTGGAGGGTTAAAACAAAAAGGAAATGTGGGCCAGGCCTGCAGTGCCCTGGTTTTCAACGTTACAGGTTAGCGGTTTTTCATGCATCAAACTAGTTTTATAATAGGTCCAATTCCTCGTAAAAGTGGAAGGAAAAGTTATTTGTGGCTGCCGAAACGAAAAAGAAAATTAGGCGACAACTTAATTGGTAGTAACGACTTTTTTCAAGTAGAATAATTTAACTTATTTTGTCACACAATCGAAATAGAACTCAAGAATGATTACTGACCTAAACAATTGAGAATGTTACTAGGTATGCAAAATCACTTGAAACCTTTGTTACAGCTAAGCTTTTACACATACAAATACATTTGTTTTTATTTCATTCAAAAATACCAAGTAGTTATGATTTTATAGGCATTCAAAGTTCGCTAAGATATCGAGTACCGCCGACGGTCACGTGACCCCGCGTGACGTACATTCACAGTGCCCGCTCACTAGAAAACGGATATAAACATACTTAAATACATTTTTTCTTGTAAATACATACATATTAACACCCAGACCCATCACAGCAATTAAAATTGAACCAAACCCAAACTTGATGCGATTGTGTCGTTTTATTGCGAAGTACCTTCCAGAGCCATCATCAGACCCTGATTACTATATAGAATTGAAGTACTCGTCAATACAAAACGAACGAGCCCAAACTCGATGGATTTAAGTCATTTTATTATGGAGTTCCTATGGCCACCTTCCAGCTCCATCATCAGATCAGCTCCATGTCATCATAATATTGCATGGTCATCCAAATTACATGTGTATGCGAAATTTCAGCTTAATCGGTTGCCCGGAAGTGGGTTTTAATTCAGTTTGCAAGATTCCACCCATACAAATTTGAGCCAGTCACTGTAAAATGACGTCACGTGCATAAAATGGCGGGCCGGCCGCCGCCCGCACCTTTAAAATTCAATATCTTGGAAACTAATTGACGTATCGAAATAATTCTTTCACGTGTATTTTTTAATTTTAACAGAGTATTCAGAAAGCTAAAAAACAAAATTAGTGAACATTCTTCATTACCTAACCAACTTAATCCAATCATTCAAAGTCAATTTCACAGTAAATTAAATACCAAACAAATACAGTTCGAACGACAAAAGCGAACGTGACTTCCACAGAATCCTGATTTCGTGATGACATAGCTTCGAATTTGAAATAAGTTCAGACAACCAGGTTACCCTTTATTATTGGTCTTGAACTTCGTTTTTTTGCGGCACGCCTCGACAATTATTTCCTCTCAATCGTAATATCAATAACGGAGAAATATCTCGGCCCGTTACTAATGTACTACAACGGTGTTTGCCCATTGAGCCTCGGACAATCCACCAACGAATCGAGGTTTCATTCGTTTCTCCAAAAGATCCATCTGTGAAATTTTGGTGTGAAATGGTACCATTTTAATTTGGAAGGGAGACAAATTTTACGCTTGACCCATGAGATTCGCCGAAGTACTCTGGGTCAGTAACAATCGTACTTACTTGTAGTGTAGAGTTTGGAGCCATTTAAATTTTGAATGCAAGTGCAATTCAATGAAGCAGATCCAGGGAAAGATAAATAAGCTCAAAAGTTTTAAAAAGCACATTATAATGGCTTATACTTTTTAAGAGAGAAAATACCAGACGGAGATATTGTCAAAAGAAACATTAGTTATTAACTTTTTTCTAACTATAATGATAAGAATAATAAAAAAAATATAAAGTTATTTACAATTTCAATCAGTTTTAAATTAATAAGCCCTGCCCTATCGTGTTGAGGATAACATTAAATCCATCGTTCTTACTCCGTATAAGATTAACGACTAGACCATTTACAGAAATTTTCTTCGAAATTTCACATTTCCACTCAAGGTGACATTGGCCTATTCGGAGACCTCGAAAAGGTCGCGACGTTCGCACGAAAGTTCGTGACTTCGCCAATTTGTTTTAGGAAACTCTTAACGGTACAAAAATTGTGAAATATGAACACGTCCGAACGGCCACCGCTCTAAATACTACAATACGCGAGAATCATTGTCTGTTAGTCGAGCAGACCTGATAGGGTTGCCATCTAAAAACTCGAAAAGTTCAAACTTAAAGCTGGGTGTTACAAAAAAGTCTGGCCAAAATACCACGGAAATATTCCCACCTCTCGTTCCCACCGCACCTGTATAGTCAGGATCTAGAGCATAACCGCCAACAAAAACCCAACCTGTGAAGTTCAAGTTTACTTGAGGAAAAGTTAAACTGTCATTGGATCCGCAACGCACTTAGGAGTTTGAAGTTAAGGTTCGACTAGTTCCAATGTAAAGCGGATGACAAAACAAAATAGGAACAATAACCTAGCATCCTATGTTAAACTGCTCGGGAATTCGTTTTTTCCATCTGTGAAAATGACCCCTAATTAAAAAGTCAGCAAAGTCCAGACACCTTCCTAAAACTGGATGGATGGTAGCCCTACCCAAAGATGACCGATTGGCCACGATCAGCGTCAAATAACCGCTAAAACCCACCGTGATATTCAATTCATTTTGATGTTTGGGAACACAAATAATTGGACAGTTCACAGAGCCACGGCAGATGCTTTTAAGATTGTAACGCGTGTGTATCAACTCTTTTTGCACGATCTATAATTTTGATTTGAAATATATCCTATTGAGTCTTTGAGGGTACCAAATCAATTTTGTGTACCCTTTTGCACGCATCAAGTCATCTTATTTCTTCTGCAAATTACATTCTTTTTGATGGGAAGTTACTGTTAGTTTTTTTGTCAGGAGGTAGAGATACCATGAATGTCCTACATTAAGGCAAGCTTACCTACTTTAACAACACATTAATAACAGTAATGTTTGTCTTAATCTTCTCTGACTAATGTACATAAGGTACTTAAGATGTTCTTATAGGTAATTTTAACTGTAGCATTTTTAATAGTTCTCCGTAACCTTTTCTTGCCCATAACGAGTAATGGTTGGCGACTACTACATAATAGATTTATTTTTACTGAAAATAGTGTCTAAAATAAGGTACGCGAACGATAATTATGAACTAAGTATTATGAACCTACTAGCTTTCCGCCCGCGGCTTCGCCCGCGTGGAATTTTGTCTGTCACAGAAAAACTTTATCGCGCGCGTCCCTGTTTCAAAAACCGGGATAAAATCTATCCTATGTTCTTTCCCGGGACTCAAACTATCTCTATGCCAAATTTCATCAAAATCGGTTGCGAGGTTTAAGCGGGAAAGCGTAACAGACAGACAGACAGACAGAGTTACTTTCGCATTTATAATATTAGTTGGGATAAACCAGAATGATATCACTTCAACTGACTGAATGATTAACTTCGAACTCCTCCTATGTTCTTCTGATTAATTTCGTCGCGGTACAATGACAGTTTAACTTTCCCCCGGGACAAACTTGAACTTCACTGGTTGGGTTTTTATTGGCGGTCATGCTGTAGATCCTGGCTACACAGAAGTATATTAACGGGAATAGTGCCATTTTAACTGATTGATTGCCTAAATGACTAATGATTTCAACCAGTTCAAATAGGCTAATGTTCATCACATCAGTTGACACAAACCTTAAAAGATCTATATCGGCTATAATAAATGTATTTGCCCTTCAATCGGATCACTGAAGGCCATCACATTTAATTTAAATTTCACCCCAATCATTTCAGTTTAGACTTTAAAACATTAGACATAGAGACGAGATGAAGAGCAAAGTTAAAGTTGGAAATAAAACTAGTATGTAAGTAAATAGAACAGTGGAAAGTCCGTATGGGCACAGGAAACTGTCACGATCGATCTTTGCGCGTGCGCATGTTATAGCTGCAATCGATTTTGTACTCTATGTGTATCGGCATAAGGTTGCTTTTACTTTTGATAGTTATTCGCATTTTAGGTATCAGATGGTGCCTGAATGGTGATGGGAACAAAAAGTATGATATTGACTCTAGAATCTATATAAGGGTACGTGCGATCCAGTATTTTATAAGCCGACTGTGCTTCGGCTTAAATTAACTTGTTTACGGTACTAGTGGATGCTCAGAATGTGTGCTGCGTTCCGGACAAATAGATCTCCATAATTACGAGTGGCAACAATTTTTAAACAAAGCAACTACATACAGCAGCATTTTCTTCATTTCTTGAGAAAGATTTCTGTAAAAGTCAAAGGTTGGAATACCTATAGTACCATCAAGCTTACTGGTAAATCAATAGTGTCTTAATTTCTGAGACTTAATACGCTTTTGTCATTGGCCATCAGTTTGATCCGAGTACCAACAATTAATAATAATACCTACACTATGTGTGTCCCACCTGCTGGAATTTGAACCCAGAACCTTCAAATCATGAGAGACTACTGTACCTCTTACAACTTGCAAGCTGAGACATTAACCGCGTCTTTCTAGCATTACAATACAGACTAGAAAAGTATGAAATATTCATTATGATAACATTATTGAAACCACTCCCTTCACCAAACTTATTAATAAATCCAACTTTCTTTCTACAACACTTCATTACCAACAAAAACAAACCAAAAAGCCTAATCAAGTAATCAGACCCAAGAAAACATCATGTTGACCACATGCTAATGACATCTCATTACTGTCAAATTAAACGTATGGAAAATATGGAAAGTGCCATCCGTACGTCTTCCCTCCATCCACAAATGAACACTTTCCACGCGAGAAAACTGGCAGCGCGGGTGCAGACGGGCGACTAAACGCAACACTTAAAAGTACAATGTCGCATTTTGTAATACCATCGCCTGCTAAATATTGTTTTTTTTTAATTTAGTGTGCCTAAGCCTACCAAATGGTCTTTGGTGAGCATAATGTTTCAAGTAGTGAAATAAAAGGGCAATCGCAGACTAAAGACTTTCTGATAGAGATATCACTTTACGGCTTGATTAATAGATGTTTTACATTAGCGTCATTTTTCTCAATAAAATCACGAGCAACTCTTTCTATCAAGTGAAAATAAACTATAAATATTAATGCATCATCTTACACTAGTTACGACGTACCTATATGTGGAGAGCTTCACTTAAATGACATTTTACTAACGAATCGAGTGATATATAGTCTGACTATGTACCATAAAAAGTAGACAAGTAGGTACAAAGATACATGACCGATTCTGATACTGCCTTATTCTGAATCTCATTAACATTGGGAATTGGTTAGACAAAACCATAGGAGGTTAGGACTAGACATAAGTCATGTCTCTCTACATTTCAATGCGCCACAATTTGATCGAAGTAAGCCCTTATATTGATTGGTACACTAATAAATCTCATGGTATGGAAAACTACACGTGTACAGTCGACAAAACTTCGTGCTAAGCTACCTACAAATTCACAACACAGTTCACAAGCTCGATTATACAGTGTGAGTCACGTTAAAGTGTACATATGAAAATAGATGAAACTAGACCTATTTTTATCGACAAAAAAGAGGTCAAAATTTTTTGAAGATTTTTTTTAAATTTTTTATAGATTTTTTTTTCTTTCAATTACTTCATGCAAAGAAAAAGTAATAACTTTTAAACTAAGAGGTATATCCTGATAAAATAAAAACAGTAATAATGCTAAATAACAGACGATACTAAAAAAATACATAAAATACTCAGAAAATGCCAACAAATAATAAAAAATGATACTTTTTGAAAAAAAATCTGCTTAAAAATTCGTGTTTTTTTGGTTATTTGATAAATTTCTCCAAAAAATGCCCCTATAAAAGGTGGTTTTTATTACTTTGAATTATTCTCTATCGTATTACCTTTGTAAAACCAAAAATCGCATGTCTCTATCCCTATCACAACATTTGCTATGTTCGTTTGAACTAAGCCTCTCCGGGCGCGCCATTCAACGCTTCGTTAACAACGAAACTGAAAATGGCTCTAGATTTGTAATTTTGATAAAGACAAGTTAGATTTCAAGTAAAAACAAAAGATTTCGAAGAAAAATAAGCATTTTAGTTAAAATTAAAATTGTCCCTACCTGTAGAGGAGAATAATGTTGTGGTATGCCTTTGTTCAAACTATCATAGCAAATGTTGTGATAGGGATAGAGACATGCAATTTTTGGTTTTACAAAGGTAATACGATAGAGAATAATACAAAACAATAAAAACTACCTGTTATAGGGGCATTTTTTGGAGAAATTTATCAAATAACCAAAAAAACACGAATTTTTAAGCAGATTTTTTTCAAAAAGTATCATTTTTTATTATTTGTTGGCATTTTTTGTGTATTTTATGTATTTTTTTAGTATCGCCTGTTATTTAGCATTATTACTGTTTTTGTTTTATCAGGATATACTGCATAGTTTAAAAATTATTACGTTTTCTTTACAATAAGTAATTGGAAGAAAAAAAATTCTATAAAAAATTAAAAAAAAATCTCAAAAATTTTTTGACCTCTTTTTTGTCGATAAAAATAGGTCTAGTTTAATCTTTTTTCATATGTACACTTTAACATGACTCACACTGTATAGGTAGTTCTTGCAATTCACGAAGTCGAGTGAGCTTTACTTGTGTCTGTACGTGTTCTTTTGAAAAACTTTTGAAAAACGAACAGTAGCAACAGTAGCAAGCCACCACACATGTAAAGCTCACTCGCCTTCGTGAATTGCAACAACTCAAAAACTCATAAAATTCATTTATTGATGCAAGTAGGCTTTTAAAAAGCACTTTTACACTGTGTCACTGAGCTTATATTGATATCGTGCATATCTAAAATAGGAGAAGTTTTCATTAGTAAAAGTTATGTTAACTGTGGTAAAAAAAACATGTGGTTGAAACGGGACTCAAAGTCTGTCAGTGATTGCAATCATATCCACATTTTCAAGCGTTTTTACGGTGTGACAATAAGTACTAGTAGCTTAATGGTAACAAAGAATGGTCGCCGGCAAATAATGATAGGGGGTCTATCAAATTATTAAAATAAAACTTTTGCATCTTTGCTTCAAATAAGTACGATATCCTAAGCATGCTGACTTTACTTCGTGCAGCAAGTCTTACTACTACTACAGACCACTTAATAGTGCCACAACTTTTACCTACTCACTACTGACATTGAAATTCATCACATTAGTATGGAGATAGACTGATGTTTGTCCCTGATTCCTAACACGTTTTAAATTTAGGCGATAATTTGCATGTCGTATGTTTGTATAATGCCTGCTTAAGTTGATTGATTCGTCAACGTAGTCATTTCCAATGTGTTAGAGGAATTGTAATGAACTATCTTAAAATATATGCCAAGCTTAGAGGATGTGAGAAAGTGTAGAGTAAATCCGCAATCTTTGACAACTAGTATCACCTATTGAGGGAAGTCGAACCTTAACTTCGAACTCCTCCTATGTTCTTCTGATTAATTTCGTTGCGGGTTAGTTTAACTTTCCTCCGGGACAAACTTGACCTTCACTGGTTGGGTTTTATTGGCGGTCAAGCTGTAGATCCTGGCTGCACAGGAGTTGCAGCGGTGGGAACGAGAAGTGGAAATCTTTCCCGAACCGAACTATCCCCGAACCGAACTGTCCCGAACTAGTATACCTCGTCGTCGTCGTCGTTTCAGCCAAATGACGTCCACTGCTGGACAAAGGCCTCCCCCAAGGTTTTCCACTAGTATACCTACTTGAATAAAATGTATTTTAGAAAGACCCCAGTGGTAACTAATTAGGCCAAAATTGTATTGAATCTGTTACGAATTTTACTTTAAGTATAGATAAAGTAAAATATTAATAGAAAAAAAATAAATAAAACCGACTCCAAAAAACATACACTAAAAAGTAGAAAAATAATCACTAATTACTTATTTATTAGGACGAATTAATATTTATGTATACCATGATTGATACTTTTGGAGTCGGTGCCAAGATTATGAAACGTGTGAAGTTTGCCTGCACCGACTCCAAAAGTATCAATCATGGTATACATAAATATTAATTCGTCCTAATAAATAAGTAATTAGTGATTATTTTTCTACTTTTTAGTGTATGTTTTTTGGAGTCGGTTTTATTTTTTTTTATAAAAATTAACTTATTTCTTGCTTTTTAGTTAACTAATTATTACCTTGGTGTAACCACTGAAGGTAGGCAGTATATTCTTAATGTCAATTGTAAAATAATATTCCCTACAAAATACAGGTTACCATATCGGCAACCTAAAAAGACCTTAAACAGTCAGCCCACCTTAAAAACATGAAAGAATACAACTGTTAGGCTATTTGTACCTATAATATTTAAAGAGTTATCCTCCAACTCCTAAGCGTTAAGGAGTTGTACCTACCATGACCAGTTCATCGTGATGAGATGATGGCTATCTGATGCAAACACTTGAATAACTTTAGAAACTATACTTATCTATAAAATTAAAAGAATTATCCTCCAACTCCTAAGCATTAAGGAGTTTTACTTTCTATCATCAGCTCATGAATTTGAGATGATGATTTCCATGAGCAAATACTTGAATAACTTAAGAAAATGTTTGAAAAACGATATACGTGCCTATAAAATTTGAGGGTTGCAGTCGATTTCCCTAGGATCCCATCATCAGATCCTGACTTGGTGACAATGGGACCACCTCAGAAGTGTACCCTATCGAACAAAAAAAGAATTTTGAAAATCGGTCCACAATTGACGGAGTAATCGGTGAACATACATAGAAAAAAAAAAAACATACATACAGTCGAACATATAACCTCCTCCTTTTTTGAAGTCGGTTAAAAAACCATACAACTATAAGAACTTGAGGGCCCAAAATTCAAAGTTGACTCTACAAATATTAAAAAATATCTTACAGACGGGAACGTCTACTATGGACTTCATATCGATTGATTTAAAAATGCAGTAGATCTAAATTTCTTTGAAAATGTAATTTTAAAGCTCTAATCTTTTTTATACTGTTAGAAAAGCGTTTCCGGTATTTTCAAAGTTTCGAATATGCCCTACATTATTATACATTTGAAATCACTTCCCTTTAATTGAGATCAATGTTCTCTAACCAGAAATGCAGTGTTTTTGCACTATTAGAAAATACATGAATGTCGTACAGACGACGGCACATCAAGCTAAACTACATATGTCAACTATGTAGCTTCTAATATAAGGGTAATAGTTGTTACTTTGCAATAAAAAAGTGTAATCTAATGTAATGTAGACTGTACCTTTTTTCCAACATTGTCTGACTGTTGGTTGTCACCGAGCCCCGAGTGAGTTGTCATGTTTTGTCGCTTTCCTTCAACTGGTACTGGTTGGACTGGCAAGTCGTTGCACTGATAAATCATAGCGATCAATAGCACGATCGATTTTCACATTTTTGCGGCCAAGTTCAATGCTGGGAATGGATGATCGATGGAACAATTGCACGAGATAAATCATAGAGTTTAATGATTTGTTTGTGCAGTTATCGGTCTAGTGCTTAACTCAGTCGATGTCTGAGGTATGGGCGGCACGGGAGGGGTGACATTGGCATATCATGACGTGACAGAGCATACAAAAGACAATGCCGGAAATTGGCGTCTTTTTTTTTTCGCGCGGCCATCGACCAAACCATGTTTTTTGGATACAAAATAGTGTAATAAACCAAACTTACTATGACATGTATACCTTTAAACTCAGTCTGAACTGAGTTACGAGCATTAGAAGTTTAATGATTTTCATACTAGATTTGCTTTTTGCGCGCAAAGTTTTGTAAGAAATTGCAACAAAACAGTGAGATTGTATGTGTAAACAAACAATATCATCCATTAAAGGCTCCAGACATCAGTGTGGAGTAGAATCAGCGCAATAAAAAAATAGCGCAATATTTTGTTGCAATTTCTTACAAAACTTGCGCGCAAAAAGCAAATCTAGTACGAAAATCATCAAACTTCTAACTCTCGTAACTCAGTTCAGACTGAGTTTAGAGGGATACATGTAATAGTAAGTTTGGTTTATTACACTATTTTGTAATCAAAAAACAAAGTTTGGTCGATGGCCGCGCGAAAAAAAAAAAGACGCCACTTTCCATACAAAATCTGGCATTGCCATTTGAGGCACATTTGAAGTCTCGCTGACGATTGACGTCCCAAAAATACCCTCCCTTGCCGCTTCCAGGGACTGACAGTTAAGCGCTACCTATAACCTCGACATTGCATTGGTGACTCCACTCATACTGACAGTTTTATTTGAAAAGAAAATCAAGAAATTTTATTTTCAAGATTATCCTGCTCAGTGGGCTGAGTTGAGTGTGAGTTTACATCAAACACGCTCACTAGTAAGCTAAAATTTACATACAATTTTTAAACGCGCTCGTTTAAAAATTGTATGTAAATTTTAGTTTTTAACGTTTCCCGCTAGGGGCGCTGTACAATCCGTCATACATTTAATGACATTTTTTGACGCGCTCACTAGTGAGCGCGTTTGATGTATACTCACACTAGGCCCTCTGTGTAATTATTTTAATTATTGATACCGAAAAATTATTTAATTAGCAAATTAAGCTAAAAATGCAAATTTCCTTATCCTTCTTGTAATCAAAGAAACATTTTATTATCGTCCTCATTGCCTTACTAAAAGCATTTACGGTAAACACGTAATACAGTTTTGTCTGACCCAAATTTTTAACAATAAAGTCTCCTCCACTCTGAGAAATCGCAAAAAGTAGTTTTGTATTAACACAATTAAGATAATATGCAAATTTTAGTGATCTTCTCACGTACTAGATATATCTATCTATGTCCAATTTAAACAGCCGTTCCCATCTACATCCGAATAAAAGGGAAATTATTTTTTGTCTCACGACTATAAACATTGTGACACGTAATAGAGACGATTACGGTGTAATAGAAATATTTATTAATTTGATGATACAAATCATTGTATAACTGGGCTATTTCAAAAGGCGAGTTCACACTTAAGATGCCTCTAGCTAATAATAGTTAATCAATCTTATAAGTAGGTTGATTTTCATCTTATTTATATGAATAATCCATGAAAATTCCTCCTACAACTCCTGTGCTGAATCTTCTACGTGTACAGCAACAGGCCACGGGATAGATGAACACTTTCTGAATCATTTATTTCCTCGTTAGTTCGTTCGATTAGAACGACATTATTTACCGCCCGTATTCACAAACATTACTATTCGGTCTCACAGTGCGCGTGGACGCACAGTGTCACGCACGAACCAATCACAGAGCTCTATTCAACACTGTGCGTTTTCACTTAAGCAAGTATCGTTTGTGAGTACGGGCGTAAAACTTACGCCAAATTAATAAGTTAAATGATTGGATGAAGGATAATCTTTATAATGGATCGAAAGGAACGAACTTATTCTCTGTGGTGCAGAGAATATTACGAAATATTCTGTCTATTCTAACTATCCATATACTTATTGTAGCTAGAAAAGTTTTATTAATATCATACAATTCTAGTAGGTACTTAGGCCCAGAACAGACGGTGAAACGCAACTGCAACGAAACTGCAACTGCTAGTTACTTTTGAGTTGCATCTAAGTTTCTGCCATAGCGTCCGTAGAGAGACCACACATGACGCAACCAGTTTGAAACTTTCAGTTTCAGTTTCATTCATCAGAATCGTCAGAAAGTTGCAGTTTCGTTGCAGATGCGTTTCACCGTCTGTTCTGGGCCACTGTTGCAGTTGGGAACCGATAGGTGGACCAACCTCTTTTGATATTTTTTGATAGCCGTCTGGGCATTTTTGGTGAAAATAAACCTATTATAATTTTAAAGGTATTTCGATAATTTTGCCCGCCCGAGCGGCTGTCCACTACACTTACCATTTTCTTTAAATTAACCAGAAATACGTTTTCAAAAACATAAAACCTTTAATCTAAAGTTCCTTATAACCCGGCTTTACCTTAACCGTGTAATGACAGCGCGCGCGCAGCGTCTGTGATTCCGCGTTATAATCGCTCGAATCAATCGAGAGTTTGCATACTAAATCACTAGCTCGCGGACTTAAGTACACAGCTCGCGGACTTAAGTACACGGCCGTCTTAATTCGCGGTTGCCATTGAAAATTAATGTGTAATGGTGCCGATTTTACAAAATGATCGATGAGGTGTATGCTCTATTATTGAACTGGGAGTACCTATTATTATGTTTCTGCGAAATAACTAATGAGTTGGAGATAATTATATTTGAACTATTTCAATGCATTTATAATAATTAATACACTCGTATCTTGTTTTAAAAGATGCGAATCAGGGAACTTGAAGGATCATGAATGCAATAGAATGCATATAAAACACATTACTGGTTTTGAGAGATATTCATTTTTCGATCGGGCGGCTTTACCTCTACATATTTTGGAAACGTGACACTTTAGGGTGCCATATTACTCAAGAATTCTTTAAAAACCACTATAATGGTGCGCGAAAACTTTTTTAAGAAAAAAATAAAATGGCGGACTAGTGAACATGTCAAGGAAATGGGGAAAATGACAAAATCACTTCGAATTTTGCCATTTCCCCGTTTACTTGCTAGTCGATTCGTACTTCGTAATGCGCAGTTCTTTACAACACCAATCAAACTTTACATCAATCGTTAGTTCCTAGAAATCTACCGCTTAATTCACATTAAATCACAAATAGGAATGTTTTTCTCTATCTCTCCGGCAATTAGGAAGCTGTATGCAAATCCGTACAATGTGTACAATGAGGAAAAGGCTGTGGTTCGCCGCGCTCTCCAGTTTATGGTGCGGCCGATCACATAACTGATCGGTTACACGGACAAATATAAGGGCTTACAGTAAGACCGCCCACTGAGTGGAACTCAGACTTTAAACTGCGTTAAAAGGACGCCCGCGCGGTTTCAAACAAAAGTGCTTCGTCGCGGGGACTTTTGTATCAAACCGCAGTTTCAAGCCTAAGGCTGAGTTGCACCACCTAACTTTGACCGTAACTACTCGTATAACGACAACCGGTGTTTTTTGTATGGAGTTTGACAGATTTTTGACGTTTGTCAAAGTTAAAGTAAGATGGTGCAACCCAGCCTAAGAACTTATGAGGTGGCGGTATTGGTATGAGTTACCGCGCTATTGACGGGTTCGGTATCTTTCATATGAAGCTGTGGAGAAATACTTCTAACTCTGGCCTGAGGCTGGAACCTATTCCGATTACCTAACCTATCATTTAGTAGCTCTGGAAGAAACAATAGACTTTTAAATTAGAAGTCCTAAAGTTAGAGGAAATATAGGTTTCCCTATGAAAAAATCCTCGGAGAACGGTTTGAACTCTACTTTCTCGTAGCAAAATCTCAAGACAATCTTATTTACTAATCCCATAACTTACTCGTATCCCCAGGAAAGTGCAAACTTTGTAAGTTAATTTTAATAGTAGCAATGTAGTTGCATATTTGACTACAAAGGGACAGCATGTTCTAAAATGGAGTTTATAATATTTTTAAATATTTCGACTACAGCAATCAAAAGTAAGTTATTCTGTATCCCAACTAATATTATAAATGCGAAAGTAACTCTGTCTGTCTGTCTGTCTGTTACGCTTTCCCGCTTAAACCTCGCAACCGATTTTGATGAAATTTGGCATAGAGATAGTTTGAGTCCCGGGAAAGAACATAGGATAGTTTTTATCCCGGTTTTTGAAACAGGGACGCGCGCGATAAAGTTTTTCTGTGACAGACAAAATTCCACGCGGGCGAAGCCGCGGGCGGAAAGCTAGTTTTACATAAATCTCAAGTTAAGTCCTAAATAACTTACTGAATGACGAAAACCCAGCTCCTGTTTTGAAATGGGCCTACTCAATCTACCTTTATAATGGCTACAGCTACAAGCACCACGTAAATTGATTACTTGATATCGACACGAGACCGATATTATATTGCCGGTTAATTATAGTTCTAAAGTGATTGCCTTTGACTTGTCAATTTACAGGCTGGTATTTTAGTCGAGACGTAGGCTGAGTTAAGCTGGTGCACACCTAAATTAAACGGTAACTATGACGATAACCGGTGCTTTTTGTATGGAGTTTGACAGATTTTTGACATTTGTCAAAGTTAAATTATGATAGTGCAACCCAGCCTTAAAGTTCTATAACGTTCGGCGTGCGATATTCTCAAGCCGTGTTTGGTTAATAGATATAGGTGATTTTAAATTTTTAAAAAATTCAGCCATTGAATGTGTGACTAAATTTTGTCGAATCTGTAATAAAATTCTTCTTTCTAATTCTTTTTCTGGCGTGCCTTTTCCATTTAATTTGAGGTCATTCTAAGGCGCCAAGACAGTCTGTCTTAGGTTGTCTGGTTTTTGATCTAAGTTCGCTCCAAATATTTTATCCATAATAACTGTAATGCTGGACCGACGACCTCATAAAGGTAGCAGGAAGGCACTGGATGCAAGCCGCTACCAACCGGTCAAATGGAAATCATTAGAGGAGGCAATGTTTAGCAGTGGACGTCCTATGGCTGAAATGCTGCTGATGATGAATTACTGTAATTGTTTATAAAAATTGCTAATCGAAAGTTAGGTAATAGGTATACAGGTATACTTATGTGTGGAAAATTTCTAACAGCTTTACACAATATTGCAGCTTTATAAAACCCTCGTACAACCGGCTACGTAATCTAGGAACATGCTCGATGCTTCCATATTGAACTGCGAAAATCTGAGCACATTCCAACTAGACTAGGTCCAGATATTGACCGGCAGAAGTAGGCTAATACCATTCGACTTTTGGCGCAACATTGCGTAACTGTAAGGGTCTGTTTTGATGCAGAACGGCTTGCACGAAAAACTTTCGAGTTCGAATCGTTTGCGTATTCGACAAAATTTGATACTCAATCTTCGTATTAAACGATAACGTGACAATTTTGATACTCAAAATAAGTTTTGTGCAACCATTTCTCATACTTAGTTCACTTTATGACACGTTCACAAGGGCGCTGTTGTAGTTTTCGTACTAAATCTTTTGATGGCGATTCGAATACGTAAACGATTCGAGCTCGAAAGTTTTTCGTGCTAGCCGTACAGAACTACAGTTACTTCTTAGCGAAGTAGATTAAGAATGTATATTCACAGTATTAAAAAAATGCTGTAAATATACTTGATTGCTGTAATCGTTCAGGTTAAGGTCAGGCAATCAAGTTTGGGCGGTATTTGATTTTTAATTAGAGCACACAACACACTGCACATCTTAAGGATTAATTATGGCTGCATTAACCTCCATTATGTAATTATTTTGAAAATATGTACGCTTGATTTGCTTTATAAGTACCTAATCTTTTAGATTATTATTAATACAGCTAAGCGAAGTTCGTACCGCTCAATTTCATTAAATCTATTCTAGACCATAAAGCTTCCATTTACGCTACGAATTTGACTAAGGGCTGATTTTTCAATCGTCGGATAAATTTTAACTGAAGAATAAGTTTGGCACGTTGACAGTTTCAATATAGGAAATATTATGTCAAAGTGACAAGTTTATTCTTCAGTTAAAAGTTATCTGACGATTGCAAAATCGGCCCTAAGAGACATATTTTTGAAGTAAAAACATGCTTTACTTGTTTTTTATTGCTACATAAAGGTGTTACATCTGAATACAGCCTTATATCGCGTGCACACTGTTTCCTCCATGAGCTCGGCTCTACTATACTGTTATTTTTACGGCATCGTTCGCTCACAACTATGACATTATTAAATAACCTCTCAGCAAACCTCTTATTACAGACGATGGCTTCCTTCTTTTATTATTGAACAGTCTATTCTTATAGAATTATAGACAGAAAATTGCTAAAAATTATAAATTTCCTATACTATAATTGAACATTTGTTTTGTAAAAATTTCGGACATGCCTAGTGACGATGCGTCTGATTTTTATCTGAATCAAATACACATGCTTAAAAAAATAGGACTTACTCCAATATGATGCTAATAAATAATACTGATTATGATGTTGATAAATCTGTCAAGTAAATAAATTATGAAAAAAAGACAGTCACACACAAATAAGCTTGATAGCACAGAATAATAATGCACGTGGTAACGACAAACTTAAATCCACGAGGTTAAAGCCACGAGCAGTAAACTAGTTAGTTTTAAATATTTAGCAAATCAATTTGCATTTTAATAAAGTGTTACGATTCGCACTCGCCATAACAAGGTTCTCGAAAATAGCAATCGAATAATCATTACACGCAAATGTACCAAAATAGGAAAGTAGATAAGAATCGAAAGTGTTTAGATTTATTTATAATTTGCCCGATGACTGAGTGTTTCTTGCCTAAGTCGGGCAGTGTATCTTCAGGAGAATTGCTGCATTGCTAACTTAAACCTAAATACAATGCAATAAGGTGTTACATCGCCTGAATTTGCTATGTTGTGGCAGTTTACTGAACGTGTTAAATCGACCATGCGAGAATAGATGATAAATGACACAGATGAAAAGTGATATCGTTGGTGAATCTGTTTTATGTGTTCAAAATAACTATACAGACAGTTTAACCTACATTAAAATACCTACATAACATATTTAAATCCCAGTAACATAGTCTAGTAAAAGTTTTGGATACTGGTTAAATTGAACCTGAAAAAATCATTGAAACGTAGATTCAGTTCTGTACCTATTTACTTAGGTATCCCAATGACAAGATAAAATCATTTGCCAAGTTTATTTCTATGATTGGTTGATTCAACTTAGACTAACCTGATCTATTTTTGAGTCCAAATATACAGGGTGGAATTTTGTAATGCCACCTGGAGGGAAAGTACTCTAAATATTGTAGATAGAAAAAAATTCTCAAAGAAAACATTCCTTTATTTTTGAAAAGAAATAGAACTGCAAATCGAACCAACTAAAATCTGTTAAAAATTACACCCTGTATTTTTATTGCATCGATCGTTAGGGTCAAGTATAAGGATGAAATCTCTCTAACAAACTTGATAAATCAAATGAAAGGAAATCCATAAAATCTTAAATTATTTTAATTATGTACAGAAAATTGTATGGTATGGTAGTGAATTTTCGAAAAAATTTCGATAATCTATGAATGCAGTTCTCTTTCTTTTCAAAAATAAAGGAATGTTTTCTTTCAGTAAAATTTTCTATCTGCAGTATTAAGAGTACTTTCCCTCCAGGTGGCATTACAAAATTCCACCCTGTATACTGCGTGACGTTTCATTATCATAATACCTATTCTAGTTAAGATGTCTTTATCACTAATAACATTTAACTGTTCGATAATACCATTTTGCACATTCAAAATGACCACAATATTAACGTTTTGTTTTTAGAACCGAACTTTTATTTTCCAAACTCAAGATAAAATCAATTTCGATCAATCAATTTCTTATGAACCATTCTTTGCGCTCTTAATTTTAAATTGCCCCGTTTTTGCCGCACACCTCTAACTTTGCTGTCATCATCACAAATTTGCATCAAATTAGAAAGAAAGAAAGAAAGAAAGAAAGAAAGAAAGAAACATTTATTGCCATGGACATCACAGAAGACAAAAGATGTAAATAATAGAAAAAAAAAAGTAAATAAGACATAGGTGACATAAAATAAAACATACAATGAAAGTGAAAGTAAAACTGAGCAGTGCCACCCTGTCGCACAGCGATGTCCATCGCAATGGGACCCCACTCAGCATATGCCATGGCCCCCGGTGAGGGAGGCCACGACGCTGGTTTTCAGTGTGCCCCATGCCGAGTGGGAGTCACGGACACTAACCTATACTGCATAAAATATACATACATAAATAATAATAATAATAGTGCGCGTATAAGTTTTAAGTGTAAGTACAGTATAATATTATTGTAAAGGAAAGATGTAATAAGATATTATAAATAAAACGATAATATTTGAAAAACAAAACTGTGTGGGTGTACATAATAAATAAATTGTAATGTAATAAAGTGTTTGTGTATACAGTGCTTGTGTGTGTCTCGACGACCACAAAACCGTCACGTGCGATCGAACCATTTTGCGTGGTTGTGTCTATTCATAGCATCAGGTAGGTAAATCAGATTGGCCCATAATCCTGAGCGCGTTAGTCGCATCGCCTACCCACAACACAGAAAAAAACAAACAAAATAAAGTACATCATTAGTGTCAGATCAAGTAAATTAAATAAAATTCATTTACGCATATTTAAAAATAATTATGTCAGATAGATGTCATTACGTTATTGTTATTACGATGTCAATTAATTATATACAATCTTAGTGGTGCTAATGTGCTACGTCGAGGGAAGAGAGTCAATTTTATGAGAAATCAAGACAAGTCAAGCCACTGCACTCTTAAATGCGATGATCGGTGACCGACCTACCTACCTACCCCCGTGCTCGTTTGTCTGGAATCTTGAGGTATGGATACAAGTTACCTACGTCAGTAATTGTGTACTAAAAACGTATTCCCTGTACCTTTTTTTAAAAGTGCTTATTGTTTGTAGACCTCGCAATGGCGGTGGTAAGTCATTCCAGCACTTGGACGCGGCAAACCTGAAACTACCCCGGAAGGCAACGGTTCGGTGTGGGGGAAGGATGAGAGTGCTGCCGGAGCGACGAGTCTGGTGCGAGTGGACTTCCCGAGTCCAAACTAGTTTCTCCAGCAGATAAGTCGGAACATTGTGTTTTATTGTGCCAAAAAGCAATGTGGCGAAGTGCAACGTCCTCCGTGAGTTCATTTTCAGTATTTTTGAGCTATTTATGTAAGGCGTAACGTGTGTTCGCGGCGGGATCGTAAAACAAAAACGGGCACATGCATTTTGCACACGCTGGATAGATTGCTTGGTGCGCGACAGCAGTCGAGGGCCGTATACCACATCCATGTAATTGAATTTAGAAAGAACTAAGGAGTCACATAATTTAATCCGATTTTCAGTGGAGAGATATTTACGTATTTGGTATAATACTTTCAATCTATAAAAACAGTTTCCTATTATTTTATTAATATGTTTTTCAAAACGCAATTCCTCATCCATCAGTAGTCCTAAATTTTTCGCCTCTGTTACCCTTTCTATTGACTCCCCCTTAATCAAGATTCCAACTCCTCTGTTTGTGATCTTTCTCACCTGATCTTTTGAACCCAATACCATATATTTGGACTTATTTCCATTTAGTACCAGGGAATTGCACTTAGCCCAATTAGCTATTCGTTCAAGATCCTCATTCAGAAGCGCAACGGCATCGTATACATCTTTTGGCTTACTTGATATATACAGCTGTATGTCATCAGCGTAGATATGGTATTTACAGTTCTGTATATGATAAGTCACGTCTGCACTATAGATAATGAACAAAAGTGGGCCTAAAATTGAACCTTGTGGAACTCCCCGGCGGACAGCCACTTGGTCCGATACTCGTGTCGTACCCCCGTCATCAGATATCACTACACATTGAGTTCTGTGCTCAAAATAACTGTGAAACCACCTCACCGCACCAGGACTAAAACCATAATAACGCAGCTTAGCTAATAGTAGCGGAACACTTATGCAATCAAAAGCTCTCGAGAAGTCCAATAATGTTAGCAGAGTGCCCTCCCCATTGTCCCGAGCAGCCAGCACATCATCGACTACCTGGAGCAGGGCTGTTGCGGTGCTGTGGGCCTTACGAAAGCCAGATTGTTTCTGTGGAAGTATATCATTTTGCTCTAAAAATCTTTTCACCTGATCCGACACAACTCTCTCCAGAACCTTGGACAGACACGGCAGTATACTGACAGGACGCAAATCAGACAAAGACGTAGGTAGTGTTTTTTTTGGTATTGGCTTGATCAGCGCCTTCTGCCAGTCTTCAGGGAAAACGCCTGTAGAAATCGATCTGTTCACTATTGCTGTTATCGCTAGAAGAGATTGCGGCAAAGATAATAGTAGCATTTCAAGAGAGACATTGTCCAATCCTACGGCATTCGACTTCAAACTCTTCAATACCTTTAGGACTTCGATTTCATTTACCTGTTGTATTTCAAATTGATTCGCTACGGTACAGTTAAATTCAAAAAATGACAATTGGGATATGTCAATGCTATTGTCTCCGGGTACATTTAAAAAATGATCATTAACAAGGTTAGGATCGCTACAGATCGAGTCTGGGTTGTCAGGAGTTGTTTTTAGCCGCACATGTTTTTTTATATGTGACCATACAACGCGGGGGTCATTAGATTTATCGTTAATGTACTGATCAAAATAAACCTGTTTCTCCCTGTCCATTGCCTGATTCACACAGCGCTTAAGGTCTTTATAATAATCCTTATGTTCGACGCGTCCAGATAGACGTGCCCTATCCCAAGCCTCATCCCGCCGTTTCATCATCAATTTAATATTATATGTGAGCCATGGATATTGATGAAATCTTACGTTAACAGTTTTTAATGGCGCATGTATGTCAAACATATTTATCGCATAGCAATTAAATATTCGAACCATTTCATTCACATCAGACAGTAGACATATACGTTCCCAATCTAAACCCGCGATTTGCTCCCTAAATAACCCTTCGTCAATATCCCCGATGGCTCGGCGTCTCAATTTTATGGGTTTTGGTTTAAATTTCCTAATATTTATACTACACACTATAAACGCATGATTACCTAGATCATGTATATGATCTACAAGCACACTACATCCCTTCATATCAGTACAAATTAAATCTATCAAAGTCTCACTGTGTGATGTAAAATGTGTTGGGTTTTGTACGCATTGAGTTAGTCCATTGCATGTCAAAAAATTACTTAACTTAATATTATTGTTGTCATGTAAACTAAGTATATTAACATTAAAGTCTCCTAATAGTATAATATTGTCACACCACGCAAACGTTTCCAATGACAAAGACACCGCATCAAGAAATATGTCAATATTCAGCCACGGCGGTCTATACGCAGTCCCTATACCTATCTTCCTTCCACTCACAGTTAGGCCTAACCACATTTGCTCGACATTGTCTGAAGGAGGGTGGGGCAGGACCCGCGCGCTCAGTCCACGGCGCACGTAAAAACCTACTCCACCGCCGCGCGAGCGCACGGAGCTCGGTCGCGGAACGTGTCTCAGTCTGTATCCCGGCACCGCCGGCGCGCGCGCGTCCTGGCCCTCACGCAGCCACGTCTCGTTTATTGCCAGCAGATCGACGCGATGCTTTTCCACAGCTACTATGAATTCGTCGTGACGTGTACCGAGAGAACCAGCATTAAGTAATCCTAACTGTAGCTTACGCTGTTTATTCGCGCCTTGTTCTATTATCATAATTATAAAATGAATGCGTACCGATCGGCACACGTCGTACTTCATACGTTACTTGATACGTAGCTGTTGAACTGTGGATAGTAGGCAAAAGTCGACTGCGACGCGAGTGAAATAAAATAGCAAACCGGTTTCGTGAGTGCGGTGTGGTGTGTAAATTGTGGTCTGTAGTTTTAATATGAATGGTGCATGTGTAAATAAAACAGAATAAAAGTAATGGAGTGATAGAAAGTAGACGGCTAAATAATAAAATTATAAACATTAAATTGATAAAAATATAAAATACGATGCCTTTGTAGACGTGGAAACAACACTGCTCAGTTCTAAGAATGGAAGAAACAGTGTAGTTTAGAATCATAATATACGAGTAACACGAAATACAATGAAATGGAAATAACTTGAATAGACATGACAATAACAGTGATACAAATAATGAGAGTGCATTTAGGATAGGAGTATCAAACGTTTCCCCCCTTAAAAACCCTTTCTAGATCCTCTTCGCACTTGATGCGCTTGGCAGGCTCGCCGTGCTCCCGGCGGGCGTAGACCCGGCCCTCCCGAGTCCAGATGAACCGCCATCCTGTCTTCTTGGCCATCTCCCGAGACTGGTTGAATAGGAGCCGGTTGTCTCGCGTTAGCCTCTCATTGACATAAATAGGCCGCGGAGGCGAACGCAAACCTAATCCCTCAGTGGTTAGGCTTCTCCGGACACGAGCCGCTTTCAGCACTTGGTCCCGAGTGGATCGCCGTGCCAGCCGAACCGTGATAGCACGGGGACGAGGCCCCGCTTCTGTCGGCGGCCTGATCATGCCCACCCTCCGGCAGCTAACAACGTCCTTCTCGTCGAGAGAGACGCCTAGCTTGGCGGCGCTGGCCAGCACAAGATGCTGGACACTCTCACCTTCTTCTTCGGGTATACCAGTAATATCGACGTCATTGAGGAGCAGCTCTTGGTCCCGCTCATTGAGGTCTCTCTTCAGCTGCGAAACTGTGATCTCCAGCGTCTTCATGGCACCTTCTTCCGCTCGCTGAGAGGACACCTGCCTCTCAATGACACCGACCCGCTCCTCTAGCTGCGTCATCCTGTCTCCCAGTGTAGTCATAATTGACCGAAGCTCAGACATTTCCGCCTTCCACACCTTGCACTCCTCGCTGGCCCTCCTCATCTCCTCACGAAAAGTGCGGACATCAAGGCAGAGATCCTGCATCGTCTGTATTTCCAGTGTTGCGTCAAGTGCGGTGGTATTTAGCTGGTCTTCCAGGCTCGACACGTCCATGCTGTGCATCTGCATACCAACTGCTCGCCTTACAGGGGTGCTGTCTGCATTTGCCCTCGGCATCCTAGCTCTGCATTCAGGGCACAGCCACGAGCTATCCACTTGCGTCCCCTGGGGGATACCGACACAGGCCCTGTGGTTCGTTGCGGTGCACTTAGGGCATGTCACTGCCTCGATCGCCGCCAAAAATCTCCCGCAGGCGTTGCACTTTGGAGCCATTTTTGTAATTTCTTTGATTTTATTTGCACTTTTTAAGATGTTCTTTTTTCTTGACTTGTGGGTATATGTGTAGGCGGATTAAACGTTTATAATGATCACCAAATTTTTGATTTATCTTCACAATGTTCTATGCACACACTTGGGAGTCTCTTAAGGTAAGAAATTAAATATTTACTTAGTTATATAAGCTATGAATGTTTAAAATTCGCGCAGCGATCGTCAACGCGCACGCAGCTGTCAACGTCCGTGACGTAAATTAGCTATGACTATGTGCCAATGTCTGTCAAAATAATTAGGGCCCCGGTTGCTCACAAGCCATCGGTCACGCGAATCCTTAAGTTACAAGTTCAAGTGACAAAAACAAACATAAAAACAAGTGATAATACGGTGGCGTATTTCCTTCAAATTTAACGTTCGTTGGTGTGTGAAATTGGGCCGGCGTCCTTGGTCATTATGAAATTCGTCGTCGATTGAAACAATACTACGCATTTTTTTTTATGTCGGTGACTTGGTGGAACGTGAATGAAGCTACTAATGCTGGGTCATTGAGTTCCTTGTCTGTGACATTGAACTAACTGCTTGATGATTGTGGAATTGACGTGACTGTTAGTGTTATGAAAGTTGTTGCAACATTTCCCATAAAACTGGGTATCTATTACAACCGCTTTTGATGCAAATACGAGTACTCAAATGTTTTAACGAGCATTTATTCCTACTTTTGTGTTGTGCAACTTTACTACACATTTTGAGCATCTTTTGTTACGCATCAATTTCTTGCTTAGAGCTTTTTTGCTTGAGTAGATTAGATTAGATTGATTTATTTATTGACTGTCCGACAGCGTGTTAAACGTGAATGGAGTATAGGTAAGAATAATTATAAGTGCACTGCGGGATCCAGCCTTTTTAAACGTTATTAAAATTTCTTAGCGATTAGAGTCACTTCTCAAACTAAATTTTAAAAAAATAACATGAATAAATCGAACTGCCTAAGGCGAGATTCGAATCTACGACCTTTCACTTGCCGGGCGACTGCTCATCCAAGTGAGCTACATATGTAGACACTGGAAGCGAAAGGTCGTGAGTTCGATTCCCGCCTAAGGCAGTTCGATTTTTTTCAAGTTGTTTATTTAAAATCCAGCATTTGATTGTTCCTAAAAAAATGTATCTAAAACTGTACTATGCAAAATTCAGACCCTTACCAAAATTAAAAAATAGGAACATGCTAATCCTCATACTTAAATGACAATGTTAAACACCAGGAAACGTCATTACCAAAATATGTCACTTAAGTTACCAAGTCCATTGTTTTAAAAAAGCGGTAATAGTTTCATTAAACCACTCAAATCCGGTTTATCATTCCGCTATTAGTACTACGTTATTTACAAAACCGCAAATGGGTATCTATCCAGGAAAACGTTGGCAAGGTTGGATAAAAAACGTAATTTTCATAGATGACCACATCGGAGGTCAAATTTGGCACTAATGTCAATCACTGTCCGCTTGTGTCGAGTTTGATGATAAGTTTATAAATAAATTTTAAATTGTCGATAAATGACTGTCGACAAAAAGTGTTTACAAATACTAAGATAACGGTGTTAGATAAACTGTGTATGATCAAAACAAATAGGATTAGGTGAGATGACACAATCCTACTAATATTATAAATGGGAAAGTTTGTATGGATGTCCGGATGTTTGTTACTCTTAAACTCTTAATCTGCGATTGTGTCCTTTAGATGATATATTTTTTTCTTTAAGGACTCTACCCCTTAATTTCTCAGGAAAGGAACTCTAAGGTAGAGATTGGAAGAGGCCTATGTTCAGCAGTGGACACCCTATGGATAAAATGAAGATGATGATGGTGAAGGAAGCATAATTATTAGAGATGAAACGGATATCCGGTAACTATCCGGTAGGCCGGATATCCGGCCTAAATTTACTATCCGGCCGGATACCGGATAGTAGCTCACTATCCGGCCGGATATCGGATATTAAAAAACCACGACAATTTCCTATTAGTAAAATAAAATACATTAATCTTTGAGGTAAATATCAATAAAATGGCTTATAATAATGGCGGCTTTTATTTAAAGTCCAAAAATTTTCAAAAAAGCCATATTATTATTAATAGTAAGGCCTTTCAAAACCTAATTTCTTTTTCTGAGCTATTCACTCTAGTGACAAATACATAAATATTAATTATCTGTTAATGTCGAAATATTGCCAAATAAAATTAGTGATGTACAAGGCTTGAGGCTTCCGAGTCCTTTTGCCGAGAGCTCAGAGTCGTTTACAGGGCTCGCCTCGTTTGTATGAAGCTCGACGACTCGGAAGTCTTTTTTAGATTTCGAGCCTTTTTCGGGGCTCGCCTCGTTTGTATGAAGCTTGGAGTCTTTCGCAGACCTCGAGCCTTTTTGAAAGCCCAGTTAACTTTTGTGTTAAGATCGTTCTATTTAATAAAACTGCAGAAATTCTGATACCTACAATAAAATACATATTTGAAAAACGTTTTTCACAAAAGGACACAAATCAAATAATGACTAAATACGATTAGAATTATAACTTTTCCCAACAAAATAAAATATAAGTAAATTTTAAGAATCTTATAACAAAAATCAATGTAGGTGATGTTTTTTTATTTTTTTCGAAGATTTGAGCTCTTTTGAAGGTTCGAGCTCTTTAGAAGGCTCGAGCTCTTTTAAAGCCTCGAGGCATGGCTCAGAGAGCTCGCAGCTCGGCTAAGTTCGGGGCACCGAGCCTACCGAGCTCACTGAGTCTTGCCATTCCGCCTCGAGTCTTGTACTATCACTAAATAAAATAGGCTATCTTTTTTTCACTGATGATGGTCTGATGACATGATGTAGTTCAGTCAAATTATGCAGCAAGTAAACTAATTTAATTTTCGTTATTCAATCACACACTCACGATGGCAACCGAAATCGCCCGAATTGATCTGCCCCCTAGACAAGTGGCACAATCTGACATTCTATTCGGACGGATTCGATTTTCAAAAAGTTTGTCTAGTCTACTAATAGACCCACTGGTCGCGTTCGAAGCACCTGTGCGGCGCTAAACTCGTCACGACATGCAACGAGACAATGGGCCAACTATCCGGCCGCCGGATATCCGGCTATCCGGCCTAGCAGCTGGCCGGATATCCGGTATCCGGTATCCGGCCAAACAACTATCCGTTTCATCTCTAATAATTATAATATGAATTAACCCATGAATAGAAGTAGAAAACATTACATAATTGTTTCTTAACAGATCAATCAATCCACAACCACCTAGATCTTAGAAACTCTAAAAATGTGAAGTACGAACTTACGAGTATTAATGGAAACTCTAACCCATATTTGTCCAAATTGCATCCGGCTTGTTCCCAAAGTGCAGTTGCATCCATCTGAGCAGTAACCACTCACACAAATGCGTTTATTTTTGACTGCCATTCGATATTACCAACACGTGGAATGTGGTACGATCAAAGTGCGGGAAGATATTATTTTATTTAGCTATGATCTAGGAGTGGGCAAACATTATTAGGAGCTAGAAACATTTATAGAATTCACGGGAGTCAAGGGCGGATTAAACTCTAGGCTAAAATTCAAGTTGAAGAAAACATTTCCTACTTAAATACTCGGTAACACTTACCCTTGATGTTGTACCTACTTCCCTACATTTATACAACTGGGTTCTATTACCTAGATGAAAAAAGGTCTGCGGTCAATCGCAGTGAAACATGTTTTTGAACAGCGAGTCTTTAAAAGACGAATTGCTAAAAAGATTTTTAGCATTTTGCAATTCATTCCAGTTTCAGTTGTATCATTTCAGTCAATGAGTTTCAGCATTCTTATAAACACTCTGCTTCAATGTGTTCAGAAAGTGTATTTTTAAATAAATGTTAAATTCAAAAATACTTATCTGTAACCCATTTCCTTTTCTTTGAGTTTGTCAAAATAATTTTAACTTGGGGATTGATATCCCGGCAATCGCCGGAGACACTAATTGATGTGAATGATTATTCCTGTAACTTTTTTTAGAGTTAATGGGCCTAATTAATCATGGATGTTAGTGGGATAATGTAACACTTTAATTTATAATAAAAATCTTGATATAATACTTTTTACCACGTAAATTTCGCTATAAGTACCTTATAATAAAAAAGAAAGAATTTTAATGCTACAGCGAACGCTGAATTACATTAATAAGAATGCAGCAAACTTATAAACAGCCCATACCTCATACTTATGGCAGATAAATACGTTTCATCCGATGATATCGGTAATGTAGAGCCAACCAAAAATATAAAAATATTTTTAAAGCACCAATGTTGCCGATCGTCTTTTTATAAAATCCAGAAATACTCCCTCTATTTATAGAGGGCATTGATATGTTGAGTCCAATTTCGCTTCGCGCAGGTCCTGGCATTTTAATAAGCCTTTTTGCGCAGACGCCGCTGTCCGGACTCGTCTGACCTTCGGACGATGACCTGGGGGTCTACCACATAAAACCATCTTGACTATCGACTCTCTCCAACTCTCTCATTCATGCTAACAACCTAAATGTGTGTGACAAAGACAGACAGAGTCGATTATACTCAAATCGATATACAGAATCGGCTCTCAGATGCATCGTGATCGAATGAGTCAGAGACTTGTATTTTTGGAATAAAATGCACGTGGAACACACGATATGGGAATCAAAACGCGAGGAATTTCAGGGAATGAAATAAAATACGGGCGGCGTAATAAAAGGATGACTAATTTTGAGAACAACCAGCCTTTATTTTGATTAAAATTTGGATAAATTCTTGGCTTAAGAACGAAAAGAGAATTGCATCAGTTACTCGGAGTTTTAATAATTTTATGTAGGTAGGGTTAAAGTGTTTTAAATTTAATTTCAATAACGTCTTGTATTATAAGAAACTCATTGTTAGATCTTGGTCATGATTAGGTATGTACTTAGTAAGTTTAAGTAGCTTTGAAATCATTAAATTACTAATATTCCTATGAAATCCTTTTAAGCTGAAATATGCTTGTTAAGAGTGAGTTTACCAATCTAAATCGATCTCAACATTAAAGATTCAAATTAATAACACAATTTTAAGGACCTCTTTAACTGCGAACATGTCAAGTCATTTTGAAACATCATTAAAATTTTCATAAGACCGTCTGCAAATTATATTCCAATTAGATTCGCAATCTATACTTCTCCTATTTTAGCAAAACCTAATATCGGCGAGGCTCACTCGTTACCCTCTATCCGACTAATAACCGATAAATTTGCTACGAAATCAGATATTAATTATCATAATCTGGTTTTCATGGTGTGCCCGTGGCAAATGGATAATAGGGAAGGAAGGAATTCCGAAGTATGCAATGAAAATAGCTCTGGATTATGCAATGTTTCTTTTGTTTGGGACATGCGAGACTGACGCCCGTATTCACAAACATTACTATGAGGTCTCCTCACAGTGACACACGAACCAATCACAGAGCTCTATTCAACGCTGTGCGTTCGATTTGCTGCTTCACTTAAGCAAGTATCATTTGTGCGTGAAATGTTTCTGATCTAGAGTTTTTCACCAATTCGTATTTTTTTTAAATGTTGCACAGCACACATTCAAGTAGAAAAGGCGAGTGTCATTCTCTTCCAGTCAACAAGTAGGTAGTTTGTTATCAATATAAACGCATTGCATCTTATGTTATTTAGGGAAAAAATAATACATGGCTGATGTGCTTACTACTGAGCTACATAGCTGATGATCTTTTGCTTATTGCTAGTTAGTATTTTAAAAGCATCTCTATTAATTATTTCCTTATCTACTTATCTAATAACGGGACTATTCCCACCTCTGGTTCCCACCGCTGCAACTCCTGTGTAGCCAGGATCTACAGCTTGACAGCTAATAAAAACCCAACCAGTGAAGGTTAAGTTTGTCCCGGGGGAAAATATATAGGAGTTCGAAATCAAATAGCAAAGTTAAAATAGTAATTAATTTAAAGCAGTGCAGTAAATTATTAAATGTAGGTACCTACTTCACCTACGGGAACTGAAACGTTCAACATTCGTTTGCACTCGTTATTAATGCATTTCCTAATGAAAGTTATTTTTAATGATCTCGAATCTCGACTGAAACATTCCATAAGTAGGTCAGAGGTCTACTCTACAAAACTTTTAAGCTCTATCTGTCTCTTACACTCATGCCAGTATCCCAGGATGAGTGAGAGAGTTGAACAGAATCGAGGATATTGAATGGGTTACAGTGTCGGCCCCCGGAATGCCACTTTGCATTTGGGAATTATTAACCAAGTTCAAATGCACTTTGAGTTTGTGCTACTCAATTGAAGTTTATTTGCTATGTCACTTGTAGAGGGTTTTGTTTGAAGTAGTTATGAGATAATGGATGGTATCGAAAGTGGTTACTCTTAAACCTTTTTAAAGTCTTTATGATGGATATGTTTACTGTTTCAAAGCTTGTTTAAGTATGTCTTAATTGGGTACCCAGTACCCACTGCACAAGTTTTATAAAGTTAGTAAAATCCCAACACTGTTATCTAATAAAATAAAGTCACTCTTTCTGTACATCTCTTTTTATGCGAACTACCTACATCGAAACCTAAAAATAAATAACACTTTCTCATAAGTACCTATGGGGTAATTTATCGATATATATTTGATATTCTATGTTGGTATGATATAAAAACTTTCTACATTCGAGCACCACAATTGTACCTTTCGGTGCACCTTGGAAATCTATGCTAAGCTTTTATGAAAATGTAATTTCATTTGTATTTTCTAGATTTTTCATTGTTTTTGTTTAAATCAACTGGATTCGAATTCCGGATTCCAACAAGAACCTTCCACACAGACATTTCCTCCTCGCTACCATCGCCCTGGTTCGGTTCATCCTAGTTCGAAGTCGTATCGATTTGTTACTACTAATACGGATCTAATCCGTTCCTCATTGGCCATCGTAAAAGGTTGCAAGAATGCCGGCTGCATTTATATGCAAAAAGATTAGCAAGAAACGCAACGGGCTTATTGAGTTTATCTGGCTATTATCCTACTAATAGAAAGGATACCTTAATAATAGTCTGAATTGCTTACGTTTTATGGTGTTGTGATAGTATTAAAGACAAAAAAAAAAACAAATCATTCAACGATTTTTTGATCGGCATCAACATTCTAATGATTGCAAAGTAATTTTCTTACAGATCTTTGTTCGTCATCCATCAAGCCCTTTTTAATGAAGGGTATTAGTTAATTCTGGACTTCGAACTTCTAATGTTAATTCGGATCGATATTGTTAGAGGTCCATAGACTGCAAAAATTCGGCACACCCCTGCCTGAGACAAACTTGACTTTCACTGCTTGGGTATAAATTTTGACGGTCAAGCTCTATATTCTGCCTACACAGGAGTCCCAGCAGTGGGAACGAGAAGGTGTGAAATGGGAATAGTATCGTTATACACACGTACGTGTTAAACATATTTTTTCATACAAAACAACCATGAGATACTTTAAACATTATACTGTATTACTTTTGCAAACGTACGCAACCGCAAAACGTGCCTTTGCCCGGCTTTATTTTAATCTCCCTTCATAAAGGTCCATCATTCACTCATCCATCAGCTTTCATATCATCTGGTCCTCATTACTCCGAATACTTCTGCCATAAAACGAATCGTTATTCGTTAACGATGAAACCGAAGCGTTTCCACGAGTAATGACATTAATAATGTCATTAGTAGGTAATGATGGCACACGCACTGAGCAATTCCACTTTTCAGGAAGTGGCCTTGGATACGGCGATTCCATGAACTGAGCGTTTTTTGTCTACAGATCCGATGTTATTAACTATCTGTAGGTACCTAATTTAACTGTTAAAATGATTCATGAGATATTTGCATGCAACTCGACTAATTTTTACTGGTTTTCAGTAAGTGTTTTTTGAAAGAAAAATAATATCTACACCAAAGTTCCCTATAGTGTTGTGTCAGCATTTAAAGCTAAATAATGTATCTAGAAGTCCAAAAAAGTCATTTATGTATTAGGTACTTTTTAACTGACTTCATGTAAAATGAAAATCCTTGGGGGAGACCTTTGTCCAACAGTGGACGTTATTTAGGTGAAACGAACGAACGAACTTTTGTAAAAATATTACGTTTCAGTGTCATTTACCCCAAGCATCAGACTAATGCCAGTTTTCACCATCAATCCCTAATTTAGATAGAGCTGGTAGCCGGTACTTAGTTCCCACCGCTGCAACTCCTGTGTAGACAAGATCGCTAGCGCTTGTGGTCCTCTACGCTATATTATGGCCACAGCCTATGGCTAATTTGCAGTTTCTTCTCTCACCATTCAAGTCAAACTCGCTACGCCAATGAATCGCAGTCTGGGCAGGTTTTTGTAGCGGAAACCGATATTATGCAGCGACTCTACGTAGATGTTTTTTTATAAAATACAGATAGTATCAAACAGATATGCATGGTGTGCATAAAATTATAAATGCATCAGTATGAAATTGAAAGATGTATTTTACATATATTATCTCTTCTTACTTCCTATACATGCAACTGTGACATAATAACTGATTAGTATGTGGATGTAGGTAGACAAGGAATAGGTAGGTTAGGTGGGTACACTCGCGGACAACTTGTAGGGTTCTTTCTCTTCATTATAAAATACTTTAGACTGAAAAAAATTATGTAATACATTACATTTTTGAGACCTTACGAACCTTTTTATTAGCCTCTACTGCTGGCAGTTGAGCATACAAGTTCGTAAGTAAAAAAAAAGTGTAAGTACAATAAAACGCATCAATATAATAATCAATAACAAAAAGCTTAATTAATATTGACCTATTCCATGCAATTATCGACACACTATCCAAGAAACCAGCTCTTCAACATTTCAAATACGACCTGTTAGCTTACAAGTAATTTTCCGTTATTAATTAAGGTAGGTATGTACTCGTATCTCCAGAAAAGGCATATTCCACTTAACTCCAAAAACCTGTACGTTGCCCCAGAAATGTGGATATCATCGTGTAATAAACAATTTTCTGCCTGTCGAAGGATATTAATTTACTTGAAATACTAGCTAAAGCTTTGAAATATTTTGATACAACCTAATATAATAATTAGAACTCCTTTTAAGTAGGTACAGGTAGGGAGATACTCTACAAAACAGTCGAAGCCACGATTTTTAAATAAAAATTAATGTTTTAGTTTATCATTAGGTGTTCCGTCTCTATTGCAGGAGATCGAAGTTTTGGCCTACACTTCCCTCGCAGGCCAGGTTCAATCAACTAGGTTTCCGCCCGTGGCTTCGCCCGCGTGAAAAAAGGGCTGTTTTTAGGGTTTTCACATTAAAAAAAGATTTGGTAAAATTGGTCCAGGCGTTGTCGAGTTATGCGCTTACAAACACATTTTGCGATTATTTTTTATAATTATAGAATAAATGTTTTGATATGATGACTTAAGTATAAGTATATTATTTTTTATTTACATTACATTGAGTAGAGTAAAAAACATGCCAACATACAGTCAGACTTTAAACAATTTTATGTCATATGCAGCCAAACGGGTTATGCCCCTTTTGTTCAGGTTAGGGGTCACAGCCTATTCTGCCCGCTATAACTTGTATTCTGCGAGTTATAGCTATTTAAAAGAAAGATGCCTAATGATCTCATTTTTAATCAACACATGCTTTTAGGACCAAAGCGGCATAACTATAACCCCCAGAAAATAAACACACTCGCATGCAAATGCAACTGCATTCTTGCAGGCTGACCGGTCGTAGTGTTGCCAAGACTTGGCATTTTAATCGAGATAGCGAGCACTTAGCAGATGCGTGCTAGATGCACCTCGTAGGTGGTTGAAAAAAGGTGAGTGTAATCCAGATTGATTGAGAGTTCCGTATACGGAATTACGGATACGGCTGGAAACGGAACCAAAATTGTTGTAGTATCTTTTTTGATAAAATTTCACTCAAAATAGCCATTTAAAGAACACGTAATAGTACCTAATATGTAACAAAGTATTAATGCGTATTTAATGTATTATTTTAAATACTTTTTCAGATCAACACTTTTTCTTTAATTCAATGCACCGTTAATTCAATAACCGTACAAGGCATAAGTGCCTTATTGCAAGTTAGCCGTATTAAAATCACTTAAGCATTTTACTAAAAGTATGAACATTTCTAAAAAACATGTCCCAACATATAAAAACGTTGAGACTACTCTCAAACAGATTATCTCATAGTAATTTTTTTATCTATAAGGAACTCTACGATGAAAACAAGGCATATGCGTAGGCGCAGCCTGCCTCGCTTACAAGCTCACTTAACTTTTATTAGCCTTTTAGCTGCTAAGTGAAATGCCAGGCAAACGTGCTGTGACAGTGACAAATAGCTTTATTGCCTACATAATAACGGCCATTATTAATTGTGGAACAAAAAATATTTTTGATGATGCTCGACAAATATGGCAAGGTAATAAACAATGCTTAAGCCGTATTTAAAAGAACCTTGATGTGTCTTCTTTAATGCATATTTTACTTCATAATTTGATTTTTTCTTTCGCAATTTTACGTAGGCTTTTACCTAAGGAAGGACTATACCTACGTACCTACTTTTGGTATATGCTGAAAGAAAGGACAATAGATGCAGCAATTTCAGACAAGGAATTACTTGTTAATTCTCGTGAGTAAGAATAGATTTTTGTTCCAAATTATCACATTTGTCTGTCGAAAACGGCATTTATTCGTAAGTAGGTGTAATTAATCAGCAAGCACGATTATACAAATAATGAAATACTCTGAAACATGTTAAACTAAATGTGCGGTTAACATACCTACTTAGGTATCCTTACCGAAACAAAATGGGAACTCATAAAAACTCGGCCGTTTTATGGTCCGTTAACATATCGCGTTAAATATATTACAAAGCGTGCCGCTGTTGCACTCATCTGTTTATGATTTTCGATACCGAGAAATTCGCAAACGCATCGTAAAGGTGCGCTAAAATTATGCGCGCGACATTCCAAGTTTATTTCTGTGATGTGGAGTAACGGCTTGTGGCGAGGATGGACTCCAGTATTTTAGTGTTTCATTTGATATTTAACAGGGTAAATTCCTGTGATTCTGGAGCACATGTGTGTCCCTAAATATAGGGAATACATAGATGCTGCCGAAGTTTGCGCAGTGAACGCATGATGAATTACAACTTTCATTGCACAGAAAAAAAGTACAAAATGCGTTCTTAATGCGCTGGTAAGTTAATCTTATAAGTTATCTCTGCAATATTCAATCTTTATGCCTTCCATTGATATCAAAAAATGAGCACTGTAAAAGGGGCATAATCCATCAATTAAGAGTGATAAGACACATTTTTATGAGGCACTCATTAGTAAGTCCCTACCTAATTTCTATGGTTTAGATAGACCTGAGAAATAATCATTTCCTTAGTCCTAGCACGTTTAATCCTGTTACAAAAGGACCTGCACAGCCCACTCCTATTTCAGGACGCTGGCATCTTAATAGCGAAGGATTCCACTCGATCTTGCTCATCTGTGTTCACGGATGGCTAAATATTTAGACAGCGCGGCGTTCCAACTTCCTCGTGCGCCTGCGCGTGAATTCTCTTTTGCCCGTTATGACCTGCAACGTGGAATCTGGGCGATTTGTGCAAACAGTCATTGTAAAAGACGCATGGGCCATGCTTCCTTGTTTACAGTCTTGGCTTGAGTGGAAAATGTGGTCCCCTAATTGGATGGTAAACATGTTTGCATATTGTTAGAGGATGGCTGGAATTTGTGCTGTTGGATGTTAACATAGGCTTTCGTGACAACAATATTGTCAGTAAATTAGTTATTTACCCTGTTATTTGCTAATTTCTGGCAAGCAACAGCGACAATCTATGTTGGAAACTCAGCCTCCTCAAAAGTGAGGTGAATAGGAACTTAACTTTTGAAGAACTAAATTACCTTACTCAGTTATTAAAAAGTTGTGATAGCAAACGAAAAAGAAACAAAACTCGTCGGCATTTCTAGTAAGCTTTTGTATCTCTATAAATACTTAGTGCCTAATTAAGCCAAAAGATATTGCAGCTTCATAGCCAATTTCTCCCGCCAATAACGGCGTGTTTACAAAAGGAACACTCGGATTATGTTATCTGTGGCGCTGTCAAGTTCACAGCTGATTTACGCGGGCAGTTGCGTGCACGCATCTCCTTTGTGCGTCAGCGAGCGCACGTGGCGCAATGAATTATGCCCGGCTGGTTTGTCGTGCCATTCCAGGCATTGATTCGTGGAGTGTTTGAATTTTTCTGGCTATTCACTATCGTTTTTAACTTTTTTGATTCGAGAATTTTAGGATTGTTTTGCTACGTGACAGCTCCGGGATTTTTGGGCTTTTACAAAGTCCGGAGTTTTCAGAAGTTACAAAAAGCTACTTCTTACTCTTCTGAAAATTCCGGCGTACTGAAACGCTACAAATCTTTTCCTGCACATGCACATTGCACATGCTATGAATTGAATGAGTAGGTAAGGTAGATAGATACCTAGGTATTTAGGTTTTATAGCATAAATTATACTCGTAGTTACCTACTTATTGTGGTTAATAAGAGATAGCAGTTAGTACTTAGTACATAGAAAAAGTCTACAGGACTTCAGTAAGTACAGGGAGTCATCTAACTAAAGCATGAATTTACAGTTTACACCAAGCATTAAGACTATACGCATTTCAATTTCCATTTTCATCCGACCCTAATGACTATAGCAGGCAGTAAAATGTTATATCAATTGCCCATTAACTCCAAGCCAAATGTTCTGCACCAAGATCAATGTTACTCCGTCTGTCGAGGGACCGCGAATTATTGCTATGCAAACATCGCCAGGAGAATGCGTCCGCAGTTCGCGCCAATCCTTGTTCATTAAATTCGTGTCTTAATGGACGATAACCGAGACGGACACAGCATGAGTATTGCAACTTAATGTATGGGAGCAGGTGTTCGCAACGTTGTTAAATAAACAAGGAACGATATTGGATGCTGTCATGGTTTAATTTAGATACTTTCGAAATATCACGGAATGGTATGATACCGTGGATGATGTTTAAGGCGTAAGTATAGGTAGTTTGAACGGAATTAGTACCTACTCAAAACTGTCTGCGCTTTTGATACTTGCAGTGGCGGCGTAGCATGGGATGGCACCCGGGGCGATCACCCCCCCGTCCCCCCCGTCATAAGTCCTAAGGCACCCTCTGGTGCTCCCCAGGATTTTGGAGTTACCTACCGATTCGAAGATTGAAAGACAATGGCACCCCCCCCCCCCCCCCCCCGTGTCATGGACATAGACCGCACATTTGCCATGCAGATGCGTCAGTGAGTACTAATCTGCGCGACTTGTATCACCCCCTGATGCTTGGCACCCGGGGCGGACCGCCCCCACCGCCCCCCCCTTACGCCGCTACTGGATACTTGGGTAGGTTTACCTAGATCTGCAGCTGTGGATAGGCTTATGCAGGTGGTCAAAAACGGAGCAAAGGTAAATGAGATTTTGCAAGAAAATTGTATTGTTTGAGAAGTTGTCGTATTGTTGGGTTTTTGTAAGATATGGTACTATGTTGATGACATCAGAAATAAATCTCTCCCAAATCTCATAATAGATTAGCTAGAGATCTCATAATTGCGACCTAGTAGCTCTGGCTGCCAACCAACCATAATAAATTATTATTCAAATTCCATTCTATATTGCTTAGGTAGGATACATACAACCAAAGACAAAACTCATTTTATAACCGTCCTTTTCCAGGCAATCCCAACGACAAGATTCTGTACGGGCGCCCGAATAAGCGTCGCAGCGCGTCCTTCCCCGCCCCCCGCTCGCTCGACCGCCGCCACTCGCTAAGGATCTTCGGGTCTTCCAGCAAGTACCTGCAGCGGTGTGCCTCAACTAGGAGCCTCCACCACAAGAACGCCAATACAACCGACAGCAGTTCCTCGACTGATTACCCGCCGAGCGTCGAATCCGCATCACCGAGTGAGTATTGATCTTGAAAATAAGTCACTTCTTTTTACGCTGTTGGGGAAAGCCCTCCCCCAAAAATTTCCACCGACCGATCCTGCGCTTCCCCTTATCTAAGTGCTAAGTATTACTTTCACCCTACCAACCAATAAATGGGCGAGTGCTGGAAAGAAGCAGCGCAAAAAGCTCATCACATTGTTAGTTATTATCTGATGTCAGAGAGGAGAGAATGGGCTATGTATGTTTTAAGACTTTTATTGATAAGGAGATTAACCAGGCCTGGCTCACTCCGCGCGGTACATCCGATAATTACCTACAGCGAAGCGCCCCGCCGGCGGGTATTATATCAGTCGAGTGTCACGCGCGCGCCCGTTAGGACGCTGGCGTGCGTTGTAGTACCTAATTCTATGATCGAAGTATTATTTAAAAATGAACATAAAGAGAAAGAAATATTGTGCGGCGTTCGGGTGTTTAAATTCGAAAAGAAATCTACCGGATTTTATTTATCTTTTTTTTCGCTTCCCAAAGATGCTGAAAAGTATGTTGGCCATGTAGGTAATCAATAATTCTTAAGATAGTAACCTAACCTAACCTAACCTACCATGACTACTGCTCAGAATGCGTTCGTTCGTTTCAGCCAAATGACGTCCACTGCTGGACAAAGGCCTCTCCCAAGGTTTTCCATAATAAATACGTACTTACCTACATACCTACCTCATGACATATAAGTAGATTAATTATTTTTTCACTAGACAGCAACCCTAACAGCGTAAGAAGAGTTCAGAGGCACGCGATAGAAAGAGACAAAACTTGTAGGTGAATAAAATTGTAGGTACGTAGTGCTGTGCGAGCTGAATTCCACCGTATCGCGTCGTAGCATTAACTTAATATCATTTGACCCACACTTCCGCAAAATAAAAAGCATAACAGAACTTGGCCAATCTGCGTCTATCCATAGTTGTAGGATAATATGCCGTTATCACTTAGGTACTCTATTTAAACAAAAAATCAGTCTGTCTGCTTTTGACCCCGCTAATGGTAACTAGATAGTGTCTAGCAAACATCAAAGAAGTGCTGAAAACAACGTTTGTTTAATTCTCTCCCGTATATCCTTCCAGAGAAAGTGTCCCTGCTGTCCCGCTTATTCAGACGAAGCGGCCGCAGCAAGCAGACGCGCGCGATGAGCACCTTCTCTGCCCAGTTCCCGCCCACCGAGTGGTTCAACTCGAAGGCGGTGCACCTACATTGCGTGGCTACGCAGACCAACTCAAAGGTAAGCCTTTTGTTGCCTATGGGCATCTTATTGGTAGAGAAAAGACCCTTTTAAAACTACAATGAATTCTTCTTTTTAGTCGGGCACTCTTGTCAGAGTGGTCGTGGTTGCGCTGACGAGGTACACAGGTTTAATTACTGCCGCAGACTTATTAAATGGTTAAATACATCATTGGTTAAATTGTTCAAACCCCACTAGGTTACAACAACATTTTTTATGGACTAATGTTTGTGTTTTATCTGTTTCAGGAATCATTGCAGAGTCAAACATCTTTCGTTTCATCGTATTATGACGGATCAGAAATCAGTAATCGGTCGTCGACGCTGCCACGAAGGCACAAGAGGCACCTGTCCACCGAATCGGGCCTGGCTGGCTCAGTCCACTACGACCACTCGCCTGTCAGGCACTCTAGCCCCAGCTCCGGGAGCCTACCCAGATCTACACTAAGCAGGAGCTCCACCAACAAAACTATTCTGGATCACTTCGGATCCCCGCAAAGAAACAGCGATCCCAAGCTAAGAGACAGCCCCAGTGGCAGTCTAAGAAGAGTCGACTGTTCTAATTCAGATCATATCATGTCGACTAGCGGCCCTTCAAGTCTTGAGAGCACAAGCACACACAGAACACCCAGGAAGGATTTAAAAAACGGGCATTCGGACCAAAACTCGCCCATGAAAAGAAGCTACCACACGAGCGGGAGCAGCGGCCATTCCAGTCTAGAGTCCCACATATCAGACCGCACTTTGAAACCTTCGCCTAGTCACACAAATTCACACAGCACGCCCGGGTTGAGTCGGGCGCAGTCTTTGGTCAAAGTGCAGAGTTTGCAAAGCTCTCCAAAAAGTCTTCACAAGTACCGAACGAAACCACCCATTGTCGGTGGAGAAACAGTAAAAAACGGGAAAAGCACATCACCTAGAAGTTCGCCAAAAAACTGCCCAAACACCCCCAAAAAAACCGCAACCCCGCTGCATAAAACTTTAGGATCAAAAGTAGAAAACCCATCGACGACTATGTTGGCCAGTTCTAATTCTAACAACTCGATAACGCTAAAAGTTACCACGAATACGATTACACAAAACGGTGGTGGCACAAACACCAAAGTTTATGTACAAAATTCACCTGTAAGGTCAGTAATTACTTTCGAAAATGGTAAAGTCACTGAGACGAGCAATGGAAGCAATATTTACATAATTAACGATGACAGACAAGTGGTATCGGTATCCCAAAATGGAGGCACGAATCAGTCGTCAAAAAACCCAACTGAGACATCATTCGACGTCTGCGTGGAGAAAAATAAGCAGGTTTACCAAGAACAGGAACCAATAAAAGTACAAGAGAATAAGTTCAACAAGAATTCTATAAACGATACGGGTATGAATAACAATCGTAAACTTTCTTTACAAATAGGCGGGGCGACAAATAACAACAGTTTCATATACAAAAACCAGTTGAATAACACTAACGAAGTTGCCTCTAATCCCGCCTCGCCGGCCATACATAACAATATCCACAACCTGGAAACGACTACAAATAGCAACCCTTCAACACCAACTAAAAGTTACGATAACGTGATTGGATCTTTGGGTAGTCTGAGGTACCAGAAGAATTCCTTTTCGTCTGCTAACAGCGGGATGCAGCCGAACATCAATTCCAACAGCGAATTGAAAAGCGTCGATTTGTTGAAGAAGGCAGCAGCGCTGCAAATGCTGAACGGGCTTCCAAATGTAAATAATCGAATGAGTTCAGATTCAATCGCCAACTTGTTGACGAAAGCGATCGACCAGAAACCAGTGGTCCTGGGATCGGAGCCGAATTTGGCGCTGAAGAATCAAGAGCAGATAAAGGACATAAACACGTCAGCTGAGAAGATAAACTGTTTAGAAAACAAGCAAAAAAGGTACAGCTTGAGCCAAGATAGCAAGAAGGAGAACCAGGATTTTTACAATTTTCCGAGCTTAAGCGATTTGAGCTTTAATTTCACTAGTTTAGCTGCTCAGAAGATATTGAAAGGGGTCAGTATAAATAGTGTGGACACGCTTGTGGAGCTGAACATGGCTGCAAACTCCGAGAAGCAGAACAATCGAGACGTGGCAGCCGTGTGCACGGACTTCGGCCTTGTATAGTACTTAAACGTTATTTTTTTCTGTTAAAATGTACAATAGTAGTATTAACATGTACAATTTAAGATAGCTGTATAACTTATTCTTAACTACACGTTAACAACCTTTAGATACAAACTACATATTTAGTTGAAACCTTGTACTCGTTTAAGATTTTGTACTCCCAACTTATTGAATTTATCTTAATACTATTGTATCCTTTTAATTACATTTTGTTTGTCTTTACTAACTTATCATCAAATTATCGAAGTAGAAATTATATATCCGTGCATATTCGTATACGACGTATTTATCAAGTACAGAAATTCTAAGTTTGTACAACACTTTGAATGTAACGACAATAAGGTTCGTAACTACCACCTGTGAACATGTGGCCTAAGACAAAATGAAATTTAGTGCCTCATAAAATTAAGATGTTTTTTTCAATTTTGTAGTAATATTCTGTAACCTTCCCCTTCACTAGCTTTAGATATACCACACCCTCTTAAGGTTGCGCTAGTCGACGCTGTGAACTAGTTAGTGTAGTGGGCGTGGCTTACATGCATGCTATCTTACTCTGTAAGACGGAAGAACGTGCTCACATTTTCTTTTTAAGGATTCTTTCTTTTTTTTAATACCTTATCTGTTTTTGGAAGTAACGCAAAAAAATATTTTTGAATGCAAAGGAGAATAGTCGTCTAGTGCAACCTCTACTAATGTAGTTTATACTAAATCAACGTTTTACACTCATCAGCACTCCTATTCGTGCCATCACATTTCCAGTGAAAAAGTTGAGTACAAACTAGAATACCTAACTCCATACAAACAGAGTCCATCCAAAAATGGGAATTTATAGGAATGTCTTTGTAAAATGTATGTCATGTTTAAGTGCCATAAATAAAACCATAGTATTACGCTTGATGTGGACGACTAGGAGAATATTCCAGCAGAATCAGAATCATTAATTAATTAACTTCTAGAAAATACAGCCTAATTATTGTTTCACTTAGTTTAGATCACAGTTTTCAAAGGTATGTCATTTTGTTTATTATGCATCTCCCCATCAAAAATATTACACCTATGTACGATGTAGGTATGATTCTCTACTCTGTACGCGGTACTCTGCCTACACGGATAAAAAACAGTGGATTTTGAATTATTGTATGTCTTCGACGTAAAGTTCTAAATCAATAAAAGTACATTTAAGCAACAATAAAACAAACACAGAATTAAAATTTTGTGTTAATTAGCCATGTCTGTCTCTGATGGAATAATCTCCTGTCAATGGGAATTGATATTGAAAAATTGGAATCCGTTAGTTCCTGTACTCAAGTACAGAAAAGGGTAATATTTATTCATTAGGGAATGTAATCGGAAGTCATCAATGCATTATAGTTTAAGGGTTTAGTAACGCCATTCATGTAAAAATGTATTAACATTATAAGTTGATGCTTTAAGATTTTTGTTTTATTTACCCCAAGCTTCCAGTAAAAGAAATTTCAGAATCGTTTTAAACTACGAGCGCGCGTAAAGATCGCATTCCACATTTCATAGTCTCATAGTACAACTTGCCACCGCGAGTCAATGTACATAGAGCGCCATCTCTTGGTGGTACGTAAAATTGTTTGTACAATCAGTTTTCTGTACAAATGGGTTTTAAAGCACTAACATAACAGTAGGCGTAACACGTGGCGTGTATTCAGTGACTGAAAATGTAGATTTTCACGTAACTGTAATGATTTCGCAAGCAATTAGACTTGACTGTACGCGCGCCGAGCATTACATTGTTACGATAGCAAAAATGCCACACATTGTAATTTTTGTATGTAATGTACATTTTACTACAAGATGCAACAATTTTAAGCTTGATTATGTCATTGCCTAAAACATAGCTTAAAGTAGATTAGGTAGGTATGACTGGCTGTGGTAGTGTCTGACAAAATAGCCTAATTTAATCAAGATGATTTAGTAAATAATAAAATTAAGAAGAAATAGATAGTAAGCATAAACAGGCATGTAAGTAAACAGTATCTTTGGGTACCCTTTTACTTTTAAAAATCTCAGTTTCAAAAGGAAAGCAGGCCTAGTCAAGATTTAAACAGAATATTGGCAGCTATCAAACATTCTGTTGATTGATATTGAATAATGATAATGATAACAATAATCAGTTTGGTGTCTGTATAATTGTAATGTAATATGATCAGATCCCACAGACTAATATAAGTTACATGAGTGTTGAACACTAGTTTAACTATAGTGGGACCATATGGTTACCACACCACACTAGTAAGTACATAGAGTTAACCCATTAGTGTAGCATGCATGTAACTTTTTACTAGTAAAGGGGTAACATGGTAAAATATAAAATGCACATGATATGATAAAAGCCATATAATATTTATTTAGAATTTTATATCATACTTAAATTATTCATTTCCATAAAATAGTGCTACTCAATTTAATAAAAAAATTACTACTTGCTAGCATAAATCATAAAAATACTTACATATAGTTTATAGATAAAATAAGTGCCCAGATATTATTAAGTAAATACTAGTAGCTCAGACTTAAAAAACATAGGTATTCCAAAGACATAATAAAACTACAAATGCTTACAGAACAACCGAGTAAGAATCATAAAAACAATGAAAAACTACTTGGGATATTATTAGGCTAACTAGAGGTAGTATGTTACGACAGCACCAACATCGAATTAATATGAACATGCCAATTTATGTAAAATATAAAAATTTATTAAATCTAATTAAGTAACAGACTCAAACAGGGCCTACTCTAATGCCGACTGTAGATGCCGACTGTAGATGCTAAGAACAGGTTATAGTGCTGTGTTCCATTACGTCCGCTAGCACTGGCTCGGTTTCCGTTTGGCTTTTTATTGAATTCAACCAGTCATCCGTGGGTTGTATTTTCTTCACGTCACTATCAGAACTTTCACTTTTCTCCTCCTCGGGTACATCAACGACTTCCACTTCGATACTTTCAGAGGAATTTAAACTAACATCACAGTTTTTTATTGGAGATACGTTCGCATCTAGATCCCGAAACTTCTTTGCAACATCCTCACTCCTTATATTGACAAAACAAACACAGTTATCGGTCCTAGTAACCTCTTTTAATGCAGCCTCTTCTATAGCTTCTAGTTCCATATTATCATCATCCTTCGTCACCTCTTCTATGGTCTTATACGAGTACATGTGATCATCATTGGGGCTCACGTAATCTTCTAGTAAAAAAGTGCTACTATCAAAATTCAACTTCTCGAAATCGATTACACCGTAATTACTTACATTATCTAATAGTGCGGACTCGTTATCGTATCGAATTTGTATGTTCTGAACACAATTCCTTATGAAGTCTTTGTCGTCTTGGCATTGTTTACGTAAAGCATCCAGTTGTCTTAAAGTTTTTAGTTCCCTCGCTTTTAGGCTCGCGTATATGCGGGCAAAAGACTGCCTTACGGTTCCTTTGAGCTGTAAACAAAACAAGGAGCATATAAATATCAATATAAACAAGAATAACGAAGGTTTTAATTGAAAATTTACTTACATTTTCTATATTTTGGTCAAAATCATCTGAATCACTCGCCATGTTTACGTTTTTTGCCTGACACTGCCAATCTGACAGCCGAAGTGTATAATGTTGCCATAGTCTTATCTACTAAAATCTATATAATAAAATAATTTATTCAAATAAAAATGTTTCAACCATATTTCAACACGGGGGGGCAGGACGATAGTAGAGCACGGGGCACGAGATAGATAGTAAATAGATTTTTTGGACATAGCGTGTTTTCACAATTTCTGTTTAAAAATACCTACAGATAGAATACGTTGTTCGGAATTTCTGATGAATGACAGTTTTTCTCAAAAACTGATAGTTTGGCTAGAAGAAAAAAATTCCTTTCATTTTTTAGAATGACACAAAGTGGCCAATTTTGAATAAGTCCTGAGTCCACTCCTGACAGATTTTGCTTTCAAACTACACTCAGCGGCACGGAATTTGGCCCAATCCTAAACACCCAGATATGAGGCCAAATAGGTGTTGTATATCTAAGTTTCGTGTGACATGTTAACAGAACATTTGTTTTTGTTAATTTAGAGGATAGATTAATAAAAAAATGCGTCTGTTTAACTTTTTTGACTCTAGAAACGCATTTCGTTGTTGGAGCGTAAAGAGTACGGGTAGGTTTAAATTCGATATTAAATGTTGTAAGGGTTTGGCGTTTTGTTTTTTGCTTTTAAATCAATCTTAGGGTTTTTCTCGTTTCCATAATTTGAGAATAATGCCCATTACTCCAGCTCAAGTTGCTCAAATAGTGTTACTTAGAAGTCAAGGGCGTATGCAGCGGGAGATGGCTGAAACTTTCAATTTATGGCGTACAAACTTAAGATACACGTTAAAAAGGCATTACCAGACCACCTTTTACACAAGAAGACCAACAAGTGGTGGGTAACCTGCATACTCGAAGACCAGCTCGAGGACCAAAACTTCTCCGATACCTTCACGAAGTGCGACTTACGTTTTCTAGAGAACATGCAAATTGGACGCAAGCCTAATGGAGTAAACTCTTTATGAAAACTAGGCTGTCTGTTTGCGTAGTAACTCTTCTCCGCACCTTCTCTATACACTTCCACGGCCATCTGGAGCTCTTAAGGTGACTCTGCAATCATCAATCCATAGAACTTTACTCCATTAATCTAACGTCCAATTTGCATGTTCTCTAGAAAACGTAAGTCGGACTTTGCGAAGGTATCGGAGAAGTTTTGGTCCTCTAGCTGGTCTTCGAGTATGCAGGTTATGATCCTCCATCTTTCTTCTTATTGTGTGCTCACTGACATTCTCTGGGCTTGCTGTTTGTAAACGCTGGCGTATCTCAAACGTAGTGAGAACCCGATTTCTTGATATTGCAAGCACGATAATCGGTCATCGCGCGCTGACATACACCGTAATTCCCCACTTCTTGGTCTTCTTGTGTAAAAGGCAGTCTGGTCATGCCTTTTTAACGTGTATCTTAAGTTTGTACGCCATAAATTGAAAGTTTCAGCCATCTCCCGCTGCATACGCCCTTGACTTCTAAGCAACACTATTTGAGCAACTTGAGCTGGAGTAATGGGCATTATTCTAAAATTATGGAAACGAGAATAACCCTAAGATTAATTTAAAAACAAAAAACAAAACGCCAAACCCTTACAACATTTAATATCGAATTTAAACCTACCCGTACTCTTTACGCTCCAACAACGAAATGCGTTTCTAGAGTCAAAAAAGTTAAACAGACGCATTTTTTTTATTAATCTATCCTCTAAATTAACAAAAACAAATGTTCTGTAAACATGTCACACGAAACTTAGGTATACAACACCTATTTGGCCTCATATCTGGGTGTTTAGGCTTGGGCCAAATTCCGTGCCGCTGAGTGTATTAACCGTGTACTATGGATTATTGACTCGTACTTTATTAAAGCCCAAAGTTCCGGAAAATTAAAAAAAATAGTGAAAGTTACTTTTTTTTTTATCAGACGACAAGAGAAAGGTTAATAAAGGTTTTTTACTATAGTTGAAAATACCGACCACTTTCTGTCTCATTCCATACAACTTCAACGAAAAAGGAATAAATATATTATTTTTTCCAGCCAGTTAGTTTAATGACATTTTCAATTTTCATCAGAAAAACGTATCATTCATATCGGTAGGTATTTTTTAAATACTTAAATATTTGACGCTCCATATCGTTAACATTTTGGTAAATTAATAGTAGTTTCCTACTTCTGCTTGCAACATTAAAAAAAAAACAAGTTATTGATTTTTCGTTTGACATGACAAGTCGGAAAACATCGACTCGTCTTGTCGTCGTATTTTTCTAATCGTAAATGGATTAAATATTCGAATTTTGCGGAATAATATTGTTGTGGCATTTGTGTTGTGATTGTGATTAAAAATGAGTGAAATTAGGCACCGACGTGGGGAAGGCGACGGCAACGATAAAGTGGAAACTGCTGGAGAATCTGACCATGTATTTTTTTTGTACAACAATATTCCGTTCGTGATTATTATTGGCGTTGTGTTTATTGTTATGTATTTTTAGGTTGATTCGGAGGAAGAGAAGGTGTTAGAAGAGAAGTATGTGGATGAAATGGCGAAGTCTTTGCCTCAGGGCACGGACAAGACGCCTGAAATTCTCGACTCTGCCTTGTCTGGTCTTTCTTCTAGGTGTGTATGGTTTCCATTGTACGATTTTCTTTCAAATATTCAGTATTATTCTTGGACTTTCAAACGTCACTTTATCAAAATTATTATTTTTACATTCATTAATTTTTTATGATAAAAATATTAAACCAAAACCAATAATGTAAGAACATACTCATATTATGTATCAAGATCAAGAATTTTTGAAGTATGTTATTTATTTCATGTTACAATACAAATTAAATGTTGGTATCACACAGTTCCGTAATATTTCCTAAACAAGTTATAACTCAAGGCTACTGAACTTAATCTTATTTACATAATGGAATATCAAATGAAGTTTGTTAAAATGACCACAGTTTCGAATGTTAGTGATTGCAATGTTTTATGTTTTTCTTTTTTAGTGTCTAAAAATACTTCTAATTTAGTGCATGAATTGTAAGATTATTTTTAACAACCAGTCTGTTTATTTCTCTGGACTAGCAAATATTTGGAGATTGGTGTACCTATTAATAATAATTGAATATGTAGTTCTGTGTGCTACTAATCTACACTAAAGATTAGATCCAAGAATGTGATTTGTCCAATAAATTAATAAATTGCAGACTTGAGTTTGGAAGCTGGTGTTGTTTTATAACCCAATCTTGTACATTATTAAATTGTAACATGGAAAATTTATATTACGTCAAAATATATTTTTTTCAAATAGATGGAGGAACTGGGTCATTCGAGGCATCTTCACCTGGTTAATGATCGGCGCATTTTGTCTGCTGATCTATGGCGGTCCTTTGGCTCTTATGATTACGGTAAATATACCATAGATATTTAAATTAATAATGACAATGATAAATCAGAAAGATTTTATGTCATAGAGACACTTAGTTACCGCTGGTTATGTCTTTAGTTGTGTTGATTGTTTAGTATTTTACGTCTAAAATATGCAAATATTTGCAGGTACTATGTGTACAAGTAAAATGCTTCGAGGAGATCATCAACATAGGCTACGCTGTGTACAGAGTCCACGGCTTGCCATGGTTCCGTTCCCTCTCATGGTACTTCCTACTGACTTCCAACTACTTCTTCTACGGGGAGAACCTTATCGACTACTTCGGTGTTGTGATTAATAGAACGGTGAGTGTCTTGAACATAAATTAATCATTAATTTTGAAGAATTTTTAAATCAGTAGCTTTCCGCCCGCGGCTTCGCCCGCGTGGAATTTTGTCTGTCACAGAAAAACTTTATTTATTATTTAACGCAGCGTGGGACGTCCACCTACAAGGTGGACCGACTACATCGTAAAGGTAGCAGGGAAGCGCTGGACGCAGGCCACTACCAATCGATCAACGTGGAAAGCATTGGGGGAGGCCTATGTTCAGCAGTGGACGTCCTATGACTGAAATGATGATGATGATGATGAATATTAGAGATTATTATTCACCAACAAATTATTAAAATTAACAAGCTTATCTCAGATTACCTGTATTATAGGCTATTGCAGAAATCTCAGTTGCTTATCAGCAAATATGTGAAAACCTAAAGAAAAACAATCGGATATTATAAATAACATTTATTTATGATAAGAGTTTAAATTGCTCACCTTTGAGTAAATGAAATTACCTTACGTACTTGTATCAACATTTTTGTTCAGTTTTATCAGATATTTTAATGCTCATAGTGTCTGGTTTTTTGCAGGGGACACTGTAGTGTTACACTTAAAATAAAAATATTTAAAAATATTGCTATTTCATAAGAGTTCAAACACCTCAAACTTTATATATGTTGATAAGATTATAAGCTGATAATCTTATCATGTTAAATAACATTGCCGATTAAGTACCTAAGTTACATTTATCACTTCGACGATATCTACGGATATTAAACGTCTGTCGCGTAGTTTGTCAGTCAGTTGTGTTGTGTCATGCTGATAGTTGATACTTTGCGGGAATTATTAAAAACTAGCTTTCCGCCCGCGGCTTCGTCCGCGTGGAATTTTTCGGTTTTTTATAATAACCTATGACACTCAGCAATAATGTAGCTTTCTATTGGTAAAAGAATGTTTAAAATCGTTTCAGTAGATCCCGAGATTACCCCTTACAATTTAACAAATATACAAACTTTACCTCTTTATAATATTAGTATAGATGAATGAAGCATACCTACCTACCAATAAATGACTAACTATCTTTGAATATTTTCTTTGACACAATTACTCACACATCATACGATATCGCGCCACATTTGACTATCTAACGAGAATCATCGTAAATTATTTATCATTGAAAGTAATAATATTGTAATATCGCTCTTTATGGTGATATTAAGCCAAACTACCATATTTAAAGGTAATTTTTACCCCTTTTACCACCCTGTTATAGTGGTAAACATAATTAAAATATCTCTTAAATAAAAATAAATAACCTTGGACATTTTACACTACGCTTCTAGTCTCAAACTAAACTGTTTTATCCTAACAAGGTTTTTTAAAATGGCAAAAAGAAGGTTATTGTAACACAGGAAGATTTAATGAAGGCTACTGACAACGCCACTCTTGTGGCGGAGTTTTGGGCTGACACTGTGTAGGTTTGTTGTCGACACGACAAAAAGAAGAAGTAACTTGACTTTTTATGCTTTTGTTCTTATCAGGTCAATTGTTTCTTAAACATAACATAGTATAGAATTAAAATGGCTGATAAAACTGCTTAATTAGTAGCATGTACCTAGTTAAATCGAGGCCACTTTAATTTGCCAGTTAATTAATGAAATTGATTAAGCATTCCACATTTTGTGTCTACCACTATTTCAATTTGTTACATGTCTATTGATTGCCAAAAATAATCGATTTACTTTCTTGTTTGGATCATTAATATCAATATGATCAATAAAATTAATAAATACTTAGCTTTCCAATCTTAATACATACTAATAATGAACTAAAATCCACCCATTTATTAGAGTTCAAATGATTCATTCATTCAAATGAGTCATTGGATTCTTTTAAAAAAATGTTTCAAGATCAATTATGTACAAGAATATCTATGTCGCAAATGGTTTATTGAAAGTAACCCAATAAAATAAAGTTATAAAATTGATTAAATTATTAACCATTTTGTTATTTCCCAAAGGTATGCCGAAGTAAATATGTTTACTCCACTTTGTATCGGCTGCCCATTTACGAGAGTGGTTTTATTGAACACATTAGGTACTTGGATTAATCGTTTTCTGATACTAAACTTGCGATCGTATACCTTTATGCTAAGACTTGAAAGTATATTTGCAATGATGTATTGTAGGCACCTTGCGTAAAGTTTTATCACGAATAGAAATAGCGGCTGCGTCAAAACTTGTAGAAAACAAGGAAAGGAGTTCCCTTTTTTCTCAATTGATGGGAATTTTCAATGGGGTCAAGCAGAATAACCTCGTATTTCACTATAATATCGACGTATGCTAATCCGTCGGGCTATGCAGCGACTTTAGTTCGTTTATGGATCTCATTTCTGATTCGATCTCGTAAAGAAATATACCGAGCATAGCCCTCTCCATGGCACGTTGCTATAATTTTTGTTCATCATCATCTCAGCCATAGGACGTCCACTGCTGAACATAGGTCTCCCCCAATGCTTTCCATGTTGCCCGGTTGTTAGCGGCCTGCATCCAGTGCCTTCCTGCCACCTTTACGATGTCGTCGGTCCACCTCGTGGGTGGACGTCCACGCTGCGTTTTCCGTCATATTTATTGCTAAAGCCCGGTCCGTGAGCACGTAGAATTTTGTCCAATGACCCCTAGCTACCCATCCTTATCGCTCGCGCGTAATTATATTGCTGTCGCGACTGTGCGACTGGCACCCGCAGTGAGTGTGCGAGCGCGATAACAACATCATTACGCGCGAGCGATAAGGATGGGTAGCTAGGGGTCATTGGACAAAATTCTACGTGCTCACGGACCAGACTATAGGTATTTTCTACTTAAAAGACATCTTAAAACCAGCCAAAAATCTTGTCCACAGGACTACCTGAAGTTCCTAGTGACGTACCACCGCTTCATCTCGTTCAGCCTCTACTGCTGTGGATTCGTCTGGTTCGTGCTGTCGCTAGTGAAGCGCTACTATATGCGGCAGTTCAGTCTGTTCGCTTGGACGCATGTAGCGCTGCTCATCGTGGTCACACAGAGTTACCTCATCATCCAGAACATTTTTGAAGGTAAGGATCTTTACAGCAGTTAACTTAAGAGCACATTTTTCTAAGTAAGATTAAGGCCTGTAGCCTTATCACGTAACAAAACTTCAACGGCATGCAAGCGATTTGATCGCTGGAGTCACTTTTCGTATTCACGTGTTAATAGCCCGATTTTGTTTCGATTTCGTTTTTATGCGCATTCAGTCGTTGCCTCCGCGGTATTCACCTATAACCTATTTTGATTGAAGTTTGGTTCAAGCGATTAAACGTCAAATGACAAATCGCTGAGTTGCGATCCTATCGATTAATCGGTTTGAATAAATGTAGGTACGAGAACTGCCCAGCAACCGTGCGATTCTCTGTGTCTGAACCAGGCCTGAGAGACTCGTGAATACTTCTACCTATTATACGATACTAGCGACCCGCCCGCTTCGCACGGGTGCTTAAGTATAATAAAAACCTTTTTCTTGAATCACTCTATCCAATAAAAAAACCGCATCAAAATCCGTTGCGTAGTTTTAAAGATCAAAGCATACATACAGGACAGACAGCGGAAAGCGACTTTGTTTTATACTATGTAGTGATGTAGTCGTATAGCTACGGTACGTTATAATGGCTGATCAGATTATGTAACCATCATCGAAAACAGCTTTGAAAGTAACTAATTTTCAATGAAATTAACCAGAAGCAAATATGAGGAATTTAAAACTAAATCATGTTTTCTCTTCATTGTAAAGCGGATTGTAAAGCGGCGTCATTTTCGTCGTGACCTCTTTATGTGGTTAAGGCTGAGATGCTATCGCCACATTTTGAACTTTAGGCAGAGGATATACGGTTCAAAAAGGATGAAGAGATATTGTTATGGTAGATAATTCATTCCTGCAATGATAAATAATCTACCTACACGGCTACACAAAACTCTTTTGTAACGGTACTGAGGTCAACCTATTTGCGTAAACTTACGCCTCATCGCTGTCGACATTGGCCAAACGTAGGTATTTTAACAGTAGATTATTTTAAATGTAAGATGGCATTATTTTTCTGGATAGGACTGAATTAAATGGAACAAATTCTCAAAATGATTAACTGTCCAGTAAAATATTGCAATGGTCTAGCTTGCGCATAACTTAGTGCCTGAAGTATGAGAGAGGCACGGTAGGGTGTCTTTGTAGACGTCAAACGTCAGCGAGACTTCAGATTTGTATGCTCTGTCACGTCATTATGTGTCAATCCAACCCCTCTCACCGCCGCTCCCATACCTTAGGCCAGGGTTTCCCAATTTTTTTTTGCCAAGGAACCCTAATTGATTATACTTTTCCTAGCGGAACCCCCGTACTACTCCGCCCGCACGCCCTACCCCTCCCTTGTGCGTAAACAAGTCGGTGCGCGCGAACAACGTCGGTCACGAAACGTGGGATAATATTTTTTACGGAACCCTTGCGGCCTTTCCACGGAACCCCAGGGTTCCGCGGACCACCTTTCGGGAACCGCTGCCTTAGGCACTGATTTAGTTAAGCTTGACCTATACCAACTAACCCGTTCCACTCTTCAGGAGTTCAAAACGTAGCGAAACGATCTCGAAAATCTTATGTCTATCGTGTGCCGTAGAGTTCCAATGTCCCAAATCACACCATGACGGTCATCGAACTCTCATTCGATTGCACCACGCAGTTTATAATTGACCTTGTTCAATTAAACACGGGCTATTAATAATAAGGTATACCTTATCGCTTTTGTTTTTACCTACGTTACTCGATGTTCACGTTTAATGCCCTGCGTTTGAGAAAAACAACTTTATGTTACACTTATTATTGATTTATAACCTTCATGTACCTGAATAGGTTAAGCATAGATAGAGCCCACTGTAATATGCATTTTTACCCATAGTTATTTAATTTTTAGCGTTAAGAGTCGCATCTCAAATAGCTCTGTTGGAAGAGCAGTCGCCCGGCAAGCGGAAGGTCGTGGGTTCGATTCTCGCCTTAGGCAGTTCGATGTTTTCAAGTTGTTTATAATCTTCAAATTTTTACCCATGTTTATGAATAAATTATATTTAATTTGATTTGATAACCTGACGCCTAGTAATTAAATTCGTCGCGGGTTCCAAGCTTCCAAGATAGTGAGCTACCCAACCTTCAATGGTTGTATTGTATTTCACTGGAGGCTAAACTATAGATAAGTGGTTCTTAACCTTTAAGTCACGAGGGACCATTTTACCAAATTTCTGTCTTGTCAGGGACCACTTTTTTTTTCAAAATCCTATGAAAGTTGAGGTCGATTTCTCGCCCACTGTGCGCCGTTTGCGTGGTGTTGGCTCGACTCATCACGTCACGTCACTTGTTTATTACGATGTCTTCGTGGACCACTTGGAATGTCTCCAGGGATCACCAGTCGTCCGCGGACCACCGGTTAAGAACCACTGCTATAGATGCTGATTATACTAAACTATAGAGTTTCGGTAATGGGAAAAAATTGTAGAATTGGTCCAGTTCTTCAGCAGTGAAGGCAAGTTTCTTGGTCTGAAGTAAGATAGTACCAGGAGCAAGCGGTGACGTAAGCCATAGGCGGGATTTTCCACATAATCCTCATTGACTCTGTTTCTCAACTTTTTTGGGGATGGGAATGAGTAGAGAAAGCCTACGATACCCCATAGTTGATGGGGAGAGTCAATGGGAATAGTGATTTGTTGATGAATCTCAGTTCTTCCAAACTCAAAACACCTTTGGACTAATGTTCGTCACTATTCTGGAAAAAAAAATGCGCCAAAATATCTTTGACAATCGTATTGACGTCAGAACGACATGATACATACAACAGAAACAACAAGAGACTAGGAGCAATTGTTTGCATTGATACAAACGACAATAGCTGCGATAAGACAGTCCTGTGTGTTTGCATTGTCACGGACGGGGAAGCCTCATAGAATCTAGGGCAGGGCGTAGCTTAGTGGCCAGACGGAGCGATTTTAGCGGCGCTTAATACATTCAACCAAAATGAAGCAATAAAGAATTAAAAAAACAAAAGACAAGTAGCAATTGTTTGCCATGATACAAACAACAATAGCTGCGATAAGACAGTCCTGTACCATGCATTGTCATGGACGGGGAAGCCTCAGAGAATCTAGGGCAGGGCGTAGCTTAGTGGTCAGACAGAGCGATTTTTGCGGCGCTTAATACATTCAACCAAAATGAAGCAATAAAGAATTAAAAAAACAAAAGACAAGTAGCAACTGTTTGCCATGATACAAACAACAATAGCTGCGATAAGACAGTCCTGTACCATGCATTGTCATGGACGGGGAAGCCTCAGAGAATCTAGGGCAGGGCGTAGCTTAGTGGTCAGACAGAGCGATTTTTGCGGCGCTTAATACATTCAACCAAAATGAAGCAATAAAGAATTAAAAAAACAAAAGACAAGTAGCAATTGTTTGCCATGATACAAACAACAATAGCTGCGATAAGACAGTCCTGTACCATGCATTGTCATGGACGGGGAAGCCTCAGAGAATCTAGGGCAGAGCGTAGCTTAGTGGCAAGACGGAGCGATTTTTGCGGCGCTAAATACATTCAACCAAAATGAAGCAATAAATAATAAAAAGAATTACAACAACAACAGAATCAACAAACGACAATAGCTGCGAATAAGACAGTCCTGTGTTTGCATTGTCATGGACGGGGAAGCCTCATAGAATCTAGGGCAGGGCGTAGCTTATTGGCCAGACGGAGCGATTTGCGACGCTAAATTAATTAGGTTCAATGCCGAGGTCGCGGCTAAGCCAGTACGGAATCTAATCTTTATTATGATAATAATATAAATTAAAGTGCTTATGTCTAGACTTTTTATTAATTATTACGTTATAACACAATACAAAACGGCCAGGTAGGCCTAGGCCGTGATAAGCTCGTACGTTTGTCATCTAAAATCAATAAGATTTTTATCACGGGGCGCATCCTAACCTGGCTTGATGTTATTTTCATTTGTTACACTCATAACTTTGGATAAAAACAGTTCTTTAGAATAGAAAAAAATATACTGTAAAAAATCACTGTTATTTTTTTACCAAAATCCGATTGTTATTTTGGAACAATTTAGTTCATGCATGATTTTATTCGTTATTTAATCTTAAGGAAAATGTGCCGTTGACAATTGGACTGTTTTATTGGGACTGCATATTGAAATACATTTTGAATAGGTACTTCTTTCCTATTCAATTTAAACTGCGGTAGGTAATTGTCTGACTATCCTGTTTTGTTGGATTGAAAAAAGCTGGTCGACCCTAACTCCCGTATTCACAAACAATGCTTGCTTAAGTGAAGCAGCAAATCGAACGCACAGCGTTGAATAGAGCTCTGTGATTGGTTCGTGTGTCATCCTGTGCGTCCACGCGCACTGTGAGACATAGAAATGTTTGTGAATACTGGCGTAAGTATAATTTACTTGACCTATATATAATTTATATCACCATCTTTTGCTCCTTAGAGAAATACAATTCCGCTACTCGCTCATACCGTAGCCCCACCTTTTCCACTCACATGTTGTTACGCGGGAAGCCGACAGAAATAGATCACTTTGCCAGTCGGCGTCGGCGTGAATCAGCCGAAAGCAACAACATAACATATGTACAGTCGCGGAATGAAAAGGTTCGTCACCTTAGTGTCAGTTTTCGCTTGCAGTAGGTACTGTAAGAGTCAAACCTGCCAACATAACAGTGCAAGAAACAGTGCTGCTAACATTTAAATAAATATGACGTTTGCTAACGAATAAGGTTTTGCTTGTGCAATGTTACAAAATGTAGTTTTTTTAATTTAATAGATAATGGCAGGTTGAACTAACAAGAAGGTTTTAGTTTATCAATCATAATAATCTTCTTGACAAGTTAAATCGTCGAACAACTTTGATCTGAATAATTTTGAACCTTACTGACGAACAGTTAAAGATTATTTTCTCTAACTCGAGATTATTCTGTAACATAGTTTCAAAAGGTAATATGTGCTCGCGATTCGTTGAAGGAATCAATTTGAAAACTGACGAACCTTTTCATTCCGTGACTGTACAACAGCACAACAAGCTAAACACTGGCAACTTATTCCGTTGTGTTATGTGCTATTTTGCAACAAAATAATGTTGGTATAGTCTGCTTGCTTACCATGAGTTTACGTTAGGTGTGCTCGCTAGCGACTACGTCAAAAAAATCTGTGAAGATTTTAGTACTTGGAACTAGCGCCGCTGTACAATTTGTCATACATTTAATGTCAATTTTTTACGCAGTCGCTAGCGAGCACACGTAACGTAAACTCATGGTAAGCAGCGTCAAATAGTTCGTGACACACAAAGTGGCCAAAAAGTTGACAACACAACCTAACAAAGATGTGTTGCACATAGGCTACTTTGGATATCACGAAGTATTTGACGCTGACTGTACTTCATGTTAATGTGTACTCCGAGCTAATGACTGTTTTGCTGCAACTGCAGTTAGAGGCTGATTAAATGATTATAGAGTAGACCCTTATGCTGCATATTGCATAAGGGTGTACTTAGCCACTCTATAATGTTTGTGTTAACCACTTGGCGACTTTTAAAAATCTTTGTGAGAACTGTTGATGCTAATTTATTTGTCCTGTAAGCCTAGGATGCGTGCCGCGATAAGCGATTTTGACGTCGATAAAGTATATCACGGCGCGCATCCTAGCCCGGCTGGTAGAAGTTAGTGCCTGCATAAAGTTTCTGGCCAGTAGAGATAGAAGATAATTTTATCTTGCATTTTTTTAACCATGCTCATTTTGAGCACGTTGGTAAAGTTTGATATGACGACTTTTAGGCCGGCCTACGCGAAAGCGGCACATTTTTAGAGCTAGCAATACAAGACTTTGATTTTCTCAATGAATATGACACGGGGAAAGCCATATGTGTCTCTCGTAGAACTGACAACCGTTGTTTGCACGGCCATTTTTCCAGAAGGTTCTCGACGCGACGCATTGGAAGACATAGTAGAGCCCGATCGATGGCCTAGTTAGGGTTGCGGGAAGCCAGAGATTTTCGCCGTGGGGTTCTATAGGCGAAGCCAGTAACAGTGTACTGACAGTTGCGATAAATGCTAATTTTGCAACAAAGAAATATAGTTGGATGTGTTGCCGACTGTATTACTAGGGGCTGCAATGATGATAAAACAACCACAATGGGGAAGATCTTGGACTGGATTTCATCTGATGGAGAAAGAGATCAGGTCAAAGGTGGAAGCGAACTTCACCCGGAATGCTCTACCTACATCAAAGGAACTGGCTATCTTACCTCCAAAAGCCGACACACAACAATATTGTTGTTATGGCTTAGTTAATTTGGTGATGGCAAGGACCTACCACCTACCAAGTATACACCGGAAACTATTTAATAGGTCATTAGAATTCAGCGTCATTTGTTACCATGGCTTAGACCTGACGTCTCTGGTTCTATACTCTTCATACATCAAAACTATTTTCATAAATTCGGAAACTGAACCAAGTCATACTAAAAATATACCCTGTTGTTATCTTGACCATGAACTGGAATGTAAGTAAAATGTACGCGTCTAAAAACAAACCATTCGAAATTTCTCGATGGCGCGTAGAAGCGAGGAAGCGATTATTCCGCAAGCGACTTCCGAAGCGTTTACGAGTGGTTGGGCAATAGGGGCAGCCCTGAAGGGTTAGCTACAAAGTGCTCTTTTTGAACCATTAAACGAATTTTACCTGTCACATAGTTTATTAAGGCCCAATTCGACCAAACTTTTATCCGAGAATAACTCCTGGTATAACTGGCACATTGACAGTTTCAGTATTGGAAATATGTCAAAATGTCGAATAACTGACGATTTATTCTGAGATTAATGCCTCCTGCCTGACTGACTCCTGTTTGTTCGCGTCCACCCTGAAGGGCATTTTAAGTGTCAATGCTTGGTCATTTCTGCGAAATGAACTGTCGGTTTTTGCGAAAAGAAAGTTTTTTAAGGACTTAAATATAGGCCACACATGTTGTATTTATATGGCTATTGGCGAATTTTTCCAGTAGTTTCGGAGCATATTCAATTTAGACATAAACAAATCTTTCCTCTGTATAATATTGTGTAGATTATTTTAGTTGGTAAATTGATGTCTGGAATAACACAGCTATTACAATTTAACTTGACAATTCGCAGCGATGAAAATATGTCGGTTGGCCGGTTTTTTGAGGTCGAATGTGTTTGCCCTTCATTCAGTAGATTGTAGCCACGAGGGCAAACATTGTAACGAGTTTTGATCGCCGGATTTTAGAGGATTATATTTTACTAAAAACGTCATATCAAAGTAAACATTGTAGCATCCTGTGCCGCTGTAAAAGGTACTATCAATACTTAATATTATAAAGCTGAAGAGTTAGAGCTAATCTCAGGAATTACTGGTTCGATTTTAAAAAAGCATTGGATGGATAGCTCAATTATAGAGGAAGGCAGGCTTTTTACACTACCCTATAGCCGATAGGTGTGGAGTAGTAAAGAAAGAAAAATTTTGCAAAAACGGGAAATATCCAAACTATTTTGCCGCGTTCGAAGCCGCGGGCACAGCTACTTTTAGAATAAAATTGTTGATGTGCTGTCGACTCTACACTCTACTATTCTTCTTTACATATTAAGTTACTACATTTTTCTCACGTTTTTCTCACGAAATTCCAACAAATATAAAGTAAATGAATGAAGCAATATATCGCGTCTGGGTTTTCAAAGCCCATATGACACCGGCTCTGACGTGTAAAGGGGGTCTTTATTGTCAGGTAAGTTGACACGGCCTATAAAGTATTGGGCTAGTCTAAAATAGAACCAGCAACGAGGGATCGATAGCGCTCTCCCGCTGCCTCTAAGTATTTATGTCACGTTGGGTTAACTAATTTTCGTCGGGATAAAGTAAAATGAAGAGCCCGTTATTTTTCTTCAAGTTCTTAATGGTCTGTTAGGAATTTATCTACAACTTTTATCATAAATATCTCGTAAGATATCTGACAGATGAAGACACCGGTAATCCGGTTAGATAGAAGCTTTTATTTGTTAGATAGCGTTTCATTATGTCAGATATAAAACTTTATTAGGAAATGAAGAACTGGGCCTTAGGTCTCACAAAATTTTTAATAAATTATTGTTTTTAAATCATTGTAAAACATAATAATAATCCAAGTCTTGCACCAATTACGTAGCTGTAGCACTATTTAATAATGCCGAACTAGGATTTCAGCATCAAACAAATAATTTTTACGTTCTTTACCACCGTTTGTTCGCAAATTGTTTACGCGGAACACACATGCTGGTCCTAACTGAGTAGATCTCGGTTAACATTTATTATTGGATTTACAATAATAATTTCAGCTGAACTCACAAACGATATTATTCAAAATCTTAGTTCAATGGCAGTAAACAAGGGTCAAATTCGTTGACATAAAATTTGTTTTTTTGTTTTTTTACTATCCCGCGGATTTATTGCCGCAGTGATTCTGCCAATGTCAAGTGCTCAAGGAGACACATACTTATTTCGTTTCAGTATTTTAGATAATGCTGCATGCAGTCTTTTCCCTATTTTAAATACTAAAATATTTAAGGTATAGGTTGTACCTACCTCACATCATTTCAATGTTATCAATTTTATGATGATCAAGTAGTGTTGAGATTGCTATACCGAATGTCGACCTGATGAATCCTTCTTGACTTAACGAATAACGACTGGCCAGTACGAAATTATCTTTATACATCGAGTAGTTTCGATCTATTCATTTCAAACAACGACCTACTCGAAAAACCATGGTTTCACTGGAAAGTTCTACAACATACGTAGAGATAATATCATTAAGGCTTGGTATTTCTTCTAAAGTAGGTATTTCGCGCTGTCAAAATCTGCGCGCGCAATTCTTCGCCGAAAACAGCGCGTCAAAGAGCTCCCGCCACAATTTCCAGCTACACAGTATAGAAATACGCAGTTGGTTAGGTTAGGTTGACTTCCTTCCCTTCAAGCGTCACACTCACAACACTTTCTAATACAAATCATATCCAAGTGATACAAATTAAAACACCTTTCAGACTTTTTGGGAATATATTCTAGAATCGAATAAATATAAAATATAACTGCAGAAGTAAACACGGTTCAAAGTGGCCGTGGCGTCGCCCGACCTTCTGGAAGTGCTGCGCCGGCTTAAAGAATTTCAAGATTACGTCACCCGACCTATCGGTAGGCCCTTGGGAGCTTGAGCGATTGGAATTTTTTTTTATGATAAGTTACTCTTAGTAGCGATTATTTAGAGCTTGGATAATAAATTTAATTATAGTTGTTGCAATTCACGAAGCTTTGCATGTGGTTAATAACATTAATCAGTATAGGTACGCATCAATTTTGTTCAGTCTCTTTGTTTATTAATAAATAAAAATATCATACTAAAATTGCAGAAACATATTTGTTTGTTTTGGTCTGGGTGTTTTCTTTCTATAATATGTATGACGTATGTACGGGGTTCTGAACCTATCGAAAATTGCTATGAGCATCACACGCGGTTACCTGCGTACCTCTGTGCACTCATGGGAGTTTAAGCAGAGGTCCCTAGAGTTTGACTTTGAGCTTTGTTTATAGTCATTACGAATCAGACTGATGGGAAACTGCACTGTCTTGAATTCGAAAGGGTAATTTGACGGTGTTTGGGGAATTCTAGGAATAAATACAGAGTCTCCTCATTGAGATTGAGACATTTCAATTTGAGATTTCACTTGACATTGAACACAATCTGAAATGGAGTTTTCAAACACTTGTAAAAATAAAAAGTAATTAAATCAAAGGCACTAAGTAGTATTGATATCAACTTCGAAGAAAATGACTGCCAAAATTACTTTGTACCCGTTCCACACGTCTTTCATGAATTATATTAAGGTATTGTTAAACTAAATTTCAAGTAGATTGAACCAAGGAATCACTTTGTCCCATACAAACTTTGCCCCCTTTTTTCACCCCCTTCATTTCATGACCCCATTTCGGAAAATCTTTTCTTATGAGATGTCTACGTCATAAAAAGAACACACCTTCCAACTTTCAGGTCTCTACGATATCCGTCAGTCATTTAGGACAAAGCATTTTTATTAGTTGTTCAAAACTCTATCGTTCCAGGTATGTCATTGACAGGAGGGCGCTACTATCTTAATGGGTTATTCATTAGTCCACTTGACATTTCAGAATCGTTTGACTTTAGATACCTAAGCGATTTGATATTCGGAGTCTTTTAATGAAATCAAGTTCTGAAATAACTTGAGGTGTTGTACCCGATCAAGCTTTTCATTGCAGGACAGTTAAATAATTTTATTATTAGTTTCTTCTCTAAGTCTTAATTTGTCAGAGTAGGTAAAGGCTCCATGAGAGCAAAATTTAGCCATATAATAGTTTTTAATTTTTTTCTTGAAATATTTGACGCCTTGTAATCTCTCGTTAATATAGGTCCACACAAATAAAGAATGTTTGACTTCGACTTTAATAATTATGCTCTTACATAATTATAAATAAACTAGCTTTCCGCCCGCCGCTTCACCCGCGTGGAATTTTTTGGTTTTTATATAACCTATTATTACACTCAGATATAATGTGGCTTTCTATTGGTGAAAGATTTTTTAAAATCAGTTCAGTAGATCCCGAGATTACCCCTTACAATTTAACAAATATACAAACACACAAACTTTACCTCTTTATAATATTAGATTATAGATAGGTAATTTGAAACCCTATTTTGTTTTATTCTTTTTTTTATTTTAAATATTTCACGATCCAAACTAATATTTACTGTAAGTAAATGCTAAATAGTAAATATTAGTTTGGATTGTGAAATATCCTACTAATATTATAAAGGCGAAAGTTTGGATGTCATGATGTCTGGATGTCTGGATGTTTGTTACTCCTTCACGCAAAAACTACTGAACGGATTTTGTTGAAACTTTACAGTATTAGCATTATGACGATATGTGGCAAATAAATTTCAATAAATAAATAAGACGTGTCTAAAAGCGCCATCTATCGGCATTGGTTAAAATCTACAGCACTGGACAAACTACGGTATGACGTTCGTAAATATACATTCGGGGGAAACCGTGAAACGCCATCTATCAACATGGGTAAAATGAGGTAAAACATCATATCTAACGGGGGTAAAACGAGGTCCACGCGAACGAAGTCGCGGGCGGCCGCTAGTTTATAATAGGTAGCTTTCCCTCCGCAACCTTATTGGTATTCCATGTATGTGTCTTTTAACTGAGTTCTGTTAAACATTTCATGTAAAATTTTTTCAATTATAACTCTATTTACATCTGCATCTGTAAGCAAGGATTCATGTTCTCCAGCCCAGATGCCGAGTAAACAGAATCGTCTTTCAGTGACGTGCAGCTGCCCCTATATTTGACCCACTGACCTATTTTTTTATTATTTATTTGTGTCAGTGTGCTCTTCTAAAGAGTGAAGACGATTGTATGTAGGTACTATTAAAATGTAATTTTAACTCATTGGTTTTGTCTCATATTTGAGGAATGTATCATGAGTAGAGTCTTAGTTTAAAAGGATGCCAACGATTTAAATTTCAATAGGTAGACAAAATTCAGAATTCTTAATTATCAAAAATTTTAGCTTTCTCCAGTAACACTGGTATTATTATACTGTGACTCATCAAAGTCATCATTGTCAAAAATATTGACAAATCGAGAACTGTCACGGCCAAAAAACTGGCACGCGTCCGTCCTCCGTAAGCGCCACCGCGCGACTGATTGAGATTGTCCAAGCCGTCATGGGCGATTTTTTCCACATTTTTTAACATAGTAACTAAATAAGACGCAATATAAAAATTTCATCCGTTAAAAGCCCTCAAGTTATTTCTGAACTTTAGTTTAGTAAAAGATTCAGAATCTCAAATCGCTTATTTTAAAAATAAAACCATAATTAGAAAACGAATAGAGGTAACTTTGGGAATTTATTCTATCGAGTCAACTTCATCAAATCGTGTTTCCATCCGTTAATAGCCCTAGAAAATATCCTCAACTATGCCCAAAAAAAATCTTAGCCTTTTATTTTACTGTTTAGTACCTCAAAAATGAAAAATGAAAACCTCATTTTCGCCATTTTCTCTGTTACCCGGCCTTAAAGGTGAAGGTGCCCGATGCGTATATGGAGGCATCTTTAAGCTTGCAAACTGCGTTTTACTTTTTAAAGTCTGGTTTAAAATGTTCCTTGGAATATAGCGAATATCGAACAATCTAATGAAAGTGTAATTTATTCATTCTGTCGTCAAATAACTTGATTAATAGCGCCACCCGTGACGCGCTGGTTATATTTTAACGTGGACTTTAGAACGGCCTATTGTATGCAAATGAAATGGAAGACCAATGCTCATTGTACCTCTAATGTGCCTTGCGCGATTTTCAGTCAATTTTGACAAATATTTGTATTTGTTTCGTAGTTCTTTTAAGTTAAAAACAAACTAACATGACACCGGTAACGGTGGTGTAGAAAACTATAAAGATATTTTATTATTATATCAACATTTCTATCAAAAGTTTTAACTGAAACGCCTTAATATTACCTATACTAATTTTTAAAAATCTCGCAGGTCCTTTTTCATAACCTGCTATTTTTAAGTTCTACCCTTTTTATGCTTCGTCAAATATGTCCTTTATGCTAAGGTCGTAGTCACTGTTTCCATCCTTCGTGTCAATGTCATCATATTTTTCTCGGTCAGAATTTTGGGATTAAAAATATCCCTTTATGACATTGGACACAAAAACAAAAGGCAACGCAGATAAGCAATGATCTGCAGGTCCTCAACATAATATTGTTTTAGTTAGACTATCAACGACTTACGACTCCCCAGGTATAAAAAGTACCACATGCATCATAAAAAGTATTCAAAACATGACCAAGTGCTACATATTTCAGTCCATAAACCTGGGATAGGCTATCGATCCATTTGCAGTTATCATTTTATCTGGTGATCGCAAACACTGACTGCGATTCTTATCGCGTAACGTACTCGCGAGCTGAAGACGCGTAATATTGTGAATGAGAAATATACGAGTAAATTGCATTGTGCTATACAGGGTGTTACTTTGCATTCTTGCCATATTTACAGAGGTTACTATATTACTGATACTGAACACAAATCCGTAAAAAAATAATGCCCGAAAAAATTTTTTTTTAATCTTGAGTATTTTATTTTATCGACAATCTGTTAAACACATCACTAATTATCGTAACGCATGCACATCACTTGTTGGCGATGGCGATGAAGACTTTTTTATAGCCTGACCAGGAACATAAAAACCCTGGCATAGAGGCGCTTCAATTGCATTTGATAGTGCAACACTGAGTACAGTCGTACCTGTGTTAAATTAATAGGCTAACTTTATGTATCAGGATTCAGGATTACGGGCTAATTTGATATTTTCATAAATTAACGAAACAATATTATTATAGGTAACCTGGTTTAAATAAATTAAATGAAACCATCAATCGAGCTAGTAGGATTTATTTTATTATTCATCAATAATCAAATTCAGAACTTGAATATTCAACTGCAATGTCTGCTCATGAACGCTTCAAACTCGGTACTTCTTTCCCAATTCCATAAAATTCAACACTTAGAAAGTGACAAAAAACTTTAAAATAGGTAGTTGAAACAAACCACAGCTAATTTTCATAGTGGACTGTACTATACGATAAACATGTCAGTCAATTTGACAACCTTTGTTGGAAACATTATTCAATGAAAATATTGTCCGAACCCTTGGTATTTCTCTTCGACAAATACTTTAACACATTGTGAACCACTTTTCTTTCACGACTATAAAAAGATTTTAGCAATTTCATTCACAAAATCAATTGCGCACATTTAAAATAAAGTTTGTTTACACTTTGACAGCAATAGACTGACATGCAAGGTGACATGTCAATGAAGTTTTCAGTTACTGTTGCCATTAAAAGAAATTAGTACCATTAGTTTTCCGCAACATGGCGAGGGTTTTTATGTTCCTGGTCAGGCTATACTTTTTATTGTATTTTTAAATATCTATTGCAATCTATTGTCTTTAAAATGTCTTTTTGACACTTGTAAAAAACTGAGAAATCCATCAATCACAAATCACGTTACAAATAATACAAAAATGTCTGAAGTGTATTCAAACAACGAATAATTTAATCAAAATGGTGCTTGAAGTGTCTGTAAGACGTCTTAGACGAAATGCTTGATGACGTACCCTTAGCGTTACACCAAATGCTCTACTACCAGCAGGATGGTGCTCCCCCACAATAAGGCTCAATAAGGACGTCAAGTGCGCGAATAATACGTTTGGTGAACAGTGGATTGGACGAGGGGTCCAGTAGCTTGGCAACCACGATCCTCGGACCTGACACCAATGGATTTTTGGAGTGACTTGAAACGACTGGTATGCGCAGAAGAGATAAACAGTGTAAACGCGTTACATGAAAGGATTGTTTTAGTGAAACTGTGAGACAAAACGTTTATGTGTTACGAAAACTAAAGCGAAAAACCTACGCTTCGCCGTGCTAGGCTAGACTGTGCCTTCATCAGAACGGAGGACACTTTGAACACTTGCTTTGCAGTACATAAACTTTGTAAGTAGGAACTTATAAATAAATAATTAATTGTGAATAAGGTGATTTCATTTCATACTCAATTTATTAATTTGTAAAAATAGGGTACAATGTTAAAATCAATTAAAATCCTAATAATTATTACGTATTTTTGACGGTCCTAAGCCCGTAAAGTAGTAAGGAAAATCTGAAATCAACTGAAGAGTATTTTAAAATAATTATTATGACTGGATAAAAAGGCTGGTACCCAGAGCCATAAAACAACAGATTATTAAGAACTAGGCCACGCCTACTAGGTTTATTCCACTTGCACCTGTAGAACGTGCGAGACAAAATGGGTTTATTCCAATTTGTACTGAAAAACCAAATTTACTAAAATCTTAGTGTACTTTCTTTATGGGAGTCTCTTGTTTATTTTAAATAATAGGTATTTTTCCCTACTTTAATCTCTGTGAATATGGCAAGAATGCAAAGTAACACGGTGTATTTATCATCCATCATCACTTCAGCCTCACGACAAATACTGCTAAACATAGGCCTACCCAAGAATTTCCATATTGCCCAGTTGGTAGCGGCTTGCATCCAATGCTTTCCTGCTACCTTTATGAGGTCGTCGGTCTCCCTTTCATCATCATCTTCATCTCACCCATAAGACGTCCGCTGCTGAACATAGGCCTCCCCCAATGCTTACCATGTTGCCCGGTTGGTAGCGGTCCAGCGCCTTCCTGTTACCTTTATGATGTCATCGGTCGACGTCCGACGCCGCGTTTTCCATCTCCCTTTCTGTTTATGCAATAAAGATTAAATAGCTGACGGATTTCAATAATTGAAGGGTCATCGACCTTTTTTATAGAGTAGCAAGCTATTCCATAAGTAGATCACCGTCGATCGAGATAAAACCTTGTCGCTAATGACAACCAGTTAAAAATCCATTACTGACCCTACCTACACAAACTATTTCTAATTTGTCTCTCTCACTCGCCATGGTTAACCCACAGGAGTGAGTAAGAGACTGACAGCCAGTTAAAAATCCATTACTAGACCCTACTACGCTATCGATTTCGAAATTTGTCTCTCTCAATCACCCTAATTAACCCATTAGAAAGAGTAAGAGACAATATTTACAGAGTAGACCCCTAACGAAACTGGGTCATCCCATTTGAAACAATCCGCACTGATTGGCCATAATGCGTCTGCCAGTGCGCGTGCACTGAACTATGCTATGATTTACGATAAGCCTGGTTACCATTGGAAAGAGTAAGGCCCTTTTTACATGTCCCGGTTGCCGGCTAACCGGCGCCGGGTACCCGGTGGTGAAGTGTATAGGCATGGTACGTAGCTTTCACATGTACCGGCGTAATTAATCCGGCATGCCCATACACTTCACCACCGGGTAGGTACCCGGCGCCGGTTAGCCGGCAACCGGGACATGTGAAAAGGGCCTAAGAGATAAATAAATATTATTCATTCACGGAGTAGACCCCTAACGAAACTGGGTCATCCCATTTGAAACAATCCGCACTGATTGGCAATCATACGTCTGCCAGTGCGCGTGCACTGAACTATGATTTATGATAAGCCTCGTTACCCTTGGAAAGAGTAAGAGATAAATAAATATTATTCATTCACGGAGTAGACCCCTAACGAAACTGGGTCATCCCATTTGAAACAATCCGCACTGATTGGTCGTAGTGCGTCTGCCAGTGCGCGTGCACTGAACTATGATTTATGATAAGCCTCGTTACCCTTGGAAAGAGTAAGAGATAAATAAATATTATTCATTCACGGAGTAGACCCCTAACGAAACTGGGTCATCCCATTTGAAACAATCCGCACTGATTGGCCATAATGCGTCTGCCAGTGCGCGTGCACTGAACTATGATTTATGATAAGCCTCGTTACCCTTGGAAAGAGTAAGAGATAAATAAATATTATTCATTCACGGAGTAGACCCCTAACGAAACTGGGTCATCCCATTTGAAACAATCCGCACTGATTGGCCATAATGCGTCTGCCAGTGCGCGTGCACTGAACTATGATTTACGATAAGTCTCGTAATTGTCGGTTTCGCGTTGAGACTGGAGTAGCTCTCAAGTTCAACAGCTAGGTACTGGCGGTTCCGATAAGACAATATTTGAATTCTATAGCAATGTGAGTTGTTATTATGAATTTGCGTATTAATTTTCAATAGCTGTCATCACTTTGAGGTGGTTTAAGTTGACTAATTTGTAATTATTTTTACCTACATTATTACATCGGGGATGTATCATCAAGCATCATCGTCCCATCTCACCTGATCTAAACTAACACGAATCTATATTTGTCTCTGTTCAATCAGAGAGAGGGTCGTGCTCTACAATAGAAACGAAAGGACTTGAAAAGACTTAGCTTGAAGATGGTGATGATTTCAAATTAGTGTTGTACATTATCAAAGGATTTCAGTCCTCAAATCTGAACTATTCACTCGTCAAAATTATAAAAGGTTACCCGGGACGAAAGCAACTATGAGGCTAAAGTGGCCAAGTGTCATCTGTTGAAGCATAAAAAGCAATATTTTCTCTATGCACTTTGTACAAAATACATCAGATTAAGAATAAAACCAATTTAGTCACTTTAGCCTCATAGTTGCTTTCGCCCCGGGTGACCTAATATGGATTATTGTTTTTTTTTTCGAACATAACAGTTTTAATTTTCCACATGTTTAATTGAATTACGTCATTAATTTACTAAACTCTCTTCCAGGACTGATCTGGTTCATAGTGCCGGTGTCGATGATAATCTGCAATGACGTCATGGCGTACGTGTTCGGATTCTTCTTCGGGAAGACGCCTCTCATCAAGCTGAGTCCCAAGAAGACCTGGGAAGGATTCATTGGAGGTGGATTCTCCACTGTCATATTTGGACTTGTGGTAAGAAAACCTTTTTATACCTAACGGATCGGCTGGTGCTGAGCAGAAGTGTTGAAAAAACTCGGTCACCTTTGTCAGCCTTTTATAGACAGAAATAAATAGAACACTTGTAGACTTGGGCACGTTTAAGTCGGATCATCAGAATTATCCAAACCTAACTGCCATGATCAAGGAGCTTTATTTGAGGTTCTTAAACAAAGCTATTGACACCTAGAACTAATCAGATATACATATCTGTGTTACTTTGATGATGGAAATATTTTTCCGTGAAGTTAAAATAATTAGCTTTATTTATTCTTCTTCTGATTTGCTCTCGAGAGAAGGGGCGATCTAAAACTCCTGTACTCTTCTGATTAATCGTCGCAGGCGGGCATTTAATCTGCTGCAACTTTATATCTGGATCTAGATCCAGATATAAAGTTGCAGCAGTGAGAATTCCAAATGAGAATTATCCCATTCTAGATATTAACCACGACTTCAACGTCAATAACCTGCATTGTTACAGCTCTCCTACATGATGTCCCAATACCCGTACCTGGTGTGCCCGATCGAGTACTCGGAATCGCTCGGCCGCATGACGATGGACTGCGAGCCGTCGCAGCTGTTCCGTCTGCAGGAGTACACGCCGCCTCAGTTCGTGCAGCCTGTCATGAAAGTGGTGAGTTGCCTTAGCATTTGACAATATCTTCACGTAACTTAGAGGACGGAAAACGCAGCGTGAGACGTCCTGGACAAGCTGGACCGACGACATCATAAAGGTAGCAGGGAAGCGCTGGACGTAGGCCGCATCAGTCAACATGGAAAACATTGGGGGTGGCCTATGTTCAGCAGTGGACGTCCTATGGCTTATGATGATGATGAACTAAGAGGAGGCATATGCATTACACATCAGTCCAGTGTCTATCCACATCAAGGAAGCATGGCCTGCATCTCAATTTATGGAAAGTGATGGTGCGGCTGAAGGTGGAAGGTTGCTGTTCCCTAACTGGGTCCACATTGATCTGCTTGAATTGTAAGACCTAAATGTGGTGGAGCAATAAAGCATTGAGTATTGAGCATCATCCGGAATCCTCAACCAAAGAAGAACTGGCTATCGTACTTCCAACTGCCGGAACACAACAATGTTGTTACATTGTTGTTATGGTGACAAATTTTGGTAAGATGGTGGTAGCTAGCCAGGCGGACTTATACAAGCTTGAAACTGAACAGAAATCTGCCCCTACTTGGAATAGAACCCGGGACCTCTGGATCTGAAGCAGGTGGACTTACCATTAGACCACGTATAGTATAATAATATGATGTCCCAATACCCGTACCTGGTGTGCCCGATCGAGTACTCGGAATCGCTCGGCCGCATGACGATGGACTGCGAGCCGTCGCAGCTGTTCCGTCTGCAGGAGTACACGCCGCCTCAGTTCGTGCAGCCTGTTATGAAAGTGGTGAGTTGCTTGGTCAGGTCTCTTACAGCAGTGTTCAATGACAGTTTAATTTTCCCCGGGACAAACTTGACCTTCACTATAAGTTGGGTTTTTATTGGCGGTCAAGTACTAGATCCTGGCTACACAGGAGTTGCAGCGGTGGGAACGAGTGATGAGAATAGTACCGTTACAGCAATGGTTGTTCTGTGGCTGAAATCATAATAATGATGATATCTTCACTATAACTTTAAACGCTTTAACTTTGTTTAAGTATCTTCACCACATGTCCACTGCTGGAAGAAGTTCATGCTCATTATTTTTCAGCAAAAAGTTCAGGATCGTTTCGCTTTGGTACGTTAGTAAAAAAACTGTGTGCCGACTTTAATAAATATACATTTATACGAATGTTTCATTGTCTAACAGCTTATTGCAACTTACCAGTAACATGCTACTGGTTTTTTGGTCTTTTATTCAAGCAATCTTTACCAATTTGCTTGATGTTCGAATCAAAATTCAATTCGGCTATATTTTTCATAGACAGTCAATTAACAGGTGATCAGTCAATACTATATCAAATCCATTCTATAAATAACTCCATTTTTCCCACAGCTGGGCATGGAGAAGTTCAACATGTACCCGTTCATGATCCACTCGCTCGCACTCAGCATCTTCAGCTCGGTCATCGGGCCGTTTGGAGGCTTCTTCGCGTCTGGATTCAAGCGTGCGTTTAAGATCAAGGTGAGTTGTTATTTACTTATTCATTAACGCCATTCAAAATGGTACATACAGTGTTGTTAGTAGTAAGCGAGTATGTATTTTCTGTAGACTGCAGTCTCCTATTAAACGCTATACGCGGCATACGACGTTAGTGTCACGTTTCTATAGACGTCCATACACCGATGTCAAAGTCTGAAAGAGACTACAATAGTACATTTCTAGCGATAGAGCAGTTTTTCAATTAATTTTTTTATGCAAGGCAGGTATTTGACCGCAATGAGGGCTATCGTTTTAGCGCTCACCAGTTAGCGCCACTGTAGAGTAAGGTCCTGTCACTTGCTAGTAGCGAAGACAGTGGCGCCAACTTGTGAGCGCTAAAGTGGTAGGAGGACTATCGCATTTGCACTCATCAAGATGGCGCCACTGTAGAGTAAGGTCCTGTCAATCGCCAGGGGTGCCAACTGTTAAGTATAAAAACGATAGCCCTCATTGCACCTGGTGTTAAGTGAGAACTGAGATGCAGTCTAGGATGGTACATATCTGCCCTGTAAGTGCCTATTCACTCTCGCAAAAAAAGGCCTGAATTATAGTGTTCAGGAAAGACAGCAGCAGGCAGCGAATTCCAGTCCCTAGCTGTTCTATAGGACCATTCTCACTCATCCTGTGAATAACATGAAGCGACTAAAGGTCAAATTGTAAATATCAGGCCTTCTCAACCCGTTTGGCCAGCCTGTAGACCACATCCTTCGTTTGCCTCTGATTAGTTAGTCATTTTCCTGTCCTAGACATTAAGGCGATTATCACACTGCACTGCGCTCCGCCGCGGTACGCGGTACGACAGATTTAATAATTGTATGCAAGTACCTCAGTTTGTATAGAAAACACGCGCGGCACAACACACTGACAACGCGTCTGCGCGCGGTATTCTTTATATGTAGCCACGCGGACCGCGGCGGAGTGTTATAATCGCCTAAATGATCGGTGCAGTGTGATAATCGCCTAAATGATCTTATGATGACGAATCCTCGATTCGCCTCTAAATTAGAAATATTTGTAGAGACCAAAGGACCTGATTATGAGGATGTACCTAGTCCCATTGTAATAAAGTTTCCTTTCCTTCTCCCCAGGACTTCGGCGACGTGATCCCCGGTCACGGCGGCATCATGGACCGCTTCGACTGCCAGTTCCTCATGGCCACGTTCGTCAACGTCTACATCACCAGCTTCATCCGCACCGCCACGCCGCAGAAGCTGCTGCAGCAGGTATATAACACGGCACTGACCCCCACAGGAGACGGCGACGTGATCCCAGGACACAGCGGCATCATGGACCGCTTCGACTGCCAGTTCCTCATGGCCACGTTCGTCAACGTTTACATCACCAGCTTCATCCGCACCGCCACGCCGCAGAAGCTGCTGCAGCAGGTATATAACACGGCACTGACCCCCACAGGAGACGGCGACGTGATCCCAGGACACAGCGGCATCATGGACCGCTTCGACTGCCAGTTCCTCATGGCCACGTTCGTCAACGTCTACATCACCAGCTTCATCCGCACCGCCACGCCGCAGAAGCTGCTGCAGCAGGTATATAACACGGCACTGACCCCCACAGGACTCGGCGACGTGATCCCAGGACACGGCGGCATCATGGACCGCTTCGACTGCCAGTTCCTCATGGCCACGTTCGTCAACGTCTACATCACCAGCTTCATCCGCACCGCCACGCCGCAGAAGCTGCTGCAGCAGGTATATAACACGGCACTGACCCCCACAGGACTCGGCGACGTGATCCCAGGACACGGCGGCATCATGGACCGCTTCGACTGCCAGTTCCTCATGGCCACGTTTGTCAACGTCTACATCACCAGCTTCATCCGCACCGCCACGCCGCAGAAACTGCTGCAGCAGGTATATAACACGGCACTGACCCCCACAGGAGTCGGCGACGTGATCCCAGGACACGGCGACGTGATCCCACAGGACTCGGCGACGTGATCCCACAGGAGTCGGCGACGTGATCCCAGGACACGGCGGCATCATGGACCGCTTCGACTGCTTCGTCATGGCCACGTTCGTCAACGTCTACATCACCAGCTTCATCCGCACCGCCACGCCGCAGAAGCTGCTGCAGCAGGTATCATCGTAATCATTATGTTCATCATAGAATGCTGGACCGGTCGTTGAGGAAATGATAGAGAGAGAGAGAGGTTCGTTCGTTCGTTTCAGCCGAAAGACGTCCACTGCTGGACAAAGGCCTCCCCCAAGGATTTCCGCAAAGACCGGTCCTGCGCCGCTCGCATCCAGGCACCTCCCGCGACCTTCACCAGATCGTCGGTCCACCTAGTGGGAGACCTGCCCACGCTACGTCTTCCGGCTCGTGGTCGCCACTCAAGAAATTTCCTGCCCCATCAGCTCTTCGAGCTATGTGCCCCGCCCACTGCCACTTAATTTTAGCGATTCTGCGAGCTATGTCAGTCACTCTGGTTCTCCTACGGATCTCCTCATTTCTGATTCGATCACGCAGGGAAACTCCGAGCATAGCACGCTCCATCGCTCTTTGGGTGACCTTGAGCCTTCTTATGAGGCCCATAGTATGCGAGAGAGAGGTAGATATTCATTATTCTAAAGCGCAGAGTAGGAGTACCCCCACGAATGGAGTATCCCAATATGTGAACATCGGACTTGCCCAATCCATCTGGCCAGCGTAGGGAGTGTCTGCCAAATTAATGCTCTATTCGCCTCTGGTACAGTGACAATAGCCCAATAGCAGAGTAAATACAAATACAATTCGGCGCAACACCCCGCTAATCCACGCTAAATTTTGCCAGTGTGTGCGTGCGCGCCGCATACGTATTGGCGCGCTCACATACAAACCGCGCTCGGTGCGTTTCTATGAAGATGACCTACTCATTTGTATTTACTCTGCCAATAGTGTCGGTGTCGGTCGGATTAGGATTGTGGATTCGAAACTTGTCGTGACCTGGACTATTGTGGTAAACCCAACAAGCATAATATTAGATTACCACCAGAGGTTACGGGACGTTAAAAAATATGTTAGTGCCACCGTATACAGAGTGAAAACGATAAGTGATCTCACTCGATTATTCTTAAACTATACAAGATATCGAAAAATTATTACTATGTATATTGTGTAATATTATGTGGCTTTACCAAATGTATGGAAGCTGGAAACATTGAATTTTCAGATAGGTCCAGTTTATTCTGTAACCTTGTATTGGTGCCGTTTGAAAGAACTCGTTAAGCACTTTCAGGATCAGTAACCAGTTTTTCGATATCGTGTATTATTTAGAAATAATCGAGTGAGATCACTTATCGTTTCCACCCTGCATACGGTTGGCGCCTCTGTCGAATAAGTTCATGTCACTCTCTAGTGGCTTAGACAGTGGCGCCAACTAGTCAGTAAATAAACTGTAACACTTTATTAATAGCTTAATGAACAAACGATCCACTTAATTATAATACTAATCTGCTTTCCAGGTATACAACTTGAAACCAGAACAGCAGTTGCAGTTATTCTACGCTCTCAAAGAGTCCCTGGAACACAGGAACATACTCAACTTGGTACCTTAAACGTCTAGGCCAGCCCCAGGTATCTCACCTTTAAATTAACAAATATTGACTACTAAATTGTACGTGGGACTTTACACTTGGCGGTCGGAACGCTGCGTTTTTAAAACCGCATGAAGTAAAAGTAAAGTTTATGTTGGTTTGTTGCTAAATCATCTACAGTATTGAATCCTCTTTAGTTATTTATAGGTTTATTTTTCAATAATATGAATATTTTTATTTTTCTGTGATAATACATGCATGTATACAAATTAAATACGTGTATGCTATTTTTCTTTCGTTCACAGCTGTATGTCAGCATTTGACAGATCCCAACACTTAATAAAATACCTGAAAAGTAGTCTCTCATTGAGAGCATTTGTGTGTAAGGCCCTTCATCGACTTGCTTATGATTTAAGTATAATATGGTATCTTTAAATATTCGTTTTTGAACTTTACAACAAGGAATTCTAGATAAAATCGAGTCTTGGCTTATTACATTACACGCGAAGGCTCCCAATGGGTAAACACCTTTACTATTTTATCCTTTTGTTCTTACATTAGGCGTTTCGCGTTTGACCGCCAAGTGTGACGGTGCTGTAAGGTTGACATATCGTGTGTACCTTGAAAAGATAAAAAACATATTCTAGTCCGTGATTACTGAATCATTTACTATGATACATAACAAATTACTAGTAAGATTAAAACATTTACCGTTAACTTCCTTGATATATTCGATATGTTCCAAAATATCAAAGTGAATGATTCAATTCAATATAGCAAATATATTATTTATCCAGATGCGGTTAAATACCTGGATTTAACTTAATATACGAATAGGGTCTACATAGATTTTAATAGTGAAATATTAATAATAATATAAAACATCTTATAGTATTTGAAACCAATACACAGTCAGAATCGTCTTACATTCCATTATGACATCGATTTATATTATTACCACGAAAGTTAAGAAATATCTTCCAAATATACGTTTTTTTCACGCGTTTGTAAAATCAGACTGTGTAAAGGTTTCTTTATTGACATAAAAACTTTTAAAAAAAATATAGCAAATACGTCACTACTGTCAATCAATTTTGAAAAATCCAATTTCGTAAAACGAAATGAAGGAATTAAACTTTTTTCAAAGAACTAAAATTGCTTCAGTGGGTCTAGACAAAGTGCACTTTTTGATCGAATCGAAAATCGAATCCGTCAAAACTCCATACAAAAAAAGGCTTTTTGACCACTTTTCGACTGGTTTGCGATTAAAATGTGCACTTTGTCTAAGTACACTTTTTGATCGAATCGAAAATCGAATCCGTCAAAATTCCATACAAAAAAAAGCTTTTTGACCACTTTTCGACTGGTTTGCGATTAAAATTTGCACTTTGTCTAGACCCACAGTATTCGTTTACGTTTTGGGCTTTTCAAAACTGATCTCTATTCTTAGGATAAAATTAGGATTATTCTATAAAATTATTGATAGTACGATGTGGTCTTAGCTTGTGTGAAAAACTCGAATTTTTATTACTTTATTAGTGTCTTCTTATTAACTTTACGGTGAACGGGATAGGTATTTTGATGATTAAAGAAAGTGCTTTTATCTACCCTACTAAAGAGACCGTATTCGACCTTCGGATTACATTTTGAAATACCAAAGATCGTCTCCTGATTCCATCTCCTTTTCTCTTTAACAAATGAAAAGAGACGACTATAAAAATGAGTTATATTTTTCGTCAGTGCACGTGTATTTGGCTTTTTCATTTCCTAAAGGTCAAGTAAAGTACGGCCAACGAGAAGTGATACCAAATGTAAACAAACCCAATGTCATGGTCATTTGGAATAGCAGGGGTTTGACTTTGACATATTTTGACGGGAGAACGAGACATTACGACAAATACACAAGATGGGAAGAGACAATAGATTGTCAGTTCGACAGTCGAATCGACCTATTGTATCGCTGCTAGTTGGCCGTACTTTAGTTATCAATGCAATTTGTGTTTACTTTATTTTGCTTTAAAATTCAAGTGTTATAGAAGGTATTGTTACTTCAACTTTGTAACTTAATGCAAGTCTCTGGGTTGGTGTATTACTCCATGCTTTATTCTGTACCTAAATAATATCTTGAATGTTGGATAGAAGTATTATGATCAGCGAAATAATATAATAAGGATGGTTTTCGCTATTAAAATAACTTTTCCTTCTACCTTTTGTTAAGAAGTAATAAGTATAGGTACTATCTATAGTGGTACTATAAAATAAAGTACTTTCGTATTTGTCAGGCCCAATGTTGGAAGTTTTGCATAATAACAACCGATGACATACATGACAATGTTTGTTGAGTTATTATAGCAACTAAAAAGAATTTCCATAAATTGTTAAATAACCATTTTAAGGTTTACAATAAAGGACAATGACCAAAAGTGGTCCAAATGTCCACCACTAATGAGACCTATATTGGCATAAAGTCCAATAAATAGAGATCAACTTTCAGTATGGGATGAAAAAAAAAAATAAGCTGTCAGTAAAAAGTTATGACTGTATGAAAAATTGTAGTAGTTTACGCGCTAATCTCAGGAACTACTGGTCTGATTTAAAAAAATATTTTTGTTATGGATAGTCCATTTATCAAGGGTGGTTTTAGGATAAATAACATCACCCTACAACCAATAGGGGCGGAGCAGTAAAGACAAATGTTGTAAAAATGGGAAATATTATTCAAACTATTTTCACGCGTACAAAGTCGCAGGCACAGTTAGTATAATATTTAATAAAATTCATCTATAACCCCGCGCCACATTCGACATGACATAACATGCGTAGATTAATCCAAAATGTGCAATGGATAGAATGATATCAAGAACATTTTCGGATGAAAAGGTAAAAAACAGACTATTCATTCAGTCATAACTTTTTACTGACAGCATATTTTTGATTGCAGTTTGATTATAATGAATCAGTATTTAGTAGACTATTTTACTACATAGGTCTCGTTAGTGGTGGACATTTGGACCACACACCATACATTTTTGGTCATTGTCCTTTGATGTATTTGTTTCCATTTGATATCACCTTTACAAAAAGTGTCGTGTGGTGCAAATAAAAAAGCACTGGCAATCAATGCCTAAACACATTTGAATATACTGTGTTCGCTTTTGTTTTTTACAATGAAACAGACTTGGAGCCAAAGCACACATGCTACTTATAGCAGAAGCTGAATGCAGCGACCAAACATTCCTTACCACAAACTCAAAAACGCCAAACGCGACGATTGAGTCGCTGTTCGGAAGCTCGACGCAGCGAAAAAAGTCGCTAAAGCGCGGAACTCCGATACTGCGTCCGAGCGTATGAAATCGCGATACTGTATCGATACGGTCGCAAAATCTCAAATTGTCGATGCTAAAAGTTGCATGTCTGTGTTTGCCCCGTTCGTTCGTTTCAGCCAAATGACGTCCACTGCTGGACAAAGGCCTCCTCCAGTACTTGCATTTTATTTCAATGCTTCGACTGATACAAAAACGACTGTGTCATGTGCTAAATTTTTCGGACATTTACAAAACGTATACATGATTATTTTGATCCGTTTTTGAAACCAATATTTATTTGGGAAGTGAAAAGGTAAAGTTTTAGAGCATTGTATCGTTTGGTTTGTAATATTATAGTCGTTCTTACGACTTGTAACTTAGAAGCGTAACTTCGTTGATACGAACCAAACTTATTGTCATTATTGATATAAAATTATATTGAAGTATGAAAATGATGGGACTTTTGAAAGGATTTATGTATGGACAGAAATGATTCACGTTTGATTATTACATATAATTTATATTACACGTTAAGGTCGGATGATCTAATAAAACATTAGTAAAACGTTAAATAACTGTATCTCAAGAGTATAATTTAACATAAATAGTTGTATAAATGTAGTTTTATCAAAGCTTTTCGCCTTAAAATAGGATTTGTTAAGTTTGGTGATGATTTTTGTGATTTTACGTTACGTTATCGTTGTCTCACGATTGTTTTTTTCTTTGCTTATTCAGCTCGTTTCGCTAGCTCATAAATAGTTTTAGTGGTAATATTATTGACCTACTAAACATTATACACGCTATAACTTATCGAGTGTATGTTTTCTTATTCAGTATAAGTTAAAAGTTTTTTTTACTTGCGCTGTGTCTTACGTCATAAAATATGATAAGCCGAGGCTAGCGTGTTGAAAATGAAAATTCAACAAGATGAAAAGTTAACGTGTATTAATTAGGTTGTGTCGCGTCCAGTAGCGTTTTGTCGCGTCTAGTAGCGTTATGTCGCATCTAGTACCGTTATGTCGCGTCTAGAAGCATTATATCGCGTCTAGTAGCGTTATGTCGCGTCTAGAAGCATTATATCGCGTCTAGTAGCGTTATGTCGCGTCTAGAAACGTTATGTCGCGTCTTGTAGCGTCTGTCGCGTTTCGTAGCGTTCCGTCGCGTTTCGTAGCGTCTTGTCTTCTAGCATCATATCATTTGCCACTGACGTAGGGCACTGCGTTGGGGTCTCTATTGTGGGTCTCCTATCAATGCATTAACTATTGAAAAACGGGTTCTAATATTTTTATAAAATATCGTATTATAGTTTATATTATTTCGCATTCGAAACATGCATAATTAGAATTACATACGGAGTAAACTTATTTACTTGCAAGGATTCGTCAAAATATTTAAAAATTATAAATAAGGCAAAACTCTTTGTAGATTTATAGTTTCTCAATAATTCAACTTTTCTTTTTTTTAGATTTTAAGAAGATAATGTTACTCTATAAAATTACAGTGCAATATTTGGAAACGAAAACTCCGTAAAATAAATTCCATTTCATTTAAACTTTAGTTTATTTCTGGTATAGGGGTGGGGTTGGATTTTACAATAGTGCTGTAATATTCGCTTATGTAAAATGCCCCAAAGATTGTTCACGTGACAATTCCAAACCTACATTTTAAATCTAATTCTTGATTGCTTGTTGAAATTATCGAAAAATGTTCATTTACCATATAAGTAAAAGTTCTCTTAAATCAATACATTATTATGACATAGTTATAACTCAAGGACCAATGGGTACAACAAATTGCTGTTAAATAAATGATTATATACCTTAAACCTCTTATTCATAAATAAATAAAACACTAACCCTGGGATGCACCATCTTACATTAACTTTAACAAACATCAAAAGTCTGTCAAACTCCATACAAAAAACACCTAAATTTTTGTATGGAGCTTGACATTTGACGTTTGTTAAATAATAATAATAATAAAGCATTTATTTCTTTCTTTCACAATCCAATAATACAGTGAAACACAAATTGCTATGTACTAATTGAACAGGGTAAGATTGTGAGAGAACTGGAGTCTGAACTAGGCGAGAAGCCTGTACTACAGAGCGCCAGTAGTCTCCTCTCTCGATAATGGCCGGAGCACATAGAATTTATTAAAGTTATTTTAAAACTAGACAAAAAACTAGACGAGTATTATGGGTAATAAAGTAAAATGGGAAATCTTTTGTCAGTTTCTGTCAAATGTTATTTGATTGAGAAAGAGAGAAAACATGTTTGAATTAAAAAGGGTCTAGTTTTTATGAATAAGGGGTAAATTATTTGCCATAGGACAAAATATCCTATACAAAGTTTATAAATTGTAGAGTTTTATTTGCCGTTTATTGTGATGATAAAAAGTTTAACGTTTCCGTAATTAAAAAGAAAGTGATTTTTAACTCTTTAAGATGCGAAAGAAATATTGTCTATGTTATCTTATTATAGAAATTCACATATTGCTGAACATTTTACTCAAGCTTCATAATTTATGATGTTATAATTATAATATTTATAATAAGCCTATATCTAAGATATTCATCGAACAGAAAACAATTATTTGATTACAAATTGAACTGTATTCATCTCATAAATAGTATTATTATTATTTCTATTATACAGGGTTACTTTGCAATGTGTTGTCCAGTCGCTATTAGTACAAGCTCTGCTTACTTTGGGGCTATGTAATTGATACGTCAAGCCAATGGCCGAACATATTTTATTATTAGTATTTGTCTATGATATTGCTTTGCTGAAGCGTTTTTAAAACACTATGGATAACTTTTCAAAGCAACCCTGTATAAGTCAACAATTCGGTCACAAAAGTAATGTAAAGAATTTCAATGATCTTTTAGATTATATCGATGTTACGGTGTGTAGTATCGTGTTGGATTGTTGGTGGGAATCTAATTCAACTGTTAATAAATATTTACTCTTCAATTAAATTTTTATATTAGTTACAAACAAATTGTTCTTTATCCAAAACTTAATAAGATAATGGCGCAGGTACACTATGCACGACATTGATCGAGGCAGATAGTGTAAACAAACGTCGCCCATACTTCGGTATGCGTGCTCGCGTTTCTGTTCAATCAATTTCCCGCATAGTGTATCTGCGCCATAATATTTTGAAATACTCGTTGTAGAAAACCTATTGTATTTGTTATAATATGAAATAAACTCTCTAAAGTAGATTCCCAACAAGCCGATGTTCTGTGAAGGGTATACTGTGGAATAGGTAGGTATTATTCGGTGTACCTAATAAATATTATGTGTACGTACGTAGTTGTATGTGTTTAATTAAATTATTTATTGGTTATGTGACTTGTATTGAGGTAAATAAATGGAATCTTGTGTAAAAACTGTTTTTTTTTTTAACTCTGTGCTCTACAAAAAATAGATCAATCGATGCGTATTATTTATGTGCAATTTTGAATCAACTAATGATTATAAAGGTTACTTCTGTAAGTAAATGACTTTTAGCTTAAAAAGTCCAGAAGTAGTAGCAGAAAAATATTTAACGTACCTACATTTTTTATGGATACTCAATACTCTTGACAATTGTACGGACAAGTGGATTGTATTGATGACTCTAGCATAGGTCTACTAGCATCGCAAAGCGAGCGGTCATAGTTAATAAATTAAAATATTTAAATACAAAAATCCTACGATGGCTCAGTTATTCTTTTACGTCCGTATTCACAAACGATGCTTCCTTAAATGAAGCAGCATATCGAACGCACAGCGTTGAATAGAGCTCTGTGATTGGTTCATGTGTCACCCTGTGCGTCCACGCGCACTGTGAGACCTCATAGTAATGTTTGTGAACACGGGCGGTTTGTCTTGCCCCCTAGTTTGAAAACCTCACGCAAGTGACCTTACATGGTAACCTTTGAGTCAGGAACTAAGGAGTTTAAAAACAATTGCCGACTTTCCTCAGCTAATTCAATTACGGCTGACATCCGCGTCAACGAAGGACGTTTCCGAACAATGACAAACCAATCTGTGGACATGTTGTGTACATTATTTTGCTTTTATGCTTTTTGAGAGTTACGTCTATATTTTGGGGAACTGTGCCAAATGTTAAGGCTAGTTTCAGTAATTGGCTAATGCGGTAATGACCTTAGTTTAAATCTTGGATTTAGTATGCCTAATATACACTGACATCCAGGGTTAGGTGTTCTCTTGTTGATTCAACACACACCACAGAAGAATGTTCGAGACCTAAAACAATGTGCAAAGATTGTAGAAACTCGAATTATTAGCAGAAGTTTCTAAAAGCGTGAAAAAGCTATTCGGTAAGTTTTGACATTTGTCATTTCACTCAAATATGCTTTATCTTGCTATGTGATGCGACTTTTTCGTTTTTCTTCTGTACTCTAGCAGTCTTCGAGATCATTCTTACATATTAAAAGACTATACGCACATTAGAAATTCCAGATTAGAGGTAGCCTCAGTTATTATTTATTTTTCTTCTCATTTGGGCAGGCAGAGGCTTGAACACTATCTGTGATATGATATACAAGCCTAGTGGTGGACCACTCACTGTGGAGTTCGAATCGTTAAAGTCTATTGTTTTATAACTTACCATTTAGGGATAGCTCCATATTCGCTAGCGCGAATTGACCACGAAATGAAATCTGTCTCGAATGTTACATTGTCTAGCTAGACAAACCCATATTTTTTTACATAAGACTTGCTAGAAAAGTAGTGCAATATTTGTATCACTATGTCGGAAGCGAGTTCCGCAGCAGTTTTTGCATACAGACGAGCTGGTGGTGTGTTCCCACGAGGCGCTTGCGCAACGTACGTAGATCTCGTTGCATGCGGTTTGGGGTGTAGGGGTCCATTATCGTAGGTGGTACGGTAAATATGGCCGTCTACTGCTTTGGAAATCATTAAAATTATACAAAATAAAATAATAGAATTGTTATCAAAATAATTTGCGGAAATCGTAAAAATATTGCATAAAAAATTCAAGTCGACTAATCCCACCTCTCGTTCCAGTTGCACCTTTGAATATACAGGGTGTTAGGTAAATGGGTATATGATCCGACACTAGCCCATGTTAACATGGGCATATAAATGGTATGGTTGTGATGTATCCGCCTTGGAGACGTAAATAAAAGTTGTTTCTATGTGAAGATACTGTCTTTTATTTTCGATTAAACACAGAGCTTACAAGATTGCCTATCGCCATTTTGCCTTGCGAATCAAGAAGAAGGAATCTCGGATACACATCCTGAATAATGTTTTTAAACTAGCTACGTTTGGATACGCGCTTATAATAACTAATTAAATACCGATATAAAATAACGACCGAGATAAATTTATATCTTCATTTTTATTATTTTAAATTTCATACAAATCGGATTTTATAAATTTTATTTTGTATGAAAATTAAAAAAATTAAAATGATGATATCAAATTTCTGACTTCACCATACCATTTATATGCCCATGTTAACACGGGCTAGTGTCGGCTCATATACCCATTTACCTAACACCCTGTATAGAATCTACAGATTAGGCGCCAATGAAACCCAGCCAGTGAAGGAGTAGTTCCGGGGTTAAGCCGACTAGAATCAGAGGTAACTTATAACAGGTAAAAAGGTAACAGATGCTAAACATTTACTTACATTTACCCTTATAAATATTTATCGCTTATTTATCTATCCTATCTCATTCTAACATCAGATTACTTACCGGATCTGAATTTTAATTTTAACTCTGGTTTCTCTTTAAAACAGACGTCACGTGCAGTTTATAAAAAATATTAATTGCTGTCTTGGAAGTGCATATAAAATTTAAGTACGAGAACTGTATTTGCGTCACCATAAATTAAAATACTGATACCTAATAAATTTTTTTCATTATGTAGCACACGTCGTTCATTTATTGTAGCAAACAAACAATTTTTACAATCTTGCACGGTGTTGGAGAAAAATAATAATGGAATTTTGTAGAGCAGTGTTCCCACAGGTGCAGTATTGAATTATTATTAGTTGCACAACTACGACATTCGGTTGCTCTTGTGGAATCCAGGTTAGCCTTAACTATAGTCTTTATAAATATGTGGAAAAATTTTATGAATATAACATTCATTATATAATATTTAGAGCATGTTTCTCCATTTGCTAATTAAGTTCCTAGAATGCCTGTTAGATATTTTTTAAAAAGCTTATGAGTAATTTTTCAAATACTAAATATCCCCATTATGGGTATAACGGCGATATAATAAACTAGCTTTCCGCCCGCGGCTTCGCCCGCGTGGAATTTTGTCTGTCACAGAAAAACTTTATCGCGCGCGTCCCTGTTTCAAAAACCGGGATAAAAACTATCCTATGTTCTTTCCCGGGACTCAAACTATCTCTATGCCAAATTTCATCAAAATCGGTTGCGAGGTTTAAGCGGGAAAGCGTAACAGACAGACAGACAGACAGACAGACAGACAGACAGACAGACAGAGTTACTTTCGCATTTATAATATTAGTTGGGATAATAATAATAATAAAAATCACCATAACAGAAATATGTACACAGTGTTAAAATAACTTAATACATAAGTATTTAGGTACAAGTCGGTTAGTCGGTAGAATGGCCACCCAGCCGTTCAATGTAGATTCTGCTGTCTGACAAATAAAGTATCGAGTACCTAACCAGTCTTAGAGTCCCGATACAATGGACCTGCGCAAACGCACCAGTATTGCAAAGATGATATTTATAATTCACCTCGCGTCACTCGCGAACTGAATAAAAAGGGAAAGCAATTTTATTCGTACCACAAAGACTTTTATAGGAGATAAAAGGAAACTACGGTGATGTATGCTAATAAGGTGTCTGCGCATTCTGCATTCTAATCCGGTGATATGTGGTTGAAATAGATCTTCTGAGTCATGTCAAAGCTTTCTAGATTAAGGGCCTCTACACATTGAGCCAGTTCCCACAACGTAAGAAAGAACGGGTGTAGAACCAACACTCCCATAATCCCATTCTTCCTGAGGATGTCGTAAAAGGCCATTGAGCTAAGGGACACAAATGCCCAACCCATCGGGCCATGGGAGTGTAGGCCAAAGTAAAAATATGAAAATATTTATTGCCAGATCAAGTAGTACAAAACAAAAGACAGACCTCCACACTAGGCATTGACTGTCCTCTGGAGAAAGGAATCACAATTTAACTACGTAGTATTAGTACGGCTAAGCAGATTAGTGCAATATAAGGATACAATAAATGAAAATATAGAAAAGGGCTTTAGGAATGAGTGCTGAGTGTGTGTGTTTCATTAGTAACTATTGATAGAGAGGGTCGTACTCTTACAGTGGAGATTAAACGATCTAATAGAGCTATAGCACGAAAATACACTATGTAATAAGTATTTTAATTCAGTATTTAGAAACTATATTTTAACGACTGAGAAAACTAATAAAACCAAAAATGATTTGGCTTATTGCCAAATTGAAAAATCGATGATTAGACGATATTTGTCCAAGGTTATATTCTCGGGAAGTCCATAATTCCGACGATGTGCACAAGTTTGCATTAAAGGCTTAGTTTACGCAAGTCCTTACAAAAGAAATGACGCAACTTGAACTGAATTCTGCCCAAGTTTGACTTATCTTCGATCAAGGTTCTAACGCGCAACGAGCAAATGTTAAAGGAATTATTTATTTGGTAATGCGTTTGAGTCATATCGCGAAAACTCCGTTTTGGTTGTGGCAATTGTTTGACAAACACGAATATTATTCGATATTGATGAAGCGTCATTATTTATTTTGAGTAATGTGTTAATCATCTTTTCTCTGCTTACTCGTATGTAGGGCCACGCCTTAGCATAGTCCACCATATTGGGATCTTTTGTGCTTCCCTTTTTTTTATTCTCTATCATCTAGGTCAGCGGTTCCCAAACTTGTTTTGTCTACTGCCCACTTTGAGAATAAATTCTTTTTAGCGCCCCCATTTGTAGTCGAGAGTCGTGTGCTCAGTCGGTGTCTAAGAGACCTCCTAGTAAATGACGCCACCCAAGCCTTTACACAACGTCCCGATTTTTTTTTCTGGGTCTCTTACCGCCCTTTAAGCCTGCAGCGCCCACAAGGGGGCGTTATCGCCCACTTTGGGAAAGACTGATCTAGGTACTATGAAAATGGGGTTTCTCCAGCCTCCAATAAACGTTATGAAAACTTTGACTTATTTTACATATCAGTCAGTCAACGTACTTCAGTATCCTCTATCTATAAATAATAATGTTAATGTAAATAATAATTAGGCATTAGGGACTGTTGGCACAGCATTCGTTAAATTAACTGCTAACTATACTCATTAGTTGCTGTTAACATTGATGCTGATAAATACGATTAATGACATATAAGGGTCACATTTAAAAATAATTAACTGTTACTTGAGAGATAAGAGACATACAGAATTACAGACCTATTTAAAACAATAGTCGTTTTAATAAGTACGAGTCTATACTAATATTATAAATGCGAAAGTAACTCTGTCTGTCGGTAGTCTTGCTTTTATGCCTACACCACTGAACCGATTTTGATGAAATTTGGCATACAGATAGTTTGAGTCCCGGGAAAGGACATAGGATAGTTTTTATCCCGGTTTTTGAAACAGTGACGCGCGCGATAAATTTTTTCTGTGACAGACAAAATTCCACGCGGGCGAAACCGCGGGCGGAAAGCTAGTTCACCATATATTTAAAGGCAACTTTACAACATTACTATTACTCCTTTCCATTGACTTGAAATGCTTTTAATGTAAGTTTATCTTCTCTTAAAACTATTCAATCTAAATGCCACTTAACTTCAATCGGTTTGGAATCCAAAAGCGAATGCTACGTTGGACCAAGATAGTCATTTGTCACAACTCACAAGCCTCACCGAGCACTCAAGGATTTCTATAACACTTTCTGTTGTTGTTGTATTGTCTTTCCATGTACGGCCCGCCATTTCCTACCACTTGCGAAATGTCAAACAGCTCTTGAGTGTGTCTTAATCCTCTCTTTACACTTGACACGTCTACTTTATAAAATACTAGTATCTGCCCGCTGCTTTGCCTGTGAGGACTTTAATCTTTGACTAATTTTGGTCACAGTTTCATAGGTTTCAATGTTTTCCGCAGGCCCCTAAATTATCTTAATAAAACAATAGTAGTTAAATATGCTAATTTGTAAAATTAGTTTTATCAAAAGGTTTCGCCAAAAAATCGGATAGATTTTAATTCTCCAAGCACACGCGCGTAAAAATACTTAACAAAGTCACTTCAAGGTTCCTAGCCGGTTTTTAAATTGACATTTCTTTTATACTTAGTTTATAATTTTAAAATGGATAATATGTGATTGGTTGCTGGAATGAGAAGAATTTAATTTGCATAAAATATTGGTCGTACAGTTCTATAGTGAGATAAATCAAGAATTAATCTCATCAAATTCTTTTCTTCAACATATCCATCTCTTTCTAAATGGAAAAGAATATCCATTTAAGGATAATGCCATAGTATAAATAAATTCAGTAGTTCCCTTTCAATTATATTTATCATCTTGCTTAATATCTTCAGATATTAATAAAATAAATATGACGTGAGAGTGTTAAATATACAGGGTGGAATTGTGTAATGCCACCTGGAGGGAAAGTACTCTTAATACTGTAGATAGAAAATTTTACTGAAAGAAAACATTTCTTTATTTTTGAAAAGAAAGAGAACTGCATTCAAAGATTTTTGAAATTTTATCGGAAATTCTCTACCATCCCATACAATTTCCTGTACATAATTAAAATAATTTAAGATTTCATGGTTTTCCTTTCATTTGATTTATCAAGTTTGTTAGAGAGATTTCATCCTTATACTTAACCCTAACGATCGATGCAATAAAAATACAGGGTTAATTTTTAACAGATTTTAGTTGGTTCAAATCCCGGGTGTGGCAAGCAAATTTTTGGAAATCCTTGAAAGTAGTTCTATTTCTTTTAAAAAATAAAGGAATGTTTTCTTTGAGAAAAAAATTCTATCTACAATATTAAGAGCACTTTCCCTCCAGGTGGCATTATAAAATTCCACCCTGTATAGACGCCCCGATATAATTCCAGTTTCTATAAAAATTATTTAACGATGTTCATGAAATAAGAGCTATTTTCCCTCCCCAACCATTTGGCAATGTAGACCAAATTCTTTGCAGGAGTACGACTCTCTAATTTACCAGATGTAAATTAGAGAGTCGTACTCCTGCAACACTGTAATAGTGATCTGATGATGTGTGTGATTATAAAGCCCTACGAGTACTTTGCATGATTTTTTTTGTGGTACATTCAGCGTCAAATAGTTCGTAACACCAAATATTGCCAAAAAGTTCGCTACATGTCTTAAATGTTTCCTGGGTAAAAAAAGCAAGAGTTTTAATTAGTCCGTCAGTTAGCTTATCAAAAACTACTCTACTCAACACGTATTTTTTAAAACTAATGAAAATGTAAAGAGATAAAGCGTGCCAAAATTCTAAAGAAAAGGCCCGTGACGTCAGCGAGTGCGTAAAAGTGCAGCACTTTGTGACGTCGCACGGAACTTCAACGCACTATAACTTTGTAATTATTTGTTTGATTGACAATTAAAAATATACGTGTCCAATATTTTTTTATACTAAAAATTGACGGACTATAAAAATTTTTTAGGAAACTAGCCTATTAGAATAAGGTTGTGATGTCAACTTTTTGGCAACTGGGGGTCACGAACTATTTGAAGTTGACTCTACCTACCTTCAATTTCAGTCTGTCATAGTCCTGGTTTTAGTAAAGAGTGACTACTGCATGCATGTAGAGTGTGGCATTATTGTCCGCTAAATATTGCTTTCTTTGTCTTGTAAGTAGGTTGCTTCGGTTATGTCAGGTGTTAGGGGTCAACGAGCTGGCGTTTGGGTGTGACAGATACGATTTTAGTGTGATTGGCTTACTCTAGTGAAGAAGACTTTTACGTGGTTTTTGACGGTTGGTAGCAGTTTTATTGTTCTAGTAGGGAATAAAATAAGTTTTTTTTTAAGAACTAGCTGTTTAAAGGTAGAAAATCTTGCGAGATCATTCAAAAAATACATGTAGGTAGGTATGTGACTTTGCCTAATTTCACAGTTAACATTTTGTCACTAATTATGGAAATGAAAGAAAATCCAGAAAATGTAAATCACATACATAACAAATTAGATTAACAAACATTACCAAACAAATTATGACCGAGATCTTTAAGCATTCGAGTTCATTAATCATCGATACATGGGTCGTATTAATTTAATTGGGCCATGATGACATTCTGTGCTCTAGTACGTCACGTTAAGACAAATACTCCGTGTAAAGTTGCTACGTATTCTGCTATACATCATTGATAAGTTTGCCCCTTTCACGTTACCAGCTCTATAGACATCCCACCTGATTATGCCAGCATTAGCAGCCGGCGCCATAGAGTATAGACGCGCAGTGCCGATCGTGCGCGCACGCATACCGGCCGCGCCGCCGCCGCGAACATGCATTCGAGATCTATACGAACCTGTGCGAACTCCCAATCGGTCTTGTGTGTGAACTTTTTGGTGGGTTTCCTTTTTTAGAAAAGTAACACTACAGATTTCTGCGCGCCTTTTTTGATGTTAGAACAAAATTATGCAAAGTTTGTGACGGTTCTTTCTACTTTCGTTTTCGAGTGATAAGCCTCAACGATAGCAGTCGATAATAGTATGCATTTTTCAATGCTATTCACTAAAAGTGTCCAAGTAAGTATGATTTATTCAAACGCTTGTGAAATAACATTATTTCATCCTCTCCGTACATAACAAATTATGAAAGATGGCGATACAGCTTTACAGCTAAATCCGTGAACCAACGTGTAAGGTTGAATGAATTATTTAGAAATGGTTGTGTCTTTAAATATTTAGTAATTTTCTGTTCAGTTATATCGTTGAGAAGGTATCCTACCAAAATATTTATACTACATTTATTTTAATTTATGTGAGGATGTGTAATAACTAACGTACCTACATAAACTTTTCCCGCGTGTTTATAAACTATACAGAGTTAAAACCGAAGTAATTAACCAGTAAAAATATTTTATAAATTACTTCAGTTAACTACTTCTATTTTTGAAAATCAGCAAACCGTTTCGTTACGAAAAAAGTTTTAAGATCAAAAGCTCAATAATTTACATAACTCGTTTTTCTTTGGGTCACCAAACTTCATCTCTGAACCAAATTGCAAGTTGATCCATCAAGTGGTTTCTCAGACTATTCTCAGACAAACATACTATGTGTGATCTTATTATTATGCGATAAATGATCATACTTAGTACTTTTGATTTTTCGACCAAAATGTGTACCTAAATGATAATAATAAACTCTCGGGAATAAAGAGAGAGGAAATTTTCGACGGTATCATTCAGCGTCTAAGTAGCTCAGATGGAAGACAAGCGCCCGGCAAGCGAAAGGTCGTGGGTTCAATTCCCGCCTTAGGCAGTTCGATTTTTTCAAGTTATTTATAATTTTCAAAATATAGACTCTATAAGGTCTCTTCTCTCCTACATCGTGTCGTGAATGTGAAGGTATAGTGGTATTAAGCTACAATAATCTAAGTACATATATCAAAAAGATATCACCTTAAAATATTGCAATATTTATTCGTTTGCCAGACATAATGTTTTAACTTATCAAAATGCACACTGAATCTGCTAATGACGTCTAGGTATTAATTAACTAATGACAATAATTAATTTCTGCCATTAGATTAAACAATCTATACTAATATTATATGCGAAAGTAACTCTGTCTGTCTGTCTTGCTTTCACGTCTAAACCACTGAACCGATTTTGATGAAATTTGGCATAGAGATAGTTTGAGTCCTGGGAAAGGACAAGGATAGTTTTTATCCCGGATTTTGAAACAGGGACGCGCGCGATAAAGTTTTTCTGTGACAGACAAAATTCCACGCGGGTGAAGCCGCGGGCGGAAACCTAGTATTTTATAATATCAATAGGAATTTGATTACTGAAAAGTAAAAAACTATCAAGGAGACTTCCCCTTCGACTTTAAATCATTAATTGGACAGAATATTTATAACGAGTATAAGCTTTATCAAATTAAGGTTGTGTATAATTACTGCTTAGCCTCCAAGTTAGATTGTTATTTTATAAGGCTTATTAAATGTAAAATAACTTTCAAAATGGCAAGGTTTTAACGTAGTATCGTGAACAGATTCAATTAAAACCTTCCTTTCCAATAATCACCTACTACAAGTAAAGTAGTGCAAAAGGCAGTGAAAGTCGCGTGATTATAATTTACTTACATGTGTCTTGTGCAACGATTACATAAATACATTCACTGAATGAGCAATTCATTTCATCTTTCATCTAGATCGATTTTGTTCGATAAATCATTCGTTTTTACGATATTTGAATACGAATGGTGCGCAATCAGCTGAAGAAACCAAGTTTATTATGACAGCGAGCGAAGCTGTGATAGTTCGGTTTGTTAACAAGACAAAAGAGTACTAGATTAGTCAATTAACATCGTTCGTTCGTTTCAGCCGAAAGACGTCCACTGCTGAACAAAGGCCTCCTCCAAGGATTTCCACAAAGACCGTCAATCAACATACTTTTTATGAAATGTCAAAATGCGACTTCCCATAAATTTTGTACCTGTGGTCGTAACTCAAAGAAAATAGAAAACTAACTTGGTTTCCAGGGCTAAAATGAAAAGCTTTTAAGGAAGTTAGGATTTGAAAATTATTGGTTAATGGGTTAGGTTAGGTTAGGCACGGATATGGCCTAGTGGGCCATATCCGTGCAATAGGAATGATAACCTCATGATGAAAATGATGAATAATATCGTTTTATCAAACAACTGTAACCTTAAAAGTAGGGTTAATGACACCGTGATTCAATTGTCTTTTTAGGAGCTGTCAAAGCCATAGTTATTCACAGACTTTACACAGTGTTACTAAATAATACCTTCATCACTCATTCACTACTCATATTAATCATTGACTTCAAATGATTGATTTATTAACGCGTGAAAAAGGCGAAGGTTCAAAAACAGGGAATCTGAAGCAATAAATTCATATTATTTAGGCAGTTTAATAACTGCTATAATTAATTAATAACTATACATAGTATTAATACACTATGGATAGCTACTAAATTTAACAATAGAGAGGGCAGGGAGCGGATTTTTTTTAAATAATTTCCCTGCTTAAAAAATATTTTATAATTGCACGTGATATTAATTTTATTAACCACATTGTTTTAATAATTAAGATGTGAATTATATCACTTACCGCTAGATCTAAGCAAAATATATTACTCATATTAAGCGGGGAAATCCGAAAATTAAGTAGTAAAAAACATTGACGAAAGAATAAATTAGTTATTATCTAAATTACCGAGTTCATATACCTGCATGAATTTTTGAATTAATTGCTGCTGACGTGCTACTAATAGAACAAAAACTGAAATGCCTCCGTCATTAATCATTATCATCATCATCATCGAGTCACTACAGGTGTCCTGTATATTAACCAGAGAAAAATGGAGAATTTGGGTTATACTCCCAACGCTTAGCGTACTATCGGCAACAGTGTTAACTACCTATTGCCGGTCATGTCATCTCGTTCTATCGCAAAGAATCACCATTTGATGAGAGCGAGAGCAAAAACGGAAATGGATAGTAAACACTGTGGCCGTGTGCACATATCGCCGTTACAATATCTGAGCTCTAACCTGAAGAAGGTGGACCGACGACCTGATAAAGGTAGCGGGAAGGCGCTGGATGCAGGCCGTTACCAACCGTGCGATGTGGAAGTCATTGGGGGAGGCCTATGTTCAGCAGTGGACGTCCTGTGGCTGAAATTATGATAATGATGAGCCTGAAGAAAATCGATGTTATACTTTGAACTCTTACTAATTAATTCTGTTTTTTTTTTTTTGCTGTTTCCCAGTTAGTCAGCTTTAACTTTTTGGTCAGCTTAGATAATTTCAGCCTGGTGGTCAAACTGTACTGGCTGGACCGTTGTGCCTATCACTCTTAAGATAAAACCACGAGTACTTACTTAAAGGAGTTCACAAGGAAACAATACTTTTTTTACCACCTATCCTAACCTTTTTCCCAAAAATAATCCATCTCAGCGTTTATAATGACGCAATGAACAACAATCTATACTTATAATAAATCTGTAGAGAGGTCAATTCTGTACATGAAATATATTTTCAAAATAATTATCAGGGGGTGATTAGTGATCGATACTGATGCCAAAAATGCAATCGGTAAAATGTTTGTCTGTCTGTCTGTATGTTCCTTATAGAAACAAAAACTACTCAACGGATTTTAACGAAACTTGGTACAATTATTCTTCATACTCCTGGCCAGGTTATAGTATACTTAGGAATTCCCACGGGAACGGTAATTAGCGGGAAAATCCTTTTATATGAAAAATCTAAACCGCTTAAGTTAGACGCTTGAAATTTAGCATACAGGTACCTTAGTAAACTTAAAGCTTAGTTACAACAGTATATTGCAAAATTCCCACGGAAACGGGAGTTAGCGGGAAAAAACATTTGTATGAAAAAATCTAAACCGCGTAAGATAGATGAAGGGGGTAAAACGGGATCCACGCGTACGAAGTCGCGGGCGGCCGCTACTCGATAATAAAGTGGGTTCAGTGGCACGCCTTTGTTTCCCCGATCCGTCAGTTTCGGCAGTTCTCGCGATCGTATCGCCAATCTGCTGCATCCGTGTATAAACAATAACACTTACTTAAATCATTCACAAAGTGTAAGGCTCAGGGCACACTGTGTCAGGCGGCAAGGTGCGATAACGTTTTAAGACTTACTTTTGATTGAAGCCTTCGTCATTTTCCTAAGCTCCATTTCAAAATTAATTATTCAGCAGTTTGAGCAACTTTGAGCATAAACCTAACAAAGAAATTTTGCATTTATACTTACTAATTTATAATGCGAAAGTAACTCTGTCATTTCGTCTGCCTACTACCTTTTCGCACTTAAATCACTGAAGTCTGATGTACAGATTTAAGAACCAGAAAAAACTCAAAAAAAAAATTCACACTTTTTTGGAGATACGTGCGCAATAATGTCTTTCTGTGACAGACTGAAGTTCACGTGGGCGAAGCCGCGGTTTATAATACTAGTATGAAGTATCGAGGTTTAGGTATATAGCTGTGTGTACTTAGCCCAAGAAACCATAATTGGCCGCAGTCACGCGTAGTTAATTTTGAATTTATTCTGTTATAATTTTAACATTTAGTGTCGGTTCCAAAGTTTCCTGTTTCTAAGCGGTTTTTCCGTTAAAGGACGAAGGAATTTTCGCAGTATTGTTTACCTTTGTTTAGGTTACATCTAGAATACAATGACGTCCGTATTTGCAGTATGAGTGAGTACATAAAATCCATCCTTGAAGTGCGCGCTTAAGGCCAGTCATACAAAAGACATCAACGCGTTAGCATATTTATGAAATTAGTAAATTTTTTAAGATATAAATTTTCAGTTTTTACTTAATTAAAACCCGTTCTTATATTTGAATCGAGCACAGTTCCTGAAGGATGTTTTTAAGAAAAAGAAAACTTAAGAGTGATGACTTGAAAATTAGAACAAGAACAAAAAATTCCAAATTAAGAATGTAACTAAGTCTGATTAATAGTTATTGGCTCTTCTATAAAGACCCTAATAAAGAACAATAAGAACAAGACAAATAAAGGAGTTGGTATAGGAAATGTGAGAGATCAGGGGTCGGGCAGCGCGTGAAAGGTGCCGATCGTGCCTCGTTATGTGGTTAGAGCGTCAGGCCCCCGTGTGTTTACGACTAGCGGGGACTGATCTTAATATAATTGCACACAATATACCTAAGTACTTCTTCGTTATTTGTTGTCAAGTGATATATGACCCTGAGTTATCTAAAGTAGACAGGAAAATTGAGTTATAATTAGATAATGTATAGGTAAAAATGTTTTGTCAATTGCTTTTTCGTTGGCACCTATTATATCTTAACCGCTTTGTATGGTAATAATACTACTACTAAACTACTTTGTATAGTATTATGTCATAAAATATATCCGACACTTAAGTCTCAATGATCTTTAGAATATTGCATTTTACAACCAAAGGATTTATTTATTTATGCACATTAGTAAGAAATGTTTGCAAGATTGTAAAAATCGCCCGTAGCATCCATTCTTAAATGTAGCAATTTTCTCTTAATATGTATTGAACTTAGGTATTCTTAGAACTTAACATTTCTAATTTTGTACCAAAATGAATCATCTAATAAACTGTTATATCACATTACATAAGGTGTAATAAACTGCAAAGTGTGGTGAGAAGCATCATTATTATGCCTCTTATTGGGAAACCTCATTGTCTAGTTTTACAGAGTTATTAAAGGCTTGCCCACGATTAATGCGTCGTAATTATGCACTGTAGTAGAGTTTTCAATTATTAAGGTTCATTTTAAGGAGACTGGATACCTTTATTGAAAATTATAAATAAGTTGAAAAAATCGAACTGCCTAAGGTGGGTATTGAATTAAATTAAATTGAATCATGGGTTCAATTCCCAGGCAGTTCGATTTTTTCAAGTTATTTATAATTTTCAAATTAGTTTGAGATGCGACTCTTAACGCTAAAAAAATAAATAACTAGATACCTTTATGTTCGATCTCGTTTCTTTCTAATAGTTTTCACAAAAAAACACAATCAATAGTCCTTTAACACGTTGAGTGCGAAACCAGGTCTATAGACCTTGTGTACGTCTCGCTTACCGTGCGGCTAAGAAAATTATAGTCTTCCTTGTCGTGCGAAAGGCATAACTTCAATTGGGTCCGGTGTAGGAAAGTGATGAATATATATCTATGATGTATTCTTAAAATAGAATCTAATGATGTACCTACCTTAATACCAGGTTTTTAGACCTGGTACCGCACGGAAGTAATAAAATGTCTTCACAATGCGAAACCAGGTCGAAGCACCTTGTACCCTGCGCACCTGGTACCGCACCCCACGCTAGCTTCGTGCAGCCAGTGTTGCCTCGCATTCGTAAGAAACGCACATGTCGACATGGCGTCAAGAGAAACAAACAAAATCAAAACTGCAAATTGATTATAATTTAACATGCTACACGATTTATTGCTAATTTAAATAATGTTTTTCGTGACAAACATTTGATTTTGTTTGTTTCTCTTGACGCCATGTCGACATGGCGTCAAGAGAAACAAACAAAATCAAAACTGCAAATTGATTATAATTTAACATGCCACACGATTTATTGCTAATTTAAATAATGTTTTTCGTGACAAACATTTGAAGTTGTAACTAAATGTTATTAAATAATATGTTTTCTTTAAATATAGCTTATTTAAGTATTTATGCACGTATGTCTTATTTGTAAAATATTTAGACTAAATTATTAAAACATCTTTGTTTGTTACTTTTTAAAATTTTTATTAAAACTTAATTTAAACTATCGATATTTGTATTTCACATCCCTAGAATACCCACCAAACTTCCCTACTTCAGTGCGGCACAGGGTGCATAAGCCTTGTATTTTGAATATAGCTATAATTTTTATACTAAACAAGTTATTCACGAACGCCTTCAGGTGTATGTCAATAAATGCATTATTATTAATATTCAAAGAAAAAAAACACAATATCTATTAACATGAAGCCAAAAATAAAATTAATATATCTTAAATATTACAAGGTCTTTAAGCCTTGTGCCGCCACAATGTAAGTTTTAATACCAGGTTTACTGACCTTGTACCGAAGGAATGGAAAGTATTAGAAAGTTACTGCCGCAGCAAAGGTGTTAATTAATGTTATTGTGATTAAAGGAGACGTTGCAAAGTCCATACAAAATTACCCCACATCCGACAGCTGAGAAAACATCTCAAAAGATAGCACTGTTGTGCTATAATTAATTCTAATGTTTCCGGTAGACAATCGAAAGGAAATTAGACTATGTTATGAAAATCAATTAAATATACAAAAGGTCTATTAAAATATACAATTCTATCATTTGAAGTTCATACATTTCGAAAAATTAGGTCGTTAGGTAGATAATACAACCGGTCTTCTTTGTTTTCAATCGAACGGGATGTAATAAATAATAATTATAATAATATAATAAATATCCTTGGACATTTAACACTGCGCTTCTAGTCCCAAACTAAGCAAAGCTTGTACTATGGGTACTAGACAACGGATATAAACATACTTAAATACTTTTTTTTTTTGTAAATACATACTTATTATACATAGAAAACACCCAGTCCAATACAAACAAATATGTTCATGAACACAAATGTTTGTACTGTGCGGGAATCGAACCCGCTACCTCCGGAATAGTAGTCCGTTTCGAACCACTACACCAAACGGCCGACAATTAAAACATAAAATAATTTTTTTTTAGTATAAGTTGTTGAAAATCCCGAAGACGAGTGAGATTTATATGTGTGGTGGCTCACTACTGTTAGCTTTTCAAAAGTTTTGATTACACTATCGTTGTAATTGTACACGTACACACACAAGTACAGCCACAGAAAAAGCTCAATCGTCACCGTGAGTTGCAAGAACTTGTTAATGTTGAATTTAATTATATTTTTGTGCTACAAAGTAATTAATATCTTATTCATTTCTAATACAGTGTTAATTTTGTTGCAGGTGTAAAGTAAACGAATATGGCGACCAAAACGAAACGAATCGGTGTTCATCTAAGGACTTTTCTTTTGGTGAGTGAATAACAGTAGTTATTCTAATTCAAATTCAAATTCAAATTCAAATTATTTATTGCATGTCACTAATTCTAAGATAATTATTAAAAACTATTTTTTATGAGACAGGGGCATAGTAATGTACAATATACTAGTGGCTGCCCGTGACTTTGTACACGTGAATCCCGTTTTACCCCCTTAGGAGTTGAATTTTGCAAAATCCCGTCTTAGTGAGCACCTACGTTCTAAAAGGAACCCCCATGCAAAATTTGAAACTCCTAGCACTTGTAGTTACTGAGATTTCGTGATGACTGAGTCAGTCAGTGACCTTTGGCTTTTATTTAGATCGATGTATGCACGATAGACCAACGTAATAACGTCATGTTCCTAGCTTATTTTTCTGGTGTATCTAATCATGAAGTCTCCTTTTTTGTGTCATCATACATCTAGACTTCGGTCATAGTCATAGGTCAAATGCCACGGGCACGGGTCTCCCGGAGTGTGCAGCGAATCGCAGACCGACAAAATTATGTTCCATAACCAATGAGTACAAATCACCGTTTGATAATAATCGAAATAATTTATCAGCAATCAGCCGGGATTAACATACTTTTAAATAACGTCTTTAACATACGTTTAGGAATATTGCATCGTATTAAAGTGGATTTAAAGAGAGGCTTACACTTGTTGCAAAATGATAAAGTTATTTTTAAATCTTAAAAGTTTTAAATATTTAAATGCTTAATTTATTATTTAAATATCTATGCGAAGGCTTGCTGAAAGTCTCAGTCGCGGTTGGATGAAATCATTATTTGATTAATTCAATCATTAATCACTCCGTAATAAACACTTTATTTTATTCATATTTTACACTTAACTAGGTACAACACATTATATCTTGTTTAATAATAAAAAGTGTTTCAAAAGTAAGCAGTTACAGTTTAGTCTACGTTGCACCACCTTCTTTAACCGTAACTATAACTATAGCCGGTGGTTTTGTATGGAGTTTGACAGAATTGTGACGTTTGTTATTTGTAAGTTGATGCAATCCATAGGTCTTGTTATTATTGTTGCTTACATGATTCTATTCTTTAGTGACATTTTAGAGGATAATGGACACGTCGTCAAAAGTTTTGATGGTTAATCAAAACCTTTGACGATCGACGCGCGTGGAGTATTGCTTACTAAAACAACTACTTTTAAGGTTAACTTTTATTTTAAATTCTATGACACTTGGTGTAAGGTTTATCCTAACATGATTCCATCAAGAGCATCAGCCTTCAAAGTGGTTGTAAGAAGCGCCGCGTTGCGTCACAGCGCACTTGACATCGGCTGGCTTCTGTCGACACATGTCAGAACTGCCGCACAATGGCCTAGCAGATCAAATTCACTTAGGCACTGGCCACACGGAACGCTTTGCTAGGCAGTTCTATATTTATAAAAGCGAAAGGTCACTGATTGACTGACTCACTCACTCATCAGGAAATCTCAGAAACTACAAGTGCTAGGAGTCTCAAATTTTGCATGGGGGTTCCTTTAAGAACGTAGGTGCTCACTAAGACGCGATTTTGCAAAATTCAAACCCTGAGGGGATTAAACGGGATCCACGCGTACGAAGTCGCGGGCGGTCGCTTGTATACTACTCGTATATTAGGTATGAGCTGGGTAATATGCTCTAGCGAAGCAAGCTTGCTTTGTAAGTTCACCCGTGTAGTTCTCCGGTCGACAAGCTTCGATGCGTGTTAGAAAATCGGTAGTGATACCGAAGCTATCGGAATAAGTTGCTTAAAGATTTTACACTGATTTATTCGAGTGAACCCGAGAAATTCACTGTATGGCTGTCATAAATCTGTTACGACTGTTGACGCGAAAATAATATGATATTGACAAGTGCCGCCTATTCCTATGCGCTACGAACCAATGGAATTTTCCCGCCAATTTGTTGATTGATTGAAGAATTCGCAGAGGGATATTACCAAAGCATTGTGTAAAACCAGCAGGGTTTTTTCCATAAATGGTAACTTTCCATATAGGGTAGAGACCCCGCATATGGCCAACGCACCCTTTTCGGTTACTTAGGTTGAAAAAAGTATCAAAAATACTTTATAAATTTAAAGATTCATATAAAAAATGTATTATTAAAATAATTTTGTAAAAATTATTCTGAATTTTTTTTCATTTCTTTCTTTCACTTTCAGATTTACTTATCAGTTAGAATTTAGAGTGGCCATAATCGGTGCAAAGATGTCCCAAATTGGTACTAATACCCTATCATAACTTAAAAGTTCTAATCGTTTATCAAAAACCACTAAATAACAGCGTGATACCATAAACTCCAACATTATAGATATTATTGATAACAAGATCGTCAAAGCGTCCTAAATACCTATCGAAAGCTTACATCCGGTTTGGAGCAGCGCCCAATTAATAATATCGACTGCAAGTAGCCTGCATCGTTACACAACCGCCGCCCGCGGCGCCGGAACCACGAGACTAGGGTGCTCACTTCTTTTTTCAAAATATAAAGTATATCAAAGGTCGGAGAAAGAAAACAAACAGTATTTAAAAAAATAAACAGTTTAGCTCTACTTCGCCTACCTAAATGTAGTGTTGGGCATTTGATTTTAAGAACAGTATCTGTGGATACTACTGATGCTTGCTGAAAACAGTATTTTGTATACTTTATTTTTGTTCAACAGTAAAAAGTATAATTTAGTGAAAAACTGTATAACTGTTCAAAACAGTATATGTAGTTCATGTTTTGGGTCTATGTCTATATGTAAGTACTTTTATATACCAACATTGGAGCAATAAAGAATTTGAATTTGAATTTGAATTTAGTTGGTAACCGTACGCGAGACAGACGATGCGCACTGCTCATGCGCATCTATGGATCTACGATCCGTATTGGTATTACAAACAATGTCGATTCAAGAAGCTACATAGCCGAACGGTGAAGGGGTCGGATTGGCTAGATGGCTGACTCGTGATCCGAGGAACGCGGGTTTGAACCCCGCCGCTTGACTAATGTGGTGAATCCACTCGTAACACAAGCATATTTAGCTTACCACGAGGGGTTAACGAGATAATTAGTAATTTGTATTTACAAATTGCTAATGTTAGTTATTTAATAAAATCCTTATTCATAGATTTTGTCCTTTCATTGGACTAAATATTTAAGTTCAACCAATCAATCTCGATCAAGGATTCTATTCTATGACAGACTAACGCCCGTATTCACAAACATTACTATGAGATCTCACAGTGCGCGTGGACGCACAGGGTGACAGACGAACCAATCGCAGAGCTCTATTCAATGCTGTGCTTTCGATTTGCTGCTTCACTTAAGCAAGCATCGTTTGTGAATACGGGCGTAAATAAATATCTTATAACCATACGATGAGTAAGTTCTTATGCAAAATTGTAACACGATCAAACTCCAAGAAATTTTCAATTTAATCAATCAGATTAGGTAGTAACTGATGGATATTACCAAAATCATAGTCAACAGATACTTATTAGTTAGTAACCAACATACAAGCTATAATTTATCCTAGAAATAAACACGGTGACCACACGTGGGATGACAAGCGGACAAATGCCAATAAACTAATAAATAATTTAATCGAGTGGGACAGTTTCTTTAGTAAACTTATTTATGGACTAGCTTTAGACCGCGGCTTCGTTTATTTAGATGTATTAGACTTGTCACATAAAGTTTTTTTTTTGGTTTAACAATGTTTGAACAGCGTTTAATAGTACATACATGTTCAGGAAGATACTACTTGACCATAAGCCTATTAAAAACACACACTACGTCAACATTCTTTCTATTAATAAATATGAATTTTCAGTGCTGTAAAACCTGTGACTGTATTTTATGGTTCTTTATACAGCCTTTTCAATCTACGTACAATCCTTTTTATTGCATTTTCTTTTAATATAGGTTATAATGTCTTAAGTTCAATCCATTTTATTAGGTTTCAAACAATATACAAACAGACGGAACTACTCATAATTTAGGATTCCACGATTGTTCTAGCCAGACCGAAAACGTCTGTTCCACTTTTGTTCTGGTCGTTTCAAAATCCTCCTTCTATTTATTATCTAATTGGCGCCGCGACGGCCGAAGTATTAGTAAGATGCATTTGTTTGCGGATTCTGTTGTGTTGCAACTGAAGCGTTAATGCTTAGTGCACTTATGTGCAACATGTTGCACTAAATCATGTAGGGCTCATAGTTCTTACTAGGCTATGTATTAGGTACAAAGACTTGAGGGTCAAGGTCAGATAGTAGAGTAAGAGTAACGATCTCAACTGACATACTTTTTTGTGAAAACTTGATTCTTTCAAAGGTGTACATTTATGGCAATACGAGCCTGGAAATTGATTGATGCGATGGTAAAATAGAGATATTTTTCCAAGCCAATTGAAATTTACCAGTGAATTACGCCCGTATTCACAAACATTACTATGAGGTCTCATAGTGGACAGTCGCGTGGACGCACAGGGTGACACACGAACAAATCACAAACATCGTTTGTGAATACGGGCGTAAGATACCAATAAAAAAAATTATAGATAATAATTAAAATTATGATGACATGATTACAAGCATTACATAAGGCTCTGAACTATACTATACTGTTACTTGTTTTAATTATTGCTAAAAATAGAATGCAAGCATGATTACCACACGTCAACATAATTTTAAGTTTATTTTCAGACGACTCGGCTGCCATCTTTTGAATATGGTAAACAGAATGTATGTTAATATTCCGCACACTCAGACGACCTTGGGAGTGTGACATACAAGAAAGTAGCACGTTCTTCAAATCGACCAAGACTAAAAACCGTAGCTCATTTCTTTAGAGCAACGCTACCTTGAGAAATACTGTGACGTACGCAGACAAGCGTTAAGTCGTGTGGAATGTGACGTCATCATAAGTAACTTATGCATTATTTTGATTATTTTTTATTGTGGTTATCATAAGAGACGACTAAAGGGAGAAATATGCCAGCATCACCCGTCTCGCCAGCGTGGGGAGTGTAGGCTCAACCCTCCATTTGCCTTGGGTATTATAGACCGTCGCCGTCGTCCTCTTGCAGTGGAGATTAAAGCTGGGTTGCACCATCTTACTTTAACTTTGACAAACGTCAAAAATCTGTCAAACTCCATACAAAAAACACCAGTTAAGCCCGTCACTGACTTAGCTATAATATATATTAATATTTTTATAGCTAGGCATATTACTATACATTTTCTATACTAATTTTCGAGTGACCACACACTCAGCTATAATACATATTTCTGTAACTATATTGTGTGCTATAAAAATATTAATATATATTATAGCTAAGTCTGTGACGGGCTTTATCGTAAAAATTACGGTCAAAGTCAGGTATGATGGTGCCACTCGGCCTAAATGACCAGTACTAATTGAACGGTGTCTTTACTAAAAATCAATCAAACTCACACACGAACTGTCAATAAATAAACACTAAATTATGAATCGGATTATAATGTATTACGTCACGAGGTGAGAAACTAAGAACACTCTTTATGGAGCTCCACGCGGGTCTATTGTTGCGATACTACCACCCACACGTGCGGTGGATGACAGCTGTTGTGTCATTTTGCACTGAGAAGCGCATCGCACCGTGTGAAGAGGGCTTTCTAATATAAGAATAAAAATCAATTCATACAAAAATAATTGTAAAAGATCGTTTATCCAGCAACAGACGTCTCCCGGCTGAAAACGGGACTATTCCTCCCTTTCGTTCCCACCGCTGCAACTCCTGTGTAGCCAGAATGTACAGCTTGACTGCCAATAAAATACCAAAAAGTGAAGGTTAAGTTTAACTGTCATTGAACCGGCAACGAAATTAATCAGAATCACGAAAGAAGAATTTAAGGTTCGACTTCCCTCCATTGCAAAGCGGATGACAGGTGACTTTAGATGTTTGAAATAAAACTATTTTAAATGTTTGAAATAAATAAAACGTGTATCTTTTCCCACAATAAAGCGAAAACCAGCCCTACGAATGTCATAAAAGAGGGATGTGGTTGTATGTAATTTTGATTTAAACCGCTGATCTAAGGTTGAGTTGTACCACCATTTTAACTGTAACAATAACAATAACCGGTGTTTTTTGTATGAAGTTTGACAGATTTTCGACGTTTTTCAAAGTTAAAGTAAGATGGTGTAACTCAGCCTAAGTTTACTCGTAAGAATATTTTCAGTCCGAAGGCCACCCAAGATGTGTTTATTTCTTAGTTATTTAAATGTCATATTCAAGTGTCCGCTTAAGTGAGGGAAAGCAAGGTGATGTTTTAATAAGCTCTTCAAATGAACGGCTTGTAAAATATTGGCAAATGTAGTGTTAGGATAAATACTTACCTGAGTATAATGTTTTATCAAGAAGTTATTATTTAAATACATTGTTTTGTGGTAAGAATATACGCTTGACATATTTTTAACTGACAAAATATTAGTAAAAAACAATTAATCTAATTGGGTTAAACTACTATTGTAATTAATCATATTTAACTGTATTTTTATACACCACACATTTTTAGGGTACCGTACATCAAAAGGAATAAATAAAAAGTAAAAAAACTAAAACCCAACTACGACAAAAAACGACTCTAAAAAAGTATAAAACAAGATTTTCAGAATACTGAACTGAACAAAGTTGCTAATGTAGTTGCATAGTAATTTTCATGTTTGGAAAACCGCAGTCACACGTTGTCAAAGTGCTACGGTAGGTAGGTATATGTAACGTGTGACTACGCCTTTCCAAACATGAAAATTACTATGCAACTACATTAGCAACTTTGTTCAGTTCAGTATTCTGAAAATCTTGTTTTATACTTTTTTAGAGTCGTTTTTTGTCGTAGTTGGGTTTTAGTTTTTTTACTTTTTATTTATTATTTGTACCATTTTGGTGTTAAAGTGTATTTGTGGCGCATAATATTAACAAAAGTTAAATTGATGATGATAGTAAAGAAGCAATGAACGAAAAAATGTGAATTATATGCAATCAGCCCATGAATACAGGTAAAGTCACAGGCAAATGCTAGTAATATATATATATTCAAAATGTACAAGTAAAGCCCTTTCAAATGATACCAAACACGGCATATTTATCTTAACTTTATTTTTTTACTCTGTATGTTATGTCCGCTAGAGGGCGCCACATTAGATTTTGTGAAACCCCATATAGCCTATAACCAGCGGACAATTAAGACGTTTCTAATGATATGTCATTTGTCAAATTCTGATAAGTAGTTTAGAAGTTACGAGGGAACAGATGAACATACATACATACATACATACATACATACATAGCATGTCAAAATCATAACCCTCCTTTGGCTTTGCCGTAGTCGGGTAAAAACTAACAAGGGGGTCGATTTGATGAAGGATCACTTCCTTTTTTTTAAGAACAGAGTTCTAAAATGTGCAAATTTAAGCAGTATTTAAATAATTAAAGTTATTCATAAAAATAAGCTTCAAATTACGGCGTCTCTATCATACTAACTCTATGAGATCATAAATTGCATTGTCATCCAACTTACATAAGCTTTGGTGCCGGGTCAATAGAACGTAAAGTGAGTCAAATTCAACAAGCAAGATTATCACCCACACTAAGCTAAAAAGCATCAGTTCAATCACCGGTTTTGTATGATAAAGCTTCATTTTAAGGCGCTAGTTTTAATGCACTTACATTATACATTTTCTCTCGTTAATTGGTGACCTTCAAGCCGAAAGTGACCTTGACCTGTGACCCCTGCGGAAACGCTGGCACCGTCCTCGTCGCCACGACCTGCTATTGTCTTCGTCACCTCTCTACATGGGGTACAGATTGTAGTATGTCAAGCTGTACGGTGTGGTCTTGTGTAGTTGTAAATAGATTTTATTTTGCAATGAAATTGTTTAGTATGATGTGCTGTCGCCTGCACTGTCTATATCTACATAATATGACTGTAGACAAGACATAGCAAGCCTTAAAATAAAGTTACAAAGAATTGTTATGGTGTCAATGTATTGTTATGTAATTTGGGATTTGAAAGAAACTAAGTTTTTAAAGTTGGTCTCACAAAATTTATGAAGAGTCAAAACCAGTAACATTTCAACAATCTAAATTATTTAATGTAGGTACTATTTTTTGCACTAAATTTTGGTTAGTCTTATCTTTCTTAGTCTTGTTCTCTCTGCTGTTTAATATAACAACAGCTCCTACAAAAATATTTTGTGATTATACATCACGTAGAATGCTACAATTTATTTTTTATCATATTTAGTCGTAATGTCGTCTCCACCTTAGAAGTAAGTAAATGTGTTCTTGTATATGAATTTAAATAAAATGGAATTAGTTAAATTGATAATAAATAGTGGATTTCTACGTCCCATATATTGAAGCTAAAATTAATAGTGAATAGTATAATGTGAAGCGTATATTTCAAAACCAAACAGTTCACTTACGGCCTATTGAGCGGCGCTTGCGCAAGCTGGCATGTGTGAAATGTACATCAGTCTGATGTTTGTTCCATTGCACAAATTGCCTTTTTTAAATTGTCATTTGTTTGTATCACTCAAGTGTTAACCTTGTGACTCATTATGTTACAAATGGAGCTGTTAACTGCTTCACTTTAATGGGTTTAACGTATAAATATTGGAAGTGAATCACACAACTTACTCGTGTTGCAGCGTTTGAGAGAAAGGAGTCGTTCTATGTTAAATTGAAATGAGGTTTTTTAACATCCCATTATGATGTAACAAGATGAAGGTAACTTTAACAATATATTTTTTAGAGTATACTACTAGTAAATGTGTAGTAAAAATGTACCGGCATCATTGGTATTTTGATAGCGATTTGGTGCGACCTTCGAAGAACGCATGTCATAACCAATAGGAACCATTACAAAGTATTTTTATTACTTCTTGCTGTCTCGGTATCAAAATCTAGAACTCCATAGAGAAAATCTAAGACGAGTAGTGTCAGTCCCAGCATAATATTAGTGTCCTTTGAAACTTCTTTTTCTCTAGGACATATAGAAGTAGACTCAGCATATTAACAATTACTACCTATCTCGAGCAGATTATAAACAACTTAAGCACGCTTGGTCAATACGGTGTGACGTAAATTTTAATGCAAGTTCTTCTCGTTGTTTACATTATTTGTCTCAAAATCTGAGTATAGCGTAAAGCTTGCAGAAGACACTCGAGCTCAACTCGACCTCTGCTAAGATTTATTTCAATTTATGAAAGTGAGTAGTCGCGAATTACCAAACACCTCAGATTACAGGTTTAAGTGCACGTTAGTTTTGTAATGTTGTCCAGCTGAGCGTCTTTTTAATACCGATCTAGACGGATTGTTAATAATGCATGGATATAGGTATTGATACTTATCATAAACTAGCTTTCCGCCCGCGGCTTCGCCCGCGTGGTTTGTTATTCCAAGTCTGATTCTTTTTTGTTATACCACGTTTTATAGTGACTGACGTTTCATGTCAAGTCACACGGGAATGCTGTCGAACGGGATAAAAAGTATAATATGTCCTTCTCCTGGCTCTAAACTACCTCCCTGACAATTCAGTTAAATCGGTTCAGCCGTTCTTGAGTTATAAGTGGAGTAACTAACACGACTTTCTTTTATGTATAATAATGTATATATATAAGATATGATTTTCAAAAAGTTCAAAAGCATCCGTAAATTATCCTATGTGGTTGCGGGTTCAAATCCCGCGAAGGTAAAGTATGACAATTGGCTGTTTAGCATAATACTTTTAACTTTTTACCCGACTGCGCGACGCAAAGGTGTGGTAATGTGTTTAATAATGTACGTAGGATCAACTATTTTAGCTATAAACGTAAGAGTATTCTATAACTATTTATATATGAAATCTTTAGTTAGAGTTTGAAAATATAAACACAGCATAGCGTATTACATGCAAATGCTTACGTTCCAAGACTCGAATAGTTTATAATAATATGATAAATATCACATTAAAAGGACAGAAGGAAAGTGTCGTAATCTCCAGGATAAGCTTGTAGAAATTGGCGATGCCGCCATATAATTACGTGCGCAGGCGCCGACTGATTAATCAAATTATTCACGGAGAGTGTCCGCTAAGCGCGGATGGAATACTAATCAAGATTGATAATTAAAACCGGCTTCAAAAGAGTTACGAGTGTGTTAATTGGCTTGTTTAATATCGTCAATTTCCAAAGCTATGTAAAATAGTAAAATATGGAAATTTCCAACACAGATAATAACAAAAAAACAACTTTTAAAAAAGCTTTATTCTCTCATCTTCTATCATGTAGGTCAGACTTGATAAAAGGTCAAAATATCGCCAGATTAGCTCAGTCGGATGTATAATGACTACTCGTAAGTAATATGGTTTCTTACACAAAGCAAAATATTTCCAGTAGATGACTCCGGTGTTCTACTAGCAGTTAATTTTAGAAGACGTTCGTTCGTTCGTTCGTTTCAGCCAAATGACGTCCACTGCTGGACAAAGGCCTCCCCCAAGGTTTTCCACAATGAACGGTCCTGCGCTGCCCGCATCCAGGCTCTTCCCGCGACGTTTACCAGATCGTCGGTCCACCTAGTAGGAGGCCTGCCCACGCTACGTCTTCCAGCCCGTGGTCGCCACTCGAGAACTTTCCTGCCCCAACGGCCATCGTCTCTACGAGCTATGTGCCCCGCCCACTGCCACTTGATTTTAGCAATTCTGCGAGCTATGTCGGTTTAGAAGACGACTCGAAATAAAATTAAAATTCAAAAGTATCGTCAAAATAAAATATTTAAATGAAATTCAAAAAGCTGTTTGAACTAATAAATTGTGATAAAAGGCGTCGATATGAATTTAAAGTTGGAGGTAAGGCAAATTACTTTAATTCTAATGTACGTAGAGCATTGTCGTTGCTGTGCTTAGATGTTAGAATTATTAACTCCCTGTAGAGCAAACCTCTAGAAGTCTAGAGAATAATAACAAAAGTAAAATTTTGCTGACATTTTGCTGTCCTTGGGAGGTTCATTGCCTCTTTTGTTCTTCTTTGTATGTCATCATATTCAGTTCTAAACTCTTCTAGAACATTAGAGTTGGAGACTATACGCTAAAGTTCATATACAATCGTTTTGTGTGATAGGCAGACCGGTATATATGTATATTCGGCTGTCAATACCGGTATCACAGACCTTTGCGTATAAAATACCACAGTCTAGGAATTCGAACACATGCAAATTATGACATTGCATAACGGCAATCGGCGGCGCGTCTGCGTACGCGCAGCGTCACGCGAAAAAGAAAGCGCGCGCAAGGTCACGGGCATGGAACGATGGAATTCCATAAATAACTGCGGTCATAAATGTTGAGCCCGTTTAAGATGATCAAATTGACTAGGTAGTACTTGACAAGATATTTGTTATCAAGGGATTTTATTTATTCACTTTTGAATTCGAGACGCCTCTTTGAGATGCCCAAAAAGTAATAAAATGTAGGTAACGTTCACTTATTTTGATAACATCAAGGATGATGTTATCAAAAAGGAAGGTAGGAACCTTAAATCATGTTTTAGTAGTAGGTACATTATCATTTTTATTAGTGAGCGTTATAAAATGTAGAGTTGAAGGATTTAGAAAATATGTATTATTTAATACCTTCCAACACTTTAATACTTAGTTTCCGTATGGCGGATTAGATTTCAGTAGGTATCTAAATGAAAAGGTGCACAATGAGGCGAGCTAAATTACACCAGATTTTTGACAACATAGTATACTAGTATTTATTCTGTAAGAAAAGAAGTTTAAATGAATTTAGTCCGCACTTGCAAATCATCAAGGTAAAACATGTAAGTAAACACCAGGTGACGATGGGAACAAGGGAAGTGTACCAATGCGGGCTTTTGCAATACTTGCTGATGCGTTGCAGAGTGTCAAAGAACTGTGCAATTATTTGTCCAAGTAAAGTTAGTGCATGACAATAATAAATGTCATCATGAAGCTTAACATTTTAGAACTCTATAATACAATAGGCAAAAGTTTTAATTGCTTTATTTTATTTACTTTGAAAATTTCTTTTTTTCTTTTTATCCTCAACGAGGAAGCTCTTGGCCTGTATCGCACCTGATGGTAAGTGACGATCAGGCCGAAGGTGGAAGCGAGCTTCACCCGGAATCCTCAACCACGGAGGAACTGGCTATCTTACCTCTAACTGCCGGAACACAACAATGCTATTAACATTGTTCTTATGGCGACTGACTTTAGATAAGATGGTGGTAGCTAGCTAAGTTATCGAACACACATTCATGCTATCTTATCTTACCATCATCCAGTTTTTTAAGAGGATGATTTTGAAAAAAAATGGATAACGAAAAACATTACAATCAAAATAGCAACTAAGGCTATTGTTAAGCTAATTTTTTCGAAATCCATACAGATGAAAAGGCGGACAAAAGCTACATAATAAGAAAATGGTAATCAGAACGCACGCGACAATTAATTAATATTGTAATGTATCGCATGCGGATTTCCTTGTGGGCAGTGGACTAAAAATACCTTATTGTAATGATACAGATCTGATAAACGGATCAAACCGACTGCCTGTCGTATCATGTCTAATTGGATATGCGAATTAAATTGTGAGGCTGAAGGTGAACGAAAAACAGTGAAACCTCCTTCTGAAATCGAACAATAGGTGCCTAATATGGTGCGGTAAGCGTCCACAGAAGTTTAAGTGACAACATAAGATTACTTAGGTACATAATTATTATTTTGTAATATAGCACCCATTACAACTACGTAAGATGCCAGTCGTTATTTTATATGTCATGGTCCTACTTTAAGTGTTCAATTGAACATTTTCTATGTAGGACTTACTTAAGCCTACACGTAACTTAAATATGGCTTAATAGTAATGAGAGGTGAAAAATATACACTATACAAGTACATATTTAAGTCTAACGTAAGAACTGTTGGGTAATCTGTGGTATAACATACGCAAGTCACTAATATCCTGCTGTTCTGGGAAATAAACTAGATATTATTAGCGAAAGGCAATAGACGTCAGCAAAGGCTGAAAAAAAACTCGATCAAAATATTTAAAGTTGGCTTTTGTTTCAAGTCAAGATTCTAACAAGCAAAAATGATTTAAAGTTTCTCTGCGAATTATCTACTCGTACCTACTTAGGTTAAGCAGTTAGGGCTAAATTCTAGTGCAGTTGTGTGGAAGAATCCGCTTCTATACATTTTTCGTGCACTGAAGTAGCCAAATTATACGCACCAGATGGTTTGATACCGGTTGTTTGGCTAGTTGTGGACTAATTAGTTTTTGTCAACATTAGCCAGGTTTCGAAGAAGGAAAATCAGTGAGAAAAATCTATTAATAAATCCTTTTGTAAACCTGAATAGGAAAAGTCCGACTTTTTTGAAACGACGACTTGAACCTCGTTCGTTGCGGTTTTATAAACATAATTTACTATCTAAAAAAAAATTGAAATATTCTTAAAATTTGTAATGTAGGATATACCTTTATACAAAATAATGTAGGGTTGGTTTATGTTACTGAAAATGTCATTTTAAACCAATGTTTAACGTGTTTCACATTTTTGTAATAAAACCCACATCAGTTTTGCAATAAGGTACCTATACATATAATATTTAATATTGCCAAATGAGTAACGTTAACGTTGTCATTAAATAGTGCACTCAAATTAGGCACTTCAAATTACCTCATTCTCTCATTAGGGCTCCGATAATACCTTATTCTGAGAGGTAATAAAATCCCTTTAAGCTAAGTCCGGGTCGAAGACCTTTAATTGCGCAGCTTTGATTTGATGCATTCGATTTGCATAATTTTGTCGATTTGTTTATATTATAATTTCTGTATGCGGATTGATCAGTACGAAATAGGTATGAGATATCTGTCCAGAGTGGCATTAGAAATCATATACTAAGAGGTTTCGTTTTATATCGAATAGTCTGTACTGAAAATAGATCGATAATCAGCAATCAGAACTGTAGTAATCGATTCATATCGTAAGACTGGGTGAAAGAAGATAGTGCAATCTTACTTTAACTATAAGCACAGAATAATAATAAGTGCTATAAGCAACAAACGTCATTGTCAGTCACACTCTATATGAAATCACCGGTTATGGTTGCAGTTACGATTGAAGCAAGGTGGTGCAACTTAACCTTAGAGTTCTAAAAATCTATAAATATCTTTGAACCTGTGTCGTTATTAAAAGAAGATAGAGTTGCCTACAAATTGAAACAGCCTATAGATAGAGTATACTTAATAACTAACAAATAAATATACTTAAATGAAAATCAAATCATTTTTTGCATTCGCAATTAACTAAATCCGGATATGGCAGCATTGACAGTACAACCAGGAGGTTGTCAAATGACATAACAACATTGTTAGTCGATACTGATCTATCAATAGTTTTTGTTGTCTAATCACGTATTGATTGGGCGGCATTGTTTTGAGATATAGCGTAACATGTTGAACCTGTCTTATGTTGTTTGATTAAGTTTGACAAAAAATATGGGCGTTCCAACAGTGATATAATTGTGTATCGAAGTTTTGACGGTGCAGTAAAACCGTACTAACCATACTACTTCTAGTCCCAAACTAAGCAAAGCCTGTACTATGGGTACTAGACAACGTAACCTATACATATTAGATTTGGAAGATGTAATCTAAGAGTAAATGCGTCGTGACATTGGTGGTGTGCCCATCGCCATCAACAAAAGAAGAAAGAAATGCGTAGTAGTTACCTAAGTAATTTTAAGGCTGGGTTGCACCATCTTATTTTAACTTTAAGAAACGTCAAAATTATGTCGAACTCCATACAAAAAGCACCGGTTAATGTTATAGTTACGGTTAGTTGGTGCAACTCAGCCTAATTGTTACATTTTGACAGCAAAATTGTTAAACCAATTTTTGTTTGCCATAAAAATAAAATTGGACGCAAGCAGAACCTATTTAACAGAAATCAAGTGCTTCCAGGAATTTGGACGTGCGTCCTTGTTTATAAATCTCATGTTCCTTAAAAACAATTAAAATATAGGTACATTTATTTCCTAATTGCCATCAGAAAACAATTAGCAAATGTCACAGCTCCGATTCCGTGAAGCGTTTGAGCAAGAGGAAAATCCGTGGGTACATTATTATTGCACAACTACCGCGCTTGTAGCCCAAACTGAATAGGCGAATGTCGTACATTGTACACTACAATTAATATTCAGACTATCCATTGTCAAATAATTATATGCAAGTGGAGCGAGGCTGAACACTCGTGCACAAAAGTGGTGAGATGATCAGAGATTTTGACACTCGCTTCTGACATCTTTGGTGGAAAGCAATAAGGACTTTTTCCTGTAAAACTTAGCAAAAAAATGGGTTACGTGCTTTTGAAGATACATTTTTAATCACATACACAGTATGATTCTATCACTGAATAGAGGGCAATCAAATTGGGTAATGCCTACATAATACAGTGTTTAAAATAATTTAATAAAATAGGGTCTTTAAATATGATGCCCACTGAAATAATATCAAAGGTCTATTCCACTTTGATAACTTCTTACTTCTTATACCATGGGTGATCAAAGTCCACTTTGATCACCCGGGTGATCAAATCCACGTGATAAAGTGGAATAGACCATATCAAAAGAGACACAATTCATCGCTAAAAGTATTGTGCTTTTTAATTTGGATTGTATTTGTTGTATGTTGTTTACAGAAACAGATTTTGTCCTCGACTGTACTTAATAACATTATTATCGTCTATTTGTAGATAGTTTCGGGTGCATTCGTGACTCACTTCAATAAATATTTATCTATATTCCTGTTATTATTCTGCATAGTTTGAGCGTGAGATAACAAGGCCTTACGCAGTTAGAGAAAGAGAGCGTTTAGCCACAATTATTGGAGTCTTCTAATTTGCATTCAAATAATCGATCATCTTATTATTTTGTATCTTAACCAATCAGAATCAAACCTAGGACTTCTCATCTTCCTTCTAATTATGTATTTTGAGTCGCTAAACGTCTGAAATGGCTCAAAAACCGTAACTCTCTCACTTTCTGTTCTTTAAAGCATGGAATCATTTTTCTGACACTTTAGGTCCTCAATCTCTAGCAACCAGGAATTCTTCTTCTTCTTATTTGTTACGCTCTTGGCAGAGCGGTCGTGGTCACGTTGAGGCGTTGTTCACATCGGTTGTAGCAGCGGAAACAACTCTCCGCACGATCTCCCGCCATCTCTCTCTATTGGCAGACTGTCTGGTGCAGTCACATACGCCGTCTCCCACTGCTGATTTAACTTGGTCGGTAACCAGGAATTAGCAAAATTAATATAAGGAAATCAAGGAAACAAGGAAATATCCTTGTCAAAATAGTCCACTTTCATTTAAACTTAAAAAAAATCTAGACACGTTAGAGACAAGTCGTGAACTCGTGATCCAGTTCGAGTCTATCTTACCGTGATCTGGCGGGCGTGCCATGTTCTACTTGTTAACATCCGTATAAAGATATTAATACTTTATTAACGATAACATCAGTAAATCTGTCAATGATTATGACAATATTGTTACATTATTACACTGGTAGAAGGCTGTATGTAGATTCTCGTAGCTCTACCACAGAATAATAATAAGTACTACGTACAGAAGTTTTACTTCGCGAAGGTATTTAAAAGAAAATATGCTCAATGTCATTAACAATATGGTGTAATTTAGCCTGTCTCAAGAGTCAAGCACCATTTTTATATAGTTATTTAATTTTTAGCGTTAAGAGTCGCATCTCATACTAATTTGAAAATTATAAATAACTTGAAAAAATCGAACTGCCTAAGGCGGTTAATTCCCGCCTTAGGCAGTTCGATTTTTTCAAGTTATTTATAATTTTCAAAGCACCATTTTGTTGACAAACGTCAGTGATCGGCACTGCGCCGAAGCTATAGGGCTGACTTCGGTAAAATGATGTGACGTGAGGTGCCAAACTGCGAAAAATGGCGGAGGAAATACATGATTTAGCATGAATTATCATGAATAATATTAACTACTAACTAATTACCTCTCAGTGTCTTGAGGCAACTTAAAAAGTACATTCTGTGTTTTTATTATTATTTATTCAGTTAAATACTGCACAGTATTTAGTACACCATTTTCTTTATTTTCTTCCATCATACACAAGAATACTCGTGCGCGATTCAATGTTCGCTCGTATGTGAGGCCTTGTCGAATAGTACCCTGTAGGTGGGCCATCGTGCGTGTTTTGTTTTCGATGTAAACTCGCGGAGATGAACAGGCCTGGCTCTACTTCCATACTAATTTAATACAGTAAATAAATTGCTTATTACTTAAATACATAAAACATTAAAATAATACCTATTTTTTTAAAATTCACCTAACAAGTAAGGTCCATCTCTCTCTCCAGATAAATGTAGAGAAAGTCAAAGTCAAAATGTATTTATTTGTAACTAATAAATAGTCCTTACAAATCGTCAAATATTTTGGTCATGAAGCCTTTACATATCTCATAATCTGTTTACCCTACTAAAGGGACACTATAGCCTAGTACAATACTAGCAGTTCTGTACTACAGTTTAAGGCTGTACCTAGAGCTTATAGGGCATCTTATAAAAGATAGCCAATACATCAGCAAATCTTTTGGTGTAGCGAATGCCATGTGATGGTTTCATTATTATGTTTGCCCTGTTTTATAACAACAATGCTTTTGAAAAATTTCTAACAATTTATTTACTAGAATACTTATGTGACTGTTATTCAACGTCCGTATTAAAACAGTTGTGCAAATCGTAAAACTAGGGTAAGTTTACGCAAAAATACAATGGCGGTTTGCAACTAAATGACGAGTTTTGGAAAGCGAACCGTTTATGAATTAGTAGCGATAGGATGGAAACACACGGACGTAAGTTATGTACGGAAACGCTTCAATGAAATGTACGTCAAATATTAAGTGATTTAACTACCGTTTGAGTATATCTAGTGATAAAAGTTGTTTAAATGTTGTAAAGGTCAATAGTTATATTCCTGTCTGTTGAGACTTATGTTTTTACTTTAAATTGTAAAAATTGTAATTAAATTTTACACCATGATTGTAGTTGTAAAATTATCATCTTTTTCAGAGATTCTACGATAAAAAATAACAATGATAAAATCTTAGCTATGAAAGAAAGCTTAGCTTATTATAAGGTTGTCATATCATGTTGATGATCAAATATTTTGTAATAATAATGGCTTTTACGCTATACGTTTATATTTGCTAAGACTTTGTTATGTATTTCAAGTTCAAGACTCTTTTTATTTAAATGGAAACGGAATGACTTTACAATTCTTAAAAGTCTCAATCCGCATTGGTAAAAGTTTAATGAAATCAAATCAAACTTTAAACGCAGCAGTTTAATACATAGTTTACAAGCGTATATACCCACGGACTCTATCAAAGGACGTGCATAACATATGCGCAGGAGTCGACGCTATCTGCGCGTTTCACTACAATCGCAGTATTGCGATGGCGCTTTCTACCTAAAACAAAAAACTTACATGCTTTGTTGTGGCTTACATAACGTGGTCGTTCACTAGCGACAACTCTGGTTTTTTATTAGAGTATATTTGATGCGATCATATGATAAATTGTAACCGCAGATGGCTGTTATGTAGATTTATTTGTTTCTCATTTCTTTTATGTCTTGAAATGACACAAAGAGTCACTGAACCACTGGTGTTGAGAGTTTTAAGGGGTTCCGTACAGTAAAAAGACCCTAATGCCCGTTTTCACCATCAATCCCAAATTTTTAAGTGAACCCCTATGAAAACAATATTCCTGTTATAATATGTTACCATAGAGGTCACTTAAAAATTAGGGGTTAATGGTGAAAACGGGCATAAAACAAAGGGAAATTTGTCTAATCTGTTTGACTGTCTGGGAGCTTTACTTGACTATTACTTAGCGCATAAAATATATTGAAATTGCAATGACTCTTATTCATTTCTTCAATTAATTTGGGGCTAGCTGGCGCTGTGTGAAATTGTCCAAAGATTTATTTATTTATTTATTTATTTATTTAATACTTCAGGTATTGAGGCACTAACTTGAAATCTTTTTCAATACGTGCTCTTTTGGTCTCTCTCAATGGTCTCTGGACCATTTTATGTTAGACAAGTAACACTTTATTAATATCTACTATCTACTCATCTAGCCACTCTCAGTTAGGCAACTAGACCAAACTCTTCTAACACATACCTGCTCAACGAATGAGGCGTGCCCCAAACAATAGGTCCATCTCATATTCATATGTGAAACCTAGTAAACAATAGACCAACTGGAGCGAATAAACAAGGATATTATGTAAAAGCTGGCCTTGAATTAGTGGGAAGTTGAACAATCGCATTTCATAATTGGTTGCTAAAACTGTGACATGGTGTAATTTGGAGCTTTGGACGTACATTATTACACTTCCGTGATAAAATATTTGACTGTCCAGCCGGGCTATATTGTAGTGATATATCTTTATCGATGATTTAAGACGTCAAAATATATGGGATTATTGCGTAAAATCGATAAAATGGCGCGATAACCGCTTATCGCGGAGCGCTTCCTAAGCCTAGTGGAAGACCTGGGATCGATTTCCAGATGACACATAAATGGAGGAATCACTTTTGTACAAAATGGTTTTCAGTTTAGTAGCCTTATTGTAGGCTTAAATCAACCTGATTGTTTGAAGGTTTACAGGATATGTCATCAATTCTGAAAAGTCCGTAAACCCCTAAAAAGTGTTTTAAAAAGGCCACACAAATATGCCTCTAGGTCGTCTAAAAATAATGTTTTCTTTTCAGAGGCGTTAGAAAAACCAGAGTGAAACAAACATCTCGTTTCTCTATGTTTATGTAAACACTTGTCTTTAATTGTTCTACAACGTATGATTATTGCAAAAACACACAATTTCAACTTGAATGATGCTCTACTTATGCAACTCGAAGAACTTATTGCTATAGTATAGTCTGGTTTGACAACAATACCAGTTACGTTAAGGAACTCGGTTGTTATCGGTAAAAAATCGGAAGTTACCGTAAAAGTGTAGTTACGGTTGTGGGTGATGTAATTTTGCTTCCCTTGTCGTGGCAGATGACAGAATATACGAGAATACAATGTTTAATAATGTTAGGCTGAGTTGCACCACCTAACTTTGACCGTAACTATGACGATAACCGGTGTATTTTTTATGTTGACAATCCCCTTCAACGGGGAATACTGAACTTTTTGTTCACTAATCCCCGTTAACGCCAATTGGAGCTTATAAAACTTATAATGGGGAATAATGAACTTAAAAGTTCATTAATCCCCATTATGTTAAAAATAAAATCCTAATATAACAGGGATTAATGAACTTGTTAGTTCATTATTCCCCGGGGCGGGGCGTTAACGGGGATTAGTGAACAAAAAGTTCACTATTCCCCGTTGACGGGGATTGTCAATGGGGAATAGTGGAATAAGCCAAATGATGCAACCTAGCCTTATAATTACCGTTAAAGTAAGTTGGTGCAAGCCAGCCTAAGAGTACCTATCTATGCTATATTTCCAGTTAAGTACCAACAAATCAACGTATAACATTTTGAAACAAATGAAAGTAACGTTTGTAAAAACTACTCTTCCCACGTTTCATTGGACCAAATTAATTAATGTTGACCTTAATAGTGACATCCAACGATTGCTCAGTCATTTGGGCCTTTCAAACACATGGTCTGCTCTTGACACGTAATGTCTGACATTAGCTGACATTGTCCTATAATCACATAGGTACCAAACCTAGCCATTGCCTGTCAAGGTGTGAAGCATTGCACTGGCACATTCAATCCAATGCTAGCCTTGCTCTTGTGAAGTGTTAATCAAGTTAATGATGTCAATCATTATTTAAAGATAGAACACTTAGCAGTATTTGGGATCAGCGCTCTAGGTTAAGATAAAGAAATATTAGATTAAGATTATGATAGACTAGCGGCCGCCCGCGACTTCACATGCGTGGATCCCGTTTTACTCCTTTAAGGATGGAGTTTCGTAAATAACTTTCTTAGCGGATTCCTACGTCATAACATTTACCTGTATGCCAAATTTCAGCCCGACTCGTCCAGTGGTTTGGGCTGTGCGTTGATAGATCACTATGTCAGTCAGTCAGTCAGTCACCTTTGAGTTATATTTATTTAGATTATGCAAAGGATTTAATAATCAAATCATTATTATACGGAGAAACTATTTATACCTACATAGGTAGAGACAAGCATTTAACACTTACCTATGCTTTAAAAAACGTAAAACAACTATAATAACAATGATAATACCTTAATTAATAATAATAATAATATAATGCAATAAAGATTTATGACTATGAGCTAAGCTAAAACTTTTCATGCTTTCAAATAATGTTTTTAGTATCGTAACCATATTATATTTCAACGGTATATCTTATTATAATGGTATGTAGATTTCTACAAACATTAAAGGTGCCATAAAACTTTATTCTTTTCACATCCTTATAAATTATGCATGAATAAACAAATAGATCATCTAAAAATAAGACTATTGTGATCTGGTGTTGCCACACCGTTGACATTTGATTCCTGATCTAGTTTTCTATGATTTAGTGCTATCGCGAAACACTGGTGCTCAGTAGTTTTACGTATTCATGAATAAGTAGCATGCCACTGATGTAAAAAAAACTTGCGTAATTTTTAAAATTAAAGAATAATCGGACTGTTTCAAATATCAAAGTGATTTCTAGCTCTGCTGCCAGAACTATTGAATTATTGAGAAAATAGTTAAAGTTAAATATTTCAGACTTACCTAGGTACCTACTTCACAAATAAAATTTTCGGTTATTCACACTGTTCAAGGACGGATTTTCTATGCATTATTGAACTTAGAGACATCTACATTTATAAACATCTTAATCCTATTATCCAGGATGTAAAAAAGTCAGGTAATAAACAAAACACTACCGCATGAAACTGCTAAAGATGAATCAAGCGCAGTTAGCAAGCGGCGCACGTAAACGAAAGCGCTTGCGTTAATCTGTGCTGCGCGTGGAATACAACTCCTGCGTCCTGCGCACTCAGCATCTGAAGGATATGGATAATTATCCTTAAGTCGTAGCAGTATGGTAGATTTTGGAATGAGCCGTTACTTCCTCAAATAGGAAGTGGTTGGTCTCGTGTTCCGCTTAGAGAAAGAAATGTTCTAGTGGTCAATGGAGTAGCACGTAGCTTAGCAAATTAAATTAATTATGTAATCCATTAAAATTATTATAGATTGATAGATACGAGTAACGTAAGTGCGCCTATTAACGACCCCCCAAAATTTGTAGTCTATTACCGCCCTATTTTTCTTTCTTTCATGAAAGACATAATAACAGGTTCCAGAAAACACTTTACCTAAAAAATATCTAGATATGTTTATTGACTATCACAACGATTAAAGTTTGTGTTAGTAAATAACCAGTAAACGGAGTTATTTGACATTAAATGGGACGCGCCCGCAACGGACGCACTTTTCATACTGACGCGCTCCCAGCTACTTAAGGTGCACCTTGTTATTAATTAGCGATTTTAACACATTTAAAATGAGTATACCAACACGTTTTTGCATAACAATATTAATTCGTACTTTAGTTTCCTTAATAAAACTTCAATATAGCCCTCTCGCTGTATTTTTGTCGCTTAAATACAATTTTAATTAAGGGCGGTAATAGAAACACTTTTAATAATTTGGTTCCTAATAACGACCCATGGCGTTGTTAGAATTTTGATAACGTTTTTTATTTTAGTATTTATATCTTTAATTACGCATTTAACCTCCATTTTGTTATCTTTATCGATTCATAAGAATATTTCACATAATTAAATCAATTAACGCCATATGTTAACTGTCATAGGTTTGGCATAAAACTGCAATGAACATTAAAGAATATCTCTAATAATGTATGACAATAGATTTTATAAAAACCTGTTAAATTCTAATTAGTACCTATTTCATATAAAATAAAACCTAATAAAAATGGCACTTCACTGATCACGTCTTCATTAAAGTAGATATTTTAGCTGGTTACTGTTTTTTTTTACGGTCGCTAATAGAATAAAGTAATATTCATACTTAATTCTATTACCGCCTCATAACTATAACGCCACCTGCGAAGACTTATAAGCCTTTATTTTGTATATAACTAACATTTATGACATGACACCAAACCAATCATGCGTTATCACAACTACTATGTAACTTTTTAAGATCTTTTGAATAATAAAAAAATAATTTAAAATAATTATACAGACAGTGTCCAATTGTCCATAGTTTAAATTAAAATACACAATTACACACAATTAAAATCAATCAAAAACTAATTAAAAGTTATAGTCAAATTAAAAATAGAAATAAAATATTAAATGAAAATTAAATTTTATTAAAACTCAAATACAGTTTAAATAATGACCCCCACTACTCACTAGAACACCGGGTACCGCGTAATCAAGTATAATAGAGGAATTTATTATTTTACTATTTCTGCTTGATTATATTATTTATTTGTTTTCGAGAAGCATGCCTTTTCTCTTTTAATAATTAAAAAAAAATAACTTAAAAAAAAAAAACAAATTTAACTAAAACTAAAAGCAAAACAAAGAAGAACGGTCATCTGTGACCCAGGCCCGACAGAAACGAGACATATCTCAGTTTTTTTGTCATGTCTTAATTAGTTAAATTATATATTTTTTATATTAGAAATCTATGTATAACACCAAAATATTACCCTTTGTTTTTGTTCGGGCGTTATACAAAAACTAATACAAAATGCCTATTTATCACCAAAATTGGTAAATGTATGTACCTAAATGTCTTTTACAGCTGCTATGGAAAGTATCTAGATACAGCCGGATTATACAGGGTTAAAACGATAAGTGATCTCACTCGATTATTTCTAATCTATACAAGATATCGAAAAACTAATTAATGATTCTGAAAGTGCTTCACGAGCTCTTTCAAATGGTACCAAATAATAGGTTACAGATTATGGAAGTTCGTAACATACATTTTTTGAATTTTGTAACTTCTCGTTTCCACCCTGTATAATCCGGCTGTATCTCCAGGTCACCTAGATGCATTCCATAGCAGCTGTAATAGACATTTAGGTACATACATTTACCAATTTTGGTGATAAATAGGCATTTTGTATTAGTTTTTGTATAACGCCTGAACAAAAACAAAGGGTTATATTTAGGTGTTATACATAGATTTCGAATATAAAAAATATATAATTTAACTAATTCAGACATGACAAAAAAACTGAGGTATGTCTCGTTTCTGTCGGGTCTGGGTTTTTTTTGTATGGGGCGTGACCGTTCTTCTTTAACTTGAAAAAATCAAGTGGTTCCCGAGCCTCTGAGTGGGAATCGAACCCGTGCCTCTTGGAATATACCCAATTGTAGAGCAATATTCTTAGCGGTCGGTAATAGAAACAGAAAAAACGTTAATAGAAACACACCTCGTCTATAGGTCGGTAATAGAAACAACTGCTTTTTCAGATTAAATTGCTATTTATTAATTATTGTGTGATTGTATACTCATTGTTACTACTTGAATTCAAAGATTACTTCATCATTGTTATAAATAAATTAAAGTGTCTTTTCTATCACCACGTCTTATATCTAATTTTCTAACGTTTATCCGAAGACAGCTTAAACTGGCGGTAATAGGCGCATTTACGTTAGATCAAATAAATGCCTGACGCAAACGATTCTGTCACTGCTCTACATTTATTTTAAATATTGCAGCTTTTAAAGATTACCTTCGACGAAATAAAGACAGAGAGAAAAAAATGCGTCATCTTACATGGTGTAAGATAGTAACTAACCAAGCACTCGTACGCCTGTATTCACAAACGATGCTTGCTTAAGTGAAGCAGCAAATCGAATGCACAGCGTTGAATAGAGCTCTGTGATTGGTTCGGCTGTTTGGTGTAGTGGTTCAGTACGGACTACTATGCCGAGGGTCCGGGTTCGATTCCCGTCGGGCAGAAATTGAATGAATTTTAATTTCTGTGACGGATCTGGGTGTTTTCTATGTATATAATGTATGTATTTACAAAAAAAGTATTTAAGTATGTTTATATCCGTTGCAGGGTTGTCTAGTACCCATACAAGTTTTGCTTAGTTTGGGGCTAGTGGCGCAATGTAAAATGTCCAAGGATATTATTAAACATTAAATGTGTCACCCTGAGCGTCCACACGCACTGTGACTTGTGAGACCTCATAGTAATGTTTGTAAATACGGGCGTAAAAAAATTCGCTCTGTTTATGACTAAGCAGCTGTTTCGCGTTTAGTTGTTACACTAGAGTTTGGCAGTAAAGACATTGACATTTCGATGACGTGGCGTGGGTAGGAGACGGTTCCTTCCGGAGAGCCACATTGTTGCCTTGTACCTGTCAGAACATGCCTATATTTGGCCAAAGTACGAATAAAAGCCTTGAACGAGTTATGTAGAGCAATAATCCATTGTTTACCGAATCGGTTATGCAACAAATATGGATGTTAAATCAACTAGATTATATTTTAGATCCACGTATTTAATTGACGGACTTTGGCAGACAACCCTTTTGCTCGCCAGGGGAATGTTTCTACCCTAGTTAGATACTAATCTTAGGTACAAGTGATAATAAGTTTTGGACCATTATAATCTCCAAAGCATTGACAGATTCTAGTTATAAGTTAACTTGGCTTGACACGCTGCCGCTTGTCTAGATTTATTTAATGGATTTATTTGCTCCAAATATTTTTTCACTTGAATGAAATCTGACTCATGTTAGCCAATGACCTTTTTCTTGACAAGTGATTGGTTTGACCGCTGAGTCACGGAGACATTGGTGAACCTGTCAAAATTATTTATCGTCATAATTATTTTTTGAATTGTTATCTGGATGACAAACGGCCGAATACTGAAACACTACTCAAATCTGTCACTCAGCTGACGGGCTCCTAAATTTAAGTATCCTTCAATTTTAAATGGTATTCTCAAACGCTACTCAACGGATTTGAAGCCGTGATCAGCTAAGCAGCTCTCAAATGTTTACATAATGGCAACATTTACCAAAAAAAGTATGTTTTCATTTACACAAATGATAACTTTACGTCTTTTATCCATTACACGCAGCATCGTTTGGTTATGTATTGTCTTTTATGGAAATATACTCAATCAACTTAACATAGAACAGTTTATTTTTAGTTTCTATTATATATAAATCTCGTTTTATCATATAAAAATAATAATGCTTGCATTTTTATTTAATAAAAAAAATAATTTTACATATGATACTTTTTATTGTTGAAATCTATTAAGTGGCGATCGTGGACCGAAACGTAACCACAATTGACATTTATCATTGTTGACTGACAGAGCATCAAATTGACAAATCAACAACTCTTGGAAATGCTGCTATGCGATGTCCCCTTAATCCTCAGAAATAGGCATGTTTATGTAAAGCGATTTCATAGCAGCTATTTTGGTTGTTACTTCGTGCACTATACGATGCACAGTTGGCTGTTAGATGTGGAAGATATCACCTAGTACACGTTCATAACTTCCCGTTGCGTAGAACAGTAGGGTTATAATAAGTATTTGGTCCACTGGTTGTATGGCATTTGGTGAGGGGTTTCAAAGAGCTTCCAAATTATGAATCCAGAAACAACACCGTTTCTTTAGAGACGCGGAACCTCGCTCGGAATTGCATGTCATTATAATAATATTTTTCAATAGCGTTCAGCCTTATTGCGTTCCTGCGATTAGATCTAGGTATTTCCTCGAGGCTCGAAAGAAATGATAACGATGACACACATTATTTACCACTATTTAGGTCGTTTTAGGTAAAACAATAGGATTTAAGATACCGCGCAAGCACTCTCAAATTTAACAGCTGCTTAAGACGATTTGACAGTTGTTTGAGTAATGCTTAGCGTTGAATGGCGTTTCAGTATGCGAAAATTCATTTAAGTGGCGTTTAAGTGCAACTTAATTTGAGAGGTGCTTAAAAATTGAGAACTGCTCAGATATTGTTATGAGTATGCGAAATGTAAGTTTAGGAGCTGCTTAACTATTTGAGAAGCCGTCAAATATTTAAATGGCGTTTCAGTATTCGGCCGAAAGTCATTTAATGTCTAAGGCTGAGTTGCATCACCTAACTTTGACTGTAACTATAACGATAACCGATGTTTTTGTATGGAGTTTGACATATTTCTGACGTTTGTTGAAGTTAAAATAAGATGGTGCAACCCAGCCTAAGTGCAGAGTTTCTTGCGCCACTTCTCTGCACTAACCGACAATAGTCCCGAAGTGGTGATAGGGAAAGTTATATTTGGGATCTGTATCCTTCCTTGAAAAGGGTCTACATATTATACAGAACTAGCGGCCGCCCGTGACTTCGTACGTGTAGATCCCGTTTTACCCCCTTAGGGATGGAGTTTCGTAAAATCTGCTCTTAGTGAGCACCTACATTCTAAAAGGAGCCCCCATGCAAAATTTGAAACTCTTAGCACTTGTAGTTTCTGAGATTTCGTGATGAGTGAGTGAGTCACGGCCGAATACTGAAACACTACTCAAATCTGTCACTCAGCTGACGGGCTCCTAAATTTAAGTATCCTTCAATTTTAAATGGTATTTTCAAACGCCACTCAACGGATTTGAAGCCGTGATCAGCTAAGCAGCTCTCAAATGTTTACTTAATGGCAACATTTAGCAAAAAAAGTACGTTTTCATTTACACAGATGATAACTTTACGTTTTTTATCCATTACACGCAGCATCGTTTGGTTATGTATTGTCTTTTATGGAAATATACTCAATCAACTTAACATAGAACAGTTTATTTTTAGTTTCTATTATATTATATAAATCTCGTTTTATCATATAAAAAAATTAATGCTTGCATGCAATGCAATTATTTAATTAAAAAAATAATTTTAAAGGTGATACTTTTTATTGTTGAAATCTATTAAGTGGCGATCGTGGACCGAAACGTAACCACAATTGACAATTATCATTGTTGACAGAGCATCAAATTGACAAATCAACAACTCTTGGAAATACTGCTATGCGATGTCCCCTTATTCCTCAGAAATAGGCATGTTTATGTCAAGCGATTTCATAGCAGCTATTTTGGTTGTTACTTCGTGCACTATACGATGCACAGTTGGCTGTTAGATGTGGAAGATATCACCTAGTACACGTTCATAACTTCCCGTTGCGTAGAAGAGTAGGGTTATAATAAGTGTTTGGTCCACTGGTTGTATGGCGTTTGGTGCGAGGTTTCAAAGAGCTTCCAAATTATGAATCCAGAAACAACACCGTTTCTTTAGAGACGCGGAATCTCGCTCGGAATTGCATGTCATTATAATAATATTTTTCAATAGCGTTCAGCCTTATTGCGTTCCTGCGATTAGATCTAGGTATTTCCTCGAGGCTCGAAAGAAATGATAACGATGACACACATTATTTACCACTATTTAGGTCGTTTTAGGTATAGCAATAGGATTTAAGATACCGCGCAAGCACTCTCAAATTTAACAGCTGCTTAAGACGATTTGACAGTTGTTTGAGTAATGCTTAGCGTTGAATGGCGTTTCAGTATGCGAAAATTCATTTAAGTGGCGTTTGAGTGCAACTTAATTTGAGAGGTGCTTAAAAATTGAGAACTGCTCAGATATTGTTTTGAGTATGCGAAATGTAAGTTTAGGAGCTGCTTAACTATTTGAGAAGCCGTCAAATATTTAAATGGCGTTTCAGTATTCGGCCGTCAGTCAGTCAAGCACTCAGTGACCTTTCGCTTTTATAGATATAGATTTGAATTATTTTAAATTAGAACCTTATTGTTGTTATTGTTGCAGTTGATCTGGAGCATAGCGCGCAGTGGCGACGGCTACAGCTGTCCTTACGGGCAGAGCTGCGCCTTCGAGCCTGCGCCTCCTGGTCGCGCGCCGCCTTGCGCCCAACCTGGCCTGACATACTGCGTGCACCCGGAGCCCTATCCTGAGTAAGACCACTTTCAACCTTATTCCCTCATCTTAGAGACAACTAGACCTGGTGACCTGCTACACCTTCGAGCGTGAGCTCCCGCCGCCCTGGGTGCAGCCCGGCCTGACCTACTGCGTGCACCCGGAGCCCTACCCTGACTGAGACCATAATCAACCATTTTTTCTCAACTTTTTTCATTCTTCGTTTTGCCTCTGTCAATCAAGAGAGGGTGATAAATCGTGCTCCGGCCCAATTGGTCTAATGTTGATGATCGTATGCATTTTATGGTAACAGACTAGTGAATAGCACCCGGTAACCAAGGACTTAGAGCTTACCCAAAAAAAGTGTTTCGACACACAGACTGTCCTGGCGTCGTAGACCCTAATTAATGGGAAAGGGCTAGGGCAAAGAAGAAGAAGATTAAAAGCTAGGTGTCTGACTTTGTAGCTATAGACATTGCTTAAGTTTAACGTAGCTTCTGAAGTACGGAAGAATGTTTCTTTAAAAAAATAAAGTTAGAAAAAGTGTGTACGAGTTGGTACCTTACATAATTGGGAAAGTCTTTCCTTGTGTGTTCCATTTGGGAATTGATGTTAAGATTGGCAGAATCAAACTCTCTTACAGCTGATCCCCCAATGTTTTTCAAATCACTCCATATCATTCCAGATACATCATCAGGCAGCTGATAGAAGCGGGACAGTACGACATCCGGACCCTTCTCTCCGACGAGAGCCGGGACGACTTCAACGCGAACAAGAAGCCTGAGTACCCGTACGGGTACGGGCCCAACTCGCTGCCTCACGTCGACCAGATCTCACTCGTCAACGACCCTATATACCCTAAGGACTATAACACTAAGTTCCATAATAGGTATAATCATGGTGAGTAAGAGAAAATTTTAACTATAGAAATAAAATTACAAAGTCCCAAAAAGATTCCTAAATTCAAAAGAGGAACATTTCCGTAGAGAGATCAGTTATGATCCTTGTGGTCCTGTAAGTTGCTTAGTTCTATCATGGAATTTGTTGTGGCCCTCTTACCAATACTTCTACAGACAATCATTATGATTTTCCTGATTAAATTACGACCGGAAAAATACTATTAATATTAATTTATCTAGCATACCATAACCTTACGCCGAACAGAAATGAGGCACTTTAAAGACGAATTTTAAATAAATTTTTGCTTCTGCTGATCGTTTATTACTGCATCTGCTAACTTTGGAGCAAATAATGTTGATCTTTGAAGTTTCAATTTAACTATTATTCAACTGTTTTCCAGAAATCTTCAACCAAAAGACACCTCTTCAACCACCTTCACCAGTTGACCCATCGCCCTACAATATCAACGCGTACCAGTCCTCCAACTTCTCCAAATTCGGCTTTCAAGGGTACCAGCAGACCGGGCAAGGGTACATCAACCCGGCGTTAAACCAGTACGACAGCGAGTACAACAAGAAGGTCTTCAGGCAGAACAGCTTGAGCGCTACGTTGGGGTACAACCCGAATTTGTACGATACACAGAACGGGTACAACTACCAAGCTCCTGAGTGGTTCAGGCAGGCGTCGAGTGGCGTGACGCAGTACAATCCTAATGAATGGTGGAAGTGAGTATTTATATTATTTTCTGTAATTTGCTCTATATTTTTCAACATGTCTACTTGTGATCATAACGCCTTGTCAGGAGACTCTCGTCAATTCACAAACATTATTATGAGGTCTCACAGTGCGCGTGGAAGCACAGGGTGACACATGAACCAATCACAGAGCTCTATTCAACGCTGTGCGTTTGATTTGCTGCTTCACATTAGCAAGCATCGTTTGTGAATACGGGCGTCTAATTCAAGACCTGTAATCGCCAAGTTACTTTTATGTGCCTTGTGTCATCATATTTTGAAACACTGAAGTCTTGAAAAGGCATTATCCTATTATCTTAAAGGAAATTGATATCAAAACTTTCCATCCATTTACCTATAGTGCTTTTTCCTTAAACACACTCAAAATGTTTTCATTAGACTTTATAATCTGACAGTGTAACTTTTAATTATTAGGACGGGATTGCTACCATGTACCTTAATTTTGAGTTTCCGATATTTCGGCACTGTTGCAAGCGCCATGATCACGGAGTAACTGAGGAAACTTTCATGGAGGTACATGGTAGCAATCCCGTCAAGAAATTTTTTATGCATAACAAGGCAGGTATTTCACCACAATCGCACCTGATGTGAAGTGGGATGCAGTCTAGGATAGTACATTATCTGCCCTGTAAGTGCCCATTCACTCTCGCCTTGAAAAGGCCCGGATTATAGTCTTCGGGAAAGACAGCAGCAGGCAACGAATTCCAGTCCCTAGCTGTTCGCTATTAATTATTATGTTAGTGAAAGTTTAAAACAATATAGTGTAACTTTGAGTTGTTCATTCCACTTCATCCTCTCAAAAATCAAACCTACCGTTCCAGGTACATATCGCCATCTCGCTCCGACGTGACCGTAGAGCGTTCCGTCTCGTTCCCCGCTAGGACGATGGTGCAGGTCGCGCGGCGCCGGCGCAATGCTGAACTGGTGCAGGAGTCGGCGAAACGCACGCTGACTGGGGCAGAGGCGCTGAGGATAGCGCTGGGGCTGGCTAGGTATGTTTTATGAAGAAGTTTTACAAGAATCTGGGCTCCGAAAAAATCTAAAAACAAAACACTTGTATTTAACACATTTTTGACACTAAAAATAACAAAAAAAGATTTTTATAACTACTGGACTTTGAACCAGGACTATGAAATAACGAAGACAGGGTGTTAGTCTTCTTGAAAGCTGTGATCGTTTAGTAGGCTTCTCCCTCCACCTGTCAATACCCAAGTAGCGGTCAGCACCTTAAAAACAGGCAGCAATAAATTGAATTTGAAAATTGAATTGAAGGATTAAATTATATAAATTATTGTCTCTTCATAAAAATTCAACGCTTTTTTTAATACCTTCATGAGTTATTTTCATAACCTCTATAATTTATGTCTGAGACCAAGTGAAATAAGTACTATGTAGTTACCTACTTATGTTCGTATTTTAACTGAAAAATCTTGAGTTCATCAAGTTAAACCCAGAGATAGGTGTGGGAACATTCTTGTAGTATTTCTGCGAAAGAGGTAGCGACTATCAGCCAGGTCAGATCAGGTAATTAACCTTTGCAACAAATGGCCAGGCTTAGTCATTATATTGAAATCTAACTAGTGTTTTGCTAATTACAAAGATCAGACACTATGTAGATCCATAATCTCGGAACTAATTGGTTTTTAATTCCAGCCACTGTCAGACTACGCTCTGTAGAGAATGTTAAATGATAGCACTGTATTAAATCAGACTCTATAATTATTATCATTTAACGCGCTTTTTCTGGTCCGGAGGGGTAAATTTATTTAGGCGAGAACTCAGGCATGTAGTACTATACAATTTCCAGGGAAGGCAGCAGCCCTCCTCTGGGTACTAGGTATAATCATGACCACGTGTGCATGAAAATGAGTGCAATAACAAACGCAGCTAGCGAAAAACCTGTAGGCATTGCAAGAAAAAAAAAGATTCTGTAAAATCAAACAATAGCCAATCTGTAAGTGAGACAAGAAGTGTAATAAAATTCAGCTAAATCAATATGCTTTCAAAGCGGGCATTTTCTTCTTCAGCCACGTGTGTCGCAATATCATCAGTCCAACATTGTTTTAGTGACATTTTTCACCCCCAAAGCGCAGAGACGACGGCGGAACGGTCCCGAAGGCAGGCGGCCGGCGCACAGGAACTGTGTCAGACGCGCACAGAGTACATCACGCCACGGGCCGCTCTCAACAACAAGGGCAGCTGGCGGTACGTCGTCAACATGCCCGACAACATGACGCAGCTCGTGCGAGCCGAGATCTGCACGTGAGTACACGCACCTATGCATGCGCGAGTACACGCACCTATGCATGCGCGAGTACACGCACCTATGCATGCGCGAGAACACGCACCTATGCATACGCGAGTACACGCACCCATGCATGCGTGCGCCATGCGTGCAATACGGACACGAAAGCACCGCTTTTTCCCAGCGAGTCACACCCAAACTACTAACACTGTTACTCGTTGGAAAAAATACTGAGAAAAATTCCCATCCAGTCATCATCATCATAAACATGAAGTATGTACCTTCAATATCAGGATTTAGAGATTTCATTATAAAGAAACCATACAAAATACATTAAAAATCAAAATAATTAAGTAATCTACACTTACAGTAAGAAAATACAGGTTAACGAGTGAGGGTGTGACTGGATGAGATTGTTTTTCGATCTTTTTCCCAAAGAGTAACAGTGTTACTCGTTTGGTGTGACTCGTTAGGAACTAGGGAACAAGCGGAAAGAAAAGAAAGCCGCTACATACGCACGTTTGCGCACACATAAACGCAAAAGTTTTGAACCCTAAACTATAAAATAATTTGACTAGGAAGGTTTTTTTAATCTCTACATTACAATAATAATTTTATTTGATCCTCTTCTAACTTGTAGGTATACCTATTAAAATTATTTGAATAGCTCGATGGAGTGCTCAATCAGTTGACCAACGTTCGTGTATTGAATTAACAAGCAGCTGCACTGTTCTCTGAAGTTATCACCTGCCTCCATTTAAGATTTGAGAATTAGCTCCATCTAGTGAGCATTGCTGGAAATACAATTACTTCATAAAGCGCCATCTATTAATGAATAGCAGCAACTTTGTTAATGTATCATGATGTATCCACGATTGTTTCGATACCGTGCTCTATGACTTATGTTAGGTTTTTAAAAACCTTTTAACTTATTTTTTTCTAAAAAAAAATTTCAGGTCGTCGCAGTGCAGCGGGCTTTGCACAGTGCCACCAGGCTACAACTCTCGGTGTGAGCAAAAGTACATTCAGAAACGGTTGGTGGCGCTAGAGTCGAGTGGCCAGTCTCTTTACACTGACTTATTTTGGATCCCCAGCTGTTGCCAATGTACTATTATCCCGAATAACCAGTGATTAGGTTAATATAAATATTAACATCCTTGTGTTGTGATTTTGTTTCTTTTGTAACTTACAATAAAATTAGTTAAGAATAGTGACGCTACTCGCCGCTAGATGGCGGTTTACGCTGTGAATCTTTATTTTTGCCAGCATTAAAATTCAAACCACTGCCTTTTTATTATTATTTTACTTAGTTAAAAAGAATAACTAAAGATGATGCATTATCATGACGGATTTCGTTTTTTACATACTAATATTTTTCAAAAATGACTTACTTGTACCAAAGCGATTGCAAACTATTACGAATAAATGTTTATTTATTGTATCATCCGAATGATCATTACAGTAAAATAGTTTAAAATATTTGGATAGATCATTTAAAACCTAACAGTTCCTTCATAATTGAAAGAGTGATAGTTTTTACAAATTGTGTACATTATGGCAATCGCCAAATTATTGTCTACACAATTTATAGTAGGAAAAAATTTGAGGTCTCAAATGCAGATTAATTGATTAATATAAATAAACAGTGGAAAAATGTGCACGTTAAATCTCCGAGAAACAGCAATATTTATACACACTTTTAGAAACATCAATTTAAATCAATTTTTGGCCTCAAATAAAAAACCAACTTTTATCCTAAAGGCAGAGTATTATAATTAATTTTATATAAGCGTATGTAAGGCCTCCATAACCAAGTATTAATATTTTAATTGAATTATTGTAAATATTAGCTTTAAGTGTGTAAAAACTGGTTATTTGCTAGTTATTTAATATTAAAATAATAGTTAGGTACTACAATATTGCAATGCTTAGATTTATACGTCTTAAGAGGCTTTTTTCATTAGAAAAATCTATGTTTCTTTCTTGCAACATTTTTCTAAATGTAATAAACATTCCAACATATTTTTTTGTAAAATAACAACATATAAATAATTTAAGCAGTTGTTAATAAACCCACATCTCCTAACTGTTCCCATCACGGCCATTAATAAATAAAAATGTTACCTATATGTGTTTTATTTATTTTATTGGTCCTTCCAACGATCTCGCAAAAAATGTCTTGAAAATAATGCCATTTTAAAAATAATTTAAAACTAAAATATAAATAAAATATTATTGAAGTCAAATTAATAAGACTATAGATTAACTGAAAACTTAGATGTTAGTGACATAGCATTATTATAAGTACAATCTTTTGGGATGGGAATCGAACTTGGTCTAGATTGAATACTCGTAGGCAGGCCTAATCTATAGTATATTTTTCAAGCCAAGTGAGTGTATTTAATCAATCATATCAAGTTATTTTTATTTCCTTAGCTCTCCTAAAACTTCTTAGCTTTCCTTCGATAGCATGAGCTTTCGTAATGCGCGTAAAAAGCTCTTCAGACTCGTAAGTTTTTCCAGAAATAGTTACTAACATACTCGTATTAATATAGGTCCTTAATAAATATGTAGTACAAACACTTGCAAGTACAATGAGTATAACATCAAGAGACCAATGAAAGGTACGGAGTTAAGACCTCAGCTTCAAACAATCCCCGCGGAGCTTTAACCGAGCTTACTACTCGTGTGACATGAGGAAGTTTTTTCCCAAACATCGCCCGTATTCACAAACGATCCTTGCTTAAGTGAAGCAGCAAATCGAACGCACAGCGTTGAATAGAGCTGCGATTGGTTAATGTGTCACCCTGTGCGTCCACGCGCACTGTGAGATCTCATAGTAATGTTTGTGAATACGGACGTAAATGTTTTGTGCCATTAAGTATTCTTTTGTTTATAAAATAAACAACTGACAATCTGCTGGACTATAACATGATCGGTGCATGCATCTTAAAAGCTCTACTGTGGCTTTTTCAGTTTCTCATTGCTTCTAAAGGTGAGTATAGACGAAAGCATTTAAAGTAGTAGTAGAGTTTGTGACAAAACAACGAGCCGCTCTATGAAATGTTTTAGCCAGTTTCACGAACCAAATGTCGTACATTTTACCTGTAGTGTACCATTCGAAAAAATCATACCCACCAAAGCTCTCACTTAAGCTCTCGCGGTTACTCATTGCCTCTACTGCCAAGTTTAGTACACATTGAAGACAATAAATTGTAAATTCATCGAAACCTATGTTCAGTATCAAGCGAATTTCAAGGTAGCATATTTCCCGAGACGAGTTAACGCAGAGGGTGGAAAATCGCCACATCTGGAAGGGATCCGAGCGACCCTTGCGCACCCTTGGGCTTACGGGCCTACCTTAACAAATTTTCCCTTATCCGTAAACTTGCTATTTATCAATACAACTCCATTTCCTTCGTCGCATTCGGATTTATAAGAAAAAGTTAATTTTAGAAAAAAATTGGCAAAAAACAAATGTAATTTTAATAATGACTCTACAAAAGTTGTGCCGTTGAGAAGCTTTCGTTTCTGGAAATAATCAGCTTTTAATAATAAAATTTTTGTAAGTGGTGGTGGCAATCGAAAGTTTTTTGCAATATTACAGCAATTCGCAATTAACTGAATTATTTACTAGAGTATTACTTATGTATTATGACCCGAAATAAAAAAAAGATTAAAAATATTACTTAGTTGTTAATCCCTCAATGCATTAAGACCAATTTTAATTATTGATATTTTTAACAACTAAGTATAATAAATATTCCTATGGTAATTTTAAAATACAATATATGCATTAAGACAATACAGGAACACCTACGACATTTTATCATAACGGAAAACCTCTGCCAGTGCAAATACAATGGATGCTCACACCTAGCGCCAAAACTCGCACTTAAAAATAAAAATTCAAGCAGAAAGTCGCGCTACGCGTAAAAGTAAAAGAGGAAGCGGGGAAAAAATCAATGCTTGCGTTTTATGTTCTATGCGTGTGACAGATCGGTTGTCATGGCGACGACGGCAGGGGAAGCGGTCGCCATCTTTAAAGGTCTTATGTCAAAGCGGGAAATGACAAAATGGCGGTTCTGCTTTCCGCGCAAAGTCGCCCCCGGGCCGCTGCGCTCCCGGTTACGACTTTTTCGCCCCATAACGTTCTTGTGCGTCGCGAGAGCGAGATAGAAGGTGGGGTAAGGGAGCCAGTAATCGATATTACGCACTTTTGTAGCAATGAAATTGGCGCGGCACGATGCAAGAACGCGTTTCGCACGCGTTGCAATCTTTCTTGAATATTTAGATGTTGCTAACAATTTACGTAATTTTTGTCAGTATGTTTATAATTTTGACATATTTTTAAAAAATTAAAGATCATAAATGACTTATATAGAGTTTTAAAATTACTATGCAGTGTAAATAAGATAGAGAACATAACGTTTTTACAATTTAAACTGTAATTAATGATATGCCACTCGCCAGATGTTGTGTTATGATGGAAATTTGATAAATAATGACTTTAGAACATAAAATGAGTAATTCGTTCTTGTGGGTGGTGAATAGGGTTTCTGCTCGAGCTTTCTCGAACTCGAGAAAACTCGAGAAATTTGGCTTCATTCGAGACGAGAAAAAAATTACCGGAGCTCGAGAATTCTCGAGTTTCGATTTTGAAGCTTTAATATTCTTGAAAGCCGATTTTCTTAGACAAAAGTAAGTTTTTTATTATTTAATATGTCAACGTTGCTTTTAGACTGGCCTATTCTTTCCTTTTTTAACTGATTTGATTTGCAAGTCATGATCTCAATCGAAACTAACTAATAATGTTCACCAACGAGTATGCTATATTTATTATGTATGTTTAATCTGATTGAAAAATTTGTTAACTAGACAGTTACCTTACCTAACAGACGTTAGGTTAGGTACTCCTGCCTCCTCGTAAAGTTAATTCAAGTCGTTATCTGTAAGAAATTTAAAAATTTATTAAAAAGTTCTTTTTGTTCATAAAAAAAACTATTTATTTATTTATTTAAGGACAGCTAACAAGACATACACAATTAACTGGAAAAAACATTGAAAACAATACGTGTTTATAGTGTAGCCTTAATTAAAAGCTGCCACGACATGTGCATAGATTGCGTGGAAGCGTGGTATCGACTAATCTAAAAAAAAATTAAAATTTATTTATTTATTTATCGTAATTTTGCTATTTGGCCTTGTGTTCTTTAGAAAACAAGTGATTCAATTGTAGCTCCAGATTTTTATTGTTATTTATCCTTAAAGTGCCCGCGACTTTATGACTTTTGTTATGATTATTGGTAAATATTAATTATGAAAGAAGATTTTATTTTTCGTTTATTTCCTTACCAAAATAAGTGGTACTAAATTCTAATATTGATTTTTGTGCATTAAAGTAGGTATATTAGATTTAAAAAACCTGTGTTTTTATTAAATTTCAACCGATTTCAGCAGTTTTCATTAAAAGACTCGAGACCCGAGAAAACTCGAGACTTTGGCCTCGAGAATTCTCGAAACTCGAGAAAAAAAATAGGTCGAGAAATCAGAAACCCTAGTGGTGAATTTCTGATGAGTCACAGTGGTAGGGGGTGGTGAGGTTCGCCGCTCGCGAAAATACACGTTTTTTCTTGGAACAGGAACATTTCTATTTCGGAGAACTGTTTATCATTCTATCCCTTCGTTCGTCATTTTCTGAAAATGTACCTTCCTCAAGGAAATACAGAAAATATTGTATGAACTCTATTCACCTTTATTTTTTTAATAAAAAGTGATATTTTATAATAAGTTATTCCTTTTTGTTGAATAAAAGGTAGGTCTTACGAATTACTTGAGAGAAAATCAAAACTTAAAAGCTTTTAGGTTATTTTTAACAAGTTCCATTTAGGAGTTTTCAAAGGAGCTTTTGAACTGGAAGCTCTTTAGAGTTTGCGATGTCTTGATTTTCAGGTATTGGCAATTCAATAGTTGTTATTATCAAGGCTTTGTATAGGTATTTTCGTAGACCTTCTGTTACCTGGTTTGAACGTTTAACTTTATGTTTAATAGTTTATTTGCTGCTGCTAGCCTATTTATTAAAAATGAAGCTTGGAATTCTAGTAAAAGTAATATTTTATTCATTCATTTTCCAAAACAATTATTGTGGACAATAAATAGACTAGCATTTGACATAGTAGGATTGGCGTATTTTTTTAAACTCCATCAATATTTTCAGTGAATGACACATTGTAGAGTTCCGGCACAATGTAAAATTGAAACGTATTTTGAAGAAAAACACAAGTAATATGCTGCTGCGGAATACTTATACATACTTAGTACAAAATGAATAAGAAGTTCCTTCCCTAATATTGGGAACAGAACAGTATTTCCTTTTGCGTTTATACGTTTATTCCTAGGCAGATTGCAGCCAATACCTATTTTTTTTATCAAACAGCATGTAGAGCGGCTTTCGTATATACTCGTAGTTCAGTAATCATGAAATACCTATTCTTTGATAATGTTTTTCAATAAAGTAGGATTTCAATATAGACTCTACATAGAGGTTTTGAAGTCTTAAAAAGTACAGAAGTATAAGTAAGTAAGGTTTGTCTTTTAAAACAAAATGCTCGATTATGAAACTGCAACTGAAGACTTGTCAAAATGTGGATAATCATATTGTAGAGCTCAAAAGTTCGATAGGTTTGGAGTTAGTATGTTTGCTTTTGTTGCGTTAAAACTTTGGTGCTTTTTGGACTAAACTTTTATGACACATATTAGGTATACCTACTTAAAAGCTTTGGTTATAATAAATAACGAGAAGATACAATGTATGGATCGATTAAGTTGAGAATAATATTATCATAATAGAGCTTTATTCACTGAACTTTTATGACTGGATATTACTTACCTAAACTCAAAGGTTTTGTGATAATAATGAGAAGGTGCAATGTATAGAGTAAGTTATTAGAAAATAATAATATTATCATAATAGAGCTTTTATCACCTCGTTGCCCTAGATTCTCAAATATGTTGGGGTCCTAAACTCCCCATGTTTTATCGGCTGTAAGGTGTATGAAGGGATCAATTAAAGTTGACTCCGTCAAGTGTCCTGGCTGTGGGGAACCTGAGATCAGATTTAGACCGAGGGGAGTGACAAAGTATGGCACTGCTCGTGGCTGCCATGGCATGGGGTAGCCGGTCCGATCCCTCTTGCACCTTACCAAACGCAAAACAATCGAAAACATCAACCTGTGGTCCCAGCTTCAGTTCTCACCCTCTTCGCAAAAATTGCAGAATAATTTTATAAGGGATGTCACCCCTTTGGAAGCTAAACAATTTAGCACACCTACCGATGCCCTTGTAATGCCAGGTTAAACGTTCGACGTTTTCCTTTTCTTATTCGGACGTGAAAGGGGAAAGCTCAAAACAAAAAACTGGGAGTAAACAAGCGTTTCCACCAAAGGAAATTTCAACTTTCGCTTTTAATCGCGTCAAATTGGAAGACTACGTTTTATGGCTTTGCCAGGAAACTATATTTCAATGGATTTTTACTTCGCAAAAGTTTCGGCGGAATTGAATAGCGAAGTTTAACATCAAAGAATATTATTGAGGAAAACGAAGCGGAGCGGGTGCAAGGATCGATAGACGCCGCGAAACCGCCGAAAACAGATCGAAGCTGAACCGAATGCCGAATCGAATCCCGCCAAATGCAACGACAGCTGTGCGTAGCTCGTAGCGCGTAGCCGTAGAGGCGGCGCCACCGGCACGCCATGCCACTATTATTATTATTTGTAAACAACGTGCGGGCGCGGGGAGTCACGTGACCGCGCGCCATTGGCCGCCGCGCCAGCTGCGTCGCGCGCGCCAGTCCGCCGCCGACGCCGCCGCGAGCCGCCGCGCCGCACAGTACCGCGCGACGCACACGCGCGCTCTGACGCGATCGCGAACTCCGATTCCCTTTTTGTTTATTTTTCGCTTGCGTCCTTCGGACCGTTTTGTGTTTCCGAGGCAGCGAGACGAAGAAAAAAACGAGACGCGGATGGATCAAGCGACCGGAGAAGGTAGTTCGCGTCAAAGTTTTGTGCAAGTGTAGTTCGAGTGAGCTTTCGTGGATTTGTTTGGTTAGATTTTGTACAGAGCAGCAGAGCGTGGAGCGAGGTCCGGTGCGTTCGCGTGCTTCCGTTGGAGCTTTAGTTGTGTGCAGCTTTTGCGAATCGATTCGAGCTTTCTTTCGAGGAGTTTGCGGCTGTTGAAACTTGTTGAAAGTTCTCTAGACATCGAGACAATTGTATGAGTATAAGTTTGTTAGAAGTTGTGGATGTGAATGGAGTTGAGAGGAGTTCACTTGATCGTTGCTTAGTCAGGGAAATGAGTATAAAGAGATGGCATGTCGCGATGACACATCGAGCGGAGCTGCACAGAGGCTGATGTCACGTAATTTAGCCCTTAATTGCAACGAGCAAAATTAAAGTGACAGGAATGCAGACATCAAACAAATGCACCTATTTAGTGCTCATTTTCCTGACTCAGCAACTTAACTTCCTTCTAAGTAGTCTAAAGCTTCACGAGGAGCTTTTTTGTAGATATTAGAAGGCTTTTATGATTCGTATTTCAGTAAATTGCATGATGTCTTCTTACTTTATGTATGTTTTTAGTATGTTAAGTAGGTATCTAGTCATAATACATAGATATACTATTTTTAAGATCTCGTTTCATTTTATCAAGAATATAATGGAGTTGTTATTGGCTGGGAAAGCTCTTAGCATTCTAACTGTATTAGAAGCTAACTAACTTATTGTAGTCTACTTGGTAAATAAGAGCTACTTTGTCTTCCTAAATAACACATTCAGATAGAATGAAGAAAAATAAGACAAACGATGACAAAATTCCCAAATAAAAGCTTTTAACGTAAATGAAAACAAGAATGTCACTACTTCCTTCCTTATTAAACCCAAAGACGGCAAAAAGAATAAGAAACTTCTCAGAATAATAAACTAGATAGTTCGCAATTTTTCTTTTGACATTCCCTTCATGGTTATCTTTTATTCTACATTCCAAGGATAAGTTTAGAGGCAATTTTTCAAAGCAATTTGCTGCCTTCAGTCGCTTTGCTATGTTGATGGCCGCTCGGCAAATATTTTAAATACTCTCTCAACATGGTAGTCGGTTTGTACCTTATTTACATTCAATGGTAATCTTGCTTGAGACGAAGTACAATTTTATGTAGGTAAAGTACATACTGCAAAAAAGCACCAAGAAAATTTACGCTCGCGCTGAGAAACCCAAGCATTGAACGTTGAAAATGAAGCCCTTTTTCACTAGTAAATTGTAATTACATCTAACTTCATTGGACATTGAATTTAATAATCAAGACAAGTCATGATGAAAAATATGTAAAATCAATAACATATTTCAACTCAATTGCTAATGAAAGTCGCAAAAAGTCTCAAGATTATTTTATTCGAACAAGAATCCAATTCGAATGGCATAAGAATTCATTTCTTTGCGAATGTAGAATCTCCGTAATGAAATTGTAGACTTTAATTAACTCTTTCAAGAGGATTAACATTAGGATTCTTATCTCACGAAAAGATGGAAAATGGATACATTTATTTAGCGTTTCTTATTTGTATCGCGCTGAATTAAGATTATAGAGATAAAATAATAATAGATACGTTAACTAAGAATATTATGGATTAACAACATTTTATAATTCAGTCGAAAATATATATATTTTTCGAGTTAGAGAGATAGAGACGAACTTGTAACGTTCAGCAAGCAGATAGAGCTTTTACAGCTATTATTATGTTACATCTGAATTCTTTGTATAATTTTCGTCCAAAAATTCATTGTATTTCTAAGATAAACCATTATTATAACTAACTCTATCTCCAAATTAGTTAGTCTGCAACTTACTACGTATTACTTTTCAGGCCAATCTGAGACTTGGTTAAACTTCAACACTTCACACTGGTTAACTCCTATAGACAATCTGGGCCGGTCCCACGGATTAATCGAATAAATAATACGCCTTCCTCCCGCGAATGCGATAATGGGGAGTCAAGTTCAGTGAGGCCAATGAAAACAAATATACAAATTGGCCAATTTCGCCACTAACTGTTGGTACGAGCGACGCTGCGGATTGTGCAATGGTACATGCTTCCTTTTTAGTTGGCTGCCGAGTTATGTTTCCTCTGCCTGTCTAGTTTCGGAAGTTTTCTTTGTGGCTGTTGACACCATTGGAACAGATTGACAAGGATCAAAAGATTGGATGAAAATTGACGACACAAAAGAAAATTAATAGTCTAAGTTTCTTAAAAAAATATTGGACACATATATTTTTATTTGTCAATCAAACAAGTTTACGAAGTTATGATGCGTTGAAGTTCCACATGACGTCACAAAGTGCTACATTTTTAAGCACGCCTTGACGTCACGGGCCTCTTCTTGAAAAATATGTGTCGAGTATTTTTTGATAAATTAACTGACGGATTAATTCAAACTCTTGCTTTTTACCCAGGAAACACCCCTATTAAACCATTTCGGTACTAAAAAAGTAAATGCACAGTTAAGGTCATCGAACTAAAAGTCTCTAAGATATCAACCACCCAAGGTGCCATTGATCCGACGCTGCAACTCGGTGGAAAGCGAAGATATTTTCTTTAGAACAGCAAATGTTTCCTCAAAGTCTAAACGGGAGATCAAACGCCCCCCGATATCCCGATTATTGCCACAAGTAATATATTAAGTTGATTCATACTTTCTCTGGAGGATAATCCTCTTCTTATTGCTCCACCAAATCCACGAGCTTAGTTTTCATAAGGCACATGGAGTAGATACTTTGATTTCATTTCTGCCAAAGTTTAAACATCGTACAGTTCACAAAGACAAAGTTTAGCTAGCAATGTAATTGTGGCGAATATTTTATTTACAGAGAACGTCTCGACGGTGAACGTTCGCTGTTTCGTTCGTATTCAGTTTTTAAAGTTGGCGAAGCTTTCATATAAAAACTTATTTCTGACATTCCTTTTTCCTTTCAGCTTTTCCTATTTCTATTCGGGGCTATTCGTTTTATTTTGGCAGACGTTTAACAACCTCAATGAGATTTCCTTTTTCGTTTTCTAACCAATAAGAATTACATATTTACTTGAGATTTGAGAATGAATTTGGGAATGCCTAAAAAGTAAAGGAAACAATAGTAAATCATACATTCATTGTCATACACATGTGACTTCCTTCGAACAATTTCATCTCATAGGTGCAAGTATAAAAACTATTCAATTTCCGATGTCGCATCCGATAGCAAAGACAGACGTGCGCACAAAAAATCTTTACAAAACTGTATCGACCACGGCAGCTTTGCTTTTGTGTTTGAGTGTAGTGAGGCTTTATTTTAAAGAGCTTAGAGTTTATAATCGTTTGTGGAGATGCGTTGAAAGTGCATGGGTAAGTTTGGCGAGGTATTAAGGCATCAGAAAAAGTGGTAGTGTGGGAAAGATTGTTATAAAAAAGTCCACATCTGCGCCGCTATTCATCGTGGAGTGCTTGAATGGGATGGGACGTAACTCTATATCGGGACGGAGGCCTTATCATTCTAATGTGGCTTAATCTCAACTCGATCTCAATCATGCTTTTGTTCTCATTAATATTGTTACATCATGTAAAGTTTTTGTAATGCAAGCATTGCTAAGAACATACTCATGGTTTAAATAAAAAAACGTCCTAATACTAACAACTTCATTGATTGTACCGTGATTTGGCGCTATTTATTTTTTGATATTTTCTTATGTTGTGTACCTTTCTTGATTTACTGTCAACTTTTTTGCAATATTTATGTTTATCTAAACTACTTCAAGTAAAACTCCATTGGAATCGCCATTTCCAACTTCAAACCCATTCATCAAGCCTTTTCTCAGTTGAAGCATAACAAACGGCCACAATCTATGATAAATATATCCTTCGTTGGCTCCGCGAAGCAGGACGGGGCAGCTCGCTCGGAACGCTCGTGGTGCGAAAAATTGAGCAGACCTTGAACCGAATACAGACCCAGTAAAAGCTAGTGCAAAGTTATTAAGCTAGCTACATAAAAAGCTCTACATTTTCAAACGGTCTAACAACAAAGCAACTGCAATATTTATTTGTAAAATATTTCAAAGTTGCATGGTTTTGGAGGAGAGAAAAACTTAAACTCATCCTGAAAAAAGTGAAATTTTATAAAAATTGTAATAGTGTCTGCCAATGTTCATAAAAAGGAAAACATTGAAAATAAAGGACCATAGAATATGATGCTCAGTTTCATTAACATTATTGAGTGGAAAATGCAACAATATATCGCTAGAAAGCCTAACATGATCTAAAATGAGGAGATATGTAGAGAACGAATTGGAAAATTGATGGAACCCCGAACGGAAGATGACTTTGAATGCAGACCACCATGTTCAGTAGTCTTTGTTCAGCTGTGGAGTCCATAATCTGAGGTTGTTTATAATAATAGTACTAAAAGACTGTTAACGACAGTGGTAGATAAACTAAGCTGCTTCGCTAAATGAACATTCTAGAACGCAGTGTACAGCGATATAAAATAATAGACAGGATTGAATCGGTGCGTTGCCGGCAATCACGCTGATGCACGCATCCTGTTAAGGCTGTGAACCACAATCATTGCTGGATCATAGTTGTTTAGTGCCAGCACTCGTGTGAGAAACTTTTTGAGGTTACGTCACGCGTTATGCGTCAAAATTGCATTTGTAGTGAGCATTGTCGTAGGCGAAACGTAACTTTTGCTTTACCCGCTCAAAAGAAATGAAGATCAAGTCTCTACACTGTAACCAACTAATATAGTTTTCAATGAATAAGTCATAGCTATAAAATAACGCGGCTCTATCTTTGTTGGCTACGAACCTAAAAAATATAGAGTGGATTACTGGAATATGATGTCTACGCAAGGTGTGTTATTCCTCAATCAAATTACTTTGGAGACTTTATGGGATCTTTTATAATGCGAACAGCTAGGGACTGGAATTCGCTGCCTGCTGCTGTCTTTCCTGAAGACTATAATCCGGGCCTTTACAAGGCGAGAGTAAATAGGCACTTACAGGGCAGATATTATGTACCATCCTAAACTACATCCCACTTAACATCAGGTGTGATTTTGGTCAAATATATGCCTTGTTTTGCACAAAAAAAGACTCAGTTATAACATAACTTTATAATCGCCTTCAGTCCATCTAAGTAGTTCCAAAACTAAGAAACGCTTGTACTGGCAACGAAACTAATGAACTTTTCCTTTATTGAAAGGAAGCAGTACCTACTCGGACTCTACGCTGTCGATGACGTCACACAATCACAGGATTTCATCATCATTTTGAAATTCGGAAACCCTAGTCCCATTCACAATAGTGTGCTTACCATGAGTTTACGTTAGGTATGCTGGCTAGCTAGAACGTAAAAAAAATCTATGAAGATTTTAGCTCTTGACAGTAGCCGCTAGGGGCGCTGTACAATCTATCAAACATTTAATGATTTTTTTTGTGCAGTCGCTAGCGAGCACGCCGTCGTTCATATTGCAATTTGTTCTATGTCAAAAATTACAAGTTTACAGGAGAGTAAAAAAACAGCGTACGGGAAAAAATCTTTTAAGACACCAAAATGTTTTTTAACTAATGTTTCCTAAGCAGTTTGTTCTTTTTAATCTATACTTATAATAAATCTGTAGAGAGGTCAATTCTGTACATGAAACACATTTTCAAAATAACTATCAGGGGGTGATTAGTGATCGATACTGATGCCAAAAATGCAATCAGTAAAATTTTTGTCTGTCTGTCTGTCTGTCCGTCTGTCTGTCTGTCTGTCTGTCTGTATGTTCCTTATAGAAACAAAAACTACTTGACGGATTTTAACGAAACTTGGTACAATTATTCTTCATACTCCTGGGCAGGTTATAGTATACTTAGGAATTCCCACGGGAACGGGAATTAGCGGGAAAATCCTTTTGTATGAAAAATCTAAACCGCTTAAGTTACACGCTTGAAATTTGGCATGCAGGTACATTAGTAAACGTAAAGCTTAGTTACAACAGGATATTGCAAAATTCCCACGGGAACGGGAGTTAGCGGGAAAAAACATTTGTATGAAAAAATCTAAACCGCGTAAGATAGATGAAGGGGGTAAAACGGGATCCACGCGTACGAAGTCGCGGGCGGCCGCTAGTATTAATATAAAAGTCTCCATAAATAATTTATATTTCGTTAGAAATGTATTTGAATTTTTTGTCATTGAACAAATTGCAATATGAACGACGACACGTAACGTAAACTCATAGTAAGCACGCTGTTGTGAATGGGACACCTCAATCCCGAATAGTTGATAATATCTATTGGAATACAGTGATGTAGCCAAAACTTATCAATTGAAGTGAAGCTCGAATTATGATCGAGTTATCAGATCGTTATCGATCACATATTATTATAGCATCCGGAAAGTACGCGTGCGCCGGATGCGGAACAGCTGTTTGTCAAATTGCTATTTGATAGCAGAAACTCGGAAATCATCAATGGGTCAAAAAATAATATACCTAGAGTGGGTTACATCAAGTAAAAATCCAAGTGTATTTTAATAATTTTATTTCTGGGTTGATACTATGGTAAATTGAATTCATTTAATAAAACCTATTCATTTAGGAAGACTAAAATGTGAGATAGCCAGATACAATCGACGTCAACACTGGGACATGACATTATGATGAAGGCTGTCACAAGATAAATACAAATATTTTTGATTAGAAAAAAATGTTTATGTTGGCAAAAATCAGTGTGGAAACATTGTGGAATAAACATAAAACTTAATGCAAATGCCTGAAGTTTGTTTAAACAAGAACAGCGCTAGTACTTAAATGTTTAACATTCAGCGTTTAGGAGGAATTCAAAAAGAAAACGAACTGCAAATTTTCTGAAAACTGTATCATCATTCAAGACAAGAACAAGTTGAATCAAAGTTTGCCCGATTCAAGGATTTCTGAACGTCATCTAAACAACCGCGCTGCACTCGCGTTGCACAAAAAAGCGACTACATCCGATGCTAAAAATAAGCCATATAATTACAGCTTGAGCTGAAAGCGCAATGCTTTCGCTGCAGCGCTGGTTGTACGGTTGCCCTTGACAACCGAGACCCAGATACTATCGCACACGCTCTACACCACCTCACCCACACATGCAGCCCTCAGACGAATCCTTGCAATACACAGCCATGAAGCCAACACACATGGAAGCGACGCGTTCCGTTTTGAAGCTTTTATTTTTTTTAAGAACGCGCTTTGTGCGCTGGTACAAAGAGTTTCGCGCTGTGATTACTAGAGGTTTTGATCGTCATTTGAAGATGACGTCAGCCTCCTTTGAAATTTCAAATCTGGAATGAATTCTAGTGACGTGTTGTCAAAAGATTTATACAAAACCACTCCTACTTAACAAATAAAAGCCACAAAGAAACATTACATAATATCGTAAAATATAAACTTTCAAAGACAAAAAATTAGGTCACCGATACATATTTCCATTATAATCGGAATGCAAAGTAAGAAGAAACGTTTTTGTTTTGATTAAACGACTTAGGCTTCAGACATCTGACGCTTTCCCAGTTGCCGCTCTGAATAGAGTGTAGATGAAAACTTTTTTATTTTTTCCCCCAGGAAAATCCGCGGAGGTACTCAAGGGGAAGCGAAAAGTCGAAACGAGCGTGTTGCAATTTAGTCTCGCTTTATAGACCAAACAAAGAGTTGCTTTGATGTTCAGCCTTTGGTAGGCTGGAGATATCAATCAAGACTATTTGGAATGGCTTTACTCTGAGAATTAGTGACTATTTTTGTTTCGGATTGTTTTGTTTTTTATTCAATAAGTTCGTGTGTTTCGCAGAAGTTCAAAAGGGGACAGAATTTTATTTAGACAGGAATATTTATAGCCAGTAAGTAGTAAATTATAATGGATAGGAAAATAATGGAAACTATAAATAAATTGATTCCATTTATCTAATTGCTTGACGCAACGGACTCTGTAAATGAAATGTGTCGACAAACTGATACTCAATACCCCGTAAAATATCTCCTTTCCTTTAATTTTAGAACGAAACGTGACTATAGCCCCGTGATCAATACAGACAATAATATCGGTATGAATGAATCGTATCGTAAATTTAAATATAGAACGTGTTTATTCCGTAATCAAATTTAAAATTAGAATTCTATTTCTTTTTTTAATCGCACATGGCTTTACATATTTTGGTCGGCGATTCTTATGAAGTTGGTATACGATATCGAGTTGTGGAATTTCGTGCGGGCCTCCTAAATAAATAAACAAAAGTTTAGAGAGAAACACGGAATGCGGTTGAGCAATTTTTGTTATCGTTAATAAAAACGTTCGTTGTTCAATTTTACAGATGCGGGCAATTTATTTTGGTCCTTGTTTTTTAAAAAGATAAATATAGTTAACAAGATTTAAAAATATCTTCGTCTTATCTAATATCGATCAAAAGCCGGCACAGTTTCAAATTGAACATTTCAAAAATAGTTCCCTCAAAATAGTGGCACTGAAATAGAGCATGGCTTTACTATTAGCGTGGCGTCTATTCTTAGTCTGTTTACTCACATACATTAGAGGTTGCTACGGAACTAAACGGTTTTGGTGATTTGACATAGGTCGGAACTATCTTGGAAAGGCAGGACCTTAATTGAGTTTTGAAATATTTGATGAACACGATTAAACTCGTACTTTATGATAGACACTCTTTATTAGTCGTACAGATTGTAAAACCTTCTCAAAAACATTGTAATATTTTTGGTTCGTTTTTTCTGATATTTTATGAAGTTTCACCGCTCTATGTTTGTCTCTATGTGCTTTTTAGCACTTTTCAATTACTTTTTCGTTCCAATGACTAATTTGAACAGATAATTGCAATTCAAATTTCGAAAATCGAAAATCGAATTTTGGAACACATTTAAAAAGATTTTTGTTTTTTAATCGTAGAAAAACAATGCAATAACGTCATCATCATGGCGCCTGTAGTCCTGGTCTAGTCGCGTGATACCGTATCGTACTGGTGACTAGCTGTAGGCGTTAGGGAAACCCTGTGACGTCATCTTAACTCCATTTATATTAAGTCACTTAACTTGCGATTGCTAAGGGTTTGTAATTACTTTCATCTTTATAATGAAGAAAGACAACTTTTAATTAAGCTAATAGTACACAGTAGCTTTTCCTCGAGCTTTTATTGATAAAACGCGCAGCAAGCATATTTTTCTACAAGTCTGTCACTTGGGGATATATTCGAAGTGTATTGCATCGGAATAGTCCAGTTTGATATAACCGAGACTTTTTACTCCAGAGATAAATAAAACTTTATGTCGCAGAATATAAAGTGCAAGGATGGAACTCTGTATGAAATAAATACATATTAATAATTAATTATTTAGTTAGACGAAAACTACATCTTACATAAATGATACTGTCGTTACCACTACATTAGCCAACTATATCGTAGTTGATAGCACCCGCCCTTAAAACATAACTATAGTGACGAACTTGCGAGTAAAGTCTTACACCACAATCGAATCGAGTTCACTCGATACATCGATTTCTGCACTTCCAAAAGTGCGGCCGGCGGTATCACACTGGTGTGAATCGCTAACGTGCGGGGCGGAACGCACCGGGGCGAGTCGGTGACGTCACGAGCGATTATCACCCCGGTTATCTGTCCCGTAATGGTGGGAACGATTTGCGAATGGCGTAAAATAAACAACCTTTCGCTATAATTCTCCTTGACAGAACGTTTGTGTAATTGCACGGTGTTTCTTATTCTGTTGTGGTGTGGTTATGGGGCTCGATAGAGATTTTTTATAGAGCTTTGTTTTGTTTGTATGTGATATGTTATTGGACGTTTCCTTCTAAAGGCTTTGGGATACTTTTTTAATAACAGTTGCTTTTTCATATTGCTATAATGAATTTAGTCTCCAGGGCGGGTTCTTCTGCTGTCAATAATTTATTAAACTTAGGTAGTCTTGTGTATCTGAATTAGGCAAAAAATCGTGATAATCACATTAAATGCATAAAAGTGGGACGTCTACCCACAAGATGGACCGACGACCTGATAAAGGTAGGAAGGCGCTGGATGCAAGCCGCTACCAATCGTGTGATGTGGAAGTCATTGGGGGAGGTTCATGTTCAGCAGTGGACGTCCAGTGGCTGAAATGATGATGATGATCATCATCACAACACACACATAAAAATATGCTCACAGAAGCAAATCACACCGCAGCCTGCTCAAGCCACGCCACGGTATAAAAAACCTTATTAAAAGAGTACTTAGGCAAAAATCCATCAAAACACCGTTGTCTTCTGTCGTATCAATTGTTTACGCATCGGTTTTCGCACCCAATAAAAACAATCCTGACCCAGTTGTCTTAATCAGGTCAAGTCTCCATCGCAGCAACTCTTGCAGCTACGTCCATCGCCATTGATTCCGCTAAGCATGGGGTGCGCATGCGGTAAACTGAAACATAACCTCCTTCTGGATACTTTTTTTCTCTTTCTTATTACTAAAGTTATGGCTTTGAGACTTACAATCTCTACTAAACTCAACTAAACTTTTTTCCGTGAATAACTCCTGGTATAACTGACACATTGACAGTTTCAGTATGGGAAATATGTCAAAATGAATGTTATCTGAGATTAATATTTACTCTTGTTTGGTCGAATACACCCTACGTTTCATAATGCTAGTGTTTATCTCACAATCACGCATTATATTACAACGTGACTTCTACTATTATTACGCTTTCGTAGTTCAGTAGCTAAAGAGTTGAACGCTCTTAACTTAAAAAGTCTAAGATTAGGTAGGAACACTAGGTAGGTAATAATGTGCTGCTGCTGTTCTGTACATAATATGTCACAAATAATATAAGGCCAATTTTCGGGTGTCGGTATTTTGTACGAAAAAATTGTGGTAAAAATATTGATGACTGACGAGTTATTTTCTTTTCCAGATTGGTGCAGGCCGCCCGGATAGCATCGGCCAACATCAAGACCCAGCAACAACAACAACCAAACACGACTACAAACCAAAGCCTCCAGTCATATCTTTCGTTTCGAAAACTAAATATATAAGCACTATTTTTTTAACCTTTTAACGATACAACAATCGTACATAGTATACGCTATTCCCAAACAGTACAAATTAATTTAAGTCTGAGTGATCGGTATTTATAAGAAGCCTTCGAACAAGCGAAAGAGAATCTATCAACGACCAGTATTTAAACGTTCCAAAATAATAATCGTTAAACGAGTGCACAAAATAATTTATCGACCGTTAAATTTAAACGAACCAATTCCTCGAGCATTTTCTAAAAGTCAGCCAAAGATTTTATAAACCCTTAGTCATAAGACTCGTAAGTTAACTGCCCGTTGTTAAGGACTTTTTACATTATTTATTTCGTAGTGGGCAAACGAAGTTATTGTGATTAGTGTAGTGTAAACCAGTGTGCCGTATAATCGTATTTTAAGTGCTAAGATAGCAGACTGACTTCACAAGTCGCGGTTTCAGAGTACAAATAATAAGTTCCAGTGCAGTTCCGAGTGTTCAGTACAAGTTAGACTTAGTAGAGGTTATTTTTGTATGCGTGGTGCGTGCGAGGGCGCGATGAAGAAGCGCTCCAGGCGAGCGTCATGAGCGAAGCGCTTCGCAGCGAGGCGGGCGACGCGCACCTGCCGCCCTTCTCCACCTTCGGCGACATGGCCGACGAGCAGCGCATCCTGGCCGCCGACACGCGTCTGCTCGACCCCGGCTGGGAGTACTACGAGCGGCACGGCGACACCGTCTCCGTCATCGCCAGCCAGCCCCAGTACCGCCCCTGGGAGTCCATGCCCATCACCGTCAACTCCAAGGATGCCATCCTCAGAGCTGGCTTCTCCTCTCCGTTAGATTACCAGTCGGTCACGCTGCAGCCCATCGCCAACAAGCTGCCGTCCTTCCAGAGCCAGTTCCAAACGTTCCCCGAGACGACCGTCATCCCGGAGACGGGCTTGCCGAGCGTCACGCCCGTGCCCGTCACCACCAGCCCCACGCCGAGCGCGAGTCCTAGTCATATAACGCAACTCACGCAGCTCACTACGCCGTCGTCTCCCGCGCATCTGACGACCCTCGCGCAGGTGACGCCGCTGTCAACAACCCTGACTACTTTATCGCCCGTCAACGCCACGACGTTCCACACGCTGACGGCGGTCAACGCCAGGAGCTACCCGATCGTGCCTGCCCCGCTGCAAGCGAGGGAGCTCACGCCCGCCGGCCAGACCTACATCGACGACCGGCACATACAGCTGTATCAACCAAACATCGCAACTATCAACGCATTCCCAGCGCAAAACGGGATCCTTCACCAAAATGGAACAATCTTACACCAAAATGGAAGCTTAATACAGAACATCCAGAGTCCGACCGTCGTTCATGTGCTGAAGAATGAGCCTTTCGACGTTAAATCTTTACAAGATAAATACACCCCGAATGGGTTACATCATAGTAATTTCCAAAATCCAATGCTATTAGACAACGGTTATGAAAAGAAGACGAACGGCTTCGGAAGTGGTTCGTCGCCAACGAGGTCAGACTTTAGAAAGAAAGAGAGACGGAAAATGCGTGCGAATAGTTCGGAGTCGGATGGCTCTAATATGGACATCGGGTCTGAGAGCAGCGGGCAGGTGGCAGCAGTGTCGTCCACCGCCGGCTTCAAGTCCCCGATGCATGGTGCCCCTCAGATGACCACCGGGCCCATGGAGCTAGATGACATTTCCAGCGAAAAACAGGTAAGGAACTTTACATTTTATTTTATTATAGAGCTCTATTTCTTTCAAGACAAACGTCGTGGATTTTATCGCTCCAAAACGTAATTTCGCGAGTAGATAAATTGATGCTGATAAGATCCGCCGACGTCCTAACTTTTTATTAATTCGTCTCGACTCCGCCAGAAGTACGACTTTGATTGCCTTTGCTATTACTTGTAGCGAATTTCCGTGGAGCATTATGATTTTAAATTAAGTTAGTTAGACGTACGCTAATGCTGGTTTCGCGGTACAATAAAATCGGGAACGTCAACTAATCCCGCTCTCCGCGAATTGGCGAATTGCGTAAACAAGACTCGCGGGGATTGCGAATCCGACTATATTCCACGAAAGATATGAGAATTCCCAGAATTTCATCCGACTACACGCCGTAGAAAGTGGATATTCGAGAGATCCCGAAAAAGAGAAACTTTCCCCGTAATTCCACCTTTTATTATTCGGGGAGCAGTTTTTATTCCCGGGCCCGAGTTGCGAAATGGCCGAACTCTCTGTCTTCGCGGCTATAAATTTAATAGTTAGCCGATTCTCTTGCTCCGCCAATAAATTAACTTCCTCTCTCGTTTAAAACACAAATTAAAGTCGGGCGATTTACGCGTGTCCTGCTTAGAAAATTTTATGACTTCCATTCAAATTTGGGAAATGCAATTAGGCAGTTTTGAGGAGTCGGTAGCGAAGTTTGCTGATTTAATTGTAATAATATTCCTGTATTAAGCGGGGATTATGATATCTTTATTGGGAAGTTTCTTTTCATTAAGTTACGTACAGTTGGCAATTGTTTTAACAATTCATAATTGCTGGCAGCGGCGGTAGTAAAAAAACATCTAACTCTGAAAGGTCCAGAGTCCGGGCGACATTCCACACAATAAATGTCAACGTATCCAAGTCCTTAGTAATAGAGGAGCACCTTTAGCAGCTGTCGTGTATTACCTATTCGTGTAATTATTATTGCAGAACGTTAATTTGCCAATTGTTTAGATGTTAGTTTACATAGTGACTACAAGAAACTAGTGACTAGTTAGAATTGTCTGTTTATGTAAGTAATTAACTCTACATCTTTGCAACTTTTAAAAGCTCGCATATTCATAATTGTCACCTGTGTTTTCTCACATATTTTTAGCCTCGATGCATCATACAGAGGCTCCTTTATTTATATTATTTTTCTATCTAAACTCAGTAGCTAGATAACACTTAAACGCGCACTTAACTGATGACATTATGACAAATGCCGGCGGCTTATTATAGATCACCGTTGATTAATCAAGATGTCCTGATTAGGGTCTCACTGAATATTTTTCCAACTAGTGTAGCGTTAAATTGCTTATAATTTTATTTATTGGGCACAGTCGGCTTTAGAAATAAGCTTCCGTTATTATTTTATTCATTATTCTCTTTACTTTGTAAATTCATTAATATTTCAGCAGGAACTTAGACTTTCAACAGAAAATTCAATTACAATTTTTTACTAAAATTTGAAATCTACTTAAAGTTCAAGGCGTAGCACGAAATTGTGTTTAAATGAAATGCAAATCTTACATAAAAACCAAAATTCGGCCAACAGACTCACTTGCATTTTGTTACAATATTTGTACACTAAATCAAATTCAAAAATTCAAATTCAAAATATTTATTGCTTACTAAGTGACAATGGTGTAAATTACATAATATACAGGAGCTTAAAAACTTAGTTACCTGAGTGGTATCGCAATAGAGTATGTGGCTATTATTTTAAACATTAATAGTAGTATTATTAATAAAATTTACCACTTCCCACCTAGTGACGATCTGGTGAAGGTCGCTGGAAGAACCTGGATGCGAGCAGCGTAAGACCGGTCGTTAGGGAAATCCTTAGGGGAGGCCTTTGTCCAGCAGTGGACGTCATTTGGCTGAAACAAATGAACGAACGAACGATTATCACTTTTCATAGAAGTATCATCTATTCTAAACGATTAGTTTTCAAAACTTTTTATGCTCAAAAGCATTTTAGCAGGAAATGTTGCATGTTCTGCCATATCTGTCACCGACTGTACAAACGCGTAGAACCAGTTGCAACCAGTTACCTCGGGGTACCGCGTGTCGTCAGCCTTTAATCGATCATGAGGATAGTTAATCACTCATTATGACTGATATTCATGAAGTAGCCATTATTTGAGTTGCTATCGGCTAGTTAAGAAAATAGTTCATACAGCTTTTAAGCTTTTCAGTCGTGTGCTGCCTACCTTTGACTAACCTAACTTTGACGGTAACTATGACGATAACCGGTGTTTTTTGTATCGAGTTTGACAGATTTTTGACGTTTGTCAAAGTTAAAGTAAGATGATGCAACCCAGCCTTAGTCTGAGCTAGATCTTACGATATAGATCCTTCTTTGTAACCTTTGTTATCTTATTTTTCTGGCTCTCATTGAACATTATCTTTAAAAAAACTGAGAAATGTTAACAGATTACTCGTATGTTTGGAAGTTCCGAGGCTTTTTTTTTCATGAAAAACTAATCAACTAGATGACCGTATTTAAAAAAATACATTACTAGTTTTCCACTAATTTTACCAATTAAAAAAAAACTCATTAAAAAACTCATTTATTTCTGTAAATAGGCTTAAATAAAGCACTTTTACACGTCCCAGTATTAACCCTACCACTGCTTCAGGACAATAAATGGGCCAGTGCTGAGAAGAAGCAGCGCAAGAAACTCAGTCACTATTGTCTGTAATTTCGGAACATACAACTCAGCTATTAACTTTATGAAATGGCTATATTAACGACTTAAAGAAAAAGCTTACATTATTAAATCAACATTTGTGCTACTATGGTTGGCTAATATCTACACTCCCCCTGATAGTATATATTGCTGTTTGATAGAAATAAAGATCTAAATGGCACGTAGCATTCTTACGAGGTTTTAAAAGCCCATCTTCGTAAAAGCAGGTGCTATGACTATCCAGATTGTTATCCAGTGATGGATCAGTGCGAACTCAGTGATAAAAAACATTAACAGATAGATTTAAATTACTTTTAATGGCAAGACGTTAGAAGGAAAAAATATCTAGATGCATTACTAATAATAAATTAAATTAACCTTTTGAGAGAAATATAGTAAATTATTTTCTAATTAACGGCAATATTTACCGTTGTCTTAGTTTTATTAAGGTTCTTAATGTTAAAAGCTTAATAAAGTAAGCTTTTTACTCAGAGCTTCGGTATAAAGCAAAAAGTTATAATTATTAAGAAATTAAAAACGAAAATGTTATAAAGTTGGAATGCGAGGTGTTCCAAATCAGCAATTAGGATCTGTTGTAACGCTAGTAGCTGAAAAAGGGTTTCTATAAAGTCTGCATTACAGATAATATTTTAGTTTTTCAATTTACAAAACTTTGAAAGGGAATAAACGCATGATCTGAGCCTTATAATTACTGAATTTAGCATACAGCATAAAACATAATAAAAGCTCCGTTCTTCGAGAGTACAGGCGACGGCATATCAAGGTAAACACTGTAGCTCTTATGTTGTTGTAAGAAATGCGATATTGCAACAAAAGTGTGTAGTCTGTATTGTACAAATCGAGATTACATCAATGCACTCATTACATACACGCGAAAGTTTAAAAATTGCGATTTCCAACTAAAACAAAGTCAAATTGAAGGGGTCAGGCGACGTTCTAAGAATATAACGTTAACAATGTAACGCAGGTTCGTTTTCGGTAATTAATACAGCCAACACCCGTATAGCGGTGTTAATATTTCAATTAACCAGCTTGATGTATTCCAATGAAATTGTTTTAATTAAATTGAGCCGTTTCTCAATTGGTCTATCTGATCTTGCTTTGGAAAATGTCCTCTGTGTTTTTGCTTTAGCCATAAAATAATGAAGCCTATAAACATTCATGTTTGTTTATGATTTTACCAGTCTTTATTTAAACGATGTCTTCCAACATTAAAAATTATACAAATATCTTTGCAAATGTAAGCAAAAAAAATCCCTTTTACGTATTCACAGGTGTTGGTTTTTAATTTTTAATTGACCGACCCAGAGTTCTAAAATTGTCTCGATGTTGAAATTCTAAGTTCCTGTTGTAAAATGAAAATGTTTTAGCTATATTTAGGCCCGGTACAAAACAATAATAAGGTATTTTCATTGTTTAATACATTAGACATCAACGCTTCACGAATTCAAATTCAAATTCAAAATATCTATACAGCAGCTATTTCCCTAATTCAGAGAAAAACAAAACTGTCATATATCACTTTATCCACGAAATAACTAGTTCGTTCACTTAAGGCTTTTACAAATATCCTATGCGAAAGAAACTTAATGCCTATAAAAATAGAGTCTATTTTGCTTTATCACCCACTTATCTTTCTACTCATTACCGAATGACTCAAAGGCGGGAAAACCATTGTGTTCTAAGAAATAACAGACTTATACAAGTGTGGATGTGTTTTTTATTACTATACGAGAATAATACGTTGACTTATTGAACCACAATAAAGTGCGGTTGTGGGTTCAAATCTCACATGGAACAAATGATAACTTTGTCCCGGAGTTTAAGATGCTTACTTAGTTTATTAAGTAGTGGCAAAATTAAATGATACTATTAAACATGACTATGTATAAAGACTCCGCCATAAAAAATAAGTGTTTTGTCAACATCGTCATCTCATTTATTCTTTAGACACATGCTTATAATTCTAAATTAAGAACATTCTTGATATTTACCCGATTAGATAAAAAAGCACCATCTGCTTGACCGGATACCACGCGATTAGGACCGCTATTTCTGTCCTTATTTAACATGCAACTTAATAAAAACCCACTTTTCACGTATCTATTACTGTAAATAACACCTACCGTGTGCGCCAATTAATTAAACTTGAAGCTTACAAAGTAACCTAAGATAAATTGGAACTTTAATGAAGGCGCAGTAAAAAGTTTAGTTAACATTCTCATGTATCAAGAAAAGAAAAATACTTGTAGATAAATTGGCCAGTAACTTTAGTTTAAGTTTTTTAATATGACGGCAAAATGTATTTATTTAATAGAAAACGTATTACTAATCTATATACAGTGTGAGTCACGTTAAAGTGTACATATGAAAATAGATGAAACTAGACCTATTTTTATCGACAAAAAAGAGGTCAAAAAATTTTTGAGATTTTTTTTTAATTTTTTATTGAATTTTTTTTCTTCCAATTACTTATTGTAAAGAAAACGTAATAACTTTGAAACTAAGCGGTATATCCTGATAAAATAAAAACAGTAATAATGCTAAATAACAGGCAATACTAAAAAAATACATAAAATACACAAAAAAGGCCAACAAATAACAAAAAATGATACTTTTTGAAAAAAATCTGCTTTTAAATTCGTGTTTTTTTGGTTATTTGATAAATTTCTCCAAAAAATGCCCCTATAACCGGTGGTTTTTACTACTTTGTATTATTCTCTATCGTATTACCTTCGTAAAACCAAAAATCGCATGTCTCTATCCCTATCACAACATTTGCAATGATCGTTTGAACTAAGCCTCTCCGGGCGCGCTATTCAACGCTTCGTTAACAACGAAACTGAAAATGGCTCTAGATTTGTAATTTAGATAAAGACAAGTTAAATTGAAATAAAAACAAAAGATTTCGAAGTATAATAAGCATTTTAGTTAAAATTAAAATTTTCTCTACCTGCAGGCGGAGAATAATGTTGTGGCAGGCCTTTGTTCAAACGCTCATAGCAAATGTTGTGATAGGGATAGAGACATGCGATTTTTGGTTTTACAAAGATAATACGATGGAGAATAATACAAAGTAATAAAAACCACCTGTTATAGGGGCATTTTTGGAGAAATTTATCAAATAACCAAAAATCCACGAATTTAAAAGCAGATTTTTTTGAAAAAGTATCATTTTTTATTATTTGTTGGCCTTTTTTGTGTATTTTATGTATTTTTATAGTATCGCCTGTTTATTAGCATTATTACTGTTTTTATTTTATCGGGATATACCGCTTAGTTTAAAAGTTAATACGTTTTCTTTACAATAAGTAATTGCAAGAAAAAAAATTCTATAAAAATTAAAAAAAAATCTCAAAAATTTTTTGACCTCTTTTTTGTCGATAAAAATAGGTCTAGTTTCATCTATTTTCATATGTACACTTTAACGCGACTCACACTGTATATAAAAGAAAGTCGTTATTCCACTTATAACTCAAGAACGGCTGAACCGATTTAGCTGAAAATTGTCAGGGAGGTAGTTTAGAGCCAGGAGAAGGACATAGGATACTTTTTATCCCGTTCGAAATTAAAAAAAAAGTCTGCTTATTTATTGCCATTAAGGCGGAACAAAGTTCGCCGGGTCAGCTAGTAAAATAATAAAAGTAACACGAACACACTTCTTGCTATTATTTTCTGTGAGAATGTAACTTTGATTGCATTTTTATTCCGCACAATACATTGAACTTGAAGTACAAATGATTACAAAAAGAAAAAAAGGTTTGTTAAACAAAAAACGGATTAAAAAATAGAGCCGTCAGCTGTTAGAGGAAATAATCCGAGAGCCGACCGGCGCCGGAGATTGTCGAGCTTTCACGATCATCCACAAAATGGCGGTCTTTTTCTTCCCGCTACACAGCTGTTGCACTTTTTTGAAGAATAAAGTTGAGCATCGATGTGCTGATCGAATTAGATTTTCGTTTAGTATCATAAAATATGACTAAAGTCATGTTAATCACAATAAATTATAACTGCATGCCTAATCTATCATAATCACAATAAAATTAAAGGAATCTATATTAAAAAAAACGTTTTATCATAATAATATTTAAACTATCAATGTTATTAAACTTACAACATAAAACTTTAGTTTGAAACATTATTTTACCTAAATGTAAAAAAATATCGCTGCTTTTTGTATTCAGAGTACTCGTAGGTAACCCATAATGAAGAATAATGACACTAATAACTTTAACATGCAGTTTTGTCCTTCCAACCTAAAATGGGTCATACATTTGCCAAAAGTCCAGAGCGCTTCGATTGAGTGCGCCCGCGCAAAGCGAGACGGTCATTCAAACGAGTGCAGAATGCACCCGAATTGTCTGGCATATAATTGCGGCCATTTTTGTTCAGACCCACTTTCCCAATCTAACTTTTATGCTAACGCAAATAAGGGTCATAATATCCAGGAATCGGTTCGTAATAACGGCCCAACTAATGCCGGGACACGCGAGCGAGATCGTCCGATATGCCAATTGGAACAGTTAGCCGTTCGTATTTTTTGCAACAATTGCTAAATTGCATTTAATTTAACTTGATAAAATAATAATGAAAACTGATAACGGTGGCATGGCTGCTTGCAAAAAATATGTATAATACAATTACATGTAACATATAAAAACACCCGCAATATGCATACTTTCACTTAAAAATGCGTCGAAAAAATATATGTTTTCCGAAGTATAATATAAAAGCTTTCCAATCGTAGTCTTACAAAGTAAATTCCAAAAAAGTTTTCTGAAAATTTTCTCCGAAATTCTTTTTATCGCGAAAGCTTATGTCTAAGCTTTTCCGTAGCACACAATAGATTCAGTACAAAGAACGTACATGACGTCGGAAACGCTAGAAGTTCAAAGCTCCCTAACGTAGTTGTCTAGGCGATGTCGAGACGAATATGATCCATTATTTCATTAAACGCAAAAGCTCCTTACCAAGGCAAAAAGCTCCGGAATATTAACAAGACAGTTTAGATAACTTGCCATTTTTATTGGAACTGCTTTATGTAGTAAAGAACGTATAAATTAATGACGTAATTTAGTTAAAAATTTGTTCTCGTAAACTGTATGTCAAATAAAAGCTTTTTAGGCTGAGTTACACCAACTTACTTTTACCGTAACTATAAAAAAACACCGGTTGTTTTTTGTATCATAGAGTTTCACAGATTTTTGACGTTTCTCAAAGTCAAAGCAAGATGGTGGAACCCAGCCTTAGTGTTTAGTCTCTGAAACCGCTCGAAGACTTGACGAAAAGGCTGTATGACAACTTTTAAGTGCAAGAATCTCTCACAGATTATGATATTTACCCATTCAAATATTTTTTGCAATGAAACTTCCCTAATAACGCTTCACTTCTAACCACAGACGAAGAAGAAGCGGAAGCGCTGCGGCGAATGCATCGGCTGCCAGCGCAAAGACAACTGCGGCGACTGCGCGCCGTGCCGCAACGACAAGTCGCACCAAATCTGCAAGCAGCGCCGGTGCGAGAAGCTGACTGAGAAGAAGGTTAGTTAGCAGTTTTTTTAAGAATATTAAACATAAACCCCTCGCAAGTTACATTTTAATATGCCCGTGTTACGAGTGGTACACTACAGTGGCGTGGCGGGGTTCGATTCGGACTCTATGTTCCTTGGATCTCCATTCGGCCGACACCATTGGGTTATTGTCGCTTTATAATATTGTTTTACTAAGTTTTTATCTTGTTAGCGTGAGGAGTGTAGGTTAAATCTTCAATTTGCCTCTGGGTAAACGACCTGATAATGATGATGAATGAGATACATTTTATGATAACAGTAATTATATGCTGGGACTATCTACTCAACTTTTACTAGTTGGGTTTCTTGAAGAACAAACTGTAGATCCTAACTGCAGTTGCAGTGGTGGAAATGAGAGATAACTCTATCTCTATCGCGACTAACAAGTATGATTTTAATCCTGGACTGAACGAACTTTTGTAGTAAAGTCTGATATAACTCCTGCCAACTCTCGTCATTTACATTATTTTAAAGAGTAATAGGATGATTGACAATAAACCAACTGTATTAGTGGTATTAGTGTACAACTGTACATAGGTACTTCCAAGTATCGTAGGTACTTAATCCTTATCGATAAAGCAACATCTGCAAATAAGCTTGTTAAGTTTAATAGAAGTACTAATCGATACTAGTTTAATGCAACATTGTTCTAATTTATAATTATAAATTGCAGATGGTACTAACACTTATTTTGCAACTGGTCAATTTAAAAACATGATTTTAATTCATTAAAGTTCATCTATATTTATGTCTTTTTTATAATATTAACGGTAAGTACTTTCAAAAGAGCTACTAAAATACGTGCCATGCATTATTTTTAAAAATAAAATTTTATTTATTTCCATTTGATTAGGATATTGCAAATTATGTTTTTGAGAAACATACAACCTTCAGGACACGTGAAGTCTTCGAACCGCTTAAGTTTTATTAGACACTATCGGTTAAAGTTATTGTTCTTATAGACACCAGGCAAAATTTCATTTAGGCTAACTTTGACCGTAACTTTGACGATAACCGGTGCTTTTTGTATGGAGTTTGACAGATTTTTGACGTTTGTCAAAGTTAAAGTAAGATGGTGTAACCCAGCCTTAGTAACTGATTCGATTTCGTAATCGCTTCACGGAGCGAAGTAACAACTTACAAATAAAGACCAAGAAAGACTTCAGAGTTAAACTGTCACCTATATTCGTTTGTCTTGATAGTCCCTTGTTTGTCATAGCCTACACCATAGAAAAATTGATAATGGTGATAATGGTTAATCTGTTGTAACTTCACATGAAACTAACGTGTATCCTCGAAGGTTTTAATAAATAATACATTATACAGACATTGGACACTTAAGAACCATGTAGTCGAGTTATTGGACAGACATTTATTGAATTAAATATAGCATTTCTATTTCAACTACTAAGAGATTCCGACTGATGGAGATAAAAAAGGTGTTAATTTGTAATTAGCATTTGAAGTAATATTTATTAAGGACGTTCAAGGGTTGTTTTGTTCAATGACTGTAAATTTACCTATCACGTGTTCGATCGGTTATCAATTCGCGAATTCCTTTCATTTTCATTCGCCCCATGTTTTATCACATATACATCGGTCGAATTCGTTATGGTGTGTATGTGAAAAAATCTCGGATCGATCCGTGAATGACGCAAATACCCCGTATTGCTTTTATGTATGTGCCATTTGCATTAATTTATACGACAGAATATATTAGCGCCATTTTGTTCTCGTTTGCTTACTTCAGATTGGAAATATTGCAATAAATGGCAGTCAGATATTATGATAATCTATTGATGTTACACGAATGCTATCTTATACCTACACGGTATAGTACGGTAAAATATTTGGACTTTTTTATAATTTTTCACCACTTTTTAAAACAAATGATGAAGTAATAAGTCCTTAAAGTAAAAAAAAAAGTAAGACGAGCTTCAAATATTTAGAGACCACGTCCCAGCGGTCACAACTACCTAGTTTTTTAAATATGTATTATCTTCATTATAATTAGTCTTAAATATCAAAGTATTGTGTAACAGCAAAATAAAGTTAAATAAAGCTTCGAAAAATCATTTTATGTTAAAAATATCTTTGCTACTTTTGAACGCTCTACACATTTGCACTTTTGTATATGTATTTCGCATACTTCATTGGTCCATGCGTCACAGACCTAGAATGCAGATAAGGTGGCACGTGGAGGGAGGTGCTCTGCCGTGAAAAGAAGGCTATTGTTGGATGTGACGTCATTGATCATCCAGCATTATAATGGCAAACTAGGATACCATGATAATATCATGAAACAATGACATTTTAAACAAAAAAAGTTTAAAATTTTTCAGTTTCCCACGCATTTGAGCTTTTTATGCCTACATTTATTTATCTAATTCGGAATAAGACACGCGGTTTTAAACATTTTTGACTGAAATAAATATTTTTTATTGCTGACGTTCTCGATTTTTGCATTTAAAATGCCCAAAGTTAATCGTTGGCATTTCAATGAATATCGTATAAACTCTATCCTTGAGAACAAGGTCCCGAATTTAATTCCAGGTGGGAACATTTAAATATGATTTATCTCCCGGTTTTATGTGTCTTTTTGTCAAAAATATAATTAACTAGCAACCACCCGCGACTTCGTACGCGTGAATCCCGTTTTACCCCCTTAGGGGTGGAGTTTCGTAAAATCCTTTCTTAGCGGGTGCCTACGTCAAAACATCTATCTCCTTGCCAAATTTCAGCCCGATCCGTCCAGTGGTTTGGGCTGTGCGTTAATAGATCACTATGTCAGTCAATAGTTCGGGGATGTCGTTCCAAAAGTATTACTTCGTGTTATTTCTAAAACAAGACAGTGATTTGATCGTCTTTCGCTTAAAACAATGTCAAACTAATTTAACTAGCTATCAATTTTCGCCACTTATATACCAACGAAGGTATATACTACATAATATGCAGTCTCGAAGCGTCTCGGAGTGGCTCCTCACATCGGTCAAGTGTGATTGACGTAAAGGTCACTCAGCCCGCAAGTTGCACTCAATTCTGAGTGCTAATCTTTTAACTAGCTCATTTCTTTGGCGCTTATTGCATTAAGTATATCTGAAGCTGAGATTTGATTAAGTTGACTCTGATCTCATTAATCGTTCATTTAATTAACTCTTCACCAATTAGTGTTGAAATTGGAATCAAATGTAGCTTTTGGAAACACTATTTGAAAAGAAAGTGGGTTTATTATTGACTAGTATAAAATTAAGCTAAACAAATGCGTGTGAAAGAGATTCATAGAGATGAAAAATTTGGTACATTCATTTTCTCTACAATTATTGTTATTTTTGTTTATTTTTCCAAAAACATTCTAGAGTCCAAATCATAATTTCTGCCAGATTCCATGGTAGACTTAGACTATCTATTATTTGATCCCATTACAAGCATTTTATACTTTCGAATCGCACACTTCTAAATTTTGCTTCTAATTAATTCAATTTTAATGTCTACGATAAAGAAAATAAGTATAAAAGCCAAAAAAGATTTAAGTGTTAAAATTTCACCGCATAAATCATGTTTTACACCGAAACATTCGCACTTATACACGAATCCGACGTCGAAAACAAAAGACAATAACTCGGATTACCATAAAATTGCAATAAAAATATAGCTCTGAAATTAATAGCGCGAAAAGGGTCGTTAGTACTTGACTACGGTTTATTTCGTATGGGACATGACTGGAGTGCCAATTAGACCTATTTTTGCTGAGCTTTGTCTCTGTTTTGACTGGAATAGGTATTTAAAACTATCTGGAGTTTCACGTTCCAGACTACAATACCGTGCGCGGCGTTTCATGTCGCGAACAGAGCTTTCGTAAAGCTCAGTACGTCGATCAAGCTCTGTCGCTTCTTATGTAGTTGTAATAGATGTGATTTTATGTGCATAAGTCATAGTTGTCATATTAGTATGTTATCTAGTCTCTAACGGACAATTTCTTTTTATTATTATGATTATTTACTTTATCTTCTTCATATATATTAATATCGTGCGTCTCAACTTAATGAGCACTGGTAGAATTATGCGCAAAGAAATCGTACCTTATCTTATTGAAATTCATAAAGAATATGACGTGTAGGTATATAATAACATGGAAGAATTCTGTCCGTCTATGTCAATTAATTGGTAAAGTTGCTTGTTATGCGCCATTGAATAACTATTATTTCATCAATTTTATATGTCAATAGTTTACCAGTGACGTCACTTATTTAAACATTCACTACTAACTGAAATAGTTTTACTAGACTCTATCTAAGTAATTAACAAACAAAAACGGGTTTTTCAAACCGAAAAGAAGAAAAACACCGATCATTTTCTCTAACTTCTCGTACTTATCTGAATATTTTTCTCTACGCTCGACTCGCTCCTGGAACTTCTAACGAAAGTAAGAAGAGAGGTAGCTCAAGTTAATTTACGATTATAAGTTACCGGCTGCGAAGTAACTCGGGCAAATTAGTTTTAAAACAAGCACCGTAAAACTCACCGGGGTGGGGAATTGCCGTTATTTAAGGCCTACTTTGTGAAAGCTAGCTGGTTATACACCTGTGGTTATGATTTTGCACTATTTTGTAATTAATTACCTTGATTAATAACGTGTATTAAAGGTAGAAGTAGCAGTTACCGCCCAAGTTAAAGATTCCTAATTGATTATAATTCGAAGAGAATCTTTTTCAAGAATGATAGCAATTCACCATTAAAATATAAGATTTTTCGTGCAATGAATTATCTTTATCATTGTTCATCTTTATGATTTAAAGCGTGACGCTGGCATGACATAAAAAATGCCGTAAAAGGTAAAAGTTTTATTTTCAAAAATAAAAAAATGCGTAAGCCCGTACTATCTACTGATTCTTAACTACACTCTGGAATAGATCCGATTGATGCAAATATCAAAATTCGACCAATCACAGCTTTAACTTGAATCCGTTGTCAGTTGAGTATTGAAGTTTACATTAAACATTAAACATTAAAAAAAATATCAGACTGAATAGAAACCATATCGTTAGCGCAAGTACTTATTTGAACAATGAATAAAAATGTCGTTGCTTATCGGTAAACATCTTGCATCAAGCTTCAAATCGTTATCATTGCTTTCAAAATCAAAGAGCATTATTCAGCTGCTATTAACCACCGGTGGGTATTTTTTACTATTGTTACAGTAACATGTGCTGTGCGCACGCGCCTATGTAGAAATGGAAAAGGACAGAGCAACATCTGCCGCCCTGATCGCTCGCCTTACGGTATACGGGGTGTAACGATTGATACTTAGGTAAATAAAATTGCAAATGTAGAGCACCTGAAAACGATTTCTTACTAAATAATTATAAGTCATTAATATACAAATATGTAACGTGAATGATTGATGTCGATGTCACATTGTTTAGAATGTGTGTGCAAATAGGCTTTTAAAAAGCGCTTTTACCTGTCACAGTATTACTTTAACCCTATTACTGCTGCGGGACAATAAATGGGCCAGTGCTGAGAAAAAGCAGCGCTAGAAACTCAGTTATCTTTGTCAGGTTCTTGATCCGTATATCCCAGAGCCTAGTTATGGGACAGACACTGAAAATCTCTGCTATGTCCCATCGTAGCACGCTAAATTCCATTCCAGTGTTCAGCTTACTAATAAAAATTTAATGTTATTTATTTATTTGTTCAGAACAATAAATAATTACCACCAACCGGCCATTGTGGAAATCATTGGGGGAGGCCTATGTTCAGCAGTGGACCTGGACGTCCTATGGCTGAAATGATGATGATGAATAAACAAAATTAAATGGAATATTTAGTTACATGAAGTTTTACATTGGTATATCTCATTGTCAAATACAACCAGCACCTCCTTCAAGAAAATCGGCTCCAATTTTATACTTTAACTGCCATATATTATATTATATTCCATTAAATCCAGAAACAAAACTAAAGCTCATCTGTACTACGATAAGAAATCAATCACACGTCAGCGTGCACCTTTGGGCACAATGGCTGGATCGCGATAAACGTAGGCGTGTACGCCGATTGAAGCGCAGCTGCCGTGATGTGGGCGACATATGAGCTGGAAGGGAAACTGGGACTTTTTTGTTAGTAAATAAGGTCGAAAAAACGATGACACATGATTGAATACTAGCATCTTATGTAGTTGTAGTAGGTAAATCTTTTCAATGAAAAGGTAAAGTTTGATATATTTTTTGATGCAAAATCGCATCTATTATATAATTAAATTAGATAGGTATCACAGTGTGTAACTTGATGAGCAACTAATATAGTATCTAAATACTGTTTTATGATTCAAAATGATAATGATGATTTATTTGCATTTGAAAAAGGGTGCATTTAGGTTGTTACAATATCATTACGTTCAGCTTTTTCAGCCATAATAAATGCAAAATTACATTTACTATGTCATGCTATTACAATGTCAAATACAAGTTTCCTGGATGTGGATATCATGACGTAGTACCACGTTTGAACAAAAATTGAAAAATCTTTAAAATCACTGTCGTGGCTGATCGCAATTTGCATAAAAAGAAAAAAAAATCAAAATGAAAATTCCACTCTTCAACTATGCAGCGTAATCTGAATTAGCTTAAGTATTTCCCGATCCGCCTTTACACCCTGTATACGAGTAAATAAGTGTAGTTTATTACTTCCAAAAAGTTATTGCTTGCATGCTTCGCACACATTTTTCTCCGCAGTTCCCGCCGACTACGAGCGGAATTTTAATAAAGGACTCGAATACACTTCGTTTTTCATTTGATATTACATGTACTTAAATATTTTCAAATTGTTATTAAAGTGAACAAGAGTTATGGAACTTCCATAATTGAAATCTTTACTTAATATTAATATAAACTAATATTATGAAGCTCAATAGTTTGTTTGTTTTCTTGACCACGCATCTCAGGACCAACTGGTCCGATTTAAAAAAATATTTTTGTATAGGATAGCCTATTTATAGAGGACGGCTTTAGGCTATTATAATATCACCTATAGCCAATAGGGGCGAAGCAGTAAAAAAAATGTTGCAAAATCGGGAAATATTCAATCAATTTTCACGCGTACGAAGTCGCGGCTACAGTTAGTTTAAAATCATCTAGTGATGTATTCAATTTTCAAATTTAAATGTTCCTCAATGAAATACGTCTATTAAAACAAAAAAGGATCAGGAAAGAGTAAGACACATCTTTCAATGGGTATTTTAAGGAGACATAAATGTTTAATGCGGGAATTTTAATTATTTAGCTATCCTTATTTTTAAAAACACTTTTTTTTGCTGATTTCTAATGTATTATTTTTCAATCTGATTTGTTTAAAAGCATGCTAACCGTATTAGTTAAATGTTATGTTAAAAACTACAATTCAAAAAGTATTAATTCACAAGTGTGCCCATCTACATTAATATTATAAAGGGAAAAGATTTGATTTTATGTTTGTTTGTAAATAAACAGGCCCCGAAACTACTGGACCTATTTGAAAAATTCTTTCACCAATAGAATCTAACATTATTTCTAATGAATATAGACGATACGAAGTTCACCGGGTCAGCTAGTCATGAAATAAATCATGAAAACATAACCCTCCTTCTGGGTAATAAACTTGAAACATTTATTATCATCTTAATAACTATTAAAATCAACACACTATTATCTATTTAAAATGCACTATTGCTCCGTCCGTAGCACATAAATAGGCCTGTATTTTTCTCATGCCAACTGGAACATGAAATGTATTCACGGCAGAGGGCGCCTTCAGCCTGGCCGATTGCTATGCGTGCACCAGCCACTTGCGATCTGGGTCAATGGTAGAGGAATCTTGTTATATTGGAAAATAACAAAGTATCATTATAAATTTATGACACAATAATTTAGCATGGGAATATTTAAACCACTAATCTATAGTAATATCTATACTTCTATACTAATAAATATAAATGTTTTTGAAACAGAGACGCGTGTGATAAAGTTTTTCTGTGACAGACAAAATTCCACGCGGGTGAAGCCGCGGGCGGAAAGCTAGTAATGTTATAAATACGAAAATACCTCTATCTGTTACGATTTCACGCCTAAACTGAACCGATTTTGATTGAAGCTATAGAGATAATTTGAGTCCCAGGAAAGGATATAGGATAGTTTTTATACCGTTTTTTGAAACAAGGACGCACGCGCGCGTTAGAGTTTTCCTTCAGACAACGGATTGAAGCCACGGGCAAAAGCTGGTATCTATTTTTAATAAAGTAACTTTAAGAAGACAAAGCAAACTATAAGGCACGGTAATAATATCATACAGTATTGTAACTTCATATAAACCGACGAAACGCGAGCTTTCCTTCGAATTTCAAATCTCGGGACGCGGTCGAGATGAAAAAGTTAGGGGTGTCGCGAATGTGCCGAACGGACGTCGATGGCCTAGTGTTGAAAATGACTAAGGTGATTGAATTTGACTGACCGTCTTAAACGGTCAAATTTGTCAAAAACTAGTCATCTGTCAGAAATGGTCATTTTCAGTCAGTTTGATTTGAAATGAAAATTATATTGTATTAAACCAGCTTTGGCCTACGACTTCGCCCGCCTGAAATTAAAGTAACAGGTCATTAAATATTCATTATGATTAGTAGATTCAAAATTATTTTAGTATATTTTTTTAATTAAATCTACTAATCACAAAACAACACGCATTTTTATCCTATTCCATTCACAAAGTATTTTGTTTGTCTAAATAAAAAAAAATTACAATCACAAAACTAGATAGAAATTTTAAGTAGACAGATGTAATTAGAATGGGTACTGTAGGTGAGCAGCCCTATCGAATGTTGTCATATCGTGACGTACCGCGGGGCTGTTGACATTTATTTCAAAAATATGGCCGAGTTGGAATACTGTATAGATAGTATTACCGTGTATAAGGGTAGATGCAATAAATTTCACGAAGAAATTATCCATTTCCAGAATGCGCAAAAATTTACATCAGGTAAAATATCACGAGACCAAAGGTCAATGCCAATAACCCAGCTACGTTACTCTAAAGGCTAAATGCTTTCTTAACGGCCAGTACGTTACTAAAATGAACTTAAGACGAAAGTACGATCGCAAATAAAAAACAAAGACAATAAATGTCTACACCAAAATTGTTTCGAAAAAGGAATAGTGTTTTCGTTCGAATCTCACAAACAATCGAGCAATAAACATTACCGAGAAAGTTTCCTATAAATCTCCAGCTTTTATCGCACATTTTAATGCTTTTTTTGTCTTTCATATATTTACTTAAATCGACGAAATTCTCTCCCAGTAGATTAATAGCCTAGAAACGTCGCCATTTTGAAATTAAATCCAATTTATTACACCGAACGCAATCTCATATAGATTTATAAATCACTATAAGAAGTCGGTGACCTGCGACATTATTTTTTTCCAGCGTTTATTATAATTTGTGCCCAAAAAGTTTTCGTATTGTTTGCTTATAAATGTATTTATTTAAATTTATGAGTTAGAGATGTCGACCTTGTCGCAAATCGATATTGTTTATTCTGAACTATTTGATATTCACGATGGTTTTTGTTAAATCTGTTCCGTCTTATTCAACCTCTTTGGTATTGAAAAAGTGTCACTGGTGACCAAAAAGAAAAAAAAGTAATACTGTCCGCGCCAAAAATTTGAAACTTGATTTTCGAACAGAAGCCGTGGGAGCACGTGGGTCCGCCTACAGCGCACAGTGGGACGGTGCGATTATAACGGACGCGGGAGTTTACACTTTTGATTTTTTTCTCCTTTTTTTCGAAGCGGCACGCGCCAAGGGCCAATGATTCACGGCCTCTCGGCCGGCAGATGTTAAGTCGAGCTTTTTGTGATATCAGCTGATGTAACGGGCAGGACGAATCGACTTATTAATGATGCATCTTGCATGCACGGCTCTCAGCTATTACGTATAACAGGGTTCGACGTTGGGTAATTGATTTTTTTTCTCATAACAAGCTGTTTTACATTCATTTTTATACGTCATTGTCTTGGAGAAGATTTATGTAATAAATGTAAATAATATTTACTAAATATGAGCAGGCCTCCGTCACTCGCCTATGCCGGCCGAGATAATTACCTACAGCGCGCGACAACTTCAAGTTGCAAATCATTCAGGGCCGCCTCGCGCCTGTGAGCACACGCGTATTTCTATACACGCTCGGTCGATCATCGTCGCAATCAAGGTTTATTGTTCCAACAGCACTGTTATTCTTCTTTAATGGAAAATCGTAATAATTAGGAATAATAATTAACTGCAGTGATTTAAATAATTAAAAAAAAACTACACTTTTTAAATAATTTTGAAATACTTATGACAAAAAACTGTAGAAAAAAATTATTTTAGCTAATAAAAACATTAACTTTACTCCACCGTGTCTATTTTCCGACACTACACCTTTTAAAACTGTTTACTCCAATTTCGAATTATCGCAACACTGAAGTTTATTAATAGGTAGGTACTTTAGAGATGGTACGATTATACAAACACCACTAGATTAAAGTTTACCAATCTTAAATACAATAATTGCTTCTTAAAATTAAGTTTTTATTTATTTTACTTTGCTTATACAACCCTGACGCTTGAGCTGTGAGGTAGATTAATTCTGAACACAAGAAAATTGCGCTCTTGTGAGCGTAGTAGTAAGGTACGATTTCGAATGCACCATGTGCGTTGGATATTTTGCATTATTATTATTACCGTTAAAATGTCGGCATCTGATCCTACACAAAGGAGTGCAATTTCTGTTGCTACTATTATGTATTCTGTGATATGAGTAACAAAAATGTTGTGTATGAAAACACTTTAGGCCTATTATGTAGATTTAATAAAATCTGACTAGCAAAAGACTGTCGAAAAATGGATTTATGCGAAAACAAAATGTTTACGCTTACGTCACTAATGTATGACTACTTATTTATAAATTGTGTTTAACATCATACCTACAGATTCGTAAATAATATGTTTTTCGGTTTGGTATTACAACACAAACAGGAAACTGCTCAATCGCATTTTTATGTCAGAGTAATCATACTTAAGCTCAACAAAACTCCGTAAGTTAAAATTATGAAGTCAGTTTTTCTCTTTCCTTTATCTGCTGAGTAAAATAATTAAAAAGAACAAATCTGTTTTAAAAAACGTTTTTAGTAACTAAGCCTTTTTAGTTTATTTTTATTCTCTAAAGCAAACAAAACATCTGCCGCGTTTAAATAATGCTTTGTGGCTGTAATTCTAAAGCGCGCTTTGCTGGTGGCTCAATATTTTAGAAATTAGTCCTTTTTTCATAAAAGCGGTGTAGTTTCACTGTGCATTGCCTAACACACTGCGTTTTAAAAACTTTTATAATAATGGAACGTTAGAAAACCTTTTTGTATTAATAAGTAGGTGGCATGTTTCACTATTTTTAAATAAATCTTGCCATTTATTATTTTAGAATCACCAGCTTTAAACATCGTGCCCACAATCAAGTCTTTGAGACAGATTTTAATGTCATGCTTATTTATCCTGATACGCACAAAGCAAACAACATGGCCGCCACAGAACTGGCACTAAAGAATAAAAGAACTATTGTCCGATGATAATAAAATTTAAATAGAGAATTAAAGCTGGTATTGAAATAACGAGAAAAAGACGGTTAAATAAACCGGTTTCAACCGGTGCATTCGTTGACACAGATTAAATTTGAATTTTTGTAACGTCCACGTGAAAATGGCCGCAACAAAATTGTCTAAGATAAATTCCATCTCAATTGGAGCGTTGCGAAAGCTTCTCGGGAGCGGGCGTATGCAACAAATCAATACTTTTACCAAGCAAAGACTACCCCAATGCACGCAACTAATTCATACAACCTAGAACACCGAGTTATAAATAACTCTATCCATACGACCTCTTTTCTACACAGGTACGCACACAGGGACAACTGACCGACCAATAGCGGCACAGTTTCTCGTGGGAAATCATCTATGTGTGCGTAGAGTTTGAGACTGTGAGTGTAAGTGCGTGAGGGGTGCGTGCTTGCACCCTTACCATGCATGCGCACGAAACTGGACTCGATGCATTTTGTTATTACTATTAAAATTGGATTTCGTACGCCCAAATCTAGTAATTTATTACAGTTTACGACCCCGGCCGCTTGCAATAAACATTTATGAAAAATGCGCGATTTGCTTCCATCAATAATTTAGTTTATAGACGAGGCTGTATGAAAATGGATACAATATTCGTTTATTAGATTGCGGTGAATATTTGTTTAGTTGAATTTGTTTAGTATAAAATCTTGTTACTCTATAACAGGGCGCACTTTTTTCCTGACTGTCAAATTGTTTCAAAGCAAATATAGAGACATGCAAACATGTATAAATAGGTAATGGCTAAAATGATTTAACTTAAAATTAGACCTTAAGTTGATAAGGTTCATCACCCAGGCGAGGATACGCGCCGTGAAAATTTTTTATCGCTGATTTTAGATGACATGTGTATTGGTTTATCGAGTTAAGTCGATAAAAGCTCACGGTGCACATCCTAGGCCTAGTGGTCACATTTTTGGATTTATTAAGAAAAAATATGCATAAAACCACATCATTTCTTTTAAACACTACACTAGTTGTTCTTCTCTAACCACAGGCATTGTACTCATTGAACTGCTAGCTCACCTGAAACTAAGGCTGGGTTGCACCATCTTACTCTGACTTTAACAAACGTCAAAAATCTTTCAAACTCCATACAAAAACACCAGTTACGGCTATAGTTACGGTTAAACAAGGTGGTGCAACTCAGCTTAAACCTTTAGATGTTATAATGGGACGGTGCGTAGGGAAGCTAACGCGTGCTCGCGCATAAGGCGGCTCGAGGGCCTTTAGCGCGATTTAAAAAATAAACCGACCAGTGCGCGCAAAGGAAATAAATTTATGCAGCCTTTCTCGTTGAGAGATTCGATCGTGGAAATTTGAAATATTAAAATTTAAGAAAATATGCAGTTGCCATCGATTAAAACATGCTTTCTGTATTCATAACTACCTATGCTTTTTTTTTTCACGAGAAAACATTGAGTGGCTGTGTGTCTAAATTTAAATTGTGTCTAAATCTGTATATTTTATACTGGAAACGAATAATAAAAAGTTACAAATATTTATGTTATACAGGGTGTTAGGTAAATGGGTATATGAGCCGACACTAGCCCATGTTAACATGGGCATATAAATGGTATGGTGAAGTCAGAAATTTGATATCATAATTTAAATTTTTTAATTTTCATACAAAATAAATTTTATTAAATCCGATTTGTATGAAAAATAAAATAATTAAAATGAAGATATCAATTTTCTAACTTCACCATACCATTTATATGACCATGTTAACATGGGCTAGTGTCGGCTCATATACCCATTTACCTAACACCCTGTAGAGGAAAATAGCAAAAGATTTATTTTTATGAATTAGAATTTCGAAAGTCTGACATAACTCTCCAAATACACTCTGTAGGAAGTCAGATTCAGACCATTGGTCCTAGAATAAATGTTATGTATTCTTCGTTATGTACCTCACGCAACTCCAGTTCAGTTCAAGAGCCCCTTCTGACACGCGGTGCGCACCGCCCGCCCCGGCTTCCCCGCCCTACGAACTAATTGAAAACTAAAGACAATTGGAATGGAAGTTTTAGTATGATTTTAGTTTTAGGCTACCTAAATTTGTACCTAGTAAAATCACGAATATAATTTTTATACACTTACTGTAAAATATTCTTTAAAAAATGTGTATTATGCATTTGTATGAATTTTAAATTAATCACTTACACAAATCACATGAAGAAACGTGAAGATAATCTGTGTCACATGCAGGCCTAGGATGCGCGCCGCAATAAGCGTTTATCTCGCCATTTTATCGATTTGCGATAAGGCCATACATTTGTCGTCTAAAATCATCGATAAGATTTTATCACGGCGTTCATACTAGCCTGAATGTATGTAATAAGTCGTTGTAGTAGATATTTTCTAGTTGTTCTTCCCGTATAAAATGAAGACTGAGTAACTAAATTTGTAAAGTGTCGCTACATTTTAAATCAAACTTAAAAAGATGCTAAGTTTAGTTAAAAATACAGGCTGGAAAAACATTTTAAAAAATATAGGTTACACCAAGCGCTAGTGAAACGTCAAAGGAGTTGGAATTACGCAGTTTTCCCCATTTGCGCGTGTGTGCGTGTACATAGGGCACATGCCCCGCCCCCGCTGCAGGGCAATGGGCTGCACGCGTAACCTACAAATCTGCACTTGTTACGGCCGACCTCGCATTATAAACCTCTTTGCAGGGTTATATGGTGTTCTATTTTCAAATTCGAATTATTCCTTTTTTTATTTATTTTTTTGTAATTTTCTGGCTTACCTATCAAAACTCTTTAGTGTCAAATGGTAAGGTTACTTCTTTTTTTGATACTGGCACAAAACATACCTTGCTTTAAGAAAAAATACTTTTGAAATCAAAACAAAAGAGAATCGTATCAACTTTGACATTAAGACGCGTATTACTAAATTGCATAAATTCACTAGTTTACGAAATATTTAAAAAAAAGCATTTATATTTAGGGGTAACGACTAAAAGCCACTTCTTATACTCGTACAATATTCCAGTGACCAAAAAGCTCTACCAAAAAAAAACTAACAAACTTTTAAGCAATATTTCTCTCCACTAAACTTGTTCATCCTTTTTCCGAATGACCTAATTAATGAGTAAGCAAAGAGTTCCCTCGCTAGGGTTTAGGTTATACATAATGTGCTGAAGGCGGTAGCGGAGGGACAGGTAACCTACTGAACGCACTCCCCACGGAGGGGACGATCCACGCACTTGCTAGGAAAGAATTAGGTGTCCTATTTTTAACGCGATTTGTTTAGAAGGAAGGCTTTAGATAGGAAAGTAAGGGATTTTCTTCTGAATAAATCGGTTTCTTAGTGTACTTGGCATGAAAATTTTCTATAGTTTAGAGCAGTGTTTTTCAAACTGTGCCTCTATAGGGGGGTCGCGAGAGGTCGTAAAAACTACCTCAGTAAAAAAACATTAGTTATAAAGACAGATTTATCCGAAATCTAATTATGCAAATGCATTAAAATGTTGTATGGATTGAAGTATTCGGTCCCTACAAACATCTTTGTAACATTATAAAATGCATGAAAAAAAGCGAGCGGTCGGGGGGTCGCCAAATATTTTTTCATATTAGGGGGTCGTGTCATGAAAAAGGTTGAAAAACACTGGTTTAGAGTGATTTGACGATATTTTTTAACAAGTTTTTTTTTCTATTTCATGAAACTTATTATTCCTGGATGACTTTCTTTTAAGCCCAGGTATAAATTTACTGGAGTATATTATAGATTTTAATATAGTTATTTGTTAGTTTAAGTTTTGTGCATTAAAAATGTATACATTGTAAATTCAAATTATGTAGAGAATAAAATATTTATTAAGTAGATAGTGTACTTAAATATTTTACGGTAGGTACGGCGACTCTTGAAATAAAGTTTACACGAGTCGGACTTAATATTGAATATAATTATTTAGGAATTTGATGTAATAAGATTTTTCTCAATTTAATAAACTCTCAGGGCCAAGTCTGGAGACCAAAAAAGTCTTCAATTTTATTTTTTACATACATACTTCTACCTCCATTTCCACTTACCTATTTTCCAGTAAGTTCCTATCAATCGAGCAATTAATAAATTGGTTCTCCAGCCTCCAATCAGCCGTCAATCATCGCCTGAACTCCGCATTTCTTTCTGTATCCTGTTTCCCCACATATTTCCCGTTATTTACATACGCAAGTGAGTCATTGCGATACTCCACGAACAATCAACTGCAGGCTAACGACCTCGCAGCCTCCCATACCCTTTCAGAACCCACCAGCCTTATCCGACCCCTCCCTCTTCATACGAACCCCCTTCTAAGACCTGATCTCTCAAGTGCGAAAGCACCGCGATAGCTCAGCTTACACCAGCAAGGGTATAAGCCAAGTTTATTGTGTGACCTAAGCACTGATAGGCAAATTGCAGTTTTTTATGCACTAGGGTGAGAGATAGGGTGCACGGTGTAATTGAGGTAAATAGAGCGCTCCAAAGATGGCCGACCGATTACCGGATGATGCGACTTAAACACAATTAGGCACAATAACTGCATCTTTTACTTTTTGTTTAGTTTTAAATTACTATTTGTTCGGGCAAAGGTGTTTTTAATTGCTTGAATAACCGGTAATAACACTTAACCTTTTTTGACGATGTAGGCTATGCTTAATGCAATGTTAGCCTTTGTTTACACCTTTGTCGTTAATTTATAGCCAATAACTATGTAAGTAAATTGGCGAGTTATGACGGTTAAATGCCTGAATTTATTGCTTTTAATGTGTGTTATGACTTTTGTATAACTAGCAATTTATAATAGCATTACAATATAAAACGTTGAACGTTAATTTTGATATACCAATTCGATATACTCGAAAGACAACTGGAATCTCGTAATCTATCGAATCGCGTCTCTCGCTCACGTAGAATCGATTAAAGTCGTCGCCTCCGATTGACGATAATCGTAATTACGTGACAACTGCACGTAACCCGATCCCGGCGGGAACAGTAAAGTATAATTTATGATTCGGTTTCCGAACGCTTCCGTCGTTCAAACAGTGTAACGCTATACGGTGGCACCTTTATTTGATTTATGTAACTTTTTTTCTTTTTCCGACGGCTCTGGGAACACGAGTTAGTTCGTACTTCATTGAGGCTGTCATGCAAGTAATTTATAGTGGAGTACGCACTTGTTATTCGCAAAGGATGTGGTACTGTCTTGTCCGCGGACGTCAAGTATGATTAAGTTGTTTTAGAGATAAACAAAGGACAATCGTTGCATAAAGGACAATGACCAAAAGTGGTCCAAATGTCCACCACTAATGAGACCTATATTGGCTTATAGTCCATTAAATAGAGATTAACTTTCAGTATGGGACGAAAAAAAAATAAGCTGTCAGTAAAAAGTTATGACTGTATGAAAAATTGTAGTAGTTTACGCGCTAATCTCAGGAACTACATGTCCGATTTAAAAAAATCTTTTTGTTATGGATAGCCCATTTATCAAGGATGGTTTTAGGTTATATAACATCACCCTACAGCTAATAAGGGCGGAGCCGTAAAGACAAATGTTGTAAAAATGGAAAATATTATTTAAACTATTTTCACGCGTGCAAAGTCGTAAGCACAGCTAGATGTGTATAATATAATTCATCTATAACCCCGCGCCAGTTGGAAATAAGACTATGTTAACCCCTTTCGCATTATTCCAAGTATCCAATATTGTTGTCTTTCTTCTGAGCTTATTTTTTTTTCTTTTAGCGAGAACCTAACACGGCACACTAAGCGACATGACATAGCATGCATAGATTAGTCCAAAATGTGCGATGAATAGAATGATATTATCAAGAAAATTTTTCGGATGAAAAGGTAAAAAACATGACTTTTCATTCAGTCATAACTTTTTACTGACAGCATATTTTTGATTGCGGTTTGGTTATAATGAATCAGTATTTAGTAGACTATTTTACTACATAGGTCTCGTTAGTGGTGGACATTTGGACCACACTCCATACATTTTTGGTCATTGTCCTTTGCAAATGTTTCACCGCTTCATGCATTGAAATGTCAATTTGACAGTTCAGACGCGTATAATTGGTATTTTAGTTTATTTTTGTCCAGGTGGTTTAATTTGGAGCACGAAAGGCTTCATAAATTATAGCTCTAAATAAAGAAGAAACATACGAGCACAGAGAAAGTAATTAAATAAATAATCGCGTTTGACGGCCGATGGGGCAGAAAGGTTCTGGAATGGAGGCCGCGTACCGGAAAACGCAGCGTGGGACGTCCACCTACAAGGTGGACCGACGACATCGTAAAGGTAGCAGGGAAGCGCTGGACGCAGGCCGCTACCAATCGATCAACATGGAAAGCATTGGGGGAGGCCTATGTTCAGCAGTGGACGTCCTGTGGCTGAAATGATGATGATGATGATGATGAAATAATCGCGTAAAACCTAGGTACTGATATTTTATCTTGCCATTATTTTATCATAGGTCATAAAGGTTATTCCAAATAAGATAATATAAAATAACTTTATAATTACCGCTTTCTTTGTGTTCGCTAGAGCGTATCGTTCGGTAATAAATAACTTGCAGTTTATTGTTTTTTATTTTCGCCATGAGAACTGTTCGCGGTGGAAATTTAATTATAATGGCGTCTTTCGACACCTATAGTCTTTTGTTTGAAAAACCATATAAAAACTTCGAAAAGCTAAATGTTAGATGGAGCCTGTAGAGTTTCCGATATTATTTTAATCTTTTACTTTTTCTACTTAAATGTAGAGCTTTGCAATGACGAATAGATGACGGTTAAAATATGTTGTTTTGAATTAAAATGTATGACGATACAAAACAAATAAATAACACTATAAAGGCAATTCACTAATTTGTTTGTAATTAAATAGTGAAATGGCAAAAAAGGCAAATAAGTATATTATCAGACTTTATGGACAACTAATGCATAGAGTGACAGTCATAATATTAATTTTTATTTGCATTAAAAGAGTACGCTTATTAAACTGTTATTATATTAATGAATAAACATGACTTAATTTACCTTATTATATTAGATATTCTACATCATAATTGCGATTAGTTTAAAGCAATTTTCCAATAATTATATATTTAAAAAGTGTATTTTATTAATCTTAACAGCACATATTATGTACCACCCCTGATCGCATGGTACATTTAATTTAATATATCATATGAATTATATTTTTTTAATTAGAGTGCAAGATAATAATTACGCGGCTTCTTTGGTATATGTAAAGCTCTAAAAGCTAGCGTGATAGGTGACACGCCGCGCTCTTTGAGCTTTCATTTTAAATTTAAATGTTAGTTCTTAACCTTTCTGTACATTAGATTAATTTAATTATTTATAGAATCTAAACTGCCAGGAAAACTAGGTTTCTTCTAAAACCATCAAAGGGTGGATTCGACCAAAACAAGAGTAAATATCTCAGAATAAATCGTCAGTTATTCGACATTTTGACATATTTCCCATACTGAAACTGTCAATGTGCCAGGAGTTATTCTCGGATAAAAGTTTGGTCAAATCGCGCCTAAGAAATGTATAGTTTGAATTCGAAAATGACTACAATTTTTCTTTATAGTGTCTTGCTTACTAGTTGCACTGAGACAAAAGCAAACCCAAGTTTCAAATGACCTCTCTGGGAAATTAATTTGCGATCAAAAGCATCTAAACCAAAAACAAGCGACTGTAGCAACAAATCTTGTACACGATACCCAAAAGTAATTCGATTTAAAGGCTTCAGTCATGAAACGAATACTTACTTCTTACCTGCACCATTAATCTCCATATTAAAATAAACTGCAAAAGATATCCAGCTTTTTCGACTCACAAAAAGCTTAAAAAGTCCGTACATAAATAAATAAGTACGTAAATCGCTCTATACACGATCCATCAAACCAAAAACTGGCTTGCATTTATTAATTTTTGACATAAATGTGCGCCATGTTAAATTGGAGCAGCTGTCGTGGGTTCATTGACCTCTTTTTTATGGTATACCCAGGTAGAAGACTCATTCTATGGCGGTCATAGGAGCCGAGTCCTGTGGGAAGGATGTTAGTGAAACGTTAGAATATTTTGCAGTTTGAATTTAATGTTTTAAAGTTTCGAATAAACTTTAAAAATAGGAAATTAACTTTAACAAATTTAAAATTGTATCAAACTTTATGCAATAAACACCGGTTATCGTTAAAGATAATGTTAGGTGGTGCAACTCAGAATAAATAAAGCTTTTTTTTAAGTTTATTAAAAGGTTTCAAGGTTTATTCATATCGTTAAATAATAACATTAATTAATCTTAGAGCAATTACAAATACAGTATCCAATACCCAAGTAAATACAGTTATTTTGGTTACATTAATTACATTATCAAATACAATTATGTTTATTCATTTAAAAAATGTCTATTTAACCATTATTGGTTCACACTATTGTATTTAAATTGAAAGTCATCTGTCTTTAGTTCCTATTATCGTACCCAATTAATAATTACCGACTTTAATTAAAGCTAGTTGTTATCAGCTCTTAAACGCTCTGACATTTGATAGCATTGTTTAGGATCCTGAAATTCTTGATGGTAATTGAACGAAAAGGTCGTATACGACGGCACTCTGGATATCAGAGAAAATGTTAAACTAAAATTAGAAGAACCTGTTCGAATCTAACTCTGTTGCATTATTAACTATCACAAACGTCAATAGATTATCAAACTTCATACAAAACCAAAGGTTATAGTTACGGTTAATGTTAAAGTTGTGCAAATGACGCTTAAGAACGTGTTGAATTTATTAAAGCGCCTCTTTGGTCTTGTGATAAGACCATCTGCCCAGAGGTCCCTGGATCGATTCCCAATAGGAGCAAAATCTTCAGCTCGGTTTGGTTGGTGGTAGGGCTTGTTCTAAGTTCTCATGGGTAGCTACCACTGTCTTACCTACCCACTACTATCTCCCAGGTGACAATTTATTATGAGAGGTTGGTTAAAATATGTACCTTCGATTTAGCTTTAAATAACACGGTGTTTTATTCAGCATCAAGCTTACATGTAGCGTTTTACAAAAACAAAATTAAGCCTGTTAAAACTAGTGGTTATCATTTTTAAAATCTATGTGATAATGGTTAATTGTTAATGTTAACATACGTGTACAGTGTCAGGTAATGTCATTAAGCTCTTTAAACGCTTTAAGTTAAGTGTTCAGTTTCTGATTGCCAGATGCTATATTTTTGTAAGTGGTGGTAGAGCCAGTTATTTTTAGGACTTGTGTAAAGATTTTAATTTATACAAAATATTTTAATTTAGGCACACAAAACTAGATACATACCTATATGGAAACATAAAAAGAAAATTTCGAATTTTATGATATGAGCCTGGATGCGGGCAGCGCAGGACCGTTCATTGTGGAAAACCTTGGGGGAGGCCTTTGTCCAGCAGTGGACGTCATTTGGCTGAAACGATAATATGAAACTGACAATATTTAGTGACTGAGTTTCTTGCGCTGCTTCTTCTCAGCACTTGCCCTTTATGTCCTGAAGCAGTGGTAGGGATAATACTGAGACGTGTTAAAGTGCTTTTTAAAAGCCTACTTGCATAAATAAATGAGTTTTATGATTTTTTTTTACTGTAAGTCGTTCTCCAAATCGACCACTGTGAAATCACACATTCATTTCATACCAATTGAACTAGCTTTATTCCCCAGGTTGTACCTACACAGAATAATTACAATGTCGGACAAGTTAATAGCACGCTGTGAAGTGTACACAACTGCTGTTTAGCCTCCATAAACTGAAAACTCTTATTTAATAAACCTACGTGTTAATCTTCATAATAGCCGTCATAACACTCACTAGAAGTCAGTCTGTCCGTCATAAACGTGCAGTTATTAAGCATACTTTATGTTATGGCAAATATTGATTGTAATACGCATGTTCTAGTCAAATGTGATGCTTTATTGGGCCTAATTTTGAGCAGGTGAAGATAAATAGAGATGGTTATATAGATACTGATAAGTACCTAGTTTTTAACAAATTGCTTGCTTAAGGTTAACTGCCCTATTTGTTGGTAAATATTGAAACCTAACCAATCAAGGGATTCTAACTTCTATCCTTGAAATGGAGTCGAATGCTAATATTAAAAGGTTGAGTTGCACCATCTAACTTTAACGGTAACTATGACGATAACCGCTGCTTTTTTTTTATGGAATTTGACAGATTTTTGACGTTTGTCTAAGTTAAAGTAGGATGGTGCAACCCAGCCTAAGCGTAGTTTTTTAATACGGAATTTAAAACGAGTAATATTATAAAAATACGTAGCTTTATACGTAGGTGCTGAACTTATTAACCTGATGACTGTGTCAACTAGTCCAAGAATACATTGGCAGGTGATCTATCAACAACTTGATTACCTAGATCCTACGTCATTAGTGATCTATTCTAATACTGGGGTTAAAACAGTAGTTACCTGCACTAATCGAATGAGTTCGAACTTAATTCCTATTAAAATGTCGAGTTAAATTGCGGTCAATATCAACTTTTTGGGTAATACATATTTCTGAAACTTTTAAACTAACCATTGACTGACACCTTCTACTCGTAAATGCAGTTATATTGGTAGCGAATAGTTAGGTACATGTGAAATATTTTTTATTTTACCTTTTCTAAATAAGAAGATTTTTAAATCTGGACTGTATTGACGAACAACAAAAGCTGGACCGAGTCAACTAAGACCAGGTTCGAAGTGATGATGAATATGGTGGAACATGCTTACTTTAGAAATTTATACGTACTTATTCTTGTGTAAAAGATATCCGCTCTTATAAAATTTCCATTCTCTTGCATGCAGTAAATAAAACAGAAGTCTTACGATAACTTGCACCACCTTATTTTAACCGTGACTATAACCATAACCGGTGTTTTTTGTGTAAAGTTTGACAGACTTTTGGTGTTTGTTAAAGTAAGATGGCGCAATCCAGCCTTAGTTAGATAGGCAGGTCCCTATCGAGACAAACTTGTAGTCATGAAGCTAGTTAATTCTAAGTTCCAAGATTGACCTTTACACATGAATGTGCGCACGCGCCGCGCAGCTGTGCAGGTAGGAAGTCGGCCATATGCGCGCGTCAGCTGGCGATGGATTTATCACATTCTACCATTATCCGCGATTCATGAAAAAACACATTATCTACGTTTTTGTCGGTGACACTTTGGGCTATCGTTGAGTATGTCAAATCGCGCGGCATCTGTCTTTACGATGCGCAATTGTTATCTGATGCTACGAGGTTTTACTTCATTGCATTTTATTTTTTTATTAAACTAAAACACGAACGTGTACTTGTTTCATATCGTGAACATTAAAGTCTAATTAATATAATACATACCATCATACACAAAGTTTCAAATATGTTTAATGTTTGTTACAGGTAAGTGTCTCCCAGTCTATTTCAGAATCAACAGAAATGCGGGATGGCGACCAACTGTAAGGTAACCCAAGCTTAGTTAGTGTACAAGGTTATTTTGTTTCTTTAATTTTTGTACATTTATTTTTAAACCCTCTAAACAAAGAAAACCAAAAAATAAAAACTCAAAACAGTCAAATTCAAACGTAAAGCGGTAACATCAATATTTTTCTCACTAGATTCTTGCTTGCATTTTCTTTCAAGCGAGTTACGTTCGAGTTCGCATATCGCGGTAGCCCGACATCACTAGCTCAAGTTGAAAGGTTGAATGAGTCACGCGGGGGCGGGGCGCGGGCGGGAACGATCGGGGGTGAAAATGCGACGTTGCATTTTTCCCGGTCTCGTTTCTACGCAAAACGCTCTGTTGCCGTTTCTCTAATTACGAAGCCGCCTGGAGATTTTTTCTCCACTGTATAATTAGTCCGATTTGTGGCTTAGATGTTATAGCTGTACCTACTTGAAAGCGAAGTAAAAATGTTAAGTCTTATTTCGTGTTTGCTAAAACTTTATACGCACTCAAACGGTTTTCATAAAATTGAAAGATTTTTAGTTAGGTATAGAATCCAAGTTTCGCCTCAAGTGATAAAATCATGGAAATCTAAAAGAAAAAACCTTTATAAATTCGTTGAAAAAGTCAAAGAAAAGTCAAATACGTCTAATTTATGCGCAAATAGACAGTAGTTTAGTAAGCTCGATCGGAAAACATAAACGTGTACTACAATAACTAGTAATTCCATTTTTGAACGCTATCAAAAATCAAAACAAATGACACTCAACCACAACTTCGTCCTATCGCCAGGTGCAATCTCCACCAAATTAGCAAATAATTTATCAGACATTGTGCGTTGCGCATCGAAATCGCAGCGTTCTTGCACAATAACTCGCTGCGCGCGCACAAAGGACTTTACCTGGCATTCATTTTTTGCCAAATCTCAACAATGCGACTTTATTCAGTTATCCGAGCTGTCAAATGTCAACAACAACAACACAAAGCAAGACAAGACAGTATTCTTCAGAGCATAAAGTTTATTTTAGCCTGAAATACAAGTGCAGATGCGTGTCGCATTAAACCAGCGGCGCAGACGATTTATCGTTGCTTTAGAAAAGAGAGTTTTCATACTTTTATTTCGAAGACAGGATCAAACAATTTTATAATAGCTCACATCTTGGGTTAGCGTTTGATTTGATAGTGCTGTTTGCTCAGCTTTCGTGAAAATAATTTAAAGTTTTTACTTTTGTAATTGCAAAACATGATAATAACCTGTAATTTACATTTGCATTGTGTAAATTATCTATAATTAAAAAATGTCGACGATCAGTCAGCACACAGTTAGTCAGACATATTTTAAAGATATCATTTTTAAAATTATTGGGTTGTTTTATATTAGCTTCAGACTCTACAAACTACGCAGCTGTGGAAACATACATTTAAAACACATTTAAAGTCATAACGACGAGCATGTGCAGGATTTAAAAAGTGAACATTTTGTTCTTTAAAAAGTTCAAAAAGGACAACAAAACTTTTTGCTCCATTGTAAACTAGTGCACTTAAAAAACAAAAGTACATCCGCGTGCGCGAGTTAAAGCAAGATGGCGCGCGTCCGTCGGCGGGCCACTTCCGCGGCCGCGTCCGGTAACCCGACGCCCGCGCAGCCTGCGGCGCAGCCTTAGCCAATCGATTTGAGCCGTGAAACCAGGCTCGATTCAGCCAAATGATATTTTTTTCGTTCTGAAACATTGTTATAATTTTAAAGGCAAAATCACACCTGATACCACTTTTATAGTGGATATTTTGAGCAGTGACATCAGGTTCGATTCAGTCAAAGCAAAAGTTTTTTCGTTCTGAAACTTTGTCAGGATGTGTACAAATAATGTTAAAAGCAAAATCACACATTATACCACTGTAAAAGAATTTGGACCGTGAACCGTTTTTTTTTTTTCGGAAACTTTGTCTGGATGTGTAGCAATCATTTTAAAGTGAAAACCACATATTACCACTTCAAAAGATGTCACAAAGCTTACTAAGCTTGATTTTACTGTCTCTCTAGGTTTCGTAGATGTAGGTTCAGTCATTTACGAGTTGTACAGAAACGATTACGTGGAATTCTAACTCTTTGCAAATACATTATTATTAGGCCCAAAGAAACGTAGAATTATTAGTAGAGACTAGCCAGACTACAGCATTTTCCATGAAATGACTAAAATAGTATTCACAAAAGAAATTCAAAGCACGACCATTTTTAGCAAGTTCTTACTAGTAAAATAGTCGAGAATTTTCTAGAAACCGTGAATAACTGAAAAAAGTTTTCTGCTAGCTTGAGGTAATTACTAGTTCTTTGAAGAGATAGACATCAATCAAGTTTTTTCTTCTAGTTCATTCAGACAAGCGTGACACTTAAAAACATTTTGCGACCTCAATATGAATACATAATGTATTTTTTACTTCAAAATATTAAATTCACATCCGGATCTGGATTCTTGGCGACATTTTGCATTGTTGTTATTAATATTTTTCGATTACTGAGTGCCGACACCGTGCGGGGTCATTAGTAAACTTTTTGTCGAAACCTAATTTATGGCAGTTTTTAGGAGTTACTTTCTCGTTTATTACCTACTTGCTAAGTAAATTTATTTACACCTTTCACGTAATACTGAACCAATCAATTACCCTCGGTCTTTCTTGACACGCTTTTTAGAATATTTATTTTTACTCAATGACAATAATTTTATTAGCTAGAATGTCTAATTTTAGACACTAAAATCTAATACACAAATCTATACAGTGTTCTTAATGATAAAATATGAATAATATGTACATAATATTATGGAAGAAACGAAAGACGTTTCACGCAAAACTACTCAATGGAATTTGATTACCTAAAGTAGCTTAAACATCATAGGCTAACTAATATAATTAGGCGACTTTCAACAAAACCATGAAACAGTTGGTGAGAAAAAACTATGTCATGTGGACCTTATTCTTTCCGAACAGATGTTTTTCTGGATAATTTCTAAGGTGCTAAATATCGTATCGAACTACGTTTAATTACCCGTGACCATATCGAGTTTAGGCATAGTTTGTAGCCTTGACATTATCTTAATGGATTCCGAGCGCGGGTTTGACTGGAACGCAATTTATACAGAGACAAAGTGCTTCAGAATAATGAGCTCTTTTTGTGGATTTTTTTCCGACAGTTCCTTTTTGAATTTTGCGTAAACGATTCCACTGGCACTGGTTGAATGAGGTCAAAAGAGATTTGTTTCAACTCGTACAAAAATACTGAAATGTTTCTTGAAAACATAATAATAGACTTATTAGTTCTATTATAATGCTAACTACGGTAATTTCAGCTACATATGGTTGCCACTTGCCATAGGTTTTTAAAAACGCAGATTGAATACTACCTAAAGTACAGTTCTTTTTCACACACTGCTTCGAGCCTGAATCCAACTTATTTACTTTTCAATTTGAGCTTTATGAAGCTCACATCGTAGTATGCTACGAATGAAATCATTCAACATGTGATGTGAAAAATATCTATCTCTACACTCATGATTAACCGTCATCGGACCCGATGCCTGTTGCACTGAAGGGATTGAGGGTGCTCCCACTAATTAAAATGAAATACCTGTTGAAAAACGTGCTCTATGACCGTTATCACGAGCTCCGAACTCGATTCAAAGCTCACAAATTATGCGGTCGGTTACTAAATAACAATCAAAACACCTCAAGTCCTGAAAGGCTTATCTAACAGATTAACTCGTATTATCCGAACTCAACATTCAATTTTCCTCGAACCCCGCTCATTTAATATTCGCGATAAGCAAATGACGCAACATTTGTCATCAGGCGAAATAAGTTTCAATTTTAACGACGCGCGCGGAATTATAAAACTGTAAATTACGCGAAAAGTATTCGAAACGCGTCCCTTTTCGAATGAGTCGATAGTCGGGAGCGAGAGACACTATCGCTTCACCGCTCGCACACTCGAGGATGACACTTCCGAGAATCGTCAGAGCTTTTGAAGTACATATTTGAAATGCCCCACACACAGTACCGTTAGTTTGCTACGAGTACAACTCACTTTTAGTTTTTTTTTGCGTCTATCTTTTATTCGCTTCCCCTCTGATTGCCCATGCGAATTTGAGAAAAAAAGCTACATTGTTCGTCTAGTTAATAGGACTTCGTCTTACGATTTGAATGGTTAATAAGGTATTATTATCGCAAAGCTCTTCCAATTAGAGTGGGGATGTTTTAGGGCTTCGAATAATTTGAGATCAGACAGGTATGTAGGGTAATATAATGATGGTAGAGCTTCTCTGAAGTTAATAATATAAAAATGAATGAGTATTTTTAATCAAATCGCCTTTATAGATACTTTTACTTGGAACTCTTTGCTTGTTGCCGTTAAAAGCGTTTGTGTTTTCGCGCAAAGATAAAGCATTTCCCCGGAAAAGTTCGTTCCGTGATAGCGCCGCGGCGTCCAAACATTTAAAAATTTCGATTTCAGTACGAACTAGTCGTGCACCCCCACAAGTCGTCGAACGGGGGGCGTCGCGCGGCGTTGCCAAAACGGAAAGTGAAATTTCGTCACACTCTCCCTCTCGTTCACACACACCAACACGCGCACAGGATAGTTCACTCCTCGTAACTTTTCGTGGTGTGCGTGCAATTCGGCAGACGCCACTCCCCTGTGTGCGTTTGTTTTGATGAATATTGTACACCGCACGCTTGTGTGCGTCAGACGAATTGTAAGAGCGTTGCAGTATACCTATGTTTCTACGCTTCCGCGTTCGATCGAGTTTCGTAGACGCCGACTTGCGTCGTGATTCTGAACAATTAAAGTTATTAAATGAAAGAGGATTCTTTTTATCGAGCTCTAAATTGCTTTGTACAGTTTTATTTTAATTTCCCACTTTTACACAGACAGTTTTTTGCCCGTCTTAACTGTCTGCAATTAATTGCTTTTTCAGTCTCATTTAAAAAGGAAGCTGGAAAATTTATGTGAGCCACATAAAAAGTTTCTCCTTAGGGTAACAGTAACTAAAACCAATAGATGAATACTTTCTAGTATTCAAGAATAAAAAATAATACTTTTGAAGTATCTACGCTCTTTCAACAAACTTGAATCAGAAACAAAACACAAACGAATTTACCAAAAACAAATGCCAACCGAAACGCACTGCACTATCAAAAGCACATTTGGGCGCAAACCGCTGTATCGAATAAAGCCATTGACCTTCAAAGTGACGATTGTGCGAGCTTACCGCTGGAGGCGCGAAAAACCGATAAGTTTCCCCCTCCCCGCGCCCTCCTCCCTTTAATGGCATAAAAAATCAATTTCCCGCCTAAATTACGCCGAGTCGACAAATTGCGAGCGTCTAGTCTATAATCGAGTGTTTTTCACTTTGCTAAGGTTTAGCGAAAACTGTTTACTCTATGGTTCCTAAGTTCGGAGTAGAAAGCTGTTATTTTGTTCGTTTGTTTTTTGTAAATGGCGTTTTTCTGGCAAGTGGTCGGCTTTTCCGATGTTTTTGTGGATTGTTAGCGAACGCTTTTACTGTCGACGCAAAGGGCTTTAGATTTGCTGCAAAAGTTTATTTTGCTATTAGCGGTACAAGTATTTCGAGAACTGATGAACTCTAAAATAAAATTATAACAGTTCAAGTTCATAAGGAATCATGGTTCTATCCTTTATAGATATTCTAAATCTAAATTTTTTTCTAAAAATTCTATTACTACGTCTACATTGTATGTAATTGTGAAATATTACTAACTTATTTATTTAATTTTTTTGGAAAATACACGTATAGACGGCGTAATTTATATACGTAGGCTCAAATTTCTAAAAATGTTTCAGGTAGCTACCCTACAAGTACCTTATATTATCTATGCTATAAAATGCTCTCCAGAACTGATTATGCGTAAAGACATAAAACAGCCATTTCTCCTGAGGTAGTAAACATTTTACAGGCCGCCAAAAAATCGACGAAAAAACGTAAATTGTTTAACTATTGACATAAGGAAGATAATCAAAAGTGTTATTGTAGTTTTACTACTTGCAGATGGATAGTAAACAACTGTTATTTAGATTAGTGTGTTGTTCGTTTAATGTTGTGTAAAAAAAGAAAGTTTACGGCCTTCCGAACAACAACTAACATTGGAACATAGATTTTATTGTTTTACATAATTCAGCAATGAAATGACGGATCAATACTGTTTAGGATTATGTTTGGAGTAGAATAGGCCCGAAAATACTACCAAAAGATTGAAAAAGAATAATGGTAGGTACTCGTAATGGTTAGAATCACGTATAAAGACTGATTTACACGTATTAAGTTGCTAAGTAAATAACTTAATTTTAAGTGATTAATTGCATGTAAACACAGAATTTAGTGGCAAGAAGCAAGTTAATGCTGAAAGAAAATCATCAAAATTCCAAACCATCACGGCATCAATAACAAAAAAACAAATAACGATCGGATCCAATCGGGCATTCCCGCGAAAACAATCAAATTTTCTCGCCACAGATAACATCGACGCATTCAAATTTCGTTCGGAAACCGAAATCGCACGACGGTACGCTGCGTAGAGACAGCACACCACGGTGTAGCGTGCACACATTTACATGTGCAGTGTCCGTGTGACCTTGAGCGCGGTGAAAGTGACGCCGCCACCCCTCGCAGCCTTCCGCGATCTATTTGGAGGTTTTAATGCCGCCACCCTTGCTCTATGGGTTTTCACGGATGAATCAAACGTCGCTTTTAGACCAATCACTTCTCAGTAACGCGTTGATTCACAGATTGTATAATAGTAGCTTTGTGGAAAATGACCACTGCTCATAGTTATACATCATTAATGAAGCATAAAACAAGAGATATGACCAAAAATAAATATCTTATAAAGCCTCGTAGATTTTATGTAACAAAGAAAACCTTTTTGCGGTAGTAATAGCTCCATATAAAACGGTTATGTATGGAAATATAATGTCGTAGCAAATACCTATTAAGTATCGCTAAGCGCTACGAGCCTCTTAGCCCGTAGCCGCCGGCTACGAAGGCTGCTTTTAAACGAGCTTCCTACGGACTTTCCGTGTTATCGTCTTATTCTTTTTAAAAGAACTTACATTGAAATTATGAAGTATATTAAGATTTCAAAGCACTCTAAGAAGTTTTTAATGAGATCCGTATCTTTTTAGAACACTTTGGATTTTGTTTAATGAAGTTTTAGTTTATTATCCTTCTTTGTAACTATGATACCTGTTAGAAGAACTTTCCTGTGAGCTCTTCAAGTATGATGTGTACCCCACCTGAGTGACTTAAAGAAGCATAAAATAGCATGAATCGATGGGATTCCTTGAAACGAAGCTTTTTGAGAGAAATGAGTGGTGCAAGGATGCGTCATAGACTCATAACGCGAGCAAAGACACCACATAATATCAAAAACCCTGTCTTTTGTCTTTGAAATGCAGTCACATTCCTTTTAAGCCTTCGTCTCTCGCTTATATGTATATCTCTTGACTTCTATTTAAATGTTGTTGGGAATGTTAACGCATACAGTCTTACAGTTTTACAGCTTTTATAAATACTTCTACCGCACAAAGGCTTTCTATAAGTTGAGTATACACCAACCGATCTAATTTTTTGTCTCCCCTTCACCGAATGTTGACAACGATCGATGATGGTTAGAACTTGATTTTACAAACGAACGAGCAATTTAATGTAACATTTCATCGATCAGCTGTTAAAAGGGGAAACGCAAAACAAAATGGAATAGTCACTGTGACATCGCATCGAGCATTAAAACTTTACATTACTTGGAAGCGTACAATGTAGGCTATTGTACCATTGCAAAAACAATACAAAATAACAATCCCTGTAATGCAAAGTGGAAATTTGTGAAAACAGTTGGATGTTTGGACTCTATCAAGCCTTAACCAGTGAACCGATTTAAATTAAATAAGTTTCTTCTTCTTCGTCGCTACACTCTTGCCAGAGTGGTCGTGGTCGTCACACCAGATCCGGTGGCAAGCCTCACAATCCGTCGCCATTCCTCCCGCACTGCAGCCTTTCTTGTGCACTCGTGGAGTGGACCATTGAGTGCGGTTTTGATCTGGTCAGTCCAGCGCATGGGCGACCTGCCGCGCGCTCTTGTGCCCTCAACCTTCCCCTGCACGACAAGTCGTTCAACAGAATGAACTGTTGAAATAAGTTTAAGACCTCGGAAAAAAAGGTAGTTTTTATACCAGATTTTGGAAGGGGGCACGCACGCGATTAAAACTTTCTGTGATAGATCGAAATTCACCCGGGTGAGTCCGCAGGCAAAAGCAAGTAGGTACTCAACAATTGCAAAAGATCACTGAAGCTTACATTCATGGGCCTTTTCGGGCACGCGTCTCAAGAAAATTGAGAATGTATTCTAACCCTTACGGTTAAGGGTTACGGGTGAGGGTATCCATTCAAATCCCTGCATCCTCACGACCTTGGAGGCGGCATGGGATGAGGGTCGGCAGACGGCCGCTAGACGGCCCGGGGGACCGACCCGGCTCACGTGGTCGGTCCTATTTGAAAATTCACCCGGACCCGACCCGGACAAGGATACCGGACATAAACACTTACATTTACACACGCCCTGGCGTCGAAAAGATGAATGACAACCGAATGTTAAGAATCATTTTGTGAATGTCAATAATATTGGAATCTTTCGCAAACAAAATTTACGTCAATTTCATTCAAAAAAGTGATAATCAAGTGGATGAGCAAAGAAAATCTCTTGAAAAACGAATTTTCCTTTATCTTTTCCTCTACTCCACTTTGTGGGCTCTCTCAAATTGATATTTTTGAATGAATGGCTTTATTTCTATTTAAAAAAAATCGAAACCATAATACTAGCCACATTTACTCTATCCCCTTTTAAAAATAATAAACATTCATTTGTTTTCTCTATTCAAAACTGGCCATATTTCCTCTACACCTTTTTAAAAGGCAGAGACATATCCAATACTGCCATGAAAATCAAAGTCCACACCGTCAAAGCGGGTGAAGGCGCCAATTGTCGGCGCGGCGGGTGTCACGCAAAGTGCCGACTCCCCGATGTCAATCCAGCGAAAATCACCGCGCTGCGATTTCCGACAAAATAGAAAATTTTCCCTCGCATTTTGTGTGAAAGTAATACGTCGCCTGGAGGCTGGTGGTGAAATAGAGCACATTTACGGACGATGCTCGTTTGTTATAATGCGGAGATATTGAAATACGAAATAATCAAAATTGTATTGGATTTATCAGGATTTATATCGACATAATTTTGACACTTTTTTGCTTAGTTACCTTATACATCTATTTCGATTAGGATTTAGTTTTTAGATATATTTTTCAAGCACTTTTGTATATTTTATAAATTATTTACTCTTTTACGAAGTCAAACCCTCAACTGGAATAGCAAAAGCATAGCATTCTAAACAATATTTCAGTTTTACTTCATCATAAAGCCCTCGTCACTTATGTTTCCATTTCTACCGAGTACTTTTAACTATTATTCGCACTGTAATATTCCGTTTTCCTTGTGGCAACATTTTAGCGCGGAAGACATAAAAAGCGTGGGTTCATCGCGATTTTTCGAATATTCGGAGTTTCAATACACCACGTTTTTAATCAGAGAAAGGTTTCGGCGCCGCTGCCAGTGTTTCAATTCCCGATATGTGTTTTGATGCTTTGCTTCAAGCATGATCGTTTTTGATACTCCTGGGCCGTTGCAAATACGCAACTTTACTGCATATTGTTTCTATTGTTTGTATCCAGCTGGATTTTAATTGCAAGAGCTAGATTTAAATGAACAGAAAACTTTTTCGTGATTTAAATAAGTTATGATCTTAAAATAAAAGGTTCCATAAAAACCCTTTCAGGGTTTATATCTGAAATCGGAATGACCTGTAAAAACTTTTTGTATCGATAATTAAAACGAATAAAATGGAGTATGAATATTATTCACTCTAGAGAATCGATTTTAGTTCGTCTTACACGCATACGACTTAGTCATGAGTCACACAGTCTAGCAACCGTTTCCCGATTCGTTACTCTGTTGCTAATTATCCTAATTAAAATTACTTAATTAGGATGCAAATAGCCTTAATCTCCCCCACTCTACTTATGGTAATATGACAAATGTGTTTATTAACACCATACGCGGACACGCGCCGTTTTTACCGGTCTATCATTGTAATGCCATCATGTCATCAAAATCAGAGGGAATTAAAAATACATTGAAGTTTGAATTTAGGTTATGCTACCTCTACTTTAAAAGTAGTTACGACGACCGTTGTAAAATAAGGCAAATTGTAACGCAATAAGTTCCAAAATCGGTTTTAATGTTCTAAAGATCATCTGTCAGGAATACAAAAGCAGTAGCTTATTACATAGGCATTGTAACTTTGTTGTTACTCTACTCCAAAATATAAAGGAAATTAAAAGCATTTCCATTCTATTACGCTATAAAGTTAACATGACAAATGTCTCTATCCACGCGCCTCCTTCCGCACTTTCCCTCTTATTCCAGTGACATCACTGACCTTGGGGCCCTCCGTACAGCCTACCAAAACAAGTGCAATATATTCCCAACCTTAGCATTTGGGGTTAAGGCCAAAATTAGCTCTGCTGACGACTGTATTCGGCCGCCATCTTTGCAAGCGGTCTAGACGCGGCGTGGGGATGCGATCGAAATGCGTCAAATCGTAATTTAATTTGGTTGTCTTGTTCCAATAAAGACTGAATTTCCTAAAACATTGCAACGTGACTAAATAATAAACATTTAGGGGGCGATTGTTTTTGCCATTACTTTAAAAGGATCCCGTAGAAAGACTGCGAAGTTTTACTCCAAAAAGTTTCGAACTCTAGGACAAAGCCTCGCGAAAAATAACGAGTAAACAAAAATGAGCGGAGCAGGTTCATAACAAACAAACACTGGTTTTTAACGCTTTGTTTCCTTTTGTGAGGTCTGTGGTATTGAGTTAATTTTTCAGCTTTTTCACAAATTGTAATGTGCTGAACTTTTCAATTCTAGACTTTTAAAATGATTTTATTTATTTCCTTCCAGAAATGAATTATTTTAAAAACTTGCCAGCTTTGCCAGCAATGACACCATATGTTGTCAAATGTACATGTATACATGTTATACTTATCTGTTTCGTGCGCAAGCGCTCAAGGCTCTGCTATCAAGTTTGGTTAAGCTAAAACTAATTCCACAATATTAATAGTGAACAGTAGGAGCTCTCACACGACGTATGTACGTACAGGTTAGTTAGACGATGTCGACCGCATAGATAGTCACTAGTTAAAAAATTACGTAAGGCATATCAAATAAAAACTCATCACACAAAGCATTATGAAAATCTCTGAATTTAAAATAAACGAAATCTGAGAATCCCAAAAATATATAAAAGTGCTATGCTATTTCATTGACAGCGAGAAGAAGAAGAACATTGAATTCTGATATGGTGGCGCATAAAACTATTGTTCGTAATATTAGTTATGTTATCAGTTGTTACAACTTATGTTGATACTCGTACGAAATATCAAATGACTCTACTATTTTCTTTCTGGTTGTGTCCGTCCCATTAAAGGCCGTCCTTGGAAATAATTAGTTCACACAAAAACGCGTTACAACTTCCTTAAACACTATTGCTCAATTCGGGAGAATATAATAAGGAATTAAGTAACTCGGGCCAATTTCCTTTCGTTATCAAGTTTGCTCTATTTTAGTGAAAGTTAGACAAGCTTCAATTAAGTAAAGACGAAAATTAAGATAACAGAATTGAACGAAAAATTTAGGTCTATTATTAGATTAAGCGACAAGTATAACTTAAAAGCTAAAACTAAAGTTGTGACAAAAGATAAATTATTTACATAAAGAAAGGCTTATTTCTTTCATCAGTGTTCGTTAGCAATATTTTTCAAGTCTTTTAACTGTCCATAGAAGGCCACCGATGCCCTAACCTGAATTTTCTGATAATGTTTAGTATCCAGTCATTATTACAGTCATAAAATCTGATTATCAGGATTATGCGAATTAAATGGTCAACGAAGTCGCGGGCGGCCGTTAGTCGTCATTAAAGCTCTTTAGAAATTAACCTACTCTCTAATTTATTAGTGTGGAGACAGAGATACGGGATTTTTCCACCTCTCGTTCCCATCGCTACAACTCATATGTAGCCAGGATCTACAGCTTGACTGCCAATAAACACCCAACCAGTGAAGGTGAAAAGGTGACACCATGCTGAGTGGATACCTTTTCAGTATCATTGTAATTACCTACTCATTAAATAATGTTAAGTATTGTTGTAAGTGTATTGTCGATGATACTGAATAAACATTCTTTCTTTCTTTCTTAAAGGTCAATTTTGTCTTAGGGAGCTTAGATACAGAGATGAAAACATCAACGCATTATCTCTATACAATTAACTTTGTATCCAAAGTAAACGTACTAACAAGAGGACCGCTGGAAAAATAACCATAAACTCGTACAATTAACTTGGAAGTTGCTGAATTTATAATTCAGGCCACAAATCTCAGTTAGCGAGTCAACTTTGTCTATTGTCTAAGTTGTTACAGTGAAAGTTTATTCAGTAGATACAGTGACAGTTGCTCTTAAAGGTGATAGAATTAAATAAGGCAGGAAAAGAAAACTTATTGATGTTAGATCATGACACATTTGGTGGTAGAGTGTAGCCTGAATCAGTTTATGTTTGATAAGGCCTGTGCCAAAAGCAAAGTAGGTTTTATTTAATTGGTATTAGGAATTGACTTTGCTTATTCTGGATTTTTATAACACATAAGCACGTACAGAAATAGTACAATCAAAGCAGTGTTATTTGTCTATAACATTTGCCTTCTGTTACTAAAGTCAACTATCGAGCGACGTTTTGCTCGTCGTGGCTACCGGTAAGTCTATCATTGCCAAGGAAGAGAACCACTTTGTTTTTCACTTTCACAATAGTCACAGAACTTTTCTACTTTTATAAAAACAATTAAAGTACTCCGGTAATTCCCTTTTATTCTTAAATCACAATATTTAGTTACCTGTGAATACAATCTTCGTGAGAAATGAGGAGCAAGGTTTCTGTATCTCAGTATATTAAAGTTACGTAATACTGTACCCATTGTGAACGAGTGATATTAAATTGTAAGTTCGCGAGGTATCTGTTTGAAATATACTAAGTATAAAGTGGAGACAGTTTATGTAAGAATTTCTTGTTATTCGCATGAGAGCTTTGAATTGAGCTTTTGTAAATGATATTTGAATAAAGGATGATCACAATTGTGGTATTTAAAATTGTTTGTTACTAGAAAGTGAAGGTTTTTATTTACTTATTTTATTTGACAGAATATGCATATTAAAAATCACAGTCCATTTGTGGACAATTTTTTAAAATTTAAAATTAGCTTTTCAACAAGAAGGCATGTACGAATTTAGAATAATAAATAGCACTATTAGAAATGAGCATTAAATAAATAAATAAATAAATATCCTTGGACATTTTTACACTGCGCTTCTAGTCCCAAACTAAGCAAAACTAACTAAGAAAAATGAAAAATTTATATCTTAGAACAGTTTTGTTGAAAGCAGGAAACAGAAGAATTAAGTGCCATCTTTTTACAAGTAAGATTTAAAAAGAAGTTTTTTTTTGTTTTTGGGACGATTCAACAAGTAGGATCCTCCCAAAGATCCTCTACGTGTGTGGCTGAACGTAAAGAGGTCGTGAGGGAGGACCTCCTAACGGCCGGGGTCAGTGCCGACCCTTGAACTTGGGACGAATGTTTATACCCGTTTACGGCATTACGGCACTCACCCCGTAAACGTACACGTCAAAAGGATGATTGTCCCGTAGTTTTGACGTAACAGGTTGTTTAAAGGATTAGAAAGAGTGATATGATTGCTCTTGATTTTAATTCAGTCTATTTTACTTAGTTAATGCTGCAAACTCCCTTAACTTTGTAATAAGGAAAAGATATAGGACTCTGTTCACTGTATGTACTTGGGCCTGATTCCAAATCTCTTAGTAAAATTCTACTTTCCTAAAATGGTTCGTCTCATCTCTCATTCTCAAGTGGGTAGCTAAAAGATGCCATGATAGAAACTTTCAGCCAAAGAAAGAGTTGGCTGCCTGTTAGTTTATTTACATAGATTCAAGAAATAAGTACCTACACTACTTAAGACCTTCTTGATACGTCAATACATGAAAATCGATTCATCGAAGCTTTTTAAAGCTTATAAATCATCCATCCATCATGATATTCTCTTAAAAGTACCTATGGAAAGCTTCTGAAATCAAAGCAACAAAAACAAAAAGTTAATGCTCAAAAGCCTAATAAAACAAAAAGGCGAGTTTTGAGTAAATAACACACATTGTAACTCATTGTTCTCAACTTTGCATAATGCCGATAATTTTATTGTTCGTACGAAAATCATACAAAATACTTACGTTGTATCGAATACATGTGAGTCATGGGACGCGATGGGACAATGTAACTGACTCACCCGCCAATCAGAGCGAGCTTTTCGAGCGAATTCCAAATTTAAATTATTCGAACACAACATTATTGGTGTTTCTTTGTGCGTTACTTTTTTTTGCGAAAACTGGCAACAAAGTGTTTCCGCGTTTCAGTTTTTTTCGTGTCGTATTTTATATTTGGCCAGTATTTGTAACTTCTTATTCGAAATTTCGGAGTATTTTAATTCAGGGCTGCTTCTCATGTTTTAATCAATTAGATTTCTGAGATTTTTAAAGCTACTCGTTAAAATTACAAAGTGGTGACGAAAATTTCCCGATATTTTCTCTAATTCCATAATGCTATAAATAAAACTTTGACAAGAAAACCAAAACATCCAAGTTGTTCTATAAAACGTATCTTGGGATAGGACTTACTTTAGTACCTAAACACAAAGTAAATAAACCCATCATACTCATTTTAGCAGCTGCGTAAAAATGTTGCTTCCCGATTGACAGTAAAATGTATTGTTTTTTCAAATGTCGCAATTGTCCGTGCGTCACCAACGCGGCATCATAACGTATCCGCCACTCCGCCGGCGGAAGGCGGTTCAATTTGTTAAATTAAGCGACATGCTAGTGCACAGATTCACTCGAGAGTTTGTTTGGAGGATACCAATGGTTTTAATATCGATTTTGTGTAAAAAAATAAGAAAAAAAAAACGTTGTAAATTGATGTTAAAAGTTTCAAGGTAACATTAATATGGTTGTGAAGGGTACAAGCTTCGATTAAACATTAAAATACTGCTAGAATTTTATGAGCTTTTTGTCGTTTCATGAAGTCGGTTAACAAACAAATGAGATGATAATTTACACACAAGTCTATTATTTTAAATTCTTAAACATAGTCAGACATTATACATTAAATTCATTCACAAAAACGACAGAGGTAAAAGTTTAATAATGTTACAAAATGCAAAATGTTCAAATCTTCTAGGACTAGCGCTACCATCTAGCGAGCAAACCGAAAACTAGGAGAAAATAGTACTGCTACTCTCCGCCGCTAGCGCTAGCGTCTATGGAACCGTAGATCGAAAATTTAGTAGCTAATGTAGAGACAAAAATAGATTTTTATTTAATATAATTTTAAACAATAATATTTTGAAATAGGAATCGATTACTTTTTACTTGATATATTATTACTCAAATTAATTAATGAAAGTATATAGGGTGCTATGTAAATGTATCAAAATTCTGACTTCACCATACTATTAATGTGGATGTTAACATAGGCTAGTGTCGCCTAATACTCTATTTAAAGTAACTTACGCCCGTATTCACAAACATTACTATGAGGTCTCACAGGGCGCGTGAACACACAGGGTGACATACGAACGACAACACTGCGTCATTGGTCTGAATTGATCTTCCGCCGGCACAGGGGCGCCACGCATCTGAATCAATACGCACATTTGGGACAAAGCATTTTGTGCAGTCGATTGACACAAGTTTTCTTTGTAAGCAGAATTATGGGCTTAGTGAGATTCGTTAGGATCTATTTTGGTACAAAAAATATTTTTTGTCCTAATCTAAGATAGATATCCAAATCAAATCAAATCAGTTTATTTTTATATAAGTGGGTAAAAATCCAGTCACATTTAAAGAATAGGATATAACTATAATTATAGTTCTCTATCCATAAGTAGGTACTTAATTATTAGATAATCCTTCTTGAACACCACAAGTCTATAAAAGCTAATTTGGATTATAGACTCAATGTGCAAGCGTTTTGAAAAACTCACTTAATTCTCAAAATACACTATCAAAATAATATGCCAGACACAAAGTCTGGACTCCTCAACTTCAATCCAGCCAGCCCTACTCAGGATAAAAACTGCGGCTGTCCTCGCCGACTAAACAATGGCGGCCATCGTCAGTGCGAGTGATGACTCAATTTGGCTCTCGGTTTTATTGCTCGGATGTTCCTATAATCGGTGTTTGTTTCAAACTAACCTTAGGTAAAAAGTATTAGATTTTACATGTTATAAAAAAGTTGTATCTTGTGTGAGTATTATTATATCTCTTCTGCAAATCCCAATTTAGTTTTCGATTTCATTCCAAATTGACAGAATGATCAATTCAGTTTCCATTCGCTGAAAATATCGAATGATTACAGAAATCATTTTACTGCTAACATTTCACGTCATCAAAGATTTTTTATTCGATTCTCGAATACCGCACTATTTTGATGTCGAAAATCTTGCGGATAACTAAATAAGCAATCGGTAACGGGGCTTTTCGGGGCAATTTGCGCCCCATCAGCCGTAATATCCAACCCTCACCCTCGACACCTGTAGTGCAACCTTGGGGTAGATCGATAGCAGTTTAAGGTTAATCAGGTCTCGATGTCGCCAATTCGAGGAGATACTCGTTTGTTTACAATCGTCTCGTGGGTTGAATAGAGAGAGTTAAATTAACTTTTCGAGAAAGTGATTTACTTGGAATGTAATTGTATAACATTTCAGAGCATCTAGAATGTTTTAGTACTGTTGTGGTAAATCAATTTTCAAAACAAGTTAAGCAAAATATGAAATTACGTCGGTGCCTGAAAACAGTTCTACTTTTGAATCACTAATAATGGACAAAATTATTGGTTTATTGTCTCTAGATTTTTTTTAATTTATGTATCTATTGGAAAATTACGTAAAATTATCAAAACCACGCTCTAAAACGATCGCTATCACACAACGTCACGAACATGAAACTTTAGCTTTACCATGTCATATTTATAATTTACTACACAAAAATGTTAATGAGCTTATCCAGATATTATGTAGTTATTAATGATCGGCCCCCACCCTTCATTGTTTAAACATTGTATCAAGGGGTGCGAGGTGACGACACGGAACCGAACAATATTGAGCCGAATAAAAAATGAATACAAATGGGGCGAATCTTCTCTTGGCTAGTTAACCCTTAGCGGTCGTTGTGGCTACACAATCCGATTGAATTAATTAAAAACTTTAAGTTGAATGCAAGCACCGTAATCATCCCTGTATACTCTTGACAATTGGCTTTAGTATAAACTTATCATTATTAGGTACGTCTTTCAGAATACCTACCATAAACATAACGCTGTTCAAAAGCTACAACTCCGTCATAAAAACTTACTTATTTTTTAGAATAACCTATTCCGTTCAAATTTCGTGATAGATAACTAATGCTTAGGCAATTTCTCGGTCGGCTGAAGTGTATTCGCGTCGTCGTATGTCAAATCGTATTTTGTCACTCGACAAAACCGCTGACTCGTGGTAGACACCGCCAGTCAGCGTTTTGTGACTAAATTTGGATTCAGGCGATTTGTATCGGATCAAATTTAAAGAGCCAGAAGTCTTTACATCTTTCTGAATCTTCAACAGTTATGGCTTTTTTAAACTAGGAAATATAAAATAATGTCTCGTGAAATCTATACATAATATTAGTATAATATTACTCAATTGGCATTTATTCAAGCTCTTGATTTCATATGATACATAATAAAAAACATGTTAATAATAATAAACCATTATAATTCGTACCAACGCGAGCGTGGTTCCGCAAATTTCTTTGCCTGCCATCTGTCGCCGGGTAGCGGCACTAAATACATACATCCATTGTAATTTAGTAACGGTTTGCAAAACGGACGGCACGAGACGAAACAAAACACAGTCCAATTAACCTCATTATTTTTACTGTACAGATTAACGTTCGAGATTATCGTGTGCTTTTATTATCTTCGCCGATACGATGCACCTGCCTTTTAACCGATTTTAAATAACAGCCATTTCCATCCATCATGGCAAGACAATTCATCGGGACGTGCAGTGTTGACTTCAAAGTGTATTTTAATGGTGATTTATTTATATTACGGGTATTTACTTTAGTTATTGGATCACGTTTTGTTATTAAATTATGTTTATGGTTCGCATCGATTTATGGTTCTGATTTATATCAAAAGATAAATGTAATAAAAATGATTCCAAGATTCATGGAACAATGTGTGCAGGATGCCGTTAAAATCGTTGAGACTACCGCTAATGTATCGCGCATAGTAATTACGTGCGTCAATACTCACAGATCTTAATTTGTAAGGCTCAGTAAAAGCCGACCACACGCTGGGCTAAGTACAAAGAGTACTAATTACGTAAATTACGGCGTAGTCTCTATCAATGAGAGTGGTCGCGTGCCTCTCTCGACCTACCCCAACAGCCCACGCTGCCGAGCACATGTCTCATAATACGTGTCTTCGAAATACTCCGTAGTAAACATCTCGTCGCGTGATGTCTGCGTCCGCACGTCCGGCAATTTTGGCTCAAGTCCGTTGCCGTAATGTTGGTAATTGGCACGTTTACCAAAAGCGAGATAACAGAACAGGTTACGGACTCTCAGAGGTGGCCAGACCAATTTGCAGTTAACCGTTATTACAAGCCGAAAATTTTGACAAACTGCTTAATATCAGTCAAGATATTGATGACTTAATAACAGTTGTATCTGAAGTTTTGACATAACCGCAAAATTAAACGGACTAACAACGTTATCGTTATCTGCTCAAAAATTGTAAAACATCGTTAGTTGTACCATAGAACCAGCTTTGTAAGCACAGCTGCCGAAAATGTGAACCGTAAACTACTTGCTACAAGAATATTCCAAACATTAATTCTGGCCGAAAAGGATAATTACAAAACCTGCGATTTGAATAAGAATAGACAACGCTAGAAAGAGATGTACGCGCAAAAGAGCGGGACAGCGAGTGAACAAATGTCGTGCGCGTCTAACACAAAAACAGGAGTAACGAACTAAAACGCCAGGTGCAAGCCAAATGCCATGTGCTAGTCAACAGAAACTGTATCTATTAAAGCCCATACAGTATCTAATTTAATTAGTATGACTGGCAAATGAAAAACTCGTTAGTCTAAAAGCGATTTTATGTTAGTAGTTTATACATCTGTCGATTTTCGGTTAACTTAGTAACTAAATTATTTTAATAGATACGCTTTTTTTTGCTTATACATTGTATCCTGACGTCGATATTATGGCCTTAAATAGGTTACAAAAGGTACGTTACGTTTACACAATCGTGATAAAAAATAAATCCAGGATAAAAATAATTCATACTAAATTAACTAGATTCTAGGAAAACATTTTATCCTTTTGACATGTCACATTAAAATACAGCTAATTGTTTAGATATTCACTAGTTGATGTTAGCTGAATTCATAACATTAAATTTAAGAATAACTTCGGGCTACCACTAAAACAAAAAAACAAGTTGCAGAAAGTTTCAAAATAAGCTTACGACGCGACGTACAGCGCCATCTATCGAGGAGTAGCTGAACTGCTTAGTGATGTGAATGAGGTTCGCGTATAAAAGCACACTCTGCCAAGTACATTTTAGTTACCAACAGACTCACTAGGTGGCGCTGTTTGCAACTTTAAAGCATTTGTGCAAAGGCATTGTTATCGTCTCGTATGACATTTTAAATCATGAAATATTCTTACTTCGAATCATTATAATAAAAAAACCGCAATTAATCCACTAAAAACAACTAATCTGTCGCCATCTAACCTTGACTCCATTGCATGTTTTTCTATTCATTTCTCCCTTTTGTGTTAACATTCCTTTATTTTACTTACTTTATTTTGCTTTATGTTAAGTCCGTGGTGTGTCTGTGTTGTTTTAGCTTATTTTGGCGCCGGACGGCACGCTGCAGACGGTCAAGAGCGAGTCGCGGCGCGGCCGAGGCAGGGGGCGCTCCGCTACCACTCCTGTGAGTATATCACACATCTTTTCTACCTTTTTCTTTGTTTCTCTCATCCTTTACGTACCATCATGTTTGCGGTGACTAATCATGACTAATTCATTAACTTTAAATGTGTTTTTATACTACGTTTTCACGTGTAATGTTTTTTAAAAGATGTACATTAGCGTGAATGAAAAAATCGTATGTTTATTATGTATTCCGCGTATTTTATAGATACTGAATGAACTTTAGCTTTTAACGAAGCGCTATTTATTAAAAACGACAGTTAGTTAAGGCTCTAGTTTTTAGTTAGTTATGACATCATTTATGTAAAAGTTTCAGTTATGTAAAAGACTTATCTATTACTTACTGCAGTGTTTGACACATAGCAGTTGTAAACCGGCATTCAACATTAAAAAAAAAAACAAAAAAGAGTTTTTGTAGCACCATATTATAATCAATGGTTTGTAAGTACTCGTAGATAACGGTCGCGTGAAACGAATAATATTTTCCAAATCGCACGTAGTAAAACAAAACAAATGAATTAAATAAGGCTACGAAAAACACGCCGTAGCATAGAGCGCTACGGTGCTACGAAACATCTACGGCATACTACGACGCGAATCCAACGCAAATCAAATTTATTCGCACACGGACTTTCGTTGTCAATAGATCAAACGAAAACAGCGTCCGAAAACCGCATCCTATTACGTGGGCAAATCAACCGGGACGCTCAAAAACGGGTCACTCTCGCTTTCAGTGGAAAATAGCCGAATAAAGTAACCTGCGACGCGGTTCATGGCCAACTGTACTCTCAAATACAAGCCCCATTCACGGAGATTAATAGGCTGTGTGACCTATCGGATGTTATCGCTGGAAATAGGCGATACATTGATGAGTTTGTGTGATGTTTTAGTGTTGTGTAGTGAGTGTAGCGGGAAATGGATGGCGAATACAACGATGGCGTCGTGTACTGTTGTGGTGCGAGATATTTTTCCGCGCGCCCTGCGGCGTGGCACCTGCGTTCATTCAGTGCGTTTGGACTGTAAATTGTAATTACTGAATGGATTGGCGGCTTATTCGTGGAACTGAAAACAAGAGTGCTGTTATTTACTAACAAAGCGGATTTTTGGGTCAGGATCACGGACACGAGCGTGGATTGTGAGTTATGAACGGCACTTTTATAGATAGATAGGTCACTACCCTTTTATCTTTTAATATTGATGTATACTTTTACATAGTGTTTAAGAAGATTAAAATGAGAGATAAGTGTTTCCCGTACTATATTCATCAATTAAATTATGAATTGCAAAAGACGCAAACACAAGTATACAATGTATACATGGTGTGGCGTAAATAGTGGTCCAAAGCAAAAGGCTCGATACACTGTACACTGAGGTACCATATACCAGTATTTAAAAATATATTATGTTAAAGGGTGTTCAAAAAGTAAAGGCAAAATATTTACATTAATTTAACTTCACCATTACAAATTTTTTTTAAAATAAATCAAACAATAGGTGTACCTATATAAAATACAAAGTACAATAAATGACAAAACATTGTTCAACATTATTTGAGATAGTGCGCTCTCTCAGATATTAGTTATTAATGCACACCTTCGATGCATTAAATTAATGAACAATATCGAATGTGTCCATTCCAATTACTGCACTCACGATAATGCACTGTGTAATGTCATGAGTGCACTTCGAACAATGTAGAGTGGCCTATAATAGAAGCAGCATGGGGAATAGGAAGGTAAAATTATTAGTTGTCAAGTCCAACTTTATATGATATGATCAACTATTTGATACTATGTCATGTATGATTATATTTATAAAACCTTTATAGAGAATCGAAGTAATCTTTGTTAGTGACAATAATGAAGCTATTATCTTTAATCGTTTGGTCTCCTTATAAAAATAGACAAGGAGGACTTTATTTCAACAAGAACAAAGTACCTTTTGAACAAAACTTAGTTCTTAGTGTTTCTAATTTGGTAAGAACATTGAGGGCTTGAATCAATAACATTTTCCTAAAAAGAATTATGATTCTGTATTTCAGAGTTTTAATAAAGTCTGTCGTTAGGATTGTGAACTCAGTTGTTTCAACTACTTAAGCTGAGTTGCACCACCTAACCTTGAGGGTAACTTTAACGATAACCACTGTTTTTTGTGTAGAGTTTAACAGATTTTTGACGTTTGTCTATTTGTTTACTTTCAAAGCCTTACTTTCAAATTATGATGTAACTAAGCGGACACTAAACCATGTTTAAAATCAATCAATATTTAGTTAACTGTCGAGTAATCGCATACACATACGTCTTACTACTTCTTTGAATCTCTTTCACCACACAATCACTAGGCTTTGTGTAGCGATTAGCATACAGCCGGCACAAACGCGGCGAAAGATTGCAAAGGCTGTTGACTAAACTTTTTCAAAGACGTTCGTTTGGCTGGGATGTGTGAAGTTATAGGATAGAGGAGGCAGTAGTTTATTACATAATGACAATGACAATGGCAAGCCTAATTTATTGCTAGATAACTAAAATAGAAAGTAAACGAGAGCAAAACTCTTCATAACATCATTGCGCGAAGGATACCTAAACGAAAAATACGGATTTTTAAATATTTCTTACTAAAAAAGGTTTTTATGGATTAGATATCAATGTTTCGGGAAACTAACAAAGTAAATCTTCCCTGCCAACAATAATCTATTTACAAATTGATAAATTAATTGACCTCGGGCCGAGCGAGATATTCTATCACCAATTGAATGCTCTGACTCCATAAAAAGAAGAAAAGGAACAAAAAAGTTGACTATCGAATCCAGTGAAAATTCTAAATAATTAATCCTCTGCAGTGTTAAACCAACAACGTGATATTTGCCATCTTTTATCCAGTCTTCATTCAACCACACACTTCCCGCAAACAAAAAGTGTCTCTCACCCGAAAGCCTTGTGCAATATGTTAAGTCGGCAAGTTGCAATCGTCTATCTGTGCAACTGAATACCTCTTCTTTGTTGAATTCCAGACGGCTCTACGCGAAATTGATTCTTAACGACACGTTGGGCTTTCAAGGTTTTTGTAAATTAAAAAAGCTTTTTGAAAGATTTTTCGCAGAAACCTATACCTACAATACCTACTCAATATTGTTAATGTAAACATTTTCCAGGTGTAGAATTCAATTTCATGGACCTTAATAGAAAAAAGGTTATCTATCGAAAACTAATAAGTATGATGAAGGGACTATTCCCACCTCTCGTGCCCACCGCTGCAACTTTTGTGTAGCCAGGACCTACAGCTTGACCGCAAATAAAAAACCCAATAAGTAAATTGTAAAAGTAAAAATTATGTTTATTGCTAAACTGGATTTATTGCAAAAGTGTCATAACTCAAAACTACTACGTTTTTTACATTTGGTCAATATTGCTACATACACTTCTGATTAGAAATTGTAATTTACAATATTTCCCTGGCCATCCAGATCTCAGTTCTACCGCTCCGAATATAAGCTCTACAATTGTGAGGCACTTGCAAATTTCCTTATTTATAAGAGCTATAAAAACAGAAGTAATAAAAAAGCAATATAAGGGGAAGTAAGGAATTTCTGGGAATAAATATTGAATGGTATCTTAAAACGAGCTCTCGAATAACATGACCTACTGCAACCTTCTCTTGTAAGAAAATTGCCTTGAATCATAAAACCTTCTGGTACTTTTGTTCTGTATTTTTAGGCATTTGTTTCATGAAAACTTTTACAATAGCGAATTAATATTACAATACCTCGAGTAACCATTAAAAAGGCATTAAACCAGCTTTATATTATTAAAGGAACTTCCAATCCGAGCGGTCGATTCGGAAATAAATTGAAATCCGACATAATGAAGACGGCGCATAAAGCCTGCAGACGGCTAATTTCGCGGGCGCCATCTTGCGGTTGCCATGGCGACGAGACGGGCGCCCCGCCCCCACTGCACCGCTGCACTTGCTGATAGATAGATAGATACCTAGTTTAGAGATTCTATGCGATTTGCTTGATTAGTAATTTTGGACGTTCGGCAATACCTTTGCTGGTAAAATTTTGAAGATAGGTTACGAACTTTAGTTTTCGTTAATTAATAGAAATGACAAGTAGCTATGAAATTTGCTTTTTAGTAATCGGCGCTCCGAATAGCACTAGTTTATTACTGAAAACATGTTTTTGATTGAAAAAGATCAACACAAATTATAAATTAAAACATTGACTAATATCACGGAAAAATGACATACTTAGGGGAAGCCCGGGCAAGAAGCATAATGTGGGTAAGAAGAATAATCGATTTTACTAAAAACCTACAACACATGGCGCTACTGGACGTTTGCGGGTTTGTAAAACAGCAACACAGCTACGCCATGATAGTTCCACCAAAACAATACGTGCATGAACTTTTTGTCAATTCGAAATCAAAAGTTTTTGGCTGTTTTCTTACGATTTTTGGCAGGGTATGTGTGTTGATTTCTTGTATTACGTATTAAATGTTGACTTATAGACTCTGTTTAGTCGACTGCATGTTAAATTAAGTTTAATTTGTGTGTGTTGCTTTTTTTCACCGGTAGAAATTTAACGGGTGGGTACACAACTTTTAAATATTGGTGCTTTGGGCAAGACGGATATGGGCAAAACGGATAGGTAAAGACAGCCATAACTGAATAGCAGGCCCTAACAAAACCACACATCTGAAAACAAGAACTTCCAAACAAGACTAGTCAAGAGGAAAAATGACCAAAAACAAAAATCAGATGGAGAAAACAAAATATTTATGTTGTGTGCTCAGAAGAATACACTGAACCACCTACCGAGGATTGGATAGAGTGCAATCAATGCAAAAAGTGGCCACACGAGGATTGTACCTTATATTCAGGCATAAGCAGTTATTATTGTGATGATTGCAATGATTAAAGCAGTTATTACTGTACATATCCGTCTTGCCCAGGGGAGTCGGGCAAAATGGATAATTGGAACTTTTTTTTTAATGACATTTTTATTGTAGAATTTGTTTAAGTTTCTAAGTTTATTCTTTACAATTCCAAAGATGATTACCTAAGATACAAATTATTAATTAGGAGACTGTTGTTGATTGCATATTTATGTGGTTTTTTTGCCACTTTTCTTAAGTTATCCGTGCTGCCCGGGCTTCCCCTACTAAATAAATAAAAAAGTAAGACAAAAATTCCATTAATTTGTACATAAGTGATTCATGTAAAGTAACTTGGGGATTTTGATAACAAAATAACAGCTAAGCTGAGATACATCGTGTGTTACATCCGAGCCATATATTAACAATTTCGGCGCCATATATCAAAGCAACTTCTCTAATTGATATTTATACTCCGCTGTACACATCCCAACTTACGTCGCGCGGAAAAACGTGGAAATTTTCAAAACGGTGCACCTCTAACTTGAATTTATTTTCGAATATCGCCGTCTCTGTCCCCCGCTCGCGCCGTGAGCGGAAAACTCGACGCTAGACGCTGCCTTCGAATTATAAACTCGGACGAAATTTGCACAGAGCACCTTGTAATTGCAAATTTCGTCGTTACGCGCATGCGCCCCCCGACGATCAATACCCCAAGACTTTATTATTGTTTTTTCTTAATACAATACCGTTTGCGCGGCAAAACATGAAAAGTTGGGTTATGCATCTTTTCCTCGTGGCGTCTTAATGATGTAAATGATAGCACGTCAAGCAAAATGGCGGAGTTTAATATTTAATTTGCCGACTTAAAGACGGGGGGAGGGTGGGGTGGGCGCCCGCTTCTATTGGATACTTACTCTAAAACTATTGCCTGAAACTTTCATTAATGCATTCTATTGCCTCTTATGTGCAGTTTTAGTGTTCCCTTTGCCAAGCGGAAATTTTCAAACTTAAATTAAAATTAGATTACCTATCCTCTTCATTTTAAAGTAAGTAGGTAACTGATTAAAAAACTTGTAAAGAATGAAAAAAGAGCTTTGCCAAGTTATTAAATGATCTTAATGGAAAAATAACATTAAATAGTTTATAGACTTTTTTACCCTCGTCATAAGTTGATAAGTTACTGAAATTATGACCCGCCATGACAGTGCACTGCCCGTGTACTACGGTTTTAAGCAATCTAGCAAATTAAAAATTTATTAATTTACAAAAGAAACAAATCCAAAAAAGTGTTTAATATTGAATTTAACACAAAGTTAAAGGCGACTTATTAAACACGAGTGAGTCGCAATTTCCGCCATACATTTGAAAATTTCATAACTTCGAGACGTTCGGCTATAAAGGCGCTGTTAATATTTTATTATTTTATACCCTCGCGAAATTGCTCCTTTGATTACACAGAAACAAAACGCAATAACGTTTCAATTGATTTTCTAAATGTAGCGCCTATGTAACAAGTGAAATTCTCTTCTTATTTCGAGATTTGGCCTCAGAAACGTTTAGGAAAAGCTTTCTTGCACGAATTTTTTAAATTCGTATCTTCTATTGAACTCGCTATAAATAAGTAACTATTAAGCCTTTTTGAATGTTATCTTATCCCTTAGTCTTAGCTCTTAGTAATAAAAAAATAATAGTTACTTTTGGATGTCCAATGTCACACAATTCTCTATTTTTGAGTTAACACACGAAACACGGAAGCGCCAAAAATCCAATCCCAAAACTCATCGTTGAAAACTGTTTTAAAAAAAGTTTAAAATAACAGCCGTCTGTAAAGTTCCTGTTCAATTAGCCTAAGGCACCAGAACAGAAGGAAAGTAAAAACTACAACGAACAATCGCCATTATAACCCCACACTCGTACACGGGCAGACAGACGCTGTATATACGGGTTACCAATGTAGTAGATACTAGGTACCCCCATGGGGGTAGGCGATGTGAAGGTATCTGTGCTATTCAGTGCCAGTCGATTAGATTAAACGTGCTAATAATTCGATACATGCATTGTTGAAAATATAAATATGTAGTATGCATTAACTTCAGCTACACCGTGCTGCCACTAGATGGCACTTTTTGTGCTTTAGAAGGCGGTTAATTCGATGGGTTTTCAATGCGTTTAGTTAATACAGGAAAAGTATGTATTAGTGCTGCAACTACTTCGTGCTGCCACTAGATGGCACTGTTTGTGCTTTAGAAGGCGGTAGCGAGCTGTCTAATATTTTAATTGAACCATTTTTTTTGTAATTATTACATGATTTTCCTGATTGATATACTAGCGAGCTGTAATTTTTTTAGTTGAGCATTGGTTATTGTAGTTATTTTATGATTTCCCTCAGTTACTTCTGGTAAATTAGAGACGGTCGTACTCCTGCAGTGAAGTTTAAATGACTTGAAGATGAAGGAAGATCTACATACAACACTAAATAGATAAAAAATATTTCTTTCTTTCTTTCTTTAAAGTCGAAGGGAAGTCGAACCTTAATTTCTAACTCCTATGTTCTTCTGATTAATTTCGTTGCGGGTCCAATGACAGTTTAACTTTCCCCCGGGACAAACTTGACCTTCATTGGTTGGGTTTTTATGGCGGTCAAGCTGTAGATCCTGGCTACACAGGAGTTGCAGTGGTGGGAACGAGAGGTGGGAATAGTCACGTTTCTTTCTTTAAACAAAAACGAAATGTCTAAAAGGTTGAGTATCTATGGCATAGTTATAGACAGACAGTCGTATAGACCTTCCATACGGTATCGCTCTAGACGGCTAACGAGCCAATATACTGATGCAGACTGTTCAAAGGCCCGTAGCTATTGAGATCGGTTTGCTTCTCTATTTTCAAGTCTGAGGGTCGGGAAGATGTAAACATTGACTTTTATTAGTAAATAAGTACTTAAAACTCTTGAGGTACGTTAGCAAATACTTCAAAGACTTTTTGTGCGGTATGTCTAGCGTTCAACTTACGACTTTCAGGTTTTTATTGGATGATGCCCTGTTAGTTTCAGAAACATTTTGAATTAAATCAATCATTTTTTTAAATGCCGTAAGTAAATAAGCAATGAACTTTTTTGTAGGTTCGATATAGGTTTAGTAACATAAATTAAATAATTAATAATGTTGGAAGATTTTCTTTTAGAAAAAAATATTATCAACAGTCACCAGAAATATTTTACTCAACCAAAAAAGAAGGTTCCAAAAAAAAGTGAAATAATAAGATTCATTGAGTGCCTAAAAAGGCTAAAAAATAATTCCTGAAACAATATTAAGCATCAAAATAATACCGGGGACTGAGTGTGAGTTTACATCAAACGTACCTACTCACTAATGAGCGCGTAAAAAAGTGACATTAAATGTGTGACGGATTGTACCTACAGCGCCCCTAGCGGAAACTTTCATGAACTAAAATTTTCATACATATTTTTAACGCGCTCACTCATGTGAGAACGTTTGATATAAAGTCACATTCAGCCCACAGCTATAGCATCTTCTCTCTTGTCTTCGCAATCCAGGCACGAACCACGGTGTAACAGTTTTCATAGCAATTCGAGGCGAAGGCGTTCAATCCAGTGTGCCGTGAGATCCAGAGTTTAGCGTTATTAGTGCGGAATGGTGAGATTTTTATTTTTAATTAATGCTCACTGCTCACGTGATCGCGTCCAATAAATAACTCCGTCCTATAACACTTTAGTAACGTTAATTGATAGGCCTACTAGAAAATATTGATCTTGATTAGTTACTTATCTTTATTGGTCTCAATTTATTGGAAGAAAAGATTCTGTTGTGTATTTTCATGTAGTACTTGATAGATGTAGAGTTTTCTGTTTATTATACTTAGTGTGTGAATAGAAGTAGGTATATACTCATCGTTTTTTACAATTTTCTGTATTTTCCTTCAGTGGGCTGAGTGTGAATTTACAACAAACGTTTAAAAAATGTATGATAATTTTAGTTTCCTGCTAGGGGCGCTGTACAATCCGTTATAAAAAAAACTCACACTAGGCCCTCTGATCTTTTCGAGTGCCAACCTACCATTTACTAAAAAAATAATTATCGCGTGTATATATTTTTACAAACGAAATCAATGCACGGAAGTTGTCTAGGAACACAATTAATTTTACTTAGATCGAATCTAATTACAAAACTTTTTTTTTTACTAGCTTTACAATATAATCCTGTCCTTTAAATCTTCTTACAAACGGCGAAATTAGGTTTTTACAACTTTTTGCTGCCACGTACCAATAATATACAACTTAATTTGAAAACCTTACAAATGAAACGCAGTTGGTAACAAGACAATACGTCACACTCGCCACGTTACAAATTAAGTGCCCGTTACCGTGACGGGCTTTACAAGATAATTAATTAGCCTCAAGGAGCCGCTAATCGCCCCACTCAACAAGTAAGGGAACAAGCTCGATGTGACAACTCTCTTTAAATGTTAGGTAATTTATTAATACCTAAGTACTTTTTGATTTACTTCAAAAGGAGGTTCTCAATTCGGTTGTACAACTTAATGAGGCCTACTATTATTTCCAACTGGTCAGATGCATGTCAAGAGTTTTCCCGTTGTGGTCAAAATAAACTACACTCAACATCAAATAAATCGCGAACGACTGCCACGACGCGAACTTTAAAGATTTTCTTCTGACACAATTATGGTTCCCCAACAATTTTGGTGTTATTTGAAAGCCCAATAAATATCCTTAAAGAACAAGACATTTAATTTCTAAATAAATGATTAACATATACCATAAATGTGGCTTGAAAACAAACCTCACTTTGGGCTCTCCTCTGGGATCAATTGATCAATGATCTATTCTTCTTCTTTTCGTGTCGACAACAAACCTACACAGTGTCAGCCCAAAACACCGCCACAAGAGTGGCGTTGTCAGCAGCACCCATCAAATCCTCCTGAGTGCATTGCTCGGGCACTCAGGGCACGACATCAGGACATAAATCGTCGCTTGCCTCTCTAACTGACATATCTGTCATTTTTTTCGAAACTGAGTTTTCTACACCATCATAAATCAATTTCGCAAGACGAATCGATCTGTCTAATCACCTGAAAATTTTGCTAAATGTCAGTTACGTCAGTTAGAGAGGCAAGCGACGAAATGTTCTATTGGAATTAAATAATTTGCTTTTGAGTCTTAAAATGAAAATATACATAACGCAGCCGATAAAAAATTTAATTGATATTTTCCAAAACTTTCACGTATTGACAAGCACGCAGCAAATTATTCTATTTATCAGCTTCATATTGAAACATTCAAGATTTTTCCCCAATCCAAAATCTGTCGCCCCTTTTTCTAAAGTCCATGTAATATTTAGGGTACACACATTGTTTTAACGTATCACTTCATCCCGATCCGATCAGGGCCCAAAGGTCCCGTGACGTTTCACTCGCGTTCCGCGCAACAAGTGAGGTGACAACCCTAGAGATCGGGCGCGGTGATAGCTAGGGGTGACAGAACAGCTTTATTTGAACCTGCCGCTTCAGTTATCTGGGAAAAATGACTGACGTTGAAATGTGGAACGTGATTTTTTTAATTCACAACGTGCAGAGGAAGTCGCCTGGATGTGCCTAAATCCGTAATGATATAAAACGCATATTTTAAGTGCGATTTTGAATATTGAAATGTTTTGTTCACGGTGATGACAGTTTTTGAAATGTAAATAAATGATTCAGCCTTACTAAATGTGAGTATTTAAATGTAACAGAACAACGAGCCGCTCTATGAAATTTTCTAGTTTTCACCCTTTCACGAACCAAATGTCGTAGATTTTACGTGTAATGTACCAATCGTAAGAATGTTACATTACTAAAAAGCCTTAATCTATACTCACCTTAATAACACAAGTATTCGGTAAAATCCTTAAAAAAACTAATGTATGATTATTGTAAACAAATGGCCACTTTTTATCTATCAAAGTTCATAAAAAGGCGTCATTTTATAAAACCGTAGCTATCTACCTTCCCTGGAGTAAACCCGTCACTTGCGGCATTAATCTCGGGCACTCTTGAAAACAATATTTTACCATACAGTGATTTCAATTAATGTAGGAGTGTTTTCATTTTAGCAGATAGGTAAATTGAAAAAAATTCAAAACTACAAAAACTTTAAATATAGTGGATATTTTAAAAGTTTTAAATAGCAAAGTTTGTTCGATAACTATGTACCTATTAGGATATTATAGGATATGATATTATACATCTGTGAACAGACAGCTGTCCAGACTGTATTAGGTTAATTCATGAGCTGTGATAAAAAAATATCTTTTCAAATCGCAGAAATGCAGTTCACTGTTCAACTGACGTATGATTCATTTCATAGATTTCCTTAAATGCATTTATCCTATCCTAAATTGTGACAGCAGTGTCAAAATGGTAAAGTTAAAATTATATATAAATGCGTAAAAGCATTTTTGAAAGCTTAAATGCAGAAAATGCATGACGTATCCAGTTAGTAAAAAAAAAATGGTTTCCCGCCACCTTTTAAACGTCAAAGTGATATTTTATCTGTGGGCCGCAGCGCCAACCAGCGGACAGGCATCGTGGCAACAAGTGTGGGCTTATAAATCAGTTGATGTTCTGTGAAAATTGTATAGAAATTGGGTGAATAAAATTGTTGCGCCATTTGTAGGTGAGACGCTTTATAAAGATGTGAACTCAGTGCTACAGCTCTGAAGTTTGTCGTTTTCAGTCAAATATTGATTCTAATAAGGTCTTCTTTCAGAATAGGTACTACTAGATACAAATAGATAGAATTAGTAAAACTATTCAGTTTGGCTTTAATTTGTATATTGCTTACACCATTCTGGCGGCAGTTAAACAAATTTACTTCAGTTCTTCAGATCGTTTTTATCTATTTTCTTATCTCGCACCTCTGTAAAACTACAAAAAGAATGGCTTAGTAACTTAATTATGGCAGAGATTCACGATTTGTCTACACAACAACAGATAAATCATTCATCATCAACATTCGAACCACAGGACGTCCACTGCTGAACATAGGCCTCCTCAATGATTTCCAGATCACCCGGTAGGTAGCGGCCTGCATGCATCGCCTTCTTTCTACCTTTGAGGTCGTCGGTCTACCTTGTGGACACATACAAATATAAAGATGTAAAAGAAGAAAGAATCCACGACAGATGCAAAGTTCCACAAAACCACATAGGTACACTAAATGCGGTTAGTTTTTGCGTGAAGACGGAGGATTTACTGAGCGTCTCGCCCATAAGCCGTGAAGCATCGTACGTGATCCGTCGCACGCGCGGCGCGCTTGCCAAACGATTTGTTAACCACACTTGTTGCTTGAACTGTAGCTGTGTACCAATGGCAAGGGATTTGAATTTATTTTAGATACTTTGTATGTGTTTGAAACGCGTTTCGAACAAGCCTTGAAAGCACGACTGAATCAAACTGTAGGATGATTTTAAGCAGTATTTTTGAGGGAGTGTAAAATGACCAACCTTACTGTCTTGTCAACGTTTCAAATCACCCCTAGTTAGAGTAGGTCTAATAAATGATTTAAATTTATTTCAGAACTGAATGCGTTTAGTTTTCATGCTCGCAGACGTTACAGGCTTTCCAGTGCCTTTCCGCCCGCCCATGCATTTTATCCATGAAACGTACGTGTTCCATCGCACGCGCGGCGTGCTTGCCAAACGATTTGTTAATAACACTTGTTGCTGGCAAACCTTACACTGATAGCTACGAATTATTTAAAAAAGAGTTCATTAAAGAATTGGAAACATTTAAAAAGAAAACTCAAAGCCCACCCCTACAAAAAGCTGCATTTGCGGCATCTACTTATGCTCTACTAACACATTCATATTCTTCGGTGGATTGGGTGTGTTACTTGCCAAATTGGAGAACGGATTGATGATAAGTAAGTAATCAAATAATCACTTTTTAAGTATTTTACTCCGTAAAGCGATTATATTTATCAATAAGTAAAGACTGGAATAACTTCTTTCAGATCAGTAGGTTACAAACATCTTAGTAGACTCTGAAATTTTATTAAGCTACCCAGATATCATTTGTCTAAATATTTAACGGCTTATTTCCAATGAAAGTAGATTTTCATGTACATTTACACAGTATTACTGTCCTTGTCAGCACTAAAAATAATACTCATATTATAATAGTTTGCTAAAACTTTAGCTCAGTGTCTCGCTGTATCCCGTAATAAACTATACATTATGTATTACATGAATTATTCATACAAGATGTCGATTTCCAGAAAGTTCCGACCATTTACATATTATTTAGTTCACGAAAAAACTTGTGCTTAATTTAAATATGGTTACGTGAAAGTGAAAGGAAGAATATGCGAATATAAAATATTCTTTTATTTATTCGTGTTTACATACTTTATATAGGATTATTTACGGTATGTGTTACGGTGTGGCGCAATTTTAAACAGCTTGAAGAATTTTTAATAATTATCTTAAACACACGATTACTTCATCACATAAGAAGCATTAAGTAAACGTCACACATCACTTAAAAAGCGTAATGTACATAGTTATCTACATATTTACTATTTCCTTGATTCAGTCCACTACAATAGATTTCGTTTTGCCTCAAATACCTGCCTTTAAAATCTATTCTTCTTCTCAGTCGGTACACTCTTGCCAGAGTGGTCATGGTCATCATTGTGAATCACGATGAGTGATGTTCCTCGCAATACGGCGCCATTCCTCGCGGACTACAGCTTTCCAGGCACTTTCGTTAAACGAGGAAATAAATAATTTCCACTCATTCAAACATCCGCCATAAATTACCTGTAACTATATTTATGAATACTCATAAATGTATGTAAAATATTACATATCGTTGTGTGTAAGCGGCTTAACTGGCGACTTTTAATATATCGCGGATAACGGACCGTCCAAATCTGGTTTACTGCGGATTACGCTGCGTACAGCATGAAACGGCGCCATTTTGTTTTGTGCCAATGTTTACTATCAAACCGGCGCAACGATCTCCTGAAACTAATCCGTTACGACCCTGGTGGGGGTGGAATTTAGTTTCCGAGCGGGGATTATAAGTACCTAACATTTGCGATTAGATTTTCTATAGTAAGTTGGTTTAAATAAGCTAAGTAAAAAGAAAGGTCTCTCTATCAGCATTCGCTTAAGAAAAACAAAAATGCTGAAGGACTACTTTTTTGCGATCGTAATACTAGTATTATTTACATTTCTTGTAAATCTTTTTTTCTATCTAAATCAAACAAATAATTGGCGAAATGAAGTCCTTGAGGATTAAATAGTTTTGGATCATCAAAAATAATTTTTCCTACAAATATTATCAAGCACTTCAGTCGAAAACTTAACAAACTGTTGCTGTTCTATTTTAATAATCTCGCGTCAAGTTAGAAAAAGTGCCAGTTTATTTCCATTATTTACTTACTTGAATATTAAAAGTTCGCAGACGAGAATTTTCCTTGAACATGTATCATTAGCTATTTCAAACTCTATTTTGATCGAAAAAATAACACGATGTAGCTCGTTTAGCGGAAACTTTTATGGAATTAATTTCTTTAGTGTGTTGTAGAATTGTAAGTAAATATGACTATTAAAAATAGACATATACTGTAGTATGCGCGTCACGCACGCACACACTCACATCCCTTACATAGTATATAAGGCAATGCACGTCAATAAACGGACTTTTAATAGCTCTTAATACGCAGTCAGTCTACTTATTTAATCGTCCCAACGCCCAACGTTGCATGGCGACCCTGCCAGTGCTGCTCACGCAGCGCTGCGCAGATGGTTTAGGAAAATAAAGTACTCGTGTTAAATTATAATATAATGTGAAACTTATAGTGTAAAATGAAGTGAACTATCAGAAATGGACTAAGTAGTTAAATTAGGACTTAAAACAAACCTTCAATAAAAATAACGAACTACAAATATGTACGCAAAATAGTAATATCAAGTGCCAAAAATCAAGAAATTCCTGATGAAGACGTTAGACGACAACGGACCGAGGTGATGAAGAACTGAATGAGCTGGGAGCCGGGCGATGATGGAGTCAGATGTGGTAACAACAGTGTGCTGGGTGCCGGGCGATGATGGAGCCAGATGATGAGATTGACAGAAGTTAGCAGGGTGTCGGGAGTGTTCGTGTCGGAAGTGGTTGCAGCCGGGAGAACCCTACCTACATCATGATACGTCCCCGTGCAGAAATGCCCTTGTGCCCCATGAAGAAAAGTCCTCTTGCCCTCTTAAAAATTTGGTCATCATTCTACGGTATTTTTTTTTCATTTATTATTATCATTTAAATTCTGGAGAATAATATAATTTTTGACTGTTAATTTATGGGTTTAATTTGAAATATGAATTAATTTTTTTTCTGATTTGGTTAGAATTTAATGTACTTTTGTGAACAAATATTTTTATTATAAAAAATTGCAATGCATTTAAGATATGTTATGGAAATAAATAAGGGAATTCGATATTTTTATTGAAGATGTAAAATGTTTATTATGTATTTTGAATATTTTTTTATGTTTAAGTTAAAATTATTAATAATAACGTTTGTTGACGACATAATAATGTAATACTGAATATGAAAATACTGAATAATTCGTAATTTGTAATTTAATTTTTTTTTCTAACAGGAATTAACCAATTTAAGTATTTTTAGTTTTTACACAATCACACCAGTGATATTTTACAGCCTCATTTTGTTACATTTTATGTGACTAGGATTTATTTACATTAATATTATTACTAAAATTTGTATTTTAAAATATTTGATTTTCTAAAAGTAGGTCAATGATTTTGTTACTCAGTCATGTCATTGCACTCAACGCATACGACTTATTGCAAATCAGCAAAACGTGATTTAGCATCAGACACGTTATGATGACATGTAGGTATTTTCTAGCGTATCGACACAATACTTCGCTGTAATTAAGATCTTTACATTTTAAACAATAATTGTATTTGGTATGCAAGTAAATATTTTAAATTAGTATCATATTTGAAGACTTTTAAGATCACCAAGATCACATCTCTAATATGGATCTTAAACAAAATCATTAATTAGGATTATTGATTGGATTTAACTTTGAAGTAAAACAATATTTTGTCATATTTTTTCATGATGCAGTAATATAACTAATTAAAATATTTATGTAATGACGAAATAATAAAGTAATTTATATCATTTAAAACGTAATACTTATAGATTTTGATGATTGATATGATGAAAAATATTTTGCAGTGTAGGTAAAATATCACTTGGCTGACTTATAGATTGCTGATTTATTTGGGTCAACAAACAATAGATATTGCACAATGATTAACTGTAATTGAAAGTTTTGACTATGAACGTAAATTATTTTACACAAATTCTATTTGTTTTGTTTTAATTATGATTTTATTACAGTATATTCAGTACTTATGTAACATTAGAAATTATTTAAAAATATGACTTTGAAATTGTGTATATGAAAAATAATATTTTGATATCATATTATGATTACACGGATAAGACGATAATAGGAATAATTTTGATTTTATGACAGAATATAATTTATACATTGTATAAGTAAAGAAAATTATAAGGAGGAATATTGTGAGTTAGAAAACTGTAGGCATAGGAATGTGCGTTAATGTTATTAAATGATGAAGGCTATGAGATAAAGGTTTGTTGTTATAATGCAGGTTTTGGTTTGAAATTATGATAGGATAAGTTATAAAATAGTTTGATATTGTTTGTAAAGATGAGCTTAAAGTTAGGCATGCATTCATTACATAGGATACTTTTGATTATTTTGGACTGATCACCCAAATATTTAAAGATATTCTAATGCATTGATTGCGTAGGTTTGTGAGATTGTAAAGTATTTTGTTAGATATTGAATGAATATTGAAATATTAGACATATGAATATTATGTAAACATGGTACTAAAATAAATAATATTAAGGGGAATTATCCTTCGTTCGATCATGGTGCATACTAGATATCTCTGTGAGAATAGTTGGAGACATTAATAAGTCTTAAAATTATCCCTTAATTTAAATGATTATTAAAAATAAATAAATATTATTATAAAGTGCGCGCACATGTTATAAAAGTACCATGATTAAAATATGATAAAATGAATTAAGTCGACTATAAATAAATAAAAAAAATGACTTGTACATGTAGTAGATCTACTAACTATTAAAACATGAGGGTGGCCACCTCATAAAAATACAATGATGATGATGTATCTCGGAAATGTAATTTTAAATGGATAAGACATTACTAGACGTACGTAATACCTGGATGTGACTTTATTTTTATTAAGAATGAATATTACATACAATTGATATTCATTTAAAATACTTAGTCGTCAACAACACGTTTAGATTAAGATTTTTTCATTTTTTTTCAATTCTTATTGTTATGGTTATTTGACACCACAAATTTACATCTTTTTGTTTGTCGTATTTTACTCGATCTTACGAATTATTGGAGAATGGTGTCAAGTACCCAATTTTGTACAATTTTTTTTTTCTTTCATTCACTTCTTTTACGTAAAAAAAAAAAAACACAAAAAAACGGGGGAGGTGTAGTATGCGCGTCACGCACGCACACACTCACATCCCTTACATAGTATATAAGGCAATGCACGTCAATAAACGGACTTTTAATAGCTCTTAATACGCAGTCAGTCTACTTATTTAATCGTCCCAACGCCCAACGTTGCAATACTATGTACCAGTATTAGTAGTAGCAGCAGTAAAAACTTTAAGTGAGCTAATTTAGGTACAGAAAACGGTGGCAGACACAACAAAATGTTGTGATATAGCTTATTTAGTTGTAGTAAGTAAAAATAGGTACTGTTGACTTATATAATTTTATTCCCCTTTTCTTATAATAGAATATCTCTAAGGCTTGGTTGCACCATTTTACTTGACTTTAGCAAATGTCAAAAATCTGTCAAACTCCATACAAAAACACCAGTTATCGTTATAGTTACGATTAAAGTTATGTGGTGCTACTCAGCCTTAGTCGTTTTAACTACCTACCATACTCTTATGATCCTTTTTTTGTTTGCTTCAAAATTACCTACTCCAGATATGCTCGTCAATATTAATAACACTCGTAAAAGCTCAAAAACATAGCAAATGATATTACACCAGTGATATGACGGAGTTGAAACGTAAAATGTATACATCTTCGTTCCGGGCGCTTTAACTTTTTCCGGGTGAAAGCAAAATTTAATTTTCCCTGGAAATTGGTATCCCGAGGCATGGCGGTACGGCAATGAATCGAATTTGGCCGATAAAACTCCTATAAATACCTTTTCTAGGCGGAATTGACCCATAAAACTGCGAATTTAGTGTTTGTCCTACGCGAAAGTGGAAAAATAAAGGTTTTTCATTTTTACAATGTAAACAAAATAGGATAAATAAGGTTTTATTGGTGTTTTCCTTTTTTATTCCACGTTTTTTATAGAGATTTTTAACAGGTAAGAAATAAGGTTGCTACTTTCCTTAAAGCTATCAAGACCAGCTCAATAATTTGATAGTATTAGGTACAATTTCTATAGTAAAAACTTATCAACCATTCATAAAAAATATCAAACACGTCTCCAATATTTTTCTTTGATAAACATAATATTGCCGTACTGGTACACAATGACATGAATCACGCTGGTATCACCACATAAATAAACTGACGAACCGATAAATAAGCCTTGAACCCAACATTATCGACGTTCCCGTAAATCACTTAAAGATATTTTAATTAAACATCCTCTATATATCAAGATGGCGGCGGGGCGGGGTACGAAATTAATTTAATTTTAACTTGATAATATATCACGTAGACGTCCGTGCTAATAATGGAATTATGTTTGTACTTCCAGAATCCATTTGCATTCTTATTAGATTCGTTACGGGATCGATCCTGCTAATGAAAACGTTTCGCCTTGCATATTGCGCGCGTGAAAGCCGAGAATGCGCGGGAACAGGAATGTCACTTTGACTTTTTTCTTTTTCAGCGTTTCCGCGTGCAAGAATAACGTTGAAAGTGCTTCTTCTTCTTTTTTTCATTTAATATTTCCCAAAAAGTTTAATACGATGTTTATTAGATAATACTAAATTCAAAACGATAATAATAAAACAGTATTTACTCTGGAAACTAACATTCTACGTCGAATTTAGATAGGCAACATGAATATTTCACGTTCCTAGCGGAAGTATAATTGAAGCAATGTCGGAATAACCGCAATGCTCCCGCCATTACTCCGACATGCATATATGGGGTTGCTAGGCCTCATCTAACGGGCTAATGCGTTTTCGCAGGCTTGATGGCCAGTCCGCAACGCTAGATATTTCATTCAACCGCTCAGACTATTCAGGCTCCATAGATTGCTATTCTAACCCCCCTTCCCCCCACTAGGGGGAAACAGGGGGTCTTCGGGCCCCCACCCTGTCTGTACGCCGCTTAATTTCCGTATCGTATGGTCATTAATTTGCAAAATGATATTTACGTCGATAGTTAAAAGTTTAAAGTTAGTACTGATTATTTTGAGTGCGCGGATAAGGCTATATTAGTACTTAATAAATGTAATTTTGTTTAATTAACATTAGCAGGAGCTTGTATTTGTCGACGCGTAAATTACTTCATTTATTTTATTTCGCTGCGCATTGAAACTGTACTAATTAAGAAATCGGTCGAGATGAATCTATATCACTGCGCTCTATTAATCACAAGTGAAAATCCTTAAAACCATAGTGTTAGATTAAATAAATACAATCTACTCCAATTGAAGAAAAAAGCATTTCCTTGTTAAGTCCGTTTCCATTTGCCGATTAAGAAAGACGGAGAAGATAGACGTGGTTTCATTCAGACACATTAGAGCATACATTTTTATTGCAAAATCATTCCTATTACCTACTTACTAAGTACTATATTTAAGGTAGGCCACTTTATCTGCCCGTGAATTGAAATCACGATAAAACTGTAATGATTTTGTTCAAATTAATAAAGATTATGTTCCTTAGTACTTAGTTTTAGACACTTCTGTCTTCTTCAGCCCATTAAGACCACTGCACCGCCAAAAACAGCTGCAACAAAAAGGCGGGAAGTTGTTTATCTGTCAAAGTTTGGCGCCCTTTTTGCGCCCTCTGGCGGGATTATGCCGCGGCGCCGCCAACTTTTAATTACGACCATTGTGAGCGAAACTTTAACCCGACGACAAAGAACTTTTTCTAATGAAACTTGGACGAGCGCGGTTATATCCACCGACTTGTTTTTCTATTATGTTGCTAGGTCTATGCTATGAAGATTTACAATGGCCGCATATTCACCTGATATTAAGATTATTAATACACTAGCCTACATGCAGTCTTAGTTTGAAGGTTTGGTACAGTAATTGTTCCGTGCATAAAAAATACTTGAATGAGAAAACAAATATTTTAATAGAAAAGGTGTTCGATTCAAATTTTTAACACCATAAAAAAATCACGACGCGACGTAGGCACTAACATATTATCGTTATTGCCTGGATAGGATTTGCGCCACGATAAAATCTTATCGACGATATTAGACAATGTCACGATAAAGTTATATCATGTTGTCGCACATCCTTAGCCCTATCGGTTAAGTTAAATTTAAAAGTCAAATATCTTTATTTATAAACAACCACAACTTAAAATATTAACGGCCGTATTCACAAACGATGCTTGCTTAAGTGAAGCAGCAAATCGAACGCACTGCGTTAAATAGAGCTCTGTGATAGGTTCGTATGTCACCCTGTGCGTTCACGTGCACTGTGAGACCTCATAGTAATGTTTGTGAATACGGGCGAAAATTACGAATTAAAGTTGAATTTTAACAGTAACAGCAAGCAATGCTTAACCAAACAATTAAGCTCGCATTCCTTCTCGTAAACATGGCGTAATTTTCTCCTGCATATTTCCGAAGCAATCGCGGCTGATCACTGTTTGCACAGAAAACTGAGACACCGCCTTGCATAAATTGCAGAGCTTCACATAATTAAAAACCAACATTTACATTCAATTCGATGGCGGTCCTCTATTATCACTTATTTTCTCTTTATAAACAACTCCAAGTAAACGCTCGAGTTACACGTTATACGATTTAATTAACTTTGTTAACGTTTATAGCGTTGTTAAATAAACACTTGCGATATTTATTGAAGAAATTAAACTCTATTTTGAATTTTTTATAGATAGGTATTTTATTCTCTTCTGCTGAAGGATTTGTATTGAATAAATTTTGAATAAGGAGACTCATAGACAGTTTTGAATGTGTCATGTCAGACGCCTATGACACCTAATAAAGTCCGACATCCCTTGTAACAACAAACATGTTTAATGTAACATCAATGTTTTAACCCAGTGTTTTTCAACCTTTTTCGTGCCGCGACCCCCCTAGTATGAAATAAAATTTTGCGACCCCCCCACCTTTCATTTTTTTTCATGCATATTATTCTTTGTTACAAAGATGTTGTAGGGACCGAAGTCTTCAATCCGTACAACATTTATACATTCGCATAATTAGATTTTGGATTAATTTATGTTTCAAACTTTACTATTTTTTAACCGAGATAGTTTTTACGACCTCTCGCGACCCCCTATAGAGGCTTCGCGACCCCCCAAGGGGTCGCGACCCACAGGTTGAAAAACACTGTTTTAACCAATACGATAGAAAATAATTACTTTAACCGTAACTATACGACAACCGATGTATTTTGTGTGGAATTTCGACGTTTGTTATAGTTAAAAAGATGGTGCAACCCAGCCTTCTCAAGGAGTTAATAAGGTGCCAAATATTTAGGTTGGGTTGCACCATCTTACTTAACTTTAACAAACGTCAAAAATCTGTCAAACTCCACACAAAAAACACCGGTTATCGTTAAAGTTACTGTTAAACTTAAATGGTACAACTCGGCCTTATTATTAAAGCGGCTGTAAAGTATACACTACGAGTATGGCGACAAAACACATTGTTATAGACAATGGCGATCGCCGCACTTAATGCCCGCAATCTTGGTAATTCATGCGATACATCGTGATTCAACGAGCTTTCTTTTGTAATGCGATTTATTTACTGGCTGGTTAGACCACAGACTACGAGTATTTTTTTTTCTTTTGTAATGCGATTATACAGGCTATGATACTAGCTGGTATGATACGTCAAAGTGACATAATACGTTACATCATCGTCATAATGCACAAAAAGAAAAAAAAAGTGCTGAAACATACAAGTACCTACTAATAAAAATTGCCAAACATTTTCGATAGATCTTTAGCAGCAAAAAATAAACTCTGTCATAAGCTTAGTAGAGGATGTGCTCTACAAAACAAAAAATAAATATTTGAAGACGATCGATTGGTATCTTTCCTTATTTTAAAATTTCATGTAAATATTCCCAATTTATTCCTTTCTTATAACGTGGGCGCAGGCGAGCCCTTGAGCGTTTCGTAATACATATTAAAGCCGAATAGAGAACGGCCTGCATTATGCAGCCCATTGTTTGTTGGGCCTATGCAATTCTAGTAGCTAAGATTCGACACCTGGCTTAATATCATATTCCTTTTCTACCTGAACAGTGTTTTACGAAACAATATTGTAAAAAGTTCCAACAGTGTGCATGCATTTTTTTAAAATAAAATCTCATACTGGCCACCTACTTAGTAATTCTAATACTGGCCACGCAGAAAAAAAAACAAAATAGTGCTGCGCGTATCAAAATTAACAAAAACTACCGATGTCATTACCAACATCATATTGTCTTAAAGCTATCCAACAAATATCATTACTTCCGAGCAATAAAGTAGAAAAGTTCTAACTTAACAAATCTATTTGAAGCAAAAGAAACTAACAAAGCTATAAAAGCGAAATAATAGTTATGGAAATAGTCTTTCATTTTCCACGAAAGAAAACTCCGCGAAACTACCGACAATATGAATGAAACTATAATATTAGAAAAGTTTCGTCCCGGGAAATGAGAAAACGTTGTAGGAACTCGTTCGTCTAATACACGTAGTTATAAACTTGTTCAATATAATATCGAGTGGTGTTTTGTCTCGCTCGCACTCGCTCGCTCCTGGAACTGCCCTCCTTTAATTGCATATTCAGTCGAATAGAGCCATTCCTGCGCCAAAGATGTAACGCAATTAGGATTGCATTTCCTATCTTCATAACTGATTGGGAGAAGCCATTAAACTAATTTTAAGGGACAGAAACTAGACTTAACAATGAATTATAACATGAAAATCAGCGACATTTACAGTGGAAAATTTTAAATTTTCCAAGTAAAATTAATGCTTCACGCTGCGTAACTAACGAATTACTTATTTAAAAGCTTGCAGATGGGTACAATGTATAATTATATATTTAAGGAATACAAAATTTATAACGAAATACGTGTATAAAAATATCCAAGTTTAATATCAGGAGGAAAAACTTGTACCTATTGTAATTAGTGATTAAAAAAGACGTCAGTGGTTATTTTTGTAAAAGACACCGTAAGGCCAGGAGTAATAACACCATAACCTTGAAGTAAAAGAAACGGCTCTGGTACAATGCCGCCATCTTGACGTATGAGTGTAAAATACCTAATAATTATAACGTTAACAGTTTTAATCGCATATTCTGCAAGTACCTAATTACGGCACATTTTTAACGAAATGATGTAGTGTAGTGCGTTCATAAATTAGGACTTAGTAGGTATTTAATATTTGTTGTGTACATGTTTTAAATAATTAGAAACTTATCTTTACAGTCATGAATTTACTTGTACTTACAGTGTAATAAAACGTTGAAATGCCCTAAAAATATGCTAAAACAGGTCGTTGGAACGCCCGTAGCGGGATGGGGTGGGGATGAGTTTGTACATTACTGCTATGTGCAAACGCTTAGTACATGAAACAAGCGATTGTTATGATAATTTCGACTGCAATAGACGGCAGAGCTATGAAATATTGGCCTCTTTTGCATAAGCACCGAGGCAGCGCTGGTTCGTACGGAACTCGGCCGACCTAATTGCTCATTAACGGAAACACTAATGAAAACGAATTTGTCACGTCAATTAGCAGTTCGGAAACTATTATGCAAATGAAGGTAAATAGAAGGGATTTATTTTTCGTGTTTCAACTTGGCGTGACTTTAATGGGAACCTTTTAAAAGTACTTAGTTTTGTTCAAAGGACGTTACAAGCATGTTAATGTTTAAGTTGTTTTTAGTTCCATAGTTACTATTATGATTCCTTTTAGGTACTTGTTTACTGGCTCTATCTGTTAGTTTGTAACATTTTCTCGCTTTGACAGCTAAATCAGACATAAACTAGACGTAGACAGACCTTGGCTACATTACATTTTGTCAAAAACAACTAGAAATGGGATGAAACTTTGTAAGGGAATGGGATTGAATTTTGATAAAAATATTTTAGATATAGATAAATAGAGATAATTTATAAAGACCATTCAAGGTATTACAAAGTTTCAGGCGTCGACATAATCTTAAAATGATTTAGTAAAAAAAAACCTTTATTCTTGCCCAAATTAGTTTTTTATAACTGTCGTGAAACGTAAACGGTATTCTATAAAGCTTTTGTGTTTGACACAACTGAAACATGAAAACTCTTGTCGCCAAAACGCTCTGAATAACACTACGCGTTGACGTTACATAAGGAGAGACGTAACGCTGCAGTCCGTCCGCTATGTACTTTGTCCGCTATGTACTTTGTATACAACTGAGTCCAGTATTATATTGGGATGCAATTGGGCTTACAATGTCTGCAGATTGAAGATATTGATGATTTTACCCCACCTAAGAGTTACGAAATCAGTATCCAGGAACCTTGTTTCATTTAAGTAAAGCTAAAAAGCTGCTCTACCATTACTTTTTGAGACACACAAGTAATCGCATAGACAATGGTTGAAGAAAAACTTAAGGCCTCCTAGTCTTACATAATGTACTTATTTCTCATTCAAATCTTACTCTATAATTTCATAAAAGTTGATAAGTATTTAATTTTATTTTAATAATCCAACCCAGAGCTCCAAAAAGTATTATTGCACCTCCCTCGAGTCTCTATCTGTTTACGTTTCAATAAAAACGACACAACAACGCCAAACTCCAAAAGTATTTTAATTTCGCTCATATTAAAAATGAGATCCTTGAAAAAACTTGTTAAACAGCCTATTAAAAAGCTCGAGTTCTTCTCGTATAATACACATACGTGAAATTTGTAATTTGTTTATCAAACGGCTGTCGGCGCGGGGGGCGCGGGCGGGGCGCGGCCACGCTCGCTCCGGCACACTCGCGCCAGTCCACCGCCAGCAGTCACGTGCGGATACGCCGGCTCTCAACGTGCTCGTCAACGTATCGATTCTCGCTGCAACTATCGACCAATCCGCCGATGCACATCACTATCGCGTTTCCCGCGCAATTTTAAAAATTCGAAACTTTCTAATTTCGAACGCGTGTGTTGTGTTTTTATTTTTCTCGTTTATTATTTTTTTGGTGGCCTTGGATTACTTCGCGCGAAGGTCTTAAGCAGGTTAGTTTTTCAATACTTTTTTTAATGTATGATGGGAAAATGGAACCGGTTGTATTGTGCTAAATCGCTTTAGTGTAAAGGTCAATACTCCCGGCGGCACGCGAGCCGCGATAGATGTAGAGCGTGCTGGAGTCGATCACATGATTGACTTGGAGACGACGGGTACAACACTATTTATTTTCAAAAACTATCTGTGGTCGTAAACGCATAATTAAAAAAAAAACGGACAAAATTCATAAACCATAAAATTTTAAAACGTAATGTTTCATTTTCCTTGAACTATTTCCAGACATAGAGCACCTTTTTTTAATTAGGCAAAGAATGTGTATATTACGTCCGCTTAAAAATATTCCTTGTCGAACACATAATTAAGAGGTCAAAGACATGTAATGAATAAAATGTGCTTAATTAATGTAAATGACTCAATAATTGAGTGTAATTCATGGGACTGCGTTTTATACCCTCAAGTAAAAATATTTTTTCTACTAAACTCTTTAATAGGCGGTCTTCTTATTACCTAAATTAAATTATTTTTTCTTATTAAATTAATTTTAATTGCTGGCGTTTATTTTAATTGATGATTACCTTTTTTAAATATTTTCCATCGTATTAGAAGCATTAAAGAATTTAATTCAATTAAAGTATTTGCTTGGCTCTGGCATCGAACCCGGAAAGGTCGTAGTGCCATCAAAACTAATCCTATTAGAGAATGAGAGCAACGCTATTGTGTGTTACTTCTCAAATAGAAACCCGTAAGATTTTGTACAATAATTGAAAAAAGATTTTTGTAAAAATAGATTTAAAGAGTAGCTAACACAAAAAAAGAAGAGTTTATTTGAAGGGCTGATATTTCAATCAAAGTTATCGTTCTTTAGCGTAAATAAGTTTGTGATGCTGACAGTTTTTTATACATATTTCAAAATGTCATAATTAAATTGTCAAAATTATTAAATTAATATGGATGGATATGAGGCATATCTATTGTGTCAACTTAAAGATAGTAGAGCTATTTTAGTAGGCATTACATTTTTTAACCAGAAAACCTTGCATCTCATCGAAAGACCCTTCAATTTCTGGTTCCTTCATCCTCAAATAAAGATGTTCGTATTCTTATTCGATTCAGTAAAATATAATTAGAGAAATTACATTATTAACGCCAGCGACATTAAATCAAGCTGAAGCATATTTCACTCTAATTAATACATCCCATATACGGGAGATTGACCTTAAAGTTAAACCACTACTGACATCGACCGGTACGCTAACGGGCCGATAAAAATTAACTCATAGCTAGTCCTATCATAATTATTTAATCTGTTATGATGATTGTATGATGTTACAGATAATAAACCCCTGACAGGCTTAATTATTTGTTATACTCAACGGTGGCGAAACTTATTGCTTTCCCAAAAAAATATTAAGAAAATTGTTAAACTATTATGAATATACGCGATATAAAAAAATAAGAGATCATTCTCATAATATGTCCATGACAGATAAGATAAAAAACCAATAAACAACGATTTTTTTTATTCTTGCGTTATCATGGGACTTAAAAATTCCGGCTTGAATCATAGTTCGCCCAGTACATTCTTATCGCGATGTCAGTTTACACAACACGGCAAACTTAGATTGTACGGCCGTAGATAACGCTTATCTTGTGGCCTCGTTTTACTTCCAAACTTATTTTTAATGGGAAATTGACAGGTAATATTCTTAGAACTCCAATTTCAATTTCCAATAAAAAAAATAAAAAAAAAGTAAGCTCTTTTCCTTCGATAGAATGCTAGAGTCCAAAATAAATGATTGAAATCCAATAAAAGCATAATACAGTACCTACCTACAAATGAATTAAAAATTTCAAAAATGATGATTGTCAAACTGTGGTTTCAAAAATAAGGTTATAACACTTTCAATCTTTAGAGATTTAAAAAGAAACAAAAAATAGATATGACATTCGAAATTCAAAATAAAAAACAATGCGTGGGGCACACATGCCAGCCAATGTTGCGGGCCAGTGGTTGCCACATGCGTGTTTGCATGGCGAATAAAAATTTAGGTCACTCTCGCACTGACCGCGTTCATTGAGAGTACGCGATCGTGCGTTATGCCGGCGTTTGATAGTTGTAAATAAAAACACGTGGCCAACCTCATTGGTTCCACTAGCAGATAACTTATAGCTACCGACATTCAAATCGAGCGAGCATAACGCCGTACCGTAATTGATACAGCAATCTTTACAACACGGATTACTAAATTAACTGCTCCATTAGTAAACCAACCATTAATATTAACGTCTGGTTATCTCAGAAACAAACAACATCGAGTTTCGCTAATCCAAACAACATGATACCGACGTTTATTTACAAGCCCAAGGTGAACCGCAAAAAGGCTCGTTTATCTGTCAATTTGCAAACACGAAAAACAACAAAAAGCGGCTGAAAAGTGTAAGCGGTTGATTAAATTAACTGCAATATTTTGAAAACGAGTCTGCGAGTAAAAGCCGTCTGGTGCACGGCCGCCGGACAAAAAGCGAAAATCAATATTGTCCTCAGCGGCGGCCGGAGATAATTGGAAAATTCGCTGCATGCTGAAAGCCATAAATTTTCACTTTTGTCCACGTTACACCTTTTCCGTGTTGCATTAAAGGCAATAAATTAAAAGCGAGCGCGGTCGCCGGCAATTTCACAACGATTCATCAGTTACAGTACAGATAGTTTGCTGTAAAGTGGTTTTGTCACTGGAGCTTTATTTTTTTCATTGATAAACGTATGGCACCACATTACATAACGTTTTCAGTTTACTAGACTTTCGTGGGTGTAATATCAACTATTTCTTCTTTGAAAGGTTGAGTTGAGAGTAATTTACTGCGGTTTTATCTAATTTTGATGTGCTGATTTCTCTGGGGATTTAACTGACGATATATTTTCATTAACACAGCTGTATAGTTTTAGTTTTTATAACAAAACCAAAACTTTAAACATAATATAACTCATTAATAAACTATCCCGTTCGCAGCTGAAATTACAATTTCTGCTAACTTCCCTCGGCTTTCCCGCGTTACTAAGAAGGCAAACAGCCTTTACTGAGCTATAAAATAATAATGAAACTATAAACGTAGGAAGAACTAACGTCGTTTGTGTAGGGGCTTTTATACGCGCGTAAATTTTAATTCCGAACATTTTCATGAGGTACGTAATTGACTTTACGCGTCATATCTACTGCAATTAGCCTCTCAGGCTGCCTTAATATGTTTATTTTGCTTTAAAATAACGAAACATTTTATAAAATGAACGCCACTTAATTTATATCTGACCGTAATAAATTGCATGAGCGATGGAATCTTTGGGAAGCATAAAATCAAAAGCTTGTAATTGTCTGTCTGTAATTTTAGGCCCAAAAATAGACAGACTTCATATCCGATGTGGAGTTTATGTAGGTATAGTAGGTAATTTGTCCAGCTAACTCTCTGAAAAGAAACATGAATTCGTGCTTCAAAAGACCTAAACCAGTAAGGCAATTCCCATGGCAAAACAGTTTTTCGGGAACTGGACTGTCGTGTGAACACACATTATGTGTGTTTGAACTTTAAAATGTACAAATTCAAACAGATCGATTTTTTTCGGGACATAGCAAACGGGATATTCGTGTGAATGTTAATATTAAACCACTTATACTACGCGTACTGAACAGTTCCTGCAAGCTCTAAAACTCAACTTATGTCTCTATTCCTTTACAATAAATCTTCGCAAGAGCGTCAATCATAAGAAATCGACGACTGAATGCAGTAAGGGCTTACCGCTGCATTGTGTGCACAACTTTCTCCGCTTTCTACGGAGAAACGTATTCATTAGATGGATTATACAGAAACAAAAGCCTTTGAATAGCAGTATGGTAAACTACGAGTAGCTTTCACGTAATAAATAATTAAAATGAATCAATTAAATACAAAAGAAATAGCTTAATTGTGTTACGAGCCACGAAATCATGAGGAATCAATAAATTATTTTCTAGCTTACTAACATTATAAATGCGAGAATTAACTGGGCTTGTCTTTAAGTATTGTTATAACGTTATAATCACGCATCAACTTCTATTAATTTTGATACATTAAACAAGAGCTTTTTGATTATTTGTCCCTTAGTAAGAAATCAAGTGTCACAATCGCGATACGCGCTCTCTTTCTTTAACCGACCGACTTCCCTACAAGGTGTGATCAGGAGCTGGGAAAATTCATAAAATAAACACTACAGTAAATATAGAAAATAGCTGAAAACCTAAACTGTCGGTTGCATAGTCGGTATTTGACGTTACCATTAGTCGCCGCAGACGGCGCGGCGGCGTCACGCACGCGACGTGTCACCACTATAATCCGCCCATTCATGCCTACGCTTCAGCACTATAAAACGTATTTATAGGCGTAGAAATAGATTTAAATACATTTCAAAAGTGACGACGTGCTGCGTGATCGGTTTTACTTGCCAACAAATTGACTTTGTAGTGGGATAGTTAAAAAGTTTTGACCCAGAGATCGTGGGTTGGTTTCTCGAATGGATGACATAAAGTTGTAGAGTCACTTAGTCACTGTTCATTGTACATTTACGATTCAAACAACCTAATTGTCACATAGAGCCACGTCACACATACACACATAAAAAGCTAACGCCCGTAGTCGCACACAGTGTCACACGCGTACCAATCACAGAGCTCTATTTAACGCTGTGCGTTCGATTTGCTGCTTTACTTAAGCAAGCATTGTTTGTGAATATGGGCGTAAGGCTGAAAGCGTTATTGCAGCTCACATATTTATAGAACTAGAACCACAACAGTCAACTGTTAATCGTGGACGATTATATCACCCTAAAGTTACAAAACCGAACAAACATTTGCCCCGAGTTCGTAACTTGGGCCTATTTATATCGCAAGTAGTCGCCTAAATCGGGCCACAAATCAAATGGCTGACCCGACGTGTTTACAAACAGGATGGCTTCATTCAGCTGGGCTCACATTCCCCGAGGGCCCGGCAGTAAGATCCTGAACCCGCCCTTGAACTTGAAGCGTGACGCCCACAACAGGGGCGTTTACCTCGATTGCAAGGAAAATACGAATTTTATGCCTTCGCTAGTCGGGCGTTAAAGAGATCAACATTTCTCGGATGTGACTTGAATTTCACGCGACTCTTTTCTCTCGGATGTATGGCTTATGCCTGTGCCTTGCTACGAGTAGGTATACTGTAAAGAAAAAAAAATGACGTTTTATATTGACACTGGCTAGTGGTGCAAATCGCACGCCAATTGAACAAAAAAAAATGACGATTGAAATGACATGTGTTCTTTTTTATTTTCAAAAAGATGCAGTATATCTTGCCAGTGTCGAAATCCTCTCAATAACTCCAAAAAGTTTTCCTGCACTCTGATCGGTGGAGCATAAAAATAAAAAGTGCTTCTAACAGGCGCAAGTTTGTGACTAACGGAACCTGCGAAACTTACACTTGCAGGGTAAATTCCACCGATAAATACTATTAAAAGATAAGTGGGGAAACTTTCCGTTAACGGAATCAGTCAAAGATTACACGTCTTTTAGGTCTTAAAAGATACGCTGATCGTGCCCTAACAAGATTATGCCAATTATGTTAAAACGCCGAAATAAATGTTAATTGACAACGCCACTCTTGTGGCGGAGTTTTGGGCTGACACTGTGTAGGTTTGTTGTCGACACGAAAAGAAGAAGAATGTTAATTTATGAAGATTTACATTCCATCCACTTAAATTATCTCGTTTGAATTGAAATGATCCTACCTAATCTTAATCAATGAATTCATAGCAATACACATTCAAAGGTTCGAAGGAGTAATGAACCCATCAAAGAAGCTTCTTAAGAAAATTCTAATAACACTGTCATTTACCTTTGTAAGAATGCTCAAGGCTAAATCCGATACAATTATGAAAACTAAACCTCAACAGTGTGCTTACCATGAGTCTGTTTACGTTAAATTACGTTAGGTGTGCTCGCTAGCGAGTACGTCAAAAAAATCTATGAAGATTTTATTTCTTGAATGTAGCCGCTACAGGCACTGCACAATAAAATAATGTAATTTTTTTACACAGTCCCTAGGGAGCACACCTAACGTAAACTCATAGGTCTTAAATGTAATATCCCAAGGCACAATAACAAAACTTCTGCATAAATCCTACTTAAAAAAAATAGTACTGTCGTTGGGGGTTAACTCCCAGCGGGTTATTCTAAAGTGTGGCCAGGAGACATCGTTTACACCGTACGTGCCGGAACCAGCGCGGTTCAGACAAGCCCCAGACTGAGCTGGCTAGGGCTACCAGACACAAAAAAGACATAACTTCTTACTTTTTAGCCCATTTAAATGCCCGGTCTACAAAGTCTGAAGCAGAAACATCTCTAACATTTTAATTGCATTACGGTAGAAGCTTTCTCTGGTAAGCTTGTGAGCTTTTGAAAGGAGGCTAACAAAATACAGTCAATTTTGTAATTCTAGCTCCTCTCGGTGGTTTCACTAATATAAATTTACAATTAAAAAAATACTTATATAAAAGTTACATTAACATAACTGTAACAATTTACACCTTTTGAATAGTGTAAGAACTTTGCAATTCAATTAGGCGTAGTAACGATTACCATTTATCGTACATAGAAACAAACATACGACATTAAAGAACCTATAAATTAAACACAACATAAACTGAAACTGAAAATTACAGCCTTTGTTAACCCCTGCAAGTGTCAGGGCTGCGTGAAAGAATGCGTGAACCGCGGGCAAATGGATGCCGCGTGATTTGTCGTGAAGCGTCGCGGCGGGGGCTCACGCCTGCGGTGTTCCTGTAAATATGTAGTACATTTGCAGTGTGGACGGGATAACACCTTAGCCGTGAATTTTAACGGGATAAAGCGAGTATTAATTTTTCTAATGAATAACATCGTATCAGATTTATTCCTCAAGTCGTTTATTGAAACCTATGCTAGTGAAGTAGAAATAAGATACTTTGCTAGTCATAGAATACGTATCTACTCGTAATGTTAAATGCAAAATAAGTTATTGCACAATTTACGCACATGTAACTCAATACAGTTACTATTTTTGGTATCGCCCTGAAAAAGACAAGAACGAGCAAAAAATAGAATCATTAAAGGTACAAAAAATTACATGACGTGATATCAAAGCTGCCAAAGCTTTCAGTGAGTCACTGTTGTTTTCTAATACAAATAAATAATGATACTCACAATCACCTCTTCGCGTTCCAAAAGTAGCCATTGCAACAAACAACTATAAAATCTATTATTAAAGAATTAAAGTCCATAATCTTATCGCAAATCACTGCCCAGTCCCTCGGCGGGGTTGCCCTATCAATATCAGGGGTCGATCCCGGTCATTTTTCACACATCCCTGACCTACCAGAACGTAATGTCCCGAGGCGACCCGACATCAGATCGACTAACATCATTTGAAGGGGAATCTGGTAAAATAGTGTTGATAGGTTACATCAGTTTAATGTTGATGGGATTGTAGTGTTATTTTTTAGGAATCACACTGTTTTAACTTAATACCATTTTTGTTGCAGTTTTTCTTTCCTTAAAACAGGGTTTAAAACGGGGATAACTAAATTGTTTTGATCTGTGATCGGAGCGGAGTATAAAAATTCTCACTGGGAAGGGGAAAACATGGATATCCTGATATTTTCACACTGGGATACGTCCAAACCATAAGGTCGGCTCTCTTGAAAAATACATCTAAGTCACTACTTAACCAAATAAATTAAACATCGATGATTTAGGCTTGGTTGCACCATCTTACTTTAACTTTGACAAACGTCAAAAATCTGTCAAACTCCATACAAAAAGCACCGGTTATCGTCATAGTTACGGTCAAAGTTAAGTGGTGCAACTCAGCCTTAGTTATTAGTTATTTTGTTTGGCAATCCAAACGTCAATACCAATGACAATCCGTTGAAATACTCATAATGACAAAATTATAAATGTCAATTATTTACGCTGTCTACTCGCGCTCAATTCTGAAAACAAACCAGGTTTTCGTCAATTGTAGATCTACTATACTATCATTATGAGGTTTTCACAAAACCTATCAATAGCCACAACTCTGAAAGCTTCATTACAAGTTTTCATAAATTCATGCCATCATAATAATGGTATTTTCAGGATAGCCACTACAAAGACACGTATTACTGTAATACACCCCTTTAGAACCTTGACAGCTAAATTGACAAAAAAACCTGACTTCAAAGGTAGGTAACTTCATTATGTTAACAAGGACTGTCATTGCATAAACCGGGGTAAAACAACTGTTGTGATTCAGCCATTACTCACAACATCGGCTAGACGGCACCGGGCTCATTCGTTATTCATTTAGAGCACTTTTTCAGCCGGACTAGGGAATACAAACGGAGCCGCTTGTTTTTAGGGCTTGTTTTAATCACGCACGCAACGTACTTTATGACGTGAGTTATTGTCTACACTAATATTATGAATAGGGAAGATTTGATTTTCTATTTAGGTATATTGAAGATTTGAAACTGCTGAACCGATTGAAAAGTTGTTTCACTAAAACCCTACATAGTGCCTGATGAATGTAGGAAAACAAATGTTGGGATCAATTAAATGTCGACAGAAAATTCAGAAATTCAGATGTATTAGATTGTAATCTTTTTTTTTATCCACAACGAGGAAGCTCTTGGCATGTATCTCACCTATATCTATTAGATTGCTTATTGTTAGGTACTTCTAATAACAGAGACATACGATAAAGTACTTACAAGATATTTTGGGACATGTAAAAGCGCTCCTTAAAGCTTACTCACAGAAACAGTATCTACGTTAAATATGCGATAGAGTCGTCGATTTATCAGCCAATATTTACTGCCTTCTACTTCACATCCCAGTCAGTACCTTTTAATAAAACTTAGTTCCGCGTTTCATCCCGAAACTCAGACACTCACCTTTACATGCCATAGCCCTTCCCGTCCGGTCGATACCCGCCCGTATGCCAGACGGTTGTCAGACGGCGTCTGATCGCTGATCGGACGTGTTTTGTTTAACGTCCATAAAGTACTCCGTTATCGACTAATTAAATACTTGAATGTACGATTTGAGATAGCAGATGATTTCTGATGCGGTTCGTGGTAAATTAAATGTAAATTCCTTTTGGGAGGGTTGTATTAACATCAGTCTCTCATGTTACCACGTTTAAGTCGGTTGTTAATTATGGTTCTAATTGTTTTGATTAGAATAATCAATATTGTCCAAAATATTTGAAGCAATATTTAGTAAAACTTGTTGTTTGACTTTCCTAGATTATAACTTTTACACAAACAACTGAATGGAGATGATGATTAAAATACTCACCGCGATTTCAAAATGTAAATACGACCGAAAATTATGGCTATTAATGCTATAAATTACCACCAATAATTTGAATTCTCCCATACTTGCATAACACCGAAATGTTCCATTGCAATCGAATGTACACAAACGAGCACAGTTTTCGTGTTCGCGTTGTTTTGTCCATCGGGTAGTTAACCAACTGCTGGAGTTTGACACTTTTTTCATTTAACATTTTCGGCTTTAGTTATAAAACTTTCGAATTGGTTACGTTTGGAACAGTCTAAAAACTGGACAGCTTTGCTTGCAAATGAAAAACAAAAAATGAGATTTTCGACTCTACCTATTTGTAGGTACCTATGTCTTTTGAATGGAACAAGCCTTCGACGTAACATTAAAATCTTATTATGAAACGATGTTATATTATTTAGATTTATAGTATGTATTAGTATTTGATTGAATAAACAAACACTAATATTCTCGTTTATTGTTTACAGGTCTTACAAGACATCAAGGTAAATACCACTTTTATTATCCTTCCATTTCATTAGCGTCAGTCAAACCCTTCTTGTCGTTAATTTCTGTAAAAACACGCTTTTGGCGTCGGCGTACGCAATTCGAACGCTAGCAATGCACGCTTCTTTTGTTTTACCTGTACTTTTTTCTTTTACGTAGCTGTCTGTCAGATAGTCCATTGTTTAAATTTGAATATGCTGCTACTTTAGCACTTTACTTGCTTCTTTTTAATTTAGGGCTGATTTTTCAACCGTCGGATAGCTTTTAACTGAAGAATATATTTGGCACTTTGGAAGTGCCAGGAGGAAAAATCAGACCTTAAACGATTAATTTAATTTACCTAATAGAGTCTCTTATTGCTTAAAGTAGTTATTGATTAATTAGAAGTTTTCTTACTTGTTTAGTTACTGTTACTACAAGTTAAGTTTGCCTTAAAATTGTTTCCCAGTTCAGAAGTGTGTTAACCTTCTTAGAATTTCAAGGGCACCTTTTTCTTGATATTCGGAAGTAATTTGTGTACCCAAGACACATTGCATCCGTGGAGGTTCGATACTTGGGGTAGGGGTGGGGCGGCGGTCGATGGGTCACCGACCCCGGGAGATTTCGATGCCACCCTGTACCGCCTTCCACTTATTATTTATTAAAATTTTCAACTGCTCTTATTGTGACAGTGAAGTTTGACGAACCGTAATTCGTAATTAAGCGAACAATTCGAAGGTGTGTTGACAAAGTTTAATTAGATTAGGTTTGCAGTCACAATTTAATCTCGTGAATTAGTTAGACATTTCTAATTTATTCATTTGTTTATCATTCAGTTCCTGCTAACTGCTAATACCACATTTTCACAGGAAAAGAGTAACAAAATGTAGAGTTGACTGTTTGGATCGTTTGGATATTTTAGATTACTCTAAGGTGGATTAAAATTGCTAAAATGCTACAGAACCAGCTCTATTACTTTATTTATAAACATAACCAACAATAAGTCAGTTTTATAGGGAAATAAATTAACTCATAGTTAATTGGTTCTCACGAAAACTTCAAAACACCTGTAACGCACAGAGTATACCCAACATCGTAAATAGTTATTTCCATTATGCAACACTCATTGCACAGAAACAGTGCATCGGTCAAATCCTAACTGCACACTCGTGCATCCATAATCCCAGGTCATAAGGTTCATTTCGAGCCATTTTTGAGCGAGTGTCCCATCTCCTTCGCTCGCGCTAGTGCTGCTTCACTCAGCCAACAATCGCAGTCGAAGATTCTATTTACAAAACATTTGGTGCGACGTTGCCGCGCCGCCTGCGCCTGAGTCGGTGACGTCATGCAGATAGCGCTGTCCTTATCGCACTGTGCTGGCTCTTTCTAAACACCGCAGCTTTTCCAGTCAAAGGAGTCCACAAAATCAAAAGTTAAAAATAATTTACTCGCCATTGCTAGCCCGTAGAAAGAACTCTACGTCTTAGAAGGTCACAGTTTGCGAGGTTAGTTTGTTATCGGTGATTCACAAAATTTTTAATTAGGTATTTTTAGCATATTGGTATTTACATATTATTAAATTTTCAAACAACAATTTATGTTTTAATTGAAAATGTGTGTTAGAGCTACCGTAGAAATAAAGATAGAATAATTAAAAAAAAACAGCTTCCGATTTTCAGGAAAGGTTCTGTCTTTATACTTTGGCTCAATCGATAGCAAGTTTTTGTATGGAACATCTGATTTTTCTCTCACTGTGAGCTTTCATTTAAAAGTTTCTCATAATGATGAGGTTCCTGTTTTAAAAACAGACCTGTATAATTTAATTTTGAGCTTTCAGTAGGAAATATTAACTCTACTTTATTTCTCAGAATAACCTTTTATTAATGAAGTTGTCACTAAACAAAGAGCCTATTCCTTAACAATTACCAATTTGTTGTTCCCATTTAGGTAATTCTAACTTTCTTCAAATTAAATAAGTTATGGTTAAACCTGGCTTTCGCTACACGCCACCGTGTTTGGATACGATGACAGATGTTATCAAACATGGCCGCAAATTATCGCCACTTGTTGCCGTAAACGGCGCTGTTTGATAAACATTAGCCGTTTGTTATCCGTCCGTAACATAACATCTGATGGTGGAACCGACCGCTGATTTAGTTGTTTGTCTATTAGTGACATTTCGTGACATGTCACATTTTTACTCACCTGTTCGGTAATGATTTACTAATCGTTTAACCCTGGGTTGCATCTTTAACTCTAACGTCAAAAGTCTGTCAAATTCCTACAAAATCACCGATTAAAGTTATAGTTACGATTAAAGTTATGGTGATGCCACTAATCCTAAAATTTCGCATTTTTTGTTGGCTTAATTAGATGTATCTATTTTATGTTAAGCTAAATTACGTATACGTATGAAGCTACAGTAAACGAGAATTTTGTTAATTAGCGGTAGAAAGTTTTGAAAACTCCTTCCCTTAATATAAATTTCATCTGACAAGTTAAAACAGTTTTCCCTTTCGCTACCAAAGAGTAAATTAATTTTATAATACAACAAAAAAACTGAAAAAAGTCCAAATATTAATGGTCGGACTATCAGATACTGTCCACATAATTATAACGACATAAAGTAGAAAAAGAAATAAATTGACCATCGAAATCGTGTTCGATATTTAAAAATTCAAATCGGCCACACATCAGGCAATTGTTTTTTAATAAACACGACGAAGGCCGGACCGCACAGTGGAACCTGTTTGGGCATTCCGCGCACGACGCCAGGAAGCAATCAATCCGTGCACAATGGGCCAGAGCTGGGCCAATCGACGCACAATGACCACAGATTATGACCGATTGAGAAAAATTACGGATTAAATGAACATCCTACGTGAACAAGACGGTTGATGACGCATTTCCATCCCTTATTAGATGCAAATTCAAGGAATTTCTTGAATTTGGGAAACTCGGACATAATTTCTTCCCCACTTTTGGGAATACAGGTACGTAGGGCTGCACTAAATACTAAAAAGATTTTTCTAAATGACTCTAAACACAGGCCAGGCGGCTTGGCGTCATAATTTTCATGAAAGAATCATGTCGACGACTTAATATTCTCTATGACTTTTAACAATATGTCAAAAGTCGACGAGTCATATCGGTGGGTAGGCGGGTTTTATACACACATTCCACAATATTTTTCTAGAGTCAATAAAAATGCCATAACCTGAATAAATGATAAGCTCTACACAACTCTACAATTACTACAATAACGTATGATATAATATACAATGATCCGCACATATTGCTGACGCGCGTCATTATTTTCGGATATCTGGCTGGCTGCCAAAGATGATGCGACAGAATTTGCCTTTTGTGAAAATATTCGATACATCGATCTTATTCAATCAGAGCTTGTGTCTGAGGAAAAGTTAAAAAGAAAGGAAAATCTTTTATTATTGTACATGTTAATAGTTTTAGCTTTTGCTGTACCTACTTAAACACTTTATATTGCGTCTTCTAATGGTATGAAAACTTCATGACAAAACATAGCGAGATTAGTAATCAAAACAACTTATAAATTTAACAAGATATCAAAAGCTTTGTGTTTTGTTATTAGTTTGTGAATTGTTATTGTTATTAACAAATATTAGAAGGGATGATTTATTATATATATTATTTTTATTAGTCTACCATAATTATTTTAGGTCTAGACTTTTGTCTCAAAAGTTTTTTTTAATTCATACATATAAATTATTACATAAAATGTCGTCATGTACATACTTATTACAAAACGTGTCATTGTAACTTGGAAGCCCACAACTTTTGTATAACAATAATGTAATGTAAAACCATAAATCATTAAGATAACTACATTTACTACCCATTTCGTTAGCACGATAGTTTCATTCGATAAGGTTGTATTAACAAATAGAATCGATTAATAATATAGCTGACCTCCACAATCGATTGTACGATTAGATAGCATCGATCTGTGTAATCGCGGAAAGTGAATGTTATACAACCATTACATTATAATCCACACTAATATCTAAACACCATTCAGCTCACTGTTATGAACTCTGAAAGTATCATACATATCTAGCTTGGTACAAGTGTAAAGTGGTAGAGCTATTGAGTTTATTGGATTTAACATTATTTTTCTAACATAAGTAACTATCATTTCAAATGAATATGCCAAATATTAAAAACAATATACACCGTTTATAGGGATACCACAAATTAAAAATGCTTTGCTCGTAGATTTTATGAAAATGTAGCGTCCTGAAGACAAAATAACTAAAGATTTCAAAAGGAGTAAAGTTGCAATAACTCCTTTAAAAACAATAAACAAGAAGAAGTACATGGATCGATATAGACATTGAGCGTAAGCTTAGCTAGTACCACTAGTAGATTATAGGTTTTTGGCCATTCGCATTTGCCTTTGCGCCGAGTCAGGGGTCAACCCTGTGCCAACCCTGTGTCCAAGTGCCCGAGCAACTGCACGCAGGAGGATTCAATGAGTGCTGCTGACAACGCCACTCTTGTGGCAGAGTTTTGGGCTGACACTGTGTAGGTTTGTTGTCGACACGATAAGAAGAAGGGGTCAACCCCCTTTTTCGATGCCCCGCTACACTTTTTCACTTGTACCACCCACCCCCACCCGCCTAGTACAGAAATAGCCTGTAGCCAACGTGGGCACACACGTGTTTTTGCCTCGGTACTAATACTACTACGCTCCGTAGATATCTCAACACGTGCTATCGGGCGCGGGAATCCGGTGTGGCTTGTTGCTATCGATTGAATATTAGTTTCAATGTTCGATAACAGCAAGTTAGTTTTGTACTCATTTGTTTAAACTTTAAACTCATCGCTGCGTATGTAAGGTTATGCTAAATTAAAGTGTCATTTAAAACAATAGGTTGGAGCCATTTTTAAAAAAAGTTTTTAATTATCATTCTAGTCCAGAAATTTATTAAAAAAAAGCCATTTAAGTGACTTTTTATAAATGATTTCGTGCTTGAAAATGAAGGTATTGTATTATGTCAGTAAAAAAAGTTTAATAACTCCATGATAATAACTACATATTTCTCTAGCTAGACAACACGCTATCTCCATTATTTGTACAGGCAGCGCCATCTCTTGGCTATAGGTAACTTCTCTTATTTAGAAGCGCAAGTGAAACTTAGGCTGGGTTGCACCATCTTACTATACTTTAACAAACGTCAAAAATCTGTCAAACTCCATACAAAAATCACCGGTTATCGTTACCTATAGCTACGGCCAAAGTTAGGTGGTGCAACTCACCCTTAGACTAAGTTGCACCATGTTACTTTAACTTTGACAAACGTCAAAAATCTGTCAAACTCCATACAAAAGGCTCCGGTTATTGTTACTGTTACGGTTAAAATAAGGTGGTGCAACTCAGCCTTAGCCGGCATTTACATAAAGTACAACAATACAGTAAACAAAACTCAAACCTATAAAACATTACTATTACAGATATAATCGCGTAACCCATATCGATATAACATTACGCAATCCTTGTAACAATGGCAACAAATAAAATTAAACTAGTATAGGAACCGTGCCAAAGAAATACGCGAGTGTACGTCACGACGCGATTTATTGGTTGTAAAACAATTTAATATTTCCAATGCTATTTTCCACAACATTGGTGTGATTACAGTTTTAAACTGTGAGAAATGTAGAGTAATTTAATCAGAATCTAACAGAGATGGGGCAAAGATTGCACTAATGTAAGAAAGCTTTTGTACTCGTACTGTCACATATCGAGTAATGAAGTCTGTAGTGATGGTAGTGATGACTTTAAGAAAAGTAGGGTCAAGAGTTCACTCTTTCTTATCTCAATAATATCGGAGTATCATCGCGAAATATCATAACAGTGAATGTTGTTTGGGAAAAACTTACAAAAATGAATCAGTTTGAAATGTAAGTTGAATTGCAAAACTTTTTAAGAACGTAAAAATGCCAGAACATAAAAAAATATTTGTTCCAAATGCGATAAATTCCCGCAGTAAATCAGAGTTCTCCCTTTTTAAACGGTCTCATGAATAGCTGAATAATATCCTCGTAATGAACCACTTTCCCTGATATATAGCCCGGCGTAGTACCCAAGTCATCCTTTACATACAATTAGGTGTATAAATATTGTCTTAAGTTTGCTAATATTATACCTATGTTAAAATATTTTAGTTAGCGATAAGGCTTTTATTTAAAGTTTAGCAACCCATGTGGCGATCATGCGCATATATCGCAACCAGAATGGTCTGGTGTCCAAAGATGTTAGGCTATACCGATTTGAAGATGATGATCAACTAGATGGTACTAACTATGAGCTAGATACTAATCGCCTCCCCTGAAAAAAGCCTAGGTATGCCAATAGGGGCGATTTAGATAGTCACCGACAGTCAAAGATACCTACTATCGAGATGGGTGACCACCTATCTTTGACTACCACTTGAACAGTCAAAGATACCTACTATCGAGATGGGTGACCACCTATCTTTGACTACCACTTGACTGAGGGTTGTAAGTTTGCTGCTTTAGTTGCAGGGTTGAATCCTATAGAAGTCAACATGCAGATATTGTAGAATAATGTAGAATGCTGAATATCATTAATATTCTTATTTGATAATAATTATGCTTATTCGTTATATTTGTATAGTCAACATTTTACAAAATAGGTAGAGAATCAATAGGCTTCTGGACGGCTCACTAAGTTCCAAGATATTTAAATCCATTTCAATTTAACCGATTTATTTTAATTTCCACCTTGCATTTTTTGGCTTCTTTAGAAAGGCAATTGCATAGAACTTAGAAAAGAATTAAACATTAACATTAAAACTTAAAAAATAGAGTCCACCATTGCACTAGCATAGCTAACTCCGCTACCAAGTCTCTTTGAGATAAAAGTTTTCTCGTAATCTAAGTCAGTGAACCCAAGCAAGCTAGTTTAAACTTCGAGGACATTTTTAAATTACTTTAACTTTAATTTGTATTCTTTCCTAGGTTACCTAGGTACTGTCGTCAAGAATTATACGGCACTTTTTAGAAAGAAGAATAAATAAATAATAAAATAATAAAATCTTTATTGGCAACAAAAACACTTACATGCACAAACATTGTTGCGTTAGCAACTGCATTAGTCAAGGACTGTGTCGCAGTTGCTAGCGCCCACCTCATACAGGCTGACATTGCAGACTTAAAAGTATTTTTGTTTTAATTTTAGGCTTAATTTTAACTTCTATTATATAAATTAAATAGTTAAGTTTACACATTATTTAGAAGTAGGTACCTAACTGTGAGTGTGTGTGTATAAATTCGTGTGTGTTATAAAGAAGGTTTTGTTTTGTAGAGAGGCGTTTCAGATATTTTTAGAATAGATGCTGGTATTGTCAGTTTGCTATGGCTATCAAAAATACATAGCTATATAGAATAGGTGCCTTACGCCCGTATTCACAAACGATGCTTGCTTAAGTGAAGGTACAAATCGATCGCACAGCGTTGAATAGAGCTCGTGATTGGTTCGTGTGTCACCCTGTGCGTCCACGCGTACAATGAGACCTCATAGTCCTTCTGTCAACGGACCACTACTGATATTATCAGAATCTCAATTTTAGTGACGGGTGAGATATTTTAAATTTCATTTTATTAAGAAGTTTTAGTCAGTAGACGCATCGTCTGGGAACATTAATTAAGTTTGAGAAACTCAGTTCTAGAGTTTAGATAGAGCTGTCTAAATAATATTACCATAGTATAAGGGAACAGTGCCTAGAATAACTTTGTATAGCACTTGAATTTTGCGCACGGAAATGAGCGTTCAACTATTATGTAACTTAATTTATTTATATACTTTTAAGAAAACCACAATGAACTGAAAGAGTTTAAGTTGCTTTGAAATTATTGAAATTATTAATGAATGACACAATTGAGTTCGTAAACGACAGAAGGATATTATGTAGGTAGATGTATATTATAGGACAGGGATAGTATTTACTTCATGTAGTAACTGCTTTAGTATTCAAGCGTCTTTCACTATGCTATTGATGTTAAGTTTATTTCAGGATCTTCATGATCTTTACTATGATTTTTGCCCAAAAATCTTCCAGCAATGGCACTTCTTTTATATAAAACTCTTGAGAACCCACTAGTACCAGGCCAATAGGCCTATCTAATACATATATCAGTTTATTAAATCATTTCTATTTGCGTCCAAATCCATGTCATTGAAACATCAAGGTTGGCAGTTTGTTACGCTCCGTGAATACGAATGTAAAACTAAATGCCTACTATTTGGTATAATTGTAATAATACAGTTTTATTGGCTGTACCTTTTACTGTACCTAATTCATACAATTATTACATAAATATTTCACGATTTTAATGGATATCTTGCAGTAACGTTGTCGTTCGAACCGCCGGGATATCTTTTTGCGTCTTTTTCTTCTACTCATGCGTATCCTACTAATATTATAAATGTAAAAGTTTGTGAGAATTGATGTTAGATATTTGTTGGATTTTAGTGAAACTTTACAGTAGGTATTGGTCATTTCAATAATGGTTCAGTCCATTATTGGTCATCAGAATAACATAAGGCAATTTATAAAGACATTTGTAAAGTAAGTCAGTTTTTCCGTAAAAGCCTGAATTGCGGGTAAATCCGCAGGCAAAAGCTTAGTCTCATTATGCCAGTGTTGGCCTTATTACAGCTCATTCTAATTACCAAAAAGATTCTATTTTTGCTTCCAAACCAAACGCGTTCCACTTTAGTTTCCTTGAGGTGTTATCGCGCCCTATTTCATGGGGCCGCGGAACACCATGATTAATTGTTCATACCCGTCGACTAGTCGTCCGATAACACTATCTAATAGGGTCGCGGTTGTAACCATCTTACATGGAAAATTGATAACGTGTTTGGGGAAAAATTAACTAAAAACTTAAGTTATTTTAGTCGATTTGTTTCTTGTTTACTAGTATTTATAATATCGGTATACATTAAATTACACACTCAACCTCTTACATTAATATTGATAGGTTTGCATAGTGGTGCGGGGTGATATCCTTCATGAAAAGACTGAAAGTTAAAACAATTTGCCTCTGAAAACAAAACCCAATGCAAAATTAAAACATTCTTTAATCTTAAAGTAGTAGCTGTAAAAAGCATAGTAAGGCGTCTTTAATAACCTAATTAAGTTAAGATCAAAAATTTATTTAATTTATTTAATTAAGTTCAAGTAAATTTTATTCGCTTAAATAAACATGAAAGGTAAATGGACTTTCCTTATCGCTTAACTTTAACATATCTATGACTCACCGAGAACTAATACAATAATATACCTCAACATGAGCCAACTGACTCAACTTACTGAGAAACTGAAAACAACAATGAAATAATGCACCATAAGTCATCTGTGAAAACAAACAAAACGTGAACACAACGTAAACGCGGTCGAATTAATTCGTAAGTCACAAAATGGCGGATTTACGCGTTTTGATCCCGCGCCAAAAAGATCAAAGGTGAAGCCTTGGCCTGATAGATTAACTATATCGGTGAAACATAGCATGACTGACTTTCCATAACGCTTTAAAGTAACTGGTACTATTTTATAAAATCACTTACAAAACTATTAAAAACGTCGCAAGATGCATATTTAATGACACCCATTTATTAAAAGTGTATCATTTTAGACTTGATAGAGATAACGAATCGGAAAAATTTATTGGAAATTACTAACTTAAAAAACTTCATCATCATCATAATCAATTTTCACCACGCAGCAACACAAAAGTGCAATACAATTTCAAAAAAGTCACCTAACACGTTTTAGGTACAAAAACAGGACAGCGCCTTTAAAAGGCAGCTTTTACAGTAATTTTTGGCTGCAAACACCAGCGGCATCGTATATTAGTAATGAGTTTACCCCTAATGAAATGGAGCAAGACAATCAAATAAAGCCAGTTGCAGGAGTTGGACAAAGCCCGAGTTTGCAGGGCCGGCCAAGTTGCGGCGACAAAGGCCCTTTGTTTAGAGCTAATGCACAATGCTTTGTTGCTCGAGCCGAATTTTCATTTATTGTGTGGCTGTCGTGAGTGTGCACGCGTCTTAAAATAAAAATGTACATTTTGAATGTTTTTAACGGTTGCTCACAGAATTTTCGCTGTTGCCTGCCAGTACAGGCTATTTCTGCGGCTATAAACAACAATGTTTTTTTTTAGTTTCTTTGTGTTTCCTTTCATCAATCATTGTTAATTTTAAGAGTAGGCGCACACCGTTGATTTTTCGTCGGCCGATAGTTTAGTCGGGCAGTTGATCAGTATGGGCATGTATGGGAGGGCGCACACTACGCCGATTCGATTTGGCCGATTCTTCATACAAATTAAAACCGGGCACAACTACCGGCCAACTAAAAATCAACGGTGTACGCCTACTCTAATGAGTTAGGTAGAGACCCAAACTCATATAATTATCGTTCTAGCCACCAATAGGAATAAGTAAAGAATATTTTAAGGTCTTGGACGTATAATTCGTCCAATCACTATGGTCTCAAGGTCTATGTCAAGCACTAGTAGAGTCATAAAGAAAATTATCCCTTATCGTATACCAATACATTTTTTTACAAACTTTTTCTATCCAATAATAATATCATAACTCAAAAAGCTTCTGCGATATTTAATACTTTTACTCTCAGTATCTGTGCCTATTCAACCACGCAGATATTCTTTTTAATATCACAACTTTATACTTGAAAGCTCCGGGAAGCTTTAAATTCGGTGCGTAAAGCAGAAGTTTACGGCGCTTTTTATAATCCTATTTGAAGCTATTGTTAAACAAAGTTGTTTAAGCACAGCAAAAGCACGAATGTGTATTCTAGCGTGGGATTCCCAGCTGCAAACGCAGGTAATATTATATTAATACAGATTGTATTGTTGTTTAATGAGGTGTAAGAAGGCGTATTTATAATTATCCAAAACTTGATGGATCGTATTGGGTTATTGAACTGAAAAGAGTAACGAAAAAATATAACAAGTACTTTGAAATCATATTTTTTCAATACACAAACGTATAGTGTTATACAGGGTGTCCCGTAATGTAACGTCAAGCCGGAACTGGGTGTTGAGGCAAGTTGTGCTGGTTATCAGAAAAATATAAAAAAAAATCTATGTGGCATATTTTCAAAATAATAGGCATTTAAAAAAAAATCTAAAAATTCTACTCTAGGTGACGGTCCTTTTACTCGTGTTGCCACAAATCTTCACTTTTTCCAAAATTTTTTTTTGTTCTGTAACCCTGAATAATGCTTCTTTAAATTGTTATCAAAATTACAAAACCAGCTGCTCCAGCTTGGATGAAAAAAATACATTATGCCCAAAAAAAATTTCAAAATAAAAATTTTGCCTAGTTTAAACTGACTGTACTGAAAAAAAAATGTACTACGCGAGTGTGGCAAGTGACGTCATAATTTGGCGCATTTAGTAAGGATTCCAAAATGGTATAACACTTGGTAAATTTTTGCGGTAATTTTCGACAATTTTTGGTTTTTTGGAAATAGTCCCGTTTTTAACTTTATCTACCTTGGTTAAAAAATATTATTCTAATGTGTCCAAAATTCAAGTTTCTGTGACTGACTACCGTACAGTCTGTCACAGAAACTTTTGTCACCATGACAGTAATTAGTAGTTGACATACTGTGACAAAAGTCACCCGTGCGCGCGCGCCTTTACTACCTGCTCTGCCTGCACTTGTACTTGGTAACAGGGATAATAAGGATATGAAGTTTCGGTTATGGATACGGTTACGGATATTAGAATAATATTTTATCGGTTTCGGTTACGGTCACGGATATGGAATCATTTCAGATTATCCGAAAGTTTCGGATAATTTCGGTTCAAAAATGTAGGTATAATACAAATAGCAAGATGCTGCGTGAGCGTGACCCACATAGCTACTTTATGTACAAACTAAGACGACACCTATGTATGATAAAGGTAAAACAGGCTGGCATATTAGATGGTGCCAGCGAATGCCAGACAAGTTGGTAACAAATATTAAGATTTAAAGTACAATTCCAAGACGGGCCGCAGACCGCAAACTGCAACCGCAAACTGCAAAACTATGAAATCGGCCGCGCGGCATTGCAGCTGCGGCGTGTATACTGCAGATTTCATAGAGTTTTGCAGTTTGGAATTGTACCCTTAGACTCCGCCTTTATCCGAAACTATCCGTAACTTTTGAATCAGTTTCGGTTACGGTTATGGATATTTTTTTATTTCGGATATCCGATAGTTTCGGTTACGGTTACGGATATCCATAACATCCCTGTTTGGTAAGATGGCCCTCTCCGTCCCGCTCATACCTTTTAAAATGGCTTCTCCACCTCACTTAAGCCAGAAACTTGAATTTTGGGCACATGAGAATAATATTTTTAACCAAGGTAGATAAAGTTAAAAACGGGATTATTTCCAATAAACAAAAATTGTCGACAATTACAGCAAGATTTTACAAAGTGTTATACCATTTTGGAATCCTTACTAAATGCGCCAAATTATGACGTCACTTGCCACACTCGCGTAGTACAATTTTTTTTCAGTACAGTCAGTTTAAACTAGGCAAAATTTTTATTTTGATATTTTTTTTGGGAATAATGTATTTTTTTCATCCAAGTTGGAGCAGCTGGTTTTGTAATTTTGATAACAATTTAGAGAAGCATTATTCAGGGTTACATAATAAAAAAAAAATTTGGAAAAAGTGAAGATTTGTGGTAACACGAGTAAAAAGACCGTCACCGGGAGTAGATTTTTTTTATTTTTTTTAAATGCCTATTATTTTGACAAAATGCCACATAGATTTTTTTTTATATTTTTCTGATAACCAGCATAACTTGCCTCAACACCCAGTTCCGGCTTGACGTTACATTACGGGACACCCTGTATATTAAAGTATTAGTTTACACTTTTATGCTGAAGTTGTTCACTTGAGTTTAGATTTAATAAAAATAGACAGTGGAGGGGATTTTTTTTTTAAGATTATCAGTAATTTGTTTACTTACTTACTTACGTTTTTTGAACATCAAATGAGCCTAAATTTCTTCTCAAGCTCTATAACAGCATAATATACTGATTCAATCTGAATTAAATCAGTATTTAAGCTTGTCATAGAGTCATACTTTTTGTAGCTTTACTGGTTTCATTTAATTTAATGACAGTTATTATTTTTATTGTCGCCAAAGTTATTGCAACTAAGTCCGAGATACGTTTCATCCGATCGCCGATACTTTGTGTCGAGTTCTAAAACGACCATAAAATAGCCGTATTACTATTGCTAAACCTATCCTTTATATCTGAAATAAACCATTACTTAAAAAGTTTAACTATGTTGTGGTTAAACTGTAAATAAAAGGCGATTAGTGTCACAGACGCCAGTGCGCATCCATTAGGTTACATGTTCGACTCTGGACCTGAGTCACAGTATAATAAATACTAGCCTTATGCCCATTTTCACCATCAATCCCTATTTTTTAAGTGACCCCTATGGTAACACATATCAGGCATTTTGTTTTCATATGGGTCACTTAAAAATTAGTAATAAGACAAACCTATTTTGTGTAATAAAGCAAAACCTATGCTTAGGTACATACCTAAGTAAATTCAGCTTGATTGAAAAAAAACTGGTCTGACCTGCCTGACGTCAACTCTATAAAAATTAGTTTCTTCCTACTCTACCATTCACCCCACAAGTGAACTTCACTCTCATAAAAACTATGAAATTTAATAATTAAAAAAATTGTCAGACAAACACTAGGGTTAGCGAAACGAACTCACCTCGCGTACGAGCGTAGAAATGCATCGAGGCGTGTGTAGCTATCTCACGGGACACTGCACACTAAAGCGGCAATCTACACTAGGATAACACCCAACTAGTTCTGTATACAAATGCATTATTGAACATTATTATACACATTTATTGAATAACATTGGGTTTTTTTCGTAAAGCTTTTTTAAAGCTCCGTACATTGCACCTACTTATTGTTTTTTACAAGTAGGTATACGATCGCAATCTCACTGATGGTATTGCTATGATGCAATTTAAATTGTATGTAGTAGACTCAGAATACGGAACAAACCAGAAACCGTCAACGGGCGTAAATGTGTATTCATATAAATTACTCCAAATCGCACTAATTTGACTTTAGAGCAATTAGTCAATGGCCGGCGCGCGCATTGTTTACATATCCGTCAGATTGACACTTTATAATTAAATTATGCCGTCTTGTGCCGTTCCAACATGTAAGAATGCTACTGGAATTACGAAGAAAGTGCATGGGATCATGTTTTATCCGTAAGTAGCACATTTCCAATTCATTTTAATTAAATAATAATTTTCAAAAAAAATCACGGTTGTATTTTGTAAGTGTTGCCACAGGTCAACGGAATATTTTACCCTACTTTTTTATATTGAATTACATTTGTCTATAAAAAATTCACGCGTTAATTTTGTTAGCGTTACCACAGAATAATGGAAAATGTTCCCCATCCTTTTTGTTTTAATTAGTTTTTAGTGTAATTTCATCCATGACATGACAACCTGATTAATTAAATTATAAGTGCCACTTTTGGTCTAAACTGAATAAATATTTTTGATTTTGATTTGATTTTAATATATTGAATTAATTTATAATATTACTCCCTAATAATGAGGAGATAATAAATTACTATCGTGAATTTCATACTTTCCCATTTATTCAAAAGTAAGGCATTGGTATCAACAGATCAGCAGCAGCAATATTTGTATATTTAAGTAATTAATTATTGCTTACATAGGTACTTACTCTGATTTTCTTTCAGGATACACAGCCAGAGTTGCCTCGCAATCAAATTCAAGTATTGGTGAAGTTTTTGATTTGGATTCTGTTTTTGACTCCAAGAAAAGTTAAACTAAAAGCACTACTGCGCCGTAAACAAATGTTTTGTTGTCGATATGTTTACATAATAAAGAACCTTAAATTTCTTTTTTGTTTTACTTGGCATTCTAAAATTTATGTTCGACTTTTGTAATTGACTTTTAAATAACATATTATACCTACATAATAATATAGTAAATTACACTATTTAATAGAAATAAATAATCATCTACACTTAGTTACTTCGGAGTAAAAATTAAATTCATAGGTAGGTAGGTACTATCTATGCCTATGGCCAATCATGTCGTCTCGTTCTATCGCAAAGAATCACCATTTGATAAGAGCGAGAGCAAAAACGGAAATGGATAGTTAACACTGTGGCCGTGTGTACTTATTTCACTTACTTATTTTTTACTTGTTTAACATCTCTTTAAAAAATTACATAATTTTACCCCAAAAATGGGGGTGTCACACGGCGCTAGTAACACTAAAGGGGGTAGAGGGGCGCGGGAGGGGAAGTATTTTGGACACAAGTTGCCGCGTAGAAATGTTATCGAACACTCCTTCTGGTTTGTTCTGTATTCTGAGGTAGTAGATACCTGGTTAGTGTGTCTATTACTTTCGTCTCTAGGCCATACTGTTCAGAGTGTTCATGGATGACTAATGACTAAGCAAAGTAATGCTATTAACACATTAGAAATTATTACTCAAGTTGAATTGTAATGTGGTGACACTGAATAACAATAGCTCTTTTTATGTAAGTAGATACCTATTGTTACAATTATGACTATGATTGATCGGGAAAAAATGTGTGGATCTATGCTATTGTAACTGTCTCTCGACACGTTGCATTCCACATTTCTCTAGAATGTTTTCCCAAGGAAAGTGCGCAAGTAAAACAATCGACTTTATTGCAGCCCATAGGTACATCACTATTTTCATGAGCAACAATATAATTAACCGTAAACCACTATTTATATTACAAAAACACCAATCATTGTAAATAAGGCTCATTATTCTTTAATAACAAATAATAACTAACAACCAGTAATTTAAAATTTTCTATTTCCAATTTCAAATTATGGAACGCGATCGTGAACAGCTCTTGCTACGCTGGTCGGTGGACGGGCCAATCGCAGCCCTGGATTTGAAAAAGGAAGAGGCCATTGAGATAGATGAAGCGTATTACCGTTAATACGATGCGCGGAACGCTGTTATTATGGCCACAATTTTATATTGTTGGTTTATTATTAAGCCCTTCGTTGCAGCCTCTATTATAGCGTTTTCCTAGGAACAATTTAATAATAACTAGAGGTTCTATGGTATTGCCAATGTAATTTTAAAAAGATCCCTACCATTTAATATCGAAGATGCTTTTCCGCGTTGCCTTCGGAAATGATCTTATGGTAGATTTTCCAAAATCACAAACAAATTAGGCACTCTTACCCATTTAGAAGTAGGTATAGGTTAGCTTTTTCCAAAACAGTTTGAAAGATTCTTCAATTGTATTCATTCCACAATAATAGACCAACACAACCAACACTCGTAGGGCTCATATTAGAGCATTATCTTTTTCCAAAATTCCAAACTGACTTGTCACATCAATTTCAAAGCTTTTTATCCAAACCTTTTTGGTATTTCAAAATCTACTCTGTTCCCATCTCCGCCTTTGCATGCCGGCTTATAATTACTTCACTCCTCACTGCCTTCACAGCATGCCTTTAAGTCCATGCATCTCACCAGTCTCCTCTTCAACAGAGCTACCGCGGCCGCAAGCCCCTCGGCGGATCAGCGGGAGTGCCCGGCGGCCTGAGTCCCGGCGTTCCCGTGGTCCCGGGCCTGAGTCCCGTGGTGCCGGCCGCTGCTTCTCCCGGGCCCGCGCCCGCGCCCGCTGCCCCCAGCCCAGCCCCGGCCACCACGCCGCATATGAAGCAGGAACACCCCAGTCAGCCAATGGTAAGGGTCAACCAACTTAAGCAATGACAATCATAACCTAAATCACTGCCCTGCAATTGGAGTATAGCTCCAACTGCAACTGCATTCCAATGGCACTAACATAAAAAAAACCTTTAAGTTACCTTCTAGAGACGTTAACTTTGGCTTCATTGGCACTTCTTCACCTTCGTATGGGTTGTTGCACTAGCAACCATGAGAACCAACCTTCAATACTAACCATAAAAATTACGTCTTACGTTAGTTACCACATTCAGCTACGTGCTACGGATCAGTTTGGGTTACGTTAGCGTTACCACATTCAGCAACGGTTCAGTTTGGGACTTCTTTGTATAAGATCGTACGTAACCCTGGTGACAATTTATAACCCACAGAATTGACGCAACCAGATCATTCTAAGGAAAGCAATCCAAACTGGTAATGGGGAACGCAAAGCTACCCTCGTTTATCGCTGGCACCCGAAATACATGAGGTACATATTCCAGAAGATGACTCTTCTCTCGTACGTGATTTCGTAGACAAGCGTGCAAACTTACTCGTAGCTGCGGCGAATTCAATACTAAATTAAAAGTCGTAATTAACCAAAAATCAAAACTAGGTAAACTTAAATCAATGACAATACGAGTATACTTGGTCCAGATTCTGTAACGGATCGCTTACATTGTTTCAGCATTCTGAAAACATCTGAAATACAGGAATATTCTTTACTGTCTTCAAACAACTTTGTGCTAGCATGTATACCGTTACCTTACCAGGTGATTTCATACCAAAACACATTTCTTATTGACCTATTAAAGTAATTGCCTCTTTACAGCGCTAATAACATCATCGTGCCGCCAGTTAAAGGCGTATCGCCGTAATTATACGTCGGAGTAATAGCTGTGACGCGCAACAAGCTGCCCTAAACAAACTGAGGCTAATATTCTTATAATAACACAGTATTAGCAATTTTGTATTACTTAAAAGCTGGTCCTGAAGATTAAGTAAGATCAATACTTTTTTGTACTGGAACCTATACTTATTTCCATACCTTCTCCACTACTTAAATACTGTTCTTAGTAATGATCATGAAACCTTTGTGCCTACAACAATAGCTCAACGCTTAATTTAAAAAAAAACTTTCCTCTTATTGAGTTTACTCTTCTTAGTAATTTTATGAAACCTTTAAGTGGCTTCAAATAGTTGGCCGCTTTTTATATTAAAAAACTTACTAAGTTAATAGGTACCACCAGTCTCAAGTTACCCATATTAATTCACAGATTGTCCAAATGGGGCACACAATAACAAAATAAAAAAGCAATCTTCCGTACATCCCGGCAAATGCGATCCACAATTTGTACAGAAAATAGCAAGTCAAGCTAAACACGGCGGCTTTTTATGTATCTAGTAATAGAGTCGATTTCGCAACAAAAATATGGTCTGATGTAGTACTGTTGTCTGTACGTAAACCGTCTCCAAAGAAGTCTCTAATTCGTTTATCCTGCTATCCGCCGCAACAATTTTGATCATTTTAATTGAGTTTCTTGTGTTTTGTCACAAAGTTTCCACTTATTTGGGTAATTTTTTATGATTTAATAGCGCAATTATTTACAAAGATGTTTTGGAATTGTTTTTTCTTTTAATTCATCCGAATCCCACACAAAAGAAAATACAGTTCGGTAATTATATCAACAAGAGTAATGCAGTACTTAGATAATATGATTCCAAAAGTTTTTCTTATTAACTACTGGAGATAGGAAAAACTTCTAAGTAATTGTAATGTTATGCTGCCTTTTGGCTCGATGCCTAGCATGCTCCCATTCTTCCTAAACTAATTAAAAGTTTCTTGCAATCTATGAATTCGTTGCAATTAATGTCGAAACATAGTAATGATAATAAGGCTCCGTATAATTACGGTAAGTTTAATAATCAAAATTAGAATTTTAGTTTACTGTCTCCTTACTCTAAAGATGTATAAAAATCCAACGAATTATGTTTAAAGCCATCCAGATATTTAGAGCATTTCAATCAATCTTAATTAAATAACATTGAAGCACGCACGTCTTTTAAATGTACTTAGAACCTCTTGAATATGTTCTACTTACTAATATTAGGTTAGCTTAGATACTTATACTTCGAGTTTCCCTGTCACCCTGTATAGCTGAAACACTTTTATATGTTTTATACAATTGTTTTATAATACAAGACAAAGGTATACACGTATGTAACGAGCCAAAATAATTCTTCCCAAGGCCTATTCCCGCGGCACACTGATTGTCCGTATTTTGATTTACATTCGCAACAAATCGTATTTTAGCTCCAAACATTTGCCGAACATTCCGGGAGCCATTGTGCGATTGTTGTAAATAATTACTATTGACTTTGCTATAACGAGTGAGTTACGGTGCTGAGAACAATCCTGTAACTATGTGGTGAGGGTAACCATGCTTGTGGGTAACGCTCCCGCGGCTTTTGTGTTTACTACCCTACTGTTACCACTACTTATTAAATTACGCCCGTAATCATAAACGATGCTTGCTTAAGTGAAGCAGCAAATCGAATGCAAAGAACGTTGAATAGAGCTCTGTGATTGGTTCGTGTGTCACCCTGTGCGTCCACGCGCACTGTCAGACCTCATAGTAATGTTTGCGAATACGGGCGTTAGACATTTTAAACGATTATTTAAATATTTCAGTTAGTCGGATCGGTTAATGATAGTTATTCTTGAGTCACTCTACTAAACCTAAAACTCAAAACTGATGTCAAATTCAAACCACTGTAGAGCTTTGTAACGGCATTTCTATATTTTCAAATCTAAGTATTCGTCCCTCTTACTTGAAACGAAATAGTCGGGATAAGTATGGGCTAAAGATAGACCCCTAAAGAGTATTATATTATACTAGCGGCCGCCCGCGACTTCGTACGCGTGGATCCCGTTTTACTCCCTTAGGGGTGGAGTTTCGTAAAATCCTTCATAACACCTAACTGCATGCCAAATTTCAGCCCGATCCGTCCAGTGGTTTGGGCTGTGCGTTGATAGATTACTATGTCAGTCAGTTAGTCAATCAGTCAGTCAGTCACCTTTGAGTTTTATATATATGTATAGATAAAGAGTATTCTTTGTCTGAAAATTGATCGATCCCAAGTCTTTTCCCTAATTTCCCCTTCACAAGCTTTCCATAGTTTACGTACAAAATACCAAGAAGGTACCTACTGCTAGTACACAAGCACAAGTCCCAACTTACCGTCCAAGTACAGTTAGCAGTCAAAGTCCAGTCATAAATTAGTCTACCGTTCCAGCCGAAGAACTGGCCACTCTACTCGTAACTGCGGCTCAGTGGCAAAGTTCCGAACTGAAATCCAGCTGTTTGCTGCACTCTGCTCGAATTTGTGTGCTTCGATCACATTCTGAGCTAATCTGATTTAGAATTGCTGAGAAGCAGTTTAATTTTGTTACTATAGTAAGTATATAGATATATCTATAAAAGCGAAAGATCACTGATTGACTGACTCACTCATCAGAAATCTCAGAAACTCCAATGCTAAGAGGCTCAATTTTTGCATCGGGGTTCCTTTTAGAACTTAGGTGCTCACTAAGACGGGATTTTGTGTAATTCAACCCCTAAAGGAGGTAAAACGGGATCCACGCGTACCTACGAAGTCGCGGGCGGCCGCTAGTCATTGATATAGGTAATGTTACATTACCATTATTATTACATTACTAATGTAACATTCAGTATGTACTTACGTAATCATTGCAACTTGAAAATAATTATTAATGTTAATTCAAAAGGTAGGTATCTGGTAACATAATATCTATAACCTTCTATTGAACAAAAAGACGAACCTACAACTCCAGTTTTCGTTTATAAAAATGTTCGCAAGTGAATATAATAATTAACAACAATAACGTTCAGCCATGCATAATTCATGACAGTTACCGCGCCAAAATCATAATTACACCAGTAATTGTGTAATAAACCTGTAATCTCTTTACGGGATCTCATTAAAGCGACAAAACAAAGTTTTAATTACGACCCACACACCATGTTAATAAAACACAGGGAGAACTTGAAGCGTAAAATTAAAATCTTTCAAAGTTGCCATAATGCTGTGTAAACGTATAATTATTTCGCTCAGCGTTTACAGAATAGGCGTTTTTCGCGGTAAGCGACTTCAGGCTCTATTTCGTCAAACGGAGACTTTTAGGCCCATTTTATGAAACAAAGTTTTACATATTTTAATGAATGTGGATTGGTCCGTCCAGACTCGATCAGGATCTCAATAAGGACATTGAGATTGCAATTTGACAGAATAAAGTCCTCACTAATTAGTTAGTCCTTCGACGATTTCGACGTTACTAACTTAGAGATATGAGTGACCTACTTAGGATCAATCTTATTAAACGCACATAGTAATGACGCCTAATCTGTAAATCCTTCAAATTATTTAATAATACAGTGTGTCCGGGCATGTAGTGATCAAACTTTAAAGGCGTAATCTATGGACAATTTTATCGATGAAAATACTTCAAATTTGGGGCCTGACCCATTTCTCGAAAAATTACATCGATTTAAGTTTTTAATTTTTAGTTTACACCTCTTCTTTAAAAAACAAGTGAAAGCGTGGGTAGCTTAACATTGATAGGCAAATATTTTATATCATGCGATAGCCAATAAAATTATCTATTAGTAGAAGAAGAAAGCAGACACAAGTTTCATACATTTTATGGGAGTAAGAATGGATTTAATTAGAAAAATACATTACTTTTTTCACTTCTTTTTCAGTTATTTTCCAACACAAGAAAAACCAGGTCGTTAAGGTATGTTTTATTTGCATAGTATTTTTAGTATTTGAGCTATTCTACAAAACGAATGTAAATTTATCAGTCTACGTCTATTAGTTTCGACGTAATTGTTGAACAAAGATACCCCTTCCCAGCGGTTTCCATAGTAATTGGAATAGGTTGTGTGATTCTTTCAGGCAGTGCATTTTCGCATGTCGCGTGCGCTATGGAAACCGCTGGGAAGGGGTATCTTAGTTCAACAATTACGTCGAAACTAATAGACGTAGACTAATAAATTTACATTCGTTTTGTAGAATAGCTCAAATACTAAAAATACTATGCAAATAAAACATACATTAACGACCTGGTTTTTCTTGTGTTGGAAAATAACTGAAAAAGAAGTGAAAAAAGTAATGTATTTTTCTAATTAAATCCATTCTTACTCCCATAAAATGTATGAAACTAGTGTCTGCTTTCTTCTTCTACTAATAGATAATTTTATTGGCTATCCCATGATATAAAATATTTTCCTATCAATGTTAAGCTACCCACGCTTTTACTTGTTTTTTAAAGAAGAGGTGTAAACTAAAAATTAAAAACTTAAATCGATGTAATTTTTCGAGAAATGGGTCAGGCCCCAAATTTGAAGTATTTTCATCGATAAAATTGTCCATAGATTACGCCCTTAAAGTTTGATCACTACATGCCCGGACACACTGTATAAACGTATGATTGTCCTGTTAGAAACATGTTTATCCCGCTTTTCGTTTGCTCAACTTTACTTATTAAATTTCGTTTTTTAGGTGCAATATTAAAAACATTTTTACCTGTTAAGAGTCTTTGACAGCTCGAGTTGCCTTTTAATTAACGTGCTTTGCTTCTGAATTGTAAAGAAGTAGTTCGGAAATAAGTTCATTATGTGTTTAAAAACTTTTCGTAACAGCGCGCTTTTATTGAAGTTTTTGTTAATTAATGAACTGCACAAAAGAGCTGTTTAATGGGCAGTAGATTTTTGGGTAACAATCCATGAATCGTACGTAATTATAAAGGCAATATCTAAATATTCAGTTATCATTAATAGTACCTTACTGAAAGGATGGCCTACGGACCGCATTAATTCTTACAATCCTTTTGGTTTTGGTAGACCTGGCGAGCCAGAAACAATAAGTAGTTTAGCATGCTTAATCTTAAGTTTTGCAAATACGTCAACCCGTAACGACCGTGAAAATATACCTACCACCGTTACATTCAGATACTGCTTTAGCGACTACATAATAGAGTAGGTATCTCATTAAGGTTGCCCAATCCATTTGGATGAAGTAGGTTCAGTCCACCCTTGAATAACACTTAATTTAGCTAAGGACGCCAAAGATCTGTCTAATTATTGCAATATAAAATCAAAGTCGTTTATACCAGTTTCGTAGTAAATTAAACTGTAAAACATATGGATAAACGCTAAATACTAAATGTAGAGCTATTCACAAAAATCGATCGATCTAGCCCGTATAGATTAACTCGAAGGCAAGGGAGTGAAGTTTAAATAAGTATAAAAAAATATATAATATTTTACATGGGAACTAAAGATACCTACGGCAACAACAACGTATCGTTAAGCTACATTGTAGAGTATAAAGATATCTTTAAACTATTGTGTCTCTATTTGTTATTTTACTACGCCTCATTATAACAAAGTCTGAGTGACCGGCCTCGGACACATATGAGTATTAGGGCGCTTCACACGGCAAACAATGTGCAAGGCTGCCGCAGCCTCGGCCTCGATAGCACTGTGATGACAAGTGTTTGTTACGAAACACTTGCTTACTTATTATTTACTCAAATATTTTTAAAGAATCGTACATAGTCCTTATTTACTAAACCGTTCATTTGCTTTGTTACAGGCACCAATGCCGTTCTACGCGGGAGATCCCAACAGATTCCCTACGACATGGCAGGCGGATCCAACACAAGGTAAATATCAAATCATCCATCATTAACTGTTATGCACATTAGATTTAACACTATAGTAGAAATCATAAACCAAAACTTAGTCTTAATTATTGTTCCAGGTTGGCAGAACCAGTTTGTCCAACAACTACCAACGCAGGCGGGTCAGACGACGCTAGACTATCAGGGCAACCACACTGCGTACGCGACGTCGCCCCACTACCAGGCCAACACCACGTACACCGTCCAGAACGTCGCTACCACCTTCGACGTGACTAATAACACGTACTACCAAACTGGGGTTCAGTCCATACCAGCGCAGAGGCCGCCGTCCAACCGTGGCGCGTACACTCCCGTCCCGTCGCCGAGGGCTCCGCACTACACCACGGAGTACCAGCAACAGTACGCACAACAAGCTCCCACACCCAGTGGCAACGCAGGCAACGATTCCCGACCGGCATCTGCCGCTTCCTACCAAAACACCGTGCCCACATCGGCTGCGCCCGTTTACACCGTCAGCCAACAAAACTATGAACGCACAGAGTACACGTCTGAGCACACAGAGGATTACAACTCTGAGAACGGCACGACTGACGCCAGCAACGATGGGGAGAGACAGGAGCAAACAACACCCAATGGACAGCATTCGGGAAACGCCGAGCCTGGGTACCTGCAGGGGAGCAACGGTCCGCGAGCTTCACTAGATTGTAGCGGGTATTCAGGCGGCTATAATGGCGGACAGTATAGGGAGAACGGCCAACAGCAGCAGCAGCAACAACAGCAGCAGCAGCAGAATCAAAATGACTGGCAGCAACGCCAGTGGCAGCATAACCAAAGATTACAAAACCAACAGATGCAAAATCAGCAACAACAGATGCAAAATCAGCAGCTTCAGAATCAGCAACAACAACAGATGCAGAATCAGCAACAGCAACTTCAGAACCAACAACAGCAACAGTTGCAAAATCAACAGCAACAAATGCAAAATCAACAACAGCAACAGTTGCAAAATCAACAACAACAGCAGATGCAAAATCAACAGCAGCAAATGCAAAATCAAATTCAAAATCATCAAAACCAACAGATGCAAAATCAGCAGATGCAACAACAAAACCAGGAGAACGCTGAACAGCAAATGTTCTCTCAATCAGACAGGGTTAATTTAAACTCGAGACTGAAAACGATGATATTAAATAAACAGAATCATACCCGAGACGGCACCAACACGCCGCCGGATAAAGGCGACCCTGGAGAAGGGCCGCCTCGGGTGATAGACGATAGAAAAGGCGGGGTGGGCTCCGTCGGTGATGATAGGAACACTACCGGTCATTTTTTATCGTATAGCCACCATCTCCGAGATAATTACCGAATAGGCGAGCAAACGTACGCGCTCGCTGGTAATTATGCACAAAACGCCCAAGCCTATGGCGCGGGTGAATTCGGAGGTGGTGGCCACCAAGTATGGGAGGGGGGGACAGGGGTCCCGAGAGGTTATGATAAACACGCTACGTCGAAGAACGTATCTAAAACTCCTCAAAAGTTACCGTCTTACGCAGACATGAGGGGACAATTCGGTGCCTACTCGAATGAACAGTATGGAGCCCAAAAATATGCAGAAATTTACGGTAGTGATAGTTTAAGTTTTAATCAACAAGATAATAAAGATTTTCAATCGAAGATGCTTATTGGACCAGTATCAGAGATGAATCAACAACTTCGTGCCCCGTCGAGGGACACCAACGCACAAAGAAGAGCTTATGATAGGGAAGCATATGATGCAAAATTTAGACATCCATCAGCGCCTTTAATTCCAAAATTGGAAATCCCAGATAATACGTATCAATACCACAAAGATGAAAGGTTATTAAAAACTAATCCCCAAGTTGCCATGAATCAGAATCAGTATTTAAAGCAGAACGAACAGGCGCAACAGAATAGTATTTACCGTGACTACCCAAACGGTATGATTGCGAGACCCCAACAAAATACTGTGTTACCGCCAATTTCCTCAATAAAACAAGAAAATTTTGGCCAAAAGCCGCCTAACTTTCAACACTTTCAACCTTATCCTTTTGAAAGAAGGCAAGAGCCTGAAGTATATTCTCAAATTCCTCGGTTACAAGAAAATGTGGGTTTTCAAAGATACAGTAGAAATTGTAATGAACCTAAGCCTAACAATCAAATGGACAACAGAATGGATTCTGTTAAAAATATGTCTACGGAACCTAAGCCACCGTATTACATTGAGCAGATCAAATCCGAACATTCTCCTCCAGGAACTAAAATTTACAAAAACAATTATCCGCCACCTAGAAACGAACCCTATATTTATCCTGGAGACGGTGGTCCAGTCACGATAAAAGACGAAGTGGGATACTCCTGCTGTCGTCAAGGTTCCACTAAAAAACCACCACCTGAGCACTTAAGGGACGGTGCGTGTCCAGGCCTTCAAACCAAAGATGAGATATTAGAAGAAGACCCAGACAGCACTGACAAGAATGATCCTAAGAGCCAATCAAAACCTGGCACGCCTGGGCCCGATCCTATGGGTAAAGTTCCTAAAGAAAATCAGTTTAATTATTCCAAAGAATATCTAGAGAATCTTGAAAGGTTAAGGAATAACTCCAGAACCGAAGTGCCTGACTGCAATTGTTTTCCAGCTGATAAGAATCCTCCTGAGCCTGGGAGCTATTACACTCATTTAGGTAAACATTAGGCCCATCATTTAAAACATTTGAGACCTTAGTTCGCTAATAGGAAATTAAATTAATTCCAATTTTCATTTTAGGAGCTGCGTCATCTCTAGCGGAACTTCGCAAAGATCTAGAAGCCCGAACCGGCTTGTCGGGGAAAGAACTGAGAATGGAGAAGATCTGCTACACGGGGAAAGAAGGGAAATCTGCTCAAGGCTGTCCGATAGCCAAATGGGTGAGTGTATGGATCCCAAAATTGGTATTACTCATACAATATCTTTAAAAAAAAACATCTAGTGAATACTTGTGTATTTAGTCAACCTGTCCCTATCCCTAAACAGATTAATTTAAAGATTCACGTTTTTAAATCTCAAATCAAGAACATCGTTATTTTACTGGATTTTGGGGCACATTCCATAACAATGAGGGCTATCGTTTTAGCGCTCACCAGTTAGCGCCATTGTAGAGTAAGGTCCTGTCACTTGCTAGTAGCGAAGACAGTGGCACCAACTGGTGAGCGCTAAAGTGGTAGGAGGACTATCGCATTTGCACTCATCAAGATGGCGCCACTGTAGAGTAAGGTCCTGTCAATCGCCAGGGGTGCCAACTGTTAAATATAAAAACGATAGCCCTCATTAAGTTAACCCTTTTTATCATAATATGGTACACACATACACAGTGGTCAGATTCCCATTTGCGCAAAAAACTCAAATAATACCTACCTAACCAATTCCAGGTGATCCGCCGTTCCAGCTACACGGAGAAAGTGCTCGTGGTTGTAAAATGCCGCGCGGGCCACAAGTGCGCGACCGCCTGGATCGTGGTGTGTCTGGTCGCGTGGGAGGGCATCCCGCAGTCCGAGGCTGATCTGGACTATACTCTGCTGTCGCATAAGCTGCACCGCTACGGGCTACCCACTACCCGTCGCTGTGCTACTAATGAGAACAGGACTTGTGCTTGCCAGGGTAAATACATTATTTATTAAGAATCTATCTTTACTGCAGCCTGTAGGAGTTGCTATGACAGCATTTCAAAAATAAGATGTCCAAAAATTACTGGACGGTTGGATATGAACGTTAGTGCTAGATAGCTTAGTTAGACAGTGTTTAATATTATACAGGCGACAATCATAGACTCCTTGACTTATTATTTAAAACTACAGTTAATTTTTTACGTTTACTAATTATAATCCTACCTATACTTTACCTAATATGTAAAAAGCTAACCGTCAATATTAAAAACCGACTAAAAGCACTACAGCATTAATTATGTCTTCTTCATAAGCTTTTCCCTGGACCAATTTAGAAAGTTTGTATAGGTAGGTACTTATCTCATTTAGAAAAAAAAATTAAATTAATTCTTATTTTCAGGACTAGATCCAGAAACGTGCGGTGCATCCTACAGCTTCGGCTGCTCGTGGTCAATGTACTACAACGGCTGCAAGTACGCCCGCTCCAAGACCGTGCGAAAGTTCCGTCTCTCAGTCAAGACCGAAGAGAGCGAGATCGAAGAACGAATGCACGTTCTAGCCACTTTACTCAGCCCACTCTATATGAACCTAGCTCCGAAATCCTTTGAGAACCAATGCCAATTTGAAAAGGAAGCCTCGGACTGCCGACTCGGGTTCAAGCCGGGAAGACCTTTCTCTGGTAAGTATAAGTATCATCCAAGTGGTAGTTAAGGCATAATTATGAACGTAACAATGCCGTAATCGGATGACATAAAGCGACATAATGGAATTACCGGTTTAGTATCTTTTTTATAGTGCCGTAAACTTATAATGAGCAATGGTGACATCAAAAGACCGACTAAAATATCATTGACATTGCAAGGCATATTGCTTGAAATTTTTTCTTCTGTACATTATGTTAATGTTATCTTTTTTTAATTTATTCATTTTCAAGAGCGAGTTAAATCTATGTAAGATATTAATTTCACAAAAAATATTTTTGCGTAAAGGGTAATTTTTCCATTCCATTCATTTACTTTTTTTTGTTCTATGGGCAAGTGCAATGTCAAGAATTAAGTCAATAAGGTTACAGTCTTGGAGGTACTTTGAAATATTTTTTTGTCCCTCATTAATATTGTATGTTATGATGATGAGGTAGCGTTAAATATCTGGTCTTTCCAGGCGTGACAGCATGCATCGACTTCTGCGCGCACGCACACCGCGACTTACACAATATGAACAACGGTTGCACAGCTGTAGTGACTCTAGCACGACACCGCGCGCTCGCTCGTCCGGCTGACGAGCAACTCCACGTTTTGCCGCTATACGTGCTCGATGCGACGGACGAATTCGGCTCGAAGGATGCGCAAGATGAAAAGCTACGCAGCGGCGCGCTGGAGATCCTCGATAAGTGAGTGGTGACGTATATCTCTTCTTTTATTGTGCAACCTAAGGAAAGTTTCTCATACCAATTGAGTAGTTTGATACCTTAACTCAGTATTTTTCAACCTGTGGGTCGCGACCCCCTGGGGGGTCGCGAAGCCTCTATAGGGGGGTCGCGAGAGGTTGTAAAAACTACCTCAGTAAAAAAATTCTTATAAAGACAGATTAATCCGAAATCGAATTATACAAATGTTGTAAGGATTTAAGTATTCGGTCCCAACAAACATCTTTGCAACATTATAAAATGCATGAAAAAAAAAGCGAACGGTCGGGGGGTCGCCAAAATTTTTTTCATACTAGGGGGCCGTGTCATGAAAAAGGTTGAAAAACACTGCCTTAACTAATTTCAAACTAGAACTTACTCAAAACACACTTCATTTTAGCCCAGATAAACGAATGTTAGCTACTAATAATTAAGTATGATTTAATCATACATATTTAGTTTTTTCCTAAACATGACATTTAACAGAATAAACCTCATTCCAGATTTCCCATGGAAGTTCGAGTACGGTCAGTGCCACTGCAGCCGTGCAGACGTCACGGCAAGAAGCGGAAGGAGGAAGAGACGTCCGACTCGGCCAACGCCTCCAACAACTCGCAGCAGAGTCCCGGCGGGCAGAAGAAGTCTCAGTGCTCCACGCCGGCTCCTCGCACCCCACAGCCGGATAACAGGAATAATGCTAGCCCGCGAAGCCAGAGCAGCGCCTCCCCCCGAGCCCATACCCCCGCTTTAAACCAGCCCAATACACCAACCTTTACCAACAACCCCCACTACAACTCGGCGTTCGTCAACCCCAATATGCACAACCAAAATCCCGGCCTCATCAACACCAATCTTAGCAACCCGGCTCTATTAGACATGGCCACCATGATCGACAACTTCACCGACGCCCAACTGCAAAGCAATCAAATCTCCAGCACTGTGCTCGACTCGCCCTATAATCCTTACGATCAGAGTTACAACCTCCACCACCAAAACGCACTGTATAACCCGAACGGTGTACCATCGTTAGTGGAGGGAAACGCTTGCCAAAATCCCAACCCGAATCAACTTCCAAGTTTTGCTTCTGGCTTACAAAAGAGAGACCACTTCAATGCTCAAAACCCAAATCAACAGATGAATGCGCTTCCCCAAAACCAATGGCCGGACTTCGCTAACGCCGAAATGTTCAACAACGTGGTGAAGGAGGACCCGGACTCGACCACGGCCCATTTGAACGTTCCACCTAACTACAGTCCCGATTCCAATCGAAGTGAAACTAATTCAGATCCAATGTCCCAGAAAAATCCTACAGAACCGGATAAACAGAACATGATCGCCAGAGACATGGTTCCTAAATTGTCCGAATTTGAATTGCCCAGCTCACCGCGACTCACAGAGATATCTCAACATCCTCAAAGCAAACCCGAGTCGCCGGCTCCTTCACAAATACCAAAATCTCCCAATAATGACGCACTTAATCCGACAGAAGTGCGAAAGAGCGTGTGGAAATCTCCGGAATCAAAGAATTGGGACCCTACGAAACCAAAGGAACAATTGGTATCAGAGAATGAGAATAGTTTGTTTAGGGTCCCAAAAGCGAGGCCGCCCTCACGCTCCCAGCACAGCAACCCACCAGAGGGAATGGAGAACTCCACCTTTTTGAAGCCGTATCCTCCTTCTGAGAGACCGCATTTGAGTCAGGGATACGAGCACAGAAGTCCTTACGACAATAGGCTAACAAATAACCCAACACCTCAAACAACATCTGCTCCTCCAACAAATTTCACGATAAATCACGAGGAACAAAATATAGCCTTAGCCAACAAAACAACCACCGAGTTCACTGGAAATAATTTTCATGCCGTCAATCAGAATTCCTATGGAAATCAAACTTCTATTCAAGGGTTCGGCAACTACCCACAAATGCCAAACGCATATTCATATCCGCCTAATCCGTATGGACATTTTAATCCTTATGAAAATAGTTATAACGATTATAATAGTTTAGCCTACTACAACGCCGAGAAATATAAACGGGAGGAGCTTCTGAGAAACCCGCATTGCTACAACTCCTACGGGTATCAATACAACCCTAACTTCGCATCAAACTTTTATCAAAATCCGAGTCCAAACTGGTGCCAATCTTCGCCGAACTGGTGCCTGTATCCACCCCCATTTTCTATTCCTTACCCACCTGAACCACCAAAAGCAGAACCCATTGGGGAGGTGACTGACTTTACGGATAATCTCGAATGTTTTAAAGACAGCCAGATGGGTGGAGTGGCCATCGCTTTAGGCCACGGGAGTGTGCTGTTCGAGTGCGCGAAACACGAGATGCACTCGACGACTGCGGTCAAAACTCCAAACAGAGTGAACCCTACGCGAATTTCCCTGGTATTCTACCAGCACAGAAACCTGAATCGTCCAAAGCATGGGCTGGAGGAGTGGGAGGAGAAGATGCGACTTAAGAAATTAGGGTTGAATCCTTCAACGCCGAGCACTCCGGGGCCGAACTCGAACTCAGTGTCCCCGGCGTCTACTCCCGGGTTAGAGCAGAGGCAGGGGGAGAAATGGAAAAATAACGAGGACGCGATTCCCGGCGGGTACACTTCTCTAGCGGCACTGGTGGAAGCGACGAACGCTGCGCGAAGGAGCGGCCAGCTTATGCTGCGAACGGACACGCAAACTACCATGTCTTGGACGACGCTGTTCCCCATGCACGGTTGCACTGTCACGGGCCCCTACCAGGAGGCCGCCACCTGACGTCGCGCCCGCCGCGCCACCCCCGCGGCCCCCTAATCAATAAGCTCCTTTAACTCTCAGTAGTCGCAGTCGATGCGAGCTTCCCGAACGTTCCGTAGTTCCTGGATCTTAACTTTAGGCGCTGAGGATGCGTACTTTGTGCGTCCCAAATTCCTGTTTAACGTTGGAATTGACTACCGTTCTATCGAAGTATTTTGTAACCGAGTGAGTTTTCAATCAAAGATAAGTTTAAGTTTAATAGTGTTTATCGCATTTCAGCTAGTCTTACGTTATCGCTTAGTGTCGATCGTGTATCGTTCGAGTGACCGTAATCGTGTAGAGTTCTTTGTATATTCTTGTCGTAATTTTAGTTTGCGCCGGGGTCGAATCGGCCGTTTCTGGAATTAGTTTAATTATTTTTACGTTCTGTGCTGTATAAAATAGTGACGTTTAGCATTTTGTCTGCATATTTTGTCGATGTTTTCTAATTAAGCGCATAATCCGCTTTATGCGACGCAATGATCTCAATAACTACTAACCTACGAGTATGTATGTATGTGCTCAGAACAAAAGTACAAAACATCACGAGGAGGTTGTGCGTACTCGACGACGTGTTTATTGATATTTTTGTACCTTTGTCTGTGTATTAGTTGATTTATTTTATGTGTATTTTGTAATGATTACCATTCCTCTGCCTTTGTTTACATTGATTGTTTTGGCATTTCATTAGTTACTCGAAACATGGCGTTGTCGCCGCAGTGTATTTTATTCAACAAAGACATGAGTGCTTTTCTATTAGGTTAAGATGTGTGTATTTTTAACTTTTTAGAATATTTAACTTATTTATATTATTGTATTACGTGAATCATTATCAAATCATTTCTTTGTAATAATTTAGTATTATGGTAGACGTTAATATTTAATATATTTGCTTTATGAGTCGACATTAAATTATTGCAGTTGTTTTGTGCATGTTCAAGGAGCCTTCTTTACTCTCGAGTGCCTGTACTTTGGCTAGCCGATGATATTATGTGGAGCGAATCTTCTCACTCATGTGACCTTATTGTTTGTTCGTGTAATTGATCACTTTCTTGTTTAGCGACGATAAATTTTATAAATTAGAAAACATACAATAAAAGATGAATAATAAACATACATTTATAAGAATAGGATACGTTCAAGGAAAAAAATCAGGCGCTTGGAAAGATATAAAGTAGGCATATTATTGAAAATGAATGAAAACATACTGATAAATAGTTATTAATATATAATTAGAGTAAGAAAAAGTTTGTTTTAAAGATTAAACTATTGATATAGTTTATATTTTTTACGTGTACGTATTTATTGAATGGTAAATTTATTGGGACGAACGTGAAAATTATTTATAAGTAAAAGTTTTGAGAGCAAAACTTATAAAAACTAAGCAATAATAGACATCGGGGTCTATGTACATTGTAATACGTAGGAATGAAATATTATAACGAATGGTGCGAAATTGTCGTCGGTCTTATGGAGTGCTTGGCGTTTGGATTCTTACGAAATTGCCTAAATTGTATTCGGATATTGTTTTAAGTGAAGCGTTGGTAAAATGCCCTAGAGTTCTTGCCATTTTACTAGTTGCCAATCATGTTAACTGATGCATTGAGTGACAAGACATATCAGAGCAATCGCAGTTGTATCAATAGTTTGTAACCGAATCGAGCAGAAACAGGCAAGGTTGTACTAAATGTAATCGAATACACTTCCTTAGATTATCTCGGGTCTTTTGTAAGAAACTAATGTATCATTTAGGTCACTAGCAACCTGTGATATACCCATTAACTCACGTGCGTGTGTGTCTGTCTCCAGTGTGTTCTAGTATACCATTGAAACCAAATCGACCAGTATTGACAAAATGTTGTAACCAAAAATACAATTTGTTTGTAGATGGGTATTGCCAATGTGGGTTTTATACGAAACCGCTTTTGTGTTACGATGGACTTTGTAACGATATTTTTATTATTGTCTTCTGCCAAAACAAAAGAGTAATCGAATGTGTCATGTAAATAGAACTACCATTATTTATTAATACAATAATTTAAAAAGACTTCGCATGTTTCATTTATTACCCCATTATCAAACTTCACACCTTATTTCATTTTCAAATACTTAGGTAAGTACATAAACATAGAATAAGGACTTGCCATTTTAAATAAAAGACAAATTATTTTAGTTATTTTTTATAAAATCCAATATAAAAAAAACAATAACAACACCACGAATTATCTTATAAATATAATATAGCTTAATTTAGTAAAAATTGATTTATATTTAATCAAAAAAACTTAAAAAACCGTGGAATATTTTCATAGACATTTTAAGACGAGAAAAATCTCAAAATTATAAAATATTTTTCATACAATTCATCGATTTGAGCATTAAAATTATTTCATTGTCAGTCTTAGCACTAATTACTTAATTAATCTTACATAAGTTTTTTTTGCATTGGTAACCCCACATATTTGTAACTTTATTTTAACATGTTTACATTTATACATAGATGTGGAATGTATTTATTATGGCTGTTTTTTACATACGTTAGGAATTTAAAACATTTTATATTAGCCTCAAAAATCTTGTTTAAATACTTATGGTAGAATCTTTAATATTATTTTAAAATATATGATTTTGGACACATTTTTTTTACAAAAATAGGTCAAAAACTTATTTTTATTTCATCTTAACAAGAATTTTGATTTTCATGAAAAACTTAATAAGTACTGTACAATAATACTTAAATATTATTAGCAAATTGAACGTGGGACGGATGAGTAAGTACCGAAGTTTTCCAGTTCTAAAGCTCTATACTTGAAGCTCGTAGTTTTTCTTTTCCACTAGGATACATGTTTTTTTATAGGTATGTTTGGTCAGGGTCTTTAGACATTTTAATATTAGTGATCCTTTTAAATCAAAATCTAAATTGGGAAGTTGAAACGATAATGTTGGTGACTACGGCGCGACTTATTCGCGACTACGGCTCAACTGCTACGCGAATACTACGCGACTATGGCGCTACAGTTTCGTTCGCTGCTTCTTGCTGCGCCCATATTAAACGCCGATGTACGATGTTTGACTATGCATTCTGTCTTATTTACTTATAACTGATACAGAACATATATCCTAGCGTTCATTACTTTACTTTATATCTCGTGGTGCAAAGCGACGATGATGTTGGCGAGCGCAGTGCGCGCGTCACCGGTCGGGAAGCTATCGAGCCGTATGTGTATATATCTAAACGATCAAATATGAGATAGATATTATATCAATTTGTGGAGCCTAGCTCTTATTTACCAAAGACTATATTTAGAACATGTATCCTAGTGACTCCTAGCCCCGTACGTCAAATCTCGTGGTGCATAGCAACGATGATGTTGGCGAGCGCACGCGACCAACGGCGCGACTGCTACGCGGCTACGGCGCGACTAACTATAGTAGCTAAGTTTGCGCTACTTCTTACAGCACCACATTAAACGCTGATGTTTGACCGCTGTATGTGAGTGTGTGGGAGTTTCCGCTGTGTATATGCTTATGGCTCTTATTTACCTATAATGACATAGAACATGTATCCTAGTGGGTCTTATGCTTGTTTTCACCATCAATCCCCAATTTTTGTGACCCCTTTGAAAACAAAATCCCTGTTATGTGTTACCGTTATAGGGGTCACTTAAAAATAAGGGATCGGGCACTAGACTCTTAGCCCCGTACCTCAGATCTCGTGGTGCATAGCAACGATGATGTTGGCGAGCGCAGTGCGCGCGTCGCCGGGCGGGAAGCTGTCGAGCACGGCCACCGCGCGCGCCACGTGCGAGCGCTGCAGCCGCTTGGTCTGCGCGATGCCGTCGCCTTCTACCACCGCGCGGTATAGCTGAAGGTAGAAGAGTTATATGAATGGAGCAGCGCGACTACGACGCGACTACAGCGCGACTGCGACGTTACTACAGAGTGAATGCTATTCTACTGAGGCGCAACTGCTACACGCTACGTTGCGACTGCTACGTGATCGACAATAGTGATTGAATTTCTTGCGCTGCCTCTTCTAAGCAGTGCCCACATTATTTACAGTGTTCATTTAATGAAAAAACTTAGTGAAACGTTTAATCACACGCGCGCCACGTGCGAGCGCTGCAGCCGCTTGGTCTGCGCGATGCCGTCGCCCTCCACCACCGCGCGGTATAGCTGAAGGTGGATAAGAGTTAAATGATTGGAGCAGCGCGACTACGACGCGACTACAGCGCGACTGCGACGTTAATACAGAGTGAGTGCTATTCTACTGCATCGCAACTGCTACACGCTACGATGCGACTGCTACACGAGACACGACTACGGCGCAACTGCTACGTGATTGACAATAGTGATTGAGTTTCTTCTCTTCTAAGCAGTGCCCATATTATTTACAGTGTTCAGTTAATGAAAAAACTTAGTGAAACGTTTAATCACGAGCGCACCACGTGCGAGCGCTGCAGCCGCTTGGTCTGCGTGATGCCGTCGCCCTCCACCACCGCGCGGTATAGCTGAAGGGACACAAGCGTTTGACCATAAGGTTTCTTTCAAATTAGACGTTTTCAGCAGGACGTCTATCGTGCGTTTGCAAGACCGCACACTAACTATTGGTGATTGTCATTCCGACGCAGTTGTCATACAATTTACCGTGTGCAGTCCTGCAAAAACGCACGACATCGTCCGACTCAAAACGTCTAATTTGAAAGAGCTCTAACGTTACTACGGTTAACAGTACGACGCGATTGCTAGGTACTTAAATAGTTTAAATACGACGCAATTGCTAGGTACTTTAATACGACGTGACTGCTACGTAACTACGAAGAGACTGCTACGTTACTACGAAGTATCTGCTACGTTACTACAGAGTGACTGCTGTGACACTAGATTGCTACGTTACTACGGAGTGACTACTACGGCACGACAGCTACACTATTACGACGCGACTGCTACACGGCTACTACGGCGCGACTGCTACCTACACCTCTACGGAATGACAAGTGAAATTGGACTTCAACTCATTAATTTCTAACATTTCGAATGAACTTCTTTTTAAAATACTACATGATACGGAAAATAAAGCGATTGTTTTTCAGAGCATCTTTCACACTCACCGCATGATAATCTACGTCGTGAACGCTGCGGCGGCCCGGCTCGATCAGCTCATAAAGTTCAGGCCGGGCTTGCAGCGTGAAGGCCACTAGTGCTCCCACGATCTACTTTGATAGAGCATCTTAAACATCCACTCACCGCATGATACGTGTTCTTCGTAGTCCGGGTGCTTTCAGGAGCCCTATGTAGTGTTGCAGCTCCCTGTAGGCTCTCAGAAAGTTTTTAGAGCGTCATACATATTCACTCACCGCATGATAATCTACGTCGTGAACGCTGCGGCGTCCCGGGCTCGATCAGCTCATAAAGTTCAGGCCGGGCTTGCAGCGTGAAGGCCACTGGTGCTCCCACGATCTACTTTGATAGAGTAATCTTAAACATCCACTCACCGCACGTTAGGTGTTCATCGTAGTCCAGGTGCTTTCAGTAGCCCTAGTGTAGTGCTGCAGCTCCCGGTAGGCTTTGAGAAAATTTTTGAAGCGTCATACATATTCACTCACCGCGTGATAATCTACGTCGTGAACGCTGCGGCGTCCCGGCTCGATCAGTTCATAAAGTTCTGGGCGGGCCTGCAGCGTGAAGGCCACTGGTGCACCCACTAATGAGAAGCTGGCTGGCTCAGGGCCCGTGAACGCTTCAAGGTCCAGGAACGCTTGCCAGGCCAGAGCCAAGTGACAGCCGAACAGGTAGCCCTGGAACCAAAGAAGATAGGATAATAAAATTGACACTATATATTTTATGAGCTATCTGTTTTTGTGAAAAATACTATTGACAGGTAGCTAATAACTCATAAGATAGGTCCCCCTCAATTGATGTTTATCATCCGTGGTGCATATCTATACTAATATTATAAAGAGGAAAGATTTGTACCTATTTTTGTATGTTTGTAATGAATAGGCTCAAAAACCACTGAACGGATTTTGATGAAACTTTACAGTATTATTGTTCATAATCCAGAATAACATATAGGCTATAATTTATGATGATCTGTGAAAAACGGTAGACCAATGACGTCACCGATTCGCGAATTCAATTGACTATCATTATAAGAATATGTATAGATTTCAAAGCTCATCGTTTATGTTCGCATATTTCTCAATGAATCACTTTCCATGAAATCCACGGGAAGAATAGGAGTAGTCCTATTTTGCCTGAACACCACAACACGGTTGAGAGGGTATACTTAGTCCCGTTTATAGTGTTGACATGTTACTAAAATATCACAACAACCAAAATATGTTCTACTCATCTAAAATTAACATAGCAAAATATGGCATAAATCATGAATATTTCAGGCTCATTAGGTGTTTACTCATCAATATTAAAATGTTCAACGCTCAGAAATGGATTTGCATAATTCAATAGTAAACCTCGGAAAATCAGATAGCAAACGCAATCAAAGGGTTAGCCATAAGCCTTATAATAAACTTATGCCCGTTTTCACCATCAATTCCTAATTTTTAAGTGCCCCTATGTAAACAAAATTCCTGTTATGTTACCACTTAAAAATTAGGGAAGCACCAATATTTAAAATCCACTGTCTTACATTGTTAGAAGCATTACTTAGAGGCACTCGGACTCTTCTATTGATGGGTAAAAGAAGCATTAATTAAAAAAAAATGGCCTTCATAGCTGAAAAAAATACGAATTGTCGAAAATAATGATTTGTGTAGATAAACTGTTCAGATTTTTTTTCCATCCATGCTGTAGGTATGTATAAATGTATGTAGATACATTTTCTAAAACAAAGAACCATCAGTCTCCTTTACACGCACGGGTCAAATCGTGCCCTCTTCAAAGGGCCTCCTTCAAGAGACCGACATGACCTTAAACTGTACAATGGTGGAGAACTTTCTAACGCGCTTTGCTGATGTCGCCAGTACTTGACTTGTGCAAGCGACTGAATCTAATTCGTAAGTACTCGTAAAATGTTGCGAAAATGCGCGAATAGAACTCTACCATATTCATGATTAAAAGGAAAAATACTATAGTTGTATTCATTTAAAAAATATATTTATACAATTTCATAGGTGGTACCAGAGTTTTCCTGAACGTTTTAAATGTTAATAAATAAATAATAATAATAAATATTATTTGCCAGTAAACATGGTATACAAAGATGGAATATTCATAATGTTTCAGACATGTTTAGCCAGAGAATTAAGCATGCAAATTATGGTAAAAAAAAAAACTCAAAACAATGCTCAAAGTTTAGCCGGGCTTTACAGTTAATAATTCTTTAATGTCATAGAAGTTCTGTGAGACAAGCCAATTATAAAGATGCGCCTTAAATTGATAAATATTTAATTCTTTAAATTCTTTGGGTATATTGTTAAAAACCATTGTACGCACATAGTCAAACAGCTTTTGCTGTATTGCATGGTTTTTGGAGTATCTTGCAGAACCAGTCTATGAGGATCTCTACTATTTCTGGGATAAATGTCACAAGCCCTCAAAAACAAATGCTTATTTTGCATTACAAATAAACTTATCTCTAGGATATACAGTGATGTTAATGTCAGCAAGCGAAGTTTCTGGAATAGTGGTCGACAGGATGTAAGCGGTGGAACACCACATATTGCTCTAATGCATTTTTTTTGTGCAATGAAGGCTCTTTTGATATTGGTACTGTTTCCCCACATCAGTAACCCGTATCGTAATATGGATCCTACATATGCGTGATAAATGGTGATTGCAGTTTTAACATCAGTGACGTTTCTCGCTTGCTTCAAGGCATAAACAAACCTATTCACTCTATTACAAATATTATATCTATGTGAACTTTCCAATTTATATCTTGATCTATAGTTAGTCCCAAGAGTTTCGTTAGATAACTATTATAATTCGCAAGGTCTGACATTTTAACTGTTTGTAATTAAACGAACCCCATAAAGTTGTAATGGATAATTCCTATATTTTAACCATTATAATTTAATGACGTTAGTTATTGTATTATTAAGATCGTTTACTGCATGATAACTATACCTATGTGTAAATAATGATATGATTTATATTAAAGTAAATTGAAGATTAACCTTTACATACCTATATGTACATAAATATTCCACCTATTTGTACCTATTCCATAAAATATCTTTACGTGGTCGTTTCTACAAGACTCCTTACAAATAAAATTTTTAAAAACAGTCATATAGACGGAAGAGTGTGTACTGCCTCTGGTTTAAATGCACCAAGCAACTTTTAACGTAGAGTTCAAGGTACTTCAATGTCGTCTCAAGCGAAATTATTGAATTTCCGTGATTCCGTTGACATTTCTCGAACCCACCGGACGGACAGGAAGTGACCTTTGAAAGCACATCTTGCTCGATGCATAGACTGAGTGAGGTGTGTGATTTTAAAGCGGTTTTTTTTTCACCTTGGGTTTAACAGCACACTGATCTCACACATTGTTAAGCCTTTATTTCGCCTGAGATACAGGAAAAAAATTCCTAGTTCAGGCACATGTATAATTTTACCTTTTGTAGCATAAGATTAGCCTAGAGTTTAAATTGTCAAATAAGTTATTCAATAAATAATTTATTCTCTATTATTTATTTAATATTGTTGTTTTAAGGTTACGTAGGTTTTTGTAGACCGGGTTTAAAATTTTTATTCCTTAGATCGATGCTGGGCGACGCGACTAAAAAAATTCGGTTGACATTCGGGTACTGGGCTCAAAATCCGGAGCTTTCACGCACCTTGGCCAAATTTTAGAGATGGCAACCATTTGTGCAGTATGCCACCACTAATAGGCCTCTTAAAGAAGCTCAAAGTTGCACAAAGTGCTATGGAAAGGGCTATGCTCGGTGTTTCTTTACGTTATCGAATCAGGAATGAGGACATCCGTAAACGGACTAAAGTCGCTGACATAGCCTGATGGATTAGCAAGCTGAAGCTGTGACTGAAGTGACAATGGTAAGGGTACATCATAGTACGCAGAATTAACGGCTGATGGGGCAGCAAGGATCTGAAATGGAGGCCACGTACCGGAAAACTTAGCGTGAGACGTCCACCTACAAGGTGGACCAAAGACCTAATAAAGGTAGCAGGAAGGCTCTGGATGCAGGCCGCTACCAACCGCGCGATATGGAAATCATTGGAGAAGGCCTAAGCCTATGTTCAGCAGTGGACGTCCTGTGGCTGAAATGATGATGATGATGATGAACACTCGACCGACCTGCGTCTGCAGCTGCGGCTGATGGCCCGCCATCCGCCCATAGCAGCGTCCTGTCGTCGCTGTCAGTTCAAAAGGATGTATGTTATACCAGTAGGTTTTCAGGAGACACAAAAAACTGTATATATTTTTAAATTTAGGATGACATACGTCCTTTTGAACTGACAGCGTCCTGTGCTGTGGGGACACTCGACCGACCTGCGTCTGCAGCTGCGGCTGGTGGCCCGCCAGCTTGAGCGCGGCGGAGCAGCTCTTGCCGAGAAGCGCCCGCCGCGAGCACGTGGCGCGAGGCCCACTCGCGAGGCAGGCAGCCCGCCAGCCGCCCGGCAGCGTCCTGTGCTGTGGGGACACTCGACCGACCTGCGTCTGCAGCTGCGGCTGGTGGCAGCGTCCGGTGCTGTGGGACACTCGACCGACCTGCGTCTGCAGCTGCGGCTGGTGGCAGCGTCCTGTGCTGTGGGACACTCGACCGACCTGCGTCTGCAGCTGCGGCTGGTGGCAGCGTCCGGTGCTGTGGGACACTCGACCGACCTGCGTCTGCAGCTGCGGCTGGTGGCAGCGTCCTGTGCTGTGGGACACTCGACCGACCTGCGTCTGCAGCTGCGGCTGGTGGCAGCGTCCGGTGCTGTGGGACACTCGACCGACCTGCGTCTGCAGCTGCGGCTGGTGGCAGCGTCCTGTGCTGTGGGACACTCGACCGACCTGCGTCTGCAGCTGCGGCTGGTGGCAGCGACCTGTGCTGTGGGGACCCTCGACCGACCTGCGTCTTCAGCTGCGGCTGGTAGCAGCGTCCTGTGCTGTGGGACCCTCGACCGACCTGCGGCTGGTAGCAGCGACCTGTGCTGTGGGACACTCGACCGACCTGCGTCTGCAGCTGCGGCTGGTGGCAGCGTCCTGTGCTGTGGGGACCCTCGACCGACCTGCGGCTGGTAGCAGCGACCTGTGCTGTGGGACACTCGACCGACCTGCGTCTGCAGCTGCGGCTGGTGGCAGCGACCTGTGCTGTGGGGACACTCGACCGACCTGCGTCTGCAGCTGCGGCTGGTGGCCCGCCAGCTTGAGCGCGGCGGAGCAGCTCTTGCCGAGCAACGCGCCCGCCGCGAGCACGTGGCGCGAGGCCCACTCGCGAGGCAGGCAGCCCGCCAGCCGCCCGGCTGCGTCCTGTGCTGTGGGGACACTCGACCGACCTGCGTCTGCAGCTGCGGCTGGTGGCAGCGACCTGTGCTGTGGGGACACTCGACCGACCTGCGTCTGCAGCTGCGGCTGGTGGCCCGCCAGCTTGAGCGCGGCGGAGCAGCTCTTGCCGAGCAACGCGCCCGCCGCGAGCACGTGGCGCGAGGCCCACTCGCGAGGCAGGCAGCCCGCCAGCCGCCCGGCTGCGTCCTGTGCTGTGGGGACACTCGACCGACCTGCGTCTGCAGCTGCGGCTGGTGGCCCGCCAGCTTGAGCGCGGCGGAGCAGCTCTTGCCGAGCAGCGCGCCCGCCGCGAGCACGTGGCGCGAGGCCCACTCGCGCGGCAGGCAGCCCGCCACGCCGCCCATGGGTAACGGGTCCACGATGCAGTCCCATTCTGGAACAACATACGGAGTTAGCGTACTGAAGTAGCATAGATTAGGATGCATGCTAAAGTGGCAGAATGGACGTTAGTTTACTAAGGTGTAATATAACATTTAGAATAAATGCAGAGTTAACCTACAGATGTAGCATAGTCCAGAATGCAAGCTAAAGTGGCAGAATACACGTTAGTCTACTAAGGTGTGATATAACATTAATAAATTGTCGTCCAAGATGCAAGTGTCGTTCAAAATGGAAAAAAGTTGGAGCAAACTCTCGAATGGAGACAGTCTTATCAAAATTAGCGAAGGACGTAGGAAGGGGAATCGTGCTTTGTGGTGCTGTAAACTTATGCCTAGCAGTGAACTACCATAGTCTAAAATTATAAAATTTCAATGATGAGACAAATCCTCATTCGGTGCTACCTATATACCGAATGGGTATTTGTGAAAGAAAAGTTCATAATCCCGCATTAATGAGCCCAGTCAATGAGGATAAATATTTTTTGGCATACCATTTCTAGTACCCTAACATTATTAGCGAATCTGACAGACTCTATTGTTATAGGAAACAGAACAAGATTCACGTCTCAATTTTCATGACATCGCATCAATAAGTAAGAATAAACATAGAGACGGAAGAATGAAGTAAGCACCCACATTGTTCCTTATTGAGGCGGTGCAATTCGCACAGTGGGACACTAACGTTAGCATTCAGGGCGCGAACGCGACACACGTTGAATGTTAATACACAGTGTGCTGTGGACATCACATTACACTGTGGAATGTGGTTTTTTACACATCGTAGTTGGTTTAGCCGAGTTTAATAGTGTGGAAAGAAATAGAATGCCCTTTAAGACAAGAAATACAGTTTATTCCTGATATACTGACTTATAGTATGACTGACCAGTTTTTCTGTGGCTAGACCATAATTTTCTTTCAACAATAATAATATGGGTTGAAAACAGAAGACGTCATCTTCATGATATTATCACGATAGTCCATCGCTGCACATGTCAATGCTTGTTACACGTCATCAAACCCATTTTTAGGGTTCCGTACCTCAAAAGGAAAAAACGGAACCCTTATAGGATCACTTTGTTGTCCGTCTGTCCGTCCGTCTGTCAAGACCCTTTTTCTCAGGAACGCGTGGAGGTATGAAGCTGAAATTTATATCAATTACTCAGGTCTACTGTCCCTTGAAGCTGTGAAAAAATCAAACTTCTAAGCCAACGCAATCAAAAGATACAGCCGTTTATGCCGCAAATTTTCGACACTTGCAAGGGAATCAAAACCTACAGGGTGCTTCCCGTGAACTCAGAATCTTGAAATTTGGTACGAAGCAACGTCTTATAGCATAGATAAAGGAAAAATTACGAAAACCATAAATTTTTGTTACATCACATAATATATATTTTTTTTTAAATTTTAAACTTACTACCCATTTCCTCATAAACGCGTAGAGGTATTAAATTGAAATTCATACCAAATACTCAGGTCTATAATACCTTTAAGCTGTAACAAAATCAAACTTCTATGTCAACGCAATCAAAAGAAACAGCAATTTAAGCTGCATATTTTGAAACTCGCAAGTACTCGCAAGGGAATCAAAACCTAAAGGGTACTTCCAGTCGACCTAGAATCTTGAAATTTGGCATGAAGCAACGTTTTATAGCACACATAAAGGAAAAATTCCGAAAACCTTAAATTTTTAGTTACATTACAAAATATATATTTTTTAATAAATATAAACTTATTACTTTTTTCCTCATGAACGCGTAGAGCTATCAAGTTGAAATTCATATCAAATACTTAGATCTAATTGCCTTTAACCCGTGAAAAAAAAAAACATAGTTATGACTCGATTGTCGTAATGAACGAACTTTGTAAACCTTGCAGGTTTGTACGGAACCCTCGGTACGCGAGTCCGACTCGCACTTGGCCGGTTTTATTTATTTTATTGGCTGTGCCACAGAATAATACGAGTATTAAGTACTACGTACATAAAGTTTTCTTTATTTAAAAAATGTATGCTCAATGACATCAACAAGCAACTTAAAAAAAGTGTATTTTGTGTTTCTAATTATTATTAACCAAGCAGTAAAAAATGTCTTTACAATGCAAATGTACGGAGGATACGCGTGCGAGCGCGTCAATGCTCGTTCGTGAGTGCCTTGTCGACTAAACATCCCTGCCGGGCTAGGTTGTGCGCCGTGATAAAATCTTATCGATGATTTTAGACGACAAACGTATGGGCTAATCGCATGAAATCGATAAAATTTCGCGATAAAAGCTTAAAGCGCGCATCCTAGGCCTATAGGAGGGTACGCCGTGGTGTTTTGTTTTCGATGTAAACTCGCGGAGATGAACGCCTGGGTTGTGCTACGTACACGCCAATCAAGTAGTTATTACCAAAATTGTGATATTCTAAAAATATTTTCTCATTTTTCGACATTATTATGTTTTAATTATTTTTAACGACCGCGTTATTGCATTGAAATTACACTTGGCACTGATTTATTATTTGAAATCCTATACTAACGAATAAAGTAGTAATAAAGAAATTACAAAAATAATATTGATATTAGAAATAGTTTTAAATTCTTGCTTGAGGGCTCATTAGAAGACTCAATTAAAGCATAAAATTGGTAAAAAATGCATTAATTGAATACCAAAATAGATTCACTTTCCCCTAGGAAGTAGGTACCTTCACAGATTACATTATGCTGATGGCCAAATAACCAAGTAAGAGAGAGATGGTAAATTTCCATGCGCTTCGACTAGGTTCAAAAATCTCGTAATTGTCTTGACCCTGATTGGATTTAAAGTTTCGCCAAGCACATGAGATATTTGATGTGCAGTGACGAATATTATGGACATGGTTGTGCTGGTCTCGGATCTCTGCTGTATATGGTGATGGTACCCCTTTCATTTTGGACTAAAGTTATTAGCCTAGAGTTTAAACTGACAAATAAGTTATTAAATAAAGATTTCATTTATTATTTTGGACTTAGCCAGCATATTTTACTAAACTAAGAGCAACGACCCACTTGATTAGGAACATACAGCATATTTTCCTAAACTTTATCTGCGTCACAACTTTTTTCAAATTTTAAGGCTGAGTTACACCATCTTACTTTAACTTGAACAAACTTTGTCAATATCTGTCAAACTTCATACAAAAAACACCAGTTATCGTCAAAGTTACGGTCAAAAATATGTGCTGCAACTCAGCATAAAAGGTCATTTTCTGGAAATAATAATTCAGTTTATGTTATTTTCAGTAGATGATACAAACATACATTTATCAATCTATTTATAGACTCTATCTAGTTGTTCTATAAATAGCCATGTTAAATGTGATGAGAGTACTTAGATTGTGTTGTAAAGTGAATGGCGGATGCGCATGAGTTTACACATTGACCCGGATTGACGTCGCAGGCAAATATGGACGGTTCGTGATCTATTGACTGTTGACTATTAGCTTTGCCCATTCGAAACTTGGACGTGCTTGTGCAAAGCCATTAATTACATAAAGGTGCGAGTTGGCTCATTAATTATTAGGAGTCGAATGAACGTGAAGAAGATCTAAATGTAAGGTACAAAATAGAGATGTACTCTAAATGTTTTGTACTAAAACTTTTGGAGTGTGTGCCGAGGAAAAGTGGCGGAAAAGCACCCATACACAAACAGTCTATTATGGGCATTAGGTTGAAATGAAAGAAAGTCTACAAACAAACATGGTACTTTCTTTGTGCGAACATTCTTTTCATATATTTTTCTTTCTTTTCTTTTCAACCTAAAGACGTCTAATCCACTGCTGAGCAGTAAGGCCCCAAGGATTTCGATATCAACCTGCCCTGCGCTGCCCACACACAAGTGCTTCTAGCAAGGAAAGATTTTTAAGCAATAAAGTTAGGGAAATAAAATAAAAGAGGAATAAAAGTGTTCTCACCAGAAGCCGGTCCCCACTCCGCCTCCGGCAAGGGGCGGGAGGGCAGCGGGTTGTTCTGCTCGTCTCGGTCGCCGAGGAACTCCGCTTCGGCTAAGTCTCGCACGGCTGACGACATCAGCTCGACCAGCTCTTGGTTCCTGTGGCCAAGAAATAAGGTTGAGTTTCGATTGGAGAAAAGGCTGGTTTGCAACGCAGGCTCATATTATTTTGTTCGTCCCTATCGCCGAGGAACTCTGCCTCGGCTAGTCGCGTACGGCTGAAGACATCAGCTCGACCAGCTCTTGGTTCCTGTGGCCAAGAAATAAGGTTGAGTTTCGATTGGAGAAAAGGCTGGTTTGCAACGCAGGCTCATATTATTTTGTTCGTCCCTATCGCCGAGGACCTCTGCCTCGGCTAGGTCGCGTACGGCTGAAGACATCAGCTCGACCAGCTCTTGGTTTCTATGGCCAGGGAATAAGGTGGACTTTAGATTGGAGACAAAACTGGACACAAGCTTAAGTAAATTCGACTCTATCAGCTCCTTGTTCCTATGGCCAAGAAATAAGGTTGAATTTCCATTGGAGATAAGGCTGCGATTGCAACGCAAGCTCATGAACCCGTGTGTACAAAAAAGGAATACATTTTTAGCAATTCTCTAGCTTCTTCTACAGTAAAGGTGACTTCTACAGTAAACTCCGCCTCGGCTAAGTCCCGCACGGCTGATGACATCAACTCGACCACCTCTTGGTTCCTGTGGCCAAGATATAAAGCTTAATTTCTATTGGAGGTATTTACCTATTTATGATTTTCGCCGTTAGCCAATATACCTACGTATTGTCCCGAAGCAAGCGGTGATGGTGAAGTAGGGCAAGCTATATGTGAGAAATAAATCTAAGAGCATAAATGACTGCCCTGAAATGACTGTCTTTGCCTATTATACCACGCTCAAGATGCATACATGATTGTGGTCGACCGGTTGGGGCAGAGCGTGTTTGTTAGGCTTCTATCGCAACATAAGTCTTTCTTGGACTGTTACTTGCTGAGATTATTTGCCCATTCCCATGGATAAGGATAATACGCTAATCATTTTCCCGCTCAAAAAATGTAAATAGGCACTGCTGCCTACTAAAATACATTGCGCGCATTTGTGCGTGTGTCTACAGTCTACACCTAGTGATCTGGAAATAACTTGCATTGAGCAAAACAAAGAGGCGGGTAAGATAGGGAAAGTGGAGAAAACATCGAAACTTCAACAACAATAAAGTAACTTGATCTATGTCATTTGGAAGAGACAATGTATCAAAACTCTTGGTTCCACCTTTAGTTAAAAACAATACTTTTAGTGCCACCTTTAACAAAAAAAAACGCTCTTTGACCGTCAATACATGGCGAGACGGAAAATTTGCAAAAAAGGGAAAATAAGTTATTTATTTTCTTATTTAATCTAACCAAAAATATATCGCTTACTTGACCTATTGTAATTTTTGTAATACAATACTAATAAATATGGTGAGCTAACGTTTGCCGCGATAACTTTGTAGGGCAAAACCTAGAGTTCAGCCACGTTAAGGTATTGAGTGTAATATCACAAAATAACATAGACATTATTTTGCTAGTACCGTTAATGTTTCCGCAATTGATTATTGAAAGTACTTTAACTAAAAGAACATTTAACAAAGCGTGTTTCAGTCCTGAAAAAAATCCCAATAGAAATCGCCTAACAATAAACTGTTACCTAACAATATTTTCGCCGGTATTATAATAATTCACACCTAGCGTCGCTGAACAGCACTTTCGCTTGCTCCATCAGTATTCTGTCCGCGACTACAACTAGTGGACACATGATAGGTCCCTACGATACGCCGCACGCTAATAAAACAAAGGAACATCAGTTCTAGACTTTAAAATAACGTTTAAAGCCAATGCTTGTGGTCAAGCTGCTGGTTTATTGAGAGAAATAAAACAATATGTAGAAATGAAATACAAAATGTTTACCTTCATTTAGATCCTCGTAGATAGACACTTAATTTAAGTGCAAATGCGGTCAATAAGCTGTTTAAAACTACTTATAAAGTTACCTAAACATAGTTTAAATTCAATAATGAGTCATTGAAGTAATATTACTTATAACTCAATGTAATGAGTTCTGATATTTATGAATGTCCTTCGTAAGTTTATCACGTTCGAGGGCAGGAGAAACTGTGTTCTCTTGCATTTGGGCCGCGGCATGCAGTTCCGTTATGTAGGTATGGAATATAATAATTAACTAGCCTTAACTAGCAATTGCAAGAACAAGTTACAATAATGATAAGGACCTAGACCTTATAACCTCGGGAATATGTAGCTTGCTTTGAACAATCGTATTTGTACCCGAGCCTACATAAAAGATTTATCACCTGACATCAAGAGTCGTGTGAAATGAATTTTCACACAGGTACCTACTTATGGCTCTCGAAGAAAATATAATCTGAGGAATCAACCAAAGAAGTGGCTTATTGTTGAAAAACAGATTGCCATGAAGCAGAAACATCAAAAAAAAATGTAGCTTAACCTCGTCAGTGCCAGAGGTATGGGAGCGGCACGGGAGGGGTGGCATTGACATTATTATGACGTGACAGAGCATACAAATCTCACGTCTCGCTGACGTTTGACACCAACAAAAAACATTCTTCCGTGCCGCTCCCATACTTCAGGCACCGACTGAGATAATATGCTCTAGACCAGTGTTTCCCAAACTTATTTTGTCTACTGCCCACTTTGAGAATAAATTCTTTTGAGCGCCCCCATTAAATTTTCAAGAGTCAAATGCTCAGTCGGTTTCTAAGAGACCTCCTAAGTAGATGAAATTACAAATGTCCTACCAAGCCTTACACAATGCCCCGATTTTTTTCCGGGGTCTCTTACCGCCCCCCTTTAAGCCTGCAGCGCCCACAAGGGGGCGTTATCGCCCACTTTGGGAAAGACTGCTCTAGACCTATAGAGAAAAAGTTTTATCAACTTATTATAATTAATGGGCAACTCCATTAAACAATTAAGTTTCTCCCTCGCAGAATTCGAACCAGCAACTGGATATTATAGCTCGGTACTCGACCACTAGGCCAAAAATTATCATGATTCTCTTTGAAATGTAAACCATACATAATTGTTTATTGTAATATCCCTCTCCATAAGACAATAAAATGGGCAATAAAGATCTTGTTCTAGCGCATCTAATAAACATTTGCAACATAATGTTTTGAATGCAAATCAACAGCGAAACTTTCCGAGTCACGATTTGACCCGATTATTTTACGGTGCTTAGGCTGGGTTGCACCATCTTACTTTAACTTTTACAAACGTCAAAAATCTGTCAAAATCTATACAAAAAATACCGGTTATAGTCAAAATTACGGTCAAAGTTAGGTGGTACAACTCAGCCATATTAGTTATTATTTTAAATACTCAGATGAAAAAGTTGTACGAAAGATTTTCATAAATGGAAATAATTTCCAAGCATAATGGTAACAGAGATAGTTACCTACTTCTAAGTAAGCTAACTTGGCCTATCACATTGCCATACTTAGGTAAGTAGGTACTCAGAAAACCTAGCCAAAAATTCGCCATCGCAAATAAGTACCTATACCTTAAGCCCAAAGATGACCATGGCCGAAGAGAAACTACTTAAAACGATAGGTATATTTAAGTACTTAGCTCTACAATTGATAGATATTGTAGTACTTATACTTACGAGTTACTCGTAGGTCTTTGCCCCCTACTTAGTAGATTGCAGGGTTATTAATAAAATCGGATACCTAACCGGTATAGTCCAGTCATTTAAGCTTAAATTAGGTAAGAATCTCGGAATTAGAGATACCCAGCTGTAAGTCTGTAAATACTTTTATATTGACACCCTAAAAGTTGTCTCAAAACCTACATATGGTAGGGTGTAAGCAACTATTAAATTTTAAGGTCAAAGGTCACAAAAATCGGTTTTTTGCGCTTTTTTTGGAAATATCTCATTTCCTATGGGTTTTTTGCTATTTGTATTTATTATCAATATTGTAGAATACTAAATTCTCTACAAATTTTGTTTAAAAAATTTTTTTATACGGTGAACCGTTTTCGAGATAGAGGGCGGAGAGCGCGCGGTCACTGCATCACTTCAGGTCAACTTAAGCGGTTTAGGTTTTTCATACAAAAGGATTTTCCCGCTAATTCCCGTGGGAATTTCGGTAATTACTTGTTGTAAATAAGCTTTAAGTTTACTAAGGTACCTACATGCCAAATTTCAAGCGTCTAACTTCCGTTAAGCGTTTAGATTTTACATACAAAAGGATTTTCCCGCTAATTCCTGTTCCCGTGGGAATTCCTAAGTAAACTATAACCTGCCCAGGTGTATGAAGAATAATTGTACCAAGTTTCGTTAAAATCCGTCGAGTAGTTTTTGTTTCTATAAGGAACATACAGACGGACAGACAGACAGACAGACAAAAATTTTACTGATTGCATTTTTGGCATCAGTATCGATCACTAATCACCCCCTGATAGTTATTTTGAAAATATATTTCATGTATAGAATTCTATATGAAGTACAATTAAACACTTTTTGAATGTATATTTTTATTTAATTCAAAAACATACGAATAATCCTAGTTATTGGCCATAAAATTCTGTAACTGGCCATATGCATGCTAGTTACTGGCCACAGAAAAAAATAATATATTACAGCTAAAGAAATCAATATAACATGAAAAACACAACGTTATCTAAAACTGTATGAGATCAGTCGTGAAACAATATAATTTACTCATAGACAAAGTGAATATTTCAAACCTAGGAGCTATAGTTTCAATATAAGTCTCAAATAAACAAATAAAAACAAAACTATCTAATCAAACCCTTGTTTTTTGGCTTCTTTATAGACAGCAGCAAATAAATAATCCACTTCATCATCAGATGAATCAGTGTTACTCTAACTTTATCATCATAAATGACACAAAAAGGAATCGTCATCCTGTTCTGGTAACACTCTATGAGCAATTGGAATACAATTCAAATGATACTTTTCTTGGCATTGATTACATTCTATAATTCTCTTTTTGATAGGGCACAAGCAAAAATCTCTACGAAAACGAATCACAAATGAGGAGATCCGTAAACGAACTAAAGTCGCTGACATAGCAGACAATAGGCAGGGCATATAGTACGCAGAACTGACGGCCGATGGGGCAGCAAGGTTCTGGAGTGGAGGCCACGTACTGGAAAGCGCAGCGTAAGCCGTCCACCCACAAGGTAGAACGATGACCTCATGAAGGTAGCAGGAAGGCGCTGGATGCAGGCCGCCTCTAACCGGCCATTATGGAAATCATTGGGGGAGGCCTATGTTCAGCAGTGGACGTCCTATGGCTGAAATTATGATACGGAAGTAAGTGCAAACGGTAGTCTTTCTATTTGGCGTTTGTCCTGCTTTTTGGGCGAATTCAGTGTTTTTTGGTACTTCTTGGCACATTGAAAATATTTGCTGCTTGTCGAATGGATCCTTCCTTGTTTTCTATAAACTTCAAGGCCTTGTTAAGATCTTCTTGAGAATACTTTCGTCGCTTTGATGCAATCTTGTTTATCTAATGGATGTCTGTGAAACAAAAAATGGTTAGTTTAGTTATTGACACTTTGCTTTTAGTTACTGGCCACCTATGCCAGTAACTGAAATTTATGGATAGAAATAAATGATTTCTAGCCCGTAGATACTAAACTTTAAAAACATTACAAATACGGTGTATTTCCGCAGAAATTCGATGAGCATAGAATAATTTAGTTATTGGCCGGTCTGGCCAATAAACAAAAATAAATACAAATTGTCATTCAGTTACTGGCCACCCCTCAAAACTGAGGTTTTATTAGATTAACTCTAAATATGCTACTGTAATATTGAAACTTACCGTTTAAAAAACACAATAGCACTGCAAACCACTGCAAAACACTGAAAACTACTCCATATTACTATTTTTGAAATAAATCCGTCCGTTAACAAATACATTACATAAATACTTCTCCGAGGGCGTCCGGGTACCAACTATCAAAAAAATGCTGTTAGAATTGGCACTATGGTCAATAACGGGAAAAAAATGAACTAAAATGAAACCTGATTAATAAAGCAGTTCTTTATGAAAAATACAGATGGCCCGACCTGCCCCGTTTCTTATTTTGTGCCGACAAAGTGCAGTATGGCCAATAATTGACGTTGGCCAATAACTGGGTAGTTTACCCTATTTCTAAAAAAAGCGCAAAAAACCGATTTTTGTGACCGTTGACCTTGAAATTTAATAGTTGCTTACACCCTACCATATGTAGGTTTTGAGACAACTTTTAGGGTGTCAATATACACGTATTTACAGACTTACAGCTGGGTATCTCGAATTCCGAGGTGAACTTACTATAATGACTGGACTAGTAGTAAATGAAGTTTTCTTCCATACTCCACACACTCAAAGTATTAATGGTGTAATAGTATTCAACAACGCACTCATAATTTACAACCGTGCGACTTTCCCGAAACAAAACAATAGTCCCAATAATGTGCCGCCTTAATAGGAGAGATGGGAATACAAGATGGGACTGAATAGTAACTTCGGGACTTTCACAATAAACATACAGGCTGGAATTTCGTAATTAAAAAAAATACTTTTAATACTGTACGTAGAAAATGTTATTCAAAGAAAACATTCCTCTATTTTTGAACAGAAATAGAACTGCATTCAAAGATTTCCAAAACTTTTTCTTGCCACACCCCGGAATCGAACCAACTAAAATCTGTTGAAAATTACACCCTGTCTTTTTATTGCATCGATCGTTAGGGTTAAGTATAAGGATGAAATCTCTCTAAATTGATAATTGAATGAAAGGAAAACCATGAAATCTTAAATTATTTTAATTATATTTCCAGAAAATTGTATGGTATGGTGGTGAATTAAAAAAAACGAAATCTTTGAATGCCAGTTCTCATTCTTTTCAAAAATAAAAGAAAGATTTCTTTGTCTACAGTATTAAGAGTAATTTCAAAATTCCACCCTGTAGAAAATTACACGCGTGATTATACAACCATGGAAAATTTATCAGTTTAACAAATAATGTCTCGTACCAGTTTGACGAACGCCGATTTACTTAATGGCGGATTACGTAAGTTGGCTCAGAGCAGGCCTTGAAAGTGCAGTCGTGAAGTTTTGAACCTACTTCAACTATGGCGTTAAACTCGATAAACGCCAAAGAAAACGTCATGCGAATTGTTTTGCAAGAAGAAACAACACAATTTATAGATTCTCACACTTTGTTAAAATAAACTAATAATATAGATCTTAAGTTTGTTTGTTTGGTTGAACGAGCTAATCTCAGTAACTACTGGTCCGATTTGAAAAGTTTAGGCTAAGTAGGTATATGTAATAACATCACGCTATGACCAATAGGAGCGGAACATCAACGAAAATTGTAGCGAAAACGGGAAAATTTATTAAATGATTTTCACGCGTAGGTACGAAGTCACGCGTATAGCTGTTGCAAACTTAATGCTTTTTGTCAATTCAAACATGTGTACCTACTATTTGTATAATTGTTAAAGCATAAAAAAAATCACTTGACGGACGATGCGTCTAGTCTAAACCACATTCTTACGCAACTTAGTGCTTGTGCTATGCTAGCGTCGGGTTTCATCATCATTTCAACACTATGGCCAAATGAGAGCTAAGATTAGTCTAGATTCTAGAAAGAATTATTTGTGCAACGAGGGCATAAGTACAATGACTAAACAGTGGTGACTTGAGAACGGCTCTATTACCTAAGTAAGGAAGGACCTATAGGCAGTCGATACGGTTATGGTCTCAACTCAGATAATGACTCCGGTGGAAATATGTAGGTTTACTTAGATTGTATGAATGGATTCGTTCAGTATATTAGATAGACATTACCTAAGTACATACCAACGTGCTTGTTAGTAACAAGGTAGCGTTTACGCACGTGGAAATGTAGGCAACTCCGTAACTGGCGTTCACTTCACCCAAATACTGCACGGATCATTGCAGTCTGCAGCCGACCATTGCGGAATACGCAACGCAACGCAACTCTCTAATTTTATTGTAATCGACAGTTCATCTAATACACTCAACATCAAATAAATCGCACCTTCCGCAACGCGAACTTTAAAGATTTTCTTCTGACACAATCATGGTGCCCCAACAATATTGGTGTTATTTGAAAGCCCAATAAAAACACATTTAATTTCTTAATAAATGATTAACATACCATAAATGTGACTTGAAAAAGACCTCACTTTGGGCTCACCTCTGGGATCAATTAGACCAATTTTTATGGTTATAAAATGAAATAATGATCTCACGTGTTCTCTTTAACAGATAGATAGCGATTAATCCCAACTTAACAGTTTTATAGCCATAAAAGTTGGCTCAAGCGTAACTACTACTACTACCTATTTTTTGAAGAAATGACTCTGGATCCTTATAAAGACACATTTTTGGGAATAAAACCTTTCCTTTAATGAAATGAAGCCAATATTTGTGGGAAGTGGGAATGCATACATTTGAAAGTGCTTGTTGCAGGAGGTGCGATTTATTTGATGTTGAGTGTAGTACCTACCTATAGTCGAGTGCACTAACGCAAGAGTTTATAGAGGCGCAGTATTTTTATTGCATGTTAAGTATGATTGCCAGTAGATAAAGTGTCCTTAACCGTTGACATATTATTATGTTCGGCAGACGGTAAATCCGCGTGATTCTCTCACTTTTGCAAGGCCAGCATAATCCTCAAGTTAGTGAACTCTGAGCGAGAGCTGGCAAGCTTACCACTGAACTACGTTATTTTGGTACCAAACAGTGGTTTATTGTAGTAAGGCTTAGCCGCCACATATCGCGCATTCATGCTTAGATTTGTGGCCTATTTTCTAACACCTACCACACCTACATCCTTACCTCAAGTTGGCGAAATAATAGAAGCCTAATACAGTTAGTCAACAGGTGCTGAGTAGCCCAATCATATTGCCAAACATCCTATCATCGGGCTCGCCTGTTCCTTGTCGCGCGTCAAGTTTAGACCTTATACTTAGTGCATGAATTTGCAATGTATGGAACAGTGGCTGTTTTCTATTTCCAAATAAGTACTCAAGTTATGTATACGCCGATGAGCAGCGCGATGTTATTTTGGAACATCTTATTTCTTTTAAGGTAACAGGATCGGTGGTCTTCACAGTAGTACTCATGCGCGTTCATGTTGCCGAGGCCCTTGTGTCTCTGTTGTACTGTAGGGGAGACTGGGTACGGTTGAAACAATTTTGCTTTTATTGTCTATAATTTTGTTGTTTAATAACCAAGTGACGATTACGATACGTGAAATTGAAATTTGAAGTTTTAGCTATGATATGGCTGTATCATTATAGTTCCCGGGTTACTATTTTTAGAAATATACGAAATTAAAAAAAAAAGAAATTTTGTTTCAACCGTCCCCATGCCAGGGGCGGTTGAAACAGCGATTGGGGTCTGTTGAAATATATACAAATAATACAATAAATACCAATAAAACGTGTTTTATTTATCATTAATACTACGAATATTAAAATTATGGTAGCAGATGATGACATTAATCAGTCTAAGTATTTAATATTTCTAAAACATTAATTAGCCTTTGATAAGTAGTAAACATTTAAAAAAATAACAGAAATATGATAAAATAAATGATATTTCCAAATCTAATAAACATTAATAAAATAATATTAACATTCTGAAGAAAGTTCACGAAAATCTTAATTTTTTTTTCAAACCATACTTTTCCGCCGCTTTTCGCAGTGAATCTCCAGCTTTTACCTCCTCTTATGCTTTACCAAGTCAATTTCCTCCCTGAAAATCTTCCTTACCCAAACTCTCGGCATCTACAAAAAATAAACATTAATACATTTTCTGTTTCAACCGTACCCAAAAAAAATGTTTCAACCGTCCCCAACCCCACTTTTGGTAAAATATACTTTATAGTTTCGACATTAATAATCACACATTAAAAATAGTTACTGTCCCTTATTCTACAAGCTTCATTATAATCGCAAACGCAAATCTGATACATTCACATAAAAAGAACAGATAGTATAAGCGTTAATGTCTGAAGAAAAATACTTACTTTGGGTAGTAAAAAACAAAATGGTGGTTTATACACAACGTCAACGCGTTAGGAAGTTATTTGGCACTAAATTCGTGTTCGGACCTGTCTTCCGCTTCTTTTTCCCCTAGGACCCCTCACTCCCCGCGGAACCGTTTACGAGATATTTGCTCTGTTTCAACCGTCCTTTGTTTCAACCGTACCCAGTCTCCCCTACTGACCGCAAGTTGGCGAGCTCGGAGCAGGAGTTGGCCAGCAGGTAGTCGCCGCTGAGCAGCGCGATCTTGTTCCCGAACATCATGTCGTCGGGTTCGCGGTCACCTGCCGCGCGTTCATGTTGACGAGGCCCTTGTGTCTCTGTTGTACTGTACTGACCTCAAGTTGGCGAGCTCGGAGCAGGAGTTGGCCAGCAGGTAGTCGCCGCTGAGCAGCGCGATCTTGTTCCCGAACATCATGTCGTCTGGCTCGGCCACCTGCCGCGCGTTCATGTTGCCGAGGCCCTTGTGTCTCTGTTGTACTGTACTGACCTCAAGTTGGCCAGCTCGGAGCAGGAGTTGGCCAGCAGGTAGTCGCCGCTGAGCAGCGCGATCTTGTTCCCGAACATCATGTCGTCGGGCTCGCCTGCCACCTGCTGCCGCGCGTTCATGTTGCCGAGGCCCTTGTGTCTCTGTTGTACTGTACTGACCGCAAGTTGGCGAGCTCGGAGCAGGAGTTGGCCAGCAGGTAGTCGCCGCTGAGCAGCGCGATCTTGTTCCCGAACATCATGTCAAAGTCAAAGTCAAAATTTCTTTATTTGTTTAGACTAATAAATAGTTCTTACAAATCGTCATTTTGCTCTTAAGAAGCCTCTACATGTCTCATAATCTTTTTACCCTACCAGCGCTTCGAGACCAACATTTGGCAAGTGCTGAGAAGAAGCGCCGCAACAAACTCAGTCACCACTGTCTGCCGGTTAATATAAATAAATAGAAATAGCAGTAGTAGGTACATTCGATTCAGGAGCAGTTCACTGAATTTACCATGCATTCTTGTATAGTGTATCTTATAATGGGTATACAAAATTGCGTGGTATATTAAACAAGGTAGTGACGTGCTAATATCTAGACTTACAGATTACATACCTAAATACTAGTAGAAATGACTCGCATACATAAATTGGAATAACTTGTCGTCGGGCTCGCCGGCCACCTGCTGCCGCGCGTTCATGTTGCCGAGGCCCTTGTGTCTCTGTTGTACTGTACTGTACTGACCGCAAGTTGGCGAGCTCGGAGCAGGAGTTGGCCAGCAGGTAGTCGCCGCTGAGCAGCGCGATCTTGTTCCCAAACATCATGTCGTCGGGCTCGCCGGCCGCGTTCATGTTGACGAGCCCCTTGTGTCTCTGTTGTACTGTACTGACCGCAAGTTGGCGAGCTCGGAGCAGGAGTTGGCCAGCAGGTAGTCGCCGCTGAGCAGCGCGATCTTGTTCCCAAACATCATGTCGTCGGGCTCGCCGGCCGCGTTCATGTTGACGAGCCCCTTGTGTCTCTGTTGTACTGTACTGACCGCAAGTTGGCGAGCTCGGAGCAGGAGTTGGCCAGCAGGTAATCGCCGCTGAGCAGCGCGATCTTGTTGCCGAACATCATGTCGTCGGGCTCGCGGCCACCTGCCGCGCGTTCATGTTGCCGAGGCCCTTGTGTCTCTGTTGTACTGTACTGACCTCAAGTTGGCGAGCTCGGAGCAGGAGTTGGCCAGCAGGTAGTCGCCGCTGAGCAGCGCGATCTTGTTCCCGAACATCATGTCGTCGGGCTCGCGGCCACCTGCCGCGCGTTCATGTTGCCGAGGCCCTTGTGTCTCTGTTGTACTGTACTGACCTCAAGTTGGCGAGCTCGGAGCAGGAGTTGGCCAGCAGGTAGTCGCCGCTGAGCAGCGCGATCTTGTTCCCGAACATCATGTCGTCGGGCTCGCGGCCACCTGCCGCGCGTTCATGTTGCCGAGGCCCTTGTGTCTCTGTTGTTCTGTACTGACCGCAAGTTGGCGAGCTCGGAGCAAGAGTTGGCCAGCAGGTAGTCGCCGCTGAGCAGCGCGATCTTGTACCCGAACATCATGTCGTCGGACTCGGCCACCTGCCGCGCGTTCATGTTGCCGAGGCCCTTGTGTCTCTGTTGTACTGTACTGACCGCAAGTTGGCGAGCTCGGAGCAGGAGTTGGCCAGCAGGTAGTCGCCGCTGAGCAGCGCGATCTTGTTCCCGAACATCATGTCGTCGGGCTCGGCCACCTGCCGCGCGTTCATGTTGCCGAGGCCCTTGTGTGTCTGTTGTACTGTACTGACCGCAAGTTGGCGAGCTCGGAGCAGGAGTTGGCCAGCAGGTAGTCGCCGCTGAGCAGCGCGATCTTGTTCCCGAACATCATGTCGTCTGGCTTGGCCACCTGCCGCCGCGCGTTCATGTTGCCGAGGCCCTTGTCTCTGTTGTACTGTACTGTACTGACCTCAAGTTGGCCCTTGTCTCTGTTGTACTGTACTGACCGCAAGTTGGCGAGCTCGGAGCAGGAGTTGGCCAGCAGGTAGTCACCGCTGAGCAGCGCGATCTTGTTCCCGAACATCATGTCGTCGGGCTCGCCGGCCACCTGCTGCCGCGCGTTCATGTTGACGAGGCCCTTGTGCACGAGGTGCGAGGTGCGGATCATCTCCGTCACCTCGGCCAGGGCGCGTTGACTGCGAATTAATACCAGTCGAATTAGCACCTACTGAGATATACAGGGTGTTAGGTAAATCGGTATATGAGCCGACACTAGCCCATGTTAACATGGCCATATAAATGGTATGGTGAAGTCAGAAATTTGGTATCATCTTTTTTTTTTTTTTTAATTTTCATACAAAACACATTTAATAAAATCCGATTTGTATGAAAATCGAAATAATTAAAATGAAGATATCTATTTTCTGACTTCACCATACCATTTATATGCCCATGGGCTAGTGTTGGCTCATATACCCATTTACCTAGCTAGCACCCTGTAGATCGTGCCATCCAAGAAAACGCGCCCCACCAATTTTTGGTCGAAGGAACTGCGGTGTGCGGGGAATTTGATCCAACCGTCAGTCGCGAAATTATTGTAGTATGCGTGTGCACTCATGGATAATTAGCGTGTACCGATAACACTCACACCGATACCGAATGGTGGGGCGCGTCTTCGTGGATGGCACGATCTATATCTTAGGCCTAGACACGCGATAAATACGCGGTTTCTGGGTGGTTCTCATTGATGCAAATGTACAAGAAATTCGCCGCAACCTTTCGATTATCGCAGTGTCTGAATCAGGCCTACATTTCGCCTGTCAGCGCTGACGGTCAGCGTACGTCAGCGTCAGTTCGCTGATCGTCGGCGCTGACCACAGATTATATGAACTACTAATTCTTAACTGTGGCGCTGACAGATCAATATGTAATGTAATGAGGATCAGTACTGTTGTAGAAAATTCAATAAAACTAGTATCTACGTTAATCTTTAAGACATAAGAAAGATATATCTTTTTGAATTATCCAAATCGGACCATTACTTACGAAGATATTAAGTAATAAACATAGGCCGTTTTTGCCGCTAAAAGTCAACGTACGCAGGGCCGCGTGACGTCACTATATCCGAATCGAGCGCAGCGGGCGTACTATTGGGATGGAAAATATTTTTTTCCAGCTAAACTATCAGTTTTAGAAAATAACTTTTAATAAGATATATTCATCAAAATAAAGTAACCTATCGACCAGTAATTTTTAAAAATAAAAATTGTGAAAAATAAGTATCGCTATGTCCAAAAACCACATTTTCATAGGATTCGATGCAATACGGAGACGCGGTTGGGGTGAATGTAACTTAATGATTGTTTGTATTGAACATAATAATACATAATATGATGCTAATACCCAGTTTCTGGCCTTGGTGGGAGGGGGGGAGAGGCAAGTCATACCCAGTTTCTGGCCTGGGGGGGGTAAGTCATACCCAGCTTCTGGCCTGGGGGAAGGGGGGGGGTCAAGTCATAACCAGTTTCTATGGGCTGGGGGGAGGGGCTAGCCTTACCCAGCTTCTGGCCTGGGGGGAGGAGGGGGGGGGGGTGTTCAAGTCATACCCAGTTGCTGGCCTTGGTGGGAGGGGGGGAGAGGCAAGTCATACCCAGTTTCTGGCCTGGGGGGGGGGGGTAAGTCATACCCAGCTTCTGGCCTGGGGGAGGGGGGGGGGGGGTCAAGTCATAACCAGTTTCTATGGGCTGGGGGGAGGGGCTAGCCTTACCCAGCTTCTGGCCTGGGGGGAGGGGGGGGGGGTTCAAGTCATACCCAGCTTCTGGCCGAGGGGGAGTCATATCCAGCTTATGCTTATGGCCTGGGGGGAGGGGGAGAGGCAAGTCATACCCAGTTTCTGGCCTGGGGGGGGGTAAGTCATACCCAGCTTCTGGCCTGGGGGAGGGGGAGGGGTCAAGTCATACCCAGTTTCAGGCCTGGGGGGGGTAAATCATACCCAACTTCTGGCCGAGGGGGAAGTCATGCCCAGCTTATGACCTGGGGAGAGGAGGGGGGCGGGGGAGTCTTCTAGGCTAAGATTAAATAGATTTCCAGGAGGGAGCTGCTGTCCTTTCCTGCAGCAGCTGGCCCGCCCATGGGAACGGCGAATAGATAGGTAGGTACGTAGGTTTAACTCAGAAAAACTAAATAACAGGTAGGTATTGCGTGTACATCGAAATGATCTTCATAGCAATGTCTTGTAGCCTAGGCAGAGTGTATCTGCCTCAGCTATGCCTTATTGTTAGAAGTAAATAAATTAATACTTATACATTTTTATATTTTACTTGGAAGAAGATATGACTCTAACAACACTTATGAACACTTTATTTGAATAAATTGCCAAATATACCACCGCGGAGACCCCAATCGCGTCCCTGCGTTCCATTGAATCGTATGAGCGTATGGATTTTTTGCGTTATTTTTCACAATTTCTATTTTTAAAAATTACCTATCGATAGCTTACTTTATTCTGATGAATAAATGTCATTACAAGTTTTTCTCTAAAACTGATAGTTTGGCTAGAAAAAAATATTTTCTATCCACGCAGTACGCCGGCAGCGTTCGGATCGGATATAGTGACGTCATCGTCCCCGCGCCGGGCGGTCAGTGAACTTTTTTAGTAATTTGGCCATAACTTCGTCAATTTTTGTCGTAGAACAAAAATTTTTGGACTGTGTATTAAGGATTTCTTAGCCCTATAAATCTGCATTCACAGCTAAAAATCCAAATGATCCTCATTGAAGGGAACGTTTTCCTAAGTGACGCTGATCACTCGGCGCCGACGCTTCATACATTTCGGCTTTCAGCGCTGACGGTCAGCGTGCGACAGCATTTGTTTCAAGTAAAACTTGCAATTCAGATGTCCCATCAGTTGTTTAGCAAGTAAATGTTCATTATTACAAGTTTGTTAGCTAGGCACCTGCATAACAAATTAATACCTACGTAGCAAGTTCAACATCGCGAATACGATGTTAGAAGAGAAAATCTGTCAACAACATAGGCTAGAAACTAAACAAATAGAAGGGCCCTTAGCTATCTATTGCAGATCAATTTTCCTCAACTTTTATAGGAGAAAGTTTACAATATCAAGCAATATCATTAACATGCCAGATGTGGAAACTTAATGTTGATTAGTTTTACTACACATGTTTTGTAACATAGTATAATATGTAACTTCTATAGTAAGATTTAGACACATCTTTGGTGTAACTGTGGTTTAACTCCGACTTTGATAGTGGTGCCAGTAGTTTTGAAGTTTGATTTAAATAGTAAAGCCTTTAAAGGACATTGGACACATAGTTGTAACAGGAATTCGTACCTTAGTAATTTATAATAAAGTCGGAAATCAATATTTTTTACCATTTAAAGGATAAGTACCTGTGCAGTACTCCAGCTGCCTTATCCTGCTCCATATCAGGTATCTCTGGGCTGTGGCCGGCTGCCTTCGACACCAGCAGCACGATGAGGCCCCACGCTTGCATGTTGTTCTTGCCATTGTAGATCAAATTCCTAATAACAATAAGGAACAAGTTCCCTTATTTATTGTACAGTAAATTCCTAAGCTATGCTGGGAGAAAATATTATAAACTTTAATGAAGTGGTTTACAAGGCTAAAATTGCAACGGATTTAAAAGCTGGTAGACTGCGGATTCTAGTTTTCACATAAGGCAAATAAAGCAAGTATTTATCAGTATTACAGTACAAGTTAAGAATATAGCTAATAAGAACCTAATTTGTGCTTAACACAGATTTATCAACTGTTATTAAAATATTTTTTAAGCCCCAAAAAGTGCAAGACACCAGGAATCATGCCCCAAGGGCCCGTTGTTTAGCAATTATTACTAGTAGGCTCTACCAATCAAATATTGCTAAACTAATAATATTTCAATGAATTAACTACATGATAGAATGCTTTACCAAACACAGAATGAAAATATTTCATGTCAAATTACGCATGATTGGACATATCAAAGTAATTGTTATGAATGTGTTGATCAAATTGTTTTGATTAGTGTAGTGTATGTAAAAAGTGAGGTTATGTTGATTGACAGATGTCATTCTTTTCCCCGCCTTTTTGTTACTTGTTCACTTGATGGCTACCAAGCCTACACAATAAACTTATTACCAAATAAGTGTGGTTTCAATCATAATAGTGGCGACGACTAGGAAAAATGGACCGCAAAGCTGTGAAATTCCGTGAATTCAATCCACAAACAGACAATTGGGACAATTACATTGATAGGTTGAACTTTTGTTTTGGGGCGAATGGCATCCTCATGGACCAAATTAAACGAGCAAATTTCTTTACAATATGTGGTGCGCAAGTATTTGAGACTGTGTTAGCTCTGATTACTCCAAAAAAGTGCAGTGAAGTGACTTATGAAGACATAGTGCAAATTCTAACCAAACATTATAGTCCTAAACCAAACGAAATATCGACATCGTTTAAGTTCTACAATCGCAATCAAAAATCTGGTGAATCGGCATCCGATTTCATAGCGCAATTGAGGACAATTAGTGTTGGATGTAAATTTACAGACTTGGAACGTATGTTACGTGATCGACTTGTGTGCGGCATGAACAACAAACAGTTACAATATGAATTGTTAAAGCGCGATACGTTAACCTACAAGGACGTAGTGGATGCAATGTTGACATCTGAAAGTGCGGGAAGGGATGTGCGTATAATCCAAGGGGATGCAGCGTCCGGCCCGCCGCCGGCGGAACCAATGGACATCAACGCCGTACAACAGCGGACACCTGGCCCCGCCACAACATCCAACGTGCGACTTTGCTACCGGTGTGGGGATCGCCATGCAGGAACGTGTCGATTCATAAATGCGATATGTCGATACTGCAAGAAAAAAGGACATATTGAGAAGGCATGCATTAGTAAAAAGAAGAGTTTGAAACCAGATATACACTTCACTGAAAAGGAAGAGGAGGAACAACTCAACGGGATCTATGTGATGAAGGGTGATGATCGAGTACCACCTTATGAAGTACAAGTACAAATAGACAAAGTTACAACAAGAATGCAAGTGGATACTGGTGCCAGTTTCTCACTCATCAATGAGAGGACTTGGCAGGCAGTGTGCTCTCGTCAACCCATGGCATTGCAGCCCACTTCACTCAGGCTACGCACATGGACTGAAGCACCTGTCATATTATTGGGCCGTATCTCACTACCAGTTACATACAAAAATCGAACACGACAACTTACTGTAATTGTTGCTAAAGGTGATGGACCAAACCTTTTAGGAAGAAACTGGTTAGAGCCATTGGAAATTTCTCTGAAAATTAACTTCATTTCCAATAATCAAAGCTCTTATCTGGAAAAGATACTGACTAAACACAATGAAGTATTTAAAGAAGGGCTTGGTACTTACCGTGGGAAACCTGTCACAGTCCATTTGAAGCCAGAAGCGAGACCAAAATTTCTCAAAGCAAGACCAGTGCCATTTGCAATCAAAGACCGAGTGGAGAAAGAAATTGATAGACTTGTAGAAGAAGGAGTGTTGCGGTCAGAATCATACTCTGATTGGGCAACACCAGTGGTACCAATTGTAAAGAAAAATGGTGAAATCCGACTCTGCGGCGATTATCGTAGTACAGTGAACTTAGCTACTGAGCCAGACACATATCCAATGCCGACAGCTAGTGAGGTATTTGCGACAGTAGCTGGTGCTAAATATTTCACGACCCTTGACCTGGACAGAGCGTACACGCAAGTGATCGTAGATAATGACACAGCTAAACTACTTACCTTGAATACTTGCAAGGGTTTATTCTCGGTGCATCGATTGGCATTTGGTGTGAAAGCTTGTCCAGGTATATTCCAACGCTTGATGACATCATTGTTGGGAGGAATCGCAGGCGTGGCTGTACTAATTGACGACATAATAATTGGTGGTACAACAATTGAAGAGATGCTCAATCGGTTAGATGCAGTGCTCGAACGCATAAAGAATGCAGGACTTCGTTTGAACAAAAGCAAATGCAAATTTGCACAAACACGTGTTGAATTCCTGGGATTCATCATAGATGCAGAAGGTATACACCCGGCAAGAAGCAAAGTGGAATGCATTTGGAACACACCCGCACCTCAGAATGTCCAGCAACTTCAAGCATTTCTGGGTCTGTACAACTTCTATGAGAGGTTCATTCCTCAGAAAGCAACATTGTTGGAACCACTACACAGACTGTTGGACAAATCATCACCATGGAAATGGACAGAAATAGAACAATCAGCATTTGAAGCAGCCAAACATCTGTTGACATGTGACTTGACATTAGTACATTATGATTTACAAAAGCCCTTAGTACTTACATGTGATAGTTCAGAATATGGCATTGGTGCAGTATTATCACATATTATGGAAGATGGACAAGAACGTCCAATTGCTATGGGATCCAGAACTCTTCATACTCATGAAAGAAGATATTCCCAGTTAGACAAAGAGGCTGCAGCAATAAATTTCGGTATTTACAAATTTCATCATTATTTAACGGGAAGACACTTTACAATTATAACAGACCACAAACCATTGTTGGGTATTTTTAGCCCCAATAAACCATTGCCTGCCATGCTGTCACCTCGGCTTATGAGAATTGCTTTGGTTTTAACATCTCATAGTTATGAGATTATTTACAAACCAGGAGTACAGATAGGAAATGCTGATGGACTGAGCAGATGGCCACAACCAGTGCAGAGTCAGGCGGAGGAGGTGCCTCGAGAGATATTACTGTTGGCAGAAACACCAGAAGAGTTTCCATTTGATGCACAGAAATTGGCAATTGAGACCCGAAAAGATAAAACCTTGGCAAAAGTGATGCATTATCTAAGTGTAGGATGGCCAAATAAATGCATTGACAACGAAATCCGACCCTTTTGGGTGCATAGATCGGAACTATCACAATCACAAGACTGTATATTATTGGGCTGCAGAGTGGTAGTACCACCATAATTGCAGGGGCACATTTTAGAAGCCTTACACAAAACGCACAGTGGTATCGTACAGACAAAAGCACTTGCTCGCAGCTATGTGTGGTGGCCCCAGATGAATAATGACATAGAGCACATGGTACAGGGTTGTGTTCGGTGCCTAGAAAACAGAAACATGCCAGCTAAAACAAATCAGAGATGGATAACACCTACCCGGCCATGGTCTAGAATACATGTAGATTTTGCTGGACCATTTCAAAATAAGTATTTTCTGATTGTTGTTGATGCCTACTCTAGATGGCCAGAGGTATTCATTGTTAATAATATGACCTCTGAAACAGTTATCAAGCACCTGCGCATGTTATTCTGTGCTCATGGGTTATGTGAAACAATAGTCTCAGACAATGGTACATCATTTGTGTCGCAAGAAACGCGAAATTTTTTAAAAGCCAACAACATCCGACAAGTAACAACTGCACCATACCACCCGGCCACAAACGGATTGGCGGAACGTATGGTCCAAACCGTAAAAAATAAGTTGCGTAAATTGGAGGAAAATACACCGTGGGACTTAAAAATGGCCAATATGTTGTTAAGTCTTCGAGTCACACCATGTACAGCAACCAATAAAAGTCCAGCAGAATTGTTACTGAAAAGGAAATTACGTACACTTTTGGACACCGTGCAACCTGACAACATAAGCAGAGCACAAACTGAAAACCAAATTGCACGGAATCAAGGTCTAGTTAACAGGAAAACAGAGATTGGTGACAAAGTCATGTATAGAAACTATTCTACTGGCCCTAAGTGGCTGCCTGGGAATGTTGTCAGTGTGAATGGCCCAGTCAGTTACGATATCAAAACAAAAGATGGTAATATTGTCAATAGACATATGGATCAGCTGGTAAAAACCAAAGATCAGGGACAAAATATAGAAGAGTTGCCAGATGAACCAAATAATGAAAGCAACCAGACAGAAATTGACGATCAAATAGAAGAGAGAGGAGAGGAGGAAGAGATAATAGAGATACCTAACACAGATCAGTGGTTAGAAATGTTAGGCATCCCTGACACCGCTGTAACAACATTCTGTGGTGGTAAAATTAAACATAAACTTAGGAGTCATAATGATACTCCTTATACAAGACCTGTTAATTGTATTTCTGAACCATTGTATATTAATTAATTAATGCTAGTATGCAACAATTTATTATTTGTCGATAAATAATATAATATGTTTGTTTATTTGGTTAAATGATAATTGTCTTGGTTTGGACATTATATTTCTATTACTAGATTACAGTAGTAAACATTGTTTTGCCTGTCCAGTCTATTTGGGATTGTGACTTAACTTTTAAATAGTTTAAAACTGTTATTTAATATAGCATTTTGTATTTACTTAGGGGGAAGGTATGTAGTGTATGTAAAAAGTGAGGTTATGTTGATTGACAGATGTCATTCTTTTCCCCGCCTTTTTGTTACTTGTTCACTTGATGGCTACCAAGCCTACACAATAAACTTATTACCAAATAAGTGTGGTTTCAATCATAATAATTAGGAAAGAAAAGTATTAAGTAAACTGTAAAATACAATTTATGAATTTAAAAATATTAATAAAGTACTTTCCCAAAAGAAGGCTGAATTATTTTTTAAAATACATAGTTATTAACTTATTTCTTTTTAATAAACTTTAGGGCATTGCCTACTTTAATTTCTAGTTGGGCCTGAAAGTTTGCCTTGGAATGCCCTATGGGCTATGATTTGTATTCAACCAGGTAAACTAAGCTACAAGAAAAAAATCTTGGACTCATATAACTCTGTAAAATAGTAGTAAGTAGGAGGAACTTACTTCGCAGTCTTCAACAGTGGATGGTTACTCCCAACCAGCTTCCTCAGATGGAGAGCCACATTAGCGATCTCGTCGCTCAGCACCCATCGCAGGCTCAGGAACGACGTCGGATACCCCACAATCTTTTCCGCCTCGCTCACCGCCCGGTTCCAGTCGGGCTTAGAACTATGTTGGGTAACGCTCCCGCGCTGCGTACTACAAGTACTCACTTCCTTAGTACAAGGTCCCCAAAGTTTCGAAATCGACGCGCTCGACGATGAGACTCTCGCCAAATCGCACTTCATAAAACTACCTAATCGGCTCAGACTCATTTTGAACACTTTTCTCTAAGTTTCCAAAACTTTAAGCGACTTTATGTTTGTTTTTAAAAAATCTTTTATTAGCACCAACACTATCTTTTATTGAACACTTCAACTTGCAAAACGAAAACAAACGAATTTTGTTTGATTTTTCAATCATGCAATTAATGCACTAATAATTAGTTCAAAGAACTTAACTCTTGCGGAATACTTTACATTAATTCAAATTACGAACGACCGCCGATTTCGCGGGACAAAAATGAACTGTCAGTTTGCCGTTGTCTAATGTCAATGTCACTTTGACTAGTGTTGTGCTTCATTCAATAAATACGACTATTCACACATACTTCCTTAAGATTTGATTTTCATTCTTGATACATGTTAGTTTCGCAAAAGTATACCTACATACCCCAAACAAACAACACGATATTCTCGAAATCTGAAATCTAATCACAAATTCAAATGATTTTCGTACCTTTATCATCGACTAATACTGAGACCGAAGACCTAACGAAGTGCTGATGTGAGACATCTTATAAGACTTGACATTTACGCAGAATTTTCGTAGAATAATTTTTACTGATTCGCTTTACATTGATTTTTTTTTATTATTTGAATTTTCAAAGAAGGATTTTTTTTATTTGCACCTATAAAATGTATTAAAATAATACAAAGTAGTTATTTGAACACTATAATAATTATCGGTACATGTACTCAAGGCCCCGATTACGCTAAAAATTTTCATCTTCAGCGTGCCCGGACGTCAGCTGTTTTGACAAATCCGTATCGCAGAATCGAAGAAATCGAAAAAGCGCGTCTGTATTGGAGACGTTAAAAATTAGCGTAATCGGGGGATTTGTCAAAACAGCTGACGTCCGGGCACGTTGAAGATGAAGCACAGTTAGTCTCCAAAAACTGACAAATACTCGATAAATAAAACAATTAATTAATCTTTTTTGTCAATCTTTAAATTTTTACTTGTTCACTCACTGATCTTATACTATTTAAAACGTCCCTCCTATTTTTGATCACTAGTTTAAAGTGAAGAAATGTAATTTTAAACCAGAGCCCCGATTACGGTAACTTTTATAACGTCTACAATCCAGACGCGTTTCTGATTCTGCGATACGATTGGTCAAAACAGCTGACGTACGCTGTTGAACGACCAATCATATCGCAGAATCGAGAAGCGTGTCTGGATTGTTGACGTTAAAAATTACAGTAATCGGGGCTCTGTATTCATCACAGGATTAACTTTTTTGTATTATCGCACAAAATATTCAGTTATTTATATAGTAATTTAATTCGTTCAATTGAAATGTTCAAATGAGCATGTTTTCAATACAACACTATACTGTTCATTCACTCGTACTTCCGGCGTTTATAGTTTAGTCATTCGTTCAATCATTGAACTTTTTAGGCTGCGGTCCGTAATGTACTAAAAGCGTTTAATAGCGCTCATTATGACACACCTAAAAGTTTCGTTTGTGGCACTAAAATATCCACCTCTTAAGCGCGCTCTACACTCGCTCGCGATTCTTGCTGTGAATTCACGCCGCGATTCGCGCCGTGCACTTCGCGTTTATATGTGTCTCTCCACACTCGCGAAGCCTCGCAGTCTCGTTCGCGGCCTCAAGGGATGACGACGTGATTGTCGCTGCTGCGGTGATGCTCTGTGCTATATCGTATTACAATTACCTATGTATTAAAAATAAGACACAAATAAAAAATGTTTAATGGGTTTATTATTTCATTTGAGCTTGCCCCACTATGAGTGGAATCCTTAACTTTCTGTAGGTTCTATAACTGGACATAAATAAGTGAGTCCTTTTTTTTTTCAATTCACCCACAGGAATATTCAAAATGTCACTTATCCGCGTCCAGGCATAGTGGGTCTTATTTTTATTTTTATGGTCCTTGTGTTTGGACTGCCAAAGTATTGGTTCGGATTGAAAACACTCGATAAATTCCAACTCAAGTTCATTATTCCATGTAGTAGGACTCATTTTTAAAAAAAAAAGAACGTTAGTAAGTACGCAATAATGCACAACCACTTGCGACGGCGTCTTCTCAGCTACTGCGAAAAACTGCGAGTGTAGTTGCGTTCGCGATCGCGCGCCGTGAACCAAGCGCGAACCTTTGTCGCGGGACAAAAAACCGACAGCGAACGGGGAACGGCGCGAAGCGTGAACGTGAACGCGCGAAAGTCCGCGAAACCATCTACACACGCGTTTCGCGGCTTTCGCGGCCTTTCGCGCCGCGAGTGTAGAGCGCGCTTAAAAACCTCTATGCACCGGCGAGAATGATCAAATCATCACAAACTCAATGAGTATTGAGTCGTAGATAGAGAAAAAAAAGTGTTACAATCGAAAAAATGCATACTCTAAGTCATTTTCGTAGTAAAAATATCAACTAAAATAAAATTCCCGCACTCTTTGAGTTCTGTGAGCGTATTTCGGACCGCAGCGGAACGTCATCTCTTTACCTTCATTCATTCACCATTCTTCATTCGGATAACTTCAGTTCATTCATTTCATTTCAATCAATCAGTCAATCGCGTAAATCCGGTTGTCGTAGTCGTCTGTAGAGCGGTCACTACGAGTTGCCGGTTTTTTGTGTCCCATTTAATTTATTCTTGAAATACTTTTTACGTACTTTGATTGCAATTTTCAGTGAAAGTGTAAACTTTACGCAGTATTGTTTTTTGATAGAATTTTGTGAATTTATTGAACTTATTCTGAGGTATGAATTTTTTTGTTAAATTCATGAAATAAGTGCTTCACAGTCGATACTCGATGTCCACGTCTTTCACGATCACTTGAGCACTCCACGTGCATTGCATACGTGGAGCGACCGATTTATGCTCTTATTTTTTGTAACCTCGATGTTCGTGGACGCTGAAAAAAGGGGGACTACCAGACACGGACTGAGTACTTTATTCATCTCCCTCCCAGTCCCACAAGCAAATTACAAGTCACGATCATATATATTTTTAACTATGTAGATTATCTGTCTGTACTTATAAATAGCTTATTTTTCATCTACTTCTTCAAAATCAAAATAAATATTATGTGCTAATTAAGGTAGGTAGCTATTCCGTTAACTTTAACAATGTATTAATTACATTAATAACTCAAAACAAATGCACATCTCTTAGGACTGAGTATTGTTTCACTTACATCTATGTTCTCTAAATATAAATTTTATTCATTATGATAATATTTACATAATGTTTATCATTCACTGCACATAGGCAAAAACTTGTTCTCAGCAGAGGTCATTGGATCCCAATATTCTGTTAGAAACTGGTATCATGTAGTCGACATGAAACAAGTCTTTTTTAGAGTTAATTAAATTGAAAACTAAACACAAAGTAATTGATAAAAAATAATTTAACATACCTATTTTCTAATCTAATTAGATCTTTATCATCACTAAAAGTTCAATGTTTTAAACATTATATTTTTGATGTCTTAAAGGTAAAAGATGCTAGAATGGTCCCATAATTTTCATTATTTATTTAATTCTCTTTTACATTTATGAACAATTTTATGTAATACTCAGCATATGAGATACATAAAAGTAGTCTGTCTGTGTAACCATTCCGTAAATGTTTCATTAGCGCATAGCATTGTGTCAATATTGCCGTTACATCGATCAATGTCAACCAACTATGCTCACAATAAGATTTAAGTGCTTGTGACTATCTTTTAGCTAAGCATATAAATTTTTCCCTCCATAAAACTGTGTAATACACAAAATGGCATGTCTCAAACTAAACACTTGACTTTGCTACAAGAATGTATTGGTTTGAAATACCTATTCAATAAAAAGGAAAATAATGCTAGTGTGTGATTATCACATACAGTAGGTAATTAATTATTTTATTGGCCGAATTTATCTAATATACCACCAGCAGGATACAACTTTTGTATGATGTGGGTAATTTCTGAAATTTTAATTTAAAAAAAATAAGAACATTATAGATAGTAGGTAAGTACAGTTACTGCACACCACTATCAAATCAAAACACCATATTATCGTCCTAAACTGACTAAATCTGGTTTTATTTAAATATCAACGTAACGTTTGAAAAGCAAGTTATCACCAAAACTAGAGTGATCACGATGTGTCACTGAACTCTGATAACACAATAATGTTATTTGTAGGGCAAGGTAGTCTCTGAGCATGGCCTTGTATCTAAAATACCTAATTGATTATCACCGTTTGGTCATTAATTTTAATGAAAATCTTGTGTGGGTCCTATAAATTAGTTACAAGATTATATGATGGGTAGATGCGCCCTTGCTGCTTTGCCCTTGTATTGGGTCATTATTAGGTAATCAGTACCGACTCAGCATATTGCGCAACTCTTATGAATACCTCTGATATTGATTAAATTTTATAAGAGTACTAGCTTTCCGCCCGCAGCTTAGCACGTGTGAAATTTTGTCTGTCACAAAAACACGGACAGACAATTACTTTCGCATTTATAATATTAGTAGGGATTAGACCATTGAGATTGCCCTAATTGTTTTCACATCGAATTAGTGTTTTAGGATTAAAAAAGAAATGCAGCGACAAACTGCCAATATTTTTCATTGCCCGCTCTTCAGACTAATAAACGACAGAACAAGCTAGATAGATACTGCTAAAGATACTGCAGCAATTTCAATAAATGAGATTTTGCACCTGCTCTTATAGTATGCTGGCTTTAGCCCATTTCAATTATCAGTGTTGGAACTGTTGGAAGACTGTCTCGCTCAACTTGCTTCAGTCTAATTGAGTCTATTAGGGAATGTATTGACGCTGTCTCTGTGTGATTCCCATAGTTACCTATGACATCCTTCCCCAGGTATGGAGTGGGAAGGGCCGCCCAAGCAAGGCTTGTACGACCCTCAGAACGAGCACGAGGCCTGCGGAGTTGGTTTTGTGGTTGCTATCGACGGGAAACGTTCTCATAAAGTGAGTATCCTTGGCGTTAACATTTTGTTCGTTTCAGCCAAATGACGTCCTCTGTTGGACAAGGGCCTCTCCCAAGGATTTCCACAACCCATTCGACTGATCCTGCGCTGCTCGCATCCAGCTACTTCCTGCGACCTTCACCAGATCGTATTTAACTAACAATAGCTATAAGTAAATAGAAATACGCCTAGCGAGTTCTGCGCATTTGTAATATACAAGTTATGTACATTATTTCTAGTTAAATATCTCCAATAAATAAATACCTAGTCTTTGAATCTCTGAGTCACTGCTTTCTCCTATTTATAAGTAGAGTCGCGAACTTTTGTAGTCACAAAAAAAAATCCAATGCCATTCACAATATTTTTCAAATTAAAAACGGCACGAGGCAATTTCAATTTCTGGAGCATTTTTTGGTTTTGTTTCACTTTTTAAATACTTCGCTACGTTCTCTCCATCTTCGCCGATATTTATAAAATAAATTATCATTCATTTGTACTGATACTTATTTGCTACAGCTTCAGCTTCAAGTTACCAACATGATTTAATGTTGAAGGCTTCCAGAATTTGGCACATGTTTGCTCATTTGGAACAGTCTGCATTTCCTTGAGCCAAGATTCTTCAAGATACTGCAGTCCCCTCGGACCGCGTTCCCTAGTCGATAACTTACAAAGATCAAAGAACATTTTTATCGATCATCCATAAATTTATTATCTAATAATCGTCGTTTTTGACAGCAACCCCTAGAGTAAAAATAAAATTGCAATTCGAGAAGTTTTCCAATTCGGACTTCAATATGTCATATGATCAACCCAGTATGATTTTCAATGTTACAGCAATCGACTGAAAAGATACCCTAACTTATCATCATCATCAGCGGTTGTTTGAACTATTGATGTCTTCAACCATTACTTGTATCATCTCAATTTTAGTACATCAGCTATCGTGTGGAGTTCTTAACTTATCATTCTCCAGCAATTATTGTTTAAAAGGTCAAGAGGCTGCAAGTGCTGCAACAATATCTAAGATCGACTCTAGCTATAGTCTTTTTCACCTAAGATGATCGGTATGGCACTTCAAGGTTATCCATATTATAACGCCAGCTGTGTTCCAGATCGTCCGCGATGCCGAGGTCCTCGCGAAGCGCATGGAGCACCGCGGCGCGTGCGCGTGCGACAACGACACCGGCGACGGTGCCGGCGTGTTGACCGCCATCCCGCATCAGTTCTACTGCGCTCAGCTTAGGTGAGTCTAATGTTAGACGACCAGGATCTTGGACTGATTTGAAGATTTGTTGATAGTACTAATCGCCACGCCATTAGTGACATGCGCCAGCCCCCCCCCCCCCCCCCCCTGAAAAAGAACCCTAGATACCTACGCCAATGGATGTTAACACGTCAAGCTGAACGCTGCGGGATCTTACTCAGTTGTAATAGATGCTCCTTTGGAACAATTTATCCAAGGACAGGGCTTCCCAAAGTATGCGTCACGACAACCTGGAACGTCACGGCATCATCTCAAGGGCGTCGCGACATGGGGCGATCGAAAATAAATGTAGAGAAAGAGATGAGAGTGGCAATTTCCAAATTGCGGTGAGGCGTCGCAAAAAATAGAAAATTCCCAAGGGCATTGTAAAAACTTTAGGAAGCCTTGTTCTAGATACATATTTTGATATCCTAGTGCTTGGTTGTACCAGCAGAACGAGATATATTTTACATAGATAGCTAACGTGGTCTCACGCGAGGCCGCAAATATCAGCAAAACAAGTCACAATAGACATCCATTGTTAGCGCAGTCTCATACACGGCCACTTATGCTATAGTTAATTAGTTTTGGAGCACATGGCGTCTTTTTGCGTGACCCTTGCTAATATTTCAAGGTTTCTTTTTACCCCAGAAAGGACACATGCACGTAGATTCCGATGTAGAATCGATACCGGCTTAAAATGCAAGAACACCGTTATTTTCTTTGAGCCATTTAAAACCTTTGTGGTCCATTTAAGAAATCTATACAGGGTGTTAGGTAAATGGGTATATGAGCCGAGACTAGCCCATGTTAACATACTCATATAAATACTATAGTGGTGTCAGAAAGTGGATATCGTAATATTTAATAAATAATATTTTCCCATACAAAACTAAATAAATAATTATTATTTTAATTTTTGGACAGCCCTACGATCGCGCAACTCCCTCCTAGGTCAAACGTGGTCAAACGGTATTTCATTCACAAATTTTGACGCGAGTCGGCACCGCCCACTTTTATTATTACTTTTGAACCAATTCTTCACTTACCTCTTTTTATTGACTCTGCAAGCAATCCAAGATATTCAGGGGGTAACACTTCACTCTAATTCACAAAACGAATCGCAACACATTATCACATCCATCCACTCACTTATTTACCTTCCCACGCTTTCAAGTGACCGGATAGGTTCTTGTAGTGAAATCCTATTTTCAAGAACGGGATCTCCGGGTCTCCCTTCGGTGGTATGGTGGTGTCGATTCACCCACCCGCGAAAACATTATGACACAAGGTATCGTGGAACGGAAGGTCTCCCGGACATAAATCGTTCATCACACTAAAGAAAACACAAAGTCCTATTGCACCAACACCACTCAACACCATAATGTCATTGTATTACTTAGCTATTTGAATATCTAAATAACCAGAACGTCGAACAACAAAACATCGCAACAAACTGATCAAATAATAATGTAAACAAATAAACATGGCCGCATAGCGCATGCGCGGTGCAACTAGTGCGAGGTCATTATTTTTTCCATAAATTCGGTAATCGATATTGATATTACAAAAAATCGATTAAAATATCAAATTGTTTGAAACCCATCTGACTAATCAATAGGAATGTCTTAAAATCAATTATCGAATAATTGATAGATCCTACCTACCTGAAATCGCTCATACTATCGATTGGTCTAAATCAGATAGAAGATATTGAAAAAAAAAAAAACTAACAACACAGTTTTATTTGGTAAATTAAGAAAACCGTAATCTGCCATGCTTTTGGAAATGTTTTAGCTAAATTTAATTTGCGATAAACGCTGTTATTTTTCTTAGAAAATAATTAATATGATATTTTATTAACGATAGTATGAGTGATTGGGTGGCCCTTCGATAGGCTATTGATAGACAATCAGCAAGATTACTGACCAACTGGATTGTAATTACGGCACTGTAATTACGACATTTGACCCCAGAGACGACTCGACCTTCATTAGTCAATCATGAAATGAAAACTTAACCCCAACCACATGTCGTCTCCATTAATGATTGGAAATTAATTAATGGCACCTGAATTTATTATTTGTAGAAAAAAAATCCTGCAACGATTTATTATTGAACAAGAGAAAAATCTTAATCGATTTTTTGCCTTCAATGTCACTTCCCTACTCCTGCGCCGCGATGATCTTCCAACTCTTTCTTGCAAGTGAAAGCCGCCGTGCGATACGTCTTGCGTCTCACTCTCGCTACACGTGCCGTCCCATTGTTCGAGAACAATAGGACCTTTCGTTGTCCTTCAAAGATTAAACAGTGCGTTGGACACGTTTCTTTAATGCCTAAGGTTTTTTTTCAATAATCGTGATTTACGATGATAAAATTTAGATGATTACCTACAATGTCTCATTTTCCTTAATCAGTTATCAAGTTTAATGATTATTCAATTAATTTTAATAAGTAAGTTACAGGCAATGAAGTAAAATTAATTATTGACCACTTTGTTTACTTTTACTTATCCAAATCGAATCAAATAAGGTAAGGGAGTATTTGACTTATGCTAAATCTTTTTAGATGGACTGATTTTCCTGGGGAACTGCTTAAGGTTTTTGCCTCTCAGAGAAAAATTTTTAGGCAGAGAATAATAATGAATTCTGTTATTTGTTTTATCTACGCAAGTTTGTCGTACTATTAATTTTCAGGGGTATCACGACGCAATCTGGCGACAAAAACTGAATCAGCTGATTACTCAATAATGGTACCTTTCCCAGACTTTCTGACACCACTATAGTATTTATATGAGTATGCTAACATGGGCTGGTCTCGGCTCATATACCCATTTACCTAACACCCTGTATATATAAAAGAAAGTCGTGTTAGTTACTCCACTTATAACTCAAGAACGGCTGAACCGATTGAGCTGAAAATTGTCAGGGAGGTAGTTTAGAGCCAGGAGAAGGACATAGGATACTTTTTATGCCGTTCGAAATAAAAAAAAAAGTCTGCTTATTTATTGCCATTAAGGCGGAACAAAGTTCGCCGGGTCAGCTAGTTACCAATAAATTAAATAATAAACTTTCTAATTACTCTTCATTAACGACTATTGTGGGCCAGACATCTAAATGCGATTACACTAATACCTACCGATCGATCCGCTGAAACACGCTACTTAGTGCCCGCAGGAGCAATTTACAATAACGTCTTCACGATATTACTGAAGCACGCAGACAGTAAAAGAACAATAAAAGGAAAAACAGTTAATCATTCATTTCAGCAAAACTTGCATTAATCGTGGTAATGCAAATGTTGAAAATACCTTGTCCTTAGTTTAACCGCAATCCGATCCTTGACGCCCAAACGCGAGGTCTAACTCTGCAAAAAATAACTCGATGTCAAAGACCTGTATCGAATCAATCTTATCGTGATGCGTGTAGTACAGGCGGCTCTTAGCAAAATGTGAAATAACCGACAATCAGCTGCCGTAATAGTTGGCGCGCGGCCAGTTTCAGGCAACAATCGAACCGCAGTTGGCAGTGTGCCAGTGTTCACTGGGGAAATCGATGTCCCGCTGGAGCATGAAGAACAAACGTTTGGAGACATTTCAGAGCGAGCGTGTCGGATTCCTTTGACCCCGAATATGTATCTTGTATCGAATGTGCGCCCTTGAGAAGAAAGATAAGCTTTCGACAATGTTAGCTCCTTAAAATTTGAGCAAATATTCTTGTCTTGCTGTAGTAGGATATCGAATGACTGATAATAAATTCAGTGTTAGTTGTATTTGCGCAGCAATAAATAAATGAAGCGTATTGAAAAATGACAATCTTGACAGGGAGAGGTGTCGTGCAAGGAGGTTAGTTGACGCCAGTCTTGTTGTGTGAATTATAATTTGCACATTTCAAAAATCAATACCTAAGCTTAAATTGAAACGTATTCTGCTTAGTACTCTAAGATTTATTTTCCTTGAAACGTCAACGTGTCGGTCTAAGCTAGCATCAAACCGAAAATAAGGAAGGTCAAATCTAAAAATAAGTCTAATGACGGTTTTCAGTTTTGAAGCCAACAAACGGGTCCATTATTATAATATCATCATTATCTTTTTAACAGATCCTATGGTATGCAAGTTTGCATCTCTAAAAACAAAAGATCTCTACATTTTAAGATCTTAAGAGTCACCTCTAATTCGAAACGAATGCGTATAATTTTCTACTTAATTTTGGTGTGAAATAGTTTTCAGTAATTACAAGTCGATTACTAATTAATTACATTGCTCATTCATCTCACTCCAATCAATATCCCATAACATCGATCTTCAACTTAATTAACTTCGCTTGAGAAGCAATTCAGTAGGTACAGTATACAATCAACCATAATATCTACTACTAGTTTCACCCTTAAGACCAACGACTTAAGGATGTATACTAAGCTAATATTGCTGGTTGTATGTATACACAGTGACCTAGTCAGCCGTTCAGTAAATAATGTCGCTTAGGTCGTTCTGAAGCCGGTCACGGTATCTTTTGCGTCTCGCGGGCACTACGCAGTTGGATTGATGTATTATGTAGGATTTAGCTCGAGATACGGAATGTATAATAAAAAATAAGCTCGGTATAGGTATAATACCGAATTCTGACAACCCCAAGGCCTTCAAAATACGAATGACAAAAGGATCTTTTGAGCAAGGTCGTATCGTCATTATTAAATTATGAAGACATCGTCGAGAAATTGTGTACTCTCGTATAACATTACTTCTCTTACCGATAATGTTAGTGCTTTTGCTATACGTGTGCAGGGAAATCCACTACGTGATGCATTTAAATACATTCTTGAGTGCAATTTTTGGCAAACAGGTTTTCTTTTTATAGATCCTTTCACTTGCATATGTTGTATCTTTTATAAATACCTTTCATTCGCTCTGACATTTTTTACTTGTATTTCATGATTCTTGTATGGTAGTAATCACAACTCCACATAGCTGTCTGTTTAGATTAGAATTCCAAATGTTTCGAATTTGAAATCGTACTGTATCGAAGAGAACCGGATAAAATGCTTGAAATATTCATCGCAGACGTGTTGAATTAATTACAGCGGGCATGTAGAGTTCAGAATATTAATAAAATATATGTATATTACATTGTGCATTAACTTGCATACACGTAAACACTCGCAGCTGTGCTGCTACTAATTTTATTTGTTATGAAAATGCTATAATAAGAAATCAACATGTTCCTGAGTTTCAACGCGAGTCAAATTAAGCTACTCATATTTACGTACGGAGCATCAGGAACTTAAATAATATTTATTTACAACTATTTGAAAGTTAAAAAGTCCTCATAATTATTACAAAAAAGTATATAATAAAAAATACGATACACAAGGAAACTTTAAGGTTTATCTTGTAAGTTGTCAGTTTCCTTGATTTTACCTTCCATTAAATTATTGCATGTACAATCGTAAAAGGACAATGTTCGTTCTCCATACATTGTTCGCCTAAAGAACCAACAATTTTGACATATTACTACCCGAAAGCGAAATAATACGATTCTGTGTGTAAGAACAATGATTCCTGATGGACACTTGCCATAAAATTAATGATTAAGAATATTAAATCACAGCGATTTTATAATATGTCGTTTATGACAACATGGCGTCTAATGTATTGTGTGAATGTATGAACACCGATTCGCGAAAAATGTTTTGTATTGTCGTCACGCCGAGTCGCAGCCAAATAGTATAAAATAATAGAACAAGTTTTAGAAATACAACTCGGCATTCCACTTTTACAATATGCCCACATATTGCACGTAAATAAACAACATGAATCGTAGGTTGTTTCCACCCTTGTCATCTGACACATGAAATAAACTCCTATTGTATTATAGATATCGAAGCCGAATCGTATATAATAATAGAATGGGTTTTGGAGATCACTCGGGGTTCTACTTTTATAAAATACCTACATATTACATAAAAATACCACGAATCATGAGTTTTCTTTTCACCATTTACATCTGACACGAGATAACAAACTCCTATCTCCATGACTACCATCGTAGTCTATGCCAAAGACTACAATATTTTAAGCAAGAAGTTTCAAACCTTAGCGGCTACGGTAACCCCTGGGCCACATACATCATGATAACATTCGGTCGACACCGGAACGAAGTCTTGCGATTATGCAAAAAAGCATCGTATTCTAGTGCGGCTATATCACGTTCAACCGGGGTTTTAATTCGACTAAAGTCCTGACTAAAGACTGGAAGAAAATACGCCGCATTGTATGAGCACTTCGTGTTCGTTAAAGCGGCTTCAGATCTAGAGCCCACATAGTTTTCTTTCCAATAATATCCGCAAGTAGCGCTGCATGATCTTTACAACAAAAACGGCAATAGTTATTAAGGTGCCAAAATTATATGATTACTTTGGCACGGTATTATACACGTTCGAAGATTTGTCATTTTCATTCATTTCTTCATCATCATCATCATTTCAGCCACAGGACGTCCACTACTGAACATAGGCCTCCCCCAATGACTTCCACATCGCACGGTTGGTAGCGGCCTGCATCCAGCGCCTTCCCGCTACCTTTATCAGGTCGTCGGTCCACCTTGTGGTGGGTTGACATTGCAGAATATGACTTTTGATAGGTTCATCATAGAATTCGGCGGGGATATCCTCACGGAGGAAGTTCGTAAAAGGGCGGAACAAGATCTTATAATAATGCAAGGCCGAAGCTGTTACGCGCGTGCTCCTACGTGTAATCCGGCGAGTATGCAATAAATAGTAATGTCTGGTAAATAGTGGTAATACGTATCGTTCGTTCGTTCGTTTCAGCCGAAAAGACGTCCACTGCTGGACAAAGGCCTCCCCCAAGGATTTCCACGAAGACCGATCCTGCACCGCTCGCATACAGGCACCTCCCGCGACCTTCACCAGATCGTCGGTCCACCTAGTGGGAGGCCTGCCCACGCTACGTCTTTCGGCTCGTGGTCGCCACTCAAGAACTTTCCTGCCCCAGCGGCCATCAGCTCTACGAGCTATGTGCCCCGCCCCGTCTATGTCTGTATGCGCTACGATTACAGGGTATCATTTTGCATAGTCGCAAGACTTCACTCCGCTGCTGTCAAATCAATGTCGCATAATGTTATCGCAATGTGTGTGGCCCTTGGCCAAATCACAGAAGCCTATGCGAAGAAAGAGCACTTGAATGACAATAAAAATCAGGGTTACCATTTTATAAGATTTCCTCACTATTGAGGGTAACAAAGTAACATTAATAATCTAGCCATTAATTACATTTATTACCTATACGAGAAAGTAAAGCAACATGCGGTTTTATTTTAATTTGTAAAATATTAAACCCCTCATATTTGTAACAGTTTGTTCCAAGTTTAGTTTTACTGTTTTGTTAACAGTATTGCTGTTTCAGCTGTCACTGTGAAGCTTTGGGAAAATAAATAAATAGAAAAAATATTAACATAAATATTTATTTAAGTTTTTATGTTCATTATCATAATATGCCAATTTAAGTTACACTGTGTGACAGTCTTTGACACTAAACAAACTCTTCAGCTTAATAATACCTACCTACAGGGCGTTTTTATAGTTACTCTTGCTGATGAAACAAGAAGGGTTGATTCTACTACTGAAATACAACTACTTTTCTTACAGGACCAATATCAAATTCTCAAAAAAATTCACATCCTCGTGATGGTGATAATTTCTATGGAGAGGTTTTTTTTATATTCGGTCTCTTGGGATAAGTTATTCCATTTGAGCAGTAGAATTAATCCTTTTTATTCGATCACATATAAAAACAACACAAGTGTTTAGGAAAACTTCTTCTTTGGTATGGTATCACTACGGAGTTATAATGTCGGCAACTCTGTATCACTGACTTGTAACTTTCAAACAGCATGAATAATAAGGGCACCACATTGGTTTTCTTTCTGAAAAAAGGCTTTCAGTTTTAGTACTAACCCTTTAGCACTATTTCATTGAAATAAAAATACAATAAACGCACAGAAGACTGAAATTGAGTCAACTGACGTGACATTTATAATTTGTTGACATTATGACAGTTTGACAAGACTAGGGATTGAAAAAGTTTTAATTGAAAAAGTAAAATGACAATTTATTAAAACGATTCACATGGATATAATCGATTAAAAATATTTATAAAATGTTCTGATACTTGCCTGTAGCGATTATCCAATCGTGGTTTCTACTGAAAAACTACCTCGTGGCAAGATTTTAATAAAATAATAAAATCTTTATCTTCTCTTTCACAATCTATAAAAGTTCATTTGGTCTATTATTATACATGTGCTATGAATGAGGGTTTTCGCGATTGAAAAATCCGCGAGATGGCAATACGTAGACGCGAGGTCCAAATGCTGCATGATTGGTGGATATCTGTCAATGTCATGTCAAAAATAACCAATCATGCAGCATTTGGACCTCACGTCTACGTATTGCCATCTGGCGGATTTTTCAATCGCGAAAACCCTCATTGGCATAGATTATGAGAGACTGGCAACTATACTAGGTTGATATCAGGTGATCCGTCTGCTCATTTGCCTCCTGTCACATAAAAAAAAAAATATATATGTTTCTCACACTTCAACTGGCATTGGATTCAACATCGGATTCTGACACTTTTACAGTTATGATACCATGAATATCAGTTTATGGTCCTAATTATTTTTATTTTATTTACGACCTTCGACCAGTTGGACACTTTAGATATCTTCTTGTAATAGTGTCAAACTGTCAATATCTTTTTAGCTTTTAACGCAAATCTAGTCTTCAAAGCAGTTTAATCGATTTATTTTATTTTCAAAATCGATATTTTATTGTCTATGATGGCCGCAGGAACATCACTATACATGGACTCCCAGCAATAAAGTACGGTAATGCCTCGTACAGATTTTATCGGCAAAAATTATGGAACTTGATAGGTTTTAGACCATGCCACGCACCAAAACGTCCGGAAGTTGTAATAGTATTATAGAATAAACGTTAAAAGACTTATTTATTTAATTTTTCAATGCTTAAGTGTCCATTAGAATGAAAGGGTGCTTAATGTATTAAAAAAAATAGAAAATAATTATGATGGGTTAATGTTTTTGGGCGGTTTTTTAGGCGGTTTCTGACAATGTCCTTTTCTTCTATACCCATATAATAGTTACGATTTCGCATCAAAAGTGTGCCAACTTATCCATGCGCTGTCGTCTGTAATCCATTATCCTTTAATTTGCAAGTTAGATAAATATAGACTCAATAGAGTGCCTGATTCACAGCAGGGATGTTATGGATATCCGTAACCGTAACCGAAACCGGTATAATATTATTCCTATATCCGTAACCGTATCCATAACCGAAACTACATATCCATAACATCCCTAATTCACAGCAAGTAGATCAATGATCTGCGACTCGCGAGGGCATCGCAACACAACTACGCTGCGTTATCTGGAACGCGGCAATTTTATAATTGAACGGGTCCAATTAGTAGGGAATTTAGTGCAAGAACCCCTCCACTTTGGTATAGAAGGCTCATTTTTGCAACAGTGGTTCTTTGGGTGCTCCTGAGTGGATTTCCGTCGGTAGACATCGGGAGCCCCCCCTGTGGTAGCAGGGGGAGGGGGGGCAAGTTTCCTTCCGCCGCGCTTCACTTTAAGGCCTATATCTTCAAAATTATGGGTATTAGGGCAAGTGTGGTATCATTTTCGGATAATTAAAGGATGGCGAATTCATTTCTAGAACAAACTTTTTGCCTTTTCATACAAAAAAATAGAAATATTGAGTAAAATTCACAAAAACCAAAAAGTATTTTTTTAAATAAACGTCGTTTACTTTTAAACCACTGGAGATAATCTAATAAAAAAAATATGACCTGAAAGCTACATTTATCAGGATTATAAAAATATAACATTGTATGGCACTTTTTTCACAAAAAGTAGGTGAAAAAAATTTTTTCTTCAGGACACAGCGGGCGAATTTTATTGCGCATCGGAAAAAAATATTTATTTTATCCATGAATTCATACTATTTGGTTCATAAGCAAGCAAGGATTATTATTTTATAATTTATTTAGAATTACTGGCACTTGTAATTTTTCGTCAATTGATTTTGAACTCTATGCGTGAGACATAAGGTTGAAAATAGCTTAAATACATTTTAATATTGAAAATATCATAAGAAGAAAGCACTAAATAAAGAACTTTAATTTGTCTAAACGTCTTAATGATTATTATTATTTTAATTAACACTTTTATTTCTACATACTATTGTACCAGTGATTTAACGGAAAGGTAAGTGTGAGGAAAATGAGGTTTCACAATCATAGTACGGGAGATATTTTTAGCACAAAGGTTACGGCTGTGACCTTCTTAGTTGTTTTTTTCAGACAGCACCAGCTTCTGCACTACTTCTTGCACTTTCAAATTCAAATTTCAAATTTCAAATTCAAATATATTTTTTGTGAAACATAGGTTATACTTACATCTCACCATTTCCTGGCAAGCCTCGGCAGCTACGGGCAAACCGGTCCATGTAGGCTCCATCTTGCTATCGGCTCTGGTCCACCCCCAACCAGTCGGGTAAAGGGAAGACTGAGTCGGTTGCTTGCAACTAATCCTATACGCGAACCCCTTGGATTGATCTATTAAGTAAGTGGATAGATCTTGAACAAGGGACGACTAGAAAAGAGGACCAAAATCCCAACAGAACAGCCTAATCTGGTTTACTGACAGCTCAAAGATGCAGTAGCGGCGTGGGGGGGGGGGGGCAGCATCAGAGGGTGACACATGTCGCACAGATTAGTACTCACTGGCGCATCTGCATAGCAAGTCTGCGGTCTATGTCATGGTCTTTCAATCTTGGAATCGGTAGGTAACCCCAAAATCGTGGGGGTTACCAGGGGGTGCCTTAGGACTTACGCCGCCACTGCAAAGATGGCCTTGGGAACGGGAACGGGCGTCTATTGTAAACACTTCGAACATAGTGAACGCTTAAAGAGGTTTGCTACAGTGTTTCAAGCTGAATTCTTCGCTATAATATGTGTGCACTAAAGAACAGGGGTGTAAAAAACGCAATATTTACATCCTGATCCACAGCCAGGCAGCACTCAAACAAAAAGCCATCGCCTCAGTGAAGGTTGAGTCTAGAATTATTCTAGATGCAATCTTAAAGATGAACAAACTCGGAAGGCATAAAAGTGTCCCTGATGTGGGATACCTGGACATACACGGATCAAATGCAATGGGAGAGCCGACAGTCTAGCGAAACTAGGGTCAGAGGCGATACCTATTGGGTCAGAACTGATACTTACCTTTATCTAACGGCATACCTCATGGCCATAATATGGCCATATCCAAGAAGCACAGTGCTGAATGGGAAAGCTCCAACGATATAAGATAAGCCTCTCCAAATCATTCCTAAAGGGAAACACAGGGTCATGGAGAAAACTCATTAAGCGGAAATAAAAGGTACCTAAGCCCAAGCAATTACTGGTACGCAAACTGGGCATTATGGAACGAACCACATGTCCCACAAAATGGGCCTAACAACAGAAGACAGCTCTCGAGCATGTGGAATACATGTGGGGTCCATGAATCAATACTGTAAGGATGGGTCTGCTTGGGTCAGCATATCCGGCATCAGAAGACTTAGAAGGCTTTCACTCAGACGCTTAATTCACCTAATGGATAAAAATTTTTTGGATGATAGGGAATAAAAAAATGGAGCATAAAGATCCTAATGGGTCGCTGTGGACTACGCTTAGACCTAGCTTAGCTTAGCTTAGCTTAGGCCCTACATAAGATAACCCAGACAGCAGCAGCAGTTTTGTATCAGCCTTGGCTACTGGCAGTATATCAAGGGATTCACGTATAGGATCAGGTGCAAGCAACCGACTCGAGTCTTCCCTTTACCCGACTGGTTGGGGGTGGACCAGAGTCGATAGCAAGATGGAGCCTACATGGACCGGTTTGCCCGTAGCTGCCGAGGCTTGCCTGGAAATGGTGAGATGTAAGTGCAAGAAGTAGTGCAGAAGCTGGTGCTGACTGAAAAAAACAACTAAAACGATCACAGCCGTAACCTTTGTGCTAAAAATATCTCCCGTACTATGATTGTGAAACCTCATTTTCCTCACACTTACCTTTCTGTTAAATCACTGGTACAATATTATGTAGAAATAAGTGTTAATTAAAATAATAATAATCATTAAGACGTTTAGACAAATTAAAGTTCTTTATTTAGTGCTTTCTTCTTATGATATTTTCAATATTAAAATGTATTTAAGCTATTTTCAACCTTACGTCTCACACATAGAGTTCAAAATCAATTGACGAAAAAATACAAATTATGGTAGATTGATGTGCCAGCAACTCTAAATAAATTCTAAAATAATAATCCTTGCTTCCTTTGAACCAAATAGTATGAATTCATGGATAAAATAAATATTTTTTTCCGATGCGCAATAAAATTCGCCCGCTGTGTCCTGAAGAAAAAATTTTTTTCACCTACTTTTTGTGAAAAAAGTGCCATACAATGTTATATTTTTATAATCCTGATAAATGTAGCTTTCAGGTCATATTTTTTTTTTAGATTATCTCCAGTGGTTTAAATGTAAACGACGTTTATTTAAAAAAATACTTTTTGGTTTTTGTGAATTTTACTCAATATTTTTATTTTTTTGTATGAAAAGGCAAAAAGTTTGTTCTAGAAATGAATTCGCCATCCTTTAATTATCCGAAAATGATACCACACTTGCCCTAATACCCATAATTTTGAAGATATAGGCCTTAAAGTGAAGCGCGGCGGAAGGAAACTTGCCCCCCCTCCCCCTGCTACCACAGGGGGGGCTCCCGATGTCTACCGACGGAAATCCACTCAGGAGCACCCAAAGAACCACTGTTGCAAAAATGAGCCTTCTATACCAAAGTGGAGGGGTCTCCATACAAATCATTGCACTAAATTCCCTACTAAATGGTCCTCAATGAGGTCTGAAAGGCACTAGTAAGCACCGATAATACTTTTTGCAGAATATTTTGTCAATTAAAAATTTCTTGTGGTGACAACGATGAAAATTGCAGTCCAATCAATTCAATCTTTCAGTACAGCAGTAGCTGTCTGTCCATTTAAAGATACATATTATTTGAATGGATTACTTATTTAAATAAGAAAATAAAAGATGTAAAAATAAGATTCCATGAATGATCATGAAATAATCGTGAAAAAACTGCTGAAAACAGATTTTTCTGAAAACGTTTGAGAACCATTCGTGTTTATGGAAAACAGTTCTCGAATCTCAATGAAAAATGCAAAAGCAATTCCCACGAAACCGTCAATTGGGATTGGGAATGGGATTCGACACGTCAGCGCCACGTCGACTCCGATTCAACCAATTTTATTTATACTTGAATCTTTGAGAGTTAGTTGTGTACGCTTTTTGCATTAAACAACTGTTTTGATTACACCAGCTCGAGATTTTAGCTGTTTGCAATTTAGAAGTATTTGCAAGATCATTGAACCTACAATCTGGAAATAAATTGACTGTGTAAAGTTGCTCGTATGCCAAGATTCAGGAAACGTAGCATGAAGTAAATCGGCCAAGTTGTAACAAATAGGCTGCGTCGTCCGTCTGCCTTTGTGGCTAATAGTAGCCACAAAGACTAAGTCGTATAGACGACTTAGTCTTTAAAAACATGAAACGTGCGCTTGAGTCGAGTCTCAGTGTTCCTCCCTTTTGGAAATTTGGAATGACTCTACACTTTTAATCTGAAAAATTACAAATATTTCTGTATCTTATCATCAACCTGTCTAATTCGTGATTTATTTATTGAAACTCTTAGTTATCATCGTGTTTTGAGTGGTAATTACAGCAGATAAATGGAATAAATTGGAAAAACAGCTTTTAACTTGTTAATTCCGAATACCGTTACTGGAATTACATGGTTATTCGTCATTCCAATTAACTTACTGTCATTTTAATGTATGTTAATTGCAAAAAGTAAAATAGTATTTGTTTGTATGTCTCACTACAAAAAATATTCTTCCAAATTTTTTCTAAAGAGCATTTTTTAAGGTAGAGAACTAGAGATATTATTTTTACCCACTGCAGTCGATAGATGCTGTGCATTGTTACTTAATACCGACCTAACCTTGACTGTTACTTTGTATTACATAACAAAATCAACATTGTTGTCGTGAACGATAATCACTAACTGTACCTACAGCGTTATATTGATACTGTAAAAGCTATCATCCTTATCGGCAAACAGTTTCTCCTTAATAACACCATGTGTGTTAAGAGTATTTTATTTACGTTGAGGTAACATTTATCAACTGCTTATTCGCATTCGTATTTTTTAAAATTGAATAGACAAGTTTTTTAAATAATTTTCTCCTAAGAGTGTGATGCGATAATGCGATCAATGCCGAAGTGACCTTGATCTCCCCCGACACAGTTGCCGTGAAGGCCTTGGAAAACTTGGAATTGTATGAATTGGTAGTCTTGGGACATAGAGCCCATCTTGGCTTGTAGAGAACTTCTTTCTTGGCTGCATCATCAATAACGTAGCAAATCAGTAACAGCGCTTGGTCCCTTTCCATCTATAAGCACTTACCTCGTCTAGTTAGTTAAACAAATTATATATCCGCTGCTAATAAAGCACCGTGTTCCTTCGTGATAGCGTCGTTTGCTCCTGCGCAGTTTCCTCTGCCTAGCTGTACTGTAATTGTGCCATTGTATTGTGATCACCGATTATACCTGCGCAAAGACTACATTTGTTCAGCACTTACACAAATCTCTTCATCTTCAGTATTTGTTAATCAAATAGGTACCAATCTGAATTCCATTCAAGTGAAGTAAATTGTGATCAAGATATTTCTTTATTATAGCCTTACAAAGGTGGGATAGTGGCGATTAAAAATAATTAGGTGTTTAATAATCTATCTAGTCGTAAGGTGCAGCAAATCTAAACAATAACAACTTTTAAGTCAGAAATTACCTGAAAGTCCCACTCAAATTCAATTAAATAAAGAAAAATCATGCTAATTTCGAAAGATGCAAAGAAATTGCGTCTACTGTCCACGATGTCCCTTCTTGTCTATTATCTTCTATCTATAATGGCTTCCATTTGTCCTGGATGTATGATTGAACAAGTAAACTGTTTATTATTATTAAATTATTATGTAAATTATATTGTCTACGTCTTATTTTCCCGTCTAACTTATTATAGAGGAAAACTAAAAGTTCACGGAGCTCATCAATATTCCGAGAACGTCTCACCTCTCACGTGATCATACAGTGGCAGCATTGCTTTATGATTAGAGTTTTTAATCTTTATTGCTACAGTTAGTTGAAGAAACATAATCCGCCGTATAAATTGCGCACGCTTTTACAGCCTTTTAAGCTACCACGCAGTATTATTGCGTTCTATTACCTACCCATTATACGACAGCTATGCAACCATTTTATCGGCTTCTTTCTTTACGTGTGGTAATTTTAAAGATTCAACTAAATCTGTAAATTTATCAGCATCGGTAGTGTTATTGTCTGTGCCAACTAGATCTATTCTATTACCTATTATACAGCAGTATCCGTACAAATGTTTTATTCGGTTTCTTACTTGTACTTAAATTTACTTAATTTTAAAGATTCTTCAAACGAATCAGTCAATTTATCAGCATCGGTAGTATTATTGTCTGTGCCAATTAAATCTATTCTTCTAAATTACCCATTATACGACAGCTAACCGTGCAACCATTTTATCGGCATCTTTCTTAAATTATAAAGACTTTTCAAACAAATCAGTACATTTGTCATCATCGATAGTATTAATGGTTGTGCCAACTACATGTATTCTACTGAATGAAGCTCTTAATCCCCACATTCTCTGCCAAACGCTTTCTCACATGCGGTCCAAGACAATGCACGACATTTCCCATACACAAGATGTTTACTGGACTATTGTTAGAACTGATTCACATCTAGGAATCCGTGCGTCCATCATTTTCAGAAGCATCTGTCGCTTGCTTGTTGTATATAAAATTAATCGGTGTAAACGACAGTGTATTAGCCAAGTTAGCATTCCAATATCCTAACATCAGGCTACCCATTTTTGTTGCAAATTCGCTTTTATTACAACTGCACAAGAACCCACAGTTGTTACGTTGACGTGCCGTCGTCTGTACAAAGTGTACGTATTTTTCTATACTCTGCTACGATTAATATAAATTGGAGCCTAAATTCTCATTGGGATATCACGAATTTTCGAAAATAGCTTTTCGTCATTTACAGATTGATGATTAGACATAGTCTTATTTATAACCGTTACCTTTATCACAATCAAATTATACTTTTAGGGGAGTTATTGGAATGGTTCGTGGCCTTTGTATTGTCATTTTGATTTGCAATCTTGGCTGGAACACTGCCGTGTTCCTAGCTAACAGGTATGTCTTATAAATTATCGGGTGGCTATCAGCTGATCACATAAATTCAAATCAGAACATCTGCGCTACAACATCCGACTGTTGAATATATTTAACTAGGTACATTTTGATTGGAGGATTGTTGAATCTGGCTGTACAATAGTTTATAACTCACAATGAGAAAATAACACTTCAGTTTTATAAGAATTGTCATTCTGATTGCAGCATTTATGTCGTTTTGTGCTATCAGGATTATTATTGTCATTTTCTATGAATGGATTGGATGCGCATGCAGGAAATGCATGTTCGAGACATGTTAAAAGATAATTTGTATGTCAACACTCATTTTATCACATTTTTACAAGTTGACCAACCTATTAGCGTGTATTATCTACATGTTTATACAGTTGGTTTATTTTAAGATTTTAAGTACGAATATTTATGTACTCGATGCGAATTGGCTTCATCATTTTAATCACCCGCACTCATCGTAAAAGCTTTTTAACTACGCAGCTACGGTACGGTTGTACGGTCCAGCAGATCCTTAAACATTAAGTACCTTTTGTGTTTACTCGGCATGGGGCACACTGAAAACTAGCGCCGTGGCTGTCGTGGCCTTCCTCACCGTGGGCCACAGCAGCGTTGCCAGACGTCCCGATTTTGGCGGGACGTCCCGATTTTTAAATCAAATTTAAATGTCCCGCGCGGGACAGGCTCGGTCCCGCTTTTCCGAGAGAGACACTCACTTCATCAGACTATTGTTTGAAACGCCATCTAAAGAATAAAACTTTTTAAAAAAAATTCTTTTTTTATTCTAAAGACGAATTTAACGATAGAGTAAATCTGATTTAAAATATTATTTTTTTTGTTAAAATACATTTTCTATGGCTACTTTTACTATCTATTGTCACGTAAACGTAATTTTAAGTCAAATAAAAAGATAAATACATGAAAACCTTTGATTATATAGGTTTTTTTACTGTGTCCCGCTTCTGACGGAAGAATCCCGCTATTTTCACTCAAAAAGTACCAAAGTCCCGACTTGGCGAAAAAAAAAACTGGCAACGCTGGCCACAGCATATGCTGAGTGGGGTCCCATTGCGATGGGCATCGCTGTTGCGAGAGGGTGGCACTGCCAATTTAACTTTTTCTTTTCTTGTAATGTTTTATGTGCTATTTCTGTCTTTTTCTTCTGTCCTTAAGTATGTGATGTTCATCGTAATAAATGTTTCTTTCTTATATTTCTTTCTTGTCTTCTGTGATGTACACCAAGGTTTGCATTATCTTAACCAACTGTAGAGCAATTTTTCCACGTTGTTAAGTAGTTGTATCCATATAAGCTATATGAGTTTTCAAGCTCCATAGGAGAGATTAGATTACGAAGCCTTGTTGGCCGGCGCCACCACACGGCGCCTATCACGCGTCTACTTCGTGATGGTACTTTTATTAAGTCTTAGTTAGATTATTACAAGACTGTATCGGAGTCCTTTTACGTATCTAAGTGACGCGAACAGTGGAAGTAGAATTGGTCATCATTTCATAGTAAATTTATTTCAAAGCTTATGTGATAACTTGTTTAAATCACAACTCTATATTATTTTCTGGTCACCACGGTAAACTTTGATAGTACCACAGTACAAGAACTCATCGACCCCAGTCTTCGGTCACTGACAATATTTATTACTCAGTTACTTTATGCTGTAAAAATATTTTAAATACCTACCTAAACATTATTTATCATTCATTGACGTTATTGTGTCTACATTTTTCCATTATAAACATTGTCACTATCCAAAATTATCTTGTAGTATTGTAAAACAATATGCAGTGTTTATGAAACGCAAAAAAATATGTTGTTTTGTACGATCACAGTATCAATGCGTGATTTTCTTAACGCGGGCTGATCAATGATCATCCGTGTTATCCGTGTACGATACTGGACTATTTTAAAGAATTAACAAGTTTTAAATTGTAGCAGTAGCCAATTTATAGCCACTTCTAGTACAAAATCGTACAATTTATTGGTGTTTGTCTGAATATTTGGCTTCGGACTGTCAAAATGTTAGAATCGTAATGTAGCGCTTAAATTGCAACTTGCACCACATTAATTCCGGCTGTTGTACCAGAGGATTAATCATTTGAAGATTAGCTACGAAATCTATCCTGTGAAACCGTATCTGTTTTTTGTGGTTTTCCTGCTTTAACACACTTGGTAGTTTTATTTTCCTTAAAGCGCTACGCTGTTGCTACTTGCTTGCTACCTACTACTATGCAAATGTATCTATGCTTAGATGTTACAATTTCGTCCACCAGTCCAATTAAAGAAGACCTTCGTATTCAGGGCCGTCTTTAACCTGCTAGGGGCCGTGGGCACATACGAATCAAGGGAGGTCCTTCTAATCTGGAATAAGATATTTTATGAGAACAGACGGGGCCTCCTCGATCGCGGGGCCCTGGGCACGCGCCCAGAGTGCCCCGTGGGAAACGGGACTATTCCCACCTCTCGTTCCCACCACTGCAACTCCTGTGTAGCCAGGATCTACAGCTTGCACAAAAACCCAACCAATGAAGGTTAAGTTTGTCCCGGGGGAAGTTAAACTGTCATTGGACCCGCAACGAAATTAATCAGAAGAACGTAGGAGGAGTTCGAAATTAAGGTTCGACTACCCTCCATTGCAAAGCGGATGACAGGTGACAAAAAAAGGTTTAAAACCTTTAAGAAAAGAAAAAAGTGTGAAAGAGGGCCCTGTTACAGTTCGGGACATACCGATATACTCCGGTAGTTTCTGAAAATGACACCACGGTAGAGTCATGCGTTTACAGCGTGTATTGCATTTGCCCCAATTAAAAGATCATAAAGATTAGATAACGCTAAGCCAGGGAGGGTCATCGTCTTACAAATCTCATAGATATCCCAATTTTATCAGATAGCGTTAGTTACATGCTTTTTGAACGTGACAATTAAATACCTAGTATGAAATGAATATTAGATAGAGAGAAACGAAATATGTTTGTCTTTGCGTTTCGTAATAGAAATTACGTGTACGTAAAACTTCTACATGTATCTGTGAGGACCTCAGATCATAGAAAGAGAATAGATATGAAGTCGCGCGTAACTACAACGAGAACCAGTGTCCCCACATTTCCCCCACCACAGCTCCCACACACACATTCAACTGTGTAAAAACAAAGCGACTGAGAGTCTACGACAACATGTGCAACCGGCTTAAAAGTGCTGTGATTGGCCAGAAGGCGTGCCTTATGGCCAATCAATGGCCGCGTGACGTGACGCACACTTTGAAAAAAGCAATTAGAGAGAAGAAAGATAAAATGGAGTCGATAAGATATCGATACTTTAAATCCTGGGGGCAAGGCTCGAAATTGGTTTAAAAAATGCTTGTATGAAAACCTTTTTATTATTATACGTTATTATTATGTTCTTTAACGATTTTTGCATAAAGGAGTCAGTTCCATTTTGTATGGACGAAAAACTCAGAATCAATTATTGGGACTAAATGAAGTTACCTTATATTAATTTACCCCAACCAAAGCTCAATGTCGTTATCGATGGAGTATAGAAGTTATAGACTGACAAAGTTTGTATGAAAAGTCATGGGCTTATCCCATGACTTTTAGGTACTTGCGATTTTTACCAGTATTTACAATATTGGTAATATAATTATTATTTACTTTAATAATAATAACAGGATCACTGTAATTATTATTAACTACTATCGCGCATTAACTTTTTAATTATGGCGAAATTCGTACCGCCTATATTTATTAAAAATAATGCCTATATTAGGCTTTCAACTAGCTCTTATAGTAATTACATAGTTGACAGTTACTAATCCCTTCTACTATTGTTATTGTTTTTGTAAAAACTTAAAAATCGCAAGCAACTCATGATTTTTTCATTCAAAATTAGAAAATAGAAAATAATAATTTACTTCTATTTATCGATAATAGGAAACCGTATTAGAACACGAGCCCTGCACTATGTTACGACCGGCACATGCGGCCGTACTGTGTATTTTCACGCGTCAGTGGATATCGCAAGCAATTAAATACATTGCGCAGTAGTTACGCATGACATAAAGTGGTTGCTAACTAAATCGTCAATGTACAACGTGTTTGAATTTTTATCACCACTAATTTCGATATCGCAGTAAATGTCACGGCACTGAATTCGTTCGTAAAAATGTTTAGTTTTTTTTATTTATAAGCAAAATACCAATGGATTTGCAATACTTACATGTGGTAAATGACTTCATTGTTCCTGTAGTTCTTCGTTTCACTTATGTTATTGCACGTTACGACGCATTATCCAACAATATCGGAGAACATTTCCTCAGTACGACTGAATCGCGACTAACCTGGCGTCGCGGGTGATGTTCGTTTCTGGGCATATCGCGGAGACACGCGCCACGCCCCCGTTTCACATCTATTCCCTTCTATGATCTGAGGTGAGGACCTTCTAGAGTGGTTATTTATTTAGTTATTTAAGACGCAAAACAGATTACAATTAAGATATCTAAATTCATATTTTGTATTATTTGTACAATAAATCATTAAAATGATGTAAACCCTGGTCCTTTTAATATAAATAAATACATTTACTATTACATAGGCAAATTAAATACTCAATTTACATAGGCAAATTAATATGAAAATAGAAAAAGTCTACTACTACTAAATCTACGCCTATCGGAGCGGGAAAACGCTGCTTATATTTACCATTGGTTCCTGATATTATTGATTTATTGTGTCTGCGTACGCATGTCGGCGTACTAATTGAATTAGCTAGGATAGGACCAAACGGAATGAGAATATTCCTGTGTGCTATTTTTGGTATCTACGCACCTATTCAAAAATGGGGGGCCGATAGTCCCCTAAGTGATTTAGCAATTTGGCACAGCCGGTTGCTCTTGATTTAATCCTAGAGACGTTAGTAAACATTTTATGCGATGTGATGGCGGTTTGGTTGGTGTTTCGGTTGTTTGGTGAAAGATGGATGAACGAACCTCCCAATTAATACCCTACAGAAATACCGTCAATTTCGATATCTGGAAATCTTAAAATGTATATCGGAACAGAAGAAAGATAACAGAATGGATAACAGTACAAAAAATAGGTACAAGACGTTGGAATAAAGTGAGCCACAAAATATCTAGAAGAACGAAGTATGCGCGCCAGTATTCTTTGGCGACATCATCGGTATGTCAGGGGCCAGGCCCCCCTTAAAAAATATTCTAGATAAGTACGCCAATGTTGGTGATCAGCAAAATTAAATGCCAGTATGTTGATCTATGTCCTTTGAGACAGTAAAAAATTGCGTGTTATAAAACATCGGTGAATTTATTTGATGCTAGATTGGCGTTCGCAAGTGATCGCTGGAGGGCAAGCACGTGCTGCGTACTTATCTCGACATAATCGACAAAACAAGTATCCATAAAGTATAAAGGAAGAGCCATAAAGGAACAACTACGGCTCACGCTATCTAATCGCGATAATACTACAAGCGATTGATAAGATACAGGTTCAATGCAGTTACATATCTGCACATAAACATATGATATCGCTCGCCGACATCTAGACTTACGATCTGTCTGTCTACGCATGTTTTATGACAAAATCTGCTGCCCGTCTTCCCACGAAACTGCCTAGAGCGAAGTGTCTTCGTGGTGTATTTGTATAGCCAGGCTAGGATGCGCGCCGTGATAAAATACTTATCGATAATTTTAGACGACAAATGTATGGATTTATCACGTAAAATCGATAAAATAACGTGATAAAGCTTATCGCGGCGCGCATCCTAGGCCTTCTGCAGTATCTACAAAATTTTAGCTTTCATCATATTTTACATTATCTGTCACTGCGAAGCAAGTGGATTTTCAAATTGTAATGAGCAGTGTTTATTTTTAATGTCTCTACATCGCTTCTCTCATGTCTGCGACTTATCAGTGCGTTGATAGATCTGTTGTCGTAGGACTACGCCCACGCAGAAAAATCTATGCTTTCTTACTAATTACGAGTAAACAACATTCCTATCTTATCTGGTCTTCCACTAGGAAGACCGCCGTTCTGGCACGGTTATACTTATGATATTATTACCGTGGTGCTGGTGAAGATCGCGAGAAACGCCTGGATGCGAGAACCACAGGACGTGTATGTTTTCCAAAAAAAGAAAAAAATTGGGGGCGTGGCATGGCGGTTGACGTCTTAATTCTGAAAAGTTGAAAAGGAAGTAGTATTTATTTTAGTCTTGTCTGTCAATAGTCGTAACGCTACATGTATTACGATACACTGCGCTGATTGATTTGTTGTTGAACGTGCGTGCGCGCACCGGCCGGCGACGCACTAGGCGCCAGCGACCGTTGGCGTCCTTCTAATTGTTTGGATCTTATACAATAACGAGTTCAATCAATTGCATTCAGTTGTGAACCACACCCTCTATTACACGCCCACGCTCTCAATTGATTGATTGATCAACTATTTTATTTAGGAGGACTTGTATATCATTGACCTCAGATCATAGAAAGGGAATCATTGACAGATATGAGAAATCTAGATTGTGTTATTTAGAGAAATATTTCATGGTGCATAGCCGTAGAGAGCAGGTTGTTTTCTTCTAGAACTTCTCCTATAGTATCATTACTTGTACTCATTTTCTTGATTTGCATAATTTAGTACATCTTGATGTAAGAATAATACGGTGAATGTCCTAGAAACAGTTAAACTTTATCTTGTTTTATTCTTTACTCAAGAACATTTCGTAATATTCAAGTCACAGGACTGGTAGAGACCGATATTACTTACAACCAGGCATACACCTTTTATTGTTTACAATATCTAATACATATTGAGGGATTAAATTACATAACTTTTGTATTAATGGTATTAGTTGTTTCCATATTTAGGTCAAAAGACGGCCGTTACAGATAACCTGTAATTAAAGGGTCATTTGGGTCATTTGTATCGATTTGAGACTTGTCTCTTTTGTCGGCAAACAATTTTAAAATTACAACATAAATAGCTTCGTAACTTTTATATGAAGTTTGGAGCTGTGCCTAATGTGTATTTTTCGGCCAAATCGTTTCCTTTAGCAGTAATAATTGTCCATAAATGTGGATAGGACCTCTTGCACTGCCAATGGCAAAAAATACTAGACAGCAGACAGAACAGAGCAAGAGCAAGTTTGTCTGCTATTTATAAAAAAAGTTGCGCAATATATGATTTATTATAATCATTCATTATAATGTCAAAAGAAATGTTTTTATACTTCGATGAACACGGATGATGTAAATAAACGCATTTTATAGATAACAAATAGTGATCTTAGGTGTATTTAATGCCATTTTTTATACATGGCAACATAATGCCTATTGATGGTTGACATAATGATCGTGTACTTCATCATAAATGATGCAAAAAGATTGCTTTATTTAGCACTTGAATAAATATTTTCAACAAACTGCATTGACGTCATGGAGAGTTCCTTGGGTCTTCGTCTTGTTAATAGTTTTGATAAGTGCAGTTGCTTCTTCTAAAAAGATGGTACAAGACAATTATTATCAGCCTGTACCACCTACACGGTGAACCGATAACCCCATATAGGTAGCAGGAAGGCGCTGAATGCAGGCCGCTACCAACCTGTGGAAATCATTGGGTGTGGGCGTCCTATCGCTAAAATGATGATGATGAACAGTCTAATGCTAAACATAGATGTCCATCTTTGGCTTGCTATATTCCAGCTACTGCCAGCGCCCAGCGACTTTTCGTAGTCACTCCACTTAGAGTGTTTTCTACACTACGCTTGCCGAGCTCGCAATAAAATAAAGATTTAAAGACCTGACTGAATTCTAGACTCAAAAATGTTTATATAAATGACTAGCTAGCTATACATTTAAACCTATCAGACTCGAATTGTGTCTCATTACATACATAGCACCCTAAGTTCAGCGTCCCGCGTTGTAAATATCCCGATCCGTCGCTGGCGCGGCTCCAGGTGCATTCCGAGACAGTCACACTGGCGCCCTGCAGTAAACAGATTAGGAGACGCGTTGTGTCACCCTCCCATAATCATGATCAAGTCACGTCAGCTAAACAGGCCTCTCCTGACTGCCTGAAAAAGATGATTCCATGTTCCATAGATGCCACGATAGCCGAACGGTGAAAGGGTCGGACTGGCCGACTCGTGATCCGGGGACGCGGGTTCGCCGTCGCCGCTCGACTATTGTGGTGAGCTCACTCATGATACAAGCATATTTAGCTTAGTACGAGGGGCTAACGGGAATATTAGTAATTTGTTATTACACAAATTACTAATAATATTTAAAAAAAATTGCGGTAGAGCTACGTCAGACGCCGAAGAAGATCTCTCCCATCGGATTCTTTAGTGATATACTCATGATACAAGCATATTTAGCTTAGTACGAGGGGCTAACGGGAATATTAGTAATTTGTGTATTAATAACAAATTACTAATAATATTTAAAAAAATTGCGATAGAGCTACGTCAGACGCCGAAGAAGATCTCTCCCATCCGATTCTTTAGTGATATACGAGTAGGTGTGAATTCATCGCTAAAGGTGATTCGATCTTATTTTCAATGCTGAAGATGTCAGCCAGTGTGTGCTCGCCTTTTTCGATTACAAATATTATTTTCGTTGATCTTCGTTACCCTTCACAAAGCAAATACTTACCGTTTTCGTGGGTTTAAGAAATCTTTTCCAGACAACCTTCAAGTAAGTAGGTACAGACACAGTTAATTAATATGACTATTTGATTGTCAAAGAGATTTAATCACAGCTTCTAACAAATTTTATCTTTATTGTTATTTGCATATGCACACGCGCTGTAATACTTACTGGTGGTTATCTTGTAACTACTAGTATATGGTAAATAAATAAGCGACTATAAGTTTATTGTCACGCCTAACCTTGGATTATATTTACATGTAGCTGTAATTAACATTATCTGGTGTATAAGATAAAATACTTATGTTAATGCCCCATATACACTTATGCTAGGGCTGCCATCGCAAATAAACGTACAGAACATTTGCTTTAAACATAGATTATAAAAGCAGTAGTTAATTGTAATTTTCATTGAGAAAAACCACAAATGTTTACTAGGTACAAAGAATAGATTTGTATTTGAATTAATTGGTTTATCTGTATTTTTTAAACTAACACTTTTTTAGTTCAGCACTTTACATAAATTAACATGAACGAATTAATTTCATACTCAAACAGCTTCTAACTAATAAACCAATGTACGAATAGGTACAAACTGACAACACACAGCCTTCAAGGCACAAATCATTAAAATATAGCTTCTTAACTAATTCACTCCGTCCGTAAAGTTAATAAGTTCTTTATCAAGAACAAGCCCAGTACAGTTAAGATAAAACGTTGTAACAAACCTTGGACCTAGTTTTTGAAAATGTGTCTTCTTTATACAAAAAACAATTCCGTTTTCCACTGATGAATTTCTTTCCATCATTATTTTTCTTTTCCCTAGCCCTTAACAGCCCTTTTTCCCATTATTTGGGGTCGGCTATCCTTGTTAATTTGTTGCGCCAGGACAGTCTGTCCTGGGTTGTCGAAATATTTGTCTGGGCACGCTCTAAATCCTTGGCCACCGTGTACCGCGTGGAATTTCTTTCCACCATTAATTGTGATGAAAATAAAAAAAATCAGAAACCAGTATTTTAATTAAAACTGTGTTAAAGACTGTTTTAGTTTGGACTTGTTTGAGTAGATCCTTGGGATGCATTAAGGCCTACTCAGCAAGTTATTTGTATAAACTTTGGCCGTTACATTGTTTTCAGCAAACTTTTCCGTTTCAGGAACAGTGACAATAGCGTCATAACATGTTTATTATGCCTGTTGTTTGCACTATTTATAAAGGGACGTTTTATTTTTAAATCAATGTGACTTCCACCAATATCGTCTCATTAGCGTATTTATAGGGTGTGTACTAAGATAAAATGAAATTGTTTATCTAATTGCTCTCCCATTCACTTCTTATCGACGGATGTTGTTGTACCGATAATTGTACTGTCAGGTCCCACGACAGTTTCTTGGTACGCTCATGGTACGTTCCTCGAATCGAAAAACAATTGTAGAACAGAGGAGTTAGTGTTTTAAGTTACTTTGTTCTTTCGATCGGGTAATAGGTACTGCTGTAATGTTTCTTCCGGACTAACTGAAAATTTTCCACTGTGCATCCAATCCATTGAGTACCATTTTTTATTTTCTTTTTCTACGTTGTTATTGAAACGCAAGACTTTAATTATGTAGATTCATCTCATTTCAAAAGATCCAAGCCTGAGTGAGGGGGAAATATAGAAATTTTGAAAGGGTCGTATTTGTGAATTAATTGAAATTTTGAGCGCTGTGCCAGAATACGAAATGAATCACGATTCTCATAAGCGTTATAATGTACATTAACGATGTATTTTTATGACAAATAAAAAAAAACCGCGTTACATCCGCAGTTTGTGGTTTGGTAGTACATTTAACAGCACATCACACTGAACATGTAGCATCTTATGTAGTCGTTTTTACGGCTTTATTTCGCAACAAAATATACAGTGTGAGTCATGTTAAAGTGTACATATGAAAATAGATGAAACTAGACCTATTTTTATCGACAAAAAAGAGGTCAAAATTTTTTTGAGATTTTTTTAAAATTTTTTGTCGAATTTTTTTTCTTCCAAATACTTATTGTAAAGAAAACGTAATAACTTTTAAACTAAGCGGTATATCCTGATAAAATAAAAACAGTAATAATGCTAAATAACAGGCAATACTAAAAAAATACATAAAATACACAAAAAAGGCCAACAAATAATAAAAAATGATAATGTTTGAAAAAAATCTGCTATAAAATTCGTGTTTTTTTTGGTTATTTGATAAATTTATCCAAAAAATGCCCGTATAACTGGTGGTTTTTATTACTTTGTATTATTCTCTATCGTATTACCTTCGTAAAACCAAAAATCGCATGTCTCTATCCCTATCACAACGTTTGCAATGATCGTTTGAACTAAGCCTCTCCGGGCGCGCCATTCAACGCTTCGTTAACAACAAAACTGAAAATGGCTCTAGATTTGTAATTTTGATAAAGACAAGTCAGATTTCAAATAAAAACAAAAGATTTTGAAGTAAAATAAGCATTTTAGTTAAAATTAAAATTGTCTCTACCTGTAGCGGAGAATAATGTTGTGGCAGGCCTTTGTTCAAACGATCATTGCAAACGTTGTGATAGGGTTAAAGAAATGCGCTTTTTGGTTTTACGAAGGTAATACGATAGAGAATAATACAAAGTAATAAAAACCACCAGTTATAGGGGCATTTTTTGGAGAAATTTATCAAATAACCAAAAAAACACGAATTTTTAAGCAGATTTTTTTCAAAAAGTATAATTTTTTATTATTTTTTGGCCTTTTTTGTGTATTTTATGTATTTTTTTAGTATCGCCTGTTATTTAGCATTATTACTGTTTTTATTTTATTAGGATATACCGCTTAGTTAAAAAGTTATTACGTTTTCTTTACAATAAGTAATTGGAAGAAAAAAAATTCTATAAAAAATTTAAAAAAAATCTCAAAAATTTTTTGACTTCTTTTTTGTCGATAAAAACAGGTCTAGTTTTATCTATTTTCATATGTACACTTTAACGTGACTCACACTGTATAAGTCTGAATACGTCAATGTGCCACGTGGGCAGACGATGGGGTTCTTCAGAGGAACTTGCTCTAGCTTTCGTGAAAATTAATCTTTCGGAATGAATTTAAATCAAACCGAAACTCTACCGCGTTAAGTTAGCGGAAAATACCAATGCGTGCGGGCGGAAAGCATTAATCGCGTGCGGCAGTGGCTTACTGGCCGCAAAATAAGTCAGTTAAATTACACTTTAGGAAAATAAATTACTTTTTTCTCTCCAACTTTGGCAGCCATTAGATGGCAACCCTAGCAGACCACAGACTCGTAGAATCAAGACGTAAATACCAGATAATAAGAGCCTTTGCCAGTATAAATACACTGATACAGTTTCCCTAAACGGCTCATTGATTTGTGGTACAGAAAACAAAAAGCTATCGCAAAAACTCCCAAACTGCATAGCAACATCACAACAGCGTCGTTATGACGTCACACGAATACTGTAATCGGTTACGACTTTGACGTCACGTTACGTATCACAGACTAGCTTTGTGACTCCCAATTCCCAAAGTAACAGCTCTGAATCATTTATCACCCTACATGTAACATGCTAGAGTCGTGGAATACTTTGCCAAGGACAACATTTCATGCCAATGAAGCGATCATTTCTGTGCAGTAGAATTGTCTGCTGTTATGAGCTTTTCAGACGCGATTCCTTCAAAGATTTTATATAACAAGAGTTATTTAACCTAACTTTTTAACTAATTCCCATTCTAACATCTAATATATTTTTTGAAGACGTGACTTGGATAGTTAATATATTACCTACTACACAATTCTAAAATAGAGACAAATAGATCACTCTACAATGACCTAGGGGGATTATTTCAAACCAAGTCTATCTAATGTGTACAGAAGAATGCGCTCATTAATATCTAAAACGTTTACTATGGAAACGATATTGTTATCACAGCACTTAATCTGAAAACTTTCCATACACAACGCTCCCACCAGATAGTGGAAGGCAACTTGCGTTTCACCTGAATTATCTTTGAATTTATTAATAACACGCTAATTAATGATCCTCTGATAGGTACTCTTTGAAGTTGAACTGCAAACATAATGCTTAAATTATTACATAAGCCCGGTTTCAGAACTGAAATTTTTGGCTTAAGCATGCTCATCTTCTAATCAAGTATCAACTTTTCATATTAAATTCATCCTTTAATGAAAGATGAGCACGATCAAGCTGGAAATCTCAATTCAGAACCCGGGCCATGGTCTCACAATGGAAGTAAAAAATCAAGTACATTACGTGTTGTACAATGAACTTTCTGTTATCGTTTGACTCCTTCAAAAAGACTCACCGAAACGCAATACTACGCCAAAATGAAGCTTCTACTCGTACAAAGTTCGTAAATACAGTTGCAGTTGATATGCTGGATTCCTGGCTTGAATTAAATTCTCATATTAAACTTTAAACTTTAGTCGACTACGCTTCCACGCAATCTATGCACATGTCGTGGCAGCTTTTAATTGAGGCTACACTATAAACATGTATTGATTTCAATGTTTCTTTCCATTTCATTGTGTATGTCTTGTTAGCTGTCCTTAAATAAATAAATATTGATTGAGACTCGTACTTGCATCATCCCAGAGTGCATTTTGCACCTTGCAAATCGTTATCGCAACCAGTGGAAGAATACCAAATATGTCTGTCGCCTCCAGCCAAGTCTAATAAGCAGTGCCGTAACTAGCCTTTTATGCGCCCAGTGCGAGAAATATAAAAAAAATGTAACCTTTTTGAATAAAAAGTAACCTTCTACGGGGGGGGGGGGGGTGCGGAGCGTGCCTGAAACAAAACTAGATACTGGTCTGGTCATTTCTGCGCCCCTCCAGGGTCTGCGCCCTGTGCCTGGGCACCGCTGGCACCGCCCTAGTTACGGCACTGCTAATAAGTATCGTGTTATCCTCCCATTCATTCAATACCCTCCTACTCACCGAGGAATTCAATAATGCGGCATTTCACGCGCACTTATCCATATACTAACTTTATACACACAATCGCAAAAGGATGCAAACTATTTTTAACCTTACTCCCAGTAAACAAGCTTGTTTTTCTCTTTTGAAGGTGACAGTACCTACATAGGCTATTGCGTCATACCAATTTCCAAATTTTTCCGCAGGAATTTTTCTTTATGCCTACTCAGAATCGTCTAGACGGGTTCACCCTTAAACAAGGTGAAGCCATTACAGAAACACGAATTCATGCAAAACAAATTAGAGCCGTAATTAAGATCTATTCAAAGAATATTAGATTCGTAAACCCTATTAACTGAAAATTATGTAACTTGTTTATACTTTCAACAATATGCTCCTAAATATCATATTATCATGTGATAATATTTTTCAATTACTGATGAAAATAAATATTGTTATTTAAATATGCGTCCTAGCGATATTTAATGAAAAAGCTTCTACTGTATCTCGAGCCAAACTAAACCAATTAATCTTTAAAGAAAAACTTTTAATTGCAACACCCCCACACACCGCAAAGGCGTTGGTGAAGAGTTTCATTTATTCCTTTGATGCTTGGTTGAGTATCAAATATTCATTTTACGTTCGCGAATCATCAATGTAAGTAAATACGGAGGATCAATTTCATCAAATAGCGATTCGCTTTACAGTTGATACAGCATTTCGCTTTGCTCGATATAAACCTCTTTGGTTACGTAATAATCAGAGGCAGGTAATTTACACAAGGGTTGTCGACGAAATTCACAGTTATACGACGTTAATGGGAAAAAGTATCGAAAAACCATTATGAAGCTGATATGCCCATTATTTTGTTAGTTCTTGTGTGAGATTCTGTGGGCGCCTACGGGTTGGTCAATAGCGGATGGATCCGTGACGTCACGCTGCGCGCGCACGCCCTTCTGTGATACTCTGACCTTTAAGATATAACTGGAGTGATAAGGTTTACGCTCTCGTTCAGCTGCAGTTATGACAGACTAGACGATATTATGATATATTACAGAGCCGATCGCGAGCATCGCATGAATTATGCAAAGCAAGCTAGGAACTATAAATATGATGATGGTAATAAAACTGGATATTCTAGTGGTATAACGATTCACCATGAAATAAAGTACCTAGGGCATGATCGAAACAGTATTGTGTAGTTAGCATGCTATGAGACACTTGCCTTTGTTAGCTTTTTTTTGAGAATTTAACGTAAAATTTTCTAGAAAGGTTAAAATGATTCCTTGCATTTCAAGAGTCTCTCTAGCTCCCCAATTTATAAGGTAAATCATGGAAACGCGCTAATGTCATGTGCTGGTTGTGTTGTTCACACATTATACCTACTTATTCGATATTCTATCTGTATCTGTACTGTATTGGAAGATCATTGAGGCGGATATGTAAACAATTTTAAAAGCAAAGCCACATTTTTCCGATGTTGCTGCTACAGTAAATGTTTACATTGTACCTACACAAAATGGTAATTTCGGCGAATCTGTTTGGTTGTTGTATGTGCGGCTTAATTCTCGAAGCTCTGTCTATGGTAAACTTACAGATGATTTTCATCCTTTTTCGATCTTAGGAACACAAAAGAGTGTCGCATTTTTTGTTCAGTATGATATGTATTGTAGCTTTTCTGTTAAACAACTTTCTTGAACGGCTGGTTATGCATTGCTATATGCCAAATACCTACCGTATTCATATGGGGCAGTCGTCGATTCGACATAAAGCTAAACTTCCAAGTACTAGTTTAGAAGGAAATTGTTCACTTGGGAATGAATACTATGGTCCCAAGTCACTACTATCTCTCTCCGCTATAACTTACAAAAGCCAAAAACTGAAATACTTTCTCCATCTTCCAGGGACTCCCATCAGCTAGACCTGCCTGCCTTCGGGCGCTACGCCACCGGCATCTTCTTCCTCGACAAGCTCCACCACCAGGGCATCGAGAGCAAGTTCCAGGAGTTGGCCGAGAGCATCGGCCTCAAGGTCCTATGCTGGAGGACCGTGCCTACCAACAACTCTACCATTGGTGAGTGCTATAAGATTCTATGAGTGTTACATGTAAGAATGTACACGCTTTATGATCTGTAAACCTGTTAAATGTCGCTTTTTTGTGAAACTTTTTGTGTCTGTTGTTTTAAGTGTTTTATACAAATATCTAACCCGGCGAGCGTAAGGTTGGGTGTGGTACACCCAGACCTTGAAAAATCGATTAATATTTTAATAACGAATTGTTGTTATGCTTCGTGCGCTTGAGTAGCTGCGCGGAGGGACATACGGAAGCGTCCCTTGCCATTGTTTTAGGCGACCGCTGCCCGGGGTATGCTGAGGACGAGGTTGAAGCTGTCCGCGGGTGCGTGACACCCGCCTTACGCTACTTGTAACGAATTTGATCAAACACATTTTATTTTATTTTTATTATTTTATCGATTTTTTTGGTTTTTCTTCAGGCTAAAGATCTAGAATGTCTTACGAAGATAATCAAATAGATTATCAGGTCTTTTCAAACAAACTGAAGTCAGTTCTTCCGACATGTCTGGTAGTGACCAAAATATTGATGATGTCAACGAAAGAAATTTTGAAAGTGACACAGGAGTAGGAGATGTATGACGAAGGGCAGCATGAAGGATTGATAGAGAATAATGGCGAAGGCAATGGTAGTTATTTGTTGGGAAAACATGGAACAAAATGGTTCACAGTACCAAAAATTCGACTGTAAAAACTGCACAAAATCTCAAAACGAATTTAGTATTTTTTTTATTAGTTTTATTATCCATTTTTAGTGTTATTTTGTTCTTATGTTGAGTCTATTTAAAGAAAAAATAGTCTTTATTGTTTTTGTTTTCATATTTTTGCCAAAAAATCATAAACATGTGCCATTGTAAGTTCTAATTGTTAATTTTCTTAATTTCTTAAATAAATAACATTGCTAAATTATTTACTGTAATTTTTTTCTTAAATAAGTTCAAAATATAACTAAATATCAGTTTAATATCAAAGGAAATAGATATTTAAAATAATAGTGTATAATAACCACACAATCACGATCTGGGTGTGCTACACCCACCTAGCGCTATTTGTTACTTTTTCCAACCTTACGCTCGGCGGGCTAACATATATTTCAAAATATGAGGTAAAGGTCACAGTAATAAAAACTACAAACCTAGGCTGGATTGCACCATCTTTCTTTAACTATAACAAACGTCAGAAGTCTGTCAAACTGTATACAAAAACACCGGTTATAATATGGTTATAGTTACGGTTAAAGCAAGATGGTGCGACTCAACCTTAGATATGGATATTTTTCATATCTATCATAAAGCGTATTGTACATGTATGTTCACTAAAGTACATTTGCAGACTAAATTGTTATTCATTTATTAAGTGTTAAATGTTTCTGTAAATTGCATGTAGGGACTGGCATCTTGACGTTAACGTTTCATGCCTTCATGCATTTATCGGTTTGTGTTCAATAGATCGATCGTTTGATTGTGATTATAGAAATTGATTTTCCGTTAAAATTGTTTTCATTCGATTTCTGAACAAAAATAAGGTATCGTTTCTCAATTTATGTAATACCTTTTGTATACTTTCTTTTTCTAAAATGATTTTAAATGACATCCACCTTGCTTACCGCAATTCGTTTGCTAAATTATTGTAAATGTAGTTCTATACGAGAAACGATACCTGTACCAATATCTTAAAACAGATTAGTCTTTTGTTGTCAACATAACCCGCATAGGTTGCGTAATTCCTAAATACATCCATAGTTGGCTCGCTTCTTCCACGAACTGTTTCGGAGCTGCGACTTGTCTTGCGACTCTCATTACAGGTCGCACGTAGTAGTCGAATGGGTCGTAAATACGCGGTCGCCGCGGTCATGCGATGCTTGGCCATCTGGTTTGTTCAATTCAACACCTTTGGGTACTTTTATGGCGAATCCACTCAATTGTCTATTCAGACTGCTAAAAAATAAGACCTTTCGATTGACCTATTTCCACTTACGCACTACCAATGATTCACTATTCAATATTGCGTCAACTACATTTAATAAATGATAATGACCTCACGAAAAGTTTTCCAGATCGCATTGAATCGATTATTGAGTGGTTTCGCCGTGCACTGTTCCCAATTTATCAAAGGAGTGGTCGCTTATGTTCATATTTATGATCTGGTTCTAATAATGTGAACATATTGACATAATTACTCCGTAAAACGAGGTTAATACGGTATAATTTTGCATGACACTAACTCAAGTCTAAATTATGTTTAACTATGATTAATACAAACGAAAAAAGAAACCGAAAAGAAATATGCAATGTTAAATTATACCGTATGCCTATCATATAAGTTCTAAATTTTTGATTTGTCGAAAGACTCCAGATTTTTGATAAATTAGTTTAAATGATTGTATTTAGGTCTCATTAACGTTGCAACACGTAGATGGTAATCACAATTAGAAACTTACCAAACATTGGTTCATATTAGCTTCGAACTGTCATAAATGCTGCTATTCTGCTTGCCAATAGTGTTATGTTTAATGTTTATGATCCATTCCAGTTGGTTTGTTAGCCACGAGGCATTTATGACTTGTAGAAACCAAAATTAGCATTTGTGCCATTTCATAATACCATCCGAGTGTTCATCTTATGTGTATGTCAAGCTTTCTGCGTACTATGGTGTTCACATGACTCGCCATAAAATTTTGAATAGCTGAAAAAAATGCCTACTGACCTTTTCCGTCAGCTTGGTCTTGATGACAATATTGTGCAAGGAAAACAAATGCTATCTATGAGGGAACGAGATTTCCCGAAAGATGCCTTGAAAAGTCTGGAGGAAATTCCACTCCTTGGCTATTTACGACACATGTTATCACCATAGTATGCAGTAACCATTCAAACTCAAAGTAAATTAAGTCTAGCCGTAACCACAATTACAAGAGGTGAAACTGGTAAAGTTAGTAACGGCCTGTTTTGACTGGCTTTCAGGTCAGGTGGCTCGAAACTCGGAGCCATTTATGCGCCAAGTGTTTGTAACCGGAGATATCGAAGACGAGATACAGCTAGCCCGTCAGGTAAGGCCAGACGAGGGACGCCGACCGAGGGTATGATAATAAGAGGAACGAGTATGAATCCGTAACTATGCGTTACCGCTTCAAACTCTGATGTAGTGAGGTATAGGAAAGGTACTTAAGGATTTCTTTTCAGATGCGCGCCGGAGGTCGCGGCGAGTCGGGCAGCGCTACACGTAAATGACCCTATACGATTCCCTTTGTGTTGGCGCGTGGTGCGCGACCGCGAGTGCAAATGCAGTATGTTTCAGGTATTCGTGCTGAGGAAACGCGCGTCGCATGAGCTCGTCGTGCCCGGAGCGAGGTTCTACATCTGCAGCTTGTCGCTGAAGACTGTGGTCTACAAGGGACTGCTCACTTCTAATCAGCTATGGGTGAGTTTCGGTTGTTTATATTCCGCATTAATTTGTGAATGTACAGCACACGATAAGATAGAATTGCGGGAAACGTAAGACACAATGTCCAAATAGTTCGCACTCCTGTATTGTCACGTTGTAAATGCTTCTTCAAAATATCCGAAAACATTACTAATTATTCTCAATTTTTTTTCTAGTTGTACTTGTATGCACAAAAAAAATGTGCTGATTAAGCATCGCACTTTAATCTGTCTTTTGTATATATTTATTTTTGGGAAACATACAGTTACAATATAATTTAACTTAGAATTCCTAATTGTACTTTAAAAAAAGATTATTAGTAATTTGTTATTACACAAATTACTAATAGTCCGGTTAGCCCCTCGTACTAAGCTAAATATGCTTGTATCACGAGTGAGCTCACCACAATAGTCGAGCTCTTTGAATAGAAAAATCTATGTGAAAACATTTGAAATGTATCCTTAGGCAATAAAGACTAATTCAAAACGTCGCGTTGTGTGCATTGTTTCTAAATGCCATCTGTCCCGCAGGAGTACTTCAAGGACCTGACGAACCCGGCGTTCACGACGTACCTGGCGCTGGTCCACACTCGCTTCTCCACCAACACCTTCCCAAGCTGGGAGCGAGCGCATCCTTTGAGGTAAGACGACTCATCATCATCGTTTGTACTATATGCTATAGTCTGGTCTGCGAGCACGTAGAATTTTGTCCAATGACCCCAAGCTATCCATCTTTATCGCTCTCGCATAATTATGTTGCACACATTCACGGCGGGCGCCCGTCGCACAGTCGCGACAGCAATATAATTACGCGCGAGCGATAAGGATGGGTAGCTTGGGGTCATTGGACAATAAAATTGGGCTTTAGTAAAGACTCATTGCATCATTCGTCATCTTGTCATTAAGCCCCCACTGCAGGAGTACGGCCTTCCCTTGTTACAGGCAAATGGAAGTTTTACTGACCTGTAACTTGTTCATTTTCTTCGATGCCTGACTTTACTGATAGCTCGGTCGTAATAGGGCCTAACCCCCTTACTAATAAAAAGTTACACAGTTGTTGATCACTGTTTTAAAATGTCATTTCCATACTAAACGTCACTTTAAAACACTGATCACCGAGCGTGTAAGTTTTATTAGTAAGGGGGTAAGATCTTAAAGGAACGAGTGAATAACTATTGTTCAAGTTTCAACTCCACTAGTTCCACCAACTGCGCCTCTCAGCTAACAATGTCATCAAAACGAGTCCAAGAATCCAAACCAAAGCTGAACAAAGTAATTCCAATCCTATCATAATATTTTCCTTATTCTTTCAGAGTGCTTGCCCACAATGGCGAAATAAATACATTACGAGGTAATGTGAACCTGATGAAGGCTCGCGAGGGAGTCATGAAGAGCGAAATCTTTGGAGAAGGTAAGATACAAAAATATTTATTACATCACTATAAACTATGACAAATGTACCCAAATTCACAATGTACCTACTTCTCTTCTAGATCTCAAGAAGCTTTACCCAGTCGTGGAGCCGAACCTCTCAGATTCTGGTTCAGCCGACTGTGTGCTAGAGTTTCTTCTTCACTGCGGCCAGCGGTCCCTGCCAGAGGCCGTCATGACCATGGTGCCTGAAGCCTGGCAGAACGACCCCACCATGCCTAAGGAGAAGCGAGACTACTACCAGTGGGCGTCGTCCGCTATGGAGCCGTGGGACGGGCCTGCCTTGGTCTCCTTCACCGATGGCCGCTATATTGGTAAGTCTTCTTTGCAGCCTAGATAAGATATTGAGGCTTGGTGGAATGATCCCACCATGCCCAAAGAGAAGCGAGACTACTACCAGTGGGCCTCGTCCGCTATGGAGCCGTGGGACGGGCCTGCCTTGGTCTCCTTCACCGATGGCCGCTATATTGGTAAGTATTCTTCTGTCAAACTGTAGACTGCGTGCTAGTTCCTTCTCCACTGCGACCAGCGGTCCTTGCAAGAGGTCGTCATGACCATGGTGCCTGAAGCCTGGCAGAACGACCCCACCATGCCTAAAGAGAAGCGAGACTACTACCAGTGGGCCTCGTCCGCTATGGAGCCTTGGGACGGGCCTGCCTTGGTCTCGTTCACCGATGGCCGCTATATTTGGTAAGTATTCTTCTCTCAGACTGTAGACTGCATGCTGGAGTTCCTTCTCCACTGCGGCCAGAGGTCCCTTCCAGAGTCCGTAATGACCATGGTGCCTGAAGCCTGGCAGAACGACCCCACCATGCCTAAAGAGAAGCGAGACTACTACCAGTGGGCCTCGTCCGCTATGGAGCCGTGGGACGGGCCCGCCTTGGTCTCCTTTACTGATGGCAGATATATTGGTAAGTCTCTTTTACTGCCTGGTTGAGGCTAGATCGAACGACCTTATTGTTCAATGGATCTGATCTGATCGATCTGATTAATCGTCGTGGGTCAATTGATAGTTTAACTTTACTCCGGGACGAACTTTACCTTCACTGGTTGGGCTTTTATTGGCGATCAAGCAGTGGGAACGAGAGGTGGGAATAGTACTGTTTGTTCAATTTAAAATAATGCTATGGAGCCGTGAGACGGGCCATTGTCTCCTTTACTGATAGACGTTACATTGGCAATTCTTCAAGTCAAATTATTCCCCGTTTCCTGAAAAGAAGTTACACGGTGATTACTCTATCAGTGATTTTTATTCACTATGTTACCGATTCCTTGGTGTCTTTCTAGCGGCAAACAAAGACCTAAATAACACAATCAACGTCGTTTCAGGTGCCATACTGGACAGAAACGGTCTTCGTCCGTCGCGCTTTTACGTGACGAGCGAGAACATCCTCGTCATGGCATCTGAAGTCGGCGTGTATGACGTCGACCCGGAGAAGGTCATTTTGAAGGTAAGGACAATTATTTTGACATTACAACTACACATTTATCTCCCTTAGTGGCCTCGGTGGTCCTATTTTATTCTGTCGGAAGCACATGGCTAACAAAATGCAGCATATCAGGTTTTCCCAACGCATGGAGCAGGCCGTCTGGCCAGCATGGGAATGTAGGCTAAAATCCTCCATTTACCTCTGGTAAATTAGAGAGGTCGTCTTTTTGCTGATAATGATTACAGCTACTTTATGATATGTCAATCTTAATGTCCTCCCATTACCGACGTTTCGTTCTTGAAGGGGATAAATTTTATATTGAGAAAGAATCATTTCTCAAGTTAGTGATTTGAAAATTTTTTATGATTTTGGTAATTGAATTGACATTATTTTATACGAAATATTTAAAGTGTGCTTTGACATTATAAGAAACTAGTGTAATAATTAATAATTTGTAATATTTTTCTCCACCAGAGCCGTCTGAAGCCCGGCCGTATGTTGCTGGTGGACACAGAAGAGAAGAAAATTATCCAGGATGTCGAGCTCAAGCTGAAGATCGCTCAGAGTCGCCCCCACTCCAAGTGGTTGAGCGAACAGGTACGGAATACTTGATTGTCTATATGTTACGGATAATGTGATAAATTGAAAATTATTAATAATAACCGGTTATTATGAATAATTACCGACAGTCGCGGTAAAAGTGATAAATTAATCACATTTAACAGTGATTATTTAATAATTCAACCTTAGTACTAACAAATTTTATAAAAGAGAACAACATCTTGTGTACGTGCTCGTGTACAGCCAAACTTTTGAACGTTTTGATATCATATATTAATATAATTTGGCATAATGAGTTTGTAATTTTTCTTCCATAATATTACTTTTCCATGATGCCTATAACATAATGTTTTGATTTAAAGTGAAAAATAGGTTAAGGTGCGGCGGGGGTGGCCCTTGGGCCACCCCTAAGCCGCCTATTTAGTTTTATACACACATAAATGACCTCATATTAAGCACATTTACCAAATCATGCGGTAATTATTCATAATAACCGGCGATTATTCATAATTTTCACATTTATCACTTTGACCGTAACATATATAAATTACATCGGAAATGTTCTTGTTCAGGAAGGTGGCCAAATGACTTAGATTTTGTAGATAGAATATTGTCACAGATAACTAAAAGTTCATGATTGATTCATTTTGCAATCAAAATTTTTATTGCAAAGTCAATCATAAACTTTTAGTTGCTTGTTTCACTATTCTATTTACAATATACCTTAGACCAAGTCTATGCACATAGTTCGGTTTCAATCTACTTGCAAGATCGTTAGAATCTATTGACGCGAACTATGTCTGTTGGCTTTTATGGTGGTGGTATATTTCTGAAATATGTATCATAACTATAATGTAGCATCCTTGATATGTACCTCTTGTCATTACATAACAGCACTATTGGAATGAATTTATAAGCATCCAATCTTTGTAATTTCTCAATTTTACCCTATTTATTTATGTATTTTTATTTCATCTACATACACACACTTTGTGTATATTTCTATGCTAAAACATTTTATAAAATATGTGAAATTATTTGTCTATGCCTGATAAGATGCCACATATTTACACATTTCATACACACACAAAAAATTAACGAAACATATTTTGTATTTATTAACAACACCATTATAATTCCAATGTCTCTTTTTCTATGCCGCATTCGATCTGCCGTTGGGATAACAAATATTATTTAAGATGGTGAGTTTTGTAGCATGGATGGTGTGGAGTTTCGTTTTCAGAGTTGCTTCTTCTTGAAAACAGAAGAAAAATAATGCTAAGATACTACTAGCGCCTCTAGTGGTACTATTTTGAAACTGCTTCAATGTTTGACTTCATTTTTAATCAAGTTTGTGGGTACAGTCGACTGCACGTTGGACCATACAGGTTGTGTTGCAAATTCGCTCTTATTTCAACAACATAAGCTCCTCCAAGGAATAAGCTTGATGTGCCGTCACCTGTACATCTGGTTCTTTCAAAACGAGAACTCCAGAAGTCAAGCATTACGTTGTTAAAAACAAAGTAGATTAGAAGATAATTGGATTTATTGGCTTTTGGTGTTAAGTATGTAACCTTTACTTAATACCTATAACAAAATTGTTGGCGTTGTTTCGTTTTTATATTAATAAAATTGCTTACTAGACTTTTAGTCAGCTTTAGATCGTGATACAATTTGAATTAATAATAGCTGGATAAAATTAGCCACGCTCAGAAGCCCTCCGTTTATTTCTTGATTTGAATCAGCAACTGGACAGTTGAACTGTACTTTCAATATATTTTCTTTGAATTAACTCAACTCTCAATAATAACTTGGTGAGCCCCAGAGAAAAGTCGCTACTTAGTTTTAAACTCTTATTTTCTTCATTTTAATTTGCCCCAATGGCTCGAGTCTTTTGGAGTTGCAAAATAGTGAAATTAGCAAGTTTCTGTTGACCACCAGTCGAATTCTATAGTTCAGTTGTCTATGGCTCAACAAGCTAATGAATAAGGTTTTTATAGAACCACATTCTTTACAGATAACAATGGAGGACATCCACAAATCGGTGGCGGCGGCCGAAAATGGAGTGGTTTCCAATGGAACCGTCAACGGCGCTATCACTGGTTTGTGCGACAAGCGGCTTAGCCTCTTCGGATATACTATTGAAGCCATCAACATGCTGCTGCTGCCTATGATCCAGAACAAGTACGTATAGAACTTAATTGTATCGTATAGTTTCAGACAAATGAGGTCCACTGCTGAATTTAGGCATAGCCTAAGGATTTTCACAACAGTTAGTCCTGTGCTGCTTGCATCCAGGTGTTTCTCGCGACCTTCAACAGATCGTCGGTTTACCTAATGGGCGGCCTGCCCACACTACGTCTTCTGGTCTGTGTTTACATGGCATCAGTTCGACGAGCTAATGCGCGAAATTGATAGTCGTAAAGTATTCTGAAATCTGCTCTATTTTACTGATTTTTTTTTTGTAAGATCCTTTCACAAAGTATTAGAAAACTTTTAAAAAACATGACTGATATCAGTAAAGTCATTCTAATGCTATGGCGTGACTGAGAAAACGCCAGAAAGATGGCAATTTTTTATTCATGTTCTTTTTGTAAAGTCTGCAAGTCCGATATCGACTCTGTTAGGCTTATTATTACTTTTAACTAAAGTCTGGTCGCCGAGCACGTAGAATTTCATCCAATAACCTCAAGCTACCTGTCCTTATCGCTCGCACGTAATTATATTGCTGTCGCGTCTGTGCGACGGTCGGCAGCAGTGAGTGTGCGAGCGCGACCAATGTTTGCGCCTCAGACTAGCAGATCAGGTTCAGCTGGGATAGGTAGTACTCGTACTCAAATGAATAATTTTGGTTTGAATTCAGACTATAACGTTTATTTGACGTTTACAATGGTAATCGAATGAAAGTTAATAAGTGAAGTAATGAAGTGAACTTATCACTCGCACGTAATTATATTGCTGTCGCGTCTGTGCGACGGTCGGCAGCAGTGAGTGTGCGAGCGCGACAGCAATATAATTACGTGCGCGCGATAAGGATAGGTAGTTCGGGGTCATTGGACAAAATTCTCCGTGCTCGGCGACCGCAACTTGTTTTTACCGGATACCACTACTTACTAACTAGACGGCGCAGTGTAAAATGTCCAAGAATATATTAACTATTGCTCCTCTGCAGGAAGGAAGCGCTGGGCAGCATGGGCAACGACGCGCCGCTGGCGTGCCTGTCGCTGTTCCAGCCGCTGCCCTACGAGTACTTCAAGCAGCTGTTCGCGCAGGTCACCAACCCGCCCATCGACCCCTTCAGGTACTCACCATCTACCGTTTCATAGCTTTTGCCAGCCCTTTTTTTTAACTTTGTGTTATACCAGGCCTGTTCATCTCCGCGAGTTTGCATCGAAAACAAAACACGTGCGACTACATCTGAGATACCTCATCGACAGGACAATCACGAGCGAGTATTGACGCACGCACGTGTATTCTTCACCCATTTGCATTGTAAAGACAATAAACTATATGTAAAAATATAGAAACACAAAATATAATTCATGCTTATTCATGTATTTCCTCCGCCATTTTCCGCAGTTTGGCACCTTACGTCACACACCATTTTACCGAAGTCAGCCCTATGTCTTCGGCGCAGTACCGAACACTGACGTTTGTCAACAAAATGGTGCTCGACTCTTGAGACAAGCTAAATTACACCATATTATTAACGACATTGAGCATACATTTTTTTAAATACCTTCGCGAAGAAAACCTTCTGTACGTAGTAGTTATTATTATTCTGTGGTTATACCTTTTACGCTCTTGAGTCTTACGGTCTTTGGTGCTGATGTTCTCGTGATGAGAAGGTTTGGAGACTGTGGAGCATTTTATCGACGCTTTGCACCACAAAAACATATCAAATAAATTAGAACCAGAAAATGAGTTTTTGAAAATAACTCCCTCTCTACCCGTGGATGTCATAATAGACGATCAAGGGATTGCAAACATGAAGCCTCCCCAACCCGTCTGGCTAGAGCGTAGGCAATTATAGGCCAAAATCCTTAATTTGCCTCTAGTAAATTAATATAAAAAAACCTGCAATGGAAGCTCAATGACCTGACGGTGATGACACTCACGAGAGTCAACGTCACCTTCATCACTCATTTTGAACGTGTAGACAAGTGAACTTACTTACTTGTATGCTGTGTCCTGCAGAGAAAAGATAGTGATGTTAAAATAACATGTTTCTGTGTATTCCAGAGAGAAGATAGTGATGTCTCTTCTGTGCCCCATCGGGCCGGCGCCCAACATCTTAGAACCCAGCGCGGCCTTCGTGCACCGCCTGTTCCTGCCGCAGCCCATCCTGTCGCTGCCCGACCTGCATGCCTTGAAGAACACCAGCCACCGCGGGTGGAAGGTGAGCTGTGTAGCGTAGTGACGTCACAGTGTGCCCATCGGGCCGGCGCCCAACATCCTGGAACCAAGCGCGGCCTTCGTGCACCGCTTGTTCTTACCACAGCCCATCCTGTCGCTGCCCGACCTGCATGCCTTGAAGAACACAAGTCACCGCGGGTGGAAGGTGAGCTGTGTAGCGTAATGACGTCACAGTGTGCCCATCGGGCCGGCGCCCAACATCCTGGAACCAAGCGCGGCCTTCGTGCACCGCTTGTTCTTACCACAGCCCATCCTGTCGCTGCCCGACCTGCATGCCTTGAAGAACACAAGTCACCGCGGGTGGAAGGTGAGCTGTGTAATGTGACGTCACAGTGTGCCCATCGGGCCGGCGCCCAACATCTTAGAACCCAGCGCGGCCTTCGTGCACCGCTTGTTCTTACCACAGCCCATCCTGTCGCTGCCCGACCTGCACGCGCTGAAGAACACAAGTCACCGCGGGTGGAAGGTGAGCTGTGTAATGTGACGTCACAGTGTGCCCATCGGGCCGGCGCCCAACATCTTAGAACCCAGCGCGGCCTTCGTGCACCGCTTGTTCTTACCACAGCCCATCCTGTCGCTGCCCGACCTGCATGCCTTGAAGAACACAAGTCACCGCGGGTGGAAGGTGAGCTGTGTAATGTGACGTCACAGTGTGCCCATCGGGCCGGCGCCCAACATCTTAGAACCCAGCGCGGCCTTCGTGCACCGCTTGTTCTTACCACAGCCCATCCTGTCGCTGCCCGACCTGCACGCGCTGAAGAACACAAGTCACCGCGGGTGGAAGGTGAGCTGTGTAATGTGACGTCACAGTGTGCCCATCGGGCCGGCGCCCAACATCTTAGAACCCAGCGCGGCCTTCGTGCACCGCTTGTTCTTACCACAGCCCATCCTGTCGCTGCCCGACCTGCACGCGCTGAAGAACACAAGTCACCGCGGGTGGAAGGTCAGATTCCTACTGATAATCTGTCTTAGTTTCTGAGGAATACGTAGCTTAACTAATAGTCCTCCCGACTTCTTGGTGGGAATCTGAAGCGTCATGTTAGCGGTTTTGTTTTATTTCCTCAAATTCGTGTTTGGGCGACTATTAATGTGTAATAATGGTGGATTATTAACCATTAAGTGTTCGTGAACGTGCATGAGTGTGGGCAAGTGAAGCAGAGCAGTGCATCGTGATTCTTCTGGTTCTCTCAAGTTGTCCATAGGAGGTCTCAGTAAAGCACCACAACTTTACTGAGACTCAAAGGGTGGGAAGGGGTATCATCTATCATCCTTCATTATATCATTACTTGATCTCATTTTGTAACTCGTATCACATAAATACTTGAAAATGGCACAAATCAAGTCGACCTCGACGTGTATTGCCAACATCATCAAAAAAGAAGAAGAAGAATAGTCCTCCCACTCGTTGGACCTACCATCCAGTAATGGTCAGAAGTCCCGCGGAAATATCACTCCACGGGAAGCCAACCACGGATCTGAGATATTTTCTAACCTGGGAAAAAATTTGGGCGCCTCCCAGCGTTGTTTCGTAGGTGTGGTCAAAAAACCATTTGCTTTTTATAGAACTTTTTTTTTACAAAACTCCCTTCTTTCCATTTGGCGCCCCCTACTGTTGCCCGGGGAAAACGCCGGCAAGACCCCCCTGCTAGATCCGTGTCTGCAAATCGCTGTGGGATACCTTTATCCAACATCTGATTCCTGAATTTCATAAACTAACTTCCAACATTTCAATAACGTTAACCCGTTTGTCCGCAGACCAAAGTAATCGACTGCACGTACGACTACAAAGACGGGCCAACAGGACTAGAGCCAGCCTTGAGCCAGATCTCTAGTGAGGCACACGCCGCGGCTTCGTCTGGATACCAGCTACTGGTGTTGTCTGACCGCGCCGCCGGGCCAGACCGCGTGCCTGTCAGCTCACTACTCGCTTTAGGTAAGTTGTATTTACTTTACAGCTATAGTCCTATTAATATTATAAATGCGAAAGTGTATAAGGAAGTCTGGATGTTTGTTACTCTTTCAAGTAAAAACTACTGAACGGATTTTGTTGAAACTTTACAGTATTATTAACAGGCTATAATTTATGACGGTCTGTGGTAAACTAAATTTCACGCGGGTGAAGCCGCAGGTAAAAGCTAGTACTCAATAAAGGACGAAGCACACTTATCAACCCCGAAAACATAAAATATCGTAAGTTCGTAACCGTATCCGCATTTATTTTTTTTTTTCTAACTGTGACTTCGTGATGAACGGACGTGTCGAAGTGTCTCCGCGCTGTTGTTAAATATTTGATATTTTTTGACTGGAGCCCTCGGACTTCGCCCCTGTTGGCTTGGTGCTGCGCCCCGTCTGACCGGAGCACCTTTACGTCGCGTCGAGCGCGAGTGCGTGTTTTGTGTGCCGGGCTGGATTCGATCTCGGGGCCTCGCGGCTGTTTAGACCGAGCGTGTTCCAACTGCGCCACGAGATCGGTAAGCCGCGCGACGAAATAAGCAACCATAACCGAACTTGAGTGCTACGAACTTCTACGAACGCGCGCAAACTACGAACCTCCTGAGCGCGGCGAGCTACGAAATTGCTACGAGTGACTACGACCACACTTTACTCTCTGTGCTACGACTGCCGGTTGAACGCGCTCTCACTCGACGACGGATTCCTCGCAGTAAACAACATAATAATATTATTATTTGAAATGTCAAAGACGACAAGCTCCTGGGGCTGCTGCGGCAATGACTGCTCGGAGGACGAGAGTTTTAATGTCTGTTGTAAATGCGGAAATAAGTATCATTTTGCATGCTTATCAATAACGGAGTCGTCTGAATTACCTGAAACTTGGAAGTGTCCAGCATGCATAAATAAAATGCCTAAAACTGCAAGAGTTGATACAACACCGGCCCGTAATGTATCTACGTCTAGGAGCAAGAAAAGGTTTGCTCTCAACTCGCCTCCAGCGCCGTCCCCCCCTGCGGCTGCCGCTACTGTCGATGAAGTACGTTCTATTGTCCAGGATTTATTCAAGCAAGAATTCGATTCTATGTACAAGAGAATAAATGACAGTTTTTCGAAGAACCTCAATGAAAAACTCGCACCAATTAAGGAGGAAATGGAGCAAATTACAACATCCATGTCATTCATGAGTGCCAGATTTGACAGCATCGAAGCAGAACATAAAGCTGCATCCAATACCGTAAAAGAACTGGTCGCAGACAACATCAAACTAAATAATACAGTGACTCATCTTACTCAGCGTCTAAGTTATCTGGAACAACAATCAAGAGCAAATAACCTTGAAATCCAATGTGTCCCGGAAAGCAAGAGCGAGAACCTGATGAATATAATCTCTCAGCTTGGACACGTTGTTAAGTGCAAATTAAATGAGGAAGTCATTGCCAACTGTACACGGGTGGCCAAGGTTAACCCCTCAACTGCACGACCCAGATCGATAGTGGTTCAGTTTGTTTCACCCAAGACTCGTGACCAGGTTCTTGCTGCCACATACAAGTTTAATAAAGACAATCCAAATGACAAGTTATGTACGGCGCACCTCGGCTTTGGCGGTGACAAAATACCAGTATTTGTGGTAGAACATCTCTCTCCTCATAATAAGGCTCTGCATGCTGCTGTGAGACTACGTGCGAAAGAAAAACGTTATAAATATGTATGGGTTAGAAGTGGTAAAATATTCGCTAGGAAAAATGACGACTCAGGTTACATATTAATTAAGGAATTCAATGACCTTAGTAAAATTGTGTGATTTTGGGTTGCGCGCCTATAAACATGTGTACCATTCAATAATAATTGTTAAATTCGACGGGTTAAAAATATATTATCAAAACATTCGGGGCCTTCGTACTAAATCTCATATTTTTTATAATAATTTATGTTGCAATAATTACGATGTTATAATTCTCACTGAAACATGGCTTAACAGCTCTATGCACGACAATGAGCTTTTTGATCCACGGTACGTAGTTTATAGGCGCGATAGAGAATCCACGGGACAATTGAACAGCAAGGATGGGGGAGGTGTACTGATAGCTATTTTAAGAAGCTTCCAATCAAAACGGATTCCCGAATGGGAGAGTTCCTTGGAAGAACTATGGGTAGTCTTAAAGGTTCGTCTTTCATGTAAAGTTAATCAACTGGCTCTTTGTGCAGTTTACCTCCCCCCCCCGGTCGGCTTGAGCAATTTGAAAATGTTTACTAACAATTGTAGCAACATAATGGAAAATATTGGCCATCCTGTATGTATTATTGGTGATTTCAATCTCCGTCAAATTAAATGGTCCATGCTAGATGAAAAAACCTACTCTAGTTCATTGTCTAATACTTGCAAAACCCTTTTAGATTTTACTTTAGTAAATAAACTTGTCCAATTTAATCATGTTACTAATAAGACTGGGTGCACTTTGGATCTTGTGCTGAGCAATTTGGCATCATGTATTGTAAATAAGAGTGTGTGTCCGCTTAGCATAGTTGATAACCACCATCCACCGATAGAAGTATCTATTACCTATTTTAAGGACAAAAGGTTACCATATAACAGCGATACTAAAAAACCTAACTTCTATAAGGCCGATTTTGTTTCTATTCGCGAGCACTTGAAAGAACTTGACTGGACCTCTTTATTTAACACGGATGATACGGTAGATACTATGGTAGCTGTATTTTATAGAGAAATTAATATTGTGATTGATAAGTATGTGCCTTCTAAAAAACTTAAAAAAAGCTCATACCCTCCGTGGTTTAGCCACAGTCTTATTAAAGCTCTCAAGGAAAAAAATAGATTAAGACTGCGCTATAAAAAGTATAGTAATCCTATGGATGGTATAGAACTGGGTATAGTCTCTAAAAGGTGTAGTAAATTGACCGCTCAATGTTACAAGCAACACGTTGATAAACTTGAGGAAGGAATCACTAGTAACCCCAAGTTGTTCTGGACCTTGATTAAAAGTAAAAGAGGAGGCAGCAGTAGTTACCCAGCTAATATGTCTGACGGACACACCTCTACATCTGATAGCTCAAGGATCTGTGAATTGTTTGCCGATGCCTTCTCAGCTGTATTTGATGATGGTAGTAGTCTGGGCCCGGCTGAGTGTATTGATCCCAGCTTTATTGCTGCCCTAAAAGCAAACGCTCTGGGTCTGAATGCACCTTTACTATATTATGACGAAGTGTTGGCTAGTTTAGAATCCTTAGACGCTTGTAAGGGTGCAGGACCGGACAATGTACCCCCTTTATTTCTAAGAGTTTGTGCATTGGAGTTGGCGGAGCCTCTACTTGCTATATTTAACAAGTCGCTATCTGCAGGAGTTTTCCCTTCCGTTTGGAAGATGGCTAAGGTAGTTCCAGTCTATAAAAGTGGCAACAAGTCCCTCATTGCAAATTATAGGCCCATATCAATTCTATCAGCAGCTGCCAAAATTTTTGAATCTCTCATCTGCCCACACCTTCAGAGACACCTTAAGCTATATATAAGTAATTACCAACATGGATTCGTGAGCTCTAGATCCACTTGCACTAACCTTGTAGTTTTTACAGAATATCTGACAAAAGCCTTGGATGCTGGTAAGGAGGTTGACGTCATTTACACAGATTTGAGTAAAGCCTTTGACCGGGTCCCTCATGATGTTCTGATTCAGAAGTTGTCAGATTACGGCATTACAGGATCACTACTGAAATGGCTCGAGTCTTACCTCTCTCAAAGGGGGCTCTTTGTCGTGATGAACGGTTCTAACTCCGGTATTCGTAATATTAATTCAGGCGTTCCCCAGGGATCTCACCTGGGCCCTGTCCTCTTTAATGTTTTTATAAACGACCTTCCCTGGCACTTACGACATTCCGAACCTTTCCTATACGCTGACGACTTAAAAATTGCCAAAATTATCAACTCTAAAAATGATGCTGATCTTTTACAGTTGGACATTGACTCCCTAACAACATGGTGTAGTGCTAATAAGATGCAACTCAATTACAAAAAATGCTTTCACATGAAATTTTCAAGGAAGATAAATGAATCGCACTTTAGCTACTTGATCAATAGCAACATAATACAGGCTGTAGACACAATGAAAGATCTAGGTGTTATATATGACAAAAAATTAACTTTTCAGTCTCATATTGAGTACATAATCAAAAGAGCATCTAAAATGCTGGGATTTGTGCTCCGAAATATTAAGTGTCTTAAACGACGCAAGATCAAAATACTTTTATATAATTGTTTAATACGAAGTATTCTGGAATACTGTTGCACAGTGTGGCGTCCTCACTATGCCGTGCATTCACTTCGTCTAGAACGCATACAAAAGCGCTTCTTGTGGCATCTTGCGTTCGCAGAGGGTAAAGCTAAGAAGCTTTCCTCATATAATAGTAGATTACTGCAATTTAACATTATGTCACTTGAAAAGCGTAGGGATCTAATGGATGCACTGTTTCTACATAAAATATTCCACAACAAGATCGACAGCCCACAATTGTTGGGTCTATTCGCGCTTCGCGTCCCTCTTAGAACACCGAGGAAGCCAATCACTCCACTATATCCCCCTCTTAGAAGAACCGTATTAGGGACTAGTTCTCCAATACCCCGGCTGAGTAAGCTTGTCAACAGCATAAGTGATCTGGTTGATTTACACGCGGACTCTCTGACATCATACCGTAAAGCCATTTTTAGTCACTTGTCCGGTCCCAGCTCTGCGGAAAACACGTCTTCATGAAAATAAAATTCTCTAGATACTTACTTGCTTAATTAATGTAAAAAATCTGTACAACTTTGTTTCTGTTAAAACTTAGCACATGTCTGTTGGATTGATTTATACCTATCATTATAATATAATGTATAATATTAGTCTTCACGTTAAATGCATGCTGTGTTTGCCTGTAATAAGTTAATACATTGAACATGTACCTATTCTTCTTAAGATTTATACAATTGTATTGGTGTAATTAACTGTTGGTGAACCAAATAAATAAAATAAATAAAATAAAATCAACTCGAGGCGGTCAGTATTCTTTGTATGAAACTCCGTACTCCATACTGCAAGGCACACTTATCCGCACCGTAATGTAAACACCTCGCCTAGCGGTTGACAGCGCGGCGAAAGACGATACGGTGTTGAACCCTTTCCGGGTTGATGTTGTCAAGTGTGCTATGATCTTTAGAGATACACTTCACACACTGTACTATTTAGAAATACGGATTCTGCTGCAGATGGCTTACGTTTACGCACAGACTCTACTGGAGGGTGTAAACACACCTAAATCCTGTTAATTCAATTTGCAGGCGCGGTCCACCATCATTTGATTGAGACCCGCCAGAGAATGAAGGTGGGACTCATCGTGGAGACGGCCGAAGCTCGCGAAGTGCATCACATGTCTGTGTTGCTTGGTAAGTGTTCTATTGACCTTCATTTGTTAAGTGACGTCATGAAGTTATTCGTGATTTTTAATATGTTGACGTCAGTCGCGTACGCCAAGCGTACGAATCAAAACAGCACAATAAATGCTGCAGTGTGTATCCTATCAATAATAATACCCTCAACATGGAACTATTATTACGCCTAAATTATGTCATTTACTGCCACTATGGAAATCGTTAGGCTGAAATGATGATGATAGCATTCAAATAATTTGCATTTTCTATAATTCATCATCATCATCATCTCAGCCATAGGACGTCCACTGCTGAACATATGCCTCCCCCAATGCTTTCCATGTTACCCGGTTGGTAGCGGCCTGCGTCCAGCGCTTTCCTGCTACCTTGAAATAAAAAATATTTATCATTCTATTCTCTCCAGGATATGGCGCAGACGCCATCTGCCCCTACCTAGCCTTCGAGCTAGCTTTCGCATTACGCAATGACAACATAATCGACCCTACCCTCACCGATGACGACATCTACAAGGCCTACCAGAAGGCCATCGAGACTGGCCTAGCTAAAGTCATGGCCAAGATGGGAATCAGTACGCTACAGTCGTACAGAAGCGCGCAGATATTCGAAGCTGTGGGATTGAATGAGGAGGTCGTGGACAAGTGCTTCAGAGGAACACAGTCTAGGATTGGTAAGTTATTTGTATATTGTAATGATGATACATATCTACAAGGCTTACTAGAAGGCCATCGAGACTGGCCTAGCTAAAGTCATGGCCAAGATGGGAATCAGTACACTACAGTCGTATAGAAGCGCGCAGATATTTGAAGCTGTGGGCTTGAATGAGGAGGTTGTTGACAAGTGCTTCAGAGGAACACAGTCTAGGATTGGTGAGTTATTTGTATATTATAATGTGATGACATCTACAAGGCCTACCAAAAGGCCATCGAGACTGGGCTCGCTAAGGTCATGGCCAAGATGGGAATCAGTACACTACGGTCGTACAGGAGCGCGCAGATATTCGAAGCTGTGGGCTTGAATGAGGAGGTCGTGGACAAGTGCTTCAGAGGAACACAGTCTAGGATTGGTAAGTTATTTGTATATTATAATGTAATGATGACATCTACAAGGCCTACCAGAAGGCCATCGAGACTGGCCTAGCTAAGGTCATGGCCAAGATGGGCATCAGTACACTACAGTCGTACAGAAGCGCCGAGATATTTGAAGCTGTGGGCTTAAATGAGGAGGTCGTGGACAAGTGCTTCAGAGGAACACAATCTAGGATTGGTAAGTTATTTGTTTATTATAATTAACAGTAATACTTTATGATTTCCCCTGAGGATTTGAACGTCACATCTTAAAAGATAAAGCTCAAAATCTATTGTGAAGAGTGAAAGTAGGCACTAGAATACCACTTTTTCTTTTGTTTGCAGGTGGCGTCAACTTTGAAATCCTATCCAAAGAGATTTTCGATAGACACGCGCTGACATACGGACCGTTCACAGACGCATTAGTTCTCAGGTATGTTCTAAATGATGGTAATTGGAATTAAGTAAATAACCAAATACATGGGTACCTTAATTTATTATTAATTTATTTAAATATTTATTTAAAACGATTAATCTAATGAAAAATAATAATTTTCTTCTTTTATGTACAACAATTTAGGACGTAAGGACTTCGAAATCAGACTTTGAGTTGCCAAAAACATTTTCTAAGCAGTTTTTATATCATTTCTTTTTTTTTCCAGGAACCCGGGAGTGTACCACTGGCGCGCGGGAGGCGAGAAGCACATCAACGACCCTCTGTCCATCGCCAACCTGCAAGAAGCCGCCGTCAACAAGAGCTCGTCGGCTTACGACAAATACAGGTTTGTTGCTTGATGATTTTACGTTTCGAACTTAGCACAGTTCATCATCATCATCATTTCAGCCATAGGACGTCCACTGTTGAACATAGGCCTCCCCCAATGCTTTCCACATTGATCGATTGGTAGCGGCCTGCGTCCAGCGCTTCTCTGCTACCTTTACGATGTCGTCGGTCCACCTTGTAGGTGGACGTCCCACGCTGCGTTTTCCGGTACGCGGCCTCGACTCCAGAACCTTGCTGCCCCATCGACCGTCAGTTCTGCGTACTATGTGCCCTGCCCATTGCCACTTCAGCTTGCTAATCCGTCGGTAGCACAGTTACTTTTAAATTATCACTGTTACGGGATTATGCAACAAAAACATTTTTACAAAGGTAAACAGAAATTTACTCTCCCGACGTTTCAACTCGGTTGCACCAATCATAATACAATAAAAAAATTAAAATGCAACATAATAGTCTAAAATATTATACAGTTGTTACTTTTCTTCAACACTAACCTATCACTTTTCGCACACAGGGAGAGCTCACTGGAATCAATCCGTGCTTGTACGTTGCGAGGTCAGTTAGACCTCGTACGCTTGGATGAACCCATCCCACTAAGCGAGGTCGAGCCCGCCTCGGAGATCGTGAAACGATTTGCTACAGGTAAGCACTCCATTTATTTATATTTCTAGAAAGAAATAAATAAATAAATCTTTGGACAATTTCACACAGCGCCAGCTAGCCCCAAAGTAAGCAACTTAATGCTTGTGTTATGGGTGCTAGCTTAACGGATATACTACTTATATACTTTTTTTTTTTTAAATACATACATATTATACATAGTCACACCCAGACCCGTCACAGAAATTAAAATTCATCATTTCAATTTCTGCCCGGCCGGGAATCGAACCCGGGACCTCTCGGCATAGTAGTCCGTTCTGAACCACTACACCAAACGGCCGACAAATGCTTTGCCCACTGGCCGATGGGGATGTCCAGTAGGCTATGTGGGACTATCCTCGCCTACCCTTAGTGAGTACTATCTACTAAAACCCGATGGTGTTCAACGGAAGTGCGAATTATTGTCCTAACTTGCACATTCACAGCTCGAGCGAGCCTCTTCGGATTTGAGGGGACCTCCATTCCCCTTTTCTTGGTTTTTTTATAGAAGGTTTCTTCTCTTGGCTTGAGACTGGTAGAACAGGATCTCCGGACCGCCGTAGTGGGTTACGGATTACTCTATGCCACTTCTCAGTCGGCTTTTCTGACCAGAAGAGTACCGAGTACCCTGTTCAGTATACAGGATAGTGTAATGGAAGCTGGAAACATTATATTTTCTAATAGATCCAGTTTATGCTGTAAGCTTTAACCTATTATTGATACCGTTTGATAGAGCTCGTGAAGCACTTAGGATCAGTAACCAGTTTTTCGATATCTTTGAAATAATCGTGTGAGATTATTTATCGTTTCCACCCTATACAGGGTGTTAGGTAAATGGGTATATGAGCCGACACTAGCCCATGTTAACATGGGCATATAAATGGTATGGTGAAGTCAGAAATTTGATATCATAATTTTATTTTTTTTAATTTATATGACCATGTTAACATGGACTAGTGTCGGCTCATATACCCATTTACCTAACACCTTGTATAGTGATGTGTAGTTGTATTTAATTTATTTGTATCCGTGTTCCCCAGGCGCGATGTCATTCGGCTCGATCTCGCTGGAAGCTCACACGACGCTTGCGGTGGCCATGAACCGCATCGGCGGCAAGTCCAACACCGGCGAGGGCGGCGAGAACGCGGACCGCTACCTCAACCAGGTCAGTACGTTGTAGATATCTTGGAGTAAAATTTGCACTGAATAGACATTCTGAAAAGGCAATCTTTACTCTGTGCCCTATTCAATAGGGTCTTGCACCTCTTTGAAATGCTTATGTTGTAAATCAATCCTTAGGTTATAATGAACCAGTGGAATTTTTATTTCAATTTTAAAAAACCGCTAAAACTTAAATGTTAATTTTGACTTTTCATGCGGAAACGCTAGCCGCCATGCTGATTCGACTCGTGGCGTCACTCCGTTAGTAAACAAAAACGACTACGAAATTCAAATTCAAATCGTGTTTATTGTGAAATCACAGGTACATAAGTCAGGTCATTAAATTTGTATGATAGATCAGCTGACTGAGTAGAATAAAGACTGAGTAACCAAAATTGTGTTAATAATGAGTTAATGTATATGATTGGTGTCTTGTGCCTAATACAAGTGTAAAAATCCGCAAAAATTGTGGATTGAATTGTTAAGTGATATAAAAAAAACATACGGGTCGAATTGAGAACCTCCTCCTTTTTTGAAGTCGGTTGAAAATGGGGAAAACTAATGATTGATAGATTTGTACTTCCTGGAAGGCGACTGCTTTAGTCGAATCAATTCACCTGGGTGAAATGGTTCCGAGGTGAAATTAGGAGACTAAAAACTCCACTTCATCTAGGACCTAGATTAAGTGGAGTTTTTAGTCTCCTAATTTCACCTCTGAACCCTGGGTGAAAAAAGTGGAATAATCCTAAATATGTATATACGGTAGACAACCTTTGAAATACTTTGTAAACCTTGAAAATATTTTTATTAATACCATGTTTACATCCCCAGGACCCGGACTACAACAAGCGCTCGGCCATCAAGCAGGTGGCGTCGGGCCGCTTCGGCGTGACGGCGTCGTACCTGGCGCACGCCGACGACCTGCAGATCAAGATGGCGCAGGGCGCCAAGCCCGGCGAGGGCGGCGAGCTGCCAGGTACATTCGTTTCAGCCAAATGACGTCCACTGCTGGATGAACGGTCCTGCGCTGCCCGCATCCAGGCTCTTCCCGCGACCTTTACCAGATCTTCGGTACACCTAGTAGGAGGCCTGCCCACGCTACGTCTTCCAGCCCGTGGTCGCCACTCGAGGACTTTCCTGCCCCAACGGCCAGGTACATTACTCAATACTCAATATTTTATTGCATCCATTATGTAGGTACCTAAAATTAGAACATAAAACTCATAAAAACTCATCTATTTTTGCAAATAGGCTTTTAAAAAGCACTTTTACACGTCCCAGTATTAACCCTACCACTGCTTCGCGCTTCGGGATAATAAATGGGCCAGTGCTGAGATGAAATGAGATCGAATTAGAAATGAAGAGATCCGTAAAGGAACTTAAGTCGCTGATATAGCCCAACGGATTAGTAAGCTGAAGTGGCAATGGGCAGGGCATATAGTACGCAAAACTGACGGCCGATGGGGCAGCAAGGTTCTGGAGTGGAGGCCACGTACCAGAAAGCGCAGCGTAGGACGTCCACCCACAAGGTGGACCGACGACCTCATAAAGGTAGCAGGAAGGCGCTGGACGCAGGCCGCTACCAACCGAGCGACGTGGAAAGCATTGGGGGAGGCTTATGTCCAGCAGTGGACGTCCTGTGGCTGAGACGATAATGATGATGTAGATAGATAGAACCTTTATGACACACACAAAAAGTACCGACGGCGGCACTACAATGTAAACACTGGGATCTTATGCAGTTGTAATAGAAGCGAAATTGCAAAAAATAAGTTGTCTAATGTGCTGTCGTTTGTACAAAGATACTACGTGTGTCTCGATACGGATCGCTCCATTTCCACTCCTCCGGATGTTTTTATAGAGGTTTTCTCTTCTTGGCCTTAGTGAAATAGAACTCGCGCCATTTAGCGGGTTATGGTCTGCTCTATGCCGCTGCTCAATCGGCTCTGCTGATCCAAGGAGTACCGAGAGCAGCCCTCTAAAGAATGGGCTCGGGCAAATGCACCACCAGCTCTCGCTTTTAAAGATGTTCCCTACAGTACCGCGGCCCGGGAAAATTCCCTGACGACCCCAGCCCACTAAATTTTATGAGTTGTTTGACAAGCCCTGCCGAATGCTGGGTTTTTGTTCGCGTTGGTACACTGATACCCCCCAAGACAGAACAGCATTTCCCTATCCGGAAACTAATATTAACCTCCTGTTATTGGTTCTCAGGTTACAAAGTGACGGAAGACATAGCGAAGACCCGTTGCTCAGTGCCCGGCGTGGGACTCATCTCGCCGCCGCCTCACCACGACATCTACTCCATTGAAGACTTGGCTGAACTGATCTATGATCTCAAGTGCGCCAACCCTAACGCCCGTATCTCTGTGAAACTCGTATCTGAAGTTGGCGTGGGTGTGGTAGCTTCTGGAGTAGCCAAGGTTAGTGAAAATTTATCATTAGATAAATGCTAGTGAAGCAAAAAAAGTTTCTGCAAGATGTCTTAATAATTTTAGACTACACTAAGCTTATGGTTGTATCACGAATTCACAGTAGGCTGTGTGCCCTATTTTATGAGGCAAACGACCCCTCAAAGGAGATAAAAAAGATATTTTTAGTGCGAAAATATTTTAAAGTCCCGTTAACCTCTAGGTTACCTTTGACCGTTCAGATAGCCTAAGGCCGGCAATACACGGACCGCTTGAAGCAGTCAGGGTCGACAGTTTCAAGCTGCGACTGCACAGTGAACTGCAGAGTTCTATGGACGCACATACACGAACCGCTCGAGCAGTTGCAACTGATTCGTTATGTCCAATAGGATCTATATCTATTTTGTCATCTCTCTGAATTCTTTGTCCCGTCTACCAGGGCAAATCAGAGCACATCGTGGTCTCAGCTCGTCAAACTGCATCAAATTTTAACCCCAAACGCCTTATTTTTATTTTTATTTTATTTATTTGGGAAATCAACGGCGATACATTATGGTAATATTATACATTAGTATTGAATAAAACTTACAGCTAATTACAGATTTCCACAGAATATCATATTGAGTTGGAAATGTAAATTAAAAATAATAAAATAAATTATGCTGACACTAAAACATTAAATGAAACACAAAACATATACACATTATGCTCCTTGTGTGTTCGTGTGTGTGTGTGTGTGTGTGTGTGTGTGTGTGTGTGTGTGTGTGTGTTTGGCCCACCCACTGATCAGGCATCTTTTAGCACTTTAATGGCTTGTAACCTAAATTTTACCTTGCTATAGGTAAATAGGTCAATCTCGCTGAAGTACTGGTTATACACTCGCGGCAAACGTGATAGCGGTGCATTGCTCGCGTATCTCGTCTTGCAGTGCGGTACATTGAAAAGAGGACGTGGTTGGCGGCGCGATCGGGGGGCCGGAACGCAGTACGATACTCCTTCCACAAGCTCAGGGCAGTCCACCCCACCGCGTACTATGTCGTACAACAGGCAAGCATCAGTCAATTTGCGTCTATAGCCTTGCTCATAAAGTTCTTTTTCCCGTGCGCCAGGGTAAAGCGGAGCACATCGTGATCTCCGGCCACGACGGCGGCACGGGCGCGAGCTCGTGGACGGGCATCAAGTCGGCCGGCCTGCCGTGGGAGCTGGGCGTGGCCGAGACGCACCAGGTGCTGGTGCTCAACGACCTGCGCTCCAGGTCAGTGGACACAGGACACAGCCGAGCACATCGTGGTCTCCGGCCACGACGGCGGCACGGGCGCGAGCTCGTGGACGGGCATCAAGTCGGCCGGCCTGCCGTGGGAGCTGGGCGTGGCCGAGACGCACCAGGTGCTGGTGCTCAACGACCTGCGCTCCAGGTCAGTGGACACAGGACACAGCCGAGCACATCGTGGTCTCCGGCCACGACGGCGGCACGGGCGCGAGCTCGTGGACGGGCATCAAGTCGGCCGGCCTGCCGTGGGAGCTGGGCGTGGCCGAGACGCACCAGGTGCTGGTGCTCAACGACCTGCGCTCCAGGTCAGTGGACACAGGACACAGCCGAGCACATCGTGGTCTCCGGCCACGACGGCGGCACGGGCGCGAGCTCGTGGACGGGCATCAAGTCGGCCGGCCTGCCGTGGGAGCTGGGCGTGGCCGAGACGCACCAGGTGCTGGTGCTCAACGACCTGCGCTCCAGGTCAGTGGACACAGGACACAGCCGAGCACATCGTGGTCTCCGGCCACGACGGCGGCACGGGCGCGAGCTCGTGGACGGGCATCAAGTGAGGAACGCGGGTGCGAATCCCACCGCCGCCACTCGACTATTGTGGTGAGCCCACTCGTAACACAAGCTTATTTAGCTTAACACGAGGGGCTAACGGGACTATTAGTAATTTGTACAATAAGTAAAAATTGCTAATAATATTTTAAAAAAATGTAGACTAAGCTCCCCTTGTACGAAACCTTTAAACGAAGCCATCGAACGAAAATATCAGACCACAACGAAGCGGCACGGATGCCAGCTGCCAGTGGCCGAGATCCACCAAGTGTTAGTGCTCAACGACTTCCGATCCAGATAAGTAGACATTTTCAGCTCATTTAATCTCAACTGCAGGAGCAGTACCCTAATCAGAGGCAATAAGGATTTGGCCTAAACTCCCTACGCTGAGAACGCACGCACGTTGAGAAGCGTGATGTTTACATATTTGTCTCTAAATCACCTTTTAGTACGTGCTTGGGTACGGGTACGTTGTTTTATTCCACTTCGCCGGAACCAAACAGTAGTCAATGTACAATCTTCTTCATATCGAACAATGGCCAATCTACAGTTGCATGTAATCTTCTTCCAGGGAACGTAACGTTTCGTGCGTCTTAAAAATATGTTTGCCTTTCAGAGTGGTGGTCCAGGCTGACGGTCAAATCCGAACCGGTTTCGACGTCATGGTCGCTGCGCTCCTCGGCGCCGATGAGTTCGGCTTCAGTACAGCACCCCTCATTGCTTTGGGTAATGTATATTTTTAGTGTATTAATCTGAATCTGAATATATTACTACCCAAAAACTGTATCATGTGTACCATTTGTGTGTGTTTCACGGTCTCATAAAATCTACGGCTTTGGTCTCTTATAAACGCTCTAGGCCGCCTACTGCATCACGTGGCAGGCCACGTTATAATGCTTACCACAGATATGTATTGTTGTGATCTCCTTCAGACGTCGACGCTGGCAAATGGTGTTTATAGAAAAGTTACGTACACGTACGTGTCGTACGTCGCGTGTACTGTTTAATAGAAGATCGTAGGCTACGCCAATTTTGATCTCTATCCACACATATTTAAAGTAGCTTGTTTGTAGGCTGCACAATGATGCGCAAGTGCCACCTCAACACGTGTCCCGTGGGCATCGCGACGCAAGACCCGGTGCTGCGCAAGAAGTTCGCCGGCAAGCCCGAGCACGTCGTCAACTACCTCTTCATGCTCGCCGAGGAGGTAAGGTTTACTTCTTTGATGATTTAGGTACCTCTTCGTACTGGCCGAGCAGGTAATTTGATTTTCTTTAATGATTTATAGTAGCGGGCAGGGAAATAAAATTATATTTATGATGATAATCTTCTTAGGCTTTGTCAAGGAGGGCCAATTCTACGCGCGTAGAATTCATACGCGCATTGGCGAGATACTTGGAGCCAATACATTCCGTCCACAAGACACGCGCGAGTTGAAAATTCGCGCGTATTTCTCGTCATACAATACGCTCATGTTCGCACGGCAAATTCGCCCACCTAGACAAGGCCTTAGATTAAATATGAGGAAACGATTTTTTATGAGTGGGGATCTGTAAGTGTTATTTAACTGATGTATTTTATCATATCTTTTAGTATCTAGCTTTCTAATAATGTAACGATGCATGTAAATTGATATGTTGTTGGTAAATCTTTAACAATAAATAAACTAATGTATTTTTGTAAACATTGATTATGTATTATGTATTTACTTTGTTAATATTTTATGGTAAGTGGGCGTGTACCTACAATATTTCTGTTCAACTATAGAGAAAATAGTCTAATTTTTAGCCCAAAGTAATCCCGATAAGTCAATCTTACGTTGGTGCTGAGCGAAGCGGCGTTTTGAAGAGTTTTCTTCTACTTTTTTTCACTTCGTCTCTCTCACTCAATGCTACTTTGTACTTTGTTTGTATTGTACGAAAACGCCGTACATATCTTATCCGCTTTGCTCAAATTGAGCTCAATTTCCACTTAAATTGAGCAGAGATAAAAGACGTGAATTCTATTGGTTGTTGTGTCGTTTCCTTTAGTCTTTGCCCCGCCTTGATAGAAGCCAGCCCTCAGGCATTACAATTTTTTTCTTATTTTCTTCCAACAGGTCCGCGAGCACATGGCGGCGGTAGGCGTGCGTCGCTTCCAGGAACTGATCGGGCGCACCGACCTGCTCAAGGTCCGCGAGAACAACACTAATCCCAAGGCGCGACTGCTCAACCTCTCGCTTATTCTCAAGAACGCGCTGCACATGCGGCCTGGTGTTAACATCCACGGCGGGTCCAAGGCACAGGTTGGTATCTAAATATGGGAATATGGGATGATTATTTCTAGCTAAATGTTACTTGTCAGTTACAATGTAAGCCACGAAAGCGGAACGGTGAAGGGGTCGGACTGGCCGACTCGAGATCCGAGGAACGCGGGTTCGAATCTCACCGCCGCTAGACTATTGTGGTGAACCCACTCGTGTGGTGAGCCCACTCGTAACACAAGCATATTTAGCTTACCACGAGGAGCTAATGGGACTATTTGTAATTTGTGCATACAAATTACTAAGGCTGGTTTTAGAATCGCGTTGACCGCTCGCTGATCGTCGGCGCTGACAAATTAAAATATATGTAATGAGGGCTATCGTTTTTATACTTAACAGTTGGCACCCCTGGCGATTGAGAGGACCTTACTCTACAGTGGCGCCATCTTGATGAGTGCAAATGCGATAGTCCTCCTACCACTTTCGCGCTCACCAGTTGGCGCCACTGTCTTCGCTACTAGCAAGTGACAGGACCTTACTCTACAGTGGCGCCAACTGGTGAGCGCTAAAACGATAGCCCTCATTACAATTCATCCGAAAGAACTGCAGGCTATACATATAGATGCCAGTGTTTTGCTTGATGTGCCGTCGCCTGTGCCTATATTATTTCTGGATATAAAACCGTTTAAAAATGTCCGTGAGATCAATACAAATCTTATGGTCGTAATACCATTGTGCCGTTAGGCACTTTTCTCTCATTTTATACTCAAAACTTAACAGTGACTTTAGTGTAGCTATACACAGGTACGAGTTTGTACTTTTTACCTTGCTACTTTTTCACATTATAATTCTAACCCTTAGGACTTCCAACTGGAGAAGCGTCTGGATAACCAGCTCATCGAGCAATGCGCGGGCATCCTTGATGGCTCGCAAAAGCACGTCGACATCACCATGCGCATCACCAACGAAGATCGCGCCTTCACCTCCACTCTGTCTTACCACATCGCCATGTGAGTGCGCAACATCCATTTGATTGCTAAAGCCTGGTCCGTGAGCACGTAGAATTGTGTTGCTGTCGCGCTCGCACACTCACTGCGGGCGCGCGTCGCACAGTCGCGACCGCAATATAATTACGCGCGAGCGATAAGGATGGGTAGCTTGGGGTCATTGGGCAAAATTCTACGTGCTCACGGACCAGGCTTTATTAGGACTTCCAGCAAGAGAATTGTCTGGATAACCAACTCATCGAACAGTGCGCGGGCATCTTAGATAGCTCGCAGAAGCATGTCGACATCACCATGCGTATCACCAACGAAGACCGCGCCTTCACTTCTACATTGTCTTACCACATCGCCATGTGAGTGCGCAACATCCATTTGATTGCTAAAGCCTGGTCCGTGAGCACGTAGAATTGTGTTGCTGTCGCGCTCGCACACTCACTGCGGGCGCGCGTCGCACAGTCGCGACAGCAACATAATTACGCGCGAGCGATAAGGATGGGTAGCTTGGGGTCGTTGGGAAAAATTCTACGTGCTCACGGACCAGGCTTTATTAGGACTTCCAGCAAGAGAATTGTCTGGACAACCAGCTCATCGAACAGTGCTCAGGCATCCTGGATGGCTCGCAAAAGCATGTTGATATCACCATGCGCATCACCAACGAAGACCGTGCTTTCACCTCTACGCTAACTTACCACATTGCCATGTGAGTGCGCAATATCAATTTTATGGGTTCAATTTGGCGCGTTTAATTAAACTCTCGTGCGCAATCATGCACAGGCCTCACACTCATGTAGCACACTTGCACGTATTTATGCCTTGGATACATAATTTTATGGCATATTTTTACTTGACTTCTGTTTTCTCCTATATTCCTTCTTTACTTTTATTCATTAAAATTCAAAATGAATCGTTTTTCCATCCTCTATCAAATCATTGGATTGTTAGTTAAAGCATCATTCTGTTCGGTTCAGGAAATACGGCGACCACGGCCTGCCCGAGGGCGCCACGGTCGACATCAGCCTGACGGGCTCGGCCGGCCAGAGCTTCTGCGCCTTCCTGTCGCGCGGCATCACCGTCACGCTCGAGGGAGACGCTAACGACTATGTCGGTGAGTGCACCGGAAATATTCCCGGTAACCTGCTCTAGGCCCGGGATATACGGCGACCACGGCTGCCAGAAGGCGCCACGGTCGACATCGGCCTGACTGACGCGGCATCACCGTCACGCTGGAAGGAGATGCTAATGATTACGTCGGTGAGTGTCCCGGGAATATTACCGTGAACTTTGTCTAGGCACGGGATATACGGCGACCACGGCTGCCAGAAGGCGCCACGGTCGACATCGGCCTGACGGGCTCGGCCGGCCAGAGCTTCTGCGCCTTCCTGTCGCGCGGCATCACCGTCACGCTCGAGGGAGACGCTAATGATTATGTCGGTGAGTGTCCCGGGAATATTCCCGTGAACTGAGTCTTAGCACGGATATAAGGCGACCACGGCTGCCAGAAGGCGCCACGGTCGACATCAGCCTGACGGGCTCGGCCGGCCAGAGCTTCTGCGCCTTCCTGTCGCGCGGCATCACCGTCACGCTCGAGGGAGACGCCAACGACTATGTAGGTGAGTATCCCGGGAATAATCCCGTGAACTGAGTCTTAGCACGGGATATAAGGCAACCACGGCTGCCAGAAGGCGCCACGGTCGACATCAGCCTGACGGGCTCGGCCGGCCAGAGCTTCTGCGCCTTCCTGTCACGCGGCATCACCGTCACGCTCGAGGGAGACGCTAATGACTACGTCGGTGAGTGTCCCGGGAATAATCCCCGAACCTTGGCCTAGGTACGGGAAATATCACGGCGACCCTGACTGATATGCAACTGACAAGAGGCTTGATAGGACGTCCACTGTTGAACTGAAGTTCTCCATCAAGTAACGCAAAGTATATGAATATAAATCCTACCTCTAGTTTCTACCGCTGCGAACTGCTGAATATCCAGAATATATGGCTTAACTTCTAATTAGGTGGAACTGTCTCGGCTTTCTTGTGAACGGCATTTACCAACCAAAACTGTGCGCCACTGTTACCCGCATAATTGCATTCTCCCTAGCCTTAGCTAGGTCTTTTCTTTTGAAAAGCTAAACTGACATAGCTGGCTACGTAGTTCAAATCATTTAATTTGTCTTTCGGAAACCGATTCCAGTATTACAATTATGTCATTTTTCAGGCAAGGGCCTGTCCGGTGGCAAAGTAATCATCTACCCGCCGAAATCTTCGCCATTCGAATCGCACTTGAACGTGATCGTCGGCAACGTATGCCTGTATGGAGCTACATCGGGACGAGCCTACTTCAGGTACTTGTTTACTGATGTGTTTATAAGTTGGTTTGTACAAAGACGTGCCTTGTTACCGCTATACAATTTCAATATAAAGAGTGTTAATTGAGGTGCTGAAAAAGTGACTCATAGCTTTTTTGTCAAATAAAATATATGGGAGAACTTGGGACCTTCAACCCACACTAGCGTCTATAAAGCCTCGACACTGCGCTAGCTCAGCGTTGCCGTGACGCCAATGTTGAGCGGCTGCCGAATATCGGCGTCGTGTTATTTAGTTTAAAGACTGCAGAGGGAGTACAACAGACTGTGCAAAGCATGTGACGTCGACATTTTTTATCATAAGCCATTGAAATTCAGGCGCGCTGTGCTGAGGTCCCTTACAGCCACAGCAAATACGTAAATAATGTATAAGAAATTTATTCATAATGTTCATTACATTTCAAATGTTCACTGTGTTACCTACTATCTCTTAGTTTTTATATTTGCAACTGTCCACATTGCATGCCGTGGCAGCCTTTAATTAAGACAGCACTTAGTTTTAAGCACTTTTAGTCATAGTAATTTCATGTATGCGTGTTTGTCTTGTTGGTTGTCCTAATAAATAAAATAAATAAATAAAATTAAAGAGAGTTAGTGCGCTGCGTCGATGCTGCGCACGTGATTGTGAGACGACGACACTCGCAAACTGCAAATGTGGGGGAGGCGTAAGGATGTATTTTCATTGGTCGTTAGCACACGCGCACCATGCGGGCTGAGAAGATTTTTGAAACGCATGCTACAGGGCCCACCCGGGAGTGACCGTTTTCATTAGCATTAGTAGCGAGGATGCTCCGCAGTCGTACTTATTGACTAATGAAAATGCGCTTTGACTGTTCATAAAAAGTACTATGTGCCACAGTTCCAGCTACCTATTTTCGATCATGGTCGTCTCGTTCTATCGCAAAGAATCACTATTTGATTGCTAAGAGCGAGATAAAAAAGGAAATGGGTAGCTAGAACTATGGCCCACTGTATGTCTACTAGATTGACTATAATTTTGATACATTTGTTTCCTACAGGGGCATAGCATCTGAACGTTTCTGCGTGCGCAACTCAGGCGTGACGGCGGTGGTGGAGGGTGTGGGCGACCACGGCTGCGAATACATGACGGCCGGCACCGTGCTCGTGCTCGGCCTCACGGGCCGCAACTTCGCCGCGGGCATGAGCGGTGCGTGCTGTAACACACGGACACACAGTAACACTCCACAGACGCACAGCGGCCGAGCGCTTCTGTGTGGGCGACCACGGCTGCGAGTACATGACGGCCGGCACCGTGCTCGTGCTCGGCCTCACGGGCCGCAACTTCGCCGCGGGCATGAGCGGTGCGTGCTGTAACACACGGACACACAGTAACACTCCACAGACGCACAGCGGCCGAGCGCTTCTGTGTGGGCGACCACGGCTGCGAGTACATGACGGCCGGCACCGTGCTCGTGCTCGGCCTCACGGGCCGCAACTTCGCCGCGGGCATGAGCGGTGCGTGCTGTAACACACGGACACACAGTAACACTCCACAGACGCATAGCGTCCGAGCGCTTCTGTGTGGGCGACCACGGCTGCGAGTACATGACGGCCGGCACCGTGCTCGTGCTCGGCCTCACGGGCCGCAACTTCGCCGCGGGCATGAGCGGTGCGTGCTGTAACACACGGACACACAGTAACACTCCACAGACGCACAGCGGCCGAGCGCTTCTGTGTGGGCGACCACGGCTGCGAGTACATGACGGCCGGCACCGTGCTCGTGCTCGGCCTCACGGGCCGCAACTTCGCCGCGGGCATGAGCGGTGCGTGCTGTAACACACGGACACACAGTAACACTCCACAGACGCATAGCGTCCGAGCGCTTCTGTGTGGGCGACCACGGCTGCGAGTACATGACGGCCGGCACCGTGCTCGTGCTCGGCCTCACGGGCCGCAACTTCGCCGCGGGCATGAGCGGTGCGTGCTGTAACACACGGACACACAGTAACACTCCACAGACGCACAGCGGCCGAGCGCTTCTGTGTGGGCGACCACGGCTGCGAGTACATGACGGCCGGCACCGTGCTCGTGCTCGGCCTCACGGGCCGCAACTTCGCCGCGGGCATGAGCGGTGCGTGCTGTAACACACGGACACACAGTAACACTCCACAGACGCACAGCGTCCGAGCGCTTCTGTGTGGGCGACCACGGCTGCGAGTACATGACGGCCGGCACCGTGCTCGTGCTCGGCCTCACGGGCCGCAACTTCGCCGCGGGCATGAGCGGTGCGTGCTGTAACACACGGACACACAGTAACACTCCACAGACGCATAGCGTCCGAGCGCTTCTGTGTGGGCGACCACGGCTGCGAGTACATGACGGCCGGCACCGTCATCGTACTCAATGTAACGCGTGGACGTTACCATCATCAGGTCATAGTCTCCTCTACTCCAATTTGCCACAAGCAAAGAGAGAATTTGGCCTTTACTCTTCTATACAGCAGGAACACGACGCTTTCCAATGCTAAGACAAATGGAATGGTTTAGTCTACAATCCCCACGCTGTTTAAACAGGTTGGGGAAGACAGGACACTATTAATAGGCGAGTAAAGACACTAAACCACACTCGGTTGCATAGCGCGGTGCCACAGATTTAAACTTATGCAAGAACTACGGTTTGTATAGAAAATATGCCTAATACAACACATAGACAACATTATAGGAAATAATAAGTACCTACCCCACATACTGCGTTTCACCGCATGCGTTTACTATCGCATCGCGGATCGCGGTGCAGTATGATAATCGCCATAGGACATCACCAAAGTCATTGGGCCACTTAAAGCCCCATATAACACTTATTTATTTATTTACTAGCTTATGCCCTCGGCTTCACTCGCGTGAAATTTAGTTTGTCACAGATTGTCATAAAGTAACATCATATGTTAATCTGGGTTATAAACAATAATACTTTAAAGTTTCATCAAAATCCGTTCAGTAGTTTTTGCGTGAAAGAGTAACAAACATCCAGACATCCAAACTTTCGCATTTATAATATTAGTAGGATTAACACCAACAAGACATACACTAACTATTTTAGACAATAAAGAAGAATGTTAACGAAGAACTTTTCGCATTACAAATAGGTATTCTTTAAACCGGCAGGTGGTATCGCGTACGTGTACGACATCGACGGCTCGTTCGCGCTGAAGTGCAACCAGGAGATGGTGGAATTGCTGCCTTTAGAGCTGCAGGACGACCTCGACACTGTGAGGACTCTGCTTGAGGAGTTCTTCGAGTACACTGGGTAAGAATCACAACCATATAGGAACGCCTATCTATAGAGGTTCAAAATATCTATATACAGGCTGTTAGGTAAATGGGTATATGAGCCAACACTAGCCCATGTTAACATGGTCATATAAATGGTATGGTGAAGTCAGAAAATTGATATCTTCATTTTAATTATTTTATTTTTCATACAAATCAGATTTTATAAAATTTATTTTGTATGAAAATTTAAAAAAATAAAATGATGATATCAAATTTCTGACTTCACCATACCATTTATATGACCATGTTAACATGGGCTAGTGCCGGCTCATATACCCATTTACCTAACACCCTGTATATAAAAAAAAAGTCGTGTTAGTTACACCACTTATAACTCAAGAACGGCTGAACCGATTTAGCTGAAAATTGTCAGGGAGGTAGTTTAGAGCCAGGAGAAGGACAGGATACTTTTTTCCCGTTCGAAATTAAAAAAAAAGTCTGCTTATTTATTGCCATTAAGGCGGAACAAAGTTCGCCGGGTCAGCTAGTTGATCATAAATACAAAACATACAAGTAGTATAATATCCCTGAGCTCCAGAATATGATGTAGAAATTGGTCGTGATTAACTCTTAACAGTCATAGCGCATAACTGAGTAGGTTAACCAGTAATTACTGCGACAGCGGAGTGGTACGGGAAAAGTGGCATTTCACTTAACAGAACTGTTGAACAGAATTGACTTATTTGATTTGACAAAAAATCCCCTCCCGCACTACCTTGAGAATCTTGAGTTTTGGACCAAATCACATTCAAATTGAATTGGGTTTAGAATGTTATCAAGATTAAATATACTAAATTAAAATAACTTCTCAATGCTTTCCTACAGCTCGGTCATCGCTCAAGACATGCTCAAGACTTGGCCGGCTCCCGCTAAGATGTTCGTCAAAGTGTTCCCTTATGAATACCAGCGCGCGCTCAAGCAAATGGCTCTCAAGGCGCCCGCGCCTAAACTGGAGACCAACGGAAAGGAGGAAAACGGCCTCGTTGATATCGAGGAGACTGTAAGAGATGCAGAACTTGAAAAGAAAAATCTGGAGAAGATTCTGGATAAGACTAGGTGAGTTTTTGTTCGTATCATGCCCGCTTTCACCATCAAACCCTAATTTTTAAGTGACCCTTGAGGTAACACGTAACAGGAATTTTGCTTACATGGGGGTCACTTAAAAATTAGGGATTGATGGTGAAAACGGGCATCAGCCAAATGACGTCCACTGATATACAAATGAGGCCCCCAAGGATTTCCACAAAGACCGGTCCTGTGCTGCCCGCATCCAGGGATTTCCCGCGACCTTCACCAGATCGTCGATCCACCTATAGTCTTTTTCAGCTAAGATGATCCGTATGACACTTTAAGGTTATCCATATTACGCATACTACATATGCAGAATATTTTTGAAAAAATATTTGTATTTCATTAGCAATATAATAAAAAAAAATAACTACTTGTCTTGAAATATATAGTAAAATCTGAGTCTATTGATTATATTTTAATTAAATACGATGTAAAAATATTTTTTATTTAATGTACGCAATGTGTGAAACGGAATAGATTTAGTGCTGGGGTATTTGTTGTATAACAAAATCGATTATTTCCGCGGTTCATTAATCGATTGTAGTGATTACTTAGTTATTAAAAACATCTCAAAAATCAACTATATTTTTCGATTGTTGACTTTAATAAACGCATTGAAAATAAATGAATAGTTTTTAATTTAAAGAAATAGAACCAGAACTTTTTAGGAATCGTTTTTTTGAACACGAAGTCCATGGAATTTGAATATTATCAATAAAAAATTGTTACAATAATATTTGTAATTAAAAAAACATGTTTTTTTGTTAAATAACACATATACAAAATATTTCTCTAAAAGTAGGTTTCACTAACTCTTAGAAAAAAATCGATAGATAAATCGCTATGGTTTAGTTATGTGACATCTCTAAAACTTTCAAACTCGAAACGTCATACGAATCATCTTAGGTGAAAAAGACTATAGTGGCAGGTCTGTTAGTCCACACTGTTTTTTGGTTCGTGGTCACCACTCGAGAACTTTTCTGCCCCAGCGGTCATCAGCTCTACCATACGCATTTTGTATAATTAAAAAGTTGACTAAATGGTATGATGACCCAAGTAATGATATTGCCATCCCATCCCATTGCAGTATTGCCTCAAGGTAACACTGCAGTGTACTTTTTCCTTCTCCTGTTTTTATGTGCTTTGTCTTTTTAAGTACCTTTTTGTGTTTGTGTGACGTCCATTGTAATAGTTTATTGTATTGAATAATATTATGAAATACAGCGTATTGGCGTCACCATTTTCTACAAGCTAATTTACCTGAATATGATTATCATAAACATTTTTTTAGGTAGGTATCGTACAACTTTCTTAACACAACACAGCACTACTACATTAACATAAGATTTGAGGAAAACATGCATACCTAATTCAAAAGACCAAACTAAAGAAACTTATCCTATAACTTTGAATATTCAAAAATATAAACAGAATTTCCCTAACAGGGGCTTCATCAAATACCCTCGCGAGACGTCCATCTACCGTCCCGCCGAGAAGCGTCTCCGGGACTGGGACGAGATCTACAACCCGGGACACGTGCGCCGAGGGTTGAGAGTCCAGGCCGCGCGTTGTATGGAGTGCGGTGTCCCCTTCTGTCAGAGTCAGCATGGATGTCCTTTGGGCAACATTATTCCTAAGTGGAACGATCTGATATACAAAGGAGACTGGAACCATGCGCTGTATCAGTTGCTGCAGACGAATAACTTCCCAGGTTTGTACCTTTTTCTTTTTGGTCTAGTTAGAAACCGGCATTCCCTCCTGCCAGTATCTTGGTTCAGTTCGGCCCGCCAAGAAACGTCTGCGGGACTTGCAACCCGGGACATGTGCCGAGGGCTCAGAGTCCAGGCCGCGCGTTGTATGGAGTGCGGTGTCCCCTTCTGTCAGAGTCAGCATGGATGTCCTTTGGGCAACATTATCCCTAAGTGGAACGATCTGATTTACAAAGGAGACTGGAACCATGCGCTGTATCAACTGCTGCAGACGAATAACTTCCCAGGTTTGTCCCTCTTGCTTCTTAGTCTAGATAGAAACTAGCGCGTTCCGTCTTGCCAACAGACTGAAACCATGCGCTATATCAGTGCAATAGACAAATAGCTTCCCAGATTTGAAGCTTCTCTTTCTTGAGTCAGTTAAAATGAGATGTTCCTTTCGGGATGAGATCGACAATCAGTGACACGTGCGCCGCGGGCTGAGAGTCCAGGCCGCGCGTTGTATGGAGTGCGGTGTCCCCTTCTGTCAGAGTCAACATGGATGCCCGCTTGGAAACATTATTCCTAAGTGGAACGATCTGATTTACAAAGGAGACTGGAACCATGTGCTGTATCAGTTGCTGCAGACGAATAACTTCCCAGGTTTGTACCTTTTGTAGGTTTTGTTTAGTTAGGTGTTTAGTGAGAGCTGTATTCCCTTCTGTCAGAGCCCACTAGGCAAAATTATCCCCAAATTGAACGACCTGTCTATAGAAAACACTGGAACCACGCGCAGTAGGTACTAGACGTTGCAGACAAATAACTTTCCAGGTTTGTTTCTACTGGTTCATAGTTCAAACCAAGAGGAAATGAATTCAAAGTTCAGTTCAAATCATGTGTATTTTTTATGCAAAATATCTTAAAGATTTCAGCATATTTTATACGTATTTTTTCGCCGCCAATGTTATAAATAAACTGGCTCCGCTTTTTGCAAATCACGCGCTCAACAAAATGCACCTAACTTTATCCCCTAATCCCTTCGAGGCTCACATGTGATACATCTATATACAACGTGTCCCAAAATTCAAGGATAAGCCGGCGCCGCAGGATGGACATAGTCATGACTACTTTAGGAAAAATAAGAAAAAAAATCTATCTCAATTATTTTTTACGTTACACAATAAATTATGAAATTCGTCGAAAATTGACACCCCTTATGATATTTTACATTACCACGACTACAATTTTTCAAATACTTCTGTTTTTTTGTTTGTATTGGCAACTTAAGTAGTGCTGCTGTCCACTCCAATTCTTAAAACCCCCAGAATCCTTGCAGTTTTTACACAAAAGTTAATCAAAATATGATATTTCCTTAAAATTTTAAACGATTTTTACTTTCACTCCACTTTGACTCGTCGTTTTGTAATAAAACAGTATGAACACTACTGCGGCAAGTTTATTATAAAGTTGACGCAACTATCCAAGATTCCAAAATGGTATAATACTCTAAGAAAACTATTCGCAAAAAAGATATGCGTACCATTTTTACAAGCACTTCGCTTGTTAGTAGTATGGGATAAATCTTGCAACTGAATTTAAAACCAGTTCTCCTCAACCAATTGAGCTGAAATTTGGTATACTTATGTAAGTACGATGACAATGCAATATTATGGTATCATTGAGCTGGATGGAGTCTGGAGGTGGTCATAGGAACTTATAAATGAAACGGCGGAATTGCATCTAGTTAAGGTTCGTTAGATTTGTCTTTTCAAGCACTTTGGTGCTAGATGATGTCCAGGATCCTGATGATAAAGTCAAGAGGTGGCTAGGAGCTGGCCATAGGAACTCCTAAACGAAATAGTGGAAGCTTATCGAGTTTGGGTTCGTTGGGTTTGTCTTCTCGGGCACTTGGGCCATGAGATTGAGAAACAACTAAAAAGTTTTAAATAAAGTTATAATCGCGCATGGAATTTATTCCTCTTTTTTTCTGTTTGCGCTACAAACTTTCGAAATTATTTGAACCTTGCATACAATTATTTTTTTTTATTATAACTTTATTTTACACTTTTTAATTGTTTCTCAATCTCATGGTCCAAGTGCTCGAGAAGTCAAATCCAACGAACCCAAACTCGATAATCTTCCGCCATTTCGATTAGGAGTTCCTTTGGCCAGCTCCTGGCCACCTCTTGACTTCATCATCAGGACCCTGGACATCATCTAGCACTAAAGTGCTCGAAAAGATATCCAACGAACCCAACGAAGTTCCTATGGTGTTCCTATTGTAACATAAAAAATAATTGAGATAGATTTTTTTTCTTATTTTTCCTAAAGTAGTCATGACTATGTCCATCCTGCGGCGCCGGCTTATCCTTGAATTTTGGGACACGTTGTATATAAAAGAAAGTCGTGTTAGTTACTCCACTTATAACTCAAGAACGGCTGAACCGATTTAGCTGAAAATTGTCAGGGAGGTAGTTTAGAGCCAGGAGAAGGACATAGGATACTTTTTATCCCGTTCGAAATAAAAAAAAAGTCTGCTTATTTATTGCCATTAGGGCGGAACAAAGTTCGCCGGGTCAGCTAGTACGTAGATAAACGCTAACAACAGTACGCATGTTACAAAGTTCACGGGGCGCGTGTGCCCGTTATCCCCCTTCGAGTGTCTTGTGAGACATAAGTTACAAAATGGAAGCAAGTGGGATATGACTTGGGTTAATTAAATGATATAATGAAGAATGATTGATAGATGATACCCCTTCCAACCCTTAGGCCTGAAACTGCGTTAAGCGGATGCCCGCGATGAAGCACTTTGTATGAAACCGCGATCTAAGTAAAGTTGTGGTGCTTTAATGAGACTTCATATGGACTACTTTAGAGAATCCGAAGAATCACGCTGGACTGTTTTGTTTTATTTGCCCACACTCAAGCACGTTCACAAACACTTACCCCCTTACTAATAAAACTTACACGCTCGTTGATCAGTGTTTTAAAGTGACGTTTAGTATGGAAATGTCATTTTAAAACAGTGATCAACAACTGTGTAACTTTTTATTAGTAAGGGTGTTAATAGTTAATTATCCACCATTATTACACACTAACCCCCTTACTAATAAAACTTACACGCTCGGTGATCAGTGTTTTAAAGTGACGTTTAGTATGGAAATGTCATTTTAAAACAGTGATCAACAACTGTGTAACTTTTTATTAGTAAGGGGGTAATAGTCGTCTAAACACGAATTTTAGAAACAAAACTGCCAACATGACGCTTCACATTCCCGCTAAGAAGTCTCCTAACAAGCGCTTATATTTCAGAGTTCACGGGCCGCGTGTGCCCGGCGCCGTGCGAGGGAGCCTGCGTGTTGGGCATCAGCGAGCCACCCGTCACCATCAAAAACATCGAGTGCGCCATCATCGACCACGCCTTCGAGAGCGGCTGGATCAAGCCCGAGGCGAGTGCTTAATTCTTTCTTAAAGAATAACTCTATTTTTTTAGCCAAATGACGTCAACTGCTGGACAAATGGGATGATGACTGGGTAATTACCTAAATCTAAATTATATTTAGTCCGTCAGACAGATAATTAGAAAATACTGGACACGTATTTTTTTATCATTACAGTATTGTATTGAGTTGAAATGTCGCGTGACGTCACTTTTGAGTAAAATATCTACTCAAGAGTGACGTCACGCGACATTTCAATTCGATGTAGCACTGTTATTATTTAATATGAAAGAAAATAAAAAATATGAGTCTAATATTTTCTAGTTATCTGTCTGGCGGACAAATAATTGAAACTTTGTAATCTTGCCTAATGCCTCCTCCAAGACTTTCCATATCGACCGATCCTGCGCTGACCGCATCCAAGTACTTCCCGCGACCTTCATCAGATCATTGATCCACCTGGTAAGCCTGCCCACACTACGTCTTCCGGCCCGTGGTCGCCACTCGAGAACTTTTTTGCCCCAGTGGCCATCAGCTCTACGAGCTATGTGCCCCGCCCACTGCCACTTGATTTTAGCAATTCTGCTAGCTATGCCGGTCACATTAGTTCTGCTGCGGATCTCTTCATTTCTGATTTGATCACGCAAGGAAACTCTGAGCATATAGCCCGCTCCATCGCCCTATAGAACATTAGCACAATAGATTTATTATACTAGCGTTGCTAAAGCTTGGGCCGAGTGTGAGTTTACATCAAACGCACTCACTAGTGAGCGCGTTTAAAAAATGTATGAAAATTTTAGTTTTTGAACGTTTCCCGCAAGGGGCGCTGTACAGTCCATCATACATTTAATGTCATTTTTTGACGCGCTCACTAGTGAGCGCGTTTGATGTAAACTGTCACTAGGCCCTCAGGTCTAGCGCTAATCTGTGTTGTGGGAACGGTAAGAGAGGGGTAACATATGACGTGACAGACCATACAAGAATACAAGTCTGAAGCACATCTGACGTTTGACGTCACCAAAACACCTTCCCATGCCGCTCCTATACCTCAGGCACTAAGGCCCGATTCGACCAAACTTTTATCCGAGAATAACTTTTCGTATAACTGGCACATTGACAGTTTCAGTATGGGAAATATGTCAAACTGACAAGTTTATTCTGAGATTAATATTTAATTTTACTCGTTTGGTCGAATCCACCCTAATTCAGTTAAGCAATAGACCCGTGTACGCTATACAATGGTTAGCACATAGCACGCAGAACTGACGGCCGATGTAGTAAGGTTGTGGAATGGAGGCCACGTACCGACAAGCGCAGCGTGTGACGTCAACCCACAAGGGGACAAGTTAGGTGGTAGTTAGATGACGCTATCTGATAACTGATAAATAAACTAGTCGGCAATTTTTGTTTATACTCCTAGCCCTAAAATATAGACTACTATTTATGGGGTGTAACTCATGCACTCAGCAGCGCTTTGGTGAAAAAGTCACCTTAAAATTTACATATTTGGCAGTTTTATTATTTTTATGGGACCTGATGGTAAATGATTACCGTCGCTCATAGACATCCACAGTGGCGTTACGAGTGCGTTTCGGTCCTTTAAGATATAAAGACGGTCAATGCCACAGTTTGTTTGTGCGGGGCAGGAAGTTTCTAGTTTCATTTGCAAACACGAGCCAACCTTCGGCTCGTGTTTGCAAATTTCAAGGTTATGTATTCAGGAAGCCGTGAACCTGGTGGTGCCGACATAAAAGCAAAAGAATTCAAATATATTTTATTTTTTAAATACAAATATTTTTATAACTAGCTTTTGCCCGCGGCTTCACTCGCGTGAAATTTAGTTTGTCACAGATCGTCATACATTATAGCATATATGTCATTCTGGGTTATAAACAATAATACTGTAAATTTCATCAAAATCTATTCAGTACTTTTTGCGTGAAAGAGTAACAAACATGTTAACATCCATACAAACTTTCGCATTTATAATATTAGTTAGTACGTAGAATAATTAAGTTAAGGCGATAATACGTACCCCAACGTTATCGGATAGGGGCGAAAAGTGCTATCGATATTCAAAATAACATAATACTTTTTTGATGTTCAAAATAGGCACTAACGGTCACATAATACTTTTTTGCAGATTCCTAAGGTCCGCAACGGAAAAACCGTGGCAGTAGTGGGTTCCGGCCCGGCGGGCATGGCATGTGCTCACCAGCTCAACAAGGTAATAATTACTATAGTCTGGTCCGTGAGCACGTAGAATTTTGTCTAATGACCCCAAGCTACCCATCCTAATCGCTCGCGCGTAATTATATTGCTGTCGCGACTGTGCGACTGGCACCCGCAGTGAGTGTGCGAGCGCGATAGCAACATAATTACGCGCGAGCGATAAGGATGGGTAGCTAGGGGTGATTGGACAAAATTCTACGTGCTCACGGACCGGGCTTTATACGATACATTCCACCAGCTCGCACTAAGCGTTTCGATAACTCTTTTATAATGCGAACAGCTAGGGACTGAAACTCGCTGCCTGCTGCTATCTTTCCTGAACACTATAATCCGGCCCTTTTCAGGGCGAGAGTGAATAGACACTTACAGGGCAGATATATACTATTCTAGACTGCATCTTACTTAACACCAGGTACGATTGCGGTCAAATACCTGCCTTGTCCTGCATTAAAAAAAATACTAATTGGAAATGATTTTGTATTAATGGAACCATAATACACGATTTCAAACAGTATGACAGTCACGTTGTATACAATGTGTTTGCAAAATAAGTTGTAGTCCATCAATTACGTATTGTTTTTTAAATTGTCTTTTCCTGTGAGACAGGTAGTTAGTTACAGACATGCTGCTGTACTTTGTTACTAACTGTTATAAGAAGTGAAGGAAAAGTTATAGGTATTATTCAAAATTATTGTACCGGTACATGTCGCGCGCTGTTTGATGGTTCTATCAATAATATTCGTAATATCTCCCTACAGCCACCTTATTGTATCTTATGATCTCTTTCAAACCCCTTTCCTAGTCTCATATGATTACTGGATTATCCCTTACCTTCATGTCGTCCCTCGGTCTGGATTTCTTTTCTAACCTTATTGGAGTCTCATCTGGATATCAACTGACCTGATGTGGTCCTTCACACCAGTTCCCCGAATCTATATCGAGCTTACAACTAGATAATTCAAATCCAAATTTCTTTATTTATCACACTACAGTTGGTCCATGGGTTAACAATGAAATATAAGCCTATGAATATAATTAAAATCCGGTCACCTAGCACATAGAATTTCGTCCAATGACCCCAAGCTACCCTTCGTTCTCGCTCGCGCGTAATTATACTACTGTCTCATTCCACACTCACTGCAGCCGCCCGTCGCACAGTCGCGACCGCAATATAATTACGCGCGAGCGATAAGGATGGGTAGCTTGGGGTCATTGGACGTAATTCTATCTGCTCGGCGACCGGACTGTTATTCTTACTTAATATTCTTCTTGGTCCGCAGGCCGGTTACTCGGTGACGGTGTTCGAGCGCAACGACCGCGTGGGCGGTCTCCTACAGTATGGGATCCCCACCATGAAGCTCAGCAAAGAGGTGGTCCAGCGCCGCGTGCGCCTACTTGCTGCAGAGGGCGTGGCCTTCAAGTGCAACGTCGATGTTGGGAAAGACATCTCCGCGCGTGACTTGGCTAATGAGTAAGGAACTCTTCTAGCATGAACCCTTCTTGCATAAACCCTTCCAGCATTGGACCTCATGGTAACTTCATAGCAAGATGTCGAGGGCGTGGCCTAAAAGTGCAACGTCGACGTTGGGAAAGACATCTCCGCGCGTGACCTGGCCAATGAGTAAGAGCGCTTTCACATTTACGCGACTTTAGCAGCGCGACCAACGCGCAACAGACGCGCTGCCGATGATTTCATACTATATGACAGCGGATGCCTGCCTTCACATTATAAAAACGCCGCTGTCGCGCTTCTCACGCCCTAATGTGGAAGCGGCCTAAGTAACCAGTCCAGTACGGGATCCCCACCATGAAGCTCAGCAAAGAAGTGGTCCAGCGCCGCGTGCGTCTACTTGCTGCGGAGGGCGTGGCCTTCAAGTGCAACGTTGATGTTGGAAAAGACATCTCCGCGCGCGACCTGGCCAATGAGTAAGGAATCCTACTAGCATGAACCCTTCTAGCATAAACCCTTCCAGCATTGGACCTCATGGTAACTTCATAGCAAGATGTCGAGGGCGTGGCCTAAAAGACAAGTGCTACGTCGACGTCGGAATAAATATCTTCGCGCGTGACCTGGCCAATGAGTAAGAGCGCTTTCACATTAAGGCGACTTTAGCAGCGCGACCAACGCGCAACAGACGCGCTGCCGATAATTTCATACTATATGACACCGGATGCCTGCCTTCATATTATAAAAACGCTGCTGTCGCGCTTCTCACGCCCTAATGTGGAAGCGGCCTAAGGGACCCTTCCAGTACGGGATCCCCACCATGAAGCTCAGCAAGGAGGTGGTCCAGCGCCGCGTGCGCTTGCTTGCCGCAGAGGGCGTGGCCTTCAAATGCAACGTTGATGTTGGAAAAGACATTTCCGCGCGCGACCTGGCTAATGAGTAAGGAACCCTTCCAGCATAAACTCTTGTAGCCGTGGGGTGTCATACCCTACCTCATGGTAGCTTCATAGCTTATCAAGATGCTGAGGGCGTGGCCAAAAAGTGCAACGTCGACGTCGGGAAGGACATCTCCGCGCGCGACCTGGCCAATGAGTAAGAGCGCTTTCACATTAAGGCGACTTTAGCAGCGCGACAAACGATAATTTCATACTATATGACAGCGGATGCATGCCTTCACATTATAAAAACGCCGCTACCGCGCTGCTGTCGCGCTTCTCACGCCCTAATGTGGAAGCGGCCTAAGTAACCAGTCCAGTACGGGATCCCCACCATGAAGCTCAGCAAAGAGGTGGTCCAGCGCCGCGTGCGCCTACTTGCTGCAGAGGGCGTGGCCTTCAAGTGCAACGTCGATGTTGGGAAGGACATCTCCGCGCGCGACCTGGCCAATGAGTAAGGAACCGCTCCAACATGAACCCTTCTAGCATAAACCCTTCCAGCATTAGGTGGGGTATCTCAAGGTCGTTTCATAGCTTATCAAGATGCTGAGGGCGTGGCCTTCAAGTGCAACGTCGATGTTGGGAAGGACATCTCCGCGCGCGACCTTGCCAATGAGTAAGGAACCGCTCCAACATGAACCCTTCTAGCATAAACCCTTCCAGCATTAGGTGGGGTATCTCAAGGTCGTTTCATAGCTTATCAAGATGTCGAGGGCGTGGCCTAAAAGTGCAACGTCGACGTTGGGAAAGACATCTCCGCGCGTGACCTAGCTAATGAGTAAGGAACCGCTCCAACATGAACCCTTCTAGCATAAACCCTTCTAGCATTGGACCCAGCTCATGGTGGCTTCATAGCTTAGTAAGATGTTGAGGGCGTGGCTTGAAAGTGCAACGTCGACATCGGGAAAAATATCTCCGCGCGCGACCTGGCTAATGAGTAAGGAACCCTTCCAGCATAAACTTTTGTAGCCGTGGGGAGTCATACCCTACCTCATGGTAGCTTCATAGCTTATCAAGATGCTGAGGGCGTGGCCAAAAAGTGCAACGTCGACGTCGGGAAGGACATTTTCGCGCGCGACCTGGCCAATGAGTAAGGAACCCTTCCAGCATAAACTCTTGTAGCCGTGGGGTGCCATACCCTACCTCATGGTAGCTTCATAGCTTATCAAGATGCTGAGGGCGTGGCCAAAAAGTGAAACGTCGATGTCGGGAAGGACATCTCCGCGCGTGACTTAGCTAATGAGTAAAGAATCCTTCTAGCATGAACCCTTCAAGCATTGGACCCCACCTCATGGTGGCTTCATAGCTTAGCAAGATGCATAGGACGTGGCCTTCAAGTGTGCAGCGTCGATGTTGGAAAGGATATCTCCGCACGCGACTTGACCAGAGTAAGAGCGCTTTCACATTTAGGCGACTTTAGCAGCGCGACAAACGATAATTACATACTATATGACAGCGGATGTCTGCCTTCACAATATAAAAACGCCGCTACCGCGCTGCTGTCGCGCTTCTCACGCCCTAATGTGAAAGCGGCCTAAGGGACCCTTCCAGTACGGGATCCCCACCATGAAGCTTAGCAAAGAAGTGGTCCAGCGCCGCGTGCGCCTACTCGCTGCCGAGGGCGTGGCCTTCAAATGCAACGTCGACGTCGGGAAGGACATATCCGCGCGCGACCTGGCCAATGAGTAAGGAACCCTTGTAGCATGAACCCTTCCAGCATTGGACCCCAACTCAAGGTCGCTTCATAGCTTAGCAAGATAGCGAGGGCGTGGCCTTCAAGTGCAACGTCGACGTCGGGAAGGACATCTCCGCACGTGATTTGGCTAATGAGTAAGGAACCCTTGTAGCATAAACCCTTCTAGCATAAACCCTTCCAGCATTGGACCCCACTTCATGGTGGCTTTGTAGCTTAGCAAGATGTTGAGGGCGTGGCTTGAAAGTGCAACGTCGACATCGGGAAAAATATCTCCGCGCGCGACCTGGCCAATGAGTAAGGAATCCTTCTAGCATGAACCCTTCCAGCATAACACCCCACCTCATGGTGGCTTCATAGCTTACCAAGATGTCGAGGGCGTGGCCTTCAAGTGTAACGTCGACGTCGGGAAGGACATCTCCGCACACGACCTGGCCAATGAGTAAGGAACCCTTCTAACACGGCTCCCCAACTCATGGTGGCTTCATAGCTCGGCAACATTCTTTATTGCAATTTGACTCGAAAGTTGCAGATGGTATGATAATGCGAGCTTCTCGGAAGAAGCCTTGAGCCTTAAAAGCCTTGTAACGAAAATGGCAATGGCATATTTTTCTGCGCACGTGACGTATGTATGTATGTATTTTCACAAGTCTCGAGCCTAGCCTGTAAGTTTTTTAAAGATTTCTCATTAAAAATTAGAAGGCCACTCGCCTAATACGCAATGCATTTTTAGACTGTCTTCTTATGTCTTAGCATTCTTGTAACAAAATAGTGCACCCGATGTTTTCTTGCCGTCCTCAACGATCTATTACTCCACAGATACGACGCCCTAGTCCTGTGCATGGGCGCGACATGGCCGCGCGACCTGCCGATCAATGTTTAATTAAAAATTAGAAGGCCAATGCAATCTTAGACTGTCTTCTTATGTCTTAGCATTCTTGTAACAAAATAGTACCACACAATGTTTTCTTACTGTGTCGGCCGTTTGGTGTAGTGGTTCGAAACGGACTACTATTCCGGAGGTTGCGGGTTCGATTCCCGCACAGTACAAACATTTGTGTGCATGGACATATTTGTTTGTATTGGACTGGGTGTTTTCTATGTATAACTAGCTGACCCGGCGAACTTTGTTCCGCCTTAATGGCAATAAATAAGCAGCCTTTTTTTTTAATTTCGAACGGGATAAAAAGTATCCTATGTCCTTCTCCTGGCTCTAAACTACCTCCCTGACAATTTTCAGCTAAATCGGTTCAGGCGTTCTTGAGTTATAAGTGGTGTAACTAACACGACTTTCTTTTATATACTACTAGCTGACCCGGCGAACTTTGTTCCGCCTTAATGGCAATAAATAAACAGACTTTTTTTTAATTTTGAACGGGATAAAAAGTGTCCTATGTCCTTCTCCTGGCTCTAAAGTACCTCCCTGACAATTTTCAGCTAAATCGGTTCAGCCGTTCTTGAGTTATAAGTGGAGTAACTAACACGACTTTCTTTTATATTTATATACTAGCTGACCCGGCGAACTTTGTTCCGCCTTAATGGCAATAAATAAGCAGACTTTTTTTTTAATTTCGAACGGGATAAAAAGTATCCTATGTCCTTCTCCTGGCTCTAAACTACCTCCCTGACAATTTTCAGCTAAATCGGTTCAGCCGTTCTTGAGTTATAAGTGGAGTAACTAACACGACTTTCTTTTATATAATAGACTAGCTTTCCGCCCGCGGCTTCGCCCGCGTGGAATTTTGTCTGTCACAGAAAAACTTTATCGCGCGCGTCCCTGTTTCAAAAACCGGGATAAAAACTATCCTATGTTCTTTCCCGGGACTCAAACTATCTCTATGCCAAATTTCATCAAAATCGGTTGCGAGGTTTAAGCGGGAAAGCGTAACAGACAGACAGACAGACAGACAGACAGACAGAGTTACTTTCGCATTTATAATATTAGTTAAGATTAAGATATAGATATAGATATGTATGTGTTTACAAAAAAAAGTATTTAAGTATGTTTATACCCGTTGTCTAGTACCCATAGTACAAGCTTTGCTTAGTTTGGGACTAGAAGCGCAGTGTAAAATGTCCAAGGATATTTATTTATTTATTTACTGTCTCTCAACGATCTATTCCTCCACAGATACGACGCCCTAGTCCTCTGCATGGGGGCGACCTGGCCACGCGACTTACCGCTCAAGGGCCGGCAGCTGAACGGCATCCACTTCGCCATGGAGTTCCTGGAGAGCTGGCAGAAGAAGCAGATGGGGCCCACCGCCGCGCACCACGCGCCGCCCGCCAAGGACCGCCCGGAGCTCGGCGCCAAGGACAAGGACGTGCTGGTCATCGGGGGAGGAGACACTGGGTGAGCTAAAATCTTCAATTACAGCCATTACCTAACCATAGCTGGACGAAAACCATTCCCAAGGAGAGCCAAAAAGCAACACTGGAGCAAAGAACTGAATGTCAAGGACAAAAATCTGCTGATCATTTGCGGAGGAGACACCATTAAGCTAATTTTGCCACAGTAGGACCTCCCCTTCGTTTATCCACCAAGCTCCACCTACAAAGACCCCAGGGGCGTGCACTACGCCCCGCCCACTAAGGACCACGAAAAACACGACTTTATGGACAAGAATGTCCTGATCATCGGTAGAAAAGACACTAGGTAAGCTAATTTTGGTATCACATGACTTCCCCATCGTTTATCTACCAAGCTCCGCCTACGAAGGACCCAAGAGCGTGCACCATGCCCCGCCCACCAAGGACCATCTTGAGCTCAACGCTATAGTCACGGAGGGGACACCAGGTGAGTTTGAAGTAAATGAAACAGTTTATTACGACGCCCTAGTCCTCTGCAAGGGCCGGCAGCTCAACGGCATCCACTTCGCCATGGAGTTCCTGGAGAGCTGGCAGAAGAAGCAGATGGGGCCCACCGCCGCGCACCACGCGCCGCCCGCCAAGGACCGCCCGGAGCTCAGCGCCAAGGACAAGGACGTGCTGGTCATCGGGGGAGGAGACACTGGGTGAGTTACTAGTAGCTAAATTTGCCATAATAGAACCTTCCCCTTCGTTTATCCACCAAGCTCCGCCTACGAAGGACCCTCTAAAGACCACCCAGAGAGACCATTGGTGGAAGAGACGGAGTAAGCAAATTTTGCCATTTTAGTTCAATTTCGGGATAATCCACTTTGATCGTCTGGGTGATATCATCTGAACCCCTACTATGCGACGCCCTTGGGCGCGCCTTGGCCACTTCTATCTTAAAGCCAATGTCAGTCCATATCTGAACCTAGCTCTTTAAAGCACGAACACCAGTTTAGCTTGTCTACCACGCTCCGCTCACATGAAAATCATTCTCAAGAAGCGCCGAAAAGCACGAGCTACCCCTTCGCTTGAAATCACGCCTCGCCCACTAAGGACCATCCAGAACTGAATGCTTAGGACAAGAATGTCCTGGTCATCGGAGGAGGAGACACTGGGTGAGCTAATTTTGACGTAGTAGACCTCCCCCTCCGTTTATCTATTAAGCTCCGCCTACAACGGTCCTACCGAGATGCCCTGCCCGCCAAGGACCACTCAGAGCTCAATGCCAAGGACAACGTGCTGGTCATTGGAGGAGGAGACACTGGGTGTGTTCCTTGTCATTTCAGCTCCATTATGAAGGTAATGGCAGTCCAATGCTGAACGAAACCCTTTGCTTTAAAGCAGGATCTCTCTCATTGTTTATCTACCATACCCCGCTCATCAAGGACCACCCGGAGCTCAGCGCCAAGGACAAGAACGTGCTGGTCATCGGGGGAGGAGACACTGGGTGAGCTAGTTTTGACGTAGTAGACCTCCCCCTCCGTTTATCCATTGAGCTCCGCCTACGACGGTCCTACCAAGATGCCCCGCCCGCCAAGGACCGCCCGGAGCTCGGCGCCAAGGACAAGGACGTGCTGGTCATCGGGGGAGGAGACACTGGGTGAGCTACTCTCGCTATATTAGCACAATTTTACAGGCAATCCACAGCGAGACGAAAGCTTCCCCCAACTAGAGACTAAATCTACCCTCAAGGAGCACTCAATGCTAAAGACAAAAACGTGCTGGTCATCGGAGGGGGAGACACTGGGTAAGCTAGTTTTGACGTAGTAGACCTACCCCTTCCTTTATCCATCAAGCTCCGCCTACAACGGTCCTACCGAGATGCCCCGCCCACCAAGGACTACGCAGAGCTCAATTCCAAGGAGAAGAATATGCTGGTCATTGGAGGAGGAGACACTGGGTGAGTTACTCTCGCTATATTAGCACAATTTTACAGGCAATCCACAGCGAGACGAAAGCTTCCCCCAACTAGAGACTAAATCTACCCTCAAAGAGCGCCAAAGAATCGTCGTTTATCCACCAAGCCCTATCCACCAAGGAACACCCAGAGCTGAATTCTAAGGACAAGAACGTGCTGGTCATCGGAGGAGGAGACACTGGGTGAGCTAGTTTCTTCATTATAGCCAATTAATGACAGTGCATCAAAATGGACTTCCAGCGACATTTTTTTTTATCCACAACTCAAGCTCTTGGCCTGTATCTCACCTGATGGTAAGTGATGATTTAGTGATCACCCACGGATACGATGATCAAAGTGGACTCCAGTTAAATTATTATTTTAGTGTCCTTTGATCATTTATAAATAACACCTGTTTTATCCACACGCATATTAGGTATCATTTAAATTTCATTTTGACACATGTTTCATAGATACCGGATAAGACACGCATTTTCGAGTTTCCGTTGACGTCCGCCAACATTGTTGTGATGGCTTGTTTGAAGGTAGCAAAAATTATAGTCATGTTTATGCATATTAGAAGGAGATGACAAACAGTATAATTCAAAACTGTTTAGGAAGCTGAAAACATTGAATTTTCGGATAGTATTATTCTGTAACCTATTATTATTGATACCGTTTGATAGAGCTCGTGAAGCACTTTCAAGATCAGTAACCAGTTTTTCAATATCTTGTATAGTTTAAAAATAATCGAGTGATATCACGACGCGAGTTTTAGACAGGAATAAAAGCTATTTTAATACCAACTAATACGAGCTTCTTTTAGCTTAGTTTCATCTCCCACAATAATCTATTTTTACCATAAGCTAGATTTTTGTACTAATACTAGCTTTTGCCTGCGGCTTCACCCGCGTGAAATTTAGTGCCACAGATTCGCATAAATTATAGACTATATGTTAATCTGGGTTACAAATAATAATACTGTAAATTTTCAACTAAATCCGTTCAGTAATTTTTGCGTGAAAGAGTAACAAACATCCACACAAACTTTCGCATTTATAATATTAGTAGGATTTATGTAATGGTTGTTGTGGTGAGCATTATTTAGCAAATAAAGCGTTTTGTTTTATTATTAACTTGTTACTTAGTCATACTAATACTTATCTGCTTGTTTCAGTTGCGACTGCATAGCCACGTCTCTGCGGCAGGGCGCCAAGTCGATCACCACGTTCGAGATCCTGCCCGAGCCGAAGCCTACCAGAGGGCAAGACAACCCCTGGCCGCAATGGCCCAGAGTTTTCAGGTATACCACATTCTTCCTCTATCGAGTGATCTTTGAAGTTTTCAACTTAAGTTTTATTCTAAGCAACAGCACACATTGGGCCACAAGACGACAGACGCGGCCACATAACGCATGCGTCATTTCATATATTATCTGTCGTTGCGACTCCGCTTCCTCCGTTTGTCGCCGCGTTTTGTCGCCCAATGTGCGCTGTCGCTAATTTTAGCTGTCTTAAGGTGAGTATAGATTAGAGCATTTGTTTGTAACAGAACAACGAGCCGCTCTATGAAATGGCTAGTGTATCACTCTGTCATGAACCAATTCTCAAACATTTTACCTGTATTGTACCGTTCACAAGAACGTTACTTTACATAGAAATTATCTAGTCTATACTCACCTTTAGAAAAGCCTACTAGATGTGTGTGTATTTACACAAGATGGAATTTATTGTTCGAAAATAATGCCTAATTACTTCCACGCTTTGAATTCTTAAGTTTGCTGAGAAGTGGAAAACCGTATTTTAATTCGATATTAAATGTGTAATTCCTTTTCAGAGTCGACTATGGTCACGAAGAAGTGAAAGTCAAATTCGGAAACGATCCCCGGAAATTCTCCACTCTCACCAAAGAGTTCCTGGATGACGGTAAGTAAACAATCCTGTTGAAAAACTAGAATGGTTGAATTTCAATCTTCAAATTCTGTAAATTAAATCTTTTATTACAAGCTTTATATTGACTTCATTGTTAGTATGTGTGGGACAAATCTTGCAACTGAAATTAAGACCAGTTCTCCTCAACCGATTGAGCTGAAATTTGGCATACTTATGTAAGGACAATGCAATGTTATGGTACCATTGAGCTGGTCTGATGATGGAGTCAGGAGGTGGCCATAGGAAATCCTATACGAAACGGCAGAATCGAATTCGGGTTCGTTGGATTTGTCTTTTTTAGCACTTTAGTGCTAGATGATGTCCAGGGTCCTGATGATGGAGTCAGGAGGTGGCCTTAGGAACTCATAAACGAAACGGCGGAAACTTATCGAGTTTGGGTTCGTTTGATTCGTCTTCCCGAGCACGTTAGTGCTAAATGACCAAGGCCCAGATTGAGATACAACTAAAAAGTGTAAAATAAAATTATAATAAAAAAAACTTTTTTTTTAAGTTTTTTTTTATTATAATTTTATTTTGATTGTGAATCAATGTTCAAGAATACATCTAACTCCCTATGAATTAACACCACTATAGTTAACCACCTGTGGTTTAGTGTTAAGACCTAAGAGTACTTGGCTCAGACAAAGAGGTGACAGAGGTCCCGATTTCGATCCCAAAAATTTTACGTTCTGTTTGGTTTTTGATAAGGCTTGTTCTAATTCTTCTTACTAAGTCTTATTGTCAAAACAATGTTAAAAGTTACTCTGTGGTTTTCGGCACTTTCGGCTCGATGGTCACTTTTCTTTTCGTCGAATCAGGTGAGATGCAGGCCAAGCGCTTTCCTATTGTGGTTAAAAAACCATTTGAATTTATATCCAATAGTGTGTAACATTTTATTATGTGCGCTTTCTTTAATTTAGTTTTTTTTTGTGTTTTCCGCAGGCGAAGGCAACGTATGCGGCGTGTCGGCAGTGGAGGTAGAATGGACTCGCGGCGCGGGCGGTCGCTGGGAGATGCGCGAGGTTCCTGGCTCCGAGCGTGTGTTCAAGGCCGAACTCGTGCTTCTGGCCATGGGCTTCCTGGGGCCTGAGAGATACGTCGCCAACCAGCTTGGTAAGAGACTAAGCATCTTTTAGCTATTTGGAGACCCTTCTGTACTTTCAGCCGTCTGGTGGTCTGTTAGTATCATCGTTTAGCCTGTGACAGTCCACTGCTAGGCCTAAGCCCCAGCTTTTTCAGCCAGTGGTAGATTGTAGTGGCCTTTCCTTGCTATCATCATCATCATACGTCAAAGCACCATCAATTCCTAATGCTTAAGTAACCTCTATGAAAACAAAATTCCTGTTATGTGTTACCATAGGGGTCACTTAAAATTAGGGATTGATGGTGAAAATGGGCATAAGCATCTTTTAGCCATTTGGAGACGCTTCTGTACTTTCAGCCGTCTGGTGGTCTGTTAGTGTCATCATCATTTAGCCTGTGACAGTCACTGCTAGACGTAAGCCCCAGACTTGTCATCCAATTTTAGATTGTGGTGGCTGTTACTTCGATAGTATGTGTAGAGGAAGTTGATAAATGAAATAACGAGTGGACTGAATATAACCTCCTCCTTTTTTGAAGTCGGTTAAAAATTAGTAATCTATTCGATATACATAAATTAACAATGACAAAATGAGACCGTTTAGTGCAAAGTCGTTGAAGAGAGTGCGTCAGGGTTGTCTTCGTGGATGTTCGCTCGCGAACCGAACATTGCTCGTTCGTTCGCCGAACGCTCGCCACCCGCTCGCTGCTCCCTCCGGTCAGTGCCCTTTCATTACTACCATCATCATACGTCAAAGCAGCAGGTAAGATACTCGCGGCGCGGGCGGTCGCTGGGAGATGCGCGAGGTTCCCGGCTCCGAGCGCGTGTTCAAGGCAGAACTGGTCCTTCTGGCCATGGGCTTCCTGGGACCTGAGCGATACGTCGCCAACCAGCTCGGTAAGGAACTAAGAAACTTTTAGCTATTTGGAAACCCTTCTGTACTTTCCGCTGTCTGGTGGTCTGTTAGTATCATCGTATAGCCTGTGACAGTCCACTGCTAGGCCTAAGCCCCAGCTTTTTCAGCCAGTGGTAGATTGTAGTGGCCTTTCCTTGCTATCATCATCATCATACGTCAAAGCACCATCAATTCCTAAGTTACCTCTATAAAAACAAAATTCCTGTTATATGTTACCATAGGGGTCACATAAAAATTTGGGATTGATGGTTAAAATGGGCATAATTTTAGCAATTTGGAGACCCTTCTGTACTTTCAGCCGTCTGGTGGTCTGTTAGTGTCATCATCATTTAGCCTGTGACAGTCACTGCTAGACGTAAGCCCCAGCCTTTTCATCCAATGACAAAATGAGACCGTTTAGTGCAAAGTCGTTGAAGAAAGTGCGTCCGGGTAGTCTTCGTGCATGTTCGCTCGCGAACCGAACATTGCTCGTTCGTTCGCCGAACGCTCGTCACCCGCTCGCTGCTCCCTCCGGTCAGTGGCCTTTCATTACTATCATCATCATCATACGTCACAAAGCAGCAGGTAAGATACTCGCGGCGCGGGCGGTCGCTGAGAAATGCGCGAGGTTCCCGGCTCCGAGCGCGTGTTCAAGGCCGAACTCGTGCTTCTGGCCATGGGCTTCCTGGGACCTGAGCTCGGTAAGGAACTAAGAAACTTTTAGCTATTTGGAAACCCTTCTGTACTTTCCGCTGTCTGGTGGTCTGTTAATATCATCATTTAGCCTGTGACAGTCGCTGCTAGGCCTAAGCCCCAGCTTTTTCAGCCAGTGGTAGATTGTGGTGGCCTTTCCTTGCTATCATCATCATCATACGTCAAAGCACCATCAATTCCTAATGCTTAAGTAACCTCTACGAAAACAAAATTCCTGTTATGTGTTACCATAGGGGTCACTTTTAGGGATTGATGGTGAAAATAGGCATAATTTTAGCAAATTGGAGACCCTTCTGTACTTTCAGCCGTCTGGACTCTGGTGGTCTGTTAGTATCATCGTTTAGCCTGTGACAGTCCACTGCTAGGCCTAAGCCCCAGCTTTTTCAGCCAGTGGTAGATTGTGGTGGCCTTTCATTACTATCATCATTATCATACGTCACAAAGCTGCGTGTTCAAGGCCGAACTCGTGCTTCTGGCCATGGGCTTCCTGGGGCCGGAGCGATACGTCGCCAACCAACTTGGTAAGGGACTAATGCTTTATTGTTACAGCCGATGGGGAAACCTATTATTTCTATTCAACTTATTACAGTCTACTGCTCAACCAGGAGTTGCATTGATGAGTACAAGAGCTTGCCTCCCCCATAGCTTCATTCAGTGGCCCTTCTGGCCATGGGCCTGTGAGACTGTGGCTATCATGGCCATCAATTATTCTATGACAGATGAGGACTGCTAGACTAGCTTGCTACACAGACGATGCATGATGAGAACAAGAGGTGGGAATAGTCCCCGCATCCCCCATTGTTTTGATATAGATATCGTCATTCAGCCTATTTCAGTCTACTTCTGGACGTAAGCCTCCGCTTAGCTCCATTTAACCCAACTAACTCAGTGATCTACTTACGCGTCTTTCCTTTAAGCTAGTGGGAGATTGGCTACGTATGCGTATCTTTCAGCTTCTGACAGTCCATTGCTATAGTCCATTCAGCGTAAGATGGTGATTATGACAGTTCTATTTAGTGAGGCGCTCCTTATAAACCTAATCGGTATTTTTTAGAATCGAGAATATTTTCTATAGAAATCTAATCGCCTTTTATTTGTTTGATTTTTAATCTTGATCAAAATTATATCTATGAATTTGAACTATCTCGAAATGGAATAAACGTGAATATTCTTAGTGGTACAAAATAAATCACAAAGAATTAAATATATGCATTTTATTCAATAAAACATCAAAATATCAATAACAAACAATACGTGGAGAAATCGCATAAAACAAAACCGTCATCAAAGGCAAACGCACACGTACTGACTTAGCTTTGACCTGCCTGAGATAATAATCGTGATTCGATTTTAAGATGACCACCATGCCGATTACTGATTTATTGCGATTGTTTATGTCCCATCCCTATGAGCAAAAGTTCCGACTAACGCAGAAGCAATTCATTTAATATTTTTTCACAATTTTTTCTAAATAATAAACTAATAAATAATTAGAAATTCTTGTTTAGGTTAATTGAGAAAGATTAGTGATTGATATTTTGGAAGGATGAAAACACACAAAAGTAATTGATTTTTACAACTCAATATTTTTATTCGTAGAAAGTTAGAATCATAAAACGAAACGTTTTATCTGTCTAAATCACCATCATAAGTTGAATGAACTATAGTCAAACTGTGTTCTCGAACACACAGGAGTAGCAATTGTACTTCCAGTAGCATCGGGACTATTCCCACCTCTCTTTCCCACTATTGCAACTCCTGTGTAGCCAGGATCTACAGCTTGACCGCCAATAAAACCCAACTAGTGAAGGTCAAGTTTGTTCCGGGGGAAAGTTGAACTGTCATTGGACCCGCAACGAAATTAATCAGAAGAACATAAGAGGAGTTCCAAGTTAAGGTTCGACTTCCCTCCATCGCAAAGCGGATGCGGAGCGAAGTTACCGTACCTACCGGAATATCTTTTTCATAAAGGTTTACTAAACCTTTGTTTGTCACCACAAGCAAAGGTTTAGTAACCTTTATGAAAAACATATTCCGGCAGCATGTTAGCATGTTTAACTTCTTACAAACATCAGCATAACTTGCTGAAAGATCAAAACTCGAACTTAGTACTTCATTTAATATTTTATGCTGAATCATAATGAACTTCAATATCGATTGTATAAGGTCTACATCTAAATTGACGTAATTTGTTCACAGACTTGCCCTTAGACGCCCGCAGCAACGTGGAAACGGACAAGTCGAACATTTACAAGACCCCTGTAAACAACGTCTTCGCGGCTGGAGGTGAGACACAAAATAAATTATCAAGTTACGGTAATCAAAGATAAACAACTACCGGAACTGAAAAAACATTACTTACATTTCATATGCCGTGTTTTTTTATATTACAACCTATGTATATGACATGTGTACATACACATAAAAGAAACAATACAACATAGTGATAAAGCTTCTTGGTATCTTAAAGAGCAAATTTACATACAATACAGACAGAAAACAACAAAAACAGAGGAAAATTTTAATTATGTACATAATATCTAAATACACCTACTTAATACTGTGTTATAAAGTAAATTTTGAATTTTTGTATTGGAGTTTCGGAGTCTGAAACTTCTGGACCGATTTGAAAAATTCTTTCACCATTAGAATTTGAACTCCACTCGATCCGGTGACGAATCGACCCGACGCCGGTCCGAGTATAAACCGGCTCGTCAACACATGCACGCGTGGCGCCGGACCGAATATAAACCCGTTTGTCTACGCCTTAAAATTCTGAAAGTGACTATTTATTAAACAGCACACAGCAACTAATACCTAATTACAAGAAATACAAAAGTTTTACCATTCCTGTAACAATATAATCTCTCCACAGACTGTCGACGCGGCCAGTCGCTGGTGGTATGGGCGATCTCCGAAGGCAGACAGGCGGCGCGTGCGGTGGACACCTATCTCATGGGCCGCTCGGCGCTGCCTGGGCCTGGTGGCGTCATCTACGACCACTGAGCGGTCTAGCTAAATGGGACACCGCTCTCAAACCACGCCCTCTGTCGGTGGACATCAATAACAACTTAATTAATATGAAAAGATAGCTGGATCCTGGATTGTGAACAAGATCAAGCAACCATGGTGAGTCGATATCGTTGCTGTAGACACAGTTCATAAGACACAATATTGTACTATATTGAGGCAATATTGTGCTATATTGAGGCAATATTGTGCTATATTGAGGCAATATTGTGCTATATTGAGGCAATATTGCACTATATTGAGACAATATTGCGTGTTTACTTATGTGCATCAATTCTGTCGTAAAACATCCTCCTGTGTACACCGATAGATAAGAAGTTTGAGAACGATTTTCGTGAATGTATCTGCGTAGAACGCGATTCTCGTGCTAGTTCAGTCATATATTGAGTAATGAGTATCGACTATCGATGTTGTAAAATAACGTATTTTAATCGGCCTACGTATCAACAGACTGGTTTAAGATGAAATGTTTGCAGCACCGAGAAATACGAGTCTACTTTATATTAATTTTCGTTGTAACAGTAGCAGAATACAACAAATGTTATCGATAGATGTAAAGCGCGTAGCACAACGATCCGTGATGAAATCGAGATCTAAATTATTAACAAATTAGCCTAGTCGTTAGCGAAATTTGAAAGTTATCACAGTTATATAAAATTATCGTCATCCAATATGCCAATGTTTTTCGAACTTGTAGTCGCTTTTGTTTTCGTAAGCCTGAATAGACGTACTTTTGCCGTTTTAGATGGGCGTTTGTAATTATTTTAAGAAACGTTTACTGTTTGATAATCTTATATTTATAACCACATTCCGTTTGTAGACATTTGTCGCGTATTTTTACCCGACTGCGCCAGAAGGAGGGTTATGTTTTTAGATAGTTTTCGTAACTGAGACATATCGCGGCCGGTCTCCGGTCCGGTCGAATATTAGTGATCAGTCAAGTGTCATATAACTTTGTTGGTTATAGAATGTTTTTAATATTATTGTACATCATTGTTTTTATCTCGTCTGTAGATATAGACTGTGTTAAGTGATTTGACACGATATTTCGTACAACTATATTATTATGAAGGTTTAAATTATGAATATAAAAATTATATTATCATAATTATGTTGCATTTGCAAATTTCACTTGAGGTGTATTTATTACACCTATATTATTTGCTTATGTATACCACACAAACGTGGTATTACAGTATTTATGTAACAATGTATCCTATGTGTATCCATATGAATGCTGTCCGTACAGAAACTACTTGTTCCTAATATCTATAATCAGGCAAAAATCAAAGTATTTACTTTATATTTGAATTTGAATTTATGTATGAAAATTACAAAAATTATAACCGTTACACAAAATCATAGAAATTATTTACTGGCAAAGATTTATTTTAACATATTTTTCTGGTAATTTAGTTTTAAGTGTTGGCACATTATGAGATATCTCTGAATATAACACATCGTGTTTTATACTATTGAGTTTATTAATTTTATTTTATAGAGTTTTGATATTTTAAAGTTAAAACAACTGAATGTTATTTAAAAAGAACTTATTTGTCCTCAAATGTGCCGTAATTTAAAAATTATGAAATAGATTGATCTATTTCAATTAAAAATTCAACCTGTGATGTAAGATTACAGTAACTGAGATTAATTTGTGTGAATGTTTGTAAATTGCTTAGTTATAATGTTTTCGTTGGTAACCGTTAGAAGTTCCTATAAGTTAACCATATTGTAAAAGTTTTTTTAAGTGATCTTCAGTAAAAACTAGTCTTAAAAATTCCCATTAGTCACTGTAACGACGTTAGTTTCGGTTTTCAGGTCTAACTATCAAAAAGATTCCCTCAATGTTTTTGAATGTACGCAACATTCAAATTTCCCTAAATTGGTTATCTTTTTATGACATGATTTGCTGATATTTCGCAAAGAAATTATCACATTTACCATATAGTTTTCATATCACTACGTAACTCTGAATAAAGGTTTGTGAAACCACGTATTATTGCTTAAATGTAAACTCTCATTGGTTAAGGTTTATGATCTTTTAGTGGTCGTAGGTTAAAGAGTAATGTATTAGGTGCGAAAACATCGTAATTGTTAACTATTATTATTTATTAACTTCCGGATAAACATTTTGTTATTTTAATGTTTACTTGTTAAAATTATAAAAGACAGGTTCTTAGATTGTGTTTATTGCAATGGCCAAGTTTAGAAAAGCAGTGTCAATTATTATTAGAAGCTTATGTCCACTCCGTACCTAAACACTACGTAATCACATGTTACAATTATATTTAGATCCAATGTTGAAAACGTAGTCTAGATGTTATAAAATTGACAGTTTGGATATTATAATATGATTGACAATAATTAAATGTTTATTCGTAGTGGAACCCTGTATCGTATATTAAAAATAAATAAATATTTCAGCACATATATTTTGTCTTATTTATTCCCATGCGAGCATATTTAAACCCATGGATACCTCAAAGTTCAGTGCAAAATTATATGGTTTATGTTTCTTACTACCCACATAAGTGTTATTTGTTTAAATGTAGGACGACATGAACATAAGGAAAAATCATGTAAAAGCAAATTAAGACATATACAGCGCTCAAAACTAGATACAATCTTAATTTAGTCTGTGATTGGCTTATTTAACCAATCCAATGCTGGTAAACTGTATAGGCCGCTAATGTCACGAGGGAGGTTTTCTAAAATACTTATTCTATTTTTGGATAAATATTGACTAACGAAGCTTCGAATTTACATAACACTCGTACTTATTAATAGAGAATGCCATAAATTATGCTACAATGATATGAATGCACACAACTCGATCAGACACATGGTGCCATCAAGGTACCTTACTCACACCTGGACACGTGGGTGTTGACACGAGTCTATACACGTTCAGTCAAATGGAAAATCTCTACCGTTTTCTAATTTTCAGAACACGAGCATACATTTTGATATTCCCATAATTAATCAGACGTGTTCACATGCATAATTAAAATCACCCCTTTACCTGATTTCGCTAATGCTTATGAAATCACTAGTCGGGACTCTTCCTTACTTCGGAAAACACGTCCAGGCGTTGGGTGCAACCAAGTAAGAAACTTATAAGTTCAATTACCTATTAATTTTTTAAATTAATTACGATATAGGGTGTTCGGTGTTGTGATATTTCGGACAAAACTTGTTACAGTGAGTTTTTATGTTTATAATTTTTTTTTCACTAGAAATGAAAACATACTTTTTTATTTTCTGCTCTTTTGATCTAGTGCTTATTTCCGGTAGTCGGCCGTTTGGTGAAGTGGTTCGTAACTGACTACTATGCCGAGGTTCGATTCCCGTTCAGTACAAACATTTGTATACATGAACATATTTGTTTGTATTGGTCTGGGGTTTTCTATCTGCAGTGTGTTTGGGATAAGGCTAGCGATAATTTAAGGCGATGTTGTGATGTCAATTTTGTCGACAAAAATGCCTCTATATGTGGATCTACCCCCCTCCTCTTGGAATTGGGGAGCTTAATTTTTCTAATTTATTTTGAATTTTTTGACAAAAAACTAAAATTCATTAATTTTTTTTTAAGTTTTTCGGTCATTATTTTTCATTTTTGTGTTTTTTTTACACATATCATTGGCTTACAAATGCAATTTTTTATTTATCTGTAAGACGGGCACATAAGAAATATTTTTTATGTAGAGTCACATAAAAAATAAACTTAAAAAATTAAGCCATTCTAAGAGGACGGGGGTGGGCCCACATATGGGGGCATATTTGTCGATATAATTGACATCACAACATCGCCTTAAATTATCGCTAGCCCTATCCCAAACACACTTTATAATAAGTATGTATGTACCAAAAAAATATGTATATTTAAATTTGTTATCTAGTACCTATAGTAAAAGTTTTGCTTAGTTTGGGACTAGAGGCACAGGCTAATGTTCAAGGATATCTATTTATTACATATTATTTATTCAAGTTTTTATTTCATTTATTTAGGTACAACAACAACAAAACATACAAAAAATTAAAAATAACTATTGTTAAAGTGACCTTAGTAGTTGAGGTTTGTGTGCAATGTGCATAAATAAATAAATATGTAATATTTTGAGTTTTTGTCACCTTGTGCCTACTTATTTACGCACTTGTTATTTTCAAAAACTAACAAAAGACAACCTCAATAAGATAAGTGGTTGTATAACAAGCAATATGCACCTTGCATTTGATGGTCATGTATTTGGGAAATACGTAATGTTTAGGTATTTTAAAATGACGCTGCAGAACAACGTTCATTTTGTATTTTAATAACAATTAATGTTTTCCAGAATAATGCAATTCAATGAAAAACTTTCTCTATTATACAAAAGCTTCAACGAAAAATTTGAAGACCAGTTCGAATTTAAAATACAAGATGTGACTTTTGAGAAAATCGTTATTTATTTGAACAAGCCAAAGGATCCGTCCAGTTTAGCTGTTACACGTGTTTTATTCGGTAAGTTCTCTGTTCGTTACATTAACAATTAAGATGTAAGTACAAAAATACTTCAACTAAAATAGTTACTCGTAGGTAAAATTATAAAACATACAAATGTTAAGGTAAAAAAGTTTGTAGGGACATGTTTCTTGTACTCACTCTGAATAATTTGTCTGAAAGTTATAATATTTTATTACTAAAGATGTTACCTTTAGGCAACTTCTTCCCGTTCGCCAGTTACCTAAAATTAATTTCTACCTTCGGCCTGATCATCACTTTCCAACAAATGAGATGCGATGCGCGCCTAGCTAGCAGAGCTCATCCGTTATGGTAAAAAAACTTGGCAAACGAAGGAATACAATAAATACTAATGTATGTAACCCTTGAAAAGGAGATTGACAATAGTGGCTGAGTTTCTTGCGCTGCTTCTTTTCAGCACTGGCCCATTTATTGTCCCGAAGCAGTGGCCTACCACTAAACGTCCCAGTATTAACTAAGGTTAACTGGGACTTAAAAGTGCTTCTTAAAAGCCTATTTGCTAAAATAAATGAGTTTTTATGTATCTTAAAGTGTACTCTTTTACATGAGCAATTTCCCAGGGTTGGCGATGCTATTCGACATCCCTGACGAGCGAGGGGGAGCGATAATGGAGCGCCGCTGGGATTCGAAGCTGTGTCGCTTCCCTCTCCTGCCGTTCCTGCAGGCCCTGCCGATGCCCTACATGGCGATCGTGTATGCGATCTTATGGCTTGGTAATAGTGATCAAATTATCGTAATTAATTACGGATCTTATAAATTCACTTAAAACAGCTTGTCTTTAAATAAGTCAGGTCAATAATAGGTATATTTACTGAAGTTTCAAATCTTCTCACCTCATCGTTACTTTGCCGTTTTAGAGATTGACGTCAAAAGTAGACATACAATGTAGTTCCTTCATTTGTTGCTAAACAGTTTTGAATAATAAAAATCTTTTATTCAATTTAGACAAACATTTGGCACTTAGGTATGAACTAGGTATTCTTAAAAGGAAAAAGTTCCAAATGTGCCACAATTTACTTATCATTTGCAGGCGCGCTAGGAATAATGCTCGGGTACAAATACAAGATGGCCGCCGCAGCGTTCGTGGTTTGCTACTGGTACCTCTTCCTCATCGAGAAGAGTTACTGGAACAATCACAGCTACCTTTTTGGGCTGGTGGGGCTACTGCTTGCCTGCACCGATGCTGATTGCTATTGGTATGTGGATGACCCCAGAAATTACAGGAACATTGAATGGAATTGTTGGCTTTCATAGTGAAGATATCAGTGGAAAGAGGATGTGGGATATGATGTTCATCCACACTAAGGAAGCTAGATGTTAGTGCTTCCTTCCGAGCGGGTGTTATGCTCGGGGACCAAGGTCCAATTTACACCATCTTGGTTTGCCTATATATACTTGGCAGGATATAAAACTCCGTCACCGCGATGCAGGTTTGTATGAGCGGCGGAGTGTGCCATAGTGAAGTAGTAACAGCGCCATCTGTTGGTCACTAGTTTGTAGTGGCGTCGCCACAAGGACATATTTAAGATGAAGCGCATAGGGGGTAGCTCCATGATATTTTGTTTGCAATAGCAGGCCAGTGCATGTACTTCTATCATTGGTGATTGCTGCTGATTGGAGAATGGTCGTAGCTGACAGAATTCTTTCTTCTTCTCCAATGTAACCTCTTGAGATTTCAGGTCCCTCGATGCGTACATCGACCCTACCAAGCGAAAGAACACTGTCCCTTATTGGAACTACTTCATTCTGAAGTACCAGTTCTTCATCCTATACTTCATGGCTGGCTTGAAGAAGGGCACTGCTGAGTGGCTCTCTGGTTACTCCGTGCAGAACCTCAGCGAGCACTGGGTGTTTGCACCTTTTAGGTAAGTAACTGACTCACATAGTGATCTATCAACGCACAGCCCAAACCACTGGACGGATCGGGCTGAAATTTGGCATGCAGGTAGATGTTATGACGTAACTAGGCATCCGCTAAGAAAGGATTTTACGAAACTCCACCCCTAAGGGGGTAAAACGGGATCCACGCGTACGAAGTCGTGGGCGGCCGCTAGTTTACTAATTACTAATATAGGGTATAGTCCACCCACTGGCTGAATCCAACCACTGAATGCAGCAGAAATTACGCGACCGAAATTACGCAACTCACAACTCAAAAATTTACGCTCGTTTGACGCTTAGAGGAGCGATCACTAAAGATCGTTTCATCCACGAAGACGGGACCGATAATCCGAGCGTCATTATTGTAGAGTGTGCACTCATGGATAATATATCTGTATTTACTTAATATGCCTAATGATTCGTTTGAATGAGCAGGCCTACCTCTACATAGAATTCATTGCCACTGGTAAGTCGAGTAGGCATCAAGTGTGGAACTATACAGTGTGAGTCACGTTAAAGTGTACATATGAAAATAAATGAAACTAGACCTATTTTTATCGACAAAAAAGAGGTCAAAAAATTTTTAAGATTTTTTTTTAATTTTTTATAGATTTTTTTTTCTTCCAATTACTTATTGTAAAGAAAACGTAATAACTTTTAAACTAAGCTGTATATCCTCATAAAATAAAAACAGTAATAATGCTAAATAATAGGCGATCCTAAAAAAATACATAAAATACACAAAAAAGGCCAACAAATAATAAAAAATGAGACTTTTTGAAAAAAATCTGCTTTTAAATTCGTGTTTTTTTGGTTATTTGATAAATTTCTCCAAAAAATGCCCCTTTAACCGGTGGTTTTTATTACTTTGTATTATTTTCTATCGTATTACCTTCGTAAAACCAAAAATCGCATGTCTCTATCCTTATCACAACATTTGCTATGATCGTTTGAACAAAGGCCTGCCACAACATTATTCTCCGCTACAGGTAGAGACAATTTTAATTTTAACTAAAATGCTTATTTTACTTCGAAATCTTTTGTTTTTATTTGAAATATAACTTGTCTTTATCAAAATTACAAATCTAGAGCCATTTTCAGTTTCGTTGTTAACGAAGCGTTGAATGGCGCGCCCGGAGAGGCTTAGTTCAAACGATCATTGCAAATGTTGTGATAGGGATAGAGACATGCGATTTTTGATTTTACGAAGGTAATACGATAGAGAATAATACAAAGTAATAAAAACCACCGCTTATAGGGGCATTTTTTGGAGAAATTTATCAAATAACCAAAAAAACACGAATTTAAAAGCAGATTTTTTTCAAAAAGTATCATTTTTTATTATTTGTTGGCCTTTTTTGTGTATTTTATGTATTTTTTTAGTATCGCCTATTATTTAGCATTATTACTGTTTTTATTTTATGAGGATATACCGCTTAGTTTAAAAGTTATTACGTTTTCTTTACAATAAGTAATTGGAAGAAAAAAAATTCTATAAAAATTTTTAAAAAAATCTCAAAAATTTTTTGACATCTTTTTTGTCGATAAAAATAGGTCTAGTTTCATCTATTTTCATACGTACACTTTAACGTGACTCACACTGTATCTGTCGCTCATGACGTCAAAACACTCACGGTCATATAAACGTCATTGATATTGAATGATTATTGATTATAGTCAATTGTCCTTAAAATTATGCAAAGTTGAAATTAATTGCAAATTGTGTCCATATAAACTATTTATAACGAGTTAGATTTTTGGAATTCGCCTGAAGGTGATGCCTTTAGGCACCATCTTGATTAATGGCATAGAAACCTTCTTAATTCTCAATATCATCATAATTTAAGTCCTCAATTTAGCCATAGGCTACACATAGTTTGACCTCATAGATCTTAGCCTAGGCGCAGACCACCAATTTTTAGTTAGCCGATAGTTGGACCCGATTCTAATTTGTACGAAGAATCGGCCGATACCAAATCGGTGTACTGTGCGCACTTTCATACATCTCCGTACTGATTAACAGCCTGACCTAACTATCGGCCTCGATGGTCTACGCCTAGGCATAATAAGTGAATTCCCACTTTTTTTAATTCATTGTCACTTCCCACTTGCCCTCAATTTCACTCAAAGAGGTAAGAAAGATTCTTACTTCTTCCTTTTCTTCATCTTCTATCTTTCTTATCTTCCAGGTTGTTCCTCACAGTGCCGCAGACGGACTACCTGGTGGTGCACTGGTTCATATTCGCGTTCGACCTGACGGTGGCCGCGTGGATGATGTGGTCGCGCTCGCGGCACGTCGCCATGTTGTTTTGCGCTCTCTTCCATCTCATGAACAGCAGGCTGTTCAGAATCGGTACTGTGCAAACAAATGTAGCTAAAAGAATGTGTATTTTTTGGTATTCCGGTTACTATTCGATGAGAAATCTCAAGCTTTCCGTGTACGAACTATGAAACGGTCAAAAAGGGGTATTTGTTTTGGCGCTCACCAGTCGGCGCCATTGTAGAGTAAGGTCACTGTCACTAGTTAGTTGCCAAGACAGTGGCGCCACTGACGCGAAGTGGGTCTAACGCATTTGCACTCATTAAGATGGCTTCAAATGGCCCACAGAGTTCCGTTTTATAAAACAGTTCTACTTCCAACACATCACATCTTTAGAAAATAAATTCATAACTTCTTCACTAAGTTTGATTAAACCAACCTACATAAACTGTTAAATATTTTGGCATAAAAGTTTAAAAAAATAAATAAACTGTTAAATAATTTCAGGTATGTTTCCTTGGGTATGCCTAGCCACGATGCCACTCTTTTACCCATTTGACTGGCCAAAGCTTGCTGTTACTCTCGCCAGCGAAAAATATTTGACTTACAAAAATAAACTATGCGATTTGTTCAGAGTTATAATGTGGCACTCAAAGGGGTGCCAATGTTGGACCAACCGATTTGATGATAAGGATTTTGATGAAGGTCTAACAAATGACGTAACCGATGAAGATGAAGTCAATGACGATTGTAAAGATGTCAATGAACCTAATAATTTAGCTGACAACACGGACGAATCAAACGATGAAGTGTTTACCAATCCCAAAAGTGAAGATGATTGTAATCCAAAGAAAAATATTACAAAGAGTGTTGATCAAACAGAAGTGACGAACGATACAGAAAATTATCGAAAAAACTGTTTGACGACGTATCTCATCATAGCTTTCGTTATAATTCAAGCGCTTCTACCATACTCACATTTCATTACTAAGGTACGTAACTACCTAGGTTACCTACTACTTACTATTGGGTGGAAATTAAACTCTGTTAACTTTATTACTTTACTCTATGGTCAAGAAGACTGACTTTACTTACATGCTCTGTGGACTGACTCTAGTTCCGGCTCCGCTGTCGAATGCCTCGATCAATCAACGCTTCTGATTGGCTGACGTCTCTGATTGGCTTTTGTAATTCTAGTATCAACTCGAAACGTAAATCGATTTAAAACCTAAAAAAAAGTGTATAAAGATATTTCAAAAAATAGTTTAAGTAGGTTTTATATTTTACTATTATAATCGACAATAAAATAATAATAAAATTACCGGTAGTTATTAAAATCATAATTGTTGCAATTCTATATAGTTAATTGACCCAACATAAACGGAAATAAATAAAATACACTAAATAAAGTAGGTTAATTATTACTAAATCAATTTAAAAATGACTAAAATAACAATAGTTATTGTATAAATATAAATATAACCTATTTAATATTACATTAATATTGCATGACTGACAAAGTACTAGTAGGCAAGTAGATAATAATTAGAGTATCAGAAGATTAATAAAATTGTTAACTAAAATTTGCTAGTTAAACAGTTTACTTAAAACACTTAATAATTACTCGGAACAATAGCTACTTATAATAGTTTTATACCTACATTTATAGCAATGAGTCATGATTCCCTAAACTGCTTGCTAACATCAAGAATAACTTTTTTATGAAGCTCTACTTAATTCTTGAAATTTTAATGATGATTTTTTTAGGGGTACAACAATTGGACAAATGGCCTTTATGGCTACTCCTGGGATATGATGGTGCACACTTGGGAGCCGCACTCGATAGTCATTAAGGTGGTCGACAATAATGCCAACCAAGAGTTTTACGTGGACCCCGATCTCTTCACTCCGAACGACCGGTGGACCAGACACGGCGATATGGTCCACCAGTACGCCAAATGCTTGGAACAAAAGTTAGCTCAATCGGGAAAGAGTTACACGTATCGGAAGATTCCAAAAAATATCTCCATTTACATAGACGTTTGGTGCTCGATGAACGGTAGATTCATCCAGAGAATGTTTGATCCCAAAGTGGATTTGTTGAAGGCAGATTGGTCGCCGTTGCAGCCTGTACCGTACTTGATGCCTCTACTCGACGAAGCACTGCATTGGAGGACAGCATTAGATGATATTAGGAATAATGTCCTTTCTTGGAGTAACTACAGTGACGTAACATTTATTGCAGATTTTCCTGGTGAGTTTTTTTTACCTAAATTGTAAGTTAGTATGTTTACAGCATCCGCCTACAATGTTTTTCAAATTAAAAAATACCTAGAAAAATAAATATTCTCAATGTCAAGGTAACTAGGTAGGTGTTTGAGTGTTTGACCCATGGTTGATATTAGAGATAGATTACCTACCCTTTATTTAAAATTAAAACTTATGGCTAGGAAGCGATAATATATCTTCCAGATAGGTATACATTAAGAGGACAAAATTAGTATAATAGTTAGTTGGATTAGGTACACCTACAATAACATAGGTATTGGGTACAGGCTGCTTTTTTCTTTTTTATTGAACAATGTGATTTACCGATACCTTGATAGATTTTGTCTCTGAATGTAACTTTTATTTGATATTAAATTCAAATCCAAAAATTTTATTGCATATTAATAAAACAACAGTTATTTTTAACATTACACAATACCTTCCACGATACCTTCACCTGTATTTGAAACATTAGAAAGTTGTTTGCCCTTCACAGGTTACGATCAAGAAAAGTTCATTCCCAGCGAGCTGAAGAACGTCACCCTAACCGTATTGGAAGGGCAGGTCGCCTTCGAGTCAGAGGTTACCAAGGCCTACAAGGGCCAGTCTACCAAGCTCTTCGTCGGAAACTCGACTCTAGTGACATCTGGAAGCTTCCACAAGGTCCTCAACATTGGAAACCAGCCTGCTTTCTACATGTACACTTATTACAACAGCTCTGAAGTAACTGAACCTATGGAACCAAAGCCGAAACTACCCATAGGCAGTGAATTGTTACGAAGGCTCCGTAATATGTTGACGTTTGGATATATTGTTCTTAAAGGTGTAGCTCAGTGTTTTTACAATACGTTTGAATGTTATTAGATAAGTGACAAGCTTTTGTGTCTTCCTTATATTTATTAAAAAACAATATTGTCGTCAAGGAATCTATTGTTTTTTTTGCTGATAGTATACAAGCATTGTTGACTCTACCTTCACACATACATTATGTAACTAAGTATTGGTATTACTTACCTATACAAATCACACTGTTCTGCAGTTAAATCTATACTTATAATAAATCTGTAGAAAGGTCAATTCTGTACATTAAATATATTTTCAAAATAACTATCAGGGGATGATTAGTGATCGATACTGATGCCAAAAATGCAATCAGTAAAATTTTTGTCTGTCTGTCTGTCTGTCCGTCTGTATGTTCCTTATAGAAACAAAAACTACTCGACGGATTTTAACGAAACTTGCTACAATTATTCTTCATACTCCTGGGCAGGTTATAGGATACTTAGGAATTCCCACGGGAACAGGAATTAGCGGGAAAATCCTTTTGTATGAAAAATCTAAACCGCTTAAGTTAGACGCTTGAAATTTGGCATGTAGGTACCTTAGTAAACTTAAATCTTAGTTACAACAATTAATTCCCGAAATTCCCACGGGAACGGGAATTAGCGGGTAAACCCTTTTGTATGAAAACCGCTTAATTTAGACGCTTGAAATTTGGCATGCGGGTACCTTAGTAAACTTTAAACTTAGCTACAACAGGATATTGCAAAATTCCCACGGGAACGGGAGTTAGCGGGAAAAAACATTTGTATGAAAAAATCTAAACCGCGTAAGATAGATGAAGGGGGTAAAACGGGATCCACGCGTAGAAAGTCGCGGGCGGCCGCTAGTACGTAATAAATGTATTTATTTATCCTTTATCAGCCTTTGAATTTTTTTAAAAGTAAGAGGGAAAAATAAATGTAATAAAGTTGTATGAACAAAGTTCTCTAAATACCTAGAATAAAAAGAGCGGGATAACTTTTTGAAATGGGACTACCGGATACGGATATCACAACACGTTAAGACAAAGGGTGTGTTCCATTCCAACCTTTTGTTTGTAATTTTCAATTTTTATTTGTGCAATAGCTTAATAATTTTAAAACTTATGAATGATCGAGAGATCACAATATTTAATATTAAACGAAACTGTATGAACGAAGCACAGGCTGAGTCCGCACCCATTTTATAGCGTTTTACATGTGAAATACTATAGCCTGACCAGGAACATAAAAACCCTGGCATAGAGGCGCGTCAATTGCATTTGATAGTGCAACACTGAGTTCAGTCGTACCTGTGTTAAATCAATAGGCTAAAACTTTATGTATAAGGATTTAGGATTACGGGCTAATTTGATATTTTCATAAATTAACAAAAAAAATTATCATAGGTAACCTGGTTTAAATAAATTAAATGAAACCATCAATCGAGCTAGTAGGATTTATTTTATTATTCATCAATAATCAAATTCAGAACTTGAATATTCAACTGCAATGTCTGCTCATGAACGCTTGAAACTCGGTACTTCTTTCCCAATTCCATAAAATTCAACACATAGAAAGTGACAAAAAAAATTAAAATAGGTAGTTGAAACAAACCACAGCTAATTTTCATAGTGGACTGTACTATACGATAAACATGTCAGTCAATTTGACAACCTTTGTCGGAAACATTATTCAATGAAAATATTGTCCGAACCCTTAGTATTTCTCTTCGACAAATACTTTAACACATTGTGAACCACTTTTCTTTCACGACTATAAAAAGATTTTAGCAATTTATAGCCTGACCAGGAACATAAAAACCCTGGCATAGAGGCGCGTCAATTGCATTTGATAGTGCAACACTGAGTACAGTCGTACCTGTGTTAAATTAATAGGCTAACTTTACATAACAGGATTCAGGATTACGGGCTAATTTGATATTTTCATAAATTAACGAAAAAATATTATTATAGGTAACCTGGTTTAAATAAATTAAATGAAACCATCAATCGAGCTAGTAGGATTTATTTTATTATTCATCAATAATCAAATTCAGAACTTGAATATTCAACTGCAATGTCTGCTCATGAACGCTTCAAACTCGGTACTTCTTTCCCAATTCCATAAAATTCAACACTTAGAAAGTGACAAATTTTTTAAAATAGGTAGTTGAAACAAACCACAGCTAATTTTCATAGTGGACTGTACTATACGATAAACATGTCAGTCAATTTGACAACCTTTGTCGGAAACATTATTCAATGAAAATATTGTCCGAACCCTTAGTATTTCTCTTCGACAAATACTTTAACACATTGTGAACCACTTTTCTTTCACGACTATAAAAAGATTTTAGCAATTTAATTCACAAAATCAATGAGGATCAGTACTGTTGTAGAAAATTCAATAAAACTAGTATCTACATTAATCTTTAAGACATAAGAAAGATATATCTTTTTGAATTATCCAAATCGGACCATTACTTACGAAGATATTAAGTAATAAACATAGGCCGTTTTTGCCCCTAAAAGACAACGTACGCATGGCCGCGTGACGTCACTATATCCGAATCGAGCGCAGCCGGCGTACTATTGGGATGGAAAATATTTTTTTCCAGCTAAACTATCAGTTTTAGAAAAAAACTTTTAATAACATTTATTCATCAAAATAAAGTAACCTATCGACCAGTAATTTTTAAAAATAAAAATTGTGAAAAATAAGTATCGCTATGTCCAAAACCACATTTTTATACGATTCGATGGAATGCGGAGAAGCGGTTGGGGTGAGTGTAACTTTATGATTGTTTGTTTTGAACATAATAATACATAATATGAGTGCTAATACCCAGTTTCTGGCCTGGGGGGGGGGGGGGGGAGGGGATAAGTCATACCCAGGTTATAGCCTGGGGGGAGGGGCAAGCCTTACCCGGCTTCTGGCCTTGGTAAGAGGGGGGGGAGAGGCAAGTCATACCCAGTTTCTGGCCTGGGGGGGGGGGGGGGGGGTTAGTCATACCCAGCTTCTGGCCGAGGGGGAGTCATACCTAGCTTATGCTTAGGGGCTAGCCTTACCCAGCTTCTGGCCTGGGGGGAGGGGGGTCAAGTCATAACCAGTTTCTGGTTCTAGGTAGGTACGTAGGTTTACCTCAGAAAAACTAAATAACAGGTAGGTATTGCGTGTACATCGAAATGATCTTCATAGCAATGTCTTGTAGCCTAGGTAGAGTGTATCTGCCTCAGCTATACTTATTGTTAGAAGTAAATAAAATAATATTTATACATTTTTATATTTTACTTGGACGAAGATATGACTCTAACAACACTTATGAACACTTTATTTGAATAAATCGCCAAATATACCATCGCGGAGACCCTAATCGCGTCTCCGCGTTCCATTGAATCGTATGAGCGTGTGGATTTTTTGCGATATTTTTCACAATTTCTATTTAAAAAAAATTACCTATCGATAGCTTACTTTATTCTGATGAATAAATGTCATAACAAGTTTTTCTCTAAAACTGATAGTTTGGCTAGAAAAAAATATTTTCTATCCACGCAGTACGCCGGCAGCGTTCGGATCGGATATAATGACGTCATCGGTCCCGCGCCGGGCGGTCAGTGAACTTTTTTAGTAATTTGGCCATAACTTCGTCAATTTTTGTCGTAGAACAAAAATTTTTGGACTGTATATTAAGGATTTCTTAGACCTATAAATCTGCATTCACAGCTAAAAATCGAAATGATCCTCATTGCGCACATTTAAAATAAAGTTTGTTTACACTTTGACAGCAATAGACTGACATGCAAGGTGACATGTCAATGAAGTTTTCAGTTATTGTTGCCATTAAAAGAAATTAGTACCATTACTTTTCCGCAACATGGCGAGGGTTTTTATGTTCCTGTGGGTCTAGACAAAGTGCAAATTATAATCGCAAACCAGTCGAAAAGTGGTCGAAAAGCCCCTTTTTTGTATGGAGTTTTGACGGATTCGATTTTCGATTCGATCAAAAAGTGCGTTTTGTCTAAGGGGGCTGGTCGGGCTATAATTCACAAAATTAATTGCGCACATTTTTTTTTTTTTTTTTATTTGTGGCAACCAAACCTCTCTGGGAGGTTTATTTCTGCCAATGTCGAGTGAAAAATATTGACATAGTTATCAATAGAACGTGGGTATTTCAGTTCTATTGATTTTTCATGGATTCCGTGGAGTTAAGTATGCCCGTAAGCAGGTTTCGAGACGCCACCGGGTCCAAAGCGGGTTGTTCATACGACAACCCACTCGACACTCGATGCGCGCTCAAATTCGAAGTATTTCAATGTTTTTTATATTTTATCACTTCACTGCACTTTAGAACACAAAATGTTCACCAAATTTGTACACTAAAGTCCATTAAATAATAAATTGAAACCATTAAAACAGATCGACCATGCTTCCCGTTCAACTACCCTCCACGGAATCTTGCGCACATTTAAAATAAAGTTTGTTTACACTTTGACAGCAATAGACTGACATGCAAGGTGACATGTCAATGAAGTTTTCAGTTACTGTTGCCATTAAAAGAAATTAGTACCATTAGTTTTCCGCAACATGGCGAGGGTTTTTATGTTCCTGGTCAGGCTATAATCCGAAAGTTTCGATTCGATATTGGAACGACACGACTACCGGTTACCGGTAGCACTCCTCTACTAGCAAACTATTTTTGCAAAATGGTAACATTGAAGCCGGGTGGGGTGTCTGTCGGACGGACGTTTGTCAAATATGTCATGTAAGTAAACGTCAAAGATGAAAGAAAATGATTTTAAGAAGACACGGCGGCGTGGCGTGATCGTTTTTATCTAGTTCATTCAATTTTGTCGCGCTGTAGTGTCGAACCGTATAGGTTTTGACTGCGGCGGATGCCTCGTCACCTCGAATAAATAGTCAACGTTACCGCGCGGCGTGGTCATTACAGAATATACTATCAAAGAGGCAGTACGCCTCGCCACCCCTTCGAAATATTGACGTTTTGTCATTTGTGATATAACGATACACTTCGTATCACGATAATTTTTAGGTTAAATCATCTACCTGTGATCAGTGTAACTTTCTGAGTAAAAGCAATTTGCTGAGTGCCTGCCTGTTTCAGTGAAAGACTTTTGGACTAGTTTACATACAAATATGGAGTCAAAAATGTCTTACAACCTGGACGTTATGCCGAATTATTCGTACGTTTTCGAATTTGAAAACGAATTTCAACATAATAAGTATAGGGAGTGGATGACCGAAAACTGGACTGTGGCATTTTATTATGTGGGAGCTTATATGGCTTTTATTTACGGGGGTCAATACTACATGCAGAATCGCCCCAGGTAAGTCTCATAATCCTTATTTACAAGGTGATACTATGTACATAATGCCTGATAGCACTGAACTTGACAGGCATCAGTACTAGAATACATGTGACCTCATACCAGCGCTTGTGTAAAACAATTTATATTGTAATCCTATTTGTTTATTGAGACTTCTCTTACCGTGCTTATATTTATTTAAATATGATTTTACATACGATACAAATTATCATTAGTAAGAGTAGTCAAAGATTAGAGTTCCACCGGAGACAAATTATTAAATACATATAATTAATTATCCGATAGATTTAGTGGCCATCTACTTTGATGCCTTGGTTTGGTATTAATGTATAATTATGCTTTATAATTTCATTCTGAACTATCTGATTTTAAGCAGGTGCAAGTTTAATATCTATTGCTAAGAATTTCAGAATTTACTAATTAGTTTATTCTTACAATTCTTTGAAAATAATTAGTAATTTAGCAGTGCTCAGCAGTTCATAATGGACAGGGAAATATTGAAATAAATGGAAAAAACAAGGAAAACCAGATACTTAAACATATATATTAGCTTGAGTTTTTGTAGTATATTTTATAAGTGATAAAATCCAATTGGAATAACACGTCTCAAATTGGCATAATTTAAGAACTTTATCATGGAATACCTACCAGGCCTACAGGCCCTAACTTGATTTAGGTATTAAATAGTCACTAAATCAAAATTATTCTTAACTTAAAAGAACTCATCAAAACTTAGAACAATAAAATATTTTTATTTCATTTTTAGAAATGTTTACACTTAAACAATTAAATTACTTAAGTAGGTACCTACTGCTTAATCTAATTTCATAATAGTCATAATAATAGTTTAGTAGAATTAAATTCATTCATTTATGTGTAAATGTTAATGGTATGCAGGGGAAATTCAAATACTTATGTATTGAAGTATGCTAAAAATACATAATATGTACATGACAATAATGTCTCTATTATCTCTAATTAGCAAGTAAAAATAAATGAGCATTGTAAAACTTTTTTTGTGTACTGTAATTTTTTTTGTTTTGAATAACTTTAGGTACTGTTGGTTTTTATTTTAAACTAGCGGCCGCCCGCATATTCGCACCGTAGACACGGTTGAATTTTGCAAATCTCACCGTAAAAACCATCCTTGAACTTCAATGAACATTAAAAAAAAAGAATTGGATAAATTGATCCAGGGGTTGTTGAGTTATGTGCTTACCAACACATTTTGGGATTCATTTTTATATTATAGAAGATAGAGGGTTAATATATCAATGTAAACTTATGGCTATAATACTTTTTGCTAAACAACATTGACTGACACCTAGTACATATTTTTTATATAAAGTTAGTCATTCAAAAATATTCAAGATGTTTTTAAATATTAATATTAAGTTTAGATCATCATAATATTAATATCCTAAACAGTTTTTCTTAAAGACAAAAAATTTAGTCCTATTGCTTTTGTAGTCCAAAGTCAAACTGTATTGTTCAGCCTATAATAAGATTGAATTGAAACTTCATTATTTTATGTTTTCATTAATAAGTTGAATTAAAGTAACACACAGCTGCATAATATTTTGAAAAATTGCATTTAAAATATGTTATTACAAATTAAAATATATGAGAACAGACAATTTATTAAATAAAAAAACAATAAGCTTTTTAAATAGTTGATAGACAGGTTTCTTTTTTTTACAATCTAAGTAGGATAATATCATCAATATTTTAAATGCCAATGATATTTAATCTATTTTAAAACTGCTTGCATATTGTTGATTTAATTAATATAAAAATAGCTTTTAAGCAGATTTATAAAACTGTTATATAAATAAAATAAATCTGTACATGTGCATGTAAAGTGGTTCAATAACTGACCAGTGACCACTTTGATAGTATAGTACAAACTCTGTATGGTTAAGAAGAATTTTAATCTATCTTATTTATTAGTAACTTAATTTTGTTTGTACCTAATAGGGGAGGACACTGTCGTCCATACTACAGGCAAATGCCTATTTTGGAAGACAGAAGACTCACTCAAAATTGTAACACTTTTTTCTTGCAATAAAGACATTTATTATTATTATTATTTATTATTGTTTAGGATAAAGGAGGTAAAGTGTTAAGTGCCATTTACGCAACTTCGTCTTTAAAATCGTTTTGAATATTTTTTCCCGTTTCCACAATATTTTTCATTGATGCTCCGTCCGCTCCTATTTGTCAAAGCGTGATGGAATATAGCCTTTAGCCTTCCTCTATAAATGGGCTAATCAAATCTGAGCATTAGTTCCCGAGAAAAGCACGTTCTACCAAACAAACTTAGCTGTAATAAAGAATCCTCACGCGTCTCATTTATAAGACGTTTTTTTAACATACTACTCGTCAAATTATTATTAAGATTAGCGGCTGCCCGCGACTTCGTAGGTACGCTTGAAAATAGTTTGTAATTCCCCGTTTTCGCAACATTATTTTATACTGCTCGGCCCCTATTGGCCGCAGGGTGATGATAGCCTAAAGCCTTCCTCGATAAATGTGCTATCCAACACTATACGATTAACTTATCAACAATTTCAGAGTTATCATTTTTATTTATAATTTAACTTGACGGGTTTTGCTAAGTATTTTATGAGGCATTTAGATAAATTTTAGCAGTTTTTATTATCAGAGTAGATAAGACAAAGCTGAGTAAGTTTTTAAACGAGTTTGGTGATTATTTTTGCAAACTGTATATTATAGAGCATAATTTCATTTCTATTTCATCATTTATGCTATCTCCAAAACTATTCATTTCAAATCGTTTTAGTCATAATAAATACATGAAAGTAGGTAAAATAAGCGACCATAGGATGTGGGAAGGTTACGTTAATTCCAAAATGGCTTCATAAAACGTCCCAACATTGTGGTAACAAGGAAGGAAGGACGTTTATCTTCAAAATAAAACACCAAAGGCGTAGGATCGCGAAACAAAACACTGGCAAGGAGGTGGGGGGTAGTCACTTTCGTTCATGGGCCGGGAGGGGGGCGCCAGATGCAGCGGCTTGTGAATGGGCCTCCGCATCCGATCTGCAACGTTACGTAACCGTTTTTGGCACGCTTTTCCAAATTCAAAGCCAGATAAAAGTGACGTAATTTACCGGCTTGTGGGTTTTTGGTATTTTATGAGCATATTGATTGGCATAGGTTAAGTGCCTTTTTCCTATAATGCGGATTTCGGCACGCGTGCGGATCTGGTGACGAAACGAACTCGCGATCCGAATCGGATCATCCGATCCACACGCGTGACGAAATCCGCATCACAGGATAAAGGCACTAACAGTTTAAGCGTAGGTAGGTTATGTACATAATGTACATTATAATTAAACTAGTTACTAGGTATCATGTGGTTATTGAATACCAGACCACATATTTAAGTCTATGATTCGAGAATGGTACAAATATACAATGATTGATAATCAAGTTATTATTGAAGTTAGAAGAAGAATCAATGAAGCTTTTCAAAAACTTATTTACTTATTAATTTTATACAGACTTTTCCAATATTTGTAGAAATATGCTGTAAAAACAAGCAGTAGGTAGGTACAAAATAACATTTTATTTGAATTACTTTATAACGACATTTCTAAAAACGCTTTGATTTTTTGCAACTATATGTATTTTCATTTTTCACCATTGTTATTTGTGTTGTTTGTTTATAATAACCTTCGTTGAATACAAAAATAATAATCTAATAAATAAAAATGAATTGATTTTCGTTAGTCTGATTAAAACTCGAGAACGGCTGGGCCGATTGAGCTGATTTTGGTTTTAAAATCTTTGTCGTAGTCCAGGGTATGTCTAAACGGTGAGCAAATACGCGCGCGATATTGTTTTTCTGTGACAGACAAAATTCCACACGGGCGAAGCCGCGGGCGGAAAGCTAGTATAAAATACAAGGACAAAAATCTGAAGACACAGTTCATCGATTTGCGTCATTGAGGTTTCCGTTTTTAGTGACAGTTTACAAACACTGCAACTACTGCAAGAAAATGACAAAATTTTTAAATAGGTAGAAGGTAGGTGTACAGACGACAGCACATCAGGCAATACATTTTCGTTGAAAAGTCGCCCTTATCGCAACTACGTATGATACCACAGTGTTTACGTTGACGTGCTGTCCACTGTACATATTATTAGGCATACAAGTAATTAACATTACGAAAATTTTACTTGTAAATTATCTTTCATTTAGCTTTCAACACATAATAGGTGGGTCGTTCTACTTTTAAGGTCTTAACCATGAAAAAAAATAAAGAAAGCTATTTAGTACATTTCATACGACTGAAATGTAGGAAAATTACCATAGATTCGGTATCTGTAGACCAGCAGCTCAGTTTTTTATCAAAACTTATATTTTTTTGCGTTTTACTAGACTACGATGGAAAAAAATGTCTATCCTTCGTCACGAAATTCAGTTGTTTAAAACTCGATAAATTAAAAGAAATTTCAATAGATATTTGCATTTATTATTACAAAATCTCAGCTTAAATCAGTCTTGGACAATTGGTAGTTAATCGTTATTTTAATCAGGTAACAATTCCATAAAAATCAACAGTTTGTCCCTTTCGTCACATTTACACCTTTAAAACTTAACAAAAATCAATTATTTTTCTCTTTTATAAAGTTATATTGAAAAAGTAGTATTACACACTAAAAACCAAGTATTACACGACATAAAATGAGTTACAAAAAGAGTTAACACTGGCATTTTTGTTGTTTAAGAGATAATATTTATTAGGGGACGAGATCAAACTCTTCGTTACGAAGGAGACGTAAATGTGATGAAGTAGACATCTAACACTTAATAATCAATCTAACTTGAAAACTAATGAGTGTCTCAGCCATTTTTCATTAAGCACAGGCATATATTTGCTTATTACTAAAACAGATAATGAAAAATATGAGGAAAATCAGTAAAAACCTACACAAATAGGAACTGAAACTAAGAGTATTAAGGAAAAAAATCATTTCAAAAACTGCTTCAACTGGTTTACTAAACGAATACAAAATTCGTATACCTTTTTCTGAGGTGTTTTTTAGTATTCTTAACATATTATCTAACTGCACAAAAGACACATCGTTTAGATGTATGATCACCTGTTACGAAGGATACGTGTGACGAAGTATACAATTTTCCAAAAAGATCAATAATAATCGTAAATAACGATAATTTGGATCGAAGACTATACTTTATCTTAAAGATTATATAAAAACAAATTATGTTTACAGTAAAACAATTTAAAATTCGTTAAATAAATACCAAAAACCGCTGTGACTAAGGATACGCCCAATAAACACACGCCGCACAGTGGATCGAAATGGCAATAAAGTGGACATAGGGATTTTTTCCGGAAAATCGAATTTTAAAAATTGCCAATCGATAGGCCTTTGCTCACTCATCACGACATGTCATATCACATTTTTCTCTAAACCTTATACTTTAGCTTAAAAAAAATAATTTGTGTTTTTTTTTGTATGAAACGAGACATAAAGTGCTAATTTTCTCCGAAGACCTGCTAGATCGTGACTTGAAACAACCTAGGTCGTTATAACTGCATTATTTACTAATATTCTAAGCTATTTCCAGCTGCTCCAAACCGCAACTTGACCTGTTAAACGATTCCGAAAAATAATTAAAATTAACTCTTCTTGTAATTGTATTTTAGTTCTTTTCTTTAGAAAAAGCGTCGATTACGGTACTAGAAAGTGATTTTATCGTTAGGTGACATTGTTATCTATTCTCAGAATCTGTTAAACCCTTTCTTGCCTATCAGCACATGACTTTAAAACAACAATGAAGTTATTCATACCTCGTAAATAACGTATTTTGCGAATAAGCAGACAATGGTCAGGGGTAGGGGTAAAAAACAGATAAGGATTGTTTATTTGTTTTAAATTTAGTTTGGGCTGTGTAACGTCATTAATAACATTCAACTTTTAATGCGGTTTTTAACATGTAATTACAATGGAAGCTATTGTGAATAATATAGATTTGTTCGTAATCTTAATAAATACCTTAAAACCTTTCATGGACAGTGAGGTACTTTATAATCACCTTTAGCAGAAAATGGTACATTTGTCAGAAGAAAACAGTGTTAAGTTAAAAAAAAGTTTGCCGGAATTTTTGTACTAATCTTAATGGACGATGGACAAACTGTCATCTATCTCTTCCCCAATTTTTAAGAAGAAACAGTGATTGGCTTGAATCTCCAATTAACTGGGTCTGGCAACTAGTTTTTTATGAAGACAAAATTGAGGAAAATGTTGGTTCAATTACTGAACCTAGTGAAAAAACAACGTCAAATATAGATGCAATTACCGAAAACATGCCAACTTCTACACTACATGCTTTGACTACTTCCTTTATCCCGAGGAAACCGTTACATAAATTAACTCAGAAACAGAACATATTCCTCAATTTTGTCTTCATCAAAAACTAGTTGCCAGACCCAGTTAATTGGAGATTCAAGCCAATCACTGTTTCTTCTTAAAAATTGGGGAAGAGATAGATGACAGTTCGTCCATCGTCCATTAAGATTAGTACAAAAATTCCGGCAAAACTTTTTTTACTTAAGAGCGTTTACGCGAAGCGCGGCGTTTCAAGGGGCATCATTGGAAATGATTCGCGCGCGGCGTTTTTTAATAGTTTTCAAATGTTTATAGCAAAACAATAACAATGAATTATATATCGTTTCAAAGTAAATATTTTAAAGAAGATGTTGTTTTATTATATTAAGCTATTTAAATGTTGAATTAAAGAAGAATAATGGTATAAAAATCACTTTGATTTTTGGGTGTTTCACGTTCTTTGAATTTGTGATTTCTTATTGTAAAATGCTTAAATCTAAGAATTTTCTCAACTGACTATTTGCCTAAGGACCTATGCTATAGGATATAAATGTTTGTTATATCGTTTTCACAGTATTTTTTATAAAAATTTCAGCTTGTAAACTGACGCTAAAGTGGAAATTTGAAAAGCTGTGTGGACTTATCTTGATAGAATTCTTAAATACTATACTAATCGAAATATTTTCTCAACTAACTATTTAGACGACGAAATTGCCTAATTATTTATGCCTATAACATATTTGTAATGTAACTGGTTAATGATTGTAACGGGTTGAAAAAGGCGTAAACGCTCTTAACACAAAGGTGATTATAAAGTTCCTCACTGTCCATCAAAGGTTTTAAGGTATTTCTAAAGACTACAAACAAATCTATATTATTCACAATAGCTTCCATTGTAATTACATGTTAAAAACCGCATTTAAAGTTGAATGTTATTGGTGACGTTACACAGCCCAAACTAAATTTAAAACAAATAAACAATCCTTATCTGTTTTTTACCCCCACCCCATACCATTATCTGCTTATTCGCAAAACACGTTATTTACGAGGTATGAGTAACTTCATTGTTGTTTTAAAGTCATGTGCTGATAGGAAAGAAAGGGTTTAACAGATTCTGAGAATAGATAACAATGTCACCTAACGATAAAATCACTTTCTAGTACCGTAATCGACGCTTTTTCTAAAGAAAAGAACTAAAATACAATTACAAGAAGAGTCAATTTTAATTTTTTTCGGAATCGTTTAACAGGCTAAGTTGCGGTTTGGAGCAGCTGGAAATAGCTTAGAATATTAATAAATAATGCAGTTATACCGACCTAGGTTGTTTCAAGTCACGATCTAGCAGGTCTTCGGAGAAAATTAGTACTTTATGTCTCGTTTCATACAAAAAAAACACAAATTATTTTTTTTAAGCTAAAGTATCAGGTTTAGAGAAAAATGTGATATGACATGTCGTGATGAGTGAGCAAAGGACTATCGATTGGCAATTTTTAAAATTCGATTTTCCGGAAAAAATTCCTATGTCCACTTTAATGCCATTTCGATCCACCGTGAAAAGAAGTGACAAGCTGGCTATGTTAAACACTTGATTTGAGTTTCATAAATAAAAGCTACAAACACGACTTGTACGATCTGGTCAACCTTAGGCACATTGCGACTTTCCACATTGATTGTTAAATAAAAATAAACCTTGCAGCTATTAAGAAAATTGGAATAAGCTACTTGATTCTATGATAGACAAGGAGTAGTTAATTCTTTTTTTTGCAATTATTGTTGTAATAATTGAGTCACAATATCAAAATTACTTTTGAAATGTCGCTTATTCGGTTTGTTACTGGTACACCCACCCTAGTATTAATCAACATTTTAAGAGCATGTTCTAAAAATATAAATATTTAGACAAATTAACAGTCACACCCGCTATCTAGCTAGCTCCAAACTAAGTTTTCTACATAACGGCAAATAATTAGATAGTCTAATATACAATGTCAAATGTACATGACAACGAGTCTAAATGCACTTAATTTAAATGTTTCCATTACTTGGTAATTTATACATGTTTCTTGGAAGAAACAAAGCGATAAAAAGTATTATTGCAACGGATGGCCGTATCTCGTTAAGAAGTTAATTTATTTTACATACTTACTACATTATTGTGTGGTATTAAGAATCGGTCGACCGATTACTGAAAAAAAAAAACTGTTAAAAATCTAAATTAAATCAAATCAATTTCTTAAAAGCAATCTTTGAAAACTCTACTTTTTGTTTTTAGTTGAAACCGCTCGGCATCTGAAAAACGTCGATTTCTTTCTTTATAGTGCGACTCTGAAGTGCTCCTTTTACTTTTTAACGATATGGTCTGAGAATCGCGCCACCGAGTGAAACTACTTTCGCTTGGCCCGTGGCGCGCTGTCCTAGTTGGGATCACCTAGCTGGAACCAGTAGTGACCTGATAGGTACTAGCCTATATTGTTATAGGCAGAAGTGTTTCTAGATTATTTTTCTGGTTTAAAAAGCGACAATAGCATAGTCGTACTGGCCGAGTCGTGATTGAGGAGCCCGGTTGCGAACCTTGAACTATTGTGGTTAATCCACTCGTAACAAAAGCATATTATTTGATTTACCATGAGAGCTTAACGGGACTTAATTATTTTTAAAAAATCTACTAATTAAAGAAATAGAATAATGCCTCTTTAGGAAGTGAAATGGAAAGTTGTCTGCCTGTTATTAAATCGCGAAAATTGTGTCTTTTATGAAAAACAATAGAAATCGTGCTTTGCAGTGGCTTTATTCCATCCAGCAGTAGGATGCCATTAACTGAAATAAAGTCTCTCCCATCCCATTTAGTTCTAAATGTTTTTTAATTTGTAGAGTCGTTATGAAGTTTGATATTTCATGACATGGCATGTTTCCGTTTTACACGGTAACTAGTATTATCGATGAATAACCTACATTTGTATTTATCTTACCCTTTATCGCAATGATTCATACATACATCTATATTTGTGATTTACGATAGTAGTCATCGGCGGCAAACAGACCCCTCTTGCTACTTTTAAATGTAAAAATAGTTTTTTAGTCAGGTTCAATTAAGATTTCTAATTTTTATGGAATATGGGACCACTACACTACGTTTGTGTCTAGTAGAGTAAGGCTACATCTCAGAATATATGTAAAACGTAACTTACTCTTTAAGAAACCTTAAAAATAAAATGAAAATGACACGCAGGAGTTTTCTTTACCTTTTTCGCTGAAAACGTAAACAAATGTTCAGACAATTATGTAAAAAAAGTTATCTTTGGACTCTACTGACAATACATAAGACCCTGAAACTATTTTCCCTTCCCAAAGTTAAACAGATTTGTTTTCTTTCTCGTCTTTCAAGAAATCCTTAAGTAAGATTACAATTTAATGGCTCACCAAAAACTTTCCATTCGTCCATTAAAGGATACCTTGAACGTTCTTATAACATTTTCATTTTAGCATCTTGTTTCTGAAACATTCTCGGTTAACATTGTTTGCCTTATTCAGGTCTTAAAGGAATCCCTTTGAAGAGCCAGATAATGGCAAAATAATTAATAAGTTGTTTTTAAATTTTAGGGTTCCTTACGTACTTAGAAGAAAGTCCTCGTGTCTTATTGTCTCGTTTGTAAAAGAAACATTCTTTGAAACAATTGATGAGTAGGATCTGTTACTAGGGAATGGGTGGAGCTAAATATCAAAAGAAAATGTTACACTAACTTTATTTTGCGATAATATCTAAGTACATTAATCCCAGATTAGATAACCAATTGCAATTAAATATCGGGTATTATTTATATCTACGGTTACTCGGAAGGAGTTCAGAATGAAATACATATTACCAAAACTTGTTTTAGTACCTATCAGTCAGTACAATAGACCACAAACACGTGGAGCTAAACACGGGCATATTTTAGTTAGAATAAGTGCGATTTTGCAACAAAATAAACTATAATCTGGTGTTTCAGCGACTGTACGATATCAGGTTCAGATAACGTTATATCAACGAGTATAATATAACTGGTACTGCACGTGAACGCGAAACACTTGTTTTGCCAGACAGTGGAAAATATTTTTTTGCTAATAGAACTCTGCGTCATTGACAAACAAAGGACATCATCCACGTTTCATATATTTTTGGTCCAAAATCAAAAGTGCCGGCCAACAAAAAAAAGTGCTGTATTCTGACAGAATACGTCTGCCTTAGCATTTGTTACTATGGCACCAAAGCCGTAGCTCCACTGTGCGTCGAGTATTTGAGATCTAAAAGTCATCGACTATTCATACATTTTTTGTTCAAAAACAAAAGTGTCGGCCAATAAAAAAAAAAGTGCTGTATTCTGACAGAATACGTCCGCCTTATCATTTGTTACTATGACACCAAAGCTGTAGCACCACTATGCGTCGAGTATTTGAGATCTAAAATTCATCGACGATTCATACATTTTTTGTTCAAAATCAAAAGTGTCGGCCAATAAAAAAAAGTGCTGTCTTCTGACAGAATACGTCCGCCTTAGCATTTGTTACTATGGCACCAAAGCTGTAGCACCACTGTGCGTCGAGTATTTGAGATCTAAAATTCATCGACGATTCATACATTTTTTGTTCAAAATCAAAAATGTCGGCCAATAAAAAAAAAAGTACTGTATTCTGACAGAATACGTCCGCCTTAGCATTTGTTACTATGACACCAAAGCTGTAGCACCACTGTGCGTCGTAGTATTTGAGATCAAAGTCAGTCGTTTCATATATTTTTAGAACTCAAATACTACGATGCACAGTGGTGCTACAGCTTTGGTGCCATAGTAATAAATGCTAAGGCGGACGTATTCTATCAGAATACAGCACTTTTATTTTTTGGCCGGCACTTTTGATTTTGGACCAAAATGGATGATGTCCTTTGTTAAAGTAGTTTACGAATGTCGAACATGTTAGATTGTTGATTTGTAAAGATCAATAAACAATCGATAAAAACGACTGTACAAATGTCAATTTTCCAATCGCTAACTTTCAGTGTCAATATTCTGAATCTAGTAAATTATTCTTAAATTCAAACTCGAGTATAAATTCAAGGATGTGCGCTGAGAATCTGTGATTTGCTACTTGAATTTAAATATTTAGATTCCAGACCAATCGCGTTTCAATTGCTTCGCTCTAAATTCTAGGTTTAGTATCATGCTGAACATTGGACAGCGGATTAGATATTTTTGGTAGAAATTAGCACCTTCCAAAAGTATGTTTACCTTCACGTTCGTGCAAAGTCTGCTAGATTTCTTCATCTTTCGAAAACACATGACTCAATCAGATTTGCAGATTATCTGTAATTCATGTCGTAACTATTCGATGACGCATATTATAAAGTTATGTGTAAATACTTTATCTTCGATTGATATATTATTCGTAGTATAACGTGTAATATGTCCAAACACGTGTTGTTTATGATTTAAATCAATTAATTCATTGATAATAAAATTAGTTTTTACACCTCAAGTAATTAATTATCAAGTGAAGGTTATCAGGATAGCTTAGTTTTTACGACTATGTTTTTAATCGTAGTGTACTTTCTTGAGAGACCGAAACCCAACCACGGGTTATTCCGTATTCGACCCATGATAACTCAACCCATTTCTTCACTCATCCCAAATTAGTATTCCTAGCTCTACCGATTACAGAATTTCGTTATTCTACCCAAATGCATTCCTCACTCAACCCAAAGTAAATATACCAAAAACAAGTATGGATAGCAAAACAACGTTTACTATTTGTCCAGAAATTTAATTATGATAAATACATACTAGTACATTTATTTTTATTTAAAAAAAAAACATCACCTACATGTTTGATAAAATATGATAAAATTTTAAGGTAATTAAGAAACTTTGGTCAAATCATACCGCTCAAAACTTATACCGCGGGATTAGTTGTCCGTCCACATGAATACTTTTATTAAGATTTATAGTGGATTTATAGTAGTTTTGTATTAGATTCAAATTATGTAAGTTATGGTTCCTCTTTAATCTGTGATTTTTATTATAAGATTTTAAAAAAATGTATCTACTTTTTGTTTTGTTATGAAAAGTTATAGTTCTAATTGCATGTAGTCATTATTTTATTTGTGTCCTTTTGTGAAAAACGTTTTTCAAATATATTATTGTATCAGAACTCCTGTAGTTTTATTTAATAGCACGATCTTAACACAAAAATTAACTGAGCTTAAATTTCTAAAAATATATTTTTATTCTGACCGTACATATAAATCTTATATTTTTTAAGTGGTTTTAAAATGGGTTGAGCTAGGAATGTTTTTGGGGTGAATAAGGAACATAAAATTAAAAATTAGTTGTGGGTAGAGTAAGGAACAAAATTGGGTTGAGTAAGGAAAATAATGAGTGGGTTGAGTTTGTCGTGGGTCGAATACGGAATAACCCAAAACCACGCGGATTTAGTTGCGGGAAAAAACTTATTATCGCCTCGACACTCGAAGCATAATATAAAGGTTCTCGTTCAGTTGTTTTAAAGTATTTATAGGCACTTTGTTAAATATTTCCTGTTGTGCGTGATCAAGGTGTACTAGGCCATAGGATGGCTGGAGGAAATTACAGCTCGCAGACTGCGGAAGGGCGAGAATGGAATGATATAATAAGCAGTGCGCTGTGATGATATGCAGAAAATATTGTAAATATTAATTATGATTGATTCTTTGAGCCTTGAGCCTATGTGGCGAATGTATAATAATCATAATTTTAATTAAATGGGAAACTAACCAATTAAAAAGCCAACTTCCCGATGTTTATTGTATAAAAAAACAATAGTTAAACGCCTAATTAGACGTTCGTTAAACAGTAAAATTAAAATAAACTACGCTTCTATACACCAAATGAAAGAACTTCGTGTTTCCATAGAAACCAAAATATCATAATGATAATAAATGTGTTAAGCTTATCGTATTCCATCACTCGATAAAATGATTAATCGAGGTAAACCTAATCGATTTGTTACGGCCGCGGCCGCGTGGAGTCAGTGAACACTTCGCGTCCTTTGGTAGAGTCAAGTTCATTGCTGACGCGGTACTGACCAGTTTTCAACTGGATTTATCGATGTTCAATGTATACCTGCTTGGTTGGTGAGGTCGTCTTGTTAGTTTTTAGCAGAAAATATTTTTGATTATGCTATGTGTGTGATAGGAGGATGTGACTGGATGACATAAGCAGGATGATTGTGCCATGTTGTGGCGATATTATCAGACTATCACTATAGGTGATACACATTTTTTTCTTGAACCTTGTGTGCTGTATTAACTTACGATGCTTATAGAATAGATTTTCCTATCCTATTAAAACTGCTTTGCTGAATTGCTTTCCCTATTACATACCCTAACCATTAGCAGATTTATTCACGCTATTCTTCTTTCTTCGACGTTCAATAAAAAGCCCTTACTTGTAAGTCCTTGTATAAGCACCGAAATGAATTTGCCAAGGGCACAACAACATTATTGAGGAAGTTTCATTGAGGTCGAGTGCTGACGGGCCAATTAATGAATTAACATTCAAAATCGAGAGTATATTAATCGATTCGCGAAGAATGACGTTCGAGAAAAAATTAATTTTGAGGTCAACGCATCAGTAATAAGAAAAATTTGAGCTGAGCTGAGCATTGAACGGAGCTATGAAAACATTTTTGAGTTGGCTTTTTGGGCAATTCATGGCACTCCATGGTTATGTGAATATGTAGTTTTTTGAAAAATAAAAATATTATAAGACAAATATTCATTTACGCACAATACTCATTTTAAAATGTCTATAGTCGATTTTAGAGTCCAGTACCACAAAAGAAAAAACAAAAGAATATTAACGCATATAGTCCCCAGTAGGTCCCGTCAAAAACAGTGACGGGACCTACTGGGGACTATTTTATCTCCCACTACTTTGTAATAAACGATATTGAGATGTAGCTGAAGCTATACCTTACGGAGTTACTTGTAAATGAAACGTCTTGTTCGACTGTAAGTAGGTACTACCTAAAAACCGCTTTGTTCAAAAAACATTCTGCTGATAACTATCAATCAATATGCAAACAATTCATTGAACTAATAATCCCTTCTTTAATCCACTGTTTACATTGATACGAATAGTAATTAAAGATTGCTCATTTGATTTGATTAAAGATATTGAATTGACACTTTCAATCCTTTTTATCTGTATAATTAATAATTATCAAGTAAATTGCTGTACAAGTTGGTTGGTTATAAGATCAGGGAAAAAATCTTCTTGAAGTAGACTAAGATTTAAGTTGCGAATATAATTATCTCAATATTAATTTACCATTCAATCAAAAACTTAGATTACCAATTAATCGTCGTTGTACAATTGTTTATAGGTACTGTACTTTGTTT